>NC_091863.1:76073661-79026345 GCF_037783145.1 Equus przewalskii
AACCTACTTTCATGAAAAAACTCTCAACAAACTAAGTATAGATGGAATGTATTCAACATAGTAAAGGCCATATATGACTAGTGAACAGCTAGCATCATACTCAACGCTGTAAAGCTGAAAGCTTTTCTTCTAAGATCAAGAACAAGACAAGAATATCCATTCTCACAACTTTTATTCAACATAGTACTGGAAGACCTAGCCAGAGAAATTAGGCAAGAAAACGACATAAAGGGTATCTAAACAATGAGAAGAAGTTAAAATGTCTCTGTTTGCAGATGACATGATCTTAAATATTCAAAACTATAAACACTCCACCAATAAAACTTGTTAGGACTAATAAACAAATTCAGTAAGGTGTCAGGATACAAAATCAATGTACAAAAATCAGTTGTGTCTCTATAAACTTACAACAAACTATCAGAAAGATGAATTAAGAAAACAATCCCATTTATAATAGTTTCAAATCAAGTAAAAACTTAGAAAATGTTTACCAAGGAGGCGAAACATCTATACATTCAAAACTATAAAACATTGATAAAAAATTGAGCAAGACCCAAATAAATGGAAGGATATTCCATGTTCATGGATTGGAAAAATTAATGTTGTGAAAATGTCCATAGTACATAAATTAACCTATAAATTCATGCAATCCCTATCAAAATTCTAGTGACATATTTTACAGAAATAGAAAAAAATCTTAAAATTCATGTGGAAATATAAGAGACTCCAAACATCTAAAGCAAGCTTGAGCAATAAGAGCAAAGCTGGAGGTATCACCTTTCTTAATAACAAACTATATTACAAAGCTATAGTAATCAGAACAGTATGGTAATGGCATAAAAGCAGACACGCTGATGAATGAAACAGAATCAAGATTCCAGAAGTAAACCCACATACATATTTGGTCAGTTAATTTTTGACAAAGGTACCCAGAATATATAATGGAAAAAGAACAGTCTCTTCAATAAATGGTGCTGGGAAAACTGGATATCTGTATGTAAAAGAGTGAAATTGGACCTGTATCTTACACTATACACAAAAATCTAATGAAGATGTATTAAAGACTTGAATGTAAAACCTGAAATGATAAAACTCCTTAAAGAAAACATAGAGGGTAAACTCCTTGGCATAGTCTTGGCAATGATCTTGGATTTAACACAAATGTAAAAACAACAAAAGCAAAAATAAATAAGAGGACTACTTCAAACTAAAATGTTTCTGCAAAGCAAATGAAATTATCAAAAAAATGAAAAGGCAACCTATGGAATCAGAGAAAATATTTTCAAACCACATATCTGATAAGGGAGTTAATATCCAAAATATATAAGTAACTCATAGGATGCAATAGCAAAAATGCAAATAACCCAATTTAAAACTGAGCAAAGGAACTGATAGACACTTTTCAAAATAAGACATACAAATGGCCAATAGATTTATGAAAATGTATTTAATGACTAATCTTCAGGGAAATTCAAATGTAAAGCACAATGAAATATCACCTCACATCTGTTATGTTGTCTATTACCAAAAAGACAAGAGATAACGAATGTTAGCAAGGGTGTGGAGAAAAGGGAATCCTTGTACACTGCTGATGGGAGTGTAAATTTGTACAGCCACTATTAAAAAAAGTGTGGAAATTCCTTAAAAATGAAAATAGAACTTCCATATAGTTCAGAAAGTCCACTTCTGGATATATAGTCAAAGAAAACAGACTCTCTGTGTTGAAGAGAAATATCTGTATTACCATGTTCATTGCAGCATTACTCACAATAGCCAACATATGGAAACAATGTAAGTGTCCCTTCTAGATGAGTGGATAAAAAATGTGATATATATATAAAATGGAATATATATATATGTATATATATGTATATAATGGAATATTATTCAACCTTTAAAAATAAGGGACTCCTGCCATTTACAGCAACATGGATGAATCCGAAGGACATTATACTTAGGGAAATAAGCCAGAGAAAGAAACACAAATACTGCATGGTATCACTTATATGTGAGATCTAGAAAGGAAAAAAAGCTGAACTCATAGAAAGAGACAATAAAATGGTAGTTACCAGAAGCTGAGGGGGTAGGAGAAATGGGGAGAAGTTGGTAAAAGGGTACAAACTTTAAGTTATAAGATGAGTTAGTTTTGAAGTTCTAATGCGAACCATGGTGATTACAGTTGCTAATACTGTATTGTGTAATTGAAATTTGCTAAGAGAGTAGAACTTAAGAATTCTCACAAAAAAAAGATAATTATGTGAGATGATGGATGTGCTAATTAACTTGATTGTGGAATCCTTTAACAACGTATAACAAATCATCGCATTTTACACTTTAAAGATATTACAATTTCATTTGTCAATTTTAACCTCGATTAAGCTGGAAACAAAAAAGAACTACAGTACAGAAAGTGAGTACGTTATTGGGAATGGAGGACCCTAGGACTAGATGAGTAAAACAAGTGCACTGTTTTGAGTCCTCCGAGTTTTAGGGAGTATCTTTTAGAGGGAAATAAAAGGGCTGACTTGAGTGTAAGAGTATAAATGATATATCTTTGGTTTTCATAACCTTTGCTCCTTTCTTTTGCACATAGACAGAAGGTTTTCTATAGAATGCAGAAGAAGCAATGGAACAGCAGCCTAACCTAGGGCAAACTCAAATGCATAGCAGGACCAAGTAGAGAATATACGTGATTCAAGAAGTGGGCATTATGGCAATCTGGAGGGGGCATGATATCTCTATGGGAATCAACACTATCTTGGGCAATCGGTTGCCACGTGAGCTAGGGGAATGTGGCTACAGAGATTTTCAAAAGAAGCTGGAAATCTGCTATTTGATGCAAAATACCTTGATTTTAAGTGTTGGCAACAAATTCTAATTTTTGAAAAATGCTTCAAAGTCCCACAAAAACCACATCTCTGGATTGAATGGTTCTGTGAGCTGCTTATGCACAACCTGTAATGTAGGAGAAAAAACATGAGCAGTATAATAGCATCAATTGGTGCTACCTCTTGGATGATGAACAAAGTTGTCCCAAGTTACTTAACCTGTTTCATTTTTTTCATCTCTAAAATTGGGGCAGTGCTTCTAGGATTGAAATGAAGATTAAAATAATATAGTTAGTACCCAATATTATATTCCCTTCTTTCTTTAATCTTTGTCCTCTCCCCTTTTTCTCATTGCACAAAAAAACTGGAAAAAATAACTCCTCTGCATTCTTATTTGAAGCAAATTAAGCAACACTTTCTATCAGTTATCATATTTTTCTAGAAAAGTGTGCCATTATGAACCTAAATGCACAATACCAGTTGCTTATCAGACCTCATTTTCAGCTGTGATTTGAAGCAAGCCTGAAGAGTTTGTTGTTGTTCTTCTCTATTATTGATGATTTATTTTTTAAAGAATAAGATGAAGGATGATGAATTAAAGAAACGTTCTTTCCAAAATTAAATCCTAACAATGCAATTTCCAGTGATCTTTACTAAGAGGCAGAGGGAAGACCCAGAGCCAGCAGAAGCAGCCCAGAGGTAGGACTCACATCTTACCAAAACTCACAAGATTTCCCCAGAGGTAGTAAATATTTTAGCAGGGCTTTTGACAAAGTTTCTCACAATAACATGAATAGATAAGGACTGGACGATCACCAGCTGGGTGAAGGTACAGCTGAGCAAACCGTTGTATCCAGAAAGTATTGAATGATTGAGCCAAGTAACCCAAAGAGAGAACAAGGCTTTGTGAAGAGGGCTTTACACATAGGCTGTAACTAAGACATCCATCTTGCAATCATGAGAAGAAAAACTGAGGATAAAATCCCTGCTAGAGATAATGCAGCAGAAGACGGAAAAAGCCTGTGCATTTGATGTCATCTTTGAGTTGTGGAATTAACCAAACCTCTACATACCTATAGTGGACTGCTTGTTATGAAAAATAATAAATATTCTTATAGTTAGGAAAACAAAACAAAACTAAAGTTTTCAGCCAAATAATATATTCTGAGATGGAGTAAAAGAAAATGGATGGATGCAAAAAACTATAATGTCATAAGAAAGCATAAAAAGGCTGGCATCACTATAGTGTGATCAGATAAATTAAGCTTCAAGTTTAGGAGTATTAGCAGAAAGAAAGGGAAACATTTCATAATTTTATAGTGAACAAAGTGTCAATTCATCACAGAGATTAACAACTGTAAATATGCACATATGTAATAAAAGATCTTCAAAAAACATGAAGCAACAATTGATGGAAATTAGAGAAAAGTAGATAATTTCACTTGAGTTTTTACTTGAACTTTTAACAAATTTGATGCTTATTTCCACTTGATGGGAAATCTTAACAACCCACCCCATCTTAGCAATTAATAGAAGTACTAAACAAAATAAAAATTCAATAAAGGTAAAAAACATCTTAACAACAATATTAATAACTTTGACCTAATTAATATTGGTAGATGACTTCACCCAATAACTGAAAAATACACTTTCTATTAAGTGCGTGTGGCAAACACACCAAAAAGTAACCATAAACTAGGCCTTAAACAAGTTTCAATGCATTTTTAAATAATGGTAATCAAATTGACCATGTTCTTTTGAAATAATTGTATTGAATTAGATATCATCAACAACAATATTTCTAAGAAGGCAACAAATATTTGAAAATTAAACAATGCATTTCAAGTTACCTGTGGGCCAAATGTACAAAGAGAAAAAAGTCCCTGTATATTAAAGATGTCTGGTTGATCTCTTCAATCGTCTTAATCACCTCCTTAATCAAGTGATCCAAATATCACCTATAATGGCAAATTTGGCATTGCACGTCTCCTGCTGTGATGCAAGTGGTGGTTGTTGTTAGTGCCATTGAGTTGACTCTGACTCCTAGCGACACTGTTTACAGTACAGTGGAAACCTCCCCAATATTTTTGTGCCATCTTCTCATCTTTCAGTGCTATATCAGGCAATGCTCCACTTCTGTTCATAGGGCTTTCATGACCAACTTTTTCAGAAGCAGGTGACCAGGTCCTTCTTCTTAGTCTGTCTTAGCCTAGAAGTTCTCCTGAAACTTGTCCATGATGGATGACACTGCTGGTATTTGAAATACCAGTGGCATAGCATTCAGCATCACAGCAACAAGCAGCTGCCACAGTATAATAACTGACAGATGGGTGGTGTGGTTCTCTTATCAGGAAATGAACCAAGACTGCACTGAAAATACCATTGTATCTTAACCACTAGATCCCCAGGGCTGGCACAAGGAGTGGTCACCACATAAAGTATGTAGTATGCTTATCCCAAAAGTATTGATCCTGAGCATATTCATAAGTAAATATTCATGTAAATCCAAACTATACACCTTATATAAATAAAAAAATGCCTGACCTCAGCAAAAATTTTTGCCATGAAATATAAATGTACATGCACATAGACTCCTACCAAAGAAAGAGGGACAATTTTACCTTGAAAGAAACCAAGGTATAAATAAATAAAATGGGTAAATTTCATATAAAATTTCAATGAAATAAACATAAAAAAGCCACAACCTCTTTTGAAGAAAAATGTAGAAATTTTAGTACTGCATATAAAAAGTATATCACATGATATCGTATAATTATTTTTAGTTTTCTTAGGTGTGATAATGATATTGAGGTTATATAGAAAAATGTATGTTATTAGTAGATAAAATTTGAAATATTTAAGGGTGAAGTATCATTTTTTTGCTACTTCAAAGTAATTTTTCTAAGTAAAAATGTTTGAATGTAAATAAATATGTATGTGTTTGAACTACAATGAAATAAATCAAATGTGCTAAAATAGTAACACCTGGTGAATCAACATAAATAGTATAATGGTTTTGATTGCACCACATATTCTCCTTGAAACAGGTATAAAATTTCTCAAAATAAACAATTGACACAAAACTCCCAAGCCAACATAGCTTTACAGATGAATTCCCTTGAGTATTTAAGAAAGAAACAATAGGAATACAACATACAAAATAACTAGAGAGAAGAAGAAGACAAAACCACTTCTAATCTCATTTTATTTGTCTGGTAATAACTTTAATTACAACATGACAAGCTGAGCAACATTAGCAAGATGATGGACTAGGAAGCTTCAAATTCCTATTTCCCAAAGAAACATTCAACAAAGAACTAAAGGGTGAATAAAATAACTTTATATGTTCCCTAGAAGTCAATCAGATTGCTACAGCAACCAAGCAAATGCCCAATCAAGAAAAAGACACATTCAAAATGCTAGAAAGTTTCAAGGCTATATTAGTCTTCGCAGGCTGCCCTAACAAAATACCACAGCCTGGGTGATTTAAACAACATAAATTTATTTTCTCCCAGTTCTGGAGGCTGAAAAGTCCAAGATCAAGATGCCAGCAGGGATGGTGTCTGGTGAGAGCTCTCCACCTCTCCACTTGTGTTGCAGATGGCTGCCTTCTTGCTATGGCCTCACACAAGTTTTTCTCAGGGCATGATATCTCTTCTTATAAAAGCATTAATTCTATAGGATCAAGGTCCAACCCTTATGACCTTATTTAACCTTAATTTCTTTCTTAGAGCTTCCATCTCCAAATACAGTAGCACTAGGAGTTAATACTTTAACATATGAATTTTGAGAGGACACAAACATTCAGTCCAAAAGAGTAGCATTTTTACTTGCCCTTGAACCACTTACTTCCCAGAGTGGTATGATACAATTTGGGGAAAACCAGTACCCATTTCCCTCTGCAAACTGAAGATAGCAGAGTTTTAACATTCCAACCTGCCTGGGGATGCCTGATTGGTCTGTGTCACTTAACAAGGAGTTCAGACAGGCGAGAGAGGCACAGTTCAGTTCTCAGGTTAGAGGATGCTAGGCGAAGAGGCAAGTGTGGCTTGTAAGAACTGCAAGAGTATCATAGATCTGCAGAGGCCTGGACAAGCGATTACTTATTAAGGAATATAAGAGAACAGCTAAGGCCCCAAGAGGAAGTAGAAGTGAGATTCTTGGGAAATTACATTATTTAAAAGCAGTTGTGCATGGGGGGATTTAGGGAAAAGCACACCCAAAGGCTTAGGGAATATAGATGCCCAGTAAAGGCTTGAGATGGTCTCAGACCTTCATCTTCATATAATGCTGAATAATAAATGTATTCTCATTCTTTTCCTTTTTGAGGAAGATTAACCCTGAGCTAACATCTGCTACCAATCCTCCTCATTTTTTTTTTCTGAAGAAGATTGGCCCTGAACTAACATCCATGCCCATCTTCCTCCACTTTATATGTGGGACACTTGCCATGGCATGGCTTGACAAGTGGTGCATAGGTCTGCAGTCGGGATCTGAACCAGCGAGCTCTGGACCACTGAAGCAGAACATGCGAACTTAATTGCTAGACCATGGGGCTGGCCCTAAGGTATTCCCATTCTTACCGTCTACAAAGACTAGGATAGGTAACTAATTTTTAAATGTCCCATTTTCATGAAACATCAAGAAACGTAAAGAAACATGAAAATATAGTGATTTTAAAGGAACCAAATGAATCTCTAGGCCATTCTTGAAGAAACACAGGCATCAAACTTATAAGACAAAGATGTTAGAATACTGTCTTAAATATGCTCAAAGGGCTAAAGAAAAACACAGAAAGTAATCAAAAGAAATCAGAAAAATAATATATGAAGAATGATACAGAAATTACAAGAAAGAACCAAACAAAAATTCTGTAGCTGAAATACAGAATGACTGAAATGAAAACATCACTTAAAGGGGTTTAACAGCAGACTCAAATAGACAGAAAAAAAGTGAGTAAACTTGAAGAGAGGCCATTTGATATAACAGAGTCTTAGGAACAAAAAGAAAAAGGGAAGAAGAAAAGTGAACAGACTTAAGGAACTTATGGTATCCCATAAACAGACCAATATATGCATTATGGAGTTCCAGAGGGAGAAGACAGCAAGAAAGAGGCAGAGGACCTATTTGAAAAAATAATGGCAAAAAAATCTTCCAAATTTGATGAAAGACATCAATTTACAAATACAAGAAGCTCAAAAGATTCCAAGTAGAAAAAACTCAGAGAGACCTACATGGAGAAACATTATAATCAAACTGTCAAGAGACAAAGACAAAGAAATTCTTGAAAGCAAAATGAGAGAAATGACTCATCACATACAAATGACCCTAAATAAGACTATCGGGGGGTTTCAGCAGAAATTAGGCAGGCCAGAAAGCAGTGGGGTGATATATTTAAAGTGCTGAAAGGAAGAAAACCCTCTGTCAACCAAGAATTCTATATCTCATGAAAATGTCACCAAAAATTAAGGAAAAGTTATAACAATCCCAGATAAGCAAAAGTTGAGGGATTTTATTACCAGTAGGGTGATTCTTCAAGGAACACAAACAGGACACCTTCACATTGAAATGAAGGACACTAGAGAGTATCTCAAAGCTATACAAAAACATAAAGTTTTCCAGTAAAGGTAAATACATGGACAAATATATAAAATACTATTGTAATTTTGCTTTGTAATTACGCTTTTTATTCTGCAGGGTTTAAAAGATAAAACATAGAAATAATTATAAATCTATGTTAATGAGTATATAGTATATACAAATGTAATTTCTGACATCAATAGCATAAAGTGTGCAGAGAGAGCTACGTACAAACTTTTTGTATACAATTGAAATTAATGTGATATCAACTTAAAATAAATTGTCACAGCCTTAAAGTGTTATAAGTAATACCCATGGTAAACACACAGAAAATGTCTCCAGAATATAGCAAAAGAAGATGAGAAGACAATCCAAATGTGTCATTATAAAGAATCAACTAAACACAAAGTAAGGCAGTAATAGAAGAAAAGGGAAACAAAAAAACTAGAAGACATACAGAAAATAATTAACAAAATGGCAAAAGTAAGTGCTCTCCAATCAGCAAATAAAAAATGCAAATGGATGAACTCCTCAATCAGTAGATGTAGATTGGCAGAATGAATTAGAAAAAGGTAAAATATATACTGTTTACTAGAGACTCACTTTAGACATAATTAAACACATAATTCAAAAGTGAAAACATAAAAAATCTATTACATGAAAACAATAGTCAAAAGAGAGCAGAGTTAGCTATATTAGTATCAGACAAAATAGACTTTAAGTCAAAAAGTGTTACAAGAAATAAAGAAGCACATTATATCATAATAAAATGGGCAGTTCACCAAGAAAATAGATGTCATGTGTTGCTTAACAATGAAGATACTTTCTGATAAATGAGTTGTTAGGCCATTTTGTCATTGTGCGAACATCATAGAATGTACTTGCATAAACCTGGATGGTATAGCCTACTACACATCTAGGCTATATGGTGTAGCCTATTGACACAAACTATAAACCTGTGCAGCATATTACTGTACTACTGTACGGAACTGTAACAGAATGGTAAGTATTTGTTCATCTAAACATAGAAATGGTACAATAAATTTATGGTATAAAAGATTAAAAATTATACACTTGTAGAGGACACTTACCATGAATGAAGTTTTATTGCTTAAAGTAAACTTTTTTATATATAAGTAGAAAAAGTACACTCTAAAATAACAAAATGTATATTATAGTAAATATGTAAATCAGTAATGTAGTTACTTATTATCATTACCAAGTGTTATGCACTGTGCATAGTTGTATGTGTTATACTTTTATACAGCAGCATCACCACAAACTGACAAATCATGTGTTGCTCTATGACATTATTACAGCTACAATGTCATTAGGCAATTAAGAATTTTTCAGACCCACTTTACTCTTATGGGACCACTGTCATATATGTGGTCTATCACTGACCAGAACTCATTGTGTGGTGCATGATTGTAACAATTATAAAAATATATGCAACAATATCTGAGACTCTAAACATATGAAGCAAACATTTACAGAATTAGAGCAAGAAATAGACAGCGGTACAATATTAATAAGAGGCTTCAATGCTTTCCTTTCAATAATGGACAAAAGAACCATAGAGGAAGTCTGTAAGAAAGTGGAGAACTTGAACAACATTACAAACTAATTTGACCCAACAAACAAAACACTTCACACAACAGTGGCACGATAGACATTCTTCTCAAGTGCACATGAAACATTCTCCAGGAGAGAACACAATCAAGAAACAAAATTAATCTTCTTAAATTTAAAAAATTGAAATCATGCAAACTATCATTTCTGATGACAATAGAATGAAACTACAAATCAATAACAGATGGAAGACAGGAAACTTCACTAACGTGTGAAAATTAATCAACACACTCATAAACAACCAGTGGGTCAAAGAAAAACTCATCAGGATAATTAGGAAATATGTTTAGACAAAAGAAAATGAAAATACAACATACTGAAATTAATTGGGTAAAGCAGAATGCTACGAAAGGGAAAATAAAGCTCTAAACACATATTAAATAAAAGAAAAACACTCAAATCCGAAACCTAACTTTTCACCTTCAGGAAGCAGAAAAGGAAGTACACAGTAAACTTAAAGATGGCATATGGAAGGAGATAATAGATTAGAATAAAGATAAGTAATAAAATAGAAAAACAGTAAAAAAAAAATCACAGGGCTGTCCCAGTTGCATAGTGGCTAAATTTGCATGCTCTACGTAGGTAGCCCAGAGTTCATGGGTTCAGATACCGAGTTCAGACCCACACACCACTCATCAAGCCATGTTGTGGTGATATCCCACGTGTAAAATAAAGAAAAATTGGCACACATGTTAGCTCAGGATAATTTTCCTCACCAAAAAAAAAAAAAAATCAGCAACACAAAAAGTTGGTTCTGTGACAGACGAACAAAGTTTACAAAGTTTTAGCGGTATCAACTATCAAAAAAAGAATTGCTTAATTATCTAAAATCAGAAATGAAAGAGAGGACATTACTACCTTATTTACGAAAATAAAAAGCATTATGAGAGTAGTATGAATAACTAATTGTACACCAACAATTTTGATAACCTAGATAAATTAGAGAAATTCCTAGAAATACACAACTTATCAGGACCAAATCATAAAAAAGGAAAGTTTGAATAGAACTATAACTAATAAGGAGATTGAACCAGTAATAAACACGCCCTACAAAGAAAAGCTAAGGACCAGATGGCTTCACTGATGAATTCTAACCAACATTTAGAAATAAACTCATAGTAATCCCTCTCCAATTCTTCCCAAAAAATTAACAGGAGGAAACACTAAATGATTCTATGAGGACAGCATTACCCTGACTACAAACCCAGACAAAGACACTAGAAGAAAGAAAAACTACAGACCAATATACCTTTTGAATATTGATCCAAAAATCCCGAGAAAACACAAAGACACTGAATTCAAGATCATATTAAAGGAATTGCACAACAAGACCAAGTGGGATTCCTTTCTGGAATGCAAAAATGTTCCAACATACAAAAATAAATCACTCTAATACACCAAGTTAACAGAATGAATAGAAAAAATGCATATACTATCATCTCAGTTAAGTAAGTCAAAAACATTATGTGACATAATTCAACAACCTTTTATGAGAAAAGCACTCAATAAAGTAGGAATAGAAGAATTCACAGCTAGCATCATACTTTGTGGTGAAGGAGTGAAAGCTTTCTTTCTAAGGTCTGGAACAAGACAAAGATATCCACATTCATCACTTGTATTCAACATACCTCTAGAAGTTGTAGCCAAAATAAAAAGAAAAAAGTGTCATCAAAATTGAAAAGGAAGATGCAAAATTATATCTCTTCAAGGAATATGATCTTTTATATAGAAAAACCTTAAAGATTCCACACACAGAAAAGTTGTTAGAAGTAATTAGTGAATTCAGTAAATTTACAGGATGCAAAATTAACACCCCAAAATCAGGTTTCTTTCTATGCATGAACAATGAACAACCCAAAAATGAAACAGAGTATACAACTCCATTTATGGTAGTATAAAATGGAATAAACTACTTAGAAATAAACTTAACCAAGGAGGAGAAAAGCCTGTATACTGAAAACTACAAAACACTGTTGAAGCTATTAAGGAAGACATAAACAAATGGAAAGTCATCCTCAATTAATGGATTGGAAGGTGTAATATTGTTAAGATATCAATACTACTTAAAGTGATCTACAGGGGCCAGCCCTGTGGCCCAGTGGTTAAGTTCACATATTCCGCTTCTGGGAAGCCTGAGTTTCACTGGTTTGGATCCCGGTTGTGGACATGGCACTGCCTAGCACACCATGCTGTGGTAGGCGTCCCACATATAAAGTAGAGGAAGATGGGCACAGATTTTAGCTCAGGGCCACCCTTTCTCAGCAAAATAGGAGGATTGGTCATAGTTAGCTCAGCGCTAATCTTCCTCAAATAAAAAGTGGTCTACAGAGTCAATGCAAGCCCTATCAAAATCTCAATTGCTTGTTTTCAGAAATAGAAAATTCTATCCTAAAATTCCAATTGAATGTGATCTCTATCAAAATCTCAATGACTCTTTTCAGGAATAGAAAATTTCACCCAAATTTCAATGGACATCAAATAGCCAAAATAATCTTAAAAAAAAAACCAAAGTTAAATTTACAATACTTCCAGTTTTCAAAATTTACTACAAAACTACACTAATCAAAACAGTGTGGTACTGGTGTGAAAACAGACATATAGATGAACGGAATAGACTGAGGGCCTAGAAATAAATCTTCACATGCATGGTCATATGAGTTTCAATAAGGGTACCAAAACCATTCAATGGGGACAAGATAGTCTTTTCAGTAAATGGAATTGAGAAAATGAGATTTTCACATGTAAAATAATGAAGTAGCACTATGACCTTACATTATATACAAAAATGATCTTAAATGCATTAAAGGCCTAAACATAAGCACTAAAATTATAAAACTCTTAGAAGAAAACATAGAGCCATTAATAAGTTGGACTTGATTAAATTAAAAACAGTTCAGTTAAAGATACCCGCAAGAGAATGAGAAGGCAAGCCACACACAGGGAGGAAATATTTGCAAAAGATGTATCTTATAGAGGACTGTTACCCAAAATATACAAAGAACGCTTAAAACTGAACAATTCCAGAAACAAACAATTTGACTAAAATATTGTGAATGAACTGAACAGTCATCTCACCAAACATGATATACAGATGACAAATAAGCATATGAAAAGCTGTTCAACATCATATGTCATTAGGGAATTGTAAATTAGAACAACAATGAAATATCACTGCACACCTATTACAACAGCCACAATCCAAAACTCTGACACTAAATGCTAGCAAGGATTTGAAGCAAGAAGATCTCTTATTCACTGCTTGTGGGAATGCAAAACGGTATAGCTACTTTGTAAGACACTTTGGCAGTTCTTTACAAAATTAAACATACTTTTACAGAATTATATGAATCATCAATCATGTTCTTTTTTATTTATCCACAGGAGTTGAAAACTTATGACAACACAAAAACTTGCACACAAAAGTTTCTAACACTTTTATTCATAATTGCCAAAAGTTGAAATCAACTAAGACGTCCTTCAGTAGTCAAATGGATAAATAAACTGTAATACATATAGACAATGGAACATTATTCACCACTAAAATGAAAGCTATCGTGGCACAAAGACATGGAGAAACCCTAAATACATATTACTAAGTGAAAGAAGCCAATCTGAAAAGACTGCACATTGTTCAATTCCAACTATATGATGTCATGACTGAGGGAAAACTATGGAGACAATAAAAAGAACAGTGATTTCCGTGGTTGATGGGGAGGGAGGGATGTATATGGAAAGCATAGAGGATTTTTAGGGAAGTGAAACTATTCCATATGATACTATAATGGCAAATACATTTGTCAAAATTCATAGAATGTACAACTCCAAGAATGAACCCTAGTGTAAACCATGGACTTTGAGTGATAATGATGTGTCAACGCAGGTTCATTGATGGTAACAAAAAAACACTCTGATGTGGGATGTTGAGAGTGGGGGAGGTTGTGCGTGCATCCGGGGAGGCAGGGGGTAGACGGGGATGCTCTATACTTTTCATTCAATTTTTCTATGAACCTCAAATTGCCCTAAAAAATAAAGCCTATTAAAAAATAGGACAAGAACTTCCTGACATTGGATTTGGCAATGACTTCGTGGATATAACATAAAAAGCACAGACAAGAAAATTAAAAATAGATAAATTGGACTCCAAAATTAAAAATGTGTATACTTCAAAGGACACTACAAACAGAGTGAAAAGGCATCCCACTGAATTGGATAAAATGTCTGTAAATTATCTTTCTTAAACGGTTGATATCCAAATATATAAAAATTCCTGTAACTCAACAATTTAAAAAACATGAATAACCCAATTAAAAAATGGAAAAAGGACTTGAATAGACATTGCTCCAAAGAAGATATACAAATGTCCAATAAGCACATAAAAAATGTGCAACATCACTAACCATTAGAGAAATAAAAATCAAAACTACAATGAGATACCACTTCATACCTATTAGCATGATTATCCACCCATCCCCCGCCCCCTGCAAGAAAAAGCAAAAATAACAAATGCTGGTGAGGCCATGGAGAAAGTGTGCATTGCTGATAGGAATACAAAATGCTGCTTCTGCTATAGAAAATAGCATGCTGGCTCCTCAAATAATTAAAAATAGAATTACCATATGATCCAGCAATTCCACTTCTGGGTATATAGCTGAAATAACTAAAAGGAGGAACTCAAACAGATATTTGTACACACATCTCCATATCAGTATTACATATAAAATCCAAAACGTGGAAGCAACCTGTGTTTACTGACAGATGAATGGACAAATAAAATCATGCTAAATACTTATAATGGAATATAATTTATTCTTATACAGGAACAGAATTTTGACATGTGGTACAAATAAATGATCTTTAAAGACATCATGCCAAGCGTAATAAACCAGTTCCAAAAACACAAATACTGTATGACTCCATTTATAAGAAATAGCTAGAGATGTCAAACTCATAGAGACAGAAAGTAAAACTGTGGTTGCCAGGGACTGCAGGGAGGGGAGGGTGGGGATTTACTGTTGAATGGGTACAGATATGACTTTGGGATGATGAAAAAGTTCTGGAGATGGATGGTGGTGATGGTTGCACAACAATGTGAATATGCTTAATGTCACTGAACTGTGCATTTAAAAATGGTTAGAATGTAAGTTTTAAATTTTATATATTTTACACCATAGAAAAACAACCTGACAGGGATACTGAAAAAAAAAAGAACAGTAATTCAAAAGTCCTCAAAAGGGTGTTTGTAATTTAAATCCAAGTTTATATAAAAAGGAAAATAGGGGCTGGCCCCGTGGCCGAGTGGTTAAGTTCGAGCGCTCCGCTGCAGGCGGCCCAGTGTTTCGTTAGTTCGAATCCTGGGCGCGGACATGGCACTGCTCATCAGACCACGCTGAGGCAGCATCCCACATGCCACAACTAGAAGGACCCACAACGAAGAATACACAACTATGTACCGGGGGGCTTTGGGGAGAAAAAGGAAAAAATAAAAAATCTTAAAAAGAAAAAAAAAGGAAAATATATCATGAACAGGAAGGACTATTCCAGGAACGCAACATTTGTTCATTACAGGAAAATCAATCAATGCAATTCATCACATTAACAGGACCCAGGAGAAAAAAAGAATGATCTTGTCAGCAGATCCAAGAAAAACATTTTTTAAAATGAAGGAAAAAATTATTAAAAGGAAGGAAAAGGAACTTCATAATGATCGACACTATGATTCACAATGAAGATGTAATAGTTTTGCATGTCTATGTCTCTAATAATAGAGAAGTATAATTCATGAAGAAAAAATGACAGAAAACAAACAGAGAGACTTTACCTCATGTCTCTCTATGCCTCAGAGATTAAATAAAAAGTAAGAAGGCAGAAGATATATATATCAAAATTAACAGTCTCAGATTGAGTAGCTTCTACCTGGGAATAATAGACATTCTGTGCAGATATTGCTCCATAGACAGCTATTTTCATTTTATTTTTATTTTTGGGAGTGCCTCAGTGGGGGAGAATATCTAATCCTGGGACACTCAGTCTCGCAAGACTCACGTACTATGTGGCCTTCAAAAGTAAGAACTGCAATTCCTTATTTTTTCATCACAGTTGTGCAGGCTGAGTACACTCAAAAGTCTTGCTAATCAATGCATTTCTGTGGAGATGAATTGATATCAGAGCATACTGATTACATGGGGTCCTGAGACAGATCTCAGACATGAGGTCCTACCCCTTGTCTGAGAGGTCTCCTGGAAGAGGAGATGGTAGATTGTAGAATCTCCAATAGAGCTTTGGGGTTTATGGCCCAACCAAACCTCCTCAAACCCCAGGACCCTCAATCTCCTCCCCTCTACAAACACACATTGTTCTGAAATGACCAGTTCCTGCTGGCTGCTGCTACTTAGGACTGAACTTGACAGCGAATTTGATCATCTTGAGTCTCTGCATATTTCAGGTTTATTCTGTCATAATATCTCATTTCCTTGAACTCTCTCTGGGACCAGGTGTCCAGGTGCTGACTACAGGCAGCTTCCTCTCAGGTGGGAGATGTAGGAGATGGTCCCAGTCTTCATGGAAGAACTGAAACTGAAATACTTCCAGCTTAGTGTTATTAGTTACTAAACTGGCGGACAGTGATCTGTCAGCAGGCTTGAGGAAGCTAGAAATCTCCCATAGTGGCAGCTGCCAGCTCTGGTTCCTGCATCACAGGGATGTTGGGGTACTGGCGGGCCAGAAAGCCTGGTTTTTGACTGCCTGCCTCCTCTCACTGACAAACAGCTCAATGTCCTGTCCAAGGTGCCGTCACTGTGCTCCCCGTTGCTGGTGGAAAACTGCCATATCAAGGAGGTTGCTTTTCACATGTAACTATTTATTTCACTTGGAATCTAATGTTTGAAATACCTCATGAAATACAGAAAATATTCAGTTAACTTTTTGTTTCTTCAATTATTTTACTGAGGTCATAATGGTTTATAACATTGTGTAATTTCAGGGGTACATCATTACTTAGCAGTTTCTGTATAGTCTGCATCGGGCTTACCACCAGTAGTTTAACTTTTGTCCATCACCCTACATATGTACCCCTTTAAATCTTTTGCCCACCCCCAACCACCTTACCCTCCGGTAACCACTAATCTGTACTTTTTATCCATGTGTTTGCTTATCTTCCGTATAACGAGTGAAATCATGCAGTGTTTGTCTTTCTCTATCTGGCTTATTTTGCTTAACATCATACCCTCAAAGTCCATCCATGTTGTTACAAATGGGATGATTTTCTCTTGTTTTATGGTTGAGTAGTATTACATTGTATATACACCACATCTTCATCCATTCATTGATAGCAGGGTACACGGGTTGCTTCTACACATTGGCTATTGTGAATAATGGCTCCACGAAAACAGGGGTGAATAAATCTCTTTAAATTGTTGATTTCAAATTCTTTGGGAAAATACACAGTAGTGGGATAGCCAGATCATATGGTATTTCTATTTTTAACCTTTTGAGAAATCCCCATCCTCTTTTCTATAGTGGCTACACCAGTTTGAATTCCCACCAGCACTATATGAGAGTTGCCTTTTCTCCACATCCTCTCCAAAATTTGATGTGTTATTTTTTGTCTTGGTCATTATAGCCATTCTGACAAGTATAAGGTGATAACTCATTGTAGTTTTGATTTGTATTTCCCTAATAATTAGTGATGTTGAACATCTTTTCATGTGCCTATTGGGTATCTGTATATCTTCTTTGGAAAAATGTCTGTTCATATCCTCTGCCCATTTTTCAATCAGGTTGCTTGTTTCCTTGTTGTTGAGTTGTATGAGATCTTTACATATTTTAGAAATTAACCCATTGTTGGCTATGTGATTTGCAAATATTTTCTCCAAGTTGGTGGGTTGTCTTTTCATTTTACTGATGTTTCCTTTGCCTTGCAGAGGCTTTTTAGTCTTATATAGTCCCATTTGTTTATTTTTTCTTCTGTTTCCCTTGCCTGAGTAGAAAGGGCACTCAAAAATATGCTGCTAAGAGCAATGTCAAAGAGGGTACTTCCTATATTTTCTTCTGGTAGTTTTATGGTTTCAGGTCTTAGATTCAAGTCTTTAATCCATTTTTTAGTCAATTTTTGTGTATGGTGCAAGATATTGGTCTACATTTATTCTTTCGCATGAGGCTATCCAGTTTTCCCAGGTCATTTATTGAAGAGACTTTCCAATCAACACTGTATGTTCTTGACTACTTTATCAAAGATTAACTGTCCATAGATGTGTGGTTTCAATTCTGTTCCATTGATCCGTGTGTCTGTTTTTGTGCCAGTACCATGTTGTTTTGATTACTATGGCTTTGTATTATATTTTGAAATCAAGGATTGTGATGGCTCCAGCCTTGTTTAGGATTCTTTATTCTATTTCCGTGAGGAATGTCATCAGATTCTTACTGGGATTGCATTGAATCTGTAGATTGCTTTAGGTAATATGGATATTTTAACTATCTTCTTTAGTTTCTTTCAATAATGTCTTATTGTTTTCAGTATATAGGTCTTTCAGCTCTTTGGTTACATTTATTCCTGGATATTTTATTCTTTGTGTTGTGATTTTATTGTATTTTTTTAATTTTAATTTTTTTTCAGATGTACATCATATTTCAAATTTTGTATACATTACATCATGTTCACAACCCGAACACTAATTATAGTGCATCCCCTCAAATGTGATCCTAATCATCCCTTTTGGCCCCCCCCCTTCCCTAATGGTAACTGATGCAGGGTCGGTGAGCAGAGGAGTCGAAAGAAAGATTTCTTAGACTCTCAAGATCTGGCAGTAGTGCTCTTTTATTTAGAGAATAGTGTGGAATAGCATGGGGACAGGACCCATGGGCAGGCAGAGCTCCTGCTGCTGCCCCCGCTGGCATGGGGACAGGACCCATGGGCAGGCAGAGCTGGTGTGTGGGGACAAGACCCACGGGCAGTCAGAGCTCCTGCTGCTGCCGCTGCTGCTGCCCTCACTGGCATGGGGACAGGACCCATGGGCAGGCAGAGCTGGTGCGTGGGGACAGGACCCACGGGCAGTCAGAGCTCCTGCTGCTGCCCCCGCTGGCATGGGGACAGGTCCCATGGGCAGGCAGAGCTAGTGTGTGGGGACAAGACCCACAGGCAGTCAGAGCTCCTGCTGCTGCCCCGAGTTGAGGGTTAGGGCTAATTTTATAAGGCATGGGTACGTGACTTATTTTTACTGGAGAAAAGAAAAGATGATGTAAAAAGTCATTAAATGATTTCAGTGCAGATGGGGTCTGGTTATTGTGCGGTCATATAACTTTAGATACAAATCTGGCCATATAGATCGGCATGTAGGTGAGGATGCCCTGGGCTTCTCTCCCTGGGGCAGCCCTAATTCATACCATAAAAAAAGTCCACTGGGTCGTATAGTTTGGCATGTAGGCCAGGTCACCTTGGGCTTCTCTAGCTGGGGCAGCCTTAATCCACATCAGTAACCACCAGTCCAATCTCCAATGCTATGTGGGTTTTTTTGTCATTTTTATATTCTACTTATGAGTGAGATCATATGGTATTTGACTTTCTCCTTCTGACTTATTTCACTCAGCATAATACCCTCAAGGTCCATCCATGTTGTCACAAATGGCCTGATTTCGTCATTTCTTATGGCTGAGTAGTAGTCCATCATGTATTAATACCACATCTTCTTTATCCATTTGTCCCTTGATGAGCACCTAGGTTGCTTCCAAGTCTTGGCTATTGTGTATAATGCTGCAATGAACATAGGGGTGCAAGTATCTTTATGCCTTTGTGTTTTCAAGTACTTTGGATAAATACCCAGCAGTGGAATAGTTGGATCATATGGTAGATCTATCCTTAATTTTCTGAGGATACTCCAAACTGCTTTCCATAGTGGCTGCACCAGTTTGCACTGCCACCAGCAGTGAACAAGGGTTCCCTTCTCTCCACACCCTCTCCAACAATTGTTGTTTCCTGTCTTGTTAATTACAGCCATTCTGACCAGAATGAGGTGATACCTCATTGTAATTTTGATTTGCATTTCCCTGACAGCTAATGATGTTGAGCGTCTTTTCCAGTGCCTGTTGGCCATCTGTATATCTTCTTTGGAGAAATCTCTGTTCAGATCTTTTGCCCATTTTCTAATTGGATTGTTGTTTTTTTTGTTGTTGAGCTGTATGAGTTCTTTGTCTATCTTGGATATTAACCCCTTATCTGATATGTGGTTTGCAAATATCTTCTCCCAATTGTTAAGTTGTCTTTTCATTTTGTTGATGGTTTCCTTTGCGTGCAGAAGCTTTTTAGTTTGATGTAGTCCCATTTGTTCACTTTTTCTCTTGTTTCCCTTGCCCGGTCAGACATGGAACTTGAAAATATGCTGCTCAAACCAATGTCATAGTGGGTACTACATATGTTTTCTTCTAGAAGTCTCATGGTTTCTGGTCTTACATTCAAGTCTTTAATCCATTTTGAGTTGAGTTTTGTGCATGGTGTAAGGGAATGGGCTACTTTCATTCGAGCAAGAAAAAGAAATAAACGGGATCCACACTGGAAAAGATGAAGTGAACCTATCACTCTTTGCAGATGACATGATTTTATATTTAGAAAACCCTAAAGAGTCCACTAAACAACTTTTAGAAATGATAAAGGAATACAGTGAAGTTTCCGGATACAAAATCAATGTACAAAAATCGGTTGCGTTTCTATACACTAACAACGAAGTTGCAGAAAGAGAAATTAAGAATACAATCCCATTTACAATTGCAACAAAAAGAATAACATACCTAGGAATAAACTTAACGAAAGAGGTGAAAGATCTGTGCACTGAAAACTATAAGACATTGTTGAAAGAAATTGACGAAGACACAAAGAAATGGAAGGATATTCCGTGCTCTTGGATAGGAAGAATTAACATTGTTAAAATGTCCATACTTCCTAAAGCAATCTATAGATTCAATGCAATCCCAATCAAAGTTCCAACAACATTTTTTACAGAAATAGAACAAAGAATCCTAAAATTTATATGGAACAACAAAAGACCCCGAATAGCCAAAGGATTCCTCAGAAAAAAGAACAAAGCTGGAGGTATCACACTCCCAGATTTCAACTTATACTACAAAGCCGTAGTAACCAAAGCAGCATGGTACTGGCACAAAAACAGACACACAGATCAATGGAATAAAATTGAGAGCCCAGAAGTAAACCCACACGTTTATGGACAGCTAATATTCAACAAGGGAGCCAAGAGCATACGATGGAGAAAGGAGAGTGTCTTCAATAAATGGTGTTGTGTTGTGATTTTAAATATGATTATATTCTTGACTTCTCCTTCTGCTAGTTCCTTATTAGTATATAGACATGAAATTAATTTTTTATGTTGATTTTTATCCTTAATCTTTGCTGCAGCTTTTGTTTATTTCTACTAGTATTCTGATAGTTTCTTTAGGGTTTTCTATATGTAGAATGATGTCACCTGCACACAGCAAGAGTTTCATTTCTTCATTTCCAACTTGGACTCCTTTTATTTATTTTATTATACTTCTCTTCTCTAATTTATTTCTCCAAAACCTCCAATACTATGTTAAACAGGAGTGGCAAGAGTTAGCTCCTTTGTCTTTTGCCTGCTCTCAGAGGAATGGCTTTTAGTTTTTTAGCATTAAGTACGATGTTGGATGTGAGTTTATCATATATGGCCTTTATTATATTGAGATACTTTCCTTATATACCATTTTATTGAGAGTTTTTGTCATAGATCGGTGTTGGATCCTGTCAAATGCTTTCTCTACATCTATTGAGATGATCATGTGATTTTTATTCCTCATTTTGTTAATGTGGTGTATCACATTGATTTGCAGATGTTGAAATATCCTAGTGTTTCTGATATAAATCCTACTTGATCATGGTGTATGATCCTTTTAATGTATTGCTCTATCCAGTCTGACAATATGTTTTGAGGAATTTTTGCATCTATGTTCATCAGCAATATTGGCCTGTAATTTTCCTTCTTTGTGCTCTCCTTGCCGTGTTTTGGTATCACAATAATATTGGTCTCATAGAATGAGTTAGAAAATGTTCTGCCTTCTTCAATTTTTAGGAATAGTTTGAGAAGGATAGGTATTAAATCTTCTTTGAATGTGTGGCAGAATTTTCCAGAGAAGCCTGGACTTTTGTTTTTTGGGAGGTTTTTGATTACAGTTTCAACCTCTTTACTTGTAATTGGTCTTTTCAGATTCTCTATTTCTTCTTGATTCAGTTTTGGGACGTTATATGCATCAAAGAATTTATCCATTTATCCTAGATTATCCAATTAGTGGGCACATTGTTTTTCATAGTGTTCTCTTTTTATTCTTTATATTTGTGTGGTATCCATTTTAATTTCTCCTCTTTCACTTCTAATTTTATTTATTTCAACCTTCTCTATTTTTTCTTAGTGAGTCTGGCTAAAGGTTTGTCAATTTTGTTTAACTTCTCAAAGAATTACCTTTTAGTTTCACAGATCCTTTCTAGTGTTTGTTTTTTTTTAGTCTCTATGTCATTTACTTCTGCTATAAGTTTTATTATTTCTCTCCTGCTGACTTTGGGCTTTGCTTGTTCTTTTTTTTCTAGTTCTGTTAGGTGTCGTTTAAGATTACTCACTTGAGATTTTTCACGTGTGCTGAGGTGGGCCAGTATTGCTTTGAATTTCCCTCTTATAACCATTTTTCCTGCATCCCATAAGAGTTGGTAAGTTGTATTTTCATTTTCATTTGTCTCCAGGAGTGTTTTAATTTCTCTTTTGATTTCTTTTTTTTTTTTTATTTTTTTTTATTTTTTTTTATTTTTTTTAAAGATTTTATTTTTTCCTTTTTCTCCCCAAAGCCCCCCGGTACATAGTTGTGTATTCTTCGTTGTGGGTTCTTCTAGTTGTGGCATGTGGGACGCTGCCTCAGCGTGGTCTGACAAGCAGTGCCATGTCCGCGCCCAGGATTCGAACCAACGAAACACTGGGCCGCCTGCAGCGGAGCGCATGAACTTAACCACTCGGCCACGGGGCCAGCCCCTTCTCTTTTGATTTCTTAATTCATCAAATGGTTGTCCAGTAGCATGTTGTTTAGTCTCCACATATTTGTGACTTTCTCAGTTTTTTTGTTGTAGTTGATTTCTAGTTTCATAGCATTGTGTTCAGAAAAGATGCTTGATATTATTTCAGTGTTCTTAAATTTATTGAAGCTTGCCCTGTTTCCCAACATATGGTCCATCTTTGAGAATGTTCCACGTGTACTGCTGTTTTCAGATGGATTACTCTCTATATATAGATCTATTATGTCCATCTGATCAAGTATTACATTTAAATCCACTATTTCCTCGCTGACTTTCTGTCTGGATGACCTGTCCATTGATGTAAATGGGGTGTTGATGTCCCCAAGTATTAGTGTGTTGCTGTTAATTTCTCCCTTTAGATCTATTAATAGCTGCTTTCTATACCTTGGTAGTCCTGTTTTAGGTGCGTACATATTCATAAGTGTTATGTCCTCTTGGTGGAATATCCCTGTTATCAATATATAGTGCCCCTTTTTGTCTCTCATTGAATTTGTTATCTTGAAGTCTGCTTTGTCTGATATGTTATAGCAACATCTGCCTTCTTTTGTTTGCCACTTGCTTGCAGTATCATCTTCCATTTCTTCACTTTGAGCTTGTGTTTGTCTTTAGAGCTGAGATTTATTTCCTAGAGGCAGTATATTGTTGAGTCTTGCTTTTTAATCCATGCAGCTACTCTGTGTTTTTTGATTGGAGAATTCAATCCATTTACATTTAGAATGATTATGGATATATGAGGGGTTATCACTGTCATTTTATCTCTTGTGTTCTGCTTGCTCTATATGTACATTGTTTCTTTGTATTTCTTTTGTATTTCTGAGTACGATTTCAGTTTGGTGGCTTTCTGTGATGATTTTCTCAGTTTTCTCTCTATTTATAAATTGTTTCTCTGCTCTTATTTTTTTGTTTAGTGGTTAGCATGAGGTTTATATAAAGATCTTTTAGATGAGATAGCAAATTTTCTGATAGCCTCTTATCTCCATTAGCCTAAGCAGGTTCCAGCCCTTTCCTCTTCCTCTTCTGAGTTATTGTTGTGACAAATTATTCTGTTTTGTGTGTCAGTTTGTGAGTAAGTTAAAGTGTTTATAGATATTTTTGATGCTTTCCTTCCCTTCATCTTTTAAGTTATATTTATTTGCTGTCCTGTTTTGAAGGAGTGCTGCATTTTTCTGATTTTGTCTGTCTATTTATCTCTTTGCTCAAATTTTTATAGGCTTTTGCCTTTTTGTCTCAGGTCTAAGGGCATCCATGATCATTTCTTATTAGGATGTCTAGTGGTGATGAACTCCTTCAACTTTTGTTTATCTGGGAAATATTTTATTTCTCCATCATTTCTGAAGGATAGTTTCCCTGGATAGAGCATTCTTAGCTGAAAGTTTTTGTCTTTCAGTATTTTGAACACATCATTCCATTCTCTCCTAGCCTATAAGCTTTCTGCCAAGAAATCTCCTGAAAGCCTGATAGGAGTTTGTTTTAGGTTATTTTCTTCTACCTTTCTATCCTTAATATTTTTTGTTTGTAGTTGACTTTTGCAAGTTTTACTATTATATGCCTTGGAAAAGGTCTTTTAGCATTGATGTAATTAGGAGTTCTAGTACTTTCATGTATTTGTAAGTCCAGTTTCTTACACAGTTTTTCAAAGTTCTCAGCTATTCTTTCTTTGAACAGGCTCTATGCTCCTTTTTTCCTCTCTTCTCCCTGTGGAATAACTATAATGCTTAGGTTGCTTTTCTTACTTTAGTTGGATATTCTCAAACAATTCATTCTTTTTTAAAAATCTTAGTTCTCTTTCCTTCTCCACCTGAAACATGTCTATATTTATATTGTCTAAATCATACTACTTTCCTCCATTATATCAGCACTATTTTTTAAGGATTCTAGATTATTTATTGTCTCATTCATTGTATTCTTTATATCCAGAATTTCTGGTTTTTTTAAAGTTTCAATCTCTTCAGTGAAGTATTCTTTTCGCTCGTTAATTTTACTCCTGAACTCATTGAATTGTGCTTTTCCGTTTTTTTGTAGCTCATTGAGTTCCTTTATGACAGCTGTTTTGAATTCTCTGTCATTTAGATTATAAATTTCTGTGACTTCAGGCTTGGTTTATGGAGAGTTGTCATTTGCCTGATGCTCTGAATTGTTACTGTAGTTTCTCATGGTGTTTAATGAACTAATCCTTTGCTGGCACTTTTGTGGTAGTATCAGGTCACAGATTTGACCTGTTACCATTGGGGGAAAGAAGGTGCTGTGTTTCTGATCACACTGCATCTGCTGGAAGTTGTGCAGGTACAGCTGGTGCCCCTGCAGGCCAGGAAAGTGTTCATGCAGGGATGCAGGGCTGCTGCTCCCTCTTCTTACAGTTGTTCCAAAGCTCATTCCCACTTGCAGGACCACAGAGGTACTATGAGTGCTCACCCTAGCCCAGTATGCATTTGCATGTGCATGCAGATCTGCCACCACAACTTCTTACAGTCATACTGACTGCTATGTTTGGTGGGTGAGGCTACTACATGAGCTCCGAGCTGGGGCCACTCATTGGGATCACAGTGGCACAATGGGTGCTCCTGCTTTGATGGGAAATCATTTGCATGCTGGTTCAGGGCTTCTGCCAGCTTTTCTTACAGGCGTGCCTAGGCACATTCCCACTTGAGGGGCTGCAGCAGCTCTATGGGCACTCCTGCCAGCTGGGAAGGCATTCATGCATGTGTAGGGCTTCTGGGGAAGGTTAAGCGAGTGCTCATCTAGCTCCACTACTTCCCAGGAACCCAGTCCATCCACCTTCAGATGTATAGCTCTGTGGGTCTCTCAGGCATCCTGTTGTGTTGTGTGCGTATCCTCCATTTGTCAATGAATGCCCATTTAATTGTAACTCTAAGGGGGACAGATAAAGGGAAAGCTTACTCCACCATGTTGCTGACATCACCAGTTATTTTTTAATAGCATCTCTTCCTATTTATTATCTCCTCCATAATTCCTAAAAGCTACAGTTGATCACTATTTATAGATCCCATATTTGCACAAATTCACCTAATAGCTAAGATTTATTTCTAATTCCAGAGTCAATATCTGCCTCTTTAATAATCTTTCACAGACATGCTCAGAACAGTGAAATATTTGAGGTGCGTGTTTCAAGCTGAAGTTGAAAAAGCTGATGATCTGTCAGCTTTTAACCGTGATTTTGACGGTAATGAATGAAAAATATTTGTTAAATGAAGTGTCTTTAAATTGAAACACACATAAAATAACATTATGTATTGGCCGGTTAATGAAAATGCGACCAGAGGCTTGCATAAACCTACTGCTGTTCATAGAAGTGATTAAGTATTTGCTATCTCAGTATGTGCAGAGAGTTTATAAAACACATCTACTATGAATAAGGATAATCAACTGAAGATGTTACAATGTCTCATTTATCCACCATGCCGCATGGATGGTTTCTTAAGATCTGTAGTCCAGCTCACTAATAGCTCCACTGATACAAAATAAGGGTATCAAGTTTCCTCATATGAAAAATGTCTATAATAGGAAATAATTGATAATTCACTGTAAAGCTTAGCTATAAGAATGTATACAAAGCCCTTTCAAAATTATAAAGTACTAAAGAAATATAGATTATAAGTATGGTATGTATAAATTGTTTTTTTCATATTACATTCTACAAGTTCCTTGGTCATGCTTCAGAATTTCCACAAAAAAATTATTAGAATTTTATTGGGAAATCATTTTTAAATATATTTCTAACTATATTATAAACAACCTTTATTCTCATGCTTTAAATGTCAAATTTTAATATCTTGGAGACCACTGTGACATTACTGTATAATGTATAGATAACTTGCTTTCATGCAGATTCCAAAGTAAGGACTTCCTACTATCCTTCTGTATTTTTTTACTTTTGCACAAGTGTCTTAAACCCAAAATTGTAGCTCTTCCCTATTCCATTTTACAATTCAGAGCTACGTGTGTTTCTAATGCAAAATGGTATGGGCAACTGTACTTCTATAGCATGAAGTAGACAGTCAGATGTTAAGCAAAGCTCAAGCACATCTGCTCAGGGCTTGCCCCCATATTAGCACGACAGCTAGTTGCATAATAACAAATAAATTCATGTTCCAAAATATCTATTTCATCATATTTTTAATATTTTAGTACTAATAATTAATGTTTGCATTTTTAACCTGGCATTTACATGTACAGTGAATTTATTATGCATTCATACTCATTATTAAATTTGACATGCATAATGCCTTATTTGTCTTTTAGACTAAACAAAGGTATTTATGCCTCTCCTAGAAAGAGGTGCATGAGCAAAGATCAAATATGTGGAAAATTCTTGGGGTCCGCCCAGTGGCGCAGTGGTTAAGTTCGCATGTTCTGCTTCTCGGCGGCCCGGGATTCGCCGATTCGGATCCTGGGTGAGGACATGGCACCGCTTGGCACGCCATGCTCTGGTAGGCGTCCCACCTATAAAGTAGAGGAAGATGGGCACGATGTTAGCTCAGGGCCAGGCTCCCTCAGCAAAAAGAGGAGGACAGGCAGTAGTTAGCTCAGGGCTAATCTTCCTCAAAAAAAAAAACACAAATATGTAGAAAATTCTGAAAGTAATGTCATCAACAGGAATAAAATTGATGTTTATAAACATTCACCTCAGGAAAACTTCCTTTTTTCAAAATTCTTTTTAATTGGTTTGATAGATATAGAAAGAGTTATAAAAAGAGTGTACAAAGTTATACAAAGAGTATACAGGAAAATAATACATAAAATAAAAATACAAAAGAAGTAGAATATGACATTTGCTGTTTGGATATTATATTAATCATTTTTTAATATCTATATGATAAAAACAATAAAAATCACTCAGTTAAAAACCAGTTTGATAAATATTATTCTTGAATTCATTTGGCAGTTTCAATATGAGTATGTTTGCTTTTCTTTATGTATTCTAATAAGAGAGGTCACAAAAAGTTCTTTTAGTAATTATTAGGAGGTTTATTTACATGGGAAACATTGAGGGACATGGACTGATGTTGAGCACAGTTGTAAGCAGTCAGGTTTATTTTTTCACGAAAGTGAACATGTATTAATATTCTCTACAAAGGGGAGAATAGTCAAAATATTTCAGTGGTTGAATATGAAAAATAATGGGCATGACATCTAATGTCAAGATAGGAATGAGGGGATTCTAGACTCTTTCTAGTACGTCTTTCCTCAATTTTGAACTGTTGAGCTCCCAGTGTTGTTGAGTAATTCAAGAGAATGTAGAAGACAAAGAGGGAATTATTACATTAAGGATAAGTGGATGAAATAGAAATATTTCCATATTTACAGAGGTTTTGTGGAGCAGTTTATAATATATTGCTTACAAGATATAATATGAAGGATAATAATTAGTTTTTGAGGATCTCCTGTCTTGGTGATAAAAATATTTAAAATATCCAAAATGTTATATAGAGTGAAACACTGCAGGACTGTTATGTGCTCCCTGTCATTTCTAAATGTCTTTTTTTAAAGAAAAAAATATTGAAACATGAGTATCAATAAAAAATGAAGATTTTTTTAATATGTTTTCAGTATAAATTGAAATATGCACATACAAACACACACACACATAGACGTTTACAGATAAATTTCAAATATTTAAATAAGGCAGTAATAAGGTAATTATATTAAAATGTAAATTGAGTTACAGAGGAACATAAACAGTAAACAACTTTCCTAGGAAATGTATTATTAACCTTTATGAATATGAGGTTATATCTTGCTGTGAAATATTCTTCTATATGTGATTTTGAAATATTAGAACATATATATAAAAAGAATTATATCTCATGACCAAATGAGATTTATTCCAGATATGAAAGCCTGGTTCAACATTTGAAACTCGATTAATGTAATCCACCACATCAACAGGCTAAAGAAAAAAATCATATGATGATATCAATAGATGCATAAAAATATTTGACAATATCCAATACCCAATCATGATAAAAAAAAATAACTCAGAAAACTTGGAATGAAAGGTTAGGTCCTCATCTTGGAAAATAATATTTACTAAAACCTAAAGTAAACATTATACTTAGAGGTGAGACATTAGATGCTTTCTTGCCAAGGTCAAGAAGAAAACAAGGATGTCTTTTAGTATTCTTATATTCAACATTGTACAGGAGTCCTGGCTTATGCAATAAAATGAGATGAAATAAAAGGTCTACAGATAGGGAAAGAAGAAATAAGGCTGTCTTTATTCAGAGATGACATGATTGTCTATGTAGAAAATCTCAAGGCATCAACAAAAACAAAACTTCTGGAACTGTAGCAAGATTGCAGGATACAAGGTTAATATACAAATGCTAATTGCTACCTTGTATACAGCAATGAACACTTTGACATTAGAAACACCATATCATTTACATTAGCACCAAAGAAAAAGTGAAAGACGTAAGTGTAAATCTAACAAAATATGTACAAGATCAAAATGAGGAAACTATAAAACTCTAATGGAAAGAATCAAAGAAGTTCTGAATAAACAGAGAAGTATTCCATGTATGTGGATTAGAAGATTCAATATTCTTAAAATGTTAGCTCTTCCCAACTTGATCCATAGATTCAATGTAATCTTAATCAAAATCCCAGCAAGTTATTTTGTAGATACAAACAAATGCATTCTAAATTTTATATGGAGAGGCAAAAGACCCCAAAAAGCCAACATAATATAAAGGAGAAGAATCAAGTTGGAAGAACGACACCATCCAACTTCAAAGCTCACTATAAAGCTACAGTGTCAAGACAGTGTGGTATTGTTGAAAGACCAGACAAATATATCAATGGAACAGAAGAGAGAACCCAGAAATAGACTGACATAAATATAGTTAACTAATCTTTGACAAAGGACCAAAGGCAATGCAGTGGAACGAAGATAGTCTTCTCAACAAACGGTGCTGGAAAAACTGAAAATCCATGTGCCAAAAAAGGAAATCTTGACACAGACTTTACATATTTCACAATTATTAGCTCAGATAGGATCATAGCTCTAAATGTACAAAAAGAGACAAAAGCAGCTCCTAGAAGATAACACAGGAGAAAATGTAGGTGGCCTTGAATTTAACTACGACTTTTCAGATACAAGAAAACACAATCCATGAAGTTAAAAAAAATGAGAAGTTGGAGTTCATTCAAATTTAAAATTTCTGCTCTATCATATCAGATACCGTTCATAGAACCAAAAGACAAAACACAGACTTGGAGACAATCTTCAAAAAACATATATCTGATAAAGGACTGATATCCAAAGTATACAAAGAACTCTTAAAACTCAACAATAAAGAAAAAAGCAACCTAATTACAAAAAACAGGTAAAGAGTCTGAACATACACCTCATCAACAGAAATACATAAATAGCATAGGAAAACATACTCAACATCATTTATCATTAGGAATTTTCAAATTAAAACAATGGGATACCACTACACACCCATTTAAATGGCTAAAGTCCAAAACACTGACAACAGTAAGTGCTAGTGAGGATGTGGAGCAGCTGCAACTCTCATTCATTCCTGGTGAAAATGTAAAATGGTACAGCCACTTTGAAGACAGTTTGTTACAAAACCAAACATACTCTTATCATTCAGTTATCACAGTCTTTAGTATTTACCTAAAGGAGTTGAAAACTTATGTCCACATAATAACCTACACACTATATTTATAGCAGCTTTATTCATAATTGCAAAAACTTGGAATCAACCAAGATGTCCTTCAGTAGGTGAATGGATAAATAAACCATGGTCCATCCAAACAATAGAATATTATTCAATGTTAATATAGAAATGAGTTGTCAAGCCATGAAAAGATACAGAGGAAACTTAAATACCCATTACTAAGTGAAAGAAGCAAATCTGAAAAGGTTACATACTGTTTGATTCTAACTACATGACATTCTGGAAGAGGCAAAACTATGGAGCAAATAAAAAGATCAGTGGTTTCCAGTTGTTAGCGAGAGGGAGGGATGAATAGGCAGAACACAAGAAATTTGGGGGGCAGTGAAATTGTTCTGTAAGACACTGCAATGGTAGATTCTTGTCATCATACCTTTGTCAAAAAACATTGAGAGGCACGCAAAGGTGTCTGCATCTGTGGGGCAGGGCTTGTGTGAGGACCTGGTGAACTGTGGGTGGCATTGGGGCAGAGGTGGGGGCCTCTGCAGGGTGGCAGTGGGGTATGCTCCAGGGGGTTGTGAAGTGTGCATGGACCAGGACTGTGCTTACTGTGTATTTGGTCGAGAGGGGGGTGAGGCTTATCAGTGGCAGAAGACTTGTGTTTCACAAATAGCCATAAAAAGGATCAGCCCCACCTTCCAAAGCCTGAAACAACTAAGTGCCTCCATGCCAAGGTCTAGCCCTACTCAGCCGCACTCCTAAGAGAATTGACATCAGCCTTGTTGGCCTCAAGCCTATCACAACTGTACACCCCTGAGCCTAGGAACCAGCTACACTGGGTACCAACCCAATTAAGAGGACAATTGCAATAAAAGTGTGCTAATAGGCAGGACCAAGATGGCGGAGTGAGTGGTCTTCTTTGTCTCTCCCCCATTGAATCTACAACTAATTGGACATTCACTGATTAACAAAGGATATCCAGATAATATCTAAAGACACCTAAGAGTCTCCTGCTACTATACATTGGAAGGCGGACGGACTTCCCCCTTGGAGGAGGTGGAAATAGGTGAAAACTCTCCCACCCCCGGCCCCTGGACAGTCTAGTTCCTGCAGGAGGCTCTCTTCCAGTGGACTCCCCTATAGCATCGCCACACACGAAGAGCAGGAGTGTGCACTCACCAGTGGAGCGATGGTGGAAACAGGTGACTACAGCCCAACTCAAGCGCCCTGCGATTACACCTAAGCCCAGGGGGAATCCCCAGGGTCCCACAACCACCAGGAGGGAAGGCCTCCACTAGCCATTAGCAGGGAGACCCTTCCCAGAATCCAGGACAAAGGGAAGCTCCCGGAGGGAAGATTCCCCAGCACGGCACTAGACCGCAAGCTGCTGCTGGGCCCACGGTCTCTGGCATGCGGGTCAGTGCAGGGGGCACCCAGAATTCCCATGGATGTGCTTGGGGACATGGTTGGAGCTCCAGCTCCTGGCTCTGTGGCCCGGGGGGAGGCTCCGGGATCCCGCACCTCCCCAGCAGGGAAAGCCTCTGCTTGCCATTAGCAGGGAGACCACGCCGAGAATTCAGGACAAAGGGAAGCTCCCAGAAGGTGGATTCCCCAGCACAGCACCAGACCGCAAGCTGCTGCTGGGCCCACGGTCTCCGGCGCACGGGTTGGTGCAGGGGGCACCTGGACTTCCCGTGGATGTGCTTGGGGACAGGGTTGGAGCTCCAGCACCCAGCTCTGTGGCTCTGTGGGAGGTTCCAGGGTCCCACACCCCCCTGGCAGGGAAAGCCTCTGCTCGCCATTAGCAGGGAGACCCAGCCCAGAATCAAGAACAAAGGGAAGCTCCTGGCAGGTGGATTCCCTGGCACTGCAACAGACCACCAGCTGCTGCAGGGCTCATGGTCTCCAGCACACGGTTCAGTGCAGGGGGTGCCCAGACTTCCCATGGATGTGCTTTGGACTGGGAAGAGGTCCAACACTTGGCTCTGCGGCCCGGGGGGATGCTCCAGGGTCCCGGAACACCACAGCAGGGAGGACCTCTGTTTGCCATTGTCAGGGAGGCCCCGCCCAGCATTCCAAACACCAGGAAGCTCCCTAGAGCAGAATTCCCCACAAGGAACCAGCTTACAAGCCATTGCCAGGCCCATGGACCCTGGCCATATCCCAGACGAGGCAAGGGGCACCCAGAGATCCCATGAGAGTGGAGTGGGGCAGAGTGGAGCTCCAGTGAAATGGCTACATAGCCCAGGGGGGAACTCCAGGTTCCTACAGCAGCCTCAGCAAAAGCCTCTGCACAGCACTAGTGGAGAGGTCCCGACTGGCAATCGCAAGGTGGGAAGGCCCTGGGGCAAAAGTAGCACAGCTAGGTGAGCTAACGAGAGACTGCAGAAGATATCCATAGCTCTGCTGGGACCTGTAGTGGACAAGTGTGATCTTGTGGGATCTGTTAGGGATAAAGCAGTGATTATAGGTGATCCTGCTCCTTGCTGCTGGGAAAACTCACAACACCGCTGAAGACCACAAGGAGGGAGCACGTCTAAGTGGGCTGCAACAGTAGGCACCAGCAGCCTGAGGCCCCCTTGCAATTGCCCCCACAACTGATGAGGGAACCCACAGTACCACTGTGACTACCAGGAGGGGTCCAGGTCCAGTCAGTAACAGCTGACAGGGTTCCTGCTTGGTGCAGTCTAAACAGCTGCCCCCCACACACACCAGTCACAACAAGTGGAAGCAGCGACTAAACTCTATCTCTATGCGGAGGCATAAATCCACGCCATTAAGCAGTATGAAAATATCTGTTAAATCTCCAGAACAGAAGGAAAATGAAAAGCACCCAGAAAACAATCCCAAAGACAATGAAATATATAACCTAAATGATGATGATTTCAAAACTGCCATTATTAAAAAACTCAACGAGTTAAAAGAGAATTCAGAGAGACAACTCAATGAGTTCAGGAGCAATGTCAGAAAAGAGCTTGACACTATAAAGAAGAACCAATTAGAAATACTGGAGATGAACAACACAATGGAGGAGATTAAGAAAAGCCTGGACTCTCTGAACAGTAGGGTCGATAATGTGAAGTACAGAATTAGCAATTTGGAGGATATGAATATAGAAATGCTGCAGACAGAGGAGGAGAAAGAACTAAGACTAAAAAGAAATGAAGAAACTCTCCGAGAATTATCTGACTCAATTAGGAGATGCAACATAAGGATTACAGGTATACCAGAGGGAGAAGAGAAGGAGAAGGGGGCAGAAGGCCTGTTCAAAGGAATAATAACTGAGAACTTTCCAAAATTGGGAAGAGAGATGGAACTTCATGTGACAGAAGCCAATAGATCTCCAAATTTTATTAACACAAGAAGACCAACTCCAAGGCATATAGTAGTGAAACTAGCAAAAGTCAACGACAAAGAGAAAATACTAAGGGCAGCCAGGCAGAAGAAAATATCTTACAAATGAAAGCCCATAAGGCTATCAGCAGATTTCTCAGGAGAGAACTTATAGGCTAGAAGAGATTGGAATGAAATATTCAAAACTCTGAAGGACAAAAGCCTGCAGCCAAGAATACTCTACCCAGTGAAAATATCCTTCAAATATGATGGAGAAATAAAAACTTTCCCAGATAAACAAAAGTTAAGGGAGTTCATCACCACAAAACCTCCTCTTCAAGAAATGCTGAAGAAGAACCTCATTCCAGAAAAATGAAAAAACTGAAAGGGGTTACAAAATCCAGAACAAAGGCGATAAGCAGAAGGACAATAACACAAAGTAAGAGTTCTCCATCAGGACAAAATGCAAAAGAACAAGAAAACAAGTGATAAAATGGCAACAGTAGGCCCCCACGTTGCAATAATCACTCTAAACGTGAATGGATCAAACTTTCCAATCAAAAGGCAAAGAGTGGCTGGATGGATCAAAGAACAAGATCCAACAATATGCTGTCTCCAGGAAACACACCTCAGCCCCAAACACAAACACAGACTCAGAGTTAAGGGATGGAAGAAAATACTCCAAGCTAATAATGAACAAAAGAAAGCAGGTATTGCCATACTTATATCAGACAAAGTAGACTTCAAAGCAAAACAGATAAAGAAAGACAAAGAGGGGAGGCATATAATGATAAAAAGGACGCTCCACCAAGATGTCGTAACACTTATAAATATATATCCACCTAACACAGGAGCACCAAAATTCGTAAAGAAACTATTAACAAAACTAAAAGGAGACATCAACAGCAATACAAGAATAGTAGGGGACCTCAACACCCTGTTAACACCAATGGACAGATCATCCAGACAGAAAATCAACAAGGAAATTATAGAATTAAATGAAAAATTAGATCAGATGGACCTAATAGATATATATAGGACACTTCATCCAAAAACAGCAGGTTACACATTCTTCTCAAGTGTGCATGGAACATTCTCAAGGATAAACAATATCTTGGGAAGCAAGCGAGCATCAATAAGTTCAAGAGGGTTGACATAACATCAAGCATCTTTTCTGATCACAAGGCTATGAAACGAGAAATCAACTACAAGAATAAAGCTGGGAAAGGGCCAAAAATGTGGAGACTAAACAACATGCTACTGAACAAACAATGGATTATTGAAGGAATTAAAGAAGAAATCAAATATTATCTGGAGACAAATGAAAATGAAAACACACCGTACCAAATGATTTGGGACGCAGCAAAGGCAGTCCTAAGAGGGAAATTCATTGTAATACAGGCTCACCTCAATATGCAAGACAAATCTTACATAAATAACCTCAATCAACACCTAATGGAATTAGAAAAAGAAGAAGAAACAAAGCCCAAAGTCAGAAGAAGGAGGGAAATAATAATAATTAGAGCAGAAATAAATGATATGGAAACAAAAAAGACAGTAGAAAGGATCAATGAAACAAAGAGTTGGTTCTTCGAAAAAATTAAGAAAATCAACAAACCCTTAGCCAGACTCACTAGAAAAAAAAAAGAGAGAAGTCTCAAATAAATAAAATTAGAAACGAGAGAACAGAAATCACAACAGATACCGAAGAAATACAAAGGATCATAAGAGAATAGTATGAAAAACTATATGCCAACAAATTGAACAACCTAGAAGAAATGGATAAATTCCTAGACTGATACAACCTCCCCAAACTGAATCAGGAAGAAATAGAGAATCTGAATAGACCAATCACAAGTAAAGAAATAGAAACAGTAATCAAAAACCTCCCCAAAAATAAGAGTCCAGGGCCAGACGGCTTCTCTGGAGAATTCTACCAAACATTCAAAGTAGATTTAATACCTATCCTTCTCAAAATATTTCAGAAAATAGAGGAAGATGGAGCACTCCCTAACACATTCTATGAAGCCAACATCACCCTGATCCCCAAACCTGACAAGGACAACACAAAGAAGGAAAACTACAGGCCAATATCACTGATGAACATAGATGCAAAAATCCTCAAGAAAATTCTGGCAAACCGAATACAGCAATACATCAAAAAGATTATACACCATGATCAAGTGGGATTTATACCAGGGATACACTGATGGTTCAACATCCGCAAGTCAATCAACGTGATTGACTACATTAACAAACTGAGAAACAAAAGCCACCTGATCATCTCAATAGAAGCAGAAAAAGCATTCGACAAGATCCAACATCCATTTATGATAAAAACCCTCAATAAAATAGGTATAGAAGGAAAGTACCTCAACATAATAAAGGCCATATAAGACAAACCCACAGCCAACATCATACTCAATGGACAAAACCTGAAACCCATCTCTCTCAGAACAGGAACAAGACATGGGTGCCAACTTTCACCACTCTTATTCAACATAGTACTGGAGGTTTTGGCTAGAGAAATTCAGCAGGAAAAAGAAATAAAAGGAATCCAAATAGGCAACGAAGAAACAAAACTCTCACAGTGTGCAGACGACATGATCTTGTTTATAGAAAACACCAAAGAATCCATAGAAAAACTATTAGAAACAATCAACAACTACAGCAAAGTTTCAGGGCATAAAATCAACATACACAAATCAGGAGCATTTCTATACACTAACAATGAACTAACAGAAAAAGATCTCAAGAACTCAATCCCATTCATGATCACAACAAAAAGAATAAAATACCTCGGGATAAATTTAACCAAGGAAGTGAAAGATGTATACAACGAAAACTACAAGACCTTCTTGAAAGAAATCGACGACGACATAAAGAGATGGAAAGACATTCCATGCACATGGATTGGAAGAATAAACATAGTTAAAATGTCCATACTGCCTAAAGCAATCTACAGATTCAACGGTATCCCAATCAGAATTCCAATGTCATTCTTTACAGAAATTGAACAAAGAATCCTAAAATTCATATGGGGCAAAAAAAGATCCTGAATTGCTAAAGCAATCCTGAGAAAGAAGAACAAAGCTGGAGGCATCACAATCCCTGACTTCAAAACATACTACAAAGCCATAGTAATCCAAACAGCATGGTACTGGTACAGAAACAGGTGCACAGATCAATGGAACAGAATTGAAAGCCCAGAAATAAAACCACACATCTATGGACAGCTAATCTTTGACAAAGGAGCTGAGGGCCTACAATAGAGGAAAGAAAGTCTCTTCAACAAATGGTGCTGGGAAAACTGGACAGCCACATGTTAAAAGAATGAAAATCAACCATTCTTTTTCACCATTCACAAAAATAAACTCAAAATGGAACAAAGACGTAAAGATTAGGCCTGAAACAATAAGTCTTCTAGAAGAGAATATCGGCAGCACACTCTTTGACATCAGCTTCAAAAGAATCTTTTTGGACACCATAACCCCTCACATGAGGGAAACCAGAGAAAGAATAAACAAATGGGACTTCATCAGGCTAAAGAGCTTCTTCAAGGCAAGGGAAAACAGGATTGAAACAAAAATCATTCCACTAAGTAGGAATAAAATTCACCAGTTATTTATCCGACAAAGGGTTAATCTCCATAATATGCAAAGAACTCACACAACTCAACAATAAAAAATCAAATAACCCAATTACAAATTGGGCAGGGGACATGAACAGACATTTCTCCAAAGAAAATATACGATGGCCAATAGACACATGAAAAGATGCTCAGCATCAGTAACCATCAGGCAAATTCAAATCAAAACTACACTAAGATATCACCTTACACCTGTTAAAATGGCAAAAATATCCCAAACCAAGAGTGACAAATGTTGGAGAGGCTGTGGATAAAAGGGAACCCTCATACACTGTTGGTGGGAATGCAAACTTGTGCAGCCACTATGGAAAACAGTATGGAGATTCCTCAAAAAGTTAAGAATAGAAATACCTTATGACCCAACCATCCCACTACTGTGTATCTATCCTAAGAACCTGAAATCAGCAATTCCAAAAGTTCCATGCACCCCTATGTTCATCGCAGCATTATTCACAATAGCCAAGTCATGGAACCAACCTAAGTGCCCAGCAACTGATGATTGGATAAAGAAGATGTGGTATATATATATACAATGGAATACTACTCAGCCATTAAAAAGGACAAAGTCGTCCCATTCACAACAACATGGATAGACCTTGAGGGTATTATGTTGAGTGAAAAAGGCCAGACAGAGAAAGACGAACTGTGTATGACTCCACTCATAGGTGGTAGTTAACATATGGACAAAGAGAACTGATCGGTGGTTGCCAGCGGAACGGGGAGTGGGGGGAGGGCACTAGGGGTGAAGTGGTGTACCTACAACATGACTAATAATGATGTACAACTGTAATTTCACAAGGATGTTAACTTTCATAACCTTAATAAATAAAAAAAAGAAAAAGTCTTAAAGAATCTCCCCCAAAAGAAGTGTTCTGTGTTCCAGTAAGTTTGAGAAGCGCTCAGAGCTTTGACTATGCTAATGTGCACTGTGAATAGATAGAGTATATTATATCCTAAATTAATTTTTCTCCCGAGAACCATTTACCAACCAAAGCACACGAGGATTCTGTGTTCTAAAATGCCTCTGCATGAGTATACACGTATGTGTTGTTGCAGAGATGGCATTGAGGAGGAATCATGAACTGGCACAAATGGTGGCCTCTGGGGAGGCGGGTGGGACGTAGATTTCCTTTTCACTGTACAACTTTTGGTATTTTTGGCTTTTGTTTACTATGTGCATGTATTAAAATAGATGCAATAAATTGGTGGAAGCCTGAAAAACAATAAACATTAAATGTACACTAAGATTGAGCACCAATGTAAACTATGGACTTTGGATGGTAATGATGTGTCATTGTAGGTTCATTGACTAACAAATGTACCACTATGATGGGAGATGTCAATAGTGAGGGAGGTTTTGCATGTTTGGTGACAGGGATTATACGACAACTCTCTGAATTTTCAGTGAGAATATATTTTGTCCTGTCCAAAACATCCATAAAACACTTGATCCATAAGACATTTGGTCCACACCAAAATGTCCTTGATATTTGGTCCTGTCCAAAACACCCAGGAGTATACAAAGTCCATACCAAACAGTTTTGGACAGGACCAAATATCAAGGGCCTCTACGCTTGGACCAAATGTTTCCATGGATGTTTTGGACAGAACCAATTATGATAAAAAATCAAGGACATTTTGGCATGACCAAAACGTCTCATAGACCAAATGTCTTATGGACGCTTTGGACAGGACCAACTATCAAGGACATTTTGACATGGACCACATGTCTTATAGATGTCTTGTACAGGACCAAATGTCTTACAAGAAAATTTTCCACTGAATTTTTCTGACTTAAAACTGCTTTAAGAAATGAAGTTTATCAATTAAGAAAAAGTATTCAGACCCAGAATACATTTGTAAGAAATATTTGCTGTACAGGAAAAAAAAGAGAGGCAAAATATCTAGAATATACAAAAAGCCTTCATGAGGAGACAAGAAGGCACAACACAATAGAAATAAAGGGACAAAGGTTATGAAGAGTAATTAAGTTTCCTACCCATTAGTTGTTAGATCACTATTTGCTCTCTTACAACGCAAGGTAACTGAATTTCTGTGTACTACTGAGTATTAGTAATGTTTTAGCCTCAAATTGTGAGTGATAAGGTCTAGAAAGACAGTTTTACATTAGCTGCCCAAAATTCTATTCCGAATTTAGGCATGAGAAAGGATTTATGAAGTGACTTAATATCCACTTCTCTCTATTCTAGAGGGAGCCTTAGGAAAACTTGGAGGCAGGTGACCAGATCTTGTCTCTTGTACAAGTCGTGGTATGATATAACTGAGAAAATACTAATAAGTGCTATTAGTGGAATTTCTAGGTAGAAATAATCTTAATTGTTTAATAAATGGCTTACTTATTCCAAATTTCAGCGATTCTTCTCTTGAGTTATTCTGCTTTCATCTGTAAAGATGAAAGAGCTTTTCAGGATGATAGGCTTTGACACTTTTTATTAATTCACGAACTTTATTTTTCAAAGTAGTTTTTGGAACTAAAAATAAAATACAATTATACACACATCTACACAAACACATGAATACATGCATGCATACATACATATGCTCTTGTGGGTCTGTGTATGTGACATAATTTGAAATTTTCAAAATATCATACAATTATTTTAAAACCTGGAAATTTTAAAAATGGTTAGTGTTTACATTAAATAATTGTTGAATGGATATGGGCTGATGTTTTCTATTGCTTTAATGTAAGAAATGCTATATGTAAAAGACAGTAGCCCATGAACTATATTCTAAATTTCACTATAAATATGAAATAACGTCCTAATCTATATTTCATTATTTATGCTTCACCAATTTTTCAAGGCATTATCTTATGACTTCCCACATATTACACTGATTTTTACTTTAGGATATTTTCTTATCCTCCACTACTTTCATTCTCACTGCTGTATGATAGATCCTTTAATACAATACACACTTGGAACAACAATATCTCTGCTCTGATCATTTAGTCCGATAACTGTTCTTCCTCAAAGCATACCATAACGCAGTTTTTTTGAATGGACTTGAGCATCAAAAAATGAGTGGATGAGATTTTATCTTTCTGGAGATTTCTGATTGGTTCCTTTAGTACTCTATTTATAATGCAAAAGTCACAGGAAAAGGAAAAGAAAATGCACACAACTTGATAGCTGAAAAAGAAAGCAAAGCTTGAAAAAGAAGAAAGAAAAACAACTCTTTGAATATTTCTATTTCAATTTAAAATTTTCAAATTAAATTGATATAAGAAATGTGGTTTACTTTTAATCTACTAGAAACACTTGCCCTTCAAAATGAAGAGAGTTCACAAGTCAACATGTGCCAACTTATTCTTATCTTTAAATATTTGGTTTTATTTTCCTCTTCAGTTACAAATCAATACAGTTAAACTAAAAATATTTACAGTATATATATACATGTACTTTATCCATTAAATTGGAGGAATAATGTATGAGGAAAATTTTCCCTTGAAAAATAAAATGATTATAAAAATGAAGGAAGTTATTAGAAATGCAAACTCCAAGAACGGAAGATGTTTCAAGAAAAATTTAAAAATTATATTTAGTACTCATCTGTATAATAATATATTTATAGATTCTTTTAGTGGTTTTGACTTAATTGAGATGAAATGATGATTTGATTTTTTATGTGTGATAGCTAGAAGTGACAATTCCACACATGGTAATGATGATACTATAAGCTTCATAGTCAGAAAAAATAAAGTAGCAGAAAAAGAAGCTATTCATTCATATAAAGATTATTCTAATTCCTCACAGAAGGGATTTATTTTTCTTTCAAGCTTATCTAGTTTATATAAAACACTACATTTTCATCTTATTAATATCAGTTAATAAGATTTTTATATTAGCTGGAAGAAATTCTTAACCAGAACTATGTGCTGTTACACACTTCAGGAGTAGGCACATTGAGTACTGTTAATGAAAGTGAAAAAGCAAGAAAAATAAATGATTTACATGAACTCATGGTGCCATGTGAACAGAAATTTTAGCATACCTACAAAATATACAATTATCAGAAGGCCAGAACAAACCAAACCATTGAACTCAGATGAAAACTCAAGCTTCAAGAGAAAATTCTCTTTGAATATTTCAGCAGCTGAGGAGGAAAATATAAAGAATTTTCCTTCACCCCTTTGAGCTGTCAGAAGCGACAAAATGGTGAGGCATATGATTAACAAGGAGCATCAAATTGGATTTTGAATTAAAGCTAGCAGTTCCCTGGATCATACATAAATTACTGTTTGACACCAGACAGAATAGGTTTGATAATGAAAGGCATTCCAAAAATGATAACAGTGAAAACAGTTATGCAGGATGTCAATCAAATTTTGCAAGTAGAATTGCATATCTTCTTTGAAATAGGTTTAGTTCACAGTTGTACTTAAAATACAGCAAATAATTTTCCTTGATGACAGTGAGTAAGGTGCCAAACTGAAATAGCAAGATGCAGAATGAATGCCTAGTGACAAATAAATGACAAGTAATAAGATATATTGGAATATGTGAGGAAGCCAGTTGGGTTAAAACTAACTCAGCTGGATCTTGTTTTTTCAAAAGGGCCTGATATGGCCTGTTGAACATTCATTATATATCTGCTTTAAATCTTCATTATGTCCCAAAGACAAGGACAATGCCCCTAAAGATAAGGATGTAACTTCCTCCACATTGGCATTTCTTTTTTTTTTAAGATTTTATTTTTTCCATTTTTCTCCCCAAACTCCCTCATACATGGTTGTATATTCTTTGTTGTGGGTCCTTCTAGTTGTGGCATGTGGGACGGTGATTCAGCATCGTTTGAGGAGCAGTGCCATGTCTGCGCCCAGGATTTGAATCAACGAAACAGTGGGTCACCCGTAGCAGAGCACGTGGACTTAACCACTCGGCCATGGGGCCAACCCCCACATTGGCATTTCTTTAAGGTTAAGCATCTCTCCCTAAACTGAGAATTAATTGCTGCACTTACCTTGTGACCACTCACCTTGTGGCCACTGACCTGCTGTGTTCAATGAGTTGTTGTGCCAGCAAAGCAATCTCATGATTATTGTAAAAGGGACATTCCAACCATGTGATGCATGCTCTTTGACAGTATATAACCACTCTGTACATCCCACTTCTTTGGAGTGCTCCTTCCATATTTGGGCTATATGATCCTCAGGGTTGGTTTATAATAAACTCACCTCAATTTTAATTTATAGATTGTTTATGGACTATTTTCAGCAACACTAGCAATATGGCAGTGGAAAGAAAGGAATGGAGATGTTGTGGTGTTGGTGAGCTGAGGAGTCGAAAGAAAGATTTCTTGGACTCTCAAGATCTGGCAGTAGTGCTCTTTTATTTAGAGAATAGTGTGGAATAGCATGGGGACAGGACCCATGGGCAGTCAGAGCTGCTGCATGGGGACAGGACCCACAGGCAAGAGGAGCTGCTGCTGCCAACATGGGTGGAGAGTAAGGCTAAATTTAAGGCATAGGTATGTGAGTTATCTCTTTACAAGATAAAGGAAAGAATATGTAAAAAGAGTTGTTAAAATGGTGTCAGTGCAGGTAGGGTTCTGGTTATTGGGTGATCCTATAACTTTTAGATAAGAATCAAACCAGATTGAGTAAATGACAGAAGTCACCTCTTAAATATTATCTTCAGCTAAAGACAAAGGAGGATGTTGGAGGGGGTCAGTTACATGAGGTTGCCAGACAGTAAACAACTTAAAACTTAAATTCTTGCCTTTGGCATTGATTAAGAGTTTCTAGAGATAAGGTCATCTCCCTTCCTCCTGGCACAGAGAGGAGGCATCTTTACAGATGAAGGTTTCCCTTACAAATGTAAATGTTAGCCAACAAAGGACAAGCAAACCCTGCTCCCCAGAGTTGCTTTTATTAAAGGTAACCAGCCCCCTTCTTATCTGCAGTTTTAAAAGTAACCAGCCTAAAATAATCCTCATCAGAGACATAATTCAAAGATAAAGTTGGTGCAATTTACACACTACTCAAAAACGACATTTAGTCATCAGAAATCATATAGGAATTTATTTAAACAGCCTTATTTTTTTGAAGGCCCAAATTTTTACTAAGGCCCAAAGTAAAAATATTTTCTTGATTAACAATATATTGATATAACTTTTCAAATTCAAAGAGGAAATTGTCATTTTCAAAAATCATGCAAAAGCACCAACTAATTTTTTTCTTAGTAAAACATAGTCATGTAATTGTGCTAATATGCTATATTTTTCAAATGTCAAGTATAAAAAAAGAATCCCATAAAAATACAGGAACAGAAACAAATTTACTTGCCTAGTTTGAATTATCAGACTGGTTTAATGGGCTATGAACCACTGAAAACAGGAAAGTTACCAGAGAAATTCAGGCAGAATTTTGTGGAATTCTGAGGTAAAATGAAAAACTTAAGGAAGTTGGAATCATGCTCACAGTGGTAGGATTTGTCAACGATGGGATGTTAAATGTCTACACCACTCATCTGAAAGATAAATTTAAAAAAAATTTTAAATTAAAAATATGTGGAGCTTCAACCTTAAACTAGAAAGACAAGAATGTAGGGGAGGAAGACATTTCCTCTTCCCAAATGTGGGTATGTCTGGCCGGAGAATGAATTAAATTCACATGAGACAGAATAGCAAGAGAAAATTAAACGAAGCTTTATGAGGAACCGTGGCCCTGGGCCTTTCTTCCTGAAGGAAGAAAGGGCACCGAAGAAGTGGGGTGCACCTAGTGGTTATATACCCCCAAACAGGGTGTTTCACATGTGATTGAAATGTCCCTCCCACAATAGTCACAAGATTACCCTGTCGGGCACAGTGCTTGATGGACACAGCAGGTAGTGGTCTGCTATCTTGGAGGGCGTAGCAGGAGGCAAGTCGATTGTCTGGAGCTGGGCGGTCATAGGTGAGTGCAGCAATCAGTTCCTAGCCTAAGGAAAGATGTTTAATCCTTAAGAAATGCCAGCCTTGGGAGGGATAGGGAAGTCAGTTACAGGAGGTTACCAGACTAGCACAATAAAATGCAGATTTAAGTCCTCGCCTTTGGTATTGATTAAGAGTTTCAAGAGAGAAGGTCATCTCCTTTCTTCTTCCTGGTAAAGAGAGGGAGCTACCTTTTACAGACAGAGATTTACCTTACAAATGCAAACGTGTCCTAACAAAGGGCAAGTTCCATTCCTCAGAGCCTCATTCCCTGTCCCAGTTTATCAAAAGCAATCAGGCTCAAATAATCCTGATGCCAAAGAGACATATCTTGGGGTGGCCAATTTCAGGACCCTACAGGAACAAATGCAAAGTAAATAGAAGAAAGGAAATAATATGGATCAGCATGGAAACCAATAAAATAGAAAACAGAAAAATGATATAGAAAATCAATGAAATAAAAAGCTGTTTTTCAAGAAGATCAATAAATTTGATTGACCTATAGCAAGACTGATCAGGAAAAAAATACGGAAGACATAATTTACCAACATGAGGAGTGAGAGAGATAACACCACTACAAATTCTAGAGATATTTAAAGTATAAGAAAATATGAACAAATTTTTAGCAAAAATGACAACCTACATGAAATAGGTAAATTATTTGGCAGACACAAACTAACAAGGTAACTCAAGAAGAAATAGATAAGCAGAATAGCATGATATGTATAAAATAAATTAAATTTGTAGTTAAAAACTTTACAAAGTACTTATGCTTTCAGCTCACAGATGTAGAGAGAACAACTACAAACAAAGGTGGACAAACTATAAATTTATAATTTTTTGAAGCCATTAGAGAACTAATATTGCAGGGTGAACTATTAACTCTAAATCTAAGAAAGAGGTGACCATAGGGAAAAACAGGACCTGAGCATTTCTTTACCTGAGGTAGACACCACCAGATGCCACATAAACCAGTAAGAAGATTCAGATAAACATGTTAATGACTTTCTAAAAGCCACCTGTGTGCCATTGTGAAAGTATAAAGCTGACGGGGGCTGCAGACAAAGTGGGAGCTGCACTCACTTACAGGTTCTTCCTCCAAATATCTTACCACTCACTCACAGGAAAGATCAGGGAGAATTTTGTGAAAGCTGACCTGGAGGTGCTGTCTGGAGAAAGGGAAGAACAGCCCCTGCTCAACTTCTGCCCAGATCCATGTCTCTTATCTTCCATATGAAAAACAAAACAAAACAAAAACATTAACCTCCAAGGAGAAGAGCACCAGAAACTGTCATATTAAGGCACTTGTGGAAACCAACTGTAGCTGGGAGAAGAAAGAAGTTTAGGAGGAAAACTATTGCTGGAGTAAGTGCATAAATATGTATCAATTAAACCCCCCTTTTAAAAAAATATTCTGTATTGTGATGCTTTAACATCTGGGGCCTTGCTGACCAGGGAGGGACTGCCTCTCTCAGGGTTAGCTGATTCCTTGAGATTGCAAAAGATGGCCTGTGAGTGCACCTTTCATTTGCAGAATAACCAACATAAATCCCGAACGACCTCTGCCTTCTTTATAGGGCGCTCTCATTTCAAGCCACTATTTGCCTGCCCGAATCACCCAAGAGCCAGGTACCAGACAACTAGGGACAGTACCTAAACTCCAGATCCCCACTGACATTACTCAAACTAGCCAATCCTAAACCTGCTTGGCCTGCTTACCCTCCCTTACTCATTCTTTCCTATGGAAAGCACAATAAAGACTCTTGTCTGCAGTTTCTGTCACTCTACCTCCTGATGAACCATGTGACCCCCCACAACATGGTGTGCCCCTTCTTTTGGTATCTGTGAGTATAACAAGCTGTCTTTTCAATGATAGTCATCTCCTAATTTTTTGGCCTCACCATACCTGAAGAGTAATAAAACCCACATTTGAAGGCAATGTGCTAGGCTGAGTACTACAGCTGAAGGAAGGGCAGGAGGGCTTTTGAAATACAAAGACTTGAGACTCAGGTATGCAATGCTAGCCTAATACTGATGCTTAATCAGAATGTATGAGAAAATGCCCTACCACTACGCCTCTCCCAACAATTAGCTAACAAGAATTGGGTAAAAGTAACCATGGAATACAGCTGAAAGAGCTTTAACAGGCAAATATTCACAAACATAGCTAAAAGGAAGACCAAAAATCAACAGTGAAGCAGAGAATGATAAAATAATCTGTCATACCCAGTCACACCCTAAACTTGATGTATCACTGTAAAAGTTTGAAGCCTATCGTGCCCTGAGGGTAGCCATAGAAATGGACGCAAAGCCTTTAATGCAGGTCAATCCTGACTAGAGTAACACAAATCACCACACTAAAGGCCTAGCAGAAGGAAAGGAGTGCTCACATCCAAGCATGAAAAAAGATTTACCTTGGTATCTAATCTCCTATACACTATTGGCTTCCAACAACAATTTATGAGGCATAGAAAAAGGCAAGAAAAATCACATTCTGTAAAGACAAAGCAATCCCCCAAACCAGACTCAGATATAACAAAGATGTTGGACCTATCAGACAGGGAATTTAAAATAACAATGCTAAAAATTTTAATAGAAAAGGTAGACAATACACAAGACTGCATAGGTAATTTAAGCAGAGAGCTGATAATTTTAAGAAAGAATTACAAATAATCCCCATTGGATTCAGTTACAGAAATAAAAAATTCTATTCATGAGTTCCTCAGTAGACTTGGAATAGCCAAAAAAGAATTGGTGAACTTGATGATGTCAATAAAAATTACCCAAACTAAAATATGAAAGAAAAAATGAGTTAAGAATATGATGGTATATGTAAAATCTGTGGAACAATGTAAAATGATCTAATACGTGCATAATTAGAATCCTAGAAGGAAGAGAGAGATAAACGGACAGAAGAAACATTTGAAAAAATGACCAAGAATTTTACAAAATTAATTACAGACATCAAACTACAAGGAATTGAGAGACCACCAGCCAAGATAAATAAAAATAAATACAATAAGTAAACTTGGAATATCATATTTAAACTGCCAAAAAACAGAGAAAATCTTGAAGATGACAAGAGGGTGGTAAAATACATGTTACAAAGAGAGGAATAAAGAAGATAAGAATTACAGCAGACTTACCAAAACCATGCAAACAAAAAGACAATAGAGCAATAACTTTAAAGCTGTGAAAGAAAAATAACTGCCTATCCAGAATTATGTTCTTGGTTTAATAGCTTTAAGTATAAGTCACATATCATACACTCTAACTGCTTTTAGTGTAGAGTTTAATGATTTTTAGCAACTTTGCAGAGTTGTGCAACTCTAAACATAAACCAGTTTTAAAACCCTTTCATCACTCAAAAAAATCCCTTGTGACCACTTGGAGCAAATTCCCATTTCTACCTTCAGCCCGGGGCAGACATTAATCTGCTTACTGTCCCTATAGATTTACCTCTTCTGAAAACATTATAAAAATATAATCGTATAATATTAACTCTTTGCATCTAACTTCTTTCACTTAGCACAGTATTCGCTTTCATCTTATTGTGGAGCAGTATTCCACTCTACATTGCTAGGGAGTAATGTATTTGACTCTATAGATGCATCACATTTTATTTAACCTTTCACCAGTTGATGGACATTTTGGCTATTTCCATGTTTTTAGCCACTATAAATAGTGTTATGAACACACACATACAACTTACTGTTTGGATATATGTTTTTATTCCATTTGGGTAAGTGCATAGGAGTATAATTGGTGTGTTATGTTGTAAACTCATGTTTAAATTTGTAAAAAACTGCCAAAATATTTTCCAAACTTGTGGTACTATTTTAAATGCTAACCAGCCATGCCAGGATATCATTTTCATTCCACATCCACACTTATACTTGTTATTGTCTGATTTTTTTTATCAAAACAATTCTAAGGGGTGAGAAGTCTTATCTCATTGTTGTTTTAATTTCCAATTCCATTAGACATTATTAGTTTGAACACCATTAGCTTGCTTAATAGTCACTTGAATATCTTATTTGGTGAAATGTTACTTCAAATATTTCCCCATTTTTAAAATTGATATAATTCGCATATTATTAAATTTATCATTTTAAGGTGTAAAATTCAGTATTATCTGTTTATTCAGAAGATTGTGCAACCGTAACAACTATTTCACTGCAAAATGTTTTTATCACTCCCCACCCCATCAAAACATCCATACCCACTTGCTCCCTATTATTCTCTCCCCTTCACCCTGACAACCACTAATCTATTTTCTGTCTCAAAATGTAGGCTTCTGTGTCTGCCTTCTTTCCCTTAGCAAAATATTTTCAAAGTTTATGGATGTAGTATGTATCAGTACCTCACTTATTTTTATGTTTGTACAATATTCCATTGTATGGCTATAGCACATTTTGTTTATCCATTCATCAGTTCGTTGCCATTTGATTTTTTTCTCATTTTTTGGCTTTTATGGATAATGCTGCTATGAACATTCATATACAAGTTTTTGTGTAAACATGGTTTTAATTCTTTAGTGTATATACCTAACAGTGGAATTGCTGAGACCTATCGTAACTCTATGTTAAACGTCGTGAGGAACTACCCAGACGTTTTCCAAGTTGATTGCACCATTTTACCTTCTCTCTAGCAATGTATTAAAGTTAGAATTTCTCTAAATCCTTGCCAACAGTTAATACTGTCCATCTTTTTTTTATTTTAGTCATCCTAGTGTAGTGTTATCACATTGTGGTTTTAATTTACATTCCCTTAGTGACTAATGATGCGAAGCGTCTTTTCATATGCTTATTGCCATCTGTATATCATTTTCAACAAAATGTCCATTCAAAACAGTTACCTATTTTAAGTTGTGTTATTTGTTTTTTTTATTATTGAATTGCAGGCCTTCTTTATATATTAGGGATACTAGACCTTATTAGATATATGACCAAAAATATTTTCTTCCAGTCTATTCATTGTATTTTCACTTCTTTAATAATGTCTTTGATGGTTAATTTTGTATGTCAACTTGATTAATCCATGGGGTGCCCAGATATTTGGTCAGGCATTATTCTGGGTGTTTTTGAGGGTGTTTTTAGATAAAACTGACATTTTAATCACTATACTGAGTAAAGCAGATTCCCTTCTCTAACGTGGGTGGAACTCATCAAATTAGTTGAATGCCTGAATAGAACAAAAAAGCTGACCCCTCCCTGTGTAAGAGGGAATCCTTCCAGCTTGATGGCATTTGAACTAGGTCATTGTCTTTTTTTCCTGCCTTTGGGCTCAAACCAAAACACCAGCTCTTCCTGGATCTCAAGTCTGCTGGTCTTGACACTAAAACCATACCGTCAGCTGTCCTGATTGTCAGGCCTTCAACATGGACTGTGACAAGAGATTTTTCACATGTCGAGGTATATGGGATAACAATTTGAGTTCAAAATTGATTTGGTTTGAACTAAGGAAGCCTGACTTATGGCCTATCAAACATATATTGTACATCTGCTTAACCATTAAAGAATCTACTCTCTTGGGGCTAGCCTTGTGGCTGAGTGGTTAAGTCCGCATGCTTCACTGTGGCGGCCCAGGATTTCGCTGGTTTGAATCTTGGGTGTGGATATGGCACTGCTCATCAGGCCACACTGAGGCAGCATCCCACATGCCACACGTAGAAGGACCCACAACTAAAAATACACAACTATGTACCTGGGACCTTTGGGGAGAAAAAGGAAAAATAAAATCTTAAAAAAAAAGAATCCACTCTCTTAAGATAAGAATGGGAGTGGGCCCAGTGGCATAGTGGTTAAGTGTATGTGCTCTTGGGTTCAGCAGCCCAGGGTTCACAGGTGTGGGTCTCAGCCACGGATCTAGTACCACTCATCAAGCTATGCTGTGGCAGCATCCCACACAAGATAGAGGAAGATTGGCACAGATGTTAGCTCAGTGACAATCTTCCTCAAGGAAAAAGAGGAAGATTTGCAACAGATATTACCTCAGGGGCAATCTCTTCACAAAAAAACAACAAAAAGAGGCTGGCCCAGTGATATAATGGTTAAGTTCACATTCTCTGCTTTGGTGGCCCAGGGTTCACTGGGTCAGATCCCAGGTGTGGACCTACCCACCACTTATGAAGCCATGCTATGGCAGATGTCCTACATATAAATTAGATGAAGAAGGACAGAGATGTTAGCTCAGGGCTAATCTTCCTCAGCAAAAAGAGGAGGATTGGAGGCAGATGTTAGCTCAGGGTTAATCTTCCTCAAAAAAAGAAAAACAAAACAAAAGAATAAAAAAGCTTTAATAAAAAGAAACTATGAGAATGCATACTTCCCCTCCTATGCCCTATTGGTAATGACTTATTGGAAACTCACAGACTAGTCCTTTTCCTGACATCATGATCACATCCACCTTCTAATTTTTAACTGAATGCCTCTTTGAAATTTTGATGAAAATGTATTCTGGATCTGTTTAATGTATGTTGCTTGTTCTGAAAAGATATGACTGTACTGAAAACCATACTTCTCTGGAATGCCTTCTAAGGCCTTCCAGGCTTATAATCCTCACTCTGGCTCATAATAAACTCACTCCAATTTTGATTTATAAGTTGGTTATGGATTATTTGCATCAACAAATGGAAGTATACTATCAGCTCTCCTGAGTCTCTAGCTTTTTGACTTGCCCCACAGTTCTTGGGACTTGCCAGCCTCCATAATCATAAGAGCCAATTTTTTTTTATAATAAATCTCTTTATTTTTAATTTTTAAGTTTTAATTTTTAAAAAATTTTGGGGGGGATTGCTGAGAAGGTGGCAACAATGGCTCTGAGCTCACCTCCCATGGACACAACAAATTTACAACTACCTATGGAACAATTACCTCTGAGAGAGCACTGGAAACTAGATAAAAAGAACCCCCACCCACAAAGGACAACACTGACAGAGGTGGAAGAGGCAGAAATACCTTTCTGCTGAGGAAAAAACACATTCTAGCCACAGTACTTCACAGCTCAGAGCAATGTTAAGATACAAAGCTTATCCTGGAGGAGCGGGGGATCTGAGTGGGAGAGCCATGGCACAATAAGCAGATTTTGAATTCAGCACAACCAAGATGAGTACCACAATACCTGGCTTTGCTTGCTATTAAAAACAAGTGAGAATACCCCCAGAAATCTACTGAATGTTATGAGAGCTTTAAGCTGCTCTTAAAGAGCTCATACAGAGATTCACCCATTCCAAAACTCAACACAAAATCACCAGTAAGAAAGGAACACAGTCCTTTGGTGAAAGAGACTCACTTGATAGCTCTGGGCACATCTGAGAGAGGTAGGAGGTGGCTGTGCCCACCTCTCCAGGGACTGAGACATGGGCAGCAGGATTGTTTAATGGGAGCCAGCCTCACCCACGTGTGCACCCATAGCAAAAGCAACTCTGCCACAACAAAGGGCAATGTACCCCACACAAGGGACACCCCTGGAGTATTTGGAGCTGGTGATGAGAGGGAAACAAATTCCTGGGCCCAATGAGACATCTCTTACATAAGACCACATTACCGAGATCAGGAGATGTAGCTGATCTACATAACACAATTTAAGTACAGAGAAGTAGGAAAAATGAGGACACACAGGGATACACAGAATTTCTTTCTTTTGTCTTTCCAGCAATTTCTATCTTTTTATTGGTATTCTCTATTTGATCAAACATCACTGTCATTTTTCCTTAGGTTGTAGATACGATTTCTTTCAAATCCTTGAACATATTGAAAATAACTGATTTAAGATTCATATGTCCAATGTCTTGTCTTCCTCAGAGATCATTTGTATTTATTGTTATTTTTTCTTTGTGTTTGAACCATACAATTTCCCCTTGACTTGTCTTATAACTTTTTGTTGAAAACTGGACATTTTAAATAATATAATACAGTAAGACTGGAGTCAGTCAACCAACCTCTCTAAGATGTTGTTTCATTGTTTTTTCTATTTGATTTTGTTAATTAATGATTTTTCTGAAGTAAATCTGTAAGTCTGCATTCTTTGTTTTGTGTGGCCATTTAAGTCTCTACTCAGATTGGTGGTCAACTAATGATTGAGCATTAAATTTCCTTAAAAATTTGGAACCGATACATCTTTCAGTCTTTGCCAAGGTGCTCTATGTGCATGTTGGGCTACATATTCAACATTCAGACTAGTGATTGACAACTCTGCTTTAGCCTTTACTTCTTACTTACACAGAGCCTCAACATTAGCAGAGGCGAGAGCTTAGGGCCTTCTCAGATTTCCTGAATATGCATGCAGTCTTGGGCATGTACATAGCTTTACACATGCACGTAATAGTCTAGATTTCCAGGAATATGTCAGGGATTTTGAAAATTCCTGTGTACATCTAATTCCCCAGGTATTTCTTTTAGACTTTCTCTCAGTCTACTATTCGCCTCAAATGTTATCCACCAACTCAGGATGACACAAAAGTAAATAGTTACCTGTAATTTCTTTTACCAATCACTCTGTAGTAAAAGGCTTTTCACACTAAGTTCCAATTCAGGTCAAATGCAGACAATTTTTCGAGTCGATTGTTTTAAGGAACTACCAGACACATCAAATCATGACAAATATTTGATAACCTGGCTTTGAAAGAAAACCAGCCTCCCTCTAGTAGCTGCCAGCTTCTGTTTACACCAAAAATCCAGGCTAGTATTTTCCAAGGTTACAACCAAGCTAGAGAACAGAATATAAGACTAGGTTTCAAACACCAACAAGCTCATTATTCTTACTGATACTTAATCATTTTTTTAAAAGAAATACTTCATGGATATATGTAAGGTTCTTGCTCAGTTTCAGGTTCTGAAAAAATTGATTCTGACAAATTTCACCAGTTTTTCTGTTGCTCCTATAGCAGAGGAATTTTTGGATGTTTCTACTCTGTTATTTTCACTGACATCACACTTCATCCATATTTAATTTAGTTTCTGCTTATATTATTTAATTGTAAGAGTTATTTATATGTTCTAGATATATTTTTAGCCATTTAGAGCTTGACTGCTTTGCATTCTCCATGAAACTGTACCCAACATCTGCTAGCCATAGATAACGTCAACCCTCGCTATAAAAGACTCCAAGCAGCTGAAGCCTTTTGGATCTCTTTGAGCCAGAGACTTCCCATCTTGCTGCTGAGCTGCATCAAGAATTATCCCATTCTCAACGCTGCCTCAGCATGGCTTGATGACTGGTGCTAGGTTCTCGCCCAGGATCCTAACCAGTGAAACCCTGAGCCCCGAGGCGGAGTGTGGAACTTAACCACTTGGCCACGGGGCCAGCACCCACAAAACAACTGTACATACTGTACGATTCCATTTCTATAAAATTCCAGTAAATGCAACCGAATCTACAATGACCAAAGCAGATTCAGTAGTCACCTGGAACCAAGTGGAACATGAAGATTAGAGGGATTTTGGAGGATAATGGATATGTTCATTATCTGATTGTGGTAATGACTTTACAGGTGCATACCTGTGTCAAAACTTATCAAATTATACATTTTAAGTATGTGTAGTTCATGGTATGCCAATTATACCTCAATAAAGCTGTCAAAACCAAACAAAAAAAAAGAATTATCCCATTCTCTTCCCCTTCTCCTCTGGTAACTACTAACGTGTTCTCCTTGTTTATGTCTTTGTTTATCTTCCCCATATGAGTGAAATTATATATTGGTCTTTGTCTGTCTGACTTATTTCACTTAGCATAATACCCTCAAGGTCCAACCATGTTGTGACAAGTGGCATGATTTTGTCTTTTTTTATAGCTGAGTAGTATTCCATTAGATATTGTGAATATTGCTGCAATGAACATAGGGAGACATAAATCTCTCCGAATTGCTGATTTCATGTTCTTTGAATAAATGCCCAGTAATGAGATAGCTGGATCATATGGTATTTCTATTTTTAATTTTTTGAGAAATCATCCTCTTTTCCATAGTGGCTGCACCAGTTTGCATTCCCACCAGCAGTGTATGAGAGTTCCCTTCTCTCCACATCCTCTCCAATATTTGTTATTTCTTGTCTTGTTAATTATAGCCTGAAACCATAAAACTCTTAAAGAAAGTATAGGTAGTACACTACTTTAGTTTTGAAATATGTTAAAGTTTGTGTTATGACATGCAATATGGTTGATGTTGCTCTTGTTGGGTAAAGTGTCCTATAAATATCAATTGGATTTTGTTGGTTGATAATGTCCTGTTCTTCTACATTCATGCTGGATTTTCTCTAGTAGCTGCATCACTTGCTGAGAGGGATGTTTGGAAGTCCAAACTTTTTAAATTCTATAAGTTTTTGCTTTATGTATTTTGAAGCTCTGTTGTTTGGTCCATTCACATTTCAATTTGCTATGACTTCTTAATGGATTGATCCTTTATCACTGTGTAATATCTTTTTGTATTAATTTTATTTTCTATGAAGTATATTTTGTTTGATATTAATATAGACAGACCTTCTTATTTTCTGGTTTTTTCTGTGATATATCTTCTTCCATTCTTTTCCATTCAGTCTACCAATATCATTACACTTGAAAGAAATTTGATGTAGATAACATATATTTGAATCATTATTTTTAATTTACTCTGCCAATCTTTGTCTGTTAATATGTCTATTTGGACTATTTACATGTAAGTTAAAAATTGATATATTACAGCTTGTGTCTGCCATATTAAAATTTGCTTTCTTTTTGTTCCCTCTCTTTCTCATTTCTCTGTTTCCTTTTTTCTTGACTACCTGTGGATTACTTGAGAATTTATTAGAATTCTATTTTTTCCTATATAAAATGCTTTTAAGTATATTGTATTGTGTAGCCTCCTTAGTGGTTGCTCTTGCTCTTATATAGATATATAACTTATCACAGCCCAATAGCATTGATGTTTTACCACTACGAGTGAAGTATAGAGAGCTTAATTTCACTTAACTCCCTTTTACCCACTTCTTTTTTTATATATAACAGCATTAAGAAGTTCCTTTACATACATGAAGTACAACATCAATTGGTGTTATAACTTTTGCTTCAATCACAAAACATAATTAAAGAAACTAATGAAGTGAAGAATACTATGTTTTCTTTTACTTTTACCAATTTTGATCTTCTTCTTTCCTTTTTGAAGGTCTCAGATCTCTTTTGTTATAATTTTCTTTCCTTTTGGAAAGCCTCATTTAGCTATTCTTTAATACTAGATCTACCAGCAACAAATTCTCTTTGTATTAATTTGTCTGAGAATGTCTTCATTTTCCCTTCATTTCTAAAGTATAATTTTGCCAGATACAGGTGTCAGGATTGGCAGTTCCTCTATTTCAGTGCTTGAAAAATTTCAGGCCACTTCCTTCTGGCCTCTGTTGTTTCAGATGAGAAATTCATTGTCATTTAAATTAATAGTCCTTTATTAACTATGCATCATGTCTCTCTGTCTGTATTTAAGACTTTTTCCTTGTCTGCAATGTTTAGAAATTTAATTATAATGTGTTGGTGTGGATTTCTTTGGGTTTATCATATTTGGGGTTCACTCAGCTTTTTAAACTTGTTGGCTTATATCTTTCAATACGTTTGGGAAATTTCCAGCGATTACTTTTTTGACTACTTTTTCAGTACCACCCCTTTTTTCCCTCTCTTCTTCTGGGACTTCGGTGATATGAATGTTGGATTTTTTGCTATTGTCTCACAGATCTCTGAGACTCTATGTTTTTCTTAATTCAATTATCTCTTTGTTGCTCAGACTGATTCTACCAATTTGTTATGATGTTCACTTATTCATTATTGTGTCATATACACCTCCTACTATTGAGTCCAGACAGTTTTTAAATTTTGGCTATTGTATTTTCAAAACTATAAGCTCCATTTGATTTTTTTTAAGCTTTCATTTATTTGCTGAGGTTTTCTTTTTCTGTTTTTAATTTGCTTCAAGAGAATTTGTAATTTATTTTTGAAACATTTTTAATGAAACTTACTTTTAAATCTTCTCTGATAATTCTAGTAACTGATTTATCTTGACGTTAACATCAGTTGGTTGTTTTTTCTTGCTCAAATTGTGATTTTCCCACTTCTTTGTATGAAGAGTGATTTTCTATTGTGTCTTAGACATCATTATTATGTTGAGAAGGATTTTTCCTGTTTAAACCTTCTATTTTAGCAAATATTTGTCTATTTATCTTTAACATGTATATTCTGACCTACTTTTGTGAGCTTTAGCTTCAATGACAGTTTTATTTTCATAGCTTCTGTAATAATATTTTGATATTATTCCTTCTTCTGTTGATCCTGAGGCTCCAACTCAATCACTGAATGGTATTATCTGGGGAGGTTGAAGGCCCTTCTCAGGGCCACCCCTTCTTACTGGGCAACCTCCCTAAAGGAAGCAGAAGCCAATTGGCTTATGACTCCCTCTGCCACTGAGTGGAAGGCAGAGAGACAGAGATTTTCTGCTGCCTTTGCAGACAGAAAGGATCTTCTGGTTGTGGAGCAGGGGGCTGGTATGGTCTTTTGCTTCACTGCTGCTGTTGCTGACAATGGATGACACTAGTCACTCATTCCCCCATTCTGCAATAGGAACTGAGATGACCTGAAGCTCTGTTGTTGCCATTATAGGCAGACATATTGACTAGTTGAGCCATGGTCGTGTAGCTGTGGCTGGGATGGTCAGCCTTTACTGATACTATGATTTCCAGGAGATCAGACTTCTTCAATGGACCTTAGCTGTGGGATGAGATTTGAACTCCCTCACTAAATCTCTATTGGGCTTCCCTTTTCTCTAGAGAAATTAGGCTTTTCTTTATTCATTAATTTTTTTCCTTTTGATAGCTTTTTCTTATTTTATAGCACTACATGATTCTTAAAGTTTATCTTGTAGTTTCTTTGCCCAGGTTTAGAGTCAGTCACTTCTCCAGGGAGCAATGATACCTTTTATTGTATAATGGTATTCAGAAACTAAAATATAGGTACTGGATGTGCTGGTTGCTACAGGGGAGTCACTGCTTCTAGTTTTTCTCAATTGACAAAGCTAGGAAATTTATGTTGTATGCTATCACATGTATACCCACATATCTGTATTTATTTATATACTTATCTATCTGGGTATGTTTAACAGATTATTTCAAGTGATGCTATATTATTTACCCTATTGACTATTAAATATACCTCTATTTTGTTTTTTACTCTTTTTATGTGTTTTCAATATATAGTTTAAATTAATCTAGGTTTAACTTCAAATATTGTATCACTTCAAGCACAGTGTAAGAAATTTATAATGTATTATTTTAAATCCTGCCTCCTACTTTTTGTTTTATTGTTGTCATATATTCACCTTTTACATATGCACACAATATATTCTAACAATTTTTATCTTAAACAATTTTATTTTAGAACAATGAAATATAAGAAAAGAGTGAATTGTATTTTACCCTCATGTATTTCATTTCTGACACTCCTGATTTATTTTAGTAGACCTAAGTTTCTAATATTCGCATAATCTCTCAGACCCAAAAACTCCCTTTAAGAAAACTTCCAGTTTCTATTCTGGCATGTAAGGACTTTAGAAGTCATCATTCTCACCTTCACTACAAGAAAATAGTTGAACAAAGTGAAAATCACCAAATCTTCTTACATTTTTGAAAGAATTATGGCCACAGAGCAAATTGAAAACTAAAACTGCAAACCAAAAAATGGACAGAAAACCAGGCAAATACAGAGAAACACAACTTACCAGAGCACAAGCCCAGAAGCAGAAACTTCTATGAGAATCAATACCATACTAGGACAATGTAAACTATAATTGGTGAATTTCTGGAGGCTCAGTGTGGACAAATTTGAGCATTAAAACTTACAGAGGGGCCCAGTCTTAAGGGATCCCACATTTCTCTGAGTTTTGCCTCTAGGATTCCTAACAGATATTCACAGTAAAGGTTTAAGAAAAATTTCCTCATGCCTCTACCAAGTGAGGAGGAAATAAACCATTTTGAAATATGTACACAGCACTCTGTTCTTTTTAACAAGGATTGCCCTCAAGGGAAACTATTTTACCCAATTCTAACTGACTAGGATTTTACCAGGGACTAAATGACCTAAAGGAATTCAAATACTCAAATCTAGCCCTCTCTCACCACCCATGTAGGAGAAGGGAAATATTCAATTACAAACTGCAGTATCCTCTAGCCTTCCTATCCCACCTAAGGGGTAAAAACATAAGATTCACTTGTGAATCTCACAGTCTAGGGGCACAGGCTCACTAAAATCTGAGAGATAATCATAGGACTTCCTCTCTTCCCATATCTTATCACCATATCAATAGGACTCCTGTAAAATGGACAGAACGGAATGAAATGCATGTCTCAGTCCGTCTCTAGATGAAGACTCTAGAGACACCTAAGACAACAGTGGAGATTAAAACAGAGACACCAAAGTAAATATTAGCCTTGAAGTTATGTCAATAGGAACTGCCAAAACTGAAATGAGAAGAGAAAAGAATAAACAAGACAGAACAGAATATTCAAGAACCATGAGAAAATTAAAAATGATATAACATATGCATAATGAGATTATCAAAAGCAGCTGAGAATAAAAAAATAAGAAATATTTTAAGTAATAATGATTGAGAATTCCTAAAATTAAGGATAGATGCTAAACCACACATACAGTAATTTCAGAGAAACCAGACAGGGTAAATACCAAGGGAATGCACACCAGGATACATTATATTAAAACTGTAAAAAGTCAAAGACAAATTAAAAAAAAACTTTGAGGGAATACAGATGGCAGTGAAAATGATCTTAAGCTATAGTGAAACAAGGATAAAAACTACATTAGACTTCTCTTCAAAAACTATACTAGAAAGAAGAGAGTGAAGTGAAATATTCAAAGTGTTAGAAGAAAAACAAAAAAAAATCAACCTAGCTTCTGTCCCCAGTAAAATATTCCTCATAAGTGAAGGAGAAATAAAGAACTTCTCAAACAAACAAAAAGCGAGGAAATTTATTGCCAGTAGAGCTACTTTGCAAAACAAAATTAAAAGAAACTCTTCAGACAGAAGGAAAATAATATAGGTCAGAAACTTTGATCTACATAATGAGTGGAAGAGCATTAGAGAAGGAATAAAGAAAAGTAAAATATTTCTTATCTTTTTCTTATTCTTAATTGGTCTAACAGACAACAATTTCTTCACAATAATGATAGCAACAATGAATTTGAAGATTATAGCTTATGGATAAGTGAAATGAATGACAATACTATTAGAAGGGATTTGAGGGACAAATTGAGAATAAAATCTGTTATAAATTACAAATAGTACACATGAAGTGGCATAGCAGTATTTGAAAGTGGACAAGGATTAGCTGTAAATGGATATTGCAAACACAAGGACAAACGTTAAAAAAAAAAAGGAAAGAAAGAAAGAAAAAGGAACAAAGAAAGAAACTAAATATGCTAGGAGAAGAGAAAAAATGAAATAGCATAAAATACTCATTTAAAACACGAGAATGCAAACAAGTCATGGAAGACAAAAAAAGAATGATCAAGGGCAATAAAATAGAAAAGAGAACAAATATGATTTATTTGATTCCACCCATATCAATAATCACTTTGCATATCAGTGATATGTACAGACTAAATGAAAGCTCAAGATTCTCAGAGTGGATTAAATAAAACAAGACCTAATTATATGTTGTCTACAAGAAACTAACTTGAATTATAAAGACACATCTAGACTAACAGTAAAAGAATGGAGAAAGATATATCATGCCAACCCTAATCAAAAGAAAGTAGGAGTCGCTATATTAATTTCAAGGAGAGCCAACTTCAGAGCAAGAGAAATTATTAGGGATAAAGAGGGACATTACATACTGATAAGGGGCTCAATACTCTAAGAAGATATTACTATCCTTAATGTGTATGCACCTAATAACAGAGAGTCAAAATATGCGAAGCAAAAACCTATAGAACTGCAGGGAGAAATAGATAAATGCACTATCATAGTTGGAGAGTTTAACATCCCTCTACCAGAAATGGACAGATCCAGCAAGCATAAAATCAGTGAGGACATACTTGAACTCAACATCGCCATCAATCAAGAAGTCTATAGATGTCAATTTAAATCCATATTTAATTGACATCTATAGACTCCTTCAACCAACAACAGCAGATTACACATTTTCCAATTCACAGGGAACATCGACCAAGTTAGATTATACTCTGGGCAGTAAAAAACACATTAACAAATGTAAAAGAGTGGAGATCATATAAAGTGTGCTATTAGATCACAATGAAGTTCAATAACAGAAACATAGCTAGAAACCCCACAAATACCTGGAGATTAAACAAGACACTATTCAATAAAGCAGGAGTTGAGGAAGAAGTCTCAAGAAAAATTTTAAAAAATATTTCAAACTAATGAGAATACAACTTATCAAAATGTGTGTAACGCAATAAAAGTAGTGCTCAGAGGGAATTTATATTATCAAATTCATATATTATAGGCTAAATTGTGTGCGCTCAAAATTCACATGATACAGACCTAACCCCCAGTACCTCAGAATGTGACTATATTTGAAGATGAGATAAGGGCTTTAAGAGGTAATTTTGCTAAAATGGGTTGGCCCTTATCCATATGGCTGATGTTCCTGTAAGAGGATATTTGGACACAGCCAGGTGCAAAGGGAACTTCAACGTGAACATGTTAGGAGAACATGGTCAACTACAAGCTAAAGAGAGAGGCCTCAGAAGAAATACTTTGATCTCAGACTTCTAACCTCCAAGACTGTGAGAATGGTACTTTGATTGGAAGTCAACAAGCTAATCCAGCCTATATTAAAAGAAATAAAAACCTAAAATTGATAATCTATGCTTCCACTTTGAGAAACTAGGAAAAGAATAATTAATTAAATCCAAAGTAAGTAGAAGGAAAGAAATAATAAAAAATACAGCATAAGTCAATGAAAGAAGCAGGAACTTGTAGAGAAAATCAATAACACCAAAAGCTGGTTCTTTGAAAATGAGAAAAAAATTATAAACTTCTAGCTGAAGTTAAGTGGTCTAGTGGTTAAGATTTGGTGCTCTGACCATAATGATGTAGGTTTGTTTCCCAGTCAGGGAACCACATCATCCATCTGATGCTTCTCATACTTTGGTGACTATATGTTGCTGAGGTGCTGAAAGCTATAACAGTATTTCAAATGCCAGCATGGTTACTTCTGTTGGACAGGTTTCAGAGGAACTTTCAGACTACGATAAAGTAAGAAAAAGGATCTGACCACCCACTTCCAAAAAAATTGACCATGAAAACCCTATGACTAGTAGCAGAGCATCATCTGATATAGAGCCAGAAGATGAGAGGATGGTGCAAAAAGACCAGGCAGGTCTCTGCTCTGCTGTACACAGGGTCACTAGGAGTTGGAGTCAACTCATTGGCAGTAACAACAAGGTGAAGTCAACTGAGAAAAAAGAGGAAATATACAAATTACTAATACAAGAATTGAAAGAGGGATCAGCTATATTGATTTCATGAACATTAAAAGGATAATAAAGGAATATTACAAACAACTTTATGCCCACAAGTTTGATAACAAAGATGAAATTGACTAATTTCTTGAAAGACACAATCTACCCAAACATTAAAAAGGAGAAATGGATAACCTGAATAGCCCTATATCTACTAAAAGATTTCAATCAATAATTAATAAATTTCCAAAATAGAAAACATTAGGACAAGATGTATTTACTGGTGAATTCTACCAAATATCTAAGGAAAATATATTAATACTGCACAATCTCTTTCAGAAAATAGAAGCAGAGGGACTACTGGAGTGTCAGGTGCCAAATGGTGGTGCTTAATTGCCAAATGTCAGGAGGATGTGGTTACTCCAATAGCAGAGTCAATGGAGTAATCAGAACAGTCTAAATTCCATTGACCTATGGTGTTGGGTACTTGATCTTGGTGTCTCTAAAAAAGCTGTGGACCAAATGGCTTTCTTGGTAACACCAGAAAATTAACACCAATAATTTCCAAACTCTTCTAAAAAATTAGAGGAAAAAATACTCCCAAACTCAATCTATAAGAATAGCATTACACTGATACCAAAGCCAGATAACGACGCTATGAAAAAAGAAAAAATATCTTTTATGAATAATGATACAAAATTCTCAACAATGTACTATCAAATATAGTTGAGAAGCACAGTAAGAATATTGTGGAGTGATATCACCAAGATAATGACTTCACGCTCCCTAACAAGAACAACTAATACCTATTCAAGAATAAGACACCACTGAGATAATTCTAGAACACAGAGGTGAGGCTGAAGCACCCCCTTGCACCACAGAGACCAAGACAGACCACATCAGAAGGGTAAGAGAAGCATCTACATGCTGGCCACATTGCCCTTCCCCAAGGCGAGTGCAGCACCACATGGACAGGTCTCCCAAGAGCCTCCAGGGGGAAAGGGGCACCTTGGGGGAAACCAGCCACCCCCAGCATTGTGGGTGGTTTTGTAGAAGTTCTTACTCTGATCTCGCCCCACGGGTATTGCAGGGAAATATACAGGGTTCAACCACAGGGAATTTGACTATGACAGAGAAGGAGAGAGGGGCTGGCAATAACCAGCATACAGATTTTGGTAGACAGAGTTAATACGTGCAGCACCCAAATAATAATCCCAAGGAACAGATTTGTTCTTCTGTAAAACCAAGTTGATAGCACAGTCTGACCAAGGAACTCAATAGGGTGCAGATCTGCTTGATTTGGATTCTCAACCAAGGCATTTTGTCAGCCCTAGAGCCTGGCTTGCCTGTGTCTTGGCTAAGAGTTGAGTCACTGCTCCACCCAATGTGGAGAGAGTCTCCCAGCCACATCTGACCAGGGGGTTGGCAGAAACACCTGGAAGTTGTATAATCCAGCAACACTAGAATTGAGAGATGAGTGGGCATAGGTGATCACTCCCAAAGCAAAGACAGTACCAGGCATGGAGGATTCCTGTGCGACACACAGGCAAGGGAATTAATTCATAGCCAAGGCTGAGGGTAGCTCCTGGCTCATCCCAATCAGAGAGTCTGTTTGGTAAATTTAGAGTTTCCTGGGGTGGCCCCTATTCTTTCTGCCCAGGTAAGGGAGCTGAGACAGTTCCATCTAACCACTATGGCTCTTGGCCCCATATGACCAGAATGGCTGGCAAGAACGCTTGGAAGCTGTGGAGCCCAGTGGCACTTGAGCTGAAAGAAGGGCAGATAGAGCCAATAGTTTGTAGAACAAAGCTGGTGGACCTGTGTGGCTAGGGAACTTGGGGCATGAGTTGGCCTGAGTTAAGACAACTAAGAGCTTTACTGGCTTAAGAGCTCCTTTTCGCACTGCACTGGTGCAGGGAAATTAATTTCTAGCCCTGCTCATTACTGAATATGGCTTCCAGCCTGCCTGACCAGGAAACATAACCACAGCACACAGGAATCTGTGTAGCTTATCTAATAGCTCTGCTTACAGTGGCACTTGAACAGAGAGCAAAGTGCATGGTTTTCCCCATGTGTAGAGCACAGGAAGCCTCACCTGACCAGGAAATTCACTGCATACTCTTGCTTGATTCAGGTCCCCAAACAATGAACCATATAGGCCCTGGGTCCTGTCCTGCTGCCCTGCTAGGGCAGCAAAGCTAATTCAGAGCCCATTTTGCTACTCAATATAATATCCAGTCCCAACCATCCAGTAAACCTGACAAGAGAATCCAGATAACCATGAACCTTATCCTAAAGCCTCACTTGTGTAGCAAATCAAGACAGCAGTTGTATCCAAGTATTCTCAGCCAGTGACATATATCATTGCCAACCTCACAGCTCAAACAGTTGCCTCACCCCAAAATATCCCACTCTCAACAATGAATTGATTATCCAGACATATAATCAATAAGGGAACAGAATATTTGGATAATGCTATAGACCAGACAGACATATACAGAACATTCTCTCCAACAGCAGCAGAATACACATTCTTCTCAAGCACCCATGTAACATTTTCTAAGAGAGACCATATGTTAGGCCAAAAAGAAGTCTTAGCAAATTGAATAAGATTGAAATCATATCAAGTATCTTCTCTGACCACAGCAGCATGAAACTAAAAATCAATAACAAGAGGAAAATTGAAAACTTCACATACACTTGGAAATTAAATAATACTCTCCTAAAGAACCAATGGATCAAAGAAGGAATTAAAGAGTAAATAAAAAAATTTCTTGATAAAACAAAAATCGAAACAACATACTAGAACCTATGGGATGCAGCAAAAGCCTTTCTAAAGGAAATTTCATACTAGAAAAAGAAGAACAAACTGCCGAAGTTGACAGATGAAAGTAGATAATAAAGATTGCAGCAGAAATAAATGAAATAGAGAGCAAAACAACAATAGAAAAGATTAACCAAACTAAAAGTTGATTCTTTGAAAAGATAAACAAAATTGACAAATACTTAGCTAGACTAACCAAGGAAAAAAGACGGAGGACTCAAATCAGCAAAATTATAAATGCAAAAGGAGACATTGCCACTGATACCACAGAAATACAAAAGATCATAAGAGGCTACTATCAACAACTATACACCAACAAACTGGACAACTTAGAAAATATGGAAAAATTCTTAGAAACATAAAACTTACCAAGACTGAATCAGGAAGAAATAGAAAAATCTGAATGCACCAATTACTAGTAAGGAAATTAAATCAATAATCAAAAATCTCCCAACAAAGAAAATCCCATGACCAGATGGTTTCAGTGGTAAATTTTACCAACCATTTAAAGAAGAATTAAGACCAATACTTCTCAACCTCTTCCAAAAATCAAAGAGCAGGGAACACACCCAAACTCATTTTAGAAGGTCAGCATTATCCTGATACCAAAACCAGAAAAGAACACTAGTGGAATAGAAAATTACAGAACAATATCCATGATGAATATAGATGCAATATTCTCAATAAAATACTAGATAACTGAATTCAGCAGTACATTAAAAGGATCATTCACCATGATCAAGTAGTATTTATTCCTTGGATGTAAGGATGCTTCAGCATACACAAAACAATCAATGTGATACATCACATTAATAGATGTGAAACGAAAGAGTCATATAATAATCTCAATAGATGCAGAAAAAGCATTTGACAAAATTCAACACAAATTCATGATAAAAACTCTTAAAAAATTAGACATAGAAGAAACATATCTCAACATAATAATGGTCATATATGACAAGCCCACAGCTAACATCATATTCAATTGTGTAAGATTGAAAGCTTTTCCTCTATGATCAGAAACAAGACAAGGGTGTGCTCTCTGACCACTCTTATTCAACATGGCACTGGAAGTTCCAACTAGAACAATCAGGCAAGAAAAATAAATAAAAAGTATCAGTATTAGAAAGGAAGAAGTAAAAATGTCTTCAATTATAGATGACATAATTTTATATATAAAAAATCCTAAGGGCCAGCCAGGTGGCACAGCAGTTAATTTTGTAAGTTCTGCTTCAGCAGCCCTGGATTCACCGGTTCAGATCCCAGGTGCAGACCTAGGCACCACTTGTCAAGCCATGCTGTAGCAGGCATCCCACATATAAAGTGCAGGAAGATAGGCATGGATGTTAGCTCAGGGCCAGTCTTCCCCAGCAAAAAGAGGAGGATTGGCAACAGATGTTAGCTCAGGGCTAATCTTCCCCCCCCGCCGGGAAAAACAGAAAAAATCTTTTTAAAAAAATCCTAAAGACTCAATCAAAAAAACCTTAGATCTAATTATTGAATTCAGCAAAGTCACAGGCTATGAAATTAATATACAAATATCCATAGCATTTCTATACACTAACAATGAATTTTCTGAAAAAGATATGAAAAAGTTGATCTCTTTTGCAATAGAATCAAAAATAATAAAGTACTTAGGAATAAATTTAATAAAGAAGATGAAAGACCTCCACTCCAAAAACTACAAGACATTGATGAAAAAAAATGGAAGACACAAATAAATGGAAAGATATCTTGTTTTCATTGATTGGAAGAATTAATATTGCTACTACCAAATGCCATCTATAGACTCGATGCAATTTTTATCAAGATCCCAATGCCAATTTTTACATAAGTATAAAAAACACTCTTAAAATTTATATGGAACCACAAAAGACACTGAATAGCCTAAGAAATCCTGAGAAAGAAGAATAAAGCATGAGGCATCACACACTGATTTCAATCTATACTACAAAGCTAGAGTAACCAAAGCAGTGTGGTACTGGCATGAAAACAAATAGACTGATGGAATATAATCAAGAGCCCAGAAATAAACTCAAGAAAATACAGTCAACTGATACTTGATAAGGAAGCCAAGAATACTCAATGGAGAAAAGACAATCTCTTCAATAAGTGTTACTGGGATAATTGGATATCCACATGTAGAAGAATAAAACTGGACCCCTATCTTACACCACTCACAAAAATTAATTCAAAATGGATTAAAAACTTAAAGGTAAAGTCTTAAACCATGAAACTCTTAGAAGAAAACATGAATAAAGCCCCTTGACATGATCTTTGGGATGATTTTTTGGATATGACACCTAAAGCACAAGCAACAATATTAAAAACAAACAAGTGGAATTACATCCAACTGAAAAGTTTCTGTACAGCAAAAGAAACCATTGACAAAGTGAAAAGACAACCTACATAACGGGAAAAAATATTTGCAAACCATATATCTGATAAGGGATTCATATGCAAAATATATAATGAATTCATACAGCTCAATAGCCAAAAAATTAATAATTCTATTAAAAAATGGGCAGAGGAATTGAATAGACATTTTTCCAAAAAGATATACAAAAGGCCAACACACAACAAGATGCTCAACATTACTAGTCATTAGGAAAATGCAAATTCAAACCACAGTGAGATATCACCTTATGTTTTTTAGAATGGCCATCATCAAAAACTCAGATAGCAAATACTGGTTTAGATGTGGATAAAACAGAACTCTTGTGCACTGTTCGTGGCATTGTAAATTGGTACAGCCACTTTGGAATGCAGTATGCAGGATCCTCAAAAAGTTATAAGTAGAACTACTATAAGATCCAACAATTCCACTTCTGAGAATATATCCAAAGGAAACAAAAACACTAACTGGAAAAGATACCTAGAGCCCCGTCTTCATAGCAGCATTATTTACAATAGCCCATACATGGAAGCATCCTAAGTGTCTATTAATGGAGGAATGGATAAAGAAGTTGTGTATATATATATAACGCACACACATATATGTATACAAAATGGGGTATTATCCAACCATCAAAAATGAGGTCATCCTCTCATTTGCAAGAACATGGATGAATCTTGAGGGCATTATGCTAAGTGAAATAAGTCAGAGAAAGAGAAACACTGTATGATCTCACTTATATATGGAATCTAAAAAAAAAAAAACCAAAACAAAAAACAAACTCATAAAAAAAGAGATCAGACATGTGGTGACCAGAGGTGAGGAGAGGGGGGAGGGAGAATTGGAAGAAGATGGTCAAAAGGTAGAAATCTCCAGTTATAATATAAATACTAAGGAGCCAACCCTGGTGGTCTACTAGTTAAGATTTGGCACTCTCACTGCTGCAACTTGGGTTTGTTTCTCAGTCATGGAATGGCACCAACCATCTGTCAGTTGTCATACTGTGGCAGCAGCTCACAGAGAGAACTACAGTAACAACTAAGATACTCAACCACGCATTGAATCTTTGAAAAAGCGAAGATTACTAGAGATGCCATGTGTAATAGGATGACTATAGTTAACACTGCTGTATGATATCTAGGAAAGTTAAGAGAATAAATCCTAAGAGTTTTTATCACAAAAAGGATTTTTCCTTTTCTTCTTTCTTTTCTTTATATTTTATCTATATGAGATGATGGGTATTAACTGAACCAATTGCAACAATCATATCACAATATATGTAAATCAAACCATCATGCTGTATGCCTTAAATTTACACAGTGAGGTATTTCAATTATTTCTCAATAAAACTGGAAAAAAAGCGTAGACAGGAGAAGTGTAAAAAGATTCAGTTTTAATATGATTATTTATATCCAAGTAACAAAAATAATACAATGGGAAAGAAAAGGTCATGCCACATAACAAGTGAGATTATTCTTGGAATGCGAGTACTGTTTAACATACAAAAATCAATCAACAAAATACATCATAATAACAAAATGAAAGAGAAAAATGTAGTCACCTCAAATGATGCACTAAAAAAAGAAGCTGAGGGGCCAGTCCTGTGTCCTAGTGGTCAAGATTGGCATGCTTTTCCTCGGCAGAGCTGGGGTGGTGACTCATATACAAAACAGAGGAAGACTGGCAACAGATGTTAGCTAAGTGCCAATCTTCCTCCAAAATGAAAAATAAAAAAGAATTTGATGCTCTTTCTTTATAGAAAACAAACTAAGAGTAGAATGAATCTACTTCATCATAATAAAGTCCATATATGAAAAACTCAGAGCTAACATCATACTCAATGGTGAAAGAATGAAAACTTTTCATCTAAGATTAGGAACAAGACAAGGATGTCCACTTTTGCCATTTCTGTTCAACATAGTGTTGGGAGTACTAGCCAAAGCAATTATGCAAAAATAAGGGAAAAAAGCATCCAAAATGAAAATTATCTCTGTTTTCAGATTACATGATCTTATATATAAAAAGCCCTAATGATTCCCCAAAAAACCTGCTAGAACCAACATATGAATCAAGTAAACCTTGCAAGACACAAAATGAGCATGCAAAAATAAGTTGTGTTTCTATACAATAATGATAATAAATCTGAAAAGGAAATAAAGATAAGTCTGTTCAGAATAGCATCTGTCTTAGTCCGTTTGGGCTGTTATAACAAATTAACATAGGCTACACGGCTTAAACAATAAACATTTATTTCTCACATTTCTGAAGGCTGGGAAATTCAAGATCAAGGCACTGGCAGATTCATTGTCTAGTGAGGTCCCTCTTCCTAGTTCATAGATGGCTGTCTTTTTGCTATGTCCTCACATGGTGGAATAAGAGATACCAGGGTCTCTTTTATAAGAGCACCGATCCCCCTCATGAGAGGTCTACCTCATGATCTAATTATTCCCAAATGTGCAGGTCCAAGTTATTGTGCAAGATGCTCTGCCAATTGGGACATATCTAGCATATTCAATAGTGCTTGAAGTGTCAGTGTCAAACAGACATGCTGTTGGAGCCTGTGGCAAGCTCCTATAGGTGAGTTAAATCACAGATCCCTGGGATTTTGTAGCAAAGCTCTTCCATCTTCTGTAGATAAGTATTCTTATTTTGAGAAGCAGCTTTTGGCTTGCTACTGGTCCTTAGTAGAGACTGAATGTCTTAATCATGTGCATCAAGTTACCATGTGACTTTAGCTCCCCATTATGAATGGGGTGTTGTGTGACTCATCAAAAACTTCATGTTGGACATGCACAGCAGCACTCCTTTAGCAAATAGAATTGGTATATATGAGCTAGATCTTGAGCAGGCCCTCAAAACACAAGTCCCATGAGGAAGTTACCCAAATATCAATGACCCCTACTCCTGCTCCATGACCTTCTCTCTCCCAGCCTGCACATATGACTCCAGGACTAATCACTGAAGAAGAAAAATGTGGAGGATTACAGGTGGTACTGCAGGTACTGCTCCAAATTAGACAGCTGCAACATTACAGCCCTTCTCTGGAACATCCCTGAAAGACAGTGATGAAGTGAAATCCGCCCAGTGGGTGGAAATTAGAGCAGTGCAACTGATTGATCATTTTGCTCTTAAGAAGAAATGGCCAGAGGTAAGAGACTATATCTATTCATTGCTGTGGCCAAGGGTTTGGCTGGAAGATCAGGTAGTTGAAAGGAACATGCTTAGAACAGTGGTGGCAAGGAGGACTGGGGGAAACAGTACATGCATAGACCTCTATGAATGGGCAAACAATGTGAAGGTATTTGTGTCCCACAGGAATGTTCATCAAAGGTGACCTCAGCAGAGAAATATTCTAATGATCAAGTGGACAGGATGACTTGCTCAGCGAATACCTACCCACTCCTGTCATTGCCTAATGAGCTTATGAACAAAGTGACCAAGGTGGCACAGATGGGGGTTATGCATCAACTCAGAAACATGGAATTACATTTGCCAGGACGGAAATGGTCCAACTACTGCTGAGTGCCCAATCTGCCAGTACCAGAGACAAACACTGAGTACTCAATATGGCATCATTACCTGCGGTGATCAGCCAGCTAACTAGTGGCAGATTTATTTTATTAGATCACTTCCATAAGGTAAGGGGCATTGCTTTCTTCTTACTGGAATACATTTATTATAGACATAAATTTACTTTCTCAGCACAGAATGTTTCTGCCTAATCTACCATCTGTGGATTTATTGAATGTCGTAGAAACCATCATTCTGTTCCATGCAGCATTGCTTCTGACACAGAAACTTGCTTCACAGCAAATAAAGTGTCGTAATGGATCTATGTTCATGAAATTTCCTAGTCTTACAATGTTCCCTGTAGTCCCGCACCATCTGGCTTCATAGGTCAGTGAAATAACCTTTTGAAGACAGTTTCAGCACAGGTAGGTGCCAATAACTTGCAGGGCTGGTGCAATATTCTCCTGCATGATGCATATACTGTAAATCAGTATCCATATTGTGCTATTTCTCCCATAACCAAGATTTCATGGATCCAAGATTTAAAGTATGGAACAGGGAATGGCTCTACTCATTGTTACTCCTAGTGACCCACTAGCAAAAAAGAAAGAGATTTCAGTCCCCACAACCTTATGCTCTGCTACTCTAGAGGTCCTATTTCCAAAAGGAGTAATGTTTCCACCAGGAGTCACAACAATGAATTCGTTGAACTGGAAGTTAAGATGTTCAGTGGGACACTTCAGTTTCCTCAAGCCTCTGAATCAACAAGCAAAGAAGAGAGTTACTATACATACTAAGGAGAATGATACTGATTATGAAAAGGAAATTGGGCTGCCACTATAGAAGAGGTAAGAAAGAGTGTGTATGAAATACAAGAGATCCCTTAGGGTGTCTCTTAGGACTACCAAATCTTGTGATTAAAGTCAGTGTAAAACTACAACAGTCCAATTTAGAGAGGATCACTAATAACCCAGAGATTTCAGGAATAAAAATTTGGATTATCCCATCTAGCAAAGAACCACCAGCTGAGGTGCTTGCTGAGGGCCAAGGGAATATGGAATGGATCATGGAAAGAGGTAGTTATAAATACAAGCTACAACAATATCACCTGTTTCATAAATTAGGCCTGTAATTATTATGAGTGTTTATTCCCTATTTTGTTATATGTTTGTATATTATTTTGTTCCCTTTCTTATCCCCATGTCATCCAGCATACAATGTGCTAATAATAGTTAAATTTACATCAAAGTATTTAAATTACAGGATATCAAGGAGAATTGTGAACATCATCAAAGGGCTTTGCACCCTCTTCTGAGGAAGGCATTGACATGTTTCTACTTGTACACATGATAGTTGTAACCTGTTAGGTGGAAGTATGACTTTACAATTATCTTTATTTGGAGATTTAGTCTCCAGTTATTCGAACACGGACCCAGGTGTTACTGGTAAGGTAATTTTGTGGGTGTGATTAACATCTACAGTCAATAACAGAGATTACCTTTGATAATCTGGCTGAGCATAATAAAATTATTTGAAAGGCCTTAGGGCAGAACGGGTTTCCCTGAGGAAGAAGCAGTTCTTCTTGGGATACAGATTCAATTCCAGCTCAAGAATTTTCAAACCCTGCTGTTCTGATAGCCTTCCCCTTGGAATTTGGATTTTCCTAGGCAGCTCCCACAATTGCATAAGCCAAATCATAGATAGAGGGAGAGAGATTGATGACTGCTTTGTCTCTTCAGACTGTATTCTTGCCTTTCTTATGCCTTTAAGCATTTATTGAATGCCAGACACGTCGTATAGGACAGAAGATACTAAGTATATATTTTTTTATTGAGGTAACAGTGGTTTATAACAATATATAAATTTCAGATGTACATCGCTATATTTCAATTTCTGTGTAGACTACGTCATGTTCGCCACCAAAAGACTAATTACAATCTGTCACCTTAGGCAGGTGTCCTATCACCCCTTTCACCCTCCTCCCTCCCCTATTCCCCTCTGGTAACCACCAATCTAATCTGTGTCTATGTGTTTCTTTCTTATTGTTGTTTCTGTTTTTATATTCTATTTATAAGTGAAGTCATATGGCATTTGACTTTCTTTGTCTGACATATTTTGCTTAGCATAACACCCTCAAGGTCCATCTATGTTGTTGAAAATGTCAAGATTTCATCTTTTTTATGGCTGGGAAGTATCCATTATGTATAATATACCACATCTTCTTTATCTGTTCATCCATCGATGGGCACTTAGGTTGTTTCCAAGTCTTGGTTATTGTGAATAATGCTGCAATTAACATGGGGGTGTAACTATCTTTACACATTCATGTTTATGTTTTCCTGTTCTTTGGATGAATACCCAGCAGTGGAATAGCTAGATCATATGGTAGATCTACTCTGAATTTTTTGAGGAATCTCCATACTGTTTTCCATAGTGACTGCAGCAGTTTGCATTCACATCAGCAGTGTATGAGCGCTCTCCAACACTTGTTATTTCTTGTCTTGATAATTACATCCATTCTGAGGGGCATGGGGTGAGCTCATCGTAGTTTCCACATGCATTCCCCTAATAATTAGTGATGTTGAACATCTTTTCATGTGCCTGCTGATCATCTGTATATTCTTTGGAAAAAATGTCTGTTCAGATACTTTGCCCATTTTTTAATTGGGTTACTTGTTTCTTTGTTGTTGAGTAGTATGAGATCTTTATATATTTTGGAGATTAATTCTTTATCAGATGTATGATTTGAAAATATCTCCTCCCAATTGGTAGATTGTCTTTTCATTTTGTTGATGGGGTCCTTTGCTGTGCAGAAGCTTTTTAGTTTGATGTAGCTCCGTTTCTTTATCTTTTCTTTTATTTCCCTTCCCCGGTGAGACATGATATTCAAAAAGATGCTGCAAAAGTATGCAGAAGAGCATACTGCCTATCTTTTCTTCTGGAAGTTTTATGGTTTCAGGTCTTACATTCAAGTCTTTTATCCATTTTGAGTTATTTTTTGTGTATGGTATAAGATAATGGTCTAACTTCATCCTTTGCTTGTGGCTGTCCCAGCACTATTTATTGAGGAGACTTTCTTACCTCCATTTTATTTTCTTGGGTCCCTTGTCAATAACTAGCTGTCTATAGATTTGTGGGTTTATTTTGGGGTCTTAATTCCGTTCGATTGATCTGTGTGACTGTTTTTGTGCCAGTACCATGCTATTTTGATTACTACAGGTCTGTAATATATTTTGAAATCAGAGAGTATGATACCTCCAGCTTTGTTCTTTTTTCTCAGTTTTGCTTTGGCTATTCAGGGTCTTTTGTTGTTCTATATAAACTTTAGGATTCTTTGTTCTATTTCCATGAAAAATGTTGTTGGGACTTTGAAAAGGGATGACATTGAATCTGCAGATTGTTTGAGGACATCTATGAATTTTAACTACCTTAATTCTTCCAGTCAATGAGCACAGAAAGATATTCTGTGCTCATTTCTTTGTATCTTCTTTGATTGCTTTCAATAATGTTTTATATTTTTCCATATATTGGTCTTTCAACTCTTTGGTTAAATTTATTCCTAGGTATTTTTTTCTTTTTGTTGTGATTGTAAGTGGGATTGTATTCTTAATTTCTCTTTCTGCTGTTTTATTGTTCACCTATAAAAGTGCAACTGGTTGCTGTATATTGATGTTGTACCCTACAACTGTACTGTATTTGTTTATTTCTTTTTTTATTACTAAATATTGATATTTAATAAAAATGAAATCGGGTATACATTCACAGTCAAGAAAATAATATTAATAATTGCTCTAATAGGCTTTTGATAAACCAAAGTTATTATTATTTAATACTGGATCCATTCATAGTCCTCAAAATATGTCTAGATATTCACTGAATAAACATTTCCATTACATTAATAAAAATTAAGGTTATTTGTAGTTCCAGGTTATATTATTTCTTTGCTTTTACCACTACCATAGAGGGCTATTCACACATTTATTAGTTTATCCAATATATGCTGAGGAGTTTCCACATGTCAGGTACTATTACAGGCTTCGGGGAATACAACAGTGAAAAAACATTAAAACAAATGAGCAAAATCAAATCTACCCCCTTGGCACTTACACTCTAGTCAGAAATGAATGACAGTATACAACAACAATAAGTAAAATACATATTGTGTTAGATAGTGATGTGTAACAAAGGAAAATAAACTAGGAGAAGGAGTTGCCCGAGGGGAGGGAGGTAGAATTTTAAAAAGAACGGTCATGAATAGCACCCCTGTGAAGGTCAAATCTGACGACAGAGTCTGTACAGAGGGGAGAGGGGGATCCATGTCGACAGCTGAGGTAGGAGAGAATATTAGGTTTGGGATATGCGTTTGGGAGAAAAAGGTGATTCTTCACCCCAGGAACATGAAGAATGAATTTGTCACTAGGAATGAAGAGCCTGGAGAAGGAAAAGATCTGGGGAGAAAAACCAGGTGTCCCGTTTTGAAGATGCAAAATTTGAGACCAATTAGTTGATGTATCAAGTAGAAAGTGGAGATAGAAGTCTTGGGTTCAGAGAGAGGTCTAAATTTGAGAAAAAATGGAGAACTATTATTGTACATGTCTGAGACACTGTGTGTGTGTGTATATATATGGATACATCTAGTTAAATTTAAATTTCAGATAAACAATGCATAATTTTTTAGTATAGTATGTTTCATGCTATATTTAAGATAATATTGCATGGACATAGCTATACTGAAACATTACTGTTTTTCTGAAAATCAAATTTAACTGGGAATCCTGCATTTTATCTGTCAGGCCTCCATGTATGTAAGGCTGGGAATCCTGTATTTTGTCTGTTATCCCTACATTATTTGGCAGGGTATGGTCCCTAATAGAAAGGAGAAAAGGCTCAAGGAGGAGCCTGTGCATCTCAGTGGTTAGTTTTCAGATCAGACAGAAACACCAAAGGCTGATAAGAGGAAGTGCCTGACCTGGAACGATGAGAGGGCAGAAACTCTGGAGTGATATTCTTAAATAGTTGAGAGGGGAAAAAGCTCTACTACAAACTAGAGGGACTGGCTTCATCCAGAAGCATGGACTTGTGCACAGAAACAAGTATGAAGCAGAGGCCATGACACAGATGCAGGTAGCTAAGATGTTTATGAAGGGGTGGGGGGAGAGAGAGACTAGCTGACACAGGTTGTTTTTCTGATTACTTCCATTTTATCAATGAAATATACACATAAGACCATCAGTGAAGTGGAGGAAGAGGTTTTGGAAGTTTGAAGTTTAAGGAAAGCACAGGAACAAATATGATATGTCTGAATTCTCATTTTCAAAGCAAAATTTTTATTTTAATTTAACTACATTTTATATATCCTTTATTTTTGATGATCTGTTTTTGGAAAGTAAATATTAAACATATTTAAGCACAATATATATCAAAAAAGTTTTCAAGTAAAATAACTTTATTTACTGAAAATATGTAATATAAGTTTGTGAAATTAAAAATTAAAAATACTAGATATTTAGATCTTACCTTCTTTGACTTTTTCCTCAGTTTTCCAGGAAAATCTGAATTGTGTTTTCTGTGATCTGCTGTTAACCTTATGTGAGCAATATGTTTGTAAGCTAGAGATTTAAAAACAGCGTGACCTACAACTAGGTGACGGTCATCAGCAGGGAAACCATATACTATATTTTCCAAATCAGGAAATTTGTGAAAGTGAAAGGAGGCACTGGTAATAACTATGCTGGGGTAACTGGAATAAACTGGGGCTATTCTAGGTTAACTAGGATGCATATTCAAGAGCAAGCTTTCAAAGGTGTGAGAATAGGGACGATCTATGTTGCTTGGTTATGAAGCCTCATGGAGAGGAAAACCACAATGTTTTGATTTGGTTAGTCTTGTTAATACTGCATTGTACCATGAAGGAAATATTTTTTTCAAGGATATATATTTTTTCAAGAGTTTTATAAATTCTTACTGTGACAAATACCCACAACAAAAAACTTGGCCTCCTTTAAGTAATGTGGTGACAAAAAGAGAAGCAATACATCTAGATCAACAAATTCTCTCCAGCCTCCAATAAGTTGATGTCCCAGGATAGCATTCTCTTACAATGGCACAAACTAAGGTGTGGCAAAATTATGCTTTTGGAGTCGTGGTCTTTTCTGTTTTCTTTATGTTATCTCAGCATAAAAAATTGATTTATTATATAAAAAATGGATTTAAGCATAAAAAATTGATTTATTTATTATTTATTAAATAATTTATTGATTATTTATCAAAGTGAGATCACACTCTTCCTCTTGTTTTCTGGTTATAAAAAATTATATTCTGATGTCTTGGCTAGTTAGCCCCACTATTGAGAAGATTCTACTAATTGCCCAGTGTAATCATATTCTCTGCATTCGGCAAGGGCCTTTTAGAAAAACCTATGATAAAAGTTTAGTGTCAATAAATAATTATGGACACAGTTTTTTTCAAGTTATGAGTACGTGTTCTAAATCAATGATAGATCTATATCAGTTTCAGTGATTAATAACATGATTATCAGCAGTCATCATCACATAACATAGACAATAAATTTTGTAAATGTGCATAGAAGCTTAAGTCCAGTCCTTTTACATGCTGCTACTCTTGTACTCAGTATATATCATCAAAAGTTATCACGATCTCCTCAGTTTGCATGGTGACTGATAACTGCTTTATCTCTCTTCAACCTCATATCTAGCCAGTTATCAGGATTATTATTTTTTTTGTTAAGGTTATGATAGTTAACAACCTTGTGAAATTACAGTTGTACATCATTATTAGTCATGTTGTAGGTACACCACTTCACCCCTAGTGCCCTCACCCCAACCCTGGTATCCACTGATCAGTTCACTTTGTCCATATGTTAACTACCACCTATGAGTGGAGTCATACACAGTTCGTCTTTCTCTGTCTGGCTTATTTCACTCAACATAATACCCTCAAGGTGTATCCATGTTGTTGTGAATGGGACGACTTTGTCATTGTTTATGGCTGAATAGTATTCCATTGTGTATATATACCATATCTTCTTTATCAAATCATCAGTTGCGGGGCACTTAGGTTGGTTCCATGACTTGGCTATTGTGAATAATGCTGCGATGAACATAGGGGTGCATGGGACTTTTGGAATTGCTGATTTCAGGTTCTTAGGATTGATACCCAGTAGTGGGATGGCTGGGTCATAAGGTATTTCTATTCTTAACTTTTTGAGGAATCTCCATACTGTTTTCCATAGTGGTTGCACCAGTTTGCATTCCCACCAACAGTGTATGAGGGTTCCCTTTTCTCCACAGCCTCTCCAACATTTGTCACTCTTGGTTTGGGATATTTTTGCCATTCTAACAGGTGTAAGGTGATAACTTAGTGTAGTTTTGATTTGCATTTCCATGATGATTAGCGATGATGAGCATCTTTTCATGTGTCTATTGGCCATCCGTATATCTTCTTTGGAGAAATGTCTGTTCATGTCCCCTGCCCATTTTGTAATTCGGTTGTTTGATTTTTTTATTGTTGAGTTGTGAGCATTCTTTGTATATTAGGGAGATTAACCCTTTGTCAGATAAATAACTTGTAAATATTTTTTCCCAATTAGTGGGCTGTTTTTTTGTTTCAATCCTGTTTTCCCTTGCCTTGAAGAAGCTCTTTAATCTAATGAAGTCCCATTTGTTTATTCTTTCTATTGTTTCCCTCATGTGAGGGGTTATGGTGTCCAAAAAGATTCTTTTGAAGCTGATGTCAAAGAGTGTACTGCCGATATTCTCTTCTAGAAGACTTAGTGTTTCAGGCCTAATCTTTGGGTCTTTGATCCATTTTGAGTTTATTTTTGTGAATGGTGAAAAAGAATGGTTGATTTTCATTCTTTATATGTGGCTGTCCACTTTTCCCAGCACCATTTGTTGAAGAGACTTTCTTTCCTCCATTGTAGGTCCTCAGCTCCTTTGTCAAAGATTAGCTGTCCATAGATGTGTGGTTTTATTTCTGGGCTTTCAATTCTGTTCCATTGATCTGTGCATCTGTTTTTGTACCAGTACCATGCTGTTTTGATTACTGTGGCTTTGTAGTATGTTTTGAAGTCAGGGATTGTGATGCCTCCAGCTTTGTTCTTCTTTCTCAGGATTGCTTTAGCAATTCAGGGTCTTTTGTTGCCCCGTATGAATTTCAGGATTCTTTGTTCCATTTCTGTAAAGAATGACATTGGAATTCTGATTGGGATACTGTTGAATCTGTAGATTGCTTTAGGCAGTATGGACATTTTAACTATGTTTATTCTTCCAATCCATGTGCATGGAATGTCTTTCCATCTCTTTATGTCGTCGTCAATTTCTTTCAAGAAGGTCTTGTAGTTTTTGTTGTATACATCTTTCACTTCCTTAGTTAAATTTATCCCGAGGTATTTTATTCTTTTTGTTGTGTTCGTGAATGGGATTGAGTTTTTGAGATCTTTTTCTGTTAGTTCATTGTTAGTGTATAGAAATGCTACTGATTTATGTATGTTGATTTTATACCATGCAACTTTGCTGTAGTTGTTGACTGTTTCTAATAGTAATAAAGAATCTGCAGATTCTTTGGTGTTTTCTATATATAAGGTCATGTGGTCTGCAAACAGTGAGAGTTTTACTTCTTCGTTGCCTATTTGGATTCCTTTTATTTCTTTTTCCTGCCGAATAGCTCTGGCCAAAACCTCCAGTGCGATGTTGAATAACAGTGGTGAAAGTGGGCACCCTTGTCTTGTTCCTGTTCTGAGAGGGATGGGATTCAGTTTTTGTCCATTGAGTATGACGTTGGCTGTGGGTTTGTCATATATGGCCTTTATTATGTTGAGGTACTTTCCTTCTATACCTATTTTATTGAGGGTTTTTATCATAAATGGATGTTGGATCTTGTCGAATGCTTTCTCTGCATCTATTGAGATGATCATGTGGTTTTTCTTTCTCATTTTGTTAATGTAGTGAATCCAGTTGATTGACTTGCGGATGTTGAACCATCAGCATATCCCTGGTATAAATCCCACTTGATCATGGTGCATAATCTTTTTGATGTATTACTGTATTCGGTTTGCCAAAATTTTGTTGAGGATTTTTTCATCTATGTTCATCAGTGATATTGGCCTGTAGTTTTCCTTCTTTGTGTTGTCCTTGTCAGGTTTGGGGATCAGGATGATGTTGGCTTCATAGAATGTATTAGGGAGTGCTCCATCTTCCTCTATTTTATGGAATAGTTTCAGAAGCATAGGTATTAAATCTTCTTCGAATGTTTGGTAGAATTCTGCAAAGAAGCCCTCTGGCCCTGAACTCTTATTTTTGGGGAGGTTTTTGATTACTGTTTCTATTTCTTTACTTGTGATTGGTCTATTCAGATTCTCTATTTCTTCCTGATTCAGTTTGGGGAGGGTATATGAGTCTAGGAATTTATCCATTTCTTCTAGCTTGCTGAATTTGTTGGCATATAGTTTTTCATAGTATTCTCTGATGATCCTTTGTATTTCTTCGGTATCTGTTGTGATTTCTCCTCTCTCTTTTCATAATTTTATTTATTTGAGACTCCACTCTTTTTTTTCATGAGTCTGGCTAAGGGTTTGTCAATTTTGTTAATTTTTTCGAAGAACCAACTCTTTGTTTCATTGATCATTTCTACTTTCTTTTTTATTTCAATATCATTTATTTCTGCTCTAATTTTTATTGTTTCCCTCCTTCTGCTGACTTTGGGCTTTGTTTGTTCTTCTTATTCTAATTCCGTTAGATGTCGTTTGAGGTTGTTTATGTAAGATTTCTCTTGCTTATTGAGGTGAGCCTGTATTTCAATGAATTTCCCTCTTAGGACTGCCTTTGCTGCGTCCCAAATCATTTGGTATGGTGTGTTTTCATTTTCATTTGTCTCCAGATAATATTTGATTTCTTCTTTAATTTCTTCAATAATCCATTGTTTGTTCAGTAGCATGTTGCTAGTCTCCACATTTTGGCCCTTTCCCAGCTTTATTCTTGTAGTTGTTCTAGTTTCATAACATTATGATTAGAAAAGATGCTTGATATTATTTCAACCATCTTGAACTTATTGATGCTTGCTTGGTTTCCCAAGATATGGTCTATCCTTGAGAATGTTCCATGTGCACTTGAGAAGAATGTGTAACCTGCTGTTTTTGGATGAAGTGTCCTATATATATCTATTAAGTGCAGCTGATCTAATTTTTCATTTAATTCTATAATTTCCTTGTTGATTTTCTGTCTGGATGATCTGTCCGCTGGTGTTAATGGGGTGTTGAGGTCCCCTACTATTATTGTATTGCTGTTGATGTCTCCTTTTAGTTTTGTGAATAGTTTCTTTATGAATGTTGGTGCTCCTGTGTTAGGTGCATGTATTTATAAGTGTTATGTCTTCTTCATGCAGCATCCCTTTTATCATTGTATACTACCCTCTTTGTCTTTCTTTATCTGTTTTGCTTTGAAGTCTACTTTGTCTGATATAAGTATGTGAGCACCAGCTTTCTTTTGTTCGTTATTAGCTTTGAGTATTGTCTTCCATCCCTTCACTTTAAGTCTGTGTTTGTCTTTGGGGCTGAGGTGTGTTTCCTGGAAGCAGCATATTGTTGGATATTGTTCTTTGATCCATCCTGCCACTCTATGCCTTTTGATTTGAGAGTTGAATCCATTCACGTTTACAGTGATTATTGAAACGTGGGGGCCTACTGTTGCCATTTTATCACTTGTTTTCTGGTTCTTTTGCATTTTGTCCTAATGGAGAGCTGTTACTTTGTGTCATTGTCCTTCTGCTTATTGCCTTTGTTCTGGATTTTGCAACCCCTTTCCTTTTTTTGATTTTTCAGGAATTAGGTTCTTCCTGAGCATTTCTTGAAGAGGAGGTTTTGTGGCGGTGAACTCCTTTAACTTTTGTTTATCTGGGAATGTTTTTATTTCTCCATCGTATTTGAAGGATATTTTCACTGGGTAGAGTATTCTTGGCTGCAGGTTTTTGACCTTCAGAGTTTTGAATATTTCATTCCAATCTCTTCTAGCCTGTAAGGTATTTCCTGAGAAATCTGCTGATAGCCTTATGGGGTTTCCTTTGTAAGTTATTTTCTTCTGCCTGGCTGCCCTTAGTATTTTCTCTTTGTCATTGACTTTTGCTAGTTGCACTACAATATGCCTTGGAGTTGGTCTTCTTGCATTAATAAAGTTTGGAGATCTATTGGCTTCTGTCACATGAAGTTCCATCTCTCTTCCCACGTTTGGAAAGTTCTCAGCTATTATTTCTTTGAACAGGGCTTCTGCCCCCTTCTCATTCTCTTCTCCCTCTGGTATACCTATAATCCTTATGTTGCATCTCCTAATGGAGTTGGATAATTCTCGGAGAGTTTCTTCATTTCTTTTTAGTCTTAGTTCTTTCTCCTCCTCTGTCTGCAGCATTTCTATATTCGTATCCTCCAAATTGTTAATTCTGTCCTCCACATTATCGACCCTACTGTTCAGAGAGTCCAGATTTTTCTTAATCTCCTCCATTGTGTTCTTCATCTCCAGTATTTCTAATTGGTTCTTCTTTATAGTGTCAAGCTCTTTTCTGACATTGCTCCTGAACTCATTGAGTTGTCTCTCTGAATTCTCTTTTAACTCGTTGAGTTTTTTAATAATGGCAGTTTTGAAATCATCGTCATTTAGGTTATATATTTCATTGTCTTTGGGATTGTCTTCTGGGTGCTTTTCATTTTCCTTCTGTTCTGGAGATTTAAGAGATTTTTTCATACTGCTTGATGGTGTGTATTTGTGCCTCTGCATAGATATAGAGTTTAGTCACTGCTTCCACTTTTTGCAACTGGCGTTGGGGGGGAGCAGATGTTTAGACTGCACCAACCAGGAACCCTGTCAGCTGTTACTGACTGGACCTGTACCCCTCCTGATAGTCACAGTGGTACTGTGGGGTCCCTCATTGGTTGTGGGGGCAATCGCAAGGGGGCCTCAGGCTGCTGGTGCCTACTGTTGCAGCTCACTTAGACATGCTCCCTCCTTTGGGTCTGCAGCAGTGTTATGGGCTTTCCCAGCAGCCGGGAGCAGGATCACCTATAATCGCAGCTTTGTCACTGACAGAGCCCACAAGATCACACTTGTCCACTATAGGTCCCAGTTGAGCTATGGATTTCTTCTGCAGTCTGTCGTTAGCTCACCTAACTGTGCTACTTTTGCCCCAGGGCCTTCTCGCCTTGTGATTGCCAGTCAGGACCTCTCCACTAGTGCTGTACAGAGGCTTTCGCTGAAGCTGCTGTAGGAACGTGGAGTTCCCTCCTGCGCCACGTAGCCATTTCACCAGAGCTCCACTCTGGCCCACACCACTCTGATTGGATCTCTGGGAGCCCCTTGCCTTGTCTGGGACACAGCCAGAGTCTGTGGGCCTGGTGGTGGCTGGCAAGCTGCTGCCTTGTAGGGAGTTCTGCTCTAGGGAGCTTCCGGGTGTTCTGAATGCTGGGTGGGCCCCCCTGCCAATGGTGAGCAGAGGCCCACCCTGACGGGGTGGTGCAGGACACTGGAGCCTCCCCCTGGGCTGCAGAGCTGGGCGCTGGAGCTCCACCCAGTCCCCAAGCACATCCACAGGAAGTCTGGGTGCTCCCTGCACCAACCCACGCACGGCTGGAGACCGTGGGACCAGCAGCAGCTGGCTGGCTGGTGCTGTGTCGGGGAATCTGCTCACTGGGAGCTTCCCTTTGTTCTGGTTTCTGGGTGGAGCCTCCCTGCTAATGGCAAGCAGAGGCCTTCCCTGCTGGGGGGTGTGGGACCCTGGAGATTCCCCCTGGGCTTAGGTGTAATCGCAGGGGGCTTAGGAAGGGCTGCTGTCACCTGTTTCCACTGTGACTCCCCTGGTGAGTGCACACTCCCACCCTTGGTGTGTGGCGATGCTATGGGGGAGTCCCCTGGAAGAGAGCCTCCCGCAGGAACTAGGCTGTCCGGGGGTCGGGGGTCGGGGGCTGGGGGTCAGAGAGTTTTCACCTATTTCCACCTCCTCCTGGGGGGAAGTCCGTCCGCCTTCCGATGTGTAGTAGCACGAGACTCTTAGGCATCTTGAGATGCTATCTGGATATCCTTTGTTAATCAGTGAATGTCCAATTAGTTGTAGACTCGATGGGGGAGAGACAAAGAAGACCACTCACTCTGCCATCTTGGTCCTGCCCCTGTTTATTATTTCTTAATAATTTTTTTTGTGAATTCTTTAGGGTTTTCTGTATATAAAATCATGTCACTTGCAAATAGTAATAATTTTACTTCTTTTGCAATTTAGATCTCTTTTATTACCTTTTCTTGCCTGATTGCTCTGCTTAGAACTTCCAATACTATGTTAATTAAGTGTGACAAAAGTGGACATCCTTGTCCAGTTCCTGTTATTAGAAGGACAGCTTTCAGTTTTTCACTGTTAACTATGATGTTAGCTGTGGATTTGTCATATATGGGCTTTATTGTGTTGAGATATTTCCTTCCATACCATTTTATTCAGAGTTTATCATAAATGGATGCTGTATCTTGCCCAATGCTTTCTTTGCATCTATTGAGGTGATCATGTAATTTTTATTCTTCATTTTATTAAGATACGCTTTTTTTTTTTAGTGAGGAAGATTGGTCTTGTTCTAACATCTGTTGCCAATCTTCCTCTTTTTGTTTCCCCTAAAGCACCTGTACATAGTTGTATATCCTAGTTGTAAGTCCTTCTAGTTCTTCTATGTGGAATGACACCACAGCATGGCTTGATGAGTGGTGTGTAGGTCCACACCCAGGATCTGAACCAGCAAACCCCAGGGCACTGAAGCAGAATACACAAACTTAATCACTATGCCACCAGACCAGCCCCTATTCTTCACTTTTTCAATATGGTGTATCAAACTGATTGATTTACGAATGTTGAACCATCCTTGCATTCCTAGAATAAATCTCACTTGATCATGATGTATGATCCTTTTAATGAACTGTTGTATTCAATTTGCTACCATTTTGTTGAGGATTTTTACATCTCTTTTATTAGTGATATTGGCCTGCAATTTTCTTTTTGGGGTTGTCCTTGTCTGGTTTTGATATCAGGGTAATGTTGGTTTTGTAGAATGGCAGGAAGTGTCCTCTCCTCTTTACTTTTTGGAAAGAGTTTGAGAAAGATAGGTATTAAGTCTTCTTTGAATGTTTAGTAAAATTCACTGGGAAAGCCATCTGGTCCTGTACTTTTGATTTATGGGAGATTTTTGATTACCATTTTGATCTCCTTACTGGTGACTGGTTCTTTAAAATTCTCTATTTCTTTTTGAGTCACTTTTGGAAGGTTGTATAATTCTAAGAATTTATCCATTTATACTAGATTATCCAATTTGTTGGGTTATAGCTTTACATAGTATTGTTTTATATTCCTTTGTATTTCTGTGATGTGTTTTGTAATTTCTCCCCTTTTGTGTTTGAACTTATTTATTTGAGCCTTCTTTCTTTTTTTCTTCATGAGTCTCAGGGTTTGCCACTTTTATTTATCATTTCAAAGAATCAGCTCTCAGTTTCATTGATTTTTTTCTGTTATTTTTTTATTCTCTATTTCATTTATTTCCACTCTGATTTTTATTATTTCCCTCCTTCTACTTATTTTGGGCTTTCTTTGTTTTTCTTTTCCTAGTTGCTTTAGGTATAAGTTAGATTGTTTGAGATTTTTCTTGTTTCCTCGGATAGGTTTGTTTTGCTATAAACTTTCTTCTTAGTACAGCTTTTGCCATATCTCATAGAATTTTATACATCATATTTTCATTGTCATTTGTCTCCAGGTATTTTAAGATTCCTCCTTTGATTTTTTCATTGACTCAACAGTTGTTCAGTAGCATTTTGTTTTGTCTCCAAATATTTGTGGCTTTTCCAGTTTTCTTCTTGTAGTTGATTTCTAGTTTCATGTCGTGGTGATCAGAAAAGCTGGTTGGTACTATTTCAATCTTCTTAAATTTATCGAGACTTTTTTGTGGCCTAATATGTAGTTTTTCCTGGAGAATGATCCATGTTCATTCAAAAGAATGTTCCTATAGTTTTGGGTTGAATGTTCTGTATATATCCACTATGTCCATCTGGTATGATGTGCCATTTAAGGCCAATATTTCCCTACTGATCTGTTTGGGTGATCTATCCATTGATGTAAGTGGAGTGTTAAAGCCCCCTACTATTATCGTGTTACTGTCAATTTCTCTTTTTGTGTCTGTTAATAAATGCTTTATATATTTAAATGCTCCTATGTTGAATGCATAGATGTTTACAACTGTTCTGTCCTCTTGTTGAATTGTTCCCTTTATCATTATGTAGTGCCTTTCTTTGTCTCTTGTTACAGTTTTCTTTTAAAGCAGATGCCTGGGGCTGGCCTCAGGTGTAGCAGCACACAATCATTTCAGGCATTGGAAGGAAGGGCAGATCCCCTGTGTGACCATTTGCGATAGCCACTGGTTCAAGTCTACTGCAGCTGACATGCCCCATAACCCCTGGGCCCACAGGCCCCCCCAACCGAAGCCCACCTTCATACACACCCCACCAGTGTAGACCAACTGGCTCTGCTTCAGAGGTCTCCCACATGCTGCCTATGTGGGCCCACAAGTTCATAGCAGGCTTCCTGGTGGGTTTGGACAGTCCCTGTGATGGCCTGCCTGCTCTGGTTGCAATTGACTAAATCAGTGCTCTAGTGGGTGAGGCAAACCCCTGCACTAATAAGCTACAGGAAGGAATGCAAGGGCAGCTGCCAGCCTCTCTGTCAGCATGACTGAATTAGGTCACAATAATGGCTGCTTCCAGTGTCTCAGTCCCTGGATGGGTTAGGCCCAGCCACTTCCTACCTCTCTGAGATGTGCTCTGAGCTTAGTAAGTATCTTTTACCAACAAACTATGAATTTTTCTACCTGGTATTTTTGTGTTGGTTTCCTGATCAGGTGAATATGTGTGTGATCCCTCTAAGAGTGGGTTTTTCTTTCTCTGAAGTTCTGTAGTTTTTCTGAGCATATTCCCTGTTGGTTTTCAAAGCCAGCAAAGCAAGGCATTATGGGATTTCATTTAGGTTGTGCTGAACCTAAAGGTTTGGATGCCTATTATGCCATAGATCTCCTGGTCAGATCACCCCCTAGCTCATCCAAGAAAAGATTTGTACCTTTGACATTGCTCCCAACTGTGAAGCACCACCATTAGGATATGTTTCTTTCCTCAGCAGAGGTGTATTTTTGCCTCTTCCAGTCCTGTCAGTGGATTGTGGGGGTTCTTTTTATCCACTTTCCAAATCTCTCTCAGAGGAAGTTGTTCCACAGATGGTTGTAGATTTGTCGTGTCCATGGGAGAAGGTGAGATCAGAGTCCCCCTATACTGCCATCTTCCAAATTCCCTATTTTTCTTTCTTGCCTAATTGTTCTGGCTATGACTTCCTATACAATTTTGAATAGCAGTTGTGAAAGTGCAGATCCTTGTTTTGTTCCTGATCTTAGGAAGAATGCTTTCATTCTTTCACAATTGAGGAAAATGTAAACTGCGCATTTTTTATAAATGTCCTTTATCATGCTGAGAAATTTCTTTTCTAGTCCTAGTTTGCTGAATGTTTTTCTCATGAAGGGGTTTTGGATTTTGTAAAATGATTATTATGCATCAATTGAGATCAACATGTCTTTTTTTTCCCCTTTCATTCTATTAATGTGGTGTACTACATTTATTGATTTCCATATGGGGAAGCACCCTTTTATTATGGAGATAAATTCCTCTTTCACCTGGTGTATAATCCTTTCAAAATGCTGCTGAATTCTGTTTGCTAGCATTTTGTGGAGGACGTAGACATTGATATTCTGAAGGGATATTTTTATTTAGTTTTGTGTGGTCTTAATTTTAAGACCACATGTTTTAGTTTTGTTAGTGATTTTAGTTTTTTTGTCATTGCTGTTTTATTTTTGGTAGGGGCTTGATATCACGGTAAGGCTGACCTCAGAACATAGAATATGTTAGGAAATATTCCCTCCTCTTCTATTTCTTGGAAGAGGTTGAGTAGGATTGATGGGGGTTCTTCTTTAAATGTTTGCTAGAATTTAACAGTGAAGTCTTCTGGTCCTAGAATTTCCTTTGTTAGAAAGTTTTTTTATTACTAATGCAATCTTTTCAGTGGTTATAGAGGTCTGTTCAGATTTTCTATTTCTTCTTAAGTCAATTTGATGTTTGTACCTTTCTGTGTATTTGTCCATTTCAAATAGGCTATCTAATTTGTAGGCATACATTTACTCATCATATTATCTTAAAGTCATTTTTATTCTTTGAGATCAATAATAATGTCCTTTTTTCATTCCTGATACTTATTTGAATCTTCTTCCTTTTTTCTTTAGTCAGTCTACTTAATGATTTATCATATTTAAAAATCGCTTCCAAGAACGAACTTTGATTTTGTCAGTTTTCTCTAGTGTTTTTCTATTTTGTGGGGTTTCTTAAATCTCTACTATAATCCTATTATTTACTTTCTATTGGTAACATTACAATAAGTATGCTCTTATCTTTATTAACTTTTAGGTGTCGAATTAGGTTATTGACAAGATTTCTTAATGTAGTCATTTATAGCTATAAGTTTCTCTGTGAGCACTGCTTTCACTGCATTCCATTAGTTTTAGTATACTCTGTTTTTGTTTTCATGCATCTCAAAATTTTCTTTCTAATTTTACTTGGAATTTCTTCTTTGATCCATTGTTTGTTTAAGTGTATGTTGTTTAATTTCCACATATTTGTGAATTTTCCAGTTTTCCCTCTGTTATTGATTTCTAGCTTCATTCCATGTGCTGATAGAAGATAATTTGTTTGATTTTGAACTTGTTTTGTGTCTTAACATATGGACCTTCTTTGAGAAGGTTCTATGTGCATGTCAGTTAAATGTGTATTCTGCTCTTATTGGTTGGAGTGTTCTGTCAATGTTTATTATGTCTAGTTGATTTATAGTGTGTTCAAGTCCTATATTCCCTTATGTTCTATATGAAATTGATAGTGGAGTATTGAAGTTTCTAACTATTATTGTGGAACTATCTATTTCTCCCTTCATTCTGTCAATGTTTGCTTTATGTACTTTGCGGCTCTTTTGCTTGTTGCATATAATTTTATAACATTCTTTATGAATTGACGCTTTTATCAACATATAATATCCTTCTTTGAATTTTGTAACAGCTTTTGAATTAAGGTCAACAAATCTAGTTTTCTATATGTTTTATATCTTTTGTGTTACTCAATTCCCCACATACTGCCTTCTTCTGTGTTCTTTTCAAGATTTCCTTTTTTATTCTTTCTTAATTTCCTTTTCTCTACATTTTTAAGTTATTTTCTCAGTAGAGATTGCCATTGTAATCTTAAATTTATAATAAACTAGTTTGAATGTATAACAACATATATTAAATAGTATACAAAACTCTGCTCTAATATGATTCTGTCTTTCCCCATTTACGTTATTATCATAAATTACATTTATACATTGTGTGCCCTATAATATGAATATATATAATTAGTGTTTTATGAATTTTTTATATATGAGAAGAAAAGAGGAATTACAAACCAAAAGCATTGTAATAGTGGCTCTAATATTTACCTAGGTATTATATTTACTGGAGTTCATTATTTCTTCATATGGCTTTGAGTTACTGCCTAGTGTACTTTCTTTTCCATGTGAATGACATTTTCAGTATATCATCCAACTGCCTTCTAGCTTTCTTGGCTTCTAATGAGCAATTGGCTGTCAAGCTTGTTAAATAATACTTTTATGTGATGAGTCACTTATCTCTTGCAGCTTTCATGATTCTCTCTTGGTCTTTTGTTTTGGGCAGTTGGATCAAAATGTGTTTCAGTGTAGATATTTTTGAGTTTATCCTATTTAGGATTGGTTGAGCTTCTTGGATATGTAGTCATGTCTTACATCTTATTTGGGAAGTTTCTGGTCATTAATTCTTCAAATATTTTTTCTGCCTTTCTCTATCACTTTTTTTTTTTGAGGAAGATTAGCCCTGAGCTAACTACTGCCAATCTTCCTCTTTTTGCTGAGGAAGACTGGCCCTGAGCTAACATCCATGCCCATCTTCTGTTGTTTTATATGTGGGACACCTACCACAGCATGGCTTTTTGCCAAGTGGTGCCATGTCCACACCCAGGATCTGAACCAGTGAACCCCAGGTCACCAAGAAGCTGAATGTACACCCTTAACTGCTGCACCACTGGGCCGGCTCCTCTCTGTCACTTCTTTTTCTGGGACTTTCATAATGTCTATATTGATATGTTTGATAGTATACCCCAGGCATTTACTCTGTTCATTTTTCTTTATTTTTTTCTCTCTGCAGCTCAGATTGGATAAGTTTAATTGACCTATTCTCAAGTTTGCTCGTTCTCCCTTCTGCCTGCTCAAATCTGTTGCCAAATCCCTCTAGTGAACTTTTCACTAGAAGTTTTGAACTTTTTTGCTCTAAAATTTCTACTTGACTCCTTTTAATAATTTATTTCTCTTTTTTTATATTCTCTAATTGGTGAGGTATCATTGTCCTGATTTTCATTAGTTCTTTGTTGAATGTTTCCTTTAGCTAATTGAGCATATTTAAGACAGTTGATTTAAAGTCTTTGTCCAGTATGTCTAATGTCTGTATGTCCTCCAGAACAGTTTCTGTTGATTTCTCTGTTTTCTTGTAAATTGAGCCTACTTTCTTGTGTCTTTCCATACCTCACAATTTTTCATTGAAAACTTGACATTTTGTATATTATCGTATTGTTAATTTGGAGATCAAACTCTCCCCTCTTCCTGGGATTTTTTTGTGCTATTTTTGTTGGAATATTTGATTATTGTGTGACTTTTCTAAACTATCTTTGTAAAGACTGAATACTTTTTAATGAGTGGTCACTGAAGTCTCTCTTCTGTTAGTTTTGTGGTCAGCTAATGATTCGACAGAGATTAGTTTAAACTCCTGGAACCAATAAGAAAATAAAATATTCTTGTTTCTACAAATCTACTCTGAATTGGGTCAGTTCTTCTATTCTTATATAGGCCTTTAAAATTTGGCCTTAGCTTTCAATTCCTGCTTATGTGGAGCCTAAGATTCAGCCAGAGTGAAAGCTTAGGTTCTTCTTAAGTGTTTTCTGAGAATGTTCTATTCCTGGGCATGTGTGCAGTTGTCTTCATTCCCCAGTCCATACCAGAGCTTTTCAAAGCCCTTATTTCCCACAGATCCCTTTCCCTAGACTATTCATTCTTAGGCTTTTTTGTTTTGTCTGATACTTGCCCCATATGTTGTCCCTTGCCTTAATCAGCTTTTGTTAATATATACCTTCACATGTGTTCAACATATGCTTCCCAGAAAGCCACTCCAGCCCTGAAAGAATTTAGAGGAGTGTGAAACAAAGGTAAGCCACTTAACTGATCCTTCAGGGAGCTACCAAACAGAAAGAAACGCTCAATCACAATTTTTTTGAAAACAAGTGCCATGTCCCCACTCTGGCACCAGTAGGCTACAGCAGAAACATGAGTTGCCATCTTCATGATTGCATCTGACCTGGGGATTGGGGAATAGTAATTGAGTAAACAAAAATGTTACAATACACTCTTAGTAAAGTTTAGGACCCTTTTTCTTCATTAAACATTCTCCTAGCTGCTATAAGTTTGTTTGTGTGCTTTTTTATATTCCAGATTCATAAATTCAAGAGTCTCAAGAACTTGACTCTGATAGATTTTTCCAGCTTAATCAATGCTTTACTGGAGGTGCACACCCTTGGATCTCCCTACTCAGACATTTTCAATCCTAAATACCTCTTTAAATCTCATTTCTCAGTTGTATTTTCTATGTGTGCAAATCCCCAAATTTCTGGATTTTCTGCATTTCTTTTTATTCCTGTTTGCAAAGTATCCTATTCATTTTCAAGATAACCTCATTTTCATAATACATTGTTTAATACAGCCAGTTACATGCAACAATATAATAATAGCTAAGAGATAAATGTTCTAATTCTTTCTAAACACTTAGCCTAGAGCTATAAGTTCATTAGGCATCTTATAAGCCTTCAATGTTAAACCAGGTGATAATTTTACCAAATAATCTGCCAGGGTATAATATTATCTTTATGTTTCCAGCCTCAGATATCAATTTCCTCATTTCCCACTTCATGAACACTAGGCCAATGACACATAGCTTAACATTTTATTGTAGAAACATACCACTTGAAGATTCCAATTTTTGTATTAGGACAATTAGCTTTAGCAGCTGTAATAAGAAATCCAAACATTTCAGTGTCTTAAATAAATTTATTTTATGATACAAACAAAGTTTCACTGCAGATATGGCAACTATCATAGGGAGCTCTTTCCTAAGAGGGATTCAGGATTATAGTTTACTTCAACAATTGACTCTGCCTTTTCAGAGTCATTCTCTTCCAGCTTAGGTTATCTCAGAAAAACATTGAGACAATAAGCTCTAAAAAGGTTTTAGGGAGCAGACCTGGAAGTGGTATGCAGTACTTCTATCCACAATTCTTTGGCAAGAGTTGGTGACACTGGGAGAGAAGGATGCTAAGCAGTGCAGCAGCCCACCAGCTGCCTCTGGCTCACACATTCCGGTAGTGTCCCAGAGGAGGCAAGGAACACCCAGTGAGCCCATGGGAATGGGTGGGGGTGGGTTGGAGCCCCAGTGGCCATGCTCCATGGTCCAGGGGGAAAATCCAGGGTCCCACAACAGCCACAGGGAAAGTTTCTACTTGGCATTAGTGGAGAGGCCCCACCCAACATTCAGAACGCTGGGAGGCTCTGGGACAAGAGAATCCCAGGAGATGCAGCAGCCTGCCAGTTGCCTCTGATTCATGGCCTCCTGCTGTGGCCAAGAGGGAGCAAGGGACACCCAGTGAGCCCATGTGAGTGGGTAGTGGCAGGTTGGAGTCCCAGCAAGCCTGCTCTGCATCCAGTGGGAAATTCCCTGGTCCCACAGCAAATGCTTCTTCACAGAATTAGTGAAGAGGCTCCACCCAGCAATCATAAGGTTGGAAGACATTGAGGCAGAAGTAGCACAGCTGGGTGAGCTAGCCACAGACTGCAGTGGATACCCATAGCTCTGCTGTGACCCTTAGTGGACAAGTGAGATCATGTGGGCCCTGATGGTGACAGAGCTGTGAATCTAGGTGAACCTGCTCCTGGCTGCTGTGAAAGCCCATAACACCACTGCAGACCCTAAGGAGGGAACGCATCTAGGTGGTCTGTAACAGTAGGCACCAGCAACCTGAGGCATCCTCGTGATTCTGACAAGAGACCCCACAGGACCACTGTGACTATGAGGAGGGTCCCAGGTCCGGTCAGCAATAGCTGACAGGGTTTCTGGTCAGTGCAGATTAAACAGATGTTCCCCCTCCCACTACAGTAGTAGCAAGTGGAAGCAGTAAGTAAACTCTCTCTCTATGCAGAGGCACAAATCCATGCCATCAAGCAGTATGAAAAAATATATTAAATCTCCAGAACAGAAGGAAAATGACTAATACCCAGAAAATAATCCCAAAGGCAATGAAATCTATAACCTAAATGACAATGAATTCAAAACAGCCATCATTAAAAAACTCAATGAGTTAAAAGAGAATATAGATAGACAACTCAACGAGTTCAGGAGCTATGTCACAAAAGAGCTTGATACCATAAAGAAGAACCAATCAGAACTGCTGGAGATGAAGAACACAATGGAGGAGATTAAGAAAAATCTGGACTCTCTGAACAGTAGGGTCGATAATATGGAGTAGAGAGTTAGCAATTTGGAGGATAAGAATATAGAAATGCTGCAGATAGAGCAGGAGAGAGAACTAAGACTAAAAAGAAATGAAGAAACTCTCTGAGAATTATCCGACTCAATTAGGAGATCCAACATAAGGATTATAGGTATCTGAGAGGGAGAAGAGAAGGAGAAGGGGGCAGAAAGCCTTTTCAAAGGAATAATGGCTGAGAACTTTCCAAACATGGGGAGAGAGATGGAGCTCCATGTGACAGAAGCCAATAGATCTCCAAACTTTATCAATGTAAAAAGACCAACCACAAGGCATAGAGTAGTGAAGCTTGCAAAAGTCAATGACAAAGAGAAAATACAAAGGAAAGCAAGGCAGAATAAAATAACCTACAAAGGAACCCCCATAAGGCTCTCAGCAGATTTCTCAGGAGATACCTTACAGGCTAGAAGAGAGTGGAATGATATATTCAAAATCCTGAAGGACAAAAACTTGCAGCCAAGAATACTCCATCCAGTGAAATTGTCCTTCAAATATGATGGAGAAACAAAAACTTTACCAGATAAACAAAAGTTAAGGGAGTTCATTGCCACAAGACCTCCCCTACAAGAAATGCTCAAGAAGACCCTCATACCCGAAAAGTCAAAAAAAGGAAAGGGGTTACAAAGCCCAGAGCAAAGGGGACAAGTAGAAAGACAAAAACAGAAAGTTGCAACTCTCCATCAGAACAGATTAGCAACTGCTAGTTATAACATTAAAGATAAAAGGAAGGTAAACACCAAGAATAAATATAATCTTGTCATTTTAACCACAAACTCACAGCACAAGAAGGAAGAGAAACAAAAATGACAATCACAACCTAGAAGGGGAAGAGGAAAGGGATGGAACGTCTTAATCTAAGGAAATAAGAGGCTATCAGAAAAAGGACTTTCTCATCTATGAGATGTTTTACAAACCACTTGGTAACCACTAAAGAAATAACAAGAATAAAGAGACAAATTGCAAATAAGAAGAAAGCCAATATAGAAATCTACCTACCTGAATTAGTAGTCCAAAAATCATGGGACAAGAAACAGAGGAAAGGCAAGAGAACCAGAAAACAAGTGATAAAATGGCCATGTTAGGCCCCCACATTTCAGCAATCACTCTAAATGTAAATGGATTTAACTCTTCAATCAAAAGACACAGAGTGGTGGTATGGATTAAAGAACATGACCCAACAATATGCTGCCTCCAGGAAACACACCTCAGCCCCAAAGACAAACACAGACTCAGAGTGAAGGGATGGAAGACAACACTCCAAGCTAATAATGAACAAAAGAAAGCTGGTGTTGCAATACTTATATCAGACAAAGTAGACGTCAACGCAAAACAGATAAAGAAAGACAAAGCAGGGCAGTATATAATGATAAAAGGGAAGCTCCACCAAGATGACATAACACTTATAAATATATATGAAGCCAACACAGGAGAACATAATTTGTAAAACAACTATTAACAAAACTAAAAGGAGACATCAGCAACAATACAATAATATTAGGGGACCTCAACACCCCATTAACACCAATGGATAGATCATCCAGACAGGGAGTCCACAAGGAAATTATAGAATTAAATGAAAAATTAGACCAGATGGACTTAGCAGATATATTTAGAACACTCCATCCAAAAACATCAGGTTAAACATTCTTCTCAAGTGTGCATGGAACATTCTCAAGGATACACCATATATTGGGAAACAAAGCAAGCCTCAATAAATTCAACAGGTTGAAATAATATCAAGCATCCTTTCTGATCATAATTCTATGAAACTAGAAATCAACTACAAGAATAAAGCTGGGAAAGGGGAAAAAATGTGGAGACTAAACAACATGCTACTGAACAAACAATGGATTATTGAAGAAATTAAAGAAGAAATCAAATATTATCTGGAGACAAATGAAAATGAAAATACACCATCCCAAATGATTTGGGACTCAGCAAAGGCAGTCCTAAGAGGGAAATTCATTGAAATACAGGCTCACCCTAATAAACAAGAAAAATCTAGGATAAGCAATCTCAAACAACACCTAACAGGATTAGAAAAAGGAGAACAAAGCCCAAAGTCAGTAGAAGGAGGGAAATAATAAAAATTAGAGCAGAAATAAATGATATTGAAATAAAAAAGACAGTAGAAAGGATCAGCGAAACAAAGAGATGGTTCTTCCAAAAAATAAACAAAACTGACAAACCCTTAGCCAAACTCACTAAGAAAAAAACAAGAGAAGGCTCAAGTAAATAAAATTAGAAATGAGAGAGGAGAAACCACAATGGATACCACAGAAATACCAAGGATCATAAGAGAATACTATGAAAAAGTATATGCCAACAAATTGGACAACCTAGAAGAAATGGGTAAATTCTTAGACTCTTACAACCTCCCAAAATTGAAGCAGGAAGAAATAGAGGATCTGAATAGACCAATCACAAGTAAAGAAATCAAAACAGTAAACAAAAACCTCACCAAAAATAAAAGTTCAGGACCAAACGGCTTCTCTGGAGAATTCTAGCAAACATTCAAAGAAGATTTAATACCTATCCTTCTCAAACTATTCCAGAAAATTGAGGAAAATGGAACACTCCCTAACACATTCTATGAAGCCAACACCACCCTGATCCCAAAAGCTGACAAGTGCAACACAAAGAAGGAAAACTACAGGTCAATATCACTGAACATAGATGAAAAAATCCTCAACAAAATTTTGGCAAACCAAATACAGCAATACATTAAAAAGATTATACACCATGATCAAGTGGAATTTATACCAAGGACACAGGGATCGTTCAACATCCACAAGTCAATCCACGTGATACACTACATTAACAAAATGAGAAAGAAAAACCACATGATCATCTCAATAGATGCAGAGAAAACATTTGACAAAATCCAACATCCATGTATGATAAAAACTCTCAATAAAATGTGTATAGAAGGAAAGTTCCTCAACATAATAAAGGCCAGATATGACAAACCTGCAGCCAGCATCATACTCAATGGGCAAAAAATGAAAGCCATCCATCTGAGAAGAGGAACAAGACAAGAGTGCCCACTCTCTCCACTCTTATTCAACATAGTACTGGAGGTTTTGCCCAGAGCAATTCAGCAGGAAAAAGAAATAAAAGGAATCCAAATAGACAATGAAAAAGTGAAACTCACACTGTTTGGAGATGATATGACCTTGTGTATAGAAAACCCCAAAGAATCCATAGGAAAACTATTGGAAATAATCAACAGCTAGAGCAAAGTTGCAGGATACAAAATCAACATACCTAAATCAGTAGCATTTCTATACTCTAACAATGAACTAACAGAAAAAGAACTCAAGAACTCAATCTCATTCACAATCGCAACACAAAGAATAAAATACCTTGGGGTAAATTTAACCAAGGAAGTGAAAGACCTATACAATGAAAACTACAAGACTTTCCTGAAAGAAATTGATGATGACATAAAGAGATGGAAAGACATTCCATGCACATGGATTGGAAGAATAAACATAGTTAAAATGTCCATACTACCTAAAGCAATCTACAGATTCAATGCTATCCCAATCAGAATCCCAATGACATTCTTTACAGAAATTGAACAAAGAACCCTAAAATTCACATGGGGCAACAAAAGACCCCGAATTGCTAAAGCAATCCTGAGACAGAAGAACAAAGCTGTAGGCATCACAATCCCTGACTTCAAAGCATACTACAAAGCTACAGTAATCAAAACAGCATGGTGCTGGTACAAAAACAGGTGCACAGATCAATGGAACAGAATTGAAAGCCCAGAAATAAAACCACACATCTATGGACAGCTAATCTTTGACAAAGGAGCTGACGGCCTACAACAGAGAAAAGAAAGTCTCTTCAACAAATGGTGCTGGGAAAGCTGGAAAGCCACATGTAAAGTAATAAAAATTGACCATTCTTTTTCACCATTCACCAAAATAAACTCGAAATGGATCAAAGACCTAAAGATTAGACCTGAAACAATAAGTCTTCTAGAAGTGAATATAGGCAGTACACTCTTTGACATCAGTTTCAAAAGAATCTTTTCAGACACTGTAACTCCTCAGACGAGGGAAACAATAGAAAGAATAAACAAATGGGGCTACATCAGACTAAAGAGGTTCCTCAAGGCAAGGGAAAACAGGATTGAAACAAACAAAAAATAACCCAGTAGTTGGTAAAAAATTTACAAGTTATTTATCTGAGAAAAGGTTAAACTCCATAATATATAAAGAACTCACACAGCTGAACAACAAAATATCAAACAACCCAATTACAAAATGGGCAGGGGACATGAACAGCCATTTCTCCAAAGAAGATAGACACATGAAAAGATGCTCATCATCCCTAATCATCAGGGAAGCGCAAATAAAAAGTACACTAAGATATCACCTTACACCTGTTAGAATTGCAAAAATATCCAAAACAAAGTTGGAGAGGTTGTGGAGAAAAAGGAACCCTCATACGCTGTTAGCGGGAATGCAAACTGTTGCAGCTACTATGTAAAACATTATGGAGATTTCTCAAAAAATTAAAAATGGAAATACCTTATCACCCAGCCATCCCACTACTAGGTATCTATCCAAAGAACTTGAAATCAGCAATTCCAAAAGTCCCATGCACCCCTGTGTTCATTGCAGCATTATTTACAATAGCCAAGATGTGTATCTATATCTACAATGGAATACCACTCAGACATAAAAAAGAATAAGATCGTCCCATTCACAACAACATGCACGGACCTTGAGGGTATTATGTTAAGTGCAATAAGTCAGATAGAGAAAGACAAACTCTGTATGACTCCACTCATAGGTGGAAGTTAAACATATAGACAAAGAGAACTGATTGGTGGTTACCAGGGGAAAGGGGGGATGGGTGGAGGGCACATATGGTGAAGTGGTGCACCTACAACATGACTAACAATAATGTACAACTGAAATTTCAAAAGGTTGTAAACTATCATAATCTTAATAAAAAGTTAAAAAAAAAAAAGAGTTGGTCATACTCCCTCAATGTAAATTCAAGGGAGGGTAGAAAATGTAATATTCCTGTGACATAAGGAAGAAAAAATGTGCCTTATCATTAACTGATCTCTGCTACACACTGAACACATAGTTATTTTAAAATATGAGTCTGGTAATTTCAACATCTGAAGTTACTCAGACGTTTGGTCTCCATGGTATCTGTCCGATCTTACTCATGTGACTTATTTTCTTATTTGTCTGTTAGTCTTTGACTTCTTCCTACTTATTTCCTTTCAAGATTATGTGTGAGGATTTCCTAAAGTCTAGGCTAGATTTGTTTTCCTTTTGGCAGTTTTTTTCATTCTCTTGTGTTTTTTTCTTTTAATTTTTATAAAGTTAGTAGGAACACTGCAATGGTGCTTTAATATCCTCCTCACCTCTCTTGTTGAAGGCTTGAATTCAAAAATTGGAGTCAAACTTGAAACAAGAATAAAACTAAAAGCTGTCTTCGCTTTCCAATCAACCAAACCTTAAGCCACTGTAAATTATCCAATGATTTCTGGTTATAAAATACAGTCAATATTTTTTCCTTAGGTTATATGACTGTGTCAGACACACCCTAAAGTAATCCCCAGTGAGTCATACTTTTAAATAATCTCCTCCTCTTGAATACAGGCAGAGCCTGTGACTTGCTGCTAGTCAATAGAAAATGGCAAAAGTAATGGGATAGTCACTCCTGTAACTACATTACATAATACATAACTCTGTCTTATCTGTCTCACTGGAGTGGGAGATTCTCTTCTTGGCCTTGAAGAAGTGAGCTGCTATGTTATGAAAGGGCCTGTTAGCACCTGTAAGATCTGAGAGCAGCAATCAGCTGACAGCCATGAGAAATTAGGGATCTCAGCACTACAACTAAAAGGACTTGAATACTGTCAACAGTCTGAGAGAGTTTGGAAAAGGGCCCCAAGCTCCAGAAAGGAACACAGCGTGGATAACACCTTGATTGCAGCCTTGTAAGACCCTCATCAGAGGACTCAGCTAAACCATGCCGGGAATCATGACCAATGGAAACTAAGAGATAATAAGTGTCTGTTCTTGTAAGCTGCAAAATTTGTGGTAATTTGTTACACTGCAGCAAAAAAGTAGATATAATGTCATCTTTAAAAATGAGATGATATTTAATCTTATTTATACATATATATAGTTTACAAAGCAAAGAATATAATTATATTATACATTCTTCGTTCTTTTTCTTTTAAATCAGTGTACATTTTATTTGTTAGTTATATTTTCTCTTTTGCTGGGCACCTCCCTGCCCTTCTTCCCCTTCTTCTCCATTTATCTACGCCAACCCCAACCCAATAGGCTGAATTCTAATTCATTATTTTAAATAACTGTATAACATTGTACAATATGGATATAACAGTATATTCAGTGATTCCTCTATTATTGAGAACTTGCTTTTTTTCTGATTGTTTGCCACCATGAAGAATACTGCAATAAATGTATTTATACATATGTCCATACAGTCTATTGATTGTATTTCCATTTGCTGGTTTCCAAAAACTGAGATTATTGGGTCAAAAGTGTATGCATTTTAATTTTAATACATGCTTTTAGATGACTCTCAAAAATGACTGTGCATTTCATATTTCTACCAACAATTTGTAAGAAAATTAAACAGCTATCAATATGTCTAGCTGCAATAGGCAATATATCTCTTTCAAGTTTTGCTAAAGAGAGAGATTATTGTTACTTTAACTTGCATTTCACATAATATTAGTCAGTTTGGGCAACTTTTCATGTATTCTTCTAGCCATTTAGATATTTTCATTTATGAATTTTTTTACTCACATAATTCGCTAAATTTTCTATAAAATTTTTTCCCAGTGGATCTAAGAGCTTACATTTTTGACAGATATTAAATGTTTGCCATCTGCTTTGCATATATATTCTTCCAAATCCAATGTTTATTTATTGTAACATATGCTACATGACAGTTAAATCTTTATATACTTAAATGTGTATTTTTGAAGCTTCTGAATTTGAATATTAAGAAATCTCTCCACCATCTCTCTCAGTTTGTACATATGTATTCTTATAATTATTTTTTAAAATAATATTTAGATCTCTATTCATCTATAATTTATTTGACTATGACATTCACTAAGAGCTCTATTACAATGTTAAATAATACTGACAAGCTTTGACATGTCTGTGTTAGTACTACTGCTATAACTAAACAGCTTAACCTCTGTTATTTTATTAGAGTTATTAGGAATAGCTTCTGTACTTTTTCAAACACCATTTCAACAATGTTTATGAGTTAACATGAAGATACATATCAGATTTCCTAGCATGTCATGATAGTGAACATCCTTCGACGACCAGAGGAGGACAGGAGAGGCCTATTAGATCTTAATGAATTGTTCTTTTAGTATATTGCTGGAGTCTATTTGTTACATATATTGCTTTTACATTAAAAAATAAGATGTACTTTCATGTTTTTATGCCCACAATCTTAATGTTTTACCTTAATATTTTGATATAATGTTATTCTGCCCTCATACACTGAACTGGAGAGACTTATATTTTTTCCTTTTTCCAGAACATTTTTAAAAACATTGGAATTATTTTCTCTTTAAAGATTAAGTAAAATATACATCGAACCCATTTGACCTCGATATATTTTTCAGTGGCAGATATTAAAATTTATGTCAAATTTATTTTATGGTAACGTGTCAACAAATGTTTCACAATACTGAAATGAATACTTGAAAGTTATGAAAGTAAATCTTAAACGTTATCACCACACACCCCAAATGGTAACTATGTGAGGTAATGAATGTATTAACTCACATTATTGTGGTAATGATTTTGCAATATATATGTATATCAAATCATCACATTGCACACTTTAAATGTACACAATGTTATATGTTAAATATATCAATAAAGCTGGGAAAAATTTTAAAAATGTAAAACAGAAAGCAGTGTTTCACATCTCCTTGGCTAAATTTAAAAAATTTTTATTTTGCTAGGAAATATTCTATTTTCTCTAGATTTTCTATTTTATTTATACATAGAAGCATGTGGTATTTTTTGGTCTTTGTTTTCATCTTTCCAGATACATGTGTTATGGATATTTTTTCATGGATTACTCTTATATGTTTTGCTCTATTTTATCCATAATCAGGATCATAAGGGGTTTAACTATATTTTTGAATGGATGAATGAGTATTCCCTCTCATCTAGATGGTATCTCAGTATGATGACAATAATTCAAATTGTCAAAGCTGCCAAATTAGCTCCAATGTATAATAACCAGGAATATCATAGGTAAAAAATAAAATTCAACTTAAAATTTTGTGATTAGTGGCTGCATATTGACATGGTATCAGAAAAAATACTGTTTCTCAAAATTCCTGATCCCATACTTAGAACCACATAATTTTCATGAGAAACTCTTATTGAAAGTCTCTGTTTCACTAGAATTGGTTTCTTAATTTCACATGAGTACCCATAGAAATAGTAAAGGTAATATCACCTGCTCTCACCAAATTATAACAGACTTAGCAAAAGAAACTGGCCACATCACAAACCAACAGATTATGTAGTATGTATTTATTACTCAACAATTTGGCACATAAAAGGAAATAATAGTGATAAATAGCAAAAAATTAACAACTCTTTTGTAACATCGCATATGATGTCTTAAACCATTTCAAAATTCTAAAAAATATGTTGATTTCTGGGAACTGGCCTGGTGGTGTGGTGGTTAAGTTTGCACGCTCTGCTTCAGTGGACTGGGGTTTGTGGGTTCAGATCCTGGGCATGGACCTACATAGTGCTCATCAAGCCATGTTGTGGCAGCATTGCACATATAAAATAGAGGAAGATTGGCGTGGATGTTAGCTCAGGGACAATCTCCCTCACCAAAAAAAAAAATGTAGATTTCTAAAATTTGTTCCTTTAAGATAATTTTGTATTAACACAAATAGCTTCAAGAAATATAAATTAAGTTAAATGAAGTCCCATGTATAGCATTTGCAGTTATAAGAAAGGAAGTTTGCATATTTCCTCACATGGGAATGCTTAGCATATCTAGAACTTACAAACTTGGAATAGATCTAACAACTAAAAACACTTTCAAAGATGTGCTAATTTCCTTTGCTTAACACTTCTCTTAGTAAATCATAAGATAAATCATTTTTTCCTTTTTTTAAAATATTTTTTAATTTTTTCCTTTTTCTCCCCAAAGCCCCCTGGCACAGAGTTGTATCTTCTTGGTTGTGGGTCCTTCTAGTTGTGGCATGGAGGATGTAGCCTCAGCATGGATTGATGAGTGGTGCCATTTCTGTGCCCAGGATCCAAACCCGCGAAACCCTGGACAGCCACAGAAGAACGTGTTAACTCAACTGCTTGGCCACAGGACCAGCCCCCATTTTTTCCTTTTTTGACAGTTATATCACAAGACTGATACATTTCAAATTTAGGGTCAAATAATACCACTAAGTCATTTTCATGCTACTATTAAAGTAATGTAATGTATTGGACTCCAACTCAGACAAACTTCATAGATAATCTTGGCTCAATTACTGACTAGTTAAGAGACATTTTGATATATGCATATATATATATTTATGTATATAAATATGTATATATATAAATGTATGTATTTAATATATATTAAAATTTAATCAAAAAGCTTCAGAAGGCTGCTATGAGGATTAAATGTGAAACATATGACAAAAAACATATTGGAAACTAAAACACTGTTTTTCTCTTTATTTTCCTTCTCTTCACAGTTAATTTTGAGGAATGATGAGAATATGACTCTGGGTATTGTTTTTGCATGATTTCGGTTAGTTCTTGAAACTCTGTGGTACCATCACATGTACTACTCTTCTTGGATCTGCTGATTCAGTTCAGTCATTTCAAAAAAAATAAAATATAAATAAATTAAAATCATTTCTAGGGGCCAACCCCATGGCTGAGTGGTTAAGTTTGCATGTTGGTGGCCCAGGGTTTCACTGGTTTGGATCCTGGGTGTGGACATGGCACAGCTCATCAAGCCATGCTGAGACAGCATCCCGCATGCCACAACTAGAAGGAGCCACAACTAAAATATGCAACTATGTACTGGAGGGATTTGGGGAGAAAAAGCAGAAAAAACAGAAAGATTGGCAATAGTTGTTAGCTCAGGTGCCAATCTTTAAAAAAAATTTTCTCTTCCTGTAGATAACATCTCCCTGGAGCCTGGGTCACCATGGTAATGAGTGTTTGAGCTGTTTTTCAGGAATTAGAACCCCTTGTCCACTTCAGGCCTGTTGAGACCACCAACCTATCAACTGGGCCTATGTAGATGTCCCATAAGCAACCTTTTGATGTGAAGAGGCTACAAACTCCACCCTCAGATCATGCTAATGCCACCATTTTGTGAATATGAATCCCATGAAGAGGCATGGATGATGGATGATGGCACAGATCATCAATTTCCTCAGTTCTCCTCACCTCCAATCATCTATCTTTACATTTCAGACCACCTTTCCCCCTACCCCATAAATATCCCTGAGTCCCCATTTTCAGAGAGGCAGATTTGAGATTCATTCTCCCATTTCCTCACTTGGCTGCCTTGTTATTAAACCCTTTCTCTGTTGCAATCTTGTCATCTCTGTGTTTGGCTTTTTGGATGATGGGCAAAAACAAACCTGGTTCAGTAACACCTATACCATATTTCAAACGAAGATGAGACCACTACTCAGTATCTGAAAACAAAACAAAACTGAATCCCTTACTTACTGTAGTGTGAGAGAGATATGCTCATCATATTTCTCCAAGCAGAGCAGATAGCTGATATTATATATGGCTTCTGGACAGCATGGAGTACAAAAATTGGTGAAAAATTAGAGGTGTGATTGTGTTGTCATCATCTGTAGAAATGTGCTTACTCAGGTGAAACTGTTATTGATTGGTTGATATTGTAAGGCATGTTTATCAGAATGAGGTGGCCCTGACTGACTGACTTTCAGAAGAGAGGAGTAGACATTGAGCGGTTGGCTTAGAAAATTGTGTCCACTCTAAGGGTAGATATAAATTAAAAATAAGAGGCTTAATTCTCCCGGCTTAACGTAAGGGGAGAGACTTCAGCCTCTCTCCTTTTTGTTTCAGAAATTATTTCTCGGTCCTTTTCAAAAGTGTTTAAATCTTTATTGTGATTAAATAAGCTTCTTGCCAGTCTCTCAACTCAGGTATGATTTCTCAAAGACCTGGGAGTCATCTTTTTGAAATGCAAACATCAAGGGAGATAGAGCATCTACCTCCCAGTTTCTGTGGGATAGTAGGAAACTGCCTTTGGTGGGTGCCTTATTCCAGTTTGCAATAAGACATTTGTTTCTCCACTGGATAAATCCAACACAAGGGGTCTCCCTAGTAATCATGATAAAGTTAGGACACACTGTGTGTCAAAGGTGTTGTCAATTCCTCTTACTTGAGAACTAGATATTGTGTATCTTGAAAACATGTAACAGGTTGTATCTACTTGTATAAGGGGATGAAATTCATTTCTGTCTTTCAATCCCCTAGATATTGCCTGTGTTGCATGCACATTCTGGTTCAATGCATTATTCAATAATAAAACTTAGGAATGTTTTTTCAATTATACTCCTTCAGCACCATTGTGGTAGAAATTTGTTAACTTCTGAACAGATGTAAAACTGGTTCTGTTACCTACTTGTTACCATGGTTACAGAACACTCGGTCTTTTCCTAAGTTTGTGGGAATTTTTAAATTCTCACATGCTTTCTATTGCCCCTATAGACCCTTATAGGCATACAGCTTAATCAGTACTCTTTGGGTAGGAAAATAGCCCACCAATAAACCACACAACCATCAATCCAAACTTCTTGGGTTTGACTTCCAGCTTACTATTTACTCACTCTGTGATTACAGGCAAATTACCTTCCTCTCTAGGTACCACCTTCCTTATTTGTAACATATAGATACTAATAGTATGTACTGTATAGGATTATTCTGGAGAATTGACATGTTACCAAATGCAACATGGTTAAATTATTTATTTCTTTTTGAGGAAGATTAGCCCTGAGCTACCATCCGCCACCAATCCTCCTCTTTTTGCTGAGCAAGAGTGACCCTGAGCTAACATCTATGCCCATCTTCCTCTACTTTATACGTGGGACACCTGCTATAGCATGGCTTGATAAGTGGTGTGTAGGTCCATGCCCGAGATCTGAACTGGTGAACCCCGGGCTGCCAAAGTGGAACATGCGAACTTAACTGCTACACCACCAGCCTGCCTCCATAGTTAAATTCTTTTTATAAATAATATGTAAAATTATTTATAACTAAGTTACAATAATATTATAATTAAAATCGTGTCTGGCCCATAATAAGGAGTACATATTGTGTTTATTAAATTAAAAAATATTCTTACACTATAAGTTTCTTGAATTCAGAATGTAAAATTGATTATACTTATATCCCAGAAGCATCTAAGTCTAATAAAAGGCATATTTTACTTATAGAGCATGTATATTTTAAGCTTGTTCCTTCCTGATTCTCCATTTAGTGTGATGTGGAGTGCATGATGTGTCACTCAAAATTTTTTGCTATAAATGAATAATTATATTTATTTACAAATAGACTGCAGAATAGCAAATAGTTCAGAAGCAATAAAATGATGACAGAACTAGGTATTAATTGATGATAATATATCTAAAGAAGTTCTGTATCAGACTACATGGGGATGTAAAAATCAATTGCAAAGAGTGATTTTTATGAAAATCATATATAGATTTTGCCTTGGGAATAATGAACAATTCTATAAGAAGCATTGCTGTAAAATGGAAAGAGTTGTGGTTGTAGTTTTAAGTGAAACCCAGGTTCAAGTGTAAGCTCTACTGTGTGTTAGCTGTGTTACCTAGAGCAATTCATTTCACCCTTCTGAGCCCCACATTGTGAAGAAGGAATAATGACATTTAAAATTCATAGGATTCTTAATATTAAATGAGATAATTTCTTTGAAGTGCTTTATATCTGGAAGACACATGTCCAATTACAGCCATTATTATTACGAGCATTAGCTGTAGTAACTAGTAGTTGTAATAGTAATACTAGTAGTTGTAGAAGTAGTAGTAGTTGTAATATTTTGGTAGTCTGCTATTTTAGCACCCATTGCCCCTTTTGCAGGGGCTGCCGTTGCACTTCAGGCAGTTGGTGTCCTTCCATCTGTGCCAGGAAAAGATCTAACATTGGCTATTTGCATTTCAAAGGCATTTCCTATTAAGTTCTTTTTATTTAGAATGGCAGACTGGAAAAAGTAGGTGGAAAGATATTTTCCTTGGTTTATTTTAAAGGGTGTGTATGTGCAGATTTTAGTTCCTGAAATAATATTTCATTAGCAGCTCCCAGTTAGTAAGGCTATTGTTGCCTGTATAGAGTTGATTTGCAGCTTACCCACGTTCATCTTCTAACTAACGCAATGATCTGATGCAACTAGACTTTGCAGGTTTAATTGGTAAAAAACGTCTTTATGCTATTCTCAGAAGGAATCAAGATGGTCAATGGATTATATTTTTAATATTTTAAAGAAATTATTCAGCCAAACATCTTCTTCCTTAACTAGAAAAACAATATATATTCAATGTAGAAAATACAAATATTTTAAAGAAAAAAGTACCAAAAATTACTCAAATTTCGTGACTCTAAGAAATTCTTTGTCAAAATTTGAACTATTTTTTCTGCATGTACTTATATATTTTTTCTTATAATAGGTTATATTTTTTGGTTACTTAATGTTTTCTTTGAGAAGAATTATACTTTTCTAGAAGCTTTCATAGTATCTGCATGTTATTCCTTTACATAAATGTATCACAATTTTCTTAGGAAAACTATTATTAATCATTTTCTCTCATGGTCAAGAACATTGGGTATTGTGTGTGTGTATGTGTTGTTGTGTTATAAATTGCATCTGGTTGAATAATTGGCAATTTTAAACAGATGGATTAAATAAGATAAAATATCTGGAAAGTTATATTACTTTTTGAAAAACAATAATTTTATTTCATGTTACAAAAAAATGAAAGAAAAAGGTCTTTAGGTAGTGGCAAAACTCTTAGTTTTACAAGTTAAGTTCACGAAAGTTAGAGCTAGAGTGTGTGTAAAAGAAATCTGGACAATTTATATATACATGTATCTTTCCATTATATATCTTGGATCTAAGCATCAAATGACAGGTGCTTTTTTACTGAAATGGAAAGAAATAATTTGCTGCAACTGTGACGAATCTATTTAATTAATTCACATAGAAAGGAAGAATCATGTTTTATTGCCATCATGAATTTTGAAAGTGTTGAAAAATCTTCCACCTAGGACAACTGAAGTGGGTATATGCTATTGATGTGGATTAAGGCTGCCCCAGCCAGAGAAGCCCAAGGTGACCTGGCCTACATGCCAAACTATATGACCCAGTGGACTTTTTTTATGGTATGAATTAGGACAGCCCCAGGGAGAGAAGCCCGGGGCATCCTCACCTACATGTCGATCTATATGGCCAGATTCGTATCTAAAGTTATATGACCGCACAATAACCAGACCCCATCTGCACTGAAATCATTTAATGACTTTTTACATCATCTTTTCTTTTTTCCAGTAAAAATAAGTCACGTACCCATGGCTTATAAAATTAGCCCTAACCCTCAACTCAGGGCAGCAGAAGCTCTGACTGCCCATGGGTCCTGTCCCCATGCTATTCCACACTATTCTCTAAATAAAAGAGCACTACTGCCAGATCTTGAGAGTCTAAGAAATCTTTCTTTCGACTCCTCGGCTCACCGACCCCGCATCACTATCATCACTTATAACTTTTATTTGTTTTAACCAAAATCAAAGAAAAAAAGTAGTTTTCTTAAAAAAATATAAAAAATGCATACAACTTTCAGAAATGAAATCATTATGCTAACTTGAAATTTCTTCAAAATTTTCCTCACAGAGCATGCATTTTGTTTTAGCTGAAATTACTGACTAACGAAACTGGGACTTCCTTGACATGTATAAACTGTGTTTCTTTGAAATTTACTTATAATTTAAATGGAATTATTTTTAGTAGTCAGAAATTGGTTAGCATTTCTTTTCCCAAATACCAAGCTCTACTATAACTGATCCCTTCGTATCTTTCATCCCCCCCCCGAACCTGTTATATTCTGAAGCAGCTGCTGCAGCCTTAGCTCTTCTGCCTTTCTTTTTAAGATTCTAAAACATCTGGATGACAGTTGCTAGTATTTAGTCAAAAACTCAGATTCTCTGATTATATTTTTTCAGGTGTTTATTAAGAAGAAAAGGAAAGTTTCTGCTTCTCCTTAAGAGGAAAGCATACACATTTGATTGCATCATTATTGGAATGTGTTTACAAATGGTCAGAGCCGCTGTATTCAAACAAACCCTGGTGGGCCTTTCTGTCAAGAGAACCTACAGTCTTTCTCATTTGCCTGCCTAAGTGTGCTCACCATTGTTTTGTGCTCCTGCATAACATGGCTCACCATAAGATAGCAAGAGTCCAAGCTTTAGATTTACACTTAGAGTAAGTAAATAGAATTCCTGTTGCAGTCTTAAGCCTAAACTGCATTGGGTTGGACGATAGGTGGTATTGGGGACTACCCTAGATCAGACTGAAAATGCACCTTATTTATCATTGCCTATATGCTGCATTTCTGTATATGTATTTAGAAATCTCCAAGAGAAGCAGGATGATTTGACATTTTTTACATGACTGTAATGACTTCTTAATACTCCCACGACATTATTCTAAATTGTCACAGCTAGCAAGATGTAGATATAATACACAGATGACTGATTTTTATTTCACCCATTATCTGGATAATTTAATATCATATGACTGTAAACTAAAATTTGTATGAGAAAATCTTTAGTTTATAAAATGTGTATATTTTCAAATACAAATTCAACAGAACCAAAGACTTGGTGTTTAAAATAAAACTGATTTCCTATCATGAAGTAGTGTTTGATAATGTATGACTATCACTCTTCAACTAGCTTTTATTTGAGCTGTTCATAATAAATAAATGTATTCTGGGCTGAATGAGTTAACAATGATGGATCTTTATTTAAAAAGCAGACTTAGAAAGGAAAAGGAAAAAGGAGAACATTTAAACTGAGAAAGTATTAGCATATAAAATTCAAAATCCATAGTAATCAAATGATTTTACCCTTGCATATGTATGCATATATAAAGAGATAGGTTCCTAAAGAGATATGATAAGCATAGAAATGGTAGGATAGTTACCTGAAGCTTGTTAATTTCCTTTTAGTTAAAATGCTGAGGATTCTTTGAATAGGAAATCTCCAAGTTAAATTCAAATGCTTCTTGTTTGGGCTTGACCTTTGAATACCTCAGAACCAGTTTGTTTGGCTCTAGCTTTACTCAATTGTGATAGAACCCTACAATAAACAGCACAGTATAACACTATTTACTCTGCTTTCAGCCCTTTGCATTATTAATATAAAGCTATTTTTCTCAAAATTTATTTTTCAGCCATGTATTCTTTCTTTGATATATTACTCATCTCAAACAATAATAAGTTACTTATTTTTTGTCAATACAAATTCTATTTGCAGATGATCACCTACTAGTTCAGTATATTCATAACAATTCTTACCTCAATAACACCTTTGATCTCTCTCTCCCTCTTTTTTTTTATTCTCACTCGCTATTCACCAAAACAGTCATTTATGACCTCTCACTTAGATTCAGGTACAATATCTTAAGTCATCTTGCTGTTTATAGTATTTCCTCAGTCTAATCAATCTGTACACTGCCACCAGGGTTTTCTTCTAAAACAATGGTCAGGTCATATTACTCAAAAATATTCAATAGCTCTCTCCCTACCTTTGTGTTTGTGTATGTGTGTATATGCACATGCAGGCATGTCCATTTTATGTTCTTTGGGAAAAAAAGGATTGAACATTTTTAGGAATTTTTATCATGTTTTGCTTGGAAAACACTTTTATTCTTAGAAAAAAATCCCCAAGCACAAAACTGCAGTTAAGGTGCTTCTTTCTCCACTTTTACAATGGGGAATATAAGGAAGGACATATTCACAGTATTGTTCCTAATGCAGCCTCTTCCACAGTGTCAATCTTTTCAAGAAGCCTCAAGGTAATTAACATATAATCAGCATTGAACTTTTAGGTAACTGCTCATAATTTGCCCACATTTTTTTTAAACATTTTTCTTCCTCATTTAGCAACCAGTTTTGTCTGGCTTATGTAATAATCAGTTTGCCAGAGACCATGCTATTTCCCAAATGTGTAGTTATTCTGCTAAAATATGATCACTCAGGGATGGATGTGTTTTTGTTTCTTTAACATTATGGCACTTTGCCTTCAGTGCTCTTCTAAACCAAGAAATTAAAACAGATAACTTTATTAACTTTTCAGTGATAACAATGACACTCATAAAACCTTCTACTGTTTACTCTGTAAAAATTTCAAAATGATATCAGCCCTGAAACTGATTTGTGTATGTATAAAAGAGCACTATAAGTTAGCTTCAATTTAGATTAAGTTTCTTTAGAGGCTAGTGAGAAGTTGAGCAGGTTTGAAGTGAATTTTTATTATTTTCTCTTTTAGGTGTGCTAAGAATTAATGTTTTAAAAAAACCCATTACTGTCTTGTGTCATTATTTAAGCTATTCTTATTTTCCTGATCAGCCAAATAAAATGTCTTTGTGTAATGATTTGTAAGGAGAAACAGCTCCATCTAAAGGCTATTATGAATCATCACATTTTTTTTTTATTTCCAAGTTTTCAAAAAGCTATTGCAAAAATGACTTTACTGGTAGAAATGAAAGTCTCTTTACATTTAATATAAAACTATATTTAGCATATGTATTTAAATAGTATCTGCCCGCCTATCTATATATATACACACATACACAGGAATATATATACAGAATATATATATTTAATATATAAATTTATATTTAAATTCATTTTTATATATTTAAATTGATTAAACAAGGAGGGCATTAGACTAAGCTGGCCCCGATATCATGGTGGCCGGCATAAGCAAACCAAAATCTAGACCTGTAAATGACTTAAGGTTAAAAAATTGAAATGTATGGAAAACGAATGACAAACAGCCCATTAGGCTTTAATCTATAACCAAACAATAATTTCCTTACTTTGCTTCTGTCTTTTCTCTATGAAAATCTTTCCCCGAGCTTCTGTCAGAGGAGTACTCCTAACCACTTCTGGTTTGGTGTTTATCAGTACCAATTGATTTTTGTTCAAATAAACTCAATTTTTTTTATTTAATTATTTTCCCTTTATTGAGGTAACATTGGTTTATAACTACATAAATTTCAGGTGTATATCATTATGTTTCGATTTCTGTGTAGACTACATTGCATTGACCACCAAAATTCTAGTTGCCATTCATTTCTGTACAAATGTGTCCCTTTACTCCTTCCACCCTCCGCCCTCCCCCTTTGCCCTTTGGTAATCATCAATCTGTTATCTGTGTCTATGTGTTTATTTGTTGTTGTTATTGCTTCATCTTTCACATAGGAGTGAAATCATACGGTATTTGGTTTTCTCTGTCTGACTCATTTCACTTAGCAGAATACCTCAAGGTCCATCCATGTTGTCGCAAATGGCAAGATTTCATCTTTTTTATGAATGAGTAGCATTCCCTTGTATATATATACCACCTCTTCTTTATCCATTCATCCATAGATGGGGACTTAGGTTGTTTCCAAGTTTTGGCTATTGTGAATAATGCTGCAATGGACATAGGAGTTTATAGTTCTTTTTAAATTCGTGTTTACATGTTTTTTAAGTAAATACTCAGTAGTGGAATAGCTGGAGCATATAGTAGTTCTATTTTCAATTGTTTGAAGAGTCTCCATGCTGTTTTCCACACTGGTTGCACTAATTTACATTCCCACCAGTAGTGTACAAGTGTTATCTTTCCTGCACATGCTCTTCAACACCTGCTATTTCTTGTCTTTTTGATAAGGGCCATTTTGATGGATGTGAGGTGATATCTCATTGTAATTTTATTTGCATTTCCCTAAGAATTAGTGATGTTGAACATCTTTTCATGCCCCTGCTGGTCATCTGTATATCTTCTTTGGAAAAGTGTTTGTTCAGATCCTGTGTCCATTTTTTAGTTGGGTTGCTTTTTTGTTGTTGAGTTATATGAGTTCTTTATATATTTTGGATATTAACCTCTTAACAAATATATGGTTTGCAAATATCTTGTCCCAATTGGTAGGTTGTCTTTTCATTTTTTTGATTTCCTTTGCTGTGCAGAAGATTTTTAATTTGATGTAGTCTCACCTGTTTATTTTTTCTTTTGTTTCTCTTGCCTGGTGAAACATGATATTCAAAAAGATACTGTAAAGATCAATGTCAAAAGACATACTGCCTATGTTTTCTTCTAGAAGTTTTATGGTTTCAGGTTCTTACATTCAGATCTTTAACACATTTTGAGTTAATTTTTGTGTATTGTATAAGACAATTTTGTACTTTCATTCTTTTGCATGTGGCTTTCCAGTTTTCCCAACGCCATTTATCACAGAGATTTTCCTTCCTCCATTGTATCTTCTTGGCTCTCTTGTCAAAAATTGGCTGTCCATAGATGTGTGGTTTTCTTTTTGGGCTGTCAATTCTATTCCATTTGTCTGTGTGTCTGCTTTTATGCCAGTATTGTGCCGTTTTAATTACTATAGCTTTGTAGTGTATTTTGAAATCAGAGAGTGTGATACTGAAGCTGGGTACCTGAGGGTTACTGTAAATATTCAATAAGAACATGATTACCCTCCAATCTTATTCTCAACATAGACACAGATGAAAAGAAGTTAATCTTGTTAATTTGCTGTTTTTTGTTTAACCTGAGGGGTGACTCAAGGGTCACAAGGATTTATTAATTCGTTTTGAAGAAAAAGAATGCCTTTTAGGAAGTTATGATCACCTGATAACCAGATCCCAGCTGCCACTGATGCCCAAAGACTAATTGCCCAAGCGCTTACCTCGAGTGAAAGAAACATGGATTTCCTATTTGTTTCTCTGAAACTCCTCCTCTCAAGCCCCTAGCTTTATAAAGACTGCCTGCTTTCTTCTATCATGAAGGTTGTTTTGAGAGAACCTATCCTCCCATCTTCTTATTTTGGCCAATTTGAACAACCTTTTCCCCATCTCCAAGCACCAATGTCTCAGTGATTGGCTTATTATGTATTGGGCAAATGAACTTCTGATCAAGAGGTTTGATATTGATTTCTCCAGCTTTGTTCTTTTCTCTCAGGATTGCTTTAGCTATTTGAGGTCTTTGTTGTTCCATATAAATTTTATGATTCTTTGTTCTATTTCCATGGAAAACGTCATAGGGACTTTGATAGGGATAGGGATTGCATTGAATCTGTAGATTGCTTTAGTAAGTATGGATGTTTTAAGTATGTTAATTCTTCCAATCCAAGAGCAGGGACTATCTTTCTATTTCTTTGTGTCTTCTTTGATCTCTTTCAACAAAGTTTTCTAGCTTTCAGTGTGCAGGTCTTTTACCTCCTTGGTTTAATTTATTCCTAGATATTCTATTCTCTTTGTTGCAATTGTAAATGGTATTGTTTTCTTGATTTCTCTTTCTGCTATTTTGTTGTTCATGGAGAGAAACACAACTGATTTTTGTATGTTGATTTTGCACCCATTTACTGTACATTTTTCTTATTTATAATAGTTTTCTGGCAGATTATTTAGGATTTTCTATATATAAAATAATGTCATCTGCAAATAGTGACAGTTTTACTTCTCCCTTTCCAATCTGGATGCCTTTTATTTCTTTTACTTGCTTGATTGCTCTGGCTAGCACTTCCAATACTATGTTGAATAAGAATGGCAAAAGTGGACACTCTTGTCCAGTTCCTGTTCTTAGAGGGATAGCTTTCAGTTTTTCACTTTTGAGTATGATGTTTGCTGTGGGTTTATCATGTATGGCTTTTATTTTGTTGAGGTACTTTTCTTTTATCCTCATTTTATTCACAGTTTTTGTCATACATGAATGCTGTATCTTGTTGAAAGGTTTCTCTGAATCTTAGATGGTCATGTGATTATTCTTCATTTTGTTAATGTGGTGTATCAAATTGATCGATTTGCAAATGCTGAGCCATCCTCGCATTCCTGGAATAAATCCCACTTGATCATGGTGTTTGATCCATTTAAGGTATCATTGTATTAGATTTGCCGATATTTTGTTGAAGATTTTTGCATCTATGTTCATAAACAATATTGGACTGTAATATTCTCTTTCTGTGTTGTCCTTCAATGGTTTTGGTATCAAGGTAATATGGACCTCATAGAATGATTTAGGAAGCGTTCCTTCCTCTTCAATTTTTTGGAAGACTTTCAGAAGGATAGGTATTAAATATTGTTTGGATGTTCAGTAGAATTCACTGGGGAAGCCATCTGGTCCTGGACCTTTGTTTTTTCATTACTGTTTCAATCTCCTTACTAGTGATCAGTCTATTCAGATTCTCTATTTCTTCTTGATTCAGTTTTATAAGGTTGTTTGATTCTAAAAATTTACCCATTTCTTCTAGTTTTTGCAATTTTCTGGTATATAGCCTTTTAAAGTAATCTCCTATAATCTTTTGTATTTCTGTCATATCTGTTGTAATTTCTCCTCTTTCATTTCTGATTTTGTTTATTTGAGCCTTCTGTCTTTTTTCTTAGTTAATCCAGCTAAAGTTTTGTTAATTTTGTTTATTTTTCAAAGAACCAGCTTTTAGTTGCATTGATCTTTTTTAGTACTTTTGTAAAGAGTCTATTTCATTTTTTTCCACTCTGATTTTTTTTAAAGATTTTATTTTTTTCCTTTTTCTCCCCCAAAGTCCCCCAGTACATAGTCGTACATTCTTCATTGTGAGTCCTTCTAGTTGTGGCATGTGGGATGCTGCCTCAGTGTGGTTTGATGAGCAGTGCCATGTCTGTGCCCAGGATTCAAACCAATGAAACACTGGGCCACCTGCAGTGGAGCATGCAGACTTAACCACTCAGCCACAGGGCCAGCCCCTTTCCAATCTGATTATTAATATTTCCATCCTTTCACTGATTTGGGGCTTCATTTATTCTCTTTCTAGTTACTTAGGTGCAATATTAGGTTGTTTATTATGATTTTTCTTGTTTGTTAAGGTACGCCTGTATTGCCATAAACTTGCCTCTTAGTACTGCTTTTGCTGTATCCCACAGATTTTGGTATGTTGTATCTTCATTTTAATTTGACTCCAGGTATTTATTTAATATTGCCTTTGATTTCTTCATTGACCCAATAGTTGTTCAGTAGCATTTTGTTTAATCTCGACATATTTGTGACATTTCCAGTTTTCTTCTTATAATTGATTTCTAGTTTTATATCATTCTGGTCAGACAAGATGCTTGCTATTATTTCAATCTTCTTAAATTTATTGAGACTGAGACTTAATTTGTGGCCTAATATGTGATCTTTCCTGGATTCTATATATATTCAAAAAGAATGTATATTCTGCAGATTTGGGATGGAATATTTTGTATATATCTATAAGTCTATCTGGCCTAATGTGTCACTTAAAGCTGTTTCCCTATTCATCTTCTCTCTGGATGATCTATCCATTGATGTAAGTGGAGGGTTAAAGCCCCCTACTATTATTGTGTTACTATCAATTTCTCCTTTAGTGTCTGTTAGTATTTGCTTTATGTACTTAGGTGCTTCTATGTGAATAGATATTTACAAGTGTTTTATCCTCTTGTCAGAATGTTCCTTTTATCATTATGTAATGCCCTTCTTTGTTGCTTGTTATGGTTTTTGTTTTAAAGTTTATTTTTCTAATATAAGTATTGTTACCCCAGCTTTATTTTCATTTCCATTTGCATAGAGTATCTTTTTCCATCCTTTTTCAGTTTGTGAGGGTCTTTAGGTCTGAAGCTTGTCTCTTGTATGCAGCATATATTTGGGTCTTGTTTTTTAATCCATTCAACTACCCTATGCCTTTTGATTGAACTGTTTAGTCCATTTAGATTTAAAGTAGATATTGATGAGTATATATTTATTGCTATTTTGTTACTTTTTTCTGAGTGTTTTTGTAGTTCATCTCTATTCCTTTCTTCCTCTCTTGCTCTCTTCCCTTATGATTTGATGGCTTTCTTTACTGTTATCTTTGGGTTTCTTTCTCTTTATTTTTTGTGTATTTATTTTAGGTTTTTGGTTACCATGTGGTTCATATAAAATAATCTAAATAGTATAAATAGCAATGCATTTAAAGTTGATGGTCTCTCAAGTTCAACTTCTTACTAAAAGCCCTACAATTTTACTCCCCCTATTTTATGTTTTTGACATCATATTTTACCTTTTTCATTTTGTGTATCCCTTAGCCTCTTATCACAGATATAGAGGATTTTTGTACTTTTGCCTTTTGACCTTCATAATAGCTTTATAGTTGGTTGATCCACTAGTTTTACTGTATATTTGTCTTTATCAGTGGTATTTTATCTTTGATAATTTTATTTCTGTTTGTGGCCTTTTCTGTTCCAATTACATAAATCCTTTAACGTTTCTTGTAACGATGGTTTAGTGGTGATGAACTCCTTTAGTTTTTGCATGTCTGGAAAGCTCTTTATCTCTCCGTCCATTCTGAATGATAACCTGCCAGGTAGAGTATTCTTGGCTGTAGATTTTACCCTTTTAGCACTTTGTGTATATCATACCACTTCCTTAGTAGCCTTTAAGGTTTCTGCTGAAAAGTCAGCTGATATGTTTATGGGGTTTCCTCTGTAGGTAACTTGTTGCTTTTCTCTTGTAGCACTTAGGATTCTGCCTTTATATTTAGTTGGTGAGATTTTAATTATAAATTGTCTTGCTATGGGTTTCTTTGTGGTCATCTTGTTTGGTACTCTCTATTCGTCCTGTACTTCAATGACTGTTTCTTTCCCCATGTTAGGGACCTTTTCAGCTCCAATTTTTTCAAGTGTGTTATCTGCCCCTTTGTCTCTTCTCCTTCTGGGACACATATAATGTGAATGCTAGTATGACCGATGTTGCCCCAGAGGTATCTTAGATTGTCTTCATTTTTTTAATTCTTTTTTTTTCGTTTTTCTGTTCAGCTTGGATGATTTCCTCTATTCTTTCATTCAGATAACTGATCCACTTTTATGTCTTTTACTCTGCTGTTGAGTGCCTCTAGTGAATTTTTCATTTCCATTGTTGTATTCTTCAGTTCTGATCTGTTCTCTTTTATATTGTTTTTTCTTTGTAGAAGTTCTCACTCTGTTCATCTGTTCTTCTCCCCAGTTCAATGAGCATCCTTATGATCATTCATTTGTACTCTTTATCATGTAGATTGTTTGTGTCTGTTTTTCTTTAGTTTTTTCCTGAGGATTTGTCCTGTTCTTTTATTTGGAACATATTCCTTTGTACCATTCTGCCTACTTCTTGGTGCTTATTTCTATATACTAGGTAGATCAGCTATGTCTCCTCATCTTGGAAATGTGGCCTAACATAAGAGATTTCTTATGGGGCCCAGAAGTATGTTTCCCTCTTGTCATCTGTGCCAAATATTCCCAGGGTGTCCCCTGTTTGAACTGCACGTGCACTTCTGTTGTGGCAAGGTTGCTACTGCTGCAGGCATGTGAGTAGCCTGGGTTGGCCCTAGGACTCACTGGTTGTGAAGACTGGCCTCATGCAGCTGCTATGAGTATGTTAATGTGTGGGGCAATCCCCCAGCATTGGTGGCTGCATGACATGGTAGCACAGAACTACTATGGATTTGCTGGTGAGCAAGTCAGGCACCTACTGTGGGTGCTTGCTAGGCCCAGGGGCACACAACTGCTGTAGGTCGCTGGTGTGGCTGACTGAATGGCCCTGCAGTACTTGGCTCCCTCAGATACATTGATTGGTGGAGCAGGCTTCTGGTAAGGCTTGCTGCATGGGGTGCAGCCTGCTCTTGGGTGGGGCAGGCCTCTGGCAAAAACTAGCTACATGGCCCTACATTGCACAGCCGCCTCAAGTTTGCTGAGGGGCAAGTTTGATGAAGGCCCCAAGTGTAGCAGTGTGCAACCATTTTAGGTGTTGGTAGGCTAGGCAGATCCTCTGTGTGGCTGTTTGCAAGACCAAGCAGCACAAGTCTGCTTCAGGCTTGTAGGTGATTTGGTCTAGTCCCTGGGTTGGGCTGCCTGCACTGCCTGGCCTCAGGTGCTCTAGTGGGCAGAGCAGACCCCTGTGGTAACAGGCTAGAGGAAGGATTCCAATGGTCTCTGCCAGCGTCTGTGTCAGCACAGCTGGACTAGGTCACAATAACAGCTGCCGCCAGTGTCTCAGTCCCTGGGGGTTGGTCCCAGCTCCCTCCTGCCTCTCTGGGATGTGCTGCCTCTGGAATGTGTTCTGAGGTTAGTAAGTGAGCCACTTTTACCAATGGACTATGCACTTTTCTATCTGGTGTTTTTGTGCTGATTTCAGGGTCAAAGTGAGTCTATATGTGGACCTTTTAAGAGCAGGTTTTCCTTTCCATGAAGTTCTTTAGTTTTCTTGGGTGTATTCCTCATTGGTTTTCAAAGCCAGATATTTTGGAATCTCATCTCTTTTGTGTTGAATCTAAGGGCTGGGGTGCCCAATGTGAAGCTTGAATCCCCTGCTCCTCTGGGGAAAGCTCTGTACCTTTGAGACTGCTCCCAACCATGAAATGCCACAGCTAGGATGTGATAGCGCTGTATCTCTGTCTCTTCCAACTCTCTCTGTGTGGTCCTTTGTTGTGGAGGTTCTTTTTATCCAGTTTGCAGATTTCTCTCAGAATAAATTGTCCCACAGATAGGTTTGTTGTGTCCATGGGAGTCCTATGCTGCCTTCTTCCAAACTTCCTTTTTAAAAAAATGTTAATATGTCTCAGTTGATCTTTTAACAATTATGGAGTCAGAAGAGGGAACTGAAGGAGACCCCTTACTGCCCTCAGGATCAATGAACTATCAAGTGAAGGTAACCTGCTGGGCCCCTTGAGCTTACTGCTTTCTCACTGCCTCTGGAGATCAGGGTAAGGCCCTTAGAATACTACCTCCCCAGGTTTTGTGTTATGAGCTTTCAGACTTTATTTGAGCATTTCTTCTTCTTGGGTGGGTCCAGAAACCAGCCAGAGTCAGACTGGGGCCAACTTAGAATCTGGACTGGGTACAGATTTGGACAGGGTCTGACTTAAACTGGACGAGTTTCAGTCTGAGTCCTCAGGTAAACATAATTTTGTTTTAAGGCTGAATAAGTAGATTAACCTTTCCAAAGATAATCTTGAATTATGGTGGCCACAGTAGAGAACATTTAACTTAGATAAGCTTATCCATTTACAAGGTGCCCTAGAGAAAAAGGGGTCTCAGTCAAGCACTCACTATAAAGGTAGAGGAAAATTACTTTTCCTCCTCTACAGTTTCTGAGGACCAGGATGAGACCTCTGGGACACCCCACTCACTCCAGAGTTTGCAGACAGGATCCTGGGAAAAATGGCAGAAGCCAGAATAGGCTGAGGATTCTTATCAAAGTCATTTCCCCCAGATCTCTTTCTGTAGTGCACAGTCAGGAGAGGAAGATAAAATTTTACATTGTCACTTTATTTCCAAATTCACAGTGGCAGGAAAAAAACATTTGTAAGAATTAGGTCTTCGTGTTATTTTTGTTTTATTTATTTATTTATTTATTTTTATTGAGTTATTGATAGGTTACAATCTTGTGAAATTTCAATTGTACAATAATGTTTGTCAGTCATGTTGTAGGTGCACCACTTCACCCTTGTGCCCACCCCCCACCCCACCTTTCCCCTGGTATCCACTAAACTGTTCTTGGTCCATAGTTTTAAATTCCTCATATGAGTGGAGTCATACACAGATTATCTTTCTCTCACTGGCTTATTTCACTTAACGTAATTCTCTCAAGGTCCATCCATGTTATTGCAAATGGAATGATTTTGTTCTGTTTTGCAGCTGAGTAGTATTCCATTGTATATATGTACCACATCTTCTTTATCCATTCGTCTGTTGCTGGACACTTAGGTTGCTTCCATGTCTTGGCTATAGTAAACAGTGCTGCAATAAACATTGGGGTGCACAGGACTTTTGGGATTGCTGACTTCAGGCTCTTTGGATAAATACCCAGTAGTGGGATGTCTGGATCGTATGGTAGTTCTATTTTTAGTTTTTTTGAGGAATTTCCATACTGTTTACCATAGTGGCTGCACCAGTTTGCATTCCCACCAGCAGTGTATGAGGGTTCCTTTTTCTCCGCAACCTCTCCAACATTTGTTGCTATTAGTTTTAGATATTTTTGTCATTCTAACGGGTGTAAGGTGATATCTTAGTGTAGTTTTGATTTGCATTTCCCTGATGATAAGCGATGATGAGCATCTTTTCATGTGCCTATTGGCCATCAGTATATCTTCTTTGGAGAAATGTCTGTTCTTGTCTCCAGCCCATTTTTTGATTGGGTTGTTTGATGTTTTGTGGTTGAGTTGCAAGAGTTCTTTATATATTAAGGATATTAAGCCTTTGTCAGATATATGACTTGCAAATATTTTTTCCCAGTTAGTGGGTTGTTTTTTTGTTTCAATCCTGTTTTCATTTGCCTTGAAGAAGTTCTTTAATCTGATGAAGTCCCATTTGTTTATTCTTTCTATTGTTTCCCTTCTCTGAGAAGGCATGGTGTCCAAAAAGATCCTTTTAATACTGATGTCAAAGAGTGTACTGCCTACGTTTTCTTCCAGAAGCCTTATGGTTTCAGGTCTCACCTTTAGGTCTTTAATCCATTTTGAGTTTATTTTGGTGAATGGTGAAAAAGAATGGTCAATTTTCATTCTTTTACATGTGGCTTTCCAGTTTTCCCAGCACCATTTGTTGAAAAGACTTTCTTTTCTCCATTGTATGCCCCCAGCTCTTTTGTCAAAGATAAGCTGTCCATAGATGTGTGGTTTTATTTCTGGGCTTTCAATTCTGTTCCATTGATGTGTGCACCTGTTTTTGTGCCAGCACCATGCTGTTTTGATTACTGTAGCTTTGTAGTATGCTTTGAAGTCAGGGATTGTGATGCCTACAGCTTTGATCTTCTGTCTCAGGGTTGCTTTAGCAATTCGGGGTCTTTTGTTGCCCCATATGAATTTTAGGATTCTTTGTTCTAATTCTGTAAAGAATGTCATTGGGATTCTGATTGGGATGGCGTTGAATCTGTAGATTGCTTTAGGTAGAATGGACATTTTAACTATGTTTATTCTTCCAATCCATGTACATGGAATGTCTTTCCATCTCCTTATGTCCTCAACCAATTCTCTCAGAAAGGCCTTGTAATTTTCATTATATAGGTCCTTCACTTCCTTAGTTAAATTTACCCCAAGGTATTTTATTCTTTTTGTTGCGATTGTGGATGGTATTGTATTCTTGAGTTCTTTTTCTGTTAGTTCATTACTGGAGTATAGAAATGCTACTGATTTATGCAAATTGATTTTATACCCTGCAACTTTGCTGTAGTTGTTGATTACTTCTAACAGTTTTCCAATGGATTCTTTGGGGTTTTCTATATATAAGATCATGTCCTCTGTAAACAGCGAGAGTTTCACTTCTTCCCTCCCTATTTGGATTCCTTTTATTCCTTTTTCTTGCCTGATTGCTCTGGCCAGGACCTCCAGTACTATGTTAAATAAGAGTGGTGATAGAGGGCATCCTTGTCTCGTTCCTGTTTTCAGGGGGATGGGGTTCAGTTTTTGCCCATTGAGTATGATGTTGGCTATGGGTTTGTCATATATGGCCTTTATTATGTTGAGGTAGTTTCCTTCTATGCCCATTTTGTTCAGAGTTTTTATCATAAATGGCTGTTGGATCTTGTCAAATGCCTTCTCTGCATCTATTGAGATGATCATGTGGTTTTTATTCCTCAGTTTGTTGATGTGGTGTATCACGTTGATTGATCTGTGGATGTTGAACCATCCCTGTGTCCCTGGTATGAATCCCACCTGATCCTGATGTATGATTCTTTTGATGAATTGCTGAATTCTGGTTGCCAAAATTTTGTTTAGAATTTTTGCATCTATGTTCATCAGTGATATTGGCCTGTAGTTCTCTTTTTTCGTGGTGTCCTTGTCAGGTTTTGGTATCAGCGTGATGTTGGCTTCATAGAATGTGTTAGGAAGTGTTCCATCTTCCCTAATTTTTTGGAATAGCGTGAAAAGGATAGGTATTAAATCCTCTCTGAAAGTTTGGTAGAATTCCCCAGGAAAGCCATCTGGTCCTGGAGTTTTATTCTTTGGGATGTTTTTGATTGCTGTTTCAATCTCTTTCCTTGTGATTGGTCTGTTCAAATTGTCTGCCTCTTCTTGAGTGAGCTTTGGGAGATTGTAGGAGTCCAAGTATTTATCCATTTCCTCTAGGTTATCCATTCTGTTGGCATATAGTTTTTTGTAGTATTCTCTTATAATCTGTTGTATTTCTGCAGAGTCTGTTGTTATTTCTCCTCGCTCATTTCTGATTTTGTTTATTTGAGCTTTCTCCCTTTTTTTCTTTGTAAGTCTGGCTAGTGGTTTGTCAATTTTATTTATCTTCTCAAAAAACCATCTCTTTGTCTCATTGATCCTTTCTACTGCCTTTTTCATTTCAATAGTATTTATTTCTGCTCTGATTTTTATTATTTCTCTCCTTCTCCTGACTTTGGGCTTCATTTGTTCTTTTTCTCTCTAGTTCAGTTAGGTGTGCTTTAAGGTTGCTTATTTGGGATTTTTCTTGGTTGTTAAGATGTGCCTGTATTGCGATGAATTTTCCTCTTAATACAGCTTTTGCTGTATCCCATATGAGTTGGTCTGGCATGCTATCATTTTTATTTGTTTCCAGGTATTTTTTTATTTCTTCTTTAATTTCTTCAATGATCCATTGCTTGTTCAGTAGTGTGTTGTTTAGTCTCCACATCTTTGTGCCTTTCTCAGCTTTTTTCTTGTAATTAATTTCTAGCCTTATAACACTATGATCTGAGAAGATGCTTGTTATTATTCCAATTTTTTTTAAATTTGTAGAGGCTTGCCTTGTTTCCCAACATATGGTCTATCCTAGAGAATGTTCCATGTGCACTTGAGAAGAATGTGTATTCAGCTCCTTCAGAGTGGAGTGATCTATATATGTCTATTAAGTCCTATTGTTTTAGTTTTTCATTCAGCTCCACTATTTCCTTGTTGCTTTTCTGTCTGGATGATCTGTCCATTGATGTGAGTGGGGTGTTGAGGTCCCCTACTATTATTGTGTTGTTTTTAACATCTTCCTTTAGGTCTGTTAATAGTTGCTTTATGAATCTTGGTGCTCCTGTGTTGGGTGCATAGATATTTATAAGCGTTATTTCTTCTTGATGAAGTGTCCCTTTGATCATTATATATTGTCCCTCTGTGTCTCTCTTTACCTGTCTTATTTTGAAATCCACTTGGTCTGATATGAGAATTGCAACACCTGCCTTTTTTTCCTTGCTATTTGCTTGAAGTATTGTCCTCCACCCCTTCACCCTGAGTCTGTGTTTGTCCTTGGGGCTGAGGTGTGTTTCCTGGATGCAACAAATTGTTGGATCTTGTTCTTTAATCCATTTTGCCACTCTGTGTCTTTTTATTGGAGAGTTCAATCCGTTCACATTGAGAGTGATTATTGATGCATGTGGACTTAATGCTGTCAGTCTGTCGCTCATTATCTTGTTTTCCTGTGTTTCTTTTCCTGTGTGCTTTAGACTACCCATTTAATACTGCAATTTCTTATGCTGGGTTTCTTAGATTTTTCCTTATCTATGATTTGTGACTCTGTTCTGTACTTTATTTTAGTGTCTACCTTGAAGTTTGTATTTAGAATCTCATGTATAATATAGTCTATTCTCTGGTGGTCTCTTACTTACTCGACCAATACTGATTTAGACCCTTTGCTCTTCCCCTCCTAAATAATTATTTTCATTTTTTATTCCAACTCGTCTTATTAATTTGTAGTTAGAGTGCTAAGATCGTCCTTGTTTTGGTAGTTTCCTTATTTTTACCCTAATGCTATAGTTGAATATTTGCTATCCTGTTCTGGTTCTATCCATCAGTCTCCCTAGTCTGTGGATTGTGTCACCTTTCTCCCTTTTTTCTTTTTTCAAGTACGAGAGCCTTCTTGAGGATTTCTTGTAATGGAGGGCTTTTAGTTACAAATTCCCTTAACTTTTGTTTGTCTGGAAAAGATTTAATTTCTCCCTCATATCTGAAGGAAATTCTTGCTGGATAGAGTATTCTTGGCTGAAGGTTTTTATCCTTTAAAGCTTTGAATATATCACTCCATTCTCTCCTAGCTTGTAGGGTTTCTGTAGAGAAATCCGCTGACAGTCTGATAGGGGCTCCTTTATAGGTTATTCTCTTTTTTTTTCTTACTTCCCTGAGTATTCTTTCCTTATCATTCCTATTTTCCAACTTTACTATTATGTGCCTTGCAGTGGGTCTTTTTACATTGACATATCTAGGAGATCTAAAACCCTCCTCTACACACATTTCTCCATGGATCCCTAGATTTGGGAAGTTCTCTTCAATAATTTCGTTAAGCACACTTTCTGCTCCATTTTCCTTTTCCATATTCTCGGGAATTCCTATGATCCTTATGTTCTTACTCCTCATTGAATCCATTATCTCTTGGAGATTTTCCTCATTTTTTTAAATTCTTAGTTCTCTTTCTTCCTCTGTCTGGCGCCATTCAGCCTGTCTGTCCTCGATTATGCTGATTTGCTCCTCTAGGTTGTCTACACGGGCATTCAGGGAATCCGTATTCTGTTTTATCTGGTCCATTGTGTTTTTCATCTCAAGTAATTCTGTTTGATTATTCTTTATGATTTCAATCTCTTTTGTGAAGTAATTCCAGAACTCGGCTTGTTTCTCTATCTTTCTCTCTACCTCATTGAGTTTTTTGATTATAGCTGCTCTGAATTCATTATCACTTAGTTTACCTAATTCCAAGTCCTCAGGACTTAATTCTGTGTTTTTATTGTTTTCCTTCTGGTCTGGGGCTTTTATAAATTGCTGGATGGTAGAGGAGCGGTTTTTTCTCATGGTGGTAGAATTCAGTTGCAGTTACAGCCTGTCGCCACTAGATGGGGGTCAAGAGCAAGATGGCTGCGCCCACTGGCTTTGTTGGGGGGGGAGGGGCTGTTACTCACACACGCTGGTCTGGGTTCAGATCAGTTCTGTTCTCTGGTCTCCCAAGGCCCTTGATTTATAGGGTCCCCGCGGATGGAAGCTTCCCCCCCCCGTCAGTGGGTTTCCACTGAATCAGTGGCAGGAGTCCTGGATGATCCCCCGGTTGTGCGGCCCCTCCCCTGCTCCATCCTGACCCGTGCCGCAGCAATTGCAGACTCTAGGGGAGGGAGCGATGTTCTCTCCTACCGTTCCAGCACCTCCGAGGCCGTCTGCAAAGTTTATGATCTCTGCCTTCTTGGTATTATAGGTCTCTAACGAGCTGGCATTATGTTTATTCTCTGAAATTCAGTTCTTCCAATCTTTTGTTGTACTTTGGAGGGGAGAGAATCTCGGGTCAGCTCACCCCACCATTTTGCTCCGCCCACTCCTGTCCTTTTGTTCAAGAATTAGGTCTTTGAATTGTGACTCATGAATTTACTTTTGGGTACCTACTGGTTATGAGTCTTTTCTCTCTCAGACATAGCTGGGAGATTGCCTTTTTGTCTGTCTCATTTCGTGTCCTGAGAATCTGGATTGACAACCATCAAGTTGGAGGCTCTCAAAAATACGGCTGGACAGAAATGTGGGTTGTACCTTATTTGTGGCTAGATATGACTCAACAGAAATATGGGCTGCCAACCATTTGCAGCCAGGGTCCTACCACCTATTGCCAGCTCTCAGGAGAATTGTCTAAGTCTTTATTTTGGTTATTTTGGGGAGTGGCTCTGGATCTTAAAAGGGTAGTATGTTTTGCACCCACTTTTGTGACACCTCTTGAGCCCATGAGGTTATTCAATACTGCCGGGAACACTTACTGTTTGTCTTAGCTGAAACCTGACAAAATGTTTGAAAGGGTTACTTTTAAAAGTACCTCTATGATCAGAAATTGGTAAAAATGAAAGCTGATATTCAGAGCCTGATAAGAATTTTTTTAAGATTTTCTCCCCTAAATTAAAATAAAACTATGTACCCAGAGGGAAAGAAAAACATTCAGAAGCTGTTTTGAAAGGATTTACTAAAACATTCCAAAGATGCAGATCAAAATCTAGAACATAGGAATCTTTTGAATTCCAATGTAGTTGAAGATCTTCTCCCTGATATAAAGTAAATAGATGATAATGTAGGTGGATGGATGGGTCAGCTTCCTGATATCATTCAGGTTTCAGTCCAATTCTTTGAGGATTAAAAACAGCTCTGCTTGTCTTCCAAATTGGCTCATTATAAGAACAGAAATGAGACGCTAAGGAACAATTAAAAGCCCACATATTTTACCAATCCCCAAACCTTCCCTATTCATCTCACAAGGCTTACAGGTTTTGTAAACCAAAATGGATCCTGAATTCTTTTATTTTCCTCAAACATCTGGCTATGACTCTCCAATAGTATGCCTCAGTTTATCTTTTAACAAAGTATCTCCTAAATATGTTTGCCACTTTATACTTAACTAGACAGAAGCTAGACTGCATTTTCCAAAATTTCTTATGTCTCTTGAGGAAAAATTATGAAATTACTGATTCAACCTCCTTACTTTTTATTGGTCTGTTTAGATTTTCTCTTTCTTCATATTCAGACTTGGTAGGTTGTATATTTCTGGTAATTGATCCATTTGTTCTATGTTACCCAATATGTTGGTGTATAAGCATTCATAGTCATCTCATAATCCTTTGCATGTGAAGCATTTTTTGTAATTTTTTATTTATAATTTTGTTTATTTAGTGTTCTTTCATTTTCTCTTGATAAGTCTTGCTAAAGGTTCGCCATTTTAGTTTATCTTTCTCAAAAAAACCCACTATTAGTTTAATTGATCTTTTCTATAATTTGTCTATTGTCTATTTTATTTGTTTCTGCTTTTATCTTTATTTCATTCCTTCTGCTAAATTTGGGTTTAGTTTTTTCTTCTCCTACCATTTCTCTGAGGTGTAGAGTTAGGGTGTTCATTTGAGACATTTATTTTTTTTAATGTAGGTATTTATCATTATAAACTTCCCTCTTAGCACTGCACTGCTTTTGTAGCATTTCAAAAATTTTTGTATGTTGTGTTTCCATTTTCATTTGTTTCAATATGTTTTTTGACTTCCTTCATGATTTCATGTTTGATCCATTGGTTGTTTAGGCGTTTGTTGTTTAATTTCCACATATTTGTGAACTTCTTTTTTTTAGTTTTTCCTCCTGATACTAGTTTCTAGTTTAATACCATTGTGGTCAGAAGGATACATCATATGATTTCAAACTTCTTAAATTTGCCAAGATTTGTTTTGTGACCTCTCATATAATCTGTCCTAGAGAATGTTCCATGTGTGATTGAGAATAATTTACATTCTGCTGCAGTTGAATGTATTGTTCTCCATATATCTCTGTTAAATTCCTTTGTTGTTCTAAGGTTGGGTGCATATGTATCTACCATTGTTATATACTTTAGATTATTAATCTTTTTCTCATTATACAGTGAACTTCTTTGTCTTGTTAGTTTTCACTTAAAATCTATTTGATCTGATATAAATATAGTTATCTGTTTTCTCCTTTCCACTTTCATTTTCATGCAATATTATTTTCTGTCCAGAAAATATCTTTTCCTATCTATGTATGTCCTTAAAATTGAAGGAAATTTCTTATAGGCAGCATTTAATTTATTCTTGATTTTTTTTAATCCATTCAGCCACTCTATGCCTGTTTATTGAAGAATTTAATCTATTTGTATTTAAAGTAATTATTTGTAGGTAAGGACTTACTATTGTCCTCTTGTTCATTGTTTTCTGGCTGTAGTTCTTTCCTTCCTTTCTTCCTCTCTTGAAGTTCTCAAGAGATTTTCCAAGGATAAGGAGGTTGCATACATCAAGTCTGTGGACAAGATGGCAAAAAACTTTAACCTGAGTGTGGATGAGGATGATGTTAAGGAGCTCCTAGAGATGGCTCCTGAGAAATTGACTAATGAGGAGTGGTTGGAACTGGAACAGGAATGCATAGGTGAAGAATAGGCTAGAGAAAAGGGAACTGGAAGAGAAGTAAAAGAAGAAGCCCCAAGAAAATTCACAGTGAAGTGTTTAGCAGAAGCTTTTGCAGACCTCACCAAGCTTCTTAAATGTTTAAAAACATGAACCTCATAAACCAAAGGTTTTTATTAATAGAGGGGGATTTTAAAAGTTCATTATCTGCTCACAAGCAAAACTATGATGAGAAAAAGATACAAACCAAACAAACCACCATGGACATATACCTGAAAAGAGTGACCCCTCTTCATGAAGAGGCTCAGGCAGGTACTTCAGGAGATATTCCATAAGAAATCATTGCTAACATAAGAAATGACAGCTCCATGCATGTTATTGCCCCAGCAGACCTTCCAGTGGAAGAAGATGTGGAGATGGAAGACAGTGATATTCATGATCCTGACCCTTTGTAGGCCTAGGGCAATGTGTGTGTTTGTGTGTTAATTTCAACAAAAAATTTAAAAAGAAAAATTAAATTCTAAAATACAAAAAAAGGAAAAGTAGAAAAAAATTAAAAAATAGAAAAAAGCTATGGGATAAGGATATACAGAATGAAAGTGTGTTTGTAAGCTGTACAACATGTTTGTGCTTTAAGCTGTATTATTACAAAGAGTCAAAAACTTGAAAAAATAAAAAGTTTATAAAGGATATATGTTTTAATAAGCTAAGATTAATGTTTTATTAAAGAAAGAAATATAGTTTCAAGAAACTTTAGTGTAGCCTGTGTATGGTGTTGATATAGTCTAGAGTAGTGTACAATAACGTCCTAGGCCTTCACATTCACTCACCACTGACTCACCCAGAGCCACGTTTAGTCCTTCAAGCTCCCTTCATGGTAAATGCCCTATACAGGTGTACTACTTCTTATCTCTTATACTGTATTTTTACTGTATAATTTCTATGTTTAGATACACAGATTCCTTGGTGTTACAACTGCCTATGGTATTCAGTACAGTAACATGTTCTACAAGTTTGTTGCTTAGGAGCAGTAGTCTAAACCATATAGCCTAGGTATGTAGTAGGATATAACATCTAGGTTTGTGTAAGTACACTCTATAATGTTTGCACAATGATAAAGTAACCTAATGACACATTTATCAGAATGTATCCCTGTAATAAAGAAAGGCATAGCTATATGCTAAAAACACTAAAGAGAAACGTGGAAAAAGCACTAAAAGAGATCAGGAAAATAATTTATGAACAAAATAAGAATATCAACAAAGATAGAAGTCATAAAAAGGAAACAATCAGAAAACTCTGGGACCTAAAAAGACAATAACTGAATTGAAAAATTCACTTTATAGGTTTAATAGCAGACTTGAGCAGGCAGAAGGATCAGCAACTTGAACTTATGATATTTGACATTATCAAGTTTGGGGAGAAGAAAGTAAAAGAGAATGAAAAAAAGTTAACAGAGCCTAAGGGACTTCTGCAACACCATGATGCAGACAAAATAGATGCAGTCTGAGAGTCCCAGAAGGAGAAGAGAGAAAGATCCAGAGAGAATATTTGATAAAATAATGGCTTAAAATATCCCAGATGTGAGGAAATACATGATTATGCAAATCTAAGAAGGTAAATGCCAAATGTGATACACTTGAACTGATCGACACTGAAATACATTATAATCAAACTGTCAAAAAGTAAAGACAAAGATAATTTTGAAAGCAGCAAGAGAAAAGCAATTTATCACATGCAAGGAATCCCCAATAAAATTATATGTTGGTTTCTCAGCAGAAAGCTTGAAGGCCAGAAGACAGTGCTATTTCAATTGTTGAAAGAAATAAAAACATTCACCCAATAATTCTGCATCTGCCAAAAATGTCCTTCAAAGTGGGCAAGATATTAAGATATTCACAAGTAAGAAGAATGCCATTACCATTAGCCCTACCTGATAGGAAATGCTACAGTGTCCTTCAAGTTGGAATGAAAGGACACTAGACAGTTACCTGAAGCCTTTTGAAAATATAAAGTTCTCATAAAAGGTAAAAACATGGACCCATATAAAAGCAGACATTATCACAAATTTGGTTTATGGCTCTGTTTTTATTTTCAACAGTTATTTAAAAGAGAATCACATAAAAATAGTGATAAACGTATGTTAATAGGTACACAACAATAAAGATAAAATTTATAATATCAATAACACAAAATTTAGGGAAGGAAACTACAAAGGAGTAGAGACTACTATGTTCTTGAATTTAGAATCAATTCAGACTAGATTGTTATGACTATAGAATGCTGTAAGTAATCTCGATATTAACCACTAAGAAAATATCTATAGAATATACACAAAAGAAAATTTAAAAAGAATCAAAATATATCACTACAAAGAAATTAAACACAAAGCAAAGTGGTATTGGAGGAAATGAGGCACTAAAAAAGCTATAAGACACACAGCAAATGAATAACCACATGGTAAACATGATTCCTTCCCTAACAGTAATTGCTTTAAATGTAAATGTATTAGACTCACCTATCCAAAAGCAATGATGAAAGAATGAATTTTAAATGGTTGATCTCATTATATGCTGTCTATAAGATAACAAATTTAGATCTAAGAACACATACAGGATGAAAGTCAAATGCTGAAAAAAGAGATTCCATGGGAATGGTAACCAAATGGGAGCTGGAATGGCTATACTAAAATCTTTACATTCATATGAAATCTCAAGATATACCAAAGAGCAAAAACAATTTTGAAAAATAACAAAGTTGGTGGAATAAAACTTCCTGGTTTGAAATTTACTACAAAGCTACAATAACCAAAATAGTGTCGTACTGGAATAAAGACAGACACATAGAACGAAGCAATAAAGTGGAAATCCCAGAAAGAAACTCTTGTATAGATGGTAAAATGATTTTGGGCAAGGTTGTCAAGGTCACACAATGGGAAAAGAACAGTCATTTCAGCAAATGGTATTGTCAAAATTTAATGTCAATATACAAAAGAAAAAAGTTGGATCATTAACTTACACCATAAAGAAAAACTAACTGAAAACGGATTAAGATCTAAAGGTAACAGCTAAAACTCTAAAACTTTAGAAGAAAATATAGGGAAAAATCTACATGGCATTGGATTTGGCAATGATTTCTTGTATATGACACCACGGGCAACAACAACAAAAAATAGATAAGTTGGACTTTAAGTTAAAACCTTTGTGCACCACGGATCAATACAAACATAATAAAAAGGCAACTCAGAGAATGGGAAAAAACTATTTGCTGATCACATATATAATGACAGACTTGCTATGAACTGAGTTGTGTGCACTCAAATTTCATATGTTAAAGACTTAACTGCCAATGATTGTATTTGGAGAGAGGGCAGGTGAGGAAGTGATAAATATTAAAATCATAAGAGTGGGGCTATAACCCATTAGAGTTGGTGCCCTCAGGAGAACAGGAAGACGCAGCAGAGCTCCCTCTCTTTCATGTGAGGATACAGTGAGAAATGGCAGTTTGCAAGCCAGGAAGAGAGCACTCACTAGAAACAAAATTGGCTAGCACCTTGATCATGGACTTCCCTGTCTCCTGAACTTTAAAAAAATAAATGTCTGTTTTTTAAGCCACCAGTCAATGATATTTTGGAATGGCAGTGAGAGCCAATTCAGAATTCATATCAAGACTATATAAAGATCTCCTACAAACCAACAAGAAAAAAACAAACCAGCAGCGCAATTAAAAAATGAGGAAAGGATAAAGGATTGCAATACACATTTCTACAAAGAAAATATACAAATAGCCAATGAGTGCATGAGAAAGTGATTAACATCACTAATTGTGAGGGAAATACAAATCAAAACCACCATGAAATACCACTTCCCACCCATTAGGATGGCTAATATTAAAACAAATAACATAAAAGAACAGAATTTTGTGAGGATGTAGAGAAATGGGAACCCTTGTGCATTGCTGGTAGGAACAGAAAATGGTAGAGGTCTCTGTGGAAAATAGTCTGGGGGTTCCTACAAAAGTGAAACATAGATTTACCATGTGACTCAGCAATTCCTCTCCCAGGTACATGCCCAAAAGAATTATAATCAGATACTTGAGAGATATTTGTACACCAATGTTTATACAGACATAACTAAAATGTGTAAACAATCCAAGTATCTATAAATGCATGAATGAATAAAGAAAATGTGCTTTATAGATACGATGGAATATTGTTAAACCTTAAAAAAGACTGAAATCCTGATACATGGTACAACATGGATGAACCCTGAGGCTATCATGCTATGTGAAACAAGCCAAAAACAAAAGGAGTAATATTGTATGATTCCAATGCTCCATGGTACCTAGAATAGACAAATTCATAGAGACAGAAAGTAAAACAGTGGTTGCCAGAGGCTGGGGAGAATGGGTAATGGGGAGTTATTGTTTAACAGGTAAAGAGTTTTAATTTGGGATAATGGAGATGTTCTGGAGACGGATAATGGTGATGGTTGCCCTACAATGTGAATGCACTCAATGCTGCTGAACTGTACACTTTGAAAGGGTTAAAATGCTAAATTTTATATTTTATATATTTTATCATAGTAAAAACTGTATGATTAGCTAGAAGCCATCGTTGTTGAGATCTGTGAGTGTACTAAGCCCCACTGAATTGTACCTTTTAACAAGGGAGAATTTTGTGCTATGAGATACTTATACCTCAGTAAAACTCTTACAAACAAAAGTAGAGATCCACACCCAGACACCTCATAGTAAAAATGTTACAATTCAAAAGCAAAAAGAAAATCCTGAATGCAGCAAGAGAAAACGGCATGACATGAACAAGGGAACTTCAAGAAGATTAGCAGCTGCCAATTATTTATCACAATCTTCAAATGCAGACAACTGCTCCATGAATTCTGTTCTGGGATTAGAGCTACATTTAGTAAGAGAAATGGGGTGGATTGTGCTTATTCCACTTTATGCAGAACCAGAACCTCGCTATATTTTCTGAAATCTTTTTCATCTTTTGATTTAGTTTTTATCATTATGTTGAGTTATAATCCAGTTGATTGATTGACTTTTTACTTGGTTGTATCAAGTTTATGTACCAACCTGCAAAGAAATGTTTGAATTTTTATTACCATGCTAATTTCTAGCATTTCCACTTGGCTTTCTTTATATTTCCCATCTGTGTGTTGAAATCTCTCTCCTGCTTATATGAGCTATCTCCTTTACTTAATTTTTTTAAAGTTTGGCACCTGAGCCAACAGTTGTTGCCAATCTTCTTGGCTTTTCTTTTTTCTTCTCCCCAGAGCCCCCTCAGTACATAGTTGTATATTTTGGCTGTACGTTCCTCGGGCTGTGTCTTGTGGGATGCCGCCTCAGCGTGGCCTAATGAGCGGTGTCATGTCCGAGTCCAGGAACTGAACCTCTGAAACCCTGGGCCACTGAAGCCGAGCGAGTGAAGTTAACAACTTAGACGTGGAGATGGCCCCCTACATTTTCTAATGAAAAATGAACATATTAGTCATAATTATTTTAAATTCACTGTCTGATAAATCCAATATCTGGGTTATGTCTGAGTTTGGAACAGTTGATTGTTTTGTCTCTTTACAATGGGTTCTTTTTTCTTGCTTTTTCATATGTTTTATAAATTTTAATTGAAAATAGAAGATTTGATGTAGGATGTTAGGGTCAGATGTACAACGTGCTTACTTCTTTTTTTACTAGGTTGTTAATGTATAGTTTGTGTTGTTCCAGTCAGGACTTGAGCTGAATTTGAGTTTGGTTGTTGCTTTGACTCCAGTGAGTGCTCCAGAGGCTTCAAATAAACTTAATCTTCTTTGTGCTTAGATTGGGGGCTGGGTTATCTGAGTATTTTTCTCAATTTTCCTGTTCCATCTTAATCTTTACAGTTTCCAGTGTGCCCGCACAGTTGAAATCTTCTCCATCTATCCCGTTGCCCCTATCCCAGTGCTAGAGTGCTATTGACTGTTACTCAGCACTTTCTGGTCTGGTGGTGAAGGGGTGTGGTCTATGGGGTCTATTCCATTGTAGTGCTTCAGCTTCATTCTCAGGGAAGCTCTGTGTCCCTGAGTCTTAGAGGTGGACTTTCTCAGTGTCCCTACCCCTCCACTATGTGTCAGTCAAACTCTGCCTTATACCCTTGTCGGAACCTGAGGGAGAATGTTTTCTACTCTTCCCTGGTACAGTAGTCCACCCTTAACCATGGGGGATAGGTTCCAAGATCACTAGTGGATGCCTGAAACCACAGATACTGTTTTCTCCTATACATACATACGTATGATAAATTTTACTGTATAAATGAGGCAAGGTAAGAGCCTAAGAATAAGAATTAATAATAAAATAGAACAATTATAATAATATACTGTAAAAAAGTTAGCATAAATCTTAGCAAACTCAGCATACATCTTTTTTCTTATTGAGAATATTCTCATTTCAATTACAGGAACCACTTTACGGCTTCTCTTTGGTATATCTGAATTGTCAGTATCACTACTCTTGCACTTTGGCAGGTATTAAGTAAAATAAAGGTTACTTGACTATAAGCACTGTGATGCCAGGATGGTCAATCTGATAACCAAGACAACTACTGATTAACTAATGTGCGGTGTATCAGTGTAGATATGCTGGACAGATGATTCACATCTCAGGCAGGATAGAGCAGGAGTGCGGCATGAGGTTTCATCATGCTACTTAGAATGGTGCACAATTTTAAACTTATGAATTATTTCATAAATTTTCCATTTAATACCTTCAGACCACAGTTGACTGCAGGTAACTGAAACCTCAGAAAGTGAAACCTTGGCTAAGGGACATCTAGCATATGATGAAAAAAGTTTCAAACATACAATGTATTTTTGGTTTTGTTTTTGCCATTCCCCTCTGCATTGTTTGTTTTCCAGTGCCCTTAGGGCATCAGGAATTGATATCCTACACTAAATAGCTTAAGGTTTTTACTTTCAGGGGAAAGAGGTTCAGGTGGGGATTTATGCAGCAACAGACAGTTCTTTCCTCCAGACCTATGACATCCAGAGAAGCTTTATCCCATTTCCTGTCCTGTCCCTAGTCTTATCATATGCACTAAGTTAAAAGTCCATGAAGAAGAGCTTACATGTAGGCTAATGATTCTGACAAAAGCTTAATAATGCTATTCTAAGGAAGCAACTGAGATTTTCATCTAGAAATCATCCTGAGTGTGCAGTTAGGTAGAACATTTATGAGACAGAGTTAAAGAAGAAAGCGCCCTGATAATTGAATATCAGCATACTGTATTGAGTCCACAGATACTCTCACATCATGGTAATATTGAAAAGACATTCCAGTAAAGGAAAACCTGGAAAATTAAGTTCTCTGGTGAAAGAGAAATGGTATATCCAGGAACACACTATAAGGCATAGCTCTGGAAAAAGACATCATATTACAAGTGGGTAACTTCTCTACCTCTAAGCCTATTTAATCCTCAGAGGAGCTATGTACTCCTATTGCTAAATGATTCAAGTAATATGACTTTCTTTATTTAGAAACAAGTCAGGCCACCTGTTCTCCAAAGGAAGATCATGTATTACAGGGAGGAACTCCTATTGAGGGATGTTGCTATCTGCCTATGTAAGGCACTACAATGTGTGAAGAAAGCAAAAGTTGTGAGCCATAGACATGGCAATAAGGGATGAGTTTGTTTCTTGTAATCAGGAGGATATCTAAGCATTGACATATTCTTGGACCATGGCTAATGATCTTGCTTATGGCCAGGAAAAAGCCTGGAAAGGTGAGAAAGTCATTAGAGACTGTCCTAAATGTAAAAAAGAGAAAAACTGTCAGAAACACCCTTGGGAAAAACTTCCTGAAGGGGGGAAAAAAAAAGGTTGGATGTTAGCTGGCCAGTGTGTTACATAGTAGCTTGGCCCATGGATCCTGTTCTTCACTTTCCTGCAGTGGAAACTGAAGCTTAAAACTATCAAGAGTTTGATATAATATATTTTGCACTGGTTTGGACCTCATAGGATACCTAGACATTGATTGGGAGTGTCATGAAATTCCCAATCATTTTGAGTGCATACTATTTCAATAATACATGGGCCATATATATTCAATGGCAACAACTTAAATGGTGCCTTAATCAGCACTGCTCCCAGTGGTCCAGGAGGAGGTCCAGAGTGATAAGATCTGATCTTGGTCTCAGCTATCACACCAGTCAGTGACGGCTTTCCTTGAAATCTACCATCATGTTCATATTCTATGTACCAATCACTTGTACCATCACTCAAGAAGAGTTATCTGCTTTGCTAATGATGGTGTCTAATGTGTTCAGGACTATCTCCAGGTTTTTCAGAAGTCCAACCTATAGAGGTACACTTATGAGAATACTTAAGGCAGCTTAAATTATGGCACAATGTCAAGGGGATATATAGTCCTTCCTTCCCACTGATAAAATTATTAGAAATGGGATAGATTCAAAAAGACTAGTATATGTTTTCCCTATGAAATGTATATTACCTGTGCTCCATGGTTGCAATAATCTGAATGTTTGTGTCCCCCAAAAATTAATGTGTTGAAATCCTAACCCCAAAATAAATGGTATTAGAAGGTGGGGGGGGGGACTTTGGAAAGTGATTAGGTCATCAGAGTGGAATCCTCATGAATGGGATTAGTACCTTATAAAAGGAAGTCCAGGGAACTCCCTTGCAGTCCTCCCTTCCACTAAGTGAGGTCACAATTAGAAGACACCAAATCTGCTGACACTGTAACCTTGGATTTCTCAGTCTCCAGAATTGTGAGAAATGAATGTTGGTTATAAGCCACCCAGTTTATGCTCTTTTTTGTTATAGCAGCTTAAACAGACTAAGACAACAGTAATACAGGATAAGTATCGGTAAAAAGTGGTACCATTTGATTTAAAGTTATGCTCCAAGGTGAGATAGAACTCTGCCTTTGCAAACAATGGCATCTACTAACCACTCATGTCAATAGAAATTTGTGGTATATGGGTAAGGTAAGTTTCTGTTTAATAACAGAAGGATAGGACAATTACACTGAAAATTGAGATAAGCTTAGTGTACTAAGCATTAATTTAATCTTTCATCCATGCCCTTATTTTGGTGGGGGCAGTTCTTATACACTTACTTGTGAAATTTAAGAAAATGAAATGTACACTAAAGGCGATTCCCAGGTTGAAAAGATAGTTGTGATAAATTGACTTAAAACACACAAAATATGTGATTGCTACATAAACTTATTAGTCAGAAAATAAATAACTTGCCTTTAGATAAATTAAGAACACAAATAATGCCTTTATCAATATCTTTGAGAAGGTACAAGTGGCAATGATAGATGGGAAACATTTTAATTAGTTAGGCAATATTAAAAGACTTGTGGAATTTTGGTAGAGGTTGACATGTTTTGTGAAAGGAATATGAATACCTTAATAGGTATAATACAGATTTTAGAGTACCAAAGGATAGGACTTATTTCAGCCTGAGTGTAAAATATTGAAATTGAAGTTTTGCTTGTCAAAGAACATATCAGAGGATATCTTAGGAAAACTGAATGTAAAAGTATTTACTCATGATCGCAGGAATGGAATGTGATTAAAAGTTGGAAGTCAGACATGAGTTGATGTAGACCTCTCTGGAAATGACCTCAATGTCTTCTCACATGACTCTTTTGAAATTGCACAGTCAAGAGCAATAGAAATGTTGGATCTTGCCTGCTGCATGGGACAGAATCTGAGCTGGAGGAAAAATGACTTAGCATGAATTACTAGGACAGTTAAAATATTACACAGAAATTGAAGGTAAAGTTTCTATACATCAAGGTAGCTTGGGTGCTCTTTGACTCTTTTTATCACACTCCATCACCCATTAATACAAGTGAAAGGGCAAAAGAAGCTGTGTACTTGTATAGCTGATGAGAGTTTCAATGAGATAAAGATATTCTACCTGCTGTACTGCCTGTATCCTTCTATAAAACTAAGCCATTGAACTAATAGATTAAAGTCTTGCATTTCAAGAATCTGATTGCTAACTTAGACCCATAATAATAGCTATGGTTGTGTGGCCAGATATTAAAATTCTCACTGGATTACAGTTTCTATGGTATAACTTTTCCATGGCTTTACATTCAACCTATCCATGTCTTTGCACTTATATTTAAAGTGTCTATCATCTTGTAAATAGCACATAGTGGAGCCTAGTATTTTAATTCATTGTGACAATGGTTTTTGATGGAGAATTTTTGGTAGATTGCATTTGAAGTAATTACTCATGTTGTTGGGTTTAAGCCTTCCATCTTGCTATTTGTTTTTTCAGTTCCCCTGTTGTATCTTTCCTGCTTCATTTAGGTTAATAATTGTTTTTAATATTTCACTTTATTTCCTCAACTGACATTGTGGGCATAAATCTGTGTATATTTATGTTCACTCTAGATATTAAAATATGCAATCTTATCAGTCTATCTTATGTTAATATTGTACACTTCATAAATACTGTAAGAATCTTGAACAGTACATTCCCAATAACTCCATCTACTCCATAATTTCTGACATATGCATTGTTTCTACATATGATAAAAACAAGGTTGTATGCTCACTTCTCTTATTTCTGCTTTAAACTATCTGTAGTCTCCTACTTGTTTTTTCAAAACCCTTATGGAGGAATAATCCACAGAGTGTAAATTTTAGCCCTTTAAAGGGCACAATTCTGAGACTACTATGAATAATTATATTCTAATGAGTTGGACAACCTTGAAGAAATGGACAAATTTTTAGAAACATGCAACCTACTAAGATTGAATCATGTTAAAATAGAAAGTTTGAACAGACTGATTCCTAGTAAGAAGATTGAATCAATAATCAAAAACCTCCCAACAAACCAAAGCCCAGGACCAGATGGCTTCACTGGTGAATTCTATCAAACATCCAAAGTGTTAATACCCATCTTTCTCAAACTTTTCCAAAACATAGAATAGGAGGGCACTCTTCCAAACTCATTTTATGAGGCCAGCATTACCCTGATACCAAAACCAGACCAGAACACCAGAAAAAATGAAAATTGCAGGCCAATATTCCTGATAAACATAGATGCAAAAATACGCAACAAAATGTTAACAAACTAAATTCAACAATCCATTAAATTATTATAAACCATGATCAACTAAGATTTACTCCAGGGATGCAAGGAAGGTTCAATATCCATAAATCAATCAATGTGATACAACACATTAACAAAATGAAGAATAAAAGTCACATGGTCATCAATAGATGCAGAAAAAGCATTTGACAAAATTTAATATTCAGTTATGATAAAAAAAAAAACTCCCAACAAAGCGGGTATAGAGGTAACATACATCAATATGATAAAGTCCATGTATAACAAGCCTACAGCTAACATCCTACTCAATGGTGAAAAGTTAAAAGCTTTACCTCTAAAATTAGAAAAAAACACAAGGATGCCCACTCTTACCACTTTATTCAATATAGTATTGGAAAATGTAGCCTGCACAATTAGGAAAAAGAATACAAGAAATCAAAGGCATCCAAATTGGAAAGAAATAAGTGAAAATGACACTGTTTGAAGACGGCATGCTATTATATAGAGAAAACCCTAAAGATTCCATCAAAGAACTGTTAGAGCTAATGAGTAAATCCAGTAAAGTTACAGGATACAAAATCAATTTACAGAAATCTGCTGTTTTTCTATATACTAATAATGAACTATCAGAAATATAATTTAAGAAAACAATCCCATTTACAACTATATCAAAAAGAGTAAAATGCCTGAGAATAAATTGAACCAATGAAGTGAGAGATCTCTATATTGAAAACTGTAAGGCATTAATGAAAGACGTTGAAGAAGACATGAACAAGTGGAAAGATATTTCGTGCTCATAGATTGGAAGAATCAACACTGTTAAAAAATCCATACTACCCAAACCAATTTACAGATTCATTGCAATCACTCTAAAAATCCCAATGGCATTTTTCACAGAAATAAAACAAATAATTTGAAAATTTCTATGGAGCCACAAATAAACCCCAAATAGCCAAAGCAGTCTTGAGGAGGGAGAGCAAAACCAGAGGTATAATGCCCCCTGATTTCTACAAAGCATAGTAATTAAAAAAGTATGATATTGGCATAAAAACAGACACACAGATCAACTGAACAGAATAGAGAGCCCCAAAATAAACTCACATATACATGGTCAATTAATTTACAACAAAGGAGCCAAGAATATACATTGGGGGAAAGAACAGGCTCTTAAATGAATGATGTTGGGTAAACTAGACAGCTGCATGCAAAAGAATGCAACACCAAGAATATCTTGTACCATACACAAAAATGAACTCAAAATGGATTAAAGACTTGAATGTAAGGCATGAAACCATAAAACTTCTAGAAGAAAACATATGAGATAAGCTCCTTGACATTGGTATTGGTGATGATTTTCTTAATCAGATGCCAAAAGCAAAAGCCACCAATACAAAAATAAGTAAGGGGGGCTACAGCAAACTAAAAAGCTTCTGCACAGAATAGGAAACCATAAACAAAATGAAAATACAACGTAGTGAGTAGGAGACAATATTTGAAAATCATATACCTGATAAGCAGCTGATATTCAAAATATATAAATCACTCATACAGCTCAATCACAGAAAAACAAACAGATTAAAAAAATGGGCAGGAGATACGAATGGCAGTTTTTCCAAAGAAGACGTACAGATGGCCAACAGGTACATGAAAAGATGCTTAACATCAGGAATCATCAGGGAAGTGCATATCAAAACCGCAATGAGATATCATCTCACAAGTGTTAGAATGGCTATCAGCAAAAGGACAGGAAATAAATGTTGTCAAGGATGTAGAGAGAAGACAACCCTTGTGCCTGTTACTGGGTTGTAAACTGGTGCAATCACTATGGAAAACAGTATGGAGGTTCTTCCAAAAATTAAAAATACAAGTTCTGTATGATCTACCAATTCCAATTCTGAGTCTTTATCAGAAGAAAACATGAACACTAACTTAAAAAAAATGTGCACCCTGGGGCCAGCCCAGTGGAATAGTGGTTAAGTTCACATGCTCCACTTCAATGGCCCAAGGTTCGAGGGTGCAGATCCCGGGGCAGACATACACACCACTCATGAAGCCATGCTGTGATGGCATCCCACATACAAAACAGCGGAAGATTGGCATGGATGTTAGCTCAGGGACAATCTTCCTCATACAAAATGATATGTGTATATGTGCACCCCCATGTTCATTATAGTATTATTTACAATAGCCAAGATATGGAAAGAACCTAAGTGTCCCATGATGGATGAATGGATAAGGAAATTGCGGTATATATATTAAATGGAATATTATCAGGCCTAGAAAAGAATGAAATCTTGCCATTTTTGACAACATGGATGAATCTTCAGGGCATTATTTAAGTGAAATAATTCAGACAGAGGAAGACACATATCATATGATCTCTCTCATATGTGGAATCTAAAAATAAAAAAATAACAACTAAGCTCATAAATACAGAGAACTCATTGGTGGTTGCAAGAGATGGGAGGTTGAAGAAATGGTGAAGGAGTAAAAAATGAATAATAATAATAATAAAGAAGCTATCAAAGAGGAGAGCTGTTATATATTCACAAAGTTGAAGGAAAAGAATGATGATGTAAAAATCTGAAGTTATTTGACTTAAAAAACTTGGCCACAAATGTCATAAATAAACAAATAAATAAATAAATAGTGACATGTGGTTGGTGGCTACCATATTGTACAACACAGCTATAAACAGTAGTGGAAATACCTGCCTTGCATGCAATCATTTTTGGCATCTCTACTTTATTTACATAGGGTAAATGACTTAAGTGCAGAATTTCTGAGTCACAATGTATTGATATGAAACTACGATTGATTTGAAACAATGTCTTTGACCCACTCTTAAGTGAGTAAAGTAGGCCACAAAGAAAAGAAAAAAGTGCACAATTCAGTGGTGTTTAGTATATTCATAAAGTGGTGCAAAAATCACCACTATCTAGTGCCAGATCATTTCGTCACTCCCAAAAACAAGCCCATTAGCTGTCAGTTCCTATTCCCCTCTAATCCTAACCTTAGCCAACCAAAAATCTACTTTTTTATCTCTATAGATTTGTGATTCTGTGCATCTCATTATAAATGCAATCATGCAATATGTGGTCTTTTGTGTTTGAATTTTTTCAATTAGCCTAATGTTTTCGACGTTCATCCATCCTGTAAGATATATCAGTATATCTTTCCTTTTCATTGTCAAATATTCCATTGTGTGGATACAGCACAATTTTGATTATCCATAGGTCAACTTAAGTACATTTGGGTTGTTTGTGGTTTTGGGCTGTTCTGAATAATGCTCTCCTGAACATGCAGGTACAAGATGTTACGTGAACATTTGTGTTCAATTCTCCTGAGTACATGTGTAAGAATGAAATTGCTGGGTCTCTGTTTAACTTTTGGCAGAATTGCTGAACTGTTTATCAAGGTGAGTACATCATTTTCTATTCCCACTTGCAAGGTATAATGATTCCAACCTCGCCAAATCCTTGTCAACACTTGTTATTGCCTTTTTTATTATAGCTATTCTACTGTGTGTGAAATGATGTCTTTTATGTTATTTATTTGCATTTCTCTGATGACTACTGATGCTAAGCACATTTTCATATGCTTATTGACCATTTTCATATCATCTTGGGTGAAATGTCTATGCAAATAATTTTCACAGAATATAATAGAGTTATTTGTCTTGCGTGATGTTTGGTTGTAAGAGTTCTTCATATATTCTAGATACAACCCCTCACCACGTAGCTCATTTGCAAATATTTTCTCCCAATTCACTTTTTTATTATTGAGGTATAATTGACATATAACATTACAGTAGTTTTAGGCATACAACATAATAATTCAATATTTGTATATGTTGCAAAATGATCACTACCATAAGTCTAGTCAACATCATCACTTGAATAGATTTTTTCTTTTGATAAGAAATTTTAAGATTTACTCTCTAACCAGCTTTCAAATGTGCAATTCAGTATTATTAACTATAGTCACCATGTTGTACATTACGCCGCCATTACTTGTTTATTTTGTAACTGGAAGCTTGTACCTTTTGACCCGCACTATCCATTTCTCCTACCTCCCAGCCCCCTGCCTCTGGCAGCCACCAATCAGTCCTATGCATCTGTGAGCTTCAATTTTCTGTTTTTGTTTATTTAGATTCAACTTATAAAAGAGGTCATACATCATTTGTCTGTCTTTGTCTAAATTACGTCTCTTACATGATGCCCTTCAAGTTCATCCGTGTTGCCACAAATGTCAAGATTGCATTCTTTTTTATGGCCGAATACTATTCAAGTGTATATATATATTCCACAATTTCTCTATCCACTCATCCCTCGATGGACACTTAGGTTGTTTCCATATCTTAACTATTGTAAACAATGCTGCAATGAACATGGGGTGCATATATATTTTGAGTTAGTGTTTCTGTTTTCTTCAGATAAATATCCAGAAGTGGAATTGCTAGATCATATGGCAGTTTTATTTTTTAAATTTTTTGAGGAAACTCCATACCATTTTCCAGAATGGCTGCACCAATTTACATTCCCACCAACAGTGCATAAGTGTTCTTTTCTCCACATCCTCACCAACACTTGATATTACTCATGATTTTGATAATAGCCTTTCTAGAAAGTGTGAGATGATATCTCATTGTGGTTTTGATTTGAATTTCCCTAATGATTAGCGGTGTTGAGTATCTTTTCATGTACCTGTTGGCCATCTGTATGTCTTATTTGGAAAAATATGTATTCAGATCTTCTTGGTAGTTTTTAATCAGATTGTTTATGTTTTTGCTACTGAGTTGTAGGAGTTCTTTATATATTTTGGATATCAGTTCCTTATCAGATACATGATTCGCAAATATTGTCCTCCATTCAGTAGCAAGCAAAAGAAAATAAAATTATTTTCATTTTTTATGGTCTCCTTTGTTGTGCAAAAGCTTTTCAGTTTAATGTAATCCCACTTGTTTATTATTGATTTTTTGTTGACATATTTGCTTTCTTTTTTTTAAATTTTGATTTTATTTTGTGGAAGATTTGCCCTGAGCTAACATCTGCCACCAATCCTCCTCTTTTTTTCTGAAGGAGGACTGGCCCTGAGCTAACATCCATGCCCGTCTTCCTCTACTTTATATATGGGACGCCTACCACAGCATGCCTTCACAAGCAGTGGTTATATATGCCCCTGGGATCCAAACCAGCCAACCCTGGGCCACTGAAGTGGAATGTCCAAAATTAAATGCTGTGCCACCAGGCTGGCATCAACCAATTTACTTTCTTGTTGGTACACTTTAAAACACAAAATATTTAATTTTGATGTGTCAGGTTTATCTATTTTTGTTTATTTCTTATGCTTTTTGTATCATACCTATTCAAAGGTTCCCAAGATTAACACGTTTTACAATAATTTTGTAGTTTTTGATGTCCTCATTAAGTCTTTGATTGTTTGTTGATTGAACTCTGGTGTAGGCTGTGAGGTAGAATTCTAACTGCATTCCTTTGTATGTGGATATTAAGTTTTCCCAGCACCATTTCTTGCAAACACTATTCATTCCCCAATGAATTATCTTGGCACTCTTATCTAATATCAGTTGACTATGTATGAGTGAATTCCTTTCACTTTTTTCTATTGCTTTTCTATTCTCTATTTTGGTACTTTCCACTCTGGTCATTATTATGGCCTTCATTCTGCTATCTGCTACCCTGAGTTCAGTTTCCACTTTTTTTTCTTGTTTCTTATAGTGGAAATTTAAAGGATTTGTTTGAGATCTTTTAGTATAGACATTATAGCTATAAATTTCCCTCTAAGTGTTGCTTTAGCTGCATTCTCTGAGTTGTGGTATGTTGTGCTTTTATTTTCATTAATATCAAAGCATTTTCCTGGAGACTATTCCATGTGCACTTGACAGGAATGTGTATTCTGATGCTGCTCAGTGGAGGTCTTCATAGAGGTCTGTTCAGTCCAGTTGGTTTAGAGTTTTCTTCATATCTTCTATTCTGTTGTGGATCCTCTGCCTAGATTTTTAATCCATCATTCGAAGTTTGGCATAGAATTTTCCATACTTATTGTTGAATCGTCTGTTTCTCTCTTCAAGACTATCGTTTACTGCTTCATGTATTTAGGGACTCTATTGTTAGGTGCTTATGAGTCGAGAAGTCATATGGTTTCCTCATATATGGGCTCTTTTCTATAAAATGTCCTCCTTTGTCTCCAGTAACAATTTTTTTTTCTTAAAGTGTTTTTTTCTGATATTATAACCACTCTAAATTTCTTGAAGTCATTTTTGTGGTATATCTTTTTCTATGCTTTACTTTCACACTGGGTATGTCTTTGAATCTAAAGTGTGTCTCTCTCTGAAACAACATATTGTTAGATAATGTTTACTTGTATCCATTTCACTAGCATCTCCCTTTTGATTGAAATGTTGAGTCTCTTGGCATTTAATATCGTTTTTATTAAGGCAGGATTTAAATCTGCAAAATTGCTATTTGTGTTTATCTTATGTCTATTTTGTTTCTCTATTCCTCCATTATTGCCTGCTTTTCTGTTTAATGGATATTTTGTAGAATGCAATATTAATTCCCTTTTCTCCATGTATTTTTTAAAATATTTTCTTTGTTCTTGCCTCCAAAGACTGCAAAGATTATCGTAAGTTAATACACGATAGTTAAGATTCATACCAAACTAATTTTAATATTATACAAAAATTTGGATCTGATATAGCTCTTTTCCATCCCTATTCAGTGTAACATTGTTTTTGCCAAAATTTATCTTTGTCTATAAGACCTTTAAAAAAAGTTGTGATTAATCTTTTATTCAGCTGTCTTTTCAATGTTATGGAAGAAGCAAAGGAGTTAGAGACAAAATTAAATTTTTACTGTATTTTATTATTCCCTATGTAGTTAATCTTACTGGTGCACTTTATTTCTTTATGTGGATTTTTATTAATCTCTAGTGATTTAATATGAAAGGGCTCCTTTTAATATTACTTGTGGGTTAGGCCTCCTAGCTGCATGTTCTATTTTTATTCACAGAGAAATGTCTTAATTTCTTCTCAGATTTGGAATAGTTTTTCTTGATATACATTTCTTTGTTGATAGATTTCTTTTGTCCAGCACTTTGATTATATCATTGTACTGCCTTCTGTCCTCATTGATTTTTGGTGAGCAATATTCTTGATCTTATCAGTGATCTCTTACACATGATAAGTTGCTTTTTTCTTGTTACATTCAAGATTTCTCTTGGATCTTTACTTTGACAGTTTGACTATGATGTATGTAGGTGTGGATCTCTTTGAGTTTATGCTTTTAAAATTTGTTGAACTTCTTGCAACTACACATTACTGTTTTTCATCAAACTGTTATGTTTTTGACCATAATTTCTTCAAACATTTCTTCTACAACTTTTTCTCTTTCATCTCCTTCTGGAACTCCTCTTTTTCATATGTCATTATATTGATGGTGTCCCATGTGTCTCTGAGACTATCTTTCCTCATTCTTTCATTCTGTTTTTTATTTAGACTTAGTCTTCTTCACAACCCCAGAATTTCTATCAAGTTATTTTGTTATAATTTATATCTCTATTGATAACGTTCATTTGAAGAGACGTTGTTGTCATACTTTCCTTTAATTATTCACATCTGTTCTCCATTGGTTCTTTGTTTTTTAGTTGCTGAGTGATAATGATTATAAAATATAATATATAATTATAGTTGCTGATTTAAACTCTTTGTCTAGTAAGGCAAACGTCTGCACTTCCTCAGAGTCACTTTATATTGACTATTTTATTTTCTTTGTATAGGTTTTACTTTCCTGTTTCTTTACATGTGTCATGATTTTGTTGAAAACGACATTTGAAGTAACATAATGTGACACTTATGGAAATCAGATTCTATTCCTTCCAAGGTTTGTTGTTGTTGCTGCTGTTGTTGTTCTTCTGAGTGAGCAAAAGAAGATACAACTCTATAGAAGAAAATGGACAAAAGCTATGAAGTGATCATTTATTTTTCTGCTCATTAGTGGACAGAATAATATTGATATCTTTAAGTTCAAAATAGTCAATTTCTCTATACTACTCAGCACTAGTGATATTCCAGCATTACACTGTGAGTACTCAGCTCCAGATAGGCAGCTTTAGTTATACTCCCTAATCATTCTTAATTTAAAGTTGCAAGACGATCTTAAAAAAGACCTATGATCCATTTTTATCCAGTATCAAAGAAAGGTCCAAGAAGCAAGAATACAAGTTATTAGAACTCTCTTACTTGTAATCATACAGGTCAATAGACTGATGATAGCAGTAGGAGGGGTGTCCTTATCAATAAAATGATATCAACAGGATGTCCTTGATTTCACATAGCTAGTGGTAAACTATCCCAGAATTTAAAGATTCCTGAGGAATTGATTCTTGGAAGATGATATGTAAACTATCTAACTACCTGAGTATAAAATGCAGATGATTTATAACCTAAAATGCTCTGGGCTGTGTGAGGTCACTGTAAGCCATACTTGCAGCACTTATATTTGAACTTAGGCCTAAGAACACATGTCTATTATTGGAAAGAAGTGTCTCCTGAATTTATCTCAATGTCCCAGACTTCTTTTTGTTTGGATGGGCCTGTTGATTGCTTGTATCCTTGAAACTACTAGTAAAGCTTCATAGTGCATAGACTTGCCCTATTCAAGAGAGATTGGTTTGGCAGTGCTATCCTGTGAGTTATCTCAAGGACCAGGAAGGGAAGCAAAAGGACAAATTTTGAATTAATTTTGCTTGTCCACTATCTCTTGAGTGGAAAGTAATCAATGACTTACAATGTGAACTTCAAAGTTATCTCACACGTTATGCTTGCAGTTCTCGCTTGGTCCTTGATGAAACATGTTCAAAAATAAAGGAAGAGCAGAATTATTGGTTTTCTTAAAGCCCTTTGGGACTCAGGATGCAGGAGTATCAGCATCATCACCGGTTCAGGAAATGGTTAGCTGTGATTCTCCAGATAAAACAAGTTGGAAATAGAATGAATTCTTTCTGGAGATTTAACTCCTCTAAGCTTTGCCTCAACATGTGACAATGGAAAAAGTCATAGAACTAAATATACCTGCTCAGAGGAGAGAGTGAAGGCTATATCACTAAACTCAGACTATAATCCTATGGTGTGAGGGGCCAGAGATGTTGGGCTCAAAGGCAAGAAGAAAGTTTGTATGAGGAAAGTTGCTCAAATTAGCCTTGGGCTACCACCACTGCAAGTGGATGAACTGAACCAGAAGCAAAATAATCCCTCAATAACAATTTCAGAGGGAGTACACAATTTGCTAAGGTAAATTTTTTTCCTCACAGTGTCGTGGTTTTATAATAGCAAAGTTATTATCACACTTAATCATGGAAAAGCTAGAACCAAGATTTTCTCTTTCTACTTTCCGTCAATTAGGTCTTACTGAGCATTTGTTATAGACATGGGCATTATTAACTATTAATCTTGGAAAACAATATAGGATTTCACTCATGCTTTCTTCTAGAACTTTCCTATTTGATTCTATGTTCTACTTAAAGTTTCTACAATCATTTGGAATAAGGAAAAGATTGTTTTATCTTTTTCCATATGACTTTTCACACATCCACGCTATAACGGGTTGAATGGTAACTCCCTCCCCCAATAAGACATGCTGTTGTCCTCACCCCTGGAATTTGTGAATAAGATCTTATTTTGGAGAAAAGTCTTTGCAGATATAATGGAGGATCTCAAGAATAATCCTCAATTGCCTGAGTGTGCCCTAAATTGAATGACCAGTGTCTTTATAAGAATAAAGGAAATGCGAGACAGACGCATACAGGGCAAAGGGGATGTGAAGATGGAGACAGAGATCGGATTGATGGGTCTAAAAGCCACAAAATAAGAAGGATTGTCAACCATCACCAAAAGCTGGACAAAGCAAGGAATAGCTAGCCTCCTAGAGCCTTTTGAGGGAATATAGGCCTCTCAACACATTGATTTCAGTCTTCAAGCTCTGAAACTGTGAGAGATAAATTTCTTTTATTTTAGGCCACCAAGTTTGTGGTACTCTTTTACAGTAGCCCTAGCAAACCAATACATAAGCCCTCACTATTTAAGACACTCTTTATTCTTTTTCATATTCTCAATTCCTATGTCCTATTGATTCTGCTTCGAGGTTGTATATTCTTTTGCCTTGGCTTATCAATTTATATGGTAAAAACACCACAATATTTTAATAATTGAGGCTTTCTAATTAGTGTTTATATCTGGTAGGTCTGTGGCTTCCTGAATATTTTCCTTTAGCAGGGTTTTCTTAGCTAATCATGTCTTTACTTTCAAAATTTATAATCAACTTGTCAAGACACAGAAAAGAAGAAATTATAGTGTTTTTATTAAGATTGCATTAAACGTATAACGTATAGTTTCTTCCTCTTTTTTCAAATCGCCTTTGATATTTTTCAAGTCTTTTCTAACCTTAATTGTATAAGTTTTGAGCATTTCTTGTTAAGTTTATTCTTAAGTATTTTACTTGCCAGTATTTATTTATTACCAATGAGGTTTACTATCCAATACATTGACTACTTTATATGGCTTCTAATAAAAAGCCATTGACATTTGTATTTTGATTTTATATTCTGCTCACCTGTAAAATTATTGTGTTGTGTATCATAGCTTTTCCATTGACTATTTGGTGTTTTCATATATGCATTCATATCACCTGCCAAGACAGATGCTTTACTATCTCTCTTTCCAGTTCTTAGCTACAAATTGCTTTCACATTTCTATTTACTTTGGCTAATAGCTGCAATACAACACAATCTTAAAGGTTATTGTAGATAGTGGTTACTTTTTTAGTCCCAATTTTAGCAGGAATACCTCTGGTGGTACAATCATCCTTTGTATAGTATGTCAGTACAAGTGTGCATGTGCAATGCTAGGAAATGAACCACCAGTTACTATTCAGTGAATGTATTTATCAAATAAGAATAGGTGCTTAAATTGTAAAATGACTTACTTTAATCTATAGATATTACATGATATTTCTCTTTATCACTTATCTCTATCAATATGATAAATTATGTCAATGGTTTTCCTAATTTTCAAACACAAATATTCTTTGAATAAATACCTTATTTGGTCAAGAAAATTTAATACTGTTGGAATTTGCGAGTATTTTATTTTAAATATAGCATCAATGTTCATAAATAAGACTGGTCTCCAGATTTTTCATGCAATTTCGGGTGGTATTCTGCTTTAATATCATACTACTTCTATAGAGAATTTTGAAGATTTCCCTCTTTTTCTTTGCTGTGAAATAGTTTAATCAGATTTAATTGAATTTAAGCCAAAATCTCAGTGGCTTGACACAATCGATTTCTATAACTAAAGTGAAAGAAAGTGCAAATACACAAAATTATAAATGATGACAATAATCATCAGAAGAGTGGGAATTTTGAAAAATTAAATGAATCATAATAAACAACCTCAAAAATAATTTGAAAATATAAATAAATTTGAAAATAATTAGAAAAATAAGGTTAGGAAAAAACCCATATCAATAGACCAAATGAGCATGAGAGAGAAAACACAGAACTTCCCCAAAAGAATGTACATGACCTTGATGGATTCAGAGAGTGCATTCTATGAATGCCTAGAGAGTAAACAATCTGATTCCACCTAACTTATTTCAGAGCATAGAAAAAGAGAAAGAAACTTCCGAATTTAAGTTTCATGTTTATTGAATCTTTCAGGTTTTATTTTTCTTTGTAAATTTTATAATGGGAGAAGATTTTTTTGAATTTGTGTTTATCCCTATAATGTTGATTTTGTTCTTATTGTTATTGTCTTTATACAATCTACTTCTGAAACATCTTAATGTTCCATTTAATCTCATTGCAGAGACTCTGATGGTTTTGTTGAATAACATAGCTAAACATAATTCAAAATGAAATACAGAATAGGAAATTATTTTTGTAGCCTTGGAGTAAATTTAATTAATGCATTGGTCTAAATATTGTCCAATAATGATGAACTCTCAATTGTAATCCAGCGTTTCTAGTGAGCAATGGTTAATACTGAGGATAGGGCTCATGAGGGCCAAACAGAAATAACTACTATGCTGCTAGCAACATTTCTCAAGCGCAGATGATCATATCTCAGATTCACCTGAAGCATAATAATTAAGCTTAATGGGTTAGGACAATAAGCTAGGTAACATGCCTATAATCATGAAAGACATTGACTCAGTGGCCTAAAATCAATATTATGCTAAAATAATTCCCTGCAGGTCAAGTTAATAACACTAGTTGTTGGTAAAGGTGTGGACCATCGGAAACTCATATACTTCTTGTGGAAGTGAAGAAACGTCGGTAATGCTTAGTTACGTTGAATGCATATATTTGAACTCAGAAGTGTGTGTGCACTACCTTCACCCAAGCATCCTTCCTCCCCAAACTGCTATCCAGCCCCACTTCTGCAGGAAGAGCAACCTGGCATGATGAAGTAGGTGATGGTATGAGAATTTGCATATTATCTTGTAAATCCTCTAATTCTAAATGCTATAATAAAAACAAAACAAAATTAAGAGATATTAAATGCTAGATGACATTAGGCATTTGTTTGTGTGTTTTGGAAAGGCATTGTGCAGGTAGAGGGAAACCTGAGATGATTTAAAAGAAAGTGAGCCACTCCTTAAGATCTGGTCAAAATCCTTGATACTAAACATCTGTCTCCATATTCCCTCTTTTGCTACCCCTCACATCCCATACAAGATGTTTCTAAGATAAATTCATCTAACTATTGCTGCATCAGACCCAGAGAGAAAGCATTTGTATGCTCAAAGTTTACTGGAGAATAATCTTGAGATGAACACCTATTGTGAAATGAACACAACATAATTGGGTAGATGGAGTTTAGTTCTGATGTGTTCAGAGCAAAGAACTCACCTGACTTCATGGTGAGCTCTAGATTTGAGATGATCATGGAGAATTGTCTTGAAAGGTGGAAAGGAAGCTGGGTTGACTAGTCATTGGGTAGAGGCTGCCCCTGGGAAGGACACATGACCTTGGTCGAGGTGGTTAACTTCAGATGAGGAAAATGCTGGGGGTGGGTAAATGTAGATGCCAGACACTGGCTGTTTACATCAGCATCAGAGTGAGTAGTGAGTGCTTTAGTTTTGCAGGGTTGATCTTATTGGTGACCCACATCATCTACTAAAATAACACTTGTCACCATCACCTTAAGATTTTACCCAACCTGGGAGATTACTGGAAAGAAGATGAAAACACAGTCTGTTTTGGGTTTGACATTTCTTTCCTAAAGTAGTCTTCTGAAGGCTATGTCTAGGAAGAAAAAAATTATGGGAGTCTCAATCCCCAAATTGGCAGTTAGAAACATAGTCTGAAAAACCAAAGCAATTCTAGGTAATTTGATATTCTTTACATTCCATGGTCTTTTTTTATCTCCTCTAACATCACTGCCATGTTACTTTTGGTATGCAATTACTCCAAAACAACACTCAGCACCTAATGATGCTGTCCAAAGTCTATTTTTATCACTATTCTGTAAGCCATGTTAGATGAACCTTTTGACTGTTGTCAAAGAAACTGGTTTCACTCTACAAACGAGAAGATTGGAAGTAATGCAAATAACAACACATGAAAAAAGAGTAAAAATAGCACAATTGGTTTTAGTTTTTGCAAAGTCAAAATTTACGCCTTGGGAGGAGGACACAGATGTAAACTCCTTGCCATATTGTTGACTTCTCATAATGAAAGATAAGTGAATAATGGAATGCTAAGAAGACCATGAAATTTAGGAAGTATGTGGTATTTGTTTAATATTTTAATGAGCTACATTTAAAACGATGGAAACTCTGTTCCATACAAGAAATATTAGAAATATGTTCTGAGTGGAAATTAGATACTGCGTTAGTAACTACTGCACACATACATAACTGAGCACCTTATCTTTATAATAACATATTCTGGGGAATTTAAAGAGGAATGTATTGGAGACAACAGTGTAAGAAATGTGAAGGGAAACACATGTCTACTGGGAACTGACTCATGATTTTATGAATTGTCTTTTCATGGAATCCAGTAATGTGGCCATCACCACGGTGGTTTAGTGGGATTTGCTTAGTAACAGTTTTTTCAAATTTATGCACCAGTTTCATTATTGTATCCGGGCAGCGGTGGCGTTATTTTCATATCCAGTGATGGTGATTGGGTCTTGTATCTCATTGCTCCTTTACTTGGAAAATGAATAGCAGCATCATGCTTTGAGCAAATAGGAGTAAGAACTAGTCCTTTTTGACCAATGATCTTAGGGTGATGTTTGGGGTCTACTGTGAACTTGAGTTTAAAATTTGTTAATGCTAGATCTATTTCATTTTGTAAAGCCTTGACTCCTACTCATAAGCTGGGCTTGGTTTATTCTACATTGGCAGCAAGGCCAGTGATAAAAAGGATATCAGATACCAATCCGGGTGCTGATATATGTATATTAACTTCTAACTCATCCATTTTCTTTCATATCTCTCTTCCTGTCTGACCAATGATATAATGGTGAGGGTCAAAGGGCATCTCTAGTGCAGCAGTGACAGGACTTAAAGCTTCAAGGGCTTCCATGGCTGCTGCACACTCTTCCTTTTGGCCAGAAATAAGTATGGTGTCACATTTCCTTGGGGAAATAGAAGCAGCTTCTGTAGTGCTCTTTTCCCTAACTTCTTCTGCATTTTGCTGAACAGTTGGATTTATATTAGTAACTGAGTTCTTCTCTTTATCTGAGAATTAGATCTGGACATAATAATCTGTAATAATTTGTTGGATTAGAGAACACATTTGTCCCATGATAAAATGATGGAACTTCTGGGGAATAACAGATTCTGTTGTGACTTGACTATCCAAGTCCTCAGAAATCTCATGAATATGCTTCTTGGCTGCTTCCACAAAAGGCTTTGCTCCTTTGATTGTGACTTTGTTTCTCTGTTTTCCTGACTATGAATAGTTAATACTAACACCACCACATTCATCAGTCATCTGCTGAAAAATCGGGCCTCTTCTCTTGAAAAAATGGTGGTGGTAAACAGGATTTATCAGTATGTCCTCCTCTACAATGTTATCTAGATTTGTAATTAGTGCCACTAGTCCCTTTTGTGCATCTTTGACAGCCTTCTCTGTTCCTTTAATAGTTAACAATTCTTGATCCTTGTCCTCAGGGATAGGGAAAATGATGTGTGCTCCAATCTCATTACAGACTTTGGAAACATTGCCACCATTTTTATTCATGAGGAATTTGTGATACTGTGGTTTGACGTGGAGAATTACAGTATGACTCTTGGTTTGCTCTTCTTCTGCTAGTTGTAGCAGTTTTGTCTTGGCCTTTTCAAGACTATGGGCAGGGCCCCTAATAATGACTCTTTGAAGGCCTGAGTCCATTTTTGGAAAGTGGATGTGGATCCTTCCACATTCTTGTATGATTGCACCAATCAAACAGTCTTTAGAATTGGTAAGAGACTTGTGTAGATTGGAAGGAATAGAAATTTCTACCTCTGAACTATTGGTTATATGTTTCTGAGTTGGAAGAATCCAGTTAGAAGCTACTTCACAGTTTGCAGGTTTTCCACTGATGACAATATCTTCTGAGTAGCCACTTGCCGACGGAGGATTACTTTTGGTGTTGCTTGCTGCACAGATTTTTTTTATGTTTGCACCTCCTCTTCCATTGACATTTCTGTGAGGCTTTTTAAAGTTGGGAATAGTTACGGAATAGCTACTCTCTACAATGCCTGTCACCACATTCTCCAAATATTGTGTGCATTTTTCTATTTCATGTTTTGGCCTTCTAAGTTGGACTGTGTCACTTTTTTGTGCTAGGTCAGGAAAATGAATCATCACCTCAGGGAATTTCTTCTGGATGTCATGGATCCGTTCACCTTTCCACCCAATGATTGCGGAGTGAATCCTTGCTGAATTATTAAGTCGTTGCTGTGCTCGTTTTCTAAATGACCAGCAAGTTCAAGAAGTTCTCTCTTGGCTTGTTGGACACCCTGAGATTCCCCCTCAATTCTAATCAAGTTATTCTTTTCATTTTTATGAGATTAGCACAGAAACTTTATTCCTCTCTTTAATTTGCTTTACGATAGCACCATTCTTCCCTATCAAATGTTTCTGAAGCTTTTAGTCAACATTGATTTCTGCATAATCCATCCTGTTAATTGTATCTTTGCCTATGACCTCAATTTGTTCTTGCACATAATTTAAATCTTCTTTTTGTCCTTTTATTGTTATTTTATCTCCTTCAATAAATTCGATGTGAACTTGTGGCACGCTCTGGGTGATTTTGGATATATTACAACCTTTCTTACCAATGATAAATCTGTAAAGCCAGGAAGGTACAAAGATAGAGGAAACAGTGTAAACCTTGGTTTTCAAACTGGCTTTGGCAAATGCCTTCCTTAAGCTTCCAGGCTCACCTTGCTCTGTCACAGAATCTGACATGCTCTCTAAGGGTAAGATCTCTATTGAAATTCTAGTGCTTTCCAAGTTCACCTGGACAGAATTTCTCTTGGGACCTATGGTACCCTTGTGATGAATTTTCATCTCCATATCTATGAGTGAGGTTTTCTTTTTAATACTCTCAAAAGTCTCCTTTACACAAGCCTGAGCCTGACTAAGCTGTTGCTTTTTTTCGGTAAAGCCTACTTGTGTCTGATTGACACTAGGTGGCAGAAAATGGATGTGTGACTCTGTTTCTGGTATAATTTTGTCAAAAGTTTTATTGGATGGTCCAGGAGTGGAAGGAAAAAATGCTTTTTTGCACATCTAACTTCTCTACAGCACACTTGACTTGATCAGTAGACATACCTAAGACTTCATGTAAATCCTTCTTCATGACCTCTTTGGTGCCAACAGTCTTAATCCAATTGTTGTGATTATCTGGGCCTAAGTTCTGTATGTTGGTTGCATCTTTTTCTTCCAAGTCTTGTATTTCTCCTCCAGTCCTGCCTATAACAAAGCAAGGATGTTCTTTTGGAACGGAGATTGTAGTTAAAACTCTATCCTGAAACCATGCAAAAATCTCCTTCTGAGCTTTCATGACAGTGTCTGGTTCACCAGAGGCTATAATGCAGAGGCCCTGGTCTTTGATAAAAATTAACTCTAAGTTGGCATTAGTCTTTTGCATGATATCTAGGTAAAGTTTTCCTTGTCTATCTTCACCAACCTGGTGACATACTGTTTCTCCTCCAGAGGCACATGAAAGACTTGAGTGGTGACTGAGGTTGTGATAGGCTGGCTATTAATTCTGAAGAATTCAGCAGGTTCCTGAGCATTTTCCAACCAATTTGTTTCCTCTAGGAGTTGACGGAATTTATCTTTGTACATTGCAGCGCTCTTCTGAATTTAAAGCAGTAACATAATTGCCTTTTTGAATGGACCTACTTTGGTGCTCAGTTAAATTTTTTTTGGAACTCATTGTTGATTTTCAAATACATACAATTTAGATATGTTGCAGCTAAATGGTCAGAAGCCAGAAAAGTCTACTTGTAGCTGCCTTTTTTCATATTACTGTATGTGAAAAATAAACATTTTAAAGATGTAATTCCTTCCAAGTTCATCCCTAAACTCACGTCAATAAAAAATAAAATCCTAGTATTTACACAATTTGGCAAAAATGCCCAAGTCTTATCTATTTTACTCTGATGAAAGTACTGAGATAAGTCTTAATTTATAGAGACTTAGAAGAAACATCCACCATTTTTCTAAAGGACAGGAAGATATCCTTGGATTAGTCTTATCAGAGTCATCAACAACCCTCATTTTGTCTAAGTGAATGTCATCATTTTTTGACACTTAATGCTATTAACTTCATACTACTTTTGGAAAAACATAATTCTCTAATCTTCAATGATAACACATTTTCCATGGTTCCCTATTTTTCTTAACAGCTTTATAGAAGAATAATTTATATACTGTAAAATTCACCCACTTATGCATATAATTTAATGATTTTTAGTTCATTTACAGTGCGGTGGAACCCTTACATCAACCCACTTTTAGAACATTTCCATCCCCCCAACAAGATGCTTCATGCTCATTTGCACGTAACACTGTTTCCACACACACATCCAGGCAAACACTAATTCATTCATTTTTCTCTATATACTTGCCTTTTCTAGACATTTTATAAAAATGCTCTTATATAGTACGTGGGACCTGTTTCACCTTGATTCTTTGCCCTAACATTATGTTTTTGAGGTGCACAAACGTTACTGATTGTATCAGTAATATATTCCTTTTTATTAATGGATAATGTTTCAGATATATTTACTTTTATCTTAATAACTATTCTGACTCCATCTCATTCCTGGCTCCAAAATCTCCAGTGGGATTCTCCATATTGAATTGTTATAGGGTGCTCTTTTGGACTCATTTCTTTGTCTATATTTTTCCATATGTGATGTAATTTAGATTCAAATCATTGAATATCTTTGGTAGGCTGATGCTTCTCAAATATAATACCCCAACCATGATTTACAATGTGTATAGGCATAAGCCTTCTCCATATCACCACTGGAATATCTAATAGTCCTTTCAAACTTAATACATCAAGGGAATTCTTGATTTTATTCTGTCTTTCTACTTTTGGAATATTCTGAAACTTGGAAAATGGTACCTGACTTTCCTCCTTTTGCTCAGGCCAAGTATGTGGTGTCATCTTTGACTTCTAATTTTCTCTCACATTACACATGCACAGTAATAACATTCTTGTTAATCTAAGTCTGACCTTTTCTCATAATTTTAAACCTATATTCCTAGTCTAAGTCAGCATGTCAGTACTGTGACAAGCATTAAAATGCTATACCACTCCTATTTTTGTCCACTTGTGGCCTATTCTCCACAAAGCATCCAAATAACAGGTGATGTCAGCATCATGGTGGCATAAGACAGTCCTCTTTTTTGTCTCCCTTTTTTAACAATAAATTGGATATCTACCTATGAACAAGAGCACCATTTTTGGAGTTGTGAGATCCAGCACAATACACCAAAACACTCAGGAGGAGTCTCGCCTGCCTGTGCATCTGGTAAGAGGTGGACAGACCTCAGTATGGGCTGTGGAACTAGCAGAGTCACAAACCTCCACCAACCCCCCTTGTCACAGTCAGGAAAAAACCTGGAGAGTGCTGACTTGGGCAGATAACCATGAACGAAAGAGAATTTCCAGATGTTCATGCTTTCCAAGTAGGAGATTCCAACACCACAGTGGAGAAAAAAAATATGTGTTTTGTCACAGTGGAGATGGTAAGAGGAACTTTCCTAGTGCTGAACTCCTCCCCCAACAAGGCAACATTGTGCAGGAATGAAATATCTGATGGTGGTGAGCTCTCTGTGAGAAAAATGAGAGCAGTGAGTCAGTGCCTGGCTACTGCAGTAGAGTGGAATGCTGCTAGTGAAACCTATTTCTCTCCAGCAGGTCTCAGAATAATTGGGAGAAAAGAGGATATCCAGGAAGAGGCAGATAATATCAAATGGCATTAAAAGAACATGGTTCCTGCTGACTGTGTTCAAAAGTTCAACAGGAAGTCCACTCAGGAGCTTTTAGGTGTAGCTCACCAAAGGAGATCCCCAACAAGTCTGCAGGCACCCTCAATGCTGTGAATGCTAAACCCACACCTGCCCCCACTCTGTGGCCACATCGTTGTACATGCTCCCAAATACAGTGTCAAAAGCAAGTCCAGTAATCAGAGTGCTATTTGAAAAACAGACCAGGATTGTGGACAAAGGAGAAACCACAAACTTAGCTATAGCACTACTTTCTAGAAAACAAGAGAGGTGACCAGTAGCCAGCCTTCTGAGTGGTAAGAACCAATGAATTCTGCCATAAGAGAGAGCAAGAAGAGTGGATCAGGTGTACCCATGCAAAAGAGGAAAAAACCCATATAGAACAGTATCAACAAAGAGTATACCCCATCTGAAGGAAGCCATTGAAGATTTAAGAGTTCTTCTACTTCAGATATGAAAGTTGCATTGCAAACCTAAAAGGATCATAAAAAGTAAAGGAAACATATCATCACTAAGGATAACAATAATGCTCCAATAACTGAGCTCAATGGCACATGTGTTTGCAATTTAGGTGATAAAGAATTTAAAATAGCTGTTTTGAAGAAGCTCAATAAACTACAAGAAAATTCAGAAAGACAATTCAAATAATGAGAGAAAAATACAAGAGCAAAATATTCAACAAATAGATAGAAATCACAAAAAGACAGAAATTCTGGAGTTGAAGACTTCAATAAATTAAATTAAAAAATGCAATAAAGATCATCCATAGCAGAGTAGAGCAAATGGAAGGCAGAATAAGTGAGCTAGAGAACAGGAATTTTGAAACAACTCAGTCAGACCAGAGCAACAGCAACAACCAAAGAGCAAAACAAATCTATGTAATTCAAGCAATTCCATCAAGAGAACATATATTAGAATAATCAAGATTGCAGAAAGAGAAAAGAGAGAGAAGAGGGCAAAATTTTTCATCTTTCATCACCTGAAACTTTCAGAGATCTGTATTTAAAATACAGTGTTCTCTATTAAACGAAACCTAGGAGTTATGAGGACATTGGACTGTAGTTTATTTATATGGGATTTTAAGAGGATAGGAAAGGTCTCCCCTCTAAATAAAGTTCAGGATATATTACAAATTTAGATACTCGGACTCCTCTCTGCAATATTATTGTCAGAAAAGTTCTAAAAGATTTTCTTTGTTCTGCTATTAATGCAAATAGACCAACTGTTACTGAGAATTCATAGACACCTTAATAAAAATTAAAAAAATACAGTACAATATAAATGTTCAAGCAAAGATGAACTTACATCATCAATAGAATTTCTAGGAAGAATTTGAATCACTTAATAAAGAGTTTATTTACTCTGAAATTGAGCAGTATTTTTTTTAACATTTTGCTTTGACTGTAAGTCTGTTGAGATGTAAATATATAAAAGTGTTTTTTTATTTTTTATTTTTTTTAAAGATTTTATTTTTTTCCTTTTTCTCCCCAAAGCCCCCCAGTACATAGTTGTATATTCTTCGTTGTGGGTTCTTCTAGTTGTGGCATGTGGGACGCTGCCTCAGAGTGGCTTGATGAGCAGTGCCATGTCCGCGCCCAGGATTCGAACCAACGAAACATTGGGCCGCCTGCAGCGGAGCACGCAAACTCAACCACTCAGCCACGGGGCCAGCCCCAAAAGTGGTTTTTTTAAATGATGTGATTTGGCACTAAAAATAGAAGATACAAAAACACACTTACACATATACACATAAAACACCCTCAGAAAGTCTTGGAAATATTTTAAAAACTTGTCGTTTGTCAATTTTTAATTATGGCTTAATGATTGATTCAAAAAGTGTTGAATAAATATGGAGTTTTTTTAGTGATTTTATAATCAAAAGGCAGTGGTCTGTCTATTGAATTTTCCATTTAATTATCAATATGTTGCTGTGTAGACCTACAAACACCCCTTGTAAGGGGTGAATTATGAGATGTATCTAAGTTATCTCTAAAACACTATGCCCCTTAAGACTGTCAGAAAAATTTGCACAAAATTTTGGGCAACACTGTGACATAAAATATTAAACTCAACCAATTTATATTTCAGATATATTCCACTCAACTGGTAAACAAAACTTAAAAATCTAAAAAGAAAGAGAAAATATATTATAAAATGCTGCTGGTAAAATAGACCATATAAAAGATGAACAATGAAGAAAATTAAAATAAAATTGGCATACACAGAAGTTGCTAGAGAAAGTATCATGATTCAACAACATCATCACCATCATCATACTCATCATGATTACCATCATCATCAACGAGCAAATATCAGAACACAATCCAGTAGAAGTTTCAAATGTCAAAAAGAAGAGAAAGAATACCGAGAAAACCAACAAAGAAAAAAATGTAACTGCAAGGGGGAAATTAACAGGGGGGTCTGAGTAAGATTTAAGTCATTGAGCATCCAAGGAATGTGAGGGAAATTCAGAGAGAAATTTGTGTGTGTGTTTGTATGTGTGTAAGATTGGCCCTGAGCTAACATCTGAGGCCAATCTTTCAATTTTTGCTTGAAGAAGATTGTCTTTAAGCCAACATCCATCCCAATCTTCACCTATTTTGCATGTGGGATGCTGCCCCAACATAGCTTGATGAGTAGTGTGTAGGTCCATGCCTAGGATCTAAATACATGAAATCCAGGCAACCAAAGCTTAGTATGTGAACTTAACCACTACACTACCAGGTTGGCCACAAAGACAGAATTTTCATGGACTTTGTGACCTAACATAAAACCCAGCCAAGGTGGAAACATGTTCATAGGCGTGATATCAGTCCATACTAGCATACTGAAGTTAACACTGCACCCAAGTAGGAGATGAAACCTGAAGCACTATATATAATTAAATAGGTATATGATTATAAACACAAAAATACATAAGATTAGTACCATGAATAATTATAGATTTCATGGTATGGTGGACACAGATATCATAAATAAGTAGAAATTGTGATGATAGATTATAAATAGGTACCAGCAAAAGAATAATTAGAATATTACAATCTATGAATGCGTCTGATACACTTCCCCAAATGAAGAATGAAGGAAAATATGAGACCTGCCAAGCTTGAATTGTCAGACTGCTATGAGAGGACACTATCATTGCACATCAGAAGATTGCCTGGGCAACTTCAACTTGGGAGGGACTCTAGGACTTTCTACTGGGAAAGTCCACGCATTTGGCCATATACACAAAATATAACAAATAAAACCCAGGATAAGTTTAAAGCAAAGAAACCAGTGTCTAGAGAGAATGTAGTAGACCTTACAAAGTTCAAGGATAAAGGTCAAAACCGACAAAAAATCCAGAAAAAGGAAAACTGTGTTACCTGGAAAGGGTGAGTAATCAGACTGGTATGAGATGGCTCTGAAACATAGTGTGCATGAAGGTTGTCAAGAGGACGTAGAATATTGAGGGAGTTTATGACATCACCGTAAAAAGCCAAACAAGATGGCCACTTGTTTACAGTATGAGGATTGGCCTAGGTTAGGATATTAAAGCGAGAGATATAAATAAAAATATTTAAAAGAAGAAAACAGGCTCAGAAACATTATGAGATAAAATACATGACGATTAAAGAAATAAGACATGAATAATTTGGAAGAAGCAATAATAGAGTGACAAGCACTGAAAGGAGAACATTTTCATATACTCGAATATATGGGTAAGCCATGCTGATTTAAACTTGAAACTTTATTTGAACCAAAAGGCATGACTTGTGGCTTAACAAAACTACATTGTACATCTGCTTTAATCATAATCCAAAGTAAAAAATGTTCTCTTTGAAGAGAAGAATTGAGGCCTCCTTTCCTATGCCCCTAGCATCCTTTAAAGATAAGTCTCACTTTCCATAGCTCTGGGGTCATGGTGGTCCACTGGGTACATGCTAAACTGTAACAAATGATCTCTTTGAACTCTTGAAAGAATGGACACCTGTCATACTTGGGGCATGTCTCTTTGTTTTGAAGGGCTGTATACCTATGCTGAAATTCACTCTTTTCCAGAGTACTTCATTCCTTTGTGAAGGCTGCCCTCCCAGGCTATAGTGCTCAGTTTGGCTCAAATGAAATTCTCTCTCCTATCTCTTGCAATAGAAGGATTATTGATTATGTGTATTGACACTATCTGTAAGGAAGTTTGCTAAAAATTAGAACATTACAATTATATTTAAAATAAATAAACATTCCAGAGATGAGGATGCAAATCAAACAAATAGCACACCATATAAAAATAAAGTAAGCTAATATATAGATATAATATAGTGAAACTTTCATATATCAAGGGTCAAGTTAGAAACTTCAAAAAGCCAGGAAAGATAAAGAAAATATATTACCTGGAAAGAGGAAATCATCAGACTTGTCTAATTTGTCTCTGAAACATGATGTCCATAAAGGTGGTTGCCATGACAACCTAGAATTTTGAATTTCTGATGTCATAATACAAAACCACTGAAGATGGCTGCATGTCCTCAGTGCTCAGTTTGAACTAGCCTAAGATATCAAAGATTCATACAAGTGATAATATAATTCAAAGACGATGCCCCAAAATAACAAAAGCACTCACACATTGTGCTATAAAACAGATGGTTATTAAAGAAATACAAAATTGATAACTGGGAATGAATGAGAACTGACTGACAAACATATATAAGGGTGATAGCTGAGAAAGACCATTACAATTATACTAAAACAAAGAAAAAGCTTACAGAAAAATTAAGTCAAACAAAAAGCAGACCAGAATAATAAAAAAAGAAAGATGTCAGTATTTACATATAATGCGCTTGAACGTTTGAAAGTCACAGAAAGTAACAACCCAAAAAACTCCAGACAAGGCAAAACATATGTTACCTGGAAAGGATGAGTTTTCAGACCGCTCTAAGCTGGCTCTGAAACACTGTGAACATGAAGGTTGCCAGGACAACATAGACACAATTATGAAATATTCTCAGACATCACAGTTTTAATAAAAAACAACCTGTCCACATCGACACAGTGCTAGAATTGGCCTAAACTAGAATATTAAAGCTACATTCCACTCAACTGCCAGTTAAAAATTGAACATTAAAAGGGCCAGCTGGTGGCACAGAGGTTAACTTCGCATGTTCTGCTTTGGCAGCCCAGGGTTCTCCAGGTCGAATCCTGGGTGTGACCCTACGCAATGCTTGTCAAGCCATGCTGTGGCAGGCATCCTACATAAAGCAGAGGGAGATGGGAACATATGTTAGACAGGGCCAGTCTTCCTCAGCATCAAGAGGAGCATTGGCAGTAGATGTTAGCTCAGGGGTGAACTTCCACAAAAAATAAATAAACAAGTAAAAGTTTAAAAGTATACAAGATTTGACCATTAAAGTAAAGCATGAAAATAAGAAGAATAACATACCTAGGAATAACCTTAACCAAAGAGGAGAAAGATCTGTAAACCGAAAACTATAAAACATTTGGAAAGAAATTCAAGAAGACACAAAGAAATGGAAGGATATTCCATGCTCTTGGAATGGAAGAATTAACACAGTTAAAATGTCTGTACTCAGATCTCGTCAAGATGGTGGTGTAAGCAGAGTCTGAACTCATCTCCTTCCATGAACACAACCAGGTTACAATGAATTTTGGAAAAATTACCCTGGATACAAAACTGAAAACTGGATAAAAAGAACCCTCACAACAAGGGACAGTACTGATGAAGGTGGAATATGCAGAAGTTCCTGCTGGAGAGGGAAAAAGCCACCTTTGGGAGCAGCAGATCTTCTCAGTCAGCCGGGCGGGAGCCACCTTAATGTATGTAGCCCTCCCTGAAGGAGTGCTGTCCAGAGCAGGGGCCAGTACTGCTATAAGCATCTTTCAGACTCAGCCCACCTGAGATCGAGGCCTTACTGTCCGGCTTCACTGGCTGTTAACCAAAGCGAGGATACCCCTAGAAAAGCTATTGGCTGAAAGCCAAAAAGACTAAGGTCTTAAAGGGCCCACATGCAAACTCATTCATTGTAGCAACCTAAAATCACCAGAGAGAAGGCTGACAGTCCTTTGGTGAAACATGTCTCACCTTGTGGATTCTGGGAGCATCTTGGTGAGAGGAGGAACATCTCCTGAGACTGAGGCATTGGTGGGGATCATTGTTCTGAACTGGTCCAGGCATGCTGTCACAGACCTGGCTGGGCATCATTGAAGTTCCTCCCTTGGACTGTTAGCCCAGGGGTCTGCCACACCCACTAGAGCACAGATTTAATCCAGTTCAGCCAGGGCAGGCAACCTGCCCTAGGGACTGGCCCCACCTAACAACAAACCCTCAGGCTACTTTTGAGCGTGCATTGACTGGGTGCCTTGATGCTCTAGAGGCAGGCAAGGTGTCAGCCTCTGTGGTGCAGGGGCAGTGTGAAGACCAGGTGAACAGTGGGGGACATTGGTGGAGAGGTGGGGGCCTCTGCAGTGCAGCATCGGGTGATGCTCCAGAGGGTTGAGAAGTGTGCAGGGACCAGGACTGTGTTGATGGTGTGTGTGGTCCTGGAGGGGTGAGGCTTATCAGTGGCAGAAGATCTGTGCTTCACAAATAGCCATAAAAAGGATCAGCCCCACCTTCCAAAGCCTGAAACAATTGAGTGCTCCTGTGTCTAGGGCCAGATCCACTCAGCTGCACTCCTAAGAGAACTGACAACAAGCTTGTAAGCCTGAGGCCTATCACAACTGTAAGCTCCTGAGCCTACCAACCAGCTACACTAGGTAGCAACCCAATTAAGAGGAAAACTGCAATAGGAGTGTGCTGATAGTGTTTGTAGCCAATGATGCTGAGGCTCTCCAAACCGGATTTACAAACAGCTGGCGAGGGAAAGAAAGACTAGACTCCCTGGATTCCTGCAGTGGGAGCAACACTGCCACAGCAGAAGGACACAAGTAGCCCACAAAGGGGTCACTCCTAGAACTTCAGGACTGGTGTTGAGAGGGAAGCACACTGCTGGGCCTCATAAGGCATCTCATACATAAGCCCACTTCTCCAAGATCAGGAGACATAGCCATCTGACCTAATACATGGAAATAAGCACAGAGGAAGAGGCATAATGAGGAGACAAAGGAATACTTTCCAAGAAAGGGAACAGGACAAAACTCCAGAAAAAAGACTAAATAAAACAGAAATAAGTGACCTACTCAACAAAGAGCTCAAAAAAAAAATATCATGAGGATGCTGACAGATATGGGGAGAAGACTGGATGAACACAGTGAGCACATCAGCAAAGAACAGGAAGATATTTAAAAAATCAGAAATGAAGAATACAATACCGAAAATGAGAAATTACTAGAGGGACTTAACAGCAGAGCACAGGATGCAGAAGAATGGATAAGCGAGCTAGACAAAAGCCTAGAGGAAATCACTTAAGCAGAACAACAACAAAAAAAGAATTAGACAGAATAAGCACAGTCTAAGGGAACTCTGGGACAATATCAAGGGTGCTAGCGTTCAGATTATAGGTGTCCCAGAAGGAGAAGAGAGAGACAAAAGGGCAGAAAATTTGTTTGAAGAAATAATAGATGAAAAAGTTCCTAATCTGAGGAAGCAAACAGACATCCAAGTTCAGGAAGCACAGAGAGCTCCAAACAAGATAACACCAAAGAGGCCCACACCAAGACATATTATAATTAAAATATCCAGAATTAAAGATAAAGAGGGAATCCTAAAAGCAGCAAGAGAAAGGCCACAAGTTACATATAAAGGGAAGCCCATCAGGCTATCAGCAGACTTCTCAGCCAAGACACTACATGGGAGAAGAGAATGGAATGATGTATTTAAACTGCTAAAAGGACAAAACTTACAGCCAAGAATACTCTATCCATCAAGGTTGTCATTCAGATTGGAAGGAGAGATAAAGAACTTCCCAGACAAGTAAAAGGAGTTTATCACCAAGAAACCAGTTCTACAAGAATGGCTGAAGGGACTTATTTAAGTGGGAAAGCAATGACCACAAATACAGAAAAAATTATTATCAAAAAACAAAAAACAGGGAGTAAAATCACTTCTAAAGTTAAAAATATAGTAAAGGTAGTAGATCAACTACCTGTGAAGATAATATGAAGATTAAAAGACAAATGTACTAAAACCACCTATTTCAATGATGAGGGTAATGGATAGACACACACTGAGCAAGAGATTATATATGATTTGAAAACCATAAAATGTGGGTGGATGTGAGTGAAAGAGTAGAGGTTTTAGAAAGAGGTCAAGCTAAAGAGTCTATCAACTCAATATAGACTGTTATATACATGGAATATTAAATAGGATCCTCATGGTAATCACAAATCAGAAAGGTATAATAAGCAAGCAAGAAAGGAAGAGAAAAGAAATCAAACATATTACTAAAGATAGCTATCAAACCACAAAGGAAGAGAGCAAGAGAAAAAGATGGGAACAGAGAAGAACTACTAAAACACCCAGAAAAAAAGTAACAAAATGGCAATAAATACACATTTATCAATAGCTACTTTAAACATCAATGGACTAAATGCTCCAATTAAATGCCATAGGGTGGTCAATTGGATAAAAAAACAAGACCCATGTATATTCTGCATACAGGAGACACACTTCAGACCTAAAGACACTCACAAACTGAAAGTAAAAGGATGGAAAAAGACATTCCACGCAAATGGCAAAGAAAAGAAAGCGGTGGTAGCAACACTAAGATCAGGTAAAATAGACTTTAAAACAAAAACTGTAACAGGAGACAAAGACAGGCAGTACATAATGATAAAGGGAACAATCCAACAAGAAAATATAACACTTGTATATATTTATGCACCCAACAAAGCAGCACTTAAGTATATAAAGCAATTATTAGCAGACATAAAAGGAGAAATAGGCAGCAACATAATAATAGTAGGGGACTTTTAACACTCCACTTACACCAATGGATAGATCATCCAAACAGAAGATCAACAAGGAAACACTGACCTTAAAGGACACATTAAACCAGATGGACTTAGAGGTATATACAGAACATTCCACCCAAAAAACACAGAATACAAATTATTTTCAAATTTACATGGAGCATTCTCCAGGGTCGATCATATATTAGGCCACAAAAAAAGTCTCAAAACATTTAAGAAGATCAAAATAATACCATGCATCTTTTCTGACCACAAAGGTATGACACTAGAAATCAACAACAGGAAGAAAACCCGAAAAGCCACAAAAATGTGGAGATTAAACAAAATGCCACTGAACAACGATTGGGTCAATGAAGAAATCAAAAAATTCCTGGAGACAAATGAAAATGAAAATAAGACATGCCAAAATCTGTGGGATACAGCAAAAGCGCTTCTAAGAGGGGACTTTATAGCAATTCAGGCCTACCTCAACAAAGAAGAAAAATCCCAGATAGACAATCTAAAAGGACATCTAAAGGAACCAGAAAAGGAAGAACAAACAAAGCCCAAAATCAGCCAAAGGAAGGAATTAATTACAATCAGAGCAGAAATAAACAAAATAGAGACTAAAAAACAATAGAAAAAAATTAATGAAACCAAGAGCTGATTCTTTGAAAAGATAAACAAAATTGACAAACCCTTAACTAGACTCACCAAGAAAAAAAGAGAGAAAGCTCAAATAAATAAAATCAGAAATGAAAGAGGAGAGATTACACCAGACACCTCAGAAGCACAAAAGATAATAAGAGAATACTATGAAAAGCTATACGCCAACAAATTGGATAATCTAGAAGAAATTGATGAATTCTTACAAACATGCAACCTCCCAAAACTGGACCAAGAAGAAGTAGAAAATTTGAATAGACCCATCACCAGTAAGGAGATTGAAACAGCAATCAAAAACCTCCCCCAAAATAAAAGTCCATGACCAGATGGCTTCCTTGGTGAATTCTACAAAACAATCAAAGAATACTTAAAACCTATCCTTCTCAAACTCTTCCAAAAAATTCAAGAGGAGGGGTTGCTTCCTAACTCATTCTACGAAGCCAACATTATCCTGATACGGAAACCAGCACAACACAACAAAAATAAAATTACAGGCCAGTATCATTGATGAACATCAATGCAAAAATCCTCAACAAAATACTAGCAAATCGAATACAACAATACATTAAAAAGATCATACATCATGATCAAGTGGGTTTCATTCTAGGGATGCAGGGATGGTTCAACATCCACAAACCTATCAATGTGATACACCACATTAACAAAATGAAGAATAAAAATTACATTATCATCTCAATAGATGCAGAGAAAGCATTTGACAAGATACAGCACACATTTATGATAAAAACTCTCAATAAAATGTGTATAGAAGGAAAGTACCTCAACATAATAGTGGCCATATATGACAAACCCACAGCTAATATCATTCGCAATGGAGAAAAACTGAAAGCTATCCCTTTAAGAACAGGAACCAGACAAAGATGCCCATTGTCACCACTCTTATTTCACATGGTATTGGAAGTCCTAGCCAGAGCAATCAGGCAATAAAAAGAAATAAAACGGATCCAAATTGGAAAAGAAGAAATGAAACTGTCACTCTTTGCAGGTGACAGGATTTTATGTCTAGAAAACCCTAAAGAATCTACTAAAAAACTTTTAGAAACCATAAAGGAATCCAGTCAGGTTGCGGGATAGATAATCAACGTACAAAAATCAGTTCCGCTTCTATACACTAACAACGAAGTAGCAGAAAGAGAAATTAAGAATACAGTCCCATTTACAATTGCAACAAAAAGAATAAAATCCCTAGGAATAAACTTAACCAAAGAGGTAAAAGAAATTGAAGAAGACACAAAGAAATGGAAAGACATTTTTGCTCTTGGATTGGAAGAATTAACATCGTTAAAATGTCCATACTTCCTAAAGCAATCTACAAATTCAATACAATCCTTATTGAAGTTCCAACAACATTTTTCACAGACATAGAACAAAGACTCCTAAAATTTATATGGAACCTAAAAGACCCCGAATAGCCAAAGGATTCCTGAGAAAACAGAACAAAGCTGGAGGTATCACACTCTCTGATTTCAAAATATAGTACAAAGCCATAGTAACCAAAACGGCATGGTATTGGTCTGAAAAAAGACACACGGATCCATGGAACAGAATCCAGAGCCCAGAAATAAACCCACATTTATAGACAGCTAATATTCGACAAGGGATCCAAGAGCATACGATGGAGAAAGGAGAGTTTCTTCAATAAATGGTGTTGGGAAAACTGGGCAGCCACTTGCAAAAGAATGAAAGTAGACTATTCCCTTACACCAGGCACAAAAATCAATTCAAAATAGATTAAAGACTTGGATGCAAAACCCGAAACCATGAAACTTCTAGAAGAAAATATTGGCAGTGTGCTCTTTGACATCGGTCTTAGCAGCATATTTTCAAGTACCGTGTCTTACCGGGCAAGGGAAACAAAAGAAAAAATGAACAAATGGGACTACATCAAACTAAAATCTTATGCCAAGCAAAGGAAACCATCAACAAAACGAAAAGACAACCTAACAATTGGGAGGAGATATTTGCAAACCATATATCAGATAAGCGATTAATATCCAAATTATAAATAACTCATACAGCTCAACAACAAAAAAAACCAACAACCCAATTAAAAAGTGGCCAAAAGATCTGAATAGAGATTTCTCCAAAGAAGATATATGGATGGTCAACAGGCATATGAAAAGATGCTCAACATCATTAGCTATCAGGGAAATGGCAAATCAAAACTACAATGAGGTATCACCTCACTCTGGTCAGAATGGTTATATTGAAGAAGACAGGAAACAACTAATGTTGGAGAGGATCTTCAGAGATGGGAATCCTTGTACACGGCTGGTGGGAGTCCAAAGTGGTGCAGCCCCTATGGAAAGCAGTATGGAGGTTCCTCAGAAAATTAAGAATAGATCTAGAATATGATCCAGCTATCCCACTGTGGGGTATTTATCCAAAGAACTTGAAAACGCAAAGGCATAAACATACCTGCACCCCTATGTTAATTGCAGCATTATACACAATAGGCAAGTCTTGGAAATAACCTAGTTGCCCATCAAGGGATGAATGGATAAAGAAGATGTGGTATTTATACACAATGGAATACTACTCAGCCCTAAGAAATGTTGAAATCTGGCCATTTGTGACAACATGGATGGACCTGGAGGGTATTATGCTGAGTGAAATAAGTCAGTGGGAGAAAGTTAAATACCATATGATCTCTATCATAAGTAGAAGATAAAAACAATGACAAACAAAACATGGCAATGGAGAATGGATTGGTGGTTACCATGGGGGAAGCGTGGGAATGTAAAAGAGGTGATTAGGCTCACATGTGAGGGGATGGACTATAATTAGTTTTGGGGTGGTGAACATGATGTAATCTACAAAGAAGTTGAAATATATTATGATGTACATGCAAAAGCTATATAATGTTATAACCCAATTTGACTCCAATTAAAAATAAATAAAATTGCAAAAAAGAAAAAAGAAATCTATACTTCCTTACTATTTACTATAGTATAAAAATGATATAACTTTGGGGAAAATTATTTAGAAATTATATTCACTATTAAATTATATTGATATAAATAAAATTAAAACTAATTGACCAAAAAAAGGTTTGTACTTCCTAAAGCCATCTATAGATTCAATACAATTCCAGTCACAGTTCCAATAATATTTTTCACAGAAATAAATCAAAGAATCATATAATTTATATCCAACAACAAAAGGCCCTAAATAACCAAAGGAATCCTGAGGACAAAGAACAAAGCTCGATGTATCACACTTCCGGATTTCAAAACATATGACAAAGCTCTAGGAAGCAAAATGGCATAGTATTGGCACAAAAACAGACACACAGATCCATGGAACAGAATCGAGAGCCCAGAAATAAACTCACACATGTATGGACAGCCAATTTTTGACCAGAGAGCCAAGAAGACACAATGGAGAAAGGAGAGACTCTTCAATAAATGGTGCTGGGAAAACTGGACTGTCACATGTAAAAGAATGAAAGTAGACCATTATGTTACACTATGCACAAAAATCAACTCAAAATGGATTAAAGACATGAATCTAAAACTTGAAACCATGAAATTTCTAGAGGAAAACATAGGCAGCATGCTCTTTGACATCTGTCTTAGTGCATATTTTGAAGAACGATGTCTGACTGGGCAAGGGAAACAAAAGAAAAAATAAACAAATGGGACTACATCAAGCTAAAAAGCTTCTGCACACCAAAGGAAACCATCAACACAATGAAAAGACAGCATAACAACTGGGAGAAGATATTTGCAAACCACATATCGGATAAAGGCTTAATATCCAAAATATACAAAGAACTCATAGGTCTCAACAAGAAAAAACCAACGACCCAATTAAAAAATGGGCAAAAGATCTAAACAGAGATTTTTCCAAAGAAGATATACAGATGGCCAACAAGTGCATGAAAACAAGTTCATCATCATTAGCTATCAGGGAAATAATAATCAAACCTACAGTGAGGCATCATCTTAATCTGGACAGAATGGCTATAATTAACAAGACAGGAAACAAAAAGTGTCAGAGAGGATGTGGCGAGAAGGGAACCCTCGTACACTGCTGGTGGGAGCATAAACTGGTGCAGCCGCTATGGGAAACAGTATGGAATGTCCTGAGAAATTTAAGAATAGATCTACTATATGATCCAGCTATTCCTCTGCTGGGTATTTATCCAAAGAACTCGGATACACTAATGCATAAAGATGCATGCACCCCTATGTTCATCGCAGCCTAATTCACAATATCCAAGACTTGGAAGCAAGCTAGGTGCCCACAAAGGGATGAATGGAAAATGAAGACGTGATATATATACACAATGGAGTACTGCTCAGCCATAATAAATGATTAAATCCAGCCATTTGTGACAAGAAGAATGGATCTTGAAGGTATTATGCTAAGTGAAATAAGTCAAAGGGAGAAAGTCAAATACCACATGATCTCACTTACAAGTAAAATATAAAAACAATGACAAACAAACACATAGCATGGGAGATTGGATTTGTGGTTATGAGAGTGAAAGGAAGGTTGGGGGAGAGTGAAAGAAATGAAAAGCATAAGCTTGTGGTGACGGCTTGTAATTAGTCTTTGAGTGGTGAGCATGATGTAATCTACACAGAATTCTAAATATATTATGATGTACATTTGAAAGATATGTAATATTATAATCCAATGTTACTTCAAAAAATAAAATAAAATAAAAAATTGAAAAATAGCATGCAGATTTATGGCATAAAAGTTTTGATGGTGATAGAGATTAGAAGAGATTAACTTACAAGGATTGATAGTATAGTCAAAATTCTTAATGATGCTACTGAAAAGGAGACTATTACAATTAGATTAAGAGGAATACTAAGAAAAGAACATTTTCAATGCTAAACACGTGAAGCAACTTTAAATGTTACTGAATATAACGTTAATATTAATTACCATTATGAATAATAAAAGCAGCCAACATCTAGACAAGTTCAGGCAAAATATATGTTAAAACATAAATTTCAGTTGACTAATTTGGAAGATCTAATTGTCTTTTTTAAATGAGTCCTGAATGACCTGGCAGGCAGAGAGATATTCTGAGAGGTTACACATGTCAGAGTTTTACATCAAGGAGGACAGACCAAGGAAAGGAAGTCAACAGAAAGAAAAAAGAAATGAAACTGCATTGGAGGAGAGTAAAAGTTTAGGTGATCTTGTCTTCTCATTGGCTAAACTGTGGCATTTTCCATTGCCTAGATTTGCTGCTGGGCAATAAGGAAGTCTTCCTCTTGATAGAATAGTAAATTAATTGTAATTTCTGTTTGTCAATGCAAGGTACTTTTCTTCATATTGGGGGTAGTAACAGCTGTGTTCATGTTTGGGGTAATTGACGATAAGTGGTCTGGCATGAGATCTCTTTTAAAGGCCTTCGTGACTCCAATTTTAGTTGCTTTCATTTATTGACTTAGCAGTTTCTCCCTTTTCATCAAGGTCTTTCTCTAAAATCATCCCTGATTAAGACTCAGGATTTTTGAAGTCAGTAGCTTTTGTCGCTTGGTGCCAGGAAGGACCTGTCTTGGATGTTCTGTTCCATGTTGGAGGGAAAGTACATGGACTGTAAACTGCTTGATGACACACTTGAGTTGCAAGGAAGAGTATTAGGGAGAAGTCTCAGGCTTTTCTCATTCAAAGTTTAACTTCAGTTGAGATTATAAGTGTAGGAAAGCATCTTGAAGTGCTGAGTTAACAACACCTCACTAGACATGTCATTTTTACAAAGGTTCACCAAGGAATAGGTACAGAACTTAAGAACAGGTATACAGAGCAGAATTAAAAATAGCTTAACAAACCCAGTTTGTAAGATGGTTCCAAGCCAGGAATCCAGACCCGAAGGTAACCAGTTAACTAGATCAAAAGACCATGGATTGTCACGTGAAATTTTTTGTCATCTATTCATGTGCAACACAAGGTGTTTGCTATGACACACATACCTGCTTGCTCAGCAAGTAGACAATCAAGGGCTATATAAGTACCCAAACCTATTTTAGCCAATGAGTCAAGCAATCCTTGCTGAGCTGAGACTGCTTTGGTCATGGAGTCAGTCAACTCTCCTAATGTAGGGAGAGATTTCCAATCATTTGTTCATTGGCACTCCCTGGAAATACTCTCAGGAATTATTCCCTGTAAAGGCAAGCCCAGAATCATGGAAGCCTCCAAGAAGTTCTCTTTGAAGGTGCTTATAGAAGTGTACTTGGCTGATTGACGGGGAGGCTTCCATTGTCATAAATAATGACAATACAACAGTGAATACATTAAGGGCATATTGTCCTTTTATTCTTCAGCTGTCAAGGCAATAAGTTGCCCAGGTATGTAGGCTATTACCAAACCTCCACATATAAAGATGTAGCTAGAAGTTGTACATAAGTCTCCAGCATGAGCAATGACATTCAGGGATCTATGTATTGGTATGGTGTAAGTGTTAGACCAATTCAACCAAGACTCAGATATTGTGCTATTACAACTATTTCATATTGAAAGACTACCTAAATATAGTGGCATTTGAAATTTCAGAAAAGTTATTTAGGGTGAACTAAGGAGTCATTGCTGTCTTGGTTTCTGATGACAAACCTAACAATTGGAGTTGTTCCCCTTTTTGAAATAGATTGGTAAATGTGTACAGGGGCATTGTCATTCCAAGATAGAGAGGGAGAAAATGAAGTAAGAAACAACAGCGAGGAATCAGTGCACAGGTCTGGTCCAGTCATCTTGCAAAAGCTTCTCCTTCAGATGCCATCTGTTTCACTTCCAGGAAATCTTAAATTTCAGGTGACTGGACAGTGTGCAGGTTCACTTGGGGTTTGATTCTTTCTTTCAATACAATACGTGAATTCAAGAGTCTCAGGGCTAATCTTTCTCACACATGCACAAAAATTATTAGAATCAATAAACAAAGACAATATACAGGAAGTAAAAAATTTTTAAAAATAATCAAAACTCCAATATTGACAGTCATTATCATGAAAATTTAAATATCAAGGATAGCTCTACTTCATAGACTTTTCACAATTTGATCATAATATATCTCTGTGCAGATTCCTTCAGATTTGTCTTGTTGGTCTTTGAGAATTATGAAACTGGATTTTAGTTTTCTTCCTATACTTAGGAAATGTCACCCAGTATTTCTTTAAATAAGCCTTCTGGTCGTGTCTGTCTTGTTTTCCTATCAAATCCATGACAAAGAAAGAAAGTGCCAAAGGTCAAAGACTATAAGAAGACATACGAATTCTTAATGTGCATGCATCTAGCAACAGAACATCACAGGATGGGAGACAAAAACTGATAGAACAGCAAGGACAAATATATGAATCCACTGTCATAGGTGAAAACTTCAAAACCCCTCTCTCAGAAGTGGACAGATCCATTAGGCAGAATATCAGTAAGGACATAGTTGAACTCAGCAATGCAATCAAATAATTGGATATAATAGACATCTATAGACTCTTACAACAACAGCAGTATACATCATCTTCTCAAGTTCACATGGAACATTCACCAACACAGAAAATATTCTGGGGCATAAAACACACCTTAACAAATTTAGAGGAATAGTAATCATGCTATGTCTGCTCTCAGACCCAAATGGAATGAAACAAGAAATTGATAACTGGAAAATTCCAAAGACTATGGAGATTAAACAAGAGACTTCTGAATAATATAGGCATCCAAAACATCTCAAAATAAATTAGAAATGTTTTAAACAATGTAAATGAGAACAACTTATCAAAATTTGTATGGTAGAGCAAAAGCAGTACTTTCAGGAAAATTTATAGCAATGAATGAATATATTAGAAAAGAAGGAAGATCTAAAATCAATCAGCTAATTTTCCCCCTTGGACACTAGAAACAGGAGAGCAAATTAAACCCAAAATAAGCAGAGAAATAGAAATAAGAATTATAGCAGAAATCAGTGAAATTAAAAAAGGAAATCAGTAGAGAATGCTAATAAATCCAAAAGACAGCTCTTTGAAAATCTCAAGAAAATCACTGTGTCAAACTAGGTGAACTATGTTAAAAGGAGAGAGCACACAAATTACAAATATCAGAAAATAGGAGATATCACTACAGATCCCACTGTAATTAAAAGGATAATGAAGAAATACTAAGAACAACTCTATGCCCATGAATTTGATAATCTACTTGAAATGAACCCATTCCTTGAAAGACACAATTTGCAAAAACTTACAGAGGAAGAAATATATGATTTGAATAGACCTAAATTTATTAAAGAAATTGGATCAACAATTAATAATTTTCCTAAACCAAAAACACTATGTCCAAATGGGTTCACTTGTCAATTCTATCAAATATTTAATGAATAAATTGTACCAATTCTCTACAATCTCTTTCTTTCAGATGATGGAACCAGATGGAGTAATTTCTAACCCATTTTATGTGGCATGCATTACCTAATACTAAAACCAGAAAAAGACATTAAAAGAAAAGTAGTCTATACACCAATATCTCTTGTGAACTTAGATGCAAATATCCTTAAGAAAATATCAGCAAATTGCATCAAAAATGTATAAGAAGAATTATACCACATTGAAGTAGAAATTACCACAGGTATGAAAGCCTGATTCAATTTTCAAAGGCAATTAATTTATTCTATCACATCAGCAGGCTAAAAAAATCACATGATCATATCAATAGATGCAAAAAACCATTTAAAAACCTATTGCAGATTAATAATAAAAACTCTCAGTAAACTAAGAATTGAGAGGAATTTTCTCAACTTAATAAAGACTCTCTACAAAAAATTACAAATAATATACTTAATGATGGGAATTAGAAGCTTTCTTACTGAGATCAGGAACAAAGTAGGGATGTCTCTTCTCACCACTCCTTTTCAATATCTTACTGGAAGTCCTTGCTGATGCAATAAGGAAAGAAAAGGAAAAAAAGAGGAACTCAGACTTGGAGAGAAGAAATAAAACTGAATTGTTTCACAGATAGCGTAATATTTTATGCAGAAAATCTGAAGTAATCAACCAAAAAGCTGCTGAAACTAATAATCTATTAGAGCAAGGTTGAAAGATAGAGGGTGAATATACAAAAATCAGTTGCTTTTCCCTATAGTAACAATGAACAAGTGGAAGTTGAAATTAAAGCACAATATTATTGACATTGGAACCTCCCCAAAATAGAACACTTAGCTATAAATCTAAAAAACTATGTACAAGATCTATATGAGAAAAACTAGAAAACGCTGATGAAAAATCTCAAAAAGAACAAAATAGATGGAGAAAAGTTTAATGTTTATGGATAGGAAGATTCAATATTGTCAACATGTCAATTTTTCCAAGATTGATTTAAAGACCTAATCCAATCACACTGCTAGCAATTTATTTCGTAGATAGTGATAAACTGATTCTGGAACTTATATGGAGAGGCAAAAGAACCAGAAGAGCCAAAACACTCTTGAAGGAGAATGCAAAGCTTGAGGACTGACACTACCTGACTTCAAGCGTTATTATCAAGATATAATTATCAACACAGTGCTGGAACAAGTGTATATCCATATGCAAAAGGAGAATCAAGACCTAGGCCTTATACTCTTCACAAATATTAACTCAGAATGCATCATAGAACTAAATGTAAGATGTAAAGCTATAAAACACCTAGAAGATAATGTGGGAGAAAACCTAGATGACCTTGGGTATGGTAAAGCCATTTTCAGATACAGTACTAAAGACACAATCCGTAAAAGAAAAAACAGGAGGACAGACTTGGGCCTTATCAGACCTACAGTGTACTTCTGCCTTAAGCATAATCCAAAGTCAAGAAGGAGCTCTTGAGGACATTGAAGAGAAGAGTCGATGCCTCCTTTCCTATGCCCCTAGCATTCTTTGAAGATCAGTCTCACTTTCCATAGCTCTGGCGTCATGGGGGCCCACTGGCCACATGCTAATGCGTCCCAAGAGATGTCTTGGAAGCCTTGAAGGAATGGAGCCCTGTCATGCTTGGGCTAGGTCTCTTTGTTGGGAAGGGCTCTACAAGTGTGCTGAAAATCACCCTTTTCCAGAGGGCTTCCTTCCTTTGTGAAGGCTGCCCTCCCAGGCTAGAGTGCTCACTTTGGCTCCAATGAAATTCTCTCCCCCTACCTCTTGCCGTAGAAGGATTATTGATTATGTGCTTTGACGCCATATGGAAGGAAGCTGGCTGAAAATTAGAACATTACAATTCTGTTTCCAGAAAAATAGACATGCCAGGGCTGAGGATGTAGGTCAAACAAATGGCACACCCTATAGACATAAAGTAAGCCCGTATCTAGACGGAATCTAGGGCAACGTTCAAGGGTCAGGGGTCAAGTTCGAAACATCCCAAATCCACAAAAGAGAAAGAAAAATATCTTTCCTGGAGAGACGAATTCATCAGATTTGCCTAATTTGTCTCGGAAAAACATTATGTCCATGAAGGGGGTTGCCAGGACCACCTCGAATTTGGAGTTTCTGATCTCAGGATGTCAAACCAACCCAGATGACCACGGGTTCTCAGTGCTTCGTTTGACCTAGGCTAGGATAGCAAAGAGTCCTACAAGTGACCGGTGCAAATTCAAAGACAACCAAGAATCACGAAAGCACTCACACCTCAGCCCAGAGAACATCCGGTGATTCAAGAAATACAAAATTAATCCCTTGGACTGAAGGAGAACGGACTGATAAGCATATCTAAGGGAGATAGCTGAGAAAGACCATGACGACTATACTGAGGAAAAGAAAAAAAGGTCCCAGAAAATGCAAGGCGAACAGATATCACACCTGAATAATCCACAATGAAAGATGTCAGTCTTTAGACAGGCTCTGCTTGAACGTTTGAAAGTCAGAGAAAGTCACAAGCCAAAAAACGGCAGCGGAGGTCAAACCTGGGCTCACTGGGAAGGGTGAGTTATGAGACTGCTCCAAGCGGGCTCTGAAGCCCTGTGTCCATGAAGCTTGCCGGGACAGCAGACACACAATTATGACCAATCCTCCGACGTCACAGTGGCCCCGACAAACAACCTGGCCTCCTCTACACAGTGCCAGAGTTGGGCTCAAGCAGCATATTCAAGCCCCATTGCACTCAACTGCAGGTTGCCAATGGAACATGAAAGGCGACGGCCGGTGGTGCAGCGGTGAGGTCCGCACCTTCTGGGTCGGTGGCCCGGCGTGGGCCGGGTGGAATCCTGGGGGTGAGCCTCCTCACCACTGCTTCAGTCATTCTGGGGCAGGCGTCCGAGGGGGTGTAGAGGCAGATGGGAAGGGACGTTAGATAGGGCCAGACTTCCACAGCAAATACAGGAGCATTGCCAGCAGATGTGAGCACAGCGATGCACTTCTGCCAAAACAGAACCAATTACAAGTTGCAAAGAATAGAAAAACGGAAGCTAAAAACAAACAAACAAACAAAAACCACAGCTTGCCAGTACGAAGAAGAAGATCTCTATGAAGAACCTTAGCAAAACAGGTGAAAGCTATGTCAATCGAAAACCAGCAAACGTTTGGGGAAAGAAATTCAAGAAGACACAAGGAAAAAGAAGGATATTCAGCGACCTAGGAATGGAAGAATTAACACACTGGAAACGTCCATAGCGGAGAAAGGAATCTCTGGATTCCATGCAATCCCAGTCAAAGTGGCAGCCATATTTGCCAGAGAGATAGAAGAGAGAATCCTAAAGTTTCTAGCCAGCAACAAGAGCCCCTGAATAGGCCAAGGAATCCTCAGGAAAACGAACAAAGCAGGACGTATCACACTTTCTGATTTCAACCTAGAGGACAAAGCGCTAGGTACTGAAACGGCACAGTCCGGGCCCAAAAACAGGCACACAGACCCATGCAACAGAATCGAGAGCCCAGAGCCCAACTCAAACATACATGGACAGCCCATTTGCGACCAGGGAGCCAAGAGGAGACAGTGGACAAAGGAGAGTCTCTCCAATAAACGGTGCTGGGAAGCCTGCACAGCCACATGGAACACAACCAAGTCAAGGAAACCAAAGCACACATCGGACAAGGGGTGAAAATCCGAAAGATACAATCTTTCCTTCCTGTTGAAACCGTGAAACTTGTAGGAGAAGACCTAGGCAGAGTGCTCTTTGCCATCTGTCTGAGCCGCCTATTTGGAAGAAGCCTGTCTGACTGGGCAAGGGCAGCAAAGGAGACAAGAAACAAACGGGACCACCTCAAATGCAGACGCTTCTGCCCAGTCAAGGAAACCATCGACTCAATGGAAAGACAGCACAACAAATGGGAGTGGATGTTTGCAAAGCAAACATCGACAGGGTGAAAAGCCCAAAGATACAATCAACTCACACGTCTCCACAAGAAAAAAAACAAGCCAATGAAAACCTGGGCAAAAGATGGACACAGAGATTTCTCCCAAGAAGATCTAAAGGGGGCCAACAGGTGCATGAAAACTTGTTCACCCTCATTAAGTCTGAGGCCAATGCAAATCCAAACCGCAATGACATAGCAGCTCACTGTGGTCAGAATGGCTATAAGGAGGCAGACAGGAAAACAACAAGTGTCAGAGAGGAGGTGGAGAGAAGGGAAGCCTCCTGCACTGCTGGTGGCAGTGTAAACGGGTGCAGCCACTAGGCCAAGCGGTGTGGAACTGCCTCAGAAATTTAAGAATCCATGTCCCATAAGATCCAGCTATTCCTCGGGGGCGTGTTTAGCCAAAGAACACTGAAACACAACCGCCGAAAGACATGTGCACCGCTGAGTTCACCACAGCCTTACTCCCGCTCTCCAAGACTTGGAAGCCGCCCTGGTGCCCAGCAAGGGACGAATGGAGAAGGAACATGGGCTATAGACACACAATGGCATACCACTCAGCGGGAACCAAGGATGCAATCCAGCCATTTGTGACCTCCAGAATGGCTGGGAGTGTTTTCAGGGGAAGTAAAACAAGCCCCAGGGACATAGTCAAATACCCTATGATCTCACTTACAAGGAGAAGAAAAAACAAGCACTAACCAACAGGTGGTGCTGGACATTTGCCTGGGGGTAGCCAGAGGCAAAACGGGGCGGTGGGGAGGGTGAAAGAGATGATGAGGCACAAGTGTGTGGTGAGGGCCTGTGATTCGGCTTACGCTGGTGAAGAGGATGTCACCTACACGGAAGTCTAAATCGATGAGGATGTAAATCTGAAAGACATAGGATGTTCTAATGCAGGGTTATGGCAATAAATTCACCTACAATCAAAAATCCAAAAAGGGGTCCAGAATGACGGCATACAGCTCTGGGGGCTGAAAGAGATTAGAGAAGGTGAACTTCCAAGGATGGAAAATCACCTCAAAAGGCTTACTGATGCTACAGAAGGGTAGACCATTCCAAATACATGCAGAGGAATACTACCAAGAGAACCTGATCCGTGCTAAGCCCAGGAACCAACGGAAAACGTTACCGTCCATGATGTTACTACTAATCACCTTCGTCCTGTCCCCATGCTATTCCACACTATTCTCTAAATAAAAGAGCACTACTGCCAGATCTTGAGAGTCTAAGAAATCTTTCTTTCGACTCCTCGGCTCACCGACCCCGCATCAATTTGATCAGCTGTTTGACAGGGTCCAGCCGATTAACGCCTAGGGGAGCAGGGTCGCCCCTTGGTGAAGAATAACCGGCCAGCCCCTCACATAGTTCTGAAACCTGTGCTGCTTCTAATTGCCCTTCATTCCTTTTCCTTTCTTAACCTCCAGTTTTCACTCCTTTGGGTGGCTGCTTAGGAGGCACTACCTCCTGGGAAAATTAGATATAGTAAGAGAATGTGACCACCTGCAGGTAACTTTCAAGATATTTTTCAGTTAATTATTGGAGGAGCACACAGTCCCATTTGTGACAATCAGAGAGGAATCCTGCCCAGGTAAGATGTCGAATTAGGTTTATGGCCTCTGTCTGGTTAACGTTTCCTTCTCCCTCCAGGTCTTTGTCTAAATATTTATGCATCGTCCTTCTAAGTTTGTTGGTTAATTGGATGATCAAGAAGTATCTATATATTATTCTTGACCTTCTGTTTTCTGTTAAAATGTTATAGAGGTTTTCTCCTAAAAGCAATAAATAATAAATAATTGATGAGTAGAAGGGCCGAGGGGTGCAGGGATGCCCCTCGGTGAAGAATGGCCGGCCGACACCCCTGATATTTTCTGAATTACATGCATGCTTTCTATCAAGGTTATGTCTATACTTATTTCTGTTTTTTATTCTTGAGGATATATAGTTTAGCTTAGCTGTTCATCCCTTTACTAACAAAATGATACTTTCTCTGGCAGTGTGTTTAAGGGACTGTTAGCAGCACAATCTAAAAGACAAAGGAATGCTTTCACCCACTAAAGGGCACGAAAATGTAAAGATGTTTAACTGCCCACTGAGAATGCAGATAGCCCTGGTGATAAGATACCCTGGAGTTGCCCTTTGTTCCCATTAACCATCTACACTCATGGCGGAAATGATTGAGGGATGCAGGGATGGCTCCCCCAGGATGTAAACAGCTGTCCTGTCCGGAGGCCTGGACCTTCTCTCTTTGATTTAACTTTACCATGAATTACAACGGGTGTCTAGGTACCTATCTCTTTTAGCTTAGAGACAACAAACACTAGTTAGTTGCAGAGAAAACGATCATTAACCTTATGCTATATAGAATGAAATGCTAATAAATATTCTTGTGCTCGTTTTTTTTTACTTCCTTATCTCTCTGAGAATATTTGTAGAACCATTTCTGTACTAATCCTGAAAAATATATAATCGACAATTGTGCACAGTAAAGTCGGACTTGCTAACACCAACCCAAGTCTCACGTCCCCTTTATTTTCCCCTCATTGCACCGACGCCGACCATCCCTCAGGAACCTGGACTCAGCCGGGGCGGGACCCCGGCACTCTGGCACTGTGTAGATGAGGCCAGGTTGTTTTTCGGGTCCACTGTGATGTCAAAGGATTTGTCATAATTGTGTCTCTGCTGTCTCGGCAAGCTTCATGGACACAGGGTTTCAGAGCGCGCTTGGAGCAGTCTCATAACTCACCCTTCCCAGTGAGCCCAGGTTTAACCTTCGCTGACATTTTTTGGCTTGTGAATTTCTCTGACTTTCAAACGTTCAAGCAGAGTCTGTCTAAGGACTGACATCTTTCATTGTGGATTATTCAAGTGTGATTTCTGTTCGCCTTCCATTTTCTGGGACCTTTTTTTCTTTTCCATAGTATACTCGTCATGGTCTTTCTCAGCTATCTCCCTTAGATATGCTTATCAGTCTGTTCTCCTTCAGTCCAAGTGATGAATTTTGTATTTCTTTAATCACCGTGTGTTCTCTAGGCCGAGGTGTGAGTGCTTTCGTGATTCTTGGTTGTTGTCTTTGAATTTGCACCGGGCACTTGTAGGAATCTTGCTATCCTAGCCTAGGTCAAACTAAGCACTGAGAACCCGTGGTCATCTGGGTTAGTTTGACATCCTGAGATCAGAAACTCCAAATTCGAGGTGGTCCTGGCAACCCCCTTCATGGACATAATGTTTCCGAGACAAATTAGACAAATCTGATGAATTTCTCTCTCCAGGAAAGATATTTTTCTTTCTCTTTTGTGGATTTGGGAAGTTTCGAACTTGACCCCTGACCCTTGAACGTTCCCCTAGATTGCGTCTAGATATGGGCTTACTTTATTTCTATAGGGTGTGCCATTTGTTTGACTGACATCCTCAGCCCTGGCATGTTTATTTTTCTTGGAACAGAATTGCAATGTTCTAATTTTCAGCCAACTTCCTTACATACGGTGTCAAAACACATAATCAATAATCCTTCTACGGCAAGAGGTAGGGGGAGAGAATTTCATTGGAGCCAAACTGAGCACTCTAGCCTGGGAGGGCACCCTTCACAAAGGAACGAAGCCCTCTGGAAAAGGGTGATTTTCAGCACACTGGCAAAGCCCTTCCAAACAAAGAGACATACCCCAAGCATGACAGGGCTCCATTCCTTCAAGCCTTCCAAGACATCTCTTGGGACACATTAGCATGTAGCCAGTGGGACCCCAGGACGCCAGAGCTATGGAAAGTGAGACTGATCTTCAAAGAATGCTAGGGGCCTAGGAAAGGAGGCATCGACTCTTCTCTTCAATGTCCTCAAGAGATCCTTCTTGACTTTGGATTATGCTTAAGGCAGAAGGACACTGTAGGTCTGATAAGGCCCAAGTCCGGCCTCGTGTTTCCAATCAAGTTTCAAGCTTGAATCAGCATGGCCTCCCCATAGACTTGAACAGATGACAATGTTCTCCTCTCAGTGCTTGTCCCTTTATTCTCGCTTCTTGCCAAGGATTCCTTTCTTATGCCTGGAATCAGAGTCTGTTTGATCTCTTCCAGTTTCTGTGCCCGCTTTCTGTTTGTCAAAGCTGTTTCTGGGTATCTCTCCCTTTAATAGCCTAGCCTAGGCCAATCCTCAGACTGTAACCATGCAGCCATCTTGGGGGACATGTTCACCGTGATGTCATAAACAACCTCAGAAGGCTAAGTTGTCCTGACAACCTCCGTGCACACAGAGTTTCAGAGCCATCTCAGACCAGTCTGACTTCTCCCCCTTTCCAGGTAGGATAGTTTTCCTTTTTCTGGATTTCTTGTCGGATTCTTACTTTATCCTCGAACTTTGAAAGGCCTCCTACATTCTCTCTAGACACTGGTTTCTTTCCTGTAAGATTATCCTGGCTTTTATCTCTTATATCTTGGGTAGATGGCCAAGCGGGTTGACCTTCCCCAGAGAAAGTCCTGGACTCCCTCCCAAGTTGAAGATGCCCAGGCAATCCTCTGATGCACAATGATCGTGTCATCTCTTAGCTCTCTGCCAATTCCACCTTGGCAGGTCCCATGTTTTCCTTCCTTCTTCCTTTGGGGAAGTGTATCAGATGCGTTCATCGATTGTAGTGTCGACGGAAATAATTCATATCCAATCTATAAATGAAAATTTGGGTGAGTTTATTCTGAGCTTAAATCTGAGGATTATAACCCGGGAGAGTCTTTCCAGAAAGGAACAGAGCATTCCAAAGAGGTGGGGGGAGGTATACAGGGTCGTTATATACCCTCAAAGAGGATGTTTCACACATGATTGGAATGTCCTTTTTACAATAGTCGCGAGACTACTCTGTCGGCACAGCGATTGATGGAAATAGCAGGTAGGTCTTCTGTCTCAGTGAACACAGCAGGGTGGCAGTCTGTTGTCTCCAGCTGGGTGGTCACAGGTGAGCTGGGAGGTGAGTGCAGCAATCAGTTCCTAGCCTAAGGAAAAATGCTAATGTCTGGGGAAGTTGCATCTTTATCTCTAGGGCCTTTGTTCTGGTCAGAGGAAATGTCTAAGCAGATATGCAATGCTTGCTCAATAGCCAGTCAGGCCCTTTTGGAGGAAAAAAAAGAAGTCACACCAAATTAGGTTTATACCAAATGGCTTCCTCATATACTCCTATATATTCTATTGCTTGCCATTTTTATTTGTCAGTAGTATTCTCATGGTTCTTTTTCGGGTGCGTATGGATAATGTATCCTCACAATTGCTACATATTTATGGTCTCTGTCCACACCGTATCATGAAATCTATATTTTCTAACACTGCTAATGTGATCTGCACGCGTGAGGTGAAACAGTGAGGCCCGGGCCACCCAAGGGGAAGGTGGGCACTTACCCGAACCACCACAGGGTCAGCCCTGAATTGCACTTTTGGACCAAGCTTTTGCCTGAACTTGGGAAGATGTGGGCCTGTTTGGATTATTCGAGAAGGTGATTAGTAGTAACATCATGGACGGTAACATTTTCCGTTGGTTCATGGGTTTAGCACGGATCATCTTCTCTGAGTAGTATTCCTCATCATCTGTTTGGAATGATCTGCCTTTCTGTAGCATCAGTAAGCATTTTGAGGTGATTTTGCATCCTTGGAACTTCACCTTCTCTAATCTCTTTCAGCCCCCAAAGCTTTAAGCTGGACCCCATTTTGGATTTTTGATTTTAGGTGAATTAATTGCCATAACCTTGCAATAGAACATCCTATATCTTTCAGATAAACATAATCATCGATATAGACTTCTGTGTAGGTTACATCATCTTCACCAGCGTAAGCCGAATCAAAGGCTCTCACCACACACTTGTGCCTCATCATCTCTTTCACCCTCCCCCACCACACCGCTTTGCCTCTCGGAACCCCCAATCAAATGTCCAGTGCCACCTGTTGCTTAGTGCTTGTTTTTTCTTCTCCTTGTAAGTGAGATCCTACGGTATTTGACTTTCTCCCTGGGGCTTGTTTCACTTGCCCTAAAACCCTCACAGATATTCTGGTGGTCACAAATGGCTGGATTGCATCCTTTGTTCCCGCTGAGTGGTATGCCATTGTGTGGCTATAGCCCATGTTCCTTCTCCATTCGTCCCTTGCTGGGCACCAGGGCGGCTTCCAAGTCTTGGAGAGCGGGAGTAAGGCTGTGGTGAACTCAGGGGCGCACATGTCTTTATGCAGTAGTGTTTCCGAGTTCTTTGGATCAACACGCCACAGAGGAATAGCTGGATCCTATGGGACATGGATTCTTAAATTTCTGAGGCAGTTCCACACCGCTTGGCCTAGTGGCTGCACCCGTTTACACTGCCACCAGCAGTGCAGGAGGCTTCCCTTCTCTCCACCTCCTCTCTGACACTTGTTGTTTTCCTGTCTGCCTCCTTATAGCCATTCTGACCACAGTGAGCTGCTATGTCATTGCGGTTTGGATTTGCATTGGCCTCAGACTTAATGAGGGTGAACAAGTTTTCATGCACCTGTTGGCCCTCTTTAGATCTTGGGAGAAATCTCTGTGTCCATCTTTTGCCCAGGTTTTCATTGGCTTGTTTTTTTTTTCTTGTGGAGATGTGTGAGTTGATTGTATCTTTGGGCTTTTCACCCCTTGTCCGATGTGCGGTTTGCAAACAGCCTCTCCCAGTTGTTGTGCTGTCTTTGCATTGAGTCGATGGTTTCCTTGACTGTGCAGGAGCTTCTGCATTTGATGTGGTCCTGTTTGTTTCTTGTTTCCTTTGTTGCCCTTGCCCAGTCAGACATGCTTCTTCCAAATAGGCAGCTCAGACAGCTGGCAAAGAGCATTTTGCCTAGGTCTTCTCCTAGAAGGTTCACGGTTTCAAGTCTGCCATTCAAGGCTTTAATCCATTTCGAGGTGGTGTGTGTGTCAGGTGTAACATCGAGGTCTACTCTCGTTCTGTTCCATGTGGTTGTGCAGGCTTCCCAGCACCGTTTATTGTGGAGACTCTCCTTTCTCCACTGTCTGCTCTTGGCTCCCTGGTCGCAAATGGGATGTCCATGTACGTTTGAGTTGGGCTCTGGGCTCTCGATTCTGTTGCATGGGTCTGTGTGCCTGTTTTTGGGCCCAGACTGTGCCGTTTCGGTAGCTAGGGCTTCGTCCTCTATGTTGAAATCAGAAAGTGTGATACGTCCTGCTTTGTTCGTTTTCCTGAGGATTCCTTGGCCTATTCAGGGGCTCTTGTTGCTGACTAGAATCTTTAGGATTCTCTCTTCTATCTCTCTGGCAAATATTGCTGCAACGGTGACTGGGATTGCATGGAAACCAGAGATTCCTTTCTCCACTATGGACGTTTCAAGTGTGTTAATTCTTCCATTCCTAGATGCCAGAATATCCTTATTTTGCTTGTGTCTTCTTGAATTTCTTTCCCCAAAGGTTTGCTAGTTTTCCAATTAACATAGCTTTCACCTGTTTTGCTAAGGTTCTTCTTGGAGAGGCATACCGCTCAGCCAGAACAAGGATGCAATCCATCAGATTTGTCTAATTTGTCTCTGAAACATTATGTCCATGAAGGGGGTTGCCAGGAACACCTCGAATTTGGAGTTTCTGATCTCAGGATGTCAAACCAACCCAGATGACCACGGGTTCTCAGTGCTTCGTTTGACCTAGGCTAGGATAGCAAAGAGTCCTACAAGTGACCGCTGCAAATTCAAAGACAGCAACCAAGAATCACGAAAGCACTCACACCTCGGCCTAGAGAACATACGGTGATTCAAGAAATACAAAATTAATCCCTTGGACTGAAGGAGAACGGACTGATAAGCATATCTAAGGGAGATAGCTGAGAAAGACCATGATGAGTAGACTATGGAAAAGAAAAAAAGGTCCCAGAAAATGGAAGGCGAACAGAAATCACACCTGAATAATCTACAATGAAAGATGTCAGTCTTTACACAGACTATGCATGAACGTATGAAAGTCCGAGAAAGTCACAAGCCAAAACCTGGCAGAGAAGGTCAAACCTGGGCTCACTGGGAAGGGTGAGTTATGAGACTGCTCCAAGCGGGCTCTGAAACCCTGTGTCCATGAAGCTTGCCGGGACAGCAGAGACACAATTATGACCAATCCTCTGACATCACAGTGGACCCGAAAAACAACCTGGCCTCCTGCACACAGTGCCAGACTTGGGCTCAAGTAGCATATTCAAGTCCCATTGCACTGAACTGCAGGTTGCCAATGGAACATGAAAGGGGCCGGCCGGGGGAGCAGCGGTGAGGTACGCACCTTCTGGGTCGGTGGCCCGGGGTGGGCCGGGTGGAATCCTTGGGGTGAGCCTCCTCACCACTGCTTCAGTCATTCTGGGGCAGGCGTCCGAGGGGGTGTAGAGGCAGATGGGAAGGGACGTTAGACAGGGCCAGACTTCCACAGCAAATACAGGAGCATTGCCAGCAGATGTGAGCACAGCGATGCACTTCTGCCAAAACAGAACCAATTACAAGTTGCAAAGAATAGAAAAACGGAAGCTAAAAACAAACAAGCAAACAAAAAACACAGCTTGCCAGTACGAAGAAGAAGATCTCTATGAAGAACCTTAGCAAAACAGATGAAAGCTATGTCAATCGAAAACCAGCAAACGTTTGGGGAAAGAAATTCAAGAAGACACAAGGAAAAAGAAGGATATTCCGGGACCTAGGAATGGAAGAATTAACACACTGGAAACGTCCATAGCAGAGAATGGAATCTCTGGATTCCATGCAATCCCAGTCAAAGTGGCAGCCATATTTGCCAGAGAGATAGAAGAGAGAATCCTAAAGTTTCTAGCCAGCAACAAGAGCCCCTGAATAGGCCAAGGAATCCTCAGGAAAACGAACAAAGCAGGACGTATCACACTTTCTGATTTCAACCTAGAGGACGAAGCGCTAGGTACCGAAACGGCACAGTCTGGGCCCAAAAACAGGCACACAGACCCATGCAACAGAATCGAGAGCCCAGAGCCCAACTCAAACATACATGGACAGCCCATTTGCGACCAGGGAGCCAAGAGCAGACAGTGGACAAAGGAGAGTCTCTCCAATAAACGGTGCTGGCAAGCCTGCACAGCCACATGGAACACAACGAGAGTACACCATGATGTTCCACCTGGCACACGCACCACCTGAAATGGATTAAAGCCCTGAATGGCACACTTGAAACCGTGAAACTTGTAGGAGAAGACCTAGGCAGAGTGCTCTTTGCCATCTGTCTGAGCCGCCTATTTGGAAGAAGCCTGTCTGACTGGGCAAGGGCAGCAAAGGAGACAAGAAACAAACGGGACCACCTCAAATGCAGACGCTTCTGCCCAGTCAAGGAAACCATCGACTCAATGCAAAGACAGCACAACAACTGGGAGAGGATGTTTGCAAAGCGCACATCGGACAAGGGGTGAAAAGCCCAAAGATACAATCAACTCACACATCTCCACAAGAAAAAAAACAAGCCAATGAAAACCTGGGCAAAAGATGGACACAGAGATTTCTCCCAAGAAGATCTAAAGAGGGCCAACAGGTGCATGAAAACTTGTTCACCCTCATTAAGTCTGAGGCCAATGCAAATAAAAACCGCAAGGACATAGCAGCTCACTGTGGTCAGAATGGCTGTAAGGAAGCAAACAGGAAAAAACAAGTGTCAGAGAGGAGGTGGAGAGAAGGGAAGCCTCCTGCACTGCTGGTGGGAATGTAAACCGGTACAGCCACTACGCCAAGCGGTGTGGAACTGCCTCAGAAATTTAAGAATCCATGTCCCATAGGATCCAGCTATTCCTCTGGGGCGTGTTCATCCAAAGAACTCGGAAACACTATCGCATAAAGACATGTGCACCGCTGAGTTCACCACAGCCTTACTCCCGCTATCCAAGACTTGGAAGCCACCCTGGTGCCCAGCAAGGGACGAATGGAGAAGGCAGGTGGGCTATATCCACACAAGGGCCTACCACTCAGCCGGAACAAAGGATGCAATCCAGCCATTTGTGACCACCAGAATGGCTGGGAGGGTTTTAGGGGAAGTGAAACAAGCCCCAGGGACAAAGGCAAATACCGTAGGATCTCACTTACAAGGAGAAGAAAAAACAAGCACTAACCAACAGGTGGCGCTGGACATTTGATTGGGGGTGCCCAGAGGCAAAGCGGGGCGGTGGGGGAGGGTGAAAGAGATGATGAGGCGCAAGTGTGTGGTGAGGGCCTGTGATTCGGCTTACGCTGGTGAAGAGGATGTAACCTACACAGAAGTCTAAATCGATGAGGATGTAAATCTGAAAGATATAGGATTTTCTAATGCAGGGTTATGGCAATAAATTCACCTACAATCAAAAATCCAAAAAGGGGTCCAGAATGACGGCATACAGCTTTGGGGGCTGAAAGAGATTAGAGAAGGTGAACTTCCAAGGATGGAAAATCACCTCAAAAGGCTTACTGATGCTACAGAAAGGTAGACCATTCCAATAGATGAAGAGGAATACTACCAAGAGAAGATGATCCGTCCTACACCCATGAACCAACGGAAAATGTTACCGTCCATGATGTTACTACTGATCACCTTCACGAACAATCCAAACAGGCCAACATCTTACCAAGGTCAGGCAAAAGCTTGGTCCAAAAGTACAATTCAGGGCCGGCCCTGTGTTGGAGCAGGTAAGTGCCCACATTCTGCTTGGGCGGCCTGGGCCTCACTGTTTCACATCACGGGTGCAGATCACATTAGCAGTGTTAGGAAATATAGATTTCATGGCACAGTGCGGATAGAGATCATAAAGAAGTAGCAATTGTGAGGATAAGTTATCCATACGCACCAGAAAAAGAACCATGAGAATCTTACAATCTATGAAGGCATCTGGTACACTTCCCCAAAGGAAGAAGGAAGGAAAACATGGGACCTGCCAAGGTGGACTTGGCAGAGTGCTAGGGGATGACACGATCATTGCGCATCAGAGGATTGCCTGGGCAACTTCAACTTGGGAGGGAGTCCAGGACTTTCTCTGGGGAAGGTCCAATCACTTGGCCACCTACACAAGATATAAGAGATAAAAGCCAGGATCATCTTACCGGAAAGAAACCAGTGTCTACAGAGAATGTAGCAGGCCTCTCAAAGTTCGAGGAGAAAGTTTGAAACGGACAAGAAATCCAGAAAAAGGAAAACTATCCTACCTGGAAAGGGGGAGGAGTCAGACTGGTCTGAGATGGCTCTGAAACTCTGTGTGCATGCAGGTTGTCAGGACAACTTAGAATTTTGAGGTTGTTTATGACATCACGGTGAACATGTCCCCCAAGATGGCCGCATGGTTACAGTCTGAGGATTGGCCTAGGCTAGGCCATTAAAGGGAGACATACCCAGAAACAGCTTTGACAAACAGAAAGCGGGCACAGAAACTGGAAGAGATCAAACAGACTCTGATTCCAGGCATAAGAAAGGAATCCTTGGCAAGAAGCGAGAATAGAGGGACAAGCACTGAGAGGAGAACATTGTCATGTATTCAAGTCTAAGGGGAGGCCATGCTGATTCAAGCTTGAAACTTGATTGGAAACAAGAGGCCTGACTTGGGGCTTCTCAGACCTACCTTGTCCTTCTGCCTTAAGCATAATCCAAAGTCAAGAATGATGTCTTGAGGATATTGAAGAGAAGAATCGATGCCTCCTTTCCTAGGCCCCTAGCATTCTTTGAAGATCAGTCTCACTTTCCATAGCTCTGGCATTACAGTGGCCCATTGGGTACATGCTCATGTGTCCCAAGAGATGTCTTGGAAGCCTTGAAGGAATGGAGCCTTGTCGTGCTTGGGGTATGTCTCTTTGTTTTCAAGGGCTCTACAAGTGTGCTGAAAATCACCCTTTTCCAGAGGGCTTGGTTCCTTTGTGAAGGCTGCCCTCCCAGGCTAGAGTGCTCACTTTGGCTCCAATGAAATTCTCTCCCCCTACCTCTTGCCGTAGAAGGAGTATTGATTATGTGTTTTGACACCACATGGAAGGAAGTTGGCTGAAAATTAGAACATTCCAATTCTGTTTCAAGAAAAATAAACATGCCAGGGCTGAGGATGTAGGTCAAACAAATGGCACACCCTATAGACATAAAGTAAGCCCGTATCTACAGCGAATCTAGGGGAACGTTCAAGGATCAGGGGTCAAGTTCGAAACTTCCCTAATCCAGAAAAGAGACAGAAAAATATCTTTCCTGGAGAGAGGAATTCATCAGAATTGTCTAATTTCCCTCGGAAACATTATGTCCATGAAGGCGGTTGCCAGGACCACCTCGAATTTGGAGTTTGCGATCTCAGAATGTCAAACCAACCCAAATGACCACGTGTTCTCAGTGCTCAGTTTGACCTAGGCTAGGATAGCAAAGAGTCCTACAAGTGCCCGGTGCAAATTCAAAGACAACAACCACGAGTCACGAAAGCAGTCACACCTGGGCCTAGAGAACATCCGGTGGTGAAAGAAATACAAAATTAATCACTTGAAAGGAAGGAGAACGGTCTGATAAGCATATCTCAGGGAGATAGTTGAGCAAAACCATGAGGATTATACTATGGAAAAAAAAAAAAGGTCCCAGAAAATGGAAGGCGAACAGAAATCACACCTGAATAATCCACAGTGTAAGATGTCAGTCTTTACACAGACTCTGCTTGGAGGTTTGACAATCAGAGAAAGTCACACCCCAAAAAACAGCAGCAAAGGTCAAACCGGGGCTAACTGGGAAGGGTGAGTTATGAGACTGCTCCAAGTGGGCTCTGAAACCCTGTGTCCATGAGGCTTGCCAGGACAGCAGAGACACAATTATGACAAATCCTCTGACATCACAATGGCCCAGAAAAACAAGCTGGCCTCATCTATACAGTGCCAGAGTTGCGCTCAAGTAGCATATTCAAGCCCCATTGCGATCAACTGCAGGTTGCCAATGGAACATGAAAGGGGCCGGCCGGGGGTGCAGCGGTGAGGTCCGCACCTTCTGGGTCGGTGGCCCCGGGTGGGCTGGGTGGAATCCTGGGGGTGAGCCTCCTCACCGCTGGTCCAGCCATTCTGGGGCAGGCAATCTGAGGTTGTGTAGAGGCAGATGGAAAGCGACGTTATACAGGGCCAGACTTCCTCAGCAAATACAGGAGCATTGCCAGCCGATGTGAGCACAGCGATAAACGTCCGCCAAAACAAAACCAATTAAGAGTTGCAAAGAATAGAAAAACTGAAGCACAGACAGAAAAGCATGCCAGTAAGAAGATATGATATCTAGGAAGAACATTAGCCAAACAGGTGAAAGCTATGTAAACCGAAAACTAGCAAACCTTTTGCGAAAGAAATTCAAGAAGACACAAGGAAACGGAAGGATATCCCCTGCTCTTGGAATGGAAGAATTAATACACTTGAAACTTACATACCGGATAAAGCAATCTCTGGATTCCATGCAAGCCCAGTCAAAGTTGCAGCAATGTTACCCACAGAAATAGAAGAGAGAATCCTAAAGTTTATATCCAGCAACACAGACCATGAATAGACAAAGGTATCCTGAGGAAAACGAACAAAGCAGGACGTATCACACAATCTGATTTCAACATATAGGACGAAGCGCTAGGTACCGAAACGGCACAATCTGGGCCCAAAAACTGGCACACAGACCCATGCAACAGAATCGAGAGCCCAGAGGTCAACTCACACATATATGGACAGCCCATTTTGGACCAGGGAGCCAAGAGGAGACAGTGGAGAAAGGAGAGTCTCTACAATAAACGCTGCCTAGGTTTTCTTCTAGAAGTCTCATGGTTTCAAGTCTTACATTCAAGACTTTCATCCATTTTGAGTGATGTGTATGCCTGGTGTAACATCATGGTCTGCTCTCACTGTGTTACACGGGGCTGTGCGGTCTTCCCGGCACCAATTATTGAAGAGACTCCCCTTGTCCACTGTCTCCTCTTGGCTCCCTGGTGGAAAATCGGCTGTCCATATATGTGTGAGTTGACCTCTGGGCTCTCAATTCTGTTGCATGGATCTGTATGTCTGTTTTTGGGCCCAAACTGTGCCGTTTCCGTTCTCAGTGCTTCGTCCTATATGTTGAAATCAGAATATGTGATACGTCGAGCTTTGTTCATTTTCCTCAAGATTCCTTTGGCTATTCAGATTCTTTTGTTGCTGGATAGAAACTTTAGGATTCTCTCTCCTATCTCTGTGGGAAATATTTCTGCAACTTTGACTGGGATTGCGTGGAATCTAGAGATTGATATATCCACCATGGACGTTTGAAGTGTGTTACTTCTTCCATTTCAAGAGCACGGAATACCTTTCCGTTTTCTTGTGTCTTGCCGAATTTCTTTCCCTAATGGTTTGCTAGTTTTCGGTTTACAGAGCTTTCACCTGTTTGGTTAAGGTTATTCCTAGATCTCTTATTCTTCTTACTGGTATGCTTTTTTTTTTTTTTGAGCTTCAGTTTTTCTATTCTTTGCAACTTGGTTTCCTTCTGGCAAAAGTTTATCGCTGTGCTCACATCTCCTGTCAATGCTCCTGTATTTGCTGAGGAAGAATGGCCCTGTCGAACCTCGCTTTCCATATGCCTCTACACTACCTCGGACGCCTGCCCCAGAATGGCTGGACCAGCAGTGAGGAGGCTCACCCCCAGGATTCCACCTGGCCAACCCCGGGCTGCCGACCCAGAACGTGCGGACTTCACCGCTGCATCAGCAGCCTGCCCGTTTCATGTTCCATTGGCTACCTGCAGTTGAGTGGAATGTGACTTGAATATGCTACTTGAGGCCAACTCTGGCACTGTGTAGACACGATCATGTTGTTTTGTTGTTCCACTCTGCTGTCGGAGAATTTGTCATAATTGTGTCTCTCCTGTCTCGGAAAGCTCCATGGACACAGTGTTTCACAGCCTGCTTGGAGCAGTGTCATAACTCACCATTCCCAGGTTGCCCAGCTTTTACCTTCGCTGCAGTTTTTGGGGTTGTGACTTTCTCTGACTGTCAAATGTTCAAGCTGACTCTGTCTAAAGACTGACATCTTTCATTGTGGATTATTCAGATGCCCTTTCTGTTCTCCTTCCATTTTCTGGGTCCTTTTTTCTTTTCCATAGTATAATCGTCATGGTCTTGCTCAGCTATCTCCCTGAGATATGCTTATCAGTCCGTTCTCCTGCATTCCGAGTTATTAATTTTGCATTTCTTTAATCACCATATGTTCTCTAGGCTGATGTGTGAGTGCTTTCGTGATTGTTGGGTGTTGTCTTTGAATTTACATTGGTCACTTGTAGGAATCTTTGCTATCCTAGCCTAGGTCAAACTGAGCACTGAAAACATGTGGTCGTCTTGATTGCATTTTCATTATGAGATTAGAAACTCAAAATTCTAGGTTGTCATGGCAACCACCTTCATGTACATAATGATTCAGCGACAAATTAGACAAATCTGATGATTTCCTCTTTCCAGGTAACATATTTTTTTAATCTTTTCTGGTTTTTGTATGTTTCTAACTTAACCCTTGTTATTTGAAAGTTCCACTAGGGTATGTCTAAATATTGGCTTACTTTATTATTATATGGTGTGTTATTTGTTTGATTTACATCTTCAGCTCTGGAATGTTTATTTTTTTAATATAATTGCAATGTTCTAATTTCAGCCAACCTCCTTATATAGATGTCAATACACATAATCAATAATCATTGTATTGCAAGAGAAAGGGAGAGAGAATTTTATTAGAGCCAAACTGAGCACTATAGCCTGGGAGTGCAGCCTTCACAAGGAAGGAAGTACTCTGGAAAAGAGTGATTTTCAGCATAATTCTATAGCCCTTCCAAACAAAAAGACATGCCCCAAGCATGACAGGGGTCCATTCTTTCAAGGGTTCAAAGAGATTTTTTGTTACAGATTAGCATGTACCCAGTGGGCCAGTGGGACAACAGAGCTATGGAAAGTGAGACTTATCTACAAACAATGCTAGGGGCATAGGAAAGGAGGCATCAATTCTTCTTTTCAAAGACAACATTCTTGACTTCAGATTATGATTAAAGCAGATGTACAATGTATGTTTGATAAGCCACAAGCCAGGCCTTTAGATTCAAATAAAGTTTCAAGTTTAAATCAACGTCTTCCCCATATACCTCAGTATATGAAAAATTTCCCCTATCAGTGCTTGTCACTCTATTATTACTTGTTCCAAATTATTCATTTATCTCTTTAATCACCATGTATTTTATCTCATAATATTTCTGTGCCTGTTTTCTCTTTTTAAATATTTTTATTTGTGTCTCTCACTTTAATATCCTAGCCTAGGCCAATCCTCAGACTCTAAACACGTGGCCATCTTGGTTGACTTTTTCACGGTGATGTCATAAACACCCTCAAAATTCTAAGTTGTCCTGACAACCTTCATGTACACAGTGTTTCAGAGCCATCTCATATCAGTCTTATTATTCACATTTTCTGGATAATATACTTTTATTTTTCCTGCATTTTTGTCAGTCTCTAACTTTATCCTTGAACTTTGAAAGTTCTTACACATTATATGTAGATAGGGGTTTCTTTCCTTTAAGACTATCCTGGTTTATATTTGTTATATTTTGTGTATATGGTCTAATTGGTTGACTTTTCCAACAGAAAGTCCTAGAGTCCCTCAAAAGTTGAAGTTGCCCAGGGAATCTTCTTATGCACAATGATAGTGTCATCTCATAGCAGTCTGAAAATTCAACCATGGCAGGTCACATATTTTTCTTCATTCTACATTTTGAAATGTGTACCTAATGCATTCATATATTGTAATATTCTAATTAATCTTCTTCTGATACATATTTTTAATCTAGCCTCACAATTCATACTTATTTATCATCTCTGTCACCACCATCCCTTTAAATCTATAATTACTTCTTATACTAATATTATGTATTTCTGTGTTTTACTATCATGTAACTAGTTATGTAATTATATGCATTCCTTCAATTTTCATCTCCCATTTGGCTGCAGTATAAATTTAGCATGCTCGTCTGGACTAATGTCACACCTATGGACATGTTTCCACCTTGGTTGGGTTTTATGTTAGAGCACAAAGTCCATCAAAATTCTGTCTCTGGGGCTGACCTTGTTGTTTAGTGGTTAACTTCATGTACTCCACTTTGGTGGCCTGGGGTTCATGGTTTTGGATCCTGGGCAGGGAATTACACACTGCTCATCAACCTATGCTGTGGCAGCATCCCACATGCAAAATACAGGAAGACTGGAATTCACGTTAGCTCAGGGACAGTATTTCTCAAGCAAAAAGAGGAAGGATAACAACAGATATAAGCTCAGGGCCAATCTTCCTCACACACAAACACAGACTTCTGTATAAATTTCCCTGGCATTCCTTGGATGCACAATGCCTCAAAGCCTGCTCAGACCATTCTGGTAACTTACCCTTTGCAATTGTATTTTTTCTTTTGTGAATTTCCTCAGGATATTTTCTCTTCATTTTGACATTAGTTGTTTCTACAGAAGTAAAAATACTTTTGCATATGATAAAGCAATCAAGCTCCTTGTTATTTGCCCAAAGAAGTTGAAGATTAATGCCCATACAGAAACCTGTACAAGGATTTTAATAAAACCTTTATTCACAATTGCCAAAACTTTGAAGCACCAAGATGTCCTTCAGTAGGTGAATGGATTCAGTACTGAGAAGAAATGATCTATCAATCATGAAAAGACATAGAGTTACTTTAAATGAATCTTACTGAGTAAAAGAATCCAATCTGAAAAGGCTACATACTGCACGGTTCCAAGTATATGACAATCTGGAAAGGCAAAGCTATGGGGACAATAAAAAGGTCAGGTGCCTTGAGTGGGAGGTCTGATAAACAGTCTGATTACAGAGAATTTTTAAAGCAGGAAAGTGCTTTGAATGATATTATAATTATGTATATATGTCGCTATATGCTTGTCAAACTAATTGAATGAAAAACACCAAGAATAAACCCTAAGATAAACTGGCCTTTGACTGAATGTGATGTGTCAATGTAGGTTCATCCTTGGTAAAACGTGTACCATCCTGGTAATATTGATAATCGGGGAAGATAAGCATGTGCTGGGGCAGGAAGTTTATGGGAAATTTCTGGACCTTCCTTTCAATTTTCTTGTCAACCTAGAACTTCTCCAAATAAATAAAGTCAAAAAAATGAAGGAGTGATATCTACTTTCCAAGATAAACAAAATCTAAGAGAGTTCTTCACCACGAAACTTGCTTTACAATAGGTGCTAGCAGGAGTTCTTCAAGTTGAAAAGAAAGGACACTAAATAGCAACATAAAAGCATAGGAAAGTGTAAAACTCACTGGTGGAGTCAAATATATTAACAAATAGAGAACACTGTCAAACTGTAATGCTTCTGGCTAAAATGCTTTTAATTTTACTATAAAAGATAAATATATTAAGGATAAATATAAACTACACAAATTTAAATTGATTTAAAATATTAAAAGATGCAAATTGTGACATTACCAACATGAAATGTTTGAGGAGAAGTAAGAGTGTAGAATTTTGTATGTGATTGAAGTCAAGTTGCTATGGCCTAAAATAGCCTATTATAACTTTAAGATGTTTATGTAACCGTCCTTGGAACAACAAAAATTACATAGGAAAGACATATGTGAAATAAAAAATATATACATAAGACAAGAAAAAGGAGTCGACTATCAGTACAAAATTCAACAAAACACAAGGAAAAGAGCAAGAGAAGGAAAGAGGAAAAACGGAAGTACAAAACAGAAAAAAGTTTTTAAAAAGGCAAAAGTATGCCCTTTCTTATTAATTTTTTTAAACATCAATGGACTAAACTGTCTAAAATCGAGAGATATAAAGTGGCCGAATGGATAAATGAAGAAGACCCTACTATATGCTGCCTACAAGAGGCTCAAATTAGATTTGAGAACACACATAGGCTGAAAGTGAAAAGATGGAAAATGATATTTCATGCAAATTGTAAACCAGAAAGAGCAGGGGTGGTTAGACTTATTAAAGACAAAATAGAGTTGAACTCAACCAGTGTCATAGGGGAGTCAGCCCTGATGGCCTAGTGGTTAGTTTGGTGCCCACCACTTTGGTGGTCTGGGTTCTCTTCTTGGTTAAAGAACCACACCACCTGTCTCTCAGTTGCCATGCTGTGGTGGCACCTTACATAGAAGAACTAGCATGAGTTATAACTACGATATACAACTATGCACTGGGGCTTAAGGGAAAGAAATAAAAGCCTATTTCAATGTCCATAGTGCCATTTGAGATTTACTATAAATATATAGTTATAAAATTACTTAAACTAAGTGTCATAAGGGGTAAAGAAGGATTTTATGGGATGATAAAAGAATAAATTAATCAGAAATATGTAACAATTTTGTATATATTATATATAGAATATCAGAGAACCTAAATATACAAGGCAAATATTACCAAATCAGAAGAGAGAAATAGACAGCAATACAATAACAGTTGGAGATTTCAATACCCTACTTTCCACAATGGATAGATCATCCAGATGAAAAATCAATACTGTAAAAGTGGACTTAAACAAATATACAGAATATTCCATCCAACAGAAGTAGAATAAGCATTCTCTCAAGTGCACACAGAACATTCTCCAAGAAAGATCACACGTTATGGTCCAAAAAATTTTAACAAATTTAAGAAGCCTGATATCCAAGTAACTTTTCTGACAACAGAGGGATGAAACGAAAAATCAATAACAGAATACAAATTGGAAAATCACCAATATCGGAAATTAAGACATTCCTGAACAACCAATGAGTCAAAGAAGAAATCCAAAGTAAATCTAAAAATAACTTGAGACAAATGAAAATAAAAACACAACATAGCAAGGGCCCGGCACTGTAACCGAGTGGCTAAAGTTCTGTGCACTCCACTTGGGTGGCCCAGGTTTTGTGCGTTTGGATCCCGGGCATGGTGGAGAATCAGCAGTCTTGTCGAGCTACTACCTCAAGAGAGGCCATTACAAGTTCCTCAGGCAAAGGAAGGTTAACCTCGTCAGAGGAGGGTGAAGCTGCTCCTTCCACTGGCAAAGCTGACTCAGCAGAATACAGGGTTTCACGGTTCCAGCTGAATCAATATGCTCATATGTACCCATTCCAATTTTTAGGATCTTGTTCCTTCCAAATTAATGCTCCCACTTTTAACAAAAGACACTCTGAAAGTTTGAGAATTCCATTCTGGTTGTCATTCTGCCACTCACAGGATTAGACTCTGCGATTGATTTTCATGAATCTCAGCTCCACAGCTATAGGAGAAAATATTTTCTTTTAGAGCAGACATGGAAAGTTTTAGGTTGTTTATGTGACACTAGAGCCTTGGGCTGACTCTTGTCTTTCCCCACTTTTTCCACACAATTAGGGGCAATCCCCCAATCTTTTATATTTTCTGTCTTAAGAAAAATCTTCAAAAGTACCATATACACAGTCATCCAGTTCCCTGCTTCTTATAAGTGTCTGGTTAGGAGTAGCAATGGTGATCTTTAGCACATCTCTATTGCCACATCACACCATGGACTATCAGGACTCTATTTACAACTGGAAATAGAATCATTGGTGCCTTTAAATCTAATCATATTAGAGAACTGATTGCAGAAATCCCAGATTCAAAGCTCACCTTTAACGTCTGTTCCTCTAGAATTACTCTTGGTGCCAAAATCTATGCCAGTGTTCTTCAGGGTAAGAGATCCAATAGTATGTTGAAACAGTATATTGGATATATGATTATGTGTATGTGCCTGGGTTAGTATACATAAACCTGTGTATATTTATGTATATATACACATATTATCTATATGATTTATTTTAAGGAATTGACTCATTTATTGGAGCTGGCAAGACTGAAATTCATAGGGCAGGCTGGGAGGCTGCAATCTCAGGCTGGCTTTCTATGGTACAGCCTTGAGAAAAACTTCTTCTTCCAATAACTTCAGTTTTCTCTTAAGGCCTACAATTTATTTAATGAGGCCCACCCTCATCATCATAGGTAATCTCCCTTAGTAAACCTCAACAGAATATAAATGCTAGTCACATCTACAAAATGTGATCACAGCAATATCTAAAGTAATGTTTGACCAATAGATTTGTGTTTGCTAAGCCTAGCCAAGCTAACCAATAGCCTAGCTAAGATGATATATGAAACAAACCATTATACTTATTTTTGCTATAATAAAGTTATTACTTTTAAAATTAAAAATCAATGCTATTTTCTTATTAGAATGGTAGATGCCTTAATTTTATGTGATAGTTGTGCTGAATTTGATGAATACTGTGCCACTAAAAAGATAAAACAAATTATTGTGACAATGACACACTGGATCCATTGTCAGCTCTCTCAGATCTAGTTAGAGTTGATATTCACTGTTATTGCCACAGTAATTACTGGATTTTTATTTTAGTTTATTCAGTTTTTGCAGCTTTATTGAGATATCATTGACATACTACATTGTGGAAGTTTAACTTGTACAATACAATGATTTGATACACTTATATATTGCAATATGTTCATCAGAATCCCTCGTCACATAAACACCATGTTGCTGTTATTGTTACAGTAAGAATATGAAAGCCCTATTCTCATAGCAACTTTCAACTATATGATGCAGTATTGTTAACTATAGTCATTAGGCTGTAACCTGGAGTTTGATCTTTGGAATGTATTCATCTTATAACTGAAAGAATTTACTCTTTGACAAATATCTTCTCACGTCCCCAGCCCCTCAGTCCTTGGTAACCACCATTCTACTCTCCTTTTCTCTGAGTTCCATGTTTTCAAAAAAATGTTCTCAATTCCCTAGGATGCCTTTCATTTTCTCGATAGTTTCTGTTGCTGTGCAAAAACATTTAACTTTGATGTAGTCTTATTTGTTGATTTTTCCTTTTTTGCTAGAACTTTGGGTATATATACAAGAATCATTGCCAATATAAATATTGAGGCATTTTTCCTACATTTTCTTCTAGGTGTTTTATGATTTCTGATCATATGTTTAAGTACCCAGTCCATTTTGAGTTAATTTTGTGGGTGGTCTATGAAGAAACTATCATGTATCCGTTGAGTATTCTTGGTTCCTTTGTCAAATATCAGCTGACTGCATATTTGTGGGTTTATTTCTGAACTCTCAGTTCTGTTGCACTAGTCTGTGTCTCTATTTATGCCAGTAACATACTGTTTTGATTACTATAGCTTTGGAATAAAATTGGAATCAAGAAGTGTTATGCCTCTAGCTTTCTTTTTCCCAAGAACTCCTTGGCTATTTGGGTTATTTGATGGGTTCCACAAGAATTTTAAAATTGCTTGTTCCCTTTCTGTAAAAAATGACAGTGGAATCTTGATATGGATTGTGTTGAATCTACACATGGCTTTGTGGAGTATGGCCACTTGAACAGTCACAACTCTTCCAATCTGTGAACGTGGGATATCTTTCTATTTATTCATTTTGTATTCATGTTCTTTCATCAATTTCTTACTCTTGTGAACCAAAGCAGCTTTTTGTGAGCTGTGGGATCCAGCACAATACACCAAAGGCCCCTGAGGGGTCTCACCCACCTGTGCATCTCATAAGAGGAGGACAGACCTCAGTATGGGCTGTGGAACTAGCAGAGCCACACACCTACCCCAACCCCCCTTGCGACAGTCAGGAAAAATTCTACACTAAAAACAAAAGATACACACACAAACATACTTTTAAATGTACACATAAAATACCCTCAGAAATTCTTGCAAATATTTTTAAAACTGGCCATTTGACAATTTAAAAAATAATGGCTTGATGATGGAATCAAAAATTGTTGAATAAATAGGGAATGTAAAGTGATTTTGTAATCAAATGCAGTGGTCTTCAAATTGAATTTTCAATTTTATTATAAATATATTGCTGTGTAGACCTACAAACAACCCTGCAAGTGCTTGTGTGTGAGTGTGTGTGTAGCTTTTACTTGGAAAGGGTGAATTATCTGATGGATCTAAGTTATCTCTACGGCACTATGCACCTGAAGTCTGTCGGGACCATTTGTGCAAAATTTTGTGCAACTCTCTGACATAAAATATTAAACCTAACCAAGTTACATATAAGATATATTCCACTCAACAGCTAAATAAAAATTCAAAATCCAAAAAGAAAGAGAAAATATGTTATAAAATACTGCTGGTTAAAATAGACCATATAAAAGATGAACAATGAGGAAGGATAAAAAAAGTTGGCATTCTCAGAAGTTGCTAGAAAAAATATCATCATCCAACACGACCATCATCACCATCATCATCAACAGGCAAATATCAAAACCCAATCCAGAAGAAGCTGCAAATGTCAAAAAGAAGGGAACAAATCCTGAGAAAATCCACAAAGGAAAAAAATATAATGGCAAGGGGTAAATTACCAGACTGGTCTGAGTAAGCTTTGAGCCATTGTGCATCCATGGAATGCCAGGTAAATTTAGACAGAATTCCATGTGTGTCTGTGTGTGAGACAGATTGGTCCTGAGCTAACATGTTGCAAACCTTCCACTTCTGGCTTGAGAGAGACGCTCCTTGGGGTAACATCCATCCTAATCTTCTATTTTGCATGTGGGATGCTGTCACAGCATAGCTTGATAAGCAGTGTGTAGGTCCAAGCCTGGGATCCAAACCCATGAACCCCAGGCCACCAATGTGGAGTACTTGAACTTAACAACTACACCAATGGGCTGGGCCCATAGACAGAATTTTGATGGACTTTGTGATCTAACATAAAACCCAACCAAGGTGGAAACATGTTCATAGGCATGACATCAGTCCATACTAGCATATTAAAGTTACACTGCACCCAAGTAGGAGATGAAAATTGAAGAACTATATATAATTACATAAATAGATACATATTAAAACACAAAAATACATAATATCAGTATAATTAGTAATTATAGATTTAAAGATATGGTGGTCACAGAGATCATAAATAAGTATAAATTGTGAGGATAGATTACAAATATGTACCAGAAGAAGAAGAATTAGAATATTACAATATATGAAAGCATCTGTTACACTTCTGAAAATGAAGAATGAAGAAAAATATGTGACCTGCCAACGTTGACTTGTCAGACTGATAGGAGATGACACTAGCATTGTGCATCAGAAGATTGCCTAGGCAAGTTTAACTCTTGAGAGACTCTATGATTTTCTTTTGAAAAAGTCAACAAATTTGTCCATATACACATAATATAACAAATATAAACAAGGATAATTTCTTTTGAAGGTAAAAACTTATTGACACAGATCATTTTATTGGACTATTGGTATATAATTCCCTCCAAAACACAAGTTTTGGGGTTTCTCCATCAATTCTGAACATTAAATCAACTAGAACAGTTTCAGTTGTAAAGAAATGTCTACCGTATTCTTTTCTTTTCTTTGTTTTTACTTTTTGTTAAGATTATGATAGTTTACAACCTTGTGAAATTTCAGTTGTACATTATTGTTTGTCAGTCATGTTGTAGGTGCAGCACTTGACCCTTTTGCCCACCCCCCACCCCCTTTTCCCCTGGTAACCACTAATCTGTTCTCTTTGTCTACATGTTTAACTTCCACCTATGAGTGGAGTCATACAGAGATTGTCTTTCTCTATCTGGCTTATTTCCCTTAACGTAATACCCTCAAGGTCCACCCATGTTGTTGTGAATGGGACAATTTTATCCTTTTTTTGACTGAGTAGTATTGCATTGCATATATATATATATATATATATATATATATATATATATATATATCATCTCTTCTTTATCCAATCATCAGTTCTGGGCACTTAGGTTCCTTCCACGTCTTGGCTATTGTAAATAATGCTGCAATGAACATAGGGGTGCATGGGACTTTTGGAATTGCTGATTTCAAGTTCTTTGGATAAATACCCAGTAGTGGGATGGCTGGGTCATATGGTATTTCTGTTTTTCATTTTTTGAGAAATCTCCACACTGCTTTCCATAGTGGCTGCATCAGTTTTCCTTCCCACTGGCAGTGTATGAGGGTTCCTTTTTCTCAGCACCCTCTCCAACATTTGTTAATTTTTGTTTTGGTTATCTTAGTGTAGTTTTGGTTTGCATTTCCCTGATGATCAGTGATGATGAACATCTTTTCATGTGCCTATTGGGCATCTGTGTATTTTCATTGGAGAAATGTCTGTTCATGTCCCCTTCCCATTTTTTGATCAGGTTGTTTGATGTTTTCTTGTTGAGTTGTGTGAGTTCTTTATGTATTATGGAGATTAACCCTTTTTCTGATATATGACTTGCAAATATTTTTTCCCAGTTGGTGGATTGTTCTTTTGTTTCAATCCTGTTTTCCCTTGCCTTGAAGAAGCTCTTTAGTCTGATGAAGTCCCATTTGTTTATTCTTTCTATTGTTTTTCCTTGTCTGAGAAGACATGGTGTCTGAAAATATCCTTTTGATACTGATGTCAAAGAGTGTACTGCCTATATTTTCTTCTAGAAGCCTTATGGTTTCAGGACTTACCTTTAGGTCATTGATACATTTTGAGTTTATTTTGGTGAATGGTGAAAAAGAATGGTCAATTTTTATTCTTTTACATGTGGCTGTCCAGTTTTCCCAGCACCATTTGTTGAATAGACTTTCTTTTCTCCATTGTATGCCATCAGCTCCTTTGTCGAATATTAGCTGTCCATAGATGTGTGGCTTTATTTCTGGGTTTTCAATTCTGTTCCATTGATCTGTGCACGTGTTTTTGTACCAGGCCCATGCTGTTTTGATTACTGTAACTTTGTAGTATGTTTTGAATTCAGGGATTGTGATGCCTCCAGCTTTGTTCTTTTTTCTCAGGATTGCTTTAGCAATTCGGGGTCTTTTGTTGCCCCATATGAATTTTAGGATTCTTTCTTCTATTTCTGTAAAGAATTTCATTGGGATTCTGATTCAAATAGCATTGAATCTGTAGATTGCTTTAGGTAGTATGGACATTTTAACTATGTTTATTCTTCCAATCCATGTGCATGGAATGTTGCTCTATCTCTTTATGTCATCATCAATTTCTTTCAGGAAAATCTTGTAGTTTTCATTGTACAAGTCTTTCACTTCTTTGGTTAAATTTACCCCAAGCTATTTTCTTCCCTTTGTTGTGATTGTGAATGGGATTGTGTTCTTGAGGAGTTCTTTTTCTGTTAGTTCATTGTTAGAGTATAGAAATGCTACCAATTTATGTATATTGATTTTATGCCCTGCAACTTTGCTGTAGTTGTTAAGTATTTCTAATAGTTTTCCAATGGATTCTTTGGCGTTTTCTATATATAAGGTCATGTCATCTGCAAACAGCGAGAGTTTCACTTCTTCATTGCCTATTTGGATTCCTTTTATTTCCTCTGCCTGCCTAATTGCTCTGGCCAAAACCTCCAGTACTATGGTGAATAAAAGTGGTGAGAGTGGACACCCTTGTCTTGTTCCTGTTCTTAGAGGGATGGCTATCAGTTTTTGTCATTGAGTATGATGTTGGCTCTGGGTTTGTCATATATGGCCTTTACTACATTCAGGTACATTCCTTCTATACCCATTTTATTGACAGTTTTTATCATAAATGGATGTTGGATCTTGTTGAATGCTTTCTCTGTGTCTATTGAGATGATCATGTGGTTTTTGTCTCTCATTTTGTTAATGTGGTGTATCACGCTGATTGACTTGAAAATGTTGAATCATCCCTGTGTCTCTGCTATAAATCCCACTTGGTCATGGTGTATGATCTTTTTAATGTATTGCTGTATTTGCTTTGCCAGAATTTTTTTTGATGATTTTTGCATCTAAGTTCATCAGTGATATTGGTCTGTAGTTTTCCTTCTTTGTGTTGTCCTTGTCTGGTTTTGGGATCAGGGTGATGTTGGCTTCATAGAATGTGTTAGGAAGTTTTCCATCTTCCTCAATTATCTGGGAGAGTTTGAGAAGGATAGGTATTAAATCTTCTTTAAACGTTTGGTAGAATTCTCCAGAGAAGCCTTCTGGTCTTGGACTTTTATTTTGGGGGAGGTTTGTGATTCCAGTTTCAATTTCTTTACTTGTCATTGGTCTATTCAGATTCTCTATTTCTTCCTGATTCAGTTTTGGGAGGTTGTAAAAGTCTAAGAATGTGTCCATTTCTTCTAGGTTCTCCAATTTGTTGGCATATAGTTTTTCATGTTATTCTCTTATAATCTTTTGTATTTCTGTGGTATCCATTGTGATTTCTCCTCTTTCATTTCTAATTTTATTTGTTTGAGTCTTCTCTCTCTTTTTCTTTGTGAGCCTGGCTAAGGGTGTGTCAATTTTGTTTATTTTCTCAAAGAACCAACTCTTCGGTTCATTGATCATTTCTACTATCTTTTCTGTTTCAATTTCATTTATTTCTGCTCTAATTTTTATTATTTCCCTCCTTCTACTGATTTTCAGCTTGTTTTTTCTTCTTTTTCTGATTCTGTTACATGTTGTTTGGGATTGCTCATGTGAGATTTTTCTTGTTTATTGAGGTGAGCATGCATTGCAATGAATTTCCCTCTTAGGACTGCTTTTGCTGCATCCCAAATGAGTTGGTATGGCATGTTTTCATTTTCATTTGTCTCCAGGTAATATTTGAATTCTCCTTTAATTTCTTCAATTATCCATTAGTTGTTAAGTAGCATATTGTTTATTCTCCACAGTTTTGCCACTTTCCCAGCTTTATTCATGTAGTTGATTTCTACTTTCATAGCATTATGGTGGGGAAAGATGCTTAATATTATTTCAACACTCTTGAATTTGTTGAGGCTCGCTTTGTTTCCCAACATATGGACTATTCTTGAGAATGTTCCATGAGCACTTGAGAAGAATGTGTAACCTGCTGTTTTTGGATGGAGTGTTCTATATTTATCTATTAAGTCCATCTCGTCTAGTTTTCCATTTACTGCTACAATTTCCTTGTTGACTTTCTGTCTGCATGATCTATGCATTGGTGTTAGTAGGGTGTTGAGGTCCCCTACTATTATTGTATTGTGGTCAATATCGTCTTTTAGTTTTGTTAATAGTTGCTTTATGTACTTTGGTGTTCCTGTGATGGGTTCATATATATTTATAAGTGTCATGTCTTCTTGCTGGAGTGTCCCTTTTATCATTATAAACTGTCCCTCTTTGTCTCTCTTTATCTGTTTTGCTTTAATGTCTACTTTGTCTGATATAAGTATGGCAACACCTGCTTTCTTATGTTCATTACTAGCTTGGAGTATTATCTTCCATCCCTTCACTCTAAGTCTGTGTTTGTCTTTGGGGCTGAGGTGTGTTTCCTGGAGGCAGCATAGTGTTGGGTCTTGTTCTTCAATCCATCCTGCCACTCTGTGTCTTTTGATTGGAAAGTTCAATCCGTTTACATTTAGAGTGACTATTGAAATGTGGGGGCTAATGCTGCCATTTTATTGCTTGTTTTCTGGTTCTCCTGCATTTCCTTTGTTTCTTGCCCCATGATTTTTGGTCTATCAGTTCAGGTAGGTAGTTTTCTATATTAGCTTTCTTCTCATTTGTAATTTGTATCTTCCTTCTTGTGTTGTGAATTTGTGGTTAAATTGACAAGATTATATTTATTCTTGGTGTTTCCTTTCTTTTTATGTTTAGTGCTATAACTAGCATTTGCTAACCTGTTCTGATGGCGAGCTGCAACTTTCTGATTTTGTCTTTCTACTGATCTCCTTTGCTCTGGGTTTTGTGACCCCTTTACCTTTTTTTTTTTCAGACGGTCTTCATGAGCATTTCTTGTAGTGGGGTATTGTGGTGATGAACTCCCGTACCTTTTGTTTTCCTGGGAAAGTTTTTATTTCTCCATCATATTTGAAGGATATTTTCGCTGGGTAGAGTATTCTTAGCTGCAAGTTTTTGTCCTTCAGAGTTTTCAACATGTCATTCCACTCTCTTCTAGCCTGTAAGGTATCTGCTGAGAAATCTTCTGACAGCCTGATGGGGGTTCCTTTATAGGTTATATTCTTCTGCCTTGCTGCCCTTAATATTTTCTCATTGCTGCTGACTTTTGCAAGCTTCACTACTCTATGCCTTGTCCTTGGTCTTTTTACATTGACAAAGTTTGGAGATCTGTTAACTTCTGTCACATGGAGTTCCATCTCTCTCTGAAGTTTGGGAAGTTCTCAGCGATTATTTCTTTGAACAGGTTTTCTGCCCCCTTCTCCTGCTCTTCTCCCTCTTGGATACCTATAATCCTTATGGTGCATTTCCTAATTGAATCGGATATTTCTCAGAGAGTTTCTTCATTTCTTTTTAATCTTAGTTCTCTCTCCTCTATCTGAAGCATTTCTATATTCCTATCATCCAAATTGCTAATTCTGTCTTCTGTATTCTTGACCCTACTGTTCAGAGTGTCCAGATTTTTCTTAATCTCCTCCATGGTGTTCTTCATCTCCAACATTTCTGAATTGGTTCTTCTTCATAGTATCAAGCCCTTTTGTGACATAGCTCCTGAACTCATTGAGTTGTCTATCTGTATTCTCTTTTAACTCATTGAGTTTTTTAATGATGGCTATTTTGAATTCATTGTCATGTAGGCTATAGATTTCAGTGTCTTTGTGATTGTTTTTTGGATACTTGTCATTTTCCTTCTGTTCTGGAGATTTAATATATTTTTTCATACTGCTTGATGGTGTGGATCTGTGCCCCTGCATAGAGACAGAGTTTGGTTACTGCTTCAACTTGTTTCTACTGGTGGGGGAGGGGGCAGCAGCTGTGTAAGCTGCACCAACCAGGATCCCTGTCAGCTGTTCCTGACCAAGCCTTGGCTCCTCCTCATGATTGCAGTGACCCTGTGGGTTCTCCTGTCAGCTGTGGGGAAAATCACAAGGGGGCCTCAGGTTGCTGGTGCCTACTCTTGCAGACTGCCTAGACATGCTCCCTTCTTAGGTTCTGCAGCAGTGTTATGGGCTTTCACAGCAGTCGGGGGCAGGCTCACTTATTCTCACAGCTTTGCTACCATCAGGTCCCACAGGATCTCACTTGTCCACTATGGTCCACAGCAAGCTATGGGTATCTACCACAGCCTGTGGTTAGCTAACCCATCTGTGCCACTTCTGCCCCAGGACATCCCAGTCTTCTGATTGCTGGGTAGGCCTCTCCACTAATGCCGAGTAGAGGCTTTCCCTGCAGCTGCCATTGGACAGTGGATTTTCCCACTGGGCTAAGGTGCAATCACCGGGGGCTTAGTGCTGTAGTCACCTGTATCCACAGTTGCACCACCAATGTGTGCACACTCCCACCATTAGTACAGGGATGATGCTATGAGCATGTCAGCCAGAAGAGAATCATTAGCAGGTACTAGGCTGTCTGGCTGTCAGAGATTTTTCACCTATCTCCAGCTCCTCCCAGTGGGAAGTCCGTCCACCATCTGATGTATACCAGTGTGGGTCTCTCAGGCGTACTGAGGTGCTGTGTGGATATCCTTTGTTGATAGATGAATGTCCAGTTAGTTGTAGTTCAAAGGGGGAGAGACAAGGAAAACTACTCACTCTGCCATGTTGCTCACATCACTCTCAACAAGGTTAATCTTCAAGGAAATAAACCAGTATCTACATATAATGTGGTAGAACTTTCAAAGTTCAAGGATAAAGCTAGAAAAGGACAAAAATCCAGAAAAAATAACTTTATACTAACTGGAAAGGGTGAATAATCAGACTAGTATAAAATGGCTCTGAAATACTGTGTCCATGAAGGTTGTCTGGACAACTGAGAATTTTGAGGAAGTTTATGATGTGCCTGTGAAAAGGCAACCAAGGTGGCCACATGTTTACAGTAAGAAGATTGGCCTAGGCTAGTGTATTAAAGTGAGTGATACAAAAAATAATATTTAAAAAAAGAAAACAGGCATAGAAACATTACAAGATAAAATACATGGTTATTAAAGACATAAGAAATGAATAATTTGGAAGGAGAGAGAGTGACAAGCAATGATAGGAGAAAATGTTCATATATTGAAGAATATGGGGAGGTCATGCTGATTTAAACTTGAAACTTTGTTTGAACCTAAAGGCCTAACTCGTGGCTTATCAAACCTACATTGTACATCTGGTTTAATCATAATCAGAAGTAAAGAAAGTTCTCTTTGAAGAGAAGAATGATGCCTCCTTTCCTATGCCGCTAACATTTTTAGAAGATAAGTCTCATTTTCCATAGTTCTGGGGTTATGTTTACCCACAGGTTACATGCTAATATGTAACAAAAGTTCTCTTTGAACCCTTGAAAGAAAGGACCCCTGTCATGCTTGGGGTATGTCACTTTGTTTCGATGTGGTATGTAACTATGCTGGAAATCACTCTTTTCCAGAGTGCTTCTTTCCTTGTGAAGGTTGTACTCCCAGGCTATTGTGCTCAGTTTGGCACAAATGAAATTCTCTCTCCCTTTCTCTTGCAATAGAATGATTATTGATTATTTGTATTGACACCATATATATTGAACTTTGCTCAAAATTAGATCATTACAATTACGCTACAAAAATAAACATTCCAGAGCTGAGGATGTAAATTAAACAAATAACACACCATGAAAAATAAAGTAAGCCTATATCTAGACTTAATCCAGTGGAACTTTGAAATATCAAGGTTCAAGTTAGAAAGATACAAAAACTAGAAAAGATTAAAAAATATATTACCTTAAAAGAGGAAATCATCAGATGACTAATTTGTCTCTGAAACAATATGTACATGAAAGTGGTTGCCATGACAAGCTAGAATTTTGCATTTCTGATCTCATAATGAAAAACCAATCAAGATGATCACGTGTTCTCAGTGCTCAGTTTGACCTAGGCTAGGGTATAAATGATTCACAGAAGTGATAGATATAAATTCAATGACAAAACCCCAAAATAAAAAAAGCACTCAACATTGTGCTATAAAATATATGGTGATTAAAGAAATACAAAATTCATAACTTGGAATGAATGAGAACAGACTGACAAACATATCTAAGGGGATAGCTGAGAAAGACCATTCCAATTATACTAAAAAAAAAGAAAAAAGTTACAGAAAATGTAAGTCAAACAAAAATCACACCAGAATAATCAAAAACGAAAAATGCTAGTATTTAAATAGAACCCACTTGAACATTTGAAAGTCTGAGAAATTAAGAAGCCAAAAAACTCCAGAAAAGGTAAAGCATATGTTACCTGAAAAGGGTGAGTTATGAGACTGCTCTAAGCTGGCTCTGAAACACTGTGTCCATGAAGCTTGACAGGACAGCATAGATACAATTATGACAAACTCTCTGACAGCAGTTTAAAAAAAACCCAACCTGGCCACATTGACACAGTGCCAGGATTGGCCTAAACTAGAATATTAAACTTACATTCTACTCTATTGCAGGTTCAAAATTGAACATTAAAGGGGTCAGCTGGTGGCGCAGTGGTTACGTTCCCATGTTCTGCTTCAGCTGCTCAGATTTTGAAGGATCGAATCCTGGGTGTGAACCTACACAGCCCTTGTAGAGTCATGCCATGGCAGGCACCCCACATAGAGTGAGATGGGAACGGATATTAGCTCAGGGCCTGTCTTCCAAAGCAAAAAGAGGAGCATTGGCAGCAGATGTTAGCTCAGGGATAATCTTCTGCCTAAAAAAGAAAAAGTTTAAAGGAGTAAAAAAATTGAACATTAAAATAAAAGCATTCAAATAAAAAGATTAAGATACCCGATAATGTTAAAAAAAAGAGGTGAAAGACCTGTAAATCGAAAACTATAAAATATTTTGGAAAGAAATTCGAGAAGATTCAAAGAAAGCAAAAGATATTTGATGTTCTTGGATTGGAAGAATTAAAATAGTTACAATGTCCAAACAACCTAAAGCAATCTATAGATTGAAAGGAATCCCAGGAAAATTTCCAACAATATTTTTCACAGAAATAGAAGAAAGTAGCTTAAAATTTATATGCAACAACAAAAGACCCCGAATAGCCAAAGGAATCTTGAGGGAAAAGAACAAAGCTAGACATATCACACTTCCTGATTTCAAAATATACTACAAAGCTATGATAACCAAAACAGGATAGTAGTGGCACAGAAACAGACACAAAAATCCATGGAACAAAATCGAGAGCCCAGAAATAAACTCACACATATACGGAGAGCCAATTTTCGACATGGGACCCAAGAGCATACAATGGAGAAAGAACAGTCTCTTCAATAAATGGTGCTGGGAAAACTGGACAGCCACATGCAAAAGAATCAAAGTAAACCATTATGTTATACCACGCACAAAAATGAACTCAAAATGAATTAAAGCCTTGAATGTAAGACCTGAAACAATGAAACTTCTAGAAGAAAACCTAGGCAGCATGCTCTTTGACATCCGTCTTAGAAGCATATTTTCAAGTAGCATGTCTGACTGGGCAAGGGAAACAAAAGAAACAATAAACAAATGGGACTACATCAAACTAAAAAAGGAAACCATCAACAAAATGAAAAGGCAGCATAACAATTGGGAGAAGATATTTGCAAACCACATATCGGATAAGGGGTTAATATCCAAAATATACAAAGACCTCATTTTGTTTTGTTTGTCTCAACAACATAAACACCAAGAACCCAATTAAAAAATGGGCGAAGATCTAAACAGAGATTTCTCCTAAGATATACGGAAAACAAGTTCATCACCATTAACAATCAGGGAAATTCAAATCATGACCTCCAGTGAGATATCATCTCACTGTGGTCAGAATGGCTATAATTAACAAGACAGAAAACTACAAGTGTCAGAGAGGATGTGCAGGGAAGGGAACCCTCGTACACTGCTGGATGGGGTGTAAACTGGTGCAACCACTATGGAAAACAGTATGGAATTTCCTCAGAAAATGAAGAATAGATCTACCATATGATCCAGCTATTCCTCTGATGCATATTTATCCAAAGAAATTGGAAATATTAAACCATAAAGGTACATTCACCCCTATGTTCATCACAACCTTATTCACAATATCCAAGACTTGGAAGGAAACTCAGTGCCCAACAAGGGACGTATGGATAATGAAGATGTGGTATATGTACACAATGCAATACTACTCAGCCCTAAGAAATGATGAAATCCGACCATTTGTGACAACATGGATGGATTTTGTGGGTGTTAGCTGAGTGAAATAAGTGAGAGGGAGAAAGTCAAATACCATATCATCTCACTTATAAGTAAAAGATAAAAATAATGATGAAGAAACACACAGCAAGGGAGATTGGATTGGTGGTTACCAAAGGGAAAGCACGGGGGCGGGGGGGTGAAAGGGATGATTAGGCACAAGTGTGTGGTGATGGCTTGTAGTTAGTCTTTCTGTGATGAACACCATGTAATCTACACATAATTCTAAATATATTATGATGTACATCTGAAAGATATATAATGTTATATTCCAATGTTACTGCAATAAAATAAAAGAAAACAAAAAATTGAAAAGCATGCAGATTTATGGCATCAAAATTTGATGGTGAAAGAGATTGGAAAAGATTAACTTACAAGCATTGATAATATAGTCAAAATGCTTAATCATGCTACTGAAAAGTAGACTATTACAAATAGATTCATAAGAATACTAGCAAGAGAATATTATCAGTTCTAAACACATGAACCAACTTAAAATTTTACCCTCTATAAGGTTAACATTAATTACCTGTTAACATTAATTACCCCTACAAATAATAAAAGTAGGCCAACATCTGCACAAGTTCAGGCAAAACGTTTAAGAAATAAAATGCCACTGAGTAAATTTGAAGATCTAATTGTCTTTCTTAAATGAATCCTGAAACAGCTGGCAGGAAGACAGATACTCTGAGGATTTACACAACATGGCAGGCTTTTACAGTAAGGAGGACAGGACAAGAAAATGAAGTCATCAGCAAGAAAAAAGAAATGAAAGTGCATCAGAGGAGAGTAAAAGTTTAGGTGATGATGTCTTCTCATTGGCTAAGCTGTGGCTTTTTCCATTGGCTGGACTTGCTGCTGGGCAAGAAGAAGTCTTCCTTCCTCTTGCTAGAGTAGTAAAGTAGTTGCTATTCCTGTATCGGAATGTGAGGTTCCTCTCTTCTTGTTGGGGTAGTAACCGATGTCTTCCTGTTTGAGGTAATTGACAATGAGCAGTAGGGCATGAGATCTCACTATAAAGGCCTTCGTGAAGACAATTTTAGTTGGTTTTCTTCATTAATTTAGCAGTTTCTCCCTTTTGATCAAGATCTTTCTCTAGAATCATCACTGATCAAGACTCATGATTTTTGAAGTCAGTAGCTTTTGTCCCTTGGAGCCAGGAAGGACCTTTCTTGGCAGCTGTGTTCCATGTTGGAGGGAAAGTACATGGACTGGAAACTGCTTGAGGCCACACTTGAGTCACAAGCAAGGGCAACAGAGAGGACGCTCTGGATTTTCTTTTTCTAAGTCTAAATTCTGTTGATGTAAGTGTAGGAAGGAATCTTGAAGTGCTGAGTTAACATCACTTCATTAGACATGTCATTTTTACAAAGGTTCAGCAAAGAATAGGTACAGAACTTAACAAATATACAGAGCAGAATTAAAAACAACTTAACAAACCCAGTTTCTAAGATTGTTCCAAGCCAGGAATACAGACGTGAGGGTAACCAGTTGAAGAGATCAAAAGACCATGGATCATCACGGGAAATATGTTGTCATTTATCCAGGTGTAACACAAAGTCTTTGCTGCTGCACAGATACCTCCTTGCTCAGCAAATGGACAATCAAGGGCTATTTAACTACCCAAAACTATTTTAGCCAATGAGTCAAGCAATTGTTGCTGAGCTGAGACTGCTTTGGCCATGGAATCAGTCAACTCTCCTAATGTAGGGAGAGATTTCCAATCATTTGTTCATTGGCACTCCCTGGAAATACTCTCAGGAATTATTCCCTGCAAATGCAAGCCCAGAATCAGTTAAGCCTCCTCGAAGTTCTCTTTGAAGGTGCTTATAGATGTTTGATGGGATGAAGGAAGTGAAAGCATCCAACTTGGTACAGAATGTGAATACATCAGTGAATACTGTAAGAGCACATTGTCCTTTTATTGTTCAGCTGTCAAAACAATAAGTTGCCCCAGTATAAAGGCCATTACAAAACCTCCACATATAAAGATGTAGCTAGAAGGTGTGCATAAGGCTCCGCCATAAGCGATGACATTCAGGGATCTATTTTTTTGATATGGTATGGAAGTGTTAGCATCATTCAACCAAGACTCAGATATTGTGCTGTTACAACTATTTCATATTGAAAGACTACCTAAATATAGTGGCGCTTGCAATTTCAGAAATGTTATTTAGGGGGAACTAAGGAGTCATTGCTGTCTTGGTTTCTGACGACAAATCTAACAATTGGAGATATTACCTATTTTTGCAATAGATTGGGAAATGTGTACAGGGGCAATTTCCTTCCATGAAAGAGAGGGAGAAAAGGAAATAAGAAACAACAGTGAGGAAACAGTGTACAGGCCTGATCCAGTCATCTTGAGAAAGCATCTTCTTCAGATGCCACCTGCTTCACTTCCTGGAAATCTTAAATTTCAGGTCACTGGACATTGTGCACATCCACTTGGGGTTTGGTTCCTTCTTTTGATACAGCATGTGAATCCAAGAGTCAACTCCTTGGAGCTGGCAGCACAAAGGGTTAGGCAACAGTAAGTGATAGGGACAGTGATATTTCTAAGTAGTTTGCAAGGCTTTAATTAGAGCTTAGATGATTTTCCCAATGAAGTGAGTGCCTCAATCCCTGGCAATTGTGGAAGATGTAGCCCAAGTGAGAAACACATCTTCTAACAGTTTATTTGCCACTGTGAAGGCATCAGTCTTGCAACAGGGAAAGCCTTCAACTCATCTGGAAAACAGACAAACAGGAACAAGAACATATTGATATTCCATGCTAATTGAAAATTGAATGAAGTGAAGCTGCAGGTGTGTAAAGGGTCCAGATGGAGAAGGTCTGAGGTCTCCTGGGACAAAAATAGTTTTTCCGAGGATTATGTACCTGACAGGTCAGACGTAACTGGTAGACAAATTTTGCAATTTTGTAGCAGTCTCTCCACTAATGTCAATTCATAGTGAGTCATCTTAAATGCAATATGGTGAGTGAAAGAACGCAAAAAGAACAAAATGGTGTTTTCCAGGGAGTTAGGAAGAACCAAGCAGCCATGTTGGCTTTCTCATAACCCCAGCTGTTTGCTTAATATACAGCCATTGTTTACTCATCCTCATTTCTCTGACTTAGGAGCAGACTATTGCTATGTTACAAAGACATCAGTAGGGCAAAAGTCTGCCAATGAGGGGGCTTGCTTTGCAGGTTCAGAATGGACTTCATCCACATGTGCTACAATCTTTATAGATTGTCTTTTCATGAAAGTCAGCTAAGACATTTCCCTGATACTGTAATTTAGTCCTTTTAGTGTGAGTCTCAATTTGGATGACAGAGATCCAGTTCATTTTATAAGTTTCCTTTCTAAGAATCTTATTGAAGACGTAGCATCTCTACTAAGGCATCAGAATACCTATAAATTATAAAAAACTAAACATATGGTTTAGAACTTTGGGTATACATAGAAGAATCATTGCCAAGATCAATATTAAGAAGCATTTTTCCTACGTTTTCTTCTAGGTGTTTTGTGATTTCGGATCTTATGTTTAAGTGCTTAATCCATTTTGAGTTAATTTTCTGGTGGTCTAAGGTAGGGGTTCAATTTCATACTTTACCTTGTAAATATATAGTTTCCCCAACACTATTTATTGAAGAAACTATCATTTATCCATTGAGTATTCTTGACTCCCTTGTCAAACATCAGTTGATTGCACATGGGTGGGTTTATTTCTGGACTCTCGCTTCTGTTGCCTTGGTCTGTGTCTATATTTATGCCAGTACCATACTCTTTTGATTACTATAGCTTTGAAATAAAATTTGAAATCAAGATGTGTGATGCCTCCAGCTTTGTTCCATCTCAAGATTGCTTTGGCTATTTGCATTACTTGATGGGTTCCAAAAGAATTTTAAAATTGCTTGTTCTCTTTCCTTAAAAAATGACAGTGGAATCTTGATAGAAATTGTATTGAATCTACACATGGCTTTGTGTAGTATGGCCATTGTAATAACATTTACTCTTCCGATCTGTGAACATGGGACATCTTTCTATTTATCCAGTTCTTATTGATGTTTTTAAATCAATTTCTTACACTTTCAGAGTATAGATCTTGCACTTTTTTGGTTAAATTTGTTCCTAAGTATTCTTTTTGATGTTATCATAAATGTGATTATTTTCTTTCTTTTAGATAGTTAATTGTTAGTATATCAAAATGGAACTAATTTTTGCCTGTTGATTTTCATCCTGAAAGTTTACTGAATTCATTTATTAGTTCCAACAGTTTCTTTGTGGATTATTTAGAACTTACTGTATAGAAGATAATGTCATTAGCAGACAGTTGTACTTCTTCCTTTCTGGTTTTGATGATTTTTATTTATTTTTATGCTTAACTGCTCTGGCTAGGATTTCCCATACTATGTTGAATATGAGTGGTGAGAGTGGGCATTTTGTCTTGCTTCTGATGTTAATGGAGGAGCTTTGAAACTTTCATCTTTGAGTATGATGTCAGATGTGGGTTTGTCCTATATGGCTTTTATTATGTTGAGGTACTTTCTTTCTATACAGAATTTGTTGAGAGTTTTTACAAGAAAGAATATTGAATTTGTCAAATCATGTTTCTATGTCTATTGAGAAGATCATATGATTTTTGTCTTTCATTCCATTAATGTGGCATATTGCATTTATTGATAAGCCTGTGTTGGAATTTCCCTGCATCCCAGGGATAAATCACACTTGATCACGGTGTACAGTCCTTTTAATGTACTGTCGAATTTGGTAGTATTTTGTTGAGAATATTTGTATCTATATTTATCAGGGATAGTGGCTTGTATTTTGTCATAATGTTCTTATCTGGCTTTGGTATTAGGATGATGTTGGCCTTGTAAAATCAGTTTGGGAGTGTTCCTTCCTCTTCAGTCTTTTTGGAAGAGTTTGAGAAAGATTGGCATTAATTCTTCTTTAAATGTTTGGTGGAATTCACTAGTGAAGCCATCTGGTCCAGGATATTTCTTTGTTGGAGGGTTTTTGATTACTGATTAAACGTCCTTTCTTGTTATTGGGCTGTTTAGATTTTGTCTTTCTTCATATTCAGACATGGTAGGTCGTATATTTCTAATAATTTATCCATGTATTCTAGGTTATCTTATTTTTTGGTGTATGATCATTCATAGTCATCTCATAATCCTTTGCATTGCTGTGGTACTGGTTGTAATATTTTTTATTTATAATTTTGTTTATTGGGTGTTCTCTCATTTTTTCTTGATAAGTCTAACTAAAGGTTTGTCATTTTAGTTTATCTTTCTCAAAAACAAAACCACTATTGGTTTCCTTAACCTTCTTTATAGTTTGTCTATTGTCTTTTTTATTTGTTTCTTCTTTTATCATTATTTCCTTCCTTCTGCTAAATTTGAATTTAGTTTTTCTTCTTTCACTATTTCTCTGAGGGCTAAAGTTAGCTTGTTCATTTGAGACTTTTCTTTTTTTTTAATGTAGGCATTTATCATAATAAACTTCCCTCTTAGCTCTGCATTGCCTTTGCAGCATTTCAAAACTTTTCGTATATTGGGTTTCCATTTTCACTTGTTTCAATATATTTTTTACTTCCTTTTTGATTTCATGTTTGATTCATTGCTTCTTTCGGAGTGTATTGTTTGATGTCCACATATTTGTGAATGTTTTTTAATTTTTCCTCCTGATACTGGTTTTTAGTTTAATAACATTGTGGTCAGAACGATACAGCATATGATTTCAAATTTCTTAAATTTGCTAAGATTTGCTTTGTGACCTCTCATATAATCTGTCCTAGAGAATGTTCTGTGTGTGACTGAGGATAATTTGCATCCTGCTGCAGTTGAACGTAATGTTCTATGTATATGTATCTGTTAAGTTCCTTTGTTGTTCTAAGGTTGGGTGCATATGTATCTACAATTGTTCTATACTTCAGATTATTAAACTTTTTCTAATTATGCAGTGAACTTCTCTGTCTCTTCTTTTTTGACATAAAATCTATTTGATCTGATGCAAATATAGATATCTGTGCTCTCTTTTCCACTTTCATGCAATATTGTTTTCCATCCAGAAAATACCTTTTCCTGTCTATGTATGTCCTTAAAATTGAAGTAAATTTCTTATAGGCAGCATTTAGTTATTCTTGCTATTTTTTAATCCATTCAGCCATTCTACGCCTGTTTGTTGAAGAGTTTAATCTATATTTAAAGTAATTATTGGTAGGTAAGGACTTGCTATTGTGATCTTATGCATTCCATTCTGGCTGTAGTTCTTTCGTTCCTTTCTTCCTCTCTTGAGGTTCTCAAAATATTTGTCAAGGATAAAGAGATTGCAAACATCAAAGCTTTGGATGAGATGGCAAACAATTTTAACCTGGGTGTGGGTGAGGATGATGTTAAGGAGCTCCTAGAGATGGCTCCCGAGAAACTGACTAATGAGGAGTGGTTGGAACTGGAACAGGAATGCATAGGTGAAGAAGAGGCTAGACAAAAGCAAACTGCAAGAGAAGTAAAAGAAGAACCCCAAGAAAATTCACAGTGAAGTGTTTAGCAGAAGCTTTTGAAGACCTCAACAAGCTTCTTAAAAGTTTCAAAACATGAACCTCAACACCTAAAGATTTTTATTAATAGAGAGGCATTTTCAAAGTTCATAATCTGCTCACAAGCAAATCTATGATGAGAAAAAGATACAAAGCAAACAAACCACCATGCACATATACCTCAACTGATCTTTTAACAATTATAGAGTCAGAAGGGGGAACTGAAAGAGACCCTTTATTGCCCTCAGGATAAATGAACTATCAGGTAAAGGTAACCTGCTGGGCCCCTTGAGCTTACTGCTTTCTCACTGCCTCTGGAGATCAGGGTAAGTCCCTTAGAATCCTACGTCCAAAGGTTTTGTGTTATGAGATGTTAGACTTTGAGCATTTCTTCTTCTTGGCTAGGTCCAGAAACCAGCCAGAGGCAGACTGTGTCCAACTTAGAATCTGGACTGGGTCCAGATGTGGACAGGGTCTGACTTAAACTGGACCAGTTCTAGTCTGAGGCCTCAGGTAAACAGAATTTTGTTTTAAGTCTGAACAAGTAGATTAACCTTTCCAAAGATAATCTTGAATTATGGTGGCCACAGTAGAGAACTTTTAACGTAGATAAGCTTATCCATTTACAAGGTGCCCTAGAGAAAAAGTGGCCTCAGTCAAGCACTCACTATAAAGGTAGAGGAAAATTACTTTTACTCCTCTACAGTTTCTGGGGACCAGGATGAGAACTGCTGGGACACCCTACTCACTCCAGAGCTTGCAGACAGGATCCTGGGAGAAATGGCAGAAGCCAGCAAAGGCTGAGGATTCTTATCAAGTCAGCTCTCCCAGATCTCTTTCTGCATGGTCAGGAGAGGGAGATAAAATTTTACATTGTTCCTTTCTTTCTAAATTCACATTGGCAGGGAAAAAAATTGGTAAGAATTAGGTCTTTGAATTGTGACTCATGTATCTGCTTTTGGGTACCCATTGTTTATGAGTCTTTTCTTTCTCAGACACAGCAGGGAGATTGCTTTCTTTTTTTTTTTCCTGCTTTTTTATCCCCAAATCCTCCCAGTACATAGTTGTATGTTTTAGTTGTGGGTCCTTCTAGTTGTGGCATGTGGGACTCTGCCACAACATGGCCTAATGAGCTTTGCCATGTCCACACCCAGGATCCGAACCCTGGGCCACTGAAGCAGAGTGCATGGACTTAACCACTCGGCCACAGGGCCACACTGAGATTGCCTTCTTGTCTGTCTCATTTTATGTCTTGAGAATCTAGATTGACAACCATCAAGTTGGAGGCTCTTAAAAATATGGCTGGACAGAACTGTGGGTTGTACCTTAGTTGTGGCTAGATATGGCCGAACAGAAATATGGGTGGCTCACCATTTGCAGCCAGGGTCCTACCACCTATTGCCAGCTCTCAGGAGAATTGTCTATGTCTTCATTTTAGTTATTTTGGGGAGTGGCTCTGGATCTTAAAAGGGTAGTATGTTTTACACTCACTTTTGTGACACCTCTTGAGCCCATGAGGTTATTCAATACCGCCAGGAATATCCACTGTTTGTCTTAACTGAAACCTGACAAAATGTTTGAAATTATTATTTTTAAAAGTTGCGCTATGTTCAGAAGTTGGTCAAAGTGAAAGCTGATATTCAGAACCTGATAAAAATTCTTTCAAGGTTTTCTCCCCTAAACTAAAACTATGTACCCAGAGGGAAAGAAAAACATTCTGAAGCTGCTTTGAGAGTATTTACTAAAACATTCCAAAGATGCAGATCTAAATCTAGAACATAGGAATCTTTTGTTTTCCAACTTAGTTGACTATCTTCTCCCTGATATAAAGAAGTAAATAGAACATAATGTAGGTGGATGGATGGGTCAGCTTCCTGATATCATTCAGGTTGCAATCCAATTCTTTGAGGAATTGAAAACAGCTCTGCTTATCTTACAAATTGAGTCTTTACAAGAACAGAAATGAGGCTCTAGAAACAATTCAAAGCCCACATATTTTACCAATCCCCAAACCTTCCCTATTCATCTTACAAGGCTTACAGATATTGTAAACCAAAGTGGATCCTGAATTCTTTAAGTTTCCTCAAATATCTGGCTATGACTCTCCAATAATAGGCCACAATTTATCTTTTAACAATGTATCTCCTGAATATATTTGCCACCTTATACTTAATTAGACAGACACTAGACTTTACATTTTCAAAAATTTCCTACATCTCTTGAGGAAAAATTGATATGGATATAATTTTGTGCTGAGTTTTCAGATAGTTTTTGTCTTTTGAGATCTACCTCTTGCAATGTTAAATTACTTCTTTAACATTAGGGAGGAGATTATCATACCATAATTTGATGTACATTGTTAGTGCCATTTTATATAAAAAGGATGATATTATTGACGTCATTTGCTTTTCTAGGAGGAATGATTTTAAGCCACTTATAAATTTTGTTTATTTTTCAGGAGGAAGAGTTAATATAAGTAAGTGTTCTCCAAATCCTTGATAGGAATGCTTTTTTTGTCATACTGATTTCACAGGGTGTTTTTCTATTGTTTAGTCAGTGTGAGAAGTGAAATGTACAATGAGTTTTCAATAGCCTTCCATTTTTACAATAGGTACAAAGGCAACTCTCAGGGAATTCTTTAATCAAGTCTTACATGGAGCTCCTATCAAGGTTCCACAGAAGAACCCAGCAGAAAGAAGATTGCTCTCTGGCTAAGAGGAACTCAAAATAATAATAATAATAATAATAATAATAATAAATAAGAGGCTCCTTTTCATATGGGTATGTGGGGACTGGAATTGGCCACCCCAAGATATGTCTCTTTGGCATGAGGATTATTTGAGGCTGATTGCTTTTGATAAACAGGGACAGGGAAGGAGGCTCTGAGGAGTGGAACTTGCTTGCCCTTTGTTAGGAGACATTTACATTGTAAAGGAAATCTCCATCTGTAAAGATATCCCCCTCTGTACCAGGAAGAAGAAAGGAGATGACCTTGTCTCTAGAAACTCTTAATCAATGGGGAAGGCAAGGACTTAAATCTGCATTTGTTTATTGTGCCTGTCTGGTAACCTCCTGTAACTGACTTCCCTCCCCCTCCCAACATTGGCATTTCTTTAAGGATTAAGCATCTTTCCCTAGGCTAGGAACTGATTGTTGCGTTCACCTGTGACCACCCAGCTCAAGACAATAGACTTGCCTCCTGTTGTGTCCATCAAGTGCTGTGCCAACAGGGCAATCTTGTGACTGTTGTGGGAGGGACATTTCAATCATATGTGAAACACCCTGTTTGGGGGTATATAACCACTCTGTGCACCCCACTTCTTTGGTGCCCTTTCTTCCTTTGGGAAGAAAGGCCCCTGGCCATGGTCCTCATAAAGCTTTGTTTAATTTTCTCCTGCTATTCTGTCTCATGTGAATTTAGATCGTTCTCCAGCCAGACAAACCGACTTTGGATAGAGGAAATGTCTTCCTCCCCTACAGTTATTTCTGAAGCACTTTGTTCTTCTTTGGCAGTGCAGAATATCTTGTTGATGTCCTACTCACAAACCAAATCTCTCCCAGAAAAAAAGGTGAAAATTGTTAATAGACGAAAAAGGTGAAGTTCAGTTTAACGTTGGCTAGAATCACTGTTTTGACATCTCTCTCCATCTCAGGATTTCTTTCCAGCCAATAGACTTACTGTCAGATTCCTAGTATCCTGGAGCCTAAGCTTTCTGCCCTGGAGCCTAAGGACATGCTTCCCCTGTACCCTCTTGAAGCTTCCCTGTTCTCTATTTCTTTTCTTCTCAGAGGGCCACACTTCTTATTCATTTTAACATGAAGTAATATTAACATTACTGTGGAAACTACCTACCTTTGTGGTCTAATGCCTCTCTACTCAAACTGTGGTTCATGGACCAACAACATCATGCTTGAGGAGTATTTCCAGATTTACAGGAAGGATGAATATTGTAGGGGAAAAGACATCTCCTCTACCTTTTCTGGGTTCATCTGGCCAGAGAAAGAATTAAATTCACATGAGACAGAATAGCAGGAGAATATTAAACAAAACTTTATGAGGACCATGGCCTGGGGCCTTTCTTCCTGAAGAAAGGGCACCAAAGAAGTGGGCTGCACAGAGTAGTTATATACCTCCAAACAGGATATTTCACATATGATTGAAATGTCCCTCCCACAACAGTCACAAGATTGTCCTGTTGGCACAGCGCTTGATGGACACAGCAGGTAGTAGGTCAGCTATCTCAGAGGGTCTGCTATCTCAGAGGGCATAGCAGGAGGCACGTCTATTGTCTCAAGCTGTTTGGTCACAGGTGAGTGCAGCAATCAGTTCCTAGCCTAAGGAAAGATGCTTAATCCTTAAGGAAATGCCAACGTTGGGAGGGGGAGGGAAGTTGCACCTTTATCTCAAGGGCCTTTGTTCTTGCCATAGTAAATGTTTTAAAGCAGATATACAATGTGTGCTCAATGGCCACAGTCAGGCCCCTTTGGAAAAAATAGCAAAGTCAGGCCGAATTAGGTTTGCACCGAATGGCTTCCTCATGTACTCCAACACATCCCATTGCTTGCCATTTCTATTTGTCAGTGTATAGATGGGAGAGGCTCAGGCAAGCCGAGCAACTCACCAAAATGGCCAAAACCACCACTTAAATATCTAAAGACAAAGGAGGATGTTGGGGGTGGAGGGAGAGTCAATCATGGGAGATTACCACACAAGTACAGTAAACAAAATGCAGATTTAATGCCTTTGGCATTGGTTAAGAGTTTCTAGAGACAAGGTCATCTCCTTTCTTCTTCCTGGTACAGAGAGGGAGGCACCTTTACAGATAGAGATTTCCTTTACAATGTAAATGTCTCCTAACAAAGGGCAAGCAAGTTCCACTCCTCAGAGCCTCCTTCCCTGTCCTAGTTTATCAAAAGTAATCAGCCTCAAATAATCCTCATGCCAAAGAGACATATCTTGGCATGGCCAAGACCAGTCCCCCACAATATCATTATCACAATCAGGTAAAGGAGATACTTTAGAGTACATGAGATCTTTCAATATTCCCCAAATCACTTATCCTGTTTCTATTATAGTCAATGCAAATTTACTGTTTGATAAGAAGGGAGCTAACATCTACTGAATATTTACTATGTGCCAGGTCCTGGGAACCGAGCAGAAATGGTAAAGATATTTCTATTCCCTGTCCTCCAGTAGTTCGTGGAAAAAATTTCTGTTTTACAGTTGAGACAATTAAGGTTCACAGTGGTAAAGTTTAATGTTGGATGTAGCTGCCCCTGACTCAGGAAGGGTTAATAATCACTGGAAAAGGCTTGCCAAAAAACTGTGACCCAGAGGTAAGAAGGCCAGTTAGCCAATGACAGGTAAGACCTCCAGAGGGAGGCAATCTAAGACAGGCATCGGTCGCCCGGGGGCACAGATGGAGATATGATATCGGGAGCAGCAGGGGCCTTTGCCTAGGAGGGCTTGCATGCTCTGAGATAAAATAGATGAGCACAGCAATAACATGGTAATATCAAAACAGAGGCCGAGGGAGGGCTCCTTGAGAAATCACTAAGAATTCTTGGCATTCGCTAATTACTTCATCCAGAAAACCTGTGTATGTTTAACAGATGTAAGCTATGTATATATTGAAACGCTGGTTATAATAAACTCAGAGTGGCCATCAGCCCTCTCCGAATCTATCCTGATGTGTACATTGGATTATGACACCGACATTGGGTTAAATTATAATAGCTCTTGGAAATAGACTAACTGTAATCAAAGCCATCACTTATTGGCTTTATCACCTTGTGCAAGTTACTTAACCTCTCTGTGCCTCAGTTTCTCATCGATAAAATGGGGATAATAAAAACTGTTATTTCATCTATTTGCTGTAGAGACTAAATGAGTTAACATTCGTAATGCACTTGAAACTGTGCTGACAATGCTCTATAAATATTGTTATTGTTGCTGTTGTTATTATTATTATTGTTATTGGCCAAAATCACACAGTTTGGTAAATGCCTCAGCTGAGATTCAACTCAAGTATAACTGAAATCAGAAAACTTTCCACTTAACATAATTTTACCAGTTATTTTAAAACAAATTTAGAGGCAGTTGTGATATTGTGGAAAGAACTTTGTAAATGCATTTTGAAGATCACCATTTCAGATGAGATTGGGCATGTTCAGGGTGGTAGGGCCATGGACTGAAGACCAGGATTTCAATTAGATCTGTTTTCCTATACTGAAACTTCAGGAAAGTCATGTGATCACTCTAAGTTAGTTTTCTCATGTCTGCAATGGGGAAAATACTATAAACTACCTCACGGAGATGCTGAAAGATTAAATGAATTATACATTAAGTGAACAATTTAGTAAGCTGTAAGTTTAACGTTAAAATACCTAAGTTACGGGGCCAGTCCTGTGGCTGAGTGGTTAAGTTTACGTGCTCTGATTTGGTGGTCCAGGGTTTCACCAGTTTGAATCCTGGGCACATATATCACACTGCTCATCAAGCCATGCTGAGGCAGCATCCCACACGTCACCACTAGAAGGACACACAACTATGCACTGGGGGGCTTTGGGGAGAAAAAGGAAAAATAAAATCTTTAAAAAAATCAAAAAATACCTAAGTTATGTGTTTTATTAATACAATTATTTCTATGATAATGACAATATTTGCAAAACATCATGCCATATTATTTTAAACATGATAATTTTTTTTACCTTCTGAGATTATATATGATTTTTGTAAAATTTAGGATGTCATAAATATTAGAGAAAGTAGATGATGAAGCTAGGCAACACCTTTTGTGAATAAAAATAAACTTTATGTATAAAGAGTATATTTCATAAGTGGCTCATAAATTGCCTCTGAAAGTATCTGTAAATTATGACAACATGTAATTGAATGCATGATGTGTTTTTAAAAGCTATTATCAGTCAGCTCATTATTGTATAATTCTACAGTGTACTTTTTTTTATGTTCATGAAGCATGAGACTTGGATATCCTTAAAACTCACCTCCATGTAGTCTTGAAAAATACATGTTTTATAATTTGTAATTTACATATAATTTATATTATATAATTATTACATATAATTGTACCTAATTTATGATTTAAAATATATATAAGCTCAATAATTTAAAATGCTGTGTGATTCTTAGAAGAAGTCCATGGAGTTTATTTTTAAAGCATTAAGAAGAATCGTTTGAAATACCTTGTGAAGGTATAATGATTCCCTAAAGATAACATTTACTAAACTCAGTTTCAGAAGTTTAAGTGGTGCTTTACATAGGGGCTAAACCTTTGTTTTCCTGCTCCGTGGATAAGATAATAAAGGACCCCTGTCAATTTAAAAATGTAGGTTATCGATCAGAAACATAATAATTTGTCATAGGAGAACTATCGCTTTTAGAAAGTACTCTGAGCATAACATCTTTATTTTTCAAAATATTTTACATTTTGGCAAAACCTTCAGCATATTTAATATATGTTGCCTAATAAGCACCAGACCCAGAGTATTAGTTTTCTATGCTGCATAACAAATGACCTTAAACTTAAATCCTTAAATAACACACATTTATTATATCACTTTTTACTACTGTTCAGATACAGCTTAGCTGGACCATCTGCTTAGGGTCTCACATGGCTGCATTCAAGGTGTCAGCAAGAGCTGTGTTCTCATAAAAGACTCAACAGGGTAAAGAACAGCTTTCAAGGTACTCCAGATTGTTGGAAGAACAATTCCTATCAATGTAGAATTCATGACAGCTGCTTTTTCAAAATCAGCAGCACAGAAAGAGAACAAATCTGCTAGCAATACTGAGTCTTATATAAGGTAATGCAATCACAAATGTTACATACCTAATCTTTACCATATTCTATTTGTTAGAATGATGTCAGTTTCCACTCACACATAGGTGAGAGGTCTATATTATGGTATGTCAGACATAGGAGTTCAGCCTTGACAAATAGAAATGGCAAGCAATAGGATATATTGCAGTATATGAGGGAGCCATTTGGTGTAAATCTAATTCAGCCTAACTTTTTTTTCAAAGGGGCCTGACATGGCCATTGACCATGGACTGTATATCTGCTTTAGACATTTCCTATGGCAAGAACAAAGGCCCTTGAGATAAAGGTGCAACTTCCCTTCCCCCAGGGTTGGCATTTCCTTAAGGATTAAGCATCTTTCCTTAGGCTAGGAACTGATTGCAGTGCTCATCTGTGACCACCCAGCTCGAGACAATAGACTTGCTTCCTGCTGGGCCTGCCAAAACAGCAGACCCACTACCTGCTGTGTCTATCAAATGCTGTGCTGACAGGGCAATCTTGTGACTATTGTAAGAGAGACATTTCAATCATATGTGAAACATCCTCTTTGAGGGTATATAACCACCCTGTATATGCCCATTTCTTTGGACTGCTCTGTTCCTTTGTGGAAGGACTCTCCTGGGCCATGGTCCTCACATTTTAGCTCAGAATAAATTCACCCAAATTTTCATTTATAGATTGATTATGGATTATTTTTGTCGACAGCCTTGAGGAGCTCACCTTAAAGTTTTGTTCACCACATCCTCTTCACAGCTTTAAGAGTATTAGAGGTATTAGATATGAATTTTTTTAAAAAAAAAGGAAGTTTTTCTTCAGAATTTACATCTATAAACCCAAATTCATAAATACCATTGAATTAGAGTGCACCCCCTCTCAAAATGGCAACCTCAAACACACTTTCAACTCAAGTTTATTGTTTCATTCTATATGCAGCATTTTCATTGACTGGAGCAAAACAGCACAGGGCAAATGGATGTTTCCCCCTGTATGGTGAATTCAGTTGATTTTACATGGAGTCATGATCCCCTTCTGAGCTTTGAAGGCAGCTACATTTTAGTATTAAGCTTATCAATACAAGATAATAGGGTATATAGCTGCCTGGAACAGAGGATGTCACGTGTCTAAAAGAGTCCTCATAGCTCTTTCATTAATTAGTTGATTGGACAGACCACTTTTACCCTTTAATAGTCTTATATCCTTAGACTCTATCCCTGTGAAGAAATCACAAGCCATTGATTTGTTAATTAGCACCCTGGGAACCATTGTTGCTTTCTTATCCAAGCAGTATAATGGAAATATCAGCACCTCTAACTCTTGAAATGCATCCTTGGTTCTAGGGGTACATTTATCCACATTGCTGCTGTTAGTATTATTACTATTTCAAAAGCAAGTACTATTACCTGATAGATCTCCTCCTTATGGTTTTGCAGGAAGAATATGCTTTGTCCAATTAGTTCCAGGGTCACTCTGATGGTAATAAAAGAGTGACTCATCAGTGCATGCACGTATTATCCAATAATCCAACACTATGTGTTGAAAATCTATCCTACTCTATAGCATGCACTATACTAAGCACATGCAAAAATTTTCTCAAATTTCTGTCCCACTTAGGTCATTTGGAGTTGTGGGGATCTGAAATTGGCCACCCCAAGATATGTCTCTTTGGAATCAGGATTATTTGAGGCTGATTACTTTTGATAAACTGGGACAGGGAAGGAGGCTCTGAGGAATGGAACTTGCCCTTTGTTAGGACACATTTACATTTGTAGGTTAAATCTCTATCTGTAAAAGGTGCCTCCCTCTCTGTACCAGGAAGAAGAAAGGAGATGACCTTCTCTCTAGAAACTCTTAATCAATGCCAAAAGCAAGCACTTAAATCTGCATTTTATTGTGCTTGTCTGGTAAGCTCCTGTAACTAACTTCCCTCCCCCTCCCAACATTGGCATTTCTTTATGGATTAAGCATCTTTCCTTAGGCTAGGAACTGATTGCTGCGCTCACCTGGGACTGCCCAGCTCCAGACAATAGACTTGCCTCCTGCTACGCCCTCTGAGATAGCAGACCACTACCTGCTGTGTCCATCAAGTGCTATGCCAACAGGGACAGGGCAATCTTGTGACTATTGTGGGAGGGACATTTCAATCACACGTGAAACATCCCGTTTGGGGGTATATAACCATTCTGTGCACCCCACTTCTTCGGTGCCCTTTCTTCAGGAAGAAAGGCCCCGGGCCATGGTTCCTCATAAATCTTTGTTTAATTTTCTCTTGCTATTCTGTCTCATGTGAACTTAATTCATTCTCCGGCCAGACAAACCCACATTTGGGAAGAGGAAATGTCTTCCTCCCCTACAGAGTTTTTGTAAAAAATTGTCATCAAAAGATGCCAGTTATTTTATTAAGATAAAATTATTAGAAACAAAAATCCCACCATTAAGCTATTGAAGTTAGCAATCTAGTCCTGGACAAGCTTGCATTTCAGTGGAACGCTTCTGAAATTGAAACTTTTTTTTTTTGGTAGTTTCGTTTGGCACAATGACTACAGAATTCTTAATGAAGCCATAAAGATCATTTTTTGGAGGAACAAAGTAAACAAAATTCTCAGGTTAATTTTGTAACTCTAGCAAAAGTCCTATTACAGAGAAAGTTCTGTGCCAGTAAGCCTAAATTTCTGCTTGGACTAGAGAAGTTTAAATCGAGTCAACTGCAAAGTAAATTAATATCAATCATTTCAATGTGCTGATGGGATGTTGTAGGAAGACACTTTAAAAGCAGTGGAGGATATGGAGTGTATTCACTTAAATGACATTTCAATACACCTTGCCTTTCATATTTTGTATCATTTAAATATCCATATTGACATAACAGCTTTTATTCCTCCTGCACTCAGACAAATATGATAGATAGATATTAAAATTTACTATTCAAAAATCTGAGAAATAAATTTCTGCCATGTAGTATATTAAAAAAAACCCTCCAGATTTAACATTTGAATGTGAGAGAACTTAAAATATAAGTATACCACTAGAAAGATGGACAAGAACTGTTAACTATTAGTTCACAAAGAGAAAAATAAAAATGGCCAATCAACATACAAAAATGACCAACTCACAAATAACTAAAAAAATTAAATATTGAGATTTTTTAAATAACAGATTGGTAAAGAGTAATGAGGATATTACACTCCCATGATGTAAAGAATATGGGGAATTAGGTATTCTCATCTTTTGATAAGAATATAAAGTCTTATAACCTCCCTGGAGATTTGGCTAGCACGTGTGTGTATGTGTGTGTGTGTGTGTGTACGCATGTGTCCACGTATTTCAAAATCACATACTCCTCCTTGACTAAGCAGTCCAACTCTAGGAACTTACCACATTGGAATTATCATGAATCTATCTTCAAGGATATTCATTGCAATGCCATTTATAATACTGAAAATTTTTAAAAAATGAAATTTAAAAACTTAAATATACAAGAAAAGAAAACGAAAAAATTTGATTACAGTTATGCAATGGACTACCATATAGCATTCAAAAAAGTGAAGTAGAATATTAAATACATGTGGAAATCTACAGGTGATATTAAGTGAACACTTCTACCAATAGTACATATTATAATCTCATTTTATAAAACCTACATGCATTTCTAGAAAAAGGTCGGAGACTATATACACATTAATAAGTTATCTCTAAGTAGTGAGCTTGTGGATAACATTCATTTCACACTTTGTTCTTTATATATTCTCAAAATGTTCTATGATCAGAAAAATAAATATTATTTTTATAAAGTTAAGCTGTTAATGCTCTGAATACATTAACAACTTTTCATTTTCTTTTATAACATAAAATCTCTTCCAGATGAATTTTCATGAGTTAAGTGAATAGTTTAACTGTTGCTACTTGCGATTCAGAAAGAAAAACCTCCAGTGTGTGTAAGTTGACATACTGGAGACATTTAAGCAGAGGACAGTGAGCACTAGTCTTTGAAATCATTTTCCTTCAATTCCACTGTGATTTGAAGTATTTTTGTTTTCTAACTACACTTGGAACTGATGTATTCTCACAGTAAGTGTCCCTAAATTGTTAGATGATAATAATGATAATGTGAGATAAGCATTGTATCAGGGAAACATTCAGATAACTTGCAATAACAGAATTTTTTTAAGCAAAGTTTTTTAAAATAGAAGACAAAAATAAGAAAAAAATAATGGATTTTACTATTCACTGGGACAAAATTTTCGTGAAATTCTTTACTAAACATTAACATTTTGAAAATTATACCAAATAGGAGTAGATATAAAATTTTATATAGCATCATAGATCCACTATCGTTTTATATTAGTAAAGAGATTAAGATTGGGAGAGCTGTACTTATAAACATAAGGAAAGTACTTCCAAGAAAATTAATCCCTTCATTTTTTAAACTGTAAGTTCTTATTTGGGGGAGAATATTATATGCAATTTTGTTATACACTTAACAAAGGCATGCTTATATAACAAACTACAAATGCTGTATAAATGTATAAAATTCATCTACATACCACCTGATCAAAACTTGGAAAATGTGGATCAGAATTTTAGAGGCAACTTGGTAAACCATTTTGTAGGTGAATGAGTAAGTTATCAGTTATTATAGTGCATTACATAGTCATCCAATACCAGTTAATAAGTCAACCACCATAACTGGACCACAGATCAGACCAGAGATTTATTGATTAACAGGTAGTTCAGATAAGACTACTCAAATGTTGGGTATTCAAAATTCATACCAGCTTATTTTGTTTTGGTCCTGGTTAATGAAAGGTGTAGACAGAGCCACAATTCCTGGCCTTTAGGTATTTTCATAGAGAACGACTCACAATGAAATTATGTATATAATAAGTAAAACTACATTCAAAAGAACAGATCCATTCCACTAATTTGATGTGCCCAATTTATATGATATATGCAGGCAATCAAAAATACATCAGTGGCCTCTACTTTCAATTTCCTTCTGATGAGGGGTCAGTGAGCCGAGGAGTCAAAAGAAAGATTTCTTGAACTCTCAAGATCTGGCAGTAGTGCTCTTTTATTTATAGAATAGTGTGGAATAGCATGGGGACAGGACCCATGGGCAGGCAGAGCTGCTGCGTGGGGACAGGACCCACAGGCAGTAGGAGCTGCTGCTGCACCAGCTACTGCTGCCAAAATGGGTGGAGAGTAAGGCTAAATTTAACGCATAGGTATGTAAGCCATCTCTTTACAAGACAAAGGAAAGAACATGTAAAAAAGTTAAAATGGTATCAATGCAGGGCTGGCCCCGTGGCCGAGTGGTTAAGTTCGTGTGCTCCACTGCAGGCGGCCCAGTGTTTCGTTGGTTTGAATCCTGGGCGCGGACATGGCACTGCTCATCAAACCACGCTGAGGCAGCGTCCCACATGCCACAACTAGAAGGACCCACAACGAAGAATATACAACTATGTACCGGGGGCTTTGGGGAGAAAAAGGAAAAGAATAAAATCTTTAAAAACAAAAAATGGTATCAATGCAGGTGGGGTCTGGCCATTGGGTGGTCCCACAACTTTTAGATAAGAATCAAATCGGATTAAGTAAAGGCCAGAAGCCACCACCCTAAATCAGTTACATGAGGTTGCCAGACAGTAACTAACTTAAATTCTTGCCTTCCCCATTAAGAGTTTCCAGAGACAAGGCCATGCCCCCTTCCTCCTGGGGCAGAGAGGGAGGCATGGAGATTTCCTTCACAAATGCAAATGTCTCTCATCATAGGGTGAGTGGAGAGCAAATTCCACTCCTCAGAGCCTGCTTCTCATCTGCAGTTTTAAAATTAACCAGCCTAAAATCCTCATCACTTCTACTTAAACAGCTATATAATTTTGCCATCAAAATTTGTGCTTGTGCCCATTTCTGCTACTGTGTCTTTAGATTCTGCCAGTAAACAACTTGAAGCCTGAGGCTGTAGTTATCTAAGAGATAAACTTGATGTTGTAACCCTCTTGCTCAATGTCTTCCAAGATGGCCAATTAAATAAAGATAAACTCTCCCTAGGAAGGTATGAATAGCCATTCTGGTCCCTGCCTGCATTACCAACCTCATTTTCTTCTCCTCCATCATTTATACTCTATTTACCAGCAACACTAAACTATGTGTAGTTTTCCTAAAATAAAACATCTACTTCTGACTTTTTGCCATTGCACTACTATTTGTTGCGCCTGCAATACTCTTTTCATGCATATCTGCCTGAAAAACTTAGACCCATTCTTCAAGTCTAAGCACAATTTAATTCCCTCACTTGTAAAATCTAAATATTGCTAAACACTTAAAAAATTATCATTTAGCAAAGTTACTTGCAAAAGGTAAAAATTGCAGTTTATCATTTGATTCTGTAAATTTTAATTCAATATCTAATCTTAACCTTAAAAGATAAAAGTTGAAGGATGACTTTCCATTGCAGCAACCCAGTGAAATGATATATAATTAAGGAATATTTCAACTTTCATTATTCTGTGTTCAATTTGTCTGCCACTTGCCTCTCGCAAGTGTAATAGAACTGGCGATTGCACTGTTTCCGAATAAGAACAAAAAGGTGGTCTTGAGAGACCGCGGTGTAACTAGTTATATTTGAGGGAACAGATAGTATTTTCGATTTCAAAATTGCCCTCTACTTTGTAGTTGATTAATCAGATGAAAATTATACCAAATAGGAGTAGATATAAAATTTTATATAGCAATTTTATATTTTATTTAGGGTTCCCTAAACCCTCAGCTGATGTGATCCGATCTGAGAAGCACATGGCATCGATGTGTTTTTGTATACAAACAGTAGGATGTCCTCATAGAAGAAACACATGATTTCATCTGAAGGCTGCTACACAAAATAGTTTTAATTGGCATCTTCATTGAGTTCAACCACCGTTATACTTCCTAAGAGGTTATACTGCCATCCCTACAGCTGGACACCGACAAAGATTGTGTCATTGTTCAAATTCATCTTAGGCTCCCTTGAACTCTTTTTCAACTAGGCCTGACTTTCGGACTTCAGTGTTTCTCTCTGCACTGTCCAACTTCATCAAAAATTCTGATAAGTCAATTTAACCATAATATTCCATCCTCCATATCTGATCACCCTTGATTATCTAATCAGGTTTCTCAACATTCACTATACTCTAGGTGATGTGTGATCACCCTGGCCTGCCTTCAGCAACAATTCTTTAGGTGGGTTTAGCTAGAACCGCCCCTTATCACTGATGTTCCTCTTCACAATTTTCCATCCACAGACCCCTACACTGCTTTCTGGCTATACATTTCCACTTGCCCATGCTATATTCAGAGTTGAGCCCAATCTCTCTCCTTCACTGCAAAATTCCATTGTAGTGATCCTCATACCTATCCCAATAGTCTCCCCTCCTCGAACAGTCTTCTTTAACATGCTTTAACAAGTGTCATTTACTTTTTTTTATTTCTTTAACAATACCAGTGTTGACATGCATAGCAATCAATATGTGAGTTACTATTTATCAGCCTCAGCAGAAATCCCACTTAAGAATGCAGCAACAGCTAAGGTTTATAACCTGCACCTCAGAGTTTAAAGGAATAATCTTGTCACTGCTTAAGACTAGATCAGAAATAATGAGAATTATTTTTAAATAATAAAAGGAAGAAACCCACACCAATGAAGAGAAAAGGTTTTAAATTAATGAAGTGGATCATTTTAAAAGTTTATAAAAGTTTACTACAGGTTTGGTTTCATGGGAAGCAGACTCAGAGTTGAGTGTGCAGGAGGTTCTCGGCAGCTGAGGCAATTTCTCATTAGGCTAACAGATGAAAGCTGTTTACATATACTGGACATGAACAATTAAATAAATGGATAACAGATGTTGAGAATCAGTTTTCTCACTGTTGGAGTGGGAAGTTACATATAAGCAAGCGGAGGAGCATCAGGATTGTTAACCTTGTATTTTAGTAGAAAACAATTTTATCAACTAAAGTTTAGCATTTATGTGTACTGTCTTTTCCCTTTAGCATTTAAGACCCAACTCATTTCCAAAGTTACTAAGGTCAGCACCATTTTTACTCTCAACTTTAGCAAGGCTGTTTCATACATTTGTAATGCAGTTAGATTATTTTGTCGCATTCTGCATTACATTCTGAAATCCCCTGGGAATCCTTGCCAACACTTATAATTTACTAGTTTTTTTTTTTTACAATAGCCATCCTAATGAATGTGAAGTAGTAACTCTCTGTGGTTTTGATTTATTTTCCTAATGCCTAGTGAGGTTGAACATCTTTTTATATGCTTATTGACTATTTGTATATCTTCTTTGGTGAAATACTTATTCAAGTTACTTGCCTATTGATAATTGGATTGGTTTTTTAAGGGGTTGAGTCATAGTTGTTCTTTATACATTCTGGATATTAATCCCTTGTCGTATATATGGTTTGCAAATATATTCTCCATTCTGTGGGTTGCCTTTTCACTCTTTTGGTAGTTTACTTTGATACACAAAAGTTTTTAATTTTGATAAAGTCCAATTTATCTAGTTTTCACTTTTTGCCTGTGTTTTGATATCATATTCATGAAATTATTGGCAAATTCAGTGCCATGGAAGATTTCTATATAGTCTTGTAAAATTTTTATAATTTTAGCTATTATGTTTAGATCTTGAAGTCATTTTGAATTAATTTTTATATATGTTGTATGAGTCCAATTTCGTTGTTTGCATGTAGATATCCAGTTTTCCCAGAATCGTTTGTTTCAAAGATTGTCCTTTCTCTTTTCTCCCTTTAATGGTATTGGGATACTTGACAAAAATCAATCGATCATATTTATGAGGGTTTATTTCTGGGCTCTCTGTTCTTTTCCATTGGTCTAGATGTCTGTCTGTCATTTTTTTAAATGAGGTATAATTCTCATACAACATTATATTAGTTTCAGATGTGCAACATAACAATTCGATATTTGTACATATTGCAAAATGATCACAATAAATCTAGTTAATATCATAACCATAGTTACAGAATTTTTTTTCTTGTGATGAGAATTTTTTACACCTAATCTCTTAGCAACTTTCAAATATGCAATACAGTACTATTGACTATAGTCGCCATGCTGTATACTACATACCCATGACTTATTTATTTTATAACTGGAAGTTTGTACTTTTTGAATCCCTTCACCCATTTCACCCACCCTCAACCCCCTGCCTCTATCTACCATCAATCAATTCTCTATCTATGAGCTTGTTTTTTTTTTTTAGATACCACATATAAGGGAGATCATATGGTATTTGTCTTTTTCTCTCTGACTTATTTCACTTAGTATAATGCCCTCAAGGTTCATCCATGTTGTTGAAAATGGCAAAACTTCATTCTTTTTTATGGCTGCATAATATTACATTATATATATGTGTATATCTATATATATCACATTTCTTTAATTATTAATCCACTAATGAACATGAACACTCAGGTTGTTTCCATAGCTTGGCTATTATAAATAATGCTCCAATGAACATGGGGGTGCATATATCTTTTTGAGTTATTGTTTTTATTTTCTTTGCATAAATACCCAGAAGTGGAATTTCTGTGTCACATCCTAGTTCTATTTTTAATTTTCTGAGGAACCTCCACACTGTTTTCCATTGTGCTTACACCAATTAACATTTCCACCAACAGTGCACAAGGGTTCCTTTTTCTCTACATCCTTATCAGCATTTGTTATCTCTTACCATTTTGATAATAGTCATTTTAACAGATGTGAGGTGACATCTCATTGTGGTTTTCATTTGCATTACCTGATGGTTAATGATGTTGAACATCTTTTCATTCATATGTTAGCCATCCGTATGTCTTCTTTGGAAAAATGTCTATTCAGTTCCTCTGTGCATTTTTTAATTGGATTATTTATCTTTTTGTTATTGAGTTGTATATGTTCTTTATATATTTTGGATATTCACCCCTTGTGTAGATAATTTGCAAATATTTACTATCATTCATCGTTCAGTAGATTGCCTTTTTGTTTGGTTGATGGTTTTCTTTGCTGTGCAGAAGCATTTTAGTTTGATGTAGTCCCCCTTATTTATTTTTGCTTTGGTTGCTTTTGCTTTTAGTGTCAAATCCAAAAGATCATCACCAAGATTGAAGTCAAGGAGATTACTACCTATGTTTTCTCCTTGGAGTTTTATAATTTCAGGTCTTAGATTCAAGTCTTTACTCCCGTTTGAGTTCATTTTTGTGTATGGTGTAAGCTAGTGGTCCAGTTTCATTCTTTTGGAAGTGGCTGTGCAGTTTCCCCAGCACCATTTATCAAAGAGATTATCCTTTCCCCATTTTATGTCTTGGCTCTTTTGTTGTAAATTAATTGATCATATACATGTGGGTTTATTTCTGTGCTGTCTATTCTGTTCCATTGATCTGTCTTTTCTTATTCCAATACCACTCTGTTTTGATTACTATAGCTTTGTAATAGAGTTTGAAATCAGGGAGTGTAATGCCTCCAACTTTGTTCTTCTTCCTCAAGATTGCTTTGGCTATTCAGAGTCTTTTGGAGTTCCATATAAATTTTAAGATTCTTTATTCTATTTCTGTAAAAAATACCACTGGTATTTTGATAGGAATTGAATTGAATCTGTGTATTGCTTTGGGCAGTATGTACATTTTATCAATATTAATCCTTCCAATTCATGAGCACACAATATCTTTCCATTTATTTGTGTCTTCTTCAATTCTTTTCATCAGCGTCTTTTCATTTTCAGTGTACAAGTATTTCACCTGCTTGTGTAAATTTATTCCTACGTATTTTACTCTTTTGATGCAATTATAAATGGGGTGGTTTTCTTAATTTTTATTTTTGATAGTTTTTCATTTGTATATAGAAACACAACAGATTTCTGTATATTGATTTTGTATCCAGCAACTTTACTGAAGTCATTTATTAGTTCCAACAGTTTTTTGGTAGAGTTTTCATTATTTTCTATATACAATGTCATGTCCTCTGCAAATAGTGACAGGTTTACCTCTTCCTTTCCAATTATGATACTTTTCATTTATTTTTCTTGCCAATTTGCTCTCCCTAGGACTTCCAATACTATGTTGAAAAAAGTGTTGAGAGCGGGCACCCATGTCTTGTTACTGATCTTAGAGGAAGGGCTTTCAGCTTTTCACCATTGAGTATGATGTTAGCAGTAGGCTTGCCACACACGACTTTTAGTATGTTCAGATACATTCCCTCTATACCCATTTTGTTAAGTGTTTTTATCATAAATGGATGTTGAATTTTGTTGAGTGCTGTTTTCTGTATCTACTGAAGTGATTATATGATTTTTATCCTTCATTTTGTGGCATACTGCATTGATTATTTCCAGATGTTGAACCATTCTTGCATCCGTGGAATAAATCCCACTTGATTATGGTGTGTGATCATTTTAATATATTGTTGAATTGGGTTTGCTAATATTTTGTTGAGGATTTTTGCATCTATGTTCATAAGGGATGTTGGCCTGTAATTTTTTTTCCTTGTGTTGTCCTTGTCTGGTTTTGATATCAGGGTAATGCTGACCTCATAAATTGAGTTTGGAAGTGTTCCCTCTTCTTCTATTTTTTGGGAGAGTTTGAGAAGAATTAGTATTAATTCTTCTTTGAATGCTTGGTAAAATTCACCAGTAAAGCCATCTGTAGGGACTTATGGAGGTTTGGTGATCAGTGGAGTTTTAGCTCAAGTCCATCTCACATTTTGCCCAGTGGGTTCCTGAACCCATCCTGTGGTTATTCCCTCAGTTTCAGAATGCATACTTAAAATAGATAAACTCAGCAGCTGGCAGAATCCCCACATTGGTTTCCTGACCTGTGGAGTGAGGGAAATTTGGTGGGAAAGGCCAAGTGGAAGCCACTAGAACTGCCTATACCTACGAAAATAGTAAACTCAAAGAAATATTGCATTCCTGGAGGGATTGTAAAGATTAGTTCCACGACCAAGGACCTGAAGGACACAAGGGTGGTGAGTCACATCACATTCCCATTCAACTTGCCTATTTGGCCTGTGCAGAAGATAAACAGATCTTGGAGAATGACAGTGGATTATCATAAATTTAACCAGGTGGTATCTCCAATTGCAACTGGTATACTAGATGTGATTTCATTGTTGGGCAAACTAACACATTTTCTGATACCTGGTATGCAGCTATTTGATCTGGCAAATAATTTTTCCTCAATACTTGTGAGTAAAGACCATCAGAAGGAGTTTACTTCCAGCTGGCAAGGACAGTAATACACCTTCACTCTCCTACCTACGGAGTATATCAACTCTGTAGCCCAATGTTATAATTTACTTGTCAGGGATCTTTACCACCTTTCCCTTCCACAAGATATCACACTGGTCCATTACATTGATAATAAGCTGATCGAATCTAGTCTGCAAGAAGTAGCAACTACTCTAGATTTATCGGTAAGACATTTTCATGTCAGAGGGCGAAAAATAAATCCAAATAAAACTCAAGGACTTTCTATCCCAGTGAAATTTCTAGAAGTCCCGTGATAAGCAGCTTATCGAGATATCCCTTCTAAGGTGAAAGAAAGATGTGTCTGGCCCCTCCTACACCAAAAAAGGCACAATGTTTAGTGAGTCTCTTTGGAATTTGGAGGCAACACGTTTCAATATATTTTTCATTTAGAGTTGTTACTCCAGCTCATTTACCAAGTGACCCAAAAAAGCTTCTACTTTTAAGTGTGGCCCAGAATAAGTAAAGTCTCTGCAATAGGTCCAGGCTGCTGTGAAAGCTTTCCTTCCACTGGGCCACATAATCCAGCAGATCTTAAAGAGTCAGTGGCAGATAAGGATGCTTTTTAGAGCCTTTGGCAGGCCCCCACAGCTGAAAGGCACTGCTACAGCTCCCTTAGGACCTTAAAGCAAAGCACTGCCACCCTCTGTAGATAAGTACTGTCTTTGACAAATAGCTCTTGGCCTGCAACTAGGCTTTATCAGAGAATAAACACTTAACCATGGACCACTAACTTACTACACATCCTGAGCATGCCCGTTATAAAATGGGTGTTATCTGATGCACCAAGCCGTAAAGTTGAGCATGCATGGCAACACTCCATTATCAAATGGAAGTGATATATACATGATCTGGCTCAAGCAGGCCCTGAGCACCAAGTAAGTAACACGAAGAATTGGCCCAAATACCAGGGTCCACACTCCTGCTACATTGCCTTCTCTCTCTCAGCCTGCATCTATGGCTTCATGAGGAGTTCACAATGATCAGTTGACAGAGGAAGAGAAGAATAGGGCCTGGTTTACAGATGGTTCAGCACAATATGCAGGCACCACTGAAAGTAGACAGCTCCAGCACTACAGCTCCTTTCTGGGACATTCCTCAAAAACAGTGGTGAAGGGAAATTCTTCAGATAACTAATCCTTCAGGGTCAAATAACACCCATTTTATAAGGGACATGCTCAGGATGCATGGTAACTTGGTGTGCAGAAATTCAAGCAGTGCTTCCAATTGTTTATTTTGCATGGAAGGAGAAATGGTCAGACATGTAATTATATACTGATCCATGGGTGGTGGCCAAAGGTTTGGCTGGATGGTCAGTCACTTGGAAGTAACATAATTGAAAGATTGGTGATAAATAAATTTGGGAAAGAGGTATGTGGATAGACCTCTTTGAATGGGCAAAAAATGTGAAGATCTTTAAGTCCCATGTAATGCTCACCAAAGAGTGGCCTAAGCAGAGGAAAATTTTAACAATCAAGTGGACAGGAGGACTCATTCTGTGGACAGTAGTCAATCTCTTTCCCCAGACATTCTTGTCATCATCCAAAGGGCTCATGATCAAAGTGGCTATGATGTCAGGGATAGAGGTTATGTATGAGCTCAACCACATGGACTTCCACTCGTGAAGATTGAGCTGACTATAACCACAGTTGTGTGCCCAATCTGCCAGCAGTAGATTCCAACACAGAATTCCAAATATAGCAAAATTGCCTGTGGTTACCAGCCATCTACCTGGTGTCAAGTTGATTCCATTGGACTATTTCCATAATGGAATGGATAGCATTTCATTCTTATTCAATAGACACTCTGAACATGGATTTACCTTCCCCACATACAATCTTTTTGCATTGCCATCCACGGAATTACAGACTGCCTTATCCATCATCATGGTATTCCATGAAGCATTGCTTCTGATAAAGAAACTTACTTCACATCAACAAGAGTGTGGTAAGGGTCCCATGCATATGGAATTCACTGCTCTTACTATGTTCTCCACCATCTTGAAGAAGCTGATTTGATAGAATGATGGAATGACTTTTTTAAGACTCAGCTACAGCTACAGCTAGATGGCAATATTTTGCAAGTCTGGGTAAGATTCTGCAGAGAGCTGAGTATGCTATGAATCAGCATCCAGTATATGGTGCTGTTTCTCCCATAGTCAGAATTCATGGATACAAGACTTAAAGTATAGAAATAGGAGTGGCACCATTCACTATTACCCCTAGTGACCCACTAGCAAAATTTCTGCTTCTGTTCTGGTGACTTTATGCTCTGCTGGCCTAAAGATCTTAGGATCTTTAAGGATCTGACTTGATTCCAAAGTCAGAAATGCTTCCACCAGGAGATACAACAATGATTACATTGAACTTGGATTTGAGTCTGTCATTCAGCCATTTTGGGCCCCTCATGCCTCTGAATCAACAGGCAAAGAGAGAACTTACTGTGCTGACTGGACTGATTGATCCTGACTATTAAGGGGAAATTGTACTACTACTCCATAGTGGAGGTAAGGAAGAGTATGTCTGAAATTCAGGAAAATGCTTATGGCATCTCTTAGTGTTACCATGTCCTGTGACTAAGGTCAATGGAAAACAACAATAACCCAATCCAGGAAGGATTACTAATGGCCCAGACCCTTCAGGATTGAAGATTTGGATCATCCTACCAGGTAAAGAACTACAACCATCTGAAGTGCTTGCTGACAACAAAGAGACCACAGAATGGGTAATGATAAAAGGTAGTTATAAATACCAGCTATGACCATGTGACCAGTTACAGAAATGAGGTCTGTAACTGTCATGAGTGTTTCCTCCTTATATTTTTATGAATACATTTGTGTGTGTATGTTTGTATGTGTGTGTGTGTGTGTGTGTGTGTGTGTGTGTATATATACATATATATATACATACATATATAAGGTGTGTGTGTATTTGTGTGTATATATATATGTATATATCAAATATATTTGTTTTCTTTCTTCTCTTATTTTCTTTTCATGTGACATACAATGTATTGACTCTATATCATAAGCATTGCCCATTTTATATTATAGTATTTAAATTACAAGATATAAAAGAGAATAAATATCACTCAAGGGGTTTACCTCCTATTCTAAGGAAGGAGTTAGTGCATTTTCAGTTGTACACAGGGTAGTTCTATCACATTAGGTGGAATTATTACCTTGCTATTGTCTTTATTTTGAGACTAAGTATGGTTTAAGGAACTATGTATGGGTGTAAAGTAACAAAGGATGGACTTGTGATAGTTAATTCTGTGTATCAACTTGACTGGGCCATGGAATGGCCAGACATCTGGTTAAACATTATTTCTGGGTGTGTCCTTCTGGGTGTTTTTGGAAGAGATTAGAATTTGAATTAGTAGATGAAGTAAAGCAGATTTCTTTCCTCAGTGTGGGTAAGCATCATCCAATCCATTGTGTGTCTAAGAGAAAAAAACATGGAGGAGGTAGAATTTGCTGTCTCTGCCTGACTACTTGAGCTGGGACATTGGGTTTCTTCTGTTCTCTGATGGGGACTTACACTATCAGTACTTTAGTTGGTTCTCAGGCTGTAGAACTTGAACTGGAAATACACTTCTGTCTTTCTTGGGTCTCCAGCTTGCAGACAGCGGATCTAAAAGAGGTTGCAACATTTTATATCATGATTAACAAAGTATGAGTGTTCTAGTTTCTCTGCCTACTAACCAACTCTTGGTGTTTTTCTGTCTTTCTGATTTTAGTCATCTGGGTGGCTTGAAGTGATATCTCAGTTTTGATTACCATTTTCCAAATAACTAATGATGTTGAGTATATTTTCTTGTGCTTATTGGCCATTTGTATATCTTACTTGGAGAAATGATTGTTCAAATCTTTTGCATAGTTTTAAATTTATTTATCTTTGTATTATTAAATGATAATAGTTCTTAATACATTCTGGAAACAAGTCTCTTATCAGATATATGATTGATAAATATTTTCACTTATTATGGGCTGAAAAAAATTAAAGAAGACATGAGTAAATGGAAAGACATCCCATGTTTGAGGATTGGAAGAATTAATATTAAGATGAAGAACTATCCAAAGTGGTCTAGAAATTCAATGCAATCCCTATCAAAATCCCAATAATGGTTTTTTCAGAAATAGAAAACTTCATCCTATAATTCATACAGAAACACTAGGGACCCTAAATAGCCAAAACAGTCTTGAAAATTAACTAACTTGGAAGATTGACACTGCCTGATTTCAAAACTTATTACATAGCTACAGTAATCAAAACAGCATGGTACTGGCACAGAGACAGACATATAGAACAATGGAAAAAATACAGTCCAGAAATAAACCCTTTTGTATATGGTCAGTTGACTTTTTGCAAATATTCTAAGCCCATTCAATGAGAAAAGGATAATCTTTTCAACAAATGGTGCTGGAGAATCTGAGTACCCACATGCAAAAGAATGAAGTTGAACATTTACCTTACACCATACACACAAAAATAACTCAAAATGAATCAAAGACCTAAACATAAGAACTAAAACTATGAACTCTTAGAAAAAAACAGAGGAATAGCTTCATGACTTTGAATGTGTCAACACTTTGTTAGATAGGACACCAAAAGCACAGGCATCCAAATAAAAATAGATAAATTGGACTTCATCAAATATGAAAACTTTTTCATATCAATGGGCATTCTCAAAAGAGTGAAAAAGTAACCTATGGAATGGGATAAAATATTTACAAGTCATATATTTGATAAGAGATTAATATACAGAATATATAAAGAACTACAACTCAACAACAAAAACACAGTACTAAAAATGGGAAAAAGGACTTGAATAGATATTTATCCAGAGAAGATACACAAATAGCCAATAGGCACATGAAAAGATGCTCAACATCATTAACCATATTTACCTCTGGTAAGGACTTTTAAAACATAACCACTGTACTATTATGGCACAAAACAAAGTTAAAAGTATTTCCTTACTATCGTCTAACACCTAGATCACACTCAACTTTTTTGATTAATTCAAGTGTCTTTTTTACAATTGGACTGTTAAGATCAGTATCCAAACAAGGGCCAAACATTCCATTTTATAGATGTGACATTTAAATCTCTTTTTGAAAAAAACTTTATTGAGGTATAATTAATATACAATAAATGAAAAAGTATACAGGGGCTGGCCCCATGGCCGAGTGGTTAAGTTCGCGCTCTCCGTTGCAGGTGGCCCAGTGTTCCGTTGGTTCGAATCCTGGGCGTGGACATGGCACTGCTCATCAGACCACGCAGAGGCAGCATCCCACATGCCACAACTAGAAGGACCCACAATGAAGAATATACAGCTATGTACCAGGGGGCTTTGGGGAGAAAAAGGAAAAAATAAAATGTTTGGAAAAAGAAAAAGAAGAAGTGTACCATTTGAAAAATTTTAATATATGGATATACCCATTAAACCATCATCACAATCAAGATACTAACCATATCTACCACCTCCAAAAGTTTCTTCATGCCACTTTGCAATCAATTCCATTCCTCTTCTCCTTCCACAAGTAACCACTGTTATGCTTTAGAAATTATAGATTAGTTTTCATTTTGTAGAATTTTATAAAAATTAAATCATACACTATGTACTCTTTTTTAAACTCAGCATAATTATTTGGTAATTCATCCATGTTGTTGTATGTGTTCAATATCAGTACTTTTTGCTGAATAATATTTCATTGTCTTAGTATATTGCATGCTGTTTATTCATTCACCTGTTGATAAATATTTGAGTTGTTTCAGTTTTAGGATATTACAAATAAAGCTACTATGAACATTTATGTAAAAATCTTTGCATGAGTATATATGTCTTCAATTCTCTAAATGGCTGTCTTAAATGTAGGTGCATATTTAACTTTTTAAGATAATTCCAAACTGCTTTCCAAAGTGGTTGTACCATGTTACATTCATACCAGCAACATATGAGAGTTCCAGTACTTTTACATCCTTGAAAATGATTGCTATGTATTACGTACTGAATTGTTTCCTTCAAAATTTATTTGTTAAAGCCCTAACCCCTGGTACCTCAGAATTTGACTGTATCTGGAGATAGGGCCTTTAAAGTAGTAATTACGTTAAAATGAGGCTATTAAGGTGTGCCCCAATACAATCTGACTAGTATCCTTATAAGAAGAGAGGATTAAGACGCACAAGAGATACCAGAGATGTATGTGTGCAGAGAAAAGGCTATGTGAGGACGCAACAAGAAGGGTGGCCATCTGTAAGCCAAACAGAGAGGCCTAAGGAGAAACAACACTTGTTGACATCTTGACCTTGGACTTTCAGCCTCCAGAGCTGTGAGAAAATAAATATCTGCTGTTTAAGACACTCAGTCTGTGGTAGTTTGTTATGGCAGCCCTAGCAAACTGATAGATCATGGTCAATCTTTCTTTTTTAAAAGGTTTTAACTATTCTAATAGATATGTAATGCTATCTTTTTTATTGCAATTTTTGTTTACTTAATATTGAGATTAGTAGATTTTTATATATACTGATCACAAGTATTTCATCAGGCACATGATTTGCAAATATTTCTCCCAGCCTGTGGCTCTTCTTTTTATTCTCTAGACAGCGTGTTTGACGAGCAATAGTTTCCATTTTTGATGAATTCCAATTTATTATGTTAACTTTTATTGGCCAAGTTTTTGATGTCATTTCTAAGAAATATTTGCTCAACCAAAGTCAGAAATATTTTCCCCTATACGTTTCATAGTTTTAGATTTTGCATATAGGTCCATAATACTTTTTGAGCTAAGTTTTGTATCTAGTGTGAAGTATGACATAATTTTTTTTCTGCATATGGATATTCAACTGTTCCAACACTATTCTTTTGAAAGTTTAACAAATTTTCTCCAATGTATTGCCTTTGCATTCTTGTTGAAAACCAGATGTTTGTATATGCACAGTTCTATTCTGGACTGTCATTCTGTTCTGTTGATCTATTTGTCCAACATTAAGCCAATACTATATGGTACAGTTTTAAAAATAAATCTTGAAAACAGGCAGCGTTAGCCCTCTAAATTTGCTCTTCTTTTTTAAAGTCATTTTATCTAAGACGTTTGTGTTTCCCTATAAATATTAGAATCTTCTTGTAAATTTCAATAAAATGTCTACTTACATTTTGATTTTGATTGCATAGTATCTGTAGATTATTTGCAGGGAGAATTAACATCTTAACAATATTGAATCTTCTGACCTGTGACCACTGTATATCTCTGCATTCACCTAATTCTTTGTTTCTTCTCAGCAAAGTTTTGTAGTTTTCAACGTATGTGTTTTTCACATAATTTTGCTCAGATTTATCCCTAAGTATTTCATATTTTATGATGCTATTATAAATGGTGTTCTTTTATATTTAAATTTTCTATTGTTCATTGCTAGAATGTAGAAATTCAACTGATTTTTGAATATGGTTCTTGTATCTTGCAATCTTGCTAAACTTACTACTTTTAGCAGCTTTTTGTACATTTGTACCAGATATTCTAAATAGGCAATCTTGTTGTCTGCAAATAAAGATATTTTTGAAATTCCTATGTTTCTGAAAAGCCAGTAATATTTTTGGAAAATAAGAGTAGACTAAAATACATTGCTAAAGCTAGGAGGCAACAAAGACCATCAGATGAACACCCCAGTGGAATGGTATTGTTTTTCTGTCTTCTATCTGGATCTTTCTCTCTCTCCTCTCAAACACAAACTGAAAAACTTCAATTCTCACCTTTTAGTGGGACCCCCGGCAGAGGGAAAATCAGCCATCTCCCCTCTCTCGTCGAAGTAGGTGGTGCTCTTATCCAGTAGCAAGCTGTACTTCTGTTCCTATCTGGCAACAAAGAGACATAAGGAGAAAGTTTGAGGTGAGGCTAGTCACCAGTACAATCCACTCCCCACTTCCTCACCATCCTTGGTCAGTTTGTCCCAGTAGGGAATTGCGCCTTCATCTCCACCGAGCAGCATAGAAACATGCAGATTGAACAAGGTGGTGGTGCAAGACCATGGAATTCAGCACTCCTTTCCTCCTGCCCTAAATCTGGAGTCAGAGTAGCTCAGGGGGTGCTGAACCCCCACACGCATCTGGCAGCATAAAGATTGAAGGAAGTGATGGGGGTGGGGTTAGTTGGCACTCTGCTTCTCCCCTCCATGGTCTTCCCCTAGTGTCAGTAGAGCTGAACTTTCTTGCCTACCCTGAAACAACAAAGTCTTTGATTCAGCCCTGCACTTCTGCTCTCCTTGATTCCCTGGTGTCATTGGAGTACAGAAGAGAATTGAGTTTATACCTCCACTTGGAGGCAATGAAGTGTTATCATCACATTTAAGATTCTGAGGTTAATTATGAAATGGTGGCTTTTAAACTTAGCATTTAATTTGTGTGACAAAGTAAAGAAATATGGATTTAACATCAGCATGAAAAGAAATAAGTTAAAAGAGAACATGTAAATGGACAATGACTATTAGAAATTCCAAACCTTCATTAACATTCTATTATGAAGGATCTATTCACTCACAAATAGTATCAATAAGTGATTAAAAGGGGTCGCTTAGTTTGTTAAAATTAATACTCTCTGCTTTCACCAAATTATTTCTAACTATGCCAACAACAAAGAGAGCTTTGTCATCTTCACTTCATACTAAACTCTCTTTAATTTTTCTGTGGGATGACTCTAGAATTGATCCATTAACTTCAATAAAGCTTTGTTCCAATCCCAGGGAAATTGTCTCTTATGATTCAAAGAAGCTTGTAAACTTTTCTTGATAATGTCATTCCATTGGAGTGTTAATCTGATGATCTTTATTGCCTCTTGGCTTTGGAAATGTATTGTAGTGTACTCTTATTTTCTGAAAACATTACTGGCTTTTCAGAAACCTAGGAATTTCAACAATGCCGTAAAATATTTTATTTACACCTTTGTTTCTGATGTGAAAGATGACGAAACATATTTTAAAATAGTCTAGGAAGATGCTTGTCTTAGATTTTGTGGTATTCTATTTTCTATTTCATTGGGTCTGAGAAGGAATATAAGAAGTGAAAGGATATTTTAAAGAAATAAGCAACCCTCAAATTCACATCACTATAATTTATAAAATTGACTATTAGGAAAATAAAGATAATTCTGAAATCTTTTTGTTCTGAAATGCATTTTTTGCATATTAGATATGCAAATAAGAAAACAAACATTTTATATCACAAAACACTAGTCTATATTTACACTTTTTCCATATAAAAAATTTGGTAACCTGTCAGCTCCTTCAAAAATGTGCAAAGGAACAATTTACAACAAACCTTTCCAGCATCAAAATGAAGAAAGAATAGTTGTTTTTCTCAAATATCCTAGAATTATAGTAACTTAACACAAATCTCATCAGAGAATAATTAGTAACATGAAAGGTTCCTGTTTCACATTTTATGTCTATGTTAAATAAAATAATCAATTCTAACTTTCTTTGAATTATTCAAATGCTAGTAGCAAGGACTGTGATTGTTTACTGATGTGTTGTAAAGGATAATTAAGTTACTTAAAATGTTTTTTTAATGATCACTCAGATGCAGACATGAAATAACACCATGAAGAGGCATATAAAAGTGAAAAAGATTTACTATACTCACAGGTCCTAAAAGAGGAAGACAGAGCAAGCCACACAGGGGGCCATATGGGAGGAGCTTCAAGGGGAAGGGCTCAACCAAGCAGAAGGGGAGCCTAGACAGTGAGGCCCCCAGGGCAAGTGGCTTTATTGAAAGTCAGGGGAGACTACACAAGCATAAGGCAGGAGGAGATTTTGTTGGTGCATTTGAATGTTACTAGGTCACAGTCAGGGGAGAGCTGGGTGTTTGTAGCCTGTTTGTGGGAATTTTGAGGCATCAGGAAAATATGAGGATTTAAAAATTTACAATACAACTGATAATGATGAACCTTTTTCTCGTGAACACATTTGAAATGACATTTTTGGGAAAAGATTATTTATATGAAATACCTTCACAAGTGTGAATGTTTCAATGTTTCTTTTCTTTTTCAGAGCTCCTGATTCAATGAAAACAGAAAGCTATCTTGATAGTTGGGTTTGTAATCCTGAGAGTGAATTGAGGACTGCTACCTACAGAGCGCAAAATCACCAGATAGAACAAAAAAGGAACAACATACAGTTTTACACTACCTTTCCTTCTGAGAAGTGAGATGTGATCAGCAGAAAAAGAATCATGACTAAATAATGCAACCTCACAGGACACATGAACAGCAAGGTCTTCATGATGGAAGTCAGTCAGTGAGCGAGAAAATAAACAAACAAATGGGCATTGAGAGAGGGCCTACTGTGTGTAAAAGAAGTACTTTCAATTTCCTTCTCTGCTCCACTGGGAGCCATTTTTGTTCCATAAGAGTAATCCTTATGCAAGCCTGGGGAAAAGTAGAACGTTACCCTGCTCTTAGTAGGGTCTTTCCCTAATAATAATAATTTTTATTGAACATTTACCATGAGCCATGTACTTTGCTAAGTACTTCATATGCATGATCTCACTTGATCCTTACAACCACATGATGAGTTAAAGGCTATTTATTACTCCATTTTGAGATTTAGGAAAATAACATGCACAGTGATTGATTTACTTACTAAGATCACATAACCAGGAAGTTCTACAGCTGAGATTCCACCCGAGGGTGTTAGAGTGCAGATTTTTAACTCTCAATTGTTCTCCTATTTTGCCTCTCAGTACACTAGAGTGTAATTGTGATGATATACCACTTCTACAAGTAATAACAGCAGTAGTAGGAGCCCACCATTTATTGAGGGCTTGCTATGTGACAAATTCTCAGAGATAGGAAATGAAGGAGATGGTGTCCAAATGCAGGAATCTCCAGAGACTCTGCTTCTAATCACTGTACCACATTTACTCATGCTTATTTCACATAGGAAAAACTGAGACTGATAGGGGTTAAGTGTATTTATCAAGATCACCCAATTAATTGTGAGAGATTCAGGACTGAAATTCAAACCTAATGGTGTCCATGATTTTAAACACTATACTCTACTGAATGTGATTAAGTATGTTCAAGAATTTGAGTGAATCTGCTAACTCTAAAGTTGTATCACACCTTAAGTTAAAATACTCAAACCTTCCTCCCTGTAAATCTGGGTGTATATTTTAACTGGGAAGGTCTTCAAATATTTCATTGACTTTATGAATCATAGATGAAGCATTTAAAAAGTTTGAATTTACAGCATAAGACCTACAATTTCAAAATTATAAATTGATAATAGCAGAAATAAAAGCAAAAGAAAGGATGGGATCAAGATAATGATAAAACATTAACTATACATAAACTTGCCAAAACTTAGACCAATGTTAGCATTAGTTACCTTTCTAAAGATACAAACTAGCAACTAGTAGATAAGTTCTGGAGATCTAATGCACAGCATAGTGATTATATGCAAGAATGCCATATTCTCAACTCCAAAGGTGCTAAGAGATTAGATATTAATTGTTCTCGTCACAAAAAAAGAAATGATAATTATGTGACAGAGGTGTTACTTAATGCTATGGCAGTAACCATGTTGCAATATATAAACTTATGAAATCAATAACTTGCACAGCTTAAACTTACATATTATATGTCAAGTGTATCTCATTAAAAAATAAATTGTTACATCTCTCAATTGTTTTAATATAAGCAAATATATATGCTACATATAATGCATATTCAACTGTAAACATACGTGTATATATATACATACATATGTGTGCATGTTTATACACATATGAGTGTGTATTTGTGTGTGTGCATGTATATATATATGATGAGGTAGCATAAGATAGTGTACTACACGGACTTTCACTACTTTCCTTTTTTTTTAATCAACAATATGTATTGAAGATCATTATATCACAGTATTTAAAAATATTTTTCTCGCTTCATTTTACAGTTGCATACTATGCAATTATATTGATGTACCATAATTTATTCAACCAGCCTTTTATTGAAGTGTATTTGGATTGACACCATTTGTTGTTGTTGTTGTTGTTTTTGCTGTTACAAGTATTGCTGCAATGAATAACATGTAACTTTTAACTTTTTTGTCAACGTATCTTAGGATACATTTCTAAAAGTGAGATTACTGAATCAAAGGGTAAATTTATATGTAATTTTGCTAAATATTATCTAATTCTTTGCAACATTGATTGTAATATTTTGCTTTCCCAGCAGCAATGTCTGAGATTTCCTATTTTCCTGCTGTCTCGCTGCTGGAATATGTTTTCCAGCTTTTGCTAATATAACAGGTGGGAAATATCTCAATGAAGTTTGGATTTGCATTTCTTATATTATAAGCAAGATGGATCATTTTAAATCAATTCTTATTGAGGTATATTTTACATACACTAATGACCACAATTTTAATGTGTATAGTGCTATAAATTTTGGTAATTGTGTACAATTGTTTAATAATCACCACACCAAGACAGAGAACACTTCAGTTACACCAGAAAGTTCCCTCGTGCCCTTTGCAATCAAACTGCTTTGCCCCAGGCAGCCACTGAGTTGATTTCTATCATAATGACTTGGCTATGCCTGCTTGAGACCTTCGTATGAATGCTAACGTGCAGCATACAATATTTGACACTTCATTTCTGTGACTAATCTTTATATTTTTTCTCCAGCTTTATTGAGATATTATCGACATACATAACACTGTGCAGGGTTAAGGTGCACCACATGTTGATTTGATACACTTATATATTGCAAAATGATTACTATAGTAGCATTAGTTAACACCTCCATCACTTCACATAATTATCATTTCTTTTTTGTTGATAGGACATTTAAGATGTCCTCTCTTAGTACTGGGACTTTGATACAATAACGTGTTAATCCTAGTAATAATTTTTTCTACGCTGCTTAGGATTTTCCATTAGATAATTGTGTCACCCATGAAGAGAGAGATTTATTTCTTCCTTTCCAATCTTTATTCCTATACTATTTGTCTGGACTTATCACCATGGCTAGGATATTTACTACAATGTTGAATAGAAGGTATAGTATGTAATGGTATAATAGTTTTTTACCCTTCAGTATGATGTTAGTTCTAGGTGATTTGTAAATGCCCTTTATCATTTTGGAGATGTTCCCTTCCGTCGCCAGTTTGCTGAAATTTTCATCACCAATGATACTGAATGTGTTTGAATGGATTTTTTTCACATTTATTAAGATAACCCTAGTATTTTCTCCTTTATTCTCTTCATTTGTTATATCGCATTGATTTGTTTTCAACTGTTGAAACAATTTTGCATTTCTGAGATAAATCCCACACGTTCAATAGGTATTATCCTTTTTATATATTACTAGATTCTATTGGTTAACATTATGTTGAGGGATTATATTTCTGTATACATGAAAGTTATTAAGTTATAATTTTGTTTTCTTGTTATGTCCTTGTCAAGTTTTTGTATCAAAGGTCATTTGGCTTTATAAATGAATTAAGGTGTACTGCGTTCTCTGTTTTTTGAAACAGTTTGTGTAATGTGGTAACGCTTCTTAAACATTTGATAGAATTTACTGTTGAAATGATCTGCTCTGATATTTCCTTCATAGGAAGATTTATAATTATGAATTAAATTTCATTAATATTTTTAGAGTTTTCAGTCTTTTCTTTAAATTTCTTCTTGCACGAGTTTTGTTGCATTGTCTTAAAGAATTTATCGATGTAATTTTTCTTAACATTATTTTGACTTTCTAAATATTATGCACTTATTTTCCTTTTAAATTCTGCAGGGTCTATAGTGATGCCCTTTCTTTGAATCCTGATGTTGGTCATTTGTATCTTATCTTTTTTTTTTTTTTTCTTTTCAGTATAGTTGAGGATTTACTAATCTTTTAAAAAAATTTTGGCTTTATAGGTTCTTTTTGTCTCTTTGTGTATAATCTATTTTATTGACTTTTTTTTATATAAACATTGTTTTTGTAAAAGTTTTAGGTTTAGAGAAAAATTTGCAGATAATATTGAGAGTTTCCACATACTCCATTCTCTTGTTTGTGTCTCCCAGAGTTGATATATTGAAATCTACTCCCCATTTGGAGGTGGGAACTTTGGGAAGTGATTAAATCATGAGGACAGAGCTCTCACAAATGGGATCAGTGTCCTTATAAAAGAGACTCCAGAGACCTTTCTTGCCCTCTTCCAACATGTGAAGATACAATGAGAAAACAATCTTCTATGAACCAGGAAGCAAGCCCTCATCAGAACCAAATCTACTGGCACCTTGGTCTTGGATTTCCCAGGCTTCAGAACTGTGAGAAATAAATTTCTATTGTTTATAAATCACTTCATCTATGGTATTCTGTTATAGTAGCCTGAATGGACTGAGACAGAACTGGTAACAAAATGTGGGATATTGCTGTAACAAATGCCTAAAATGTGCAAGTGACTGAAACTGTTTAATAAGTAGAAGCTCTAAGAGTTTTGAAGTCATTCTATAAAAAATCTACACTGCTATGAACAGACCTTTGACAAGAGATTTTCACATATTGAGGTATATGTATATAGGCATGGGTATAGGTAACTCTTCGGGTTCAAAACTGATTCGGCTTGAAATAAAAGCCTGACTTAGGCCTATAAAACATACATTGTACATCTGCTTTAATCGTTAAAGTAAAGAATGCACTCTCTTAAGACAAGAACGCATACTTCCTCTCCTACCTCCTATTGGTAATACCCTATTGCTAACACCCATCTTAGTCCCTTTCTGGACATTAGGGTCTTGTTGACCTGTTGATTTGCAACTAAATACCTCTTTGAAACTTTGATGAATATGTATCCTGGGTATGTTTAATGTATGTTCCTTGTTCTAAAAGGTAGAAGACTATACAAAACCCATGCTTCTCCAACACACTTTCTTCCTTTCTGGAAAAGGCCTTCCAGGGTTATACTGCTTAGTTTGGCTCAAGTAAAACTCATCTTATCTCTCTTATCGCTCAAATAGTTATTTGTTATTTTTCATTGACACTCTTAAAGGTGTAAAAAGAGGAGAGCTATAGAGAAAGCTGCAAGCTTCTTAGAGAATACCTAAATAATCCTGAACAGAATTTTGGTAGAAATATGGATGGTAAAGGCTATTCTGATAAGGTCTCAGATAGCAATGAGAACATGTTACTGCAAACTAGAAGAAAGATGATCCTTACTATAAAGAGACAAAGAAACTTGGTCAAATTGTGTTAGTGTTCTAGTGTTTTGTGGAATGTAGAACTTGTGAGTGATGAAATTGGATATTCAACTGAAGTTATTTCTAAGCAAAGTATTGAAGGTATGACTTGGATCCTCCTGACTGCTTAGAGTAAAATGTGAACAGAGATAAATGACTCAAAGTTTGAATTGTTGAGCAAAAAGAAAGTAGAACTTAAAGATTTGCAAAATCCTCGGCCTATTTATATTGCAAAACATGAAAACACTAAGATATGGCTAAGTGACCATTTGCTAAGGAGATTAGTATGAATTTGCTATCTTAACAGAAGCCAGGAGCTATTGTTCAAGACAATGGAAGAATGACTCTGAAGGCAATTCAGATATTATTAGGGCTGCCACTCTCATCATGGGCCCAGAGATCCAGGGCCAGGGAACAGAGAGGTTTCATAGGAGGGTCCACCTGTGCCCACCTGTGGGACCTTGGTTTGCACTACCTAGTGTTGCCTCGCACTGATGGCCCCACTCTCCACTCTCCAGTACTGTGCTCTTTAGTCGCCCCAAGTGAGACTCCAGTGGGCCTCAGTGTGCTGCAGGCTACGGTGGCCACCCATCCAGATAGCATAGGCAACAAACTTTGATGGTGTCCGTGTGGTATCCTCTCTGCTGATGCACAGAGTGCATAGGCCTGGGCATCATGGCTACCTCCACCTAGATTTCAAAGGATGGGGCTGCCTGATAGAACCATGGGCTAAGGACCCCAGCTTGGAAGAGGTAGGAGCCAAGGCAGAGAGCTGCTTCAGGGCTGTCCCATTGAGCCTGGGAGGGGTGGGAAGGAGGGTGACATTGCTGCCCCAGTGGACCTGGAAGGCAGTGCATCCAGCCAAAAGTATTATTCTTGAGATTTAAGGTTTAATGTTGTTTTCCCTGTTAGGTTTTACACTTACATGGGACCTGTCGCTCCTTCCTCCTCTCCTGTTTCCCCTTTTTGGAATGGGAATATCTATGCTTTGCCTGTTCCACTATTGTATTTTGGAAACACATAACTTTTGGTTTAACAGCTGGAGGGGAATTTGCCTCAGGATGAATTATACCTTGATTCTCATCCATATCTGATTTGAATGATATTTAGATGGGGCTTTGGATGTAGATTTTTGAGTTGATGCTGAAATGGGTTAATAATTTTGGAGTTATTGGGATAGAATGATTGTATTTTTCATGTGAGGAAAAACATGGATTTTGGGGGACCAGGAAGAGAATGTTATAGATTGAATATTTTTGTTCTCCCAAAATTCATATGTTGAAACCTAATCCCCAATTTAACAGTATTTAGAGGTGAGGCCCTTGGGAGGTGATTACCATCATAATTGCAGAGCCCTTATAAATGGGAATAATGCTCTTATAAAACAGACACCAGAGAGTTCCCTTATCCCCTTATACCATGTGAAGGCACAGGAAGATGATGGTTGTCTGTGAACCAGGAAGCAAGCCCTCACCAGACATTGATTCTGCCAGTACCTTGATCCTAGACTTTCCAGCTTCTAAGACTGTGAGAAATAAATTTCTGTTGTTTATAAGCTACCAAGTTTATGGTATTTTTTTAATAAAAGCCCGAACAGACTAAGGTATCCTATTATTAATATCTCACATCAATAGTTTGACCCCCCCGTCAAAACTAAGAAATCAATAGCAGTACATTATTATTAACTAAATTGAAAACTTTATTTGGATTTCATCAGTTTTTCCACTAGTGTCCCTTTTCTGTTCCACGAATGAATTTTAAAAAACACATTGCATTTAGTTCTTATACTTCCTTAGTCTACTCTGTTTTGTGACAATTTCTCAGTCTTTCCTTTTATTTGTGACCTTGTGTTTTGTTCTGGGGGCAAAATTATGTTCAGAGACTGAGACTGTCTATGCCAATAATTTATTTAACATGGGATCACTGCGGGATTTATAATAATTTCACAAGCCAATAGCATACAGAATAACATTTCCTAAAGAGACAAAAAAGGGGAGCCAGTCATATGGCCAAGTGGTTAAGTCTGGGCACGCTGCTTTGGGGGCCCAGGGTTTCCCCGGTTTGGTCCTGGGCACGGACATGGCGCCACTTATCAGGCACAGCTCATCAGGCCACGCTGAGGCAGTGTCCCACATAGCACAAGGAGAAGGACCTACAGCTAGAATATACAACTATGTACTGGAGGGCTTTGGGGAGAAGAAAAAAAACAAAATTGGCAACAGATGTTAGTTCAGGTACCAATCTTTAAAAAGACAAAAAAGGGAATAAAACATAGCTGAATATAACCTAACATAATATAACCTGACATCGTCACATCACATCACATACTTTAAACCAATAATAGATTAATCACACTGATGAGGAGTTTTAGGCTGCTTAATTTTAAAATGGCTTATGATGAGGATTTTTAGGCTGGTTAGTTTTAAAACTACAGATGAGATTCAGGCTCCAAGGAGTGGAATTTGTTTGCCCCTTTGTTGGGAAACATTTACATTTCTAAGGGAAACCTCTATCTGTGAAGATGCCACCCTCTCTGTGCCAGGAAGGGGGGGGATGGTCTTATCTCTAGAGGCTCTTGGTCAATGCCAGAGGCAAGAACTTAAGTTGGTTACTGTCTGGCAACCTCATGTAACTGACCCTCCCCCCCACAAATCCTCCTTTGTCTTTAGCCGAGGATAAAATTCAAGCGGTGACTTCTGCCATTTACTCAATCCGGTTTGATTCTTATCTACCATTTTAACTTTTTTACATATTCTTTGTCTTGTAAAGAGATAACTCACATACCTATGCCTTAAATTTAGTCCTAACCCTCAACTCGGGGCAGCAGCAGCAGGAGCTCTGACTGCCCGTGGGTCCTGTCCCCACGCACCAGCTCTGCCTGCCCATGGATCCTGTCCCCATGCCAGCGGGGGCAGCAGCAGCGGCTCTGCCTGTCCATGGGCTCTGTCCCCATGCCAGCGGGGGCAGCAGAAGCAGCGGCAGCAGAAACTCTGACTGCCCATGGGTCCTGTCCCCATGCTATTCTACTCTCTAAATAAAAGAGCACTACTGCCAGATCTTGAGAGTCCAAGAAATCTTTCTTTCGACTCCTCGGCTCACCGACCCCGCATCAACACTATTGTTCCAGACAAGAGGAGACAAAAGGAATAAAATCTAAATTTAATCGAAGTGTACATTTGTAACCACTGGACCAGGAACAGAATTTGTCATCCAAAAATACGCCTCTTTGGCATAAGAATTATTTTGGGCTGACTATTTTAAAGAAACAGCAGACACGGGAAAAGCTCTGAAAACCTAGTAGAAGTTACCTATTTGTAAGGCAAATTTACATTTGTAAAAGAAATCTCCATTTGTAAGGGTGCTTTCCTCTTTAGGCCAGGAAGGAGAGGATGACGAAATCTTTAGAAACTCAAGAGACAAGGCAATGACTTAAATCTACATAACAACTTTACCCTTGTTTACTGTGCTGTCCTCATCTTACAACAGAATGTTAAGGCTACTTTTCAGGGGGCAAGCACCAGTCAGGAGTATGTGCAGAAGACAAAATTTTGATCGGCCAATCAAAACTAATCCTTGCCAGTGCTTCTGCATACCAGCCTGCCCTCCCTGGTCCCTTAAACCTTACCCTAAACTGTGGATGGAGGAGATGGAGTTGAGAGCCTTTCCTTCTGTTCCCTTTCCAATCGATTGCACAATAAACTTTCTTCCCTCAAAGACTGGTGTACCACAGTATCAGCCTCTGTGCACATGGGTGGAGAGAGCCCTTGCTCAGTAACATCTTTTTATGTGAGTAGGCACTAGAGAGAGAGGGCTAAACAAACAGAGCTGACTTCCAACTGCCAGCACAAAATAAAAGTCCCCTGTTGCTAGAACACATTGCTAGGGAATGAAGGTGCCAGTGTTGGCGGGGACGCTTACCTCCTTCATGGGCCACTGTGCGGTTTATCACCACTACTGATAAGGGTATCATCACCCTTACCATACAGAAGTTAATGCCCCAAGGTCTTCAGAGAGTTTATTTAGGTCAGCAAAGTATTGCCTTGCCCAGATCAAAACTCTCAGATATACCTCAAAAACTGGGTATTTATAGTCTAAATGCCCCCTTGCCATGGTTGCTTCTCCACATATTCTTACTGATAAGCCCCCAGCAGTGTTCATCATCAGCTGAGTTACTGAGTGCTTTTCAATGACAACATATGAGATGATGACATTCTGACAGAACCTATTTCATTCTTCTATTGATGGGGATTTTTAGGCTGCTTAATTTTAAAACAGTTTATGATGAGGATTTTTAGGCTGGTTACTTTTAAAACTACAGATAAGAAGCAGGCTCCAAGGAGTGGAATTTGTTTGCCCTTTTGATCAGAGACAATTGCAGTTGTAAAGGAAATCTCCATGCCTCCCTCTCTGGAATTTGTTTGCCCCTTGTTGGGAAAACATTTACATTTCTAAGGGAAACATCTATCTGTGAAGATGCCTCCCCCTCTGAGCCAGGAGGAAGGGGGGATGGCCTTATCTCTGGAAACTGCCTGGCAACCTCATGTAACTGACCCTCACCCCAAAATCCTCCTTTGTCTTTAGTTGAAGATAATATTTGAGCGGTGACTTCTGCCATTTACTCAATCCGGTTTGATTCTTATCTTAAAGTTATGGGACCGCCAAATGGCCAGACCAAACGGGCACTAATAAAGAGATAACTCACTTACCTATGCCTTAAATTTGGCCCTAACCCTCAGTTCGGGGCAGCAGCAGCAGCAGCAGCAGCAGCAGCAGCAGCAGCAGCAGAAGCTCTGACTGCCCATGGGTCCTGTCCCCATGCTACTCTATCTCTATTCTCTAAATAAAAGAGCACTACTGCCAGATCTTGAGAGTCTAAGAAATCTTTCTTTCGACTCCTCGGCTCACCGACCCCGCATCACTATCAACACAACTTTTTTTGTCTTTGTCATAAACAAGTGGATTAAAAAAAACTTTACTTAAGTTATAAACAAGTAGATTTGGAATCACATCAAAGCAATGCACAGCACCTTGACACTTTTGAAGAGTGTTGGTCAGGCTTTTTGCAGAATTTCCCTTAATTTGGAATTTTCTAATGTTTTCTTATTATAAAGAATATGTGAGGTTTGTTTGCGTTCGTTTTTATTTTTTTTTAAGAATATCACAGGAAATGTGCCCATGTAATCACATCATATGAGGTGTCACATGATATCAATATGATGTATTACTGATGATGTTAATTATGACCACTTGCGTAAGGTGACACCAGCCAGGTTTCTCCATTGTAAAGTCATTCTGTTTTTCCTTTCCTTAATTGATTCTTTGGAAGTTAGTCAGTAAGTCAAGCCAATTCTCAAGGGAAGATAAATTTAGTCTTAGTTTTGAAGGAGGGAATAGTTACACATATTTGGAATTATTCTGTAAGAAAGATTTGTTCCTTCTCCATTTATTTATAAAATTATTTATATTGGTGTAAACTCAGATTTTTTTTTATTCTTTGGGTTGTAATTCACTACTATATTCTTCGTATTGTGTTCAAATTTTTCCAGGTTTGGCCATTGGGAGAGCTTTTAGATTCTTTTCTCTACCCTTTTGACATATCCCTGTATTTTCCTTTTTTTTTCTTTTTTGAGCACTTCCTTGCTTTCTGGCACTATGAGGTGCTCCAAGCTTATTTTGTGCTGTTCTTCCCCCCAGTTTTAGAATCAGCCATTTCTCCAAGGATCCCTGCTTCCTTTTATTGGAGAATTTTATTGAAGAATGGTATTTAGCAACCAAGCTCTTGTTCTGGCTGTGCTTGTTGCTATGAGTTATCACTATTTCTAGGCCCTCAGAGTGGTTAGAGATATGAAATATATTTATTTATCTATAAATATCTATCATCTATTAAAAATTGAGTTCATAATTATATCACTGCCTCTAATCTACCACTACAGGATTCATTCTAGCTTTCCTCTGTTGCTTATTTGTGATTTCTTTCTCTAATAGTGAGAAACCTGGATCCCATTATCTAGAATTTATTTACTTATTTGTTCAAACATAGTACACATGTAAATTAGTTTCAGAATTCTTAAACTATACCCTAAGGAGAGGCAAAGTTACAAACTACAGTAAAATTTTTATAACAATTCTTATTGTCTTTAACTGTAGATTATGCAGTTAAAAATACTTCCCAATGTTACTAATACATCTCCCTTTCCCCCTACCCCCTTCATTGAGGGTACACTTGTAATAAAGTTAGATTCATTTCATCCTGGGATCCCCCAATATCTTGGTTGACATTTTTAATTGGCATACAGTAAAATTCCTTCCATATGGGTTTGGACAAATACAAAGAATCATGTATCCACCAACTCAGTACCATACTGAGTAGTTCCACAGCCCTAAAAATTGCCCTGTGCACCTCCATTTTTAGTCATCCATTTTCCCTACCTCAACTCTTGGCAATCTTTGATCAGTTTTCTGTCCCGATGCTTTGCCTTTAGGAGAAGTTCCTTTAAATGGACATATAGAACACATATTCTTTTTGATCTGGTTTTATTAACTTAGCAACATAAATTTAAGATTCATCCATGAAGTTGCCTTAATAAACATCTTACTTTTTTTCATTTCTGTGTAGTATTCCACTGCATGGATATACCACAGTGCGTTTATCCACTCACCGGTTGGAGGGTATCTAGGTTGTTTGCAATTTTTGATGATTATCAATAGTGCTGATATAAAGATTTAATTAAATATTTTGTATGCACATTTTCAATTTTCTTAGATACATACAAGTGGGATTGCTGGGTTGCATGGTAGTTATATGTTTACTTCATAAGAAACCACCAAATTATATTCAAAATGGCTGTACCGGTTTTCATTTCTACTAGCAATGAATGAAAGTTTCTGTTGCTTGTTTTGTTTTGTTCTTTAATTTTGATATTATTCAAATTATTCATATTGTTTTCCATGGATCTTGTTTTTGTTGTATCTAAAAACTCATCTCCACACTAAAGGTCACACTTTTCTCCTGATACTTTCTTTTAGAGGATTCATAGCTTTATGTTTTACATGTAGGTAAGTGACTTTTTGTATTAATTGTAAATATGTGTTGAGATATACTTATTTTTCATATGGATATGAAACTAATTTTTATCCTTTCACCAGTACCATAGTGTTGATGCTTGTAGTTTTATTTTGTATCTTAAAATCAGATGGTGTGAGTCCCCCAACTTCACCGTTTTTCAGAATTGTTTTTCGCTATTTTAGTTCCTTTGCCTACCACATAAATTTGAGAATCATCTTGCAACATCTACTAAAATGGTTGCTGGTATTTTCAGCTATATTATACTGAAACCGCATATCAGTTTGCACAGCATTAGCATCCTAAAAATATTGAGTCTTCTAATCCATGAATATGGAAAGTCTCTTAGTTTAGAAGATTTTTTTGAAATTTTATAATTTTCAGCCTATAGATGCATTATTTTGTAATATTTCTCTCTAAGTAGTAGCAGTTTTTGTTCTTTTTCTTGGTACAGTTGTAAACTTTTTAAAAATATGACTGCTCATTTCTGCTATATACTTACACAATTGTCAGTCAATTTATTTAAATGTCTTAAACTGTAGTCTATCCTGACATAGGTCTTGTGTACTTTCTTCACAGTAGGCTTTTTTGCTAGATTTTTTTCTAATTCAATACATTTTTCATTTTTTTCCATCCTGATCAAAGTGATCCTATAATATCTTAATAAAAAGTGAAAATATATTAGTTTACCTGTAATCTTTGACTGTACTTTCCAAATATTTCTAAACATATATATGACTCATGATAACTTTTGAAACATTTCACCCTGATATTTAACAAAATTTATATACAGCATCATTATGTTCTTAGTATTCTAAAATTTCACCAAAAATATGCAATTAATCAATGCAGAATTGTGAAAAGTACAAGCACATGAATGTATTATGCCAATCAATATTCTTTTCTGATTTTTTTCTGAAATATACTTTGTACCAAAATAAATCTTTGTACTTTTTGCACTGAATTATATCTTTGATTTTTTAAGGCTATGCTATCAAAGATGAAATGCCTTTTTTAAGGATTTAAATCGAATAAAATTAGTAAGAAATTAATAAATATGTAAGCTTTTTGTTAGTTAACCTCAGTTTAATTAACTTTTAAAAGACTAAGTTTCAGAATACTTTGTTTTTTACTCATTCACAGTTTGCAAAAACTATGTTTCAGAACATAAATTTCTTAAATTTTGCATGTGTGTGTAATCTTAGAAGAAGTGACATTAATTATGTTATGTTTTTCAATTCAAATAAGTAGAGCAACTTACATCCAGCCCACTTTATTCTTTTTTTGTTTTATTATGATAAGAATACTAACCATGAGATCTACCCTCTTAAAAAACTGCACAACATTGAAACTATAGGTACATTGTTGTAATGCAGATCCTTAGAATGTATTCATCTTGTTTACCTAACATTTTATGACTCTTGATTAGCAACTCCTCATTTCCCTCTCTCCACTAGTCACAGACTATCACCATTCCACTCTATTATTCTGTGAATTTGACTATTTTAGATACCTCATTTAAGTAAAATAATGCAGCATTTGTCCTTCTGTGACTAGCTTGCTTCACTTAGTATAATGTCCTCAAAGTTCATCCATGTTGTTGCATATTTCTTGCTTTTTCTTAAGGATGAATACTATTCCATTGTGAGCATATGCCACATTTCTTCATCTATTTATTTGGTGATAGACATTTAGGTGGCTTCCACATCTTGGCTACTATAAATAGTGCTGCAATGAGCACAGGAGTGCTAATATCTCTTTGAGATTCTGATTTCAATACTTTTGGATAAATACCCAGAAACTGGATTGCTGGACAATATGGTAGTTCTATTTTTAATTTTTTTTAAGACACTGCATGCTATTTTCCTTAATAGCTGCTCAATTTTACCTTCCCACCAACAGTGTACAAGGGTTCCAATTTATCTACATCCTTGCCAAGACCTATCTTTTGTTTTTCGATAATAGCCATTCTGACAAGTGTGTGGTGATGTCTCATTTTGGTTTAGATTTGCACTTTCCTTATTATTAGCGTCATTGAGTATTTTTTCATATACCTCTTGACCATATGTATATCTTCTTTGGAGAAATGTCTATTCAAATTTTCATCGCATTTTTAAATTGCATTATTAGTTTTTTTGCTATCGAGTTGTGGGAGTTTCTTATGTATTTTGGAAATTAACCCCACATCTGATATATGGTTTGAAAATATTTTCTCCCATTTCATATGTTGCATTTCCTCTTTGTTGATTATTTCTTTGCTGTGCAGAAGCGTTTTAGTTTGATGTAATTCCACTTGTCCATTTTTGTTTTTGTTGTTCATGCTTTTGGTGTCATATCCAATAAATCATTGCCAAAGCCAGTATCAAGCATTTTATCTATGTTTTCTTCTAGGAGTTTTATGGTTTGAGGTTTTACCTTCAATTTTTTAATCCATTTTGAGTTGATTTTGGGGAGTACTGGGAGATAGGGGTCCAGTTTTATTCTTTTGCATGTGGATATCCAGTTTTGCCAATACTATTTGTTGAAGAGACTATCCTTTTCCCATTATGTATTCCAGGCACCCTTGTCAAAGATATGTTGACCACATATCTATGGATTTATTTCTAGGCTCTCTATTCTGTTCCATTGGTCTATATGTCTGTCAACATGCCAGTACCATACTGTTTTAATAAGTGCAGTTTTTAATATATTTTGAAATCAGGAAGTGTGATGCCACCAATTTTGTTCTTATTATTCAAGGTTGATTTGTCTAATCTGGGTCTTTTGAGGTTTTGTATGAATTTTAGAATTATGTATTGTATTACTGTAAAAAATGTCATTAAGATTGTAGGAGGGATTGCATTGAATTTAGAGATCCCTTTGGGTAGCATGGACATTTTAACAATATTGTCTTTCAATTTGTGAACATGTGATATCTTTCCATTTGTTTGAGTCTTTTTAAATTTGTTTCATCAGTTTTGTAGTTTTTAGTATATGTCTTTTCAAATAGTTCATTGTTAATGTATAAAATACAACCGATTTCTGTTTACTGATTTTGTATCCTCCAAATTTACTGAAATCATTTATCAGTTTTACTAGACTTTTCATAGAGTCTTTAGGGTTTCCCATTTATGAGATCATATTGTCTGAAAACAGGGACAATTTTAGTTCTTCCTTTCTGATTCAGATGCTTTTTATTTCTCTTTCTTGCCTAATTGCTCTGGCTAGGCCTTCCACTACCATGTTGAATACAAGTGGTGAGAGCAAGCATCCTTGACTACTTCCTGATCTTAGAGGCAAAGCATTCAGTTTTTTGAGGTTGAGTATGGTGTTATATGTGGGTTCATTATATATGGCCTTTCATTATGTTGAGGTATGTTCCTTCTATATCCAAATTGTTGAGCATTTTTACCATGAAAAGGTGTTGAATTTTGCCAAACACATCTTCTACATCTATTGAGACAATTATATGATTTTATCCTTTATTCTGTTAATGTAGTATATCATGTTAATTGATTTTCATATGTTCAACTATACTTGCATCTCAAGGATAAATAGCAATTTGCCACGGTGTATGTTCCTTTTAATGTACAGTTGAGTTTTGTCTGGTGGGATTTTGTTGAGGATGTTTGAATCTATATTCATCAGGAATATTGGCTTATAATTTCTTTTCTTGTAGTGTCTTTATCTGATTTTGATATCAGGTAATGCCGGCCTTGTAAAGTGAATTTGAAGATATTCTTTCCTCTTCACTTTTTGGAAGATTTTGACAAGTATTGCTGTTAATTCTTCTTTAAATCTTTGATAGAATTCACCAGTGAAGCTACCTGATCTTGAGCTTTTCTTTCTTGGGAGGTTTTTGATTATTGATGCAATTTCTATACTAGTTATAGGCCTGTTCAGAATTTCTGTTTCTTCATGAATCAGTTTTGGTAGGTTGTATGTTTCTATAAATATATCCATTTTTTATAGTTTATTTAGTTTGTTGTTGTATAATTATTCATAGTAATCTCATGATCCATTTTGTTTCTGTGGCAGCAATTGTAATGTGTCCTCTTTCATTTCTGATTTTCTTTGAGTCTCTGTTCTTTTTTCTTTACTATGTCTAGCTAAAAGTATGTCAGTTTTATCTTTTGCAAAAATAACTCTTAGTTTTATTGATATTTTATATTGTTTCCTATTCTCTATTTTATTTCTACTCCAATCTGTATAATTTACTTCCTTCAGCTAAATTTAGACTTAATTTTTTCTTCATTTTCTTGTGCCTTCAGGTGTAAAGTTAGGTTGTTTATTTGAGATCATTCTTGATTTTTAAATACAGGCCTTATTGCTATAAACTTCCTTCTTAGTATTGCTTTTGCTGAATCTCCTAAGTTTTCATTGTTTGTTATACTTTCAATTTTGTTTGAGTCAAGATTTTTGTAATTTCCCTTTTGAATTTTTCTTTGATCCATTTGTCATCCAAGTGTATATTGCTCAATTTCCACATATTTTGAATATTCCAGTTTTCTTTCTGTTATTAATTTTTAGTTATATTCTATTGTGGTCAGAACAGATATGTGGGATAATCTAAATCTTAAATTTGTTGACTTATTTTGTAACCTAACTTTGATCTATTCTGGAGAATGTTCCATGTGTGCTTGAGAATAATGCATATTTTGCTTCTGTTGGGCAGAATGTTCTGTATATGTCTGTTAGATTAAATTGGTCTATCATGTTTTACAAGTCCCGTGTTTCTTTATTGATCTTCTGTCTGCATACTTTATTCATTATTAAAAGTGGGATATCGAAGTTTCCTACTGTTATTGTATAGTATTATATTGCATTGTATTTCACCCTTCATTTCTGTCAAAGTTGGCTTTGTATTTGGTGCTCTGACATTGAATGCATATATATTTATAATTATTATATCTTCCTGGTGAATTGACTCTGTTTTCTCTAAATTGTAGCCGCCCCTGATGCAGGAAGGGTTAATAATCACTGGAAAAGGCTTGCCAAAAAACTGTGACCCGGAGGTGAGAAGGCCAGTTAGTCAATGATGGGTAAGACTTCCAGGGGGAGGCAACCTAAGCCAAGCATTGGTTGCCCGGGGGCACAGATGGAGACATGATATCGGGAGCAGGAAAGGCCATTGCCTAGGAGGACTTGCATGCTCTGAGATAAAATATACGAGCACAGCAATAACATGATAATATCAAAACAGAGGCCTAGGGAGGGCTCCTTAAGAAATCACTAAGAATTCTTGGCATTCGCTAATTACATTGTCCAGAACACCTGTGTATGTTTAACAGCTGTAAGCTATGTATATATTGAAACGCTGGTTATAATAAACTCAGAGTGGCCATCAGCCCTCTCCGCATCTATCCTGATTGGATTGCGACACCGACATAAATAATGTTCTTTTTTATCTCTTGTGACAGTTTTTGACTTAAACTCTATTTTGTCTGTTTAAGTATGGCCACGCCTGCTAGCTTTTGGCTACTGTTTTCATCGAATATCTTTTTTCTTTTCCTTACTTTCAGCCAAAGTATGTAATTTTATCTAAAGTAAGTTTCTTCTAGACAGTATATAGTTAGGTCATGTGTTTTTATCCTTTCAACTACTCTATGTCTTTTTCTATGGGGAGATTAATCCATTTATGATTAAAGTAATTATTGATAGTGGAGGATTTACTATAGACATTTTGTTGTGTTCTATTAGTTTTGTAGATCTTTTGTCTGTGTTTTCCTCTCTTGCTGTTTTCCTTAATGCTTCATTATTTTTCTGTATTGATATGCATTTGTTTCTCTTTTTCTTTTCTGTAACTTTTACAAATATTTTCTTTCTGGTTATCATGGGGCTTACATAAAATATCTTATAGTTATAGCACTTTTTTTGAAATCAATAACTTAAGTTCAATCATACAAAAGCTCAACACTTTTACTTCTGCCTCCTTCACAATTAATGATATCTTTGTCACAATTTATATCATTTATATTGTGTACATGTTAACATAGCTTTTTATTATTTTCACTGTTTTTGTCTTTTACCTTTTATTATGGAATTATAAGTGATGTACCCATCATTATTATGGCATTACAATATTCTGTATTTGTCTGTATGTTTCCCTTTACCAACAAGTTTTATACTATTTTATTGCTGTTCAGCTTTCTTTTATTTCAACTTGAACTCCTTTAAGCATTTCTTGTGAGGAAGATGTAGTAGTGATGGACTGCTTCAGCTTATGTTTGTCTTGCCTGGGAAAGTCTTTATCACTCCATTTTTCAAGGATGGTTTTGCCAGGTATACTATTCTTGGTTGACTTTTTTTTAATCTCTCAGCCTTTGAATATATCATTCCTTTCTTTTCTTGTCTGCAAGGTTTCCGATGAGAAATCTGCTGATGGTATATAGGGGTTCACTTGTATGCGACAAGTCACTTTTCTCTAGCTCTTTTCAGAATTCTTTTTCCTTGTTGAAAATTTGATTAAAATTTTTCTAGATGTACATCTCTTTGGATTTCTCTAATTGGTCATATCAAGCTCCTTCAATGTGGATTTACATTTTATTCCTCAGATTTAGGAAGATTTTAGCTATTCTTCTTCTTCTTCTTTTTTTGCTGAGGAAGATTGGCCCTGAGCTAACATCTGTTGCCAATTTTCCCATTTTTGCTTGAGGAAGATTGTTGCTGAGCCAACACCTGTGCCAATCTTCCTCTATTTTGTATGTGGGATTCTGCAACAGCATGGATGGATGAGCAGTGTGTAGGTCCATGCCCAGGATCCGAACTCATGAACCCTGGGCTGTGAAAGTGGAACATGCAAACTTAACCACTACATCACTGGGCCAACCACTAGCTATTATTTCTTAAAATAAGCTTTGTGATATTTTCCCTTTCTTCTCCTTCTGGGAGTCACATAATGCATATACTTTTCCTTTTCATGATATCCCATAAGTCCCTTAAGCTTTCTTTGTTTTCATTAATTACTTTTTCTTTTTTTTCTTTTGACTGAATAATTTCCAGTAACTTGTCTTTGAGTTCATTGATACTTTTTTCTGCTTCATCTAGTCTGCTGTTGAACACTTCTAGCAAACATTTCACTTTGATGGCTATTTTGAAGTCTCTGTCAAGTAAACCATATATCTCCTTTTTCATCAGGGTTAGATACTGGTGATTTATCTTGTTTCTTTGTTTGGAACATATTGGCCTGCATTTTTATTTTTCTTGATTCTCTTTGTTGTTGTCTATGCATTAGACAAAGCAGCCACCTCTACCAGTCTTCACTGACTGGACTTGTATAGGAGAAGACCCCCTCCAATAAGCCTGGCCAGAGTTTCTGGAGGACTCTCAAACTGATATGCTAGTATATCCTTCTTTCTTTGTTCTTTGCAGCCACCAGATGTAAAGGGTACACCCGTTACCATCAGTGTATCAGAACAAACAATACTGAAGATAATTCCTCAGGCAGCCCTCAGAAAAACTGCATCATTGGACAATTCATCCAACTCTTTCCCTCCTCAGGGAGAAGCTGGAAGCTAGGAGTTTTTGTTTGCTCACTGTGTGCTGAGACCAGTGAAGGGGCTAAGGTGACTGCCAGCCCAAACTTCTGTCTCTATTGTCATTAGTCCACAGGTGGCCAGATTGTTCTAGTTCTCACCAGCACTCTGATACAGGCAAGGCAAAAGTCAGTATGTTGGGCAGTCCATGAAAAAGTTGAGGTTTTTGGCACGGGGCTCAGCTTTTTCCCTCCCTGGGAGAAGCTGGGAGTTAGGGGTTTTTGTCTGCTTATTCTGTGTTGAGATAAGGGGAAAGGCTATGGCAACTTCCAACACAAACTTCCCTCTCTGTTCTTACAGGTACCTGGACAGCTAGATTTTGAAAAGACATATCAGAGCTCTAAGACAGATAAGACAGAAGTTCCTCCTTTGGGGAGTCTCTGTAAAAGTTGAGGCATTGACATGTGAACCAACTCTGCCTCACCAGGGAAAACTGAGAGCTGAGATTTTTCCTCTACTCACTGTTTGCTGATCAAGGTGGAGGAGCTATGGTGACTACTAGTCCAAGCTGCCATCTTTGTTCTCCCCTGGATGACTATATTGTGCTGGTTCTGTCATCATTGTAAGACTGACAAGACAGTCTTCCTCTCGGGAGCTCCTTTGGAAAAGTTGGAGCTCTAGCTGCATGGACAATCTCTTTCCCTCCTCTGGGAGAAGCTGTGAGCCAACAGGTCTAGCCTGTTCATATGTTGCGGTGCCAGGAGTAGTGATCCTGGAGAAGGTGTCCTGAATCTCCCTACCAGCTTTGATGAATATGGTTTCACATTCACCCATGATGCAGAATCCTTTCAATTAGTTTCTGGATTTTTGACAAAGGGAATCTGTTCATGGATTTTTGCTGAATTTGTGTTTTTGTTGGAGGAACTATGGACAAGGGCTTCCTACCGTACCATCTTGCTAACATCACTCATCTGCCCACTTCTTTTATGGCTAACTTTCAAGGAAAGAATTACTGCTGAAACTTGTATTAATGATTGACTAATAATAATGAGGCAAAAGTCAACTTCAAACTTCTACCAGAATAGTGGTTTTAAAGACAGCTATTGGAAATTAAACTACTAACAACTTGTAAAATATCCCATAGCATTTTACAAAAGGTCAAAGTTGAGTAGAGTCTCAATTAACTCAAGTTTAGAGAATCTGTTCAGAAGGAAGTCTAAGATCCATCTTCTTTCCTTACTCAATTTAGTAGTAACTTCACATTTTTCATTTGATTTCTTGATAACTGAAATATCTAGTGGAGTATATATAACTAAACTATATTACAGAAATGCATACTATTTTTGTTTTTACAGATTTAGCTCCAAAAAAAAATCAGATTCTAGAGCAAAGAAACTATATACCAATGTCTCCCAAATACTGAAATGCATACAGGGGCACTCAAAATACAGATGTCTGATCCCTGACCAAAGCTTACCAAGTCAGTAACTTACCTTGATAATTCTGCCTGTGTAGAATTACTTATAGTTAGTATCTTGTATTAATTATAGTATGAGCAAATTTCATTCCACAAGGTCAGGTATTCAAGAAGTATCACATTATTTACTGTAACATAGCTTGCTTACTGACTCTAAGCACCAATTTAACCAAGTAGGTATAATTTTTAATTTTAGTCATTCTTGGGGTTTTCTTTTCCTTCCACCCTACACCCAAGTTGTGTGTCAAGTTCCTGGATGCTATAAAATATTAAATAGACTCATCATCATGCATCCATTTCTCTCTGAATTCTGGCAGCTTCCTAGGCATGATGCCAAGATATTAGGATTTGGTCTCCACTGCATCAAAATCACAAACAGCCCTGTATTGTCTCTTTCATTCCCTATATTTCAGGTAAAAAACCCTCTAATTTACGTAAAACTAGCCTGCCTTTAACTTTCTTGCCAGGACACATTGTGTATGCTCTTGACTCTTTCTCTCCTCTAGCAGGCAAATTTTACTTTTTACTTAGCCACATATCTACCCCAAGGCAATATGAATTACTTCAATTTGTGCGAATTGGGGAAAATATGAAGGGGAAACTTCACGGAGAAAGAAATATGCATAGATAAATATCTCAAGAAATGATCCCAGCCACTTGCTTTAAGATTTAGGTGATATTGGTCTTTCTTTTGTGTAATGTAGGGGACAGGACATTTCCTCTCCCCAAATGTGGGTCCGTCTGGCCGGAGAATGAATTAAATTCACATGAGACAGAATAGCAAGAGAAAATTAAACAAAGCTTTATGAGGAACCATGGCCCGGGGCCTTTCTTCCCGAAGGAAGAAAGGGCACCGAAGAAGTGGGGTGCACTTAGTGGTTATATACCCCCAAACGGGGTGTTTCACATGTGATTGAAATGTCCCTTTTACAATAGTCGCGAGGTTGCTCTGTCAGCACAGCTCTTGATGGAAACGGCAGATAGGTCTGCTGTCTCAGTGAGCGCTGCAGGGTGGCAGGTGTGTTACCTCGGGCTGGGGGGTCACAGATGAGAGCTGCAATCAGTCCCCAGCCTAAAGAAAGATGCTTAATCTTTAAGGAGATGCCAATGTTGGGAGGGGGAGGGAAGTCAGTTACAGGAGGTTACCAGAGAAGCACAATAAAATGCAGATTTAAGTCCTTGCCTTTGGTATTGATTAAGAGTTTTTAGAGAGAAGGTCATCTCCTTTCTTCTTCCTGGTACAGAGAGGGAGGCACCTTTTACAGATAGAGATTTACCTTACAAATGTAAGTGTGTCTTAACAAAGGGCAAGTTCCATTCCTCAGAGCCTCCTTCCCTGTCCCAGTTTATCAAAAGCAATCAGCCTCAAATAATCCTGATGCCAAAGAGACATATCTTGGGGTGGCCAACCTCAGGTATCCACAGTAACATGGTGTGCATGAAAAAAGTAAACTATGTATTCAATATCTTCAAATGATCAAAATGTGCTGGAAAATGCAACTGGGATCATTTTCAGGCAAAATGAAACCTCAAAATCACCTATCCTATAAATATTGTGTTTTAGAATTGTTTCCACAGGAATGTGTAACAAATGTTGAAAATCCACTCTTACCTGGTAGGGGAATGTGAAGGTCAGTGGATTGTATATTAATATCCTCCTCCAGTGAATGAATGCACTGGTAAAGCACGTATGTACAGTGACCCTTGGAACTGTTTATTGGTCCAAGCAAGTTCACTCCTTTTCTTCTGTATAGATAATTACCAAAATATCCAAATATATCATTGGGAAGATGAATTAGATTCTGTAGGCCGTACTTGGAAATCTTCACAAAGAATATATCATTAATGGCTTTTCATATGTTTTTTCTCAAAATTCAAATATGTGGTTAATTTTGTATGTCAACTTGACTTGGCTAAGGGATGCCTAGATAGCTGGTTAAACATTATTTCTTTCTTTTTTTTTTTTGAGGAAGATTAGCCCTGAGCTAACATGTGCTGCCAATCCTCCTCTTTTTGCTGAGGAAGACTGGCCCTGAGCTAACATCCATGCCCATCTTCCTCTACTTTATATGTGGGATGCCTGCCACAGCATGGCTTGTGGAGTGGTGCCATGTCCGCACCCGGGATCTGAACCGATGAACCCCAGGCCACCGAAGTGGAACATGAGCAGTTAACTGCTGCGCCACCGGGTCAGCCCCTAAACATTATTTCTGAGTGTGTCTTTGAGTGTGTTTCTGGAAGAGATTAGCATTTGATTCAGTAGACTGAGTAAAAAGATTCGCCCTCACCAATGTGGGCAGGCATCATCCAATTTGTTGGATGCCTGAATGGAACAAAAAGGAGAAGAAATGGCAAATTCCTCCTCTCTCTTCTTGAGGAGGTATGTCTATTTTTTCCTGACTTTGTATATTGAAACTCCTGGTTCTTGGGCCTTTGGACTCTGGGACTTACACCAGCTAACCCCTAGTTCTCAGGCCCTTAACTTCAAACTGGGAGTTATACAATCAGTCCCCCTCGTTCTTAGCACTTTGGACTCAAACTGAATTTGCCACCAACTTTTCTGATTCTCCAGCTTTCAGATGGAAGATTGTGGGACTTCTTGCCCTCCATAACCAAATGAGCCAATTCCTATAATAATAATAATAATAATAATAATAACAAATATAGGTATATATATCTTATTGGTTCTGTTTCTCATGAGAACCCTAATATATCATGGAATAGATACTTTATCTGTTATAACTCTGTGGTTTTCTTGTCTCTGAATAGAAAGATAGAACAATATTTGTAGGATGAAAAATTATATAGTTCATATGTCCATGCCAGTAATATCAGAAAAAATTTTACTAATTAGTTTATTAATTGACTGATTAATAATTACTCCACAAGCTTAATGTGTCTCATTTAAGGTATACAAAGAAGAATTTGTAAAGAAACAACCTATAATATCCAAAGTAAACTTAAATTTTTACTTTTCTCAATACCTAACTTTTACAACACATCTGAAAGGATAACATTGCCATCTTATGGCCTGCTTGTTGAAGTAACTTTAAAGATAAAAAAGTGATGAATCTTAATACGTAATAATGATCAGATTTCTCAGATTTCAAATTCTCCACTGGGATAGAAAGACAAGTGAGAGAACTGGAAATTGCGACATTTCTTCAGAGTCGTATAGCACTATATAATATAGAGTAGCACTATATACTATGCAATACAGCACTATATAGCATAGATTTTAATAGTTAGAATATAATCTAGATTTAAAGAAAATAAATGGCAATTTAAAGAATACTATTAATATTTATGTAATAATAGGTACCTTTTACGAGGATACTCAGACACAGGAAATTAAATAACATGTCCAAGTTTATAGAGGTCAAAAGTAGCTGACCTGAGATTTGAAATGAGGTCTCTGACTACAAAGACCATGCTCCTAATTGTTACATTATACTATCTCTGAAATTTGTAGTTCTACTAAGGGATTAAAAGTAATACAATATATTAAAGGACAATAATAGCGATTATGTATTGAGTACATTGTATTTTGACTTCCGTTAATTTTTTTTCTATATCTCATTTAATTCTTTGCAACTAGCTTTTGTAGGTGAGCATCCCAGAGAGGGCAAGTGACTTTCTCAAAGTCACAGAGCTAATAAGCTTAAAATTGGAATTGCAACTTAGACTGACTAAATCTAGAAGCTACCCCCTCACTTAAAATATACATGGGTATAGACACAGAATCTAAAAGTCTATTTTGACTAAATTGAAATTCTAAATCTTCTCTCTCTGCCGCACTAAATATTATACACTATACACTTCCCTTCCCAAAAAATCATCTTCATATTCTTCCTCCTTCTCTGGTCCCTCCTTTGAAATCTTATCCACCTCTAAACAACCATTGTATACTGACCATGACTGATACGTCCTTCTATGATTCATTCTTTCCTTAAACAATTTCATCCATGACCAATTAGGCACATAATATATACATTTATGCAAACAAGGCAAAGTATTTTTCTCAATCTACAGCTGTGCATCCAACTGCCTATTTTTGTCTCCCCTTGTATGCTTTGAGACACCTCATACTCAACATGTCCAAAGTCAAATTCATAATGTTTATTTCCAGGCCTTGTCCTGTTTAAGGGTTACTTATGTCAGTGACTAGCACAACTACACATGCATTTTTCTTTTTCCCCCCAGTTTTATTGAGATATAATTGACATACCATATTGTATATTTAAGGTATGCAAGGTATTGTTTTGATATATTTATATATTGTAAAATGATTACTACCATAGCATAAGCTAACACCTCCATCCTGTAACAAAATTATCACTTCTTTTTGTGGTGAGAACATTTAAGATTTAATCCCTTCCAACTTTCAAGTATATAATACAGTATAATTAGCTGTAATCACCGTGCTGTATATTAGACACCCAGAACTTGTTAATCATAAAACTGGAAGTTTATATCTCCTCATTTCTCCCATCCCTCAGCCCCTAGTAACCACCATTCTACTCTCTGTTTCTGTGAGTTCAGCTTTTTTAGATTCCACATATAAATGATGTCATACAGTATTAACCTTTCTCTGTCTGACATATTTCACTTAACATAACGCCCTCAAGGTATATTTAACATGTCTCAAATGACAGAATTTCCTTCTTTCATGTGGTGAGTAACATTCCATTGTATATATATACCATATCTTCTTAATCCACTCAGTCTTTGACAGTTTGATTGTTTCCATTTCTTTGCCACGCCATATCTTTGAAACATGCTGCAATGAATATGAGGGTGCAGATATTTCTTCAAGATCCTATTTTTATTTCCTTTTGATATACACCAAGAAGTTGGATTGTTGGATCATATGGAAGTTCCATTTCTAATTTTTTGAGAAACCTCTATACTGTTTTTGCAGTGGCTGTATCAATTTATATTCTCAACAACAGCGGACAAAGGTTCCCTTTTCTCCACACCCTTGCCAATACTTGTTATCCCTTGTATTTTTGGTGATAGCCATTCTAACAGGTGTGAGATAATATCTCATTGTGGTTTTGATTTGCATTTTCCTGATGATTGGTAATATAGAGCACAGTTTGATGTACCTGTTTGCCATTTGTACATCTTCTTTGGAAAAATGGCTATTCAGATCTTCAGCACACTTTTTAATTGGATTGGTTATTTTTTGCTATTGAATTGTATGAGTTATTTACATATTTTGTAGATTTTGGGTATTAACCACTTATCAAATTCATAATGTGCAAATATTTTCTCCTGTTCTGCAGGATGCCTTTTCATTTTGTTGGTTGTTCTTTTTGCTGTGCAGAAGCTCTTTAGTTTGATGGAGTTCCACTTTTTTATTTTAACTTTTGTTGCTTCTGCTTTTGGTGTCATATCTAGGAAATCACTACCAAGATCGAGGTCGGGGAGATTTTACCCTAGATTTTCTACTAGGAATTTTATGTTTTCGGTTCACAAGTTTAAGTGTTTGATTCATTTTGAGTTAATTTTTATGATTAGTTAAGATAGGGTTCCAATTTCATTCTTCTGCATCTAGTTAGCCAGTTTTACCAGCAACATATATTAAAGACATCTTTTCCTCATTGAGTTTTCACGGTTCCCTTGTCAAATATCGATTGCCCATGTAAGTGTTTATTTCTGGCCTCTTAATTCTTTTCACTGGTCTATATGTGTATTTTTATTCCAGTATCATACTGTTTTGATTACCACAGGCTTGTAGTAGAGTTTGAAATCAGAAAGTGTGATGTGTCTGGCTTTGTTCTTCTTTCTCAGGATTGCTTTGGCTATTTGGGGTCTTTTGAGGTTCCATACAAATTTTAGGATTTTTTTTCTATTTCTATGAAAAATATCATTGGAATTTTGATAGAAATTGCATTGAACCAATAGATGGCTTTGAGTTACGTGGAAATTTTAATAATATTTATGCTTCCAATCCATAAACTTGAGACATCTTTCCATGTATTCAATTTCATTCATCAAAGTCTTATAGTTTTCATTGTACAGATATTTCATATCCTGATTAAATTTATTCCTAACTTTTTCATTGTATTTAATGTTATTATAAATTGGATTTTTAAAAATTTCTCTTTCAGCTGTTTTGTTGTTAATGTTTTTATACACTGTTTTATACACAACTGTTTTTTGTATGTTGATTTTATATCCTGCAACTTTACAGAATTTGTTAATTAGTTTCAGTAGTTTTTTGGTGGAGTCTTTGGGATTTTCTCCGTATATTATCATATCATCAGCAAATGAAGACAATTACACTTCTTCCTTTTCTATTTGATTGCATCTTATTTCTTTATCTTGCCAGATTGCTTTTGCTACGACTTCCAGTACCTTGTTGAATAGGAGTTGTGAGAGCAGTCACCATTGTCCTGACCCTAATCTTAGAGGAAAAGCTTTCAACATTTCACCATTGAGTGTGATGTTGACTGTAGGTTTGTCACATAAGGACTCTATTATGTTCAGGTATGTTCGTCTATACCCAACTTGTTAAGGCTTATTATGATGAAAGAATGTTGTATTTTGTCAACTGCTTTTCTGCATCTATTGAGATAATCATATGATTTTTATCTTTCGTTGTATTAATGTGGTATATCACATTTATTGATTTGCATATGTTGAAACATCTTTGCATCCCAGGGATGAATCTCATTTGATCAGGGTTAATGATCCTTTTAATATGCTTGAATTTGGTTTGCTAATATTTGGTTCAGAATTTTTTCATCCATATTCATAATGGATATTGAACTGTAATTTCCTTTTCTTGTAGTGTCCCTACATGTCTTCGGTGTCAGGGTAAGGTTGATGTAATAAAATGAGTTTGGGAGTATTCTTTTTTCAATTTTTTTGAAAAGTTTGAGAAGGATTGGTAGTTATTATTCTTTAAATGTTGGTAGAATTCACCAATAAAACCATCTGGTCATGAGTTTTTCAGTGTTGGGAGGATATTTATTACTACTACAATTTCATTAGTCATTATAGGTCAGCTCAGATTTTCAATTTCTCTATGATTCAGTCTTCATAGGTTGCATTTTTTTAGGAATTTATCCATTTCTTCTAGGTTATCCAGTTTCTTGGTGTATGATTACTCATGGTAGTCTCTTATGATCCTTTTTAGTTCAGTGACATCATTTCTGATTTATTTACTCGTCTTTTTATTAGTCTTGCTAAAAGATTGTCATTTCTATCTTTTAAAAAAATAACTTGGTTTCTTTCATTTTTTTCGATTGCTTTTCTATTTTCTTTCATTCACTTATGATCTAACATTTATTATTTTGTTCCTTATGTTAACTTTGGTCTTAGTTTGTTCTTTTTCTACTTTCTTGAGGTGTAAAGTGAAGTAGTTTATTTGAGATCTTTCTTGTTTCATAATATAGGCATGTATTGCAAAAAAAAATTTCCTCTTAGAACTACTTTGACAGCTTCCCATAGGCTTTGATACATTGTCCTTCCATTTTCATTTGTATCAAGATATTTCTTGATTTCCATTTTGATTTATCCTTTGACCCATTGGTTGTTCAGAAATATGTTGTTTAATCTCCATATATTTGGAATTTTCCAGCTTTCCTATTGTTATTGATTTCTTGCTTCATACCATTGCAGTCAGAAAAGATTTCAATCTTAAATTCATTAAGACTTGTTTTGTGATCTATTATATGATCTATACTGGAGAATGATCTGTGTATGCTTGAGAAGAATGTGCATTTGCTACAGTTTGATGGAATGCTTTGTACATGTCTGTTAGTTCCATTTGTTCTAACTTATGGATCAAGTTCAACTTTTCTTTGTTGATATCTGTCTACATGACCTATCCACTGTTGAAAGTGGGATATTGAAGTCCCCTACCATTATTTTGCTGTTATTGATACCAAACCTCTTAATCTCAAGTTTGTGTGCCTGATGTCCAGTAAGCCAATCACTGAGACATTGGTGCTCTGAGATCAGAAATGTTTATTTAAATTGGCCAAAATGAGAAGGCAGGAGGATAGAATCTTTCAAATCCACCTTAACAAGAGAAAAAGCAAGGATTTTATAGAGCTAAGGGGTTTGGCAGGAGGAGTTTTGGAGAAAGAAAGGGGTAATCTGTGTTTCTTTCACTCTAGATAGCCCTTGGGTAATCTGACAGTCTGCATCAATGGCAGCTGGGGGCTGGTTATCTGATGATCATACCTTTCTTGAAGGCATCCTTTTACTTCTGTAAAACAAGCTTATAAATCCTTGTGACCTTTGAGTCACCCCTCAGGTTAAACAAGAAAACAGCAAATTGACAAAATTAACTTCTTTTCATAACAAGGTTGAAATATAATCTCATTCAATATTTACAGTAACCCTCAGCTACCTGGCTTCATTATCTGTTTGTCCCTTCTGATCTGTTAGTATTTGCTTAGTATATTTAGGAGCTCAAATGTTGGGTGCATATATATTTATGATTCTTATATTTCTTGATGAACTGACTTCTTTATCATTATATAATAACCTTCTATGTCTCTTGTTCCCATATTTGGCTCAAAGCCTATTTGTTTGAAATAAATATAGCTACCCCTCCTTGTTTGGGGTTTCCACTTGCATGGAAATCTTTTGTCATTCCTTCCCTTTGAGCCTATGTTTGTCCTTAAAGCTGAAGTGAACCTCCTGTAGGCAGTGTGTAGTTGGGTCTTGTTTTCTTTTGCTTTTTATTCATTCAGACACTCTGCGTTTTGATTGGATAATTTAATACATTTACGTTTAACATAAATATTAATAGATAAGGAGTTGCTAATGTCATCGTATTAATTTTTTTCTGGATGTTTTGTAATGCCATTGTTTTTTTCTTCCCTTCTTTGTGAATTGATTTTCTGTAGTGGTATGCTCTGATTCCATCTTCTTCATTGTGTATGTGGTTACCATGATGCTTACATGAAACACCATATATGTATAAAACAGTCTATTATATACATATAAAAGTTATATATATATACACAAAACAGTCTATTTTACACTGATAACAACTTAACTTTGATTGTATACAAAACCTCTATTCTTTTCCTCCCCTTTCCATTTAGGTTTTTGATGTCACCATTTACATCTTTTTATATTGTGTATCCATTAACAAATTGTTGAAGATAGTTATTTTAATACTTTGTCCTTTAATCTTATTCTAGAATTAAGTAGTTGATATGCCACCATATTACAGTGTTAGGGTGTTCTATATTTGACTATATGTTTACCTTTACCAGTGAGTTGTATGTTTTCATATGTTTTATGTTACTAATTAGCCTCCCTTTTTTTCAGCTTGAAGAACTCCTTTCAGCCTTTCTTGTAAGGCAAGTTTAGTGATGATGAATTCCCTCAGCTTTTGTTTGTTAGAGAAAGTCTTTATTTCACCTTCAATTCTGAAGGACAACTTTGCTGGATAAAGTATTCTTCTTTGCTGTTTCTTTCTTTTAGCACTGAATATATCATCTTAATCTCTCCTGAACTGCACAGTTTCTAGTAAGAAATCTGCTGCTAGCCTTATAGGGGTTCCCTTGTACGAGATTTTTTTTTTCCTCTTGCAGCTTTTAAAATTCTCTACTTGTCTTTCATTTTAGACAGTTTTATTATTATGCGTCTTGGATAAGAATGTTTTGGAGTGAAACTTTGAGGTGACCTATTAACTTTATGAGCTTAGATATCCAAAAATCTTCCTAGGGTTGACAATTTCCCAGCCATTATTTCTTTAAATAAATGTTACCCCTTCTTCTGTCTCTTCTTTGGAGACTCTATGATACAAATATTATTTCTTTTTATGATTTACCATAAGTCCCATTGGTTTTCTTTATTCTTTTTTATTTTTAGTCCTTTGATTGGATAATTACAATCGATCTATTTTCTAGCACACTGATTTTCTCTTCCATTTTTTCAAGTCTGCTGTTGAAACTCTCCATGAATTCTTCAGTTGTTTGCTTTTTCAGCACTAAAATTTCCATTGTATGATTCTTTTTTCTGTTTCTTGTCTCTGTTGAACTTCTAGTTTTGTTGTTACATTGTTTTCCTCCTATAGTTAAATTATTTATCTGTATTCTCTTGTAGCTCTCTGAACATCATTAGAACGATTATTTTGGTTTCTTTGTTGGGAAATTCCTGGATCTCCATTTCTTTGGGGCCATTTACTGGAGGTTTACTGTATTCCTTTGTTGGAATCACGTTTGCCTGATTCTTCATGATCTCTATAGCCTTTCATAGGTGTCTGTTCATTTGAAAAAGCAGTTATTTCTTCTGGACTTTATGGACTGACTTCAGTAAGGGAGCACTACAAGCTTCTGCAGTGGCATCAAGGGCTGTTAGGGTCCTCAGGAGCACTCCAGGTCCAGCAGCTTGGGGACCAGGGCAGGCAGCAGTTGTGGCCAGAGCTATGGTGTGTACACATTTTGTCTGTGGGGGCCCAGCTGCAGGTGCTTATGTAGTGTCAGAGGATGGGCTCACTGGCTTCTACAGGGGCCCTGGGTGTTAGTGTGCTCTCTCCGGATGCACACTATCCCCCTGGGTGTGCACACTGCAGTGGAGTCTACTGACAGAGGTTAGGTTGGAGGCTTCTGGGTGTATAGCTGGAGGTACAGGCTACTGGTGTGCATGGTGATGCCAGCCAGTGATAGAAGGGTTTGATCCGGGTCCACAAGAAGCTGTGGTGACTCTGGCTGTTGACAGGCTTACCCCTTGCTACATACTCTCCCCGTGTGCATGTACGCTGCAGTGGAGACTGCTAAAGAGTGTCAGGCTAGTGGTGTGCAGGTGCACAGCTGCAGGGTCTAGCCTCAAACATAGACATGGCAATGGGGGTTAGCTGCATGGCCTAGTCTGTCATCTTGTACTTACACAGCTGTAGAACCCTAAGGTGGCTGTGGTCATGGCTCCTGGGATTTGGCAGGGGTGAGGAGGGACTCAAGCTACTGAAGTTCTACAGTTTTGCAGGCACAGTGACCTTGGTTGGCTGCCATTTGGCTTCTTAGACTCCAGTAAGTTGGAGGGGAAGGATTAGGGAAAGATTCAGGCAGCTGGTAGTAGTGAATGTGAATACCTATGGAGCAAAAGCTGGCGAAATCTGCAGACGGTCCATGGCAGCTGTGCTGGCCGTTGGCTTCATCAGTGGTGAAATCTTCTGAGTTTGTTTGCAGTGTAGGCCTCTATAAACCATGACCATTTTGTGTCTGCTAATAGTTGCTTCTGCTTTTCTTCCTTGTTATGAGCCAACTCTATACATCTCAGCTTTGCTGTCTGGGTAGGGTGAAATTGAACTGGGACCTTCCTGCATTTCCCCAAGTGGCTGGGGAAGCTTGTTGCCCACCCTGCTCTTCCTTTGCTGTCAAGAGGAACTCTTTCTAGCTGGGAAGTTCCTTCTTGGTGCTAAACAATATTGGCTTGGGGACTGGGATGATGCAGGCAAAATGAAGATGTCTTTCTTTCCTTGTGTGATTATTCTCAGATTTTTTTTTGTTTTACTGTGTTGCTAAAACTTCCTAAGTGGACTTTAGAGGCCTCCCAAAGCTGTTGTTATTTATGGATAGAAGTTGAATAGCTGATCTTTGTGGGAGGATGGGGAAGCTAGATTTTCCTATGTCACCATTTGTCTGCAATCTCTACATGCAATTTTCTATGCTCAAAACTGAGAAGTTGTGTTTGACCTATTGCTCTACTTCCATATCAAGTTCATTATCATGTCCTGTCATTTTTACCTCTTAGTGTCACTCAAATATATCCACTTTCCTTCTCTACCTCCAACATCTAAATATTAACCTTCCATCATTTCTCTCCTGGGCCTCTGTAACCATCTGGTCTCTCTCTCTGTCTACAGACTTGCTTTCCACATATCTCTTATCCATACTGCAATGAAGAGTTTCTTTGTTTGTTTGTAAACTTTTTATTTTAGTGTCCATATACACAAAAATGCATAAATGCATAAATAAGTGTTATGGACTGAATTATGTGCCCCACCCCAAATTCATATGTTGAAGCCCTAACCACAATGTGACTATATTTAGAGATAGGGCTTTCAAGGGATAATTAACAATAAATGACGTCATTAAATTGGGGCCCTAATCCAATAGGGCTGTTGTCCTTCTAAGAAAAAGAAGAGACACCAGAGATCTCTCTCTTTCCACACACTAACAAAAAAAGGTCTTATAAGGAGACAGCAAGAAGGTGACTGTCTGCAAGCCAGGAAGAGAGACCTTATCAGAAATCAACCCTGAAAGCACCTTGATCTTTTACTTCTAGGCTTGAGAAATGTGATAAAATGAATTTTTGTTGTTTAAGTACCCCCTCTCTGGTAGATTTAATGGAATCCTAAGCAGACTAATAGAGATTTTGGTACCATGAAATGAAATGCTGCTGTAACAAATACCTAAAAATGTGGACGTGGCATTGGAACTGGGTGATGGGTAAAGGCTGGGAGAGTTTTAGATGCGTTCTAGAAAAAGCCTAGATTGCTTTGGATGTCCTGTTGGCAGAAATATGGATGCTAGAGTTGATTATAGTTAGGGCTCAGAAAGAAAAGAGGAGAATTGTCGAGAAAGCTTCTGTCATCTTAAATAATGCATATATCATCATTAACAGAATGTTCGTTGAAATATGAACATTAAGATGGCTTCTGGTGAGGTCACAGACAGAAATTAAAAAAACATATTGTTAGAAACTGGAGGAAAGGTAAGCCTTGTTATAAAATTGCAAAGAACTTGGCTCAATTGTTTTCTAGTCTTTTATGGAAGGTACTTGCAAGTGATGACATTGGATGTTTAGCCGAGGAGATTTCTAAGCAACATGTTGAAGATGTGGCCTAGCTTCTCCTTTCTTCTTATAGTAAAATACAATAGAATAGAGATAAATTGAAGAAATGGTTTAGCAAAAAAGAACCAGGACCTGAAGATTTAGAAAATTCTCAGCTTATCCACATTGCCAAAAGTGAGAAAGTGTGTCCTGGTGAAAACACCAACTGTGTGACTGGACAATTTCCCCATAAAGAAATTACCCATGACTTTAATGTGATATCATCAGGAGCCAGAAGTAGAGATGGGATTATACCAGCAGACAGACTGCCAGTTTGAAGTAAAGGGGACATCGAAAATGAGACATAATGAAAGAAAGCTGTCAGACTTCTGAGATTCTACAGGATGAGACAATAGAGCTACCCAGCTTTGAACATACATTATTCTTCAAGAAAAGAGAAGAATGTCACCAAAGTATATTCAGAGATCACTGCGGTGCCACTCTCACTACAAGCCAGGAACGCACCTGCCCAAGGAGCAAAATAGCTATCTCTTTTGTTTCAAAGCAAAGGGACAGGGCCAAGGGGCTGGGGCCATTGTCTATGACTGTGGAATGACACTGCTACCGTAGTGGGCCTAGACATCATAGCAACCAGCCAAACAGTAATATTTTTGAGCCTTCAGAACTCATGGAGCTTGCCTTTTAGGTTTTAGCCTTGTTTGAGATCCATCATCCCTTTTTTCATTTTGATTTCTCCCTTTTGGAATGGGATGTCTATCTTATGCATGTCCCATCATTATATTTGGAAAGCACATATCTTATCTGGATTCATGGTTTTACATATAGAAGAAAATTTCACCTCAAGATGAATCATACCTTGAGTCTCACCATACCTGATTTAGATAATATTTAGATGAGACTTTCAACTTGGAATGGATGCTAGAATGGGTTAAGACTCTCATGGCTGTTGGAATAGAGTGAATGTATTTTGAACAGGAGAAGGACATGGATTTAGGGGGACAAGAGGGAGGAATGTTATGGAATGAATTGCATCCCCCAGAATTCATAGGTTGAAGCCTTAACTTCCTTTGTGATCATATTTGGAAATAGGGACTTTAAGGAGGTAATTATGATTAAATGAGTTCGTAAGGGTGGGATCAAATTCAGTAAGACTGGTGTCATTATAAGAAGAAACAGAGACACTTGAGATCTCTATTTCTCCTCATGAACACAGAGAAGTGGCCACGTGAAGACACAGCAAGAAGGTAGCCATCTACAAGCCAGAAAGAGAGGTCTCACCACTGGCCCCTTGACCTTGGACTTCTACTCTCCAGAATTGCGAGAAAAATACATTTCTGTTGCTCAAGCCACCCAGTGTGTGATATTTTGTTACGGCAGCCTGAGCTGATTAATGCGTAAGTTTTTTATAGCTCACTCAATTTTCACAAAGCAAGCATACTTGTATAACTGGTATCCGTATCAAGAACAGAACTTTATCAGAAATTTGGAAGCCTTCGCAAACTCCACCAAATCACCACCCCCAAATAATAATTTTTCTGAGTTCTAACACCATAGATTAGTTCCACCAGTTTTTGAACTTCATATAAATCAAAGCATACAGTATTGTTATCACATGTGTTATACACCACATAACATTATCATTTTGCTTTAAAATTTTGGTATCATTTGATGATTTCCAATATATTTTGCCCATATATTTACTGTTCTTCACTCTACTTGGAATATTTTTCCTTCATTCTTAAGAACACTGGAGATGAATTCTCTTTGTTTTATTTATGTGAAAAAATCTTTAGTTTGACTTTGTTTTTGGAAGATAACTTTCCTGGGTGTATAAATCCAGGTTGGCAGTTTTTGTTCTTATTGTTGTGGCTTGTTTGGGTTTGTTTGCTTTCTCTCAGTACTTTAAAGGTGCCATGCTTTGCCTTCTGGCTTGTTTTTTGTTGAAAAGTCAGCTGTTGATTTTGTTGCTTGTCCTTTGAAGATAATTTTCTTTTTCTGTTTCTGCTTTAAAATTTTCTCTTTGGTTTTTACTTTTCTTATTTTAACCATGCCTAAATTTGTCTTTCCTCATATTTATTTTTTTCTGGAGTTACAAGATCTCATTGAATCAGTTGGGTTGATCTCTTCCATCAGGTTGAGAAAATTCTTAGGTATTACCTCTTCAAACTTTACTTCTGCCATATAGTCTATTCCTTACATTACGGGGCTCCAGTCACGAGTGTGTAAGACTTTTTCAATGGGTTGTACATATCTCTTATGATCTTCTCTTGCTGTTTCCCCATTCTTTTGCATTTTTTTTTTGCTGTTTATTTTGGAAGGTTCTTAATTCTCTTCATGTTCACTTATCCTATCTTCTGCTCTGTTTAAATCACTATCATTCCCGTCTTGATAAAAGTGTATTTTCTCTTCTCCAAAATGCTCATTTCATTCTTTTCATAGAATTAATTTTTTATAGACATACTTTTCAATTACTCTGTCCTTTCACTTATCTTTATCTTTAATTTCTTTAACTTAATAATTATAGTTATTTTCAAATCCTTGTCTGATAATTCTAAATCTGGAAAATCTCTGCATCTGTCTTTCTTGATCTTTTTATTCTCTTGATATTTGGTTACGTTTTCTCCTTTTTCAGATCATAGTCTTTTTTTATTGTATACCATATTTTGGTGCTCCTGTGTTAGGTGCACATATATTTATGTGTTATATCCTCTGGGTGGAGTGTCTTTTTCATCATTATATACTGTCCCTCTTTGTCTCTCATTGCCTTTTTTTATCTTGAGGTCTACTTTGTCTGATATAAGTATGGCAACACCTGAATTCTTTTGTTTGCCATTAGTTTGGAGTATCGTCTTCCATCCCTTCACTCTAAACCTGTGTTTGTCTTTAGAGCTGAGATGTGCTTCCTGGAGGCAGTAAAATGCTTGGTCCCGTTTTTTTTTTTTTAATCCATTTAGCCATTCTGTGTCTTTTAATTGAGGAATTCAATCCATTTACATTTAGAGTGATTATTGATATACGAGGGCTTAATGCACCCATTTTATCACTTGTTTTCCAATTGTTTTGTATTTCCCTTGTTTCTTGTTCCACGTATTTCAGACTGCCAATTCAGTTTGGTGGCTCTCTATGATGGTTTCATCAGTTTTCTCTTCATTTATCACTTGTGTTCCTGTTCTGATTTTTTGTTTAGTGGTCACCACGAGGTTTGTACAAGAGATCTCATAGATGAGATAGTCCATTCTCTCATAGCCTCTTATTCACTTAGTCTAAGCAGTTTCCATCTTTTTCTTCTTTCCCTTCTAAGTTGGTGTTGTCACAACTTATTCTGTTATGTTTTGTGAATTTGTGGTTAAAATGATATTTATTTTTGATGCTTTCTTTCCCTTTATCTTTAGATTTATAATTATTTGCTAATCTGTTCTCATAGAAAGTTGCAATTTTCTGATTTGGTCTACCCATTTATCTTCTTGCTCAAGGCTTTGTAAACCCATTCTTTTTTCAGCTACGAAGGCCTTCTTGATCAAATCTTGTAGGGGGTTCTTGTGGCAATGAATTCCCTCAGCTTTTGTTTATCTGGGAAAGTTTTTATTTCTCCATCACATCTGAGGGATATTTTCACTGGCTAAAAGTTTTGTCTTTCACAATTTTGAATATATCATTATCCTCTCTCTTAGCCTGTAAGGTTTCTTCTGAGAAATCTGCTGAAAGCCTGATAAAAGTTCCTTTGTAGGTTATTTTCTTCTGCCTTGCTGCCCTTAGTATTTTTTCTTTGTCATTTATTTTTGCCAGCTTTACTAATATATGCCTTGGAGAAGGGGAATTCTATTGGCTTCATTTACTTGTAATTCCAGCTCCTTCTCTAGGTTTGGGAAATTCTCAGCTATTATTTCTTTGAACGAGCCCTCTGTTCCTTTCTCCCTCTGTTTTCCCTCTGGAGTATCTGTAATCCTTATGTTGCATTTCCTGAGTTGGATATTTCTTGGAGAATTTCTTCACTTATTTTCAGTCTTTGTTCTCTCTCCTCTTCCATCTGAAGTATTTCTGTAGTCCTATCATCTAGATTGCTAATTCTGTTCTCTATAATACCAGCTCTGTTATTTAAGGGCTCCAGATTTTTCTTTATCTCATCCATTGTATTTTTAATCTCCAACATTTCTTTCTTTTTTTTTGGAGGAAAATTAGCCCTGAGCTAATATCTGCTGCCAATCCTCCTCTCTTTGCTGAGGAAGATTGACCCTGAGCTAACAACTGTATCCATCTTCCTCTACTTTATACATGGGATGCCTGCCACAGCATAGCTCAATAAGTAGTGCATGTGTCCATGTCCAAGATCCAAACTGGTGAACTCTGGGCCACCTAAGCAGAGCCACCAGATGCAGAAGTCATAACATGGGGGATCAGGGCTGCCATCACCAGTTTCCACAGTTTCCCTGAGGCACACTTCCACCTGGGGGTTGCAGTGGTGCTATGAGTACTCCAGACATCTCTGTCACATTCTGCTCTGATTTTAACTCTTGTTTTATCTCTTCAAATTATGTTTTTTTGCCTTTTAGCATGTCTTGTAATTTTTTCTTGATAGCCAGACATGATGTACTACGTAAAAGGAACTGCCATACATAGGCTTTTAGTAATGTGCTTGTAAGGCATAGGGGTTGGGGGAACACATTCTATAATCCCATGATTAGGTCTCAATCTTTTAGTGAGACTGAACCTCTAGACTGTGAACATTACATGTGCTTCTCAGTCTCCCATCTTCAGTGGGACAGGTTTGCTACTGTGAACTCTACTTGGTATTTCCCTTATTCCCTTCATCCTTGTGGAAGTTTAGAAGAGACTGGAGTTGGGTATTTCTATTCTTCCAGGTATTTTAGGCTCTGATAATACTGCAGCATGTTGGGTTCTGGCTTACAATTTCTCCTGAGGGCAGACCTTGTTAAAAAGGACAGAGTGCTTGGGCATATTTGAAAAACAGCTTATTTGCCCTCCCCCTATCAAAAGAACAAGGATATTTTCTACAGGATTCACTGTGATAACCTGGTTGAACTCCTGGAGGTAAAACTGATAAAAGTGTGGGGGTCCCCCAATGATGAGGTTTCCTTGGAGTTTTTATCTCTCACATTGCTCCATGCTAAACCTTACCTTGGGACTGGTTTCCATGGAACTTTGTGCTTAAGGGTTTCTGCTCTGGTAAGTTATGTTCCTTTGTATTTGCCTATTGGTCTCTCCAATTCTGAAAGCAGCAGTTAGCTCTGTGACCTCACACTTCCAATGAATCTGAGAAGAGTTGTTCACTTTTCAGTTTGTTCAGCTTTTTAGTTATTGTTAGGATGAAGTGATGACTTACAGTTTCTTAGATGGGCTAGAATTCATGCCATTTTTTCCTTCAAATATTCTTTCTGCCCCTTTCTCTCTTCTCCTTCTGGGATTCCCACAATGTTTATGTTGATCTGCTTGATAGCATTCCAAAGTTACCTTGGATTCTGTTAACTTTTCATCCTTATGTTTTCTTTCTGTTCCTCAGACTCAAAAATTTCAATTAGTCTATCTTTAATTTTGCCAATTCTTTCTTTGGCCTACTTAAAGCTTTTGAACCTATGTAGTGAATATTTCATTTTTGTTATTGCATTTTTCAGCTCCAGAATTTATTTTTGGTTTCTTTTTATAATTTATGTCTCTTTGTTGACATTATAATTTTGTTAATGTATTGCTTTCCTGTCATTGTCCATGTTTCCCTTTATTATTTTGAATGTCTTTAAGACAGTTGTTTTAAAGTCTTTGTCTAGTAAATCTGACATCTGGGCTTCCTCAGGGACAGTTTCTCTCAATTTTTTTATTCCTTTGAGTAGTAAATATTTCCTGTTTTTTTGTATGCCTTGTGATTTTTTTTGAAATTTAGACATTTGAATTTTATAATATGGTAACCATCATTGAATGGTGCCTCTGTACCAGTGACCATCTTGAAGTGAAACCTTAATGTCTTCTTATTAATATTCTGAACCTGTGTCTTTCCTTGGTCATGAGTGATGGCTTTCTAAATATCCCCTACTTATGGTTTTTTTGAATATCTTGATTCTTAAATTTCTGATTCACAAATAGGGGAAAGGAAAGAAAGAAAGCAAAAAAAAAAAAAAATCACACCAAGCTTTGGCTCCTTTCAATTCCCTGGTAAGTTTCTCAGCCAGTGGGGATGAAAATAGAGGTTGACAACCTCTGTGCTTGTGGCTCAGTGATTGAAAGCAACAATCAGCAATCAGAACACAGAACTCTGATATTTAGATAACAAGGTCCACATTGTCTACCCTGACTCCAAAAAGCCACATTAGAATGTGAGTACAATCGTCTGGCATCAGGCTAGGGAATGGGGAATGGTTAGCAGCTACCACACTACCAGCTGAAATTGGCTAAAATTAACCATGATTTAGCACCCAGGCTTCTCCTGGAAGCTGCAAGCATTTCAATAGACTCTAGAGTTCCAAAATAGTTACCTCAGACTGATTCTGACAACACAATTGTTGCCTAAGTAGAGAGGTGAATTACTGGCACTTCCTACTCCATCATTTTTCTTGATATCAGTGGATATGTTTAAAATAAACTTCTATAGTTTGAAGTATGGTGAATCTGATAATCAGTCCAATCCTTTCGTCAAAAACAAGAAAATAATGAAAAAATTATAACAAATTTTGAAAAGCATTGATCAGCTCACAAAAAGGATAATAACTAACTAAAAGTGTGACCACTAGAAATCAGGTACACAATCTGGATCTGTGGGCACCAATGAACAAGAGACAAAATCTATGACATCTCTAGCTGAAAAATCTAATAAGAGAGAGTGCAACATAATACCAGTGCCATAGGGGTGTATAATCTGTGTTAGAGTTAACCTGGAATAAACTGATTGCCCCCATAGAAAATGGTCTATCTTAAAATCTGGGCTTCACTGGAGATAAAATAAAAACACTCCCTTGAGATTAAGTCATAAGACAATGCTCATATGGATTTAAATCCAATATTTGCTGGAAAACCACAAGTGTAGACATTGGTCCAAATTGCCAGTAACTCAAGGTAATATACAAAGGTAGAAGTACATCTTTTCTAGAGAAACATACCTTTAACTCAGATCTCAAAATATCCACAAAGTTAAAATTGTGAGTAATATTTTTAAAAATCACAAAATATACAAAAAGACAGAAGAAATAATGGTATAAATATATCTGCAAAACTTTTACAGAATGGAATGATCAGAATATAATATAATATAAATACAAGAAACTAAAGCAATGAAATTCATCAAGAAATGAATAAAGAACAAGATATTATCAAAATCGTACAGGGAACATTGATAAACAACTACCTGAAACTTCTAAGATTAAAAGATAAGTTTAATTAAAAACACAATGACTGGGTTTAAAAGCAGATTAAAAAATACAATTTGCAAATTGGAAGATACTTTTAATGAAATTATCTAAAGTGTAAAGAAAAAATATAGAGAGATATAGATACATAAAAAACAGAATGAAAAGTCAAACATATGTGTAATCAGAGTGCCAGATAATAATAAAGGGAAAGAAAGCAGAGGAAATGCCATACAATTGTTCATAGTATTCTCTTCTAATCCTTTTTATTTCTGTAAAATTGGTAGTAATAGTTTTAATTTTATCTCTGTTTTAATAATTTGAATATTTTTTATTATTTACTTAGTCAATCTAGCTAAAGGTTTGCTAAGTTTGTTGATCTTTTCCAAGAACCAACTTTTAGTTTTATTGATTTTCTATTTTGTTTTATATTTTCTATTTTATTCATCTCTGCTCTAATCTTTATTATTTTCTTGCTTCTGCTAACTTTGGGCTTAGTTTGTTTTCCTTTTTCTAGTCTGTTAAGGTGTAAAGTTAGATTGTTTATTTGAAATCTCTCTTTTAATATAATCACTTACACCTATAAAATTTCCCCTTACACTTTTTTTGCTGCGTCACAAATTTTGGTAGGTTGTGGTCTCATTTTTATTTGCCTCAAAGTGTTTTCTAGTTTCCCTTTTCATTTTTCCTGTGTTTAGAAGTGTATTGCTTAATTTCAACATATTTGTGAATTTTCCAATTTTTATTCAGCTATTGATTCTAGTTTCATTCCCTTGTGTTCAGAAAATATAATCTATGTGATTTCATTCTTTTTAATTATATTAAGATGTTTTGTGTCCTAACATACGGTCTCTCCTTGAGAATGTTCCATGTACACTCGAGAAAAATGTGTATTCTGCTTCTGTGGGGTAGAATGTTCTATATATGTGTTAGATCCAATTGGTTTAGTGTTGTTCAAGTCCCCCCTTTTTTATTCATATTCATCCTGGTTCTATCTACTATCAAAAGTGAGATTTTGAAGTTTCCAAAATTACTGTATATTTATTTCTCCCTTCAATTCCATCAATGTTCACTTTATATATTTTGGAGCTTTGATTTTTGGTGTATATATGTTTATGACTGTTATATCTTTTTGGTGAATTGACCTTTTTATCAATATATATTGTCCTTCTTTGTCTCTTGTAACAGTTTTTGACTTAAAGTCTATTTTGCCTGATATCAGTACAGCCACACCAGCTCTCCTTTGATTACTGCTTGTACGGAATATCTTTTTTTTTACGTCTCACTTTCAATCTGTGTGTGCCCTTAGATCTAAAGTAAGTTTGTTGTCGACAGCACAGAGTTAGATTCTGTTTTTTTTAAAAAATATCTTTTATCAAGATTTGCCTTTTGATTATGGAGTTTCATTCATTCACATTTGAAGTGATAATGATAGGGAAGGGCTTATTTTTGTCATTTTTATTTGTTTTCTATGAGTCCTAAAGATTTTTTGTTTTTCATTTCCTCCATTACTGCATTCTTTTATGCTTAGTTGAGTTTTTATAGAGATACATTTTGATTCTCTTATCATTTCTTTTTTTCATATTTTAAAGATATTTTCTTTGTGGTTACCATGGGAATTACATATAACATCTGAAAGCTAAAACAGTCTATTTAGAGTTGGTATCAACTTAACTTCAAAGGTATACAAAAACTCTACTGCTATTCAACTCCACTGCCTCCACTTTCTGATATGTTTCATAAATTACATCTGTATAAATGGCATACCCATTAACAGAATTATGGTTATTTATTATGCATTGTCCTGTAAATACAGTAAAAAGTTTAATGTGGAGTTACAAACTGAAATCACAACACTGGTTTTTATATTTGCACAATTATTACTTTTAATGAGGATTCTTATATGTCCATGTGGCTTTGAGTTATTGTGTAGAGTCTGTTCATTTCACCTTGAAGGTCTCCCTTTAGGAATTTTTGGTAGACCAGGTCAAGTGGTAATGAACTCCCTCAGTTTTTGTTTATCTCAGAATGTTTTAATCTGTCTCTTATTTTTAAAGGATAGTTTCACTGAATATACAATTTTTCATTAACAGTATTTTTCTTTCAACAACTTAAATATATCATATCACTGCCTTCTGGCTTCCAAGTCTTCTGCTGAGAAATCACCTGATAATCTTATTGAGGATCTCTTGTATGTTATGAATTACTTTTCACTTATTGTTTTCAAGATTCTTTTTGTCTTTTGACAGTTTAATTATAATATGTCTCCGTGTGAGTTTCTTTGGGTTATCCTATTGCACTTCATTGAGCTTCTTAGATTTTTAGATTTATGTCTTTCCTTAAATTTAGAATGTTTTTGACCATTATTTCATCAAATAATGTCTCTGTCCCTTAATCTTCTTGTTCTCCTTTTGTACTCTCATCATATGTATAGCTGTTTCTTTGATGATATTCCATAAGTCCCTTAGGCTCAGTTCTCTTATATCTATCTATCTATTTATCTATATGATATACATATATATATATGATGGAATATTATTCATCCATGAAAAGAAGGAAATCCTACCATTTGCAGCAACATGGATGAACTTGGAGGACATTATGCTGAGTGAAATAAGCCAGACAAAGACAAATACTGCATGATCTCAGTCAAATGTCTAAAATAGCAAAACTCATAGAAGTGAAGAGTAGAATGGTGATTTCCAGTGGTGAGTAGGAAAGGGGAAATGGAGAGATGTTAGTCAAAGGGTACAAAGTTTCTGTTATGCAAGTTGAATGAGTTCTGAAAATCTAGTGTACAGCATGAGAATACAGTTAAAAACTCTTTTTTGTATACTTGAAATTTGCTAAGAGGGAAGATCTTAAGTGTTCTCACCACAAACAAACAAAAAAAAGAAAATGGTAGCTATTTGAGGAGATTGATATGTTAATTAGCTTGATTATAGTGATCTTTTCACAATGTGTACTGGTATCAAAACATCAAGTCTTACACCTTAGATATATACAATTCCTATGTGCCAATTAGACCTTAATAAAGCTGAAAAACAAAAATAAAATAGAAACAAACTAATATAGGAGAATATTTCCGTTAACTCAGTGTACAGTCGAATTTTTTAAAGAAGACAGAGAAAGCACAGATCATGAAGGAATATCTGGAAAAAATTATACTGTATTAAAATTAAGAAACTTTGTGAGCTCACAATTCTGTGCTACTAGTCAATTTGCCTATCCCTGGTTCAAATACCATATTGTATTAAATATAATAGCATTATGATCAGTTTGATATCTCTTAGTGCAAGTCCTTCTAGCTTATTCTATTCACCACAAGACCCATTAATGGAATGAAAAGATAAGTCATAAACTGGGAAAACTGTAATACAAATGATTTGTAAAACAAAGTATTAGTATCTAGAATTTAAAAATACTAACAACCAATTAGAAAAAAAGATGAAAAGTTGAATAAAACAATGGGTTGAAAACGTCACAAGGGATTTTACAAAATGGAACCCTGAATGTCTAAGAAACATGTGAAAAATGTTCAACTCAATTGCTTCTCAGATAAATACAAATAACAATGATGAGATACCTTTTCACACCCAGCAGATTGTCAAAACTAAAAAGTATGACTATTCCAAGTGTCGCAAAGATAAGAAGTAACAGAAATTATCATCTACCATGGGTGAGAAAGTTGCTGCAACTGTTTCGGTAAATGATTTAGTATTATTTAATAAAATGGAGCATATGCCTCCCTATAGACCCAGCAATTCCATTCCCAGGTGTACACCCTAAAGAAACTAACATATGTGAATAGGAGATATGTATAAGGAGGTTAAGAGCAATACTGTACTTCTTAAATGTAAACAACTTAAATGGCCTTTAGTGAAACACAGAAATATAAATTGTAGTATATTCACACAATGGAATTCATATACTGATACACATGAATGAACTAAAGTTATTCACCTCATCATGGATGAATCTCATAGATATAATACATACATTGAGAGAATTGAGTTAGAAAATAATTTGCAGTGTTTGAGTCCTTATTGTCATGTAGATATATGACATCTATGTTTTGTCTATCCCTATGATGCCTAGCACTGTTTGCAGCTATAGTGAGTGCCTATATATGACAATTCCCAGCTCACAGAACTATTATGAGAATTAAGTTAGGTATCTGTAATTTGGATGTAAAATCCAAAACACAATATAAATGCTAATTATTTTTAGCATTACAAACCATGTAACTTAGACATCCAAAGGATGTGAATCTTCACTTTGAAGGAATGCAAAAGAAAATAAACATAATCAGTATACTTCCACCATATCTTCTTTATTGATACACGATCCATCATAGAACATTCTAAATTTCCAAAACTTTGGACTATTTATTATGGAAGTAACTATGAAAGTTTACACAAACTACAAATACAATATGGTGGGTTTCATTATATTTAAATCTTACACCTCTTACCAAGACTGTAGTGAAACTGTCAGCTAAAAAAGAGTAAATGATCTTTGAATTGGATTTTCTTCTATTAAGATTCAAGCTTGGAAGATCTTCTTGTTCTATTCCACATTATTCTTGTTCCATAATGGTCACTATTGGGATAGTTACATGATACGATTAGAATTGCAGAAAATCTTTGATTTCTACATCCATAATATCTTAACGTTTATATTTTATTTTAAATACGCCATCTATTTTCTGTTGTATTGTTAAGTATGGAGGGCGAAGGGATGGAGTGGGTTCTTCTTCCAATATACTTCTGTTGGACATGTTATATAGGATCTTGTCTTACCTTGAAATGTTGCCTAAAATTGGAGCTATGCTATTGTGTAATAGTATTTCAAAGAAATTTCATAGTCTGTTAATAATTACCTTTGTAAACTACCAAATTAAGAGCACTCTGTTGCCCTAAATTATTCATTTGTTTTTGTTTATTTACAATAAGTGAATTCACTATTTTCACACTTTTTTCCATAATAATCTAATAACGAAAACCAATTTGGTGATCAACCAGTTTACTTCAAGTAACTAAAGTAAATCTAATTCAGTAAAACAATGAATTCAGGAATGGTTTATTCAATTTAGTTGTTAAAGTGGTCAAGCCAATGAGATCATATCTAAAAGAAGTCTAAAGAGATACTATGTCACTTCTTCCATGCACAAGTATTTGAAAATCAACATGATAAAGAAAATAAACATATCCCTTAGTTAATCATTCAAGAAGGATCAAAATTAAATAATAAATAATTACTGAATGTTAAACACATGAATTTCTTTCTCCACATCAGAAAAGAAACTGGTGCTTTTATGAATAAAGGGACAAACTAAAGTTTGCAATGTAAATTGAAAATAAATACACATACAATATGTAAATAATTAGTATGCACAATCTTGAATTCCTCTCATCTTAATCAGCAGGATTGCAACAAGTGGATTGACATCAAAATCTGAAATTCAAAAGATATAAAATGAGCTAAAGGATAAAAATCTCTAATGTTTTTTGACGACATTTTAGCTGAAATACTGACAGTGTGACTGATAATCCCCTCTCTGCCAATGACAATAAATATAGAAAAATGAAAAGAATGAGTGATGAGTAAATGTTTTGAACTTTGTAAGCAGCTTGAGCTCTTTTGAAAAATTGGTGTTTGATAAATACTTAAACTTTTAGAGCATCAGTGTTCAGAAATGGACTTACTAAAACTAACAAAATATTTTCCAGTATCTACTGAAGTTATACATACACTCATTTTCTTTTCACCAATGCTAAGTTGGCAATGCCAACTTTTTAGTTAGGAATGAATTGGACATGTTTATGAGAACGTATTTCTTAAGTAACAAGCCTAATGAAATTTAGTTAGGATTAGAATTACCAAATTACAGTGGGAATGGAAAGTCAAATCTGAAAACCATGCAGCCTCATGGCAAGATACGATATTTTTATAAATTATGGATTATAAACATGTATTCATTCAAAAATCTATTTTAAGAATATCAAAAGTAAAACTGTATGAAGAGAAAATATTTAGCAGATAGATATTTTAAAAATTACTTCATGAAATATAATCTACAGATATCTGTACAATCTCCTATAATGCGAATGTAGATAACGTACAAATAGGAAACCTCTAAGAAGTCTAATAAATGATCCTTAATTGATTTATGCCACATATCTTTTAATATCATTTTGCCCTGTTGGCTTTGTTGACTTAGATCAAAAAGAAACAAAATATAACAAACACACAGGAAAACTAAAACAACAATCACAAATTACTCCTACTACTTCTGCTTAAATCCAATTTGTATCTAATTTGCCAGCTGGTGCTATGACATCTTAGTAGATTTACATTTCAATTCAATATGTGATTATTTCAAAAAGTTTGCTTTTCTCTGACATTTTTGCCAACTGCACACAGCACACAAGGCTGTTATTGCCAATTTAGACCTGAAAATTTAACAATGAGATTTATGCAATATCTGCAGGGAGTTATTCACAAAAGATGTGTTTCTCCTGGCAGAATTGACTATGCATAAACTATTTTTCTTAATGATTTGTGACATTCTGAACAATATACCTTTTTTTCAAGTGACAGAAATAATTATAGGGAAGTCGTCTTTCAGAATTTACATCCATTTTAAAGGAAACTAGTTAATGATTTGGGTTCACTGAAAACGTAAAGTGGAGCTGTAATGGCAAACAACAGCAAAAATAATTAAGAAAAATGAGTCTCTGGATCATGAAAAGAAAATAATTCATTTTGTAAAGATTGTCCCATCTTATTTAAAACTCTATTTATCCATTCACTCTAGAGTTGAAGTGCTAACCTGGTAATAAGTAGTGCAATAAATTTCCTGTTCATGTAAAAAGTGTAATAGAATTTTTATTAGAAATAGAGAAGCAATAAGTATGATGTGTCAGAATCCTGGCATCCAAATTAAAACCAAGTAAACGATAACCTCATAAATAATAGAGGCACAAGAGAATAGGACAATAGGAAAAAGAATACAGTAGCTGGGAGATTTGCTTGGCAGTGTATATTACTCATCCTACCAAATCACCTTTTAGCTCAGGTCATCCAGGATGTAGTTATGTACTTTTTTCATTGAAAAAACTACCACATCTCAGATTATTAAAATTAAGCTAATTTTAGTAGTAACAAATAAAAGGAGTGAAATACAGTTTTAAAATGTAGACTTTCAAAAGGAATGTTCAAATGCCCTACTATTTTTGTCTTTTTAAGGGTAGCAAATGGTGGAAATTTACTCACCTCTCTCCAGCCTCCCCTATTATGTTCCCATAAAAAGGAAGACAGACATAAAATCTGAGAGTGATATTTTATCTAGACAGCAAAAAAACCCACATTATCTCTAACTCTCAAAAATGTGTTTTCTATAGCAATTAAAAGTGTACACTATAGGGGCTGGCCCCGTGGCCGAGTGGTTAAGTTCGCGCGCTCCGCTGTAGGTGGCCCAGTGTTTCGTTGGTTCGAATCCTGGGCGCGGACATGGCACTGCTCATCAGACCACGCTGAGGCGACGTCCCACATGCCACAAGTAGAAGAACCCACAACGAAGAATACACAGCTATGTACCGGGGGGGCTTTGGGGAGAAAAAGGAAAAAATAAAATCTTTAAAAAAAAAAAAAGTGTACACTATAAGCAGTATTATCTGTAAATTTCAATTTGTTTTCTGCACATTTATCTGATTTAAAGAAATACTCTATCTTAAGCTGATTATATATGAGTCGACTGATTCCTGAACCAGTCAGACACAATTCCTTTCATTTATAGACATTATGAAAGTAGATTTAAGTTCAAGTAAGAATTAAATATCATAACCTGAACCCTATTTCTGTATATCATACATAAAATCTGATCTCAGTGAAAAGACAGAGGAAAAGGGAGGGGGGAGGGGGAAGGGAAAGAAAGATAGAACCAAGGTTAGAGAGAGATCTTCTTAGAAGCAGATGCTCATTGTGGCAAAATTTCTTTCTTTAAGCATATCCCCAGAAATACAAAGTTAATGAAGAACAGGGTCTGATGAACAATCCAGATGTTTAGAGGAGCGTGAAAGAAATGTAAAAAAAGAAAGAAAGAAAGAAAGAAAAGATCTGGTTTACAGAAGAAATAAGGGTAGTTATGGAGGTCCAGAGGATGAATGTTTTAACAAACAAAATGCATTTGGTCAAAAATTCTACATTTATTGGCTGTACAGATCTGAGAAGTTTAGTAATATATTGTTTTTCATTTTTTACATAATTCAATATAGAGTTTGACCTGTTTCTAAGTGTCTCTTCTCTGACTATGATGAAAAGATTTCCTTTCTCATTTTCTCCTCCTCTCAGAAAGAATTGTGTTTTAGATATTGCAATTGTGAGTCATAGGCTTGATAGTCAAGAGGTCTCAAGGTTAGCGTGAGAAAAAAATCAGCACCTTTATTACAGATTCTGATTTTAGGGAATCAAGATAAGAATGTGAACTCTTCTAAGGGAATCCATGCAATCAATAAGAAAGTTGATAGTATAGCTATTGTATAGGTAAAGATAATGAGGCTCAGAGAATTAAGAAATTTGTGCAAGATCAGCTTCACAAAGATGTTTTGAGGTCCAAATGAGTTAATGTAGGTAAAGCGCTTAAGACAGTGTAAGAATTTGATCTATGGAAACTTATTGTTTTTACTTTTTGTTAATACCCTACTCTGTCGCAATGCCTAGATTAATGCCTGGTATATAATAAAAGTTAACATATACTTACTGATAATTTTTTTATAATTCACATATCATGAACTTAATAATGTGTTGTGGTTTTTTTCGAGGAAGATTAGTCCTGAGATAACATCCACTGCCAATCCTCCTCTTTTTTTACCGACGAAGATTGGCCCTGAGCTAACATCTGCAGCCATCTTCCTCTATTTTCTTTCTGGGTCGCCTGCCTCTGCATGGCTTGATAAGCAGTGCACAGGCCCATGCCCAATATCCCAACCGGCTGACTCCAGGCCGCCAAAGTAGAGCACACAAACTTAACTGCTAGGCCACTGGGCAGGCCCCAATAATGGTTTTTGTATATCTCTTATTCAAAATAATTCATAAACTTAATTAATCACTTAGCTACAGATTTCATGAAAGAAGACATATTGATCGGTAACAAAGTAAACATGCATCATCTTTAAAATACCAAATGTGCAGATGATAATGAAAACATATTTGCAGAAAATATTAATATTTAAAAATATCTTGATTATCATGTCATGTAGAAAAGATTTGGATATCTAGGAAAAGAAAATTTAGTGGGAGGTTATTTCTATTTAATGCCATGTTAATTTAAGATCTTGTAGATCATTTCTATTAAAAACATTTTACAATAATCAATGAAAAGATTGATGATTAAGAATTTGGGGGGCTGGCCCCATGACCTAGGGGTTAAGTTTGGCATGCTCTGCTTCAGTGGCCTAGGTTCAGTGGTTTGGATCCTGGGTGTGGACCTACATGACTTGTCAGCCATGCTATCTTGGTGACCCACAGGCAAAATAGAGGAAGATTGGCATAGATGTTAGCTCGGGGCTAATCTTCCTCAGCAAAAGAAGAATTTGGATAATGGAATAGCCATGGTGCCTTGTACCATCAAGTTAACTTTGAAGATGGCTTATTTTTTTGTTTTTCATTCACCCAGTCTTCATTGTTCTGATCTCATGTTCCAGTCTAAAAATCACCTATCAGTATGATATAATTTACTCAACAAATAAATAAAACAAATTGTAATGACATCATCTAATGAGAATTTTTATGTGCCTTCTATTCCTTGTACATGATATCAGAATGGTCCATATTTTCAATTCGAGCATTTGCTATCACAACTTTCCACTGTTATGACTCATCTAGAAACCTTTGTTAGAAGAAACTGGACATAAATAAATAAATTTAATATTTATAGTATAGCCTGACTATGCTTTCTTGATTCCAGAAAAACCGCCACTTCCAGTTTTCAAGAAAATATTATATATAATATATATATAAATATATATATATATGGTAATGTCTTACTTTTCTTTACCAGCATTTATCTCATTAATAAAATAGAATCTGTATTTAAATACTTCCCACAATGTATGAATCGTAATGTAAACCAGCAAATTTAACAACATTGTATAGAAACCTTAATTTGATTAGTATTTTATTTTCAGTACACCAGATTAACAAACAGTTTTAAACTGAACATATATAAGGCAAACTCAAAGATCTGGGTCTTCGTAAAATAACTGTTACATGTCTGAAGTTAATAATTACAGATATAAATTGTAAAAGCTTTAAAAAGACAGAAAGTTTTTTTAAAATCATACATATTTCCATCATTCTGGTATACTAACTGTTAATATTTTGTTTTGGTTTAAATTTTGGCCCCATTATTTTACATTTTAATTGGTATTACAGTATATGTATAATTCTGCATCTTAATTAACTAAATATTATCATCAGCAGTTCAATGTTGTAAAATATGTTTTAGAAATGTGATTGATGATTATACAATAGCCCATTTGATGGGGTATCTACCTTAATTTTTTTAACTACTGCCTTAATGTTGGATACTTAGGTTATTTATAACTTAATTATTATATAAATATTCCACTGTGATCATTATTTAATTAGCTTTTTACCAGATTCTCAATCATTTAATTAAGTAACATCAACAAAAGTGGAATTACTGAGCCAAGGAAACTACCATCTTAAGATTGTTTGTACTGATGAATCATCCCTCAGAAAGCTGTATCAAATTATAGGCTCATTCAAAGTAATTTTTAACAATCTCATTTCAAGTAGACATTAACAAATACAGGACATTATCATTTTAAAATCTTTATTTTTTCTAATTTGCTTAAGAATGACATATCTATATAATGTTTATTCCTTTATTAATGAGGTTGAATATTTTCTTCTTAATAGACTTGCTCCTTGTATTTCTTCTTTAACAACTTGTCTTTGCATGTTGTATACACCTTTTTCATTTGTTATTTATTCGTTTAATTTAATTTGATTCAATTCCCAATATTCTCCCCTTCTGTGTGGTCCCAACTGTATGTTATATGAACTTACACAGTTTGCTAGGAGATTCACTACCAAAGTTTTCCTAGTGCATGGCTGCATCCATGTAGCATAGCCACAAGTAGGACAGAAAAAAACAATGCAAATATTCTAGTACATATTGTATTACCCACACTGACAGAACCAAATTAATTTGGGAATAATATATAGGCAATGCCCCAAAGCCTTTTTGAGCATTCAAGTTCAAATTAACCCTTTTATAAATATGTCAGAGAAGACTAGATGTTCTCCAAAATTCATGCTCTTCCTTCCATCTCGTAAAATTGCTGCTGGGAAAAAAATTTTCAGCCAGGGAATATATTTTCCAGCTTTTCTTGCAGTTAGATTTGTACATGTCATTGTCTTCTAACAAGTGGAATGTGAGGGGAAGTGATGTGTGTCACTTTTATCCCTGACCCATTAAATCATCCCATATGAGAATGCTTTTCCCCTTTGATGGTTGGATGTCTATTCATAGGGTAACCTTGGAAGCTATTTGTGAAGATGGAAAAGCCTCCATCAACCAAGGTCTAGAATGACTACATGAGGCGGAGAACCCCTCTCCCTAATCAGTAATACCAGCATTGGATTGTTATATGAGTAGTAAATAAAATCCTATTTTTTTAAGCCACTGAAATTTGGTAGACTATTTTTATAGTAACTAGTATTACTCTAGCTATTATAATATATATCTCAAATTCTCCTTCAGTATCTTTTTCTTTGCGTCACAAACATCTTTAATCACAGGGTATGAAATACCAAGAGATGCCCCAGGAGATCTCTTGTATGCCAGAATTACTCTTCATTGCCTACATTGTGGAGTAGTAGCTCAATTTCCCCTTAGTAGTCAGCATCAATAACCCTGTCCAGCACAATAACCCCCTTCTTTGCCTGTTGATTCTGAAGCATGAGGAGTCCAAAATGGCCAGTTGGTAGTCTTAACTTTCAGTTAAATGGAATCATTGTTGTGTCTCCTGGTGGAAGTAGTTCTCCCTTTGGAACTAAAACCTCTACGCCAGCAGAGTACAAGGTCATAAGAACAGGAAGCAAAAATTTTGCTAATGTATCACTAGAGACATTAGTGAGTGGAGCCACTCTAATTCCTACCCCTTGATTCCTGGACCTATGAATCCTAGTTATGGTAGAAACAGCACCATATATTGAATGCTGATTTAGAGCATATACAGCCCTCTGGAAAATCCTGCCTCATCCCTGAAAGTTATTACCTCCTACCTGGCACAATACCTGAGTCTTTAAAAGGCTATTCCACTATTCTATTAAGCTAGCTGCTTCAAGATGTTGGGTGTTAATGACTTCATTATATTTCCTCAAAATTTATATATTGATGCTTTAACTCCCAGTGTGATAATATTTGGATGAGGCTTTTGGGAAATAACTAGGTATAGATGAATTCAAGAGGGTGCACCCCTAACGATGGGCTTAGTTCACTTGTAAGGAGAGATATCAGAAATCTTTCTAGCTTTCTTTCTCTTTGCCATGTGAAGACACTGGCAGAAGGTGATCATCTGCCAGCCAGGAAAAATGTCCTCACCAGAACTTGACGATGCTGCTACCCTCATCTCAGACTTCCAACCTCCAGAAGCTTGAGAAAATAAATTTCTGTTGTTTAACCTGCCAAGGCTATGGTATTTTGTTATGGCAGTCTGAGTTGACTAATACAATGGGGGACATGGTAAAACCAGTGTATTCCATAAGCGTGGGTCTGTTCCTGCACTTCATTTGTTGTGAAGTGAGTACCTTGATCAAAAGCAATGCTCTATGGAATACCATGATAATGGATAAAGCCTTCTATGAGTACAAATAGTAGCTTTAGCAGAAGCATTGCTTGCAAAAAAAGCAAATCCATATCCAGAGTAAGGCTGTTTTCTAGTAAGAACAAAATCCTGCCCCTTCCATGATGGAAGCAGTCCAATGTAATCAACCTGGCATTAGGTAGCTAGTTGAACACCTCAAGGAATGGTGCCTTATTGGTAACTTGGTGTTGGTCTCTACTGTTGGAATATTGGGCACTCAGCTGTGGCTGTAACCAGGTAAGCCTTGGTGAGTGACTAAGTCCATGTTCCTGAGCTCATGCATAACCTCCTTTGCTGTCACTACAGCCACTTTGGTCCTGAGCCTATTGGACAATGACAGGAGTGGCTGGGGAAAGAAGCTGACACATTTATAGAAGAGGTCACCCTATCTACTTGATTATTAAAATCCTTCTCTGCTGAAGTTACTCTTTGGTGGGCATTGACATGGAACACAAATATCTTAAAGTTTTCTCCCATTCTAGATGGTCTATCCACATGCCTGTCCCAAGATTTCCTTGTCACCATTTTTCCAATTATATTGCTTCCAAATCCCTGACCATGCAGCTAAACCATTGGACACAACCCTTAAATCAGTACATTAATTGCTATATACTAAAGTGTGTCTTCCAAAATTTGTAGGTTGAAGTCCTAACCCCAATGTGACTGCATTTGGAGATATGGCCTTTAAGGAGGTAATTAAGGTTAAATGTATTCAGAAGAATGGGGCCCTAATCACGTAGGATTTGTGTCCTTATAAGAAGAAGAGACATCAAGAGTGAATACAGAGAAAAGGCCATGTAAGGTCACAGAGAGAACGTGGCTATTTGCAAGCCAAGGAGAGAGGCCGCAGGAGAAGTCAAACCTGGTAACATCTTGATATTAGACTTCCAGCCTCCAGAATTGTGAGAAATAAATTTCTGTTGCTTAAGCCACGCAGTCTGTGGTATTTCGTTGTGGCAGCCCTAGCAGACAGCTAGAACCACCAAACACATCTTTATGAATCCAGATAATGGACCATGGAGTTATTTCAAAATTTAAAATCTGTTATCTAAAATGGACTTTCTGGCAGGCTATTGATAATATACCTGGAGATTATGTAATTTCTTTAGCTGAGTTTTGTGAAAAATGTGACATAAAGCATGGAACTAAAAACCTGCAAGCATCATGGAAGAAAGTAATAGGAGTAATATGCATGCAGTATGGCAGATTCTTTTATCACATGGTCAAAAGCTTTGCAGGGTTTAAATCAAACATAAATGGAGTTACAGAAGCAATAGCTGACTATGAGAATGCTGACATTCTCACTCTTCAAGAGATGCTAGATATGTGACCAGAGGAGCTTAGTGAAGGGAAACTCATCAACATTAATAAGGAAAATGTTTGTGATGAAAAGAATGAGAATGTTTCACCAGAAGTGACAGGAGAAAAAAACCTACATTCAATGAATTCTCAGAGATATTTTATGACATTGAAAGCACAAGGGTAAAATGGGTAAAGAATAAAAAATTATTGTTGGAATCTGATCCAACTTAGAAAGGCGTATAACAATTTTGCCCAGGAATCGAAAAGATTCTTACTTTGTTGTAAGTTACACATCAAGAAGATGAGTGCTATGCAAACTAATCTTGATCCAGCTTTCTTACAAAGAAATAGAACATTTCAATTCTCAATGATTCTAACATTGTAAATTACATAATAAATAAATATTCATTTTTCTATTCTTTTCCCCATACATTTTTAACTGAAAATAACATTTTTAACGTTTTGACAAAAATTTTAAATACCATAGAACAATTACGGCTAATTTTTCACATTAATTGTTAAAATTGCTTTGTACAGTTTCAGCTTATATAATCATTTTTAAAATCCCATACTACAGGGCAAAGCAAGAATTGTTTGTGGTTTATTTCATTTGTATATGGTTTTTATCATTGTAATATCATTTACCTGGTGAGAAAGCACTATTGAGAGTACAACTAGGAATGGGTCATGTACGATTTTGACTCAGTTGGATCATGTGCTCCATTTATTCTTTCATCACTTCACTATTTTGATCAAAAGAATACCAATTTACAATTTCATTTGTTCATCTTATTTATATCTCTATAAATTTTTGGTGGCATTATACAGTTTCCTGAATTCACTGACTTAATGAATTCAAATTTTAATAACTAGCTCTGGTATTTTAATCTCCTCTATGACAATAAGCTTTCTAATTAATATTACTCAATGTTTCCTCAACTTTTCAATTCATTTTTCACTTCTTGGTTCATTTATTTTTGCCTTCATATTGCTTTGTTACAGGTTATAATAAGAACAGAAGAATAGGAATGCATGTTATTATTATGATTATTATAATTCCCCCATACCAAACCTTATTAAATACAAATGGTATCAATTCCTTCTTCCAAATAGGAAATTTTGTTTACCATGTCCAATGGAAACAGCAAGGTGAAAAATTTTTTCACTGCTAAAAAAGCTTTCACTTATTTTTAAACTAAGCTCATATGTCTATTTCTCAGTATATTAAGTATTTCATTTTAAGTTTAATTTCTCGCCACTTGGATATCTAAGGGTAAAATGGCAATTTCTCTTGTTTTCATTGCATTCCTGTGCACTGGGGTGTATCAATACCAAGGTTCTGAAGAGAAAAATTTAAAAAGGCCTCTAATACCATTTTGCAGTTATCTAGTATCCCTCAGGCCATTCCACCTCATTTCTTGGAAATTTGAGCCCCGGACTAATCCATAGTCTTCCAACATTTCTTCTGCCATAATTCTTTGTGATTTAAGAATTATGTCATACTATGTCCAATAACCAGAATTCTCATTTCACTGTTTAAATCATCTCCTCTAGGGACCAGCCCCATGGCCTAGTGTTTAAGTTCAGTGTGTTCAACTTTGGCCACCCAGGTTCAGTTCCTGGGCATGGACCCACACCACTCATTGGTGGCCATGCTGTGGCAACAACCCATACACAAAATAGAGGAAGATTGGCACAGATGTTAGCTCAATGCAAATCTTCCTCAAGCAAAAAGAGAAAGATCAGCAACAGATGTTAGCTTGGGGTGAATCTTCCTCAGGAAAAAAAAAATCATCTCTTCCAATCTACTTCAACCTATCTGGTTATACCCAGCCTAGACTTTGCAATTAACAATAATTCTCCATAGAGTCAAAGCAGGCAATAGTAGATGTTACAGAAGCCAACAGTAAGAATAACAAATAAATGTGCATAGTACTTTATAAAATCTTGTCATAAATATTTAGCTTATTTGATCCTTACAACAATTCTGTGAGGTGTTACTACTCTCTATTTTACAGATGAAAAACCTTTATTTTAAAGATGTCAGTGACTTACCTAAGGTCACTGATGAGTAATTTCCCACCAAATACACTTCACCAATTTTCCAATAACAGTACCTTTTGGAGGTAGACAGTTATGTGGACAGTTCAGCACCACACAGTAGGATGGTGCTGCAGGAAGGATCACATCTGGGTTTAGTTCAGTTTAGTGCTGCAAGAACTAGGGAGGCATACGCTGTACAGTACAAACAGGGGAATTCCTTTTTTACCATGGCTTCACTAGGTGACAATGAAGGCCACTACTAGAGACTAGTGTGTATCTTTATAGACAAGTTTTGGCTTTAAGTGGTCAAAACAGGAAGGAGGAAAGATGTAAACCTATTTTTTTTAAGTTGGAAAAGGGTACTTGTGTATGTGCCTGCATGCAGGGGTGTGTGTGTGTGTGTGTGTGTGTGTGTGTGTGTGTGTGTGTGTTTGTGTGATTGCAAGACAGAGGAACTGAAGAATTAAAACTTTTACTGAGTTCTGTGCAGTTTCTCATACTGCTGTTGGGTAGGACCAGAGGTGAAAGACTCTGATATTTGGAACTTCAATACTATACTATTTTCTCTTAGCCTATACCAGCAATCTCACCCCTGTATTCTAGATGTCCAGCTGAGTCCAAAATTATTATTATTCAGTATAACAGTGGATGTTTTCTCAGGAGAAAGAATGCAGGAGTTTGATGCATTAATGTCAATGGATGTGCCTGGGATGACAGTGTTCCAATAAGACTTTATTTAAAAAAACAGGCAGCAACCTGATTTGGCCTGAGAGGCATAGTTTGCCAGTTCCTGCTTTTAGACAGAGTTAACTTTAGAGCAATTGAAAATTATTATTTTTTATTTTTATTTTTATTTTTTTGAGGTAGATTAGCCCTGAGCTAACATCTGCTGCCAATCCTCCTCTTTTTGCTGGGGAAAACTGACCCTGAGCTAACATCTGTGCCCATATTCCTCTACTTTATATGTGGGATGCCTGCCACAACATGGCACACCAAATGGTGCCACGTCCGCACCCAGGATCCGAACCGGCGTACCCCAGGCAGCTGAAGCGGAACGTGCGAACTTAACTGCTGCACCACTGGGCCGGCCCCTAATTTATTATTTTTTTAAGCGTCTGGAATTATTTCTTCCAGGTAAGTGCTTCTGTCATTTTTTAGATTTCAGATTATTTAGTTTCTTTTTTTTTTTTTTTTACTTTTTTTTCTTTTTCGTTTTTCCCTTTTCCCCCCCAAAGCCTCCCAGTATAGTTGTATATTCTTCATTGTGAGTCCCTCTAGCTGTGGCATGCAGGACGCTGCCTCAACGTGGCCCGATGAGCAGTGCCATGTCCGCGCCCAGGACTCGAACTAAGGAAACTCTGGGCAGCCTGCAGCGGAGCACGCGAACCTAACCACTTGGCCACAGGGCCAGCCCCCCAGATTATTTGGTTTCCTGTTCCCTCAGCTTTATCACAGGTTGAAGACAAGTTGTGATTTTGTTGATTGTCTAGCTTTTTCCCCCTTCCTTTCTCCCCTTCACTTACTCCTCCTCCTCTTTCTATTCTCCCACTTCCTTCTTCTGCTGCTGCTCTTCTGCTTCCCAATTACTGTCCTCCTCCCTCTCCTCCTCTTTCTTCTTCTTGTAATGGTGGGAGTGATGTTCTCTTCACTTTTCTACACCCTAAACCGAAGCCAGAATACTCAATCCCCTCTGTTGTACCTGACTTCTTAATAACGGAGTGCATTATTGCTGAAACCTTGTTATATTTCCTTCTCCAAAATACACTTGATTTGTATTTTCATCCAGTCTCAAGGATCTAAACATCATTTAGATTCTAATGATTCCAAAATCTATGCCTCCATCACAAGGCTATACCCAGAATGGGAGATTTGTATATGAAAGTGTCTACTTGTTCAAATAATAGATCTCCTTAAATTTTTATTTACAAAAGCAAACTCTAGTTTTCTTTTCTGTATACAAATATTGTCCTCCCACATTATTCTTCACTTCAGCTGTTCCTGCCATCCACCTTGGATATCCTTTTGACTCTTCTGAATCTCTTACAACACATATTTGATACATCAAAATATTCTTTTTGGTTCACCTTTAAAATAGATCTAATGTCAGCCACTTCTTGCCACTGCCACTGCTATCAATCTCGCCCAATCCGCTATTACCTCTCAGCAGAATTATTGCAAAAGCATCTTAAGTGGTCTCCCTTTGTTCCTTGATTCCTTTCATGTCTACTCACTGTAGAGAACGAGAGTGATCTTATTCACCATAACATAAACTGTCACTCCTCTGTTTAAAGCCTTCCAATATTTTCTCTTCTCCCTAAAAGTACAACTAAAACTTCTTAGAACATACTACAAGGGCTTACATGCTCTTGCCCTATCTCATACTACTTGACTCTCTCCCAGTTGGCTCTCTGCACACTGACCTTCTCCTTGTTCCTGGAACATATCAAACATGTTACTAAGGGATCTTTCCACTTTTCTTCTTGTTGCTTAGAATGTTTCATCCAGATGAATGCATGTTTCACTACCTCTCACACTTCAAATCTTTACCTAAATGTCATTGTCTCATATGGTCTTTTCTGAACAGCTTAAGACTGTACCTCCTCACTCTTGACAAGCTCTCATTTTTTTTCCTAGTTTGTTTTTTTCCCCTTAATACTCCTAATCACCATGAAGCATAGTGTTTATTTTATTTATTTATTTGTTCTCCTCTTCATTTATGTCCACTCTAATGCAGACTCCGTGAGTATGGAGACATTTACTTATTTGTTTTTCACAGTTGCATTCTTAATAAAAAGAAGAGTGCTTGGTATGTAGTAGGTGCTCAAGAAATAGTTTCTGAATAAATAAATTAATGACTAATAGTAGGTATGACGAGAATTAACCTGAAGTTTGAAGAACTTGTAATTCATTGGAATTTTTGTAAAGAATTCATTGACTTTTTGTTCCTTTGCAGCTTTACTGAGACATAGTTGACAACACTTGTGTATGTTTAAGGTGTACAAATATGATGGCTAATATACATATATATTATGAAATGATTACCACAGTGAAGCTAATTAACAGATTCATTATCTCACATAGTTAGCTTTTTTTCTTTTGTGGGGGGAGGTGAGAACACTTAAGATTACTTAGCAAATTTCAAGTATACAATACAGTACTATTAACTATAGTCACCACACTGTACATCAGATTCCCCAGAACTTATTCATCTTATAATTGAAAGTTTGCACCCTTGCACCAATCTCTTCTGATTTCCCCCTCCCCCTAGACCCTAGCAACCATTATTCTACTCTCTGATTCTATGAGTTCAAATTCTAGATTCCACATATAAGTGAGATCATATAATATTTGTCTTTCTCTGTCTGGCTTATTTTACTTAGCATAATGTTCTCCAGGTTCATCCATGTTGTAGTGAAAGTCAAGATTTCCATCCTTTTTACAGGTGACTAGTATTTCATTGTATATGTGTATACCACATTTTCTTTATCTGTTCATCCTTCCATGGACCTTAGGGTCATTTCCATATATCCTGGCTATTGTGAATAATGATAGAATTAACACAGTAGTGCAGATATCTCTTTAAGATACAGATCTCATTTTCTTTGGATATACCCAGTAGTGGAATTTCTGGATTGTATGGTGGTTCTGTTTTTAATTTTGGGGGAACCTGCATGTTGTTTTCCACAATGGCTGTACCAGTTTACATTCCCACCAACATCTTTGCCAAAATTCTGCACAACCTCTCCAACACTTTTTATCTCTTGTATTTTCATAATAGCCATCCCTAACAAGTGTGAGGTACTATCTCATTGTGGTTTTGATTTGCACGTCCCTGAGGATTAGTGATATTGAACAACTTTTCATGTACCTGTTAATCATTTATATTTCTTCTTTGGAAAAATGCTCCAATTCTTTGCCCATTTTTTAATCAGGTTATTCGTTTTCTTTGTTATCAAATTAAATAAGTTCCTTATCTATTTTAGATATTCATAACCCCTTGTCAGATTTGCACATTGCAGATATTTTCTCCCATTCTATAGGTTTCTTTTCAATTCTATTGATTGCTTCCTTTATTGTGCAGAAGCATTTCAGTTTGATGTAGTTTCACTTGATTATTTTTTGCTCTTGTTTCCTCTGCTCTTGTTGTCATATCCAAAAAATCAATGCCAAGACCAATCAATGCCAATGAGCTCTTTCCATATTTTTTCTCCTAGGAGTTTTATGATTTAAGGTCTTCTGTTTAAATCCTCAATCCATTTTGAGTTGATTTTTGTTATTTTATGAGATAAAGATCCAATTTGGTTCTTTTACATATTGATGTCGAGTTTTCACATCATCGTTTGTTGAAGAGATTATCCTTTCCCCCTTGTGGATTCTTGGCACTTTTTTCACAGATTAGTCGACTGTGCATGTGTGGGTTTATATTTGGGTTCTTGATTCTATTCCATTGGTCTGTGTTTGTGTTGGATTACTATAACTTGTAGTATAGTTTTTAAGTCAGGAAGTGTGATGCCTCCAGCTTTGCTCTTCTGTCTCAAGTTTGCTTTGGCTATTTGGGTTCTTTTGTGGTTCCACACAAATTTTGGAATTGCTTATTCTATTTCTGTGAAAAATGCCATCTGAATTTTGATAGAGATTGCATTGAATCTGTAGATTGCTTTGGGTAGTATGAATATTTTCACAATATTAAATTTTCCAGTCTCAAAACATGCAATATCTTTCCATTTATTTGAGTTCTATTAAATTGGATTTATTTTCTTAATTTCTTTTTTGGATAGTTTCTTATTACTGAATAGAAACACAATTGATTTTGGTACATTAATTGTGTATCCTGGAACTTTACTGAATTTGTTTATTAGTTCTAATGGTTTCCTGGTGGAGTCTTCAGGTTTTCCTATATACAAGATCATGTCATCTACAAACAAAGACAATTTAAATTTTTCCTTTTCGATTTGTATGTGTTGTATTACTTTTTCTTGCTCTGCCTAGGACTTTTAGTACTATGTTGAATAGAAGTGGTGAATGTGGGCATCCTTGCCTCGTGTCTGATCTTAAAGGACAACTTTCAGCTATTTAACATTGAGTATGATGTTAGATGTAGGCTTGTCATATATGGCATTTATTATGTTGAGGTACATATCTTCAGTATCTGAGAGATTTTATTATGAAAGGATGTTAAAATTTGTCAAATGCTTTTCCTACATTTATTCAGATTATCAAAGGGTATCCTTCATTTTGTTAATATGGTGTATCATGTTTATTGATTTGTGTATGATGAATAATATTTGCATGCCAAGATAAATCCCACTTAATCATGGTTTATGATCCTCTTAATGTGCTGTTCAATTCAGTTTGCTAATACTTCATTGGGGACATTTTCACCTATGTTCATTGGGAATATTAGTATGTAATTTTCTTTCTTCTTTTTTTTGGTGAGGAAGATTGTCCCTGAGCTAACATCTGTGCCACTCTTTCTCTATTTTGTATGTGGGATGTCACCACAGCATGGCTTGATGAGCAGTGTGTAGGTCTGTGCCCTGGATCCAAACCTGTGAACACTGGGCTGCTGAAGTGGAGTGCATGAACTTAACCACTATGCCACCGGGCTGGCCCCTAGTATGTAATTTTCTTTCCTTTTAGCATCACTATTTGGCTCTGGCATGAGGTAAGTCTGGCTTTACAAAATTCGTTTGGAGGAGTTTCTTTCTCTTCAATTTTTTGGATGAGTTCGAGAAGGTTTTGTACTCTTTTTTAAATGTTTAGTAGAATTCACCAAGGAAATCATCTGTTCCTGGGCTTTACGTTGTTGGGAGGTTTTTGATTATTGTTTCATTCTCTTTATTTTTCATTAATATGTTCAGATTTTCTGTTTCTGCATGATTCATTCTTAGTAGGTTGTATGTTTCTAGGAATTTAAAAATTTCTTCTAATTATCAAATATTTTGGCGTATAATTGTTCATAGTAGTCTATTATGATCCTTTGTATTTATCTGGTATCAGTTGTAATGTCTCCTCCTTTATTTATAGTTTTATTTGAGTCATCTCTCTATTTTTCTTGGTTGGTTTAGATAAAGGTTTTCAATTTTGTTTGTCTTCTTAAAATAACAATTGTTAGATCCATTGATTTATTCTACTGCCTTTCTATTCTCTATTTCATTTATTTCTGCTCTCATATTTATTATTTCCTTCCTTCTGCTAACTTTGAGCCTAGTTTGTTCTTTTCCTGGCTTCTTAAGATGTAAAGCTAGATTGTTTATTTGAAATTTTTCTTGTTTCTTAATGTTGAGGTGCATTTCTGTATCTAATTTGTTTGTTTGTTTGTTTGTTTTAAGGAAGATTAGCCCTGAGCTAACATCTGCTGCCAATCCTCCTCTTTTTGCTGAGGAAGACTGGCCCTGAGCTAACATCCGTGCCCATCTTCCTCTACTTTATATGTGGGACACCTACTACAGCATGGCTTGCCAAGCGGTGCCATGTCCGCACCCGGGATCCAAATCAGTGTACCCCGGGCCGCTGAAGCAGAACATGTGCACTTAACTGCTGCACCACTGCGCTGGCCCCTGAATATAATTTGTTGAGAGATTATATATATATATATTCCTTCTTAGAACTGCTTTTGCTGCATCTCATGTTTTGTTATACTGGGTTTCCATTTTCCTTTTTCTCAAGATAATTTTTGATTTTCCTTTTTGTTTCCTCTTTGACCCATTGATTGTTCATGAGTACGTTGTTTAATTTCCATGCTTTTGCTTATTTTACAATTTTCCTCCTGTTATTGATAATTGTATAACACTGCAGTTTGAAAAGATACTTGATATGATTTCAATATTCTTAAAATTGTTAAGAACTTCTTTGTGGCCCAACATATAATCTATCCTGGAGAATGTTCCACGTGCACTTAAGGAGAATGTGTATTCTGCTGATGTACAATGGAATGTTCTGTATATGTCTATTATGTCCACTTTTTTCTATAGTGTTATTCAGTTCATTGTTTCCTTACTGATTGTCTGTCTGATTCATATATTCATTAATGATAGTGGAATATTGAAGTTTCTTACTATTATTGTATTGCTGTCTATTTCTCCCTTCAGTTCTGTTAATATTTCTTTAAATATTTAGGTGTTCCAACGTTGGACACATTTATAATTGTTATTTTCTCTTGATGAATTGACTTCTATATCTCTATATAGTAACTTTTTTGTTTTTTGTGACCAATTTCAGTTGAAAATATATTTTATCTGGTAAATATAGCCACTCCCTCACTTTCAGTGTACATGTTTCCTTAAAGCTAAAGTGAGTCTTTTATAACTAGCATATTGTTTGATCTTGCTCTGTGTTTTCATTTATTTTTTTAATCCATTCAGCCACTCTGTGTCTTCCAACTGGAGAATTTTGTCATTTATGTTTAAAGTAATTATTTTAGGTAAGGACTTACTACTGTCACTTTGTTCATTGTTTTCTGACTGCTTTATACTTCCTTTTTTCCTTTCTTTCTCTCCTGCTGTCTTTCTTTGTGATTTTTTGTAGTGACATGCATTAATTACTTTCTCTTTAATTTGTGTTTATCTAAGAGGTTTTTACTATGTTGTTACCATGAGGCTTACATAAAAAATCTTATAGATATAACAGTGTAAGTTGATAGCAACTTATCTTCAACCACATACAAAATTTTTACTTCTCCTCCCCTTATGTTTTATGCTATTGATGTCAGACTTTATATCTTTTTATATTTTGCATCAAATATCAAATTGTTATAGCTATAGTTATTAATACTGTTGACTTTTAACTTTTATACTATAGATAAAAGTGATTTACACACCACTTGTATGGTATTAGGGCATTCTGAATTTGACTGTATATTTATCTTCACTGGTGATTTTTATAGTTTTATATGTTTTCATGTTGTTACTTAATGTCTTTTTACTTGAACTTGAAGAACTCCCTTCATCATTTACTTTAAGATTGGGCTACTGGTAATAAAATTCCTTAGCTTTGTTTTCTGAGAATGTCATCATCTCCCCTTCATTTCTAAAGGACACTGTTTCTGTGTATAATAGTCTTAGTTAGCAGGGTTTTTTTCTTTCTGCACTTTAACTATCTGACTCCCTCCTTGCTTGCAAGGTTTGTGCTGAGAAATCCACTGATAGCTTTCTGAGGGTTCCCATGTATGTGACAAGTTGTTTTTTCATTGCTGCTCTCAAAATTCTCCCTGTATTTGACTTTTAACTTTCCATTATAATATATCTCAAGGTAATCTTTGGGTTGATCTTGTTTTGGGTCTTTTGAGTTTCATGTACCTGGATGTCTATATCTCCCTCAAGATTTGAGAAGTTCTTAGCTATTATTTCTTTAAAAGTGCTTTCTGTCCTTTTCTCACTCTCTTCTCTTTGTGGGACTCCCATGATGCAAATGCTCATTCTTTTGGCCATGTTCCATAATTCAAATAGAGTTTTTTCACTCTTTTTTACTCTTATTTCTTTTCATTATTTTTTTCCTTCTAACTGGCTAATTTCAAGTGTCCTGTCTTTGAATTCAGTGATTATTTCTTCTACATGATCAACTCTACTGTGGAAGCTCTCTAATTTTTCAGTTCTGTCATTACATTCTTCACCTGCAAGACTTCTGTTTGATTCTTTTTTTATGTTTTCTATTACTTTACTAAATTTCTCATTTTGTCCATGAATTGTTTTCCTGATTTTGTTTAATTAGTTATCTCTGTTCTCATCAATTTTATTGAGTTTCTTTAAGATTATTTTGAATTCTTTGTCAGACAATTCATAAATCTCCATTTATTTGTGGTCAGTTATTGGGGCTTTATTTGTCACCTTTGACTTTGCCATATTTGCCTGATTCTTTGTGATCTGTGTAGTCTTGCATTGAGGTCTATGCATTTGAGGGAGCAAGCATGTCTTTTAAACTTTACAGATTTGTTTGACCAGTTAATGATTTTCTCTTGTTGCTTTCCTGGGCTGATGAGATTACTTTAAAAATCACAATCAAGCTGGGTTTGAGCTAGGTCACAAGGTTGTTGCTGTATCCACAATGAAGTCTGTGTTTTGTGGGCCTGTTACTAGGGACCCAGATGGATACGGATCCTATCTGGTCCCTGGTTAGACAGGACTTCCTCCACAACTTTGTTCAATAGGGTGGTACTGAAACAAGGACTGCTTCAGGGTCTGCAGACAGTGAGACTGTTACCAAATGTGCAGAGAAGCATGGCTCCTGCCTGGTTCCTTGGAGAGCTCCTACTGGTTCACTGGGTGGGTCCCTGGGCAGGCAGCTCTGTTCCAAGACCATGCCTGAAAGGGACTGGACAGAGTCTCAGAGCTGTTTCTGGGTTCACAGCTAGGGTCAAAGTCTGCAGACCTGGCTCTGGAAGGCTTGCAGATGCATGTCTCCTGCCAGATCCTTTCATGGGCAAGACCGCTCCCTGACTATGCCTGGTAGGGCCTAGGGGCAAGTTACAGGGCTGTTACAGGATCTGCAATCAGACTAAGATTGGTGAGCTTACCTCCAGGTTCATAGACAAGTGTGTTTCCCGATGGGTCTCTAGGTGGGCACAACTGCTCATGAACGACAGCTGAGAGGGGTTGGAGCCAAGTCACAGCACTGTTTCAGGATCTGCTGTCAGACCAAGTGGCTGATCTGCCTCTGGGGGCCCTGACAAGTATGTCTCCTGGCAGGACCCTGCTCTAGCAAGACTGTTCATGGGAAATGGCTGGGAGGGGCTAGAGTCAAGTATATGGATGTTTCAGGATCTCCATGGGTGCAGAAGGGAATGTCTTCTGCTGGGTACATGGGCTGGCAGGACTGGTTGCAGACTGCATCTAGGAGGACCTGGAGCCAAGCTCCAGAACTGTTTTAGAATCTACAGTTGGACCCAGTTCAGCCAGTTTGTCTCCAGGGGCTCCCAGGCTGTAGCTGAGAGAGGCTGGGGCTGCATCACAGGCCATTCAGGTTGCATAGCCTGGACTGAGGTCTGCAGGCTTGTTATCCAAGGGTAAGTGAGACTCTTCCTGGCTCCCTTGGCCTTAGTCCTTCCACTAGCACTGTATTCAAAGGGACCCATGAGGAGTTTACAGGTGTACAGAACCATTTCCATGTCAGCCACCTGAGTATGAGCCTGCCTTCTCAAAATTGGCCTCTTTAGTCTTGGACTCCAATGGGGTTTCACGGTTTTGTACATGGATCCCAAAGATCCCACAAAACCACTTTTGTCCATGGATGGTTGTTGAAAAAGGATACAAATTATTGTTGAAAAGGGATACAAATGGGGGACCTCCTATTCGACCATTTTGTTGATGTCTTCATTTTCATTGGCTTTTTCATTATAATTTTACATTCTTTTTCCAAATGGCACCATCATACTATGAATTTTTCTGAGTGCCAACTCTGTGATAATTCTTTCTGTTTTAACCAAAGGAAAAAGCTCAGATGTGGGACACAAAGTTATATTATAGATATAGATATAGATATAGATATAGATATAGATTAGAGATTGGCAAACTTTTTCTGTAAAGGGCCAGGTAGTAAACATTTTAGTCTTTAGTCTTTGCCAGCCACATATTTTTTCTATCATATATTCTTCTTTATCTTTTTTTTTTTTTTTTGACAACTCTTAAAAAATGTAAAACATGTTCCTGGCTAAAAAAAAGTGCAAAACAGACCTTTATTTGGCTCACAGCCCATAGTAAGTTGGCCTTTGCTGACCAAGATGATTCCATCTTGAATTTTGCTTATATTCAGTTCAGTCCTCCCAGAGTAACCTCAGACATACAGTTCAGAATCACTAATCCAACTACAAATAGATGTAGATAGTTTTCTTCCTTCTAAGTATACCCTAATCAACATCAGACATCCATAATAACTGCCTTTAAAACAAAGCTACATCTTGCCACACCTGTACCTTGGGCCAAGTTCTCAATATGACCGTATTCATTTTCATGAATCTATATGTAAACTCATACGACGTTCCACATCACTGTCAAATTTCATTCCAAATTGGTTCTCATAATTTTGAAATCTTGGAAATTGAAATATAGTACCACTTCTGTTTCAGCCCAGAGATGTAGAGAGATGGAGAGAATGTCACTCTCACAATTACTACATGAAAATCTGGACATTTGGGAAATTAACAATTTTAATTGAACTCCTTAGAGAACTAAAGTTGCGGGGCAGTCAAATAACACCAAATATTGAGAGACATTGGTGCTTACAAGAAGAAACAAGCCATTAATATTTGCATATCTGGGTTCAGAGGCTCCAGAAGCCAATGAGAAGATTTAGCTAGAAAAGTTGTAACAAATCCCCAAATGCTGAGTGGGCCAAGCATGCATGACAGTGTGAAGTCTCTGGTGGCGTTTGAAATAGGGAGATTAATTATCTCCTGTGGGTTTTTCTCCACCAACCCTATCAAGTGCTCACAGGAAAGATCAGAGAGAATCCTAAGAATGATTCCAGGGTGTGTCTGGGAGGGAAAAGTAGCAGTCACTTCCAATATTTGGCCCAGATCTATCTCCTCCATTTACCCTGTAAAACAAAAAACTTAATATGCAAAGAGAAAGAAAACAAAAACTGGAGCATAAGGAGACTGTGGGAATCCAGTTCAGCAAGGAGAGGGGAACAGAAAAAAAAAGGTTTATCCCTGGAGGAAGTGCAGGAATATATGTTTACATCAGCATTATATTTGCATGTGAGGCAGGAACACTCCTGAAGGCCACGTTTCTAAAATCCAGATTCACAGTGCCTGCCTAAATCTGATTAAGATTTAGGCTTAATCAGAACATCAGAGAAAACCTCTTCCCCCATTCTTTCCTCCAATGATAATAAATATACAGGAAAAATAACAGTAGAATGCAGCTAGAAGACATGAAAGAGACAAATTCCCTCTGGGCATTAGTAAAAGGGGAAGAGGCCCAAAGCCAAATGGGGAAACCAGGTACCAAGTTGGGAGCAAACATTGAGAAAAACTTCTGGGAAATTACCCACACTCTTAACATAAACTATAACAAGAGGAATTTGAAACCTCTGCTGAACTGAAGGTATCTATAGGAACAATAAGCTTCAATACACTATAGCAGTGATAAAGTGCAATCCCAGCCCAACTACTGACTAGATTAACACAAAACTCTGTACTAAAATCCTAGTGGAAGAAAATGCACGCTCATCTTGAACCATAAAAATTATTGACCTTAACATGTACTATCCTGTACAACACATCACACTTTCAATGACAACAACAACAAAATTAGACAGCATATAAAAGATAAGACAAGACACATTCTGATGAGACAAAACATCACAAGAACCAGACTCAGACTAAGATATGTGACACAGATGTTGAAACGACTGGACTAGGAATTTAAAATAACTACGATAAATATGTACAAGCCTCTAATGAAAATGTGGACACCATGTAAGATCACATAGACAATTACAGCAGAAACATAGAAACTATAAGAAAGAATCAAATAAACAGCTAGAAAAATATTTTTGCAATTGTCCTGTTATAAGAGCACAATTGCAAATAAGAGAAGTTCAGATACAGAAAACATCACAGCAAAGATTACCCAGTAAATTTGTATAAGCACTATAATGTACACTCTTTGTCATATATGCTCAAATTATTTCCCAATTTTAATTTCACTTTTAATTTTGTCATCTTATCTTTTTATATATGATCTCCCCATTGTTTTTAAGCTTAGAAAATAATTTTTCTTGCTGATAGCAGTGATGTACTTACCAGCTTACTTCTTATTTTTATAGTCATTTGGTTACAATGTATTTTTCAATACACACGGAATTTATTTTGCAGAAATATATAAGGTAAGCACATGACTGAACCTTTTTTCTTTTAGAGGACGATTAGCCCAGAGCTAACATCCACTGACAATCCTCCTCTTTTTTTGCTGAGGAAGATTGGCCCTGAGCTAACATCTGTGCCCATCTTCCTCTACTTTATACGTGGGAGGCCTGCAACAGCATGGCTTGATAAGCAGCGCATATGTCCGCACACGGGATCCAAGCCAGTGAACCCCAGGCCACCGAAGCAGAACATGTGAACTTGACCACTGTGCCACTGGGCCAGCCCCTCAACATTTTTTTTCTTTTCCAAAAAGACTAACATTTGTATAACTCTTGTTTCACACATTTGTTGAGGCAAATAATCAATAAACAATCTATAAATCAAAATTTGGGTGAGTTTTTTATGAGCTAACCCTGAGCACCACATAGCCTGGGAAAGTCCCTTCGCAAAGGAAGGAAGCACTCCAAAGAAGTGAGATGTACGGAGTGGTTATATACCACCTTGGAACAAAGAACATACATCACATGTGAAAGGAATGCCCCTCTGACAATAGTCACAAGATTTTTTTGCTGGCACAGCAGATCAGTAAACATAGCAGGTCAGTGGTCACAAGGTGAGCACAGAAGATCAGTAATTAATCCTTAGTTTAGCAAGAGATGCTTATCCTTAGGGAAATGCCAACATGGGGGAAGAGCATCGTTCTCGTCTTTGGGATGTAATAAATATTTAAAGCAGATATACAACACCTGCTCAACAGGCCATGTTAGGCCCTTTTAGAAAAACAAGGTTAGGCCAAATTAGTTTTAACCCGAATGGCTTCCTCATATATTACAATATATCCTATTGCTTGTCATTTGTTTATCACATGGATTTATAATGCCACCACCCATGACTACTAAATTTTTTAAATAGGCTTTTATTGTTTTTTCCCAAAACTTTATTGCGATATAGTTTACATATAATATTGTGTAAATTCGAGGTACACAAACGTGTAATGACTTGATATACTTATATGTTGCAATATGATTATAAATATAGTGTTAGCTAACATCTCCATCAGGTAACAAAATTACAATTTCTTTTTTGTGGTGAGAACTTCTAAAGTCTACTCTCATAGCAAATTTCAAGTACAGTCATGTGCCACATAATGATGTTTCAATCAATGACAGACTGCATATATCATGATGGCCCAAAAGGATTAAATGGAGCTGAAAAGTTCTTACTGCCTAGTGACATCATAGCCATCATAATGTGATAGTGTAATGCATTATTCACGTGTTTGTGGTGATGCTGATGTAAGCAAACGTACTGCACTGCGAGTCATATGAAAATATAGGACATATGATTATGTAAAGTACATAATACTTCATAATGCTAATAAATGACAATGTTACTGGTTTATTTACTTACTATACTATACTTTTATCATTATTTTAGAGTGTACACTTTCTACTCATGAAAGAACTTTGCTGTAAAACAATGTGTTGTGTTACACTGGCAGCAGCCTCATACATTTCCTGTTTACTGTGTCTCTTGATTGCATCATTTTTTCTTGTGCTTGATTTAATTTCATGTTGTTTTATTCATCATGCCCCTAAGCATCCAAAATCTACTGCTGATGTTGTCAGTACAAGGCCACATTGACTGATTGAGCTGGAAAAAATACAAAGGAAAATTAGTGATGATTATTGCTCACCAGTGAGGCACGTCTCATTGCACAATAGCTATGATTTTGAAGAACAAAGTGGTGGAAGCCGTAAAAGTATCTGCATCATTGAAGGCAATGAGAATAACAATAATTTGAGAAGGGCATATATCACACATGGAGAAACTTCTAATGACCTGGATTGGACACCAGACACAGAAGCATATTCCTTTTGTCACCAAAAGTTTGTTTGTGACGTTGAGAGAAAAGGCTCGGTCCAACTACAACGTTGAGTTTACTGCTAGTTCTGGGTGGTCTAAACAATTCAAAAATTGTTATTCATTACATAAGGCGAAAATGAGTGGTAAGTCTGCAAGTCCTGATGTGGGGGCAGCTGTAGAATTTTCAGAAACTCTAGATAAGCTGATTGTGGAGAAAAATTATTTGTTAGAGCAAATATTTAATATGGAGAAGCCTCCCTATTCTGGGAATGGATGCCTGAAAGGACTTTAATCTATAAGGAGGCCAAGTCAAGGCCAGGTTTCATGGCTTCTAGGGAGGGGAAAACAGTCTTGCTTGGAGGCAATATTGCAGGCTACAAATTCAAACACTTTGTGATCTGGCACAGTGAGAATCCCAGGGCCTTCAAGCATATCAGTAAGCACACACTGCCAGTGTACTAAAGGAGCAATAAGGAGTCATGGATGACCCAGTTCCTCTTCCAAGGTGTCCTCCTGAATTGCGATGTCTGCAAAATGGAGAAGTACTGTTTGGAGAATAACATATCTTTCAAAATTTTGCTTATTGCTGATCATGCTCCTGTATATCTTCCTTTTATTGGTGACCTTCATCCGAATATCAAAGCAGTGTTTCTGCCTCCAGATGCTACCTCTTTGATCCAAGCAATGAATCAAGGAGTTATGGCAGGCAGCTTTTAAGGTCTAATACCTGAGAAGGACTTTTTCCCAGGTTATTGCAGTAACTGAGGAAGACACTGAGAAGACACTGATGCAATTCTTGAAGGATTACAGCATACATGACTGCATCAACAACTGTGCGTGACTTCGAGATGCTCTTACCAAGGAGTGTATGAATGGCATCTGGAAGAAGACACTCAAGAAATTTGTTCATGGGCCGGCCTGGTTGCACAGTGGTTAAGTTCGCACATTCCACTTTGGCGGGGTTCACCAGTTCAGATCCCGGGTGCGGACATGGCACCACTTGGCAAGCCATGCTGTGGTAGGCATCCCACATATAAAGTAGAAGAAGATGGGCACAGATGTTAGCTCAGAGCCAGTCTTCCTCAGCAAAAAGAGGAGGATTGGTGCCAGATGTTAGCTCAGGGCTAATCTTTCTCAAAAAAAAAGAAATTTTTTCATGACTTCAAATTATTTGCTATGAATGAAGAGGCTGCAAAATCAACAAGGCTGTGGTAAGGTGGTAAACAACTTTAACCTGAGTGTGGATGAGGATGACATTAAGGAGCTTCTAGAGGTGGTTCGTGAGGAATTGACTAATGAGGACTTGTTGGAACTGGGACAGGAACACATAGCTGAAAGAGCAAGAGAAAAGGAAACTGCAGGAGAAGAAAAAGGATAACTCCCAAGAAAATTCACAGTGAAGGTTTAGCAGAAGATTTTACAGACCTCAACAAGCTCCTAAAAATGTTTGAAAACATAGAGCCCAACACCGAAAGGCTTTTAATAGAGAGGAATATTCATGGTGCATTATCTGTTCACAATCAAATCTATGATGAACAAAACATACAAACCAAGAAAACTACCATGGACATATTTCTGAAAAGAGTGGCACCTCCACTAGAAGAGCCTCAGGTAGGTCCTTCAGAAGGCGTTCTAGAAAAAGGCATTGTCGTCATAGGAGATGTGTGTGTTACTGCCCCTGAGGAGCTTCCAGTGGGACAAGACATGGAGTGGAAGACAGCGATAGTGATGATCCTGACCCTGTGTAGGCCTAGGCTAATATGTGTGTTTGTGCCTTAGTGTTTAACAAAGAGTTTAAAAAGCCAAAAAAATCTAAAAATGATAAAAGCTTACAGAATGAGAATATAAAGAAAAAATATTTTTGTACAGCTGTACAATGTGTTTTGAGCTATGTTATTACAAGAGTCAAAAAGTTAAAAAATTTAAAAGTTTATAACGTAAAAATGTTTCAGTAAGCTAAGATTAATTTATCAATGAAGAAAGAAAAGTTTTTTTTATTGCGTAGCCTAAGTGTCCTGGGTTTATAAGGTCTACAGTAATGTGCTAGGCCTTCACATTCGCTCACCACTCACTGACTCACTCAAAGCAACTTCCAGTCCTACAAGCTCCATTCATGGTAAATGTCCTATATAGAGTACTTATTTTTTATCTTTTAAAATGTATTTTTACTGTACCTTTTGTATGTTTAGATACAACAATACTTAGCATTGTGTTTCAATTGCCTACAGTATTCAATTCTGTAATACGCTATACAGGTTGGTAGCCAAGGAACCATAGACCATACCATATAGCCTAGGTGTATAGCAGGCTATACCATCTAGGTTTGTGTAAGAACACCGCATGATGTTCACACAACGACAAAATCACATAATGACGCATTTCACAGAATATATCCCTATCTTTAAGCAACACATGAGTGTATATAGTCCAGTGTTGTTATCTATAATCACAATGCTGTTCAATAGATCAACAGAACATATTCAACTTCTAACATCAAGTTTGTACTCTTTGACCCACATCTCCCCATTTCTTCCACCGCCCAGTGCCTGGTAATCACCGTTCTACACTGTTTCTATGAATTTGGCTTTATTAGATTCCACATTTAAGTCAGATCATACAGTATTTGTTTTTCTCTGTAACTTATTTTACTTAGCATAAAGTCCTCAAAGCTCATCCAATGTCACAAATGGCAGGATTTCCTTCTTATCATGAATAAATAATGTTCCATTATATTTTTCACATCTTCATTGTTTATTCAACTGATGGGCACTTAGGTTATTTCCATAACTTTGCTATTGTGAATAACGCTGCAATGAGCATGAGAAGGCAGGTATCTCTTCAATATTCTGTTTTCATATTCTTTGGATATATACCAAGAATTAGGATTGTTGGATCATATGGTAGTTCTATTTTTAATTTTTGGAGGAACCTCCATACTGTTTTCCATAGTGGCAGTAACAATTTATGGTGTGCCACAAGGGTCATCTTTTCTCCACATCCTCGACAACATTTGTTATTTCTTGTCTTTTTTTATAACAGCATTCTAACAGATGTTAAGTGATATCTTATTGTGGTTTTTATTTGCATTTTCCTGATGATTAGTGACTTGAGCATCATTTCATGCACCAATTGGCCATTTGGATGTCTTCTATGGAAAAATATCTATTCAGTATGGTTAATATATTTAGGTGCTCCAATATTGGGTGACCATATATTTAAGTCTTTTTGATGAGTTGACCTTTTTGTCATTATGTAATGAACTTGTGTCTTCTTACTATTTTTGAATTACAGTCTATTTTGTCTGATATAAGTATAGCTACCCTTGCTTTCTTTTAGTTTCCACTTGCATGCAATATGTTGTTCCATCCCTTCATTTTGAGCATATGTGTGTCCTTAAAGCTGAAGTGAATCTTTTGTAGACAGCATATAGTTGCCACTTGTCTTTTATTCATCCAGCTACTCTGTAACTTTTGATTGAGAAATTCAATCCGTTTACATTTGGAATAATTATTGATATGTGAGGACTTACTACTTCTATCTTATTGATTGTTTTCTGGCTGTTTTGTAGTTTCTTTGTTCCGTTTTTACTCTCTTGCTTAATTCCTTTGTGATTGGTGAGTTTTCTAGGTGGTATGCTCTGATTCTCTTGTCTTTATCTTTTGTGAGGATACTATAGGTTTTGTTTTGTAGTTACCATAAAACTTGCATAAAGCATCTTATAGGTATAACAGTCTGTTCTATGCTCATAACAACTCAACTTCTATTGCATAAAAATATCTCCCCTTTAAACTTCATTTTATGTTTTAATATCACAGTTTGCCTCTTTTTATATTGTGCATTCATTAATAATTATAGTAGCTATAGAGATTTTTAATACTCTTGCCTTTTAACCTTTACACTATAGTGAAGTGGTTAAGATACCATCATATTACATATATAGAGTTTTCTGAATTTGACTAAATATTTGCCTCTCTCAAGGCGTTGAATACTTTCATATGTTTTCATGCTACTATTTAGCATCCTTCCATTTCAGCTTGAGGAACTCCTTTCAGAATTTCTCGTAAAACAGCTCTAGTGTTGATGATTTTCCTCACCTTTTGTTTGTCTTGGAAAGTCGATTTCTCTTTCATTTCTGATGAATAACTTTTAGGATAGAATATTCTTGCTTGGTAATTTTTTTTCTTTCAGAACTTTGAATGTATCTCCCCACTCTCTCCTTATCCATAACATGTCTACAGAGAAATCCATTGATAGCCTAATTGGAGTTTCTTTGTAGGTTACAGTCTTCTTTTGTCTTGTTGCCTTTAGGATTCTTTATTTGTCTTTGATTTTTGACAGTTTTATTTTAATGTGTGTTTGGGAAGTTTGTTTTGGATGGAAATAATGGGTGATCTATTAGCTACATGAACTTGAATGTCCAAATCCAGGTTTGGGAAGTTCTCAGCCATTATTTCTTGATTCTGCCTCCTTCTCCTGCTCTTCTCCTTCTGGGACTCAAACATTTTGGATATTGGCTTTTTTTTTCATGGTGTGCCATCTGTCATTAGGCTTTCTTCACTCTTTTTTATTCTTTTGTCTTTTCTCCTCTCCATCTGGGTTATTTCAAAGTTCATATCTTCTATCTCACTGATTCTTTCTTCTATTTGGTCTACTCTGCAGTTGATGCTCTCTAAAGCATTTTTTTTTTCCATTTCATTCATTGAATTCTTCAGCTCCAGAATTTCTGTTTGGTTTTTTTAATATAATTGTATTTCTTTGATAAATTTCTTATTGATCATGTATTGCTTTCCTGACTTCATTGCATTTTCTTTCTCTGTTTTTCTTTTGTAGCTCATTGAGCTTCCTTAAAACAGCTATTTCTAATTCTTTCCTAGATAAATTATAGATCTTTATGTTTTTGTTTTCTGTTACTGGAAGATTCTTGTGAACTTTTGATATTACCATATTTCCTTTAATTTTCATGTTCCTTGAAGTTTTGCGTTGCTGTTTTTGCACTTGAAGTAGCAGTCGCCTCCTCCAATTTTTACTAAATGCCTTCAGGGTAAAAATATCTTTTGTCAGTCCTGCTATAGATACTGAGGCATTCTCTGACTTTGTAAGTATACATTTGTCTCATGCTTCTTTCTCCCTCATGTGGCAGAATTCTTAAGCATGTATTTATCTTCTCTTGATCCTCCAATGCATCAGTCTGGCTGCTGATAGCCTCTCTCTTGTTTTATTGAAGGTGGTACTACAGCTCAAGTTTGTGGTTTCTCTCTTGCCTGTAGACTCTGGTCTGCTTTCTGCATTTACTGTCTACCAGAGCTCACCCTCACCACCATCCTCAGGAATGTGTCCAGGGAGTTTGCCCTAGAGTATGGGGAGGTGAGGGCTTTGCATATGATGTGCTCAGGGTTCAACCACAGATCTATTGGTGGGATGTGTAGGTGAGGTTTTCACTGCAGCTTGTGAGCATGCTTCCCGAAGAAGTACAGAGCACAGTCAGTAAGAACCACATTCCTTTAATGCCCTCTTGGAATTTTAGATGCCATGTTCCCTTACCAATCTTCTACCTCCTCCAGTAATGGACTAGTTTAATGCTCTGCTGTTGCAAGAAATAAATGAGTCTCTTTGGTAGAATCCCCCACAACTAGGGAAGCCAAGCTTTCACTCACTGGCTCTCCCTTTCCCCTATGGGAGATGTCATGGGCCATCTAGTTTAGCCTTAAGCTGTGCCACCTTGGGGGAGGGATGATGTCAGCAAAGTCAAGCTGTTCCTCTTACTCAGTCCAGTACATATAGACTTTTTTCTCCAACAGAGTGCTGAAACTTCTCCTAAGGAAACCTGGACCTCTCTTGTCCATAGGTGACCACCCAAGCCAGTGTTCTGCAAGCACTCCTGGAGCACATCTGAGAAGGGTCACAATTGTTCAGTCTTCTTTAGGTTCCACAGCTGGTAATGAGGTCTGTCTGCCTACTATCCAATGAACTGGTGCACGTGATGCCTCCCAACCCCCTTGGCACAAGGTGTTAGGTCTTATAACTCCCACAGCAGCACCTCTGTTCACGGGTAGATGCTAGACTTTTGTTGTTATAGGTGAAGACACAATAAGAGACATCTTATGCCACCACGATGCTGATATCCCTCCTAAGATAGACTTCAATCTATGCACTACACTGACCATAGTTACATGGTTTAAGGATATTGCCTCATTTTAATATCTGTTAGGGAAAGTTATTCCTTGTTAATTTTCTGTTTTAAAATTTTCTTGAATAATTTCACTTTGCATTCCTTCAGGTTGTTTTATAATAACTTTGTTTTGAAATTATATAACAGGATTTTGCTAGGACATTCATTAAGTCTGTGAATATATTTAAAAAGTATTGACGTATTTGTAATGAAATACTTTAATTTTAAAACATATGTCTCTCAAGTTATTCAAGTATATTTGATACAAATTTTAAAATATTTTTATGTATTTCTGTGCACATTTGTGTTGTTTTTATAAAATAATTAATTTTTTTCTATAAATCTCATTCTTTAAATGTCTCATTTACCTGTTGAATCATCAATATGGTCATCTGTTTATCACAATGGATACCATGTTTCTTTTATTTGGCCCTATATACTCTTAGGCATGATAAAACAAAAGTAATTAGTCAATATAGTGTTTTTGTAAATTTGCTGAAAGTTTAACTGTTAAATGCTTCTTTAAACATGAGCATGTGTACACATACTTGTGTTTTTCCAACAGTAATTTTACTTTTTTTGTTTACTTTTTATTCAGAGACAGGATGCATGAACATACCCTGGGTTTATCAAATATTTATTGAATAATTCTAATATATACAACATTGTGCTACATATTGGGAATATGAGCTACCCATATTTCATAAATTGGTGAAGAAAAATATATGTTCGTGTAACTAATCCAATTATAAGTAATTTTTCACATATCATAATTATATTAGAGCTAAAATAAAGAACTCTGGTAGAGTGGAGGAGTAAAAGGTTAGTTTTGTGTAGCATTATTAGGAAAAGTTTTATGGAGCAAGAAAAATTTGAACTAGGAATTTGGATAACATTTAGGTTGAGGTCAAAGCCTTCATCTTAATACTGAGAATATCAGGTAAAATCTTAAATCAATCCTAGTCTCCAGAACCAGCCTATAGAACAGTGAAACAGTTTATAAAACAGTGAAATAAGACACACATATCTTGGAAGTAGATGTTGTTCCCTTAGTCTATCCCCTCTGAACTACAACCAAACAGACATTCATTAACTAAGAGGATTCCTTACAAAGCACAAAAGGACATCTGAGAGATCCACACATCCATACTTCTGAAAGTGGGGGTACTGGAATCCCGGAAGCAGTGGAAGAGGGTGAGTGGATCCACTCTCCTACCCCAGTGTCAGTGATCTAGGTCACAGGTTCTCACATAGCAGCCAGTGCTTAACTGTAAGAGGAGGCAGAGCAGGCAGGCCTGCATGTGAATGCTTTCACTTTCAGAGTTGGAGCCTAGTCTGCAGGAATGCTCCACACCAAGTGGTGCAGCTCGGCCACTGCATGGGCTCCCTCACCAAGTGCAGCAGCCCAGTCGAACTACCAATGAGCACAGAGCAGGCACGCAAGCATGAAAGTGCCCACCTCTGCCTAGCACACCAGCTCAACCAGTCCCCTGCCAAGGCAGCAATTCCACATCAGAGCATCAGTGTGTGCATGTGTGACCCACCAAGCAGCTGTGGCCAGCAGTAAAATCAGATAAGCCCTATTGGCACAACTTCCAGCAGACATGGTGAGTTCAGAAAGAACTGCTCCTGTCCACACGAAAGGTGGCAGGGAGAATCTTCGACCTGACACTACTACAAATGCCTCAGCAAAGGATCAGTTCATCAAAAACCATGAAAAACGTCAGTAACAAGAGCAGAAGGAAAATGACAAGTCTCCAGAAACAAATCGTGAAGTCACAGAAATTTACAATCTAAATGAGAATTCAAAATAATTGTCAAAAGAAACTCAACAAGTTACAAGAAAACTCAGAAAGACAGTTAAATGAACTCAGGAATAAAATTAATGGGTCAAAAGAATACTTCACCAAAGAGATTGAAACTCCAAAAGAAAAAGAAACAGAAATTTTGGAAATGAAGATCACAATGAATGAGATAAAAGAAAAATCTAGAAACCTTAAAAAACAGAGCTGACTTTATGGAGAACAGAATTAGTGATTTAGAGGGCATAAATATAGAACTGCTTCAGCTGGAAGAAGAGAAAGAACTAAGATTTTTAAAAAAGGAAGAAATTCTTTGAGAAATATCCAACTTAATCATGAAATGCAACATAAGGATTGTAGGTATTCAAAAGGGAGAAGGGAGCAGAGAGCTTGTTCAAAGAAATAGTAGCTGAAAACTTCCCAATCCTGGGGAAAGGACTGGACTTACAAATACATGAAGCCAATAGAACTCCCAATCACACCAGTGAGAAAAGGCCTTCCCCAAGGCATATAAAAGTAAAATGGCAAAAGTCAATGACAAAGAAAAAGTATTAACAGCAGCAAAGCAGAAGAGAATAATCTACAAAGGAACCATATAAAGCTTTCAGTGGATTTATCAGCAGAAACCTTATAGGCTAGGAGAGATTGGAAACATATATTCAATACTGAAAGACAAAAATTTTCAGCCAAGAATATGCTATTCAGCAAAACCATCTTTCAGATATGATGGGGAAATAAAAGCTTTCCCAGATAAACAAAAGCAGAGGGGCTTCATTGCCACTAGACTTCCCTTACAAGAAACGATCAAGGATGACCTCATACTTGTAACAAAAAGGCAAAGGTTTACAAAGACTTGAGCAAAGAGATAAATAGACGAAATCAGAAAATTGCAGCTCTCAATCAGAACTGATTAGCAAACACTTGATTATAACATAAAAGATAAAGGGAAGGATAGCATCAAAAATAACTATAAACACTTCATTTTAGTCATAAACTCACAACACAAAATAATTTGTGACAACAATAATTTAGAAGGAAAAGATGAGAGGGGTGGAACCTGCTCAGGCTAATGGAGATAAGAGGCTATCAGAAAATGGACTATCTTATCTACAAGATCTTTTATATGAACCTCATGGTAACCACTAAACAAAGAATCAGAGCAGAAACACAAATCATAAATAAAGAGAAAACAATCACAGAAAACCACCAAACTGAAATGGCAGTCAGAAATACAAGGGAAGAGAAACAAAGGAAATATAAAACAGCAAGAAAACAAGAGATAAAATGGCAGTATTAAGCTTTCATATATCAATAATCACTCTAAATGTGAATGGATTGAATTCTCCAATCAAAAGACACAGAGGCTGAAGGGATTAAAAAAACAAGACCCAACAATATGCTGCCTCCAGGAAATACATCTCAGGTCTAAAGATAAACATAGGCTCAGAGTGATGGGATGGAAGATGATACTCTAAGTAAATGGAAAGCAAAAGAAAACAAGTGTTGTCATACTTATCTCAGACAAAGCAGACTTCAAGATAAAAGGAAATGAGAGACAAAGAGGGGCAGTATATAATGATAAAAGGGATATTCCCCAAGAGGAAAAAACACTTATGAATATATATGCAGAAGCACCAAAGTATATAAAGCAACTATTAACAGATCTTAATGGAGAAATTAACAGCAAACAATAACATTAGGGGACCTCAACATGCCACTTACATCAATGGATAGGACATCCAGACAGAAAGTGAACAAGGAAATATTGGAATTAAATGAAAAACTAGATCAGATGGATTTACTATATAGAGAGAACATTCCATCCAAAAACAGCAGAATACATATTCTTCTCAAGTGCACATGGAACATTCTCAATGATAGACCATATGCTGGGAAACAAAGAAAGCCTCAATAAATTTAAAAAGATTGCAGTCATATCAAGCATCTCTTCTGAGCACAGTGCTATGAAACTAGAAATCAACTACAAGAAAAAAGCTGAGAACATCACAAATATGTGGAGATGAAAAAACAAGCTACTGAACAATGATTGGGCCAATGAAGAAATCAAAGGAGAAATAAAAAATATCTGGAGACAAATGAGAAAGAAAATACATCATACCCACTCTTATGGGATGCAGCAAAAGCTGTTCTAAGAGGGAAATTCATAGCAATAGAGGCCCACCTCAACAAACAAGAAAAATATCAAATAAGTAATCTTAAACTACATCTAACAGAGCTAGAAAAAGAACAAACAAAGCCCAAAGTCAGCAGAAGGATAGAAATAATAAAAATTAGAGTGGAAATAATTGAAATAGAGACCATAAAAAATCAGTAGAAAGGATCAATGAAACTAAGAGCTGCTTCTTTGAGAAGATAAACAAAATTGACAAACCCTTAGCCAGAGTCGCTGAGAAAAAAATAAAGAAAACTCAAGTAAATAAAACTAGAAATGAAAGAGGAGAAATTATTGGATACCACAGAAATACAAAGGGGTTTAAGAGAACACTATGAAAAACAATATGCCAACAAATTGGATTATCTAATAGAAATGGATAAATTCTTAGACTCATACAACCTCCCAAAAGTGAATCAAGAAGAAATAGAGAATGTGAATAGACCAATCTCAAATAATGAGATTGAAACAGTAATTAAAAACCTCCCAAAAAACAAAAGTCCAGGACCAGATGGTTTCTCTGGAGAATTCTACCAAACATTCAAAGAAGATTTAATACCTCTCCTTCTCAAACTATTCCAAAAACTGAAGAAGAGGGAAGACTTCCCAACTCATTCTATAAGGCGAACATCACCATGATATGAAGACTAGACCAGGACAGCACAAAGAAGGAAAATTACAGGACAATAGTGCTAATGAATATAGATGCAAAAATCCTCAACAAAATATTGGCAAACTGAATACAGCAATAAATTAAAAGGATCATACACCAGGATCAAGTGGAATTTATACCAGGGATCCAAGGATGATTCAACATCCACAAGTCAATTATTATGATACACCACATTAACAAAATGAGGAACAAAAATCACTTGATCATCTCAATAGATGCAGAGAAAGCATTTAACAGGATCCAACATCCATTTATGATAAAAACTCTCAATAAAATGGGTATAGAAAGAAAGTACCTCAACAAAATAAAGGCAATATATGACAAATGGACAACAACATCACACATAATGGGGAAAAACCAAAAGCCATCCCTCTGAGAACAGGAACCACATAAAGGTACCCACTCTCACCACTCTTATTCAACATAGTACCAGAGGTTTTGTCCAGAGAATTTGGGCAAGAAAAAGAAATAAAAAGGTATCCAAATTAGAAAGGAAGAAGCGAACTTTTCACTGTTTGTGGCCACACAATTCTGTGTATAGAAAACCCTAAAGAATCCACCAGAAAACTATTACAAAAAATCAACAACTACAGCAAAGTTGCAGGGTGCAAAATCAACTTACAAAAATCAGTTGCATTTCTATATGCTAATAACAAACTAGCAGAAAGAGAAGTCAAGAAACAATCCCATTTACAATGACAACAAAAAGAATAAAATATCTAGGAACAAATTTAACCAAAGAGGTGAAAGATCTGTATCTGACAACTATAAGACATTATTGAAAGAAATCGAAGAGGACAAAGGAATGGAAAGATATTCCATGCTCATGGATTGGACAAATAAACATAGTTAAAATGTCCAGGGGCCGGCCCAATAGTGTAGTGATTAAGTTTGCACACTCTACTTTGGTGGCCTGGGATTCACTGGTTCAGATTCTGGAGGCGGACCTGCACACTGCTCATCAAGCTGTGCTGAGGTGATACGTCACATAGATGAACTAGAAGGACCTACAACTAGGATATACAACTATGTACTGGGGCTTTGGGGAGGAAAAAAAAAGAGAGGAAAATTGGCAACAGATGATATCTCATGGCCAATCTTCCTCACTAAAAAAAGCATACATAAAAAAAGGAAAAATGTCCATATTACCTAAAGCTGTCTACAGATTCAGTACAATCCCAATCCGAATCCTAATGATGTGTCATTGAAATAGAAAAAAGAATCCTAAAATTTATTTGGAACAAGAAAACACTCTGAATAGCAAAAAGAAAAAAGCTGGAGGCATCACAATCCCTGACTTTAAAATATAGCACAAAGCTATAGTAATCAAAACAACATATTTCTGGTGCAAAAGCAGACACACAGATCAATGGAACAGAATTGAAAGCCCAGAAAGAAAACATCTATGGACAGCTGATCTTTGAGAAAGGAGCTAAGAACATACAATGGAGAGGGGAAAATCTTTTCAATAAATGATGCTAGGAAAACTGGACAGGCACATGCAAAAGAAGGAAAGTAGACCATTATCTTACACATACACAAAAATTAACTCAAAATGTAGTAAAGACTTGAATCTAAGACCTGAAGCCATAGAACTCCTAGAAGAAAATATAGGCAGTACCCTCTTTGACGCTGGTCTTAGCAGCATCGTTTTGACTACATGTCTACTCAGGCAACGGAAACAAAAGGAAAAATAAACAAATGGGTCTACATCAGACTAAAAGGCTTCTGCAAGGCAAAGGAAACCAGGAACGAAACAAAATGATAGCCCACCAACTGGGAGAAAATACTTGCAAATCATATATCTGACAAGGGGTTAATCTTCAAATATAGAAAGATCTCATACAATTCAACAACAACAAAAAACAAACAACCTGACCAGTAAATGGGCAGAGGATATGAACAGACATTTTTCCAAAGAAGATATACACATGGTCAACAGACACCTGAAAAGATGTTCAACATCACTAATCTTTAGGGAAATGCAAATGAAAACTACAATGAGATATCACCTTATACCTCTCAGAGTGGCTATAATTACCAAGACAAAAAATAAATGTTGGAGAGATGTGGAGAAAAGGAACCCTCATACTCTGCTGGTAGGAATGCAAACTCGTGCAGCCACTATGGGTAACAGCACAGAGATTTCTCAAAAATTAAAGGTAGAAATACTATATGATCCAGCTACCGCACTACTGGGTATTTATCCAAAGAACTTGAAATCAACAATTCAAAGAGATTTATGCACCCCTATGTTCATTGCAGCATTATTCACAATAGGCAAAATGTGGAAGCAACCCAAGTGTCCATTGACTGGTGAATGGATAAAGAAATGGTGTATATATATATGATGGAATACTGCTCAGCTATAAAACAAGACAAAATTGTCCCATTTGCAACAATATGGGTGGACCTTGAGTGCATTAAGTGAAATAAGTCAGACAGAGATAGACAAGTACCATATGATTTCACTCGTATGTGGGAGATAAACACATGGACAAACAGAAAAGATTAGTGGTTACCAGAGGGGAAGCGGGGTGGGGGGTGAATGAAAGGAATAAAGGGGCACATATGTATGGTGATGGATAAAAACTATACTATTTTGGGAGTGGGCATGATGTAGTCTATCCAGAAACTGATAAATAATAATGTACACCTGAAATCATACAATGTTATAAACCATTGTGACCCCAGTAAAATAATTTTAAAAAAATGAGAACACAGATATCGTGATTCAAAGGCAGTTTTCCATAACTATACCATGTTGTGTCATGTATAGGAAAACATAAACAATGAAATCTGTTTTATAATAAAGAATTTGTCTCATCCTTTTCCCTGGTTCCTGAAAGGGAACTTCTAATCTTTGGAATTTCCTGAGTTATAGGAACGTCTTTGTTATTCTTGGTGGGCTCCTCAAACCACATTTGTGTTTATCCTGGTGAAGTCACTCATTCTGGGCTCCTAGACAGTTTTAGAATGGGGGCAGACCATACAAGAAAGACCAATCATATGACTAGAGGACAGGGACTTTGAACCATGTGATATCTCCTTCTGACCTCCCAAACTCCAGAAAGAAAAGGCTGGAGATTAAGTTCAATCACATAACCAATAATTCAAGCAGTAAATAAAATAATACAATAAATGTAATAAATGTAATAATACAACAAAAACTAAGTTGGTGATACGTATGTATGTACCAGGAGGGTGACACATTCTGAGGACACAGAAGCTTTACATTTGGGACCCTCCCAGACCTCATCCTATGTGTCTCTTCATTTCACTGGTCCTGATTTGTATTCTTTATAATAAGACTGTAATACTAATGATAGTACTTTCCTGAGTTCTGTGATTCATTCTAGCAAATTATCAGACCTGAGAGGGTAATGGAACCCTTGAATTTGTAGCCTGTTTGTCAGAAGTTCAAGGAAGCTGGGAACACTGGAGCTTGTGGCTGGTGTGTGTGAAGTGAGAGGAGTCTTGTGAAGGTCTGTGTCTTTAACCTTGAAATTTGACCTAACTCCAAGTAGTTAATGCCAGAATTACATTGCAAAGCCATAGTCAATAACCTCACAAAATATATACTGCTCTAAAGCAAGATATCAAATGATCAGTAACTGAAGCACTAGCCAATTGGGACAGAGAGAGAAAATTACACTTGATCTTGGCCAAAAGGCCGAGAAGCAATAGAAAGAAAATTAGAGAGTAAATTTGAAATAGTTATACCTGTATTTTAAAATGAATAGATAAAAGAACTAGGCCTCACTGAGCTTATCCACAGTCCAATGATTGTTTCCCTACAACGTATCTGTTGTTTAATAGAATCTTGTCTATATGTTAATTAGTCAAGCAACCCATGGTAATGTAACCAGCTTTTTAGACCTGATGACACAATATATTATCTCAACCAAGTAACATAATTGCAATAAGTGATAACTGACTCTAAAATAAAGGAATTTAATGAGAATTAAATGACTAAGAACTCTTTTTGCAAGGGAAAGTCTACCTTATATTTTTCAGTTTCATTAAGAGTGGCTGTGAAATCATATAACATCAGTACAAGGAAATAAGAGAACTAGGTTTGGGATCTACCTTCATCCAGAGCTTACCACTTGATTAATTCATCTGTTGGACCAGTGCTATATTTTGAAGAGCCTTAAGTTTTCAAAACAAGGAACTTGAAATTCTGAATACTGAATACAAAGCATAGAGCAGTATATTGTAAATGCTAGAGAAAATGGAATTTTATTGCAGGATAACTAATAACAGTAATTCTTGAGCCACATAGCAAACATAGCGATCTATCTGGCTTCCTGAAATACGTCATCTGCAACAACAATTTTTCATATTCAATTTCTATATACTGTAGCTTTTCTCTGAAGCTCCATAAAAAGGAAAATGAAAAGAGCATGATAAACAGATCTATCATTCATACTCAGTCTCTTCAAAAGCATTTCTTGAAAAGTGTTTGTTTTTCTGATGAGTTTTTCTAGTACCAGAAAACTATTGATATACTGAAGTATTTGCAACCAACAATTTCAACGTGTGAAATGTGTGATTCTTTTTTATTATTAATTTTGGCTTCACTATGATCTCAAGGAGTTTCTTTTGATTTAAATTGAGAAGTGCATAAAACAGAGATGTTTTAACATGCAAAAGGGCACTAATACAGAAATTCAAAGTAGGTATATTTTATGATATTTTCACCTAGTAATTAAAGATACATTACTTAATTTGGATTGCATTTTACTATGTGATAATGGAGAGTGAAATGAGAACTCTATGTAATGTCTGGCAGTTTTCAGTTGCTTCAAATTTTTAATACAATTTTACTCTCAATGGAAAAATTCATTAGTGAATAATATCATCATCTGAGGCCAGAGACTTGGGCAGCCTATTAAATATTCAATAATAAGTAAGTTAAACAACCTTAATTTAAAACAATGCAATTAAGCAGTATTACCATAGGAGAGTAAAAATGAGAAGGCAGCTACTTTAGAGAATAGTCACATAAAATAGTATTTGTAATTTTAACATCTAACCAATAGATGACACCAGAGGGTAAGAATTGCAACCTTTGTTTTCCAGCATGAAAACTGGGCAGTTGTTTTGTTATTTCTTAGTTATTAATTGATACATAATACCTGCCGATACATGAGCGTAAGTGTGGAGAATGAAGAAACTTTGTCAACAATATTACATGTCTATTATTTATTTTAAAATTAGGATTATTTTTGCAGCACAGGTAGAATAGAAAGAAAGCATAACAAGAATTCAGAATAAATTGAGATAGGTTATAAAAAAAGCTGTTTTATCTTTTAAAGTTTCTTCATTTCTCACTCAAGTGTATCTATTTTCACACAAAATTACAGCACAGAAATAAAACTGAGTAGGGGTAACATTCACAAGACAGGTAATCTAATTATCAAATGTACAAAGTAGAATTCTAGTCATATTTGTACTGTGAAGAATATTCATTTGTTAGCTTAAGATAATTATAAGTGTTGTACAAGGGAAGTAGCAATCAGTATAGGCCTTAATTGTGAAATGTGAAACATTAACAATCAAAATAATCTCACAGAATTCCCTACACATTGTTATCTATTGATGGATCCAAATTACTTGTATGTAGACAAAACACATGTTTAAGTTTGATAAGTATAGATATATTTATAAACCATAGATCTATAAACTCATGTAAATACAAACACAAAAGAGGCAGGAAAGGAGAAGTAAAAAGGAAACATATTTATTGACAGCCAACTCTGTACTGGACACTGCACTAGGCCCTTTTGTACATTTAATTTAATCCTCCTAGCAACTCCATTTAGAAGATGATATTATTATTCTCATTTTCAAGATAAATAAGATAAAGCTTGAAGAGTTTAACTATTGTGCGTAAATCATACAGCTAGTAAGTGGTAGAATTGTGACTCAAACCCACCTACTTCTGTTGGAGACAAAAGTTTATATTCCTTTTGCTTTACCAAGATGCATCCCAAAACTCAGGGCCATACACGTAGTTCCACAGGTCTTGTTGGTTGGTTGAAAGCAAGAGGATCCATGATTAGTTAATTTAAATGAATCAAGTTCACATGCAACTTAACTTATCTTGTTAAGAAACAAAATAAGGTTGGCTTAAGAATGAAATATTAATCCATTGCTGGGTAAAGTAGCCAGCCTGAAATTGCTGGGAGTCATATTATCTGTGTTCTACTTCTAGCTCTGGCACTAACTAGTTGGGTGTCCTTATTAAAGTAATTTAGCCTCACTATCAATTTTTTTTACAATTAAAGTGAAGGGAGTTGAAATAGATCAGCATTTTAAAAAAAACTTTAGCACTAGAAAATTACTTTTTATTAAAAGAAAAAGTACATGGAATTCCAATACATAAAACAGATGAAAATAGAGTTGTTGGCGTTCCCAAGGTTGGAGTTTCAAAGCTTCACTTTATCAGAGTTTTCTTCACAACTCCTTCCAGTAGTCCCTGAGGCAAGTCCACAAAGTTTGAAATCCACCGTACTGGATTGTATCTAAAGATACTTCTGGCTTGAAAGTTTTATAATTTCATGATACTTGATTTAATGATTCAAAAAATAAATCAGCCTGATAATAGCTGAATTCTCAGACTTTATAATTTCCATGAAACATGAATGCAAAAAGGACACACTCTCCAAAAAGGAGGTTACATAGTTACAAGTATGTTTATTAAAAAAAGAAAACTTCTTAAACTATGAATACACAAAAGCTCTATGGTGAATACCTGACTTACAACGGTGAATAAAAGCAGATATGCTTCCTGTCATGGATTTTTACAGTCTGGTGAATGATACGGATATTATGCAAAAAATCAAAATCTTCAATAGATGATAATGATAAATTTTATTTTATTATTCTTTTGGAATTATTTTCTCCTTCAGCTTTATTGAGATATAATTGACACACAGCACTGTGTAAATTTAAGAGGTAGAGTATAATGACTTATGTATAGTGTGAAATGATTACCACAATAAGTCTGGTTAACATGTCATACAAAAGAAAATTTTCTGTGTGATGAAAACTTTAAGATTTACTCTCTTAGCAACTTTCAAATATATTATACAGTAGTGTTAACTATAGTCATCATGCTGTAATTATATCCCAAGTACTTATTTATTTTAACCCGAAGTTTGTACCTTTTAACCAAAATTTAATGGATGTTACATAAAGAAGAGGGATACGGTGCCAGGAGATCAAATATGGGGATCAAATTGACCTCATTAGGGGGATATGAAAATGTTTCCCTGAGAAAATGATACCTGAGTTGAAAGGTGCAGCATGAATAGGAGGGGAAGGGGGAAAGGAGATGAGAAGCCCTGCATGGGAGGAAGCAGAGTGAGTAAAAGACACAGAAACGATGCCAGAGTAGCTGGAATGCAGAAAATGAACAGGAGCGTGAGATAAGATGTGAGTGAGGAGGTAGGCAAGGGCCAAACTATTTAGAGTAATGTGAGCCATTTTGAATTTATCCAATGAGAAGTGGAATCTAGTGAAGGGCTTTAGAATGAAAGGACTAGAGAGAACTCAACATCCTATAAAATAAAGAATAAATTAGCTCAGAAATTAAACTTTTCTGCGCTATAGTAATCTTAAGTAAGTTTTATGGGCTTCCAGGAAATGAGTGGAAACTGAAGGAAGATAGCCCAGAGAAACCATATAAGAAGAGTTTCTCAGTGTGTTAACTTTGATCTTTCACTGCTATCAGAATATTGTGAGGCAGAAGTCCCAAGGGTTTGATCTATAAACCAGACTCAAATGAACGAGACATCATTAGCTGAAGCTAAGGTATGTCAGGTTCTCTGAACACCATTATGCCTTCACCTTAGGGATACATATCTCTCAGACTCTGCCCCATTCCAGTCTGTGAGTCAGAATCCTCTGGCACCCCCTGCTACTCTCGACTGTTCTCCTGTGCTTTTGTTGTCCTTCTAACTGAATTTGCTCTCTTGTAGTCCTAACATCATTGTAGATTTACTGCATTTGTAGTCACTCATGAAGAGAACATTTTGAAACATTGTGTATTCTATAAGCACATGTTGTTTTAATTTTATGCTGTATGTATTAGTCTGTCAAGGCTGCTATAACAAAGTATGACAAACTGGGTGGCTTAAACAACAAAAATTTATTGTCTCATAGTTCTGGAGGGCAGAAGTATGAAATCATGGTATCTGCCAGCTTGGTTCCTTCTGAGAGCTATGAGGAAAGGATCTGTCCCAGGCCTCTTTCCCTGGCTTGTAGATGGCCGTCTTCTCCCTGTGTCTCTTCACACCATCTTCCCTCTGTAAGTGTCTATGTCTGTCTCTGTGACCAAATATCCTCTTTTTATAAGAACGCCAGTCATACTGAACTAGGGCTCACCCTAACGAGCTCATCTTAACTAAATACATCTGCAAAGATTCTATTTTCAAATAAGGTCACATTCTGAAGTACTGGGGGTTAGAAGTTCAACATATGAATTGGAGGTAGGGACACAATTCAATTGATAACTTACAGTAAGTATACATTATGTACATTTTGTTACACCGACATATATTTATCGGAAATAGTTTATGTTTCAAAATTTTTCAAAATTTATAGTATTATGAGTCATCATGTTCCCTGATTTCACACAACTCTCATTACGTGAAAGCTTACATTGACCCAAGGACCCTCATAAGAAATTCGACATGGATGGTATACAAAGAACTGTAGGTACGCTTGCACTTTAGAACTGTTCAGGTAGCACAAGTGTCTGTAGTAAGTACGGGAGAACTTCGTTCACACAGCAAATGATTATAGTTTTAAACAAGCTAGAAACTAATCCCTAATTGGTATATTTACTAATTGCAGACATTAGCAAAATCATTTTAAGAAAAGTATTTAGCATGCCATACAATCCACACAATTATTTCCTTGTAAGTATGAAACCATCTTCCATTATTTTCTTTCATTAAGTTCTGCATACTTATTATTTAAAATTTCTTAGGTACTTAGTGTTTTTATTTCTATTGTAAATATGATTTTTTAACATATTTTATAACATTTGATTACTGGTTTGTAGAGAGGTTATTGATTTTTGTATACTAATATTATATCTAGACAGCTTGATAAGATCCCTTATTCTCATTTTTTTTAGTTATTAATATTAGGTTTTCTAAGCACAAATATTTATATATTTTTCATTCAAATCCTTTATTCAAATATATGTCTTGCTCTTCAACAGGGAGAGAAAGACAGCTATCTAAGAATTATGTCTTTTTCTCTGTTTTCCACTTATTGTACATTGACCAATGTCCAGAACAATGATAAATAATTGGTTATTATGCACATTCTTGTCTTTTTATTCTAAGTTTAATGGTCATAAATGTCTTCTAATATAGTTAGCATTCTTATTGTTTTGCCTTTTTATTTAGAGGGATTCTAGCTTATGCATTTCCAGCAAATCACATGATTGTATATTAATACTTCCATTTTTATTTAATAGCTTTCAATTATTTGACAAAGCAGTCCTCATGTGGCTATTTTGATCAAGAAAATGTGATATAGGGGTAAGAACAGGCAATATTATTGGGATATAATAGAATCCAGAAATATATTTGCACATTTACAGTCAATTCATATTCATATTCAACAAATGTGCAAAAAGCATTCACAGGGGAAAGGGCAGCCTTTTCAAAAGTTGTGATGGAATCAATTAATAATCACTTGGAAAAAAATGAATGTAGTGCCTTTCCTCACAACACATGCAAAAATAATTCAAGAGGGATCCTATCGTGAAACCTAAAAGTAGAACTATTACTCTTCTAGAGGAATACATAGGAGTACATTTTTGGTACCTTGGGGTAGACCAAAGTTTCTTACACAGGGCATAAAAAGCAATAACTATGAAGAAAAATTGATAAATTATAATCATCAAAAGTCACTGGTAAGAAAATGAAAAGGCAAATCACAAATAGATTTGTTTATAGAATGTGTGTGAGTGTTGTGCCCATGCAAAGAGAGAAATTCTTACAACTCAATAATAAAAAAGACAAACCAATAAAAATGGGCAAAATAATTGAAAAGACACAGGCAATATATGAATACCTAATAAGCACAGGAAAAATTGTTCAACACCTTTAGTTACTCAGGGAAACGAAAATTAAATCCAAAATAAAACACTCACCTATCAGAATAATGGAATAATGAAAACAAGAAGACAGAACAGCATACCAAATGCTCTTGGGGATATGGAGCAATCTAATTCTCACATATCACTGGGGGGAATGTAAAGTGGCTTAGCCACTTTGAGAAAATGGATTTGCAATAGTCTTAAAAATTTAAAACATACACCTAGCATATGATGTGGCAATTCCATTTCTGGGAATTTGCTCAAGATAAATAAAAACACATGCTTATTGAAAGAGTTATAAAGCATTTTTAAAAAACTTTATTCACGGTAGGAAAACATTTCAAACAATCCAAATGCTCACTCTTGAAAATGGAATGACAAATTGTGGTATTTTTATACAATGAAATATTACTCAACAGAAACAACACAATGATAAACTACTAATATGTACAACAGATGGATGCATCTCACAGACATTACGCTGAACTAAAAAAGCTGGGTACATAATCGCAGATATTCTATTATTCCATCTATATAAAGTGCTAGAATAGGCGAACTAATTTAGGGTGATAGTAATTAGAACAGTGCTTTTATATGGGTGGGTGAGAATAGAATAGAAGGGACATGAGGGAATTTTCTGGAGTTATTGAAATGTTCTGTATTTTCAGGAGGTTCTGCTGGTCACATGGGTGTATACATTTGCAAAAGCTCACCAATTTTTATGGTTAAAATCTGTTCATTTGACAGTATTTAAATTTTATTTCAATAAAAATAAAATAAATGTTTTAAGTAAAAGAAAGACTGGGAGGTAAGGGCCTGAGTATGATATATAAAAATGAATCCACATTTAGAAGAATTCCAGGATAAAGAACTTATTTTTAAAAATTACCAAGACAAGATAGAATATTTGCATAGAATATCTACAAAGGAACAATACTAGATTGACCACTATATAAACTAGCATAATGAACATCAGACTTCTTATCATACATAATAGGTGCCTGAAGACAATGGAGTAATATCTCAGTGTGTTAACTGGCTACAAACAGAGGTTCCTTACCCGCCACACAAGAGGGGCCAAATAAAAACTGGAACCCCAGGCTTATGACAAGGAAAGGGTTTTTATTTTGGTTGACGTCAGCCCAAGAGTGAGCCCTCACATTAGTTTTGTCTCGTCTCCCGGAAAGATGGGAGGTAAAGGGTTTTAAAGGTTGTAAGGAATGTGTCTGCTTGTAGCAGGGCATGATGGGGAGCGTCCATGTCCTTGCTGATCCAAGATTTCCCACCAACCTGCATCTGGCCTTGGGAGGCTGCTTACAGGAAGGAGGATAATAAGGGAATTTGCAGGTGAGTGCCCTTGGCTGTTTGTCTCCATGGCAGATAGTAGATTCTGGAGCCAGGAAGCCATGGAGTAAGCAGCGAATGAGTGCTCTGGTTTTGACCCCATATATGCTGAGTTTAATGTAGGGGAACTGGTATTGAGGCTGGTATCAAGTGCAGAGAGAAAATTATTGCTAACCCATATTTGATATCTACACAGAGTATCATTTAATAGTGAAGTGAACTAAGTAGAATTTCATATCTCAGTGAAAAATTATGTAAGAATGTATTTCAGTAAAAAAGATAAATTTGAAAGACATTCCATGTGCATGGACTGGAAGAATAAACATAGTTAAAATGTCCGTACTACCTAAAGCGATCTACAGATTCAATGCTATCCCAATCAGAATCCCAATGACGTTCTTTACAGAAATTGAGCAAAGAATCCTAAAATTCATATGGGGCAACACAAGACCCCGAATTGCTAAAGCAATCCTGAGAAAGAACAAAGCCGGAGGCATCACAATCCCTGACTTCAAAGCATACTACAAAGGTACAGTAATCAAAACAGCATGGCACTGGTACAAAAGCAGGTGCACAGATCAATGGAACAGAATTGAAAGCCCAGAAATAAAACCACACATGTATGGACAGCTAATCTTCAACAAAGGAGCTGAGGGCCTACAATGGAGAAAAGAAAGTCTCTTCAACAAATGGTGCTGGGAAAACTGGACAGCCACATGTAAAAGAATGAAAATTGACGATTCTTTTTCACCATTCACAAAAATAAACTCAAAATGGATCAAAGACCTGAAGATTAGGCCTGAAACAATAAGTCTCCTAGAAGAGAATATAGGCAGTACACTCTTTGACATCAGTTTCAAAAGAATCTTTTCGGACACCATAACACCTCAGACAAGGGAAACAATAGAAAGAAGAAAGAAATGGGACTTCATCAGACTAAAGAGTTTCTTCAAAGCAAGGGAAAACAGGATTGAAACAAAAAAACAGCCCACTAATTGGGAAAAAATATTTACAAGTTATTTATCTGACAAAGGGTTAATCTCCATAATATATAAAGAACTCACACAGCTCAACAACAAAAAATCAAACAACCCAATCAAAAAATGGGCAGGGGACATGAACAGACATTTCTCCAAAGAAGATATACGGATGGCCAATAGACACATGAAAAGATGCTCATCATCACTAATCATCAGGGAAATGCAAATCAAAACTACACTAAGATATCACCTTACACCCGTTAGATTGGCAAAAACATCCAAAACCAAGAGCGACAAATGTTGGAGAGGTTGTGGAGAAAAAGGAACCCTCATACACTGTTGGTGGGAATGCAAACTGGTGCAGCCACTATGGAAAACAGTATGGAGATTCCTCAAAAAGTTAAGAATAGAAATACCTTATGACCCAGCCATCCCACTACTGGGTATCTATCCTAAGAACCTGAAATCAGCAATTCCAAAAGTCCCATGCACCCCTATGTTCATTGCAGCATTATTCACAATAGCTAAGATGTGGAACCAACCTAAGTGCCCAGCAACTGATGATTGGATAAAGAAGATATGGTGTATATATATATATATATATATATATATATATATATATATATATACACAATGGAATACTACTCAGCCATAAAAAAGGAGAAAGTCGTCCCATTCACAACAACATGGATAGACTTTGAGGGTATTATGTTGAGTGAAATAAGCCAGACAGAGAAAGACGAACTCTGTATGATTCCACTCATAGGTGGTAGTTAACATATAGACAAAGAGAACTGATTGGTGGTTATCAGGAGAAGGGGGGGTGGGGCGAGGGCACTAAGGGTGAAGTGGTGTACCTACGACATGACTAATAATAATGTACAACTGTAATTCCACAAGGTTGTTAACTATCATAATCTTAATTAAAAATAAAAGATAAATTTGAAAGAGAGAATGGCTGATAAAGCCATGATAACCAAAGAAAATTCTGAAACAATTTGGTAAACTTTAATAACAATGCCTGTAAATATACATACTCCAACTCACACAGCCACATGCATACATATACATTTTTTTGTTAATGGAAGAAGCAAAGTGGTACTAAAATAATATACAATGGCAGGAAAGATGAGAGGTGAGATAGAGAAAAGTTAAAGTATTCCCCAATTCCTTATCAAGTTCAAAGAATATTAAAACACTGATAATGGAGACATTTTAAGAAAAAGAGCATAGTTAAGAGTTACAACTTCAATAATAGAAATATAGTGAACAAACACCAAGAAAATAGTTGCAGGAAATTAGTAAAAAAAAAAAAAAAAGAGAGAGAGAGAAGCAAAGAATATTTAAAGAAAAGAGAAAACACTAGATATAGTGTAGAAATGTGAAGCAGCATATAATAAACATGATAAATGTAAATAGAGTAGAATCACATATTAAAAGACAGAGGCACAGATTGGATTTTAAAAATCAGATACATGCCATTTATAATACACACCTAAAATGTAATAATGTAGTAGAAAGGTAGAAAAAGGAATGGTAAATTATATATACATAATTTATACTATAATATACTATATTCATTCATATATACATAATTTATATATAAATATATAAAATACTAACCAAAGGAAAGCTGGTATAAAAATATTAATATGAGACAAAGTGTAAAAAAAGGTGAAAAGTATTAATAGGGAAAAAAGGGAGGCATTACATGATGATAGAAGAAAAATCCACTAAGAAAATGAATGAGCAATTAGATACTTTCATGCTTAAAAATTTTAAGCAAAAATTGATACAATTATAACACTATAGTGAAAAATTTTAACATAATTCCCTTAAAAACATAAATATCGAAAACAAAGTATTACTAAGAATATAGACGTTTTAAACAGAATAAGCTCAATCTGTTTATATAAAGAGAGATAATTCTCTATCCAAAATTTAGAGGATACATATTCTTTTCAGGCACACATGAGTCATTTACAAATATTGACCACAGCTCTGTGTATGAATACTCACATGGAGAGATGGTGAGGGAGAGAAGAGGGAGCAGTCTGAAGAAAATTTAGTATTAAGATTATACGTAATAACTTTCATTACTTATACATCCCGGTATTTCCTAGAAATTGTCAAATAAGACTGCCTTACTTTTGTAACCATATAAAGTAATAAATATTGTTTTAAAATAAGTTAAACTTTAAAATTAAGGCAAGTTTATAATAAACAATTCAGACTTGCTCAAATTTGCTTCAATGACTCTGATGGGTGGTGAAAGGCAATTTGGGGAAATAATTATTTTTGTTTTAATGTTCCTAATTTACACATGAACTACTTGGTATTCTGAAAGTCTTAAATGAACACACCTTCGTAACTCATATTTGACTGTATGGATCATGAGTGTTTTTATGCATGTAAACAAAGTCTACGTTAACACACGACATAGAAGATTTGATACATTTATTACTTCAGTTGAAATCTAATTTTCTGCTTTCAATTGTAATCATTACCTTGAGTGACCACACTTACTTTTGGTGGTAATTTTCAATAGCAGTAATATACTTGAATTTTCATATTCATAACTTGTATTTCAAAGCAAAGACTAGGCTCAGTCACTCTTTTCACAAATAAAACTAAATAAATGCAAAAGCTTCACTTGGGCTTAACCAAGACTTTTATTTTTTCTTTCTTGACAAAAGCCGTTAACAGCTATTTTTTGGTTTGTTTCATGTATAAAACACACACACACACTCAAGTATGAACCTGTGGGAGATTTATTTTAAAAGAAATTTAAAAACTGACATAGTTAGTTTAATCCAACAAATAAAAAGCATGAACATTCTGCCTTTGTCACATGGCTGTTTTTTCCTAACCTGCAAAGGCATAAGTGAAAAGGAGGATGTCAGCTCTGTCGTTCTTCTTGTATCAAGTTGATCAAATAAGACTCGCAACAGCACTTAAAAGTAGAGGCAGATTATAGAAGGGTTTATTTTTTTTCCTTTTATTTTTAAATTCAATTCACTGTCAGTTTCTAAAAATAAAATTATTAAATTATTTATGAATATATTGCTTTGATGAATTCTACTAACAAAAAGGATCTGACTTCAAATCTGTTAAAAACGAATTTATTTCTGAGATGACAGTTGCCCAGTCTATCACATGTACAGACAGATCTTGATATTTTAAAATATTAAGATATCAATATATATCATTCCTTCTGCTCCTTTTAGGTCCAGAAAACATCTGCACAAAAGCAAGTCAGTAAGTGAACCCATGGTATTCTTTATTGAAAAATTAAATTAGTCTTGACTTTGATTGCGGTAATTACAAAAATCACAGTAGTCAGATACATTCCATGTATCATTTTAAAGAAGATTTTAAGTAATTGTTTTTGAAGTGGGTAATTTTAAGCTAGTTTGTATCATCTCCAAAACATCAAAGTGACATGTTTTCACAGTTATAGCTTAATTACTCTATTTTTCAGACCTGTTGATAAATCCTACAGGAATTTTAATTAGCTATGATTCTTCCTTGCTTTCCCTGTTGTACAATCTACTTTTCTCAGCTTGCAAGCTCCAGTGCCGTGACTTGCTCAGTGAAGGGTGAATATAGCTGTTGGCCTCTTGGCTTACATCCAAGCTGAAAAACCTGCCCAATTTTTTAATCAAAGTCTGCTTACTAGTCTTTCTCTTTTTATTTTCTAGTTCAAATCTTAGCATGAGAAGGTCTAAATTTGGCCTAAAAGAATTAATCTAATTTCTAGTAGTATGTTCAAAGTCATTATTTTATATTGTCCTTTAAATTCAAGTTAATGATTTAAAATATAGTTTCTTGATGCAAACAGTAAATAGATACGGTGACATTTTCCAATGTTTTGGGAATGAAATTAGGCAAAGGAAATCATTTTTAGTACAAGGGGTTGTACATATGTTTACTGACTCCTCAACTAGAAGTCTGAATTTTACTTTAACAATTTTAAATTTTAATAAGGTCTCGAATGAAATAGAGCCATATGTGACAAACAAAATTTATCTTGGATAATATATTAAAGGAGCTATTAAGCTGATAGCACTTCTTAAAGTCAAATAATAATGCAAATGAGGAGGAAGAGAAAATTTCTCATAATACTTTTTAGGTTCACATTTTTAACATATTTAAACAGAGATGAAGACTTTTTCTTAGATACCTAATTAATGACAAACAGCATCATCATACTATGATTTCTTCTACCTGGTAGACCGTGTTCCTTAAGGAAATATTAACTTTTATGTTCCTATGAAATCTGACAGACAAATTCTAGAGATTATACCACAAGGAACAGATCCATAATTCCACAAATAAAAGTGCTAATCAAATTTAACAACTTTCTCTGATCCAGCTTTAATCAGGCATTATACTTTAAGTCCAAGGTACAAAAATTATATTTTGTTCTTAAAATATGTAAGCCTTTTTAATGTTATTTTTTATTTGTTGTCAAAACCAACAGTCCGTAAAAAATATCAAATTGTCAGTCAAGATTGGTCAACATGGTCATTGCAGTGTAAGTTTCAAATGGATTCTTTACATTTTAATCTATTCTAATCAACCTGTGAGCAGAGTCCAAACAACTAAATTGATAAAGAGTAATTGAATTTATATAATAAAGAAACAATATTGGTTAATGCCTTCAATAGAAAATTATTAAGTGGTAAATTGACTACTTATCCTTATATTTAAATATCAATTCTAAGGGATACAAATTGGCTTAAAATATTTTTCCTAAATGACCATTCAGGTTCCTTGTCTTCATTGTCTGTAATCTTTAGCTCTGGAGCCATTAACTCCCTGCCTGTAAGTTTACTTAAGGCTCTCTGACTAATGCAGCACCTATGAGGGCACATACAAGAACTCTTGGTTACATAGATTATTCACTAAGCATTTTCATTCATCCATTCAACAAACATTTATTGAGTGCCTACAATGTGCTACACACTGAGGACACAGTAGTGAATCAAAGAGTCCGTTATCTCTTCTTTCATGGAGTTTTACTTTTGGTTTCATGTTTCCCTTACACCACACTCCCAATAACTGGATCTATGCTGTCTTCTTCAGGTTATCTATCTATCTATCTACCTATCTATCTATCTATCTATCCATCCATCTATCTATCTATCATCTATCTATCAGTATGTTTACAAACAAGTATATGTATATCAGCAAGTTCATTAATCTCAATTCTTAATTCCAATAATTTATCAAATTTGTTTTTAATTTTCCATGTACACAAGCATAACGTGTAAAAATGATACTTTGTTCCTTTTCAAACACGATCATTTTTACTCATTTAATTCTTGCCTTATCACAATGAGTGGTACTTCCAGAACAATATTAAATAAAAGTGGAGGTAATGGGCATCTTTCTCTCATTCTAGAAGTCAGTGAAAAATCTTTCATCATTTCACCTTTAAGTGCAGTTTTCTGTAGGCTAATTAACAGATATATCTTAATATTAGATTAAGGAAGTCCCCTTGTATTTCTACTTTAAATAAATTTTCATCATAAATGGATGCTAGATTTTATCAAATACATTTTCTGCATGGGTTGAAGTGATCATATGATTTTTTCTTTTTTTCTGTTAATGTGGTAAAATACATAGAGTGATTTTCAATAGTTAAACCAATTTTTCATTCCTGGGGTGAACCCAAATTAGCTTTATTACCCCTTTTCTATATTGCTCACTTTGTCTTCCTAAGATTTTATTTATAATTTTCGCATTTACCTTCATTAGTGAGATTGTCCTATGGTAAGATTAGCATTATTTCTTCCTTAAGTGTTTGGTAGATTCAATTATTAGAGCCATCTTGGCCTGGAGTTGCTTTTGGAAAGGTTTTCATTACCAATTTAATGTTTTTAATAGTTACAGAACTAATCTCAATTTTCGTTTCCTTTAACGGTATTTTTATTAGAAATTTTTGTTTCATCCATATTACGAATTGAATGACACAGAGTAGTTCATGATAATTCCTGCTAAACTTCCTCATGTATGTAGAATTTTTAATAATATTCCCCTATTTTGATCATGATATTCATTTCTCGCACCATCACACTTTTTTATCATTCTAGCAGTAGGCGTATTGCTATTATTATTTCAAATAGCTAAGAGTTGGCCATACTGATCCTCTGGCTTTTTTGTTTTCTTCTTCATCTCTATCTGCTAATGTTTCTTTTTCATGTATGCTTAAATGGCTGTTTTTTTCTAAAATTTTTAGACGTTTGCTAAGCTCACTGAGTTTTTAGACTTTTTTCTTTTAAGCAATGTGCCAAAAGACTTAACATGGTGTGACTGAGACTCCTGTCTTTAAAAAAGACTCCCATGCTACATTAATCATTGGCTAGCATCTGGGAGATTGACTGGAAAACAGTTTCTTACGCTAACATAAAATTTATTCTACGGGTTGGCCTGGTGGCGCAGTGGTTAAGTTCACACGTTCCACTTCTTGGCAGCTTGGGGTTCACCGGTTTGAATCCCGGGTGCGGACATGGCACCGCTTGGCATGCTATGCTGTGGTAGGCATCCCACATATAAAGTAGAGGAAGATGGGCACGGATGTTAGCTCACGGCCAGGCTTCCTCAGCAAAAAAGAGGAGGACTGGCAGTAGTTAGCTCAGGGCTAATCTTCCTCAAAAAAATATTTATTCTAAATAATTAGAGTGGTTCACTTCACTGTGTCTAAAAATTTGAACAAATAATGTGGTTCATGTTGAATGCCTGATTGCTTTCTGAGTGTGTGAAATTTGGTCTGTGCTAGACAAAAAGTGCAGATGTAATTGAACTCTAATTAAAAATCTTGAAGCCCACAGCTAACGTCATACTCAACAGTGAAAAGCTGAAAGTGTTTCCTCTAAGATCAGAAACAAGATAAGGATGTCCATTCTCACTACTTTTATTCAAAATAATACTGGAAGTCTTAACCAGAGCAATTAGGCAAGAAAAATAAATAAAAGGCATCCAAATAAAAAAGGAAGTAACAAATTGTCTCTATTTGCACAAGACATAATATTATATATAGATATTATATAGAAAATGCTAAAGATCCAACTAAAAAACTGTTAGAAATAATAAATGAATGAATATATAAAGTCACTTGCATTTCTGTAGATTGACAATGAACTATCAGAAAGAGAAATTAATAAAGCAATCCCATTTATAATTACATCAAAAAGAATAAAATATCTAGGAATAAATTTAACCAAGGAGGTGAAACATTTGCACCCTGAAAACTATAAGACATTAATGAAAGAAATTGAAGAAGACACAAGGAAATGGAAAGCTACTCCATGCTAACAAAGTGGAAGAATTAATATTGTCAAAATTTCCACACTAGCCAAAGCCAGTCTACAGATTCCATGTAATCCCTATCAAAATTCCAATGGCATTTTTCACAGAAATAGAACAGTCTTAAAATTTGTGTGGAACCATGAAAGACTCCAAGTAGCCAAAGCAATTTTAAGAAAGAACAAAGCAGGAGGTATCACACTTCTGATTTGAAATTATATCACAAAGATATAGTAATCAAAATAATATGATATTCACCTAAAAACTAACATATAGATCAATGGATCAGAATAGCCTAGAAATAATTCTGTGCATATATGGTCAATTAATTTATGATATACAATGAGGAAAGGATAGTCTCCTCAATAAATGGTGCTGGGAAAACATGACAGCCACATGCAAAAGAATGAAATTGGACCCCTATCTAACACCATACACAAAAATAAAATCAAATTGGGTTACAGCCTCATATGTAGCACCTGAAACCATAAAACTCCTAGAGGAAAACATAGACAATAAGCTTCTTGACATTGGTATTGGCAATGATTTTTTTGGATCTCACACTAAAGCAAAAAGAAAACAAATGGGACTACAGCAAACTAAAAAGCTTGTGCACAGAAAGGAAACCATCAATAAAATGAAAAATCTAACGAATGTGAGAAAATATTTACAAATCACATATCAAATAAGAAGTTAAATATAAGAAACTCATACAATTCAGCAAAAAAGAAAAAAATCTGATTACAAAAATGAGCAGAGGAACTGAATAGATATTTTCCCCAAGAAGACATTCAAATGGCCAACAGGTACATGAAAAGGTATTCAACATCACTAATCATCAGGTAAATGAAAATGAAAACCACAATGAGCTATCACTTCACACCTGTTCAGATGGCTGTTATCAAAAACACAAGAGATGACATGTGCTGGTGAGGATGGGGAGAAAGGGAAACCCTTTTTCACTGTTGGTGGCAATGTAAATTGGTGCATCCACTATGGAAAGCAGTATGGAAAGTCCTCAAAAAACTTAAAATAATACGACCATATGATCCAGCAATTCCACCTCTGGGTATATATCTAAAGGAAACATAATCACTATCTTAAAAAACATTCTGCACCCCCCCTTGTTCATTGCAACATAATTTACAATAACCGCGACACAAAAACAACCCTAGTGTCCATTGACACATGAATAAAGAAAATGTGATATATATATAGATATATATTCTTTCTTCAGCCATAAAAAAGAAGAAAATCTTGCCTTTTGCGACAATACGGATGGACCTCGAGGGAATTATGCTAAGTAAAATAAGTCAGATAGAGAAAGACAAATACTTCATGATCTCACCTATAATTGGAATCCAGAAAAAAAACACTCATAGATACAGAGAACAAATTAGTGGTTGCCAGAGGCAGAGGTGGTGGGTAAGGGAAGTGAGTGAAGGTGGTCAAAACATAAAACCTTCCAGTTACAAGATGTGTGTTCTAAGAACGTAATGTACAGCATGGTAACTGCAGTTAACAATACTGTGTTGTATAATTGAAAGTTACTAAGAAAGTAGATCTCATCACAAGAAAAAAAAATTGTAACTATGTGAGGTGATTGATGTTACCTAAACTTATTGTGGGAATATTTTTGCAACACATACATATATCAAATCATTATGTTGTACACCTTGGACCACCACAATGTTATATGTCATCTGTGTCTCAATAAAACTAGAAAAAATAAGGCACATATTTTAATAATAAAAAGGAAAACTAGACTCCTAGGCATAGATGAGCTTCCATGGGAGACACTTCATAAAAGTTATCACAACTCATTGCTGGAGGAAATATGTCCTGTGTCTTACTTTCAGAAGGCTCTTGGAAGATCGTACCTGGTTTCTCCTGGACTTCACTTTATGATTTTTTTCTCTTTGTTGATTTTACTTTGTGTTATTTTGCTGTAACAAATCTTAGTCATGAGTACAGTATGCTGAGTCCCATGAATCCTTCTAGCAAATTACTGAACCTGAGGGGAATTTTGAGGACCCTCAACATAAACAGTGACTTCTAAGCATGAAATTAGCTGAATTATTTAAGTTTTCATATATAGTATTTTCATTAGGATCCAGCTCAAATTATTTTCTTGTTTCCTTTATTTGTTCTTTATAACATGGGTTATTTAGGAAGAGAGAATATTCCTTAATTTCCAAGCACAAGAAAATTTTTAGTTTTCTTTTATATTTATCTTCTTGCTTATTTTAATTGTGGTTATGAAACATATTCGGCATGATCTTGAATTTTCAAATTTTGCTTATACTTGCTTCAGAGAAGGGAACCATACATCCCAATTTTCCCCGAGAGTTGCATTTTGTACCTCTTGTCCAAGTATAAGTATTAACAGCACTTCCTTTGACTCTCAGATCTCCAGTTTGGTTGATCAACCATATTGTAATCCTTTTTATGGATGACAGTATGGTAAATTTATTAGAGATTCCATGTGGACTTGACAGAGTGTTTTCTTCTCTTTGGGAAGTCTCTCTCTTCATGTCTACTATACGGCTGTCTTTTTCTTCCTTTCTTCCTTTCTTTACTTTTCTTTTCTTTCTCTCTCTCTTTCTTCTTCTCTTTCTTTTTTGCCTTAAAATCTATGTGATCTGAGAGTAAAACAGTAACATCAACTTGATTTTGGTTAGTCTTTGCTCAATATAGGTTTCCTTTCTTTTTTTCAGTTTCTCTTGTATCCTCATGTGTTAAACTTGTTCCCATAATCAGCAATGCAGTTTGTATTATATTCAGTGTTAAAAAATAAAATTAATCTGAGTAAATTTAAAGACTTAATTGGCTTTATTAAATGATTCATGAATTGAGCATCACCTTTCCTGGCAGAGAGATACTTCAAGGGGTTATACAAAATTGAAGGCTTTAATAGAAAGGGGAGTGGGACAAGAAAATCATCAGCAAGAGAAAAATGAAAGTTCATTGAAGGAAAGTAAGAGTTCAGGTGACAGTGGTTTTTCATTGGCTTAGCTGTGGCATTTCAATTGACTGAGCTTGTTGTTGGGAAAGAAGAAAATCTTCCTTCCTCTTGCTGAAGGAGTAAAGTAGTTGTACTTCCTGTTCAGGAGTACACTTCCTCTCTTTATGTTGGTGTCTGTAACTAACACTTCTCCCTGTGGAGGTCTGTAATTGACATCTTCCTGTTTAGAGAAATTCATGAAAAGTGGTACAGTGTGAGCCCTCCCTCTACAGGCCTTCCCAATTCCAATTTTAGTTGAGTTTTCCTTTATTAATTTTCACACTATTTTGACAACCTTTAAAACTCAGTTGAAGACTTGAATCCATTTACATTTATGCAATTACTGTCATATTTTTAATTAGTGACATATATATTACTATTTCATATTATTTGTTCTGTTGTTACATTTTATTTTCTTTTGTGTTCTCTTTTTGAGTTGATTGCACGTCTTTATTGGTCCACTTATATCATTTGTTAACTTGGAAGTTAAGTACCCTTTTAGTATTCCTTTAATAATTACACTAGAGATTAAACATACTTTCTGTATCAAAAACTCATTCAAATGAATAATTTTTACTTCTTAAACAATGCAAGGACATTAAAAACTTTTACTTCATTTTCCCTAATTTTCCAAAATTTTAACTTTTCATACATAAACATACATACAAACACATTTACACATGCGTATATGTACACATATATCCATTAGGTTTTTAAAATTATTATTAGGCTAGATTTTTCTACTAATTCCAGTTATTTGTTGCACCTCATTCCTCCTATCTCTCTATACTTCTATTTGTGATATTTAATCTTTGAAAAAAAATCCTTTAGTAGTCTAAAGCAATTCTGATGACAAATATTTTATTATTTTTCTGATAATATCTCTAATTAAATTTCAAATTTGAAGGATATTTTGGCATGGTATGTAACTGTAGTTTGGCAATTCTTTTCTTTTAGCACTTTGAAAATATTTTTAAAATTTTATTCTGTCTTTCAATATTATCATTGACAAATCAACTCTACATCTTATTGACTTTTCAAAGGCGAGTTTCTTTTCTTGGATTTTTTTTTTTTTTTTTGAGATTTTCCCCTTGATATTGTGCTTAGCAATTTACTATAACATACCTCGGTGATGTTTTCTTTGTATTTATCTTACTTGCATCTCATAAATTTTTTTAAATCAATTTTTTGAGTTCTAGTTTACATATAATACAATGTTGATAAATTTTGACAAATACACCCATGCGACCACCACCCCAATCAAGATACAGAACATTTTCAATACTCCAAAAACTTCCCTTGTTCTCTCCCACTTTTTCTAATTGTCCCATTCTACCCTCAGCCCAAGACCACCATTGAGCTGTTTTCTATCACCATTTATTAGATTTACCTTTTCTAGAATTTCACACAAATGGACTCATACAGTATGTACTTTTGTTTCTGGATTCTTTGACACAAAATAATGTTTCTGATATTCATTCATGCTGTTGTATGTATCAGAAGTTTGTTGATTTTTATTCTTGTGTAGCATTCCATTGTCTGAACATACCACAATTTATCTATTCTCTGGATATTTGAGTTGTTTCCAGTGAAGGACTATTATGAATAAATTTGCTATTCACATGTAAGGTTTTATGTGGATATATTCTCGTTTCTCTTGGGTAAATACATAGGAGTGGACAGAATTACTGTCAAGAGTAAATGTATATTTAACTTTAAAAGAAACTGATAAATAATTTTTCAAAGTAGTGCTTCCATTTTACCCTCTCACCAAGCACTCATGTGAGAGTACCGGTAGATCTACTTCATGGTTTTTAATTTGCATTTCCCTGATGACTTATGAAGTTGAGCATTTTTGATTTTTAAATTTAAATCTCCAAAACTTATTTATCTTTTAACTAGATTCAACTTTTATCTTATTCATCTTTTAACATCTTTATCTTTTTAACTAGAAGTTTGTGCCCATTGACCAACATCTTCACATTACACCCATCCTCCACCTAGCTGCTGGCAAATACCATTCCCATCTGTGTCACTATAAATTCAGCTTCTTTAGATTCTGCATATAACTGGTAGCATACAGCATTTGTCTTTTTCTGACTTATTTCATTTAGCATAATACCACCAAGGTCCATCCATGTTGTCACAAATGGCAAGACTTTCTTTATTTTCATAGCTGAATAATAGTCCATAGTGTGTACCTGTCTGGCTTCAGGAGAGAAATAATTTCTGTCAGTCCTGGTAGAGATTCTGAGGCTTTCTTAGAACTTTTCTATCCATATGCTTGCTCTACACTTCTTATTCCCTCTTGAGAGGGTGGGAATAAACAATTCTTCAGATTGTACCCCTTCTCTTGATCCTACAAAGACAGGCCAGGGAATGAAAACATTCCATTTGCTTTTCCTAGAGTGGTGCTAAATGCTCAAGTTTGCATGCTTTCTCCCAAGCCCAGAGTCAGTTCTATCTTCTGCACATGCTCACGTGCTATCTGCAAAGGCTCACACTTACCACCTTCAGAGGCAGACACAGAAAGTTAGCCACAAGGTGGAGGTGTGTGTGGTTGAGGCACACATGTTATATGCCCATGGGCCATTTGGTGGGATCTACAGGCAAGGTTTCCCAAGTGTCTCATGGGCTGGCTTCCAGAAGGAGTCCACTAAGTTCTTAGTAGGATTTGCGTCTCTTTGATGTCCTCCAAGAGCCCTGACTGCTGTTATCCTAGCCCCTTCCCAACCCCTAATCATGCAGCACACCTCAGTATTCTGGATGGGGTGAGAAAGAAGTAAGTTTCTTTGACAGCATCCAACACAGTTAGAGGATTTGGGCATTCACTTACACACTCTCACTTACCCCATGAAAAATCAGGCCTAGAAGGTCTTTGTTGGCACTGAGTTTTGCAGCATTGGGAGAAGGGTGATGTGGGTAAAGTAAAACAGTTCTTATCCTCTTCAATGTGTCCAAGCTTGAATTTTTTCCCCAGCGGTGTGCTGGAACTTCTCTGCTGTAATGCTAGACTCCCCCAAAGGTACTCCTGTCCATCGATGATTGTCAAAATTGATCTTCTTTGAGGGGAAGAAGGTAGATAACGCCTATTCCACTATTTTGTCCTCTTATTCAATTTTGAATGATAATTTCACTGTGCACAGACTCCTAGATTGGTGGTTCTTTTAACACTTTAAACATTTTAATCCACTCTCTTCTTGCTTCTGTAGTTTCTGAAGAGAAGATCGATGTAATTCTTATTTTTACCCCTGTATGGTAAGTTTTTGCTTTGGTGTGATTTGGTCTTCTGGTTTCTTTCAAGATTTCTTTGTCCTTGATATTCTTCAGTATTCCGTCCCCTTCTCCTTTTCTTCCCCTTCTGTTAGTCCCATTATGCTTATGTTATACACTTTGTAATTTTCCCACAGTGCTTGGATATTTCAGTCTGTTTTCCTTGTTTTTAATTCATTTTTCTCTTTGCTTTTTAGTTTTGGAAGTTTATTTTGACATTTCTTGAAGCTCAATGATTCTTTTCCCAGCTATGTCCAGTGAATTGAAGAACTTATTAAAGGTATTCTTCATTTCTATGATTTTTTTCCTAGTATTTTTATTGATTATTTCTTTGAGGTTCCATCTGTCTGTTTAGATGTTTACATTACCCATCTATTTTTGCATACTTTCAAATTTTTCTGTTAGAGTTGTAGCATATTAATCATTGTTGTTGTATCCAAGCCTAACAATTCTAACATCTCTATTATATCTGACTCTGTTTTGATGCTAGCCCTGCTCTTTCAAACTGTGTTTTTTGTCTTTTAGTATACTTCGTAATTTTTTGATGCAAGCTAGATGTGATGTACTGGTTAAATAACTGAGGTTAATAGACCTTTAGTGTGAGGTTTTAAGTTTATCTGGCTAGGGATTTGTCTGTGTTTACCATTTGCTGTAATTTTATGTGTCAGAGGCTAAAATTTCCTCTAGGGTCCTTGTTTTTATCTCCCCTTTTACTTTTGGGTTTCTCGGGAGACTTCTTAAATATCATATGAGTTGCACAGTTCTTTCACTTGTATTCTTCTGCTATTATACAAAAGCAAAGCCCTATTGACATAGTATCAAGGTGAAGCATTCTATAAATCTATAATTAAAAGTCTGAGTCTTTTAGAGAGCCTGTGCCCCTGGGCTGTGGTGTTCACAAGCGCTTCTCGGTTTCATTTTGTTGTTTCCCCTTTAGGTGAAACAGAAAGACTAGTGGGTGCTAGAGTTGGGTATTTCCCTTCCCTCAGGTGAGTTACAGTCTAGTAAAATAGTTTCTCTTGAGGGCATATCTTGTTAAGAACAGAATGTTCTGGGCACATTTCAAAATGGCTAAGATCCTCTTCCTTCCTTCACTGAAAAGAGAGGAGAATTTTTCTCAGTCTTCAGTGTAAGAACCTGGTAGAGCTCCTGGTGGTAAAACTCATAAAACTGTGGGAAACCACTAAAATTGCCCCACTCTGGTATTTCCACTATCAAACTTGTGCACACTGGGCCTCCAGCAATTTTTCGATGACAGTTTAGTCTTTCTTATCTCAGTACTAGTTCTTGTAGGGGTTTCTGCTCCTAGACTTCTGCACAAATAAGTGTATTTCTCTGGATTGGCCTGTCTGTCTTTTAATTTTAGGGCCAGTGATTTTCCCTATGGCCTCAGTTCTTTGATTGATCTGAGCAGAATTGTTGATTTTCAGTTTGTTCAGTGTTTTTTTCTTGTTGTGTGGTTAGGAGAGATGACTTCCTAGTTCCATACTTGCTAGACCAAAAATTGAAATTCTCTACTGAAATTTTTTAACATCTCTATATTTTTAACTTTTCCAGAATGTTATATAATTGAAACTGTACACTATGTAGTTTTTTGAGACTAGTTTCTTTCCCTTAGCAACATGTACTCAAGATATATTCATTTTAGGGGGATGTTTGATAGCTTACTTCTTTTAATCATTTAATAATATTCCACTGTATAAGTGTACTCGTATTTGTTTATCCATTCACCTATCGAAAGATCTATTGGTTACTTCCAGTTTTTGTGGTCTACGAATATAGCTACTATATATATTTGTGTTCAGGTTTTTGTGTAGACATGTTTTTAACTCATTTGGGTAAATATCTAGGAGTACAATTCCTGGTTCATATGGTTGGGTTATGTTTAGCTTTGTAAGAAACTGCTAAACCATCTTCCATAATAGCTATACCTCTTTACCTTCTTACCAGCAAGCAATAAGAGTTATTTTTACACCATATTCCTACCAGCAATAGTTATTGTCAGTTTTTTTTTTAATTTTAGCCATTCTAATAGTTGTGTAGTATTATCTTATTGTTGTTTAATTTGCATTTCCTTAAGGATAATTATGCTGAGCGCCTCATATGCTTATTTGTTGAAGTGAAGATACAGATTTTTCCCCATTTTAAAAATTGAATTGATTCTTTTTTTATTGGTCAGTTTTTAATAGTATTTTGGATATTGTGTACAAAAATCCTGTATCAGATATGTGTTTTCCAAATATTTTCTCCTGGCCCAAGACTTAACATTCATTCTCCTAATAATATATTTAAAAATCAAATATCGTAAATTTCTCCATTGAATAGTCTTTGCTCCTTTGTCAAAGGTCAGTTGACTATATTTGTGGGGGTTTATTTATGGACTGATTCTATTCCATTGATGTATATGTCTATTCTTTTTCCAGTGCCATGTCTCCTTGATTATTGCGGCTTTATAGTAGTGAAACTAAGTAACGTGAATCATCCAGCATTGTTCTTCCTCATTCTTTTTTTGGCTGTACTAGGTCTTTTGCTTTGCCATATAATCTTCAGAATCAATTTGATGATGTATATGAAATAGCTTCCTGGGATTTTAATTGAGAATGTATTGAATCTACAGATCAATTTGGGAAGAATTGGCATATGAACAATATTCAATTCATGAACCTGGAATATCTTTTTACTTATTTAGATATTCTCTGATTTCTTTCACAGGTATGTAGTTTTCTCCAAATACATTCCATGCATATTTTGTTAGATTTATATCTATGTATTTCATTTTTTGGTGCTTTGTAAATAGTATTGTTTATTTTGAAATTGTAATTGTTTGTTGCTGGTATAGGAAAGTAAGTGATATTTGTATATTAACCTTGAATCCTGTAATATTGCTATACTTGCTTATTAGTTTCAGGAGTTTTTAAAAGCTCTTATTTGGGATTTCTACATAGGCAATTGTGTAATCTCTGAATGGCAGTTTTATACCTGCCTTTCTGATCTGAATATCTTTTACTTCTTCTCTTGTCTTATTGCACTAGCTCCAGTACCATAGCACACTTTTTATTATCTCCTAAAAGTGTTCTAAGTAACTCTAATTTGAAAGACACTGTCCCACTGAAGAAAGTCCAAACTCCTTCACATTACACATGATGTTTTGCAGGATAAATTCTTACTCATTCATTTCTTGCCTGAAAAATATATCTACAGCTACACTAAATGAGTTTTAGTTATTTTCAATGCCTACTTGACATTTTTATGTTGCTCATCTCGTCTACATGGCCTAGAACACCTTTTGCCCCAAGCTCTCAGTTTATTAGCTCAGATTACCTTCCCTTTCATTTCATGTATCACTTTTCTATCCTCAGCACTTAGAAGAATGCCTGGCAAAAATAGGCCCTGAATTAACATTTATTTAGTGAATAAAAATGTGAATAGTTTCCATAATAAACAATTGAATGAGTTTTTAAATGAAAATGTGTTTTTTCTTATAAATATTCACTAATGATTCATAAATTAAGCATAACTCTTTATGAAAATCAAATAATCATCTAGTTTCTTTTGAATGTAAAGAAAACGCTTTTCAAAATTTCCCATATTATCCATTTGTCATTTTTTTATCATCATATATCCTTGGTTAAACGATGATAATTCTACATCAATAATTTTTCAGGTGTAAATTCAAAGATAATGCTGGTGATGAAAACCAATCCACCAAGACTGAAAAAACAGAGAAACTATTACTCTTCTATTTTATTTATGCTATTTTTAAAACTTTTATTTTAATTAGCAACATATTCCTGAAAACATTACTATTAGTGTTGCTTTCATAATATATTTTCTGTGTGTGTGTAAAATGCACTGAAAATATATTCAAAATTATTAATGAAAAAGTCATCTTATCAGTCTTGAAGCTAGATGGGAAGATATTTCTCAAGGGTTTTATCTGCCTTTGATTTACCAAAAGCAATTAGGTGAGATAATATCATTGATTTTGGAAAACCTACTAAATTATGGTTTGCGATTGCATAGGAGCTGGCAACTGCAGCACCTTACAAAAATTCTGCCATGCATGGCAAAGAAAAAGTGTTGCTGCTTTCTTTCACTGAGGAGCAAAAGTCTAGATGACCCAAAATGTATGCTATGATGAGTATAGAATATTCTCCAATGATTACACCAAATGTAAAAAGAAAAAAATAATTTGTGTGAACAAATATCTGCTAAGATCTGGGCTGAGGCCACTAAACTCATTTTCACACATGAACATACCTGCTCTTGAACCCAAGTGTTATTTAATAAAAATGTTGAAGGACTGTTTATGTCAAAAGAGATTTCATCTTTACGTGACAAAAATTTACTATGAAAAAGCTGTGCGGCCTGTCAATTACTCTGCACATCTTTAAATTGCTCCTTTCAATAAGCAAACCAGCTTAGTAACTGTTGTCAGTTTGAGCCATGCTTTAGATTTTTATATTTTGTATTTCACATGGGTGACTAGAGCCAATCATATTAATAATAATGTGTGTCTCTGAATGTATAGTTTTTCCTGTTTTTTCTAAAGTTCTTTTTAGCTTCGAATATAACCCAAGCCTGAAGTACATGTATTCCAAATGCCAGAACATACAAAGACCTTATCAGACAGTCTTTAGTATGCAGCTACAACTATGATTCTTGTTCTATTGTACCATACAAAATGGGGAAGGAAAATAAACTTGAATAATTGCATTTAACTTTAATTTTATTTTTTGATGCACTAAATTACTAGAAGTATTGATTTTAAGCATAATTTCAGTGGTACCTTCTCAACTTTTGTGAAAATAATACTAAAACCATCCCACTAATTGCAGCAATTCAGAAGTTCAGCTATCTTGATGAATATATATATTCTCCAGAAATACAATTCTAAGGTAGCTTCTTCACCAAAGTCTTCTCATCCTTCATATTGTTTGATGGTAGAGTGGTTTACAGTCTATTATTCTTTTTATTCTCAATCAACAAACATGTATTATATGTATCTCTAATGTAGAAGGTATCACGCTAGTTTCTTTCATGAAAAATTGGATATTTCTTCAACATGGATAGAAATTAACAGCCTTTTGTCTATCTTAAACACATATCTCACACATTTATACATTTTCATCATTAAATATTGGAAAATCATACTTTTTGACAAAATTATCAAAGATGATAATAGACAGGTAAGGCTGCTGCCAGAGTCTCAATAATTCTATTCTGCTACATCTGTTCATCACAGCACATTTAGTTCTCTACTTTAAAATCTATAATTCTGAGTTAAACATCACTGTAACTAACTTCCAAAATGCTTCTAAGTTGCAGCGCTCAACATCTGGGACCCTCATCCTCAAGATTCCTTTCTTACTTCTCAATACTTATTGCCTCAGAAATTCTTCCTATCTTTCTTGTGAGAACAAAATTTTCAGCATCTTTACCTATAGATCTTTCTCTCAGCCAAAAGAATAACAAATGTTTATTGAGTTCTGACTATGGGCCAAGAGCCCTCTTCAGTGTCTTATTGTTTTGTTTTGTTCTTTATTCCCTTTAAAACTTGAAAACTGTGTGATATAAGTTCTATTTCGCTTCTCATTTTACACATTCTATAATTGAGGCATAAATGTATTGAATAACTTGCCTACGGTCACATAGGTAGAAACTGGCCATGTTTAGATTAAAAACAAATTAATTCTAACTTCAAATTCTAAGTATGTAACCACTATAAAATGGTTGATGGATGGATAGATAGATATATAGATAGATCAAGGTAAACATTTATTGAATCATTCACTGTACAAATACGCTAAGCATTGTTCTGCACACTTTGTATACATCATCTCCATTTTTTACAAGAAAGAAATTCAAGAGAAGTTATTTGTTCAAAGCAAATTCAGGATTCACATACATATCTGTCTAAGCTCATTCATACCTGTCTAAAGGAACAGATGATCTACTAAATGACCATGAAATCAACTTCATGGGATAAAATGCTCTCAAGGCTCATTAAAATTGATGCTGCACTAATCTGCACATCTGTAAAAATCTCCTAAATAGTCATTCTACCTCTACACGTACTCTCTTTTTTAAAATTAATTTCTTCTTATTATTGCCATTACTATGTACTATTGTGGAGTGATCTTCTAAAGAAAAATGTATGATTATGTAATTCCTCTGCTTAAAACCCCTCAAAGGTTTTCCTTTAGTCTTTTGTAAACAGTTTTATTGATATACAATTCCTATAATTCTTTTGCTACAATATTCATTGATTTAAAATATATATTTAGGGGCCGGCTCCGTGGTGGAGTGGTTAATTTCAGGTGCTCCGCTTTGGCGGTCCAGGGTTTCACCGGTTTGGATCCTGGGCATGGACATGGAACTGCCCATCAGGCCATGCTGAGACAGCATGCTACATGCCACAACTAGAAGGATCCACAACCAAAAAAATGTGCAACTATGTGCTGGGGGGATTTCGGGAGAAAAAGAAGAAAAAAAGGAAGATTGACAACAGTTGTTAGCTCAGGTGCCAATCTTTAAAAGAATAAATAAATAAATAAAATGTATATTTAATATTTTTTGGTATATTCACAGAGTTGTGAATATTTCACCAAAATCTAAACTTGGGAAATTTTTAACACACATGAAATAAATCTCATTCTCATTAGCAGTCACTCTCCAAGCTCACCCAATCCAAATATCAGGCAACTAATAAGTTTTCTGTCTCTATTGATTTCACTATTATGGACATTTCATCTAGATGGAATCATATAATTAGTGACCTTTTGTGACTGGCTTCTTTCACGTAGCATAATGTTTTCAAGATTGACCCATGTTTTATTGTACAACAGTACTTCTTTCTTTGTTGCTGAACGACATAAGAATGTATGGATAGTCCACTTTTTATTAATCCTTTCACAAGTTGATGGACATTAAGGTTGTTTCCACTATTTGGCTGTTAAAGATAATGCTGCTATGAACATTCATGGGGAATTTCTGTGTGGACATATATCTTCATTTCTCTAGAGATGGAATGGCAAGGTAACTAAGTTTAACATTTTGAGAACCTTTGTTACACGGTACAACTTTTATATTACCACCAGCAATATATGAGGATTTTAATTTCTTCACATCCTTACCAACATTTGTTATTATTTGTCTTTGTGTTACCCATTCTAGTGAATGTACACTTATTTTGTAGTTTTGATTTCTAATGTCCTACTAATTAATGATGTTGAATATATTTTTCAATAGCTTTTCATATTGAAAAGATATTGAAAGTGTATTGGTCATTTGTATATCTACTTTAAAGAGATACTTATTCAGATACTTTGTCAATTTTTAATTGGATTTCTTGTTTTTTCATTGTGCTATAATAATTTTTTAAGTATTATTGATTCAAGTTCTTTATCAGACTATAATGTGAAAATATTTTCTCCATTTTGTAAGTGCAATGATGTTTACCAGTGACTGGGGACTGGGAGAAATGTGAAGATGTTGGCCAAAGGGTACAAACTTCCAGTTATAAGACAAGTTCTAAGGATCTAATGTAGTGAATAGCAATTGTAGCTAATAATATTGTATTAAAAACTTGAATGTTGCTGAGAGTAGACTTTAAATGTTCTCTCCTCAAAAAAAAGAAATGGTAATTATGTGACATGATCTCGGTGTTAGGTAATGCTGTGGTGGTAGTCATTTCAAAATATATAACACATTATACACCTTAAACTTATACAATGTTATATGTCAATTATATCTCAAATATGGGGAAAAAACTAACACAATAAAATGTCCATTTTCACCAAAATATCAGCAGATGCATGAAAAAACAGGAGAGCAGGGCCTGTACACAGGGGGAAAAATATTCAATCCAAACTTTCCATAAGGAAGCCCAGATGTTTGACTTACTAGACAAAGATGAAAATCAGTACCTATACATATATGTGTGTGTGTTTTGTCTAGAACTATTCAAAAAAGTAAAGGAAATCATGTATAGAAAATTAAAGAATATACATGGGTCTTTTTTTTAATCCATGAAATAAAAACAAAAAGAAAATTGAAGTAGTAATATTGATATCAGACAAAGCAGACTTTAAAACAAAAAGTGTAACAAGAAAAATAGAAGGGTATTACATAATGATAAAGGGACCAATCCAACAAGAGGGCGTAAAACTTGTAAATATCTATGCACACAACATAGAAGCACCTAAATACATCAAGCAAATGTTAATAGACTCAAAAAGAGAAATAGACAGTAACTGAATAATAGTAGGGGGTTTTAACACTCCAGTTACATGAATGGATAGATCATCCAGACAGAAGATCAACAAGGAAACATTGGCCTTAAATGACACATTAGACAAGATAGACTTACGAAATATATATTTACTAGATATATACTGCTGATGTATATAAATATAAATTGGTGCAGCCAGTATGGAAAAGAGTATGGTGATTCTTCAAATTATTAAAAATAGAACTACCATATGATGCAACTATTCCACTGATGGTTATTTATCCAAAGAACACAAAAACATTAAATCAAAAATAGTGAAGACTTGGAAACAAGATAAATGCCCATCAACAGATAAATGGATAAAGAGCAGGTGGTATACATAAACAGTGGAATACTACTCAGCCACAAAAAGATGAAATCTTTCTTGCCATTTGTGACAATGTCGATCGACCTTGATGGCATTATCCTAAATGAAATGTCAGACAGAGAAAGTCAAATACTGTATTATTTCACTCATGTATGGAAGATAAAACAATAACAACATCAAACAAACACATAGACACAGAGAATAGATTAGTGGTTACCAGTGGGAAGGGAGAAGGGGGTAGGGTGAATGACGTAAAAGGGTACATGTGTAAGGTCACAGTTGGAAAATAGACTTTCGGTGTTGAGCATGATGTAGTCTACACAGTAATCAAAATATAATGATGTATATCTGAAGTTTATATAATGTTATAAGCCAATGTTACCTCAATAAAAAATAAATAAAAAGAAAGAATTGATACAAAAATTTTAAAGAAAAAGGTGAGAATGAGGTCTCACTGCTATGGATTGAATTGTGTTCTCCTATAATTCTTATACTGAAGTCCAAATTCCTAATATGACTATATTTGTAGATAGGATAGGGCCTTTAAGGTTGTAATGAAGGTTAGATGTGGTCAAAAGGGTGAGGCTCAAATCCAATAGTACTACTGTCCTTATAAGGAGATGAATAGATACCAGATCCCCTCCCACACTTTTTCTCTTTCTGCATGTGCACAGAGAAAAAATTATGTGAGGATATGTTGAGAATGTGGCTAACTGTAAAGCACAAAAAGAGCTCTTACCGGAAACCTATCCTGGTGGCCTGTTCTGTCTGATCACCTGATCACCAACCTGGTTATCCTGTTCTACCAGCCTTCAGAGATGTGAGAAAATAAATTTCTGTTATTTAAGCCACCCAGTCTGTGGCATTTTGTTATGGTAGTCAGAGCAGACCAATATATTCACCAAATACAGAATATCAATGAAGAGATAAAAATTATAAAAGGTAACAAATAGCAATTTGGGGTTGAAAAGCACAATAACTGAAATAAAAATCTCAATAGAGGGGTGAACATCAGATTTGAGCAAGAAGAAGAAAGACTCAGTGAACATGAAGACATGAAGATAAGGTTATCCAGTCTGGGGGAAAGAAATAAAAACGAATAAAGATAAATGAACAAGTATTCAGAGACCTGTGTGACACCAAGCTCAATAAACTCCAAGTACAATAAACTCAAAGAGGTCCACAAATAGGCACATCATAATCAAGTGGTCAAAGACAAAGAGAGAATCTTGAAAGCAGCAAGGGAATAGCAACTCATCATGTATAAGAGATCCACAAGTAAGATTAATTATTGATTTCTCAACAGAAATGATGAAGGCCAGAAGGCACTGAGATGACTAAATCATGGTATATTTGATTTTTGAGAAACTGTCACCAAAAATTCTACATCCTGCAAAACTGTTCTGCAGAACTGAGAAAAAGAAACTAAGACCTTCCCACATAATGAAAAACTAAGCACATTTATCATTAGCAAATCTTACTTAAAAGAAATAATTGCAAATATCTTCTCCCAATTGTTAGGTTGTCTTTTCGTTTTGTTGATGGTTTCCTTTGCTGAGCAGAAACTTTTTAGTTTGATGCAGTCCCATTTGTTCATTTTTTCTTTTGTTTCCCTTGCCCAGTCAGACATGGGACTTGAAAATATGCTGCTCAGACCAATGTCATAGAGCATACTGCCTATGTTTTCTTCTAGAAGTCTCATGGTTTTGGGTCTTAGATTCAAGTCTTTAATCCATTTTGAGTTGATTTTGGGAGAAGATATTTGCAAACCATATATCAGATAAGGGGTTAATACCCAAAATACACAAAGAACTAATACAGCTCAACAACAAAAAAACCAACAATCCAATTAGAAAATGGGCAAAAGATCTGAACAGAGATTTCTCCACAGAAGATATACGATGGCCAACAGGCATATGAAAAGAGGCTCAACATCATTAGCTATCAGGGAAATGCAAATCAAAACTACAATGAGGTATCACCTCACTCCAGTCAAAATGGCTATAATTAACAAGTCAGGAAACAACAAATGTTGGAGAGGGTGTGGAGAGAAGGGAACCCTTGTTCACTGCTGGTAGCAGTGCAAACTGGTGCAGCTACTATGCAAAGCAGTTTGGAATATCCTCAGAAAATTAAGGATAGATCTACCACATGATCCAGCTATTCCACTGCTGGGTATTTATCCAAAGAACTTGAAAACACAAAGGCATAAAGATACTTGCACCCCTATGTTCATTGCAGCACTATACACAATAGCCAAGAGTTGGAAGCAACCTAGGTGCCCATCAAGGGATGAATGGATAAAGAAGATGTGGTATTTATACACGATGGACTACTACTCAGCCATAAGAAATGACGAAATCCAGCCAATTGTGACAACACGGATGGACCTTGGGGGTATTATGCTGAGTGAAATGAGTCAGAGGGAGAAAGTCAAATACCATATGATCTCACTCATAAGTAGAAGATAAAAACAACAACAAAAAACCACATAGCATTGGAGATTGGACTGGTGGTTACCATTGGGGAAGGGGGTAGAGGGGAGGGCAAAAGGGGTGATTAGGGTCACATGTGAGGGGATGCACTATAATTAGTGTGCGGGTGGTGAACATGATGTAATGTATCCATAATTTGAAATATGATGTACATCCGAAAAAAATAAAAATTAAAAAAAAGAAATAATTGAAGGAGTCCTTCATGAGAAAATTAAAAACGTCCAGCCAGTAACTCAAATTCATAAGAACTAAGAGCATTGTTAAAGGTAACTACGTATGTAAAAATATAACAGTTTAAATGTGTTTTCACTTAAAACTTTTCTTCTTTTATCTGATTTAAAAGATAACTACATAAAGCAATACTTGAAAACAGTGCTCCTTAGGTTTAGAAATTAGTTTTTACAAATTTATGTTCTCATATATTAAATCCTGGAACATTAGGAATTGAGTAAGTTGTGCAGGTGTACAACAGAAATCTGATGCATATTTGTAAAAGGACAACATCTATGCCAATAATGTTAATCAGACACCTAAAAGGTATAGTTTATTTCAGATTATTAATGACTATCTGGCATCTTTGTTGATTATCATTGCAGTTAAATCATGGTCTCAGGTTTATTTTTGGTAATAAAGCATTGTTATGCAGAAAAATGTGGGGGCTGGCCCAGTGGCACAGCGGTTAAGTGCACATGTTCCGCTTCAGCGGCCCAGGGTTCGCCAGTTCAGATCCCGGGTGCAAACATGGCACCACTTGGCACGCCATGCTGTGGTAGGTGTCCCACATATAAAGTAGAGGAAGATGGGTATGGATGTTAGCTCAGGGCCAGTCTTCCTTAAAAAAAAAGAAAAATGTGGGCCGGCCCTGTGGCCGAGTGGTTAAGTTCGTGTGCTCTGATGCAGCGGCCCAGGGTTTCACCAGTTCAGATCCTGGGTGTGGACATGGCACCGCTCATCAAGCCATGCTGAGGCAGGATCCCACATGCCACAACTAGAACAACCCACAACTGAAAATACCAGCTATGTACCGGGGGGCTTTGGGGAGAAAAAGGAAAAATAAAATCTTTTAAAAGAAAAAAGAAATGTGTTACTGGCCTTATAATATACAAAGATTTAATATGTGTAAAAAAGTAGAACAAAGGAGGGTGGAAGGAAGTGAACTATATGGGAGGAAACTTGATTGTATAATATTTAAAATAAGTTGGCATTAATTCCAACTATACATTTTATGTTAAGATATTAATTATAAATGGTAGAATGAGCAGAAAGAAAATAATTTAAATGTATAACCTAAGAAATGACAAATAATTTAAATGATGTAATAGAAAATATTTATTTAATTCAAAAGAAGGCAGTAAAGAAGGAATAGAAGGACAAAAATATGAGATATAATTTAAAAAATATCAAAATGATAGATGGAAAGCTACCTCAATGTATATTACATTAATTGTAAATGAACTAAAGTCTCTAGTCAAAAGACAGAGATTGGAGGAATGCATTCAAAACATGATCCAACAACATGCTGTCTACAAAACACATACTTCTGATTCAAAGACATAAATATTTTGAAAGCAAAAAGAAAAATATATAGTATGCAAACTAACAAGAAAAGCTGGAGTAGATATACTAATTATAAGACAAGATAAATTTAAAGCAAAATTGTTATGAGATAAAGGATGTTTTATAATGAAAAAAGCGTCAATCCTTCTGATATAGCGATTATAAACATCTGTGCACCTAATATAGGGTTCAATAATAAATGAAGCAAAAACTGACATAACTGAAGGAGAAATACACAACTCACCATCATAGTTGAAGACTTCAATATCTTACTTCCAATAATGGATAGAATAAATAGGCAGAAACTAGAAGACTTGAACTATGTGTAAAATGATTAGACTTAAGAGAGATCTACTATTCTCTGATAGAATACTCCACCCAATAATGGTAGATTGCATATTCTTCTCAAGTGCATCTGGGACATTTTTCACTATAAATTATATACTAGGCAAGCCTCAATACATTTGAAAGGTATGAAATCATGGAAAATATGTTCTCCCACCATAGCAGAATGAAATTAGAAGTCAATCACAGGAGGTAATTTTTGGAAATTTGCAAATACACCTAAATTAAACAACACAATTCTAAATGACCAATAGGTCAAAGAAAAAATCATGAGGAAAATGAGATAGTTATTTGAGATTGATGAAAACAAAAACACAACATTTCAAACCTTATCAGATGTAGATAAAGCAATGCTTTAAGAAATTTATTACTGCAAAATCCCTATATTAAAAAAGCAAAAAAGAATCTCAAATCAGTAATCTACCTTTTACTTTAAAAACCTGGCAATATGGGCTGGTCCAGTGGCATAGTGGTTAAGTTAGTGCACTCTGCTTTGGTGGACTGGGGCTTGCAGGTTCCAATCCTAGGTACAGACCCACACATTGCTCATCAAGCCATGCTGTGGCAGCATCCCACATATGAAAATAGAGGAAGATTGGCAACAGACATTAGCTCAGGGCAAATTTTCTTAATCAAAAAATAAAATAAAATAAAAACTGGTAATACAATGTCAAACTAAGCACAGAGCAAGCAGAGAGAAGGAAACGAGGAAGTAATATAGATAATATGGGAAATAAATCAAATAGATAATAGTAAAACAACAGAAAATCAACAAAACCAAAAATGTTTTTTGAGAAAATCAACCAAATTGGCAAAAGTTTGGCAAGATTAACCAATAAAACGAGTTATAAAACCCATATAACTAAAGTAAGAAATGAAAAAGAGGACAATACTACAGATCTTAAAGAAATAACTAAAACAAGGATTATAGTGGAATATAATAAATTGTCGTGTAACTAAACATTACATAAGGTATGTAAAATAAGCAATTTCCTAGAAAGACGCAAACTTCTGACTGACTAAATAAACAATAGAAAATTTGAATAGGTCTGTACCAAGTAAAGAGATTGAATTTGTCATCAAAATCTCCCCTTGAGCCCCTCCACCAAAAAAAAATGCCCAGCTTCAGGTGATTTCACTGGTGAATCTTAACACAAATTTTTGTAAAATAAGAATTAACACCAATCCTTCGCAAACTCTACTAAGAAATTGAAGAGAAAGAAATGCATTCCTATCCATTCTATGAGGCCTGTAATACCCTGATAGTAAAATCATACAAAGATGTCACAAGAAAAGTAAATCTAAAGCAACAGAAACAGAACAAAGAAAATAATAAAAAATGAAAGCAAAAATTATTGAAATTAAAAACAGGTAATTATTGAAAAGATTAGCAAAGTCCAAACTGAGTTCCTTGAACTATTAGTAAAATTGATAAACCTTGAATCAGGCTAACCAAGAAAAAGCTATTATAAACTACGAACAACAATAACAACAACACAACACCTGATGGTATTGGAGAACAATATATGCAACTTAGAATAAAACTAAGAAAAAATAAGACGAGCAAGGTAGACGTAGGAACTATTGATACACAAAGCAACATGCATGTATCAATGCCGAGTGAAATAAGCCTTAAAAAAGAGTGCGTATTCTATGATTTCATTGACATGATATTCTAAAATTAAACTCATCTATCTTTCTAAAAAGCAGAAGAGGGGTTGCATCTGTAGTATGCAGTACGGGAGGGGATTGCCTAGGAAAGGGCATGGAAATTTTCTGAGGTAATATTCTTGATAGTTTTGCATTTAACAGGTATGTGAATTTGTCAAAAGTTATCTAATAGTATTAATGTTGACATGACAATGTGAGGAACTCCATGGACCTGTTCCTCACTTAAACCAATGAAATTAATAAGGAGAAAAATACAACCACCATTTAACATTTCCAGAAATGGCCCTAAGGGCATACAGCAAGTGAAAAAAAAATCTATTCAAATAAATCTATGGAAATTAAGTAAGAAAAGCAACAATTGGTGGTACTGGAACGAATACCACTCCTTTACCACCCCTTTCCAGCTCAGTGAGATGAAAACTCCACTCCAGACTTGTGCATTAACAAATGTAGGGCTCCCTATCCCCCTAGACTCCATTTGGAGGGCTTTCTTCCTAGGAAGACCAGGACATCAGTGTTTTTCACTCTGTCCCCAACTACCTGTTTCTGAGGCTAAGTTCCACATGACTGTTGCGAAGAGATCCCTTCCGTCAAGCCAGCACTTGTGGAACACAGACTCTATTTGGGGCTTGGTAAAATTTACAATACTGAGGCCCCGACTGCTATTGCTACAGCTCATACTTTTCCTCTATCTTCCCATGGTCAACTTGCCTCTGTATATCTGTGTTCAAACTTCTCTCTTCATATAACACCAGCTATTGGATTAGGGCCCACCCTAATCCAACATGTCCTCACTTTAACTTGATTGCATCTGTAAAGACTTTCTTTCCAAATAACAAAAGTCATATTTACAGATTCTGCATGGACATGAGTATTTTGGGGTACTACTTAACCCAGTACATTTGGCAATTATAGCTTCAATGGAGTTTCAATTTGATTAAATTAGCCCATATAGTTGTGTGTGCCCCAGGGCACTGTTGAAAATAATAGAGTAATCAGTCATCAATTAGTGGAATTTAACAGCTGGATATGGGCAGGGAAAGAAACAAAGATGACTGCCCAAACCGCTGTCATCCTAGGATGACTGAGGGCATACACACAGTGTGGGTACGTAAGAGAGGAGGAACATAAGATGCTTCATACTGTAGAGGGCCATAGACTTCACTAAAATGAACCAGCTATTCACTAAACAAATAAATAGCAAATAACAATAACAAGACCTAGAGGAGGCAGGCAGTACCCAGAGTTGCTAGAATATATTATCTAAAATGTCCAGTTTTCAACAAAAAAAAATATGAGACAAGCAAAGAAATAAGAAAGTATAACATATACAAGGGGCAAAAAAGCAGGCAAAGAAACTCTGTGAGAGTGACCCAATGTGGTATTTAAGAGAAAAATGTATCAAAATATTTATTATAAATATGTTGAAAGAACCAAAAGAAATCATGATTAAAGAAGTAAAGAGGGGCCATCGCGGTGGTGCAGAGGTTAAGTGCACATGTTCTGCTTCGGTGGCCTGGGGTTCGCAGGCTTGGATCCCGGGTGCGGACATTGCACCCCCTTGGCATGCCATGCTGTGGTAGGCACCCCATATATAAAGTAGAGGAAGATGGGCATGGATGTTAGCTCAGGACCAGTCTTCCTCAGCGAAAAGAGGGCAATTGATGGCAGTTAGCTCAGGGCCAATCTTCCTCAAAAAAAAGAAGTAAAGAGAGATATGATGATAATGCTGCATGAAATAGAGAATATCAATAGACATAGAAATTATTAAAAATAATGAAAGGGAAATTCTGGAAAAGAAAAATTAAAAAGAAAAAACATGAAATGGAAAATTCACTAAAAGGACTTGAGTAGATTTAAACTGGCAGAAGAAAGAATTAGCAAATTTGAAGACAGATTTATAGAGATTATGCAGTCTGAAGAACAGAGAAAAAATGAGAAAAATAAACAGAGTTTCAGATATATGAGGGACACTTTTTTTACTTTGTTAACGTATGTATTTAAAAGTATTTGTCACTGCATTTTGACTTATATTCAAATCATTTAATATAATGATATTTGTTGGTAGTACTTTTAGTAAAATAGAAGTAAAGATAGTTTTTGCTGTGGCAACATATTTCCTTCTGGTATCTCTGAAAGGGAGGGGAGGGGAGGATGTAAAGGGTCTGAGAAAATCCTGGAATGGGGAGAGATGAACAGTAAGGCTTCTTTTTAGCCAATTAGTGTCCTGAAGCTGCATCTACTGTGACGGATATTTCTCAAGTTTACATGTGACAGCCAGGACTGCCTGGTCTATCTAACAGTATTTCCTTTCCAGCCAAATTTTTATATTTTTAAAATGTTCTTTAGACACTGAGGATAAAGGTACAAGTCATTCTGTGAAAAGCATCTTCTAACCTCTTTAAAGTTTGTGCCTTACTACTTGACCTTTAATGAATACATTTATATGGATTATAAAATAGAATCTACAGTCTATGCTCAGACTAGTATTTAATTATAATCATGTATAACAGCTTTCATATTTGTTTCAAAAAGTACAATTTTGTGGCCACCACCTGGAGTTGGGATGGATCTTTCCCTTCCCCCCAAATTTGGTTTTGGTGCAAAGACTGATGATGTCATAACAACACCAAGAGTGTACAAAGTTTTATTATTGTTGAGGGACACTTAAGAATACTAACATAGGGGCCAGCACCATGGCTGAGTGGTTAGGTTCACATGCTCCACTTCGACAGCTCAGGGTTCCACCAATTCAGATCCTGGGCACAGACCTAGTGCTGCTCATCAAGTCATGCTGAGGTAGCATCCCACATCACAAAACTAGAAGTACCTACAACTAGAATATACAACTATGTACTGAGGGGCTTTGGGGAGAAAAATAAAAAAGAGAAGATTGGTAACAGATGTTAACACAGGGCCAATCTTTGAGAGAAGAAAAGAATCTGCTTACCAAAGGACTATGCTGCATACTCTTAAAAAAAAAAAAAAGAATACTAACATATATATCATAGGAGTACTGGCAGGAGATGAGAGAGAGAGAGGAGAAAAAATATAGTTTAAAGAAATGATGGCTGAGGCTCTCTCAAATTAATTGAAAAAGATTGATCTACATATCAGGAATTTCAACAATCTTTAAGTAGAATGAATCAAAAGAGGTCCTCAAAAAGATACAACATAGTATAAATGCTGAAATTCAAAGACAAGGAGTACATCTTGAAGATAACAAAAGAAGAACACCTCATCACTTGCAAGGGAATACCAATAAGTTTAGTAGTTGACTTCTCAGGAGAAATAATGGAGAAGAGAAGGCAATAAGTCATACTCAAATGTTCAAACTAAAAAATGAAATGCTGTCAATCAAGAATCCTATATCCAGCAAAGCTATCATTTAAAAAATAAGAAGAAATAAAGGAATCTCCAGATAAACAAAAACTGTGACAATTTTTTCCAGCATACCTGCCTTACAATAAGTAACAAATTAGTAGAATCAGAAATAAAAGAGGGATATTACCTATGACCTTATAAAAGTAAGAAGGATCATGAAGAATACTATGAACAATTTTATGCCAAGGTAATAAATTAGAAAACTTAAATAAGCACATGAAAAGATGCTGTATATCATTAGTCTTCAGGGAAATGAAAACCAAAACCACAATGAGATACTAAATCACACCCACTAGAAATCACTAAAAGCAGTGATTAGAGAGAAATTTATAGCTTAAAATGCTTATAATAGAAAAGAGAAAGAGTTCCACTCAATAATCTAAGCTAGGCCTCTGTAAATTTTTCCATGAAGCACCAGAGAGTAAATACTTGGGATTGTGTCAGTGGAGTTCCCAGCCAACAATGAGCATCAACTGCCAGGCAGGTGAGTGAAGACATCTCAGGCTGATTCCTGCCTCAGCATTTGTCTCACCACCAGACAGGAACAGAGGTAAGCCTCTCCTCTTGTGTCCTGTTCAGATTCAAGACTGAAAGAATAATATGAGCATAATGAAATGGTTATTTTAAGCTGTTGTATGTTGGGATAATTTATTACTCAGAAATATTAGCTGTAACATGAGAGTAAAATGTTACTAGACATAAACAAATAATACTGACATTCTATTAGGACTATGATTAATTCAAAATCCAACATATATATTCCATTCTTCTCACAAAAAGTTATTTTAAAATCTATGCACCAATTTCTGGGGAATTCTGAGCTGCGTAAATGGCTTTATTTCTCTCCAAAGTAGGCTGATCACTAAAAATAAGAAAGACACTATGCCATTCAAATAACACACATGAGTCTAGTATCACAAGTTAGATGAAATGTTAAAATTAAAACCCACAGAGACAAAAAAATGAAAAACTTTTACAAGCTGTCAAAAATATCTCATCATTTCACCCAGTTTTCTTTAAGTCTCAGTGGAAGAGAAAATATAAAGAAAACATCAAAGAACTGTCTTGGAATAGATTAGCATATTTTCCCCAAATAAATTATATCTGGGTAAGCTAATTATAAAGTAAAATTAGATGTTATAGGATGGTATTTTATATCAAATATATAAATCTTCCCTTTTTAAAAAAAATAGACTATTAGAGAAGTTTGAGGTTCTCAACAAAATCAAGTGGAAAGTAGAGTTCTCATATACCTCTTGCCACTATACACACAGACACACAGACAAAATCTCTCCCACTATCAACATCCCACACTAGAATGTAAGATCTGTTACAACTGATGAAGCTACATTGACACATCATCACCCAAAGTCCATAGTTTAAATTAGGGTTCACTCGGCGTACATTCTTTGTATTTTTGACAAATGTCTAATGACATGTATCCACAATTGTAGTATACAGAATTGTCTCACTGCCCTAAAAATCCTCTGTCCTCTGCCTGTTCATCCCTCCCTCCTACCCTCAACTACTGGCAACCACTGATCTTTTTAATGTCTCCATATTTTTGTCTTTTCCAGAATATCATATAGTTGGAATTATACAGCATGTAGCCTTTTCAGATCACCTTTCACTCAGTAATATGCATTTAACTTTCCTCCATGTCTTTGCATACCATGATAACTCATTTTCTTTAGAGCCGAATAGTATTCTATTGACTGGATGTATCACGGTTTATTCATTCACCTTCTGAAGAGCATCTTGGTTACTTCTAAGTTCTGGCAATTATGAATAAAACTGTTATAAACATTCATGTGCAGGTTTTTGTGTGGACATAAATTTTCAACTCATTTGGGTAAAAAGACAAGGAGAGGGACTACTAGATTATATAAAAGTACATTTAGTTTTGTAAGAAACTGCAAAACAGTCTTCCAAAGTGGTTGTATCATTTTGCATTCCCACTGGCAATGAATGAGAGTTCCTGTTGCTCCGCGTCTTCATAAGCATTTGTTGTCAGTGTTTGGATTTTGGCCATTCTAATAGAGGTGTAGTGGAATTTCATTGTTTAATTCACAATTCCCAGTGGCATATGGTAAAAGTCATAGGTCCCTTTGGGGAAGGCTAGGGGAAAGATTAACAGTATAAATTTTTGGTAGTGTACCAGGGCCCTGCCTCATGGGGACTCAGCCACCCCTTCATTCAAGGGGTTCTGGGTTTGTAAACTGACTCAAATCTCAGAGTTGATTGAGGGGCCATGATCTTATTTTTATGACTCAGGTTAGACTTTTGTTCACTTGACCTAGAACTTTTCTGCTGATACAGATCAAGTAAGAATTTAACAGGCTTCCTATCTATTTCACTTCAAGGAATACCATGATGCATTAGCTGATGCCAGAGGTCTGCATGAGTCAGACAATTCTGATTGTTGTTGCAACTTTGCTATTACGATAACCGCACACACTTTGCCTTTGTTGGTTGAGTGCCACCCACTTGGTTCCTGCCCCCTGGGATTCAATTACTCTCATTGTACTTTGGTTTCCCAATTCAGTGGCAACAATTTTCAATCTAATTTATGACTTATAGAAAAGAGCTATCACAGAGCTCTTCAAAAATGCTGGGGCTCCACTCACAAATCTATTTTTCACAATACTGGTGAAAAGTATGTCTCTCGATCCTCCCAGAGTGAGTGTGTAGGTTGCAAATGACAAATCCACTCTAACTTTCCAGTCTTCCTAAGACTTTGAATCCCTTCCTCTATATCAAAACAAGGCAAGTCCAGCATTTCCAATTCACTTACTGTGGGCCACATTTGGGTCCATGTTTCAGTCAACCAACTAAACAGAGCCCTTTCTAATTCCACAACCTGCAATGTTAAAGGCAGAATATCTACTTAAATGAGCTTATAGCAACATAGTCAGCTGGTCCAACCTGGTATTTCCTCTACTATTATCTTACGCTCTTAGTATCCATTCCCACACGTTCCGTGGATGTCTGTCTGTATAAGTCAGAAAACTCAAGTAGTTCATTTGTAGTGTGGTGCATCTCTAACGGGTCCCCCTTATAGCTCATCTTTAGGGGTCTGCTGGGACTTGAGTCTAGATATGAGTCTAGATATAATTCTAGAAGCAAAGAGGGATAGTGGGAGTGGGTCCTAAGAAGAATCAGCATTGTCTTACATCACAACTGCCCCAGGGGATGCCATTACCATTTCCTCAGGCAATGAAGGATTAATCCCTTCAGACTGGGCTGGACAATCCAATACCACTGGGGATGGTGATGCCACTTATTCTGGGGTTGGGGAGGATGCTTCCACTGGCAAAGAAGACTCATCAAAATTTAGGGGCTCAATGTCTTCAGCTTCATCAATGTCTTCCCAAACGTCTACATCACAACATACAGGATTGCATTATTTCCCAATTAGTGCACTCATCTTAATAGTAGACACTATGTGAGACTGGAAGTTAAGCTTTCACTGTAATTCAGCCAGTTACAGGATGACAGTCTATGTATGATTTTCAGCAATCTCATCCTTACAGCTACAGAAGAAAATGTCTTTCAGGGCACACTTGGAAGCCTTCAGGTTATTATGCAGTGCTTTAGTTAGGAATTTGAATCCATGAGCTCACCCTTTTCTTTCACCACTTTGTCCAGCTACATTAGGAGCAACCAGCCAACCTCACTATATTCATTAGGTTTCCAAAATTGTTCAAAAGTATCATGTACAGTCACCCAGCTCCTTGTTTCTTGTTTGTTGTTCATTAAGAGTATCCACTGTAGATATTTTGTGTATTTCTATTACTAATTCACACCATGGACTATCAGTGCTCTCTTTACCACTGGAAATAGATTTATCGTCTTTACATATAATCTGATTAGAGATGCGGTTCCAGCAACTCCAGAACTAATTCTGAAAATTCATCTTTAATATTCTGTTCCTCTAGAACCACTTTCTGTTTTGTAAGTACTTGGCTTATGTGATTATGTAGGCACAGAAGTCCTATGATCTGCCACCTGCAAGCTGGAGACCCAGGAGAGCCTGTGGTGTAGTTCCAGGCTGAGCCTGAAGGCCTGAGAATCAAGAGAAATGATGGTGTAAGTTCCAGTCAAACTCCAAAGGCCGGAGAACCAGGTCAGTTGATGGTGTAAATTACACTCCAAATTCAGGAGAAGATCGATGTCCCAGCTCAAAATAGTCAGACGGAAAGAGAGTAAATTGTCTTTTACCCATCTTTTGTTTTATTCAGCCCTCCACAAATTAAATGAGGTCTACCCACATTGGAGAAGGCAATTTGATTTACTCATTATCTCATCCAGTAACACCCCCATCAACATACCCAGAATAAAGTTTAGCCAAATATCTGGGCACCTCATGTCCTACTCAAAGTGACACTTAAAATTAACTATCACAATTACTTCAAATATTTTTTTCTGTTTCTTTATTCTCCTTCTGGTATTTCCATTGAATGTATGCTACATATTTTGTAGTTGTCCCATAGTTCTTGGATATTCTGTTCCACTTTTTCAAGTTTATTTTCTCTTTCCTTTTCAGTTCTGGAAGTTTCTATTGACATAGTCTCAAGCTCAGAGATTCTTTTCTCAGCTGTGTTCAGTCTACTAATGAGACCATCAGAGACATTCTTCATTTTTCTTACAGTTGTTTTGATCTGTAGCATTTCTTTTTGATTCTTTCTTAGAATTTCCATCTCTCTACTTACATTACCCATCTCTTCTTGCATGTTGTCTACTTTTTCCATTAGAGCCTTTAGCATATTAATCAGTCTTTTTATATTTCTGATCTGATAATTCTAACATCCCTGTCATACCTGGATCTGGTTCAGTTGGTTGATCTGTGCCTTCACTGTGTCTTATTACCTTTTTGTATTCCTTACAATTTTTTTTGTTGAAAGCCAGACATGATGCAATAAATAAAAGGAACTGTGGTAAATAAGTGTTTATTGATGAAGTGGTATGGTATGGGGGTGGGTAATCGTTCTGTAGTCCAATGCTTAGTTCTCAGTCTTTTAGTGAGCTTGTGTCCCAGAGCCATGAACTTCACAAATATTTAATAGCTCCCAACCCCTCTCAACTGGCACTGGATAGCTACAGGGGCCTAGAGTTAGGTATTTCCTTTCACGCAGGTTGGTTGGTTAGGCTCTGACAAAACCCCATCAGGGTAGGCTCTGGTAAAATAACTTCTCTTAAAATCAGACATTTTCAGAAGAATGGAATGGGTTAGTGTATTTCAAAATGTTTACTTTTCTCTTTCCCCTGCCAGAAGTATGAAGGGTTTTTCTTTGATCTTCACTGTGAGAACTTGGTAGAGTTCTTAGAGGTAAAACTCACAAAAGTTAGGATGCACATCCATAAGACTGGGCCCACCTGGAGTTTTTAACTCTCAGACTTACATTGAGCCTTCAGCAATTTGTCAGTTATAGATTAGTTTTTCCTACCCTAGTAGTGATTTGCATTAAAGTTTATGCCCGTGAGTTTCTGCTCAGGTAAGTTGTGATTTTCTGTATCTGTCTGACCGTCTCTCTAATTTTTGGAGCTGAGGATCACCCTATGGCCTCATTTTATTGATGGTTCGAAGAAGAATTGTTGATTTGGGGGTTGTTAAGCTTTTCACTTGTGGTTAGTTTAGAGTTATGACTTTCAAGCTCCTGACAGACAGTACTGGAAACCAGAACACTTAAATCTTTTTTTATAAATCATATTTTCTTACTTTCTATATGATTATTTGGCACTCTGCTGCCTTGAGGTTTAACATTATTTTCAAGGAGACACAATTGTAGGCAAGCTATCTACCACTTCTATAGTCAGATATACCATTTTTTAATACTCACCCTAAATAGCTCACTAACTACATTTAATAAATATACATCATTTAGATATTCTATTTTAACTGTAGTCTTAGAGTATATTTATGTACTACAGATTATTTAATAAATGGGAAAACATTTGTTTTTTTTAAAATGTAAACAGTTTCATCCAATATAAACTCATTCGGGTGTGAGGGGCTTGTTTACTGCTCTATCCAAGCAACTGGAACACTATGTGACCTGTAACAGCACTCAATGAATATTTTTAAATAAAAAAATGAGGAAGGAAGACAATATGTGTTGGCTACTATTTCTAGAATCTTAGTTAAGAAAAGAGATAGTACAATAGAGGGGTACCAGATCAAGAAATATTGCTCTTTGATTATTTTTAGCATAAAAACATCTATAGCGAAAGATATACTAGAGAAGGAGGAATTGACAATAAAGGGAGGAGAAGTTATTTTGTGGAGTAAAGATCCAAAGAAGACAGAAAGATGTTTTATACAAATCTTGAAAAACGTAAAGGATGTTTCCCCTTCCTCTTAATGTAGATAACTTTTATAAATGCTGGAAGATGAGTAAACGTGATGTAAATGACATGTAATCCATCTAATCATCTCAAGCATTTTGGTTAAGTAAGAGGTGAGGCCATTTACCGACTCTGATAGGATTTGAGAATGGGTTCAATAGTAGGGGTGCAATTCTAAAAGAGTAGTTTTAGGTAATATCCCAACACAAATTTTTATTTAATAATCCTTCCAGAGCCAGCCCTGTTGGCCTAGTGGTTAAAGTTCAGTGCTCACTGCTTCAGTGGCCCAGGTTCACTTCTCAGTAGTAGAAGCACACCATTTTCTTGTCAGCTGCCATGCTGTGGTGGCAGCTCACGTAGAAGAGCTAGAGCAACTTACAACTAGGATATACAACTATGCACTGGGGCTTTGGGGAGAAAAAAAGAGGAAGATTGGCAATAGATGTTAGCTCAAGGAAAACCTTTCCTTGCAAAAATAAATAAATAAATAAATAAATCCTTCCATGGCTGCACGATTTGAAAAAACATGAAAGAACATTTGCTGAGTATGATAGGTACTCAGATATTTTTTGCAACTATTCACATTTCAGATCTGTCATAATTTCTCTTAGATTTGTAGACTTTGCAAAAAATGTATACAAAAGAGATCATGTAGATATTCTACTTTTAATAGAAATAAAAACATAAAAAACCTAGGAATAAACATAACAGAAAATGTTCAGGGCCTATTTGAAGGTTTTAGTTATATAATTATATAGGTATATACTATATACTAGCTATGAATCACTTTTTTTCCCCTTGCCAGCACTTACACTTCTAATTTCAGTTTCTTGTCTCATAATATTGGTGAAGATTTCCAGAACTTTATTAAAAATATGGTTGATAGTGGCTATCCCAACTTAGTTCCTGACTTCAACAAAAATTCCTTCTCTCCCTAGGTTTTCAATAATAAAATATTTTAGCTATTAGTTCACAGAGCTATCGTTTTGAAATATGCCATACAGTAAGTACTGTTCCAAATATTTTTACATGAATTATTTCATTATATAAATTGTCTTATAGTATCCCAGGATGTAATTATTATTATTTTCTCAATTTTGACTATTGAAGAAATTGAGGCAAGGAATGTTAATTAACATGCTCATGATTTAACTTTTAAAGTGTGGAGCTATAATTCAAAAATATATCAGTCTTCTTCCAGAGTATACATTTTAACTATCTTTCTATCCCTTAATTACTCAATTGTTTCAAAGAATTATGCTGATATTCACCTAATGCCATTTCTGACAAAACAATTATATTCATTTCTTTGAATTATGAATGTGGTTAATTATACTACTATTTTCAAAGAGAACCACTCATGCATCCCTAAGATAAGAGTTTAAGATATCTCACATTGAACAGAAGGATGATTTTGATAGGTTATAGGTAGAGAGTGGCTAAGGGATAGAGATGTGAGTGACTAAATAATTGGAAACTCAAGAATACTGATAAGCTAATATATTGGTTAGTAATTTACATAGTACAAGTACTGAGATCAACCAAGACAATGGTGACCAATGAGTGGAAGAGAGATCATAAACCAGATACCAAAACTTCAATCAACAGTGCTGAATCACCAGAAGGTTGGAAGATGACAGTGATTAAGAAGAATAAAGGTGGTATTTTAGGATTTTGTGGGTCTTATATTACTTTCCTAGGTCTACTATAACAAATTACCACAAATGGGTGGCTTAAAACAACAGAAATTTATTCTCTCATGGTTCCGGAGGCCAGAGTCCATAATCAAGATGTTGGCAAGGCCATCCTCCACTCAAAGGCTCTAGGGAAGAACCCTTCCTTGCCTCTTCCAGCTTCTGATGGCTCTAGACATTCCTTGTCTTGTGACTGCATAACTCCAATCTCTGCCACGATCTTCTCCTTTTCTGTCCCTCATAAGGACAGTTCTCACCAGATTTAGGGCTCACTAGATAATCCATAATGATCTTAACTTGAAATCACTAACTTTATATCTGCAAAGTTTCCTTTCCCAAATAAGTTCACATTCACAGGTTCTGGGCATTAGGATGTGGACATATATTTTTGGTGTCCATCATTTAACCCACCACAGGCTTCAAAGGAAGATATTGGAAAACTAGACTATGCTATAAGTACAAACAGTTATATGAAAGCATAGAGAAAGAAGCAACTAATCTTCGGTCCTTCATTCACATCCATATCCATCCTGACTTGGTATAGTGGGAAGAAATTTTCTTCCTCCTGTCTAAAAGTAATCAGTAGAGGAAATTATAATGAAAGGATAACTGTACATTTGAAATTTAACTCTAATTTTCATGTCTGTCAACAGACATTCTAAATTTCTATACAATTCATATTGATAATGCTCACCAATCTACCATCTCTCTGGAGGTGACAGATCAGAATCTTAGAAGAGGAAATAAGACATTATGTTTATGTATTGTAGAAAATGTTTACAACTGTTGAGAAACACTAATTCCTATGAAACCCATTCTGATACGTGTGTGAATATGTGTGTCTGTGCTTGTGTTACTGTAGCTATTTTGAATGTCAATGCCTTGCCAACATCTTGATTCAGGCATGCTATAAATACATATTTTACCTACAATTCAAATTTTTATTTCAAGCCTCTTATTTGTTGAGGGAAGTTTGGGGTTTCTCCATGCCACCAGAGTAAGGCTAAGTTCCAGCGTGTTGATGTAATTCCAAGGCATCAACATAATGTGCTCATATGGTTCCTGAATAAGCTTTCATATCAGAATTTCAGCCAAAATTCCATAATCCCAGTTAGCCCTCAGTCTTGATTCACATAGGCCATCAAATTGATGGTCTTTCTGTCTACTAGGTTTCTTCAGGATCAGAGGCTTTCTCCTTTACACCAGCACCGTGGTGAGGGCATAATAATTCTCTTTTCCCTCTTGCATTGCAGCATAGGAGTCTCTGATACACAGGATCCAACTATCCCTGTATCTCCACAAAACCATCTGAGGCCTTACTGCCTTTCTGGAACTCTGTATAAAAAACAGAGTGCATGACCCACCCTTCAGACTCAACATCTATTTTTTCATCACTTTCTTTTGATCTCTCCTATTGTATTAATTGTAATATTATTTTATTATGTTCAAAATTTCTGCTCTTACTCATGACTTTCCTCTTAAGTATTTCACTTTGTCTAGAGTCCTCTATTTTTCCCTAACCCCCAGGGCTTACATTTTAGAATTGTGGAAAAGTTCTTTATTTTTGTGTTCTAGTTATATCTTTCTTTTGAGGCAATGATTGAAGAAGGACCTAAGGATGTGAGTGGTGTAAGAAAGGTAAATTCAAAGAATATGATGATAAGTATATTATCGCTCACCAAATATTCCATGTGCTCCTCAATATTTGTCAAGCACCTGGTGATGCCACGTAAATAGTTCTGGCCAATGGTTTGTTAGTGTAAATAATTTGTATCACTTCCTTACCCAAGCAATTATTTGTCAGTACACAACACTCTCTTCTCTTCTTCCACTGCTGTGTGGTAATCATAGAATCATATATTGAGACGTTGGTACCATAATGAAATCTATCTTGGTAACTAAGTCATATACGGAGGGTAATTGCTCTGGAGAATCACTTAATGTGTATTGGACTTTACATGACTGAAAGAAAAAGCTTTGTATTGTTAAGCTACTGAAATTGTGTCATTTGCTTATTATTGCAGCATTACCTAGTCTAACTTGAGTAATAAAAGAGTAAACAATACTTCAGTTAATATATAAACATAATATTTTAAAATATTATTTACCTATATACCTACCTATCTGCTTATCTATCTATAAGCACATGTGCACGTACACACACATTAACCTTATGTTTCTCAGCCAGAACCCCATTGATGGGTTATTAGTCTTTTTAAGTTTCCCCAGGACAAGTTTTCCACTGACAATAAGTAAGTAGTAGAAAAGTTATACGGAAAATAAAACTAAATCATAGGTGCAGTTTTATTCTACACAAGTGACAGAAAAAGAAATTAATTTAGACAAAAGCCAAGCTATAGAAAATGAACAATTTGGCATAGAGATTAGTCTCTTCTTCGAGCCCAAGGTGAATAGATGAAGTAGACAAACTGAAGTATAAACAGAAATAGATAAATAAAACACTGCACATAAGGAAGCACATTCTGGTAAGATTATAAATTTTTTTAAATGGATAAGCCCACAGAGATTTTGCGATATTAGATGAGAAATTAGCAAGACTCAGGCAAAGGATTTTTATGAGAGAAATAGAAGAACTAATTAAAAATAAATCATAATATTAAGAAGTTGTTTATGCTTAAGGAAAGGAAGAGAAAATGGAGCAGGAAACATAAATAGAAAATTGATATGAAATGAGAGAGTGTAGTTAGTAACAGCAGTAGAGAAGAAAAAAAGTATTATAAAAAGGCAATGCCTTCCAGGTTTCAGAATAACTCAGGAAAACATTCTATGGCTCAGTTGTATAGTTTAGGAATTAAACAACAACAAACAAACAAACAAAAATAGTAATTTTTTTTCTGTGTAGTGAATATTTGAATTAAGTCAGGCTGGGGGCCAGCATGCTCTTGCTCACTCTGCCTTTTCACATGTGTTCTCACCCTTTGAAATGTCCTCCCACTCATCCCAACCCCATTTTGTAGACCAGACTACTATTCAGCTTTGAAAATTCAGTTCAAATTTTTTACATTCTTTCCTTCTGTTTCCTCTTCGCTCTCCACTAGCACTCTGTAGATACCTCTACCAGCAACATAGAATCATATTATAAATGATCTATTTTCATATCCAAATCCTTCACTAAACTATGAAATCGAGTAGAGAAGGGAGAGTGTATAGTCATTTTGTAGGTCCAAAAATTGAGTACCTCTTGGCTGGCACATAACTCGAAAAAATATTTGTTGGATAACATTCAGATTCTTTGGTGCATAAATTTCTTCTGTTTGATGAAGCTTATGTTACAAGAAATAAAAAACAATACAGAGTAGGAATTACGGAGGAAGAATAAGAAAAACATACTTTGACCAAGTTAACAATTTACTCAAATCTTGCATGCTCAACTGAACAACTCGCTTGCTGCTTCATTTTCCCACACACGACCCAATTAATTGCTAAAATTGCTTCTTAAATACAATCTTTGGAACAAACACTCAATTGGAAATTATGAATTTAATCAGACCTATGACTTATTTTCCAGATGCACCTGTATTTATGCATATAGTAGGTAAAATTCTTATTCATGACCATTTTTTGAAATATTTATTTGACACACAGTATAAGCCAAAAGATAATTTGATTAAGTCATTCTTACCCAAGTGCTGCACATGAAAGATTTGGGCCCAACATATCGGAAAGAGACTGCAAGCCTTCATTTGTATTTCTTCACATAAGAAAATATAAACCCAAATCTATATCCTTCATTTTCTTGGAAACATGAGCTCCTACCATCTCATAATTCCCAATAAAGCCACCATTGTCAGAGACATTATTACTAATTGGCATATCATTTTATATAGCAAAAAGTGAAATATTAGGATCCTAAAACACTATTTCTCTTTTATAAATAATTCTAATAACTATGGTGATTTGTAGTCAATGTATATAAAGAAAAACAGTGCCTCTTTGTAAACGCTCTAGGGTACTTGCACAAAGCGCTGCACAGGGATTTTGCTGCCTGAAGTCCATTAATATTAATATGAGTCACACAGCAAAATCCCTGTGCATTGCCCTGAAAAGTACTCCACTGCATGTAATTGGGAATGATTTTTTTTAATCAGCTCTCTTCCTAGAAGCCTGCTGCTAGTGACAGCAACACCCACTATTGCTAACACATTATCAATGCTTTATTCTGAGTGGTTACTCCTGGACAGACAAGTGCCTATTCTTTCACTAAAATATAATGGCTTGAGGGGTATTTCTATCAGTTCTCATCTCAGCTGATCATGTTTCGCATGGTTATATACCTAACAACACTGGATAATGAACTCACCTCACTATCCATTCTAGTGGACGTTTGTTAGAAAGACTACATTGCTAGACAATGTATTTTGCATTCTGTCCTGAAGAGAGCTTGGAACAAAAGAAAACATGCTCAGTCATTTCCCAGTGATTTAGCAAGAAGAAAGTTCCCCTTCATTTTTTAAGCAAAATATGCCAGACAGAGAAAGACAAACATTGTATGATTTCACTCATATGTGGAATATAAACAAACTTATGGACAAAAAGCACAAATTAGTGGTTCCTGGGGGAAGAGGGGTGGAGGGTTGGCACAAGGGGTGAAGGGGCACACTTATATGGTATATGACAAATAATAATGCACAACTGAAATTTCACAATGTTAAAAGTTATTATGACCACAATTTTAAAAATTTAAAAAAAAAAGACTCCAGAACGAAATTTTCTCTACAGTAAAAAAAAATTTAAAAAGATGAAGAAGAAAGTTACCCTTGAAACTGCCATGGTAAAAAGTAAGATATCTTATATCTATTCTATCTTTGTCTACCTATCAGCTCATGGAGCTTTGGATATGTTCTTTGAGAGATTTGGAGATTGAGATGGGTTTTGTTTTTGAGCTCAGCAGAAGGTGTTGAAGTAGGAGAGAAAAGGGAGGAAATTGCTACTGGATGACTGCTATGGACTGAATGTTTGCGGACCTACTCAAATTCATATGTTGAACCCCTAACCTCTAGTGTAACTGTATTTAGAGACAGAGCCTGTGAGGAGGTGATAAAGGTTAAAAGAGGTCCTACAGGTGGGTTCCTAATCTGATAGGGCTAGTGCACTAACAAGAGGAAGAGACATCAGAACTCTCACTCTGCTCCATGAGGATATAGCAAGAAGGCAGCTGTCTGCAAGCCTTCCTGGAAGAGAGCCCTCACAGCAACCAAATTGCTCATTACCTTGATCTTAGTCTTCTCAGCCTCCAGAACTGTGAGAAAATAAACTTCTGCATTTAAGCTATTCAGTCTATAATATTTTGTTATGGCAGCCCAAGCAGACAAATTTAAAAAAAAAAAAAAAGAACAAAGATGTCAAATGTCAGTTTGCCTTTGTCTCCAATTTGGAATGCAAAAAGCTCATAAAGAAGTCACTTCATTATAGAGTGTTTCTGACACTTGAACATGATTCTGAGAAAGCACATACCTTATAAAGACTTAACTGCAAATGAATAAAACAAGAACTGGTTTTCTGGGCCATTGTCTAGGTCAAGCAAAGAGGTTTCTTAGGTTGACTACATTGTTTTTGTTGTTCCTTCAACTGGCATTTTATTTTTATAAAATTGAATTTATTCTCTTTAGTCATTCTTAGTTGTCTCCTACATACTCCATTTTTCTTCTTTTGAGAGAAAGTAAGATTATAATTCTCTTCTCATGTGTTCCTTCATAGAGGCTCACTATCCACTCAAGAATAAGAGAGGTCTACTAGAATTTTTGCCCAAGGTACCCCAACAGCAAAGACTAGCCCTAACATTTCTATGCAAATATAATGCAAAAATATTGCGAATGGGTTAAATATGTATTAAGAGGACTTCTTTGTAAGATGCTTAAAGCCAACTCTGCTCAAATATCTAGCACTTTCTTGGAAACCATCCCTTCTTCCCAGAGCCACCGTGACCTTTCCTGACTTCCTTTCAGCCATCAAAATTTATTATATTGTGTTGTATTCCCTGGGAACTTGGTAGGTGAATTAGCTCATTCAAGTGAAATGGTAAGTGGACGTTGTCATCTCAAAACATTACTTTGCTCCTAGTAAGCAAAGGGCACTTCAACAAGGTATTTGGAACTTTAGGATAAAGATCAATCTATTCAAAAATTCAGACAACATTTCAAGGCAGTGAAAGAGATATTTTGGGGCAGGATTTTCAAAACACTAATTTGCATCACATGAGAATCTATTATTTATTGTTTTTTTCCTGATATTACTAAAAACATTAATCATAAATGCATGCTTTACATACGAAACAAAAGAGACAATTCAAATACATTCAAGAGTTAAAACAAGGAGCCAATCTATCCTTGAATAGATTCTAAATAATGCAGGCCAACTTTTAGATACCTTACATTTATCTAATAAGAAAGTAATTACATGCAGTGAAAAAAAGTGAGCTACTGGAATCTCGATCTCATAAAGCTCACTATTTCCCACAAGAATATTACCAGAGAAGATGATTTTTCTTTGCTTCAATTTTATTTTATTTTATTTTTGAGGAAGATTAGCCCTGAGGTAATATCTGCTGCCAATCCCCCTCTTTTTGCTGAGGAAGATTGGTCCCAAGCTAACATCTGTGCAAATCTTCCTCTACTTTATATGTTGGATGCCTACCATAGCATGGCTTGATAAGCCCTATGGAGGTCTGTTCCCAGGATCTGAACCAGCAAACCACAGGCTGCTGAAGCAGAGTGTGTGAATTTAACCACTACACCACTGGGTCAGCCCCTGATTCAATTTTACATACATACCTTCCACGATTTTTCTTTTTTTTTAAAGATTGGCACCTAAAAACTGTTGCCAATCTTCCTTTTTCCTTCTTCTTCTCCCCAAAGCTCCCCAGTACATAGTTGTGTATTCTAGTTGTGGGTGCCTCTGGTTGTGCTATGTCGGACACCACCTCAGCATGGCCTGATGAGCAGTGCCATGTCTGCACCCAGGATCTGAACCAGCAAAACCCTGGGCAGCTGAAGTGGAGCACGTGAACTTAATCACTGAGCCCTGGGGCCAGCCTCTCCATGATTTTTCGATGACAAAAGCAGCTGCTTATATGATAAGAATACTAGAAAATATTGGAACATTTTTCCCTCAAAGATATATTTGAAGTGAACATCCTAACAATGAACACTTAGTCCAATTGTTACTGCTAATATTATTCTACTTGTTCCTGATGATAAAGATGTATTTCTACAAAACCCCAACAGCAACAAAGAAAAAAAAAAACAAGCTAAACAATACAATAAGACCAAGAGATTGTTTATAACATTGTGTTCTTTCGTCTTTAGATTGCATCCTAGACAAAGTATTGCTTATCATTCCTGAGATAATAGAAATTTGTATTTTTTCTCAATTATTATAATGTGATTTCTGTGTACATAGAAATCGCCTTCATATCTATAGTCTCTGCATCCATATCCTTGACCCCCTAAGAGCATAGTACCTTAAACGTAGTAGCCAATTAGGAGAAGATTGTCGAGAAATTGAATTCCTTCCAAAATAGTGGATCAGAAAAAGACTTTACTTTGCAGGAACATAAAACATTTAAAATTCTAAGACTGTATTTATGTTATAGCTTTCTTTTTCAATTACAGAAGCAGTAAAAGCTCATTATAACAAGTTAAACAAAAAAATGTGTGTCAATGAAGAAGGTAAATAATTTCCCTTTCTTCATCTAATCTCAGAGATTTTCTTTCCACACATTTCCTACATTCAAAAACATATATGAACATAAATATTTTCTTCTATTTTGTACCAAACAATATATTATACAAATTATTCCATATTTTTTACAATAAAAACTATATCAAACATAACTTCTGTGGGCCAATACATTCAGATGTAATATGCGATATATATTAACTGCCAAACATTCCATTGCTTATATATACTATAATATTTTTAATCTTTACCCTACTGAGATATTCAGGTTGTTTCCAGTTTATATATCTTTAAATGATTATAAAGGAAAAATCATTATATATATTGATTATTTTATTTTTATATAGTACATTCCTAAAACATAGATTTTGGGGTCAAAGTGTGTGTCACTTTAAAATTAATAGGTACTTTCCAATTATTTTCCAACAAAAAAGGCATTAGTTTTGACTCAGATGTGGAAGACAAACAAACACATGGATAAGGAGAGATCAGTGGTTACCAGAAGGGAAGGGAGTTGGGGCAGGGTGCAAGGGGTAAAGAGACATATATGTACAGTGATGGGTAAAAACTAGACTATTGGTGGTGAACATGCAATCTATACAGATTTCCTAGATGTGGATTTATTATGCTTATTATGATTAAAATAATCCTTCTTGAATATGAGGATTTAGTTTCTTCAGCAAATTCTAGGAAACTCTCAGCCATTGTCTTTGACTATTACCTATCCAACATTGTCTCTATTATCTCCATCTGAAACATCAATTAGATGTATATTGCACCATATTATACTTTTTTCATGCTGCTTGAATCTGTGTTATGTTTTTTATCTCTTTATCCTTCTGTGTCTACTGTTCAGATCTACCATCTAGTTCAGAAGTATTATTTTCAGATGTACGTACTTTGCTGTTAAATACAACTACTAACTTTTTAAAAGCCCAATTATCATATTTTTATTTCTAAATAGGCTCCTTTTATAATTACCTAAATTTTAATAGCACTTTGATATTTATGGGCTTAAAGTTGCTATTTTTTCTTTCGTCTCTAATTATTTAAAAATATATATTATTCCTTTTCTGATTGTTTTTCTATTTTCTCAGATTATTTGAGACTCTGATTCTCCTGTTTGTTATTTCTGACCTTATCACAGCAGTGCTTGTTTTCCTTTATAGATCTCATGCGTTCCAGGCTTTGAACATATTCTGTCAGAGAAGTTTTGCATTTATTTTTGCCAAATATTCCAGGGTTAGCACGGGACCAATCTTATATCAATGAATTTCTCTGGTGTTGTTAGGCCTAGTATGTAGTGAACATTTGAATCCCAAAACTGTATTTCTCAAAATCTAGAGTTTCTGTTTACACAGAGAAGCTTTATTTTGCCCAAGAACTTAGAATATTTTACCTATTTGTGCTACCTACTGGCTTGTTTTCCAGTCAAACTTTTTAATGAGAGTGCAGCCTTTATTGATTCTCAACCATGAAGGAGAGTTTGGAAGTATGAAAGACCTTGGAGTTGTTATAATGACTGGAGAGTGTTTGGGGTATCTAGTGGGCAGGAACTAAGGATGCAAAACATCTTACGAATTTCAGGAACATCCTGCACAACTAATAATTAGATCATCTAAAATATCAACAGCATCTTATTGATGAACATTGACTTAGAATGTTTCCGATTTAAGCATGGGTCTTCTTAAGCCCTGTTTCTCCTTCAAGATAATCTCTGGTCTCAAGTCCCTATATTCTCTGGGACTAAAAATCACTCTTAGAGAAGCTGTAATATGTCAAGAGTTTACCTTTCTGGCTTTTGGTTGCAAATTTGTTTTGCGACTGGATATCTCTCCTTCTTATAAATTCTACTATGCAATAAATTGTTTTGTTACATTTATCTAGGTGTTTGTTGCAGTTTTTTTCAGGTATCACCATCTTTTATGAACTAGAAATTATCTATCTAAATGTTAATATTAATCCATTAATGTTAAATGTAAAAACTAAGTATTGTTTTAGGCTTTAATTCAAAGATGTAAAACATTACTGATTGAATTGTAATCCCCTAGTGCTCCCTAAAAGTCATATTTGCTGGATTAATTACTAGAGAAAACTACTATTTTGAATACATATGTGCATTTTTGGTCCATATTTTATATTTTATTAACCACACATAAATTTCTATGAAATGCATTTATTTAACATGTATGATATACTCTTCTAAGTTTGTTAAATGGTTAATCTAATTTTATCTTCACAAAAACCCACTAGGTATCTACCCAGATTTCTCTCATGTTATGGATGAGGAGATGGAGGCACCAAAAATTACGTAGGATGTCAAATATCATAGAAGTAGAAAATATCAGAAAGACAGAGTTCCAATTCCAACGAAGGCAGTTTTATTCCAGAATTCCTCACCTGTTTAAACCCTAAAAAGAACATATAGCTCTACGCTTTAATAGTTTCAAAAATGGTATCAAACTGTGCACATTTTTAATTTAACATTATGATTTTGAGATCTAATTATGTGAACAAATTTAGAATAAGTTCATTTAGTTTACTATAAAGCATTTTATTTTACAAGTTTGGACATCATTTATCCAATTAATTTTTAAGAGCTATTCACATTATTTCCTTTATATTACACTTACAAGCAATGTTGTAATTAATACTCTTGTACATGTGAAGGCATTTCTCTGGGTTATATACTGAAAAGTGGAATTATTGGCTTGTGGAATACATACATTTCAACTTTATATTTCCGAAATCCTTTCCTAAGTTGTGCCATTTAGAGTACCAACAAAAACATAGACAAGTTCTCCTTTCCCCACAATTACTATTGTCAGACTTCATTGCCTTTATCAATTTTCCTTTAGAGTTTTTTTGTCTTTCTCTTAACTTATAGAACCTCTAATATATTTGGGGTTTGATATTTGCCTTTCACATATATTTTACATATCTTTTTTCCTTTTTATGAATGCATGTGGTGACATTTGACAATCTGATTATTGTATTATTTTTAATATAATTGAAAATACTGATGTGACTTCTCTAATAATATAATATGTACTCTGAGATCATAAATGTGCTCTCATTTATTTTCAGTTATTCAAAGTTTTTTTTTTAACATTTACATTCTTAAAATATTCATTTGCTGTTTGCTTGGTTTTTGCTTATATTTTGAGAAAAAAAGACCTAATGGTATTGTTCCCATATAGAAAGCCAATTGTTTGAACATCATTTATTGAATAGCCCATATTTTTACATTTTAATTACATTTTACATTTAAATTACATTTTAATACCATTTCTCACTTTTGTCATGTATAAAATTTTAATATGTGTATTTTTCTATTTCTGGATTCCCTTTTCTTTTCCATTTGATCTTCATGTTTATTAATGCAAAAATACTACACTTCCACACCATGTTCAACTAAAATAGCTTTGTGATTGATCTTGATATATGGTGGGGCATGTCCTTCATTTTCAAAATGGTGTTGGCAACTCATAGAATTTGACTTTTATATGAATTTTTAAATCAGTTATTTTATGATTTTGCATATATTCTTTTCCTGATTTGGACACAAATTACAAATAATTGAGACATTATTTAGAGGTGAATTCACATTATTCAATATAGGATTTTCCCATATATGAACTTGGACAATGTCTCCATTTATTAAAGGCTAACTTCTGCTTTCTCTGAATTCTGCTTAGCTGCATGTTACAAATTTGATATAAAGTACCTTTGTAATAATTGAGTTTTAAAAATTATGCAGTTTCCTTTATGATTTCCTCTTTAATTTGTATGTCATTTGGGACTTTGTTTTTATACACAAAATGAATATTGTTATATTTTAACTATCCTTTTCTTCTTGATTTATAACTTAATTGCATTGAAACCAGAGAATATAATTTAAATAGTATTTATACTTTGACATTTTAAAATATTTACTTCATGGCAATTTATAATATGCAGTCAAGTTTTGTAAACCTTACATATACCTGAAAAGTAAGCCTATTCTCTATTTGTTGTTGCTAAAGTTCTCTTTATATATTTATTAAACCAACCTTGCTAGTTATCTTGTTCAAATTTTCTATGTCCTTAATAACTTTTTATCTGTTTTAATATCTATCTGATTGTAGATTTTTCAACCCTCCTTGTTAGGTGCATTCACTTTATGAAGCCTCTCCTTATATATGCAGACACCGTGGCAGGGGAGGAAGCAGGGTAAACCCAACAAGCTATTGAGAAAAACGAACTGAGTGTATAATCTAACAAAGTTTTATCATATTTGATAATTTAAACAATTCTTTCTAATAATGCTAAGACTCAAATAAAGACGCTCATAATAATCAGCCTTTCTTCTCCCACTGTTTCTGTCCTTACCAAAATGTCTGTATATCTGTTAAGGAAGTTTCGTGCTCTCCTTGGCTAAGCGCTGATTGCCTTCCACTACTCTCAGGTAAAATGTTCATCTGCCTGAGGGCCAGGGAACCTGCTGACCTTCCATACTGGATTCTAGGGGTGTTGGTCTCCATTCTTGGTTTGGGAAACAATTCTAGGGAACATAGCCATCTCTTTGCTCTTCTTAGCTCTTGCTGGCTGTAGACAATTGTGTCTGTGCCACTTCCTGCATCTAAACACCTGTCCTGGTGGTTAACAACACAAGAAACCTAGGAGAGGCTAGAGACTGCTAACCAGAACTTCTCTCCATTTGACCATAACCTTCTGCTCAGCTATGTAGCCAGGAGCGCCCTCATGTTGTTCTGGGATACTGTGGTAGACTATATTTTTCAGAGTCACAAAATATCTCCTTTCCAACATGCTCTTTTGCAATGAGAAGTTACCATTCCCCATGACATCTAAGTCCCTTCAACTTTCCAATGAATTTTCTTTAGTCACTTGCCTTGACAAATAAAGCGTGGTTTAAGTGACAGTTTGGGGATTCGAATACTAGTTGTAAGAGACTTTACAGCTTCCATCTGGGCCTCTTATAACATGTGACCTTGGGACAACCCTTCTCAGAATCTAGCCACAATATTAAGAGAGGCCCAAGCCACACAGAAAGGGCACACATGTAGGCACTCTGGCAGGCAGCCTCCATTAAACTCCTTACAAACAACTAACATCAACTTTCAGCCAGTTAGTGGGACATCTTGGACTCGCAGCCCCTCCCACTGTAACTGTATGAATGACACCAAGTAAAAACGACTCAGCTGAACCCACTCAAACTACACAACTGTCAGGCATAATAAATTGTTGTTTTTAGCCACTAAACTTTGGGATGTTTTCAATGCAGCAAAAGATAAGAAGAACAGGCCCTCTATATAGTAGTCTCCTTTCTGAGATCCAAATGTACAAGTGGGGCAATTGCCCTCTGCTTTTGGTACTCCACTCAACTTATTGAAACTTCTCCTTACATCACAATTCTGAAGACCATAAAAGAGCCAGGATTTACTTTTGCTTCCCATACATTCTCTTTTTCTCCACTCTAACTAAGGCTGTAGCATTAATTATGGGATGACTTTATGAAATAAGTTCTCCAAGATCAATAGTTGATATGTGAAATGAAAATAATAGGGAATTTAAAAAATCATTTTCATAAAGACTACTCTGGCTTATATATCTGTTATCTGGTGCATATACCTATTTCTGAAGCTAAAGAGGTGGTATAAGATAGTGGTCAATAACACAAACTCTAGAGTCCCACTGCCTAAATTCAAATTTATTCAGCTACTTGCTTACAGTTTGACCTGTGGGCAAGGTACTTAACCAGTCATTTCTCAGATACGTTATGTGTAAACTAATGATTATAATAGCACCTTCTTGAAAGGGTTCTTTTGAGTATTGAGTCATATATGTACAGTGCTCAGCAGAGTGCCTAAAATCAAGTATATCAATCTATTTATTTTTAGAATTCTTTTTGTTGTAATATCAATTATATAAGCAAAATAACTTCACTGTAAAAGATCCAGTCAATATACAAGTGTATATGGTAAAAAAGTAAAAGCTTCCCCTCGCTCCAAGCCAAACCTGTTTTCCCACAATGTGTTGTATTATTTTTCTTTCTTTTTGTTTGTATTAATTTATATTACATATATAATTTTCCTTTCTCTCTTTTTTAAATGAATGAAATCCTACTAAACTATATTACTTTGGGATCAGTTTTTCCCCCATCATTCTGTCTGTGAGAGTTACTAAAATAATGATACATACTGTTGTTTTCAGCATTGTTTATACATGTAAACTTCTTAAAACACTGGGCACATAATAAGCTCTCAAAAAGTTTTAGCTATTCTCTTTCCTCATTAGTACATAAATAAATAAAAATTAAAGTGAGAAAAATTTTTGCCTATCAAGTTGACAATGACTTTAAAAAAAAAAAACCGTTGTGAAGGTTTTGAAAATGGGCACTCATAATATACTTCTTGTAGAAGAGTAATTAGTGAAATTTACCTGGAAGGAGTTTATAAGATGTTTATATCAGAAGTCTTAAAATGTGCATACATTGGCATTCTGCAGATAGTTTGGCATAAACACATCCTGCCTCCACTCACTCCCAACCATGACCCATCTCCCTCTCCTGAGCCAACTGGCTGCATTTCAAACAGTCAGAGGAGGGCCCGAAAGGGCCCAGGCTGGGGCCTGGCAGGAAGGACTGGTAGGACTTCCTCCTTTCTAGACCTGAGGAGATCCTTGGGAAAGTCCAGGAAAAGGACTGATTGTACGGAAAGTTTGGTTTACAGAAATCTATGCCTGTTATCTCCTCCTTTCCCCCAGCGAGGGTGACATTGGTCACCATGAGCTGATATGATTTCTTTGGTCCCCACTGAGCAAGAGAGAGCAAAATTGGTGGTCTGAGTAATCCATCCCTAAGGCTGAAAGAACATAAACAGACTTGGGTAAAGAGAGGCTTCTTCCTGAAACCTCATGACAGGATTGGTAATCTGTCTAAAGCTATGCAAGGGGCTAAATGGAGCAAGATTACTGTGCATTCAATCACTCCTGGGACTATTGCCACTTAAGGTGCCCCAGTGAACCTTAATGAACAGATAATAGATGGAGAGTCTTAAGAACCAGAGAAAAGAAGAACAAACGAATACTTAGAAGTGAGCTATAACACAGTAGAATGACTGAGAAAATAAAGAAATTTTTATGACAACAAAGCACTTAAAATATTCAAGCACTGCACAAATAGGGATGTTCTATTGTTTTTTTAAAGATTTTATTTTTCCCTTTTCTCCCCAAAGCCCCCCTGTACATAGTTGTGTATTTTAAGTTGTGGGTCCTTCTAGTTGTGGCATGTGGGATGCCGCCTCAGCATGCCTTGATGAGCGGTGCCATGTCCACGCCTAGGATTCGAACCGGTGAAACCCTGGACTGCCAACGTGGAGCAGCGAACTTAACCACTCGGCCACAGGGCCGGCCCCAGGGATGTTATATTTTTAAGTGAAAACAAGGCAATGAATTGAAGGAGGCGATTTTCATTGTGAGATATTCGGTAAGTCAAATATAATATGAAACTGAAAATCATCTCAAGTGCAGAATAAAAATACCGTGTTGTAAACTATGAATGAAAAGAAAAATTAGAAAATATGTCAGAAAGAAGTAATGTGCAAACCAAAACCATTCTGGATGATGAAACAGAAAAAACGGATAAAAGGGCAATAATAAATAAACAGGTAATGGAAGAAACTAGAAAGTTTCCCTAAGCGGGGAGAAAAGACGTGAAACAGCAGACTGAACAAATTCACCAGGTTCCAGGTTAGAATTGTGAGAAGGACATGGGTATGAAAATTCAGGTAAAAGTCTTGAACCCTGGGATGAGAAAAATCTTGCAAGTATCTAGGCAAAAGAATAAGGCATTTATAAAGGAAAATTATCATACTAGTGTTGGCCATTTAATCTGCAACACTTGAAGCTATTGAGACAAACAATAATCCAGTCTAAGGAACTTAGTCACAGCTAAGATGCACTCAACTATCAGGATCAAAGACAATATATTTTTTTTCCCAGGACTCAGAGACAATAATATAAATATAACAAACCTGAGAAAACATTCAGAAACGAACTCTAATAGAAAACAAGAGGATCAGGACTGAACCCTTGAGATCAGGATAAATGTAAAATAGAGGAAATAGAGGTAATAGTGGTGTGTAATAAACATTGCAGTACACTGGGTAACATCTAAATAGAAAATATAATTCACCTGGGCTCGTGTAATATGATTGCTAAATAATAATCATTGAAATAGAAGGAGGTCATTTAATTCAATGGGAGGGGATTTCTAATAATTTCTCAATCCCAAAGTATTAATAGTCAAGATTGTGGAGCTGTGATGTAGAGAAGGGATATAAAAGCTTCCAAGAGGTTTTCCTAAAGGTTAGAGGGAGAGGAGAAACTACAAGTACTCTAAATGTCTTCGCTTCTGAGGCGAAGAGTAAGCAGTGGAAGACTAGAACAAAAAACCAACTCTAAGTAACATGAAAAAACTGATTGGACCTTGACTATTAAGATCAATTTTAAGGCCTAGAATGGGAAAAAAAGATCATTTATATGTTGATAAAGAGTCTCAATTCAAGGAAAAAGGAGAGATAAACTAGGTTTAGGGCACTGAAAGACTAGGACACCTTCATTCACATCACCGCACAGGGTCACCATTACAAGATATATTATTTTCTCTAAGCACTGTTTCTGATTAGGAAGCATATTTAATTTTATTTAATTTAATCAAATCACTTTCAAAAGTTAAATATATAAACCAGGAAGTCAAGTTGAAGCATGTTTAGTATCTTATTGAATGAGTGAGTAAACTTGTTTTTCAAAACATTCAACTGAAAAATCAGATTAATTAGACATAGATTACCCACACCTTTGTTCTTTCTTTATACTTTTACATATTATGTACCTTTTTTGTACTTTTTTGTTTCAATTTGGTTATAATTTTAAAAATTGGCTAGAAAAGGAGCCAACACTCATCTTTTGGATCTTTGGTGATTTTCCATCTGTCCCAGTTTGTGAATCCAACTATTCATTCAGCTATTATAAATACAAGTTTGAATATAAACAGCCAATCACAAAGAAATCTAACCTGCTTAGATACATTTGAACCAAACTAAATCATTGAAAGATTATTTGGTGAAATATGAAATAATTTGTTGGTTTTCAGAGAATTTTCACATACATTATTGTCAACAAATTTCATCTCATCTTTCTACCACAAACTGTTATATTGAAGACAGAGAATGAGCATGCACAAGAAATGTCAGGATTTTCTTCCCTGAAAGTAGTGCAAATTAATTCAAAATAAAGTAAGCAAAAGGAAGGGAGGACCATGTGATTGTCTTACGTAAGTGGAATGAGGTGGTAGGACCAGACCTAGGGATTGAAAGATTGTATTTGGTCCTCTGTTTCTCTCTATAACTCTGAAATATGGTTGGATACTGACCCTCGTCACTTGGTGGCATGACAATCACAGATGCCCTCTACTTACACACTCTCATCCTAAGAGCTTACCAGTCCAACACTTAAAATCCTGAGAAGACTGACTGAATTCCTTGAGTCATATGTCCAACTCTGTGGTGAGAAGAGTCGGAGAGATGAAGTCAGGCCAAACCAAACCACCTGAAATAGGGTCCCAACTGAGCAGAGGTCTTGTATAACAGCAAAGGAGGGAAATAGGCACTCAGTACCCGAAGAGATGTCCCCTGTGTGTAGATGTAGAGAAAAACCTTAAATTTGTCTCTCATTCCTGTTTCATTTCTAATGGCTTGTTTTTTCTCTCACATTAAAAACTGTTAATTGCATTTGCTTCCAAATTGTCTTTCTTATAACTTTCTTTTTTTTTTTTTTTTTTTTTTTATTTTTTTTTTTTAAAGATTTTATTTTTTCCTTTTTCTCCCCAAAGCCCCCCGGTACATAGTTGTGTATTCTCCGCTGTAGTTTCTTCTAGTTGTGGCATGTGGGACGCTGCCTCAGCGTGGTCTGATGAGCAGTGCCATGTCCGCGCCCAGGATTCGAACTGACGAAACACTGGGCCGCCTGCAGCGGAGTGCGCGAACTTAACCACACAGCCACGGGGCCAGCCCCCTTTCTTATAACTTTCTTATTATATATTGTCAACTTTTTTTATATGTGAGACTTTATATTTCAATTCAATTATTTTGGTGAATTCCTAAACATAAATTGATTCTTCTTCCATAAGACCATCTTTCTGTATCTTAAAGATAATTAGTCTGACTTTTGCTTATTTAGAAGTAAAAGTTCATTTGCCCTTTGTGATCAATAATTAAACTGTAATGAAATTCCATTTTTTCTTTTTCTTCTGTGATCACCATTAAAATAAAATTTGCGGGTATCTTGCATTTGAGGCCCTGCTATATACCTTATTAAAAAACTAATAGTGCATCATTCCTCTATTCTTTTTTCTAACACGATGATCATAAAAATATTTTAAATGAAAGTTTATTGGATTTTAAAAAAGGGCTTTTTTGCTAAAGTGGCAAAAAACAAATAAAACAACTTGTATAAAAGCTGACAGACTAATTCACTTTTCACTAGTAAGAAAATTGTCCCCAGGTAACAACATGAAGTAGTTTTGAAATAAATTTCTAAGCCTAAAATGGAGCCACTCCTGCCTGGGGTGTCACATCAGCAAATCGAAACTTAGATCACTTTTGTGTCCCTGTAAATGCTCTGCTTGACCAGAAATGCAGCGTATCCAGTCAGCCAGTCCCCAAACACCAAGCCAGCTCTGGGTCTACTCACTTCAAACAAGGTTGACTATGTGGCCTCAGCCAGTCAGATGTTTTCTACTTTTCTCTTCCTTGTTCTTTATTCTTTATTCTATAAAAGCTTCCTGCCTTCTGCTCCATTTTGCACTTCACCGAATGAAAACAGTCCACTTCAGGAAGTGTCAAATAAAGTTTGTTTATATCACCTAAGTTGTCTTCTTTAATCATTTTACATCATTTTGTTGTATATACCTCTGAATAATTTATAATAAACATACCATACCTTAGTTTCGGTTAAATTAGTACCCTGAGTTGTATTTTTCTAGTTCTTTGCTAAATGACAGATTTGCTACTTCCTCAAAGATGAAGAGTTGACATTTCTATTTAGTCAATTTGGTTTGGTGACACTTAATGGCAGGGAAGGAATATTTGGAATTCAGAGTATTTTTTAAAATCCCCATATAATACTTACTGTTCTACAAGTTTTGGTACATATACACCTACATGCAAACTTACTATAGATAATTTTAGATTAAAAACATTGAGTGGTATTCATAGACTATAATAACACTGGGAGGAATCAGGACAAGAGTTTTCTCTGCACAGCAGAGAACATAATAGGATAAACATCAAGTTCATTGTACAGTTTGAATGATCTTCTCTTAATGAAACAACACTCAACTTTCTAAATTTATATTGAGAATATAGCTGAAAACTTGCAAATATTCTCAGTACCCATGAGACATTATGATTGTGTGGATACAAATTTTAACACGTTTTGCATATTAGTTTGTATCCCCATAGCACTTCTTTCAAACCTGTTATCTGAGAAACACACTTCCCTTTGAAAGGTTAATAGATTTGAGTTTGTTAGTGTGAAGAGATAGTAATGTAAATACATAAAGTGGACCTCCAGGTGCTAAAGAGAAGAATATCTATTACAGTCATAAAGAAAACTAAAGAGGGAAAAGTAAAAATAAATCAGCACAAAGACTATACATTCAGCATAACTTGAAGACAGAGAAATCTAAACTTAAAAATAACTGTACGTCAAATGAGAAAAATCATGAAATTCCAGCGCATAATTTGTTACACCTCTGACCCACTGAAAGGCTTTGTGGCAAGCAAGGGCAGACCAAGAAAAACTACAAAGAAGAAAGATAGCAGTGGGGCCTTCAGTTGATATAAAGTCCATTCTAATTCTGAATATAAAAAGAACACCCAATTATCTGTATAGAGAGACCACAACCTACAGAGTAAAAACAGATGGGCTTCCAGTTTATACCTGGGGAATGCAGCTGAAAAAGTCACTGCTTTCAATGTTACAATGAAAACAAAAGGAACAGTAAAACTTTTTTTGAAACTATTTAAATTCTGAGGTCACAGAGCAATGAAGTGGCCCTAAATCTAAGCCAGTCATCTACAGGGAGACATGAGCATAACTTACCCGGGCAAGATGCCGATAGACATCAATAAGAAAAGTTCAGCATGGGTGATTGTGACATTCTTACTAAAAATAAATAACTCAGTTTAATCATTGACCAAAAGCAAGACACACTCATATAGAAAGTCATTCTACAAAATAATTCACCAATACTCTTCAAAAGTGTCAAGTGAAAAAGACAAAGAAAAACTGAGGGACTGACCAAGATTGGAGGAGACTAAATACATATAACTACTAAAAAGATATGAACTGTGGGATCCTGACTTCGATCCCAGACCAGATAAACGATATTAGGAAGAAAATTGGCAAAATAAGGTCTATAGATTAGTTAACAATATTGTATCAAATCTAATTTCCTGATTTATTTTAAGTGTACTATGGTTACGTAAGATGTTAACGTTAAGGGAAACTAGGCAAGGGGTATAAAGAAATCTCTGTGCTATTTTTGCAACTTTTCTGTAAGTCTAAAATTATTTCCAAATAGTAATCTGAAACACCTGAATAAAGATATTTAGATTATCTTTAAAATATATGTTAGCATTTTAAATCAGAAATATTCCAATTATTTCATAAAGTTCATTTTCAGAATTTGAAAATAATCAAATTAACTTTATAGTAATAAGCATTTACTACTTACTGTCCTATATTTCTTAAATTCCTGAAAGGACTGTCTAATAAATTACCTCACTTGCCACTTACGTAAATCGCGTAAAGAAAATATTAGATTCATGTTACAGATTAGGAATAAATATTCAATGAGCTGGAGTGTGTTGTGCAAGAGTATATAACCATTTGTAACAGAGCTGTGTCTTCGTTTACTGCCCTTTACCATGATATCATGCTGTTTTCAAATGCCTACTATGTTCAAGATACCCTGCTAGATTCTCTGGCATGACATATTTGATATTTTGTTAAAATAAAACAAAACTGAACAGGAGTTTGAAAAAGCATGTTCTAAAATTGAAATGGTTTGTTGAGAACAGTAGACGTGGATCAGAGATATGATATCAGATAATAAAGAAGCAGTCAATAGAGCAGGCACCTTTGATCAGGAATACAGCAAGAGTGAAATCCCTTTTCTATTAGGTTCTTGCCTCAAGCTCCTCAGATTTAGCAAGACCGTATTTGACTGCTGGAAACACTAAGCCATTCTGATACTTTTCTAAGCAACCATGTTGCTTTTCTTTTAGATATTACAGCATCAATGGCTGAAAGAAAACCAATTTGCTCTGTCAAAATTCACTTATTGTGCACTGTGGGTGTTTCTCCATTTGGCAGATTTCTGCCTCGCATTAAAACTAAAAGCAATGCCATTACCAATTGAGGTACTTATCTTCGGCATTTACTGTCACTCTTCTCACTCTCAAAGGACAACAATAGCTTAATATTTCTATTTTGTTGATGTGAAATTACTAACCCACTATCAAATTTTTCTCCCTCAAGATATTGAGTATCACAATGCTAATCATCAGAATGGCAGGAGCAGACGTAGGGCTGGTAATGCTATCTTTTGTAAAACATATAATCCCTAGGTGAAATTGGGTGAAAGAAAAAAGGTGATTATTGTTTGAAATTCTTTTTAGTAAAGTTATCGCTAGAGAAGGTGGTCAGTTTCACAATGCAGGCAAAGCCACCTTTTAATCACTCCAGAGTTACAGCCTGGAAAGTGCCAGAGAAAACTGTTCCACATTGTGTTTTCCAACAGTTAAATGTCGTTCTTGAAAATGTTTCCTTTTGACTACAGAAACTTGGTTCCTTTAATTGTCAGAACCAAGTAAAGTCAGTGAATCATAGCTTTGTTTTTAGAGATGTAAATCTTCTAGAAACCGTCTTGAAAAACTCAATTCACATTAATTAAGTATCCTTTTTTTGAAATGGTTTCACAAGTCTTAGTGATATAGAGGAGATTAAGACCATTTCCTCTAGTGCCTTCACTCACTCAACATCATCCTTTCAATGAATATTTATTGACTGTCTTTCTTATGCCATGTACCTTCCCAGGCACTGGAAAAAAGGCAGTGAATCAAATAATCAAAATCTCTGCTATCAGAAGTGCACATACTTGTGGGAAGATAGCAGCAAATATTTGTTAAGGTAGTGTTCTCAGTGCTTTACATACATTCACTCATTTAATTATCACAGCAACCCTATGATATAATAATATGTTTTAAGGAACCACCTTAACAACATTACTTTTATTTATGATTCCATATAATACAATATGATTAAGTGGTTTAAATGTAATAATACAATGTCTTAAACAATTGAAGAGATTTCTTATTTTTAGTATGATTACAGCCGTTTTGCTATTTTTTATAGTATTCAGGATGATTTTAAAAAGCTGACTTATGAAAATTTAAAAGAACATTTTCCCATCTAGCTTTTTTCCTAAAATTTATATTACCCTTATATGAGACTGCTCATAGAATAACTAACATATATAAATTCATTTAACATAATGATTTCATATCAATACTCATCGAGGTTAGTTTGGCTCATCTATGGTTCTACATAACATTGTTACCATTCTCCCCATACTGAAATGGAATGACTACAATACAAACATTTTTAAAGTATTACAAAAAGTCAAAGCCCATTGAAAGTATCTCATGAAATGTATCCCTTGCCTTGTAAAATTAATAACTGTAAGTTTGATGATGTTGACGATATATCAGATGCTGACTGCAGAAATGGAGAGGTGTTGTCATAGGTAGACACATGCACATGTAAAAATGAATATAACTTCATATAGATGGAATTTCATCTCAAAAAAGAAATTTATAACATATGTGACAGTTTAGATTTGATAAAGGAAAAGTATTTTGAAAGAAATTTAAATAACTTTTTGAATGAGAGTGATCTCTGAATTTTATTTTCTTTTTGAAAGTAATGAAAATGTTCTGAAATTAGTGATGATGGTTGAACAATCTAGTGAACATACTAAAAACCATTAAATTTTATACTTTATAATGTGAATTTTATGGCATGAATTATATAATTACACAAGTGATTTGAATATGTTCAGCACGGCAGTCAATCTCCATTTGTCTCATCCCCCAACCCCTGGCACTAATCACTAATCTAATTTCTGTCTCTATGGATTTTCATACCCTGTAAATTTCACATAAATATAATAATACATGATGTGGTATTTTGTGTCTGACTTCTTTCATTTGGCATAATGTTAAGGTTTATCCATGTTGAGCATGGATCAGCACTTCGTTCATTTTTATGGCTGAATAACATTCTACTGTATGTGTATGCCACATTTTGCTTTTTCATTCATCAGTTGATGGATATTTGGGTCATTACCACATTTTGACTATTATGAATAATGCTGTTATGAATATTCATGTCCAAACTTTTGTGGAGATGTATGTTTTCAATTTTGTTGGGTATATACTTAGGAGTGGAATTGCTAAATAATATGGTCACTCTATGTTTAACTTTTTGAAGAACTACCAGACTGTTTTCTAAAAGGATTGAACTATTTTGCATTCCCACCAGTAATTTATAAGGGTTCCAATTTCTCCACATCCTTGCTAAACTTATTATTTTCTGATTTCTTATAATTGGTCATCATAGTGGGTATGAAGTGGTATCCCATTATGGTTTGGATTCTCATTGCCCTAGTGAACAACAATTTTGAGCATCTTTCCATGTGTCCATTGGCCATTTGTATATGTTATTTGGAGAAAATCTATTCAAATCTTTTGCCCTTTTAAATTGTGTTGTCTTTTAATTATTGAATTGCAAGTGCTTTTCAAAATATATTCTGGATACTAGATGCTTATCAGATATATGATTTGAAAATTGTGTCTCCTATTCTGTGGGTTGACTATCTACTTTCTGTGCACTTTAAAACAAAAAGTTTTAAGGCACAAATTTTAAAATTTTGATGAAGTCCAATTTATGCTATTTTTTCTTTACCTGCTTGTGCTTTAGGTGTCTTATCCAAAAAAAGCGTTGCCCAATCCAAGGTCACAATGATTAACAGTTTATTTTATATGAGTTTTATAGTTTTAGATAATTATATTAAGGTTTAGATTATTATGTTAAGGTTATCCATTTTGAGTTAATTTTTGGGTATAGTGTGAGGAAAAGGTCCAACTTTATTTTTGCACAAACGAATATCTAGTTGTCCTAGAATCATTTGCTTAAGAAACTATTCTTTTCCTCACTAAAATTTTTTGGCATGCTTGTCAAAAATCAATTGACTGTAAATGTGAGGGTTTACATTTGGAATTTCAATTACATTCCATTGATATACACGTGTATATTTATGCCAATACCATACAGTCTTGATTATTATACCTTTGTAGTAAGTTTTGAGGTGGGGGAGACATGAGTCCTCCAAATTTTTGCTCTTTTTCAAGATTGTTTTGTTATCTCACTCTCTTACACTTCCTTATGAATTTCTGGAACAAGTTTTCAATTTTTACAAAAAAGGAAGCTGGGATTTTGACAGGGACGACATTGAATTTAGAGCTCAATTTGAGGAGTATGTACATCTTACAAATGTTAGGTCTTCCTATCCAAGAACATATATCTTTCTATTTATTTAGGTCTTATTTTTACTACTTTCAATGATATTTTGTAGTCTTCACTGTGGAAGTATTACACTTCTTTGAGTAAATTTATTCTTAAGCATTTAGTCTTTTGGTGTTATTGTAAATGGAATTTTTTTACTTTTATTTTCTGATATTTTATGGATTATGTATAGAAATAGAATTGATTTTTGTATATTGATCTCATATCCTGCACCCATGTTGAATTCATTTATATAGTTTTAATAAATTTTTTAGTGGATCCCTTAGGGTTTTCTATACATAAGATCATGTAATCAGGTCATCTGCAAATAGAGATAGTTTCAATCTATATGCATTTCATTTTATTTTCTTGCCTAATGAACCTCTGTAAAATGTTGATTAGAAGTGGCGAGAGCCCATATATTTGTCTTCTGATTGTAGGGGGAAAGCATTCAGTCTTTCACCTTTAAATATGATGTTAGCTGTTAATTTTTCATAGATGTTCTCTATTAGGTTGAAAGATTTTATTCTATTCCTAGTTTGTTGACTGGTTTTATCATGAGAAGGTCCCAAATTTGATCAAATGCTTTTTCTGCATCTGAGATGATCATGTGGCTTTTGTCCATTATAGTATTAATATGGTGTGTCATGGTTGATTTTTATATGTTGTGCCAACCTGCATTTCTGGGATAAATCCCACTTGCTCATGGTTTATAATCACTTTCATATGTTGATGGATTCAGTCTGCTAGTATATTATTGATGGTTTTTGTATCTCTATTCATAAGGAAATTTGAGCTGTAGTTTTCTTGTGCTGTCTATATGAGATCCTGGTGTTAGGTTAATACTGGCTTCATAGGATGAGTTGGAAATTGTTTCCTCTTATATATTTTTAGAAGATTTTGTGCAAACTGGTGTTAATTCTTCTTTAAATGTTTGGTATAATTCATCTTTGAAGTCACCTGGTCTTGAGCTTTTCTTTGTTTGACATTTTTGATCACTATTCAATCTCTTTCCTTGTTATATGTCAAATATGTCTATTTAGATATTCTAATATTTCTTGAGTCAATTTCAGTACTTTGTGCTTTTATGTGAATTTGTCCATTTCATGTAGATTATCTAATTTGTTGGCATATTCTTTTCATAATATTCTCCTATAGTCTTTTTATTTCTGTAAGGTATTTAAGTAATTATGTATCTTCATTCATTCCTCATTTTAGTTATCTGAGACATATCTCTTTTAAATTCTTCTTTTTTGTCAGTTGGCTAACAGTCTATCAATTTTGTTGATCTTTTCAAAGAGCAAACTTTCAGTTTCATTGTTTTTTTCTATTACTTTTGTATTCTCTATTTTATTTACTTTCTACTTTAACATTTATTATTTCCTCTTTCCACTTGTTTTGGGTGTACTTTTCTCTTCTTTCTCTATTTTCTTAAGATGCAAAGTCAAGATATTGATTTGAGATTTTTTTCTTCTTTTTCAATATAGGTATTTATAGCTATGAATTTCCCTCCTAGCATTGTTTTTGCTGCATTCCATAAGATTTTGTATTTTTGTTTTCAATCATCTCGAAATATTTTCAAATTTCCCTTGTGAATATTTCTTTGATCAAATGGTTATTTAGGAGTTGTTAATTTTTGATATTACTGTGTATTTCCCAAATTTCCTTCTGCTAGTGAGTTTTAATTCCATACTATTGTGGTCAGAGAACATATTTTGCATTATTTCCATTCGTTAAATTACTGAAGCATGTTTTGTGAATTAAAACATATGCAGTCCCTCCGGAAAACAGACTAGAAGTTCTTCAAAAAGTTAAAAAGAGAGTTACTATATGATCTAGCAATTCATTCCTAGATATATACTCTAGAGATTTAAAAATATATATCTACACAAAAATTTGCACGTGATTCTCTATAGTAGCATATTCATAATAACCAGAAAGTGGAGACAACCTAAATGTCCATCAACTGATAAATGGGTGAACAAAAAATGGCATAGACATACAATATAATAATATTCAACCATGAAATGGAATGAAGTACTGAGACATACTGCAACATAGATGAATCTTAGAATCATTATACTTAGTGAGAGAAGGCAGACACAAAATGCCACATATCATTTTGTTTCCATAAAATCTCCAAAATATGGGAATCCATAGAGATGCAAAGTAGATAAGTGACTGGTAAGATGTTGGAGGAGAGGGGAATGAAGAATGACTGCTATTGTGTATGTAGATTGTAGGAAGTGGTTTATAAAAATTTTTTGGAAATAATAACAATGGCTATACAACTCTGTGAGTACACTTAAAACATTGAATTATGCACTTTAAAAGGGGGAATTTTACGATATGTGAATTATACCTCAATAAATCTCTTATAAAAATTAATGCTGAAATAATGGTATTGTCAGAAAAACAAAAGCTAAAAGAGTCACTAATTGATGTGCTTACAAGAAATGTTACTGAAATTTCTTAAGGCAGAAGGAAATTGATAACAGAGAGTAATTTGAACTTACGCAGAGAATACAAGGGGCCCAAATTATAAATATATATGGATAAATATAAAAGGTTTTTTCCTTATTTTTAATGTCGATAAAGGAAACTGATTAATTAAGGAAAAATTAATAACAATATATGTAGGGTTTATAATCTACATAGAAGTAAAATTTACGACAAAAGAAAGGGAGTAGGGGTTGGTAGTCTTCAATAATGATTCTAAAAACCAGTAAGTACCAAAACAAAATAATTCCACATGTCCAAAAGTGTAGCTAAAATAAAATCATAAAATTCTTATTTAATCAAAAAACAAGCAAAATAGAATAATAATGATAATAAAAGACCAGATGGGAGAAACAGTAAAAGAGCAAGATGTTCAATTTAAGACTGAAAATATCAATAATTGCAATAAATGCAAAGGACAGACATCCTCCCAAAAATGTAGAGACTAGCATTTTGGATACAAAAACCCAACAACAACAACAACAACAAAACAGTGTCTACAAGAAACAAACAAACAAAATCCCCACATTGCTTGTATAAAAACATTTCAAAAGAAAATATTAGATCATATATACTTTTCATATACAAATATGAAGAAAACTGGAGTGGCTATGTTAATATCAGACAACATAGATTCTAAAACAAGACCAAAACAAAACATTCTATAGCTATTAACATCTCAATTCATCTAGAGGAAGTTTTAAAAACTTAAATGAGCATTCACCTAATGAAAAGTCTTCAAAATACATCCAGCAAAACCTAATAGAACTTAATAGAGAAATAGACAAATCCACAATTATAACTAGAATAATATAAATGAAAATAAAATTTGAATTTTAAAAATATCAATGAAATTGATAATCCTCTATCGAGAGTGATCAGGAGAAAAGGAGAGAAGATATAAGCTAGCAATATCACAAAGAAAGTTGAGATTTTACTGCAGACACTTCAGATATTAAAAGGATAATAAAAGAATAGTGTGAAAAAAATAAGTCAAATTAACTAGTTATATAAAATGCACACATTTCTTGAAACACATAAACTGGTAAAGTTCATGCAAAAATACATAATCTGGAAAGCCTTATGTCTAACTAAAAGGAGAAGAATTTGTAGTTATATACCTTCAGACATTAAAAACTCCAAGCACTAATGGTGTCAATAGTGGTTTCTACAACTAATTTGAAGAAGAAATAAAATAAATTCTCCACACAATTTTCCAGAAGTTAAAAGAAAACATACATCCCCAGCCATTTTGTGTGTTTATTATCATAGTAATAAAGAATTTAAAAAATTACCAGACAAAAGCACACCAATATCCCCACAACCATAGAAATATAAATACTTTAAAAATATAATGGAGGAGTGACATCAGCATCATGGCAGAGTGAGTTCTTCCCTTAGATTCTCCCCGCTGAGACACAATGAAAAGGACGTTCATAAACCAATAGAGGACGTTCACACAACACAATAGATGTCTGAGAGACCCACACAGTGATACGTCTGAATATGGAGGTGCTGGACCCTCTCAGAGGCAGTGGAAGGAGGTAAGAGGATCTCATCTCTCTCCCCAAATGGCAGTGACCTAGGGAATGGGACCACTCACAGCTCTGAGAAGAAAGGGGGAAAGTGGTAGTCCTCTGCAGGAATGACTTTGATCTTTGAGTTGCCTCCCAGCTCCTGCAAAACCTCCACACCGAGGAAACTAAGCAATCACAGGGGTGTATTCACCAAGGCGAGCACCCCAGGAAGGCAGAGAGCAAGAGCAGAGCAAGAGGACCCCCAGGATCATGCATGCAAAAGAAATTGCTCCTCCAACTGCCTGGTGCACCAGCTTGGCTGGTTGGCCAGAGCAAGGGACCACCGCTAGAGCACCTGCATATATGTGCATAAAGCAGTGGCAGTGAACAGACAAATGCAGACAGGTTCTGCCAGCATAGCTTCCAAAGGACTGGCACAGCTGTGAGGGATCATGGTGGGCTCAGAATACACAGCTGGTGCCCTCCCCAATGGTGGCAAGTAGAATCTGTGACCAGATACTACCACTATGTGAAGGCACAAATTCACTGCATGAAATAGTTTGAAAAGGTATATTAATACTCCAGACCAGAGGGACAATGACAAGCACATAGAGACCAATCCTGAAGGCACAGAAATTTACAATCTAAATGACAGACAATTCAAAGTGTTCACAGTTATAAACTGTCATGACCTCAATGAAATAATTTTTTAAAAAGTAATAGCAGGGGATTGCCCTGTGGCCTAGTGGTTAAGTTTGTGTGCTCCACTTTGGCTGCCCAGGGTTTCACCAGTTCAGATCCTGGGCACAGACCTAGCACTTCTCATCAAGCCATGCCGAGGTGGCATCCCACATAGCACAACTAGAAGGACCTATTACTAGAATATACAACTATGTATTGGAGGGCTTCAGGGAGGAGAAGAAGAAGAAAAAAAGAGGGTTGGCAACAGATGTTAGCTGAGGTGCCAATCTTTTAGAGAAAAAATTATCAAGTTGAATCTAGACTATATAAAAGGTATAATACATGTTGAACATATTTAGATCACCCAAGAAATGCAAAGTTAGTTTGACATTAGAAATTTAATAATTATAATTAGCCACAGCAAGAGTCTTACAAAAAGGAGAGGTATATAATTATATATACAGATACAGACAGAGCATTTTACAAAATGCAAGACACATCAAAAATGAAAACTATTACTAAACTATGAGTAGAAGAAAACTTTTCTAACTTGATAAGAACATCAAAGAAAAACTTATTCTAAACATTGCACTTAGGGGAAAGACTGAATGCTTTCCCATATAATTGTGAACAAAGCAAGGATGGACAATCTCTTCATTTTTATTCAACATTGTACTGTAAATACTAACCAGTGAAAAGGAAGAAAAAAAAATAACAGGAATTCATTTTGGAAAGTAAAATGGTTTTTGCTCACAGGTTACATGATGTAATGGATATAATCCTAAAGGATCTATAAAAAACACTTCTAGAACTAATATATGAGTTCAGCAAGGTTGCAGGGTAAATACTCAATAACAAAAATGCATTGTATATTTATGTACCAACTGTGTTAGTCAGGATTCCTGAGAGAAACAGAACCAAAAAGATGATGATTATGATTAAATATCTATCTATTTATCTATCTACCTATCTAGAAAGAGAGAGAAAGATTGTGATTTATTTTAATGAACTTGCTTGTGCGATTGTGGAGTCTGGAAAGTCTGAAATCTGCAGGGCAGACTGGCAGGCTGGAGACCCAGATAAGAACTAGGGTTGCAGTCGAGTCTGAAGGCAGTTTGGAAGCAGAATTTCTTTCTTCTTGAAGGATATCAATCTTTTCTCTTAAGCCATCTACTGACTGGCTGAGGCTCACCCACATTACGAAAGGTAATATGCTTTGCTCAAAGTAGGCTGACTTAAATGTTACTCACATCTAAAAAATATCTCACAGCAACACTCAGACTGGTGTATGACCAAAACACTAGATATCATAGCCTAGACAAGTTGACATGTAAATTAACCATCACAATAACAGTGAAAAATTGGAAATTTAAACAAAAATATCATTTACAATTGCATCAAGAAACATGAACTATTAAGGAATAAATTTAACAATATACGAGCAAGACCATGCACTGAAAACTATAATGAATTGCTGAGATAAATTAAAAAGACCTAAATAAATGGAGAGAGAAATCCTTCTTATGGATCATAAAGCTCAATATTGATAGGACATCATTTCCCCTCAGTGTATTCATAGGGTCAACACAATGGCAATCAAAATCTCAATAGACTTTTTGTAGAAAGCAGAAGCCATTTTTAACATTCAAATGGAAATACAAAGTTGTAGATTATCAAACAATTTTTGAAAAAGAAGAGTAAAGTTGGAGAGTTATACTTCCTGATTTCAAGACTTACTATGAATCCATAGTACATATTGTGAGACTGATGAAAGTCTAAATATATAGATCACTGGATCCGATTAAAGAATACAGAAATAGACACACACGTATGTGGAAAATTGATCTTCAGCAATGGTATCAAGATAAGTTGATGAGGAAGAGAAGTTCTGTTCAAAAACTGGAGCCTTAGAACAATTAAATAAAAAGACACATAAACACATACGTGCAAATACACACACACACACACACACACACACGAAGAACTGTTATCCTTGATGTGGGTTCGGCAAGCTGAGGAATTGAAAGAAAGACTTCTTGGACTCTCAAGGTCTGGTAGTAGTGCTCTTTTATTCAGAGACTAGCATGAGGACAGGACCCGTGGGCAGTGAGAGCTGCAGGCATGGGGACAGAACCTATGGACAGTGAAGAGCTGCAGGCATGGGGAAGAACTCACGGGCAGTGAAGAGCTGCAATGTGTTGAGGGTTAGGGCTAAACTTATAAGGCATGGGTACATGACTTATTTTTACTAGACAAAGGAAACATGATGTAAAAAGTCATTAAAACGGTATCAGTGCAGGTGGGGTCTGGTTATTGTGTAGTTGTATAAGTTTAGATATGAATCAGGTCATATAGATCGGCATGTAGGCCAGGATGCCAGGAAGCCTTGGGCTTCTCTCCCTGGGGCAGCCCTGATTCACATCAATCCTGATCTCATATCATACCCAAAAATGAAATGAAAATGGATCATATGCACAAAAAGAAGTTAAAATTATAAAAGATATAAGATAAAATATTTATAATCTTAGGGAGGGCAAAGATTTCTTAAGATAGGACACAATTAGTACAACCCAAAAATGAAAAAAATAAAAGTAGTTTCATCACAATAAAGCTTTTACTTCTAAAAATATCTACACTATATATAATGTGTGTGTTTATATATGCATATGCATATGTATATGCTAAAGGTGTTTTACTTGGAATATATAAAGAACTCTTGCATTGTAATCAAAAGAAGACAAGCCAATAAAAAGTATTGTGCTAGAAAATGTGCATTGATACGTCACCAAAGAAGATACAAATTTTGCAAGCAAGTACACACACAAAAAAAATCAACAACATTGGATATTACAGAAATGCAAAATAAATAATAATGAGTTAACCCTATACACCATCTTACATAGCTAAAATTACAAAGACCATTAACATTTAGTTTTGGAAATCATGTAGAACAAATGGAATTATCATCAAATATTCTTGGGATTGCAAACTAGTACAACCAATTTGAAAAAGAGTTAAGTGTCTGGTCAAAGACAACAATATAGGAGGCTCCTGAACTCAATTCCTTTCGTGGACACACCAAATCTACAGCTACACACAGAACAGGTCCTTCTGGAGGAAATCCAGAAACTAGGTAAGTTGCTCCTACACGTCAGGAAAATGAGAAAAAACCTACATTGAAATGGGTAGAAGAAGCTGACACAATCTCACTATAAACTCCACCCCTGGTACAGTGGCAAACAGCTTCTTCCTGAGAAGTGAAGGGTTTGGACTCAACATCTAGTGTGCCAACTTTTAAGACTTCCACCTGAGGGATGGGTCTTCAAAAAAACCTAGCTCTGAAAGCCAATGAGGCTTGTGTCCATGAGACCCTCAAGACTATAGCAAACAAAGAACAGTTCTTAACAGGCTCAGAAGAACTCTCTGTAGCTATGCCTCCAGGGTCCAATGCAGAAGCAGCAGACAGAAGCACCATTTCCCAGGCTTTCCCTGGAAGAGCTCTATTTGCATACCTTAAAAACTGCATCCGGAGGGTCAGGATCATAGTTTAGCACACATCTAGCGGTTGATTATGATCCTCCCTGAAGACCATGGAAGATGGTGGGAGCCTCCTCTGTGATCTCCCTTTGTCCCACTCCAGGTTGCCAGTATCTCCCTGAAAGAAGCTTGCGCACGTCTGGCACCCCAGCTTATGTGGCTGCCACCCAGAGAATGCACTGTTTGATGGTCTGCCTCTGATGGCCAGTAGGGCTTGTGTTTGAGTTTTCAACAGGACTGCAGCAACCAAAAAACCAATTCTTAACCAGTTAGTCCCCTAGAGCTCACCACAGAGGCATCAGACAGAAACACCTAGCTCCCAGTCTTTCTCTGAAAAAGGCCTATGTACATATCTTAAATGCTGCAGCCTGAGGGTCAGGCTTCTAATTTAGCACACATTATGGGTGAAATGTATTCCTCTCCAGAGACTGGGGAGGCCTGTGGAAGCCATCTCTGTATTCTCCCTCTTGCCAGCTACAGGTTGTTGGTGTCTCCCTGGAAAAAGATTGTGCATGCATCTGGCACCCTGGCTTTTGTGGCTGCTGCCCAGGGGATGCATCCCTTGATTACCTGACTCTAGTGATGAGTGGGGCTTGCATTTGCTAGTTCCACCAGACTGTAGGAAACAAACAGTTCTTAACTGGCTATTTCCCCAGGGCTCAGTGCAGAAGGAGCAGACAGAAATATCCAGCTTCTAGTCTTTGCCTGAAAGAGGTCTACTTGTATACTTTAAAAGCTGATGCCTAAGGGTCTGGCTTCTAATCAGCCTGCATCTAGGTGCTGACTGAGATCCTCCCCTTTGGGACACTGACAGGTCTTGGCATACCCTCAACTACTGGGAGACACTAAGAACAAAGAAGGTGGCTTGGACAATCACAAAGGTTTGAGAGACAATCAAGAACTAGAGTCACAATGAACAATAAGGTTCATCTCTTACACAAGACCACTCCACCAACACTGGGAGATGTAGATGTTTTATCTAATCTAGAGAAACCAACACAGTCAAGAAAAATGAAGAAAGAGAGAAATATGTTCCAAATGAAAGAATAGGATAAAACCCTAGCCACAGACCTCAATGAAACGGAGAAAAGTGATTTATCTAATAAAGAGTTCAAAATGATGGTCATAAAGATGCTCACCAATGTCAGGAGAACAATGCATGAATAAAGTGAAAATTTCAACAAAGAGATAGAAAATATAAGAAAGTATCAAACAGAAATCTCAGAGCTGAAGAATATAACCAGTCTAAAAGATTAAACAGCAGGTTACAATAGCAGACTAGATCAAATTGAAGAAAGTATAAACAAAGCTGTAGACAGGGCAGTGGAATTCATCCAATCAGAGAAGCAAAAGAAAAAAAGAATGAAAAAGAGTGCAGATAGTTTAAGGCACTTAGGGACAAATCAAGTGGATAAATATTCCCATCACAGGGATTCCAGAAGTGGAAGAGAGAGAGAAAGAGGAAAAAAAAATTCAAAGAAATAATGGCTAAAAACTTCCCTAATGTCACGAAAGAAACAGACATCCAGTTCCAGGAAGCCTAGAGAGTTCCAAAAAAGATGAATCCAAAGAGACCCACAGTGAGGTACATTATAACTAAATTGCCAAAAGTTAAAGACAAGGAGAGAATATTAAGAGTAGCAAGAGAAAAACAACTTGTTATATACAAGGAAACCCCATAAGACCACTAGCAGATTTTTCAGCAGAAACTGCAGGCCAGAAGGGAGTGGCATGACATATTCAAATTGATGGAGGAAAAACAACTGTCAAACGAGAATACTCAACAGTGTTGTCTTTTAAAACTGAAGGAGAGATAAAGAGTTTTTCAGACACACAAAATCTGAAAGAATTCATCACCACTGAGTTGGCTTTACAAAAATTGCAAAGGGACTTCTTCAAGCTGAAATGAAAGGATGCTAATTAGTACAAGGAAATCACATAAAAGGACACATCTCACTGGTAAATTTAAATATATATTTAAATTCAGAATGCTCTAAAGTTGTAATGGTGGTGGCTAAATCACTTATAAATCTAGTATGAAGGTTAAAAGACAAAAGTAGTAAAAATAACTATAACTGCAATAATTTGTTAATGGACACACAAGGTAAAAAGATGTAAATTGTAACATTAAAAACATAAAATGTGAGCCAGCCCCAGTGGCCTAGTGGTTAAGTTTGGCACACTCTGCTTCAGCAGTCCAGGCTCAGCTCCTGGGCATGGACCTACACCACTCGTCTGTAAGTGGCCATGTTTTAGCAGCAGCTCATGTACAAAAAAGAGGAAGATTGGCAACAGATGTTAGCTCAGGGTGAATCTTCCTCAGCAAAAAACCCCATAAAATGTGAGGGGAAAGAAAAATATGGAGCTTTACTATGTGTTCAAACTTAAATTGTTATCAACTTAAAATAAACTGTTACAAATATAAATATTTTATAAAAGCCTCATGGTAACCACAAAGCAAAAACCTATAATAGATACACAAAAGATAAAGAAAAAGAAATCTAGGCATATCACTACAGAAAACCATCAAATCATTAAGGAAGAGAGGAAAGGAAGAACAAAGGAACAAAGAAATTACAAAACAACTAGAAAAATACAAACAAAATGCCAATAGTAAGTCTACACCTATCAAAAATTACTTTATATAAATGGACTGAATTCTTCAATCAAAACACATAGAGTTGGGCTAATGCTGGTGGTCTAGTGGTTAAGTTCAGCACACTCCACATTGGCAGCCTGAGTTTGGTTCCTGGGCACAGACCTATGCTGCTCTATTAGCAGCCATGCTGTGCTGGTGGACTACATACTAAAAACTAGAGGAAGATTGGCACAGATGTTAGCTCTGGGTGAATCTTCCCAAGGAAAAAAAAATAAGATATAGGGTTGATGAATGGATTAGGAAAAAAGAGAGAGACTCCCTTCATTTAAGAGACTGAAAATGAAGGTATGGAAAAAGATATTCCATGAAAATGGAAACCAAAAGAAAGCAGGGTAAGGTAAATATATATCAGACAAATAGACTTCATGCCAAACCCTGCAATAAAAGACAAAGAGGGTCATCATGTAATAATAAAGGGGTCAATCCAAAAAGAGGATATAACATTTGTAAATATATATGCACCAAACATAGGAGCACCACGATATTTAAAGCAAATCTTAACAGACCTAAAGGGAGAAATAGACAACAATAGTAGGGGACTTTAAAACCAAACTTTAAACAATGAATACATGATCCAGGAAAAAAAATTCATAAGTGAACATTGGAATTAAATGACACATTAGACCAGATGAACTTAGATATTTACAGAATATTCCATCCAATAGCAGCAGAATACACATTCTTCTCAAGTTCACATGGAACATTCTCTAGGATAGATCATATTTTAGGTCACAAAACAAGTCAATAAATTTAAGAAGACTGAAATCATATAAAGTATCATTTCTGATCAAAATGGTGTGATTCTAGAGATCAATTAAAGAAGAAAATTGGAAAATTCACAATATGTGGAGATTAAACAATTTGTGACAAAACAACTGACAAGTAAAAGAAGAAATAAAAAAAAATATCTTGAGAGAATGAAAGTGGAAATATAACATACCAATCTTATGGGAAGCAGCAAAAGCAGTTCTAAGAGGGATGATAATTTATAGAGTTAAATACCTACATTAAGAAAAAAGAAAAGCAGGGCCATCCCTATGGCTGAGTGCTTAAGTTCCTGAGCTCCGCTTTGGCGGCCCAGGGTTTCTCCGGTTCAGGCCCTGGGCACAGACATGGCACCACTCATCAAGCCATGCTCAGGTGGCATCCCACAGTTGTAGAAGGACCTACAACTGGAATATACAACTATGTACTGGGGGAGGGGGCATTGGGGAGAAGAAGAAGAAAAAAAAGAAGATTGACAACAGATGTTAGCTCTGGTGCCAATCTTTAAAAAAAGAAATAGGCCAAAAAAAAAAAAAAAAAAAAAAACAAGAAAAAAGAAATGGCTCAAATAAACAACATAACTTTACATCTCAAGGAACTAGAAAAAGAATAAACTAAGTCTAAAGTTAGAAGGAAGGAAATAACAAGGATCAGAGCAGAAATAAATGAAATAGAGACTAAAAAGACAATAGAAAAGATTAATGGAACCAAGAGCTATTTTTTGAAAAGATAAACAAAACTGACAAAACTTCAGCTAGACTCACCAAGAAAAAAGAGAGAAGACTCAAATAAATAAAATCAGAAATGAAAGAGGACATGTTACAACTGATAGCAAAGAAATAAAAGAGATCATAGGAGACTGCTATGAACAATTATTTGTCAACAGATTGGATAACCTAGAAAAAATGGATAAATTCCTAGAAACATACAACCTATGAGGACTGAACCAGGAAGAAATAGAAAATCTAAACAGTAATTACTGGTAAGAAGACTAAATAAGTAATCAAAAGCCTCCTAACAAACAAAAAGTCCAGGACCAGATGGCTTCACTGGTGAATTCTACCAAACATTTAAAAGAGAATTAATAGCAACCCTTCTCAAACTCTTCCAAAAAATAAAAGAGGGAACCCTTCCAAACTCACTTTATGAGGCCAGCTTTATACTGATACCAAAATCAGACAAGAACACCAAAAGAAAAGAAAAGGACTGGCCAATATCCCTGATGAACATAAATACAAATCTCCTCAACAAAATATTAGCAAACTGAGTTCAACAGTACGTTAAAGGATCATCCGCCATGATTAAGTGAGATTTATTCAGAAGATACAAGGATGGTTCAACATCAGCAAATCAATGAACATGATACATCACATTAACAAAACAAGAACCCCTCTTAGAATAGCATCACAAAGAATAAAATACCTAGGAATAAACCTAATCAAGGAAATGAAAGACCTATATACACTGAGAACTATAAGACACTGATGAAACAATATGAAGAAAACACAAATAAATGGAAAAATATTTCTTCTTCATGGATTAGAAGAATTAATATTGTGAAAATATCCATAATACCTGAAGCAATCTACAGATGCACTGCAATCCTTATCAAAATTTCAATCACATTTTTCACAGAAATAGATAAAAACAATCCTAAAATTTGTGTGGAACCACAAAAGAGTCTGAATAGCTAAAGCAATCTGGAGAAAGAAGAACAAAGCTGGAGGTATCACACTTCCTGACCTAAAACTATACTGCAAAGCTATAGTAACTAAAACAGTATGACACTGCCATAAAAACAGACACATAGACCAATGTCTATTGGAATAGAATCAAGTCCAGAAATAAACTCATGCATATATGGTCAACTAGTCTTTGACACGGGAGCCAGATGACTCAGTGGTCGACGGATAGTCTATTCAATAAATGGTGTTTGGAAAACTGAACAGCTACATGCAACAAAATGAAACTGGATCCCTATCTTATATCATACACAAAAATCAACTCAGAATGGATTAAATACTTGACATAAGACCTGAATCCATCAAACTCCTAGAAGACAACATACGTGGTAAGCTCTGTGACATGGTCTTGGCAATGATCTTTTGTATTTGCCACAAAACAAAGGCAACAGAAGCAAAAATAAACGAGCTGGACTACTTCAAACTAAAAGTTTCTGTAAAGCAAAAGAAGCAATCAAAAAAATGAAAAGGCAATCCATGAAATGGTAGAAAATATTTGCAATTCATATATCTGATAAGCCTTTAATATCCAAAATATAAAGAATTCATACAACTCAATAGTGAAAAAAAAATCAATCAAAAAACGAAAAATGGGCAGTGGAACTAAATAGACATTTTTCCAATAAAGATATACAAATGACACAACAGGTACATGAAAATGTGCTCAACATCACTAATCATTAGGGAGATGCAAATCAAAATCACAATGGGATATCACCTCACACCTTTTATTATGGCTATCATCAAAAAGACAGGATTTAACAAGTGTTGACGAGGATATGGAGAAAAGGGAGCCCTTGATCACTGCTAGTAAGAGTATAAATTGATATAGCCACTATGGAAAACAGTGTGGAGTTTCCTCAAAAAATTATGAATAAAACCACCAAATGGATCTGGTAATCCAACTTCTGGATATATATCCAAAGGAAATTAAAATAGAAAATCAAGGAGATATCTGCCTTCCCACGTTCACAGCAGGATTATTCACAATAGCCAAGATATGGAAACAACCTAAGTGCCCATCAATGGATGAATGAATAAAGAAGATGTGGTATATATATATACAATGGAATATTATTTGATTATGAGAAAGAAGGAAATCCTGAAATTTGCAACAACATGGATGGACCTTGATGGCATTACGCTAAGTGAAATAAGCCAAACAGAGAATGACAAATACTGCATGGTATCATTTATATGTGGAATCTGAAAAAAAAACCTCAAACTCTTAGAAACAGAGAGCAGAAAAGTGATTGCCAAGTAGTGGGTGGTGGTGGTGAGAGACATAGGGAGAAATTGGTAAAAGAGTACAAACTTTCAGCTACAAAATGAGTATTCTCTGAGGATCTCATGTAAAACATGGTGACTGTAGTTGATAACATGATATTATATAATTGAGTTTTCTAAGAGAGTAGAACTTAAATGTTCTTACCAAAAAAAAAAAAAAGATGGTAAGTGCTTCTTCACAAAGTTTAACATACACTTAACCAAACCGTCCAGCAATTCCACTCCTATGTATTTAACCAAGAGAAATGAAAACATAAGTCCACAAAAAGACTTCTACCTGAATGCTGTTATTAGCTTTATTCATAACAGCTGAAATTTGGAAAAATACAACTGGCTCATCAACTGGTAAATGGATAAATACCATTTAATGTATCCATACATGGAATGCTATTTCACATTAAAAAGGAACATACTTTGATACATATGACAAGGTGGATGAATCTTAAAAGTATTACACTAAATGAAAAAAGCCAGACCCAAGTACTTATAGTGAACTTCCACTTATATGAAATTCTAGGAACAGGAAACAGAGTGACAGTAGGCAGATTAGTGATTACCAAGGGCCAGGGGTAAGGGAAGGGGATTGATTGCAAAGGGACATGAGGCACCTTTTGATGATGAAAATGTTATAGTGATTATATGAGTATATATAATAATATAGTCATTACATAAGTATAATAGTATATATATTATATACTATAGTACATATATAATTTATCAAAATTCATCAAATTTTACAGTTGGCATCTGAAATTTATTATACGTAAATTATCCTTCACTAAAGCTGACAGAAAGAAGGCAAAATAAAGATATTTTCAAATAAATGAAAACTGAAAGAATACTTAACCAGCAAGATTCTAATATGAGAAATGCCAAAAGAAATTTTCAGGAGGAAGAGAATGACACCAGAAGGAATCTTGCATTCACATGCAGAAATAAAGAACATGGAAAGATAAACATCTGTAAATATCAAAGATAAAACCTGTCACCTTTATGGATGTCATCTGAGACTGCCATCTTTTGAAGGGTCAAATATACCAGACATTCAGGACAGCTAACCCACATGTCTGGCAGTGGATTCTGTCTGTCATCTGGGAGCTCAGCTGGGTGTTTGGGACAAATTACCTACACATGTGCTCTCCATGTGGCTTGGGCTGCTTGCAGCACAGTAGATAAATTCCTACAGAGAGTTTCCCAAAAGCAAACATTTTAAGAAACATAGTTAATAGCTTCAATGCTTCTTTTGATCAATCCTACTGAAAAAGAAAGTCCCTAAGTCCAGCCCAGGGAAGATCGTTACACACCATCTCTTGATAAGAGGTGCAATGCAAATGGATACGAAGGAAAGAATTGGTGGTATAAATTCCTTTGTCTATACATTATGACTGAGACTACTGAAAGTTGATCAATGCTATGCAGCAACTAGACTTCTCATAATTTTTTATTAGAAGTATAAATTGTACAACAAGTTTGGAAAACTGCTTTGATATTTCTTAAAACTAGAAAAACACCTTTTCTATGATTCAGCAAATCCACTCCTAGGGACTAACCTAAAACATATGGAAATACGTCCACAAAATGACTTGTACAAGAATGTTTATAGCAGCTTTTTTCCCAAACAGGAAAAATCCAAAAGACTATCAATGTGACAATAGATAAATTGTGGTATGTTCACAATGGAATACTACTCAGCAATAAAAAGTGAAATACTATTATACGACACAATAGATGACTCTCAAACCAATTATTTTCGGTGGAAGAATCCAGACATGAAAACATACATATGACTCCCTTTATATGAAGTTCAAAAACAGGCAATACTTTTCTATAATGATAAAATTTGTAGAAGTGGTTGCCTTTGGGAGTAGGGACTGGATACAACAGGGGCATGAGGGAACATTCTGGGAAGATAGAAAGCTTTTATATTTTGCATGGAGGGATACATACATAAGTGTATTCACTTATCAAAATTCATTGAATTGTACACCTAAGATCTGTACATTTCACTATATATAAATTTCTCCCCAAAATAGAAAATAAAAATAAACATTGAACTTTAGTTTGCAGGCTTGCTCTTCATAGTTCTATGACTTAGCAAGTATGAAGCTTTTCATGTATTCTATAATTAAGCAAATAAGAAAATATATTTAGGATAATGGGAGCCATGTTTCTCAGTATCACAAAGGGAGCTATATATATGGAAAGGAAAAGATGAGAATAAATCCTGTAGTTTTGAATGGAATTGGAAATATCTTTATAAGCACCTGGATTTTAACAGATAGACAGATATAGATATAAATCATTTAGATATATAGAGAGAGAGAGAGCTATGAGTATTTCCTAACTGTCTGTTGAAAAGGCCTAGTACCAACCAACATACCTGGTAAATTTTAAGTACTATTCTCCATTAAAAATGATTCCAGGGCTCCATAAAGAAATGGCTGGTTCTACGGCTGCTTCAGAGAACATATAAGATGAGCCTAGGAGATCTTCCTGTACCAGAAATTTCAAAAGTAGTCAAATAATGTTGGGTACATGTCAAAATTATACTGAGACTATATGAGGATAAAAGTAAGTAATGATAATAATAGATTATAACTTACTGAATAAAATGCATACCCATGAGTCCAAAATATAAATAAATAAGTAGATAAATAAAACAAAAAAACAAATAAGTAGAGGATATGTGAAAGATAATCTATACAATGGAATGCCAATTAAGAATTGTAAAAGAAATAATGGATTTCGAAAAATGTCCAAGGATGTTAAAATTAAGGGATAAAAATTTGATGAATAGCAGGATATCTACATAGCCTCAAATTATCTCCCCACAAATTGCTTATTAAATACAAAGCAAAAATAATAATTTTATAATGGGGAAACTTGGCACACATCAGCTTAACAAAATTAACATCAATGATATTATGATGAAGTAATATCTTGGAAATCCTGATATGATTCATTTAGAAGGACATAACTCACTTTTTTCATACTTTTGCTGAAGGTGTATAACTTGAACGTAATCATGAAGAAACTTCGGATAAACTCATATTGAAGGACATTCAACCAAATATTTAGCTTGTTTTCTCCAAAAGCGTCAAGGTCAAAAGAGACAAAGAAAGGCCAAGAAACTGTTCCAGATTAAAGAAAATTGAAGGGATATGACAACTCAGGGCAAGATATGATCTTGGATTAAATCAGGACCAGAACAAAATAGCAATAAAATTCTCTTGATTACATAGAAGTATTATATAATGTTAAAAATTTTTGCTTTTGATAATTTCACTATGGTTATGTAATAGAATCTATTTGTTTTTAGAAAATACTAACGTATTTAGGGGTAAAGAGGCATGATGCCTGCAATTTACTCTCAAATGAATACATATATGTATACATAGAGAGAGAGAGAGAGAGAGAGAGAGAGAGGAGGTTGAAGAAAATAATAGGGAGAAAACCTTATTTGTAGGTGTTCTTTGTACATAGAAATTCCAAGAGCATCTGCATTCAACTTATGAGTAACACACAGTGGTATCTATATTCAAGGTATTTGAATGAACTAAAAAGTTCAGTAAATTTGCTGGCTATTGTATCAATAGACAAAATCGTTCAGAAGGTGGTAAGGCGTCATGAGATACGCAACTCAGGTGCTTGATTGCTTACGGCGATAAAAGAAGGCAATACTTGGATGTAGCTAGATTAGACATGATGAAAATCTCTGGTCGAACTGATTTATTATGTCTTGATACATTAATTTATAAAGAGAAAAGAATTTAAAAATTCACGTATACTCACTTCTTCCCTCTCCTTGTAAGGAGAAATGAGCAGACCAGCCAGAGCACTGACTAAGGCCTACAGCTAGGATTGGTTTATGAGGAGCTGGCTAGAGCAGATAAATTGCCCCAGATATTTCATGCCAGATAAATCTAGTAAATAAAAATGAGTTATTAAAAAGGAACAAGACTTAGGTGCCAAAATTATCAGTTTAAAAACAAAATAAAACAAAATGAGAAAACAAACAAAATATCCAAAGAAGTATTAATATCACTGAAATCCAGAGATGGAGTCAGAACCCAGTTAATTCAGGTGAAGGGAAGCAGGAGAGGGGCAAGTAAGGAAGATCCTGGGTTGTTTATTATTTTAAACACCATTTTTAGAGATCAGAAAAATAAAGATATGAAAGACTAAATACCTTGCCAAGGAACACAGAACTCTTAAATAGCAGAACTATGGCTTGAACTCACTTTTCTCTGATTCCAAAGCTTGTGCTCTAAAGCATTATGCTTAGTGAAACCATAAATTTCTGTTTGCCTGGGACCTTCCTAGCTAAAGCCTTTGCTTCAGCACCTCACCCAGTTAGTATCTTCATTCACTCTCAAGAGTATCTCAGTTTGGATGATAAATAACAGAGTCATCCTAATTATGCTATACAGCCTTACTGCTGTATTCTACTATCTTTGGGCAGTATGTCAACAATTTATAATTCTTTCCTCCTATTAACCTTTGACCAATCTCATGTCCTATGTCCTAATTATATCATAATAGAAATTAATTCATACACTTCTAGTTGACACCTACACTTTTTCAGAGACATTCTGGAGATACTGAAAGCAACCAAATGACTAATGGTAGGATATTCAGAGTCCATGACAGTAGTATATTTTAGACAAATCTGTACCTTGGGCAGTCCTCAAATTGTGTCACCTACTCGTTCTGTATAAACAGATCTTCATTACATAGATGTCACACAAATTTTACAGTGATTTGAATTAATTTGTCACTTTAACCATTAGAAAATATAATACATATTTGATAGTATATTGGTATCTGCATATTTGGAAGTTATTCACACTTGGAAATATGATATTTCCCTACAAAACAATAGTAAATTAGGTAAAAATGAGCTAGTTTATAACTGTGCTGTTATGACTTTGTTAAATTAACATTTGTTGAGTGGAGCACAGAATTCTGAATGGTGAGTCATGGTTCAAAAAAGACCACAAGAGAAATTGAAACAGAGAAGCTTATTACTTATGTGAATAGATATTTGGGACCCTCCTCCCTGGTCTAACAGGCGAATCTAGCAAGCAAGCTGCATAGGCTTTAAGTCAGTGCAATAAACAACCATGCAGTACTATGAAGCAGCCATGCAGGCCATCTTAGTCCGTGTCTAAATGAGCTGCAGCCCCTTGTCTCATGACTTAAGACACTAGCTGGAGAAACTAGCAAGAGGAAATGATAAGGAGTACCTAGCTCCTACATCCACAGCTGCATTTATTGGCGATTCAGGGAATAAATAACGACCCTGGTCCTTGCTTCCCTCCACACATCCGCATCTCTGAATTTGTTTGATGCATAACCAAAGAACTCTTGTTTATGTTACTTGTAATGTATACTCTAGAGAAAAATCAGATACACTCTACCCCTTTTTTGACACATATAAAATCTGGTTGTAAGGGTTTTTTCCTCTTCTCTGCATGTACATTGCTTTGTGAAAGAAAAATAAGCCGTACCCAAACTCACACACCTTGGAGCAGTTCCATTCCATCAGAGCACCTTGTGAAACTGCTTTCCCAGGATTTGAATTCCTCACACTTGTTATTGAATAAGCTTCTTCACTAATATCACCTAGACTCTTTATTTCAGTCGATGCTTACAAGTCCTGGAATAAGTACACAGCACTTCTCAAGGGGCCAAACGGGATGTCAAGGCAGAGTGCAGAGAGGGAGAGCCAGGACCTGGAGCCCAGGCCTTTATTAGGGTTCAGGAGTGGAGTGCTTCGGTATTCCCAAGCTAAGGCCAGATTGGTCAATTCAAACCAAAAGAGCAGGGTTTTGCAAAGGTTCACGGGCTCCTTATCTAAGGGGCACATAAGGCATATAGGTGCTGGGAGGCGGGGCAGACTGTTGATCACCAGGGCTGTCGGGGAAGCCATAGCAAGAACTTACATTTGCTTGTGACTTTGTGGGCTGCTATCTAGGGCATGCACTTACATGAGGGGGCTAGTGTCAATTTAAAGTCCCTGAAGCCCGCTTGGTGAAATAAAATGGATGCTGATGCAACAACACCACGGAATAGCTTACCTAAACTCTGGAAATACGGTTTGAAGATAAAATATAAAATATTTTCCTCAGGGCAACAGTCTATAATAGCTCACCTCATGAGCAGGTTTTACTTTCTCCTTTTTTTTTCTAAGTCTGTTGTAGTTTTGAAACATGGCTATAAAATTCATTGACATTCCTGCCAGAGAAGGGTGGTATCTCTGTCTGCTCTCCTTGAATCCGAATTCTATGGTTGCTTGACCAGCAAAATACAGCCATAGTTAGACTTTGCCACTTTCTGGACTAAAGCTTTAAGAAACATACAGCTTCCACTTCTTGTGTCTTGAGATGCTTTCTCTTGGAACCTAGAAACTATGATCTGAAGAAGCCCAAGCCGCCTAGGAAGAGAGCTACATAGAAAGGAACCAATAGCCACCATCAGCTTGCCAGCGTATTTGTGATCCAACTTGGATGCTCCAGTTCCAATGGAGAGGTCCTACCCAATGCCACATGGAATAAAAATGAATTGTCCCTACCAAGCCTTGACCAAATTGCATATTCACTGGAGAAAAATAAGCGATTGTGTTGTTTTAAGCCATTGAGTTGTAGGGTATTTTGTTATGCAGTAATGATAATTAGAACAAAGTCTTTTTTTTTTTTTTAAGATTTTATTTTTTCCTTTTTCTCCCCAAAGCCCCCCGGTACATAGTTGTGTATTCTTCGTTGTGGGTTCTTCCAGCTGTGGCATGTGGGACGCTGCCTCAGCGTGGTCTGATGAGCAGTGCCATGTCCGCGCCCAGGATTTGAACTAACGAAACACTGGGCCGCCTGCAGCGGAGCGCGCGAACTTAACCACTCGGCCACGGGGCCAGCCCCAACAAAGTCATTTTTTTAAAAAGACAAGTTACTCAAGAATTTATGAAACAGTTAAATTTGAAATGCAAAGATTTATCAAAAAAAACACAAATGGAAAAGAATGAAATAAAACATGGTCTCCTTTACAGACACAGGCTATATAACTGAAATGTCTTCCATGCCTGACATGTACTTTTTCTGATATTTTAGTGTTTTAAGTGGAATTGTAAACAGCCTTCTCTTCATTTCAGGAAACAAGGACAAAGGTAAATTTTGCTGTGAAGTAAATAGTTTTCATCACTCAACCTACTAATAGTCTCAATTATCTTTCACTGAACTTTTAATATTTGAAAGTGAAGTCATTTTATTTTAGTTAGTAATAAATTTTACTATAGGGTCACTTTCATTAAAAAATGCATCATCATAAGAAATGTAATCTCCACGGTCTTCCAAGTGCAAGAAAATGCATATTGTTGATATAACACCCTCAGAAGTTTTCATCTATAATTTCTTTCAGATGAGACAAGAATCATTTTTTGTGGCTAAACGTTTAGTTGAAGAAAGCCATTGTATATCCAGTCAAGAATTTCAAAGATTTTTATACAAACTAAAATATGGAACACTTGTAATAAAGGCAAAGATCCTTCAAAGGAAATGAATGCCAACTTTTCGCACTGTAGTCTATTACTCTGTTAAGAAAAAAGGTGAAAAATGTTCAAGGATGTCTAACTGAATAAGATATTTTTATAATATTCAAAAGAATACTAACTTTTCCTTGAAGATCTCTTTTTCATAAGAGTTGAGCTAAGATAATACCAAATAAAAATGAATTGACTGACATTTCTATGTGAGGATTTATAACAGGGCATGCATTTGTGTATAATGAATCATATTTAGATATAAACCGATTGCCACACATGTATGCTTGAATGCAAGGCAGTGGAACAACGATTCTTTTCAATTCTTAATTCCTGTTACTACGGATGAAGCTACAAGGGAAGAACTCATCACTTCAAGCTCTACTTGCTGCAGCTCTTCAACCAAAACTTCCAACCCGTATTTTCTCTTCTAACTCATTCTTCATGCCCACTCTTCCTTTGCTTTACCACCAAACGAAACCCGCATAGAAAAACAACCTCTTACAAAACTTCAGATGCATTATGCCTGAAATATTCCATTCCACCCTAGTCTTATGGGTCCTGTTTTTTTTCACCTCATTCCTAATCTTCCTTATACAGTCCAAATATTTTCCTTTTGCAAAGATCATTTCAACAAAAAAATTGCTCACTGGATTTTCTTTTTTAATTTTAAGGTAAAATCAAATTCCTATACTAATTGTCCATCAAGCAATGATTTACATTTTCTGATATTTTCTTTTCCTCACAACCAAATCTCGTAAAAATTCTTTAATGAATAAATATATTTAGATAATGTAATAATAAGTAAAAGTAGTCATTTTTAGATGCATAGTATATAAATACAGTTCCTATATAAAATCAGTTTTCACTAATAATCCAGTACAACCCTTTCCTTGTAAAAGGAAATTAGATTTACCTCCTTTAAGTAACCTCTCAGTTATGTATCTTACTAGTTACCTATCAAAGACCATTATTAATACAGGCATTCCTTAGTTCCCACAGTTCTTATATGCACAAATTTCTGTTACCATGATGTGTATGTGCATGTAGCTTTATTGAGATATAATTTGCATGCCATAAAATTCACTGATTTAAAGTGTATCATTCAATAGTTTTTAGTATATTCACAGAGTTATACAACCATCACCACAATCTAATTTTAGAATATCTTTGTCACCCAAAAGAGAAACTCTATTCACTAGGAGTCATTCTATATTTCCCCCAAACCTCCCAAGTCTAGGAAATCACTAATCTACTTTCTATCTCTATAGATTTGCTTACTATGGACATTTCATAAAAATGGAATCATACAATATGTGGTCCTTTGTGACTGGGTTAATTCGCTTAACATGTTTTCAATATCCATCCATGTTATATCATGTATCAGAGTTCATCACTTTTATCACTAAATAATATTACATTACATAGAGATAACTTATTTTGTAAATCCATTCATTTGATAGACATTCTGCTTATTTCCACCTTTGCCTCTTATGACTAATGCTATGAAAATTGTTGTGCAAGGTTTTTTGTTTTACTGTGGTGTATTAACTGTGACTAATTGCATAAAGTACAAAATTCGCAGCTAGCTTTTCAGTCCATAAATCACTACATAAGTAAGAGGCACATCATGATCAGTGACCAATCACATCACTCCTTTCAAAGTCTGTCTGTGACTCACTGCCCATGTTTTCAGGTGACACATAGCAGCAAAGCATGTAGTTGTGCTGCCTGTCTCCCAACATACGACATACGACAAAAACAGATAATCAAAAGAAGAAATTGGCCAGTGAAGATGAAAGTGCAGCAAAGAAACAAAAAGTGATAACATTGAAAGCGAAATTAGAATCAAACATAAATGGAGCTATAGAAGAAATAGCTGACCATGAGAGTGTTAACACTGACACTGCCCGAGGAGCCTCTAGACACGCAGCTGGAGGAGCTTAGCGAAGGTGAACTTATGGACATAAATGAGGAAAATGGTTGGAACAAAAAAGATGAAGATGACCCAGAAGAAATTACACCAGCCAAAACTTCACATTAAAGGAACTCTCAGAGATATTTCACGACATTGAAAGCATAAAGGATAAAATGTTGGAAGCTAATCCAAACTTAGAAAGGAGTAGACAGTTTACCAAAGCATAGAAAAGGTGTTCACTTTGTATCGCTGGTTAAACAACGAGAAGGGGAGGCAAGCACTGCTGTAATCACTCTTGGTAAGTTTTCTTACAAAGATATAAGATATTTTGATTCTCAATGTTTCTAGTGTTTTAAGTGACAGTGAAATAAATATTAGTTTTACTACTTTGATTTCCCTATACAGTTATAATTGATAGTAAGAGAGTTTTCATGTTTTGAAAAAACATGCAAGAGGTCATGGAACAATCATAAATTTTTACATTAACTTTTAAAGTTGCTTGTCATGGCTTCAGCTTGCACAGTCATTGTTAGAGTTCTCCACTACCACGTAAAGTCAGGACTGCCTGGATATTAAAATACCTATTATTCCCTACCTTAAATTGTCATCAGTGCACATTTGTAAGCTTTTTATGGCAAGGAATAACTCAAGCTTATTTTTTTAATGTCAAACTTTTTATTTTGGAATAAATTTAGAGATACAGAAAGGTTGCAAAGATAGAGGTCCTGTATACCTTTCATACATTTTCCGCTAGTGTTAACATCTTACGTAACCATGGTACATTTGTCAAAACTAAAAAATTAACAGTGGTTGCAGACTGTTAACTAAACTACAGACTTTATTTGGATTTGAACAGTCTTTTCACTAATGTCCGTTGTTTCCACTAATGGCCTTATTTCCTCGATTCTATATACAATAGCTTACATTCCAAGTAAGTCCTCCAGAAACTTAGTACTCATTTCTTTGTTCCTCCCTCCCTTCCTTTATTTACTTAAGAAACGCTTTAAATGTCTATATTCTAGGATACATTGATAAACAAGACACTGTACTAGCCCTCAGGCAGCCCATATTTACTTAAACACAAAGTTGGATTTAAATAGCTTCTTTTCTCTTTATAAGAATGGCAAAAATGGCTGTAAATGGAAAAATATTTTCTTGAGAAAAACATCACTCAAAACATTCTAGCCTTTATTTCTAAAGGTTAATAACATCATTGACCATGATATTTCTCATTCCAACTGCCTTTAAAAAATGCTTTTGTGAATTATCAAAGTATATCAAACTTTTCTAATTTCCTTCAGCATTCCTCTATTGTCTACTCACAAATCTGTTAAAAATAAATTAAAAAAAAACTGTCCTTATTTATCTTTCTCCTGAAGCTAACTTTTTGGAATATTTGATGTAAAATTTCACATATGCTCTGTTGTGGTTGGACTCACTCACAAGTTGAGGCATTTGTTCAAGGACAAAATGACTTGAATCTTTACCTTTAACTCCTAAATTATTAAGAGGTGGCTTATATCTTGCTTAAACTCAGAGATACTATAAGCCTCTGAAACTAGGGGGTTTTTTGTGGTGGGATCTAACACTATTGATAGAAAATGAGAAACTCTTACCATAACAGCTTTCTATCCGTTAAGAGGAACTTATGGTTCATTGCTAAGAAATTTTATCATGCAGTATATCTTCCCAATTTTTGTCCTTGTGAGAATAAAGGCTTCCTATATTTCACTTTGGTTTTAATGCATTAAACCACAGAATAAAATCAGGTTGTTTGTTTAGTCTTCAATGACCTGCATGGGAATGGAATAGACAGCAGTTGCTAACATTTGCCTGTACAAAAGGCCGTTAATAATTTATATTAGTCAAATAATTTGGATGTGAATAAAAAGCATGTCCTTAAATGGTTGACATTATGTCAAGGTAGTTATGCATATGCTCTGACTTGAGGATTTCTAGGAAAGGAACTCAATCCTAAAGAAATACCATTCTCCAACCCCTGATCTTGAAAGAGAGGAAGGGGCAAAAATGCTCTTCAACGTAGGATACCGTGGTGGGCAATATTTGGCAGCCACGTTCGTGCTTGCATTGACTATGGCATTGAGGAAGAAGGATATCCAAATAAGACAAAAGGCAAAAGTGGAGTGAATGAGAGATGTTCTCAAGAGAAATGTTGAGTCATAAAATGTCAGAGGTTATCCCCTGTGTTGAATTTCCACATTTTGCAGATAACGAAATTAAGCTTCAGGAAAATAATGTTAGCTATTTTATGGTGAGATAAAGTAGTATCTGGGACTAGGATAAAAGTCACAGGCACACAAAGCTGTGCTATTTTTGTAAGAGCATAGTACTATTTCCTAATTTTTCTGATAGTTGTCATCATGACACAACAAAATTCATGTTGAACAGGTGAGAAAATGATCAATCAGAAAATATTATGAAATTATCTAGTTATTTGGATTGGTTAGTATACTAAGAATTTTTTTAAATGTGATATTTCCATATATCCTAAAAAATTATTGTCATTCAAAATTTGATTGGAACAAACAACGTCTTTAACATACATCTTACAATTTTAAGTCAAACTAATCTGTTCTCTTTGAATTACAAAGATTAAGGTTCCAAGGCTAGAAAATACATTTAATCTTACAAGTAGGGTAAACTACCTAAAATGGTTGTTATAATTTACTCAAGGTGTTTACATTATAAGCTACTGCCTCACTAACCATTTTTTTAAAAATTCATATCAACATCAATAGACTAGTCAAATAATTGCCTTCATCATAGTTGTCAGCATCGATGGTGATATAGCTAATGTTAGAAAGGATGAGGAGAATGCCATCTAATGAATTTGTGCATCAAAGGAAGACATGACAATTACGATACATTCATCTTAACTAAAAAATGAGTTAATTTTTTACTGTAGGCTTAATGCTCCTGGGCTTTCAACCATTCCATTGAGGAATGTGCCAGTGAATTTTTTTTAATTAGGTTTTTATATACCAAACTGTCATCTGTCTCAAATCACTTCATGGTTTTGGCTGACTTCAATGTTCATATGGATTTCCACCCCACCTCAGCCACACTCCCCCATGGCCACACTTAGAACTAAACAAGCCTGAAACTATAGTATATAACCTCCTTCCTTTACACATTGTTAGTTTTACTATTGTCAGATATCTGTTCTCTGACCTTGTAAGGACTTCCAGTCCATTGACACCTCTGTTTTCCCCATATATCAGCTTCCCTCTGCTTTTACTTCACACACAGTGAAGATTAGATTTGCCCATCTTTAATTAAGTTTATTCCATTTACTCATCTTCTGCTTGCTGCTTTAGCCATTCCAATCTGAAAATTGCTTTTGATCCAATCTAGTCATTGTCATCATCAAACTTGCTAAACTTATCTTTTTTCTATTTCCAGATTCAGGCCTTCTATTGGTAGTCAGGGGATGTTCAGGGAGCAAAGGTAATCTGGAAGATGTTATTAAGGGAGTCTCCTATGGTTGGGCTCAGAAAGCACCCCACCCCAATTCCTGATTTAGTGCTCTATCCAAAATAGCATCACAGGCCGCTCACTAATGGAAGCAGGGTATGCAAATTCTTTCTGCACACAAAGAAGCTGTATCTGTTCTGTGGATCAATTGATGTTTTTTGCAACTTTATATACCACTACCTTTCACATAGAACAACAAAATGGATTAAGAACACATTGAGAAACATCTTTTTATGTAATGGGAAATCTAACTTAAAAATCAATAGATTTGCATACTAGTGGTCTAAAATGCATTAGTTCGGAAACCAATGTTTTTAAATGCCTGCATTCACATCTCCATTAGTAATACAATTAATTGTATTACAACAGCAAAAGACAAAGGTGAACATGTGCAAATTAACCAGCAAATGAAATTTTTGAGGCCCTGAAATTCAGTATACTACCTTAAACTTAGGTTCATAAACTGAAAACCATAAAATCTTAAAAATAGTGGTGATAAATACTGAAAACAATTTCTATTTTAGGTCAAATAATTGCTTCATTTATGCTTACTTTTATTAAAGTAATATTTTCTAATGGCAATAATACTGATCTTAACATTTTAGTAATTTCACTAAAGAGCAATATTTCAAATTGGTCATGTCATTTCGGAATACATTAACAGAATCATTTGAATTATGAATAGCTACTAATATTAGTAGATGTTTTAAATGCTTCAATTAGTTTATTAGTGTTATGGCAGCTGAAATGACAACATATTGGTAAAAACTTGGTTTCCCAAAATAGACAGCCATAGCTATAGCCATATCCACATCCATATCCATATCTACATCTTTATGGTGTGCATAAAATGATAAATATTTTGAAGATTATATGTTCGTCAAGTGCAGAATTGCCCATTGCAATCTCTTTAAAAATCTTTTCATGTTCAGAACGATGCAGAACAAATCTGATTTTTTTTCAGAACTAACTGCCAAGAAACAATCATTACAAAGAACTTTTGAGTTGTCATAGGAAGAAGAACATACATTCTCAATCTTCTACGCATATTTCAGATTATGTGATAAGGAATTTTCCCAAAGGTAAATGAACTTTCGGTTTCCAAAATTCTGTTTTCTGAATGTTTTAGATTGAAGATCTTGATGAGGATTGCCAACAATTCTACATAATAATGGAGTTATGATAATTTTTCTCAGTAGTCTTCAATGTCCACACTAGTTGCAAATATAATGTCAATTTGCCTGTTAAGAATAAGGATTGTGCTCCCTTCAGCAGCACATATGCTAAAAAAGAAGAATAAGGATAAATTTAGTATGAGTGTTAGAGAAAGAGCTAAGCTAATTACTGATGGGCATTGGAATGATGCAAACAAACATTATTTGACTTAAATTTCTGATTCTAACTTTGCTGGTTTAGTTAACCGATTCACTCTACCTGTGGTGAGCTAAGAGAGCTGAACTGTCTCAGTGTGGCTGTAGGTACTGCTTTCTCACTTCACACTAGGTACCTTGAAGTCTGGAAATTTTTCTTTCAAATTGCCTTAGCTTTTATTTTTTAACTTGGAAATAATATGCTTATCTTACAGAAATGTGATGTTTATCCACCCAGGGAAAGTTTGATTTTCAATTGCCCTAGCTATATTTGAAGCTGAGAATTTTTTTAAAAGTACACCATTGTTTCCTCGGAAATCCATCAATGTGAAGACTCAGAAGGAGACACTCACATCTTTTTTGAACTGAATTATCAGGATTTCTGTGCAAATGTCCCTTTTCTCTAAATGGAATAATCCCTTCAACAAATACCTATTAGATGCTACCAAAGTATGTAAATAAACAGGTCAGGTCACCTAACATCATATAGTTTGTAATTTACAGGGACAGAAAGCATTAAATATAACAAAATCCAATGATATGATAGCACAAAAGTGAGGATGATTAATTTTGATTAGACCAAGTGAAAAATGCTTCATTGTACTCTCATTGTAACTAAATTTTTAAATATGAATACATTTTAAATAGAAAATTACATAAAAGTCATTCTAGGCTAAAATTATTAAAATAGAGAAAAGAGGCCTAAAAATGTACAGCATATTCAGAGAAATTTGATTTGGTTTGTGGGATGGGTATAGGCCCTTGAATACACTGCTATGGAATTTGGACTTGATTTATTAGGCAACAGAAAAAGAGTGGAGGTTTTCAAATGGGCTCTTGACATGGTAGTGACAATGTACAGACATACTGGAGAAATGAGAGGCTGGTGGCAAGAAGACCAATTAGGAAGTTATTGCAATAGCATAAGTGATGTATGACTGAGGCCAGAACTGTGTTTGGACCCATATTATATAGAGGATGAATTGTAAAGAAAAGCCACTTGAGGTGGGTGGGGAAAGAATACGAACATGTTTATAAATCAAGGCCATATTCTTATTCTTCAATCACAGACATAAAATTACTAAAGTTTGTTTCTCAGTAATTCTTATGTTAAATAGGTGAAAATTAACATTAAAAGTTTGATATAGGGGGCCAGCCTGGTGGTGTAATGGTTAAGTTCATGCATTTGCTTCTGCAGCCCAGGGTTCACAGGTTCGGATCCCAGGTATGGACCTAGCACCACTCATCAAGCCACACTGCAGTGACATCCTACATAAAAAAGAGGAAGATTGGCACAGTTGCTGGCTCAGCAACAATCTTCCTGAAGCAAAAGGAAGGTTCACAACAGATGCTAGCTCAGGGCCAATTTTCCTCACAAAATAAATAAATAAATAAATATTGTGATATATAGCTTATATAAACTTAATATTCTCCAAACCACACAGCCTAGGAGACACAAAAAGTCAACATATATATATATATTTTTTAAAGATTTTTTTATTTTTCTCCCCAAAGCCCCCCAGTACATAGTTGTATATTCTTCGTTGTGGGTCCTTCTAGTTGTGGCATGTGGGACGCCGCCTCAGTGTGGCTTGATGAGTGGTACCATGTCCGCACCCAGGATTCGAACTGAGGAAACACTGGGCCACCTGCAGTGGAGGGTGTGAACTTAACCACTTGGCCATGGGGCGGCCCCAACATATATATATTTTAAGTAAAACTGTCATTCTTGTGCTGTCATGTTCTCTTTCTCTCATCAGCTTAAATATGGAAAACATAAATATTCCACAATATTGTAAAATAGGAATCTTAAATCTTTAATATAAAATACGGTATTTTTAAAACATATTATAATAATTGACCATTAGAGTTAGCAACATTGAATAGCAATGTTATGCCTCGTGAAAACTGCTCCTTGTTTATTTGCTGTGCCTATCGAGCACATCCAGACTCTTGAATCAATAGGTGATATTTTTAACCTACTTGCCTAGTCCTTTTCTGCTCCCTGGATGCCCTTGATAATGCTCAAAGTTTTGGCAGTTAGTATGATTGGTCTCTACTAGGAACCACCCAATATCCTTAATCAATCATCAAAATAGAGAAATACCTCACCATAATAGTCCATCAAACTCTTGTCTTTTTCCCCTTTGTTTACACTCCCTTTCACCACTGTTTATCTCCTATAAGAAATAATTTTTTTAAAGATTTTATTTTTCCTTTTTCTTCCCAAAGCCCCCCAGTACATAGTTGTGTATTTTTAGTTGTGGGTACTTCCAGCTGTGGCACGTGGGATGCTGCCTCAGCGTGGCCTGATGAGTGGTGCTATGTCCACGCCCAGGATCCAAACCAGCAAAACCCTGGTCCACAGAAGCAGAGCGCGCGAACTTAACCACTCAGCCACGGGGCAGACCCAAGAAATAATTTTTTAACAATTTTGGCAAAGAATTTCGGTTAGAAAGACAAGACAGTTTCCTACAAAATTTTCTTTCCTATTCTAAGAGAATGTCATGGAAGCTTATTGTGCCACTATCTTGAGACTCCTATGCATTCATCTCTAACTATCTATTCATAAATCCTTGGAATAGTGGTTTTCAAAATTGAGTGCACATCAGAAACATGTTTGGAATCAGTTTAAAAAGAAATTATCTGTAGCCCACCCCCAAAAGACTGATTCAATAGCGTTGGGGTCAAGCTCAGGAATCTGTATTTTTAACAAGAATCCCACGTGATCTTGATGCTGATGATCCATCACCCACAATTTGGGAAACACTGACTTTGAAGATGGTAAAAAGGGAGAATTTGTCAAGAAAATAAAACTGTCAGGGTTGCTAGGGCTTTGGAGGTTGACATTCAGTAACAAAAGTAAGCCAGCCATACAAAAGGATTTTAAAATTGATAAACTAAAATTGGTGATTTCATGTAGGAAATAGGATAATGACAACGCCATTAACTAGCATTGATTAAGCACTTGCTATGCGTGAGGCACTAAGATTTTTAATCCTCACAACATCTCTATGAGTTAGCTTTATTAGCGTTTTCACTTTACAGATGAGAAAACTCAAAAATAGAGAATCTTAATAAATTTGCCAGAGATTACACAGCAGGTAAGAGGTGGAATAGGATAATCTGAGAAAGGAACTTAATCATTTGTATGCTGTTTGATGCCCATATTTTCCTTTTCTATGAGCTCTGTTTCTTGCCATTGAAAATTAAATTTAAAAGATCAAATGTATAGGGATGAAATAGGAAAGGACTTACTATCAATCATTGTAAATATGCAATGATGCATGCAAAAAATTGTTAAGGTTACACTTTTTTTCGTTAAAATATATTTAGAAAAGAAATTATTTGTTGGATCATCATGAATACCATACTGGGAATATATTAGCTTCTAGAACAAGGCAATAATGAAGATTATGTTCCCCATTCTTTCCTATTATATCAGTTGCCAAATCTGTATATATCTTTTCTATATCTGTATTCTTTCTATATTTCTCATTCAAATGCCATTCTTTTTTCACCTCCATGCCTTCGTTCATTTTGTTCTCTACATCTGAAATGCCCTTATCCCTCATTTTCACATATGCCAACCCTAAAGATTTTGTTCAAATGCCATGTTCTTAATTAAATAGTGTACATATGAAGGAATGGTAGAGACTTTTAATGCTCACTCGTATCTAATCGTCCTCTTATTTTAGTACAGAGGAGGATAACAATTCTAAACTCCTTTGCAATTAGGGAAGGTCATGTGACTAGTTCTGGCTTATGCTTTTAGGTGTAAGACTTGAATTAATTGCTGGCACAAGACCCCCTAGGGTTCATGGAAGAGGTCATACACTGAGGTGGTGGAACCACAAGATCAAAATAGTCCAGATTTCTAAAATTCCCTGGAGAGTTACTCAGACCCACAGAGTACTTTGCATGAATATGTGCTAAGCCAATGAGAGCGTGGGGTTGTTTCTTATTACAGTATTGCCTAGCTTATACTCACTAACACATAGATGTTTCTCAATAAATTTTGAGATGAGATTAGTGACTGAGAAAAGGAAGCTTAGACCTAAAACATATTGTGGAAGAAAAAGTTTTATATATATATCTCCAGTACTATAAAGGATTAGATGATGGTAACATTAATAATAGAAAAGTCAGGGAATAACTTTCAAAACAAGATGATAAGAATTTTAGAAAGTATAATTTAAAAACTAAACTTTACTTTTATAGCAACTAAAAATATGCTTTCCTAATTTGTTTCAACTTAGTTTAACTTGAAGAGTTGTGCTTAGGATTGGAAGAGAAATTAGACTGTTTATAGAATGCCAAAAGTTAGCTCTTATAATAATATAAGAAAGGGGTGATTGACATGGAATGAGAGGACTAAAACAACTGAAAAATCAAATAGTTGATGGAATTTTCAACCTCTTCAGGTCCATTGGAATGGTGAAGTATTCAACATTTTTGAGAATTATACATAACAGAGACAATAAATATTTGTTAAATTGAATTAATTGCATTTTACATCCCAATAATAATACTTTGTGTTTGCTGACAAGCCACTGTTGTGGGTATCAGAATGAGAGCATGTTTCTCCCAGGATTTCTTATAATACTTTATCTTTAAATATTAACAATTCCATCCTATATGTCAGATAAGAATGAATATGTTATTTGTTGCCACTGATAAAAATTTAATTAAAAAAAGAAGCACAATGTGTTCAACTTTATTCCAAAAATATGTTTTGAGTACATTTCTAAAGGGAGTAGAAGGCATGAATCTAACACAATGACAGGCAAACTTTTTTAAGTGGGAAAAATAGGTTTTATTTTCATTTTGTCTGCTCTGTTTCCTATGGTCTCTGTTATGACTATTAACTCTGCCTTTGTAGTATGAAAGCAGCCATATATAATGTGCAAATTAATCAGTATGGTGGTGTTACAGTAAAACTTTATTTACAAAAATAAAAGGCAAGCTAGATTCGATCTATGGGAGGTAGATTTCTGCACTTGTTCTAATTTCCTTTATTGAAGCATAGTGTCTCTGTCATATATTGGAACACATACTAAATGTTATGTTCTACAGTAATTGAAAAGAGCAAACATAGAAAGGATTTACTCCCCGTGGAACTGGATTAGACAACTGGGTTGGAGTTAGGCAAAAATCAGAAAGAATCATAAAAATGGACTTAGACTGAGCCAGTGGGGAAGGAGTAGGGATGTGGGAAGGGATGTGGGAAGGAATAGGGATGCGACCCCAGGGAAGCGAAAAGGAAAGGCGGTATATTATGATAGTTAGATGTAGGAGTTTTAGAATCAGAAAGACCTAAGCTCTAATTCCTGCTCTGACACTTGCTAGCTTTGTGACAGTGTCTCACTTTCTATGCTTCAGTTTTATCAACTGCAAAATGAGTTAAAAATAGCATCTACCTCAGGTTTTAAGGCTGATTAAATGAAATAATAGATGCAGAGAACACAGCCCAGTGCCTGGCATATAAGTCCTTAATAAATTCTAGCTGTTAGCTACTACAAAGGCCAAGATTCAGAAAGGACCTGACATTGATAGGTTATGCACACCATATTTACTCTTAATATTTGTCTGTGATGTGAAATTCAAGTGTCATTCTTTTTTGGGTGATGATGCGATCTTTAACATATAGTAAAACTTAAACTCAGTGAAACAATAGAAATGCCAGATAACAATGAGGAACCCCTGCCTCTGAGTAGTTCATCCATCCGCTCAAAAGACACATGCTTATTTTTCTGCATCAGAGGCTTAGTTAATAATGCTAATTGCTACTTCTAAAGAGTGGAGTGTGTAATACTTTCCTATATCTGCCCAGGGGTAATAATCTTTAGGGATAATCTGATATTTAACATTTAGAAGGATAATTTTGTTCTTAGATATACATGACCTCAAATATTCTTAAAGAATTAATGATGAGAACATGGACTTTATTCATCATTACTGCAGTTTGTCATAATATGAGAAGGAGACAGGTTCTTGAACGTAGAGAAACTACATGACAAGAAGGAAATTATCTGAGAGATGAATTGCAGACAGGTTTGGAATAAAGTCCTAGAGCTAGATTTGGAACCTCCTCAGTAATATCTGAGCTCAGAAGTTTGAAGTTACTTATGGGGTAGTAGGAGAGGTACTTAATTTAAAACAATGCAAAAAAGAAAAAAAAGTGGCTAGCAGCTAATTTCCTGTTAGGGAGGCAAAATACATTGATAGATCATTTTTGTTGTTGAAGAAGAGCTCTCAGGGCCTGACTATTGACCTAAGTACCCAAAAGGAGAGCTCAATTTCTCTGCATAGAAAAAGAAATTTTGAATTCTAATATTTTAGAAGGTCTGGAAGTGAGAAGAAGAAGGAAGGAGAAAAGACTAGTAGCATGGCAAGAAACTGTGCAGTTGGAGGTAAAAAAATTTGCTATAAAAATATTCCCTGTGACAAAAATGATAAAAACAAAAATCCATGATACTTAATTACTTTGTGTAAGTGATAATTGAGGGAAATCAAGGAATGTAAACTTGCTTACAAATCGAGGTCCATGTAGGATCCAAATAAGAGTTTCCTATGAGATGGAGGAAGGATGAGGTTGGAAGTTCAGCAAAAAGAGAATTTCACGGTTATAGGAGTTAAGTAGGAGAAGATCAGGTTCTGGAATGGCAGCAGGAAGAGCTATGTGGACTCCCAACTTAGTGAAACAGCCATAACTGATGAAAATAATAAAAATGAAACAAAACAAGTGAACAACAAGAAAGAAAACATTTAAAATCTTTGGAAATTGCCTTTAGCACATACGACAAATATAATAACTTTTATTTAAGAAAATCTGTGTGGTAAGAACAGCAAGAGTCTATAGCAAATGAGCTGTGACCACTCTTTCCTATTGTCCCAGCTCAACATGATGGAAGCTCCGGACTGCATTTGTGTGGCCAAGATGTGAATCTCTTTCTCCAGCAGCCAGTCATGGTCTATAATATGTCCAAGGGAGGGGAAGGCCACTAGCATGTTTCATCCCACCCGGGTCTATGTTGCAGTGACTATATTACAGGGGAGTGTAGAAGAGAGGCAAGGGCTTCCTTCTTCCACCAAGCCCCAATTTACAAAGCAAAAGCTCCACACCAGGTGTGGTAGGCCCAGGATACCATCTTCTCACCTTGTTCACAGGGCAGAGGTTCCCCAATGGGAGGGCCAAGCTAAGAGAATGAGGAGCTAATGCCTATACTCAGTGCTCTACTCATAGAGCAGAGTGTGCCTCTGAGAAAAGTGGACTTGCTACTCCTCCCTCCACTCTCAGCTAGACAAAGTTCTGCACAAGAAAAGTGACAGGTAATAAGAAAGAGCTCTGTAGCTCTCCCCTTGCTTGGCACACAGCAGGGAAGTTTAATTCTGAGAGCACTGTCAAAAGCAATGAGGATTTTGGTGATAAGCAAATAAGATGAGGCTGGTAGTTCTAAGCTAAACTGTAGGTTGAGCAGTTTATCAGAGAAAAGCAAAGAAAGAGACAACTAAGAAGAGGCTCCCAGAGTCAGAAAGAAACCTCAAAGTCTGCCCTCAAAAAGTAACTTCAAAGGAGGTCAAATTTGAATCAATAAGTCTGAGAAGAAATTTATCTCCCAAGGCATTATTAACACCAACAATAGGTCAATCAGCCACTAATTAGTAGAGGCTAACATGTTGATAAGATACCAACATAATTAAACAGCTTAAAAGAGAGATCAGGAAAAGAGACAATTAAAGAGAGCTCTGCTAAAATCGCTGTCACTGCAGAGTGACTGTGCACATACACACAGCTTTAACCTCTGAGGAGTGAAATCAGAGGCTTCACACTGTGGAGGAAACAGACTTCACAAAAATAGTCCAGCTAAGTCATGAAACAAATAAATAAGCAAATAACAACAATAAGCCCTGTAAGGGGAGAAGGATTCTGTATCCAGAGTTGCTACATTACCTGACATGCCTAGTTTTCAATAAAAAATTATGGTACATGCAAAGAAACAGGAAAATGTGACTCACACATTAAAAAAAGGTAATAAAAACTACCTGTGAGAGGGCCTAGATGCAACAAAGACCACAAAGCAGGCATTATAAATATGTTTAAAGAATTAACGAAATCATGATTAAATTAGTAAAGGAATATATGATGATGTCTCACCAAATAGAGAAGATCAATAAGGAGATAGAAAGTATAATTTAAAAAGAATCAGGTGAAAATTCTGGATTTGAAATAGACAATCAAAATGAAAAATTCATGACAAAGTCACACCAGTAGATTTGAACTGGCAGAAGAAAGAATCAATGAACTTGAAGATAGATATATGGAGACTATGCAATTCTAAGAACAGGGAGAGAAAGAATGAATAAAAATGAACAGAGACTCAGAGAAAGGTTTCACACCATTAAAATCACTGACATGTAAGTAAGTGGATTACCAATAGAAGAGGGAGAAAATAGTGGAAATTTTCTCAAATAATGGCTTAAAACTTCAGAAATTTAATGAAAACATTAAAAATTCAAGAAGCTCAAGAAATTTCTGGTAGGATAAATGCACAGAGATCCACATAGTAAAAGCGCTGAAAGCCAAAGAAAAGGAGAAAATCTTGTAAGCAACTCATCAAGAAAAAAAACTCATCAAGTTCGAAGGAAGCCCAACAAGATTAACAGATGACTTCTCATAAGAAATAACAGAAATAAGAAGGCAGGAGATGGCTTATTCAAAGTGCTCTGGGTAAAAATCAACCAAGATTCTTATGTACAGCAAAGTTATCTTTCAAAAATGAAGGCAAAATAAAGACATTCCCAGATAAACAATACAATAAAATTCACTGCTAACATACCCATCTGAAAAATATATATATATTAAAGAAAGTGCTTCAGTCTTAAGGCAGGTAAACACAGATGGAAATTTGAGTTCTTATAAATGTAATGGATAGAGAAAGTAGTCATGAAGTAGAAGTCTTGAACAGCACCATAAGCTAACTAGAGCTAACATCTACATAACACTCCATCCACCAACAATAGTATACATACTCTTCTCAAGTACACATAGAATATTCTCCACGATAGACAATAGCCTGGACCATAAAACAAGCCTCAATAAATTTAAAAAGACTGAAATCATACAAAATATGTTCTCTGATAAGGAAATAAAATTAGATATCAATAACAAAAGAAAAATTGGGAAATTCACAAATATGTGTAAATTAAACAGCACATTCTTAAATAACCAATGGGTCAAAAGGAATCAAAAGGGAAGTTAGATAGTTCTTTGAGGGGAATGATGTCAGCATCGTGGTGGAATGAGTTGTTCCCTTTGCCTCTGCCCTCTAAGTTACAACCAGTAGGATACCCATAGACCAACAAAGGACCCTTTGAACTGTACACTAGAACTCCTGAGAGACTTATACATCTAGACATCTGAGGGTGGGTGGACTGGACCTCCTAGAGGTGGTAGAACCAGGGGAGAGGCAGTGGCAGCTCCTGAGACCAGGGTTCCAGGAACTGAGGTAATGTCCAGGAATGGATGCTCCAGGAATCCTGGCAGCTCATGCTACTGGAGGCTCCAGGAACTGCAACAATACCTGTGATCCAGTCTCCCCCTCCACCACCTCCCTCAGTGATGGCAGCTCTGACACCAGCCCTTCTAGCAACAGGGGCTGCATCCAAGACCCTGATACCCTCAGCAGTGGCAGTAGTGACTGTGACCTGAGGTTCCAAAAAGTGTGCCAACACCAGAGACCAGAGGCTGCTGAAGCTGCATTGGCCCTCATGGCTGAACCCCATCCCCCTCCTAACAGTGGTGAGCTGCACCTATGACCTGAAGCTTCAGGAAATGCAGCAGTGCCCACAACCCAGCACCTTCTCCCTCCCCCAGTGGTGGTGCCTCTGACACTGGCCCTTCCACCAGAAAGGGCTGCATCCAAGACTCCAATAACATCAGCAGCAACAGTGGTGCCTGTGAGTTAAGATTCCAGGAATTGTGCTGGCACCTGAGACTAGAGGCTGCAGTAGCTGCAGCAGCACCTGCAGCATAGCTCCTAACCTGTCCCAGCAGTGGCAGGTGTCACTTGAAGCCTGAGGATTCAGGAGATACAGCAGTGCCTATGACTCACAACCATGTGGTGGCACCACTGACACTGGCGCTTCCAGTGGGAGGGGGTGCATACAAGACCCTGGGCCCCCAGAAGTGTTGTCAAAACCCACAAACCCAGTGCCCCCAGCAGTGACATTGCCAGCACCCCAGATAACTTGGGAACAACAGCACAGGTGCTTCATGCAGCAGCAATGCCCAAGCCTACGGAAAGCTCACAGAGAGTCAGGTAACAATGACAGTGGACCCTCCTGGCTGCAGAGGCACCCACAACTTTGGCCCCCTCATAGCAGTGATGCCTACAGACCCAACAAACCCAGAAATGGTGGAGGAGCGCATGACCCCAGCTCCTGCCCCACTCTCCCCTCCCCACAACTGCAGTGGAGGAACACAGGACCCAGGCGACCCTGGAAGCAGCAGAAGTACTTGAAGTTCAATGACCCCAGTGGTGATACCATGACTGCAGTGATGTCATAAACAACAAGGCACAAGCAGCACAATGAGGGAAGTGACAACGCCTCTGGCAGAGGCAGTGGAGGGTGGAAAGCACAGGTTCACAAATACCATCAGAAGCAGTTCAAAATCAAAGTAAACAAAGCCTTATTTAACCAAAAACGTATTTACTACCACAAATGCACCAGCAGAGGAACAACCCATAAAACACCATGAAGAACTACAGTAACACTCTAGCACGAAAAGAAAATGACTAATTTCCAAAAATGGAGCCAAGAATATACAATGGAGAAAGGAAAGTCTCTTCAATAAATGGTGTTGGGAATACTAGACAGCCACATGCAAAAGAATGAAAGTAGGCCATTATCTTACATCATACACATAAATTAACTCAAAAGGGATTAAGGACTTGACTTTAATACCTGAAACCATAAAACTCCTAGAAGAAAATGTAGGCAGTATGCTCTTCAATATCAGTCTTAGCAGTATCTTTTTGAATATCATGGCTCCTCAGACAAGGGAAATAAAAGAAAACATAAACAAATGGAGCTACATCAAACTAAAAAGCTTCTGCACAGCAAAGGAAAGCATCAACAAAATGAAAAGACAACCTACCAATTGGGAGAAGATATTTGCAAATCATGTATCCAATAAGGGATTAATATCCAAAATATATAAGGAACTCATACAACGCAACAACAACAAGAAAAATAACCTGATCAAAAAATTGGCAGAGAATTTGAACATTTTTCCAAAGGTAATATACAGATGGCCAATGGGCACATGAAAAGATGTTTAACATCACTATTTATTAGGGAAATGCAAATCAAAACTACAATGAGATATCACAATGTCCATCAGAATGGCTATAATTAACAAGACAAGAAATAACAAGTATTGGAGAGGATGTGGAGAGAAGGGAATCCTCGTACACTGCTGGTGGGAGTGCAAACTGGTGCAGCCACTATGGAAAACAGTATGGAGACTTCTCAAAAAATTAAAAATAGAAATACCATATGACCCAGCTATTTCACTGCTGGGTATTTGTTCAAAGAACATGAAAACACTAATTCAAAGATACTTATGCACCCCTACGTGCCTTGTAGCATTATTCACAGTAGCCAAGACTTGGAAGCAACCTAAGTGCCTATCAATGGATGAATGAATAAAGATGAGGTGTAATATATGGAATACTACTCAGCCATTAAAAAGACAAAATCTTCCTATTTTTGGAAACACAGATGGACTTTGATGTTATTATGCCAAGCAAAGTAAGTCAGATGAAGAAAGACAATTACCATATGGCTTCACTCATATGTGGAAGATAAACAAACAAAAAAACTTGTAGATATGGAGACCAGATAGGTGGTTAACAGAGGAGAAGGGGGTAGGGGGAGGGTGGAAGAGATAAAGGGGCACATGTGTATGGTGAGAGACGGTAAGTAGACTTTTGGTGGTGAACATGATGCAGTCTATACGGAAGTTGAAATATGATGTACATCTGAAATTTATATAATGTTATAAACCAATACGACCTCAATTAAAAAAGGAAAATTATTTGAGATAAATGGTAGCAAAAACAAAACATAGGATCACTTAAAACAGTGTTTGGTGGGATACTTGTAGTTTAAATGCTTACATGAAAAGAAAAAGTAATATCTCAAATTAATAATATAAACCTACAGGTTAAGACACTGAAAAACAAGAGCAAGTTAAACCTAAAGAAAACAGAAGGAAGGAAATAAAGATTAGAGTGGATGTAAATGAAATGTAGGATAGAAAAAACCCACAATGGACAAAATCAGCAAAACCAAAAAATATTTCTTTGAAATGATCAATAAAATTGACAAACCTCTAGCCAACAAAAAAGAGAAAAGACTCAAATTAGTAAAATCAGGAGTGAAAGAATGGAATACTATGAACAACTTTGTCAACAAATTAGATAATCTAGATGAAATGAAGAAATTTCTACAAAGATAAAAACTGACTCAAGAAAAAACAGATAATCTGGATCAAACTATAATAAATAACGGGATTGGATTAGAAATAAAAATAAAAACTTCCTACAAAGAAAACCAAAGCCAAGATGGTTTCACTGGTGTACCAAACATTTAAAGAAGAGTTAACTCTAATTCTTCATAAAGTCTTTCAAAATAGATGGAGAGGCAAAACTTCCCCAACTCATGCTATAAGGTCACTATTACCCTAAAACCAAATCTACACAAAGATATCACAAGAAAGCAAAAAGATGCAGACCCAAAATCCATTTTAAATATAGACACAAATATCTTCTACTAAATATGATCAAACAGAATTCAGCAATATATAAAAAGGATTATATACCAAGGCAAAATAAGATTTATCCCAGAAATACAAGGCCAATTCAACATACAAAAATCAATCACTATCATATAAATAGATTAAAGGACAAAAGCCACACGATTATCTCAATAGATGCAGATAAAGCATTTGACAAAATCCAACACTCTTTCAGAGTAAAAACACTTAACAAACCAGGTATAGAAGGGACCTTCCTTAACCTGATAAAAGACATCTATGAAAAACCTACAGCTTAAAACAAAACAAAACAAAAAACCTATAGCTAATATTATACTAAATGGTTAAAGACTAAATGTCTGTCCCCTAAAGTCAATAACAAGACAAGGATGTCTATCCTCGCCACTTCTATTCAACATCATAGTAGACTGTCTAGCTAAGACAATGAGGTGAGAAAAAAAATTAAAGTCATCAATATTGTAAAGGAAGAAATTAGTCCATCTCTATTTGCATATGACATAATCTTATATATACAAAATTCTAAGGCTTCTGCTAAAAAAGCATATTTGAAAAAAATGTTCAGCAAGGTTTCAGGATACAAGATCAATATACAAAAATAAATTTTATTTCTATACACTAGCATTGAATCATTAGAATATTAAATTATGAAAACTATTTTACAATGGCATCAAAGAGAATAAAATATTTAGGTAGAAATTTAACAAAAGAAGTGCAAGACTTGCACACTGAAAACTACAAAACATCATTTAAAGAAATTAAAGAAGGCCCAGATAAAGAGAAACATATCTGTGATGGTTAAGTTTATGTGTCAACTTGATTGGCCACCAGGTGCCCAGATTAAACACTACTTCGGGATATGTTTGCCAGGGTGCCCCTACATGCATTTATCATTTGAATTGGTGGACTCAGTAAAGTGGATTGTCCTCCCCCATGTGGATGGGCATCATCCAGTCTGCTGAGATTGGATAGAACAATAGGCAGGGGAAGAAAGCAATTGACCCTTTTTGATTCCTTCCAGTCTGATTGCTTTGGGACTTCTCATCTCATCTCTGGCCCTCAGACTAGGATTTAAATCAATAGCTCCCCTTGTTCTCAAGCCTTCAGACTCAGACTGAATCACACCATTGGCTTTTCAGGGTTTCCAGCTTACAGATGGCAGAAGTGGGACTTCTCAGCACCATAATCATTGTGTGAGCTGATTCCTCATAAGTAATCTCTCCAGATAGATAGATAGATAGATAGATATAGATATAGATATATAGATCTATATAGATATCTAGATAGATACATAGGTAGATTTAGATTTTCTCTCTCTCTCTCTGAATGGGCAAAAAATGTAAAGGTGTGTTCCATGTGAATGCTCACCTTACCTCAACAATGACTTTAATAATCAAGTGGATAGGGTAACCCACTCTGTGGCCACCATTCAGCCTTTTTCCCTAGTCATCCCTGTCATCACCCAATGGGTCTATAAATAAAGTGGCCATGGTGGCAGAAATGGAGGTTATGCATGGGTTCAGGAATATTGACTTCCATTCACCAAACTAGCTATGGCCAGTTTGTGCGCCCAATCTGCCAGCAACAGAGACTAACACTGAGTCCCTAATATGACACCATTCCCCAGGGTGATCAGCCAGCTACCTGATGGTAGGTTCATTACACTGGATTGCTTTCATTGTGGAAATGGTAACATTTTGTTTTTAGTAGAATAGATGCTTCATCTGAATACAAATTTGCCTTCCCAGTATGCGATGCTTCTGCCAAAACTACCATCTGTGGACTACAGAATGTCTTATCCACCATCATGGTATTCTGCACAGCATTACTTCTGATCAAGGAACTTGTTTCACAGCAAAAGAAGTGCAGCAATGGGCCCATGCTCATGGAATTCACTCACATTACCATTTGTCCCATTATCCTGAAGCAGCTGACTTGATAGAAAGGTGGAATGACCTTTTGAAGGCTCATTTAGTTAGGTGGCAATGACTTGCAGGGCTGCAACAAGGTTCTCCAGAAGGCTATATGTTCTGAATCAGCATCCAGTGTATGACACTGTTTCTCTGATAGCCAGGTTGCACAGGACCAAAAGTCAAGGTGTGGAAATGGGAATGGCACCACTCATTATGACCCCTATTGATGCATAAATCACATTTTTGCTTCCTGTTCTTGTGACCTTATGTTCTCATGATCTAGAAGCCAAAGCGAGGAATGCTTCTATCAGGAGACACAACAATGTTCCCATTGAACTGGAAGTTCAGTCTGACACCTGGCTATTTTGGGCTCCTCATGCCTCTGAATCATAGGCAAAAAAGGTATTGCTGTGCTGGCTGGGGTAACTGATCCTGATTATCAAGGAGAAATTTTACTACTACTCCACAATGGAAGCAAGCAAGGGAATGTGTGAAATGCAGGCAATCATTTAGGACCTCTTTTACCTGACTCTGTAATTAAAGTCAATGGAAAACTACAACAACGCAATCCAGTCAGGACTAGCAATTGTCCAGACCCTGAAATTAAGGTTGGGTCACTTCCCCAGGTAAAAAACTAAGACCAGCTGAGATGCTTGCTAAAGCAAAAGGGAATACAGAATGGATAGTGGAAGGAGGTAGTTATATATACCAGCTAATAAGAAATGTTCACATGTTAAGGTATATGAGGAAGCTATTCTGGTTTAAACCTAATTCAGCTTAAACTGAATGTGAACTAAAGAAGTCTGACTTATTGCCTGTCAAACATACACTGTACATCTGCTTTAACCATTAAAGTAAAGGATGCATTAAACATCATCCCAAAATAAAGAAGGCACTCTTTGAAGCTAGAGATGCATACTTCCTTTCCTATGACACCAGTATCAGTACTCATTTGAAGATATTTCCTTTCTTAGACATCAGGGTCATGTTGACTTGCTAATCTGTAACTAAATACTTCTTTGAAATTTTGAGGAATATGACTCTTGGACGTGGTTGATGTATGCTTTTTGTTCTCGAAATGTATAAAAGTGTACTGAAAACCATGCTTCTCTGGAACGCTTTCTTCCTTTGTGGAGCCTGCATTCCCAGGCTAGTCCCTGGCTTGGCTTAAGTAAAACTGACCTTATCTTTCTTATCTATAGAATGGTTATTGGTTATTTCTATCAACACAGCTATGATCATATAACCAATTACAGAAATGGGGACTGTAACTGTCATATTTTGCTATGCATACATTCATGTGTGGGTGGATATATAATGTCTTTGTTGTCTTTCTTCTATTATTCCCTTATTATGCAACATAAGATATACTGATTTTATATCAGAGTATTTAATTATTGTTCATTTTACATCACAGTATTTAAGGTATTGGATATGAGAGAGAAGAGTACATATTGCTAAAGAGCTTTCCTTCCTCTCCTGGGGAAAGAGTTAGTGCATTTTTGATTGTATGCAGGATAGTTGTATCACGTTAGATATATTATAAAGTTATTGTCTTTATTTGGAGATTAAGTACTGTTAAAGAGATGTGTGTGTTTTTCAAGTTGACAAGGAGCGGATCTGTGATGGTTAATTTATCTGTCAACTGGACCGGCCGTGGGTTGCCAGATTAAACATTATTTCTGGGTGTGTCTGTGAGAGTGTTTATAGATGAGATTAGCATTTGAATCAGTCGACTCAGTAAAGTAGATTGCCCTCCTCAGTGTGGATGGGCATCATCCAATCTGTTGAGAGTTTGAATGGAACAAAAGGTGAAGGAAGGAGGAATTGGTCTTTTGCATCCTGCCTGCCTGCTTGAGTTGGGACATCTTATCTTCTCTCGTCCTCAGACCATTAGCTTCTCTGGTTCTCAGGCCTTTGGACTCAGATGGAGTTGTAACACTGGCTTTTCAGGGTTTCTAGGTTGCAGATGGAAAATTGTGGGACTTAGCCAAGGTACTAGAAATATATACATATATTTCTCCTTCTCTGGAGTACCTTGACTAATGCAATATCTCATAATCATATGTCAGGAGACCTAATATTGTTAAGATGGCAATACTCCACAAATTAATCTGCAGGCCCATCCTAACAAAATCCCAGTTGCCTTTTTTTTGTAGAAATTGACAAGCTGATTCCAAAATTTATATGCAAATGTAATATACCCAGAGTAGTCAAAACAGCCTTCAAAAATAACGGCAGAGTTGGAGGACCAACTTCCTGATTTCATAACTTACAACAAAGCTACAGTAATCAAGATAGCCAGGCACTACAAACATAAGGGTATATACAGATATGTCTTAATGGAATAAAATTGAGATGCCCTATATAAAATCTCACATTTATAGTCAATTTATTTTCAACAAGGGTGACAAGAATATTCAATAGGGAAAAGAATGGTCTTTTGAGCAAATGGTGCTGGGAAAACTTAAAATAATAAAATACTTTCAAAATAATGAAATTGGACTGCTTTCCCACACAATACAGAGAAAGAAACTCAAAAGGGATGACAGACTTAAACTTTAAGAAGTTAAACTATAGAACTCTTAGAAAACATAAGTTAAATCTTCATTATCTTGCATTAGGCAGTATTCTTAGGTACAACACCAAAAGCACAAACACCAAGAGAAAACAATAGGTTAATAGGCCTTATCAAAACTAAAACACTTTTTGCCTTAGAGGAGAACATCAAGCAGTTTAAAAGACAGCCCAGAGAATGGTAGAAAATACTTGCAAATCATTTACTTGATAAAGGACTTTTATGTAGAATATATAAAGAACCCTTACAGCTCACTAATAAAATGATAACCTAATTAAAATAGGGCAAAGGTTTTGAATAGTGATTTCTTCAAAGATGTACAAATGGCCAATAACCACATGGAAACATACTCAACATCATTAGATTTTGGTGGTATGTTGCACTTTCTTTGATGATACTAAAAACTATTGAATTGTACACTTTAAAGGGGTGTATTGTATATCTCAATAAAGTATATCTAAAAAAGTGAATAAGAAAAAATTTACCTTGCACAACAATCCTAGGATAATCTATGCCAGGGGAAGTTGCCCCTCCATAGTGGAGATGGGAGGCAGAGCTCATTTTATTTAAATATTTAAGGAAGAGCAATCAAGATAACCCAGTAAGTGGTATTTTCCTTAAAAAGGATGTGAGCCTGGGAACACTTTCTGATTTGGGGCTGGCCCAAAATAATTACACTTGAAATCAGGCCTTTAGGATATCATTAATAACACAATTTGGCATTTGACAATGTTCAGATAAGTGGAATCAAGTACAGTGCTATGCTCACCACCACCCTAAACACAGTGCCAAAGTTTTCCATCCTCATTGCCCTATTCAAGAAACACTTCTGGCTTTAAGGGTGAAAGACTCAGAGATAGAAAAGCTGTTTTTTAATCAATTGTGCAGAAAAAACTAGAGATAAAAAACTCCTGGGATATACTACAATAAATTAATCTTTTGAGAACAATTTGGTTTTGGTCACATTTCCAATTGTGAAACTTCATGTGACGTCTTTCTCTCCTAAGGTAACATTCACTGAGTATTTTACTTATCATTTGGTGAGGGGGAACTAGCTCAAACTGTGAGAATCTCCCTCTCAGTTCAATTCAACTCTTCGTGAAGCTGTAGAAGCTTTACCCTCATAGGAAAGCCTGAGTTAAAGTCTGCTCACTATACGACCAGAATTATATTTGATAATAGAGCCACTTCAAACTTTTTCTTCAGACACAGCATCCAACATAAAACTGAGAACTTGTATTAGTAGTAAGTACAAGCATCTAGGGCAATCACCATCATTACCAAACCTAACGTCCTTGGATTGTTCTTCCCATGATGTCAACAAGAGCAATTTTCCAGTGTAGACTATGAGTGTTTCTGTCTTCATATGCAGGCATTTTAATTTAAACAAGATTAGCAGATTATAAGAGAAGAAGATGTAAGAGTAGGACTCTCTCCTGTGAACACGTGATCTAATACTCACTTGGATTATGTCTTTGTCATTTTGTTTGATAATGGAATATTTAATAGCCCTGCAATCCCAATCGAGATTTTAGGGTATTTATATAAAGAAAACTAAATAAAAGAACATAATCATGTTTCATACTTAAATGCGCATTTCCTGCAATAGTTCTATTTACTCATCTAGGTTATTAATTAGAGGAAATATTACTAGCTATTTTGTCTCTGTAATGACTGTGGTGGGAATAGAGCAGAAGTTAAAATTTTTAATTAACCTTCTTCCCAAAGGAAAACATCTAAAAATGTGGTGTATTCAAGCAAATAATTTAATTTTCTTGTTATCTAGCTTATTTTTTTCATTATCTAAATCCAATAACCAAAAATAAGAAACATGTTAGGACTAAATACCAACTAGTTGATGCTTCCATCCACAGCCACTTTACTAAACAAAGGATTTAAGTTATCAATAGCTGATGAATTTCCATTATTTTTATATTAATCATCTCCTCAGATACTCTCTGTACAGTGAGTGATAAATGGGATAATTTAGCATCAGAAAGTAATACAATAGTCATTTATTCCAGGGTTGTGTTTTTTTAAAAATGGAGAATAATTATTTCAAACGGAAAACAAAGAGCTCTCACTCTCTGCTTTTCCAGGGCTGTATCCTAAACAGAAAGACTTTCTTTAAGAACAGTGTAGATGAGTAGAGCTGTCACAACGGGGCTTTCAGAAAGTATACAATTTAAAGAGCAGACAGGGAGGAAAGTGAAAATTACCCTGCACATATTATATCACCATCTGTCAACTGTCCATTATTCTAACTGAATTTCATCACATTAGTTGTACCACGTGCTTTTTCTAACTTTGGAATTTGCATGGTAGTTTCTTTTGAATCACAATCTCATTTAGCGATCAAGTTGAAGTCATTCAAATCGAACACTGGACAGCATTGATATGAAACTGAAAACTCTCATTATTTCCCCAAGTAAGAGCCATCTCCACTCCAGGCAGAGGTTCAGAAAAGGCTCTTTTCTAATCGATGTGTCAAAGTATGTCAGTTTACTAATTATTTAAAAAGTAATAAAAAGTCAATCTAGCATTCTAAACATATATTCTGACATCCTGGGCAAGAAATCACGGTCTGTCCTACAAGTGAGTAAAACAGAAAAAACAGCCCTGAAGAGGGAACATAACTTCAAAATTATTCAATATTGAGTTAAGGAAAGGCAGTGAAAATATCATAAACAGTATTTAAAGAGTACTTTATCTAGGTTTGTGTTTACCACCTTTCTCTGCAAATGCATATGTTAGAACACATCCTCTATTCTCTCTGCATTTTTCAATATAACTTCTATTGTTGTACTATTTCCTCTTTTCAATACCATAGACAACTCAATCAGATTAACTTTTCCACTAATAATTTAAAAACACAACAAATCACAAGAACATTCATGCGTTGTTGCTCACTCCAAAGGTCAATGAGATACTGCTGCTTTTTTCTCTCTAGTATAAGAGATGCTAAATTCTTTGTTTCCCGGTACAAATTCACAGCCACAGTAAAATGAGGTACACTTTACCAATGATTATTTATTATCAGTAAACTTTCTGTGTTTGTTTCTATATAGTTCTGCACTTCAGTAATTTTCATTTTTTTAAGAAGACTCCTACAGAAATCATCCACCTTACTCCATAAAAATTACCTCCCCAAAAGCATGCTTCAGAATGAGGCATTCCTCCTAATTTCTATTAAGTAATGTATTTCTCTGGAACTCAAAAAATTCTACAAGAAAAATCCTAAAATTGGAAACGAGTAAACATCAGTGACAGGTTGCTTTGTTTGTGTTAGATTATGAATGTTTCAAAAAGGCTTACATGTGGTAAATGTCATGTGAATTACCCAGAAAGTACATATGAATATCACCACAGCCAAGGATGTTCACACCATTGCCTAGAGAGAGAGAGTGGAGGAAATTTGAGGTACCATCTTGCAGGAGACAAAATTCAATCTGGTCTCTACAACCACTGTTCATTTGTCCAACCTCTCTTCTACAGTCCAAGTATATGCTAGCTACAGCTATCTGTTTCATTCTTCTTGGTGTCAAATTTTCAAAGGGAAGATAGCCTACCTTTGCTAAATAATGAACAAAGAACTACTCAGACAGGATACTGATTCTAAATGATTCTTCTTTCTGTAATAGGATGAAAGAAAATTTCTCTTCTTATATATATATCTTTCAACGAAAATTAATGAGACCAACAGAGGCCATACTCTTTTAAACTATATTCTGATAGCCATGACCAAATGAGAAGCTTTTTTTTCTCAGAAGACACTATATGAAAATAATGCATTAAAGTAATTCTCTTTATAAAAAGATAGGAAGTCAAAGAAAAAACTTTCAGAATGTTTTTTCAATTTGAGAAAGCCAAATTTTAGGAATGAATTTGAATGACTCTGTTTCTGTATCAACTACTTAGAAAGGAGTTTCTTTCTCAAAGATTTATGATATATGGAGGATTGTCATATTTTTGTGCATCTTCAGTAAAATAAAAATAGTTGTAGTATAATTTTCTAATAAACACAATAGTGTTAAAATGTACATAACATAAAAGTTACCATTTTAACCATTTGTAACTGCGACATTACACTTGCAATATTATGAAACCATCACTACTATTCATTTCCAGAAATTTTTCATCATCCCAAACAGAAATTCTGCATCCGTTTAACAAATCCTCTCCATTATCCCTATTTCTAAAGACTGGTAACCTCTATTCTACTTTCTGTATCTATGAATTTGCCTATTCCAGGGACTCTGTATAGTTGGAATCATACAATATTTTCCTTTTTTGTCTGGATTATTTCACTTAGAATATTGTTTGTTCAGGGTTCATCCATGCTGTAGCATGCATAAGAATTTCATTCCTTCTCAAGGTTGGATAATATTCCACTGTAATATTTATATATATACCATACTTTTTAAATTAATTCATCTGTTGATGGACATTTGCATTGTTTCTACCTTTTGGTTGTCATGAATAATGCTGCTAAGAATACTGGTTTGCAGGTATCTGAGGTTCCTGCTTTCAATATTTTTAGGTATATAGTTAGGAGTGGAATTGCTCTTGTAATTTAGATCTTACATCCAATTTAATTTTTCTGTGTGCTGTGGGGAGGGGTCCACTTTCACACCTTTGTATGTGAAAATCCAGTTTCCCTAGCACTATAGAGAGTTTTGAAATCAAGATATGTGAGCCTTCCAACATTGATTTCTTCTTCAAGATCGTTTTGGCTACTTAAGCTCTGTCAACATTCCAAGTGAATTTTAGGATGGGTTTACTATTTCTTAAAAAAAAACTCTATTGATATTTTTATAGGGATTGCATTAAATCTATAGATAATTTTGGAAAGTGCTATGGACTAAATTCTGTCCCTCAAAGTTCATATGTTGAAGCCCTGAACCCAATGTGAAGGCATTTGTAGATGGGGCATTTGAGAGAGAATCAGGTTTATAAAAAGTCGTGAGAACAGGAGCCTCATAATGAGATTAGCGCCCGTATTAAATGAGACCTGAATGTTTGCTCTCTTCTTCCCCTCACCATGTGAGGGTACAACAAGAAGGCAGCTGTGGGCAAGACAAGGAGGGTCCTCATCAGAACCTCACCATGTTTGCATGCTGATCTCATATTTCTCAGCTTCCAGAACTGTGAGAAATAAATGTGGTTTAAGCCACCGAGTCTATGATTTTTGTTGCAGCAGCTTCTGCTGAATGAGATAGGTAGTATTGTCATCCTAACAATATTAAGTCTTTTAATCCATGAACATGGGATGTCTTTTCATTTATTTATCTTTACTTTCTTTCAGCAGTGTTTTATAGTTTTCAGTATATAAATCTGTTGCCTTTTTGGTTAAATTTATTCCTAAGTATTTTATTATTTTTGATGTTCTTTTAAATGGAATTGATTTCGTAATTTCCTTTTCAGCTTATTGTTAGTATATGGAAATGCAACTTATATGATTCAGCAATTCCACTTCTGGGTATTTATCCAAAAAAACAAAAACACTAACTCAAAAAGATATATGCACCCGCGAGTTTATTGCAGAATTATTTACAATAGCTAAGACATGGAAACAATCTAAGCATCTACCAAAAGATGAAGAGATAAAGAAAATGTGATATATATGCATACACACATGCACACAATGGAATATTATTCAGTGATAAAAAAGAATGAAATCTTGCCATTTGTGAAAATATGGATGGACCTTAAGGGAATTATGCTAAGTGAAATAAGTCAGAGAAAGACAAATACCGTATGATCTCACTCATATGTGGAAACGTAAAACAAAAAACAAGCTCAAAGATACAGAAAACAGGGTGGTGGTTGCCAAAGGCAGAGGGGTTGGAGGGGTCAAAAGGTACAAATTTCCAATTATATAAAATTAATGTCATAGGGATGTAATGTACAGCATGGTGACCATAGTTAATAATAGTGTATTGCGTATTTGAACGTTGCTAACAGAATAGATCTTAAAGGTTCTTGTCACAAAAAAAAATTTGTAACTATGTATGATGATGGATATTAACTAGACTTACTGTGGTGATCATTTTGCACTATGTACAAATACTGAATCCTTACATTGTACACCTGAAACTAATATAATGTTATATGTTAATTATACTGCAATTTAAAAAAAAAAAGAGTACAGGAGAATCTTTCAGGTACACTGTGGAGAAGGAGGTCTGAAATCAACAGATCACAGCCTGACTCTTCTCCAATAGGTATCTCTCAGAGCTGAGATAATAGACCCATATGTAAGTCACATCTTGATTCTGTCCCAAGAGCATCTCTGCCCAATGTCCCAGAAATTCAATATATTAATGAATCAAACTATATGCTAACACTGCAAAATGCAAATACCTTATTATATTAGCAATAAGCTACTATTGTAATAATTGCATATTAAAGAATATTTACATTATTTTTGTGATCCTGTTATTTTCATAAAACAAGCATAAATAGTATAGTAGCCACCACTGAGTCATGATATAGAAAAGCAAATGTGAGATTAACTTAATCAAGTAGATTGCATACATTATTTATTAACTATATTTTCTAAGAGTTAATAGAGTAGTGTCTTTACTGTATAGACTAGCTTGTTTGATGAGGAAAATATGACATTCTATTAGATTTGGACTTTAGGTTGTAGTGGTAGAAAAGACTGGAATGGTTACCAGAAGTTTTCTGGTAATACTCAATACCTGGACAACTTCAATGCCCCTCTACTTGATAATTTTGAGGATTAGAGAGAACAGAATGAAAATAAAGGGACATAAACAAAAATCTGGAAGAATGAATAAAGGGAAAAGAAAAAGGTCTATGCCTCATCAATTTAGGCAGTGGGTATCAGAGGTTCTTCATTAGCCTATTCCTTTTAACGGTTTTATTAGTAATTCTCCCCTTTTATCAGCAATCCTTTTTATCAGTAATCTTCCTTTTATCAGTAATCCTAACGTTTCTTATTTCTTAATTGGGAAAATGTAATTTTAAATGTTTGTAAGGACCCTAAATTTGTCCTAAATATTATGCTTCAATTTTTCCAAAAATGAAGGTGCAACTGCACCAAGAGGAAAATTTCTGACCATGTAAAAGTCAAGAGGGAATTTATTTTAAAATGATTCACTTTGAGGTTCTTCACTGAACACTGTGTCTCTGTGGACAATATGAAGAAGCTGAGAAATGATTTAAAACATTAAAGTCAAGTAACCTTCTTTGGATGGACTACAATCCCAAAAAAGCCCCTACCAAAAATAGCTCCTGGGCAGGTGCAAGTGGCATTTTCTTGGTTTACTTTCTCATGAAACTTTTTGGGAGATTAAGAGTAGCTAATTGTCTAAAGGCCAAATTTCTTGGTTTCAGTGATTTTATTCTTTCATTTGTCCTTTACTCATTCAGTTGCCTCACAGAAGAGCAAATTGGCATTTACAAGTATACACATATATATTACTACCTAAGAAAAGTTTCAGAGTAAAGATTATACTAAACAATTAGTTGTGGGGCTGGCCCCATGGTGGAGTGGTTAAGTTTGCACACTCCATTTTAGCGGTCCAGGGTTTCACTAGTTCGGATCCTGGGTGTGGACATGGCACCGCTCATCAAACCATGCTGAGGCAGGGTCCCACATAGCACAACCAGAAGGACCTACAACTAAAACATACAACTATATACTGGAGGGCTTTGGCGAGAAGACAAAGAAAAAGAAAGAAGATTGGCAACAGGTGTTAGCTCAGGCGCCAACCATTAAAAAAAATTCGTTGTTACAAGAATATATTTTCATGTTTATCAATGCACTTATTCTTAAAAAGTATGCAGTATTTTAGGAAATCTCTCTTTCATTCCCAGATAGGATGGTTCTTCCTCAAGATTTGTCCTTGCTATTACATTTTAAAATTCTTTCATTTACGTAAATTTCAAGAAAAAAGAAAACTTCAGAGGAAATTTTGGTAAAGTAATGTGGCTCTATCAATAAGCTCTATACCATTATAGTATTTTGACACATTTTCTCAGAAAGATTTTGGGAAACAAATCATTAATAATATATTTCAGGTTTGATATGTATTACTTTCCAATGCCATTCTTCTCTCTTCTTATTGGTAACCACTGTTGTGATTTATAAAAACATTTTACTATATATGCTGTATCCATAAATAATACATAGAAATTTTGCTCACTTAAACTGTGTACAAGCATATCTCAGAGATATTGAGAGTTTGGTTCCAGACCACTGCAATGAAGCAATTATCACAATAAAGTGAGTCACACAAAGCTTTTGGTTTCCCAGTGCATTTAAAGTTATGTTTGCACTATACTGTAGTCTATTAAGTGTGGAATAGCATTATGTCTAAAAAATTTACATACGTTAATCATGAAATACTTTAAAAATGCTAACCATCATCTGAGCCTTCAGCAAATCATAATCTTTTTGCTGGTGGAGGGTCTTGCCTCAATGTTGATGGCTGCTGACTGATGAAGGTGGTGGTTGTTCAAGGTTGAGGTGGCTGTGGTCATTTGTTAAAATAAGATAAAAATGAAGTTTGCCACATTGATTAACTCTTCATTTCACGAACAATTTCTGTGTAGCATGAAATACTGTTTAATAGCATTTTACCCACAGTTAGACCTTTCAAAATGGGAGTTAATGCTCTCAAACCTTGCTACTGCTTTATCAACTAAGCTTATGTAATATTCTAAAAAAATTTGTTGTCATTTCAACACTATATACACAGCATCTTCACCAGGAGCAGATTCTCTCTCAAGAAACCACCTTCTTTGCTCATCCATGAAAAGCAACTCCTTATCCATTAAAGTTTAATCACGAGATTGCAGCAATTTAGCAAATATCTTCAGACTCCACTTCTAATTCTAGTTCTCTTGCTATTTCCACCACATCTGAAGATGCTTCCTCCACTGAAGTCTTGAACTCCTCAAACTCATCCATGAGGGTTGGAATCAATTCTTCCAGACTCCTTTTAACGTTGATGTTTTGACCTCTTCCCATGAAACACAGATGTTCTTAAGGTCACCTAGAATGGGGAATTCTTTTCAGAAGGTTTTTAATTTACTTTGCCCAGATCCATCAAAGGAATCATCATCTATGGCAGCTATAACCTTACAAAATATATTTCTTAAATAATAAAACTTTAAAGTCTAAATTACTTCTTGATCAAAGGGCTGCAGAATGGATGTGGTGTTAGCAGCCATGAAAACAAGATTAATCTCTTGTACACTTCCATCAGAGCTCTTGGGTGACCAGGTGCATTGTCAATGAGCAATCATATTTTAAAAGAAATCTTTTTTTCTGAGCAGTAGGTCTCAACAGTGAGCTTACAGTATTTGGTAAACCATGTTGTAAACAGATGTGCTGTCATCCAGGCTTTGTTCTTCCATTTAGAGAGCATAGGCAGAGTAGATTTAGTATAATTCTTAAGGGCCTTAGGATTTGGGGAATGGTAAATGAGCATTGGCTTCAACTGAAAGTCACCAGCTGCATTAGCCCCTAACAAGAAAGTCAGCCTGTCCTTTGAAGACTTGAAGCCAGACTATGACTTCTCTTAGCTAGATCTGCTGAATAACTTGCTGCAGCTTCTACATCAGCACTTGCTGCTTCACTTTGCACTTTTATGTTATGGAGACAGCTTCTTTCCTTAAACCTCATGAACTAACCTAGGCTAGCTTCAAACTTTTCTTCTGCAGCTTCCTCACGTCTCTCAGCCTTCATAGAATTGAGAGTTAGGGCCTTTCTCTGGATTAGGCTTTGGCTTAAGGGGGTGTTGTGGCTGGTTCAATTTCCTATCCATATCTCTAAAATTTCTCCATATCAGCAATAAGTCTATTTTACTTTCTTATCATTTGTGTTCACTGGCGTAGCACTTTTAATTTCCTTCAGGAAGTTTTCCTTTGCATGCACAACTCAGTTAATTGTTTGGCTCAAGAGGCATACTGTTCAGCCTATCTCAGCTTTTAAAATGTCTTCCTCACTAAACTTAATAATTTATAGTTTTTGATTTAAAGTGAGAGATGTGTGACTCTTCCTTTTACTTGAACACTTGGAGGCCATTGTAGTCTTATTAATTGACCTAATTTCAATATTGTTGTGTTTCAGGGAATAGGGAGGCCCAAGGGGAGGGAGAGAGATTGGGGACCAGCCAGTGTGTGCAGCAGTCAGAATACACAAGGCATTTATTAGTTAAGTTCACCATCTTATATGGGCACAGTTCATGGCGCCCCAAAACAATTACAACAGTAACATCAGAGATCACTGATCAGAGATCACCATAACAGATGTAATCACAATGAAAAAGTTTGAAATATTGTAAGAATCACCAAAATATGACGCAAAGACACAAAGTGAGCCAAAAGCTGTTGGAAAATGGTACCAATAGACTTGCTTGATGCAGGGTTACCACAAACCTTTAAATAAAAAATGCAAATTCTGCAAAACACAATAAAGCAAAGTGCAATAAAATAAGGTATGCCTATATAATGATATAAATGATATCATATTTCATGTATCATTCTGTAGCTTGCCCTTTTCACACAGCATTAGACTTTGAGACTTACCCACGTTGCTACATGTAGCACTGCACAGTAATCAAAGGAATGAATAAGCTGAAGTTTGTGTAATCTCCATTTAAAGGATATTTAATGTTTCAATTTTTTTCTTCCTGAATTACAACTTTTAGAAGTTATTTCAGTAAAGATGTGTTAGTTGTAAAATCTCTGTTTTTGTCTGTATTGTCTTATTTCACCCACAATCTTGAATGATATTTTAGCTGGATATAGAATTTTCAAATGACGATTATTTTTCTTATTCCTTGAGGTATCATTCCGTTATAATCTTGGTCTGTTGCCATTGTTAAATAAAGTCTGTTATTAATTATTTCTTTATAGATAATCTATCTTTTTAAATGTTTTGCTTCTAAGATTTCCTCTAAGTTTATATGCTCTGAAGCTGCATGAGAAATTCCTTAATATGAATTAAATTTTATTTATCTTGTTTGGGACTAATTTGTGACTTTCATTAACTCTGGATAGTTATCAAGCACAAAGTCCTTGAATATTGCTTCTCCTCCACTACCAACATTCTCTTACTGAACTTCCCATAAAACATATTCTGTAACTTTTCAATCTAACCTAATATTTATAAAATGTCTTATATTTAAGTATTTAATCCCTTTTTAGTTTATTTTTGTGTATGGTGTAAGATAAGAGTCCAATATCATTCTTTTGCATGTGAATATGCAGTTTTCTGAGCACCGATTGTTGAAAAGACTCCTTTCCTCATTGTGTATTCTTGACATCCCCGTGGATAATCAGTTGATTGATTGCATGGATTAATTTCTGAACTATCTACTCTGTTCTATTCATCTATATGTCTATCTTTATGCCAGAATCATTCTGTTTTAAGTGATATACCTTTGTAATATATTCTGAAATTGAGAAATGTGATGCCTCAAGCTTTGTTCATTTTCAAGATAGTTTTGGCTGTTCAGGGTCTTTTGTGGTTCCATATGAATTTTAGTATTGTCTTTTCAATTTCCGTAAAAAATACCATTGGGTTATCAATATGGATGGCATTGAATCTGTAGATTACATTGGCAAATATGAACATTTTAACAATATTTTCCTCTAATCCATTAAAATGGGATAATTTTCCATGTTTGTGTCTTCTTTAATTTTTTTCATCAATGTTCTGTAGTAGTCAGTGTACTAGTCCTTCAACTCATTAATTAAGTTTATTCCTAAGTATTTTATTCTTTTGGGTGCTGTTACATATGGATTATTTTCTTAATTTCCTTTTCATACAGTTTGTTGTTAGTGTATACAAACACAACTGGTTTTGGTACATTGATTTTGCTGCAACTTTACTGAATTTGTTTATTAGTTCTAACAATTCACGTGTGTGGAGACTTTAGGATTTTCTATAAATAAGATCATGTCATCTAGAAATAGGGACAATTTTATTTCTCCCTTTCTGATTTGGATGCCTTTTAGTCTTTTCCCTTGCTTAACTGTTCTGACTAGGACTTCCGGTACTATGTTGAATAGAAGCGACGACAGTGGTTTTCTTTGTTTCTGATCATGGTGGAAAAGCTTTCAGTTTTTCATTACTGAGTATGGTATTAACTGTTGACTTTTCATATACGGCCTGTGTTGTGTCGAGGTAGTTTCCTTCTATTCCTAGTTTGTTGAGAGTTTTTTTTTTAATCATGAAAGTGTGTTAAACTTTGTTAATGCTTTTTTGCATCTATTGAAATGACCACGTGATTCTTCTTTTATTCTGTAACGTGATGTATCACATTAATTTATTTGCATATTTTGAGACATCCTTGCATTCTAGGGATAAATCCCACTCAGTCATGGTGCATGATCCTTTTAATGTGCTGCTGAGTTCAGTTTGCTACTATTTTGTTGAGAATTTTTGTGTCTTTATCAGAGATTTTGGCCTGTAGTATTCTTTTCTTTGGTGTCTCTGGCTTTGGTATCAGGGTAATGCTGGCCTCAAAAAATGAGTTTGGATGTAGAAACTCCTTCAATTGGGGGAAGAATTTGAGAAATATTGGTATTAATTCTTCTTTAAATGTCCTGAGAATTCACCGGTTAAATCATCTGGTTTTGGGTTTTTCCTCTGTTGGCAGGTATTTGATTACCAATTCAATCTCCTTACTAGTTATAGATCTATTCAGACTTTCTATTTCTTCATGATTCAGCCTCCATGGGTTGTACTTTTCTAGGAATTTATCCATTTCTTCTAGATTATCCAGTTTGTTGGCATATAATAGTTCATAGTAGTCTTTTGTGATCATTTTTATTTCAGTGGCATAAGAGGTAACATCTCTTCTTTCATTTTGTATTTATTTATTTGAGTCTTCTTTTTTTAGCCTAATTAAGGTTTGTCAATTTTACCTTTTAATAAACCAATTCTTTGTTTCATTGTTTTTTTCCTATTCTTTTTCATTTGTTTATGATGTAATATTTATTATTTCATTCCTTATGCTAACTTTGGTCTTAGTTTGTTCTTATTTTTCTAGTTCCCTATGTGTAAACTTATGTGGTGTAAGTGCCTGACAACCTTTTGATTTCCAAAGCACCCATTTCAAACGCATTCATTTCAAATAAACATATTTCCAGCTGTATGACACAGCTACTAGCAAAACAACTAAACCAGGCTACTCCCACCCTTGAAGTTTCTCTTTTACAAAGCACTGAATAACCTAGGTAACTGACCACTTGAGTGACCCTGCTTTTCCCTTCCTGTGCCCTAATTCCTGCTCTTATGCTTTAAATTCCTCAATAAAGAGTGAATCCATGAAACCCTAGACATCCCCTCTTTGGACTGTGATAAATGCAGAGTTCCAGGTCCATTGTTCTTCCCTCTGTCTCTACCTGAGACCTGGCCGTGTGTCCCTCAGACATTCCATGTACCATCCAGAAGCTGTGAGTAATAAATCTTGATCTTCAAAGTTCCTTGGTGTTTTTTGCTGAGGTGTGTCTTGCAATCCTAACAAGAACCATAAAGGCCAGTACAACCGCAATGTTAGCTCCAGTCAAAGAAATGTCTGTGGGAGCTTGCAACATGTAGTATGGGCCCAGGCAAGTGCCTCAGGCATTCCTGGCCAATAGCATCACTATCAATAGACTGTGACTGACAGAACAAGTTATGCTGTTTATTTGAGCTCTTTCTTTTTTGATAATGTGGTATTTATAGCTATAAAATGCCCTCTTAGACATACTTTCGCTGTAACCCATCAGCTTTGGTATGTTGTGTTTCCATTTTTCTCAAGATTTTTATTTTAATTTCCCTCTTGATTTCTTCTTTGATCCATTGGTTGTTTGGGACTGTGTTATTTAATTTCCACTTATTTGTGAATTAGATAAAATAGTCATTTCTCTCAGCTTTTATAGACTCATCTTGTACAGAAGACCCACATCAATCATCCTAGCCAGAGATTCCATGGGCCTCTCCAACCTTCACACTGGTCCAACCCATTTTCTTAGTTTCTTGTGCCCCCCAGGCATCTAGATTATGCCAAGTCCTGTTGGCACTCCTAGACAAATGAGACAGAAGCTATTTTTTCAGATAACTCCCAAAAAAGGTGGACTGTTGGATGCTCTGCCCAACTCTTTCTTCCCCTTGGAAGAAGCTGAGATCTGGGAGTTTTTACCTATTCACTATGTGCTGAGCTGGGGAGGACTATGGTGATTTGTGTTTGCTACATCAAACTGCCATCTCTGTTCTCACTGGCCCTCAGCAACATAAAACATACCAGAATGCGTCAGTGCTCTGAGACAGACTAGACAGAAGCCAGTCTTTTGGGTAGTCCCTGAAAAAGTTGGAGCATTGGATGTATGGTTTACCTCTTTCTCTCCCCAGGGAAAAACTTGGAACTATGGTTTTTCATCTGTTCCCTCTTTGATGTGCTGATGTGAGGGTCTATGGGCCTCTGGTGACTTCCAGGCCAAAACACCATCACTGTTTCAGTGGTCCCAGGTGGCTATATTATGCTGGGTCCCATCATCATTCCAAGGGAGGCTAGACAGAAAACAGCACTGTGGGTAGTCCCCAGAAAAGTTGGGGCATTGGATGCACAGTCTACCTATTTCCTGTCCTAGGGAGAACCTTGGATCTTGGGAATTTCCTCTTAATCATTTGTCATTGTGCTGGGGATAGGAATTATGACAAGAGAGTGTCTCAAATTTCCCTACTGCCTTTGTTATGGGTAGTAGCACACTAACCAGTTGTGCAGGAGCCATCAATTACTTTATGGTTTTCTCACAAAGGGAGCTTGCCCATGTATTGTGTGTGTTCATGTGGGGAAGGATGGTCTTGGGCTTCCCATTCCACCACCATCTTGCCAATATCACTCCACTGAAATAAGTCTTGAAATTTGGCAATGTCAGTCTTCCAACAATGTTCTTTTCCTTAAATATTAAGGAAAATATTTTTTCCTTAGGCATATTCTGAGTCTTTTACTTTTCCTTGTAAACTTTAAAATAACTTTATCAGTAACTACAAAATAAGTTGCATGGATTTTTACGTATTTTTAAATTTTGGTAAAAAATACATAGCATAAATTTTATGATCTTAAATATTTTTAAGTATAAAGTTCAATAATGATAAGTATATTTACATTGTTGTGCAACTGATCTCCAGAACTTTCTCATCTTATAAAACTACAGCTCTATATCCATTGAACAACAAATCCTCCTTTATCCTTTCCCGAAGCCCCAGGGGAACCACAATTCTACTTTCTGTTTCTACAAATCTGAATAGTTTGGCAGCTCCTATAAGTGGAATCATACAATATTTTGTCTTTATGTGACTGGCTTATTCCACTTAGCATAATGTCCTCACTGTTCATCAATGGTGTAGCATGTGACAGGATTTCCTTCTGTTTACAGGCTCAATAATATTCTATTGTACATGTATACTACAACTTCTTTATCCATTTATCTATTGATGAACATTTGGATTACTTCTACCTCTTGGCTATTGTGAATAATACTTCAAGGAACATAGATGTGTAAATATCTCTTCCAGATCCTACTTTTAATTCTTTTGAATATATACCCAGAAGTGGATTGCTGGATCATATGGTAATTTCATTTTTAATTTTTTGAGAAATCTCCATAATGTTTTCCATAGTGACTGTACCATTTTACACTCCCATCAACAACAAACAAGAGTTGGAATTTCTCTACATCCTTGTCAACAGTTATTATTTTCTGTTTTTGTTTTTATTTTGTTTTTTTGATAGTGACCATCCTAATGGCTATGAGGTGATAGTTCATTGTGGTTTTGATTTTTATTTCTTTAATGATGAGTGATGTTGAAATTTTTTTTATATGTTTCTTGGCCATTTGTGTATCATATTTGGAGAAATCTGAGTTCTTTGCCAATTTATTAATTGGTTTATTTTTTTATTGTTGAGTTGTAGAAGTTCTTTATATATTCTGGATATTAAGTCTTTATCAGATATATGATTTGCAAATATTTTCTCCCATTCTATTAATTGATTTTCACTCTATTGATTAATGCACTGAAGTTTTTATTAATTTGATGCAGTCCCATTTGTCTATTTTTGCTTTTGGTGTCATATCCCAGAAATCATTTCCAAGTAAAATGCTATGATTTTTTCCCCTATGTTTTCTTCTAGGAGTTTTATAGTTTTAGGTCTTATGTTCAGATCTGTAATCTATTTTGAATTAATTTTTGTGTGTGATGTAAAGTAAGGGTTCAATCTCATTCTTTTGCATGTAGATATACAGTTTTTCCAACACCATTTGAAGAGACTTTCCTTTCCCCATTGTGTGGTATGGGCACCTTTGTTCAAGATCATTTGAACATATATGTGAAAGTATATTTTATGGGCTCGCTATTTGGTTCCTTTAGTCTACGTGATTCCCTCTAGTCTTTTTTCCAGCTTGCTGATCCGTTCTTCTGTATCACCTACTCTGCTATTGAGTCTCTCTAGTGAGTTTCTCACTTCCAGTACTGTATTCTTCATTTCTGATTGGTCCTTTGTTATATTTTCCAATTCTTTGTTGATCTTCTCACTCTATTCATCCAGTCATCTCCCAATATCAGTAAGCACCCTTATGACTTTTTGGTAGAACTCTTTGTCAGATAGATTATTTCTGTTTCATTTAGTTGTTTTTCTAGAGTTTTGTTCTGTTCCCTTGCTTGGAACATATTTCTTTGCCTCCTCATTTTGCCTCTTTCTCTGTGCTTATATCAGTGTATTAGGTGGGTCAGCTGTCTCCTGATCTTGAAGAAGTGGCCTTACATAAGAGATGTTTTTTGAGGCCCAGCAGTGTGCTTCCCTCTCATCACCAGTTCCAAATGTTCCAGGAGCGACCCCTGGGTGGGCTATGTGTATCCTTCTGTTGTGGCAGGGTTGCTTTTAATGCAGGTGCCCAGGGAGTCTAGGCTGTCCCTCTGGCCAGCTGGTTGTATTCTCAGCTACATGTACGTGCTATGGACCCTTCAGTCACTTTATCAGGTTTGGGAAGCCCTGGCACAGTTGGCTGCAAAATCTAATAGCACATCCCTGTTGCAGTTTTTCTGTTAAGTGAGTAGGCCCCCAGTGTGGCTGGTTGCTAGGCTCAGGACCTTACAATTTCTGTAGGCCTCTGGCCTGCAAGGCTGTTGTCAGCTCTCTCAGGATTGCAGCTGGGTGGGGCTGGCCCCAGGCATAGGAGCACTCAATTGTTTCAGGCTTTGGAAGGTGGGGCAGATCTTCTATGTGGCTGTTTGAGAAGTACATGTCTTCTGCCACTGACAACCCCCATGGCCCACAGGTCCATACACACCATCAGGACAGTTCTGGCACATGCACATGTCCCAACCCCCTGGAGTGTACCCAGTCGTCCCACTGCAGAGGCTCTCACACACTCCACCAATGCCCCACCTACACCAGCCACTCCTCACATACACCCTGTCCTGCAGAGGGAGACCCACTCCCCACTCATCTGCCTGTAGAGGATCCAGGCACCCAGTCTATGCAGTCTGAAGAGTTTCCCGAGGTCTTGCTGTTGGGGGGGCCTGCCTAGGGTGGGTTGTCTGCCCTAGCTGAGTTGGGTTAAATTGGCACTTTAGTGGGCGGAGCAGACCCTAGGCTGACAAGCCAGGGGAAGAACTCTAATGGCATCTGCCAGCATCTCTGTCAGCACACCTGTACTAGGCCACAATAATGGCTGCCACCAATGTCTCAGTCCCTGGAGAAGTCTCACCTCTCACCAAGACGTACCCAGAGTCTATCAAGTGAGTCTCTTTTCACAAAAGGACTGTGCACCTTTCTTTCTCATGATTTTAGGTTTCTTTCTGAAATGGGTGAATTTGTGCATGGGCCCTTTAAGAGTTGGCTTTTTTTCTGCATATGTTTGGTAGCTTTTCTGGGGGTAGTCCCCGTTGTAGTTAATAGCCAGCAAAACCAGATATTATGACACTCACCTCAGTAGTACTGAGTCCGAAGGATGCTTATCGTGGTAATGTTCCCCCACTCAGGTCCCCCACTCCTGCAGGGAAGGCTGCCTACCTTAGGATTGCTCCTGGCCAGCTGTGAAGTGCCATGGTTTATGAAGGTGGCTTTTTTCTTTCCAGAAAGGAATTTCTGCCTCTTCCATCTCAGTCAGGACTGTCCCTTGTTGTTGGGGTTCTCTTAACCCAATTTTTGTTTCTCTCTCAGGGGTAATTGTTCCAAGATTAGTTGTAACTTTGTTATGTTCATGGGAGATGAGTTGAGTCTGCCTATGCCACCATCTTGACATCAACTGTATTTTCTTTCTTTAGATTGTTTTCTAAGAACATGAAGATTTTTAACATTACTCTAAAAGATACTTAATGTTACAACTTAATGTTATTACTTAATGTTATAACAGTTATAATGTTATAACTGTTGCTAGTATACAAAAGTTAAATTCATTTTTATATTAACTTTATATCCAGAGACCTTGCTTAATTCATTTTTAATTTCCATAATTAACTGTAGATTATTCTGGATTTTGTACATGCACACTCATATCTTTAGCAATAATGTCAGTTTTGTCTATTCCATGCCAACTTTTTACTGGTGTATTTTCCTCTTATTACCCCTGAATTTTATTGGCTAATATTTGTTTAGGTTGCTTGCATCTATGCTTATGAGAAAGATCAGTCTAATAATTTTTCTTTCTTGTAATATTCTTGTAAGTTTTTGATATCCAGTTTATTCTGATATTATTAAAGAAGTGGGGAAATGTCCCTAGCTTCTTTTTTTCTAATCTTTGTGGATGTTTCTATAAGATTAATGTATTTTTTAATTAAATGTATGGGAAAATTCACTAGTTAAGCTGTTAAATCCTGCAGTGTAGGAAGGTTTTTAATGAGTTCTATATTCTTTTTATTTTCCTGATGTCTTTTAAAAAAATTTATCAGTTTTGTAATTCTCAAATAACAGACTTCTGCTTTGTTGAATACTTTATTGTGCTTTTTTCTATTATACTAACATCTGCTCTTAGCTTTAGTTTATTTTTTCTACCTTCTTTGATTTTAATTTTATGTTCTTCTTCTAATTTCTTGAGATAAATTCCCAAGTAATTGATTTTCAATCTTTTTTCCCTTTATAATATATCTATTTAAAGTCATAATTGTCACTCTGAACACTGATTTAGCTGCATTACAAATTTTGATATGTTTCCTTTTCATTATTTTCCATTTCAAAATGCTGATTTTCATTGATTTGTTCTTTGAGAAATAATTATTGAGAAGTACATTTTTTTGATCTCCTGACATAAGAATTTTCTAGCTATCTTTTTTATTGATTTCCAGCTTAATTGCACTGCAGTCAGAATATACACTGTAAAATCTAATTTTTAAAAAGTTTGTTGATAGTTTCTTTTTTGGCCTAGCATGTGGTCAATTTTAGTAAATTTTTTGAATTCAAAATGTTTCACATTGAACAAAAAATGTATTCTCCAATTGATGGATAAATTTTTCTGTGTATGTCAAGTATCAAGTTTGTTAAACGTATCTTTTTACATTTCACTTATATTTTTATTCTTCTTGTTCTGTTAGTTATTGAAAAAGACGTGTTAAAATTTTACACTAAATTTGGAAATTTTAATTTCTCCTTTTAGTTCTATTTTTGCTTTATAAATTTTGAGACTTTATCTTTAGGTAAATACAAATTTTATATTAAAATATCTTTGTGATATTGAATTATAATTATTACATATCTTTCTTTATCTCTAGTTATGCTTCCTTCCTTAAATTCCACTTTGCACATATCTATATGGGTAAATATACTGTTTTCTTTTTTTAGTGTTTATATAATGTATCTTTACTAGCTTTTCTTTTGACTTTTTTGTATCCTTATGTTTAAGGCACCCTTCTTGTGAGCAGCATATGTTTTATTTTTTCAAACTGACAGTCTAACAAACCCATTTTAACTTAATTACCATTTTAAAGGCCCTATATCCAAACACAGTCACATTCTAAGGTATTGGGGGTTAGGGCTTCAACACACGAATTTCGGAAGAAAACAATTCATCCAATAACAGCAAATATTTACTATTTTAATTGTTCTTCATTCATTCTAATTCATTATGCTTCCATCTGGGTTTATTTTCCATCTGCCTAAAGAATTGTTTTTATTAGTTACTTTAATGTGACTCTCCTGCTTCTGAATTAGCTGAGTTTTTGTTGAATGGAAATATTTTAATTTTGTATTCACTTTTTCATAGAATTTATATTTTTAGAAAAGTGTTAGGTTCACAGCAAAATTGAGCAGAAGGTACAGAGATTTCCCATATCCCCTTGCCCCTACATATGCACAGATTTCACCACTATCAACATCTCACATCAGAGTGGTAAATTTGTTATAATCAATGAGCCTACATTGACAAATAACTATATCTAAAGTCTATAGTTTATATTAGGGCTCACAGTTGGTGTTATATATTCTATGGATTTTGGCAAATGTATAATGACATATAGCCATAATTATACTATCATAAAGAATAGATTCGATGCCTTAAAAATCCTCTGTGCTCCACCAATTCACCTCTCCCTCCTCTCAATTCTTATACACCACTGATCCTTTTATGGTCTCCATAGTTTTGCCTTTTCCAAAATGTCATACAGTTGAATCATAAAGGATGTCTTTTCAAATTCTCTTTTTTAAATTACTATATGCGTTTAAGGTTCTTCTATTTCTTTTATGGCTTGATAGCTCATTTCTTTTTAGTGCTGAATGATATTCAATTGTTTGGTTGTACCACAATTTATTTATCCATCTACTTTCTAAAGGACAGCTTGGTTGCTTCCAAGTTTTGTCAATTATAAATAAGGTTGCTATAATAATCCATGTGCAGGTTTTTGTGTGAACATATGTGTTCGATTCCTTTGGGTAAACACTAAGGAATCATGATTGCTGGGTCACAAAATAAGCAAATGTTTAGTTTTATAAGAAACTGCCAAACTGTCTTCCAAAGTATCTGCACAATTTTCTATGCCTACCATCAATAAAACAGAATTCCATTTGCTCTATATCCTTGTCAACATGTGGTGTTGCCATTGTTTTGAATTTCGGCCATTTTGATAAGTGTTTAGTGGTATCTCATTGTTGTCTTAATATCCAATTCCCTGCAGGCGTATGATGTTGAATAGATTTTGCTATGTTTATTTGCTATCTGATGTCTTCTTCAGTGAGGTGTCTGTTCAAGTATTTTGCTCATTTTTTAATTGTACTACTCATTTTATTATTGTTGATTTTTAAGTATTCTGTTTATCTTTTGAATAATAGTCTTTTATTAGACATGGTTTTTTTGCAAATATTTTCTCTAATTATGAGACTTGTCTTCTCATTCTTTTTTTTTTCCAAAGATTTTATTTTTTTCCATTTCCTCCCCAAAGCCCCCCGGTACATAGTTGTATATTCTTCTTTGTGGGTCCTTCTAGTTGTGGCATGAGGGACGCTGCCTCAGCGTGGTTTGATGAGCAGTGCCATGTCCACGCCCAGGATTCGAACCCACGAAACACTGGGCCGCCTGCAGAGGAGCACGCAAACTTAACCACTCGGCCACGGGGCCAGCCCCTTGACTTCTCATTCTTTTAAGAGTGTCCTTCACAGAGGTCAAGTTTTTAATTTTAATAAAGTCTGTGTGATCAATTATTTGTTTCATGGATTGTGCCTTTGGTATTATATCTAAAACGTCATCATCATAGCCAAGATTGTGTAGATTTTCTTTTATGTTGTCTTGTAGGGGTTTTATAGCTCTGCATTTTACATTTATGTCTATGATCAACTTAGAGATTTTTGTAAAGAGTATAAAGTCTGTGTCCAGATTCATTATTTGCAAGTAGAAGTCCAGTTGTCCCAGCGCCATTGTTGAAAATACTCTCTTTTCTCTGTTGTATTGATCTTGCTTCTTTGTGAACGAGCAGTTGACTATATTTATGTGAGTCTATTTCTGGGCTCTTTACTCTGTTTCACTGATCTATTTGTCTACTCTTTAACCATAGCACACTGTTTTGGTTACTATAGCCTTACAATAATTGTTGAAGCCGGGTAGAGTCAGTTCTCTCACTTTGCTTTCCTTTAACATTATGTTGGCTATTCTGGGTCTTTGCTCTCTCCATATAGACTTTAGAAACAATTTGCCAATAACTACAAAATAACTTGCTGGGATTTTGATTGGGATTGCATTGAATCTATAGATTAAGTTGGGAAGAACTCACATTGGTAAAATATTGAGTCTTCCCATCTGTTACAGACTGAATGTTTTTGTATCACCTAAACTCATGTGTTAAAACTCTACCCCCCAATGTGATGGCATTAGGAGGTGGGGCCTTTGGGAGAAAACTGAATTTAGATGAGGTCAAGAGGGTTCCAGCCTAATGAATGGGATTAATGCCCTTACAAGAGTCAGACAAGAGCTAACACCCCCTTTCTCTGCACTCCACCATGTAAGGATACAATAAGTTATCAGTCTTCAGCTCAGAAAGGAGTTCCCACCAGAATTTGTCCATGCTGGCACCCTGATCTCAAACTTCCAGCCTCCAGAACTGTGAGAAATAAATTTCTGTTGTTTAGAAGGCACGCATTCTATAGTACTTTGATATAGCAACATGAACTGACCAGAAAAAAATTGGTACAGAGAAATTGGGATTCTGCTATAACTATACCCAAAAATGTGGAAACAGATTTGGACCTGGGTAACCATAAAGGAGAGAAGTATTTTGGTGTGTATGCTAGAAAAAGTTTGCATTGCCATGAATGGAGCTTTAAAGGTGATTCTGGTGAGGTCTCAGAAAGAAAAGAGAGCTGTAGAGAAAGCCTCAGTCTTCTTAAAGAATATCTAAATGGTTGTGAACAGAATATTAGTAGAAATATGGATGGTAAAGTCTATTTTGATGAGGTCTCAGACAGAAATGAGGAACATGCTATTGGAAAATGGAGGAAAGGCAATCCTGTTATAAGGTTGAAAAGAACTTGACTAAGTTGTGTTCATCTTGTAGTGTTTTGTGGAAGGTAGAAACTTGCAAGCAAGTAAATTGGATCTTTAACTGAAGAGATTTCTAATCAGAGTGTTGAAGGTGCAGATTGCCTCCTCCTGACTGCTTATAGTAAAATGAAAGAGAGAAATAACTCAAAGACACATTTGTTAAGAAAAAAGGACCAGAATTTAAAAATTTGGAAAATTCTCAGGATGTTCATATTGCAAGATATGAGAAAGCCTGTTTGGGAGAGAACACCAAGGGTGTGGCTGAGTGACTGATAAGATTGAGTATAGATGTGGACCATGGACTTACTCAACCATCTCAACAAAAGCTTGGAATAGAGATGAGACTACACCAGTAGGAACACTGCCAGCTAGAACTAAATGAAACGGAGGAAATTGGACAAAATGAAGGAAGACTGTTGGACTTCTTAGACCCTACAGGACTGGATCATAGAATAATTCTGCTGCCAACATGCAATATTATTCAAAACAAGGGAAGAAGGACCCAGAAGACTCTCAGAGGTCATCAGGGCTGCGTCTCTCACCAAGGCTTGGAGCATACAGGCCTGGAGGGCAGGGCAGTTCAACCTTCATTTCACAGTGTGGAATCAATGCCCAGTACAGATATGGGGATGGGCCACTGAGTGGACACCTGGGAGTGTGACTTTCACCCCAATGGAATGGGAAAACTAGACAGCTATGCAAAAGAATGAAACTGGACCACTATCTTACACCAAATACAAAAATTAACTCAAAATGTTAACCAAATAATCAACACAAATGATACTCAACAGCACAATTAGCTTTCTTAGATCAGTTCAATTGTGTAATATGGTCTTAAACAACTTCTCAAGTAGCCTCTTTCCTTTTGAGTTTGCTACAAAGTCACTTTTGCCAGAACAAAATTGAACAGATTGCCTAATATTAGAAAAAGCCAGATTAATTTATCCATTGGTCTATTTACATATTTTAATACAGTCGGCCATCCACATCTGCGGGTTCTGCATTCTCGGAATCAACCAACCGCCATAGGATCAAAAAGCCTATGATGGTTGCATCTGTAAAGAACATGTTCAGATTTTTTTTTGTTATTATTCCCTAAACAATACAGTATAACAAATACTTTCATAGTATTTACATTTTATTAAGTTTATAAGTAATCTATATATGACAAAGTATACAGGAGAACGTGCATAGGTTATTTGCAAACACTACACCAATTTATATAAGGGACTTGAACATCTGCAGATTTTGGTATCCTGGGTTGGCGGAGGAGGTCCTGGAACCAATCCCCTGTGGATACCCAAGGACAACTGTACACCAATGGTATGACATGAAGTCAGCTGGGCATACTCTTTAATAGTTTTTCATCTGGATTTGTTAAGTGTTTCGATTACAATGTAAATCAATCATATGATCGTAATAATTTCAACAAAAATAGGAAAAGTATATGGGGTCTAAAAATATAATTTATTCAATTTTTTGTCAAAGTTTTAGTTTATGATTTAATCAAATTATTCTTTCATCAAGAAAGAAAAGGAAATGGCAACATGATTTCTTTGGATAGCAATTATTTCAGTTAATTTTCAAGTTTACTATTACACCATTTGTGATTTTAAATTAACAGCTTAATTAGTTTGCACTTTTTAATTTGCTCTCTGAATGCTTCCATTTATTGTTAACAGCATATTTATTTTATATCTCAATACACAGAGAATAAACTAAATGAAGAAAAAGTAAGATTTTTTAAGAGACTGTTTAACTTCCCAGATTCATTCTGGTTTCAGTGCTTTAGAGATTAAGAACAGTTTTATTTTTTAGAAGAATCGTAACCAATCGAAAAGTCACATATAAATTGTAGTTGATGAGACATTTAAATTTCATGTAAAATACTATCATTTTAACATAAAGGGCAATCATTGCAAAAAGATAGGGCAGCTACAATTTGATAAATAGATAATGAATGTTTACAGGAATGGAAATGAGAAAAGGGTAGGGAAACACTAAATTTTACACCAAATGTCATGCTGCGTATGCAGCATACTTTCTTGGAGTAGATTTTTTGTCAACCATATCTTTCTTATATTTCTCCCAACAGTTGGCCTGGTGAAAAGTAATTACAGACATCAGAGAGAAGGAACATAAAGACCAAAGTAGACAAGCAGAGAAGGGATATTTCATCAAAAGACGGCTACAAAGATAATTAATTATTATTGTTCTTCTTTTTTGGAAATCTGCTTGAAATCATTATATACATACTTTCGTATATAATGTACATTCATATACATTCATATATATACATTATATATGAAATTACATATATCTAAATGTATATATAATATATAAATATGTTTATATAAATTTATATTTTACACATTTAAATATATATTATATATTAACTAAAGGTGTTTTCACAGACTAACAAATTTCCTGTGAAGGTACAGAAAATGAGAAAAGTAAACAGGACTATTTTTTTCTGTTAATGAGTCTCTGTTGAGATTCATTCCACTTTTTTCAATGTGAGAGAAAAATACTACGACATTGGAAAATTAAAGTGCACCTTCATCTCGCAAGTAACCCTCTTTTTATTCTGTTTTTTTTAATGAAGAGCATGTAACTTCCCAGCAACAGGTTCCCCTAAAAATGACAGAGAAATGGAGATTTGAAAGTCAATCAGTCACCATTTCTCAGGTAGAAGCTGTCTTCAGATCCATCACTAAATTCAAAAAAATCAGTGCTATTGCTTCTTCCCTGAGTTGAGGAAGGCACACTGCTATGTAGACCAGAGAGGGGTAACTGCAGGATGGTGGTGGCAAACAAAGAAATAGTACCATTCAGAGACAGCATCCAGCAGTGGAGCGACAATCAGTTTCAGAGTCGAGGCTGACAAGTTCGAATCCTGGCTTGGAATTTATTTCCCATGTAATCTAGGGCGGTTAACTTGCCTCTCAACCCAATCCTTATTAGCAGTCAAATGGGGAAGATAATGTCAATCTCATAGGGTTGATTTGAGCATCTGCTAAGATATGCATGCAAAAAGCCTAACACAATCCTTGGTCTATAATTAGCACTTATTGAATATTAAATTTATTCCATTCCGCTTGACCCTGAACATTACCATAGGCTCTTGTTCAGAAGCACAGTCAGAAAGTAAGAATGCAGTGGAGGGATATTTCTCACGCTTTTTAACCTCTTTACTCACCTCAATCTCATTATTTTCCTCAAGTTCAGTTTGTAAGATTTTGTTTTATGATATCATTTCCCTTTTCAGGCTGCTCATACTCGTTCACTTTAATCTGCCTTCATATGGATGAATATGTTGGGAAAAACATGTTTATTTTTTCAAGGCTCTTCATTTTCCTATTGAAATCCTTGTCTCTTGCTTCCATAAAACCTCTGATCACATAAGTTACTGCTTATTTTCATAACTAAAGAGTCTGTGCAAAAATACAGTCTTTATTCCTATAGTGATAATTCAAGTTTTTAAATTTTCTAATCTTTATTTGTGCTTAGTAGACAAAGACAAAAGATTAACAAACTATGTACAAATTCTTCAGACTTTAAAGCTTAGAGTGTGAAGCTTAAGCACATCACTACAATTCCAAAAAGGACAAGATACATGAGACAACAGGCAAATCTAACTTTGAAAACAAAGGATTACTCTTATTTAGAGAATAGTCAAGATTCTGTTTTAAATCTTCTATGTGGTCATAGTGATTCAGAAAATAATCCCATTTTGTTGCAACGTGTTAGGCTGATTCAACCACCCAATGCATATAATGTCTAATTAACTTACGTGATTTGACTGAAATTATTGCCCAGGAAGTCTCAAAAGAAAAACAAATAATTTGATGAAAACTTAATCTAAGTAGTTTTTTCCAAATAGACAATTGCCAAAAACTATTTTTCTTCTTCTTCTTCTTTTTTTTTTTTTGGTGAGGAAGATTGGCCCTGAGCTAACATCTGTTGCTAATCTTCCTCTTTTTGGTTGAGGAAGATGGTCCCTGAGCTAACATCTGTGCCAATCTTCCTCTATTTTAGGTGGCATGCCACCACAGCATGGCTTGACCAGCAGAGCATAGATCCACACCCAGGATCCAAACCTGCAAAACCCAGGCAACCAAAGTGGAGTGTGCCGAACTTAACAACTATGCCACTGGGCCAGCCCTAAAATTTTTTTTTCTTAATGTTCACAATCAGTCTTGATAGCAAATGAAAGAAATTGATTATATTAAAATTGATATATACTCTTAAATGTTCATATTTCAAGAACTTCTACTAGAAAGAGGCATATGTTCCTTAAGGACAACATTAAAAATTTAAAACCTTTTTGAAGGATGCTTGTGGGGGCTGCAATGCACCACTGGGATCTCCCATAAGATCTGAAAAGACCCATTTCCCCAGTGGTTCGGAGTGTTGCTGGCTGACAGTCCTCTGCTGTCAGGCCTTTAAGGGAATCGCCCCAGCCTTTAGAAAGCTGCTTCACCCTTTTCTCCAGGGGTAGCTCACATCTAATACTGATTCTTGTAGGCTTAAAAAGGCCTGGTACTCTGGGGACCATTTTGAAGGGTCATCTCAGTTGAGAAATTCCCCTTGGGTCAGCTGAGGCCTTTGTTGGGGCGGCATAAGAGCCAAACTTTTCCTCTGCCCAGTCGCTCTCTTTCCTTCCTCTGCAGGTGTTGATCTGGAGGGCACTCTCTAATCAACTTTGCATGCTAACGTACATTTCAGAAGTTTTCCCCTGGGAACCCAACCTACTATACCACATATCTTAAAAGCTTTTTGTGGAATGAGATAAATCGTCTTTAGATGTGAATAAGTAAGCTCATATGTATCTAAGGTCCAAAGATTTTGCGTAAAAGTAACATTGATAATAGTACCAATGTGCCATATTTATATAGAATCTTTCATCTTATAAAGTAGTATCAAGATACGTGAGGCGCCAGCCCCGTGGCACAGTGGTTAAGTTTGTGCACTCCACATCAGTGGCCCAGGGTTCATGGGTTTGGATCCTGGGTGCAGACCTACACACTGCTCATCAAGCCATGCTGGGGTAGCACTCCACATACAAAAATAGAGGAAAATTGGCACAGATGTTAGCTCAGGGACAATCTTCCTCAAGCAAAAAAGAAGAAGATTGGCAACAGATGTTACCTCAGGGCCAATCTTCCTCACCAAAAAATTAAAAGATACTTGAGTTCATTGGATCTTCAAAATATCCCTGGAAAGATGGTAGGGCAGGTATTATCAATATCAATCTCATTTGATATGCATGAAAATTAAAACTTGCCCAAGATTAGGCAAAAAGAAGTGGATCTAATAATTCAAATTCAATGTTTCTGAATCATTACAAACTATATTCATGAAATACATATATAAAATTTTATATACATCATATACAACTCTACGTTAACCTAAATAGTTTATTAAGCATGAATTGGGATAATTTCCAAATAATGTCATTCAGGTAACAATGATATTTAAATACTTAAGTTATTAAAAGTCCTCAGAATTCTTGAATGTTTAAGTAACAGTAGTTCAGTCAAGCAAATGCTGGTATATTTTGGGGCCACGGTCAATTCAGGGACTGACTCTAGGCTTTAGTCCTCTCCAAAACATTCAGAACTGCGCTTTGTTTCTCAGAGTAGCAGAATCCAGGAAATCACCCTCAGGCTTAGTTACCCCAGTCAATTACACCAAAGACATAAGCCAAATAATCAATTTAAGTAAGACTTTTATTACTTAGGTCTGTTACTTTTGGTAAACTCACTCTTTCTGGAGAATTCTATTGATTAGAGCAGAGTGTTAATCTAATGAAGCCAAGGTGATGTTTCTAAGAATAAATTGCTTAGTGTTACTGTGTTCCATGTTACAGAATGTAACACAGACAACCATCTTAGAAATACCAACAATGCCCAAAACAGGAACAAGAAGGGAAGGTGAAAATAAATCTCTAATTATTATAATTTAAACAATGAAATAAAATTTACAGTCACTCAGTAGCAACAGCTTCACATATCAAAGACATGAAGTGTATCATTTCAACTAAAATGCTAAGTGCTTATATTGCTTGGGGATTTCCATTCCCATACTACATACACCTGATGCTCTGCTGAAGTATAATATTACTTCATGTAGAAGTGACATTACTCCTTGACCACAATGGGCAATATTTTCTTTACAATCTAATTTTTTTCATTTCTTAAAATTCTGGCTTCAGAATAACATATGTTAAATTAGATTAATAAATTGTTCATAAACTCTTTGTTTTAAAATATACTACATTGTCAGCTTGTCCATTTGGGATGACAATAAAAGACAGGTATTACAATCATAAGTTATTATAACTTACTGAGAATTCATCTTACTTCTAGATACTTCAGAACTTTTCCCAAAGTATTGTATGGCAGTAAAGTCAAAGTGAATTCTTATTACAGGAGCTTAATTTCCAGAGCTTTGATGTAGTGTGTATTCAATTTGCAAAGACAAATCCACAAACATTTGCTACAAGAAAACTCTACTAGCATTGTTACACATTTAAATGCTAAGTTCTTTATTTTCTATCTGTATTTAACATATATTATTTAATACATGTATATATTTACTATATATGAATATATATTATTGTGTGTAAACGTTTATGTTTTAAGACCATTTGTCCACTAGGACAAATTTATTGAAAACAAATTATTTTTGCTTTGCCTTCTACTCTGGCTACTTACTGATTTTGATTAAAATGGCTAGAAAATCTGCCCTCATTATGGTCTGAGTAGCAATAATTTATGGATGAATAATATGATGAGCTACAAAAATTAAAACAATAGCAATAATAAAAGCTATCATGTATGTTTTGCTTGCTATAGGATGCCAGGAACTATTTTGAACACTTCTCCTTTACTAACCCATTTAATCCTTAGAACCATCACAACAGATACATACTATTATTATCCTTATTTTACAGTCTCCAAAACTGAGGCTTAGAGACTCAGTAATATGCTTAACATCACAAAGCTAACAACTGCTGAGGTTGGGGTTTGAACCCAGGCAGGCTGTCTCTAGAGTGTGTCCCCTTAACTACTATGTATATTGCTTTTCATAAATCATAAAAGACCTATGGACTCCATGCCTCTAGCTAACACTTTTTAAAAGTCAGTTACAATTTTTATTTATGTGGTACATTAATATGATTTAAAACTAAAACACAAAGACTTACATTGAGAAAAAAGTAAAACAAACAGTTCAATGCCTTGGCTTTCTCCATCACCAGTTTTACTCCCAGAAATAATTGCCTTCAAATATTTCAGTTATTTTTCTGAAATTTACCTTTCTGTTACAAAATAATGCACTTACAATGTTTCAGTTGATTAATCAATTCTAGACATTATTTTCCGATGTTTTGTTATAGCAGAGGAAGATTTATTTCTAGTATTTGACAGCTTCTTCTGTTTTCCTTATTCTTTTAATTTATTTATATATATTAATTTTTTTATTCTTAAATGGATAGTTAATATTTGCTAAGTTAATGGTGCTCATTGCCGAGCCATGGATGCATAATATTATTGTGCTTTCTTTCCTGTGTGACAGTTTTCTCCAGTAGTTAATAACTGCCTTATTTTTAAAAAATTGTTTAGCTTTCTACATATCTATCCATAATTATTTTCACATACTCTCTCAGATCTGTAATTATCCACCTTTAAACATTATTTCCTTAATGATGAAAACTGTCAGACAATCTAGCACTCTTTTCTCTTTCTCTGGAAAACTCCTTCCTGGATTTTTGCTCCACCTATCTCATTCCTGATTCATTGTTCCGTAGGATTACTGCATAGTTATCACTCTGGGACTTCCTCTAATTACTTTCCTTTCATTGAACCACTATTTCCTATATCCCACATTTTCTTTCTATGTTGTTTAAATCTTTTATTTTGAAGGAGAAGCTTCCAGAAAAAGATTTGCATAGAAGATAAATTTTTGATGACCTACCCTTATGCTTGGTTCTTGGTTTGGTCTGGTAATAGAATTCCACATAGAAAATTATTTCCCCTCAGAATTTTGAAGGCATTGTTCTATTATTTTCTATATTGTAGTGTTGCTTTTAGAATGTCTCATGACATTCTATCGCCTACTCTTTATGTATGTGACTTTTTCTCCTAATAATTTTGATGTCTTCCCTTTGTCCTTAAGGCTAAAACATTTTTTGATCACGTGCAATAGTAAGGGCTTTTTTTTTTAATCAGTGTTCTAGGAGTGGATCATATTCTTGTTTCTTTTCTTTTTTAAAACATATAATTGTATCTACTGTCTTTTTTCTGTTCTCTTTCTGAAAGTACCATTAGTCATACGTGAAATCTCAGTTTTATCCTGCCCAATTTCTCCAGAGAATAAATCTACAATCTTCTGCCCGGGTGGAGGAAGAATTATCACACTTCTGTATGGGATGGAAATCATAGGGGATCTAACGACTGCATGGAACAACATTTATTCCCCCCGGATTCAGCCAGTCCCTTCTCATCTCCCCCTCTACCCTACCTCTCCCCGACCTTCAATAATACTTTGGATCTTTAAATTCTGAGGCTTTCAGATGCTCTGTGGAGGAGATTGATCCACTTCTTTTTATCATTTCCTTCTCAATGTGTTTTAGATTGTAGCTTTCTCCACTCTGCAAAGACCGTTATTACTCTTGCATTCACGTTCTGCTTTCAATAATATGCATTGCAACCTCTTATCCGTTGATATTTCCTTCCTGTTCACTTTGTCTTTGTCAATTTATACCTTATATATACCTTCACTGTCATCATAGTAAGGTTTCAGATGGAAGAGTAGATAAACACGTGAGATAAATCTGTTGTGTTTAACCAAAAATCCGACAAACCATTTCCCTCCCTACCAAAGCAACCAATCCCTTCCCCAGGAATTTTCCTACCAAAGGCAGCAGCATGCAAGTCTAACTAGTTGTGAACATTTTACTGAAGCAATCCTGTCAAAAAGGTGATGTGCATTTACAAAGAGTTTATTGAATTCAAGGGTCACAAGATATCCTTTTCAACATCTCTTCTGTCTGCACAACCGCATAAAAATTTCTATCGTTGCCCTTGTCACTGGGCATTAAGGACTGTTCTGCCAACAGGAGAAAGGCTGGTCCAAATAATTCCCTAAGTTTATACCAGAACTATAACTTCACTAATTGGCCTAAGGTAGTAAATGGCTAATAGTTTCTTAAATTTGTTTTCCTCTTCATTTCATTTATGGCTCCAGATGGTTTCCCTTCTCTACACATCATCTTTAAAATTCCCATACTATATATTCTAACATTTTTAAATTTACAGAAAATTACATTTTCTTGAGACAAAAGCAACCTTTCCACCAAAGAAACCATGTCCCTAATATATAATAAAATGCATGTTGTATTCCACAGTTTTAGTTTCAAATTGAGCCTTTAGAGTGAGATATGAAAAGACAAAAAAGTACTAGTTCATTTAATTTCCTACACTGACTAAGCAGCTTTATTCATTCAAGGGCAGAAGAAAAAAAGAAGAAGAAAGAACAGGACTTCAACTCTCCCTAAATGTAAATTACTGACACAATTGCGGATACTCATGCCAACATAAAGCTGAATTTAACAGGGCCCTCTGGAGTTTTAAATCCTCTGAACAGTGAATCTAATGGCTGATATGCACTTTCTTTCAGGGAAGTTGTCAGTATTAAAATGAAAAATACGCAAGTGGGGAAATAGTCACCTTAGTGAACTATTTGCATAATAAAAATTAATGGTCAGTTTCTTGTTTATGTCCAGTTCACTGATTATCAATAAAAAATATTGGACCAGGAATGCATTATCCGCATTTACTAAAATCACCCTCAGAGCCTATTACAGAATGTTGGTAAGGTAACAAACACTGGAAAGGTTTTTTGGCACCCAATAATAGTTTGAAGTTTAAGGGAATCCTTTGCCCTCTTGTAGCTTAGTAGTTGTCTTCTATAGTATACAAACTTTTCATGGCCATGTGGCTGAGCCATAATGATCCTGAAATCATTTTCTTAAGAACTTTTATTCTATGATAAAATACTTTAATCTGAGTCATAATTCAATCAAAAGCTAACTTGATGCAACGGACAGTGAAATTAGTATTTTAGAAATAATTGAAATGCCCACTCTTTTCTAATACAAATAAATAAATTGTCATTTTATGCCTAGACCATTCAAGAGGAAAATGTGGTGAAAATGGAAAGAATGCTTTATAAAAGAGTTGTATATTAATGCACAGGCTTTCTAATATTTTGAGCTCTTAAATATTCAGATTTTAAGTCAGACTGAAGGAATAGGGAGGTGCTCCAACTAAGAGTTCAATCATCCTCAAATTAGCTGAAAATCAACCATATTAACCATTTTACTTCTAATCACACTAATTATAGATACAGAATTCACTGATACATGTATATGTGTATTACAGTTGTAAGAAACATATCCTAATATAAACAAGACTGTAAGATCTTTGTGGGCAAGACCTGACTTTACATTTTATCAATTGGTACTTCTGAACATACAATTAGGCATAGCTCAACAGATAAATATCTCTAATCTTTACCTCACTAGCTGTATACGCTTCAACTATGCCACTGAGGAAATTAATATTTCGACAAAGAGCTCTAAAATTAGTATTGATGCATACAAATTGTCACCAATCTGGAAATGTTTCCTTATACCTTTCCACAGGATAGGTTCTCTATAAAATCACAGTAGGATAAATATATTTGATTTGAGAAAATGGAAAAATGTAGAATCATAGGATGCTGGACCCATAAGTCACCATAGAGAATATCTAGTTCAAGTCTCACAATATTCAGTTGAAGGAATTTGTAGCCAGAGAATTGTCTTTGTATGTTCAGCAAGTTAGGTGGCCATATATTACCCTTCCTTGTATTAGCCCCACTCTCTTAATTATTTTTAAAAAAGAAAAAAATACTTATATGCTTATATATTGACAAAAAGAAAATTCTTTTCCTCATTTTCTTAATGGTAAATAATCAGATTTCTAAGAAAGAGAAGTTTCTTGTCTTTATAGTCAGAGTTCTCCCTGACGTTTATTGAGCATTTGGATGGTGCTCACCCTTTAAAGGAGCACCAATGTGAATAACAGAATATTGACTGAGTTAATTATCTTGGGAAGGTGCTACTAATCCCTACCCAAAGGCTACTTATTTATAAACCAAATTGAAAAATAACTATACTTAGAGAACGTGCATAGTCAAAGCATTAAATTCTTTACCCTGAAATGGTTGTCTGCTTTCCTTACCAAACCTAGGCTGCATGAATTAGAAGGTTGTTTACTAAACATATAACATAAGAAAACGGTAGAATCTCAAGCATTCCTACTCAGAGTCTTTGAATATAGATAGACATACATTAAAAGAACTGGAATGGTTAGTTATAGAAGATACTGTTTTTATTTTTATTTTTTAAAAAGCCATGCAAAATCTCTGAATTGAGCAGTTTTTCAACTCCACTTCACTGCGCAAAAACTAATCTTAAACTTCTAAATATATTACTTGACATTTTATAGCTGTCAGAGCTGAATATCAATTTTTTAAATGTTAGTGGAAATTGGATAAGAAACCACATCTCAAAGGAGAATCACCAGAGTATGGAGAAGGCTATTAATTTACTTCCCATTACCACCTGGAATCTACTTTCACTGTTCTCACCTATCTATCATCTGCTCTGCTTAGACTATACACATAAAAATAATTTCCGGAGTAAGGGACTGAAAAATACCCTCGCGTGATTTATATTTGATCACAAATCTATGATTCACACTTTATTTTAAATAGTATTTAATTTTGAAGTAACAAGATAGTTACTAGTGAAGATTATGTTAAATAACTTTTAAAGGTTAGAGATCATTTGTATAGATTTCATAATCATTTCAATGTACATGTTTTGGCCTTTGATGTGCAAGACAATAACTGACAAAGCACAGACTCCTGAGAGCATAAATATCCTCAGGCTGCTGCCTGTTCTGCCGCTTCACCTTTAGGCAGGATCTCATTTAACCTGCTTTGATGCTCTTTCTTTCATACAAAAAATGTATTTTACTTTTTTCAAAAAAAAAAATAATCCATATTTACTGAAAAGTAAAAAACAAACACAGAAAAACTCTCCACTGTCTCATCTTTTACAATCCTACCACCAAGAGATAAGTACTTTTTTGTATATACTTCAAGTTATTTTTATTTGTGTGTTCACATGTATCTGCATTATGCATGTTTTTTAAAGCTCTCTCTCTCTCTCTCTCTCTCTCTCTCTCTCTGTAATGGGGTAATATATAGGTAGATAGATAGATCTGCTTTCTTACTTAGAAATACATTTGTGAACTTCTTTCTAGGTCAATAAATATCGAGATATGCTACCACTATTCTTCCAGAGTATCCAATTGCACGGACGCAATATAATTTATTTAGCCACACCCTACTGTTGGTCATTTTGACTCCTCTTTTAAAAACATTTTTTTCCTAGTTTAGATACTGCTTCCATCAACATCTTAATACATACGTTTTGTGAATTTTTCCTGTTTCTTTCTTTTGGATAAACTTCTAGAAATGGTATTTCTTAGTGAAGGTATATCATGTTTTGGAGGACTTTTATAATACTAACAAATTGTACTCCAGAAAGGCCGACCAATTTACACTACGTCAGCAATATATGCGATTGCCTATTTCCCCATGCTCAGGCAAAATGGTAGACAACGAAAATCTTTAATTTGATGGGTAAAAAAATGGAATTTCTACATATAATTCCTTGATTTTGAGTAAGGTTAAATAGTGTTTATGTAAAATTAACCATCTTGAACTCTTTTGTTAAGTGACCATTCGTGTCCTTACTAATTTTCTGTGGTGTCTTAGTTATTTTATGATGGATCTGTACTGCCACGTTCCCTAATCTGAAGAGTATAGAAATTCACTTTTGAAACAAATACTTCTTTTGTTTCATCTGGAAATCTCTTTTACATTTTTGAGCAGCAGGATACAATTTTAAGACAAACTTCTAGTTAACAAAGATTCAATTTAATCACATTTGATTGAATAATTAACAGAGAATAAACCTGTTAAAAATAGATGTTTTTGAGAACTAATCATTTCTCAAAATATAGAACAAAGTTTCCAATGCATTTATATGTAATTGTAATGGGGTAACAAATTGAACTTAAGCTACAAATCAGTGTGCAGAAAATATAAATTAATTGCTGTTTGATCTATAGCTAATGTTACTTTTCTTCTGAGCAGCAACTCACTGGTTAGCACAGGACAAAAAAAAAATCCAATCTGGTTTTATCTTATATGAAATTGCTCACTTTCTCAAGTAGGCTGACTACCCCCATGGATCTCTATAAAATAGCATAATAGTATACTGGTTTTGAACAAAAGTTTGGACTAGACTGCTTGAGTTCATATACCATTTAGTATATTTAGTTCTTCAGTTTTAATACTTGTATAATGAGGAAAATGATAATACCTGCTTCATATAATTTCTGGTAGAGATGAAATGACATCACACATGTAAAATCTTATAAGGGTGTCTGACATGATAAGTGTTCAATAAATTTTTTAAACTACTTTCCTAATAATTAATATATGAGAGTAAGTGTGATAGTTAATTTTATGTGTTGACTTGGCTAGGTCATGGTACCCAGATATCTGGTCAGACGTTATTCCAGATGTTTCTGTGAAAGTGCTTTTTAGATGAGATTAACATTTAAATTAGTAGACTTTGAGTAAAGCAGATTACTCCCCATTGTGTGGGTGGGCTTCATCCAATCAGTTGAAGGGCCTAAGAGAACAAAGACTGCAGCCCCCAAGGAAGAGGGAATTCTGCCTGCAGGCTGCCCTTGGACTTGGATGGCAACATCAGCTCTTCCCTAGATAACCAGTCTGCCAGTCTACCCCGCAGATTTTGACTTGCTAGCCTATGCAATCACATCAGCCCCTCTCTCCCTCTCTCTCTGTATATAGACACACACGCACTCACACACATCCTGTTGGTTTTGTTTCTCTGGAGAATAATACAGTAAGGGACCTCTGAGCAAAGAAGAGAACTTGGGGTCCTTGGTCTGTGTATCCTCTGTTATTCTCTGATCTCTTGGATGCTGTCACTTGTCCACATTGGTACTCTTTGCCTAGCAGAAACTTATGGCTGAATTCTACGGCTGGTATCATATATAATCTGGTCTCTTTTGCCTTAGTCACGGCTCAGTGGGGCTCACTGGTTGTGTCAGCAGTATCTTGGTTCTTGTGGACAATATAGATCTCTCAGGAGCTTGGTATTTGTTTACATTTATCCCTGACTTGGACTTTCAGCTGTACTGCCTGCTAATCCAAGCCACTTTGATTCCACTTCAGTGGCCACATTTTACAAATTCTCACACTAAAGACTTAACTACTACTAGCTCCTGTTATATCACGTGGGAGATGAAGTAAAGCTAAAAGTTAGGCTCTTTTTTGGATCATGCTTTTTCACCAGGTTTTCTTTGCTGTAACCGTGCCCAGATTGGTAAGGACTCCATACCGACTTCAGATTCATTCTATCAATTAGTTATTTATAATAAACAAGTGGCTTAAAACAAAACAAAACCATTTATTGTTGCCATGCATATGCAAGTTAACAGGTTAGCTAGGTTAAGCTGGGCTCAACTGAGTGGCTCTGCTTCAAGTTGAGACACCTTAGGCAGGTCTGCTTCTCTTTACAGGGCTGTGGATCAGCAAGGTCACTCTAGTCTATGTGTGTCTCATCCCCCTTGGCCTAGGAGGTTATCTGGGGCCCAGTCTTCTCATGGCGATAGCAGAAACATAAATAGTTAAGCAGAAACATGTGAAGTTTCTAAGGCCGAGACTTTGATCTGCCCACTGTCACTGCTGCCTACATGGCTGATCCTAAAGTCTAGAGACAGGGCAATACATTCTGCTCACAATAAGGCTATGGTCAGGAGGTATGCAGAATTAAGTCCAATCATTTAATCTTCCACAACTATTCTCACATATTGCCATGAGGCAAAGATGGGAGATGAGAAATTATGACACCAGTCTACCTTGTTTCTTACTTTTTTGCCCTACAATGTTCAAGGTCAGAAATGAGATAAGCTTCTCCTTTTTTCACTTCTCATATATCTCCTTTACGTAAAACCCAAAGATCTGGTCTGTTAGTCCTTTTTCTTCACATGATAAAGAGGGAACTAAAGTAATCAGGTAATCTTTTCTAATGAAAACAGTCTTTCTCAGAACTTTAATGTCTTGCTGCAAAATCCTATTATTATTTTTTAAATTTTATTAACAATGCCCGCCTCCTGTCAGTTATACCTCACCATCCCTAACTCACGGCAATCACTAATAAGTGATTCATTTCTATAATTTTATTTTAAGAATATTATATAAATAGAATCATACAGTATACAACCTTTGGGGATTGGCTTTTTTTCACACAGCATGCTTCCCCTGACATCCATCCAAGTTGTTGCATGTCTCAATAGTTTGTTTCTTTTTATGGCTGGATTAAATTTCCTGGTATGAATGTACCACAATTTGTTTAACTATTGACCTTTTGAAGAGTATTTGAGTGATTTCCAATTTTCGGTTGTTACAAATAAACCTGTTATAAATATTAATGTACAAGTTTTTGCGTGAACATACTTTTCTCTGTAACAAATTGCCCAAGAGTACAATTGCTGGTCATACAGCAGTGGCATGTTCAGTTTTATAAGAAATCGCCACACCCTTTTTCAGGGTTACTGCACCATTTTGCATTCTCACAATCAATTATGAGTGATCCAGTTTCTTCATATCCTTACCTGCATTTGTTGCCACTATTTTTAGCCATTCTGGTAGATATACAGTGATATCTCATTGTGATTTTAATATTTATTTCTCTGATAGCTAGTGTTGAAAATCTTTTCATATGCATATTTGAAATCTACATATTCTCTTTGGTGAAATGTCTGTTCATGTCTTTTGCCCATTTTCTAATTGTGGTTTTTTCCAGATGAGTTTTGAGAGTTCTTTATACATTCTAGATACTAGTTATTTGTCAGATATGTGGTTTAGAAATATTTTCTCCCAGTCTGCTTTATTTTTCATCTTCATCACAAGGTCTTAGAGCAAATTTTTAATTTATCAAGTTTTCCTTTTCCTTTTCAACAAATAGTCCTGGAGAAATTGAACACCCAAAGACAAAAAAAAACAAAACCCTAAACCTCACACCTTCTACAAAAATTAACTCAAAATGGATTGCAGACGGAAATGCAAATATAAAATTTTAAGCTTTTAGAAAAATATTTTAGACAAAATTTATTGGAAAAATATATAGGAGAAAATCTTCAGGATTCAGGGCTAGGCAAAAACCTAATTTTCCTTTTTTGTTCAAGAAATCATGTGGTTTTATTTAGTAGTTGCTGGTCATATAATGGAAAGGAAAAATGACAACAATTTAGTTGATCATACACTAGAAATCATTAAGTCTTTACAATTTATTATACAGTCTGGATTTTTTTGAACTCCCATTTCATGTGTGGCAAATCAATATATGCCCTCAATCAAAATCAGTTCTTTAGATGTGAACCCATCATATTTGCAGAAGCCTGCACATAGACAAGATGTTCTAAGACTCTCTCAACACAGTTAGTGTCAGCAGCCTGGCAGAAGGCATCATGGACTTCTCTGAAAGAAAGATGTATGTGGGTCCAATCAAGTCATTGTCGGGGGCATAAAATATGGACTGCACTCCTGGTCCCCAGAGGTAAGGCACTGCCTGTCTGAGGAGGTACAGTGAGCTGACAGCACCAGGAGATGCAGACCCACAGGCAGGCCTCGGGCAAGCAGGGCTAATCTTAGTCAGGAAAATAAATACCCATGAGCTTCTTGTCTGTTTCACACACAAGGAACTTTAAGCAAAGAGGAGAAAATATAAGGAAGTAACGGGGGATCTAAACACCTTTTAAGCCTTTCCAATTCTTTAATGGTCGTGTTCACAGCTCAGTTCTCTCACTAAACACATGAGGGCTTTCATACTGCCCTCAGCCACACCCAGTGGCTGTGTTTTCTTGCCCTCTCACCAGGCCTAGACACCCAGGACAGCTGCCCTCCACTGCCCACCACAGTCTCCTGGGGTAGAGGCCAATGGTGACTGCGGGTATGCAGAGTGGGAGGCAGGGGCCCAGAAGGCTCCCTGCTGAATCTCTGGCACATCTGCATGTCCATTACAGCCCCTTCCATCCTTTTGCTGCCTGGGGATGCTCATGTGGTGCCCACAGCCACAAACCATTTTACTGACCCATACTTCAACTGACCCCAGCTTCCATGCAGCCCATCCCCTCTTGCTATCATACTAAATCTCAGAGCCCGGGACCTTCTAAGAACTGCATCGAGAATATTAATGTTAATAGTTTATTTAAATTTAGGTCTGTTTCTTAGTAAGGCACGAACAGAAGATGGATGAAATGGAGCCCCTCCCTGGATGTCCTGCTGTCATACTCCTCTCAAGCCCGCACCTGTGGCCCCATAAATGCTGTGTCCTGAGAACTGCCTGGGCTTATGGCTTTAGTGACCATGTCTAGTAGACATCACCACCTTTCCAGTCACAAGGTAACATTAGTCTGCACCAAGAAGTGAGAGTAGAAACAGCAGACCAGAGCAGGGCAGGCTTCCTTCAGACACGTGCTGCTCACCACCCAGAAGAAGGAGGGCTCCTCTGAGCTGTGCGGGATGGCTAGACTGCAATAAAGCAATGCTGCGAGTGTCCTGCGGTGCACCCTGCTACATCCATGTGCACACTGGCCCTAAAGGGATGCGCAGGTTGTAGAGCAATTATACAGGAAGGTCAGGACTACAAACCCTGAACCCCTGCAAGGATCCAGCATGCCTCCTATGCTGTTTTTCTGCCTCACCTGCCCTCATGGGTCATGGGATGTTCATTGGGCCAGAGCTGGGTCAAAAGAGCCACGTCAACTGTGCGGCATTCTGACAATGATGCTGAACAACACGAATGCCCAGGGTGGGCAGGCCAGCCAGCCTCTCCAGCACAGCACAAGCCTACGTGTTGACCTCCTAGCCACAGTAACAGCTTACCAAAAACGCCAATGTAACAAATGTCTCCTTGTCTCCAACATGCTACCAGGACAGGGCCCCAAACATGCTTCACTATGAGAAAACTCCAGGCAAGCTAAGAGCTACGGTACTTGAGAGCAGCGCAGTGCATTCCTCCCACAAGAAATGACTCCTTCCCCACACAATGGGCATGAATGCCTTGCCTCTGCAGGAACAGCTGCAAGCTGTGAACAAAGTTGTCCCGCCCCGGCCGACTTTGGTCAGCTTCTCTTGAGTCTGGGAGTGCTGCAGCGCAAGGCCGAGTGAAAGCCACAGACCCTAAGGAAATGCTGCTTCCCTGGGAGGCAGAGATGTTAGGAAAGGGCCAAGTTGTGGGCAAGGCTAGTGGGAAAATCTCAGGCAAAGAAAACTGGGAATGTTTGATAAGCAGGCCCAGAAAAAGTGAAGCCGCGTTGGGCTGCCTAAGGAGGTGAGGTTGGGAGAAAAAGAAGGTGGTCTCGAAACCTCTTTAGATAACAGGGCTAGACCAAACTAAATCACTCAAGGGTCTTCCATTGTTCCTGTGAGCTCCAGCTAATAAGAACCTGCTCAAGCCAATAATTCCATTATAGTCTATTCCATTTTAATTAAACCAAATGATAAAAAGAGAGCACAACACCCTTGTTCCCCAACTGACTTTCCAAGATGGTTCTATGGAAGGTTGTGGACACCATGTTACAGGCAGTTGGGCCCCAGAAAGTACATCTATAAGCAAATAGGGATCAGAAATACCCAAACAACCTTCCATTTCTACAGTATCCTCCCTCCAACAAGCTTGGTGCACAACCTTCTGCCCGTGGGCAGATCATCTGAGACTGTGGGAGCAAGAGCTGCTCTCTTCAGCAAAAGGGGTGGTGCTGGTACCTACGTCAATGGACCAAACTGATGATGGTGTACACAGAGAAAAATCTTTAACGAAAAGATTTTAAGGAGAACTTGTGTGCTGGGAAGGAGGTTAAGTAGAAAAGCTGGCACAGAATTGACAACACTTCATTCAAGGACACGCACCCAGCAGGTGTTCCCCAAAATGCCAGCTGAAGACAGGAAGGAATACAAATTAGTGCTTGCCTCCAGATGGGTGGGGTCCCCACAGACCTGGGGCCCCCAGCAGGCCCACGCAGCCCCCTAATGGGAAGGAGAAAGAATTTTGCTGGCCAGCCCTCTCAGAGGGCAAACCACCAGCCCCTGGCACCCTCCAGTCTAGCCACTGTAAATGGAGAAACAGAAAGACACCTACCTCCCAGGCTGTGAGGGCGAGGACAGGACGCTGAAGGCAGCTCGGAGGGAAAGCTGGCAGCTCGGAGCCCCTGCATGAGATGCTCACAGCAGATCCCCATGAGAGCACTGGATTAAATTGCTACGACCTGGCGGATTCTCTGAGCCGCCACAGCTGTTTGCTCCCTGTTATGGGACAGAGGCTGCGGCAGGCCAGGAGGAGTGACCAGTAGTCCACTGGCTGGTGCTTTGTGGGGACAATGAAAAGAGCTCAGCCTGGGAGTCAGAAGCTGAAGATTCTGTAAATTGGAAAAAAATCACTGAACATTCCTTGGTTTTAGCCTGTTCCCTTTGAGAAGGTCCCTTGCAACTCTAAAACTATGAATACTTGCTGAGATAAAGCTGAATAAGGGGCATGCTCTTAATCTCCTGGCCCTGCCAGCGACCCCTTCCATTAAAATGGGAGCCGGGGAAGGATAGTGCGGCAGCTCTTGGCAGCTTGAGGTCTTGTCAGCGGCCAGCGAAACTCAAGGTGACATGCGTGGCCTGGCCCAGCACAAGCTAAGTGTGAATGATTCCATACGTTCCTGCAGTTTATCGGACCACGAGGAAGGTAGAGAGGCAGCTAATCACCTGGCAAACAACTGATTGTTAGGGATTGTCAGCTGATTTTTTAGACAAAAACTTTAGACAAAAATTATTAGAAAACTATATAGGAGAAACTCTTCAGGACTCAGGGCTAGGCAAAAGCTGAATTTTCAATGTCAAAAGCTGAACATCACCTGGGTCTTATTCTTTGTATCCCTTCTGCAGCAGACCCTGATTTCCCTTCAGAGCGATGGATGCCTCAGGCAGACTAGAATTATAACTGTGTGTTTGGAAAGGCAAACGAGAAAAGTACATTCGTGTTTTTAAAAATACTACCTTGTTTACTCATTTTAATATGAAATTGACCAAAATTTTCAAGGATTACTCTTGGTCAACAAAAATATGCATAAATATGCCTCCTGTGCAGTGACTTTTACCAGAGCATATAATTTTTGTATTTTCCAAGGTTAGTCTGTCCCGAATGCTATGACACTGTATCTCAGCAGATTTCTCATAGATAAGAAAGCATGTCAATGTAGGAAGTATCTTATCTCTCTGATTTGCCCGTATCCCTGCCTATTTTGAAATTTGGTGGGCACAGAAGGTAGCTTACCAGTAATACACCATGTTTAATCACATACACAAGGAAGTCAGTACATTTTGTTGTGTTATTAAGACAAAACAACAAGCAAACTCTAAACAAGTGTGGCTCAGCTCAGAGTGAGAATGAAAGTGACTTTATAGGTTGATTAATCACCACACCATTCATAATCACCAGTTTGGCACTTTATATAGAAGCACATATTTAAATTAAAATAAATAATTCCATTTCCATAGAAATCAACATGTATTGCACTTAAACCATATTTCAATTAGTAATCAAATGCTACACCTCAACTAAACGCTTCCTGAAATTCATCAGAAAACTTATCTTTCTAAACATGCAAATACTCCAGGAAAAAGGTGCTTTAAGCTTATTAATAAATATTTTAAAGCAGGTGAGGGAATGAAATGCTAAATGAAAATCGTAAATGTTGGTTCTGGTTGAAAAAGCCTCCAAATGAGGAAAACCTAAATGCAAGGAGGATGGTAATACCATACTTGGTTTCCCTCACATACTTACAACAACATGACAATGAATGACCGGCAAAGGCTGCATTGTGTAGCCAGAGCTTGCTGATCCCTTTTAACATCAGTATATGGTGGGAACAGGTCTCCAAATCATTGGCTACAGCTTCAAGTGATAGATTATAGTTTTTGCAGAAACCAAGCCCCAAATCAGTGAAGCATATTCAACCAAAGGACGGTGTAGAGGCAGTCTGAGCTACTCACACTATAGAGCGATGAACAAACCTTCCAAAAGTGGCCCATCACTGCCCATATTAGCCGGGACATTAAAGTTATTTAAGTGGTTAATTTTCTGTTGGCTTCCTTTAGTGAAAAAAAATAACTAAGCAGCTAACTTTATAAAGTTACGTATGTATATATATAGTTGATGTGTATGTGTGTGTGTGTGTGTGTGTGAGGAAGATTGGCCCTGAGCTAATATCTGTTGCCAATCTTCCTCCTTTTGCTTGTGGAAGATTGTTGCTGAGCTAACATCTGTGCCCATCTTCCTCTACTTTATGTGGGATGCCGCCAGAGCATGGCTTGACCAGCCTTGCTAGGTCCGCGCCCAGGATCCGAACCCACGAACCCCAGCCTGCCGAAGCGGAGTGTGTGGACTTAACCACTATGCCACTGGGTCAGCCCCTATAAAGTTACATATTTAAGGAATAAATGAGGATTACTTGATATTACTTCATAATATTTTTCTCCAGCTCTCATTTCTCACTATCTACCCCTTTAAAAATATGGTATATATCAATATTGTCAATAAATGTTAATATTTTGCCTTTTTATATGTAGTTTTAAAAAGACTAAATATATTCTTAACTTGCAATTTTATGACATTCTGAGGAAAAATGCTCCCACATAAACATACCACCTGGTTTATATTGGAAGTCAAGGGGAAAACAGTATTCAATATACTATACACATTTCTATTTACACACCTTTATGGCATAGCTGAAGTAATAGCTTTTAAAATCATTTTACTAATTCGGGCATATCTCCTGGATGCTAGCTACTGGAAAACAGTCTTCTATTGTTGTTTCTCAATTTCCCCAAACAGAAAGAAACCTCTATGTGCAAATTCTTTCATCAAGTAGATTTTAAAATGTTCATTTCATCTCCCGAGTCACCACCTGTGAAATAAACACCAAAGAAACTTAAATTGAATGTCATACTTTTCCCAAGCAGTTTTTAAGGAACTGATTTCTAAAGAGACAATGTAGAAAGTCTCATGCCCAGTAGTTTCCTTAATCTAATCATCTCCAGAAAGAATTGTGTCTTCCTCAGCCTAAATGGATTATCAGAAGGATATAAACTATGATCATAGCCAAGAAAATGAGAGATTAAACTGTGAAATGAAACAATTTTTATGAGTCTATTGAAAAAACTTTATTTTTTACTATCAAAGCATGTTATAATTTGCAGTATGAAATGTTAATTGAAAATCATCACACAACAATTGAGGCATATTCTTCAAGAGACTAAAACTACTCCAGTTGCTTAAAGTTAAGGTTTGGGTTCAAATGCAGTACTTCTGAATATATGCATTTAGCAACGTATAAATAGCTTGGTTTTTTTGGAAGTTCACTTGCAAGTCACTTTTATGGTATGCTAGACAGAAAACACAATTCATAAAACTCACCTACATGACACAACAGTTCCTAGGCTAGCCCACAAGGGCCTATTTAATCAATAATGTAGTTTAAATGTTGTATATGTAAAGGTAACAAGCAAAATTTTGAAAATAAAAATTATGTATGGCTGTTGTTCTCATTTGAAAATGATAATTATGTCACTAAATTTTCAAGAAGTATTCACAGTAATTTCCCACCATGTTGAAACATTATCAAACAAAAACAAATCAAAGAAAGAAATAAAATTATTTTTTAAATAATTATCTTAAATGGTCATGCTTGAAAAAAATGGTAGAAGGACATGCAGAAGTAATTAGGACATTCCTAAAGATTATTATTGGGAGGATTTTGGTTATTTCTAGGAGTTTAAAGGCTGATGGTATTAATTCCTTATACCTAATTATACATGAAAAAGTGTAGTTTTTGTTAATAGAGGAATATCACTAATACTAGTCTAATGCGCAGCCAGGGGGAGTTTGAAACTCATTAACAGAAAAAATAAATGCATACTGTTTTTCTCTGAAAGTAATAAAATTTCCTCAATCATAAAAGCAAAGGACCTTTTCAATTTTTCCTGGATTATTTCTCTATTTGTGTTGTAGGCTTTCTTGGTATCTCAAGTGTTCTGTCCAAGGTTTTACAAATTCGCTCTAACCCTCTGCCCCTCTCAATATTATAAACTTTTTTCTGTTTCTGATCCAAAACTACTCAGATGATGTCAGGACAGTGACATTCAAGTCCTGTCCTTTCACTAAGATCATGGCTTCTCTAGCTGTCAAAGACCTGTGACGGTTGGACCTAGACTCCTGGGCCTATGTGGTAGATTAATGGAAAATAATTAGGTCTGTGGCCTGATCCCATGGATATACATCCACTGGGGGAAAAAGAATAGAGAAAAGGGCAGGCACGGAATCTAAAGGGGGCAGAGATGGAAGATTTTGTGCAGCAGGAGGAAAAATAACTAAAGAGCACTCAGCCTTAGATGTGAGCCCATGTCTCCGTCTTTACGAATCTCAGAAGAATCAAGACACTGCCCATCTGAACAAGGAGGATGAGACGCAAGATGGTATTGTCCCTGTGAATACATTGAGAGTTGAAAGACACCTAAAAGCCATCTAGTATTAGATCCATAACCTATGAACAACCAATAATTCAGGAGGAAATTTTTAAAAGGTGGGAGTAAATTGTAATATAAAGTGTTATATACTAGTAGGCACTTCCTATAACACCAAATAAAACCTACTTCTCAGAACACTTATCTAGTTCTGGTTATTCATCCAGTGGGGCAAAGTCTAAAACTGTCCTTAGGAATCATGGTATTTGAAGGTTACTACTGGACATAGGGAACTTATTCTCAAACCTATAATGAATTGAAAAGAGGAATATTCCATATTCTAAGAAACTCACCTTCCTCTCTGGTTTTAAATGCTGTGTTCCAAATACATTGCAGCCACTTTAAGAGATTTTGGATGAAGTTCTGCAAGGTCATATCTTCACTGACACATAATTTTAAACATTCTTTCTATACATAAGGAAGATTGGACTCAGGAAAAATAGCCACTCTTTTTATTTGAGTCTTCAAAGGGAGTTTAGCTTTCCAGTCTATTTTCTGTCATTTTGTCCTATTCTCACCCTCTTATTTGGGCTGATTTGTGCCACCATATCTTTTTCTGTACTTGCGTAACCCCCAAATTGTAGATATGACTGCTAATCAATATTCTTTCTAACAAAATCATATTACGTTATATCTGGAAAGGAACTTAAAAGCATCCGGTCCCATCTTCCCGTTTTACAGTGGAGAACACTGGGGCCTACAGTCACACGGTGGAAGATCCAATTCTAGGATTCAGGTCTCAAACCTCTAGTGTTGTGTTTTTTGCACTATACCACATTCTCTAGTTCATCTGGATTCTTGGGTTTTATCATCTTGTATTTAGTATTTAAAAAATCTTATTGCCAGGGCCGGCCCGGTGGTGCAGTGGTTAAGTGCGCACGTTCTGCTTCTCAGCAGCCCAGGGTTCATGGGTTTGGATCTCGGGTGCGGACATCGCACTGCTTGGCACACCATGCTGTGGTAGGTGTCCCATACATAAAGTAGAGGAAGATGGGCATGGATGTTAGCTCAGGGCCAGTCTTCCTCAGCAAAAAGAGGAGGATTGGCAGCAGTTAGCTCAGGGCTAATCTTCCTCAAAAAAAAAGACAATAAAGGCATTCTTTAAAAAAAAAATCTTATTGCCAATATAAAAGGCCTGAAATGCAACTGACATTATATAAAAAAATACAGAAAAATGAATAGAATAATTCTTTAAAAATGCATGTCAGATCACATTATTTCTCAGTTCAAAACTCATCAGTGCCATCTCATCTCACTCCTGATGTCAGTCAAATCCTCACATTGGCTTGCGATGGTTTTCATGATCTGATTCCCTGCTGTTTCTCTGACCTGTTCCCTTATTTCTCCTCATTGACTGAATTCAGCCAAACTGGCCTCAACTATTCTTTAAAAGCACCAATCTGTTTCTCCCTTAGGGCCTCTCCACTTGCTATTCCCCTCTCCCTGGAATTCTCTTCTCTCAGATATCTACAGGGCTTACTCCCTCACTTTATTCATATTTCTGAGGTCTTGCCTGACCATATTTAAAATATAGTCCTCCAGTGAGCACTCCCTTTTTCTTCTCTGTTTTCCTATAGTGTGTATTACTTTGTAACATAATCCACTAAAATAAGGCTTAGGAGGGTAGAAGCTTTGTTATTGTTGTTGTTTGCCAGGAAAAATTTTAACAATCCACTCTCACAGACTATCAACAGATTTACAAGCCCAATGAAGACCATGTGTATGCCATGATGTGTAGCATCAAACCAAGTTCTTCATCGTTTCTGTCTGGAATGGGCTGTTTTCACTTAGCTGAGGATTGGGAATTTGAGCTGACTTTCTAGTACCTGTCCTCTCCTGTGGAACAATTTCTACTACAAAGAGACAATAAATCCAAGATCAATTTATGGAGGGACAAACATGGGGAGTCTCTTCCTCCATGTTTGTCCCTCCATAAATTGTTTCTTGCCGTATCCAGACAGAAATCAAATCCAAAATAAGAGGTATTCCATGCTTGATTCCAACCAGGCTAGGTTCTTACAAGATGGGAACATTTCTACATGTTAACAACGAGCAAGGAGGATGCAACAAATATTCTACTGTGGTTGCGGCATTAAACATTCCATCTATCAAAGCAGTTTGCTCCCCTAAACTCTCTTAGAATTCCTACAGGATCATAAGCCAACATGAGAATGTTCTTCTCTGCCTCATTGGAAAGATAAAAGAGATTCAGTTTTTCATTTATTGTGATACTAAACAGATCAAACAAATTTTAAAAAATAGATTCATATGCTTTGAGTCAGATTGTAAATAAATATATCCTTTCAGGAAAACTATATGGTAACATGTGTCAAAATCATTTAAAATTTCATATATTTAAGTCTGATAATTTATAAGAATTTATCATAAAGAATGAATGGCTCCAGCACAGATTTATTTACCAGAATACCCATATTGAATTATTTGTAAGAGTGAAAATATGAGGAAGAAACATTTAAATGTCCAACAATGAAATATTGATGTTTCATATTTTCCACAATGAGCATTTACTACTTATGTACTTTATTCATTTCTTCATCCATGTATATTAGGATTATGGCATAAAGGATATGATATTAACAATGCAATAAGTAGAACTTGAGTGCCCCTGAAAGTCATGATAAAAGTACCAAAATTATTAATAGTAAATTTTACATATACCTTTTTTTCATATTTTTAAATTGGCGATAAAGCTATGAAACCAAATGTCTTTTAACAGATAAAAGTGAGTTTGGAGAGCAATGGATGTCTGTATTTGACATCAATTAACTCAGCATTTTCTTAATATATTTGGCCATGAGATTCTTTCTTTTTGGTAAAACCATTAACATCTTTTTATTTTTTTGCTGAGGAAGATTTACCCTGAGCTAATGTTTGCTGCCAATCTTCCTCTTTTTGTATGAGAGCCACTGCCACAGCATGGCAACTGACAGACAAGTGGTGTAGGTCTGCAACCAGGAACCAAACCTGGGCCAGCGAAGCTGAGCACACCAAATTTAACCACTAGGCCACCAAGGCTGGTCCCATTAACATTGTAATAGAAGAGGTTACTTTGCTATCAATTTAGGAAATATTGGTCTTATCTCTTCATTTTACAAATCAAAAAGCCAAAGCCCAAAGTCAAGACGTGAATCAATCAAATTTGCACATTCTAATTATTTACCAAATTAGAGTTAGAACTCATATCTCCAAACATCGAGTCTAGTATTCTATTCCTTTTGTCAACTCTTACTCTGTAGGCTTGCATTGTATATAACTGTAAGTTGTATGAGTTGTGCATATATCCTTTTATTTTTTTGACAAGGGCAAAGGTGAAATTAACAAGAACTTTATATAAGATGTTTTATTTAGAGAAAAAAACATTAATAAACACATTGTAGAAGTAATATGCATGAAATAATGTTTAAAATTTGATAGTTTTTCAAAGATTTCATATTTATAACAATAAAAATTTATATTTACATGGTGATTTATAACTAAGAAAGAATATTCATGATCATTGTGTCAATTAAGTGTTCTGAAATAGATGAACTTCAAACTCCTCTGTCCTCATTGCAGGCAGCATGGCCTGATGTGCACGTGAACTTTCAGAGGGCACTGCCTTTTTGATGAGCTTTCCTTGATTTTTAGTCAGTAGTTCTTTCCAGAGACTTGATTTTGGGGGTTCTTCCTGAGATTTATATTGGATTGTGCCCTCCAGTTTTAAATAAGTTGGGATCCCTGACTTCAGGCTATTTCCCTATCCAGCGAACTAGATTAATGGTTCTCAGGCTACACTTTTATGAACTTCTTCACCTTGTTCAAGTCTTTGCTCACATTGTCACCTTCTCAGTGAGGTCTACACTATACACTATCTTCTCTAATAAGAACTGAAACCAACAATGTCTCCCCTCATCCCAGGTTTTTTTGATCCTCTATACCCAACTCTATATATTATCTGTAGTGCTCATCACCTGCTGACACTGTACGATTGAGGAATTTAATATTTTTCTACTTATTATCTATATTCCTATGCTAAAATTTAAGTTCCATGAGGGCAGAGCTTTTTAATTCCTGTTTTCTTTCTCTGATGTATGCTTATTCAGTGCTAACTATATGCCAGGCCCTTCTCTAGGCACTGGCATATGGTAAGCACTCAATAAACATTAGCTGAAAGAAAAATTAAACTCCCTCCTGCTCAAGAACTTTCAGTGACTTGCTCCTGCCTAATAAAATAGGCTAAAATACTCATCTTCACTTTCTAAACTCTAAAATCTGTTGACGCACTACTTACACTTTATCCTTCCTTCTCAACTTGCATCCTTTGATCTAATCAGTCCAATCTCTTAAGAGTTCCAAACTGTCTATCTTTACAAAATAAAGACCAGATTTGTGAACATTGTATGCTAATCTTCCGTAATCTGTCCTCATTATGTCTTTTCAGTCTCAGCCTCTGTCATTCATCTTTCCTTGCATCCTAAACTACATGAAAGACACATAATCACCATTCCTTCTTCTGGGACTGAATTAAATGTCACTTCCTCATTGAAGCCTTTCCAATATTTCTACCTCCACCCTCATTTCCTTCCACTTAGACTTGAGCTCTACACATCCCTCAATGTGGGCATATTGGTCTCCCAACTAGACCATTATTCCCTGACATTTGGGACAATGTCTTATGTATTTTTGTACCATAGAACCTAGCACAGTGCATGACACATAGTAAGGACTTAAAAAAAATATTTGCTGAAAGAATGACTGCCATGCCAAATTATACCTTAGCATGTTTACCCATGTCATTCTTCTCATTTGGATGGTCATTATCTTGCCCCTCTAGTCGACGCCTAACCATTTGTTATGGCTAGGTTCAATTTTTCCTTCATCTGCCCAAATCATTTCAGTCTTTTGTATCAAATAATGCTTACTTCTCAGAAGTAACCCTTACTATACAGCTTCATGTGAGACTATATATAGCCATTCATCATTAGCTCTTGTTTCCTAAGTGCCCAACATTTCTAATGATGTTGGACATCCTCCCACCCCAAGTTTGAACACTTAGCAGCTAGTCAATACACAAATAGACTGATAGTGATTCTGGATCCTCAGATTCCTTTTTTTGTAGGAGTTCAGGACTGGACTCCTTTGAGGCTTTAGTTCCCACAGAATATCTAACAGATAATATCCTCAGTTTTAGAAATCCATAGAAGCTAAGATTATCTTCTGATTATGCTGGAACTCTAATTATGTCCTCAGCTGTCCCTTCCTCAATTCTTTTGTCCTAAATGTTTCTCTTTTTAGTATGAGGCAATCACTTGGTTCCCTAGCTTCTTAACTAGGAAACAAGGAAACACATCTCTTTACTAAAAGTGATTTTCAAAGAGAGATTTTTTTGGTAAACAAGTCCCTTGGTTAATAGGTTTAGGAAATAATGCATTACCTAGCTGTTCTCTTGGAGAGTCCCAACACATAATTAGCATATTAAAGGCTCTGAGAACTTCTGTAGATATGTTTATTGCTTTACATATTATTTAATTTAATCTTCAAAGTATCTCTATAAGGAAGGTATTTTTTTTTTAAAGATTGGCACCTGAGCTAACAACTGTTGCCAATCTTCTTCATTTTTTTCTTTCCTTCTTCTCCACAAAGCCCCCCAGCACATAGTTGTATATTCTAGTTGCAGGCCCTTCTGGTTGTGCTATGTGGGATGCCGCCTCAGCATGGCCTGATGAGCTGTGCCATGTCCGTGCCCAGGATCCAAACAGACAAAACCCTGGGCGGCCAAAGCAGAGCGTGCGAACTTAACCACTCAGCTACGGGGCCAGCCCCATAAGGTATTTCTTTATTCTCATTTTATAATAGAGAAAACTAAGACACAAAGAGATTAATTAATTTGCCTAAGGTCACACAGCTAATAACTGGTGAATCCAGATAAGCACAGTGAACCTCATGAATCAAACACTCATGCTCTTAACAACCATACCTAGTCTGTCAATAAAACATTCCATAGAAATAGCTTTTATTACAAGGGCATGTATTAATAATGATGATAAAGCATTTCATTAGTGTTTTCTATGTGCGTGCTCTTACCATCCTAAAAAATGTTTATATGCATCATGACACTTAATTCTCAAAATAACACTACGAGATAGATAGGGAATATAATAATAGACCTGGAGAAATAGAGACTTAGAGAGGTTAAGCAATTCGCCCGTGTTCACAGCTGTTAATCAGTAGAGCAGAGATTTAAAAGTCCAGAAGGGAGATACATCCAAGACTAAGGTATCTCTTAACAGCATTGATCTGCATTAAAAAAGGCAGTGTCACCCAAATGGAGTTATTGCTCATCATTGAATGGCAGTGCCGCATTGTTACCCCAAGCAATTTAGAATCAAGACAGTCTTTTGTCTAGTAAAGGCAATAAATAAAACATACTTCTGGAAGCATAAATTACTGGTAAAAATGGATCGTGCTTACTCATTAAACAAATAAGCAAATATCACTCTTTCAAAGTTTATTTGCTTTACTGTTTCTAAACCTTGTATGATTTTGTGCTTAAAGACGTTCTAAGGTTGATTGATTGGAGAGACGTGTTCATAAATGCTTTTAGGAACTTTTTAAAAAGAATAACATATTTTGAAGTAAAAGTAACCATATTTTTTAAAGAAAAGGTGAATTGAAATCAGAATGTAGAAAGCTCAACATAATGTAGATTATGGTTTATATATACATACATATATAATTTCATTTTAGACATACAAGGGATTGTATCAAATGAACACATGGAAGGTATTGTGCATATAGAGATCTGTTTCCCAGTTACATATATCTACTTCTGTGCTGGATAACCCACCAATGGAGTTTTTTTCAGGTGCCTACCATAAGATGAAGGTGAGTTGATGCTTGTGATACGGTGGAAAGAAGAATGTTCTCGGAGTCAGAAAATGTAAGCTTGCATTTTATATTGTGGATCAGCATATAGTGTAGCATCTGGCATATAGTAGGTGACTCATTTAAAATGCAGCCAATGGTTAAATGAATACCACTTACTGGCTCTGTGACCTTGGGAATCTTACTCTCTTCTATTCCTCAGTTCCTTCATCTGAAAGAGCGGAATACAGCTACTATTTATCACCCAGATTAGTTTTGAGAAATAAATATGATGATGCATGGGGAAAATTTTTTAAAGCTTTTTTTGCAGAATGACTTCTAGGCTAGGAGAAATAACTTACAGATGGCCGGGCTCAGTTGTCCTTTGCCCACCTGCATGCTTTAACTGATGAAATAACATATACACCAGACACTTATAAAAAGTCTATTTGGGAGGGATGCAGACAATAAAGGAAGTAGTATCAGTTACCCTTCGCACACCCTTGTTAAAGATCATCCAGCCTAAAGAGAGAAGAGAGAAAACAGAAAAGCAAGATCTTAGACAGTGGTATGTCAAGAAGAAGGGGCCCTATGCCCCTGCCTCTGCCCCCGTCTGAGTCACAGTGAGGGAAGAAGAAACCATAGAACTCTCAGATAGCTTGGGGAGGAAGAGGATGAAAATACGCATATGGGCTGTCTTCCTTTCAGATTGGAGCAGCAACAAGTCTCACAGAGTTCTGTATCCAGGATGGCACTTGAAGTGTCCTGACAATTGTGCCTCTGCGATCCTTGCAGAGTGCCAGCACACACTTGCATGTTATGGAGAGTAGCTGAATGTTTTCTCATGAGGCAGAGAACATCATGCAATGGTGTAGAGAAGCAACTGATGTCAGATACCTTGTAGTTGAGACGAAGAAGATTCTGTTAGTATCTATATGGAGAACCAACTAGAGAGCAGATGGGGTATTGATGTCACAGTAGATAATAAGAAGGACAAATGTTGATATAAGGCTAAATTTGCCTCTCCTATTGGATTTTTTTGACACTATCATGCCTCCTAAAACTTAGAAGAAAGCAAAGAGAATAGCAGGAGAAATAGTACATTTAATTGAATGAGAAAATCTTGGATTGATTAAGCTTATACTTATCTGACTGTTTTTAAAAAGGTTTAAATACTTGGTAGTATTGTTACACAAAATGAAAGTTTAGTTCATACTGAAATAGACTAACATTCTTTGCCCTTCCAAGATTATGGAGTAAGAGTCATGTTGCTGCAAGTAGAAATCAAACTTGTAATGAAATTAAATTTATCTCTATTTTAAAGCAAGGTACTCTTGCTATTTGAACACAAAATGTAGTATGAATTTGGAAACATTTCCAACAATAATACTCTGAATAAAATTTCCCAGAGCACAGGCTGACAATTGCTTAACCTTAACATTTTCTCTTCTTCAAAGTTTAGATTATCACAAGTACAACTTTAAGGAATTTCATATCCATATACTTTAGATATATTTTTCTAAAAGGAATATAGCAAACTATTTCCTTTTTAACTTGGAGAGAGGAAAGAGGCTCTCATTTTTAATTTCGTACTTTTCTACACAGTTTGACTTTTTCAATCATGTATACATATAACACGCATTTATTTAACTTTTTTATCAAAAGTCATATCTGGGCAGTGAGATTATGAATAATTTTTGCTTTTTCTTTACATTTCTCTTTATTAACAATGAATAAAAGTTATTTTAAAATACACAACACAAATTTAAAGAAATATGAGACGTGGCTTTGTTTGTTGATGGGGAAGGCAAACAATTTGAGCTACAGTGCTGATTTCAAATATTCTAGTCCCTGAAAGAATAAGTGAAGTGTGCTAGAATCTGGAAAAGCTCATAATATTTTCTCAAATACTCCAAAGTAGTACAGATTCATTGGCTTTAGGAATCTCTAAAGGGCTGGCCAGGTGGCGAAGTGGTTGAGTTCGCACATTCCGCTGGGTTGGCCCGGGGTTCGCTGGTTCGGATGCCGGGTGTGGACATGGCACTGCTTGGCACGCCATGCTGTGGTAGGCGTCCCATATATAAAGTAGAGGAAGATGGGCGTGGATGTTAGCTCAGGGCCAGGCTTCCTCAGCAAAAAGAGGAGGATTGGCGGTAGTTAGCTCAGGACCAATCTTCCTCAAAAAAAAAGAATCTCTAGAAATACAAGTGTCTTCTTTAAAAATTGCCAGATTTAGACCAAGGGCCACTGCTTAAAGGATACAGATTCTGTCTGAGATTGAGAGGAGAGAAGGGAAGCTTACAGCGGTAGGGCACTGAGACAGGTTAAGAGATTTTGGAATGGTTAAGAGGGATTCTGGGAATCCTGGGCATCAAAGAGAAAGCAAACAAAAACTGGAGGTGAAATAGGGTTTTAGAAAGATAGGTTAGCACTGGGTATATAAGAGTGAGCCAAAAACTACATTTTTTTTCTTACAGGATTTACGGTCTAATGAGGAGTCAGAAAATAAGCAAGGAGACATTTAACTACAATTTAGGATAAGTGTAATGAAGAAAAAGTAGAGTGCCATTAGAAAGAGTATTGGAAGAGGTTACATTAGATTGGACAGTCATGTAAGGTAGTCCTGAGGTGACACTTGAACTAAGACCTGAATAACTGGGAGTTATTAGCTTTGGTGAAGATCTGATTGTTACATATTCCAGGCAGCAAGTGTGAAGGTACTGAAATGGAAGCAAACCTGAAGTGTTGCACAGTAGAAAGAAGGTTGGTTTGACTGAAGGATAGTGCATAGAAGGGAGAGAGGGACAGACGATGACTTAGTACAGGGGCCAGATCACATAGGATCTCATAGGTTTGTCAACCATACCACCTATCACCTAAACCTAAAGACTTTTTTAAAATTTCAGTTATATTGAGATACAATTGACGTATAAAATTGTAAGATATTTAAAGTGTACATCGTGGTGACTTATACACATATACATTGTGAAAGGATTCCCTCCGTCTAGTTAATTAGCATACCCATCACCTCACCTATTTATATTGTTTTTTTGATGACAACATTTAAGTTCTACTTTCTTGGCAAATTTCAATTAAACAAGAGTGTTAACTATAGTCACCATGTTTTATATTAAATCTTCGGGCCTTATTCATCTTATAGCTGAAAGTTTGCACCTTTTTAGCAGCCTCTCCCTATTTTCCCCACCCCACCCCCCAGGCCTTTGGCAACCATTTTTCTAATCTTTGTTTCTACGAGTTTGAGTTTTTTCCCAGATTTATTAAGATATAATTGACATATCGTGTAAGTTTAAGGTGTACAGCCTGTTGATTTGATACACTTATATATTGCAAAATGATTACCACCATAGCATCATTTAACACCTCCATCTCATCAAATAATTACCTTTTGTGTGTGTGTGTGGTGAGAACATTTAAGATTTACTCTCTTAGCAACTTTCAAATATCAATGGCTCTTAAAGTTTCTGCTCAGAAATCAAATCAACTAAGATTTCATTGGGCAAAGCAAATCATATGCCCAAGTTCAAAATCAGTGAGGTGGGAAATGGGGCCATAGGAAGCACTGTAAGTCAAATGTCAACAGGTAGAAATGTATAAAGCCTCTTACCAGAAAGAAAAGCAAATAGATTGAACAGATGAGAAAATATACAGTCCATCACCTTCTACCCTCTTGGTCACAAATTTTCACTTTCCTTCCTCCTGAATGCAAAATAATCTCACTCTTTCCCAAGAAGGTATTCCAAAAATCCACTGAATCATGGCATCAAAATGAGAGTGTAAGACTTTACAATAGTCTCTCCATCAAGCTTTTTCCTAAATCTAGGAAACTGAATTAAACACAAGTTTTCCTGTTTTCCAAACGTCTAATATACAATGATGGAATTGTGACACTCACATCTGAAAGTGGGAAGGCATAAACTGTAGTCATTCACTGGTCGATAGGAATTGTGAAATCGTGCTGGGAAAAGATTGTGAATATGAATTGCTCCTTGATTGCGCTCCAGTTCCACTTTCTGGGAGGAGCTTTGCAATTAATTGTTCTCTATCGCTATTAGTTCCGCCCTATGAAAAGTGCTTCCTTTTCCATGATTCTCCTTAGCCACATCTGAAGAGAACATGGAAAACATGTTCTCCTATTTTACTCTAGTCAGTTTCATGTGTCAATAGCTATAACCACAATTCTTTTCAAAATATGCCCCTAATTTATTAGACTTACAGGTAATTTGAATTTACTAGACTTTTGTGAAACCATTCTTAGTGTGTTTTCCCTGAGCTATTTAATCCAATTTAAAGGATTTACTGAGAATCACTTAAATCCATCCAGAGGTTTTTAACAAAACATGTGACCACGCCTGCCTTTGATTTGGTCCTTGATAGAGGTTGAATCTTAATTGTCTTAATTGGCTTTTCTTGCTTAAAGCATTTCTTAAATTTTTCATTTTCCAGTTTGACGCTAGAAACAGTTGTACTTTTCTCTCTTCTTGCTTTCATTCTTGTTTATAAAGTTCCCGGTTTTTTAAAAAGTATTTCTTTCTTATACTACCATGCCAACTTATAGCACCAAACAAGCAAATCACGCATCCAACTTTCTGTTTTCCCCTTCTTCATCTAAAACAAGTTCATTAGATAATTATATGCCTTTCAAGTTATCACAGGTGACACTTTTATAAATACTTTTGTCATTGCATATATGAGCTACTATTTTTCCATCCTCTGATAATAGTTTCCTTTCCACTCACGACCTGACCCCAAACCAATGACATATATATATTATGTATTTTATGTCAGCACTGTAGTTATAAATATCCTATTAGTCACCATTGCTGTGGTAACAAATACCCCTAAATTCTCAGGGCTTATCACAACAGAGGTTAATTTTTGCTCACATTTTATGTTGGTTGTAGGCCAGCTGTAGCTCTGTTTCCTATTTTTTTTTTCAACACTCAATCTACTGGAGCAGCCCCTATCTGGAAAATGCTTTGATAACATATCATTATGGCAGATGGAAAAAAAGAAACTGAGCTGGAAAAAACATAAAATGGCTCTTAAAGCTACTAGTTATACAACATATCCGCTCACATTTTATTTGTCAAACATCAATGAGGTGAGGAAATATATTCCTCCCTCAGAAGGCATTGCAATACCCATGTTGATAGACACAGATCCTATAGATCCTCTTACAGGAAGAGAAAGTAAATAGTTCAGAATAATGAAGTCTATCACAACTTGTTAGAAAAGCTTATGGAAACTAGAAATTTTTCGTACAAAGAAGAGAACAGTGAGTCAACATCCACTTTATAATTACTTCCATATTCTTGAATGTCCTTAACCTCTTATTTTGAACACAAAGGAGTATCACTAGATGTGAGCATCCTTTCTGGACTTGGAAAGATTTTGAATAAATTCAACAGCCTATTGAGACCAACTGTCAACTTTTTGTGGCTATTTATGAAAACATATAACATTGAAACTCTGGGTAGGGAATATAGATGCTCTTTCAACTAATCTAAGGTAATTGGAAAAAAGTCACAGTAGTATTCTAGAAAACTAGATAGTGAGATGGAGGAGGAGGAGTGTAAAGGAGAGAGACAGAAGTAAATGTATTGCAGGGAGTGAAACTGACAATCAGATCCTAAGGAAGGGAACTACCTAGTATTGAATACCTCACTCTGTGCTAGTCACTGCACTTGGCATTTTTGCATAATTCTCCTAATCAATTCTCACAATAACATAGTATTACTTCCAGTTTGTCAATCAGGAAGCTGTGATTGAAAAGTTTAGTTTGTCTAATTTTGGAGCTAAGGTTCAAACACAGGTTTGTCTCTCCTTCTTGCATCTCCTGCTGCATATTTCAAGCATATTTGCATTGTCATAGGACTTATGCTTTTATTGACATGGGAAGAATTTATTATGACATTTCTGGTGATCCTGAGTCACACTTGCCTTAAGAATTTCCTGGACCTAGGGTATAGCAATCACCTAAGCACTATAAAAATCTCTGAACTAGAGAGATCTTTCAAACCAGTGCGAGGGATTTACTGTGAAGACTGACGAGGGAGTTCCAGTTTTCAGTTCAATTTAGCAAATATGCATTAGTATTTACTATGTTCCAATACCTGATGAAATGAGTAAGACACAGTCTCTGAGCTCAAATTATTTAGAGACTTTGGAACAGGAAGAGAAATAATTCTTCCTGGATATGTTGGTGAACTTCCTAATACTTATATGAAGATAATAAAAGTATCTAGCACACTGACTCATAATGGAAGCCTGTTGAGTTAATATCCACCACTCAACCCTCATTTCTTTCTCAAAGAAATACACACTCATTTCACACTTTATCAGAACCTAGGGAATGCATCAAGAAAGGAGGTCTTAAAAAGACATGGAAAGGCTAATCTCACTTCATTTGCATTTCAATAAAAAAGGAAAATTAATATGTACCTCCCCTTACTTATGAACAAGTTTTAAGGAACTGTGGTTTGTTTGTCTTAAGTCCAAAATGGTATTATACAAAGGAGCACTTGCACTAGCTGTCAGTATCAGACATGGTTGACATACTTTTGCTCTAATGTGCAGCCTTTTCTATAAAATATTTCTGGTTAAAATTTTAAAAATAAAGAAATTTCTGTGTCAAATGAAAGACTGATAGGAACAAAAATAAAACAAAAGCAGAAAACACAAAATGATTGTGTATTGGTAACAAAAAAAACTTCTAAAAATTGAGAGAAATTTCTGCACTTGTTTCAGTAGAATAGATTCTGAAACTTTAGGTACTAGAACATTAGGTATTAGAATAACTGAGGAAGCTGTAATCTGATGCTGAGCCTGTCTGAAAAGAGAAACTGAAGCAGACCATAGGGAGTATGTGGTGGCTGGCGGAAATTTCTTAAACCTGAAGAGTAGTTTGAGAAAGAAACAATTGGATGAACTGATCGGAAAGATAATGGAGAAGGAATTGAATAAGCATGGTCTTGACCTAATTTATTATAATTAATAGATGATATTTTGGCACAAGCCTAAATTCCTAGAGATGTAGGAGTGACAAGATTCATTTCATTGAAATAAGTTCAGTGTTCAGAATGATTTAGTCAATGGTTTTAGTCATTCCCTTTTTCTACTGGCTATACAGAGCATGATTCTAAAGCACCAGTAACTTAGGTCCTACAAAGAATCTAGTTATTTCTCTACAATCACACCTAAACTATTTGTGGGTAAGTGATAGAGACCCTATAAGTCATTATTCTGATCAAAACTGTATGATATATTTAATTACAACAAGAATAGGTAGGTTGCAATTTTGAGTTTTAATCAATCACTAAGACCAAAAAAAGAATTCTCAGAATGGCTCATCCTAGCTGCTGATAAAAATACATGATCTTTTCCACTATATCTTGACTGTCACATCTATAATAAACTATTTATAAATATTACATTATAAGATAACTCTCTCATCTTTGGCTTTCATTTCAACGCACTCTCCTGATCTTCTTTTGTTTATGGCTATTCCTTGAATCTTCATTGCAGGCTCAAGCATTGCTATTTGGTCACTAAGCTGGTAATCATTAAGTAAATTTGTGTACATTTCTTCTCACTCTAAATTTTTCCCAAGGAAATTACATCCATGCTATTGGAATCAATGACCATTCATCACTCCCAAAATCATATCTCTGGCCTAGACATCTCTTCTGAACTCCAGACGCTCATAATTCAACCCTTGAAGGACATTTGGCCCTGTCTAAACTGTCCATAAGATGTTTGGTTCATATGACATTTGGTCCACACCAAAAGGTCCTTGGAATTTGGTCCTATCCAAAATGTCCATGAACATATTTGGTCCGTGCCAAGTGGTTTTGGACAGGACCAAATATCAAGGACCTTTTGACATGGACCAAATATCTCCATGGACATTTTGGACAGGACCAAATATGTCCAAATATCAAGGATCTTTGGGAGTAGACTAAATGTCTTGTGGACATTTTGGAAAGGATCAAATGTCGAGGACCTTTTGGTGTGAACTAATATCTTATACCCCAAATGTCTTATGGATGTTTTGAACAGGACCAAACATCAAGGATCTTTTCAGCGTAGACCATGTGTCTTACGGACGTTTTGGACAGGACGAACTGTCTGCTAATCAATGCAACTACCTTTTTGACGCTTACATTGGGATAACTAAAAAGACCTGAAACTCAAAAGGCCCAAAATTGCACTCACAAGCAAACCACCGTCTGCCTGGGGAGCAGGAGAATAGATCCTCTCCCAATGTTCCCTATCTTGGTAGATAGCATCACTATTCATCCAATTTAAAACCTAGCACAAATTCTTCCCCCTCACTTCCTATATATAATCCAGCAATAAATGATATTGATTTTATTTCCTATCTCTCATATCTGTCCATTTTCTTTCAGTATCCACTGTCCTTTCTTTATTTGGAGCTACCATGAAGAGAATCTTGCCCTCTTCTAAGCTGCTTCAGAATCTGAAGCTAGTAGGAGTAATCTTTTCAAAATACAAATCTGTTCATGTCACCACTGCCCATTACCATGGCCCTGTAAATATTTTGGAATTTTAAAGTACTTAACTACTTTAAATATTATCCCATTACGATAATGGTTAAAATCTATAACAAAGTCTACAAAAATTTGAACGTTCTGGCCTCTGCTTAGCTCTTCTAGCTTCATCTTGAACCATGATCATCCTCATTCTATGTTCTAGCCACACTCACTTTCTATCAGTTCTTCAGAGTCACCACATTCTTTGTGAAGGGACTGTTTATATAGTGTTCTCTTTGCCTGGAAGGCTTAGCCTCTCCTCACATACCACAAGATTATTTATTTCTTCTAATGATCTCAGTTCAAAAGTCACTTACTCAAGGAAGCCCTCTCCTACCACTTTATCTACTAGACATCCTACTATTATATACTCTCCAATCACTGTGTAACATTTATCCCTAAAGGTTATCAGAGTTGTAATTTAATATTTATTTAATTGTTTGATTAGTGTCAGCAGCCTTTACTAAACTCTAAATTTCAGGACAGCATGGATTTTCTTTTTTCTGTTTTGTCCACAACTGTATCCGTGGTGCATAGGATAGTGCCTGGCAATGCAGTGAGCATTCAATACAAATCTGTTGACTAGATGATTGCAAAAAGGAGATATGACACTAAAGAGTTTAAGATTTATAATATAAACATGTTTTGTTTTATTTTGTTTTTTTTTTAAAGCTTACCAATAATATTCTTTTTAATATGACCATAAGGGTATAGGTATAAAACTTTAATGTTACTAAGCAAATCCAGCATTAAGCACATCTAGCTTTTCCAGTCATTCCACTTCTCTATGGACAATACAAAGGATGACAATAAAGTACCAGTAACGTACTTATTTCTTCATAGTCATACCTGATCTACTTACAAATGACAGAGACTCACATCCTATCTTGCCCTATCACCACTAGAATTACCTTTAGCAGGATTCATTACACATTCTTATCACCTTTAAGACCCATTATTATGGTAAACAAAAGACAAAAACATTCCAATTGTCTTTGTTGTCATTTCAATAGCTTTAGAAAATAACTACAGTAGTAGTTCCCAATCATGGCCTTCTATAAAAGAAAAATTCTTACCAAACATTTAAAGAAGAGTTAATACCTGTCCTTCTCAATTTATTCCAAACAGAATAAAGAGGAAGGAACACTTTCAAACTCATTTTATGAGACCAGCATTACCCTGATACCAAAACCAGATAAAGACACCACAAAAAAAGAAAATTACAGGTCAATATCCCTGGTAAACATAGATTCAAAATCCTCAAAAAAATATTAGCAAACCAAATTCTACAATACCTTAAAAGAATCATACACCATGATCAAGTAGGATTTATTTCAAGCATGCAAAGATGATTCAACACCCACAAATCAATCAATGTGATATACCACATTAATGAATCGAAGGATGAAAAGCATATGATCATCTCAATAGATGCAGAAAAAGCATTTAACAAAATTCAACATCCTTTTATGATAAGAACTTTTAACAAAGTGGGTATAGAGGGAACATACCTCAACATGCTAAAGGCCATATATGACCAAAAAACAGCTAACATTATACTCAACAGTGAAAAGCTGAAAGCTTTTCCTCTAAGATCAGAAACAAGACAGGAATGTCCACTCTCACCACTTTTATTCAGCATAGTATTGAAAGTCCTAGCCAAAGTAATTGGGCAAGAAAAAGAAACAAAATGCATTCAAATTGGAAAGGAAGAAGTAAAACTGCTACTATTTGCAGATGACATAATACTATATACAGAAAATCCTAAAGACCAGCAGAAAAGTGTTAGAAGTAGTAAATGAATTCAGTAAAGTTGCAGGACACACAATTAATATACAGAAATTGGTTGTTTGTATATATAAATAATAAACTATAAGAAAGAGAAATTAAGAAAATAACCCCATTTACAATTGAATCAAGAGGAATAAAATAGGTAAGAATAAATTTAACTAAGGAGGTGAAAAAGCTGTACTCTGAAAACTATAGGACATTGATGAAAGAAATTGAAGATGACACAAATAAATGAACAGTTACACTGTGTTCATGGATTGGAAGAATTAATATCGTTAAAATGTCCATATTACCCAAAGCAATCTACAGATTCAACGTGATCCTCATCAAAATACCTATGGCATTTTTCACAACATAGAGCAAAGAATCCTAAAATTTGTATGGAATCACAAAAGATCCAGAATAACCAAAGCAATCTTGAGAAAAAAGAACAAAGCTGGAGGCATCATACTCCCTTATTTAAAACTATATAAAAAAAGCTATAGCAATTAAAACAGTATGATACTGGCACGAAACAGACACTTAGATCAGTGATCAGAATAGAGAGCCCAGAAATGAATCCATGCATACGTGGTCAATTAATCTATGACAAAGGAGGCAAGCCTATACAATGGGGAAAAGATAGCCTCTTCAATAAATGGCGTTGGGAAAACTGGACTGCTACATGCAAAAGAATGAAGTTGGACTGCTATCTTACACCATTTACAAAAATAAATTCAAAACGGATTAAAGACTTGAATATGAGACCTGAAACCATAAAACTCCTAGAAGAAAAGAGAGGCAGTCAGCTCTTTGGCATCACTCTTAGCAATATTTCTTTGAACTAGTCTTCTCAGGCAAGGACAACAAAAGCAAAAATAAACAAATAGAAGTACATCAGACTAAATAGCTTTTGCACAGTGAAGGAAACCATCAACAAAACAAAAAGGCAACTGACTGAATGGGAGAAGATACTTGCAAATACTACATCTGATAAGGAGGTAATATCCAAAATATAGAGAGAACTTACACAACTTAATATCAAAACATCAAACAACCCAATTAAAAAATGGGCAATACACATTGGAATAAACATTTTTCCAAAGAAAATATATAGATGGCCAACAGCACATAAAAAGATGTTCAACATCAGCAATCATCAGAGAAATGCAAATCAAAACCATAAGATACCACCTCAGACTTGTCAAAATAGCTTTTATCAAAAAGACAGAAAATAACAAGTGTTGGTGAAGATGTGGAGAAAAGGGAACACTTGTGCACTGTTGGTGTGGATGTAAATTGATGCAGTCACTATGGAAAACAATATGGAGGTTCCTCAAATACTTAAAAAAAAGAACCATCATAAATCCAGCAATTCCACTTCTGTATACTTATCCAAAGAGAATTAAAGCACTAATTCAAAGAGATATATGCACTCCTATGTTCATTGCAGCATTGTTTACAATAGCCAAGATATGAAAGCAATCTTAGTGTCCATCCATAGATGAATGGATAGAGAAAATGTGGTATATATACACAATGGAATATTACTCAGCCATAAAAAATGAAATCTTGTCATTTGTGACAATATGGGTGGACCTAGAGGATATTATCCTAAGTGAAATAAGTCAAACAGAGAAACACAACTACCATATGATTTTATTTATATGTAGAAGCTGTAAAACAAAACAAAAGAACAAACAAAACAAAACAGAAACAGACTCATAGATAAAGGAAACAAACTGGTGGTTACCAGAGTGGGGAGAGGTCGGGGAGTGAGCAAAATAGGTGAAGGGGTTAAGAGGTACAAACTGTTAGTTATAAAATAAGTCATGGGGATGCAATATACAGCATGGGGAATATAGTCAATAATATTATAATAACTTTTTATGGTGACAGATGATAACCAGACTTATCAGGTGATCATTTTGTAATGTATATAAATACTGAATCACTATGATGTATACCTGCAACTAATAGGATATTGTATATCAATTATACCTCAATGAAAAAAAGAAAAATTATTCTAATACTTACTTAAAAAATAATAAGGAAGACTTTATTCAAAACTATTGCAATAGAGATCAAGACTATTTCAATAAAGGAGAGAGATTGAACTCAACTCCAAATACAGCAAAGACAGCTGGAGAATTATAGCCAAAGAGCAGAGTGAGGGGGTCAGTGGATGGAAAATCACAAAGGGGAACTTGATTAGATATAGAGTAGGGTGATTCTTGCTAAACTGGCCTAATAGGATTCTTGCTAAAAGACCAATGACTTAGACAAAGATGGAGGATGAAGAATTTGATCAGATATCAAGCTGGGGAAGGATTCTCACTAAATTGCCGCAGCAGAATTCTTTGCTAAAGCTAGGCTCAGCAGGTCAAGGTCAAGACCTAGTTGAGAAGAGGAGTCAGAGGAGCCTGATTAAAGATTGGTCAGAATGGGATCTTTATCACTTCTCATAACAAACTTTCAGCTCACATGTTCAAATCTCATTCCATACTAATTAATTGTATTATATCCATCTAATATAATGAAAACTTGCAATGTTAGGAAAAGCACCTGAACATACCAGAATACACTGTTTCATTTCATTTAAAATTCTATTTTTAACTTTTAGCCCTAAAATGTTTTATCATCTCCTCATCTAGATGAGTGCAATAAAATGACCAAAAATGAAGCTGATAAAAGGATGCGTTAGACCCAGATCAATCAGCTCTTGGAGGATATGATCAGAGGCAAGTCATACCATGTGAATTTAAAAATCTCTCAACATTATTATGGAATGGGATATTTCTTCTGGTAGTTATATCATTTTTTGCATCATATATTTCAGTTTATGCAATTAGATGCATGCAAGTTTAATGTTGGTGTGTGTGTGAATTATACCTTTTACGTAGTATCTCTAACAATTAATTTTTGCCCTAAACTCTATATTATCTATGTTAAAATAACTGCTTATACTAGAATTTTGGTTTTGTCTGATATATGTACATTTTTTCTTTTACTTTAATCTTTCTTTATCCTCATGTTTAACATGTCACTTGAAAACAGCATACAGCTGGTTCTTGTTTTCTTATATTTTATTTTTATCAAGACCAACAAAATTTGCCTTTTAATTGGGATATTTGGCCTATTTACATTTACTTTTTAAAAATTTATTTCCATCATCTGATTTTGTGTTTTCTATTTTCTCTGAACTATTTTTGTTCCTATTTCTCTCCTTTCTTGTCTTCATTTGGATTATTTTTCATTTTCACTTTCTTTCTAACATTTTTAAATTTATTCACTGTGCTTTTTATTATTTTAGGCATTACCCTAAAAAATCCTTACATGGCTCCTTAAATTAGCTGTTGTGTTTTTTTTTTTTTGGCTTTTTGTATTTTTATTTTTACTTTATTGTAGTAAGAATACTTAACATGAGATCTATTCTCTTAATAGATTTTCATGTACATTAAAGAATTTTTATTTATAGGCACCAGATTTTACAGTAGATCTCTAGACTTTATTCATCTTGCATAACTAAAACGTTATATCTGCCAATTAACCACTCTCCATTTGCTGTACCCTTAGCCTCTGGCAACAACCATTCCATATTTGGCTTCTAAGAGTTTGACTATTTTAGATACTTCATATAAGTAGAATTATGCTGAAGTTATCCTTCCATGACTAGAGTAAACATAGTATCCTCAAGGTTCATTCATATTGTCACATATTGCACAATTTGCTTCTTTTTTAAAGCTAAATAACTTTCCATTATATGCATATACCATGTTTTATTTATCCATTAACCCATCAATGGACATTTAGACTATGTCTACATCTTGGCTATTGTAAATAGTGCTGCAATGAACATGGGAGTGCTAACATCTCTTCAAGATCCTGACTTCAATTCTTTTGATAAATACCCATAAATGAGATTGCTGGATCATATAGTAGTCTCACTGTTTTTATTTTTTTTAAGGAACTGCCATACAGTTTTCCATAATGGCTGCACCATTTTACATTCCCACCAACAGTGAACAAAACTTCCAATTTCTCAACATTGTGATCGATATTTTTTGTCTTTTTTAAATATATATAATAACTATTCTAACAGATGGGAGGTGATTTCTCATTGTGGTTTTTACTTGCATTTCCCTGATTATTAGTGATGTTTAGCTCCTTTTCATGTTCCTGCTGTCTATTTATATGTCCTCTCTGGATAAATATACAATTTTTATTTGGCTATTACTATTTTTTTCTTTGAATTGTAAGTTTCTTATATATTTTGGAAATTAACCCCTTATCTCATATATAGTTTGCAAATATTTTCTCTCATTCCAAAGCTTGTCTTCACTGTGTTGACTGTTTCCTTTGCTGTGCAAGTTTCTTAGTCTGATGTAGTCCCACTTGTCTATTTTTCCCTTTATTATCTGTGCTTTTGGCATCATATCAAAAAATTATTGCCAAGACCAATGTCACAATGTTTTATTCCTATTCTTTTCTAGGAGTTTTATAGTTTTAGGTCTTCCATCTAAGTCTTTAATCCTTTTTGAGTTGATTTTTGTGTATGATGTAAGATAAGGGTCTAGTTTCATTCTTTTCATGTGGATATCAAGTTTTCACAGAACCGTTTGTTTAAGAGACTATTCTTTCCTCATTGTGTATTCTTGGAACCCTTGTCAAAGATCAGTTGACTGTATATGCATGGATTGATTTCTGGGATGTCTATTCTGTTTCATTGGTCTGTATGGCTGTCTTTTTAGCTGGTTCTGTACTGTTTTAATTATTGTAGTTTTGTAACATGTTTTGAAATCAAGGATTGCGAGGCCTCCAGCTTTGTTTTTCTTTCTTAAGATTACATTGGCTATTCTGGCTTTTTTGTGATTCCAAATGAATTTTAGGTTTTTTTTCTATTTCCGTAAAAAATGCCATAGGGATTTTGATAGGGATTATATTGAATTTGTAGATTTCTTCGGGTGGTATAAACATTTTAACAATATTAAGTCTTCCAAACCATGAACACAGGATATCTTTCCACATGTTGGTGTCTTCAGTTTCTTTCATCAGTGTTTTGTAGTTTGCAGTGTACGTATCTTTCACCTCCTCACTTAAGTTTGTTCTCAAATATTTTGTTCATTTTGGTGCTAATGTAAATGGGACTGTTTTACTAATTTCATTTCAGATAGTTCATTGTTCGTGTATAGAAATGCAGCATATTTTTGTATGTTAATTTTGCATCTTGCAACTTTACTGAATTTGTTTGTTAGTTCTGTTTTTGTGTAGATTCTCTGGAGTTTTCTATATACAAGACCATGCCATCTGCAAACAGAGATAATTTACTTCTTCCTTTCCAACTTGGATTCCTTTTATGTCTCTTTAACACCTAATTGTTCTGGCTAGGATTTCCAGTACTATGTTGAATAGAAGTGATGAAAGTGGATTTTCCTGATCTTAGAAGAAAATTCAATTTTTCACTGTTGAGTATGATGTTAGCTGTGAATATTTTCATTTATGGTGAGGTAATTTCCTTCTATTTCTTGTTTGTTGAGAGTTTTTGTCATGAAACAGTAGTGAATTTTGTCAAACACTTTTCAGCATCTATTGAGACGATCATGTGACTTTTATACTGCTTTCCACTAATGTGTATCACATTGATTTTCCTATGTTGAAACATCCTTTCATGCCAGAGATACATCCTACATGTTTATGGTTTATGATCCTTTTAACATGCTGTTGAATTCCATTTGGTAGTATTTTGTTGATTATTTTTGCATCTATTTTCATCAGGGACATCAGTCTATAGTTTTATTTTTTCGTGATGTCTTTGTTTGCCTTTGGTATCTGGGTAATGCTGGCCTCAAAAATAAGTTTGGAAGTGTACTCTTCAATGTTTTGCAAGAGTTTGAGAAGGATTGGCATTAATTCTTCTTTAAATATTTGTTAGAATATGTCAGTGAAGCTATCTGGTCCTGGGCTTTTCTGTGTTGAGAGGTTTTTGATTAGTGATTCAATCTCCTTACTAGTTAAAGAACTGTCCAGACTTTCTATTTCTTCATGATTCAATCTTGGCAAGTTAAATGTTTATAAGAATTTATCCATTTCTTCTAGGTCATTCAGTTTGTTGGTGTATAATTGTTCATAGTAGTCTCTGATGATCCTTTTTATTTCTGTAGCATCAGTTAAATTGTCTCCTCTTTCATTTCTGATTTTATTTATTTTGAGTTTTGTATCTTTTTTCTCTTAATCTAGATAAAAGTTTGTTGACTTTGCTCATCTTTTCAAAAATCCAACTCAGTTTTGTTGAATTTTTTGTTGTTGTCTTTCTATTCTCTATTTCACATACTTCTCTTCTAGTCTTAATTATTCCCTTCCTTCTGCTAACTTTGGGTTTAGTTTGTTCTTTTTCTAGTTCCTTAAGTTGTATATTTAAGGTTTTTATTTGAAATATTTCCTCTTTTTTAATGTAGGTGGTTATTGCTTTAAACTTCCCTCTCAGTACTGCTTTTGCTGTATCTTGTATTTTTGGTATGTTGTGGTTTTGTTTGTCTCAAGATATTTTCTAATTTCCCTTTTGATTTTCTCTTTGACCCATTGGCTGTTTAAAAGTGTCTTGTTTAATTTCCACATGTTTATGAATATTCCAGTTTACCTCCTACTATTAATTTATACATTGTGTTCGGGAAAGATCTTTGGTAAGATTTCAATCTTAAATTTATTAAGACTTGTTTTGTGATCTAACATGTGATCTATCCTTGAGAATGGCTTATGTATGCTTCAGAATAATGTATATCCTACTACTGTTGGGTTGAATATACTGTATACACCTGTTGGATTCATTTGGTCCATAATGTTGTTCATGTCTGCTATGTCTTTGTTGAATTTCAATCTGGTAATTCTATCTATTATTGAAAGTGAGATATTGAAGTCTTCTACTATTATTGTCTTGCTATCTATTTCTCCTTACAAATCTGTCAATGTTTGCTTTATATATTTAGGTGCTCTTGTTGGATGCATATTTATTTTTAATTGTTATATCTTCCTGATGAATTTATATTTTTATCATTGTATAATGTCTTTCTTTGTCTCTTGTGACAGTTTTTGACTCAAAGTCTATTTTGTCTGATATAGGTATAGCCACTCATGCTTTTTTGGTTACCATTTGCACAGAATATCTTTTTTTCCTTCCTTTCATTTTCAGCTCATGTGTGTCCTTAAACCTAAAATCTCTTGTAGATAGCACATAGTTGGATGTTTTTTTCAGGTATCCATTCAGCCACTCTAAGTCTTATGATTGGGGAATTTAATCCATATACATTTAAAGTAATTATTGATAGCAAAGATTTTACTGTTGCCCTTTTGTGAATATTTTTGTTTGTCCTACAGCTTTTTATTCTTTTTTTCCTCTCTTGCTGTTTTCCTTTGTGTTTCATTGTTTTGTTTTGTTTTGTTTTAGTATTTATATGCTTTGATTCCCTTCTCTTTTTCTTTTTGTAACTTCTATAGGTATTTTCCTTGTTGTTACTATTGGGCCTACCTAAAATATCCTATAGTTATTACAGTCTAGTTTAAGCTGAAAGCAATTTAACTTAAACGGCATACCAAAACTCTACACTTTTACTCCCTTAATACACTTTAAGTTATTAATGTCACATTTTACACCTATTTATATTGTGTATCCATTAATACTTATAGTTATTTTTAATACTTTTGTCTTTTACACTAGAACTAAAAGTTATTTACTCATCACTGTTACAGTTACACAGAATTCTGTGTTTGTCTATTTTTGTATGTGTTCCAAAGAGTTTTATATTTTCTTATTCTATAGTGTTGCTGCTTATTGAAGAATTCTCTTTAGCATTTCTAGTAAAGCTAGAACATTTGAAGGACAGTTTTGCTGGGTGTAGTCTTCTTGGTTGGCAATTCTTTTTCTTTCTTTCAGCACTTTGAATATATTATCTCACTCCCTTCTTGCCTACAAGATTTCTGCTGAAAAATCTGCTGATAGTATTATGGGGGTTCCCTTTTACATGATAAGTCACTTTTCTCTTGCTGCTTTTAAAATTCTCTTTGTCTTTCATTTTTGACAATTCGATTATAATATGTCTCAGTGTTAATTTTATTTGACTCCTCTAATTTTATGCCATTTGGGCTTCCTGGATCTGGGTAACGATTTCTTTCTCCAGATTTGGGATATTTTCAGCCATTCCTTCTTTGAGTAAACTTTCTGGTCTTTCTCTCTCTCTTTTCCATCTGGGACTCCCATAATGCATATATTACTCCATTTATGGTGTCCCATAATTCCCTTAAGCTTCCTTAACTCTTTTTCATTCTTTTTTCTCTTGGTCCTCTAACTAAATAATTTCCAATGACCTGTCGTTCAATTTGCTGATTCTTTCTTCTTCTTGCTCGTCTGCTGTTGAATCCCTTCATTGAAGTTTTCAATTCAGTTATTACACTCTTCAGCTCCAAGATTTCTGTTTGACTATTTTTTTTAATTATCTTTATTTTTGAAATTCTCACTTTGTTCATGCATTTTTCTCCTGATCTCATTGAGCATTTTTATAATGGATACTTTGAATTCTCTGTCATGTACTTCATACATCTTCATTTCATTAAGGTTGGTTTCTAGAGTTCTATCTTGTTCTTTTTTCTGGATTGTGTTTTCTTTTTTCATCATTTTTCTTGACTCTTTTTTGGTATCTATGCATTAAAACAAAAAAGTCACTTCTCTCAATCTTCATGGATTGGCCTTGCACAGGAGAAGACCCTCACCAATCTACCTGGCCAGAGCTTCTGAGGATCTCTCAAACCTTCATGCTAGTCCAAGCCACCATATTTGCTCTTAGCAGTACCAAGACATGTAGAATGAACCAGGTCCTGTCAGTACTCCAAGACTGTGAGACAAATGCTGCACCTTGGGTAGCACCTGTAAGAGCTAAGATGTTGGATGTGCAGTACAACTCTTTTCCTTCACAGGGAGAAGCTGAGATCTGGGAGTTTTCACCCTCTTGCCCTGTGCTGAGTTACTGGAGGAGATGTTATGAGTGCTGCACTCTAGTTCAAACCATCACTTTTTTCTCTGTAGCCTCCAGGGGTTTAGCATATGCCAGATCCCACCCATATTCCAAGACATGTGAGATAGAAGTCATTTTCTCAGGTGCCACTCCAGAAAAGCTAGGACATTGGATATGTGATCTAACTCTTTCTTCCCTCAGGGTGTAGCTGGGGGTTCAGATTTCCTCTTGATTACATAGTGCTTTCCTAAGTATGACGGTTACAGCCACAGAATGTCTCCAATTTTCCCATTGGTTTTGATGTGGCTGGATTTGCACTCATTTGGGGTGCTGGAGCCTTACATCTAGTTTCTGGATTTCTCACAAAGTGAATTGATTCATGTATTCTGTTGAAATTTTTGAGTCCATGGGTGGAAGGAGAGTCCACAACTTTCTCTTTCACCACCTTGCTAATGTAATTCCATAAATTATTGAATCCTAAAGTTAATATTTTTACCTTTCTCCCACAAGGGTAATTGAACACTATCTCTGATACCCCATCTTTTGCATATATACTATTGTTGTTTTACATTTTATGTCTACCTAGTTTTTACTTTTATTTTTCAGTTCATGAGAGATTACTGACATTGCTTTATAAAAGCATTGTTCATTTAAATTTACCAATATAGTAACCACTTCCTTTGTTCTTTATCCCTCTTGCATCATAAAGCTTCTACCTGGGAACACTTTCCTTTTGCCCAAAGAACATACATTAAGATCACCTTTAGTAAGAATCTGTTTTACTCTTTAAGATGTATCTTCCCCTAATTTTTGAAGGATGTTCTTGCTAGATATTCAGTTCTAGGCACTTTTTAAAAATTTTTCCTTAGTATATTGAAGATATTATTTCACTCTTTTATGACTTTCCACTGAAAGAATGATCATCTTACAGATTAATTTTTTGACATTTGAAAGTAATCTATTTCTTTCTTCTGGTTGCTCTTAAGACTTTGTGTTTGGTTACCTGCAATTTTTCTATCTGTATATAGATGCAAACTATTTTTTATTTAACCTGCTTGGAATGCATTTGGCTTCCAGAATCAGTGTACTGCTACTTTTCAAATTCAATAACATTTTTAATGCAAATAAAGATTCTTCCCATTATTACTATCTTTCCCTTTCAAATTTCCAAATAGATTAATATTAGAGCTTCTCACACCATCCATCACATCTCTTAAAGTACTGTTCATAATTTTTCACTTTTTTATTTCTCCATACTCTATTCTAGATGGTTTCTTTAAATAAGTCTTCAAATTTACTTATTCTCATTTCAGCTGTCTCCATTATGTTTTAATTTATCCACTTTTGTAAATAAATGTTTTGCTTTAAAATAGTTTTAGATTTATAAAAAATTTACAAACATCATACAGACAGTCTTCATATAACTCACAGCCAATTTTTCCTAGTGTTATTATATCCACTAGGTTTTAAACTTTAATTATATTGTTGTTGTTTCCTCTGTGTCTGGGGTATCTGATTAAAATTCCTAACTTTCACAGACCCTCTGTTTGTCTTTAGCCTCCCACCCCTATTCCTCACCCTAATAAAACATGAAAATCAACATTCCTAGGTTTAGCAAATGACTTTAAGGTAGAAAGTACCTTTAATACCCAGATATCCTCTCTGGATTCCTGTTTTGTTTTTTAGAAAGATTGGCCCTGAGCTAACATCTGCCATCAATCCTCCTCTTTTTGTTGGGGAAGACTGGCCCTAAGCTAATATCCGTGCCCATCTTCCTCTACTTTATATGTGGGACGCCTGGCACAGAATGGCTTGACAAGCAGTGTGTAGGTCCACACCCAGGATCCAAACCAGCAAACCCTGGGCTGCTGAAGTGGAATGTGTGAACTTAACTGCTGTGCCACTGGGCTGGCCCCTCTGGATTCCTATTTTGACTTTTACTTACTCTTTAATCTTTGAGTATGTCTTACTTTCCATTTCATTGATGCATTTGTTTTAGTTTTTATTTTATTCAGCATTTTTAGATGTTTTCAGTGGGAGGACATAGGAATTATTGATAGCTCCCATAGGGATAAGAGAAACCAGCAGCCACAAATCTATCACTGAAACATAGCTGTTCTAAATCGCACTCCTTGTATATTAATAAGGCCGAAACTTTTGATGTGGTAATTCTGATGGGCTGTGCATTTTAAATTAATACCGAGCATAAGCTATCAGCAGCAACAAAATGGCCTATTCTTCAACTATTATTTTAAGAAGACAAAGCAGGACACTGACAGTGACACTTATTCTCATCTTAGTTTTGGTCTAGGAAACAAAACCTTGAATTAAAACTTGACAAGTTAGAAGGATTCAAATTTCAGTATATTTCCCAAATAATATATAAAAGTACTCTCACATAGTCCACTGCTGCCGTTGTTTATCCACAAGGTGGCATTGCAAGCCTTTAAAAATCAACTAATTTTATCTACTAGGATATAAGTGATTGTGTTGAGATTTTGATCAGATTCTAAAGGGAGGGACAGATAGATACAAACAAAGGTGCTTCTTCAAACACAGATTTCTTAGTAATGATCAATTACAAGAAATACTAGAGAATTAAACTATAAATTGTTAAAGCATAATAAGAACAAAGGGACTAGTAAGGCAGATCATCTGAAATCACTTAGATTGCTTTTAATTTTTTTAATGTTTAGAAGATGGCCTTCCTGATTATATTTGGTAAAGTGTTATCTTACTGGCATTTCCTGAATAGACAGTAGTGGCGAATACTATGATGTAAGAAGGAGGTTGCAAGCCTGGGATTCGCAAATGTGCGGTGGATAATCCACAAGTCCTGACTTTATAGGGTATAATTATCAAGAACCCCTCAAGGGATTGTTGACAAATAAGAATTCATTTTCTCATTCTCAGTTAGTCCAGGGGCTTAAGTTCTTTCCCTTTGCCGAAAGGACAAACAGAACCTTATAAACGTAGGATTTTAAAATTGAAAGATCCTTAAACACTATATAATCCAACACTCTCATTTTATAATTTAAAAAACTGAAACCAACATAAGCAACTTCTTTAAGATGATGTGCCTTATGAGGATTATAGTCTTCCCTGCAGGTATGGTATTTGGTGAACACAAATTCTTGGTGAAAGCACAATGGTGATGTGAGACTTTTAAGAAAAATAATCAGTTATTGCATCAGGGAGAAAAAATAAAGCTGTGACTAAATGACACTAGAAAAATATCTGATTGTAACCTGCCCAAATCACACAGCTGTTAAGTGGCAGAACAGGCACTTCAACAATGAAGCCGGTGGTCATAACCATGCTGAGATAAGTTTTACTCATAATACCTAAATCAGGGCCTGGGTAGTGAGTGAACAGTAGGCACACTAATAGTTTGTCACACTAAATATTCCTCAAACTGAAAAACTAAACAGGATGGACATTATCTGCAAGAGCTTTTGTGGAAATGGCTAGAGCCAGTGTGAGGAAGATAATTTGATTCCGCCACACCTGTCCTCTAAGAAAGTGAAAGCTGTCAAGGGAAACCTGGGCTAAAAGGAGGAGATTATCAGCTATCAGACATGATGGATAGGTGGATTATTATTATTACTACAATTATACAAATAATACACAAGTGGATTTTTAAAAATGGTTATCTAATTATGTAAAAATACATAAAATGGGAATGTAAGACTCGACATAAATTCTCCACACAGAAATAACCACAGATGATATTTGAGATTGTTTCAGACTTTTTCTATGAATACATATCCTTTTTGTTTTTAACAGGATTAGTATAATACTGTGCATAACTTTGTTACCTGCTTTCTTCAATTAATAATATATAAGCATCTTTCTATATTAATAAACATACCTCTGCATCTATTCAATGGCTTCAATTCAACTTGTTCTCTATTGTTGAACATTTAGATTTGCTTTTTGCTATTTTAAATGTTGCAATGTCTTATATTAAAAAAAGCAAAAAATATGGTTGATGAAGCAATGCAGTAAATGAACCTCTCATGGGGGAAAAAATCAAGCTAGTTGTCTAGCATTGTATGGGCTTAATAACTGGTTGATTGATACAACTTGTAAAATTAATCTTTGCCATTACTTCTCACTGAATAAACATAGGGTGTCTAACTATCACACAGTTCCTACCTACTTTTCCAACCTACTTGATTATGAACTCTAATGACAGCACTGTGTGTACCTTACTTGCTAATGTATCCACAGCATCGTAGCACATGCTAGCACAAAGTAGGTGCGTTTCACATTATTAAATCTGTATGTTGCCTATGAACTTGTAAAATAGTTGACTGATTTTGATGAAAATATGTACATTATTAAAGAGCATCAACTATTAATTGTATCTTCTTTGTGATTATATAACTAGAAATAAAATATTGTATCATACAATGTTCAAATGTACTAATATTTGATTTTTGCTTAATTAAGGTCTATGTCTTATAGAACCACTAACCTTATTAGACTTGAGAGAGTTTAAAAATAATTTTTACCTCCTTCTTTCTCTATTATACTTCATTTACTCTGTCAAAAAATTCTCTTGAAAAGTCAACAAATAAAACAATATTTGTTTAACACCTTCAGTTGCAGGGTGGAAATCTGCAAAGTTGTAGATAACTTCATCTTCCCCTTAAGAGATTTATGGGAGGCAGGCATATCAGTAAAGATAGGCTACATTATTCTGCAATGCCAAACAAGTCCCAAAACTCAATGTGTTAACATCATAAATGTTTACTGTTCACTAATGTTACATATCTACTGGGTAGCAGTCACATGCTATTTATGGTAATACCTCAGAGACTCAAGCTGACAGAGGGGCCTTCATCTTGAATTTGCTGGTAGCCATGAGAAAAAGAAACATCTATGGAGAGTCTCACACTGGCAAATGGATTCTCTGGCCCAGAAGTAACACATATCATTTCAGCTTACAGAAATTTTTACAGAAGTTCTAATTTACAAGAGCCAGTCACAGAGTTCCACCCAATCACAAGGGTGCCAGAAAAAGCCCAGCAGATAGAGTACCAGGAATACTTGGTCATCAGCAATAATTAGTACCACAGTAGAAAATTCACAAATTACAGAATTGCCATATGGCAGAGCAGAAAGTGAACTATGAAATCCTCCTCAAATTCCTTATTTTATGGATAAGGACTGAGACCCAGAAAGGAAGAAGTGATTGATAAGAGATCACATAGCTAGTAATCAACAAAACTAGGTCAAAATTCAGATTCCAATCTAGGACTGTGATCTTTCCACTAACTAAAATTAAAAAGTCAATATATACCACTAGTCAACTTTAATTTTTTGTCAATTCTGCTAGCAAAATCCTCTTTAAACAGGTGTCTTCGTTTTTCAAGCATTGTAAAACTCCATTTCTACTTCTAATTAAACAGACTTTATTTATCCAACCCAAAATATTTAACTCCTTTGATTTTTTTCTGGTCACATATAATCCCCTTAATCATTCTACTCTTCTTTTAACTTTTACTAAGCTGTTTGCAAATTTATAGTGTCATAAAAACGATCACTGAGTCTTTCTCTCTCCCACCGAAGTAAAATATTAAAAGGATCTTAAAGCAAAGGCAGTTCTCCACATGGAACAGAAATTCCTACAGTGAAGGGCCGGTGACTTCATTTCCCATACTGAACAACAAGAGCTGCAGAGGCCAAGGATCACACCGTCTGGATTAGGATGCTGAGCCCACAGCGGGAAAAGTCAGCTAAGGGTCACAAGCAATAAGAGAGGAACTGTTGGTCGTGCAGTAGTTTATCTGAATGTGAATATAATCTCTGCACATCTCAGGGGTTGGCATTTGGGACTGAAATAAAGAAACTCTTTGTTTTAATTTACCACTCATACAGAGAGAAATAAAAAGGTAGATGCTCCTGGGGCGTAAAAGGTACTATTGGGCAGTACATCAGGCATTCCCATTTTCAGGTTCCCTGGGTAGGACTTATTAAACAACCATATCAGCAGAGCTTGGAGGCCTGAAAAAGTAAATACTTAATGTACTACCCACCTAGGAGTAGCTTAGGCCTTGGGAGAAGCTGGCTCAGCATGTTTCAAGGCTGGGCTCAGGAGTTGTTTTTCCATCACCTGACTCTATCAAAAAATAAAATGGAACAAAGCAGGCTCAATAGACTATTTACCCTTGTAGCAAATCTTACTCCCTGAAAAGGGTAGGTTTTATTTTGGATATGTTTCCCACCTAAGAGTCCACAGTACTGCCCATTGTAGTTTCGCTGACATAGGATACAAAGAGCAGTCAATTGCTTTCATTCCACTCATTCCTCTTGACCCTCATTGAAGAAACACTCTTTGGGGCAAAATTATGGGAATCTTCCTATTGCCCTTATAAAACTTGACAGGATATTGTTTTGGATTTCATGAGAAGGTCATAGTGGACAAATAACGCTCAGAACAAGTACATTCACAGCATCTGTTGCAAATTCTATCTTCTTATGACCAGAGTAACTGTGTCTTTGCACAAGTGTCAAAGGGACAGGCAGGCTGAGTTGGCCTTGACCGCTCTTTGGTAATCAGCCCTTACACAGCAGGCTTCAGGAAACATCCTTTTGATAGAGCGTGTTCGTGTGAGAGTAGAGGCAAAATGTCTTTCCTACTTCTGGCTTTCCTGATGAACTGTGGCAAGCTGGCACAGCTAGAGTGGGATCCCCACCCCTAATCGTAGCCAACTGGCTCCTGTGTAGTATGCTTTATTTTCATTTTGTTTGACAGTTCTTAAGCTGTGCTTTCTTACAGCTGAGTGGCCTGTGGCAGCTGGCTGCCGAGAGTGGTTTTCACTCATATAGAGACCACACACACACAAGAAGAGAGAGAGCACAAGAGTGAGAGCAAGAGGCAGTGAGAGAGAGAAGAAATGTGTGAAAAATTGAAATGGCAAGGACTGTTACAAAAAGAAAACATGTGAAAAATTGAAATGACAAAGACGGTTAGCGGCTTGTCTCATCGTCACAGACAAACTGAAATGGCTACTGACATTCTGAGCGTTTGATAGGTGACAGGACAGAAGATGTGGCTATCAAGGTTCACTCTCCCTGCAGAAATCCTACAAAGGTCAGATTCAAAGGAATTCTGGGTCACCTCTAAATCTATAAGGCTTGAAATATCACAGTAAGAATACTGTGAAAGGATGTGTTTTTCACTGTTTGACAAATTGAAATGTATTTAACTCTTCAGAACTGATTTTACATAATTACAAGTTCTGGCACTGGTGATAGTAGCTTCATAGATTTAGAAAAATCCTAGAATAATACTCAAAAAGAGTAGCTACTCAACTTCTCATTGAACAAAATTCAATAAAATAAAGGTTTTCGGGAGTGGGACATGAATTCAGAATCTAAATGAAGTAACTGCAGTAAATCATATATAGAAAATGATGAATAAATAAACAAGAACACACTGAAAGGAAGATATAGATGCTAATAATAATTGAAAAGGAGGGCAGGCAGGTCTTCATCATTATCACATATCACAATAAAAACTCCACTCTAATACACGATCATGAGTGAAAGAATTTTCCACCTTATGGACTCATCTACATTACAGCTACAAAAAAAGTTTTCAAGAAAGAGCTCCGAACCACTCATTTTCATCTCAGTGGTGGGTGGCTGAAATAATGAAGCAAGGACTATGCCAGCTGGCACAGCTGAGGTTTCAGTTATATGAGTAGCAGGAATACTAAAGATAGCCTGGTGCAAAGAATCATTACCAACCTCTACTTCATTCTCTTAGGTGTAGAAAGAGAAAGCTGAGATGTGATGAATGCAAACTATTGATCAGAGATCAATGTCCACGCCGATAGAAAAAACTACAACTACTTAACAATAATATCAATGATAATAACAAAGATACACAACAAAAAATAAACAAACAGCCAGCACCACTTACTGGATTTCTACTATGTATCAGGTAATTATCTTATCTAGATTATCTTACAAAGACCTTCAATGAAAATCTTTATCCCTGTTTTCAAGGGTTAAGAACTTGAATCTCAAAGAGGTTAAGTACCTTTCCCAAAGTCTTACCTCAGTAGCAGGACTGGAATATGAAAAGCCCAGTGCTTTTTCCAATAAATCATTTTTCTCAAACCTGTATTTTATAAGATATTTTCTGGAAGATGTCTTATAGATATCCCATGAAAAAAGGTCCAGGAAGTAAATAACTGTAGGGGGAAAAAAACAGACGATTTTATGACTCTTGACAGAGTTCATTGTATATTAAAATAGTGATGGTTCTAAGAAGTTTCACAGTAAATAAGTGGCCTAACTTATAATTCACAACTAATTTTAACAGAGAATTTATTTTTCAAGAACATTTGTTAATATCCTTGAAATCATGCTCTGAGAGCCACTGACTTAGGAAATTTCACTAATAAGGTGAAACCAAAGATACACAACTGACCACTCTGTAATTTTATATTTGTATTGCAGTACATACTTTTCAAAGTACTTTCAAAACAATTGCTTATTTAATCTTTATAACATCCTAAGGCATACCTGTGTGTGTTAGCTCCATTACCAATCAAATATTATGAATTTCAATAAGGCTATCAGCTCATTAAGGTCACAACTAGTAAGTGATGAAGTTTGGACAAGAACTTTGGCCTTCCAACTCCTAGTCCAGTATTCTTTATGCTATACTGTACAATATGGCTAAAGTACTCTTTCCTCTGTTTCAAAAATAAGGTTAATTTACATGTTTGAATGTATGCTGAATCAAAGGTTGGTGACAAGATTTGAAACAATGCACAGATGCAAAAATAAAAACAATGGTTCTATTGCTCCTGTAGCCTAGGCGTAAAGAAAAACATCTTAAGATCCCAAAAATACAAACTGTAAGACAAAATTTGATGGGTTGAGTGTATCAAGAATAAGGATTTCTGCGTATTAAATGACTCCAGTCAACTTATTGATAGAAGATATTTACAATGTCTATCACTGAAGAGGGACTGATAACTAAAAAACAGTTAACTATGTACAAAACAGCAGGAAAAATAAAACAATGAAAATGGTCAAAGGATAAGAATAGGCCAGTTAAGGGAAGGAAAACCCAGTGAATAATAAGTTTAGGAAAATATGCTCAAAATCATTGAAATGCTGTGCCACTATATATTCATATTTGCACAAATTAGAAAATTTTATAATGTTACATGTCAGCAACGATGGAGGAAACATATTTCATTCAACCTTAGTGGACATGTAGATATGTGCAGCCATTCTGGAGAGCAGTGTGGCAGCAATTGGCTAAATTAAGTACTCACATGCACTATGACACAATAATCCTTCTCCTGGGTCTATAACCCAGGAAAATTTTCATATAGCACCACAGGTGAATATATAAGAGTATATTTACTGCAGCATTGTTCATGATAATACAAAGTTAGAGACAATCTAGGAATCTCTCACTAGAAATATAGATAAGTAAAATGTGGTGGATGCCACTTCTGGTTTCTGCTCAGAGATGTAGAGAGCCAAAAAGAGTATTACTTTCACGCTTACAAAACGAAAATGCTGGAGACACTGAAAACTAAGGACTTTCTTGAACCAATCAGAAAACTAAAGCCAAAGGTCAAAAAATTAAACCAAATATAGGAAAAGATAGGAACCTACAACAAGAAACCAGGCTCTAGCATTGGCATACCTGGAGAAAATGCCATTTGATTCTGTATAAGATGATAAGAAAATTCAGCTAAAAATATTAATAAATTGCTAAAGGCTGAGAGCATGGGCTAGGGTGAGAGTGTGAAGACTTTAGGTGTGGCATATATACTAAGGTTAGTAACCTCCTGAAAATTTTTCCGCTATGAACCCCACCAGGTGCTCACAAGGAAGGTGGAAGGAATCCTGATAAAAATTTTCTTCATGATGTTGGCTAGGGGAAGGGAATGGCAGCCTAGATAAAATTACACTCAGATCTATCTCTTCCAACTCTCTTATGGAAGAAAAGCCTTAATCTGCAAAGAGGAAAAACAACAAAAGCTGTACTCTTAGGACTTTGGAACAAGGAATATTATCAGGGTTATTAGATAATAATGAGTCAATTCACCCAGAAGACATAACAATCTTAAATTTTATGCATCAAACAAGAGAGCCTCAAGATACATGAAGCAAAACCTTACAGAGCTGAAAAGAGAAAAAGGCAATTCACAATTAAAATTAGACACTTCAATAATTCTTTCTAAGGTATTGATAGAATAAGTAGGGAGGAAAAACAGTAACAACATAGATGATCTAAACAATGCTGTTATTGATATTTATAGAACACTCTACCCAACGACAACAGAATACACATTGTTCTCAAATGCACATGGAACACTCACATAGATAGATGATATTCTGGACCGTGAAAGAAACTTAAAGAAATTCAAAAAAATATTAATTATACAGACTATATTCTAGGACCAGAATTAAACTAAAAATCGATAACAGAAAGAGATCTGTAAAGTGCTCAAATATTTGAAAACTAAACACCATGCTTCTAGATAATCCACATATCAAAGAGGAAGTCTTAGGGGGAATTTAAAAATATTTTGGGAGCTGGCCCTGCAGAGTAGTGGTTAAAGTTCTGCACACTCCACTTTGGGGGCCCAGTTTCTCAGGTCTGGATCCCAGGCATGGACCCAATCCACTCATCAGCCATGCCGTGGATGCATCCCATATACAAAATAGAGGAAGATTGGTACAGATGTTAGCTGAGGGCTAATCTTCCTCAAGCAAAAAAAAAAAAAGAGAGAGAGGAAGATTTGCAATGGATTTTAGCTCAGGGTGAATCTTCTTCATAAAAATAAGTTGAACTCATTGAAAATGAAAATACAACATATCAATATTTGTGGGATGTTACTACAGTGGTGATTAGGGGAAATTTAAAGCAATTAATGCTTGTAGTAGAAAAGGAAAAAAAAGATCTAAAATCAGTAACCACATTAAGTATATAGAGAAGAGGAGAAAATTAAAGGTGAGCAGAAAAAAGTAAATAATAAAAGTTAAAGCATAAATCAATTGAAAACAGAAAAACTAGGAGGAAAATTAATGAACATAAAAGATGTTCCTTTGAAAAGATCAATAAAATTGATAAATCTCTAACAAGAATGACCAAGATAAAAAGGCAGAAAACACAATTACCACTATCAGTAATGAAAGAGTGCATGCTACCTCTGATCCCACAGATATTAAAGGATAATGAGGAAATACTATGAACAACTTTATAAGAATAAATCTGACAACCCAAATGTGATGGACCAGTTCCTCTCAATATACTGCTGTAGGTAGAATAATAGCTTCACAAAAACTGTCTATGCCATAATCCCCAGAACTCATGAATATGTTACTTTACTTTGCAAAAACTCTTTGAAGATGTGATTAAAGTTAAGGACCTTGAGTTGGGGAGATTATCCTAGATCACCTGTGTGAGCCCAATCTAATCACATGAGTCCTTAAAAGCAAAAAGTCTTTCCTACTTAAGTTAGAAAGGAATGTGGAATAGGCAGAATAGTGCCCCCTCAAAGACGTCCATGTCCTAATCCTGGAATTTATTAGTATGTTACCTTACATGGCAAAGAAGACTTTGCCAGTGTGATTAAATTAAGAATTTTTCCTGGGAGAGTGTCCTGGTTTATCCGTGTGGGCCCAATGTAATCATAGGTGTTTTTATACAAAGGAGGCAGGAGGATTAGAGTCACAGGAGGAGAGGTAACAATGGAAACAGTTTGGAGTGATTCAGGACTATGAGGCAAGGAATACAGGTAACCTCTAGAAGCTGGAAGAGGCAAGGATATGGATTCTCCTTTAACTCCTCCAAAAGGAATGCAACTCTGATGACCCACTTTGAGCTTCTAACCTCCAGAACTGTGAGATAATGGAATTGTGTTGTTTAAGGTTGCTGAATTTGTGGTAATTTGTTATATCAGAAATAGAAAATTTATGCAAGATGTGATCATAGAAGAAAGGCCAGAGAGAGATTTGACATAGCTGGATTTGAAGACAGAGGAAGAGGGCCACAAACCAACGAAGGCAAGTGGCCTCTAGAAGCTGAAAAAAGTAAGGAAGTAGATTGTTGCCTAGAGCTTCCAGAAAGGAACACAGCCCCAGCAACGTGTTAATTTTAGCCCAATGAGACAAATGTCATACTTCCAACCTTCAAAACTATAAGATAATAAATTAAGACACTAAGATTGTGGTGGTTTGTTACAGCAGCAGTAGAAAACTAATATGGACACAAACTACCAAAATTCATTTAGAAAGAAATAGATAACCAATAATAGTCCTAAATCTATTTTTAAAAATGAAAATGTAGTTTAAAACTTCCAAAAAATATAATTTGATTCTTAGACAATTTCAATGACAAATTCTACCAAACACTTAAGGAAGAAATAATATCATCATGGTTAACTTTGTGCGTCAACTTGACTGGGCTTGGGAGTATGCAGATAGCTGGTAAAACATTATTTTTGATGTGTCTGTCAGGGTGATTCTGGAAGAGACTAACATTTGATTCAGTAGACTAAGTAAACAGATTCACTTTTATCATTGTGGGTGGACATCATCTAATCTGTTGGAGGCTCAAATGGAACACAAAGGCAAAGGAAGAGCAAATTTGCTCTCTCTTCTTGAGCTGGGACTTCATTCTTTCCTGCCCTCACACAGCAGAGCTCCTGGTTCTCAGACCTTCATAGTTGGACTGAATTATACCATCAGCTTTCCAAGTTCTCCAGCTTGCAGACAGAAGACTATGAAACTTAGCCTCCATAACTGCCTGAGCACATTCCTGTAACAAATTTATCTCTCTCTCTCATGTATGTATGTATATATATATGTGTGTATATATATATATTCTATTGGTTCTGTTTCTCTGGAAATCCTAACTAATACAAACACCAATTCTAAAAAGTTTGTCCCAGAAAATAGAAAAGGGTGAAACACATCCCAACTCATTTCATGAGGAAAGCACTGTTCTAAAGTCAAAATCAGATAAAGACATAAAATGGGAAATACTTTCCAATATCCCTAGTGAACATAGCTGAAAAACTCAACAAAATATTAGTAAATCAAATCCAGAAATATATAAAAAGGGATAATATATCTTGACCAAAAAGTATTCCTCCCAAGAATTCAAGACTGGTCCAAAATTTAAATATCAATCAATATAATTCACCACAATAAGAGACTGTATAAGACAAACTACATGTCATTTCAATAGATGCATAAAAAGCATAAGAACTGTCACTAAACTTGTAATAAATGGAGGTTTCTTAATTTATGAAAGATCATATACTAACATCATTAACAATGGCAAGAGTTCAGGAATAAAGCAAGGATGTCCTATCTCACCTATGCTAATCAACATCATAGGCGAATCCTAGTGGAGCAATCAGCAATAAACATAAATAAATGACCTAAAGATAGTAAAGGAAGAAATAAAACTGTCTCTATTATTAGATGCTGTTATTTTCTTTTTGAACAAGTCTGCAAGAAAGCTATGAGAACTAATAAGCCAGTTTATCAAGGTCTTAAGATACAAGGTCAATAAATCAAAGTCAATTGTATTTTTATATATCAACAATAAAAGTCAATACCATTTACAATAGCACAAATATTAAATACTTAGGTATAAAAATAATAAATTAAGTGCAGGCTTTAGGGATGCTTTCTGGACATTTACTTCTTTCCTTCAAATGGGCCATGTTTCCATTTTCTTTTTATGCCTTGTGATCGTTTGTTGAAAATTGGGCATTTGAAAATATAATATATTGAGAATATAATCAAAGAAATATAAATTATAAAAAAGAAACAAATAGAAATTATGGAGTTGAAATAGACAAAAATATTGAAAATTTCACTCAAGTATATTAGTTTATTAAGACTGCTGTAACAAAGTACCACAGACTGGGTGGCTTAAAGAACACAAATTCATTTTCTCACAGTCCTGGAGGCAATAAGTGCAAACTCAAAGTGTTAGCAGGATGGGTCCTTCCCTTCTGAGGATCATGAGGAAAGGATCCATTCCTGGCCTCTGTCCATGACTTGTAGATAGCCTTGTTCTCCCTTTGTCTTCATATCATCTTCTCTTTGTATATGTCTGTGTGCAAATTTCTCCTTAGAAGTACACAAGTTATATTAGATTAGAACCCTCATTTTAACTTAATTACCTCTGTAAAGACCCTATCACCCAAAACAGTCATGTTCTGAGGTACTGGGGTTTGGAATTCAATATATGAATTTGGATGGGGGCACAATTCATCCCATAGTAATGGATTCAATAAAAAACTTGAATAGGAAGGAGAAAGAATCAGTGAACTTAAAAGCAGGTCATTTTAAATTATTGAGTCTGAGGAGCACACACACACAAGAAGGATGAAGAAAAGTAAACAGAACCTAAGGGACTTATGGAACACCATCAAGCAGACCAATGTATGCATTATGAGAGTTCCAGATGTAGAAAAAGAGAAAGATTTCAGAGAGATTATTTGAAGAAATAATGGACAAAAACTTCCCAAATTTGAGCAAAGGCACGGATGTACAAATACAAAAAACTAAGCAAACTCAAATTAGGATAAACTAGAAGAGATCCGTGCTGAGACACATTATAATCAAACTGCTAAAAGACAAAGACAAAGAAAGAATCTGGAAAGCAGCAAGAGAAAAGTGACTCATCACATATAAGGCATCCACAATAAGACTAATAGGGTATTTCTCAGCAGAAACTTTGCAGGCCAAAAGGCATTAGGATGATATGAAGTGCTGAAAGAGAAAATAAAAATGTTGTCAACTGAGAATTCTATATCTGCAAACTCTCCTTTAAAAATGAGAAGGAAATTAGGACATCTAGGGAAAAACAACAGTTTAAGGAATTCATTACCAGTAGACCTTCCCACCAAGAAATGTGAAAAGGATACCTTTGGGTTGAAATGAAATACTGCTAGACAGCAACACAAGTCCATATAAAAATATAAGGTTCTCCAGTAAAGGTAAATATATGAAAAAATATTTTAAAAAACAGTATTATTGTAATTTTGATTTGCAACTCCACTTTTTATTTTCTATACAATTTAAAGTACAAATGAATTAAATAATTATAAATCTGGGGCCGGCCACGTGGCCAAGTGGTGAAGTTCGCATGCTCTGCTTCAGTGGCCCAGGGTTTTGCCAGTTCGAATCCTGGGCATGGACATGGCACCACTCATCAAGCCATGCTGAGGCGGTGTCTGACATGCCACAACTAGAAGGACCCACAACTAAACTATGTACTGGAGGGCTTTGGGGAGAAAAAGAAAAAAATAAAATCTGTAGAAAAATAATAATAATAATTATAAATCTTTGTTAATGAGTACACAATATATAAAGATATAATTTGTGACATCAATGACATGAAGTGAGTGTGACTGTAAAGGACTTTAGTTTTTGTATGTGATTAAAACTTAATTGGTATCAATTTCAAATAAATTGTCAAGACGTTAACATGTTACATGTAGTCCTCATAGTAATCATAAGGAAATACACACAAAAGGAAATGAAAGGGAAACAAAGCTCGTCACTACAAAAAAATCAACCAACAAAAAGTAAAGCAGTAATAGAGGAAATGAGAGACAAAAATGCTATGACATACAGAAAACAAATAACAAAATACCAAAAGTAAGTTCTTCCCCATCAGAAATTACGTTAATTGTAAATGGATTAAACTCCACAATCAAAATGCATAGGTTGACAGAATGGGTGAAAAAATATGATCCAACTATACGCTGGCTACAAGAGACTCAATTTAGATTTACTGGCAATTATAGGTTGAAAGTGAAGGACTGGAAAAATATTCTGTGTGAATAGTAACCAAAAGAGAATAGGGTTATCTATAATAATATCAGACCAAAGAGACGTTAATTTTAAACTGTTAAAAGAGACAAAAAAGGACTTTATATATTGACAATAGGGTAAATTCATCAAGATAAAACATTTCTAAGCATATATGCATCCAACATCAGAGCTCCTATATACATGAAACAACAGACAAAATTGAAGGATATAATACACAACTCTACAATAATAGTGGGAGACTTCAGTACCCCACTTAAAATAATAGATAGAACAAGCAGAAAGAATAAATAGGAATTAGAGGACATGAAAACATTGTTGATTGGACCTAACAGACATCGATAGAACATTTTATTCGAAGATAGCAGAATATATATTTTTCTCAAGTGCACAAGGAACATTCCCCAGGAAAGGCCACATGTTAGGCTCCAACACAAGTTTTAATAAATACATACTGAGTATCTTTTCTGATTACAATGGGATGAAACTGAAAATCAATAGCAGAAGGAAAATTGGAAAATTCACAAATAAGTGGAAATTAAACAACAAACTGTTGAAAACCAGTAGATCAAAAATAAGTAAAAAGGAAAAGTAGAAAATATCCTGAAACAAATAAAATTGAAAATACAACATACAAAAAATTATGAGATGTAGCAAAGGTAGTGCTAAGAAGGAAATTTATAACTATAAATACATTAAAAAAGAAAAAAAAAGGCCAGCCCCAGTGGCCTAGTGGTTAAGTTTGGCACACTCCACTTCAGGGGCCCAGGTTCAGTTCGTGGGCACAGACCTACACCACTTGTCTTGTCAGTGGCCATCCTGTGACAGTGGCTAACATACCAAAAGAGGAAGATTGGCAGTAGATGTTAGCTTAGGGAAAGTCTTCCTCAGCAAAAAAAAGAAAAAGAAAAACAAAAGAAGTCTCAAATCAATCATGTGACTTTACACCTTAAGGAACCAGAAAAAGAGAACAAACTAAACCCAAACCTAGCAGAAGAAAGGAAATAACAAAAAAAAAAAAGAGTGGAGATAAGTAAAATAGAGAACAGAAAAACAATAAAGAAGTCAACAAACCAACAGTTGTTTTTTAAAATATCAATAAAATTGACAAATATTTAACTAGATTGAATAAAAAAAAGAGTGAAGATCCAAAATTAAAATCAGAAATGAAAGAGGAGACATTGCTACCAATTTTAGAGAAGTAAAAAGGATTATAAAAGACTACTATGAACAAATATACATGAACAAGTTGGATAATCCAGATGAAATGGACAAATTCCTAGAAAGACCAACCTACCAAAATCCAGTCATGAAGAAATATAAAATTTGAACAGACTTGTAATTCATAAGGAGATTGAATTAGTAATCAAAAATCTCCCAATGGAGAAATTCCAAGGACCAGATGGCTTTACTGGTGAATTCTACTAAACATTTAAAGAATAATTAATACCAATCCTTCTCAAACTCTTCCAAAAAAATTCAAGAGGAGGAAATATTTCCTACTCATTCCATACAGTCAACATTACCCTGACACCAAAGCTAGACAAAGACACTAAAAGAAAACTACAACTCGATATCCTTTATGAATACTGACGTAAAAATCCTCAAGAAATTACTAGAAAACCAAATTCAGAATCATATGCAAGGGATCATACACTGCAATCAAGTGAGATTCATTCTTAGACCAAATGATGATTCAATATATGAAAATCAATGTCGCACACCACGTTAGCAGAATGAAAGGGAAAAAACCATGATCATCTCAATCAATGTAGAAAAACAATTTGACAAAATTCAACACCTTTTCATGACAAAAATGCTCAACAAATTAGGAATAAAAAGAAACTACCTCAACAAAATAAATTCTTTATAAGAGAAACCCACAGTTAATAACATACTCAAAGGTGAAAGACTAAGAGCTCTTCCTCTAAAACTGGGCACAAAACAAGGGAAGACTCCTCTTGCCACTTCTATTCAATAAAGTACTGAAAGTCTTAGCCAGAGTAATTAGGCAAGAAAAAGAAACAAAAGACACCCTTGTCAAAGGTCTATTGACCACATACGTGTGGATGTATTTGGGGGTACTCTATTCTGTTCTACTGGTCTGTGTGTCTGTCTTTATATCAATACAATACAGTTTTGATTACTGAAGGTTTCTAATATGTTTTGAAATCAGAAAGTGTGATGCCTGCAACATTTTTTTCCATTTCAAAATTGTTTAGACTATTCATGGTCTTTTGTGGTTCTATACAAATTTTAAACTCATTTTTACTATTTTTGTAAAAATTGCCAATGAGACTTTGATAGGGATAGCATTGAGCCTGTAGATCGCTTCAGTTAGTATGAACATCTTTAGCAATATTAAGTCTCCCAATTCCTGAACGTCGGAAGTTTTTCCGTTTGTATCTTGTTTAATTCCTTTCATCAATGTTTTCTAGTTTTTAGTGTATAAGTCTTTCACCTTCTTAGTTGAGGTTTTTCCTAAGTACTTTATTCTTTTCGGATGCTATTGTAAATGTGATTGCTTTCCTAATTTCCTTTTCAAGTAGTGCATTGTTGGGAAATATAAATGCAATTAATTTTAATGGGTTGATTGTGTATCCTTTAACTTTACTGAATTTGTTTATTCTTTCTAACAGTATTTTGTAGAGTCTTTAGGATTTTGAGGAATTTCCATAATGTTGTCCATAGTGGCTGCACCATTTCATATTCCCATCAACAGTGTCATCTGCAAACATGGAAAATTTTACTTCTTCCTTCCTGACTTGAATGTCTTTTCTTTCTTTTTCTTGCCAAATTGCTCTGGCTAGGATTTCCAGTATTATGTTAAATAGAAGTGGCCAAAGGGAGCATTCTTGCTTTGTTACTGATCTTAGAGGAAAATAATACACAATAGGGAAAAAGTAGTCTCTTCAGCAAATGGAAAAACTGGATATCCACATACAAAAGAATAAAACTGAACACTTGTCTTACACTATATATAAAAAAATCAACTCAAAATGGAATAATGAGTTATACATAAGATCAGAAACTGCAAAACTCCTAGAAGAAAACATAGGGGCAAATATTCTTGACATTGGTCTTACTAATGATTTCATGAATATGAAAGCAAAAGCACAGGCAACAAAAGTAAAAAACATCAAACTAAAAAGTTTCTGCACAGCAAAGGAAACAATCATCAAAACAAAAAAGGCAACCTACAGAATGTGAGAAAACATCTGCAAATTATTTAACTGATGAGGGGTGAATATCTAAAATTTGTAAGGAACTTCTGTAACACAATAGTAAAAAAAAAAAAAAAAAAACCACCAATAATGTGATTAAAAAATGGGCCAAAGATGTCTCAAAAGAAGACATGAAATGGGCAACAGTAATATAAAAGTTCTCAATGTCACTAATTATCAGGGAAATGCAAATCAAAACCACAATGAGATATCACCTCATACCTGTCAGGATGCCTAATACAAAAAGAAACATGTATTGGTGAGAATGTGGAAAATTGGAACCCTTGCACACTATTGATAGGAATTAAAAATTATGTAGCTACTACGGACAACACTGTGGAAGTTCCTCAAAAATTAAAAATAGAACTATCATGTGATCCAGCAATCCCACTTCTGGTACATTTCAAAAGAAGTGAAATCAGGATAACAAAGAGAAATTAGCAATTCCATGTTCACTATTTACAATAGCCAAATGTAGAAACTACCTAAATGTCCAACAAAAGATAAATGGATAAAGTAAATGTAGTATATACATTCAATGCAATAGTATTCTTCCTTAAAAAATAAAGAAATTCTGAAATATGCAGCAACATGGATGAACCTTGAGGACATTATGCTAATTTAATTAAACCAGTCACAGAAAGACAAATACTGCCTGATTCCACTTATATAAGGTATCTAAAATAGTAAAATTCCTAGAATCAAAACATAGAAAAGAAGTTGCTAGAGGCTTTAGGGAGGGGCAAATTGGGAGTTACTAATCAACAGGCATAAAGTTTCAATTAAGCAAGATCAATAAGCTCTAGGGATCTGCTGTACAACGTTGTACTCATAGTCAACAATAAGGTAGTACACTTAAAAATGTTTTATGAGGGTAGATCTCATGTTAAGTATTCTTATGACAACAAAATAAAATTTAAAAAAGAAACAAAAGGCGTCCATGTATTGAGAGAGTGACATCAGCATCCTGGTGGCATTAAGGTGTTTCTCCTCTTTATTCCCCTTTTTAAATAATAATTAGACATCCATCCATGAACAAAAGTGCCTCTATGAGTGTTGTGGGTTCTAGCACCACATGCCAAGTGACCTAGCAGGAGTCCTGCCCACCTATGCATCTGGTAATAGGCAGACAGAGCTCAGGACAGGCTGCGGAACCAGTGGAGCCAGCGAATCTGCCCAGACCCGTCTTGCCATGGTCCGGAAACAACTTGGAGAGTGCTGACCTGGGCAGATCCAAATTGGAAAGGAAGAGGTCAAATGATCTCTATTCACACATAACATGATCTTATATGAGGAAAATCCTAAAGATTCCACACAAAAAATTGCTAAAACTAATAAACAAATTAAGCAAAAATGCAGGATACAAAAATCAATGCACAAAAATCAGTTGCATTTCTGTACAATAACAATGAATGTCTAGAGTTAGCTATGCTGCTCCACAGTATTGCTGCCTTGGCGTCCATTTTTCTGGCCAAGCAGCCTGCAAGGACCTTAAACTGACACTAGCCTCGTCAGGCAGGCACGTGCCCTGCATAACAGCCCAGCGAGTGATAAGCTAATTTAAGTTCCTGATATAACTTCCCAACAGCCCTTGTAATCAGCAGTCTCTCCTGCCTCCTAGCACCTTACTCTTGTCCACCCCTTAGATAAGATCTGCATGGGGCTTAGCAAAACTCCCCTCTTTGGGTTTGAGTTGACCAGTCCAGCCTTAGCCTGAGAATCCCAAAGCACTCCACCTATGGACCCTAATAACGGCACGTGCCCCAGGTTCTACCTCTCTATCTGTACTCTGCCTTGACCTCCCTGTATGGCCCCTTGAGACATGCCAGGTACTTCCCCCGGGACCTGTGAATAATAAAATTTTCTATTTAAATTTTTCTTGTAGTCTGTTGTTGAACGGTTCACCATCTGGCATCCTGTGCTCCACTGAATAAGTGTTAATTTGACAATTTCATAACAATTGGCATCACAAATAGGATGGTAGAATTGGGCTAGCAATGTACCATAGGGAATGCGTTTTAGCTGCAAATGGCTAACTGGCTCTCCCAAGTAGGTAATTCTATCTCAAAGGGGTCCGCTCTTTGCTGCCATTCATTTGCACTGCTTTGTGCTGCAGTGTACTGCCTATGAAGGGTACTGCCAAAACTTCCCATCCCAAATTGTAATCTCCAAAAAAAAAAAAAAACAAACCAGAGTCCTCCTGGACTTCAGAGCACTGATGGTCAGAGCTGGTCTGAGGTGCCACAGATGTGTTTTCTGCCTGTTAACACCCCACACAGAGGGTGAGTTCCTCCAGCAGCTGTTAGACACTGGGTGTATTTTTTGACTGTAAACACAGACACTGCTGCCGACTGTTAGGTGAATTGGTTAACATTTTCTCAAGATCCCATTGCACTCGTTAACAGGCAGGAAACCTCAGTGGCAACACCCATGCAAGCGTGGGCTACTGGATAAAGGTGCCAGACAGTGCCGTTAAAAAGAAGAGAAGGAAACTTCCCTTCTCTGGCCACTGTGTTTCCTGGCAGCACAGGGACTCCAAATCCTAACCAGTATGATAGGGGAACCCCCACTGGGGAAGATTTGGCTCCTCACAAGGACAAGTGCTGATGGGGCCTGCAGTCCCTTTCTTGCTGTATACCTTACTGCTATCACACCTCATCTCCCAGTCTTATGGGATATTGTGAGTCCCACCCCTGGCACATGGTGGCACAAGATCTAATAGCCTAATATAAACAATATAAATAGCCTGAACACATAGTACTGAAGAAGTTAGCAAGCTCCTCACGAAATGTAAAATACCCATAGAAGCAGCCTGGGTGCTGCTCAGAAATTCAGCATACCAACATGCCAAAGCCCTGGTCCTACGCTCTTGGGGACCAGGGGACAGTCCCAATGATCCTGCCACTATTGTGCTAGTGGAGGCCAACCCCAATCGTAGTGAGGTCAATTGGGACAGCGTGGAGAAGAAAGCCAATACCTATGAGTCCAGCCACCAGGGATGTACGCCATAGATCTTTCTGGTAACAATTCCTAAGGTCTAATAAGATAATAAGGAATTAAAAACTGATACTCAAAATTTTACGTCTCGAGATACTAAATGTTTTAAAAGACTTTGTACAAGAGGAAGGAGAAAAAGGGGCTGACCAGTTGTTCAAAACGTCAAATACTGGCTCTGAGCTACTACTCACCACCACTGAAATGAGACAACTAGCTAGTATTTCCAAAGACTCCAAAATGCATAAGCTTAAAAAAAAAAAAACAGAACCCAAGGTCCAAATTCTTTAGAGACACAGGTGACCCTGACCCCCACCCATGAGAGACTGCCCCAAGACTCATACCATTAAGTCAACCAGAATCAAATCAAAGGCTGCTGCTGCGGACAATCCCAACACCATAGTTGAGACTTCCAGTGACGAGGGCGAGGTAGAACCCAAAGGCACCAGCCCTAAATATATAGAAGGAGAATCTCTTCCCCCGCTTACTTGGATTTTTATGGTTTGGTGCCTAGCTCACCTGTCTTATTGAGGTTATTAACCGCAAAGGCTCAAAGCCAGCGGAAGACACTAGAGAAGCCAGACTCTTTCTCCATACGATTGATATGGTCCAAAGGGTCTATCACTTCTTTGAACATAACAACCTAAATGACCTGGATTTCATCTCAAACCCCGAAGAGGCTCCAATCGACCCCAAATCCAGAAAATTCTTTTTACAGGAAGCCCTGCCAAATTACAGGGCCACACTCCTGCACTTCGTGGGGACCTCCCATAGTATTCAGGAGGCCCTGGAGGAAGCAGACATGGTGGCCCACCATGAAGGAGGTGCTCACTCAGATTCCCAGATTTTACAGTATGAAGGCAGCCCATAACCCCAAGGCCAGCCCTTGGGTGCCCGGCCCCAGAACTCACCTCGCAGAGCACTCTTTCCACCTCCTGGTCCTGGAGCGCCCAAGCAAACCCCATTGAGCAAACCCATTAGAATCATCCTAGGATGATTCTAAACAGCATAGGGCCTTGTACTGGCAGCTCCATCAGTTGGGAGTTCTCGATAACCTTATATCCAGACAGCCTTGGCACAAGCTCCTCTCTTTAAAAGAAGCAATTACTTCACTACAGAGCACACTCTCAATGGCCCAGAGCCTTTAGAGAATCTTGAGGCTCACTCTGCCCCAAATGAGTTCCCTGACCTGTGGGATTGGCAGCCCCCCAGAGCTTTACTCTAGGGAGTTGGCAGCTCCCTAAAGCTTGTCTTACCTCCTGGGGACAATCACCCATTTACAACTCAGGTAGTCCACTGTGACAAAGGTAATAACCAGACTTTCTTGACTCTGTTAGACACAGAAGTCCAAGTCACACTAAGTCCAGGTAACCCTTATAAATTCCTCAAGGGGACCTCATACAGCCTACAAGTCATAGCAGGTAAAACTGTAAAGGCAGTACAAATTACGCTAAATTTGTCTATTGGCACCATATTTCTAAAATAGTTGCCAGTGGTGGTGGCCCCCCCAGCTCTTTCTTTTCCTATTATAGGTATGGATACCCTCATCCAGTGACATGCCTAGTAGAATTAACACAAATTCCTGGCCTTTCTAGTGGGAGCTGCCAAATGGGAACCTGTCCAATTGCCTCCCCAAGTGAAAAACAGAAAATATACCACAATATAGGCTGAAGCAAGGTACAGAGATCCTTTAGCTCATCATTAGAGATATTCTGGACACTGGGGTCATTAGACTTACCATCTCATCCTTTAATGTCCCTATCTGGCCAGTGTTAAAACCAGCCACTAATGAATGGAGATTAACAATTGACTATCAAAACTTAATTGCACAGGTTCCTGCCATTAAGGCTCCCAATGCCAATATTATAGAGATGATAAATGATACCACAAAGGCTCAGGGCCCCTACTTTACTGTCCTAGATTTAGCCAACATGTTCTGCTTGGTCCCAATAACTGAAGACTCACTGAGTCTCAATAACTGAAAATTTACTTCAAATTCAGTGAACTTGTTTTCGCTTTTGAGGGCACCCAGTAAACCTTTACTCAGCTGACCATGGGTTATCCAAACAGCCCTTCCATCACACATAACCTATGCAGACAACATCTAAATTTACTCAAACTAACCCACTGCCATCTTTGACATTATACAGATGACATTCTACTATGAGGGTCCTCTGAGGATGCCATCCAGGAAGATTTGCACCTAGTAACACAATATTTATATTAGAGAGGATGGGCCATTGCTCTATACAAGATCCAAGCCCAGCCAATTTTCTAAGTTTCATGACATAACGTGGTCAGCTGAGGGCTAAGAAACTCTTCTGGCTGTAAAACACTAACTCCTCGCAATCAAAGTTCCTACTACATTATGGCAGATAACACATATTAGGGCTTTTTACTTTTTGAAAGTAACACATTCCACATTTATCCATTCTACTTAGGCCTTTTTATGCCACTACATGAAAATTGGCTTCTTTCCATTGGGGAGAACCTCAACAAAGTGTCTTACGATGGCTGGCCCAGCAAGCCATACAGCAGGCCCAGCCCTTAGTCCTCTGGGATCAGACTTCCAAGTTAAATCACTGGTGATGACCAGTTACACCTTTTGGAGTATCTGAACTAAGCACAGCTCTACCTGGCTGACCATGGGGTTCTGGACCAAACATCTGCCTCAGACAGCAGATGGGAACATGCAACTCAAGTGCCAAATCTTGGCAGCCTAATGGACCCTTTTAGAGATAGAGGCATTAACAGGCACACAGACCATACTGCTTCACACACAAGTCCCCATACTGCCTTGGGTCAGGAATTCAACCCAACAAAGACTCAGCATGGCAACTGAGGCCTCACTGTAAAAGTGAAGTTGATATCTTTAGGGAAGGACTAAACCTGATGTCAAGGGTCTTTTCAAATTCCAAGAGGATATGGCTTCCCCCTTGCTCAGTCCCTTGCCTGCTGACATAGAGGTGAAGCCAGTAGCATCCCCTCTGCTGACCCCTTGAGCAGTTTGGGAAGCCCTTTAGGACCAACTGTCTGACATGGAAAGGGAGCTGGCATTCTTCACCAATAGTAGTACCACCATTGTATGCAATAGAGCCCGCTGGAAGACCACAGCATATCATCCTGCTAGCAGCACATCCTTAGTCAAGGAGGGCTTTCCTGGCTCAGCCCAACTGGCAGAATTGGTGACAGTGCACTTGACTTACAACAAGCCATAAAAATGAGACACCAAGGGCACACATATTTACTGACTTCTGGGTGATAACCAATGGGCTCACAGTCTGGTTTGGACAATGACAAAAATACAATTTCATGATTTAAGGAAAACCTATCTGGGGTGCCTCCATTTGGAAAGAAATAGCCAACTCACACATGCCAATTACAGTCACTCATGTTTGTGCACACACACATCAACAAACACCAGAAGCACATTATAATAACATTGCAGACTCCTTATCCAAAATTACACACCTGTTCTAATGCCCCACATGAGCTACCTCCCAAAGTACCAAACACAGCTCTGGACACAACTATTCCTCCAGAAATTCCATATCCACTAGCAGAGTGGGCCCATGTTGATGCGGGGTTGGTGAGCCGAGGAGTCGAAAGAAAGATTTCTTAGACTCTTAAGATCTGGCAGTAGTGCTCTTTTACTTAGAGAATAGAATAGCATGGGGACAGGACCCATGGGCAGTCAGAGCTTCTGTTGCCGCCATGGGAACAGGACCCATGGGCAGTCAGAGCTGCTGCGTGGGGACAGGACCCACGGGCAGTCAGAGATGCTGCCGGCATGTTGCTGTTGCTGCTGCCGCTTCTGCTGCAAAGTTGGGTGGAGAGTAAGGCTAAATTTAAGGCATAGGTATGTGTGTTATCTCTTTACAAGACAAAGAATATGTAAAAAAGTTAAAACGGTATCAGTGCCCATAGGGTCCGGCCATTTGGCAGTCCCACAACTTTTAGATAAGAATCAAATGGATTGAGTAAATGGCAGAAGTCACCGCTTGAATTTTATCCTCATCTAAAGACAAAGGAGGATTTGGGGGTGGGGGGGTCAGTTACATGAGGTTGCCAGACAGTAAACAACTTAAGTTCTTGCCGCTGGCATTGATTAAGAGTTTCTAGAGATAAGGCCATCCCCCTTCTTCCTGGCACAGAGAGGGAGGCATCTTTACAGATAGAGGTTTCCCTTAGAAATGTAAATATTTCCCAACAAAGGGGTCAGCAAATTCCACTCCTCGGAGCCTGCTTCTCATCTGTAGTTTAAAATTAAGCAGCCTAAAAATCCTCATCACATATCACATCAGGCCATAGAGGAGTGACAGCACTTACGGACTGGGCATACAAGCGTAACACCCCCCTCACCCTGACTAACCAACGTGGTGGTAGATAATTGCCTCCTTTGCTCCCAAACAAAATTCTAGAAGGCTTTCAGGTGGGGAAATGTGGCCCAAGGTGACACGCCCTACTTGTAATGGCAAATTGATTTTATTAGGCACTGCCACCCTCCACTGGAACTAGTTGGTATACAACCACCATCATGGATGCTTTCACCGCTGGCCACTCCCTCCAAAAACACTGTTTCCCATAATGTATTCTCCTTAACCAGGTATATGTTCGTCCCTTTTGGTTAACCAGTCATCACAGATTCAGATTAAGGTCTTTTCACCTCCCAAGTTGTTCAGTCATGGGCTCAAGAATATGGAATCTTGGGAATTTCCACCCAGCTTACTGGCCCCAAGCAACTGGGCTTATAGAGGGGCATAACAGCCTACACAAAGACATCCTCCTCAAGCATTCAAACAATAAATGATCCTCCAAATGGACAGAAATTTTGCACCTGACTGCGATACTGCTTAATTTCCAGGCCTCAGTTCTCCAAATACCCCACACCAACTACCAGTCTCCTCCAAAGACTCCCCTGTTAGTATTTACAGGGAATCTCCTCCCCTTCTTTGACATTAGAGAGGATGTCATTCATGTCTGCTCACCATATGAATTCTCCTCGTTCCATTTTGATTTTTCCATCATCTCATCATCTTCCACACACTGGTGACCTGATCAAGAGAAGATTGTGCAATTTGACCTTCTTATAATAGAGAGCTCAAAGTGATAAATTCATACCAAATTGCTAAAAGGTCATAATCATACAGATTTTATTGGCCCAGACGATGGCCCAGTACCAGCTGCAAAGCAAAGGCCATCAGCTTTGCGTCACTATTTCGGTTATCAAGGTTGGTTAATTAAACCAAATTCATGAAAAATTTTGCAGGAGATTGAAATTACAGCTCCAAGACCCATTAGTGGTGATGCGGGGTCAGTGAGCTGAGGAGTCAAAAGAAAGATTCCTTGGACTCTTAAGATCTGGCAGTAGTGCTCTTTTATTTAGAGAATAGAATAGCATGGGGACAGGACCCATGGGCAGTCAGAGCTTCTGCTGCCGCGAGTTGAGGGTTAGAGCTAAATTTAAGGCATAGGTATGTAAGTTATCTCTTTACAAGACAAAGGAAAGAATATGTAAAAAAGTTAAAATGGTATCAGTGCCCGTAGGGTCCAGCCATTGGGTGGTCCCACAACTTTTAGATAAGAATCAAATGGATTGAGTAAATGGCAGAAGTCACTGCTTAAATATTATCCTCAGCTAAAGACAAAGGAGGATTTGGGGGTGGGGGGGTCAGTTACATGAGGTTGCCAGACAGTAAACAACTTAAGTTCTTGCCGCTGGCATTGATTAAGAGTTTCTAGAGATAAGGCCATCCCCCTTCTTCCTGGCACAGAGAGGGAGGCATCTTTACAGATAGAGGTTTCCCTTAGAAATGTAAATATTTCCCAACAAAGGGGCAAGCAAATTCCACTCCTGGGAGCCTGCTTCTCGTCTGCAGTTTTAAAATTAACTAGCCTAAAAATCCTCATCAGTGGAACCATGTGGATCTCAGAGAGAAGAAGAGGCCCTCTGCCTAATGGATGTCAGTCATATTAAGGAAAGAAAATCTAAAAAGAAACTCCAGTATCTTGGGGCCACTATCAGTAGACACAGGCTGGACCCCTACCCCATCTTAGATGAAGAGGTAAAAGACCTCTTGCTTCAAAGCAACTACACCCTGCCTTTGATCAGTATCCAGATTTCTCACCCCAAAGGAGGCCCCTGCAAGCTAGTCAAATGCCAATGCTCTCTATGGTTGTGGCTATTGCTTTTATTGTGTATGGGCTGGATAACAAGGCTGCTGGCAGACCCCTCAGGCTTAACCCTGTCTCAGGAGAAGTGCTGGAACTAAATCAGACAGGTTCACAACTGCACCACAGGATGGCTGAGCACCAGGTGCTGGCAGGCCCTGTTAGAAGGGCTTTGGCCAGCATGCTACCAGTCATGGATTCAGACCTAGAGCTCACCCCTCTCTACATTAAATGTCATCAATGGAAGTGACACTTAAACGTGTTTCACCCCCCTTATACCATGCCTCAAATTGTATCCCCGGCAGAACTACCCTCTCAATGAAAGCAAATCAGACCCATTTGGCTGGCAGATTTGCGCTCTAGTGACCTTACTATAGTTTTAATTGGGTCATCTCTGGATTGCAAAGCTACCATCTACAAAATGTCCCTACAATTTGGTTATCAATATGCCCAGAATCTGTATGCATTATGGGCAGAGTTCCCACAAATCTCGGTCACAGACATTGACGACTCCTTTGCGCGGTGCACCCCTGATGATCTGATGGAGCTCACTGAGATCTGCTCAACCAGCAGTAGAGCCTATAATTGTAGTTCCATACTCTATGGCCTCCAGGATATATAGTAAAAACTTAACACCAGCCAGCCATTCCTATCCTTCACGGATCCCCAGCTGGGAAGGCCGTCTTACCCTGGACTGTCCTCCACCACCCTGAAGCACACCAACTCCACAGATGACATCATTCCAGCCCAAAGCTCACTATTTGAGATGACTATGCCTCAGACAATGACACCACAACCCAAGAGGATGACACAGGAGACAATGTGCCCCAACCTCACTGGGCAAAGGGGCTTTCCTCTTCTAGGTTACCTTCACACCAGAAAGGCAATGGCTGTGGTGACTGTCAGCCTCAAGGCCAAGTTGCAAAAATACCTCCAACTGATCAACACTGAGGACCCTATAGACTACTATTTTTTTGAAATAGATAACTGCCTGCCTCACAAACCTTGCCTCTATCAAAACCTTTGCAAAACAGTGAGCAAATCCCCTGCTGGGAACACTAGAAGTCATTTGTCCCTTATAGCAAGTCAAACAATGTATCTTAAGCCAAGTCAAACAATGTATTCTAAACACTTCTAGCTTGACCTGCCTAGACCCCACGGTCAGGAAACTCTGGATGCTGTGTTTGCTGCTCAGTGTACTAGATTACGGCTTTTGCTTTCCACCCAATGCATCCATGACAGACCCTATACCCTTCATTATTCCCATCATCACCACAAGCACCTCCTCCATACCTGAAATTGCCAACTCCACTTCTCTCTCCACCTTATCCATCAGCCCCACCCCATTGTACACCATAACCCTGCCCCGCACCACAAGCCAGTGGCCTAGATCCAACACAACAAATATATTCATACAAAACCTCTGAGGGAGCAGTCCAAGACTTGCAATTCAAACAATGTTGAATCTGTCACCACACAGGGCCAGACCTACAGCTTCATGTCATTACCTATCTCGCAGGTCTTCCTAGTGATTATTGCCTTGTACTAACTTCCTCCAAAACACCTTGAGCCTCATTTAGGCTAGACTAAACTCCTAATCTAGACCCCAAACAGGACACCCTGTGGATAAGTATCAATAGCCAAGCCCCACAGTGGTACTTTCTAAGAGATGCTAACTATACTCAAACACAAAAGCTGGACCTCATCCTGTATATTTACCAAACCAAAATGATAAATAATGCCTCATTCTGATTCTATTGTAGACCTGACTCAAAGGGCCAAGAGCAAGTCCACTTGATCCTGCCATATATATAGGAGATGACCCCTATTATTGCAACATTGTTACCTTTAATATTCCAGCCACCTTTACCTTCATGGCAGCTCTCCACTAGAGACATCTTACTCACATACCAAGAGAACCATTCTTACCCATATCCTATTGGGAGTGGCTATCACCACTGGAATGCCAGGCATAGAAATGAGTGCTACCGTCCTAGCCCAATAAGATCAGATATTAAAAGCCACCCAGTAAATACCCTCCACTCTAATCAACTACACACAGATACCACACTACAGTCTGAGAATGATGCAAAAGAGCATGATTCAGGTGTTAGATTTCCTATTGGCTGAATGGGAAAGAATCTGTTCTATACAAGGCACTTCTTGCTGCATGTACATTAACAACTCAGGACAAGTACAGGCCGACCTCCAGAAGATATCTCAAGATATCCAGGTCATGCATAATATAACTAAAATATTTCAACAAATTTCCACACTCCCTGAGGTCCCTGAATTGTTCTTATGGCTCTCGCCACCCACCTGGGGGCAATGGTTAAGAACTGGATTTCAGACAGTAACAAGTCTATTCATCATAGGCTTCATCATTACTGCCTTGGTTAAATGTGCCTTACAATGGCTTCAGAAAACAATACCTATGTCCTTTAACATATCTGCTACACAAGTCATTGCTATTCCTGACGCTGCGGCATCACAGGGTGGATTGTCAAGTTTAGTTAACATATTCCATGATATTGCTGCCTAAGTATCCATTTTCTTGGCCAAGCAGGCTACAGGGCCCTTAAACTGACACTAGCCTCCTCAAGCAAGCACATACCCTAGATAACAGCCCACAGAGTGACAAACAAATGTAAGCTCCTGATATGACTTCCCCAAGGCTCCCTTGCCTCCCAGCGTCTTCTCTTTGTGCATCCCTTAGTTAAGAGCCCCATGGGGCTTACCAAAACTCTGCTCCTTTGGTTTGAATTGACAAACCTGGTCTTAGCTGGGAGCCCCAAAGCACTCCACCCGTGGATCCTAATAAAAGCATGTGCCCCAGGTCCTTTCTCTCTTTCTGTCTACACCCTACCTTGAACTCCCTGTGTGGCCCCTCACAAGGCATGACAGGTACTTCTTCCAGGGCCTGTGAATAACAAGCTTCTCTATTTCAATTTCTCTTGTGGTTTATCATAAACCAGGGCTTACCATCTGGCAACCTGTGCTCCACTTAACAATGTTAATTTGTCAGATTCATAACAATAAACAATACAAAAAGAAAATTAAGACAATGATTCCATATACAATAACATCAAAAAGGATAAAATACTTATGAACAAACCTAACTAAGGAAGTGAAAGACTTGTGCACAAAAACTATAAACTTTGCTGAAAGAATATAAAGACACAAACACATGGAAAGACATCTCATGCTCATGGACTGAATGATTTAATATTAGGATATCAATATTACATAAAGCTTTACAAATTCAAGGCAATCCCTATAAAAATCTTAATTGCTTTTTTTTTTTTGCAGAAATAGAAAATCCACCTTAAAAATCATCTGGAATCTCAAGCAACCCAGAGTAGCCAAAACAATCTTGAAAAAGTACAAAGTTGGAGATCTCCCAGTCCCTGATATCAAAAGTTATTGAAAGGTTGCAATAGTCACAACAGTGTGGTACCTGCATAAAGACATAGAGTCAAATAGAATAGAATAGAGAGTCCAGAAATAAACTCTCATATATGGTCAAATGATTTTTGACAAGGATGCCAAGACTATTCAATGGGAAAAGGAAAGTCTTTTCAATAAATGTTGTTGGGAAAACTGGATATCCACAAGCAAAAATATGAAGTTGAACCCTTACCTTACATTATATACAAAACTAACTCAAAATAGATCAAACAACTACAAGTAAGAAATAAAATTATTTTCTGATAAACAAATAAATGAGGTAAAAATTGAAAGAATAGATTGAGAGTTAGGGAGCATGTTCTTCTAACAGTGACCACTAATTAGTTACATGTACTTGGTCAAGTAAAATTACCATTCTGGCTTCACTTTACCCTTCTGTGAAATGAAGATAACATACGATGTGATATATGAAGTACTATATAGCTCTATCATCATATGATTTGACTTGGTTTATATTACACTAATGGATGACAATCTATTTGCTATGCTAAAATCACAGACTTTTAAAACAAGAATAAATCATTATTGCAATAATTAAATTGAATCTAAAAATGTTACATGACTTTTCCAGTAAGTATCACAAAGCTACTTGGGGCCAATCTGGAAATACAACCTAATCTCACAACTTTTAGTATAATCCTCTTACCCACATTCATGGAGCAAATGGCATTATTTAGTCAATTTACTTATTTGTGTATTTTAAAAATTGTGTATTATGTTCTCCACACTGTATTAGATACAAGGAATTATAAATGAATGAAAAAATTTCTGACTATTATAGTTTACATCCTAACTGAAGAAACAAATGCCAAAACAAATGCAGTGTGATAAATACATGCTTAAGGAATGTACACAGTCTCTGGGTCCATAGTGGAAGAAATGACACAGAGATTTCTGAGTTGAACATTGAGGGATGAGTAAGAACTTGCCATGCTTGAAAGAGGAATGATCACTGCAACTAAGTTAATAGCATACATAAAGACACTAAATCATAAGGTTAGTGTATGGAGCAATTAAAACACTTGTTACATGAAGGAAGATGGCACAGATATAGCAAGAATAAGGCTGACAACACAGGATTGAGCCAGATTAGGAGGGATCTTGATTTCTGTGTTGAGCAATTGAAATTGTATTATATAATTTGGTGGTTTTTAAACTGTACTCCAAGAAGCTATGGGGGAAGTGAAGTCAGTAAGATGACAGAATAGGAAGTCCAAGACCTCACGACCCCCCACACAGAAATGCCAATAAAACAATTAAATTTGGATCAGCATAATTTCAGCTAAGAAGTTCCAACACCCAAGATGAGAACAAAATTAGAAAAAACTGCTTTGAAATAGGTAGAAAGAGCACTTTCCCTTTCCGAGTCAGCCTCTCCCCCAAGCCAACACAGCTCAGGACTGAGAGAGATAAACCCAGCCCACAGTTTCTACCTGGGGAGAAAGAAGAGTGAAGCATGCATCTAAAATTCTTTGCTTTTTCAGGGGCAATGTGTGAGAGATCTACTTCAGTCTCATCTTACTCAGAGTGCTAAAGCAACTAGCATAGTTAGAATGCCTGAAGGCAGTTAAGAACAAAGATAAAGAGTGTGGGCTCTCAACAGACTGAATAGCTTTAACAGGATGGAGAGAAGGAACACAACCCTGAGACTTCTCCTTTGGAAGGAAGGAAGTGGAGTTTGCACCAAACCTCCCAAAATTCCAGTGCACTTCCTTGGGGGAGAAAAGTGGGCAGCACTTAACAGCTAACATAGCTCTTTGGGATTGAGAGAAGGTGCACAATTCTGAGACTTCTTCAGGAGGTAGGGAGAAAAGTGGAGGTTGCATCCAACTTCCAGACATTCAGGGCACTTCTCCAGGGTAAAAGTGATGGGTGGCTCTCAGAAGTTGGCAAAGCTCTGCAAGATAGGGAGAAAACACACAACCTAGAATCATCTCCTTCAGGAGGAAGAGAAAGAAGTGGATCTTGCATCCAACATTGCAGAATTTCAGTGCACTGCCCTAGAGAAAGGGGCAGGAGGTTTAAGGTAGCTGCACAGTTCTGAGAAAATGGGAGAAACACACAAGTCTGAGACTTCTTCTTCAGGAAGGAGGGAAAGGAGCGGAGTGTGCATCCAACACCCCAGCCTATCAGCGCACTGCACTAGGGAAAGGAGAAAGGTGGTTTATGGAAGCCAACATGGCTCTGTGAGATTTAAAGAAGGCAGTCAATACTACAACTTCTCAATCCAGAAAGAGGAGGAGGAGTGGAACATAACCACAGAAAACATTTGAGAGGTTCTGAAACATGTTGATAAATGAAGGACTTTTCCTGCCAAAACCACTCCTTAAAAACTAGAAGAACAAGCTATTTCTTCAAAGGTGCAGACACCAACCCTAAGCTACAAGGAACGTGAAGAATCAGGAAAATATGACACCACCAAAGAAACAAAATAAATCTCCATAACCAACCCTAAAGAAATGGAGAGCTATGAATTGCCTGACAAAAAATTCAAGTAATCATTTTTAAAAAGCTCAATGAGCTAAAAGAGAACACAAATAGACAAGCACATAAAATCAGGGAAACAATACATGAACAAATGAGAATATCAACAAAGAGATAGAAACCACACAAAAGAGCCAAACAGAAATTATGTAGCTGTCAGAGCAAAATGGAAAAAAAAATGAAAACGAATGAAGAAAATCTACAAGACTTACAGGACACAATAAAATGAGCCAAAATATGAATTATGGGAATCCCAAAAGGAGATAGAGAAATGGGTATAAAGCTTATTTAAAGAAATAATAGTAAAAAAAAATACCAAATCTAGGAAAAGAAATGGACATTCATATCCTAAAAGCCCAAAAGATCCCAACTAGGATAAATCAAATAAGTCTACATCAAGATACATTATAATCAAATTGTCAAAATTAAGACAAGGAGAATTCTGAAAGAAGCAAGAGAAAAATAACTCATTATGTACAAGGGAGCTCCTATAAGACTAGCAGTGAATTTCTCAGCACAAACCTTCCAAGCTATGAGAAAGTAGGATGACATATTTAAATTACTGAAAGAAATCACTGGCAACCAAAAATGCTACATCCAGCAAAACTGTCTTTCAGAAATGAGGTAGTGATAAAGACTTTCCCAAACAAAGTTGAGGAAATTTGTCACCACTAGATCTGCTTTATAAGAAATGCTAAAGGGAGTTCTTCAAGTTGAAATGAAAAGACACTGTAATCAGTACCATGAAAGCATATGAAAGTATAAAATTCACTGGTAATGGTAACTATATATAAACAAACATAGAATAATTTAATACTGTAATGGTGTGTAAATCACTTTTAACTTTAGTGTAAAAGTAAAAGACAAAAATATTAAGAATAATTACAACTATCAAATTTCTTGATGGATTCATAATTAAAATACACAAATTGTGAATTAATTACATAAAGTGTGAGGGCAAGAAGTAAAAGTATAGAATTTTTTATATGATTGAAGATGAGTGGTTATCAGGTTAAAATAAACTGTTATAACTATAAGATGCTTTATGTAAGCCTAACGCTAACAAAAAGAAACATACGAAAGAGAAAGAAATCAAAGAATATAACTAAAAGAAATCAACAAAATATAAAGCAAGACAGTAAGAGAAGAAAAAAGCACTAGAAAGCAGACAGAAAACAATTGAAACTGCAATAATGAGTCCTTCCACATCAATAACTAATTATAAATGGATTAAATTCCCCAATCAAAATACATAGAGTGGCTGAATAGATAATAAAAGAAGACTCAACTATATGTTGTTTACAAGACACTTACATTAAATTCAAGGACACACATAGACTGATATTGAAGATAAGGAAAAGTAATTCAACACAAAATGTACATAAAAGAGAGTAGATGTGGCTATACTTGTACCAGAAAAAACAAACTTTAAGTAAAAATTTGTCACAAGGGACAAAGAAGGACATTATATAACAATAAAATATCAATTCATCAGGAAGATATAACAATTATAAATATATATTCACTCAACATCAGAGCACCTAAATATATAAAGCAAACATTGACAGAACTGAAGGAAGAAACAGACAATAAAATAATAGTAGTAGGAGACTTCAATACTCCACTTTCAACAATGGATATACTCTCCAGACAGAAAATTAATGTGGAAACAGTGGACTTGATAAACATGATAGACCAAAAGGATCTAACAGACATATACAGAAAATTCCACCCAAAAGGAGAAGAATACATGTTTCTCAAGCGTACATGGACCATTGTCCAGGATAGATAAAATTTAAGGCCACAAAACAAGTCTTAATAAATTTAAAAAGATTGAATATTCCAAGTATCTTTTCCAAACACCCTGGTATGAAACAAGAAATCAATAACAGAAGAAAAAATTTTAAAATATATAAAAATTAAACAGTATACTCTTAAACAACAAATGAGTCAAAAAGAAATCAATAGAGAATCAGAAAATGTCTTGGGACAAATGAAAATCAAATACAACAAACCAAAACTTATAGAATGCAGAAAAAGTAGTAGTAAGAGGAAGTTTATAGTGATAACTGCCTACATTAAAAAAGAAGAAAGATTTCAAATAAACAATCTAAATATACACCTTGAAAAACTAGAAAAGAAGAAACTGAGCCCAAACTTAGCAGAAGGAAGAAAATGATTACAGCAAAAGCAAGTAAAATAAAGAATAGAAAAAAATCAATGAAACCAAGTTAGTTTTTTGAAAACATAAACAAATTTTGCAGAATTTTATATAGACTAATGAATAAAAAAGACAAAATAAAAAGTATGAAAAGAGACTACTATCATCAATTATACATCACTAAATTGTAAAACCAAAAAAAAAGGATAAGTTCCTAGATATATGCAACCTAATCAGACTAAATCATGAAGAAATAGAAAATTTGAACAGACCAAAAATGAGGAAGGAGATTCAATCTGTAATCAAAAACCTCCCAACAAAGGAAATCCCAGGACCAGATGGCTTCACTAGTGAATTGTACCAAACATTTAAAGAATTAATGCCAATCCTTCCCAAACTGTTCAAAAAAATTTGGAAAGGGAACACATCTAAACTTATTTAATGAGGCCAGCATTACCTTGATACCAAAGCAAGACTAAGATTACAAGATAAGAAAATTAAAGGCCAATATCCATAATAAACATAGATGAAAATCCTGGGCAAAACACTACCAAATCAAATTCAATAGCACATTAAAAGGATCATACATCATGATCAGGTGGGATATATCCCTGAGATGCAAGGATGACTCAACATATAAGAATCAATAAATGTGATAGAGTACAATAATAGAATGAATGCTAAAAATCACATAACTATCTCAATGGATACAGAAAAAAGCATTTGACAAAATTGAAACACTTTCATGATAAAAATGCTTGAAAAACTAGGTATGGAAAGAATGTACCTAAACCTATTAAAGACCACATACGACAATCCCATAACTAACGTCATATTCAGTGGTGAAAAATTGTTCTCTAAGGCCATGAACAACACAAATATGCTCATTCTTTTTTTTTTTTTTTTTTTGGAGGAAGATTAGCCCTCAGCTAACTACTGCCAGTCCTCCTCTTTTTGCTGAGGAAGCCTGGCTCTGAGCTAACATCCGTGCCCATCTTCCTCTAGTTTATACGTGGGACTCCTACCACAGCATGGCTGCCAAGCAGTGCCATGTCCGCACCCGGGATCCGAACCAGCGAACCCCGGGCCGCCGAGAAGCGGAACGTGCGAACTTAACCGCTGCTCCACCGGGCCGGCCCCCAAATATGCTCATTCTTGATACTTCTAGCCAACATAGTGCTGGAGTACTAGCCAAGACAAGTGGGAGTAAAAAAAAGAAATCCACATCAGAGAGGAAGAAGAATAACTGTCTGCATATTTGCAGATGACATTGTGTGACATGTAGAAACCCCTACAGCATCCACAAGACAAACTGTTAGAACTAATACACAAAATCAGTAAAGTTGCAGGACGCAAAATCAATATTCAAAAATCCCTTGCATTTCTGTATGCTAACAACAAACTATCCAGAAAGGAAATTAAGAAAACAATTCCATTTACAAGAGCATGAAAAAGAATAAAGTACTTAGGAATAAACTTAACAAATGAGGTGAAAGTTTCGTATACTGAAAACTAAAATTGTAACTAAGATTGGAAGGTTTAATATTTTGAAAATGTCCATACTACTCAAATCAACCTACAGATTCAGTGCTATTCACATCAAAATTTCAATGGAATTTTTCACAGAAATAGAACAAACAATCCTAAAATTCATATGGAATCAAAAAAGACCCAGAGTAGCCAATGCAATCTTGAGAAAGAATAACAAATTTGAAGGCATCACACTTCTTAATTTCAAAATACATTAATAATTTACCATTATTAAAACAGTATAGTACTAGGATAAAGTCAGACATATAGACCAATAGAACAGAATAGTGAATCTAGGAATAAATCCATGAATGTATGTTCAAAAGACCTTTGACAAGGTTTCCAAGAATACTTAGTGAGGAAAGGATAGTCTCTTCAACCAGCAGTGTTGGAAAAACTGAATGTCCATACACAAAATAATTAAATTGGACTGCCACCTACACCATACACAGAAATCAACTCCAAATGGATTAAAGACTTAACATAAGACCTGAAACTGTAAAATTCGTAGAAGAGAAAATAGAGAAAATCTTCTTGACATTGGTTTTGGTAAAGATTTCTTGCATATGACAACAAAAGAACAGGCAACAAAACAAAAATATACAAGTGGGATTATATCAAACTAAAAAGCTTCTGCAAAAGGAAAGGAAACAATCAAAAGAATAAAAATGCAACTTTCAAAATGGGAGGCAGGGCCAGCCCCATGGTGGAGTGGTTAAGTTCGCGTGCTCCACTTTGACAGCCCAGGGTTTCACCACCTCAGATCCTGGGCGTGAACATGGCACCATTCATCAAGCCATGCTGAGGCAGCATCCCACATAGCACAACCAGAAGGACCTACAGCTAGAATATACAACTGTGTGCTGCGGGGGCTTTTGGGAGAAGAAGAAAAAAAGAAGATTGGCAACAGATGTTGGCTCAGGTGCCAATCTTTAAAAAATAAAGTTTGGGAGGAGATATTTGCAAATATTATACCTGATAAGTGATTAATTTCCAAAAACTATAAAGAACTCCTACAACTTAATAGCAATAAAAATAAATGACAAAAATGGGCAAAAGTCTTGAATAAACATTTGTCCAAAGAAGACATACAAATGGACAAAAGGTATATGCAAAGGTGCTTAATATGATTATCAAAGAATGCAAATGAAACAGTGAGATATCACTGCACAACTGTTGAGGTGTCTATTAACAAAAAAACAAAGATAACAACTGTTGGCAAAGATAAGTAGCAAGTTGAATCCTTGGATACCATGAGGATGTAAAATGGTGCAGAATCTGTAGAAAACAGTCTATAAGTTCCCCCCTAAAATGAAAATAGAACTACCATATAATCAAACAATCCCTCTTCTGGATATATAACCAAGAGAATTAAAATCAGGATCCCAAAGAGGTATCTGCACTCTCATGCTCATTGCAGCATTATTCACAATAGTTAAGATGTGGAAATAAACCAAGAGTCCTTCTACAGATGAATTGATAAAGACATGGGACTTCCAGTTTATGGTTCCACATGAAAGGAGCTTAGAAGTCATGATTCCATCCTAACAACAAGTTAAAAATTGAATAGACTGAAAAAATCAACAACTCTTCTTGGATCCATAAGAGAGGGGAGGACATAGGGTAAACTACTGACCTCAAGATTGGAGAGAGAGACAGATGACTACAGGGAGTCACAGCTTTACTACAGTAGAGACTCATGAGAGGAAAGTGGTAGGAGAAACAGCACCTGTGTAAAAACTCTGAACTGAAATTGACCAATTGCTGGAAACTCAGTGCAGACAACTCTGAGAATAAAAAATTCCAGGGTGACCCAGTCATTGGAGTGCTGCCCACAATATTATGAGATTTACCTCCAAGAACTTGACAAGGTTTTCACAATAAATATAGCAGAAAAATCCACTTGGGTTTATGGCAGAGGGAGGGAAAAGGAATCATTTTGAAATATGCCAGATTACTCTGTTGTTCTTAACAAGGCCTGACCTCAGTGGAGACTAATTAACAAAAGCTTAACCTACTGGGCTATTATAAGAGCCCAACTGACAAGGAGGAAGAAAATTATCTATCTCCAGCCCAATCTAGCCATTCTGTCCCATCTAAGAGGGGAGAAAAAAACTGGCAAATACTTTTGAAGTTCACAATCCAGAGGCATAGACTCACTAAAAGACTAAGACTTAATCATAGGGTTATAGAAACTTTATTTTCTCACCACCACATTACTAAATGGCTATTTATGGCAATTCCTGGTACCCATTTCATCATGTTCAACTATCAAGAAAAAATTACAAGGCATACCAAAAGAAGAAAAGGCACAATTTGAAGAGGCAGAGCAATCATCAGAACCCGACATGGCAAGAATATTGGAATTATCAGACAGGGAATTTAAAGCAACTATGATTAATGTGCTAAAGATTATAATGAATAAAGTAGACAGCATGCAAGAATAGATGGTCAATGGAAGCAGAGAGATGTAAATCCTAAAAATGTACCAAAACAAATGCTAGAGGTAAAAAACACTCTAACAGAAAAGAGTAATTTTATGGTGGGTTTATTAGTAGACTAAATAACTACAAAAATTGTAACATACACAATTTCTGTAATGGGAATACTGGAAAAAGAAGTAAAAAAGGGAGAGAAGAAGTAAAAAAGGAAGAAATATTTGAAAAAATAATTACTGAGAATTTCCCCCAAATAATGTCAGACACCAAACCACAGATAGAAGAAGCTCGGAGAACACCAAGCAAGAAAATGCAAAAACAAATAACTAAACAAACAAAAACTCCACCTAGATATATCATCTTTAAATTGCAGATAATCAAAGACAAACAAAAAATACTGAAATTAGCCAGAGGAAAAACACACCTTACCTATAGCTGAACAAAGATAAGAATTACATTTCACTTCATCTCAGAAACCATACAAGCAAGAACAGAGAGGACTGAAATATTTACAGTTTTCAGAGAAAAATGTACTAACTTAGAATTCTGTACCCTGTAAAATTATCCTTCAAAAGCAAAGGAGAAATACTTTCTCAGACTAACAAAAATTAAGGGAATTTGTTGCCAGTAGACTTGCCAGTAGACATTAAAAGAAATTCTTCTGAGAGGAGGAAAGAAACATGGGTCAGAAACTCAGATCTACATAAAGAAAGGAAGAGCATCAAAGAAGGACTAAGTAAAGGTAAAATGAAAACTCATTTCTCCTATTTTTATTTGAACTAACAGTTTGTTCAAAATAATAATAGTAACAATGTATTCATTATGTATGCTTACATATATATCTTATAGTTAAGAGTTTAACTAAGGTACTTTTCGTAGTATTGCTTCCTTAGGATCCACTTTGTTTGGCCAAACAGTCTTCAGTGACCTTAAACTGACACTAGCCCCCTCATACAATTGCATGCTTGAGATAGCACCTCACAGAATCTCAAGCAAATGTAAGTTCCTGATATAATTTCCCCAACATCCCTTGTGATCAACAATCTCCCTGCCTCCCAGCACTTTTCCCTTAATTGCCCCCTTTGACAAAATTCCTGTGTGGCTTATCAAAACCCTGTTCTTTTGGTCTGAATTGACCAATCTGGCCTTAGCCCAAGAGCCCCAAAGAATTCCCCCATGGACCCTAATAAAGGCATGCATCACAGATCCTGCCTCTCTCTGTTTATACTCTGCTATACTCTGTGTGTGGCCTCTCAAGTAAGCCAGGAACTTCTTCAAGGTCAGTAAATAATAATAAACTTCTCTATTTCAATTTCCCTTGTGGTCTGTTGAATTGAAGTTCACAATCTGGCACTCTATGCTCCATTTAACAAGTGTTAACCTGACAAAGTCATGTATACTGCAAACTCTAAGGCAACAATTAAAAAAGTAAGCAAACGAAGTATAACTGAAATGCTAAGAAAGGAGAGAATATAGAATTATATAAACTTCTCAATTAAAACCACAAAAGACAGAAAAAGAGTGGGAGAAAAATACAAATAAGAGGGGCAACAAATAGAAAACAGTGATGAATATGGTAGGTATTAATCCAATTATGTCAATAATTACTTTGAAGGTCAATGGTCTTAATGAACCAATTAAAAGATAGAGGCTGTGAGAGTGGATCAAAAAATATGACCCAAATACATCTTGTTTCCAAGAAATTCACTTTAAATATAAAGATACATACAGATTAAAAATAAATGAGTGAAGAAAAATATATCATGCTAACATTAATCAAAAGAGAGCAGGCATAACTATATTACCCCGAGCAGACTTAAAAGCAAGGAAAATTATCAGGGATAAAGAAGGGTAAAACATAATTATTAAGGGGTCAGTTCTCCAAAAGACATAACACTTCTTATTGTGTATCCACCTAACAACAGAGCATCAAACAACATGAGGCAAACATTGATAGGACTACAAGGAGAAATAACTGAATCTTCTATCATAGTTGGAGACTTCACCTCTCTTTTAGAAATGAACAGACCCACCAGGCAGAAAATCAGTAAGGACAGAGTTAAACTCACCAACATCATCAACCAACTAGATAAAATTGACATCTATAGACTACTTCATCTGACAACAGCAGAATACACATTTTTCTCAAGCTCACATGTAATATTCTCAAAGATAGTCCAACTTCTGGACCATATAACACACTGTAACAACTATAAAAGAATATAAATCATACAATGTCTACTCTCTGACCACAATGGAATTAAACTAGAAATCAATAACAAAAAGATAACTGGAAAGTCCAAAAATATGTGAAAATGAAAATACAAACTTCTAAATAATATATAGGTCAGAGAAATGAAAAAATATGTACTAAATGAAAATGAAAACACAACTTACCTGAATTTTCAGATGCAGAGAAAGCAGCGCTTACAGGAAATTTATAGTACTGAATGCATATGTTAGAAAAGAAGAAAGATCTAAAACCCATAATTTAAGTTTCCATCTTAGGGAACTAAAAAAAGATGAGCAAATTAAACCCAAAGTAAGCAGAAGAAAAGAAATAATAAGAATTGAATTGGAAATAAATGAAATTAAAAATAGGAAATCAATAGAGAAAAATCAATGAAAGCAAAAGCTGGCTTTTTGAAAAGATTAATAATAATTTTAAAAGATAAGTTTCTGTTCAGGCTAACTACGAAAAAAGAGAAAGGACACAAATTACTAATATCAGATGTTAAAGAGGGGACATCACTACAGATACCATGGACCAGGGATAATAAAGGAAACTATAAATAATATTATGCCCAAAAATTTGATAAACTAGATGAAATGTACCAGTTCTTTGACTGATAAAGTCTACCAAAATCACACAAGAGGAATTAAATAATATGAATAGACATATCTATTAAAGAAATTGAATCAATAATTAATAACCTTTCAAAACATAAAGCACCAGGCCTGGATGGATACACTAGATAATTTTATCAAATATTTAAGAAGAAAATTGAAAGAAGAAATTATACCAATTCTCTACAATTTCTTTCAGAGGATAAAAGCAGAGAGTATACTTTCTAACTCATTCTATAAGACTGGCATTACCCTAATACCAAAACCAGACAATGCCGTTATGAGAAAAGAAAAGTGCAGATGAAAATCTCTCACAAGCAGAGACACAAAAATTCTTAACAAAAGATTAGCAAATCAAATCCAAAAGAATATAAAAAGAATTATACACCATGACCATGTGGGATTTTTCCTAGATATGCAAGGCTGGTTGTACATTTGAAAATCATTTAATATAATCCATCACATCAACACACTGAAAAAGAAAAATCACAGGATTATATCAATAGACACAGAAGAAGTATTTGACAAAATCCAACACCTATTATAATAAAAATTCTCAGTAAAGTAGGAATAGAAGGCAAATATTTCAACTTGATAAATACTATCTGCAAAAATCCTGCAGCTAACATTATACTCAATGGTGAGAAACTCAAAGCTTTCCCACAAAGATCAGGTACAAAGCAAAATGTTTCCTCTCACCATTCCTTTTCAACATTGTACTGCAAGTACTTGCTAACGCAATGAGACAAGGAAAGGAAATAAAAGGTATACCGGTTGGGAAGGAAGACATAAAACTCTCTTTGTTCACAGATTACATAATAGTGTATGTAGAAAATCTGAAAGAATTAACAAAAAAACTCCTGGAACTAGTAAGTGATTAAAGCATATTTGCAGGAAACAAGGTTAATATCCAACTTCAATTGCTTTCTTATATACTAACAATAAACAAGTGGAATTTGAAATTAAAAACACAATACCATTTACATTCCTACCCAAAAAAGTGAAATATTTAAGTATAAATCTAAAACAATGTACTATATCTATATGAGGAAAACTACAACACTCTGATGAACAAAATCGAAGAACTAAATAAATCAAGAAATATTCCATGTTCATGGATAGGAAGACTCAACATTGTTAAGATGTCAGTTCTTCCCAACTTGATATAGAGTCAATGCAATCCCGGTCAAAATCCCAGTAAGTTATTTTGTGGATATCGACAAACTAATTCTAAAATTTACATGGGGAGGCAAAAGACCTAGAATAGCCAATAAATATTGAAGGAAAAGAACAAAGGTGGAAGACTGAAGCTACCTGACATCAAGATTTATTATAAAGAAGCAGTAATCAAGATAGTGTGGGACTGGTGAAAGAACGTTCAAATAGATCAATGGAACAGAATAGAGAATCACAAAACAGACCACCATAAACTTTTTCAACTGAACTTTGAGAAAGGAGCAAATGCAACACTATGGAACAAAGATAGTCTCTTCAACAAATGGTGCTGCAATAACTGGACATAAACATGCATAAAATAAATATAGACACCACAAACCATACACCCTTCATAAAAATTAACTCAAAATGGATCATAGTCCTAAAGATAAAATGAAAAACTATAAAACTCCCAGAAGATAAAATAGGAGAAAACTCAGATGACCTTGGATATGGCAATGCTTTTTTAGATACAATAACACAGGCACAATCCATGAATGAAATAATGCATTCATTATTCATGAAATAATTAAAATTCACGAAAATTAAAAACTGTCCTCTGCAAAAGACAATATAAAAAGAATGAGAAGACAAGCTGCAGACGGGGAGAAAATATTGGTGAAACAGATACGCAAAAATTATCATCCAAAATATACAAAGATTTTTTAAAACTCAACAATAAGAAAACAAACACCCTCATTAAAAAGATAGCCAAAGACCTTGACAGACACCTGACTGAGGAAGATATACAGATGGAAAATAAGCATATGAAAAGACTCTTAACATCATATGTCGTCAGGAAAACGTGAATTAAAACTACAACAATGAAAGCCAGCCCTGATGGCCTAGTGGTTAAAGTTGGGTGTGCTCTGGTTCAGTGGCCCAGATGTGGAACCACACCACTTGTCTGTCAGTAGCCATGCTGTGGTAGTGGCTCACATAGAAGAACTAGAATATACAGCTATGTACTGGGGCTTGGGGAGGAAAAAACAAAAAATAGGAAGATTATCAACAGATGTTAGCTCAGAGTGACTCTTTCTCAGCAAAACAACAACAACAAACCTCTAACAATGAAATACCACTATACACCTATTAGAATGGCCAAAATGCAGAACACTGACAACACCAAATGCTGATGAGGTTGTGGAACAACAGGAGCTCTCATTCATTTCTAGTGGGAATGCAAAATGGTAAAACCACTTAGGAAGACAGTTGGATGGTTTCTTACAAAACCAAACATACTCTTACCTTATAATCCAGCAACCATGTTCCTTATATTTACCCAAAGGAGTTAAAAGCTATGTCCACATTAAACCTGCACAGAGAAGTTCACAGCAGCTTTATCAATAATTGACAATATTTGGAAGCAATCAAGATGTCTTTCAGTAGGTGAATGGATAAATAAACTCTGATACATCTAGACAATGGCATATTACTTAGCACTAAAAAAAATGAGCTATCAAGCCATGAAAAGACATAGCAGAATCTTTAATGCATATTATTAAGTGAAAGAAACCAATCTGAAAAGGCTACATAGAATATGATTCCAACTATATGACATCCTGGAAAAGGCAAAACTATGGAAACAATAAAAAGATCAGTGGTTGCCAGGGGTTGAGGGTATGAGAGAGAAATAGGCAGAGTACAGATGATTTTTAGGGCAGTAAACATACTCTGTATGATACTATATTGATGGATTTATGTCATTACACATTTGTCCAAACCTATAGAATGTACAATCTGAGTGAACCCTAAGGTAAATTATGGATTTGGGGTGATTATGACATGTCAATACACGCTCATCCTTGGTAAAATATGTACCACTCTGGTGAGTAATTTTTTTTTCAGATGTACGTCATAATACATTTCGAATTCTGTGTAGATTACATCATGTTCACCACCCGAAAACTAATTACAGTCCATCCCCTCACATGTGAGCCTAATCACCCCTTTTGCCCTACCCTTCCCCCCTTCCCCTATGGTAACCACCAATCCAATCTCCAATGCTACGTGTTTGTTGGTCATTGTTTTTATCTTCTACTTATGAGTGAGATCATATGGAATTTGACTTCTCCCTCTGACTTATTTCACTCAGCATAATACCCTCAAGGTCCATCCACGTTGTCACAAATGGCCGGATTTCATCATTTCTTATGGCTGAGTAGTAGTCCATTGTGTATAAATACCACATCTTCTTTATCCATTCGTCCCTTGATGGGCACCTGGGTTGCTTCCAAGTCTTGGCTATTGTGTATAATGCTGCAATGAACATAGGGGTGCAAGTATCTTTATGCCTTTGTGTTTTCAAGTTCTTTGGATAAATACCCAGCAGTGGGATAGCTGGATCATATGGTAGGTCTATCCTTAATTTTCTGAGGATACTCCATACTACTTTCCATAGTGATTGCAGCAGTTTGCACTCCCACCAGCAGTGAACAAGGGTTCCCTTCTCTCCACACCCTCTCCAACATTTGTTGTTTCCTGTCTTGTTAATTATAGCCATTCTGACTGGAGTGAGGTGATACCTCATTGTAGTTTTGATTTGCATTTCCCTGATAGCTAATGATGTTGAGCCTCTTTTCATATGCCTGTTGGCCATCGTATATCTTCTTTGGAGAAATCTCTGTTCAGATCTTTTGCCCATTTTCTAATTGAATTGTTGGTTTTTTTGTTGTTGAGCTGTATTAGTTCTTTGTATATTTTGGATATTAACCCCTTATCTGATATACGGTTTGCAAATATCTTCTCCCAATCGCTAGGTTGTCTTTTCGTTTTGTTGATGGTTTCCTTTGCTGTGCAGAAGCCTTTTAGTTTGATGTAGTCCCATTTGTTCCTTTTTCTTTTGTTTCCCTTGCCCGGTCAGACATGGGACTTGAAAATATCATGCTCAGACTGATGTCAAAGAGTGTACTGCCTATGTTTTCTTCTAGAAGTTTCATGGTTTTTTTGTCTTACATTCAAGTCTTTAATCCATTTTGAGTTGATTTTTGTGCATGTGTAAGGGAATGGTCTACTTTCATTCTTTTGCATGTGGCAGTCCATGGTGAGTAATTTTGATAATGGGGGAAGCTATGCATGTAGGTGGCAGGGAGTATATGGGAAATCTCTGTACCTTCCTCTCAGTTTTGTTGTAAACCTAAAACTGCTCTAAAAAATAATTATTATCTAAAACATAATTACACACACGAACACACAAATTAATCTATGGTTGTACAAATCAGGATAACAGTTACCTTTGAGGAGGAAAGTGGGAGCCACAGTTAGGACTTCTGAAGTGTTAGGAATTTTCTATTTCTTACACAAGTTTTATTCACATTTTGATAATTCATCAGTCTATATATTATGATTTGTGTGCTTTTCAGTATATATATTACAATACAGTAAAAATACTAATAAAAAAGATGTGGTATATACATACAGTGGAACATTATTCAGCTTTAAAAAGGAAAGAAAGCTTGCCACTTGTGAGAACATAAATGAACCTGGAAGACATTATGCTACATGAAATAAGCCAGTCACAGAAGGACAAATAGTACTGATTTCAGTCATATAAAGTATCAAAAATAGTCAAAGCCATAGAAGCAGAGAATAAAATATTGGTTGCCAGGAACTGAAGGGTCGGAGAAATGGGAAGTTATAGTTGTTCAATAGGTATAAAGTTTTGGTTATGCCAAATGGTTAAGATCCAGAGATCGCCTCTACATCATAGTACCTAGAGTTAACAATATAGGATTGTAGACTTCAAAATTTGTTAAGAAGGTAGAGCTTGTGGGAAGTGTTCTTACCACACACACAAACAGGAAAAAATGAGACACAAGGACGTTTTGGGAGGTGTTAGATATGTTTATCACTTTCATTATGGTGATGGGTGATGGTATCATTGATGTTTACATATGTCAAAAATCATCAAATTTTACACATTAAATATGTGCAGCTGTTTGTATATCGACCATACATCAGTAAAACTGTTTAAAAAATGCTTATGAAAGAAAACAAGAAATTACTTAAATAAAAAAATCTAACCTTCAGCCTTAAGACACTAGAAATTGAAGAGAAAATTAAACCCAAATGAAGCAAAAGGAAAGAATAATAAAGATAAGAATAGAAACCAATGAAATTGAAAACAGAAAAAATAGAGAAAATAAATTAATCCAAAGGTAGTTCTTCGAAAACATTAATAAAATCAATTAACTTCTAGCCAGAACGATCAATAAATAGAAAAGAAACAATTTACCAATGTCAGAAATGGAAGGGGAGGCATCATCATACATCCTAGATGACACTAAAAGGAGAGTAAAGGAATACTGTGAGCAACTCTGTGTGTATAAAGATAACAAACTTAGATGAAACAGACAAATTCCTTTGACGATGTGAACTTCTGAAGATCAGTGAAGAAGAAATAAATAACTTGAATATTTCTACTTCTAGTTTAAAAATTGAAGTTGTAGTTTAAAAAATCTTTCCATAAAGAAAACTCCAAGCCGTCATGGCTTCACTGGTGAATTCTATCAAACACTTATGGAAGCAATAAAATCAATTCTGCACAAACACTTCCAAAAATTATAGGAGGGTGGATACTTTCCAATTAATTTTTGAGATTGAGATTATCCTGATTCCAAAACCAGGGAAAGAATTAAACTAGAAATTAGAAAAATACTGATCAATATTTCTTATGAATATAGTCATGAAAATACTCAACAAAAACTGGCAAATTGAATCCAGTGAAGTATAATATATCATGATCAAATAGGATTTATCTTTGAATGCAAGGCTGATTCAACATTTGAAAATCAATCAATATAATTTATGATATCAAGAGAGTAGAGAAGAAAAATTTATATGATGATTTCAATAAATGCAGAAAAAAATCTGGCCAAGATAGAGAAAGCCTCAGCATATCTCTCCCATTGATTACAGTTAAAACTTTTGCACAGAATACAAAAAGCAACTGCCTAAAGATTCTAAAAGTAAAGAATTTATATGATATTCTGGAAAAGAAAAAACTATAGGAACACAAATAGATCAGTTGGTTGTTAGGGGCTGGTAGTGAAAGGAGAGGCTGACTACAAAGAGGCATGAAATAATTTGTGGGTGTAAGGCAACTACTCTATAATGTGATTACAGTAATGATTACATAACTTTTGTCAAAAAGAATGGGATTGTGCATTAAAAAAGGATAACTTGTATTGTATATAAAGTGCACTTCAATAAATCTCACTTAAAAAAGGAAGTTATGGGGCTTCTCTTCAGCTGTATTGGAGAGAATAGGTAGGAAGTCTGGGCTATAGCAAATTTTGAAGACTATTACTATGACAATGCAAGGGACATGGGGAGGTTTTTAAAGAAAGATTAAAAAAAATCATGACCATAATTTAGAGAGAAAATAGTAGCGGTGGCATAAAAAGTGAAGTGTTGTAAGGAAGGATTGGATTCAGAGAAACCGGTTAGAAGACTCTTGCATTGTCCAGGCAAAAGTGATAAATGCCCAAAGTAGGGAAGTTCTCTAGTTAATGAAAGACAACTTTAATGTCTCATTTCTTGTCGTAACATAGCATACTCATTTTAAAGCATATTAGAGATGTCATCATCATGGAAGTGTGAGAGAATCCCTTTGTCTCTCTCCTTCAATCTACAGTGAACCACAATTAAATTAGTAGCTTTGCTACTCAGTAATTGTGTGACTTTGGGCAAATCCACTTATTTGTTCTGAACCTTGGATTTTTCCTCTGTTAAACGGAGGTAATAATGTGCGCATCACAGAGTTGTTGATGAACTAAGATAATGTATACAGAAGAGCTTAGAAAAGTGACATATAGTAGATGTCTAAATATTGGTTAAGTTCAAAACTACACAAGACTAGTTGATACCACACCATTTGGGAAAATATTCAGATTACTAAATTCACTTTTTTTTTTTAAGATTGGCACCCAAGCTAACATCTGTTGCCAATGTTCTTTTTTTTTCCCCCTGCTTCTTCTCCCCAAAGCCCTCCAGTACATAGTTGTATATTCTAGTTGTAGGTCTTTCTGGCTGTGCTATGTGGGATGCTACCTCAGCATGGCCTGACCAGGAGTGCCATGTCCGTGCCCAGGATCCGAACCGGTGAAATCCTGGGCCGCCAAAGTGGAGCACGCGAATTTAACCACTCGGCCATGGGGTGGGCCCTAAATTCACTTTTCATTGGTATGTATAAATAAGTCAGAATTGGAATTTTAGCTCTACGATGACTTTGTTGTAGCTCCAAGGTAATAAAATTGTGCCTTGACTCATTTGTAACTAGAGTAATACTGCACCATATAATTTCATATGAAAATAAAAGCATGAATCTGATCACTCTCTTTAAAGGTAAATACAAATTCAGTATTTATAAATTATACTAATAAAGTTTCCCATTTTATTTGTGAATTACACACTTGTAGTTTAATGTAATTTCATTTGTATTCCTCCTGGTTTCAAAAAGGATATAATATGGCTTGTAATGTTAAATTGTCCATAACCTAATTGGTTTCCTTGTTAAAAATCTGTTGCCAAAATGTTAAAGGCTGAAGTGAGTAAAACTTTTTCTTCACTCTTTGAATATATATTAACATTTTCAGAGCACAACTATCCCTTATGTTTCCTTAAGGTCTTTATCTGAGTACTTATGTTGGTAGTTCATGTTAAATAGCCAAGAGATGATTCAACCTGTGTCAAAAGACCTTGTTTGTGGCAAAAACTATTCTGGCCTAACATCTACTTAAATCACTGTTGCATATAACTACAGAATCTCAAGTCAAACAACCACCAAAATATTGACACAGCAACCAGGAATATTTGGCATTAATAACTTCCCTTCCTCCTTGAATAAGGTAATAATTTAATCAGTAAGTGATACAGTATATACCTATATTTTGCTATACCAGATATCATATTCAAAGGTACTTATCGTTTTGCTATTTCTCATATTACCATTAGATGTTAGATTACAGTTGTCCACTGATTCAATACAATCTGCTTCATTAGATGATAAGTTCTTTTAGCTTATTCCTCCTTTAAAGCAAAAATGGTATTTCTTGCTTTAAATAAATTGGCTTACTGATGCTATACAGATGGCATGGCATCAATTTCCCCTTGTGAGATCATAGTTTCTTTGCATGTAATTTCAGAAGTATGTCAGCAACTTTCTCTAGCATACCTATCCTAATGGTACAAATACCTTGTACAAAATTTTAACACTGCAGATCAGTTCTTTCTCAAAAGAGTTTTAAATTTTTTAAATGAAGCCCCTAAATAATACTTTTGAAGCACAGCTTTCTACAAATAAATTCTGATGTTTAAGAGTGGCAAAGGGCCTTGTGAGAAAATATAATGGGATTTATCTTTAACAGATGCTTCTGCACACTATTCCAGGTTTACCTCAGTTGTAAATTCATAGGCATGTAAAAATCTCTGGAAAATACAGCATTATCCTGAGTTCTTCTACCTAGGAAATGCTGATGATGTTAATCCATGTTCCATTCTCGTGTAAATAATCATGATCACCTAATTCCCACTTCCTGCCATTTCATCAGATAAAATTTAAATGTCATAGTTTATCCATGTGGCCCTAACTTTTGAAGGCAATTTATTTCAAATTCTTGATTTTATAAGTAGAATTTACATAAAACACTCCACCACAGAAGTTGACATGTCTTACTTATCCTAAGAAATTCTAGAAAATAAATGTCTATGACAAGTGTCGTCTGCTGAGATATAATATTGCCTTTTATTAAAATCTACCTCTTTCAAGTCTGTGGCATGTATAGGGACAGCTTCACTGATTAAATATCATTTTTCCCTTGGGCAATGTTAAACACCAAATTTAGTTCAGTAAGATGATGCCATAGAAATAAAAATAGGTAGACTTTTTTTAATGTGAGGAAATTAGGAAAGAGCATTTTAGGCAGAGAGAAAATATATTTGGGGATTGATGAGTAGTTTGGTGTGGCTCAAGCACAAGATGGACGAGTTTCAGTAGCAGAAAATAAAGTTAACAAAGTAAGTTGGAATTTTAATTGGTAGGCAATAAGAAGACAGATGTTTTAAAGACTGTGATGTGATCAGATGTGTATCTTGAGAATCCAGCAAACTACTACTCTACGTCAGACGAAGCATCACTGCAATATGAGTTGCTATAGCCACACCAGACTGTTAATTTAATTCGTGAAGTTGAAATCTCTGGACAATGACTGATGTGTTAGTGAAAAGTATAACCTGAATAATTCAATTCTGGGGGCCAGCCTGGTAGCATAGTGATTAAGTACGTGTGCTCTGCTTCAGTGGCCCAGGGTTCGGGGGTTCAAGTCCTGGGCGTGGACCTACACACTGCTCATCAACCCATGTTGTTGCTGCATCCCACATACAAAACAGGGGAAGACTGGCAACAGATGTTAGCTCAGGGCTAATCTTCCTCATGAAAATAAATAAATAAATAAATAATTCAATTCAATTCAAAATGGTAGAGCTCAGTGATGCAGAGATAGCAAGAGATGTTATCATAACATAGGTAGCAATTTTAGTTCTATTTATGTAAACAAATACTCCCTTGAAACCCCAAAGTTCTTCAATAAAGAACTTAGAATAATTTTTTTAACCTAAGAAATATCAAAAGTGAGGATGAAAAGTTGTATTCCACAACAGTAAAATAACTTCAAATTGACTCCTGCAGTATGTCTGATTTTAAGTAGTACTGACTCTTAAGAAGACTGCTAGAATGAGAAAGCAACAAAACTGAAAATATCAACTTACTACATGTATTTGCTTAGAATCAACTATAGACTAATAGGAAGTTTTTCACTCTGAACAATTACTTTGATTTTGGCAAATTGATATTGAGCTGTCCTTTCGAGTAGTAATTAGACATGGGAATGGTTGCTTTCCTGAAAGTACAACTACTTTATGATTTTAAAAAAAACAAAAGAAAAAGAAGTCACCACTCTAGAGCCTTGCCCTCATTATGCCAGCAGTCTGTTTTTTGTAGGATTCATTAGCTAAGAATGTAGGGTATTTTTTCTTACATTATTGAAGGATTACAAAAAGAATGAAAAGGAGGAGAAGGAGATGGTGAGAGTTCAGTAGAGATTCTGTGTGACACATAATGACAAAAATAATTACTGACTTTGCAGGAAAAATTTGCCAGTCCCTGGCTCAGAAGATAGTTATGTCTTGCCATGACAGGAAGACTTGCATCAAGATCAACTAAAAAGTTTACAGGGTTGTTTAAGAGGGAGCTTATAACAAGCATAAGAATCCCACACACGATTTTTAGGTCTTTTGCTGTAGTTTGCTTCAAGATAGAATGAAAGCCTTTCAGCATATGAATCTCTGACATAAATTATTTCAAAACACTCTCAAAGCGTTCATTTGTAAGCAGGAAGAGTACTCAATTTTTAGGATAAAGTCTTTACTAAATTGTTTAACTCTAGTACTTAAAAATTATATGCTCTGCTCTTATATAGTTTTCAACATCTCAGCCATCACTAGATGATATATTTAGAGGATAGAAAATAGAACAAGGTGAGATTTTTTTTTATCAAATGAATTCTACTGAGGCAAAAAAATATTTTGAGTAAATTTTACCCAGAATCTCTGAAGCATGTAACTGTAAGAATTTAAAAGGAATAAAATATAGCATTCAACCACTGTGCCCCCCAGCACAACTAACAGCATCCTAAGGAAGATAAATGATTGACCTCATTAATATTTAAAGTATAACATCTCTAAATGTGGCATGTTGTAGTAGAAAGAGAATCATCTTTGGGATCATACAAGTGCAGGTCTGATCTAGGCACCACCACTTGTTAGCTACATGATACCAAATTATTTTAAACTCTCTGAGACTCAGTTTCCTCTTCTGTGTAACGGACTCTGTAACACATATCACATAGTTATTTTGAGAATTAACTGAGTTACTTTTTGCGACAAATAAAAGTATTGGCACACAATAGATGCTGATGTTCATAAAAGGTTATTATCTCACGTTTTCTTTTTTCTGTATATAAGGGTGCTCGATACCTGTTTTTAAAAACTCGTGAAACAAAATACAAAGTTGCAAATTTTACAGGAAGAAGTTAAGGAAATAAAAAAATCTAGTATCATTAATTCAATTTTAATATAATAATTCAATAACAATCTGCTTCCTAGTATGATAACCAAGCCACAATACATATAAGAGTTAATAAGAAGAAAGGCTCAGTAAATCATTAACGAAAAGATTAACTACCTTATCCCATGGAGGACAACCTATTACATGATTCCTCACCAACAATTTGAACAGTCTACAAACGTAAAAGCTAGGGAAGACCACGTTTTTTGGTGTAGGGTGATGAAAAGTTTGTTTGTATGTGTTTCTGGGGAGTGGAAGATTGAATAAGATATTCCTTTCATAATATGTAGCAGTCATTTTTTCATAGGAGTATTCAACCATGCTGTCTTCCCTTCAAAAGAAAAATTTACAACATTTTTACTTAAATAAGTTTTTATTCATATTTTATCTATATTTCTTACCCATTAAAAATGGAAATACATGTCCTGACAATTTACAAAGCCACTTTTAACAAACTTTTGGCCTGTTTGCTTAGAATGAAACAGTTTCATTCTAAAAGCAAAGCAATGTTTTTGAAAATGCAGTGCTTTTATATTTTCTATTATATGATTTTATATCCACAAGTTTCAATTAGGCCATTTTATAAATGTCACAGAAATTAATCTAGTGAAGGTTGAGAGGTAAAAACAATGATGTGGGATTAAGACAAATACTAAAATAACAAGTACCTTGGGAGCATGCCTTGGCACAATTGAGGGAACAGGTGATGGCAGCCCTGAGCCTGAGCATGATAGCTTTCCCATCCAGTGGGAGAGCCCACAGTGCTACCATGGTCCCAGGGTGTGGCCCAGGCTCAGACCCAGTGGGAAGGTCCTGGCCACCAAGCACAATGTCCAGCATGACCTAGGAAGAGGTAGTTGTGGAACTGCATGCACAGGTGAACAAGTTCCTGGCTGCCATGAGTGTCCATAGTACTGCTGTGGCCCCAAAGGTGGTAGCATGCCTTAGCAGGAATGTGGGAGCAGGTGGTGGCAGCCCTGAGCCCCTGCTTGATCACTTTCCCATTTGGTGGGACAGCCCTCAGTGCCACTGCAGTTCCAAGGAGTGGCCCAGGCTTGGATGGTCAACAGCTGCCAGGGATTGTGGTGGGCTCAGAATAAACAGCTCCTAATATCCACCAATGGTGGCAAGTGGAACCTGAGATGAGATACTATCACAATGTGAAGGCACAAATCTACTCCAAGTTGTATGAAGAGGTATATTAATATTCAAGACCTGAAGGAAAAAGACAAACACCCAAAAATCAATCCTGAAGGCACAGAAATTTACAATATAAATGACAGAGAATTCAAAATAGCTATCATAAAAAATCAATGTGTTACAAGAAAACTCAGAAAGATAGCTCAATGAAATTAGGAAAAAAACAATGAACAGAGGGAATTCTTAACAAGAGACATTGAAACTATAAAGAAAAATCAATCAGAAATTTTGGACAAGAAAAACACAATGAATGAGATAAAGAAAATCTGGAGTCCTTTAATAACAGAGCTGACATTATGAAAGACTGAATTAGCAATTGAGAAGATGGAAATACAGGAATGCTTCAGATGGAGGAAGAGAGAGAGCAAAGCCTAAAAATAAATCAAGACATTCTCTGAGAAATATCCAACTCAATTAGGAAATGCAACATAAGGATTATAGGTATTCAAGAGGGAGAAGAGGAGAAAGGAGCACAGAGCTTGTTCAAGGAAATAATAGCTGAGAACTTCCCAAACTTGGAGAAGGGGCTGGAATTACAAGTGAAAGAAGCTAGTAGAACTCCTAATTACATCAATGTAAAAAGATCTTCTTCAAGGAATCTATTAGTAAAACTGGCAAAAGTCAATGACAAAGATAAAATATTAATGGAAACAAGTCAAAAGAAAACAACCTAAAAAGGAACCCCTATCAGGCTTTCAGCATATTTCTCAGCAGAAACCTTACAGGCTAGGAAAGAGTGGAATGATATATACAAGATTCTGAAAGACAAAAACTTTCAGCCAAAAATATTTTATCCAGCAAAAGTATCCCTCAGATATGATGGAGAAATAAAAACTTTCCCAGACAAATAAAAGCTGAGGGAGTTCATGGCCATAAGACCCCCCCCACCATACAAGAAATGATCAAGAAGGCCCTCACACCTGAAAAAAGGAAGAAAGAGTTTACACAGTCCTTGAGCAAGGAGATAAATATGCAGAAAAAAATCATAAAATTGCAACTCTATCACAACAGATTAGCAAACAGTTGATTACAACATTAAAGATAAAGGGAAAGAAAACATCAAGAATAAATATAATCACCTCATTTTAACCACAAACTCACAACCCAAAATGGAATAACTTGTGACAACAATAACTTAGAAGGAGAAGAAGAAAGGGATGAAGGCTGCTTAGACTAAGGAAATAAGAGGCTATCAGAAAATGGACTATGTCATCTACAAGATCTTTGATACAAACATTATGGTAACCACCAAACAAAAAATCAGAACAGAGACACCAATGACAAATAAAGACAAAATTGAGTAAACAATCAGAGAGAACAACCAAATTGAATTGACAGTCCAAAATACATGGATGAGGAACAAGGGAAATACAGAAAAACTAGAAAACAAGCGGTAAAATGGTAGCATTAAGCCCTCACATATAATAACCATTCTAAATGTAAATGGATCAAATTGTCTAATCAGAAGACACAGCGTGGCTGGATGGATTAAAATACAAGACCCAACCGTATACTGCCTCCAGGAAACACATCTCAGCTCTAAAGATAAACACAGGCTCAGAGTGAAGGGATGGAGGATGATACTCCAAGGGAAAGGTTAACAAAAGAAAGCAGGTGTTGCCATACTTATATCAGACAAAGTAGACCTCAAAATAGGGCAATGAGAGACAAAGAGTAGCAATATATAATGCTAAATGGGGCACTCCACCAAGAGGACATAATGCTTATAAACACATATGCACCTAACATAGGAGCACCAAAGAACATAAAGCAACTATTAACTGACCTAAAAGGAGATAATAACAGCAACACAATAATAGTAAGGGATATTAACACCCCACTTACATCTATGGATATATCATCCATACAGAAAGTCAACAAGGAAATAATGGAATTAAATGAAAAACTAGACCAGATGGACTTAGTAGATATATATAGAACACTTCATCTCAAAACAGCAGAATATACATTCTTCTAAAATGTGCATGGAACATTCTCAGGGATAGACTATATATTGGGAAACAAAGCAAGCCTCAATAAATTTAAGAAGATTGAAATAATATCAAGCATCTTTTCCAACTACAGTGCTGTGAAACTAGAAATTAACTACAAGAAGAAAGCTAGGAAAGGGACAGAGATGTGGAGACTAAACAACGTGCTATGGGACAACCAATGTATCATTGAAGAAATTAAAGGAGAAATCAAAAAATACCTAAAGACAAATTAAAATTAAAATACACCATACCAACTCATAAGGGATGCAGCAAAAGCGATCCTAAGAGAGAAATTCATACCATTACAGGCCCAATGTAACAAACAAGAAAAATCTCAAATAAGCAATCTTAACTACACCTAAGAAAACTAGGACAAGAACGAATAAAGCCCAAAGTCAGTAGAAGGAGGGAAATAATAAAAATTAGAGCAGAAATAACTGAAATAGAGACTAAAAAACAGTAGAATTGATCAATGAAACCATGAGCTAGTTCTTTGAGAAGGTAAACAAAATTGACAAACCCTTAGCCAGACTCACTAAGAAAAATAGAGAATGCGCAAATAAATAAAATTAGAAATGAAAGAGGAGAAATTATGACAGATAGCACAGAAATACAAAGGATTATAAGGGACTACTATGAAAAGATACATGCCAACAATTGGACAATCTAGAAGAAATGGATAAATTCTTAGACTTATACAACGTCCCGAAACTGAATCAAGAAGAAATTGAGAATGTGAATAGACCAATCACAAGTAAAGAGATTAAAACAAGAATCAAAAGCCTACCAAAAAGTAAAAGTCCAGGACCAGATGGCTTCTCTGGAGAATTCTACCAAAGATTCAAAGAAGACTTAGTATCTATCCTTCTCAAAATATTATAAAAAGTGAAGAAGATGGAACACTCCCTAACACATTCTATGAAGGCAACATCACCCTGAACCCAAAGCCAGACAAAGACAACAGAAAGAATGAACATTACATGCCAATATCATGATGAAAATAGATGCAACAAAATATTGGCAAATCAAATATAGCAATACATTAAATACACCATGATCAAGTGGGATTTATATCAGGGATGCAGGGATGGTTCAGCATCTGCAAATCAATCAATATGATACACTATATTAACAAAATGAAGAATAAAACTTACATTATCATCTCAACAGACACAGAGAAAGCATTTGACAGGATCCAAAATACATTCATGATAAAAACTCTGAATAAATTGGGTATAAAAGGAAATTAGCTCAACATAATAAGGCCATATATGACAAACACACAGCCAACATAATACTCAGTGGGGAAAAAATGAAAGCCATCCCTTTGAGAACAGGAACAAGACAATGGTGTCCACTCTCACTACTCTTATTCAACATAGTACTGGAGGTTTTGGTCACAGGAATTAGGCAGGAAAAAAACCAAAAGGTATCTGAATTGGCAATGAAGAAGTGAGACTCTTGCTGTTTGCAAATGACATGATTTTATATATAGAAACCCCTAAAAATTCATTGGAAAAGTATTAGAAATAATCAACAACTACAGCAAAGTTGCAGGGTACAAAATCAACTTACAAAAATCAGTTGTATTTCTATACTCTAATAGCAAACTAATAGAAAGAGAACTCAAGAGTAAATTCCCATTTACAACTGCAACAAAAAGAATAAAATATCCAGGAATAAATTTAACCAAGGAGGTGAAAGACCTATACAATGAAAATTATAAGACATTGTTGAAAGAAATCAATGATAACATAAAGAAATGGAAAGATATTTCATGCATATGAAATGGAAGAATAAACATAGTTAAAATATCCGTACTACATAAAGCAGTCTACAGATTCAGTGCAATCCCAACCAGAACCCCAGTGACATTCTTCATGGAAATAGAGCAAAGAATCCTAAAATTCATATGGGCCAACAAAAGACTCTGAATAGCTAAAGCAATCCTGAGAAAAAAGAGCAAAGCTGGAGGCATCACAATCCCTGACTTCAAAATATACTACAAAGCTATAAGTAATCAAAACAACATGGTACTGGTACAAAAACAGACCCACAGATCGATGGAACAGAATTGAAAGCCCAGAAATAAAGCCACACATCTATGGACAGCTAATCTTAGACAATGGAGCTAAGAGTATATAATGGAGAAAGGAAAGTCTCTTCAATAAATGGTGTTGGGAAAACTGGACAGCCAAATGCAAAAGAATGAGAGTAAACCATTCTCTTTCACCACATACAAAAATTAACTGAAAATAGATTAAAGACTTGAAGTTAAGACATGAAACCATAAAACTCCTAACAGAAACTATAGGCAGTACACTCTTTGACATCAGTCTTAGAAGGATCTTTTCTAATACCATATCTACTCTGGCAAAGGAAATAAAAGAAAAAATAAACAAATGCAACTTCATCAGACTAAAGAGCTTCTGCAAGGCAAAGGAAACCAGGCCAAAATGAAAACACAACCCACTAACTGGTAGAAAATATTTGCAAATCATATATCTGATGAGAGGTTAATCTCCAAAATATATAAAGAATTCACACAACTCAGCAACAAGAACAAAAACAACCAGATCAAAAAGTGGGCAGAGGATATGAACAGACATTTTTCCAAAGAAGATATACAGATGGCCAACAGGCACATGAAAAGATGTTCAACATCACTAATCATCTGGGAACTGCAAATCAAAACTACATTGAGATATCACCTTACATCCATTAGAATGGCTATAATCACCAAGACAAAAAATAATAAATGTTGGAGAGGATATGGAGAAAAGGGAACCCTCATACACTGCTCCTGGGAGTGTAAACTGGTGCAGTCACTGTGGAAAACAGTATGGAGATTTCCCAAAAAATTGAAAATAGGATTACCATGTGACCCAGCTTTCCCATGACTGAGTATTTATCCAGAGAACCTGAAATCAACAATTCAAAGAGACTTAAACACACCTATGATCATTGCAGTATTATTCACAATAGCCAAGACGTGGAAGTAACCCAAATGCCCATCAACTGATGAATGGATAAAGAAGATGTGCTGTATATATACAACAGAATACTCCTCAGCCACAAAAAAAAGACAAAATCTTCCCATTTGCAACAACATGGATGGACCTCGAGGGTATTATGTTAAGCAAAATAAGCCAGACAGAGAAAGACAAAAACCGTATGATTTCACTCATATGTGGAAGATAAACAAATACATGGACAATGAGAACAGATTAGTGGTTACCAGAAGGGAAGTGTTTTGGGGGTTTGGCATAAGGGGTAAAGGGGCGCAAATATATGGTGACTAACAAATAATAATGTACAACTGAAATTTCACAGTTATAAACTATTATGACCTCAATAAAATTTTTAAAAAATTACAAGCACCTTGGGTTTTATGATATCACTAAGGAGCCAAATTTTCTAAAGGCTATCTTTCTTCTAGAACCAACTTCTACTATAGTTTACTGACAATTTGCCAAGCTCCAATAAAATTCTTAACAAGTACCTAAATCCAATGTTTCATGTTATATTCTTTATTATCCTACCCCATGCCTTTCACTAAGCAAATTCCAGCATAAGGAATGCTACTATAACCCCATTGTCATGCAACATCATTCTTTACTTTAGAAAGGAGTATCAGGTCCATATTGTCCTCAAAGTTTTTCAAGAATAGCATCATTTGTTCTAGAAATTGCTAAGCAAGAAAATCATTGCCCTGTTCATAATATTTATAATTATTTTATTCATCTTTGTCTACTGATATGCATTGAATATTCAGATGTCTTCTCTACCAGGATTATAAACAACTTGAGGGTAGGCATCAAGCCCTAAAACCACGTGAGAGCTTTTTTCTGAAAGACTATATGAATATTTTCAAAGATATTGCCTCAGAACATGTATGAATTTAACTGACAATACGGCTACTCACACAAACTAAAGCAATATTTGACTTAACCAGCTGACATATTTCATGGATTTATTGTATTTTATCTTTGATGGTTCACAAAGAGTAGTATTTTTAGTTGTAGGATATTTTTCCTTTTTCTTTTTTTTTTTGGAGGAAGATTAGCCCTGAGCTAACATCTGCCCCTAATCGTCCTCTTTTTGCTGAGGAAGATTGGCCCTGAGCTAACATCCATGTCCGTCTTCCTCTACTTTATATGTGGGACACCTGCCACAACATGGCATGCCAAGTGGTGCGTAGGTCCACACCCGGGATCCGAACCAGTGAATCCCAGGCCACCAAAGCAGAACGTGCGAACTTAACTGCTGTGCCACCGGGCTGGATATTTTTAAACAGTAATTTTAAAGATACAAACTGCTCTGATTGTGTTTAGGAAATCCTTCTGATTTTTCTCATCATTTCTAGTTCATCAAGCAATGAATGCTTTTATACCAACCTAGTTTTGTATTTTCTACCATTAAAAAATACCTTCATCTTTTATGTATTTAAACATATGTATCTTTCATGTTTGGAATTCTATCACTCAATTATACAGATCTAGAGATCACTGTGGACACCAGTCAAATATGTTCCTACAGTCTAAATAGGGCCAACACAATGGACAGCAGTAAAAAGGTTTTGCATTAAAAAAACATAAAGCATCCTCCTCCTATCACACAAATTCATCAACAACTACAAAGTGTGCTGTTTTGGTTATTGTTCTTCTGCGTCCAAAACATAATGTGATTAAGTGGGTACAGGGAAGCCACAAGGATCAAGGGTATAACACAGAGGAGATAAGAACAAACATTGTGTTGGTACTGCTTTTCATGAAAAGACTCAATAAGTGTTTAATAAATTGAATTGGAGTTTATAAAATCACAGAATTATGAAAAAGATGAACAAGTCAAAAATGGGAAAAATTAATCCATGGTGATAGAAATCAGAAGAATGATTGCTTTTGTGGAGGAGAAAATTAACTGGAAAGGGGCACAAGAAAATTTGGGGAGTAAAGGAAATGTTTCACTGGGGTGTTAGTAACATAGGTGTATACATTTGTCAAGACTTGTTGAACGTAAAATCTGTGCATTTTACTGTATGTAATTTTGCCTTACTAAAAAAAACAAAAAGGAAATGTTCAATAGACTGAACACGTACTATTCACCAATATACATGTTCCAGGTCATTGGATCATTCTCTTGAAATTTTATTAAACAATAATTTTCAGGACAAATAAAAGAAAGTACTAGTAAGTGTGAGCTAGGCAAGGTACATGGGGCATGGGGCACAATATACAGCATAGCTTGGAAATACAAACATTATTCTCTTAACTTTGAAAGCTCTGGATCTATTTCACAATGAAGGGGAGAACACATTGATATTGAAAACAATTTATTTTCTCTTAGATTCAATTAGCATTATGCTAGATCCTTTAAAGTTTCTGATCTGCGACCTCTCTTTCTCCACAAACTATTCTCCACATGAAAAGTTATTATCCCATCTATTCTCCCATAAACACTATTTAGAACTTCTGGTAGAGTTTACAACTAAATACTAAGCAGGTAATTCCAGGAAGATTGGGTTTAGTCATTTTGTGAAATTCTCCACAAATGGAATGTTAGAAAAGAAACGTTATAGACTTGAAAATTGTCCAGGAGATAGCTACCATAATGAATAAAGCAGCGGGCAATAATTCTTATAGAGAAGACCTAAAGATTCTGAATATTCTTAATTGTAATATAAAATGATGGAGCTAGAGTACAATTTCTAAAGCATTAAGTATTTTGACACAATTTTTTGAAGTTTCCCTAAATTAAAACAAAATCCTGACTATAAAGGCTGTGATACACTTTACAAAATGCTACTCTCAAAGAAGGGCAATTACCTCCTCTGTAAATGTTTAAAATTGGAGAAAAGAATTCCATGTCTAGAATGTTCAAAATATGGTATTTGAAGACATAGAATGTGATGATTTCTAGTGGGACCTCAGCTTCATGATTCAGTAATTCTAGTATATAAAACTGAATTTCTAAGTGCAGAAAACTTTACAGAGAAAGACATTTGCTACTGAAAGATTATACTTTAATACTGAAAATATATTGAGATATAGTAAATTATTTTAAGTCCCTTATCACACTAAAACCATTTGTTGCCAAACCTATCCTGTCTCCTTTTACTCTAAGAAGACTTAGAAACAATTTTACATCCTAATTTTTTCATCATACCAAATTCACTTAACTGTAAATAATTATATACCCTCATTAATCCTTATAAATAATATTTATTTTTGAGAATTAGAATTTATAGTGTAATTTAATATCTTCATTTTTGTTTCAATTAAATGACTCTAAAGCACATTTAAAATAGATCACATGGGCTAATGATATATAAACAAATAAATTTTGAGATAAATAATCAGGAAGCAGATTTAAAAATAGGAAAAAAGTAAATATACAATTCACGCAAAAAGAAAACTGCTCTTAAATATATGAAAATATGTTCAAGTTCACTCATATTTAGAGAAATGCAAACTAAAACAACACTGAAATACCATTTATTACATATCAGACTGGTGAAAATTTAAAACCTTTAACAAATTCTCTTGGTGAAGTTGTGTGAAAACAGCACTTTCATATGCTGTTGATGGGAAAGGAAACAAGTACAGCATTTCAGGAGGGGAATTTGGCAATATTTAAGAAAATTTCATATGTGCTTAGCCTTTCAGCCAGCAATTTCATTTATAGGAATTTTCCCTGAAAATATACATTCAATGTTATGAAAATACATATGCACAAAGTTATTCTTTGCAACATTGTAATTCTAAAATATGAGGAAAAAATACATGAAGGAGTGGTTGAATAAACTTTGGTATATCTTCAAAATGGATTAATATGCAGCTGTAAAATATGAATGAAAAATAGCTCTATGAACATATACTGACCGAGGAGTTTCCAGAATATGTTGTTAAGTGAAAAAGGCAACATCCAGAGAGTATCCAAGATATGCTAAATTTCATAAGGAAGATTTATAAGGAAATAAACACATATCTGTCACTTTATGCAAGAGGAAATACAGGAAGGACAAGCCAGAAACTAAAGAGATGAGTTACCTAACGTGGGCGAAGTGAGAATGGGATGGAAGTATTGGGGAAGGTGAAAATGTTTGAAGGGATTAGGTGGAGGTTAGTGATGCATCTCTGAGGATGACTTTGTATATAGTATTGACTTTCAGAAAAATGTTAACATTTCAAAAATACCAAAAGTAGATAAAGGATTGAAATCAACCAGAATGTGGGGGAACCCAAGATGGGCTATAAACGGTAAAAGAAGAAATTAATTGTGCTACCAATGAGTAATATAACCACAATGAAGGGAGCGGAGAAGTAAAGAATCTAAGTAATATTGGAAAATAGTATCATGATTAAACGGAATAAGGATAATGACAAAAAGAACTATACACAAATATTGTTCTCTAGTTTTTAAGATCTTTTTTTAATTTTGATTTTATTTCAACGCCATTGAGGAGACATAATTCAAGTATTGTAAAATTTATCCATTAAAAGGGTACAATTCAATGAGATTACTAAACAGATTTGTCATCACAGAGTTGTACAATCATCACAATCTAATTTCAAAACATTTTCATCACCCCAAAAAGAAACACTATACCTATTAACAGTCATCTTTACCCTCCCACCCAGCTCTAGGCAACCACCAATCTATTTTCTATTTCTACTGATTTACCTATTTTGTACATTTCATATAAACTGAACCATGTGATATGTGGCTTCTATCACTTACCATAGTGTTTTTAAGGTTCATCAATTTTGTAGCAAGAATCAGTACCTCATTCCTTCTTACGGTCTTTATACATTTTTATAGCTGCTGCGTGTGCATGCACACACACGCACTGTTTAACCACTTATCAGTTAATGGAATTTTGGGTTGTTTCCTTTTTGACAAACAAATAATGTTGTTTTGGACAATTGCATGCAAATATTTGAGTGGACATATGTTTTAATTTCTCCTAGGTATATACTTAGGAGTAAAATTTCTGGATCATATGGTAACTCTATGTTTAACATTTTGAGGAACTGCCAGATATTTTACAAAGCAGCTACATTTTACATTCCCCCCAGCAGTGGATGATGGTTCCAACTTTTACACATCTTTGTCAACACTTGTTATTGTCTGTCTTTCTGATTTGGAACATTCTATTGGGTGTGAAGTTTTATCTCATTGTCGTTTTTATTTGCTTTCCCCTGATGGATAATGATGTTGAGCATCTTTCTAACGTGCTTGCTGGCATTTTTATATCATCTTTGGAGAAATATCTTCAGATCCTTAATCCATTTTTAAATTGGTTTATTAGTCTTTATATTACTAAATTGCAAGATTTCTTCATATATTCTGGATAAAGTTGCCTTATCTAATATATCTTTGTGCATATTTTCTCCCATCTGTGTGTTGTCTTTTCACCTTTTTGATGGTATCATTTGCAGCAATGTTTTTAATTTTGATAAGGTTTCATTTGTCTTTTGCTGTTGGGGTGGTTGTTTGTGCCTTTGGTATTGTATTTAAGAAACCATTGCCTAGCTCAAGGTCATCAAGACTTATTCTTCTGCTTTCTTCTAAGAGTTTTATAATTTTAGCTCTTTTTCAGATCTATGATACATTTTGAGTAAACTTGTGTATATTTTGTAAGGTAGGATCCAACATCATTCTTTTGTATGTGGCTATCCAATTGTTGCAGCACCATTTCTTGAAAAGACGATCCTTTCCCCCATTGAATGAATTTAGAACGCTTGGTGAAAATCAGTTGAGCAAATATGTATGGCCTTATTTCTAGATTCTCAATTGGATCCCATTGGTTTATGCGTCTAGCTTTATGCCAGTACCACAATGGCTTGATTACTGTAGATTTATAATAAGATCTGAAACAGGGAAGTGTGAGTCCTTCCCTTCACTCTTCTTTCTTCAGATTGCTTTGGCTAGTCTATACTGCTTGCATTTCCATATACATTTTAGGATCAGCTTGTCAATTTCTACAAAAAAGCTAGCAGCTTGGGTTTTACTAGAGATTGCATTGAATCTGTAGATCAATTTGGGAATAATGCTATCTTAACATAAAGTATTTTGGTGAATGAATATGGGACTTTATTTCATGTATTTAGATAATTCTTAATTCATTTCAATAATGTTTTGTAATTTTCAGAGTACAAGACTTTCACTTAATTTGTTAAATTTTTCCTTAGTATTTTATTTTGTCGATGTTTTGTAAACAGGATGCTTTTGTTAATTCAATTTTTGAATTGTTCATTGCTGTTGTATAGAAACAAAATGGATTTTTAAACTATAATGTCCCTCTCTGTTTGTGAGAATTCTTTGCTCTGAAGTCTACTTTACCTGATACTAAATAGCCACTTCTGCTTTCCTTTGATTAATGTTTGCATGATACATCTTTTTTCCATCCTTTTACTTTTAGTTCGCCTGTATCATTATCATTGAAGTAAGTTTCTTGAAGATATCAGATAGTTGGCTTATGTTTTCTAATCCATTCTGCCAATCTCTATCTTTTAACTATTAATCTCTGTCTCATAGACTATTTACATTTAATATAATTATAGATATGTTAATATTTGTCTGCCATTTTATTGTTTATTATTTGTTTTGTTTTTCTTTCTCTGGTTGCTTTTTTTTCTTCCTCTAAGTTATTTAAACATTTTTTAGAATGCCGTTTTGATTTATTTTCATATTTTTGAGTATCTACTTTCATATAAATTATTTTAGTGGCTGGTTTTGGCACTGTATCATACATATAGTAGTATATACATATGACGTATATTCTATACATAAGTTAGTTTTTGTTATCATTTCACCATTTTGAGTGAAGTATACAAATCTTACCTCTTTCTATGTCTTTTTACCCTCCCCAATTTATAACTTAGCTTTCTTTAATGTTTTATCTACATACATTTAGAACCACTCAACTAGTAGTATAATATTGCTTCAACCAACAAACGTAGTCTGGAAAACTCAAGAGTAGAAAGAAAGCATATTTTATTTACCAATATTTTTGCTTACTACTTTGTTTTCTTTCTTGATGTTCCAAGGTTACTTTTATTTATCATTTCCTTTTTGTTTAGAGAACTTCTTTCAGCCATTCTTTTAGGGTAGGTCTGCTGGTAACAAATTCTCTTAGTTTTCATTCATCTGAGAATGTATTTTCCCTTAATTTCTGAAGAATATTTTCTCTGGGTATATAATTGTGGGTTGAAAGTTCTTTACACTCTGCACTTGAAAAATATTGTGCCATTTCCTTCTCATCTTCAAAGGTTTCTGATAAGAAATCTTCTGTCACTCAAAATGTTTTTCACCTTTAGGTAAGATTTGGTTATTTTTCCCCTCTCTGGAGGCTTTCAAGATTTTGTCTTTGTCTTTAATTTTCAGAACTTTAAATATGATGTGTCTTACTCTGGATTTTTTGAGTTTATTCTGTTTGGGGTTTTCTCAGTTTCCTGTATCTGAAGGTTTATGTCTTTTGCCAAATCTGGGAAGTTTCCAGCCATTATTGCTTGTAATACTTTTTCAGCCCCGCTCTCTTTCTCCTCTGCTTCTGAATTCTGATGATAGTAATGTTAGACATTTTATTAAAATCTCATGGGTCCCTAAAGCTCTGTTCATTTTTTTTTCCAGCCTGTTTTCTCTGGTTTTTATATTGGGTGATTTCTGTTGTTTTATCTACAAGTTCACTATTTCTTTCCTCTGTCCTCTCTATTCTGCTGTTAAACCTATGCACTTATCTTTTTATTTCAGTTATTTTATTCTCCAGTTGTAAAATTTACATGAGATTCTTCTCTATATTTTCTATTTCTTTGCTGAGATTTTCTGTTTCTTTGCTGATGCTTTCTATTTTTCATTTGTTTCAAGCATGTTTGTAATTGCCATTGAAGTGTTTTTACATAGCTGTGTTAAAGTTTTTGTCAGACAATTCAAACATGTCTGTCATCTTGGTGTTGGCATCTATGGATTTTTTTCATTCAATTTGAAATCTTCCTGAATCTTGGTATCTTAAGTTATTTTCAATTGAAAGCTGAACATTCTCATATAATGTTGTGAGACTCTGGATCTTATTTAAACTTTCTGTTTTAGCTGATTTCATCCGACACGACCATGGGAGAGGAATGGAAGCAGAGTCTTATTTGCCAGGTTTATGTGGAAGTCCAGCTTCCCCAGTCATCTTCCATTGATACCTCAGGGTGAGGGGGCTGCTTGCTACTGTCAGGCAGGAGTAGTTCATCTAATCATATGGCCTCTCCTGATGGTGTGGTATTGTGGCTTTATTACTGTCAGATGATGGTGTAATTCTTAATCCTCCAGTAAGCCTCCTCTGATACAACCCAGTGAAGAGTAGGAGGAGCACCTTAATACTGCCAGATGGAAGTACATGTCCAGGCTTCCCATGTGGTATTCGCTAACTCTGCTAAGGGAGACTAGTTACCAGTTGGAGGAGATCCTGCTCCCTATTTGTTTATCTCTGACACCACCATTGTGAGGGTTTACCATTCTAACAGGTGTGAAGTGATATCCCATTGTGGTTTTGATTTACATTTGCCTGATAATTGATGATGTAGAACATCTTTTCATTTACCTGTTGGTCATTTGTATATCTTCTTTGGAAAAATGTCTATTCAAATCTTCTGCCCAATTTTTAATCAGACTTTTTTTGTTATTGAGGTCTTGGAATTCTTTATATATTTTAGATATTAGCCCCTTATTAAACACATGATTTACAAATATTCTTCCCATTCTGTAGGCTGCCTTTTCATTTTATTGTTTCCTTTGCTGTACAAAAGCTTGTTAGTTTGATGTAGTCCCACTCTATTTTTCTTTTGCTTTGGTGTCAGATTCAAAAAATCGTCAACAAGACCTATGTCAGGGAGCTTACTGCCTAGGTTTTCTTTTACGAGTTGTATGGTTTCATGACTTATGTTCAAGTCTTTATCCATTTTGAGTTAATTTTTGTGTATGGTGTAAGATAGTGGACCAGTTTCATTCTTTTGCATGTGGCTATCTAATTTTCCGAGCACCATTTATTGACGATACTGTCTTTCCCTCATTGTATATTCTTGGTTTCTTTGTCACAAATTAATTGACTATATATGTGTAGGTTTATTTCTGAGATTTCTATTCTGTTCCATTGATCTATATGTCTGTTTTTATTCCAATACCATACTGTTTTGATTACTGTATCTTTGTAATACAGTTTGAAATCATGGGGCTTGATGCCTCGAGCTTTGTTCTTCTTTCTGAAGATTGTTTTGACTATTTGAAGTCTTTTATGGTTCCATACAAATTTCAGGATTTTTTTCTACTTCTGTGCAAAATCCCATTGGAATTTTGATAAGAATTGCATTGAATCTGTACATTGCTTTGCATAGTGTGAACATTTTAACAATGTTAATTCTTCCAATTGATGAGCATGGAATATCTTTCCATTTACTTGTTTCTTCTTCAATTTCTTTCATTAATGTCTCCTGGTTTTCAATATCTATGTCTTTCACCTCTGTGATAAAATTTATTCCTGGGTATTTTATTCTTTTTGATGCAATTGTAAATAGGATTGTTTTCTTAATTTCTCTTTCTATACTTATTAATATTGTACAGAAATGAAAAAGATTTTCACACGTTGATTTTGTATCTTGCAAATTTACTGGATTTGTTTATCAGTTCTAACAGTTTTTTTTTTAGATAGTTTAGGGTTTTCTATATACAATGTTATGTCACCTGCAAATAGTGACAATTTTCCTTCTTCCTTTCCAATTTGGATGACTTTTCTTTCTTTTTCTTGCATAATTGTTCTGGCCAGGACTTCCAATACTATGTCAAAATAAAGTGGCAAGAGTGGGCATCATTGCCTTGTTTCCAATCTTAGAGGAAAAGCTTTCAGCTTATCACTGATGAGTATGTTATCTGTAAGTTTGTCATACATGGCCTTTATTATGTTGAAGTACATTCCCTCTACACACACATAGTCGCAAATTTTTATCATAAATAGATGTTGAATTTTGCTCTGCATCTGCATTTATTGAGGTGATCATAAAATTTTTATACTTTTTATTTTGTTAATGTGGTATATCACATTGACTGATTTGCAGATGTTGAACCATCCTGGCATCCCTGAAATAAATCCCACTTGATCATAGTGTATGATCCTTTTAATGTACTGTTGAATTTGTTTTGCTAACATTTTGTTGAAGATTTTTGCATTTATGTTCATCATGGATATTAGCCTGTAGTTGTTTTTTTTTTCTTGTGGCATTCTTGTCTGGTTTTGGTATCAGGGTAATGCTGGCCTCATAAAATGAGTTTGGAAGAATTTCCTTTTCTTCTATTATTTTGGAAGAGTTTGAGAAGTATTGATATTAATTTTTCTTTGAATGTTTTGCAGAATTCACTATTGAAACCATCTGGTTCTGGGCTTTTGTTTGTTGAAACAGTTTTGATCACTAATTCAATCTCCTTACTCTGTTAGTCTATTCACATTTTCTATTTCATCATGATTCACTCTTCATGATTCTTCAACTCAGGTTTATGTTTCTAGGAATTTATCCATTTCTTCTTGGTTGTCCAATTTGTTAGCTTATAAATGTTCATAGCAGTCTCTTATAATCCTTTGATTTCTGTGGTATCAATTGCAATATTTCCTATTTCATTTCTGGTTTCATTTATTTGAGTCCTCTCTTTCTCTTGGTAAGTCTAGCTAAAGCTTTGTCAATTTTGTTTATCTTTTCAAAGAACAAGCTCTTAGTTTCATTGATCTTTTTTATTAGCTTTTTATTCTCTATTTCATTTATTTCTGCTCTAATCTTTATTTCCTTCCTTCTACTAACTTTGGGGTTTGTTCGTTCTTCTTTTTCTGGTTCCTTAAAAAGTGAAGTTAGGTGGTTTATTAGAGACTTGTTTTGTTTCTTGAGATAGGCATTTACTGGGATGAACTTCCCTCTTAGAACTGCTTTTGCAGCTTCTCATAAATTTTGCTATGTTACATTTCCATTTTCATTTATCTCAAGGTATTTTTTGATTTCTCCTTTGACCCATTGGTTGTTCAGTAGAATGTTGTTTAATCTCCACATTTGTGAATTTTCCAGCTGTCTTCATGTAATTAATTTCTAGTTTTATAGAAAAGATGCTTGATATAATTTCAATCTTAAATTTATTGACTTGTTTTGTGGCCTAACATATGATCTATCTTGGAAAATACCCCATGTGCACTTGAGAAAAATGTGTTTTCTATCTTTTTGATGAAATGTTCTGTAACTATCTTTTAAGTCCATCTGATATATCATGTCCTTTAAGGCCAGTGCTTCCTTATTGATTTTCCATCTGGATGATCTATCCATTGATGTAAGTGGGGTACTAAAATACTCTACTATTATTGTATTGCTATATATTTCTCCCTTTATCTCTTTTAATAATTGCTTTATATATTTAGGTACTCCTGTGTTGAGTGCATAAATATTTAAAAATGCTATATCTTTTTGTTGGATTTATCCATTTATCATTATGTAATGCCTTTCTTTGTCTCTTATTACAGTCTTTGTTTTAAAGTCTATTTTGTCTGATGTAAGTATAGCTACTAAAACTTTCTTTTGATTTCCCTTTGCATGGAATATTTTTTCTATCCCTTCACTTTCAGTATGTGAAAGTGAACTCCTTACATATAAAGTGATTCTCTTGCAGGAAGCATTTAGATGGATCTTGCTCTTTTATCCATTCAGCCACCTGATATCTTTTGATTGGAGATTGTAATCCATTTACATTTAGTGTAATTACTGATAGGCATGTATTTATTGCCATTTTTTTCATTGTTTTCTGGCTGTTTTTGTAATTTCTCTTTTCTTCTCTTGCCCTGTTGCTTTGTGATTTGATGACTTTCATTAGCAGTCTGCCTATATTCCTTTCTCTTTATCTTTTGTGTATTTACAACAGGTTTTTGCTTTGTGTTTACCATGATGTTTACATATAACAGCTCATATCTATAGTAGTCTATTTTACATTGATAACAATTTAAGTTTGATCTCATTGTAAAGCTCAACATTATTACTCTCCCACACAATTTTTGTTTTCTTTTTTTTAAGCTATTTTATTGAGCTCATATTGGCTTATAACATTGTGTACATTTTAGGTGTACCTTATTATATATGAGTTTCTGTATATACTGCATTGTGTTCACCACCGATAGTCTACTTTTTATCCATCACCATACATAAGTGCCTCTTAACCTCTTTTGCCCTCCTCTCATCTCCTTCCCCTCTGGTAACCACTAATCTCTTCCCTTAATCCATGTGTTTATCTTCCACATATAACTAAAATCATACAGTGTTCGTCTTTCTCTGTCTGGCTTATTTTACTTAGCATAATGCCCTCAAAGTCCATCCATGTTGTTGAAAATAGCACAATTTTGTCTTTTTTTTATGGCTGAGTAGTATGCCATTGTGTATATATACCACATCTTCTTCATCCATTCACCAATTGATTGGCACTTGAGTGGCTTCTACATCTTGGCCATTGTGAATAATGCTACAATAAACATATGGATGCATAAATCTCTTTGAATAGTTGTTTTCATGTTCTATGGAAAAGTATCCAGTGGGATAGCTGGGTCATATGGTATTTCTATTTTTAATTTTTTGAGAAATCTACATACTGTTTTCCATAGTGGTTGCACCAGTATGCATTCCCACCAGTAGTGCATGAGGGTTCCCTTTTCCCCACATCCTCTCCAACATTTGTTATTTCTTGACTTATTAATCATAGTAATTCAGACAAGTGCGAGGTGATATCTCATTGTAGTTTTGATTTGTATTTCCCTGATGATTATTGATGTTGAACATCTTTTCATGTTCTTGCTGGCCATCTGTACATCTTCTTTGGCAAAATGCCTGTTCAGGTCCTCTGCCCATTTTTTGATCAGGTATTTTTGTTGTTATTGAGTTGCTATGAGTTCTTTATATATTTTGGAAATTAACCCCTTGCCAAATATATGATTTGCAAATATTTTTCTCCCAGTCAGTGGGTTGTATTTTCATTTTCTTCATGGCTTCCTTTACCTTGCATAAGTGTTTTAATCTGATGTAGCCCCATTTGTTTATTTTTTCCTGTGTTTCCCTTGCCTGAGTAGACATGGTATTCAAACAGATGTTGCTAAGACTGATGTCAAAGTGTGTACTGCCTATATTATCTTCTAGGAGTTTTATGTTTTCAGGTCTTACAATCAAATCTTTAATCCATTTTGAGTTAATTTTTCTTGTCATGTAAGATAATGGTCTACTTTCATTGTTTTGCATTTGGCTGTCCAGTTTTCCCAACACCATTTGTTGAAGACACTTTCCTTTCTCCATTGGATGTTCTTGGCTCCTTTGTCAAAGATGAGCTGTCCATGGATGTGTGGGTTTTTTTCTGGGTTTTCAATTCTGTTCTATTAATCTGTGTGTCTGTTTTTCTGCCAGTCACATGCCGGTTTGATTAGTACTGCTTTGTAGAATATTTTGAAGTCAGGGATTGTGATGCCTCCAGTTTTGTTCTTTATTCTCAGAATTGCTTTGGCTATTTGGCATCTTTTGTTGTTCCATATAAATTTTAGGATTCTTTGTTCTATTTCTATGAAGAATGTCATTGGGATTGTGATTGGGATTGCATTGAATTTGTAGATTGCCTTACATAATATGGACATTTTATCTATGTCTATTTTCCCAATCCTTGAGTGTGTAATATCCTTTCATGTCTTTATGTCTTCTTTGATTCTCTCAATAATGTCTTATAGTTTAGCGTGTATAGGTCTTTCACCTCCTTGGTCAAATTTATTCTTAGGTATTTTATTCTTTTTGTTGTGATTGTAAATGGGATTATTTCTGACTTCTCTTTCTACTAGTTCATTATTAGTGTATAGAAATGCAGCTGATTTTTTTGTGTCAATTTTGTACCCTTAACTTTTGTTTTACTTGTTGATTATCTCTTATAGCTTTCTGGTGGCTCCTTTGGGATTTTCTGTATATGGAATCATATCATCCACGAACAGTGACACTTTTACTTCTTCATTTGCAATTTGGATCCCTTTTATTTCTTTTTCTTGTCTAATTCTCTGGCCCAAACTTCCAGTACTATGGTGAACAAGAGTGGTGAGAGTGGGCACACTTGTCTTGTTCCTGTTCTCAGATGGACGGCTTTCAATTTTTCAAAGTTAAGTATGATGTCTGCTGTGGGTTTGTCATATATGCCCTTTATTATGTTGAGGTACTTTCCTTCTATACCCATTTTATTCAGAGATATTATGATAAATGGATGTCGGATCTTGTCAAATGTTTTCTCTGAATCTATTGAGATGATTGTGTGATTTTTATTCTTCATTTTGTTAATGTTGTGTATCACATTGATTGATTTGCAGATGTTGAACCATCCCTACATCCCTGGAATAAATCCCACTTGATCATGATGTAAGATCCTTTAATGTACTGTCATGTTTAATTTGCTACTATTTTGTTGAAGGTTTTTTAATCTAGGTTCATCAGTGATATTGGCCTGTAATTTTCCTTCTTTGTGTTGTCCTTGCCTGGTTTTGCTATCAGGGTGATTGTGGAATGAATTAGGAAGCATCCTGTCCTCTTCAATTTTTCTGAATAGTTTGAGAAGGATAGGTATAAAATCTTTTTATTATTTCCCTCCTTCTTCTGACTTTGGGCTTTGTTTGTTCTTTCTCTAGTTCTCTTAGATGTAGTTTAAGATTACTTAAACTTTTTCTTGTTTGTTGAGTTAGGTCTGTATTGCTATAAATTTCCCTTACTACCACTTTTGTTGCATCCCATAAGAATTGGTAGGTTGTGTTTTCGTTTTCATTTGTCTCCAGGTATTTTTTGATTTCTCCTTTGATTTCTTCATTGATCCAATGGTTGTTCAGTAGCATGTTTTTTAGCCTCCACATATTTGTCACTTTCTGAGCTTTTTTCTTGTAGTTGATTTCTAGCTTCATAGCATTGTAGTCAAAAAAGTGTGATTGATATGATTTCAATCTCCTTAAATTTATTGAGGCTTGCCTTGTTTCCAAACATATAGTCTATCTTTCAGAATGTTCCATATGCACTTGAGAAGAATGTGTATTCTGCTGTTTTGGATGATACGTTCTATATATATCTGTTAAGTCCATCTCTCCTAGTGTTTCATTTAAGGCCATTCACCTAGTTCCACTGCTTCCCAGGGGTCCAGGTCACCCACCTTCAGATGTATAGTTTCATGGATCTCTCAGGCATCCTATTGTGCAGTGTAGGGAATCCTCTGTTGGTTAATGGATGTCCATTTAGTTGTAACTTAGAAGGAGAGACAAAGGAACTCACTCTGTCATGATGCTGATGTCACTACACATTTTAGGTTTTAGATGTCACATTTTACATCTTTTTACCTTGTGTTTACTTTCACTAATTATTGCTAATTGTAGTTATTTTTACTACTTCTGTCTTTTAACCTTTATACTAGCTTTATAAGTGGTTAATCCACTACCATTACTATATATTTACCTTTCCAGTGAGATTTATTCTTTCATATGTGTTCTTGTTACTAATTAGTGTTTTGTTTTTTTTTTCAGCTTAAAGAAGTCCTTTCAACATTTCTTGTAAGGCTAGTTTAGTGGTAATGAACATCCTTAGCTTTTGCTTGTCTGGAAAAATCTTTATCTCTCCTTCACTTCTGAGTAATAACTTTGCCAGGTAGAGTATTCTTGGTTGGTGATTTTTTTCGTTCAGCACTTTGAATATATTGTGTCACTTCCTTTTAGCCTGAAAAATTTCTACTTAAGAATCTGCTTCTAGTTTTATGGGGATTCCCTTGTACATAACAAGTTGTTTTTCTCTTGCTGTTTTTAATATTCTCTTCTTGTCTTTTAACTTTTGACATTTTAATTATAATGTGTCTTGGCATAGGTCTCTTTGATTTCTTCTTATTTGGAACTCCTTGGGCTTCCAGTATCTCAGTGTCTGTTTCCTTGCCCAGGTTAGGGAAGTTTTCAGCTATTTGAATAAGGTGTTTTCCCTTTCTCTCTCTCTTCTCCTTCTGGGAGCACTATGATGTGAATATTAGTCCATTTGATGTTGTCCCATATGTCTCTTAAGCTATATTCACTTTTTTTCATTCTTTTTTCTTTCTTCTGCTTTGATTGGTTGAGTGCCACTGCCTCATCTTTCAGTTGGCTGATCTTTTCTTCTGGTTCATCTAGTGTGCTGTTGCACCCTAGTAGTGTATTTTTCTGTTCAGTTATTGTATTGTTCAGTTCTGTCACTTCTATTTGATACTTTCTTATATTTTCCACATCTTTTTGAAGCTATCGTTGTGTTCATCCATTCTTCTCATTAGTTCCATGAGCCTCTTTATGACGATTACTTTGAACTCTTTATCAGGTAAATTACTTATCTCCATTTCATTAAGCCTTTTTTTTCTAGTTTCAATCTTATTCTTTCATTTGGAATGTATTCCTCTGTTTCTTCATTTTGCTTGACACTCTGTGTTGGTTTCTATACAGTAGATGAAGAAATTGCCTCCTCTAGTCTTAAAGGAGTGGCCTCATGTAGATGAATCTTGGCATTCAATCCTGCCTCAGCTTCCATTTTTCTCTCAGATCTCTATTTCCCAAGCAGTCTATTATATTTTTAATAGTTCCCAGTAACTGAGGATGTGCCAAGACCCCTCAGTGTCCCAAAGTGGAAGATCTCAGCACCTAGGTTCAGGCTGACTTGAAGCCAGACCCTCAGGCATCAGCTTTTAAAATTATGCAAATATATACAGTCCTATTAGACTGCAAGCATAAGCTTCACTGGCCACCAGAGCCAGGCAATCTGGAGGTTTCCTCTGAACAGCAGTCACAGAAATCAGGGCTCCACACATTGGATAAGCTCTTTTCTGGTTGATACTGGTGAGCTGGAGCAAGGTAGAGGGAAAGCACCAAGATGTCATCCATAGCCTATATTTCCTTGAGAGCAGTTATGTAGGCCAGTAAATGTGTGCCAAACCTGAAGTCTGCCCCTCAGGCCAAAGCTCCAGGACAAGCAAAGAGGCCTCCTTCACAGAAAGACTGGAGAGTGTGCCTCAGTCCACTGTCTGTGCAGTGTCCAAGGGGTAGTAGCCTTCCAAGAACAGCCTCTCCATTTGCCACAGTCTTATAGGACCCAGGAATGCAAGCCTCCCTGGCCACGAGAGCCAGGTGATCAAGAGGCATCCTCTGGGTGGCAGCCACAAAAACCAGGGTACCAGATGAATGTAAATCTCCCCTCCAGGAGACATTTGCATCTTGGAGCATGGCAGAAGGTGTGAAGATAGTGCCCACCTTCCAAGGTCTCTGGAAAGGATTATAGTCAGCCTCTAGATGTGTGTTTAACTAGAAGCCTGTCCCTCAGGTCACAGTCATGATGATTAGCTAATAGGCCTCCTTCACTAAAAGACTGAGATTCTGAGTCTGTTGCCTCTTGCTGTGCCCTCTGGGTGATAACTGCTTAAGAATGATTTTTCCTTCAATTATAGTCCTGTGGGGCCCACAAGCATAAGCCCCACTGGCCACCAGAGCCAGGTGATATAGAGGTGTCCCCTGGCAGCAGTCATAAAAAATGGATCATCAGAGAAGGTTATGAGTCCCTTTCTGTGTGACACCAATTATTACAGTCCTATCAGACTAGGAACACAAGCTCTCTTGGCTTCCAGAGCCAGGATATCAAGAGGCATTCCCTAGGTGGCAACCACAAAAGTCAGGGCACCAGTTGTGTGTAAAAGTTCTCTTCCAGGAGATACTGATGCTCTGGAGCACAGCAAAGAGAAAGTACAAAGGTGGTGCTCACCAGTCTCCATCCCCAGAGAGTGTCCAGAAGTCTCCTAGCTGTGTGTGTTAAATTAGATGTTTGTCCTTCAGGCCAACACTTTAGCATAAGCAGGTGAGCCTCCTTGACTGTAAGTTTGCATATTTTTGGCTGCCTCTGAACTGGGCCCTGGGACAATCCAAGAGCACAAGCCCTTTACGGCATAGTTTTTCAGATTGCTACCATTTTGTGGGTCTTGGAACATGAGCCCTGTTGGTTTTCAAAGTTAGATGTTTGGAGATGTTTGCATCTCTATGTGGGATTTGAATTCTTTACTCCTGAGGGAGAAGCTCTGGATTCTGATCTCCCTCCCAGTTGTGGGTCACTGCACTGGGGTTGGGATTTATGGTAAGATGGTGTCCCAGTCTCTCCTACCCGCTTTGATGTGATTGCCTCCTCATTTATCTGATGTGTAGTCATCAGTCAGCCAGGCTTTAGATTTTTTTTTAAGAGAAAATTGTTCCATATGTAGCTGTAGACTCAGTGTGTCTGTGGGAGGAAGTGAGTTCAAGATCTTCCTACATTGCCATCTTGAACCAGAACTCTCTTCCTGTTGTTGATTTCTATTTTAATTCCATTGTTTGATTTAAATTCCTTTAAATGTATTGAAGACTGCTCTTTGCTCTAGCATATGGTTTATCTTGGAGAAGGTACCTATCGCACTTAAGAAAAAGTATTCTGCTGTTTTTAAATGCATTGTTTTATGCATGTCTGTTAGATCTAATTGGTTTCTGGTGTTTTTAAGTCTTCTATTCCCTTGTAGACTGACTATCTAGTTGTTCTATCCATTATTGGCAGTGGGGTATTGAATTCTTCAGCTGTTTTTTGAATTGTCTATTTTTCCTTTCAGTTCTTTCAGTTTTTGTTTAATATATTTTGTAACTAGGATATTAGTTGTTTATATGTTAATATGTCTCCTTGATGGATAGATTCTTTTATCATTATAAAATCTCCCTTTTTGTCTTTAATAACAACTTTTTTCTTAATGTGTATTTTGTCTGATAATAGTATTTCAGATCTTTTCTGGTTAAAGTTTTCATGATTTATCTTTTACCATGCTTATTTCTTTCAACTTTTTTGAATCCTGAATCTAAAGTCTGTCTCTTAAAGACAGTATGTAATTGTATCATAAAATTTATCTAGTCTGCCAATCTCAGTTTTTTATTGAAGTACAAATAATGCAATTACTGATAATTTAGGATGTCTGCCATTTTGTTTCTTTGTTCCTTTGTGCCTTTCTTCCTTTAGTCTTCCATTTCTGCCCTTTTCGTCTTAAAATATATTTTCCAGTGTGCCATTTTAATTTCCTTGTAGTTCATTTTACCATATTTTGAGATATTTTTAGTAGTTGCCCTTGGGATTAAAATTGGTATCAATTTAAAACAATCTACTTCAGATTAATACTAACAATTTCAGTAGTATGAATACTTCATACTGATTCAACATAGCTACATTCTTTCTGCCCTCATTTTTGCTTTATTGTCATAAAATGACATCTGTTACTGAGCTTTAAGTGTTCTTTGTATATTTTGGATAATAGTCCTTTATCAGATATGTCTTTTGCAAATATTTTCTCCCCATTTTTGGTTGCCTTATTCTCTTGACTTTGCCTTTCACAGAGCAGAAGTTTTTAATTTTAGTGTGAAGTCCAGCTTATCTATTATTTCTTTCATGGATTGTGCCTTTGGTGTCATATCTAAAAGGTCATCACCATACGAAAGACCATCTATGGTTTTCTCCCATATTATCATCTAGAAATTTCACACTTTTGCATTTTACATTGAGGTCTGTGACTCATTTTGAGTTAACTTTTGTGCTAGATCTGTTTATTTTTGATAGAGGGATGTTGAGGTCTCCAACTATGATAGTGGATTCATTTCTTTCTCCTTGCAGTCCTAAGGAGGGTCCAAGGGCTTCTGATTCCACCATCTTGCTGATGTCACTTTTTCTTTAACTTAAAACTACTCTAAAAAAATAAAGTCTATTAATTTAAAACATAGAGGAGAAAAACAGTCATTTCATTACCATAAAGTTGTTGTTGATGGGGAAAGGAGAAGGCTCAGTTCCTATAAAAAATTAACATTGCTTTTGCTTTTCTTTTCTTCACCATCATTAACATTAATCCTTTATCAGGACTGCTGAGTTTTAGCTGAAAAATACCTTTTAAATATCAGTTTCATGCTGCGAATTTATTCACATTTGGTCCTTAGTTATTGCCTACCTAGCTGCCCCTCAAAAATCTCAGGAAGATAAAAGGCATATAGTGTCCAGTAGAAACAAAAACCAGAAAGATGAAAGGATACTAATACATTCATTTTCCTAATTATCTGAGTTGAATTTAAGGTTGTTCTATAAGAAACGTGATCAAAGATAAAGTAGTTGAAATAATCCCAGAGCCAATGAATTTTAGATAATTTGCACAAGCCAGCAAGCAAGGTTCACCCTATTTATTTATTTTTAGTAAGTTTCAGGAAAGTGACTAATAACAAAATCTTAAACGCATAGAGTAACTTTTTTTTTGAGTTAGTCAATAAGCTTAAGGGCAGCTCTTAGGAATTTACTATGAGATAGAAGTCATGCGGGGACCAGTTGACTAACTTATCTAAGGACATCCAATTACAGAAAAACCTCCCTCAACTAGACTCTAACTCAATTAATTTTTTGATACTTGACTTTTAGCTGAAAGTGAAAAACATGACAAGGCAATATCAAAGTTCTATTTTAAAAATCCAACTTCTGGTTATGCCCTACAATGAGATAATTTAGTCTAATTGTCCTATTTTTAATTATCCAATAAACCTATTTTCAGAGTGTATCAATACTTTATGCTCAGAACGGTGGGCTCTCAAAGCATTGGTTAGTCTACTGTAAGAAATACTAAAAATAAGGTATACATAGTAACAGTAAGAAATGCAGATGAAAACGTGCACGAAAATGCAGATATCTTTTCTTGAAAGAAATTAGAAGATTTCAAAAATGTGGGACTTAATAATTTTCTATAATCTATTTATGCATGTATTTCAGTGTGTTGCATCTTGTCATTCAAAATACGTATAAGACATGTAAGTCCATTTAATTGGACATGTACTCAAATACCAAACACAAAAAATGATCTCATTTCAAACTGTAAATAGGCATATATTCATATTCCCCAATAATCCAGAAAATAGTGTTCACATGTCACAGATGTTTTGTAAATGAACTTTAACAAAGGTTAAAAAGAATCTGTATTGTAATGGTGTGAACATACTGGGCACTCTGTGCAGATGGTATTAATTATTTTAAAAGGTTATCCTAGTGTAAAAATCGGGGAAAAAAATGTTCCCAAAATTTTTTGAGCTCCACTATTAATCTGATTTATCATTATTATTAAGGAAATATTTGAAAAATTAAGATAGATTTTAAAAAAGACTCTACTTATAGAGCCAGCCTGGTGGTGTAGTGGTTAAGTTCGTGTGCTCTGCTTCAGTGGCCCAGAGTTTGCCAGTTCGGATCCTGGGCATGGACCTGCACACTGCTCATCAGGCCATGCTGTGGCAGCATCCCACATAGAAGAACTAGAAGGACCTACAACTAGGATATACGACTACATACTGGGGCTATGGGGAGAAAAAAAAGAGGAAGATTGGAAACAGATGTTAGCTCAGGGCCAATTTCCTCACCAAAAAAACAAGTATATAAAAGAAAAAATGTCTACTTATTCTATCTAGCATCAAAAAGTAAAACAGGAAAAATAAGAGTAAAGTTTTTGTTGGAAAAATAATTTGCCAATATCAACTGAAATTTACTAAATTTAACTTCCCATTGGCTGTGCAAGTCTTAATTTATACTGTAATTCTAACTCTATGGAGTTCACAGTTATATTAATCTGTTAATCTCTACATATATTATTATTAGTTCTTACAACATATGTCACATCTAAATAGTAAAAATGAAAAGTTTTTCAACTAGTAAGATTTGACTTTTATTGCGCATTTAATGCTGAAGCTGTATAAAGTAGCAGAAAAACCATAAGGAATACAATATGTAGGTTCTAGTGCAGTTCTGCCTATGCTATTTACCCTGTACAAATCACTTAACTTCTCCGGCATTTAGTTTCCTCAACAGTAAATGAGGTGCTTAGATTAGATTATAACCAAGATTAAATCTATTTATTCTCCTATGAACAAAACTTTCTAAAATCTATAGTACTATACAGTCATGCATCACATAAGGATGTTTCAGCCAATAACAGATTGCATATACAATGGTGGTCCCATAAGATTGGTACCATATAGCCTAGGTGTGTAGTGGGCTATACCAGCTAGGTTTGTGTAAGTGCACTCTATGATGTTCAAACAATGACAAAATTGCCTAACAACATATTTCTCAGAACATATCCCCATCATTAAGCAACATATGTATGACTAATATCTATATTTATAATGTATATTCTAAAATAATGTGATAGAATCTTGTTTTTGACAAAGTTTCATAGGCTAAAACTATTTTCCTTGGTTTATTAGTACAATTTATCACAAAGACTCAATTAGAATTTTGAAAAGGAATGTTGAGATTATTTTCAAATAGGATAAATGTAATTTTCCCCTCATTTTCATACCCAAAAATAGGTGACTAAGAACTAAATCAGAACAGTTCAGAATATCTGAGGAGGTGTCAAAGGACTCTAAAAAAAGATAGGTAAACAAAACTGCCCAATTTCAGGTTCAAAACTATCATTTGCAGCATATATCTGTTCAGTATTTCATCTTAAGACAGAAGATTTTACCTAAGGAGGAGCTTTCTTTCCAGTGATGCGTAATGGGGGCATATTTTACATCAGCAACTACAGCACTAGAAGAAGGATGTTCTGAGAAGTGCAAAGTACTGGGGTTTCCTAAAGTCTACAATGTCATTAGTATGAGAAACTCTAGAACAATCCTTATCATAATTATTTCTAACTTTTTTTTTTGAGGGGTTAAGCATGCAGTTTTGAAAGGCTCTATATTTTTTAGAGAAGTTCTAGGTTCACAGCAAAATTGAGAGGAAGGTAAAGAGATTTCTCATATACCTCATGCCTCCACACATGCGTAACTTCTCCCATTATCAACATCCGCTACCGGAGAGGTACATTTATTACTATTGATGAACCTACATTGACATGTTCACTGAAAGTCCATAGTTTCCATTAGGGTTCACTTTTGATGTTGTACATTCTGTGGATTTGGACAATTGTACAATAACATGTATCCACACTCATGGTATCATACAGAGTATTTTCACTGCCTTAGGAATCCTCTGTGCTCCTCCTATTCACCCCCTTTGTGTGCACCTCTGGAAACCACTTATCTTTGTATTGCCCCCATAGTTTTGCCAGAATGTCATAAGGTTGGAATCATACAGTGTGCAGCCTTTTCAGATTAGTAATATGCATTTAAGATTCCTCCATGTCTTTTTAGGGCTTAATAGCTCATTCCATTGTGGCCAGATGATATTCCATTGTCTGGATGTGCCATAGTTTATTTATCCGTTCACCTCCTGAGGACATGCTTCCGAGTTTTGGCAATTGAGAATAAAGTTACTGTGAACATCTGTGTGCAGGTTTTGTGTAGACAGAGGTTTTCAACTCCTGTGGCTAAATATCAAGGAGCGTGACTGTGGGATTATGTGGTAAGAGTATGCTTAGTATTGTAAGAAACTACCAAGGTGTCTTCCAAAGTGGCTGGACCATTTTGCATTCCCACCAGCAATGAATAAGAATTCCTGATGCTCCACAATCTCGCCAGGATTTGGTGTTGTCAGTGCTCTGGATTTCGGCCATTCTAATAGGTGTGCGGTGGTACCTAACTGTTGTTTTTCACATGCATAGTTAATGCAAAACTTGGGATTCTTATGCTTGCTCTTCTACTTCAGACTAGGCTGTCTGATTTCAGCAGTCTACTCTCCTGATATTAAGAATACATAGGTAGGAAAGCTTGAGAAGCACTGTGTAAGATGATATCCCCATCAAATTGACTCCAAGTTGGGAAATTATATTCTCTTTCTGAATATATGTGTATGTGTGCACACATGCATATATATATATATATATAATTTATTTATGTATGTATTTATTGTTAGCCTTCAGGGTCTGAGAATTGGACTGGTTCACAGTCTTTTTTTTAATTTGCCCATGAACTTGCCACTCAATCCAGAACCAATAGGATACATCTGTCTCTATGCTCTTCTTCTAAATGATCTTCTTGCCTCCTCCCTGGAGTAAATGTTATCCTACATATGGTTTTTACCATTGATTTTCTTTCATTTTTAAGGCCTTTGTTGAGGTATAATTGATAAACAAATAATTGCACATATTTAATACATCCATCTTGATGAGTTTGGACATATGCATACACCTGTGATACCATCACCACAATCAAGTTACTAAATATATCTATCACCTCCAAAACTTTCCCTGTGTTCTTCTGTGGGCTTTGTGTGTGTGTGTGTATGCATGTGTGTGGAAAGAACAATTTACATGAGATCTACCCTCTTAATATACTTTAAAGTGCATGATACCACACAGTTAACTACATCTCTGAAATTTTTCATTTTACATAACTGAAACTTTATGCCCACTAAACAATGATTCCCCATTTCCCCTCCCCGTAACCCCTAGCAAGTATAATTCTATTCTTGGCTTCTCTGAGTTTGACTATTTTGGATACCTCATAGATGTGGAATCATGTAGTATTTGTCCTTCTGTGACTGGCTTATTTAACTTAGCATAATATCCTCTGTGTTCATCCATATTGTTGCAAATGACAGGCTTTCCTTATTTTTAAAGAGATTTTAAAATAATATTCCTTTGTGTGTATATACCACATTTTCTTTATCCATTCATGTATTGATGGGCATTTGGTTGTTTCCACATCTTGGATATTGTGCATAACGCTGCAATGAAAATGAGAGTGCAGAAATCTCTTTGAGATCCTGATTTTAATTCCTTCCGATGTATATGCAGAAAGGGGATTGCTGAATCATATAATAGTTTCATTTTTATTCTTTTGAAGAATCTCCTTACTTTTTTTAACATGGCTGCACAATTTTACGTTCCCACCAACAATGTATGAGAGTTCCAATTCATTCATATTCTTGTCAACAATTGTTATCTCATCCTTTTTTTTTTTGATAATAGCCATCACAACAGGTATGAGGTGACATCTCATTGTGGTCTTCATTTGCATTTCGCTGATGGTTAGTGATGTTTAGCACCTTTTCATTTACCTGGTAGCCATTGGAATTTCCTCTTTGGATATATGTCTATTAAAGTTCTTTGCCTATTTTTAAGTTGAGTTATTTGGGTTTTTTGCTATTCAGTTGTAGGAGACCCTTATATATTTTGAAAATTAACTCATTAGATATTTGACTTGCAAATATTTTCTCCCATTCCGTAGGTTGCCTTTTCACTCTGTTGATTGTTTTCTTTGCTGTGCAGAAGCTTTTTAGTTTGATGCAATCCCACTTGTCTGTTTTTGGTTTTGTTGCCTGTGCTTTTGGTGTCAAATCCAAGGAATTATTGTCAATGCCAATGTCAAGAAGCTTTTCCCTTATGTTTTCTTTGAGAAGTTTTACAGTTTCATGTTTTACATTTGTCTTTAATCTATTTTGAGGTAATTTTGTTAAGATATCCATACTATCCAAAGCACTCTATGGATTCAATGCCCTTCCTTTCAAAATCTCAATTGCATCTTTTACAGAAAAAGCAATCCTAAAATTCAGATGGAACTACTAAAGACTCTGAATAGTCAAAGTAATCTTGAGAAATAAGAACAAATCTGGAAGCATCACACTTCCTTATTTCACAATATACTGCAAAGTTAGAAATAGCACTGCCATAAAGACAGATATATACAACAGTAGAATAGAATCTAGAGCCCCAAAATAAACCCATGCATATATGGTTAACTGGTCTTCGGCAAGGGTACCAGGAACACACAATAAGGAAAGGATAGTCTCTTCAACAAATGGTGCGGGGAAAACTGGATATCTGCATGCGAAAGAATGAAATTGGACCCCTATTTTACACTGTACACAAAAATCAACTCTTTCTACCTTTTTCTTCTAATAGCATTTAGGCCTAGAAAATATAAGCCACATCTAGAATATGTTACTATGTCCAAAAAAATTGGTTAATTGATGGGAACTTGAGAATTAGACCAGATTCTTAGAATAAAACTTGTGCTTTATTCATTACTTCACCAAGACTATGAAAATAAAATATTTTATTAGATCAATTGTTACCAATTAGAGGATCCTAATGCCAACTATTACTTCTCCCAGGCCCTTCCTAAATTTTGCTTTGTTTATTTTTCCAGGAACTCTTGCAGAGAAGAAAGTCTCTGCTGTTCTGTGCCTTAGACCAGTGTACGTGAACACCGGTCCATATACTTGCAGAGTCCCCAAAACATACATGCATAAGTGTGCGTGCACAGACACACACACACACACACACAGGGACTTAACTCTAAGTTTTATTTACTCCCCAACTCCTAGGATGAGCTTAGGGATTTTGGAAAAAAGCTGCTTTTTGAAATACAAATGTTGAGGATTCCTGCAGTAAGCAACAGTTAAGACGTTAACAAACAACAAAAATGATTTTTAATAGTATTACATTTTAAGGTCAGAAGTTTATCAAATTACAGCCATAAGATTTTAAACATATCATTTAGTTTACTCTATCTGCTTTGTTCTACACTCATGAAAATATACATTTCTACAAAGTTTTAAACATGATTTATGATTAAGCATTTTATTTTCATCTTTTGTGAAAACATTATGGGCCTTATCAAAACTATAGTGAAATATACATAGGAAAATTTAGATATTTCATACTCATCCATTCTCAGGAGTTTATCAACTATCTTTTCTTTTTCCTCTCAGTCTAATTCTGACCAGTTGCCTGCAGTGCTGTAAATGAGACAGTCAGAAGTCACTGAATACTAATCACATTTTTTCAGTAATAATAGCCTCCAAATTAGAACAGGAGTTGGCATGAATAGTACATCACAGGAATAAAAAGTCTAAGAGATGGCTATAATTATCATGTACAATTTTAATGATTTAAAATTGTAACTTTATTTCAAATCTTTCATTTTTCACTATCAAACTTACTGTAAATTTATCTTGCCCTAAAAAACCACAAGCCCATAAAGAAATATTTGATCAACCACTGAGGTTTTCAAACTATTTTAAAATTATATTTTTTTCTGGGATTTTTCAGCTAATATTTTTTCCATACTCTAGGCTTATATTAAGCATAATGTCTCATGATACAATAATTTACTTTGTTCTTTTACCTGCTAGAAGGTCATCAATGAAAGGATAACCTAATTATATTGAGGGAAAAACAGAACAATCTCTGATGACCAAAATGCATGGAAATTCCTGTTTTTGTGTATGAAGAAAAAGGAAAATCTAACTTTTATGTAGTTAGACTACATAGGAAACATATTCACAAAAGTAACTTATTTGAAAAATAACTCCAAACAAAAAAATAATTATTTGAGTCTCTGACTAAAAGTAGGAATCAAGTATCATCAATATAAGCACAAAACTCAAATCAATTTTACTCAGTTTTCCTAGAAATATTATTATGTGAAAATTTAGTTAAGTAGTCTTAGGGATATTGCTTCCCTAAAATGAAAATGTAATTGGTACAGAAGGTATTATGAATAATTCTGGAGAGAAAAAAATAGTAATATATGTCACATTGATTGAACTACAAAGATATGCGCTATATGTACGTATGCATGTGTGCACATATCTGTGTGTGTGTGTATAATCTTGAAAGAGCCATACAATACAGTATGGCATATTTTAAATTATTTCAAATAATTTTTAAAATTCTTCTATGATGATTAATGGCAAACATAGCATTTGGTAGCAATCTAACGAAAGCAAGCATACTTGGATGCTAGTGATGTTCTTTTGTGGTCATTTAAAACACAATACTCAAGTAACACAGTACTGTAAACTAAGTCAGGCATCTTTAACGTAAATCAAAACTGCTAAAGTAATTATATGTTATCAATCATTTAGAAGATGAAAAGATGTGTCAATTCCATGACTTGAATCAATTAGCAGCTTAACACGCTCTCATCACATGTACCAACAACGCCTTCCAGTCTCATTAAGCTTATATTGAACTTTTTGAAGTATTAAAACTATCACATTTGGTTGCTCTTCCAGCTTTATTAGAAATTTAGGCCTCACTTTAGAGCCATCCAAAGACAGAATACTCTAGGGAGCCCTTTATTTTTATTAGTGGCTTCCTTTCAACCTACCTTGCCCATTTTGGGTTTGTTAGATTTTGGCTCCTTGTAGTTCTACCAAAATCATGTCTGACTCTACATGATGGCCTGACGACATAACTATCTTCAAAGCGAATACTATTTTGCTGGATTGTTACAAATTCACTGCTTGGATCTCTAAGAGAACAAAACTACTCCCCACATACCTGTCAAAAAAAAAAAATAAAGATGACAAAGGAGAAGACAAAAGAAAATCAATCTCCTTTTTCTTTCTAAACTTAGATCCACAGCATTTTGCTATATGCACATTATTTCAAAGAGTATTACAAAATTGTAGCATTATAGGTGGGAGGCTGCCAACAAATCTGGATAATTCCCTGAAAATCAGTCCCTTGAGAATCATGCTGACCTTGTGGTTTCATAAAAATTGTATGCAACAGTAGATTTCACCTCAAATTAGTCTTTCTTTTTAGTCTCTATCAAATAATTTGTAGGAAGAAGGAAAAGATCCCTTCCTTTTACATCTTTGAAAATTGATCTAGACACCTTTTACTATTTTTGGCAATGATTACCTAGTTGAAAGTGAGCACTTGACCACATCATCCTCAGTGACTTTCATTTTCTCCATCAAGAAATGAGCACTGTGCTCCTTTTTTTTTGTCTCTGTGCACTGAGTTCTTGACTTCACCTCTGAGACCTTCTACAGAGGGTTCAATTAGTACTATTGTTTGGTACTTTTATTCATTTATTCCTGACACTCCCTGGGTCATACTCCTTGATAAATTACATTTAACATTCCTTATTGATACTCAAAGGCTGTTCACTGAAGCAAAGGATTTTGCATCTTATAATGAGTTGTATATTATAAAGTAAAAGTCTAAAATGGAGTCTGGGACTTGGGAGATGAAGTTCAGTATCAAGCAAGTGAGAGCAGCACAGACAAGGAACATTTTTAAAATTAGATTTGCAGTCGCAATTCAGTTTGAGCTGCTTTCTCATGAGTAAACTTGTGCCTTCATTTCAACCAAGTTGCAAAATATCAATTTAGCACTCTGGCCGTGGAATATGATTAAGATCTTACACTTAGATGTGACGACTTTTATCCCAAAGGATTACAAAGAACTTTAAATTTATAAAGTGAGTATTGGACGTATTAGAGTTGGCACCGCAACAGCTTGGGCAAAATAGTGATATACAGATACACTTAATGTCACTGAACTAAAACCTTAAGCTGTACAATTCATATTTTCAAAATTGCCGGGGGTCATTACAGTGTACAAAACAAGTTTTCTATATTAAAAACTCCCAATTCTTGCAGTAATTAAATGTAAAGCAAAGCTTGAGGTAACAACCCTTCTTAGAAGGCAATGAAAATTTCTGCTGTTTAACTGCGTAATCTTTTCAAATGGGGCCTGAAAATGAAGGTTACTATAGACACAAAAGGTGAGCGTCCCAGCAAGGAGAATAAAGCAATCTACAAAATAATTGAACTAAAAGGGCCATAAAGATTCAGATATAAGTTGAGGTATGCCAATATTCATAAAGGAAGAGGGAAAGCAAGGGTTTAGAAATTGCACATGACCTTTATTTTTTGCCCTAACACCAGTGTCACAGATTACATCTTGCCTGCGCCTTTGCCATGGGCCCATACACAGAACTTGAGGTGTCCCCGTGTGCCTTAAGGACAAAGGCTGTGGTGACACATTCCTAACATTCAATATCTGTAAATTTTATGAGAGCAGGAAATTGTGACTACAAACATTAACAACTAGTAGACACTGGCCCATAGTAGCTGCTTAATAAATATCTCTTAATTGAATGAAATTAACTGTTGCATCCAAAATCTTGTTAATTTCTCAGGAAATCCCCTAATGTGGTCTTTTCAGGTACTTTTCCTTTGGCTCCAGAACTGATCTGTTGATTAGTAGTTCATCTTTGAATAGTATGACCAGAGTGTTAGATTTACTCCAGATATAGAGAAGAAACAAATGCAAGTATATCCTACCTGATACATGTACTAATGTTTCTTATAAAATAAAAATATATGGACTATAAAACTGCAAATTGATTTCATTTTATTTTAAAATATTGATTAGAGCTATGTAAAACAAAAAATTTATGTGCATTTGCTATTAATTTCTGCTTTATTGATGAATTGTTTTATTTCTTCACTAAACAACCTCAAACATCACCATCTTCCTCTTTTTCAGTCTCCCCAGTTCTATTTATTTACCTCTGGCTGACTCTTTCAGGTTTTCTACAGGTTATAAATCATATATGATAAATACATTATTAACATCTTTCTGCCACTCACTCTGAGCCCCAAATATCCTCAAAACTTTAACCAGAATAATTCTACTTTCTACTGCCTTTGGTTCCAAAGCCACTGCATCATTTGGTTTTCTTCCTTTAATTAAAGAGAGGAATCACCATCCTAACAGTACCTAATTACTCTTTCTGGGTCATCCCTCAAGTTTATAATACCACTCGGCTGTTTAAGGGAACAAGTCTCTTATTTTTTCTACACATATAATCCAAACAAAATGATAAATAGGCTTCTTCACAACTTACAAAAACTACAGTTCTCTTTGAAAATGGCAAAGTGTTTGAAAGTCTCATACTCTGTTGGTGCTAGAAATACAAGTCACAGCCTAAAATAAGCTTCACATACTGCTAGCTAAACCACAATGGGGATTAATATGCCACATACGAGCGCTAGCTGTTCTGATGGTATGGCATTTTCCGTCTTATGAGAAAACCTTAATCTTTTTTCAAAGTGTTGGCTCTAAAATCTAAAAATTTTCAAAATACCTTCTAATCTCTGCAAGCCCTATAATGGTTATTGACGATATCAAGGGAAATGGCATTTTTCATGAAATTATTTTTTAAACTCCTTTTCAACTAGATCACAACAGATGGGGGTGGGAGAGTGTTTGCACTCATAGAGAAAATAATAGAAATGGGCACAGAAAATAAAAGGCAGATGATTTGTCAGGAGCCTATACAATATTTTAGACTTTCATATCAACAAGTAAAACAGAGAATCCTAAACTTCTAAATGGTATGATATAAAGTACTAAGAAAATTCTCTAAAAATAGTGTTTTCTAACTTTTTTGTTCAGTAGAACCTCTTCATCTAACACAAATCACTGTCCGAAACTTAGCATCTAAACTTGCTCCAAAAACGTTCAGCTCTAACTGAAGTACAGATGAGGAACTATCCTCCTACCCGCTTATCTCACCCCAGAATGGCACCTACATCGCTTCCTAAGAACTCAAAATCTCAGAAGGGCATATTAGCCAGAACTTCTACAGTTTCACCATGGATCTACTGTTGGTGCATGAATAAATTGAGATTTATGTCTCAGTGTGACCATTTCCTTCTGCACATTTGTTTGTCTATTATTTATAAAATTTTCAAAGACAACTGATATTGAACATGTTTAGCACGTATCTCAGTTTGATTTGTAGTATTTAGTCTGCTTTCCTACAAAAAACAATGTATGTTTAATTTCATTTTGTAAAAAATATTTATCAAAGTTAATCGAGCACATAATTTAGAATATTTAGTTCGTAAAATTTGTTTAAAAAAGCAACCCCCTGCCACTTCCTTCCCCAAAGACATGTCACTTTCAACTATTTGGCTGATTCTTTTGGCACTTAAATTAATACATGAAAATAACTTGCTTATATTACTATTTCTTGATTTTTCAGTTTTAAACATTATATAATAAATTTTTCAATAAAGAAAATGAAACGTTAATTCCCATTCTTCTCTCTCCCCCAAACACAAATGCTGTTACCATTACTATATTCTTTTATTGTAGTTATAAGAAAATTTCATTAAGATTAATATTTGTTGTTTACATCACTGTACCATGCTATTCACAACTGAACCATGTAGCATACTATGTATACATTTTGTTTCATGACTTTTTATTTTCCTTAGAATTAATCTTTATTTTGGATTTTTATTTGCTTAATTTTCTATGCTATTATTACTGATTCAACCCTCAATCCACCCCCACTTTGCAATTATCCTCTTAGTGTATTCAAACACGTAAGATATTCTTCCAATTCATTCTCTTAAAATCTCTCTAAAGGCTTCTGGCCTATTACAAACTGGAATGGTTGCTCTCTAAGCCTGCTGCAAACTCTTGCCTTGTAATCTCCCTTCACCCTCACCCTGGGTCTTCCTTTTAGTTGTTTCTTATATTGGATTCCCTGCCCGCTAGATACTTGGTCTTCTATGTCGTGACAGAGCACATCCATGAATAGCATCTCGGAAAGAGTGCATTAGAAAGGTCATTTTCAGAGACAGTGCGTATCTGCAAGTAACTGTAATCTACTTTCACACTTGACTAATAGTTTAAATTTGAATTCTAGATTGGAAATCATTTTTCTTCATAATTTTGAGGACACTCACAGAATATTTTCTAGCTTCCAGTGTTGTTATTGAAAAGTCCAATCACCTTCTGATTATATATATTTTGAATGGAATGAAGAATCTTTGTCTGTTTTCCAAGTCTCTGGATGCTTGTAAAATCTTATTGTTGTCCTTAGTGTAATAAAATCTCAAAATAGTAGTTAAGAGTCCTAGGAATCAAATCACAGCTGTGTGTAATCTTGGACTAATTACTTAACCAGCTTAAAGTTCTCAAATGTAAATTAACCTCATCTTTAAAAATAAGGATGCTAATAGTACATACCACTTGTGGATGTTGTGAGTGTTAAAATGGGTTAATACATGAAAACTGTTTAGAACAGTGACTGGCATGGGATAAATACTCAATAAATGTTAATTATAACTACTGGTATGGATCTATTTTTGAATGTTGTGCCAGAACTTGATGGACTCTGCCAATCTGGAAACTCATGTACTTTAGAGCTGATAAAATTACCTGAATTTACCCACAACTAAGATATAAAGCTATGCATTGGGGGGGATTAGGGGAGAAAAAAAGCAGACAAAAAATTACCTGAATTTTTTTGATGTTTGCCTCCACTCTATTTTCCGTTTTCTCTCTCTATGGAATTTGGACTAAACCTTAATTAACTTATCCTCTTTTCTATTTTCCATCTTTTTGTTCACTCTATTTTCTGAGATATATCTTCAACTTTACCTCCCAACCACTTGCTTTAGTTTTTTGTTTTTTCACTTCTCATAACACAATTTTAATTTTCAAGAGTTATAATATATTCTGGATGTTTCACTCCTATATAATGTGTTCTTATTTCATTTCCTGCATGCACACACACACTTGTGTGTGTGTAAGTTTTCTTCTCCCTTCATGGTCTCTGTTTATACCAATTTGCTTATTTTCTGTTCATTTTGCTTTCAGTCTTTCAACCCCTGCCTTCCTCAAATGCCTGTACACTGCATGCTCATATATAAGAGTAAAGCACTGAAAAGCTGATTAGAAGTTCTGTACACAAAAATAGGGGTTTTAGATTGTGTTCTCCAGTGTAGGGTCATCTGTTTGAGCCAATTTTCTGTAGGAAAAAACCTGGTGTGTGTATCTATAGGTCTCTTTTCTTGGGCAGTCGGATGCTCCAGAGAAGTATATTCAGTCGTTGTCTTCTGGTATTATCCTGGTTGCCATCATTCTGGGGGAAGAAGGCTGGAGGTTGCAACATTTAGTCAGTATATACCGCCCTGTATTCAAAATTATACCAATCCAGCTCTGCTAGGTGTATCTCAGTCCAAGTACCCTCGATTTCATGGTTTCATCCTTTCTAAATAATAAAGCTTCGGTCTTCTCCTGGACTTGGGCAGAGGAAGTTTATGGCTGTGGGAGTAGGGACGTGGATTTTTTGTTTTAATTTTCCAGTTTACCCTTCTGTTTTTTAGCTCAACTCTTTTTCCTTTTTGCCATGGTTACCTAATGTTAGCAATTCCTAAATCTTCAGAAGCTATCTCAATTCTTCCTACATCCACCTTAGGATTCAGATTTCTTGGGTCTGCTAAGTCAGTCATCAATCACCCATCTGATTTTCAGTTTCCAAAATTTGTCACTCTTTAGTCCTCTTCCATTCTCTTTGACTATGGATGTATGACTTAAAAATCCCAAAAATATTATAGTGAGATTTTAGGAGGGAGTAGAGATAAATGCATATGTCCTGTTCATCATCTTTATTTGCAAGTCTCCTAATACAATTTTCACATAAATATTTCTCCTGTAATTTTGTTTTCACTTATGTTTGATATGTGAATAGATGTTTAAGGATACATTTCATATAGGAAACTATGATTCAGGATATCATCTAAAGACAAAATGAGCCCATTTCCTGTGACTTGTGTGGTTGACATATGTGATGAATGACATTGCTCAAAACTGAGAACTCAGTTCATAGTAACAATATCATAGAGAACTATTCATGTGGGTAAAATAGTACTAAATTTAACAAATTAAATATAATCAGTGCTCAATGATTTTCTTTAGCATAAATGCTTTGCATGCAGAAATGTTAGCACCAACACTTTTTAAAATTATATTTTAATCTGCTTATTGTATTTTGCACATTAACAACTATAATAATATTCTCATTTTGTTATTATGGTTTGTATTTTTGATAAGTAAAAGAAAATCATGGAAAGATTAACAGATTATTGCAAGGCAGATGCATGGCAAAGTATATTGATATGATTAATAATGTTATGACTTCTTAAAAGGACAAATGAAATAACCAGGTAAAGGAATTTCTAAGAAGATTAGAAGATATATTTCAATAGCAATTAAAATATTATCCTTCCACTATTTATTTTAAAGTAACTAATTTCACCGAAGCTCTTTGATAAATATACCATTCCATTAATCTCTCAGGGGCTTGAAATGGCATGAAAAATATAACATTAATTCAACCTTCTGCAAATGAATCATGTCTTAAAACCAAATTTTTTTTTATATCTTATTTTCCCTCATAATAAATTTTCTTTAAAAGCAATCCTACCAGATAGGCTTCTTTTTACTAATATCTAACAACATTCAGCAAAGTAGAATTTTTTCAAAGTCAAAATTATAAGTCACTGATTTGTGGCCAGTAATAAAGGCTGTTCACCTGTAATGGTTTATCATGATTAAGCATTAGCTATATGCAAATAATAATAATCTTTACATTTGCTGTCCGTATTAATGATAAAATCACTAACAAAGGGTAACAATCTGAAATAGTTATTAATGCAGAACAACTTTTCATGGTCTAATCCATTACGAGAATTTAACAATCATGTGCAAAGAACATATTAACTTATAAACAATAAGAGCAATAAGGTTAATTTCCCATGAACTGTACAAAAAGTTCAGCCCTTTTATACTCACTTTGGTTTAAAAATTAAATTCAATATCAGTCATAACCTGTTGGAGGCATCGCTACTGCTGTATAACCAAGTGGTAAATGTGTTGAAATAACAGATAGTATTCTCTCACTCTCTTTGTCTCTCTCATTGTTAAAGTTTCAAATTTGCAGATTTTCTGTAAATAGTATATATTTGGAAGTTGATATAGAGACCATCTTAGGGTTTTTGTATTCTGTGTTGCAAACTATGCTTGAATATTTTAACAGCTTAACTGTGACTAACATTACAAATTAGCTGAGAACTCTATTTATATTTCAAATGTGAGGACAATAGACGATATCCCGGAGCTCCTTTGAATATTTTGCCCTGACCTCTAGTTTTCAAATATTAGTGTTTTCATTGGCTTTAGTATTGGGTTAAGGAGCTCTGGGTTGGGGGAGATATTTCATTCTTTTATTTATTTAATTATTTTTAAAAAACATTTTTTTTCCTGCATTCAGGAGGCAGTTTTATGGAAAAAGATGATGGTTTATGTACTTTGTCTTAGACACCCATGCCCAAAAGTTTTCCAACCTCCAAACCTAAGCAATCAGGGCCTCCGGGGAAAAATTAGCTTGTCTTCCCTCAAAAAATATAACTTGAAATATCCAAGGAGCAATCTTGATATCTTGGTAGATGTTATGTAGATTTAATTGTTTTCCTAATGAAAAAGGTTTCTCTGACTTGGTTCATTGGTTAAAGTATCTTAACTTAATGTCGTGTAATTTTAAGCTCTTTACTAGCAGTATCAGAGGACATTCATAAATAGAAACGGAAAGAAAAGGATAGCAAAAGGTTTAAGAGGTTCGGAAGCTGGGATAGACTTCTGATTAAGATTGTGAATTAAATTAGAAAAAAGTCGAGAGCTAAGGAAAAAATATGTATATTTCAACTCACCAATAACTGTTGCCAGTGCATCCCCATGCGTTACTTGCTTTTCTCCCATTCTCTAGGATACCAACACTTTTCAAACATAATGCTTGATGTCTGCTCCCAAGTCCTTCTTCTCTTAACACCTGAAAAGTGTAGGTGTTTAATTGCACCATACTGAACTAAAAAAATGAAAGAAAGTGGAGCCATGGAGTGCTGACTACAATCATTTTTACCAGAAGTTGAATGTATCCACCAGTTTCAAAGCTTATTATCCCTCCGTATAGTGCAATAATTAAATAATAATCATGATTGTTTGAGTATTTAATATGTACTAGGCAATATGGCAAATGCTTTCAACAAATTATGTCTTGAAATCTACTAACGTATTTCTCATTTCATACATAGGTGACTGAGATTTAGAGAAAGTTAAGCAACTTGCCCTCAGCCACTCAACTAATAAGTGACAGAGGCAAGATTTGAACACGGTCTATCTAATTAAAGAATCGAAGCCTTTAAGCACCTTACTAAATTATTTATAGATAACAACGCGCTTTAAGGAGATAACATAATCTTCTGATGAAGAACATTGGTAATTATATCAACCAAATGACTCTTTCATTAAAGGGACTTGAATGAAATGTTTTTAAGTTAAATAATGTATGCCATAAGGAAACTTTTTGGATTTATTTGCTACATGTTTTCTGTTAAAGAAAAATTAATTTAATAAATTTATTAGATTAATATAGTTTCAGCTGTATGTATTGCAAGTGAGGGATCTCATTGTCAACATATCTGAAAATAAAATGAAAATTAACAGTAATCAATCATTGTTTATAGGATGAGAGGAATACATAGGGCTCATTAGATATGATTATATTGCTTAAAGAATTACCTAGTAATATTGGTTACTCATATTCCAGAAATTTTGCTATTAAAATATTTTATCATCAGAGTTGTAATTTTTCACATGTTCCTGGTAGGCAGGGAGTTAGAGGGAGAGAGATTTGAAGTAAAAACATTGCTTCATGCTGTTGTTATTGATGGTGTTATTGTTTTCTGTTCCCTTCGTATGTACTTGTTCAGAAAGGCCATTATTTAAAATTAATAGACCTGATTGCTCAGAGCAGTTTTAGGTTTAGAGAAAATCTGAGTGGAAAGTTCAGAGTCCCCATTATACTCCCTTCTCTCCCACAGTTTCCCCTACATTAGCATATTGCATTGGTGTGATACATTTGTTACTTTGATAAACCAATATTGATAAATTATTGTTAACTAAAGTTCATAGTTTATATTAGAGTTCACGCTTTGTTTTCTACAGTTCTATGGATTCTGGTAATGACATAATGTCACGTATCTATTGTGCGGAAATGTTTCACTGCCCTAAAAATCCCCTGTGTTCCACCAATTCATCCCTGCCCTTATTACTCCCAAACACAAACCCCTGGCAACTATTGATCTCTTTACTGTCTCTATAGTTTTGCCTTTTCCAGATTACCATACAGTTGGAATCATACAGTATGTAGCCTTTTCAGATTGGCTTCTTTCACTTAGCAATATTCATTTCAAGTTCTTCCTTCTCTTTTTGTGGTTTGATAGCTTCTTTCTTTTTATCACTGCATAATATATCATTGCCAGGATCTACCACAGTGTGTTTAAACATTCATCTATTGAAGCACATTGGTGACTCCTATGTTTTGGAAATTACGTATAAAGCTGCTATCAACTTTTATGTGTAGGTTTTTGTGTTGCCATAACTCTTCAACACATTTGGGTAAATCCCTAGGAGCGCAATTGCTGGGTGGGACAGTAAGACTATGTGTAGCTTTGTAAGAAACTGCCAGACTCTTTTCCAAAGTTGCTGGGAGGCGTGGCTACATCATTTGATCGGCTGTTTGACAGGGTCCAGCCGATTAACGCCGAGGGCTGCAGGGCCGCCCCTTGGTGAAGAATAACCGGCCAGCCCCTCACATAGTTCTGAAACCTGTGCTGCTTCTAATTGCCCTTCATTCCTTTTCCTTTCTTAACCTCCAGTTTTCACTCCTTTGGGTGGCTGCTTGGAAGGCACTACCTCCCGGGAAAATTAGATATAGTAAGAGAATGTGACCACCTGCAGGTAACTTTCAAGATATTTTTCAGTTAATTAATGGAGGAGCACACAGTCCCATTTGAGACAATCAGAAAGGAATCCTGCCCAGATAAGATGTCGAATTAGGTTTATGGCCTCCATCTGGTTAATGTTTCCTTCTCCCTCCAGTTCTTTGTCTAAATATACATATGCATCGTCCTTCTAAGTTTGCTGGTTAATTGGATGATCAAGAAGTATCTATATATTATTCTTGACCTTCTGCTTTCTGTTAAAATGTTATAGAGGTTTTCTCCTAAAAGCAATAAATAATAAATAATTGGTGAGTAGAAGGGCCGAGGGGTGCAAGAATGCCCCTCGGTGAAGGATGGCCGGCCAACACCCCCGATATTTTCTGAATTATATGCATGCTTTCTATCAAGGTTATGTGTATACTTATTTCTCTTTTTTATTCTTGAAGATATATAGTTTAGTTTAGCTTTTCAGCCCTTTACTTTACTAACAATATGATACTTTCTCCGGCAGTGTACTTAAGGGACCGTTAGCTCTACAATCTAAAAGACAAAGGAATGCTTCCAGCCCCTAAAGGGCGCGAAAAAGTAAAGATGTTTAACTGCCCGCTGAGAATGCAGATAGCCCTGGGGATAAGACACCCTGGAGTCGCCTTTTGTTCCCATTAACCATCTACACTAATGGCGTAAATGATTGAGGGGGGCAGGGATGGCTCCACCAGGATGTAACCAGACGGGCTGCTGTCCTGTCCGGAGGCCTGGACCTTCTCTCTTTGATTTAACTTTACCGTGAATTACAACAGATGCCTAGGTACCTATCTCCTTTAGCTTAGAGACAACAAACACTAGTTAATTGCGGAGAAGACGATCATTAACCTTATGCTCTATAGAATGGAATGCTAATAAATATTCTTGTGCTCGTTTTTACTTCCTTATCTCTCTGAGAATATTTGTAAAACTATTTCTGTACTAATCCTGAAAAATATATAAACGACACTTGTGCACAGTAAAGTCGGACTTGCTAACACCAACCCAAGTCTCACGTCCCCTTTATTTCCCCCTCCCTCATCGCGCCGACGCCGTCCATCCCTCAGGAACCTGGACTCCGCCGGGGCGGGACCCCGGCACAAAGTGACTTGTACCACTTTGCATTCCCACCAGCAAGGAATGAGAGTTCCTGTTGTTCCACAGACTCACCAGCATTTGGTGGTGTCAGCGTTTGGGATTTAGTATTTTTCATAGTTCTGTAGAGGTATCTCATTTTTGTTTTAATTTGCAATTTCCTTATTACATATGATGTTTACCAGGTTTTAATATGCTTGTTTTCCATCTGTACCTCTTCTCTGATGTGATGTCTATTCAGATTTTTTGCCCACTTTTTAATTTGGTTGTATGTTTTCTTATTGTTGAGTTATAAGTATTCTTTGTATATTTCTAATACAGATCATTTATCAGATATGTATTTTGCAAATATTTTATCCCGGTCAGTGGCTCTTTTTTTTGTTTTTACACAGCTTTACTGAGGTATAATTGTTATACAGAGAAAAAAATGGACATACTTTGTGTATACAACTACATGAGTTTGGCAACATGCATAAACCCAAGAAACCATCACCACGATCAAGATAATAAACATATCTGCCACCTCCAAAAGTTTGCTGCTGCCCCTTTGGGTTTGTGTGTGTGTGTGTGTGTGTGGTACGAAGACTTAACATGAGATCTTTTTGACAAATTTTTAAGTGTACAGTACTGGTTTGTTACCTATAGACACTATGATGTAGAATAGATTTTCAGAACTTGTTAATCTTGCATAACTGAAATTTTATACCTGTTAACAACTCCCAGTTACTCCCTTCTCCTCCCCTCTGGAAACCACTATTTTACTCTCTGTTTCCGAGTATGACTATTTTAGATACCTCATATTAGTGGACTTATGCAGTATTTGTCCTACTGTGACTGGCTTATTTCACTTAGCATAACTTCCTATAGGTTCATCCATATTGTCACATATAACAAGATTTCCTTTTTGTAAGGCTGAATAATATTCCATTATATGTATATACCACATTTTTTTAAAAAGTTGTACAATGTGCTTTTTTTTCTTAAGGTGCACAACATGATGATTTAATATACATATGCATTGTAAAGTGATTGCCAAAATCAAGATAACACAGCCATAACTTCACATAGTTAAATGTGTGTGTGTGTATGTAGTGAGAACACTTCAGATCTACTCTCTTAACAGATCTGAAGTATACAATACAGTATTTTAAACTATACTCACCATGCTATACATTATAACCCAGAAATTATCTTGTAACTGAAAGTTTTTATCTTTTGACCAATATCTGTCTATTTCCCCCACCCTCCAGCACCTGGCAATCATCGTTCTATTCTCTGGTTCTATGAGTTTGACCATATTAGATTCCACATATAATTGAGATCATGCAGAGTTTGCCTTTCTTCATCAGGCTAATTTCACTTAGCATAATGTCTTCCAGGTTTATCCATGTTGTCACAAAAGGCAGGGTTTCTTTCTTTTTCATGGCTGAAAAATATTCAGATATATATATATATACATATCACATTTTCTTTGTCCATTCATCTTTGTTGCAATGAACATGGGGTGCAGATATCTCTTTGAGATCCTGTTTTCATTTCCTTTGGATATATACCCAGAAGTGGGATTACTGGATTATGTGGTACTTTTGTTTTTAATTTGTTGAGGAACCTCCATACTTATTTTCATAATGGCTGTACCAGTTTACATCCTCACCAACAGTGCACAAAGGTCCCCTTTCCTCCGCACTCTAGCCAACACTTATCTCCTGTCTTTTTGATAATAACCTTCCTAACAGATGTGAGGTGCTATCTCATTGTGGTTTTGATTTGCATTTCTCTAGTAATTAGCAATGTTGAACACCTCTTCGTACACTCAGCCATTTGTATGCCTTCTTTGGAAAAATGTCTATTCTGGTCGTTTGTCCATTTTTTAATCCTGGTTTTTGGTGTTTTTTTGTTTTTACTATTGAGTTATATGAGTTCCTTATGTATTTTGGATATTAACCCCTTATCAGATATATGATGTGCAATTATTTTCTCCCATTCTGTAGGTTGCCTTTTCATTTTGTTGATGGTTTATTTTATTCTGCAGAAGTGTTTTAGTTTGATGTAGTCCTGCAATTGAGATAGATAGGTTTGAAATATATAACCTAAAAAGCTAAGATGGTATAGCAAAAGTTTAGATTTGCCTTTCATTTATTCTTTATTATCTTTTTGTTTTGTTTTATTTAATCCTTTTCCTGCCCTTCGGAAGTTTTGATAAACAATAGTTTTAATAGAAAAACTAAAGCAGCATTATATACATTAAGCATAAAGGGTGAACAAGTGTTTTGCTTTTTTTTAATCCTGAGCTGTGAAACAGTGAGATGGATATTTATAAAATTCTAATGCAGTCTGATTTTTACAAAGACTTCAAAGAATTGTTTCATCCTTGTACATATATATATACATGCATGCATATATATGCATGTATATAGGATATATGTAAGGATATGTACAAGGATATATATATATACATGTATATATATATGTACAAGGATGAAACAATTCTTTATATGTATATATATAATATATGTATAAATATAATATATATACTAACATAATAACTGGGAATTTGCCTTAATAGAAAGCTAACTTTCATACACATGAATTTGTATCTTGCTGTGTAATAAAAGTAAGAATGTCTCTTTGAATCTCAAATACCTTTTAATATGTTCCTCTAAAGGTCCTCTTACAAAAACTCTACTTATTTCTAAGAGAAACAGAAAAATTCTGGAATTGTTTGAATAAGGTAGTACTTTTCATAATCACCATTTAATAAATTATCTTAACCAACACAATCTTTAATGATTCATTAAAAAAACCCTACATTTTATACTATTTCTATAAAACATACTAACTAATCTATACAACATACTGAATGATAAAATGTCATAGGCAAAAATCTAGTGTGTCTGGTCCCTTCTGTTTCTATCAGATGAGTAATATACTTATACAGAGAAAGTAATGTAGGCTCACATTTTTATACTAGATATGCTTATATAATTTAATTAAATATTATATAACAATAAATATGAGTGTAAAATAGGATTGTTGAATGCTTTTGAAAGAGTTGATAATAATAATAATAGATAATTAACAAGATGACATCAGCAAAATGGCAGACTAGGAAACTCTGAAGTCTTTTTCCCTCACGATAATATAAACAAAAGAAAACAAAAATTGGCTACAAAAATCTTACAGGAGCTCTGGAATGCAGTCAAAATTCTAGAGCAACCAAGTGAATGCCCCATCAATAAAAAGCTACACTCAACATGATAGCAAATTTTGTGGCATTTTTACTCTCCCTTGCCCTGTCACCTCTGATCATAAAGTGGTCTTTCTCTGGAGGAGATGGAAGTCCAGTTCCTAATCCCTCCTTTGAACTGGAGGTAGCAAAGGAGACCTCATATACAACATTTTAGCCTGTCAGGGGGCTGCCTAAAACACTGGACTCTGTCTTACCTAACTTGGAGCTCAGGCAGGGAAAAGCAGAAGCGGTTGGTCATGAAATCTTTAGGAGGACTATAGACCTGCAGATACCTGGGGCAAGAGATTACAGGTGGAGACATACAATAGACCATCTAATATCCCCAGGAGAAGCAAGAGTGAGACCTTTTAGGAAATTAAGACATTCAAAATCATCTGTGTGAAAAGAGGTATAGAGAAAGCCACACTCAAGCCCATGCAAAGTGTATGTTCAGAAAAGACCTGAAAAGACCTTAAGCTTTCAACTCAAGGCGATTGCTGGGCTCAAAACATGCCCAGCTAATCAGCGAAGAATTGCCCAGCACAGAGCCAGTATGCAAAGACTGAGAGAAGTGACTGTTTTTTCAAATTCCAAAACTTAAAAAAAAAAGTCACAAGGTATACACAGAAACAGGAAAACACGGCTCATTCAAAAGAGTATGTAAAGTAGTAGAAACGTTTCCTGAAGAAGCATGTACATGGGGCTTACCACACAAAGACATTAAAACAAGAGTCTTAAATATGCTCAAAGAACTGAGAGAAAACATAGACATAAACCTAAAGCAAACAGTTAATCTATATATGAACAAAAGAGAATATCAACAAAGACATAGCAATTATAAAAGGAAACCAAACAAATATTATGTCATTGAAAAAAAATAACTGAATTTAAAATTCTTTAGAATAATTCAACAGCAGATTCAAGCAGGCAGAACAAAGAATGAGTGAACTTGCAAGGAAGACAATTGAGGGGCTGGCCCGGTGGCATAGCGGTTATGTTTGTGTGCTCCACGTTAACGACCTGGGGCTCACTGGTTCAGATCCCAGATGTGGACCTATGAACCACTCATCAAGCCATGCTGTGGTAGGCATCCCACATATAAAACAGGGGAATATGGGCACAGATGTTAGCTCAGGGCCACTCTTCCTCAGCAAAAAGAGGAGGATTGGTGGAGGATGTTAGCTCAGGGCCAATCTTCCTCAAAAAAGAAAAAGAAAAGAAGACAATTGAAATTATCAAGCCTAAGGAGCAGAAAGTAAAAAGAATAAAGAAAAAAGAGCGGAGCATAAGAGATATGTGTGACACCATCAATTCGACCAATATAGGCATTAAGGGAATCCCAGAAGAAGCAAGAGAGCTTATTTGAAGAAAAAATGGCTGAAAACTTCCTAAATTTTATCAACGATGTGAATTTTCAAACCCAGGAAGCTCAAATAATTCCAACTAGGATAAATCCAAAGATATTCATACAGAGAAACATTATCATCTTAACTGTCAAAAACCAAAGAGTATCTTAAAAGCAGCAAGAGAGAAGTGGCTCATCGTGTATAAGGATCTTGAATAAGATTGTCAGTAGGTTTCTCAGCAGAAATATTGGAAGCCAGAAGGCCATGAGATGATATATTTAAAGTGCTTAAAAGAAAAAAACTGTCAACCAAAAATTCTATGTTAGGCAAAACCACCTTTCACAAATGAGGGAGAAATTAGGACATTCCCAGATAACCAATGCTGAGTAACTTTATTACCACTGGACCTACCCTACAATAAACACTAAAAGGAGTCCTTCAGATTGAAAAGAAAGGACACTAGACAGTAACTTGAAGCCATATGAAGATATAAATATCACCAGTAAAGGTAAACACATGGGCAAATATAAAAATTAGTATTATCATAATTATTGTAGTTTGGGTTAGAGAACCATTTTGTATTTTTTACAGGATTTAAAAGACACAGGAAAAATAAATAATTATAAATCTTTGTTAATGGTTATAAAATGTATAAAGATGTAATTCAGGATATCAAAAATAAAATGGGAGGGGCAGAAGTGTATAGGAATATAGTTCTTGTACAATTGAAGTTAAGTTGGTATCAATTCAAATTAGATTGTTATAACTTTAAGATGTTATATCTGATCCCAATTGTAACTACAAAGAAAATATATATGTAAATATACACAAAATGAGATGAAAACAAAATCAAAATGTGTCAATACGAAAAATAAAGTAAACGCCAAATTAGGCAGTAATGGAGGAAATAAGGGGTTACTAAGATATAGGACATTCAAAAAACAAATCACAAAATGGCACAAGTAGATCTGTCCTTATCAATAACTGCTTTAAATGCAAATAGATTAAACACTCCAATCGAAAGGCATAGATTGGCAGAAGGGATAAGAGAAAGAAAATCAGCAACAAACATGATCCAATGATACGCTGTCTACAAGACACGGGCTTTGGGTTTAAAGACACACACAGGTAAAATGTGAAAGGACGGAGAAAAAGACATTCCATGCAAATGGTAACCAAACAGGAGCTGGAGTGACTATACTAATACCAGACATAATAGACTTTAAGTATAATACTGTTAAAAGAGATAAAGAAGGACATTTTACATCAATAAAACAGTCAATTCACCAAGAAGATATCACAATCATAAACATATACGTACCAAACATGAGAGTTCTGAAATATACGAGGAAAACATTGACAAAATTCATGGTGGAAATAGACAGCTCTACAACAATAATTGGAGACCCAACATCATACTTTCAAAAATAGATTTAAAAACACATGGCAGAGGATGAATTAATAAACAGAGGACTGAAAACACTCTCAAGGAATAGGGCTGAATAAACACATGCAGAAACACCCAACAACAACAGGATACACTTATTTCTCAAGTGCACATGGAACACTCTCCAGAAGAGACCATATGTTAGGCCATAACATGTCTTGATAAATTTTAAAAGGTTTAATTCATACAAAGTATCTTTTCCCATCACGTGGAAATAAAGTAGAAATCAATAACAGAAGGAAAATTTGAAAACTTGCAAATGTGTGGAAATCAAACAACACACTCTTAAAAACTTCTTATGTCAAAGAGGAAATCACAAGGGAAATGAGAAAACACCTTAAAGTAAGTTAAAATGAAAGCTCACCATACCAGAACTTACGGGATGCAGTGAAAGCAGTGCAAAGACGAAAACCGATAGCTGCAAATGCTTACATTATAAAAGATGAACATCTCAAATCAACAACTTAACTTTACACCTTGAGGAACAAGAAATAGAAAAACAAACTAAAACCAAACCTAGATGGTTCAAAATACATAAATAAATCCATGTCACACACTACATTACAGAATGAAGGGGTTAAAAAAAATAACCATCTTAACTGAAAAAGCATTTGACAAACCCAAATGCCTTTTTGTGATAAAAACACTCAACTAGGCATACAAGAAAATTTACACAACATAATAAAGGCCACGTATGAAAAACCCATAAATAACATACTCAATGGAGAAAGACTGAAAGCTTTTCCCCTAAGTCTCAGAACGAGACAAAGATTCACACTTTTTTAAACTATTCATCTTTATCATTTATAGCTTTAGTGGCATGTACTTGACATATAACATTATATAAGCTTGAAATGTGGAATGTATTGATTGGATGCACATATATTGCAAAATGATTGCCACCATAGCATGAGCTAGCACCTCTATCATGTCACATAATTACCATGACTTTTTTGTGGTGAGAACATTTAAGAACTACTCTCTTAACAACATTCAAGTATATAATATAGTATTGTTAACTATAATCACAATGCTCTGCATTAGACTCCAAAAACTTATTCGTCTTCTAACTGGAGGTTGTACACTTTGACCAACATCTGCCCATTTCCCCCACCACCCAGCCCCTGGTAACGACCATTCTACTCTCTGCTTCTAGGAATGTGATGATTTTAGATTCCACATTTAAGTTATATCATACAGTATTTGTTTTTCTCTGACTTAGTTCACTTAGGATGCCTTCAAGGTCCTCTGTGTTGTCACAAATGGCAGGATTTTCTTCATTCTCATGGGTGAATAATATTCCGTTGTATATATGGGCCACATATTCTTTATCCATTCACCTGTTGATGGATACTTAGGTTGTTTTCATATTTTGGCTATCATGAATGATGCTGAATAAACTTTAGAGTACATATTTCTCTTTGAGATCCTGTTTTCAACTCCTTTGGCAATACACCCAGAAGTGGGATCACAGGATATACAGTAATTCTATTTTTAAATTTTTGTGGAAGCTCCATACTGTTTTCCCTAGTGACTGTATCAATATATATTCCCATCAAAAGTGCACAAGGGTTCCCTTTTCTCTACATGTTCACCAACACTCATCTATTTTCTTTTTGATGATAGCCATTCTAACAGGTGTGAGGTGATAGCTCATTGTGTTAAATTGATTTGCATTTCCTTGATGATTAGTTATGTTGAGCACATTTTCATGTACCTGTTATTTTTTCCCAAAACCATTTACTGAAGAGACTATCCACTCCGTACTGACTACTTTTTCCCTCTTGTCAAATACTAGCTGATTGTATACGCAGGGGTCTATTTCTGGGCTCTCAAATCTGTCCCTTTGGTCTATGTGTTTATTTTTATTCCAGTACCAGGCCGTTTTGATTACTGTAGCTTTGTAGTAAAGATTGTGTCTTCTTCAACTTCTTTCATCAAAGTCTGTTAGTTTTTAGTGTACAAATCTTTTACTTCCTTGGTTAAATTTATCCCAAGTATTTTATTGTTTTTGGTGCTATTGAGAATGGTATTGTTTTCTTTCTTTTTCAGATACTTTGTTGTAAGTGATAGAAACATAACTGATTTTAATATGTTGATTTTGCATCCTACAATTGTCCTGAATTCATTGATTTAGTTCTAACAGTTTTTTTCATACAGTCTTTAGAATTTTCTCTATATAAGACCATATCATCTACAAAGACAATTTTACTTTTTATTTTCTCATTTGGATGCCTTTTATTTCTTTTTCTTGCCTGATTGCACTGACCAGGACTTTCAGTACTATGTTGAATAAGAATGGTGAAAATGGGCACCCTTGTCTTATTCCTGATCTTAGAAGAAAATCTTTCAACCTTTTACCATTGAGCATGATGTTAACTGTGGGTTTGTCATATGTGGCCTTTATTATGTTGAGGTATATTCTTTCTATGCTCAATTTCTTGGGCATTGTTATCATGAAAAAAAGAAAGAAAGTAAAGCATTTTGTAATGCGCTTTCTCTGCTTCATTGAGATGATCATATAATTTTTATCTTTAATTCCATTAATATAGTGTATCACATTTATTGATTTGCATTTGTTGAACCACCCTTGCATTCTAGGGCTAAATCCAGCTTCATCATGGTGTATGATTCTTTTAATGTGTTGTTGAATTTGGTTTGCTACTATTTTGTTGAGAATTTTTACATCTATATTCATCAAGAATAGTAGTTTGTAGTCTTCTTTTCTTGTAGTGTCCTTGTCTGGCTTTGATATCAGGGTAATGTTAGCCTAGTAAAACGTGTTTGGGAGTGTTTCCTGCTCTTAAATTTTTTAGAAGAGTTTGAGAAGGATTGGCATTAATTCTTCATTAAATGTTTGGTAGAATTCACCAGTGAAACCATCTGGTCCAGGGCTTTTCTATATTGGGAGGTTTTTGAAAACAGATTCAATCTCCTTACTTGTTATTGGTCTGTTCATATTTTGCATTCCTTCATGATTCAGTCTTGGTAAGCTGTATGTTACTAGAAACTTACTCAATTCTTCTAGGTTATGAAATTTTTTGACATAAAATTAATCATTCAAAGTGGTCACTTAGCATTGTACTTAGCATTGTAAAACTAAAACCTGTTGATGAAGTCCAAACAGAGGCTACAGTTATGAGTGTAAGAGTTGGTGGAGTTAAGGCAAAAGTTTGTAGGAGAATTGATATGTTTGAACAGGCTTTATGTGAGGTGGTTGCATCTCTTTTACCTGATTGTATTATGGGCATGGACATTGTATCTGACTGGGGAACATTGCCCCTACCTAGCATTATAAATCAAAAAGGATGTAAATCTGCCCTTCAAGCAATGTTAATTGGATATTCTAAATGGAAACCAATAAGATTGCCTGAGCCCACACAGTGTAGAATAAAAGGTGGAGTGCTGTTAGAGACAAATTCTCTGTACAATAGCCTTAATTAGCGTGTAGACTGGAGATTATACCAAAAGCCTTTAGCACATCCCAGCAACAACTACTGGGACTTTAGACTATAGATTTTCCATGTGAGGGGTATTTACTACCTTGCTATCAGACATTAATCGAAGCTACCCTGATGACTAAAGGACATAAAATGATCTTAAAACATAAAATACTCATAGTTTCTAGGACGACATTGAAGAAATACTCTAATGGGGATGGTAGTGCACAGAATGGTTCCATAATAAAATAGAAATAGTTTATACAGGATAATGCTGCCTGGGGAAGACAAGGAGGAGATAGATACTCATGAGCAGGGAGCCTCTTTTCCCCTAGGAGTGACTCTGAAACTGTGCATATGAGGAGCTGTGAGATTCTACTGTCACCTGGACAGGCCCTATAAACAGCTTTCAACTGACCAAAAAAGAGCTGCTTGCTTTGTGGATGGCAGCTCTACAGTGAATGGACAGCATCCTGTTTGGAAAGCTGATGCAGTAAGACCAGTCAATGGAAAGACTGACTGAAGAAGGTAAAAACAGATCAGTTCAGTGGGCTGAATTGCATACTGTTTTGCTTGCAGTGATGAAATAATTGAATAGTGGGAAAAGCCCCTGTGTTTGGGTTTTTAGTGACTCATGGGCAGTGGCCAATAGCCTGGCCCTATGGTCAGATAGAAGGGCAATAGAAACCTGGCATAGTAAAGGGATGCCCATATGGGGCATGGCCTTGTGGAAATCACTATGGACATTTGAGGGGTACGTTAAGGTAGGATATTTCAATGCCCTTCAGAAGAATCCCCTTTGCATGTTCAGAAGGTGATTGGAATCAACAAGAAGAAATCCCTGTGTGCTTGCTTAATGTGGCCACGTGGGTTCATGAAATGAGCGGATATGGTGGTACTACAGCAATGCAGAGATGGGCTGAATCGAGACATATTCCTCTTGCACCCTCTGAGGCACAAAATGCCAATAAGAGCTGTTCTGTCTGTCAACAAGAGACAGAGAGGGGCCGGCTCCGTGGCCCAGTGGTTAAGTTCGCGCGCTCCGCTGCGGCGGCCCAGGGTTCAGATCCTGGGCGGGGACATGGCACGGCTCGTCAGGCCACGTTGAGGCGGCGTCCCACATCCCACAACTAGAAGAACCTGCAACTAAGATATACAACTATGCACAGGAGGGGTTTGGAGACATAAAGCAGGAAGAAAAAAAAAAAAAGATTGGCAACAGTTGTTAGCCCAGGTGCCAATCTTTAAAAAAAAAAAAAAGAGAGACAGAGAATGCAGATGACTTTGTGGCAGATTTCCTGGTGGGAAAGCCTTGAACATAGCTAGCAAGTGAGATTAATGCTGGTAGCCCTGGAAGGCTACAAATGCATCCTGACAGGAATAGACACTGACTCTTGACTGGGCTTTGCTTACCTGGGATAAGCATTTGCTTATCTGGCAAATGCTCAGAGGGATAAAAGAGACTGGAACAGAAGACATTGCATCAATTTGGATTGCTAGCAATCATTTCTTCGGTCCAAGAAACATACTTTACAGCCCACAATGTCCAGCAATGGGCAAAGAGATATCTTTCTCAGAGTATAGAGAATTGCAATGTTCAAATAAAATATTGATTGGCTAAAACGGAGATAAAAGTATGAAGGGCTGGCCTAAATGCCTTTAAGAGCGCATGCTCACACTCAATATGAACATCAGTGGGGCTAAAGGAGTGTCCCCACTGGAGGGATTTCTCTGTTTTTTCTAGTGGTTCTAGGGAAGACTGGGTGGGGAAGATGCTGGAATACTTTCTTCACATCACCTCAACTTTGTTTCCTTTCCTTACCTGATGCAGTGGTCACAGGACCAGGGATGCAACTACAAGGGATGCAAGCAGAGATGATTCCTAAGCAAAAAAACTGTAACTATGTTTTTAACCTTTATGTCAGAATTCCTGAGGGCCTGATGAGGAAGGATATGCCTTTAACCACTCTGGAAAAATTGGGCCTAACAGTAAACGTAGCTCTATTGCGTGGTGCTAAAGATATCTCACTAGTTCTGCACTTATGTAACTACCCTATATAAATTGGAGTGGACTTAGGGGGAGGGACTTGCTAGACTACTATTGCTGCCTTCAATCTAGACCAGTACAGTGACTAAACTTAAGGACCCTTCCAAGTGTGGAAGAGTTTGGGTATAAATGGAGACAAGGAGGAATAGTAGCTACAGATAAAGTTAATGAATAAATAAGTTATGTGATAAGGGAACTCCAACATTACATTAACACCTCGAAAGAGGCTCAGAGCAAGAGATGCTATTGTCTCTGAGCTCAATTATATCAGATGTCTAAAGGACAAAGCAGAAGCCAGTTCTGCTTTTGGAACCTGATAAGATCAAATGGAGGCCTGCAAACCTGAGAGGTCTTGCCCTAGGAGATACTTTTTGTGTGATATGATGATGGACTGGAATGATTCTTAATGACTGCATGGGATTCTAGTAATGTGCCAGTATCTTTTGACTTGTGTATCATTTTGCTGTAAGAAGTCCGTGGCCACAGACCTGGGAGTGGGCTGTGAGATAATAGAAATTATATACATTGTTCTTTGCCCCTTGTTCCTGTCACAGAGCTCCAAAAACCCATGTAAATTCCTAAGTGATAAGAGCATTAGGAGCATCTTTTCTTCTAGTGAGGTGACTCTGAGTGGGGTCCTGGATAGTTTCTGGATGGCGGCTGGTCATCAGAAAGACCAAGCCATGATTAGAAGCTTGGAGTTTTCAGCCTCACTCTCCCTCCTACAGAGAGGGGAGTGGAAATGGAGTTAATAATTGATCATGCCTACATGAGGAAACCTCCATAAAATCCCAGTAGTAGGGGGTTCAGAGAGCTTTCAGTTTGATGAACGCAACACTGGAAGGGTGATGCACCTCAACTGCACAGAGACAGAAGCTCCTGTGCTCAGGACACTCCCAGACCTCATCCCATGTATCTCTTCATCTGGCTGCTCATCTGTATCCTTTATCACATCCTTTAATAAACTGGTAAACATAAGTAAGAGTTTCCCTAAGTTCTGTGAGCTGCTCTAGCAAACTAATCAAATCCAGGGAGGGGTCTTTGGAACCTCCAATCTGTAGCCAGTTGGTCAGAAGCACAGGTAATAACCTGCACTTGTGACTGACATCTGAAGTGTGTGTGGGGGGGTGGGCAGTCTTGTGGAACTGAGCTCTTAATCTGTTGGATCTGATGCTATCTCCAAATACATAGTGTCAGAAGTGAGTTAAATTGTAAGACATCCAGCTGGTGTTGCAGAGAATTGCTTGTTATGGGAAAAAACCTCCACACATTTGGTGACCAGAAGTATCAGAAGTGAGGTGTTTTGTGTGAGTAGTAAAGGAGACTCACAGGGAAGAAGTACACAGTAGGGGAGAACTGGGTTTTCCCCAACATAGAAAGGAAAAATATGAGGTTTTCCCTAAACAGTCTTAAAGACAGACAGATCAATGGAATATAATATAGAGCCCATAAAAACCCTTGCATATATGGTCAAATGATTTTTTTTTTTACATTTACCAGTTTATTATAAAGGATGCAAATGAAGTCATTTGAAGAGGTACATAGGGTGAGGTCCAGAAGGGTCTGAGTGCAAGAGCCTCTGTCTCCATGGAGCTGAGGTGTACCACCCTCCTGGCATGCATTCATCAACCAGGAAGCTCTCCAAAGCTTGTTGTTCAAGAGTTTTTAATAGAGGTCAGTCTCCAGGCCCCTTCACCCCCTGTAGGCTGGTGGGTGGGCTGAAAGTTCCAACCCTCTGGTAATCACTTGGTCTTTCTGCTGACCAGCCCCATCCTGAGGCTATCTAGAGTCTCCACCCTAAGTCACCTCATTAGCATAAACTCCAGTGTTATTGAAAGGGGCTCATTATGAATAACAAAAGACATTCCTATCTCAGGATGCTCCAAGGCATTTAGGAGCTCTGTGCTAGGAACTGGGGACAAAGGCCAAATATATTTCTTTCCTTTTTTTATTTAATTATTTTATTGAGGTCATATTAGCTTATAACATTGTGTAAATTTCAGGTGTACATTATTATATATCAGTTTCTGTATAGACTGCATCATGCTCACCATCAATAGTCTAGTTTTTATCCATCACGATACATATATGCGCCTTTACCCATTTTGCCCTCCCCCGGCTCCCTTCCCCTCTGGTAACCACTAATCTGTTCTCCTTATCCATGTGTTTGTTTATCTTCCACATATGAGTGAAATCATATGGTTTTTGTGTTCATCTTTCTCTGTCTGGCTTATTTTACTTAGTATAATACCCTTAAAGTCCATCCATGTGGTTACAAATGGCACCATTTTGTATTCTCTATGGCTGATAGTATTTCATTGTATACATATACCACATCTTCTTTATCCACTCATCCATTGATGGGCACTTGAGCTGCTTTCACATCTTGGCTATTGTGAATAATGCTGTGATGAACATTGTTGATTTTGTGTTCTTTAGCTAAACACCCAGTAGTGGGATAGCTGGATCATATGGTATTTCTATTGGATTAAAGACTTGAATGTTAAGACCTGAAACCATAAAACTCCTAGAAGAAAATATAGACAGTATACTGTTCAACATCTGTCTCAGCAGTATCTTTTCAAATACCATATCTACTCAGGCAAGGGAAACAAAAGAAAAAATAAACAAATGGGACTACATCAGACTAAAAGACTTCTGCAAGGCAAAGGAAACCATCAACAAAATGGAAAGACAACCCACTAATTGGGAGAAAATATTTGCAAATCATATATCCAACAAGGGGTTAACTTCCAAAATATATAAAGAACTCATACAACTCAACAACAAAAAAACAAACAACCCAATCAAAAAATGGGCAGAGGATCTGAATAGACATTTTTCCAAAGAAGATATACAGATGGCCAACAGGCACATGAAAAGATGTTCAACATCACTAATTATTAGGGAAATGCAAATCAAAACTACAATGAAATATCATCTCATGCTCTTCAAAATAGCTATAATTAACAAGACAAGCAATAACAAGTGTTGGAGAGGATGTGAAGAAAAGGGAACCCTCATATACTGCTGGTGGGAATGCAAACTGGTACAGCCACTATGGAAAACAGTATGGAGATTTCTCAAAAAATTAAGAATGGTCAAATTATTTTTGACAAAGGACCAAAAGCATCCAATGAGGGATAAATAGTCTTTTTGTGTCCATTGGTGCTGGGAAAACTGGATATCCATGCGCAAAATAATGAAGTTGGGCCCTAAACTTACATCATATACAAAAATTAATTCAATGGGATCAGAGATCTAAACATAAGAATGAAAACCAAATTCTTAAATGAAAACATAGAGGAAAGCTTCATGACATTTGGTTTAGCAATAATTTCTTGGATATGGTACCAAAAGCATTGGCAAGAAAAAAAATTGAACTTTACTAAAATTAAAAACTTTTGTGCATCAAAGGACACTATCAAGAGAGTGAAATGACAATCCACAGAATGGGAGAAAATACTTGTAATTATATATTTAATGAAGGTTAATATCCAGAATATATTAACTCCTACAAATCAACAACAAGAAATATACAACTCAATTAAAAAATAGGCAAAGGATTTGAATAGTCATTTCTCCAAAGGTTACATAAAACTGGTCAGTAGCACATTGATAGATGGACAACATCACTAATCATTAGGGAACTGTAAATCAAAATTCAAACAATAAGTCAGAATTCAAAAACTTCAAACAAAAATCAAACACTTTACACTCATAAGAATGGGTATTATAAACTTAAAAAAACACAGAAAATAACAATTGTCAGACAGAACGCAGGAAAATTGGAATCCTTGTTCATTGCTGGTGGAATGTAAATGGTGCAGCCATGGTGAAAGCAGTATGGCAGTTCCTCAGAAAATTAAACACAGAATTAACATATATTCCAACAACCCCACTTGTAGTTATGTATCCAAAAAAATTAAGTTAGAGTCTTGAATAGATATTTGTGAAACTATGTATACCAAAAGACAGAAGCAACTCAAATATCCATTGACATTTGAATGGATTAACAAAATATGGTATACATGGAATGGAAAAATGGATTGTTATTCAGCCTTAACAAGGGGTGAAATTCTGAAACATGCTACAATGTGGACGAAATTTGAAGACATTATGCTAAGCGAAATAAGCCAATAACAAAAGAAGAAACATTGTATGATTTCACTTATATAAGGTACCTAGAGTAGTCAAATTAATCGGGAACAGAAAGGAGAACAGTGGATACCAGGGCCTGGGGAAAGGGTGCAATGGGTAATCATTGTTTAATGAGTACAGAAATTCCACTTGGGATGATAAAAATGTTCTCGGGTTGGATGGTGATGATAGTTGCTCAACACTGTGAATGTACTTAATGCCACTAAACTATATAGCTACCAAAATTAAAATGATCAATTTACATTATATATATATTTTACCACAATAAAAAAGGTAATTAAAAAGCAAATGAATAAAAAATTCCTAGGTTTTCTGTGGTGAGACAACTGTAAAAATTGGAATAAACAGTAAAAATGTGCAAAAAGTTTATTTTCATACTGTCTTTAAGTTGTCAGTCCACTAAGGACAAAACAAAACAAGTGCTAGAAATAGTATATCACGCATTATCAATGTGGTAATGCAAGAGAATGAGAATTTTTTTAAGACAAAATAAGCACATTAATGGAAAGGTGAGGAAATTTGACTAAGATCTATGGTTTATTTAGTAGTACTTTACCAATGTTAATGTTCTCTTTTCAGTAATTTTATTAAGGCTTTTTATGATATTAACAGTAAGGGAAGCTGGATCAGTGGTACATGGGATCTCTGTACTATGTTGCAAAATCTCTATTGTCTAAAATAAGCTTAAAATTAAAGTTTTAAGAATTAGTAATGAATGCACATGCAATTTATAGGTTAATTATATATACATATCCATCCATAGTTTTTTGTTTTGATGGCTTATTGTCACAACAGGATATAGTATATTAGAGCCATACTAGTGATTTCAAGACTTTTGGATTTTGTAGATCCAAAGGTGTACACTCACAAACTGGGGTACCAACACAGTGCAGCCCAGTGGCACAGAGGTTAAATTCATACACTCCAATTCGGCGGCCCATGGTTTATGGGTTCAGATCCCAGGTGCAGACCTACACACCATTTATCAAGCTATGTTGTGACAGCACCTCACATACAAAATAGAGGAAGATTGGAACAGATGTTACTTAGCTCAGGGCCAATCTTCCTCGCCAAAAAAAAATTGAAGAGTATAAAGAGTAATGAAATTGACTTCCATGTTCCCATACCCATCTTCAGCAGTTATTACCTAATAGACAATCAAGTTTCATCAATATCCTCACTGATTTCCCCATTTCTCATTCCAATCCATTGTTTTGAAGTGATAGTAGACATTGCATAATTTCATTCATAAACACTTCAGTACATAACTCAAAAAGATGTCATTTTTAAAGCATATCATATTATCTCACCTAAAAGTAACAATAATCGTTACTATCATCAACTATCCAGTCAATGTTCAAATTTCCTCAGCTGTCTCAGTTTTTTCTTTTAATATGTATAGTTTGTTCAAGTTATGATCTAAAGTCAGCCTATATATTGTAGTTGAGTGATGTATTTCAAGTCGTCTTTAATCTGTAGGTTTTCTTCTCATCTCTTGTTATGTTTCCTTTGAAATTTAGATGTTGAAAGTCTGGTCATTTGCCATATAGATTTTCTCTCATTCAGATAACTTTGTTGTAATTTAACATGTCCTTCAGTCCCCTGTATTTCCTATAAAGTATTGGTTAAATCTAAAGAATTAATCAGATACAGGTTAAAGTTTATGGCAAGAATACTTCATCGGTGGAAATGTGTATTTCCATTGAAAGATTCACAATTTCTCAATGTCTCTATTTTTGGTGGTGTTAAAGTTGATCAGTAGTTTTCAGGTGTCATCAGCATGATCATCATAAAGTTCCCCACCAGCTTTCCAACTAAGGAGTCTAGAGAACACTGATAACTGTTGCCTAGATCCATTCTTTCCTTATGGGTTGTGAAGCAGTAATAGTCTAAGTTTATCATTATTTCTTCATTTATAGGAATACAACTATAAAGAAAAACTTTCCTGATAAATTTTTCGATAGATTAACTTGAAGTGTATTTAATCCAATACAGGCGCCACAAATGCTTGGGAATAATAGGTTGATTTCCCAGCGTTTCCAAAATTAACGGGTTTTTAAAAAATATTTTGAAATCAGAAATTTTAACACAATTGATATGTTACAATCATTTGAGTTATTCTTCCTTCTGATTTAAAATCATAAAGATTTTATTTACTATCGTTGATTTTTATATTTGCATCTGTATTCTCTTATATTGAAAATCTTAATTCATTATGATGAAAATGAATTACCTATGAGGTTTATCTTACTTTCAGAATAACAATGCCAATATTATTACTAATGTATAATTGCCAAAAGTTATTGTGATTTTTTGCTTACTTGTGACCTTAAGATATATGTCACAAGGGATTTACTGACAAAATACTATATTTTTTAAAGAGACTTTTTTTAGAGAAATTTTAGATTCACAGCAAAATTTAGGTAAGGTACAGAGATTTCCCACATACTCCCTGTCCCCACACATGCATAGTCTCCGCCATTATCAACATTCTCCACCAGAGTGGTACATGTCTTGCAATTGATGAACCTACATCAACCCATCATAATCACCCAAAGTCCATAGTTTACCATTACAGTTTAGTCTTGGTGTTGCACATTTTATGGGTTTGGAAAAACATATAAGGACATGTACCCACCATTATAGTATCATACAGAGTAGTTTCACTTTCCTAAAAATCCTCTGCGCTCCACCTGTTCATCCCTCCTCGCCCCAACCCCTGGCAACCACTGACCATTTTTACTGTTTTGCATTTTTCAGAATGTCACACGGTTGGAATAATACAGTATGTAGCCTTTTCAAATTGGCTTCTTTCACCTAGAATTATGCATTTAAGTTTCTTCCATGTCTTCTCACGGCTTGATAACCCATTTCTTTTCAGCACTGAATAATATTGCATTATCTGGATATCCCGTTGTCTGGATAGTTGATCTATTCACCTAATAAAGGATATCTTGGTTGCTTCTAAATTTGGAAGAGCTTTTGTTCTGTTTTGTTTGTTTGTTTGTTTTCTGCTGTAAATATCCATGTTAAGGTTTTTATGTGCACATAAGTTTCCACTTCTTTGGGGAGATATCCAAAACACAATTGTTGGATCATATGGTAAGTTGATGTTTAGTTTCGTAAGAAACCGCCACCCTCTCCTCCAAAGTGGCTGTACTGCGGTGCATTCTGCCAACAGTGTATGAAAGTTCCCACTGCAACACATCCTTGCCAGCATTTGGTGTGATCAGTGTTTCAGATATGGGTCATTCTAATAGATGTTTAGTGATATCTCATTGTTATTGTCGTTGTTAATTTGCGTTTCTCTGACAGATGACGTGGTGCATCTTTTCATATGCTTATCCGCCATCTGTATAACTTCTTTGGTAAGGTGTCTATTAAGGTCTTCAGGCCATTTTTTAATTGGGCTATTTGTTTTCTTACTGTTCTAAGAGCTCTTTGTATATTCTGAGTAAATGTTTTTTTTATCAGATATGTCTTTTGTAAACATTTTCTCTCAGTCTGTGGTTTGTCTTCTAATTCTCTTGATATTGTCTTTCACAGAGCAGAAGATTTTAATGTTGGTGGAGTCCACCTTACTCATTAAGCAAGTTTATTCATTAATACTAAAATAGTATCCAAGCAATGCATATTTGAAAAGCAAATAAAGCTATTAAAATAAGAGGGGGAGGAGAAGAAAAAGTATACATGACAGTCTTTTTACTTTCTTTTTTCAAATATTAAATCTCCTGTTTATATCAAACTGGAAAAAGAACAATTTTAAAAATTTTGAAAACAAAATCCAAGTTATAGAAATTAAAATCACTTGTAAAATGAATCTGAATATAGTTCATAGTTGAAGAGAAAAAAATTACTTCAATCTATCTAAGTATACAACTTTACTTAAAATAAGTAAAGACAATGATGAAAATACTAAAATGAGCTCAATTACAAGGCATTTTAATTACTTCAGACCTGTATAGCAAATATAAATTAGACACATATAAACTTGATAATTCCAAGAATAACTAAATGTTAATGAAGGAAAATCACCATAGATTCTGAGAAAGTGAAAGTGAGTTCAACTCTTCTAAACAGACAGAAGTAAAATGTTGGGAAATTCATTCTCTTTGCATGCAAACTTTGTTTCCAATACCATAGACTGACAATTGGAGCCCTATTTCATCCGTGAAACTTGCCTGGACCACTCCAATTGTTCTACATCCTTAGAGCACTTACTGCCAATATCACCCATTTTACAAATAATCACATACTCGCCTTGGATGCCATTTGTACATTTCTCATGTTTTTATAACATTTTGGAGGTGGAGGTGTTTCTTTCTAAACTTTTCATGCATTTTTTGTTTTCAAAAGTCAATTATAATCCCCTTAAAGACAAATATTTTGTACAAAATTCTTAAACTTTTATACTATTTGAGTAGTTAATACATACATATTTGTAAATGAATATTCAAAGATTACAAAGGGTTTCTTTCACTACCTCCACCTTCCTCGTAGCCTCAGAAGTTTTCAAACCACAAAGTTCAGCAAACAGTACTTCCATTGTCTGTGTTTTCTGCTAGAGATACTAGTGATACTTGGTGCATAGACAAGTGTATAAACAAGTATATAAATTAGTATATCACGTGCTACATAAATGGATATATGTCTTTTAAAAAATATACACACCCACTCACACACACACATGTATATATCACTGTTTAAACACCAAGGTTGGCATACTATACACACTGTCATATTTATTTCCTGCTTATTATCTTCCATGCTTCCTTAAAAGTATTCATGAATGTATGTTGATTACCTCATTGATAAGAATAACAAGTTTGAGACTTAGCTATGTAAGGGAAATACTTTAACTTAAGAAAATGACATTTTAGGGGCTGACCCGGTGGCACAGCAGTTAAGTTCCCGCGTTCCACATCTCGGCGGCTCGGGGTTCGCCGGTTCGGATCCCAGGTGCAGACATGGCACCACTTGGCAAAAAGCCATGCTGTGGTAGGCGTCCCACATATAAAGTAGAGGAAGATGGGCATGGATGTTAGCTCAGGGCCAGTCTTTTATATGTTTTTCTATAAAGTAGAGGAAGATGGGCATGAATGTTAGCTCAGGGCCAGTCTTCCTCAGCAAAAAGTGGAGGATTGGCAGTAGTTAGCTCAGGGCTACTCTTCCTCAAAAAAAAAAAAAAAAGAAAATGATATTTTAACGTTACCTGATTTATACTTGTCACTTGAATGCTCTTAATTTGAATATTATGCACAGTGAATTATGTAGGGTAAAAATATTCTAAAGCTACCCTGTATTGGAAAAAGTAATATATTTTGACAGATACTACAATGGGGCCACTTTCATGATGATACCTATGGGTCTCTTCACAAGCAGCTTAAGATAGGTAAATTCTTAGTCTGACAGTATAAACATTTTTGGTGGTAGTAGAAACATACTGATTTTGAATGTTATTTCAATATTTATTATGTAAATACACTATGAATTTTCCTAGGTTTTGTTTTACTACGCTATTTAGCACTTGATTAATTTTTAAAAAATTTTTCTTAGGCTTTATTTTTTAGAATAGTTTTAGCTTAACAGCAAATGGAGCAGAAAGTACAGAAATTTCCTATGTAACTCCTGTCCCCACATGTGTACGGTCTCCCCCATTATCAACATCCCCCACAGAGTGGTACATTTGTTACAGCTAATGAACCTACATTGACACATCTTAACACTCAAAGTGGTAGTTTGCATTAGGGTTTACTTTTGGTATTGTATATTCTGTGGGTTTGGAAAATGTATAATGACATGTATTCACTGTTATAGTATCATACAAAGTAGTTTCACTGCCTCCAAAACCTTCTGTGTTCCGTCTATTCATTCCTCCATCTCCATAAAGGTAGGCAACCACTGATCTTTTTATTGTGGCCATAGTTTAGCCTCTTCCAGAATGGCATATAGTTGGAACTGTACAGTATGTAGCCTTTTCAGATCAGAATCCTTCTCTTGGTGATATGCATTTAAGTTTCCTCCACGTGTTTTCATGGCTTAATAGCTCATTTCCTTTTAGCACTGTATAATATTCCACTGTCTGGCTGTACTTCAGTCTATTCATCCATTCACCTACAGAAGGACATCTTAGTTGTCCAAACTTAGCTTCCACACTTTGGCAATTATGAATAAAGCTGCTAGAAATATTTGTGTGCAAGTTTTTGTATTGACATAAATTTTCAACATTTTTAGGTAAATACCAAGGATCACAATTGCTGGATCATGTGGTAAGGGTATGTTTAGTTTTGTAAGACACTATTAAATGTCTTCAATCATGCCTGTACTATTTACATTCGCACAGTATGAATAAGGTTTGTATTGCTCCATATCCTCACCAGCATTTGCTGGTGTCAGTATTCAGGATTTGAGGCATTCTAATAGGTGTACAATGGTATCTTATTGTGGTTTTAATTTGCATTTTCCTGATGATATATGATGTGGAGCATCTTTTGGTATACTTACTTGACTTCTGTGTATATTCCTTGGTGAGGTGTCTGTCCAGATATTTTTCTCATTTTTAAATTGAGTTGTTTGCTTTCTTATTGTTGAGTTTTAAGACCTCTTAGTATATTTTGTGTAACAGTCCTTTATCAGATATGGCTTTTGAAAATATTTTCTCCCAGTCAGTAGCTTGTCTTTTATTCTTTTGACAATGTCTATTGCAGAGCAGATGTTTTCAATTTTAATGAAATCCAGTTTCTCAAGTCTTTCTTTTAAAGAAAAATATTTAATGTAGTAAGAACACAACATGAGATCTAACAAATTTTGAAGCATACAATACATTATATTGACTATAGGTACACTGTTATACAGCAGAACTTAATAGCTTATTCATCTTATTTGAAAGAAACTTTATGGAAACTGATTAGTAACTCTGCATTTTCCCTTCCTTTCAACCCCTGAAAACTACCTTTCCATTTGTGGATTCTATGAGTTGGACTATTTTAGACACTTGGTATAAGTAGAATCATGCAGTATTTGTCTTTCTGTGACTGGCTTGTTTCATTTAGCATAATGTCCTCCAGGGCCATCCGTGTGTTCACGTATTCCAGAATTTCCTTCTTTTTTAAGGCTGAATAGTTTTCCATTGTATGTGTTTACGACATTTTCTTTATTCACTCATCTGAATGGATATATAATTAAGATGGACATTTAGGTTCTTTCCACATCTTGGCTATTGTGAATAATGCTGCAATGAACATGGGAATACAGATATTTCTTCAAGATCCTCATTTCAATTGTTTTGGATATATATCCAGAAGTGGGATTGCTGGATCTTATGGTAGTCCTATTTTTAATTTTTTGAAGAACTTCAAAATTGTATTCCATATGAGTTGAACCATCTTGCATTCCCACCAACAGTGTACAAGTGTTCAAATTTCTCCACATCCTCGCCAACACTTGTTATCATTTATTTTTTGCTAATAGCTATCCTTACAGGTGTGAGATGATATCTCCTTGTGGTTTTGATTTGTATTTCTCTGATTATTAGTGACATTCAGTATTTTTTTATATACCTGCTGATCATTTGTATGCCATCTTTGGAGAAATGTCTATTCAAGTGCTTAGCCCATTTTGTAAATGGGTTTTTAGTATTTTGCTATTGAGTTGTAGGACTTCCATGTATATTTTGGAAATTAACCCTTTATAAGCATAAAAGGTTTGCAAATATGCTCTCCCACTAGATAGATTACCTTTCTTCTGTGTGATTATTTCGTTTGTTGTACAGAAACTTTGTACTTTGATGTAGTCCCACTTGTTTATATTTTGTTTTGCTACCTGCGTTTTTGGTATCATACCCATGAAATCATTACCAAAACCAATGTCATGAAACTTTCCCCCTGTGTATTATTCAAGGAATTTTACAGTATCAGGTCTAACATTCAAATCTTTTATCCATTTTGAGTTGATTTTTCTGTATGGTGTAAGATAGGGGTCCAGTTTCATTCTTTTGCATGTTAATATTGAGCTTTCCCAACACTACTTGTTAAAAAGACTGTCTTTTCCCCATTATATGTTCCTGACGTCCTTGTCAAAGATCAGTTGACTGCATTCACATGGATTTATTTCTGCACTCCCTATTCTCTTCCATCAGCCTGGGTCTGTCTTTATTCCAGTACCACAGTATTTTGATTACTATAGCTTTTGTAACATGTTTTGTAATATATTTTGAAATCAGAAAGTGTGATGCCTCATGCTTTAAGCTCCTTTCTCAGGATGAATTTGGGTATTTGTGATTGTTTGTGGTTCCATATGACCTGTAGAATTATTTTTTCTATTTCTGTAAAAAATGCCATTGGGATTTTTATAGGGATTACATTGAATCTGTAGATCACTTTGTGTAGTACAGACATTTTAACAATATTGTCTTCCATTCCGTGAACACAGATGTCTTTCCATTTGTCTGTGTCTTCTTTAGTGTCTTTCATCAATGTTTTACAGTTTTAAGTGCACACGTCTTTCACTCCCTTAGTTAAGTTTATTGCTAAGTATTTTATTTGTTTTGTTGCCTTTGTAAATGGGATTGTTTTCTTAATTACCTTTCCAGATAGTTTGTTGACAATGTATAGAAATGCAATTGACTTTTGTATGTTGATTTTATAGCCTGTAACTTTACCGAATTTTTTTAATGGTTCTGAGTTTTTTGTGTAGTCTTTAGGGTTTTTTTATTATAAGATCATGTCTTCTGCAAACAGATAATTTTACTTTTTCTTTTCCAACTTGAATAACTTTCATTTCTTTTTCTTGCCTAATTGTTAGGACTTCCAGCACTATGTTGAATGGAAATGATGAGAGAAGGCATCCTTGTCTTGTTCTTGATTTTAGAGGAAAAGTTTTTAGTTTTTCACCATAGAGTATATTTGCTGTGGGCTATCATATATGGCCTTTATTATGTTGAGGCACATTCTTTGTATACCTAGTTTGTTGAGCATCATTATTATGAAAGGGTAGTTGAATTTTTTCAAATGCTTTTTCTGCATATATTATGACTGTCATGTGATATTTATCCTTCCTTCTGTCAACATAGTGTATCATATTTAGTAATTTTCATATGTTGAAACATCTTTGTATCCCAGGAGTAAATCCCACTTATCACGGTGTATGATCCTTTTAATGTGTTGTTGAATTTGGCTTGACACCCCACTTTCAATAATGGCTAGAATATCCAGACAGAAAATCAGGAAGGACACAGTGGATTTGAATCAAATGATAGACCAAATGGACCTAATAGACATATGCATTGCCTTCCACACAACAGAATTCTACTAATATTGTATTGCTGCCTATTTCTCTCTTCAGATCTGTTAATACTTGCTTTATATATTTAGGTGCTCTGATGTTGGGTGTATATGTAATAGCTATATCTTGCTGGTGAATTGTCTTGTTTATCGTTATATAATGTTTGTCTCTTTTGATGGGTTTTGATTTAAAGTCTATTTTGTCTGAAATAAGTATAGCCTCTCCTACTCTCTTTTGTTTACCATTTGCGTGGAATATCTTTCCCCATACCTTTACTTTCAGCCAATATTTGTCCTTAAATCTAAAGAGAGTCCCCTGTACGCAGCATGAAGCTGGGTCTTGTTTTGTTATCCATTCACCCACTCTATGTCTTTTGCTTGAGGAGTTTAATCCATTTACATTAAATAAATTATTTGTAAGGAAGCATCTACTGTTGCCATTTTGTTCATTGTTTTCTGCTTTTATTGTAATTCTCTTGTCCTTTTTCACTCTTGCGGTCTTTGTGTTTCATCACAGGTTTTTTGGCAGTGATATTCTCTGAGTCCTTTTTTTATCTTGTGTATCTTCTCTATTTTTTGTGATTATCATGAGATTTTCATAAAACATCTTACTGTTATAATAGTCTATTTTAAGCTGATAACATCTCAACTTCAATCTCACATACAATTTTACTTCTTCTTCCCCTACATTTTATGTTGTTGATATCAGAGTTTACATCATTTTATACTAAGTATCCATTAAAATTGTTTATAGTTATAGTTATTCTTCATACTTTTGACTTTTAATTTTATACTAAAATGAAGAGTGATTTATAAACCAGCATTACAGTAATACAGTTCTGTATTTTTCACTATATTTTACCTTTATAAAATGAGTTTTATGCTTTCATAAGCTTGTGTATTATTGTTTAGTGTACTTTCATTTCAACTTGAACTCCCTTTAGCGTTTCTTGTATATCAGGTCTGGTGGTGATGAATTCCCTTAGCTTTTGTGTGTCTCAGAACATCTTTATATCTACTTCATTTTTAAAAGACAGTTTTGTCATGTATAGTATTCTTGGTTGGCATTTTTTTCATTCAGCATTTTAAATATATCATCCCACTCCCTTCTGGCCTGCAATGTTTCTGATGATAAATCTGCTGTTAGTCTTAATCGGGACTTCCTCTTCCATGATAAGTCACTTTCCTCTTGCTGCTTTCAAAATTCTCTCTTTGTCTTTGACTTTTGAGAAGTTGATGATAATGCATCTTTTTATAGGATTATTTGGGCTCCTCTTCATTGTCTTCACTGGACTTCATGAATCAGGATGTCCATTTCTAATCCCAGATTTTGGATTATTTCTTTAAATGATTAGTATTTAAATTTATTTCTTTAAATAAGCTTTCTGCCCAATTCTCTCTCTTTTCTCGTTCTACACTCTTATAATGGGGATCTTGATTTATTTGATAGTATCTCGTAAGTTCCTTAGGTTTCCTTGACACTTTTTTGTTGTTTTTGCTTTCTGTTCTTCTGACTGGATAACTTCAAATGTCTCTTTAAGTTTGCTGATTATTTCTTCTTCTTGACCAAATCTGCTGTTAAGGCTTTCTATTGAGTTTCTTAATTCAGTTGTTGTATTTTTTAGTTCCTAAACTTCTTTTGGTTCTTTTTTATGATTTCTATCTCTTTGTTGAACTTCTCATTTTGTTTTTGTCTCATTTTACTGATTTTATTACATATCTATCTGTGTTCTCTTATACCTCACTGAGCTTTTTCAGAAAAATTATTTTTTGAATTGCCAGGCAATTCTTAGATCTCCATTTCTTTAGGCTCAGTTACTAGAGATTTATTTTTTTCCTTTGATACTGTCATATTTCCCTGATTGTTCATCTTCTTTGTAATTTTGCTCATTTGAAGAAGTTGTCATCTCTTACAGTTTTTACAGATTGGCTTTGGTAGGCAAAGACCTTCACTAATCAGTGCAGCTAGACATTCTGAGTATATCTCACACCTTTCTTACTGATGTTCATATTCCACTTCTCTCTCTCCCTTCTGAAGGAGAAGTCTCAGGATTGTGCACCTTTTCCCAATCCTGCAGAGCCATGCTGGATGCTGAGAACCACCCTCCCCCCCACCTTTGTCCCTAGGGCAGTGTACTGAGATTCATGTCATTTGCTGGGAACTGCGCTGTCTCCTGATGTTAGACACAAGCTTCACTTCTCTCCCTCCTTCCTGAAGAAGCAAACTTAGGATTTTACACCTTCTCCTTTTCCATTGAACTATGCTGTGTACTAACAGCTGCCTTCCCCTTTTCCCTAGGGCAGTGCACTGAGATTCATGGATATTGGGTATAAGCTCTACATTTCTTCCTCTCCCCTGAAGGAGAAGTCTCAGGATTGTGTGCCTTCTCCCAGTCTTGCAGAGCTGAGCCAGCTGCTGAAAGCCATCTCAACTGCTGAGAGCTACAGCATTTATTGACATCTGCACTATCAGCCAAAAGCATTGCTAGCTGCCTAGAGCCTCTGGCTGCTGAGATTCATGTCATTTGCTGGGAACTGCACTGTCTGCCAATAACTATGCAGTCTGCTGAGATCCTTCCTGGCTGCTGGGAGCTGTACCAGATGCTGCGGGCAGCACTGGCTACTGCAAGCCGTGCTGTCTGTTGGGGGCCATGCTGGCTGTTGTGACTGGCACTGGCTGCTATTATTCATATCAGCTGCTATGATCCATGCTGAGTGCTGAACTCCATACTGGTTGCTGTGGGCTGCCCAGGCAAATAGAGTCTGCAATGGCTGTTGGGGGCAGTGCAGGCCACTGGGAGCTGTGCCAGCCACTGGAGGTTGTACAAACAGCTGCAATCCACCCTGGCAACTGCAATTCATGCTGGCTTTCAGTGCATGCAATTCATGATGGCACTACCATCAGTGCCAACAGCTGTAATGCATGCCAGTAGCTGTGATCTGCACAAATTGCCAGGGGCCACACTGGCTTCCTGGACCACACACGCTACTAAGAGTCACTCACTCTTCTTCTCCATTCTTAGCTTTCCCTGGGAATTCCAACCATGCCAGATCCCTCAGCACTCTAGATGAGGAAAGATAGAAGTGGATCTCTTTGGCAGTGCCCTGAAAAGCTGGATACATTGGCTGCACCCCTTGTTCTCTCCTTTCCCTGCAGGAAAATCACGGGGAAGGGGATCTTTCTCAGTACTGAGCTGTGTGGACATGGAAGAGGAGGATACATGGACAAAGTGAAACTGATCTTCCTATCCAATTCAATGCAGCCATTCTTAGTCTTGTGCTCTTCTGGGGTGCTGCAACTTTTTGACTAGATTCTTGAGTTCTTACAAAGGTATTCTGGTCCATATATAGTTGTTAAATCAGTGTTTCTGTGTGGAAATGAGAGCCAAGACCTCTTATTCTGCCATCTTGCTGATGTCACTCAGTCTATCGGTTTTTGCCTCATTTACTTTGGTGGTTTGTTGTTAGAAGCATACACTTTAAGGCTTGTTATGCATTCTTGGAGCCCTGACTTCTTTACCATTATGTGATGCCCATTTTTATCGCTGATAACTTTCCTTGCTCTGAGGTTTGCTCTGTCTCAAATTAATATAGCTACTCCCGTTTTCTTTTGATTAGTGTTGGCATGTATTATACTTCCCCATTAATTAACTTTTAATATACATGTGTCCTTGTATTTAAAGTAGATTTCTTGTAGACAAAATACAATTGGATACTGCATTTTGATCCAGCCCAATAACCTCTGTCTTTCAATTGGTTCATTCAGATCATTGGTATTCAAAGTGATTATTGATATAGTTGATTTCTATCTACTGTATTTGTTACTGTTTGCTATTAATTGCCCTTGTTCTTTGTTCCTACTTTTACTTTGTAACTTTTCTCCATTTTCTAGTTTCAATTGAGCATTTTATATTATTCCATTTTCATTCCTTTCTTAGCATATCAGTTATATTTCTTTTTAAATTTTTTTTTTGGTTGTTGCCCTAGAATTTGCAATATACATTTACAACTAATCTAAGACCACTTTCAAATGTCACTTTACCACTTCATGGTTAGTATGAGTACCTTATAATAGCAAAATAATCCTAATTCCTTTCTCTTGTCCCTTGTATCATTGTTGTAATTAATTCCACTTATATATAAGCATATATATACAAACATATGCTATCACAATATGTATCTATATAAGCATATATAATGCATGCATATAATCTTATATATGTATCAATGTGTCTTAGTCCATCTGGGCTGCTATAACAAAACACTATAGCCTGAGTGGCTTATAAAACAGCAATAATCTATTGCTCATAGTTTTGGGGGCTAGAAGTCCAAGATCAGGGTGCCAGCATGGTCAGGTTCTGGTGAGGGCTCTTTTTGCAATTGCATACTACAAACATCTCCTTGTAGTCTCACTTGGTGGAAAGGGCTAAGGAGCTCTGTGGGGTCTCTTTTATAAAGACATTAATCACAATCATGAGGTCTCTGTCCTCATGACCTTATCACCTCCCGAGGGCATCATATTGGGGGTTAGGATTTCAATGTACAAATTTTGAGGGGGCACAAACATTCAGATCATAGCAATAAGCATACATAATCAAATACACTTGCTATTATTCTTTTGAACAAATTGTTGTCTGTTAAATCAGTTAAGAATTTAAAAAGGGGTTTTTGTTTTGCCTCCACTTATTCCTTCTCTAATTTTTTCCCTTTCTTTATGTAGATCCAAGTTTTTGACATATATGGTTAATTTTTAATATAAAATCTATGTGAAAATCTGGCCATCATTAGGAACTGGGTGGGGTGGGGTTGAACAGAGAAGACGTGTTCTCACAGAAGCAGCAGCTTGTGAAAAGACTCATATGTGAAAGGACTTATAGGCATAAAAGATTCTTATCTAGAAAAATAATAGACTTGGGTGAGGATATAATTAACATAGAGAGACAGGCATAGAGCAGAGCATAAGGACCTTTAATAAATGTTAAGGAGTTTGTATTTCATTCTATGATCAATGGAGCATCACTAAAATATTTTAAGTAGGGGGCTAAAATGATCAGTCTTGAGTTTCATACAGACGATTTTAGTGCCAGTGTGGAAAACGTATTGAAGAGAGTTAAGGTCCAAGGCAGGAATTACCACAGATGAAAGTCTATGGTCTTAACTAAAGTGTTCACAGTGGAGATAGAGAATGAATTGATTCAAGACCTATAAATGAGGCAAAATTAATAAGAACTCATCACTACTTTGGGGTGTAGATGGAGAAGCCAAGAAGTCACAGGTTTCCAATTAAGGCAACTGGGAATCATTCACCAAGATATGAAATACCAAAGAGGGGACATCACATTTGGTGGAAAGGTAATAAATTCAATTTTAGACATATTTAGTACCATCAGAATAGCCAAGTGGAGCTATCCACTAGGCAGTTGGATCCATGGGTCTGAGATTTAAGAGAAATAACTGGGTTAAAAATCTACACTTAGGAGTTATCTGTATAAAAGCAATATTTGAAGGCAAGTTACTTGCTGAGCTCTCTCTAATAGAGGATATATATATTGATAACAGAAGAGAGTCAAAGAGAACATTCTTTTAAATTTCATTGATTTCTGCTCTTATATTTATTATTTCCTTCCTTCTGCTTGCTTTAGGTTTCTTATTTATTTTACTCTTCTTCTTGTTTCTTAAGGTGGGAGTTTAGATCATGATTTTTAACTATCTCCTTTGCTAATGTAAACATTTAGTGATATAATCTTCCCTCTTAGTACTGCTTTTGCTGCATTCCAATGTTTTTGATATGTTGCAATTTAATTGTCATAAAGTACAATGTAATTGTGAGTTCTCTTTAGACTTCCTCTTTGACCTGTTGTTTATTTAGAAGCGTATCATTTAGTTGCCAATTATTTGGATATTTTCCTGGTATTTTTCTGTTAATAATGGCTACCTACATGGTATGATTTCAATTATTTTAAATTTGTTGAGATTTGTTTTATGGACCAGGGTATGGTCTTTCTTGGAGAACATTCCATGAGTGCTTGAAAAAAATGTGTACTTTGCTATCATTAGGTAAGTTGTTCTACATATTTCAATTAGATTCTGTTGTTGGATGTTTTTCAGTTCTGTTTCTTTGCTGATTTTCCATCTAGTAGTTCTATCAATTGATGAAAGATGGGTGAAGAGTTCTCCAACTATGTTAGTGGATTTTTCTATTTCTCCTATCAGCTTTAACTGTTATTGCTTCACATGTTTTGCAGTTCTGATGTTTGTGCATACACATTTAGGATTGCTATGTCTTCCTGTGTACTGACCCTTTTATCATTATATTATGTTGCTCTCTATCTCTGGTAATTCTTTTTGTCCAGAAATCTATTTTGTTTGCTATTAATAAAGATATCACAGCTTTCTTTTGATTAGTGTTTGAATAGTATATATTTTTTATTATTTGGCTTTTAATCAACTGTTTTAGTCTGGTTGAGCCACTTTAACAAAAATACCATAGACTGGGTAGCTTAAACAACAGACATTTCTCAAAATTCTGCAGGCTGGGAAGTCCAAAATCAAGGCAGTGGTAGATCTGGTGTCTGGTGACAGCCTGTTTCCAGGTCCATATCTTTTTTCTGTGCCTTCACATGGTAGAAAGGATGAGGGAGGTCCCTGGGATCTCTTTTGTAAGGGCACTAATCCCACTCACAAAGGCTCTACCCTCATGATATAATCACCTCCCAAAGACTCCACTTCCAAACAGCATCACCTTGGGGATTAGATTTCAACATATGAATTTTTGGGGGACACAAATATTGAGTGTATAGCATCAACCTATATTGTTATTCTTGAGGTGAGTTTTCTTTTTTTTTGAGGAAGATTAGTCCTGAGCTAACATCTGTTGCTAATCCTCCTCTTTTTGCTGAGGAAGACTAGCCCTGAGCTAACATCTGTGCCAGCCTTCCTCTACTTTATATGTGGGATGCCTGCCACAGCATGGCTTGACAAGCAGTGCCTACATCTGCCCCCAGGATCCAAACCAGCAAACCCCAGGCCACCAAAGTGGAACACGAGAACTTAACCACTGTGCTTCCAGGCCAGCCCAGAGGTGAGTTTTTTAAAAACAGCATATAGTTAGGTTATGTTTTCTTATTGACTGTTAATCTCTGCATTTTAATTGTTGCATTTACACCATTTACATTTAATGTAATTTTTGATATACTAGGGCTTAAATGGGCATTTCATTTTTGGGTTTTCTTTGTTCTGTTCTGTATTTCTGTTCTACTTTATTTTTGCATTCCTGTGGCTCACTTATACTTAGATTTAGAATTCCATTTTTATGTATCTCTCATGGTTTTTAGTGTATTTTTTGTATAGTTTTCTTAGTGATTGCTCTAGGTATTACAATATGCATATGTAATATAGTTACTAGTATTGAGATTTTACCAGTTTGAGTGAAGTATAGAATCCTTTGTTCCCTTTATTCCACTTTACCATCCTTCATTTATAATGACTTAAATATTTCCTCTAATACATTTAGAACCACATCAGACAGTGTTGTGTTTGCTTTAACCATAAGACATAATTTAGAAAACACAGGAGGAGAAGGAAAGTCTATTGCATTTACTCATACTTTTACTCTTTCTTTGTTGTTTCTTCCTTCCTCGTGTTCCAAGACTTCTTTATCATTTTTTCTCTGTTTCAAGCAGGTCCTTTAGTGATTCTTTTTGAAGTAGGTCTGCTGCCAACACATTCTCTTAATTTTTCTATATCTGAAATTTGTCTTGATTCTCCTTCATTATTAAAGGATACTTTTGCTGAATATAAAATTCTTGGCTGACAGTTATTTTCTTTTAGCACATGAAAAATATCGTGCCCATGCTGGCCTCCATGATGTCTGATGAGACATCAGACATTTGAATTGTTTTTCAAGTCTAGGAAAAATTTCATTGCTGTCTTGCTGCTTTCAATATTTTTTCTTTATTTTCAGTTTTTCAAAGGTTAACTATGATATATCTTTGATTTCTTTGAATATATGCAGTTTGGGGTTTATTCAACTTCTTTAATCTATAGGTTTATGCCTTTTGCAAATTTAAGAATTTTTTAGCCATAGTTTCATCTTTACTCTTTCAGCTCCACCCTCTTTCTATTCTCCTTTAAAACTCTATGACACAAATGTTAGTCTGCTCATAATTGCTCCTTGAAGCATTTTTATGATGGTTGCTTTAAATTCATCAGCTAATTGCAACAATTCTGTCATTGAGGTGTTGGTAAGTATTGATTGTCTTTTTTCATTCAAGTTTTGATTTTCCAAGTACTTAGCCTAAGTGATTTTTTTATTGATACCTGGACATTTGGGGTATTATATTATGAGAATGGATCTCATTTAAACTTTTGTCTTTGCTGCTTTCCACTGACACTACTTGTGCATGGAAGAAGTGGGTGTTCACTTGTTACCATCAGGTGGGAGTAAAAGTCCAGGTTTCCACCTTGGCTCCCATTGACACCAAGAAGGAAGGGACTTCTCATTATTGCTGGGTGAGGTGGGATTTAAAGCTCCCCACTAGGCCTTTACCAACAACACCCTGGCTGAGAAAGCGTGGGGTACTTCATTACTGCTCACCATGTGCACTCCACTGATATTAGAAGGGATTACATGCAGGACTTTCTTTTCACTGGTCAGGGCTGAAAGTCCCAGTGCCTCTCTTTGCCTCCTCTGATACCACCCCAGTCGGGGATGGGGAGGGAGAAGTATGACTCGTTATATCTGCTGAGGTGGAAATCTAGGCTCTCCCCTTGAGTTTTGCTGATACGGTGGGCATGGGGCTACAGTTTTCTCCATGGTGCTTTTTGGGGATAGGACGATTTATTTCTAAAAGTTTTTGTCTTCCTAGGCTGCTCCTTTTCTGGTCCACTGGCTAGAGAGGACAGGTTCTTCTTGGAGCTCTTTTGAATTTTACTTGTTGGTCTTTTCAGGTTGCCAAGCTCTCTAGAACCCTTTCTAGGATATGTGCGGCCTCCCCAAAAAGAACACAACAACGCAACCCTGGAACTCACAACTGGGCCAATTCCTCAGATCCCAAGGTCCCTAGCCAGTCTCCTCTTCCTCTCTACCTTTCAGAATCTTTATATATTTGTTTTATGTATAATATCCATGATTTTTAAGTCCACAAAGCAGGAAAGACAGAATTGTGTCTACTGCATCTTATTCTGGAACAGAAAGTCACTGCAACCTCCTGGAGTTTTATGAGCATTCAATGGGTTAATGTGCATAAAGCACTTAGATGTGCTAACATATATTAAGTGTTCAATTAACATTTTGTATTATTTATTTTAAAAATCGACAACCTGTAAAGGTTTCCCGTTTATTATTGGGAAAGTTATGTATCAAACAATAAATATCAATAGATGCAGACTTTTATATTCTGAATGGACATAAAAATTGGAAAATGCATTTTTGTAAGGACTTCAAAGACATTTAAATCTTCTTGGAGAGATGAAATATGATATTTAAAGGCAATTTAAAGTTACATATAATCAAGACCCTAAGGGATGCTGTACAAAAGGTCAGCCTTGCTGTGATTTGAAACTATGTTTATAAGGAATCTGGCTATTGAACAACTGCTGCTAATGCCATTCATCTATCCTATACAGCTCTATCACTTGCACTGGGAAGTTATATCTGTTATGGTCATTGATTTCAAAATATTATTCCGCAATTCATATCAATGTAAAATACTGCAGTTACTTAAGTTTCACATCAAAAATATTATAAAAGGACAGTGAAAGTCAATGTGCACAAATGTTGCAATTTTTTCTTAAGGTTATTTCTAAACCTCAGCCTACCAATATAGAACTAAGAATGCTTTGTGGGGAAGGGAATTTCGTAATAAGTAGCAGATATACAATATGATCTCTTCGAAAATGAAAGCTAAGGTACATAATTAATACTTTTTAATGCTAGAATCATTAGCAAACAAGCCAATTCTTTGAGAGCTGGGGTTAGAAGAAGTGGGGTGGAATTCTTCAGAGACATTATTCTGTCACAATGGAAATAGGAAGGAGAATTCAAGGATAGAATCATTAATAGTGCTATCCTCAGTCACTTGAGGTGCATTAATTAGCTACAAAGTAAACAAACAAACAAAATAGAAAATAAATCACCTTGGGAAGAACAGAGCATCAATGAAAAATGGGAGAGCTGAAGGAGGGAGTATAAATATAGTCTTCTACGACTGAAATCTGACAGAGAATGAGTTAAAAAGACAAAGTGCATGCCGAAAATATAGATACAAAAGAGACCCCCATTGGAAGTATTCAGCACAGCAATGCTTCTTTGATCATGCACACTCACCCCGTCACCTCTCAGGGCAAGAAGGTCATCTGCTAGAAGGTCTGAACCGTGGATTAGACTATTGTGAGTGATTGGGGTCCTGACATTTTCCCTCCCCACAGGGTTTTAAAAATAAGATAGTATAAATTGATTAATCTCATGAAATAGCAGAGCTGGCTTCATCTCACACCACTCAGCTAAATAATGGTATAAAACGCTGCAAAAAGCAAGCAATTCACATGGAGTTCATTGGTAACTCTAGTACTGTCATTCAAAGTTATTAATTCCTTGTCTAGAAGAGGAAGTTGAGAGAGCCTCTAAGTTCCTAAAGTGTTATAAATCGCCTCTTTGCCTGATCCTTGCACCTTAAAATCTTCTAATTTTGTTGGTTTCTCATGTTAACATAATAATGAATGATTAGGTATATGCAATTATAGGTAAAATTCAGCATAATATTGCAGACAAAGCACTGGATTACAAGTGAAAAGATTTGGATACTAGCCTTGACGCTGTCATTTATTTGCTATGTGCCTTGGATCAGCCATTTAAACTTGTCTGTGTCTCAGGTTTTTTTAAAATGTTAGTCATTCAAGGACAATAAATTATGTCCTACCTCATGGGATTAATGTATCAAGTGAGATGATGGATATGAAAATGCTTTGAGAGAATAAAACACTATATAGTTTTCACCCTTTTAATATATGCTGGCTTTACACAAAGTATACATCCAAACTGTATTTCCATGGGAAAACAGATTTAGGATTAGAAACAACTTTTTTGATAGTTAAAAAATAGTGTATATATAGAATTTTCTGAGTAACCAAACTTTTTGTCTTGATTATTAATTTAGCTTGTTTAGAAATGGAGAGAAAATTGGGGCCATTTTTAGTAACATTCTATCATGTGGAAACTTGATAAAGTTAAATAACTTCAATATCTCCTCAGAGATCCCAGGAAATGTTTCTGAGTTGAGTACCTGAATCTTCAGAACAGACTGCATTTTCTTCCATTTAACCTAAACCACCAACATATATAGAAGATGATCAGTTGTATTTCTATAATAATACTAGATGCAAATGTTTATTCTACACCAAAAGCTATAACACATTATTGTTGATATGATCTGTAGATGAAGTGTATAATGGCTATCTCCTCCTTTAGAATATTAACCCACCCATGAAAGTTATATTTTAATCAAAGATAATCAAGAGAAAACTAGGTGTACCATAATTGAACTATCCTTCCACACTCCCAGTAACACAATACAATATCATTGAATTTTAACTTCAGCCATTATAAATAGAGCTTAAATTGACTTTGTGATTTCAGTAGATTACACTTCAACCTAGGAATAGAAAATTCCGGAATTGTGTTTGTTTGGTTGCTTTTCATTTTGTTTCCATTTTTATTTTTTGTTCTGTTTTGCATCCTTTACTTAAAAATAAAAACTTTACTTTACAGTGAAATAAAATACATATCACCTTTGGAGTGGCGAATTTGCAGGGAAGGAAAGTCCATCTGAACTCATTCCTTAATCTTGTGAAGTGTAAGAATGCGAACAGAAGTTTTACAGTGCTAATTCGCCCCTCACCCCCCAGATAGTGAGGCCCTCTTAGAGGGGCTACACTGATATAAACACAGCATAGCAAGGAGAGTACTGAAGTAGGAGTCAGAAGACAAGGGAGTCACCTGGTTTACGGCAACCATAAAACAGATGATCTTGTACCTCTTAGCTCACACATTCGATGGAAAAATTATACTGTCCTTCCTTACTCTAAAGCTTACATTCCTAAAAGTCTCTAAGCAATGAGGATGTACAATGACTGAGATATTTTTAAACAATCTCATCAAAGGTATCTGTTTTTAATGTTCACTGAAAGCGTTTGCAACAAAACCCAGCTGGTAGCCATCAGGGCTTACTGATGAAAATCAGCAAACAGAGAGAACCATAAGTAGGAGGAAAGCATAACTGGGCCAACTCTTTTTCTAGGAGACCCATATCCAGAAGAGTACCATCAGTCATGGTCATTTGTAGGAGTCACAAAATGCAGTAATCTATCACGTCACTGAGAAGGCATAGATACCAAAGAAACTATTCGATTAGAGTATGGGTTATAAGTTACATTTATCTTCCTGTCTTAGGCAGCTGCCAATTAGCTGTGATATAAATCCAAGTTGATATTATAAGATAATTTTTAAAAATGATATAAATAGTTTTAATGACATGGAAAAATACCTATACCATATTATTAACTGAAAATCCTAGAAACAAACCTATATATACAGTGTTATATTATCTCAATTATGTCAAATGTGTGTGTATATATGAGTTTTAAGGAAATGTGCTAAACCGTTGCAATTGTTTTTGAATGGCGAGATTATAGGCAACTTTCATTTTCTTCATTATCGTTTTCTTTATTTTATAAATTTTCCACAGTGAATATGTACTACATTTATAATCACAAAGAAAGTATTTAAAAAGCAAGCTGACAAATTTGCAAACTAACAAAAACTGCCAACATCCAAACTGAATTCTGGCGATGCCTCCAGAAGTAAGAGTAAAGTTGAAGGCTCTTAAAGTGTAGTACAAAGCATGTGAGAAACAGTGATGGAGGTGAGGAAATGGCCACCTAGAGAGTTTTTCTTGGTATGGATCTAAGAAAAGACAATAAGTTAAGTAGAGCTTTCTAATTGTGCCTTTTCTGTTTGCAACTTTGTCAGATGTGGCTCATCCCCTGCTGTGTCACCGGTCTTGGGAAGAGAAATAGCAACACCAGTCAAGCACCCAATGGAGTCAGAGGGTTACATAAAGGCAGCACAGAAAGCAGATTGGATGTGCAAGCAGATAACTAGGATATGCTAGCACAACGGGCATCGCCTCCTCGACCCCAGATCTTCCATTCCTATACGACAGGCTAAGTGATTACAACCAAGACAGGCAGCACTTGTAAAAGCACAATGTCAGGGCAGAGAGTCATAAGGTTCCCAGAGTGGCATACTAGGGGATAGAGGAAGGGAAACTAAGCATGTTATAGCCCACATGGTAGCAATAAGCTCTCTCTCTGAGACCTCTGCTCTGAGGCTTGTTCCTGGCCTTTCCCTTTCCTCCATCCATGGGAGATGATGTCTGAGGACATCTAAAAAGATAACAACTACATACTAGAAGAAGTGGAATTGATAGGCCAGAGATTACAATAATGTAAAACAAGTTATAAAGAATATTCCCATAAAGGTAAGGCAGAATATTAGAAAATGAAGAAGAAACAAGCATCAATAAAGAACAAACTGGAGTTCCTGTATACGAAAATGTAATGTTGGAAATAAATGACTTAATAGAAGAGTTGAATAGTAGAATGGATATAGTCAGAAAAGAAAAGGATGGGCCGGCCCAGCAGCTCAGCAGTTAAGTACGCACGTTCCGCTTCGGCAGCCCAGGTTTCGCCAGTTCGGATCCTGGGAGGGGACATGACACCACTTGGCAAGCCATGCTGTGGCAGGCATCCCACACATAAAGTAGAGGAAGATGGGCATGGATGTTAGCTCAGGGCCAGCCATCTTCCTCAGCAAAAAGAGGAGGATTTGCGGCAGATGTTAGCTCAGGGCTAACCTTCCTCAAAAAAAAAAAAAGAAAAAGAAATAGTGAGTTACAAGGGTGAGAACCTCTTCCAGAAGGCATCAGCAAGAGATGAAAAATATAAAAGAAACATTAAAAGATATGGGACGTAGAAGTAGAAGTATCTTTATTCACATAATCGTGGTCATAAAGGGAGATAACTAACCAAATAGGAGATAACTAAATAACTAAATAACTGAACCAAATAAAACCAAAAATTTCCAAGAATAAAAGAGAGAAGCAAAGATGTTAAATCTCAGAGTAAAAGTTCACTTAGAGTGCAAAGAGCAGAGATAAAAATTACACTTAATGCTTAAATATACCGATAAATTGAAGACATGAAAGACAAAGCAAAACTCTAAAAGTTTGCAGAGACTTAGATTATTCACAAATGAGCAAACAATCAGGTGGATAACACATAATATTTAACGTACACAAAAGCTGTATATATATCTCAAGGATACAAAATTTCATGCACATATATTAAACACATGATATTAAGTGCATATGGGAGGGCAATGGAAGTGGGATTTTGAAAGGATCCTGGAGGATAAAAGATAATTACAATCAAAAGGATACAGAATGTATCTAGTGGAAAAAAACAAAGAGCTACTAACATATTTAGTATGTGGAATAAAGATAGATTGTGCTAAACTCTCATAGTCTTTACATAAAATCTGGAGATATTACAATAGTAACCACCATGATACCATGGAGAAAGAAACATAGTTTGAACTGAGGTCAAAATATTTACTCTGGGATTTGCTTGTTTGTTTGTTTTCTGGTTTTTTTTCCAAAGAATTTTATTTGCTTCAGAGAAGTTTTAGATTGCCCCCAAAAATTGAGAGGAAGGTACAAAGATTTCCCCGTACTTCTGCATCCACACAGCCATAGCCCCACTCCCATTAGCAACATTCCCCACCAGGGTGGTACATTTGTTACGACTGATGAACCTACATTCACCCATTATAATCCACAAGGTCCATAGTTTACATTATGGTTCATTCTTAATGTGGTACATTCTTCGGGTTTGGAAAAATGTATGATGATATGTATCATCTTTATGGAATCACACAGAGTAGTTTCACTGCCCTAAAAATCCACTGTGCTCTGCCTATTCATCCCTGCTCCCCTCCTCCAAACACTGGCAACCACCGATATTTTTACCGTCTCCATAGTTTGCCTTTTCCAGAATGTCATAAAGTTGGAATCTACACTATGTAGACTTTTCATATTGGCTTCTTTCACTTAATAATACACAATTAAAGTTCTTCCATATCTTTTTATGGCTTGATGGATTATTTTTTTTAGCACTGGATAATATTACATCGTCGGGATGCACCACAGTTTATTTATCCATTCACCTACTGAAGGACATCTTGGTTGCTTCCAAGTTTTGGCCATGATGAATAAATCTTCTATAAACTTCCATGCGCGGGTTATGGTGTAGACATAGGTTTTCAAATCCTTTGGGTGAATATCAAGGAGTGCTATTGTTGGATCAAATGGTAAAAGTATGTTTAGTTTTTTAGGAAACTGCTAAATTGTATAACCACTGCCAAAGTGGCCATACCATTTTGTGTTCCCAACAGCACCGTATGAGAGTTCCTGTTGCTCCACGCCCTCACCAGCATTTGGGGTTGTGAATGCTCTGGATTTTGGCCATTGTAATGAGTGTGTATTGGTATCTCACTCTTGTTTTAATTTGCAATTTTCTGATGACATACGATGTGAAACGCCTTTTCATATGCTTCTTTGCCATCTGTATATCTTATTTGGTGAGGTGTCTGTGAAAGTCTTTGGCCCATTTCTTAATTGGGCTGTTTGTTTCTGTATTGTTGAAATTTAAAAATTCATTGCGATACTAAGGTCGTCTAGGTTTTAGCCTATGTTATCTTCTAGGATTTTATAGTTTTGCATTTTGTGTTTAGGTCAATGATCCATTTTGAGTTAATTTTGTGAAAGGCGTAAATTCTAAGTCTAGATTCATTATTTTGCATGTTAATGTTCAGTTGTTCTAGCACCATTTCTTGAGACTCTCTTTGTCCCATTGTACTGTCTTTGCTCCTTCACCAATGATCAATCGACATTTTTATGGGAGTCTATTTTTGGACTCTCTATTCTGTTCCATTATTCTATTTGTCTGTTTCTTGACCAATACAACACTGTCTTAATTTCCGTAACTCTTGAAGTCAGGTAGCTTCAGTCCTCTAACTTCATTCTTCTCCTTCAATATTGTGTTGGATATTCTGGGTCTTTTATCTCCAAATTTCTGACCTATATTATTTTCTTCCTCTCTGAAGAATTTTCTTAAACACGTCTGGTAAGGCAGGTCTACTGACAACAATTTTTCTTCGTCTGAGAAAGTTATTTCTTCTTCACTTTTTAGGAATAATTTCACAAGGCCCAGAATTCTAGGTTGGTAGTTCTTCTCTTTTAGTGAGCCTATGCCTTTGTTCTGTAAACTTCACAAATGTTTCTCAGTTTTTTCCCTCTTTAAGTGGGAGAGAATGGCTGGCTAGATTGGGTTTGAGTTGGGTATTTGCCTTTCCCCATGTAGAAGGCTAAAGCTGGCTAGGATTGGGTATTTCCCTTCTCCTGTGGAAGGTTAGAAGAGCAGAGTGGAGTCAGGTATTCTCCTTCCCTAGGTCAGTTAGGTTCTGATGACATCGCAGCAGGTAGGCTCTGGTTAAATAGTGCCCCCTGAGAGCAGGCCTTGTTATGAAGAACAGCATGTTTTAGAGTGTTTCAAAATGGTTGCTTCTCCCCCACTACCGCCAGAAGCACAAGGGGGTTTTTCTGATATTTACTGTAGGGACCTGGTTGAGCTCCAGGAGGTACAGCTCATAAAATTGTGGTGGATCCCTATGATTTAGCTATCCTAGAGTTTTTAATTCTCAGACTTTTCCATACTGAGCTTTCAGCAATTTGTCAGTTACAATTCAGGTTTCCTTATCTCAGCTCTGGTCCCCGCAGCAGTTTCTGCTGATGAGTCTCAGCTATGGTAAATTGCTGTTCTGCGTATTCGCCTGTCTATCTCTATAATCTTGGAGACAGCAGTTTGCCCGTGTTCTCCCCTCTCTTTTGTATCTTAGAAGAGTTGTTGACTTTTCAGTCAGTTCAGCTCTTAACTTGTATGGACAGAGTGATGACTTCCAAACTCCTTATATGTGGAGCCAAAACCAGAAGTCCTTGGATGTTTTGTAACCACGTGTTAGGACTCCCTTTTCGCACCAGATCAGGACCTCTTTAACATCCTGTGGGCTGAGTGGAAATCCCAGCTCATCATCATATCTATGTATACTAGGCACACAGGTTATGAGTACCTAGGTCATTCTGACCGATTATTGACCCTGTGTACCTCTTGGTCCTCTTTTGTTACTTACTTCTACTTCATACTCAACATCCGGTCCTGGGTTCTGGCTCCTGAACTCATGTCTCTTTTATTGATAAGTTCAGCTCAGTTTGTTTCTCAGCTATTTCTGGTTCTAAACCTTGGCTCAACATTCTTCCCAATTTTTCTTGCATTACTGGTATCCCAGATCACTTGCTTTCTTTGCAGATCTTATTGTTACTATATGCTGAATCCAGCTCATTCAGAACTAATTCAATACAGCCTGATAATAAGTTGTTTTGTTTTTGATGAGGAAGATTGGCCCTGAGCTAACATCTGTTGCCAATCTTCTTCTTTTTGTTTGAGGAAGACTGTCCCTGAGCTAACATCTGTGCCAATCTTCCTCTATTTTGTATGCAGGATGCCGCCATAGCATTGCTTGATGAGCAGTACATAGGTCCGTGCCCAGGATCTGAACCTGCGAACCCCAGGTCACTGGGGTGGAACTTAACCACTACGCCACCAGGCCAGCCCCCAATAATAAATTTTAAGTATGTGGACCTAAACCTTAGATTTAAGCTCCTAGATGAAATATGGCTTTCTGAGCCATCTACGTAGCTATTCAATATGTAGCATTTGGGTCTGTATATATATACACAAATATATATATATACACATATGTATATATACACACGTATGTGTATATATTTGTATACATATATACATATATAAATGTATATATATGTATATGCAATTTTCCCCCTCTGTGGAGAAGTAACAAAGCACTGCTAAATATCAAAATTAAAGGGGGCTTAATAAGGCCAAGCTCATAATACATAGGGCGATTTTAAAATAGTCAAAAGTCAATTTTGAAATAAAACACTTCTAAGATCCACTAAACTCTACTTAGATATTTATATAAACAATCTTAGATTTTATCATTTGAGTTCTCCAGACCCACTCTGAACATCTTTCTAATTCTTATTCATACTATTACTAGCCATCGAGAGATAGTGTCTATACATTAATATGATCCAGTAGATGATTCTGTATTTGAAAACATATTTTCGCATAGGGTCTCAAATAGACATTTTTCCCTAGAAGACATACAAATGGCCAACAGGCACATGAGAAGATGCTCAACATGACTAATCATCAGGGAAATACATATCAAAACCACGAGATACCACCTCACAGCTGTTCGAATGACTATTATCAAAAAGACAAGAAATAAGTGTTGGCGAGATGTGGAGAAAAGGGAACCCTTGTGAACTGTTGGTGGGAATGTAAATTCGTACAGTCACTATGGAAAATAGTAAGGAGATTCCTCAAAAAAATCAAAAGTAGAACTATCATATGATCCAGCAATTCCATTTCTGGGTATTTATCTGAAGAAAACAAAAACACTAATTCAAAGAGATATATGTACCCCTATGTTCATTGGAGCATTATTTATAATAGCCAAGACATGGAAACAATCAAAGTGTCACCGATGGTCTAATGAATAAAGAAGATATGGTATATACGTGTATATATATACACACACACACATACATACACATGCAATAGGATACTATCTAGCCATGAGAAATAAGGAAATCTTGCCTTTTGTGACAACGTGGATGGATCTTGAGGGCATTTTCCTAAGTGAAATAAGTCAGACAGAGAAAGACAAATACCATATGATTTCATTTATAGGAGGAATCTTAAAAAAAAATATACTCATAGATACAGAGAATAGATTGACGATTGCCAAAGGTTGGGGACTGGGGAGTGGGCAAAATGGGTGAAGGTAGTCAACAGGTATAAAGTTCCAGTTAAAAAATAAATAAGTCCTAGAGATGTAATAAAAAATATATACAGTGGTATATGGACATTCACACACAGATTGATTATAAGTAATAAGAACAATTCTTTATGTGAGAGAATTGAGCATATTAAAAAATAGTCAAAAAATCCTACTTTGCTCTGAATTTCTATTCACCTTATCCAAATGCCACATATTGGATAAAAAGTTATTTCCAGTTATTATACTGCTTTGAGTAATAATTCACTCAACAATTAAGAGATATACGATGAGTAAAATACTTATGGTCATGAACACATGGAGCTGTCAACAAAGTATTTCAAATCAAGCATTTTAGGTATATATTTTAATGAAATCCTGAAGAGATCATCCTTAAAACTTTCTTTGGCTATTTTAGTTAAGTGTTTTAATCACTAGGATTTATTGACTACCTTGACTAGGTAAGCAATGTGCATTTTTTTTCCTTTATTATTCCACGTAAGTCCCTCCTAAAGTTTTATGTTAAATCCATGAAGACAACAGGTCTAGAGAAAAGAAGACCATTCTTCATAAGCATACACAAATACCTGTGTCAGACCTGTAAAACCACCGTATAAACGTTGAGGTTTAAATCATTTTAATCTTTATGTTTAACTTTGTTTTAAACTTCATGTTTACATTATTTTTTAGTAGTCTTCCTTAGCTTTTCAAAAGCTGCAGAAACTTTAAGAAAATAGTAAAAATGATTAAAAATTTGTTGATTTTATTGTAGATTTATAATTACAGCTTAAGACAATAATATTCTTCTGTTATTTTATTGAACAACTTTGCATTTTCCAGAAAACTGGGACATTTAGAAGGTCTACAATAAGGCAGACATAAAAGCATCTCTCCCTATTTAATGTGACAGCCATTTGCTTTCTTTCCATTGCATATGAATTTCAGCAAAGAACAATTCCAGTATTTGCATGTTTGTTGCAATGTGAAATCTTCATCCATATGCAGTTTATTTGGTTTTTGCTGACAGTCCTGAATTGACTAAACTGCTGAAGGCTTGGTACAAATCTACTGGTGATAAGAGGAAAGGAAGTGAGTCGGTGATATACATTGTTAACAGTAAGACATCCTGATCCATATGAACTGTAAGAGTGAACTTACAGGATAAAAAATTATTCACTGCCATTACTGCTCAATTTTCTAGGCTGCTTCACCAACTCTACTTGTTTCAAAGCACAGAAAATTCCTTTCTCCTCTTTCTTCTAAGATAACGCTTGATAACACCTGATATTTAGCTGGATCCTCTGGTTAAGACTTTACCAAAATTCCACTGTCTCCTTATTGGAAATATCAAACAAATAAGTGAAAAAGGGAATTCATGCAAAATTATGGGGCCTATCCTTCTCTTTGAAATGCTGTCTATATTACATACATTAATTCTAAATAACTACCTACTTGATGTTGAAATTTTAGTCATCCCTTCTCTTCTACTCCTAACTGCACACTTTTCCTGAAACACAAACATACATAGTATATAGACTCCTTCCATTCAGAATAAACAATAAATTTCATTTTTATCCTGTATTTGAAGACTACATAATGAGCTACTATTTTGACAGAGGTGTAGAAAGCTAAAGCAGCTAGAAGTCTGCGGGGTGTCAAAAGGCAAACACCAAAACAAAATATGCTGGATAACGCTCTCTGTGATATTCTCTTTATTGTCATTATTATTATTATTATTATTATTTTCACACATTGTGTTAATACAATATGTAAAAAATAATTTTCCATGTTTTTGTTAAATTTGCATATGGTTTGTGTTATTTCTCTGCTAAAAATAGGTAAGCTGGTGAAGGCTTTGTTTAGGGCCATATCATCATGTTATTGTAAATGAATTTATAGAAACAGTCCTCCATACTTCCTGCCTCTCACTTTGTGGTAATAATACCCGCCTTTGCATCTTCTCTATGAATTGCAACACTAAACATATAGCATAAAAACAAAAAAATAGTTTATAATTTCCCAGAAAACAGCCTCAACATACCTGACGTGTAACCAGTAACTAATGTTAAATATTTGGATGAAAGACTCATAGCCAAATCTGGTACTTTGATAAAATTCTTGTGGTCTACATCCATGCCAAAAAATAAATGCACAAGAATATTTTAATAAATAGTTACTTCTGTGCTATTGTATATAAAGCAACTATGCTATACATCATCCTTGCCTTCAGGAGCTTACCCTGAAAAGGAATGTTTGACGTACATGCAACAATGTGTACATGCAACAATGTAATGTATTACGTTTAACTCCCATTAGCAAATGCAGAGGAGCACCAAATATGGATGGGCAGAAAAAACTCTTGTGGTTCCAATTGTGTTCACTCTGAGACTGCAGTATCATATATTCGTGGCTGCTACTGCACACTTATTTCTTGACTATTTGTGGCAAAACTGTGAGAAAGTCCAGGAAGTCCCTGTATCACTTTTCCTGCATAGATCAGGACCTATCCGTATCTGCAGTGTTTGAATTTTCTCTCTCGTTTTAAGCATATTGCTGCCAAATGCTTTTTGCCCCCACTTGCAGGAGGGCATGTAAAAGTAGGCAGAGCTCAAAGCACGTTTCAAAACACCGAGCTTATGCTAGTGCATTCTGTTTCTTAGCACCCCTATCTCAGGTGTCCTAAAATTTCAGCCTCATCTGTGAAGTCTGATAAACTCATCCAGACTTGAAAGATACTCTGAGCTCAATCTACGACCTATCTGTGCCTGAGTTTTATAGACTCACCTCTCTCTGAGTAAAGAAGGAAATGGAACTAATTTTTATTGATTATTTCTTGGCACTTTCACATATTTTGTCTCATTTTATCCTCACGGTCACCCTACAAGAAATGGATATTATTTTGTTCCTTTGAGAGATGGAGAAACTGAAGTTCAGAGAGTAAAGTCACGTGCCAAGGTCATTCTACTATGTTAGCAGAGCTGTATTTCAAACTCAGATCTCTCTAACTTCAGAACTAGATGCAACTCGTTGCCAACCACATGTGAAATACTTTTTTAAAAAGCTCTATACTCTAGCTGAAATCTTTATACGAAACATTTCTATTCACAATTTCCCTGCTTCCACCCTCATCATTCTCATCAATGGAAAAAACACAGAATTTAAATTTGGGAGACAAAATTTTCAATTCCTTTATGACCTTAAGCAAATCATTGACCCTCTTAGGATCTGTTTACTTATCTCTAACGTGGGACCAGTTCATTTGTCCTAATCTCCTTTTAGATATATTGTGAGGACAAAAACAGACAACGCATATGAAAACATTTTGTAAATGGTAAAGCACATGAACGTCCTTGTCATCATCATCATCATTTGATGTTACACAGTTCTTGCCCAAATCCAGACAAATCCTTATCTAGACTTCACAGCCCCAGTTCATAATACCCAAACCACTGGAACTAGTTAACAAGAAGGGTGATGGTCTCCCTTTTATGAACTCTTACATTTCTTCAGACTGTCTGAAAACCTCTAGGAGATAGTCTCTGAGAGTTTCTGACAACCTATTTTCTCCTACTGTAGTGGGAGAGAATGAGATTTACTGGCATAAAAGCAAAATGGACTTATTTGAGGTAAAGCATTTCGCAAAGAAATGCCTTCAGAATTAGATTTTATAAGCGGTGCTCTATGACTTTTATTGGGCTCTTTTTTTCCCTCCAGTCTCAGGTGTATAGCCCATCGTCTGCATTATTATACATCTTCTCTAATAAAGAGTTACTTCCAGGTTCTTTCTGTTCTCTAGCTTTCTGATCAGATCATAAACACACATGCAGAGGGCATATCAGCTCCCTGAGGTAAGTGCACATATTGCTATTCACATTGTACTTTCAGTTTGAACGCACTTTTGGAATCCTGCTGCTTAATATAGTGTGTCTAGAAATGGAGCCAGTCTAATATACTGCCCTCAATGCATCCTTATCTAAAAAACAAAATCACCATAAAACACATATTTAAGCCAATTGCTTCAATTACTCAATGTGTTCAAGGATCTGGATATTCCTGTGCACTTCCCACAAACACATAGTGTGGAAGAAATGTTTCTTTAATGCACTTCATTTAACTCAACATTGCATTATAAATATGTATATCTTTTATCTTCCAGTGGTCATAAGTACTATGGCTAGAGTCCCCTAATAACACTCCCCCAAAATGATTGTATGTTTTTACAGGTGTATGTCAGCAAATTCCGTATTGTAGAAGAGCCATATTGTCTTGGTTCTTTTCAATCTTGTCTGTTCTTGTGCACAAGTGGTGCATAGCTTTGGACTTACTTGCTAGTGGGAAGTCTTAAGTTCAAATATCAGAATTGCTCTCCTGCTTATTGAACTAAATTTCTGTGGGGCCTACCAATGGTCAAACCAGTCTGTTATTCTGCTCAATGCTGTCTTCTGGGAGAGAATGACAGTTCAATACAATTCAATATATTAATTGATATTCAAATATGCAAACACTGTAGTAGATACTTCAATGGATACACATATCCGAGTCATGATTCTTGTATCTACAAAGCTTAAACCAAAATACTGGTAAATGAGACAATAATTTACAGATATAAAACAAGGTAGACATGCAAATTGCTGTAACAGATCTTACTATCTTAAAAGGTAAGAAGATGCTTTAAATTTACCCATTTTCCCATAATAGTTATACAAATCAAATATCCATGAATTTATCTAAACACTCCTTTAAACCATTTATTGTGTTTAGTATGTTTCACTTTCTAATATATTTCTTCTCTCCTTTTGAAATTTTTTTTCATATACGGTTTGTTTTAAGCTACATAGAGCATCCACCTATTTGATATTCTGATTGGATAGATTTTCATATCTCATCTCTACCTTAACCTTTCCAGGCTGAATAGTGTAAAATTTGTAGTCTATTCATATGTGGAAGGCAGCTCATCCCTTTGTTTCTAGTTTCTTATTTATTATTACAAATATGAAAGGATTATGTCTCCAAATATAAAGGCACCATAGACACAAAGTGTACAATATACAGATTATTGTCCACAGGGAAATTCATAGAAGTAATTTTGAATATTGTCAAAAAAACAGTATTTTAATCTTAAAACCTTTTTCAGGCAAAAGGGCCAAAGCCCATCTTAAGCATTACTTAATTTCTTACAAAATAGAGGGAAGTGGGAAATATCATCATGCATATTCAGAGGAGTTTTCACTTCTTTGGCCAGAGACTTTTAAAAATGCCTGGCAGGGCTGGGTAAGAAAACATTTTGCCACTATCCTAGGTGAATAAAGTGATATTTTTAAAAGCTAATATTTCTTGTGATTATAAATTATCACACATAAATTCTAAAAAATTTGAAAAATACAAGAAAGCATAACAAAAAACAGTAATATCACTCCTATTTCCATTTGCATTTGAAATTACCAATGAATGCATAGCTCCTGATAGCCAGTCTCCAAACTCCTCATTCTACAGTTTTCATTTTAGAGGTCATTGCTTTTGGGTAAACTTCCCTGATCTTCCTCAATCTAGGTTAAATACTTCTGTATGGTCTTAGACTATACTTGCATGGCCCCTACTAATGTATATATCACAATGGGTCTTGGATGCTGTGTTGAACTGCCCAGCTCTCCTTCAGAACTGAGGCACTCATTCTCACAGCTTCTTCAGCATATTGCTAGCTGATGGCTCTAAGCTGAGTCCCTCTACCAGAATTACCCTTCAACAAAGAGAGAGCCCTTACCTTAAGGCCACATCCTCTTCCCTGAAGTAGGCCATATTCAATTACTAGTAAATGCAGGTATATAAAGGCCCAGGGTCTCAGGATGATACAACTTTAAAGGTCATCTCAGGTCTAGAGTACTCCTCAGAGGGCCCTTCTGAGGCCTTTGTTCATATTTCATCTCAGTTCTCTGCCCAATCTTACTGCCTTCTCTCCCTTACAAGTGTTGATCCTGAGAACAAGTCCTCCTAAAAAATCTGGCATGCATATTAACACTTCAGAGTCTGTTCTTAAAGGTCACAATCTAAAACCCTTAATATTTTAATTGCCTATTTTCTTGGCTGTCTACCTCAGCAAATTATAAATCCCAAGAGGGCAAGAGATATGTTTCTCCTCCTCTTCACTATCTTTGAAGTACATAGGACAATGCCTGGCTCAAAAAAATACTCATTGAATGAATGAATGAATGAAAAAGAGAGAGAATTCAAACTTATAACTGCTTGATTTAGAAGTCTGAGATCCTTCCACTATTGAATATAACACTGCCCTATTAGGGAAACCACACACAAAATAGGAGGGGAAAGATTATTCAACCTCATGTTGCCAATCCAGAAATCTTCAAGAGAGTAACATAAAATTTTTTTTTTTTTTTTTTTTTTTTAAAGATTTTGTTTTTTCCTTTTTCTCCCCAAAGCCCCCCGGTACATAGCTGCGTACCCTTCGCTGTGGGTTCCTCCAGCCGTGGCATGCGGGACGCCGCCCCAGCGTGGTCCGACGAGCAGTGCCATGTCCGCGCCCAGGACCCGAACCGACGAAACACTGGGCCGCCTGCAGCGGAGCGCGCGAACCTAACCACTCGGCCACGGGGCCAGCCCCGAGTAACATAAAATTTTTAAACAATGTGGAGTATTTCATTGTTTAAGCAAAGCCAGTCTGTGTGTGAGTGAAATATATAATTTCCTACCTAATTAAGCCAACCAGTCAAATCATGTAGCATAAAAAATATATTGTACATTAATCGTTGCTTTAATTAAAACAAAGAACACAATTCTGCCTCTAGGTCTATTAGACTATGCAAATTTCTTTCTTCTCCTAACCTCAGTTCTGCTATACAACTTGAACTGATGAGAATATTTGCCTAATGTGAACCTATAAAACAGTAAGCATAGTAAATATCATAATTTTACACCTATAACACTTTTCCTTTACAATCTGCAAATAGACCTCCAAATAATTCATAGCTCCTTAGGATAATAAAGCAGTCCACTTTATAATGGATTACCAAAAGCTTGCAGCTAAATTTCAGAGGAAACAATGTACAAAACTCTACTTCATTATGAGGCCAAACTAGAGATAACTAAAATAAAAGATGCATCAACTTATCACTTTTAAAATGTTCATATTTCTAGGAATACAAATTAAATTCAATTGTTATCTTCAGGTAAACTAACTTTGAAATGCAAATTTCACTAGCATTCTGAAATTCAACATTTCAGTGTATGACACATAGACATATGCATGCATGTCAATACTTATGTGCATTTATGTACATTTGAGCTAAGAGAAAACTCCACTTTCTGCACTCAGGAATGAAAGCAGATCATTCAAAATCATCCTAGAAACCTAAGTCCAGCAACAAGTGTAAAATCACCTTCTTAAGGACAACAGTAGGTGTCACAGTGTGTAGTCCTTAGGAAGCAACAGTGGGTGTCATAGTCCTTAAGAGGGTTTTTGCCAATGAAATGAAGGACAGGGTAAAGCAATTTTCTTAACTTCACAATGCACTCTTAATTTTATGATTGAATATGAATTAGAGATACCATGAATAATTGAAATGAAATGGTAATTATTAAAAGGAAAGTTAAGTCTTACTTTATTATGAACATGATTTGTATAATATGCCCTTGCTACATTTGGGAACAAATGGAATTCATATTAATATCAGCCTGAATTAAACATAGAAGCAAGTCTCAGTTTTGGCCTTTAGTTTCTAAAAATATAGACCAAATAATGCATCGAGGTACAGCTGTATGGGCAAGAAGTTCAGAAACGAGTAAGTAAGACAGGGATGGATATACATAGTAAATCCCTCAATTTCTATTAGCATCTAATAATTCATGCTTTATAATAAGAAAATATTATATTGTAATAATAGCCAGAAACAAGGTAACACTAAAAAAGATCATTTTTCTTGCCATTCATTTTCAGGTTTATCACTCCTTACACCAAAATGATTCATAAATTAACTTAATTCCACATATAAATCAGTCATACTGTTACAACTACCAGAGAATATTTAAATATTTCCTTCTCTTTGGAAAGTGCTAATGAGATGATATACATTGGGAAACATAGCTCCAAGTTCAAAGCGGCTTAAATTTCTGAACCTAAAGACAATAAAGAGAATAAATTCACCGAAAAGCATATATAAAAGACTGAACTAAGTAGTTGTCCATATTATTTCAGACTAAGATAAAAGCGTGGATACAAATGCCATGGAAAGGAATTAAAGTAAAAATTGTATTTTGTGATTTCAACACTTAGTTTCTCCAATTTATTTTAAGATAATACACTGGAGGTTTCAAAAACAACCAACTGCCTCAAAGTCCATTTTCTCTAAGAGAATCTCACTGCTGTATGCTGTGCTGGGTTCTGAGAGTAGGCTATACTAGAACCATCACACCAAAACATAAGCTTTAAATTATGGGCCAAAAAGGAAAAGACCATCGAGGAACCAAAGTTCAATTTGCTTCCCTGGCTCCTGATCTCTAAGAATGCAATTGGTTAGAGCAGAATTGGAATATGTCAAAAATTAATTAATTAAGGTAAGAAGCTCTGGATGAATCCTTCAAGAAGACACTATTGTTTATGCATGAATTCACTAATTAAGATTTCATTTATATACATTTAATCAAGACATCTGGGTGTCTCCACATTTTACAAGTCCCTCTACTCCAGAAGGAAATCTTGAGGAAACTGTAAAAGCTGGCTTTGCAGTACTTAACAGAGATTCAAAAACCCCTTGTGGGGTCATTTAGTACATACAAGTGTTTATCTAAGTATTTGCTAATGGCTACTTGTCTGGTGTATTCAGTTAAATTCTAATTAGGATTAAAACCTGAGCACCCAATTTATAGTCTACAGCAGTGGTTCTCAAACTTTTTAGTTTGGGGACCCTTTTACACTCTTAAAATTACAGAAGACCTCAAAGAGCTTTTGTTTACATAGCATATACTTATTGATATATACAGTATTAGAAATTAGAACTCAGAATTTAAAAAATATTCATTTATTAATTTATTTAAAATAATAAACCCATTACTCAATATGTAAAGAACACAGTTTATGAAAAATCTCTATATCATACAAAAAATAGTGAGAAGAGTGGCATGGTACTATATTTTGCAAAACTCTTTATGTCTGGCTTAATAGATTTTAGCTAGATTCTTGTACTTGTTTCTGTATTTACTCTGTTAGATTGGTTGCTTCAGTTGAAGCACATGTAGAAAATATGACCTTACAGATATTTAAATACAGAAAAGGAAGGAGCATTTTAGTAACACTTTTCAGATAATTGTGAATATTTATCTTTGATAGTACATCAAAGATCCCCAGGGGCTGGCCCTGTGGCCTAGTGGTTAAATTCGGCATCCTCTGCTTCAACAGCCCAGGTTCGGTTTCTGGGCATGGACCTGCACCATTTGTTGGTGGCCATGCTGTGGTGGCAACCCACATACAAAATAGAGGAAGATTGACACAGATGTTAGCTCAGGGTGGATCTTCCTCAGGAAAAAAATAAAAATCTTCAAGTGGTAGCTTCTTAAAGGATGCTTACAATGTGGAATCAGATCATGTAGTTACATTAAAATCTATTGGTCTATTTTTGTAATATGAATGGATCTTTTACTTGTTCCTTATTTTGCAATATCATGCATTGCTCATTTGGAAAACAGGAGTTCAATGAGTTATGCAGAACATCCAAATGTTGACATATCATTATACTATATCAAAAAAGTCATATTTAGGAGTACTATCACCAATCTCATAAGAAAAGTCCTTAGATATTGAGAAGCTTTCAAGCTCACAGTAGTGGATATGTTTTCCAAAATTCTAATTTTTACTTGAAAGCTCAAATTTTATCATTGGTAACAAATAATTTAAGTTGCTTCTCTGAAGACGCCAAGCTTATTTTGTTCATTTTTAAGAAAATGTCTGTCAAATACCCATGTTTGAATAAGCATAGTTTTTTTGGTCAGTTGTTTTTTAAGTAAAAATAGTAATCCTTGAGAAAGACACTAGCTCATGACTCCAACAATAGCCATTACATAATTAAATTTCCTCAAGATAACTACCTAATTTCAATATTGAAAAATAAGAGTTTTATTCAAACTTCTAATTTTGTCACATAGAATATTAAAAAGATGTGCATTCTAGGGTTGAGATTTTTAAAAATCAATTTTTACTCCTTAATCACAGAAATTCTTAAGTGAAGTTATTTGTTGTTGGTTTTTTCCCGAGTACATGTAGTCTTTGATGTCACTGCCTAAGGCACCAGCAATTATACTCAACATTACTTTGCATTATCAGTGCAATTGTCAACCCAGTAACTAGTAAAATAGTGTCTTAATATTATTATAGAAATAGTCCTGAATTTGTAGACTCCTGAAAGAATCTCAGTGACACCAGGGTTCCACAGACCACACTTCAGGAAGTGGTGATCTACACCAAGTGTATTAGTTTTCTGTTACTGCCATAAAAAATTACCAAAATAATCACAGCTTAAAACAAAGCAAATTTATTATCTTAAAGTTACTGTATGTCAGAACCCTGAGTGGGTTCACATGGGTCCTCAGCTCAGAGTCTCACAATGCTAAAATTAAGATATTGGTAAGTCTTTGTTCCTTTCTAAAGGATGTGGGGAAGAATGAGGTTCCAAGATCATTCAGGTTCTCATCAAAATTCAGTTCCTTGTGGTTATAGGACTTATATCCCTATTTTCTTGCTGGTTGACAGCTGTGGCTCAGGTTTTGCTCTTAGGGGATGCTCACATTTATTCTCATGCCTTCCATGTGGCCCCCTCTAGCAACAGGCAGTCAAGTCTCAGAGAGGAGTTCAAGATTATGATGTAAGAAGACCCTGAACTCATCTCCTCCCATGAACACAACAAATTTACAGATACTTATGGAATAATTTTCCTCTGAAAGAGATCTGAGAACTGGATGAACAGTGCCTCTATAACAAAAGAGAAAGAGGTGCACTGATGAGGGTAGGAGAAGCAGAGCATTGGTCTCAACCAAGACCCTATCCCAGGTGCCATGTCTAACAATTGGCAAAGGATACCCAAAATATGGAACTTTCCCCTAAGAGTGAAGCAACTATGTCACACATCAGGCAACCTGACCCTTGGTGTGGCACTGGAAAGATGAGCCCCCAAAACACCTGGTTTCGAAAATCAACAGGGATTAAGTCAAGGGGAAAAACAGAACTATAGGAAACAGAGAACCTAGTCTTAAAGGGCTTGGGGGCAGATCTACTCACCCTGAGATCCAGCACAAAAGCAACAGTTTGAAAAGCACCCATGCCATAACTAATGGAGACTCACTTACTAATCCTAAAGTGGCTGCCAGAGAAGCAGAAACCTACAGTGAATTTCTCCAGGGACAGAAATGCTGGCAGTTGCCATTTTCACAATCCCATTATAACTTGCTGGTGACAGTGCCATTTTTGATGCCCTCCCTCTGCCCTGCTAGCATCAGTGGTCATGCTCTACACTCCACCCACCCTGCACAGCAGCAGAGAACTCACTCTTAAGGGGCTCACATGAAGATCCACTCATCCCAAAATCCAGGACAAAAGCAAATGTTTGAAAAGTACCTAGACAATAAGTTAGGGAGAACCATTTACTAATCCTAAAGCAGTTGCAAGAGGCAAGAACCTGCAGTGACTTACCTTGGGGATGAAAATGTTGGCAGGCACCATTATCACAATTTTGTTCTAACTTGCTGGTGATGGAGCTGGCAGGTGCAATTTTTGGTGCCCTCCCTCTAGCTTGCTAGCACTGGGTGGGCATACTCTGAACCTTGCCCACCCTGCACAACAATGCACCACAACTGGGACAGGCAAGCACTCCATGCCCTGCCCTCCCCACACAGCAACCATGATGTAGCCATGATAGTTGAGTGCTCCATGCCCTGCCATCCTTGCACAGCTGTCATGCCACAAATGGGCCAGGCAAGTGCCCCAAGTCATGTCCATCCCATGCAGCAGTCACACCAAAACTAGGCTGAGCCAATGTCCCAAGCCCCACCCACCCCATAGCATAGCCATGCCACAACCATGCCAAGCAAGCACATTTTATCCTACCCTCACCACACAGCAGCTGTGGCCATGCAACAGAGGATGGGAACACACAGTACACACAAAAGATGCCCCTTGAGCACCTGGCTCTGAAAGCCAGGGGAGATTGCACTTCTCAAGACCCATGGATCATCTCCCACACAAGACTACTCCCTCAAGACTGGGAGAAGTAGCAGTTTTGTCTAATACACATAAGCAAACACAGAGAATCAGGCAAAATTAGGAGACAAAGGAATATGTTCCAAATAAAAGAAATAAACAAACCCCCAGAAAAAGACCCTAAACCAATGGAGATAAAAACTTCAAAGGAATGTTCATAAAGATGCTCACCAACCTAGGGAGAAGAATGGGTAAACACAGTGAGAATTTCACCAAAAAGAGAAAATATAAGAAAGTACCAATAAGAAGTTATAACTGAACTGAAAAACACATTAGAGAGGTTAAACAGCAGGATTGATGAAGTACAAGCATGAATCAGTGAGCTGGAAGACAAAGCAATAGATCTCATCCAGACAGAGCAACAAAATGAAAAAAAGAATTTACAAAAGTGAGGATACCCTATGGGACAACATGAAGCAGAATAACATTTGTATTATACAGGTTCCAGAGGAGAAGAGAGAGATAAATGGCCAGAAAAAGTATTTAAAGACATAATAGCTAAATGCATCCCTAATCTGGGAAAGGAAATACACATCCAGGTCCAGGAAGCCCAGAAAATTCTAAATAAGGTAAACGCAATTAGAGAACCACATCAAGACACAGTAAAATTAAAATGGTAAAAGTTAAGGATAAAAGGAGAATCTTAAAAGCAGCTAGAGAAAAACAATTTATTATGTATAAGGGAAACCTCTTAAGGCTATCAACAAATTTTTCAGCAGAACTTTACAGGCCAGAAGGGAGTGGTATTACATATTCAAAGGGCTGAAAGGAAAAAATTTCCAACCAAGAATTCTCTATCTGGCAAGGTTATCATTCAGAATTAAAGGAGAGGTTAAGAATTTCCCAGATAAGCAAAAGTTAAAGGAGTTCATCAACACTAAATCAGCCTTACAAGAAATGTTAAAGGGACTGTTCTAAGATGAACATTAAAGACACTAATTAATAATAAGAAAACATACAAAAGTAATAATCTCACTGGAAAAGTTAACTCTATAGTAAAGGTAGTAGATCAATCAATTATAAAGCAAGTATGAAGGTCAAAAAGACAAAAGTAGTAAAATTAACTAAAATTACAATAATTAATTAAAGGATGCATAAAATAAAAAGATGTAAAATCTGTCATCAAAAATATAAATCATGGGGGCTGGCCCCGTGGCCGAGTGCTTAAGTTCGCGCGCTCCACTGCAGGCGGCCCAGCGTTTCGTTGGTTCGAATCCTGGGCACGGACATAGCACTGCTCATCAAACCACGCTGAGGCAGCATCCCACATGCCACAACTAGAAGGACCCACAATGAAGAATATACAACTATGTACTGGGGGGCTTTGGGGAGAAAAAGGAAAAAAATAAAATCTTTAAAAATATATATATATATAAATCATGGAGGGGACTAAAAATGTGAAGCTTTGGAATGTGTTCAAACTTAAGTTCATATCAACTTAGACTGTTAGACACATAGGATGTTATGTGTGAACCTCATGGTAACCAAAAAGAAAAAAACTTATAGTAAATACACAAAAGAAAATGAGAAAGGAATCTAAACATAAAAGCAAAGAAAGCTATCAAACCACAAAAGAGAAAGAGAAGAAGAAAGGAACAGAGAAGAACTACAAAAACAGACAGAAAACAGTTAACAAAATGGCAATAAGTACATACCTATCAATAATTACTTTAAATTTTAATGGACTAAATTTGTCAATCAAAAGACACAGATTGGCTGAATGGATAAAAAAACAAGAACCATCTATATGCTGTCTACAAGAGAATTTAGAAATAAGGAGACCCAAACTGAATGTGAATGGTTGAAAAAAATTCCATGCAAATGGAAATGAAAAGAAAGCTGTCATAGGTATACACATATCAGACAAAATAGACTTTAAACAAAGACTGTAATAAAAGACAAATAAAGATAAAGGTATCAATCCAGCAAGAAGATATAACACTTATAAATATCTATGTACCCAACATAGGAGCACCAAAAGATATAAAACAAATATTAATAAAACTAAAGGGAAAAAGTGAAAGCAGTGCAATAATAGTAGGGGACTTTAATACCCCACTTACAGCAATGGGGAGAGCATTGAGACAGAAAATCAATAAGGAAATATCTGCCTTAAATGACATATTAGACCAGATCACCTTAATAGATATATACAGAACATTCCACCCAAAAACAGCAGAATACACTTTCTTCTCAGCTGCACATGAAACACTCTCCAGTATAGAACACATGTTAGTCCACAAAAGAAGTCTCAATAAATTTAAGATTAAAATAATATCAAGCATTTTTCTGACCATAACAGTATGAAAGTAGAAATCAATTACAAGAAGAAAACTGGAAAAAACATAAGCACATGGAAACTAAACAATGTGCTATTAAACAATCAATAAGTCAATGAAGAAATCAAAGAAGAAATTAAAAAGTACTTTGAAGAAAATGAAATTGAAACACAACATTCCAATATCTACGGAATGCAGCAAAAGCGGTTCCAAGGGGGAAGTTCATAGTGATACAGGCCTACCTCAAGAAACAAGAAAGCATCTCAAACAATCTAACTTTACACTTAAAGGAACTAGAAAAAGAAGAACAAGCAAAACCCAAAGTTAGTAGAAGGAAGGAAATAATAAAAATCAGAGTGAAAATAAATAAACTAGAGACTAAAAAAGCAATAGAAAAGATCAATTAAACCAAGAGCTTGTTCTTTGAAAAGATAAATAAAATTGATAATCCTTTAGCCAGACTCATCAAAAAAAAAGAGACAGAGCACAAATATATAAAATCAGAAGTGAAAGAAGAGAAGTTACAACTGATACCACGGAAATAAGAGGATCACAAGAGACTACTATGAACAATTTTATGTCAACAAATTGGACGACCTAGAAGAAATGGATAAATTTCTAGGAACATACAATCTTCTAAGACTGAATCAAGAAGAAATAGAAAATCTAAATAGACTGATTGCCAGCAATTAAATTGAATCAGTAATCAAAAACCTCCAAACAAACAAGAGTCCAGAACCAGATAGCTTCACAGGTGAATTCTATCAAAAATTTAAAGAAGAGTTAATATCTATCTTTCTCAAATTATTCCAAAAATTTGAAGAGGAAGAAATACTTCCAAACACATTTTACAAGGTCAGTATTACCCTGATTCGAAAATCAAACAAATACAGCAGCAAAAAAAGAGAACTATATGCCAATATTCCTTATGAACATAGATGCAAAAATCCTCAACAAAACATTAGCAAACCAAATCCAACAATGCATTAAAAGGATCATACACCATGATCAAGTGGGATTTATTCCAGGGATGCAAGAATGGTTCAACATCCACAAATCTATCAACATAATACACCACATTGACAAAACAAAGGATAAAAAACATATGATCATCTCAATAGATGCAAAAAAGAATTTGAGAAAATTCAATATCCGTTTATGATACAAGAAAGTGGGTATAGAGGAAACATACCTCAACATGATAAAGGCCATATATGTCAAGCCCATAGCTAACATCATATCCAAGGGTGAAAATCTGAAAGCTTTTACTCTAAAGATCAGGAACAAGACAAGGATGCCCACTCTCACCACTTTTATTCAACTTAGTATTGGAAGTTCTAACCATAGCATCTAGGAAAGAAAAAGAAATAAAAGTCATCAAAGTGGAAAGAAAGAAATAAAACTGTCATTATTTGCAGATGACATGATACTATATATAGAAAACCTAAAGACTCCACAAAAAAACTATTAGAACTAGTAAATGAATTCAGAAAATTGCAGGATACAAAAATCTGTCACATTTCTATATACTAATAATAAACTATCAGAAAGAGAAACTAAGAACACAATCATCATAATTGCATCAAAATGAATAAAATACTGAGAGTGATGTAAGAAACATGGTGGAGTGAGCTGTTCCCTTTGTCTCTTTCCCTCTGAAGAACAACTAAACAGACATTCATTGACCAACGAGGATACCCATACAGCACAACAGGACGCCTGAGAGACCCACACAGCTATACACCTGAAGGTGGAAGGACTGGGTCTGCAGGAAGCAGTGGAGATAGGTGAGAACTCCCTTACCCTCCCCAGCAGCAGTGAGCCAGGTCACAGGCCCTCTCCCAGCAGCCAACGCTACTCTAGGAGGAGGTGGAGTCAGCCCAGACTGCAGGTGAATGCTCTCCTGGCCTACAGGAGTGTGCACTGTGCCGCTGCGGCCTTGCCAGTGAGAATGCACCACAGCATGACTGTAAGAAGAGGTGGTGGCAGCCATGCATGCACACATGAATGCTGTCCCTGCCTATGAGGGCACCCACTGTGCAGCCATTGCCCTGCCAGAGGGAATACACCTCAGTATGACTGTAAGAAAAGGTGATGGAAGCCCTGCATAAGCGTGTAAACACCTTCCTGGTCTGTGGGACCACTGACCATGATGCTGCAGTCCCACCAGAGGGAACACATCTCAGCATGACTGTACTAAGACACAGTTGAAGCCCTACACACATGTGTGAATGCTTTCTGGGCCAGTGAGACTGCAGACCATGCCACTGCAGCTACACTAGAGGGAATGCGCCTCAGTGCAACTATGAGAAGAGGAGATGGCAGAACTGAGTGTATTATGAATGCTTTCCAAGCCTACAAGAGTGCCCACTGTACCCACACAGTTTCCAGTAGGTGGGGTGGGATCAGAAACACAGATCCTGCTTCCCCCTAGTGGTAGCAGGTAAAATCTGTGACTGATATTACCACAAATGTGCAGACAAAGGATTAGTTCATCAAACTCCGTGAAAAACTACACTAGCACTTCAGAGCAGAAGGAAAATGACAAGTCTCCAGAAACCAGCCCTAAAGTCACAGAAATTTACAATCTAAATGACAGAGAATTTAAAATAGCTGTCATAAAGAAACTCAATGAGTTACAAGAAAACTCAGAAAGATGTTCAGTGAGCTCAGGAATAAAATTAATGAGCAGAAGGAATACTTCACCAAAGAGATTGAAACTTTAAAAAAAAACAAAACAGAAATTCTGGATATGAAGAAGACAATGAAATAAAAAATCTGGAATCCTTAAAAAATAGAACTGATTTCAGGGCTGGCCCAGTGGTACAATGGTTAAGTTCGCACATTCTGCTTCAGTGGCCTGGGGTTCACTGGTTTGGATCCCAGGTATGGACATGGCACCACTGGGCAAGCCATGCTGTGGTAGGCGTCCCACATATAAGGTAGAGGAAAATGGGCATGGATGTGAGCTCAGACCCAGTCTTCCTCAGCAAAAAGAGGAGGATTGGCAGCAGATGTTAACTCAGGTCTAACCTTCCTCAAAAAAAAATAAAAATAACTGATTTTATGGAGGACAAAATTAGTGATTTAGAGGACAGAAATATAGAAATTCTTCAGGTGGAGGAGGAGGGAGACCTAAGATATCAAAAAAAACACGAAAGAATTCTTTCAGAAATATCTAACTAAATTAGGAAAAGTACCATACCATAGGGATTATAGGTATTTCAGAGAGAAAAGAGAGGGAGAAAGGAAAAGAGAGCTTGTTCAAAGAAATAATAGTTGATAACTTCCCAAACCTGGGAAAGGAACTGGGCTTACAAATACATGAAGCCAATAGAACTCCTAATTACATCAATACAAAAAGACATTCTCCACGGTATATAATAGTAAAACTGGCAAAATTCAATGACAAAGAAAAAATACTAAGAGCAGCAAGGCAGAAGAAAATAATCCACAAAGGAATCACTATCAGTCTTTCAGCAGATTTCTTGGCAGAAACCTTAAAGTCTGGGAGAGAATGGAATGGTATTCAAAATACTGAGAGGCGAAACCTTCAGCCAAGAATATGCTATCCAGCAACAATATCCTTCAGATGTGATGAAGAAATAAAAGCTTTCCCAGATAAGCAAAAGCTGAGGGAGTTCATTGCCACTAGACCTCCATTGCAAGAAATGATAATGGAAGCTTTCATACCTGAAACAAAAAGGCAAAAGTCTACAAATCTTTGAGCAAGGAGATAGACAAAATCAAAATACTGCAGCTTTCTATCACAACAAGTTAGCAACAATTATAACATAAAAGATAAAGGGAAGGTAATCATCAAAAATAAATATAAACAATTTAGTCACAAACACAACACAAGATAGAATAATTTGTGACAATAGCTGAGAAGGGGAAGAGGAAAGGGATGGAAACTGCTTAGACTAATGGAGATAAAGAGTATCAGAAAACAGACTATCTTATCTATGAGATCTTTTATACAAACCTCACGGTAACCACTAAACAAAAAATTAGAACAGAGCTGCAATTCATAAATAAACAGAAAACTGAGAAAACCACCACAGAAAACCACCAAACTGAAATGGCAGTAAGAAATACAAGGGAAAAGAAACAATGGAAATATAGAAAAACCAGAAAACAAAAGATAAAATAGCAGTATTAAGCCCTCATATATTAATAATCATTCTAAATGTAAATAGATTGAATTCACCAATCAAAACACACAGAGTAGTTGGATGGATTAAAAAACAAGACCCAACAAAATGCTGCCTCCAGGAAACACATCTCAGGTCTAAAGACAAACAGGCTCAGAGTGAAGTGATGGAAGATGATACTTCAAGCAAATGACAAACAAAAGAAAGCAGCTGTTGATATACTTATATCAGGCAAAGCAGACTTCAAGATAATAAAGACAATGAGAGACAATGCAATGAACAAAGGGGTGCATATGTTTTCAAATTAGTGTTTGCATGTTCTTTGGGTGAATGCCCAGAAGTGCAATAGCTGGATCATACGGTAGTTTTGTTTTTCATTATTTGAGGGGTCTCCATACTGGTTTCCATAGTGGCTACATCAATTTACATTCCCATCAGCAGTGTACAAGGGTTCCCTTTTCTTGACATCCTCTCCAACACTTGTTATTTCTTGTCTTTTTAATAAGTGCCATTCTGATGGGTGTGAGGTGATATCTCATTGTGGTTTTGATTTGAATTTGTCTAATAATTAGTGATGTTGAACATCTTTTCATATGCCTATTGGCCATCTGTGTATCTTCTTCAGAATAATGTCTGTTCAGCTCCTCTGTCCATTTTTTAATCAGGTTGTTTGCTTTTTTGTTGTTGAGTTGTATGAGTCCTTTATATGTCTTGGATATTAACCCCTTATCAGATATGTGATTTGCAAATATCTTCTCCCAATTGGTAGGTTGTCATTTTGTTTTGGTGATGGTTTCCTTTGACAAAGGAGTCAAGAACATTCAATGGAGAAAGGAAAGTCTCTTCAATAAACTGGACAGCCACATGCAAAAGAATGAAAGTAAACCACCATCTTACACCACACACAAAAGTTAACTAAAAATGGATTAAAGACCTTAATGTAAGACCTGAAACTATAAAACCCCTAGAAGAAAATATAGGCAGTACACTCTTTGACATTGGTCTTATCAATTTCTTTTTGAATATGTCTCCTCAGGCAAGGGAAACAAAGAAAACAAACAAATGGGACTACATCAAACTAAAAACCTTCTGCATGGCAAATAGTTCAATTGTATTTCTACATAGTAACAATAAGCAATCAGAAATTGAAATAAAAACATTATCATATAAAGTAGCATCTAACATCAAATATTTAAGCTAAATGTGACAAAAACTGTGAAACACTTGTACAAGGAAAATTGCAAAATCTCAGAAAGAGAGATTTTTAAAAGCCCTAAGTAAGTATAGAAGTATACCTTGTTCTTAGGTGATAAGACGCAATATCGTTATGATATCAACTCTCCGTATCGATCTGCAAATTCAACTACTATACTGGAGAGAAAATTAATGAACCACAGCTATATAAATCAATATGAATGCTCCTAAGAGATAATATTCAGAGAGTGACATCTGCAAAATGACAGATTAGGAGGATCCAGATCCTCATTCCTCCATTAGAAAACAACCATAGACTGACTGAAAAATATCTTATAGGATCTCTGGGAAATAGCTAAAGTTCTACAGCAAACAAACAAACACCCAATCAAAAAAAAAAAAGCCATATTCATGTCCATAGAAAATTTAATGACATATTTATTCACCCTTGCCCCTCACCCTTTCCAATGGCATGAGATGGCCTTGGTATGGAGGGGGCAGTCTCCCAGTTCCTCATCCCTCAAACTGGAGAGAGCAGAGCAGAACTTATCTGCAACATTCCAATCTGCTTAGGGGATTGCCTGAAGCACTGGTCTCTGTCTCTCCTATCTCAGATATTAGGTAGGAAAAGGGGCCTCACAGCTGGGGAAAGCCACAGGGGGAATACAGACCCATAGAGGCCTGGGGAAAAATACTATGGGTGGAGACATACAACACAACATCTAAGACAGGAGAAGAGACTTTTGGGAAATTAAGACTTTCAAAAGCACCCATCGGGGCTGGCCCCGTGGCCGAGTGGTTAAATTCGTGTGCTCTGCTGCAGGCGGCCCAGTGTTTCGTTGGTTTGAGTCCTGGGCGCGGACATGGCACTGCTCATCAAACCACGCTGAGGCGGTGTCCCACATGCCACAACCAGAAGGACCCACAACTAAGAATATACAACTATGTACCGGGGGGCTTTGGGGAGAAAAAGGAAAACAAAATCTTGAAAAAAAAAAAAAGCACCCATGTTTACCCATTAGGTTGGCTATTAAAAAAGAAAATAGAGGCCGGCCTGGTGGCACAGTGGTTAAGTTTGCGCACTCCGTTTCAGCAGCCCATGTTTGGATCTGGGGCATGGACTTAGGAAAAAGAGGAAGATTGGCAACAGATGTTAGCTCAGGGCCAATCTTCCTCACACAAAAAAAGTAATAATAATAACAAGTATTGGCAAGTGAGTCAAGAAACTGGATCCCTTGTGTATTACTGGTGGGAATCTAAAACGGTGAAATCACTGTGGAAAACAGTATGATAGTGCCTCAAAGAAGTAGACAGAATTACTTTATAGTCCAGCAAATCCAATTCTATGTATATACCCAAAAGAATTGAAAGCAGGGACTTGAACAGTATTTGTCCACCAATGTTCACAGCAACATAATTCACAATAGCCAAAGGTGGAAAGAATTCAAATATCTATAGATGGATGAATGGAAAATACTCTGTGATCTATACATAGAATGAAATATTATTCAGCCTTAAAAAGGAACAAAATTACGACACATGCTGCAACATGGATAAACTTTGAAGACATATGTTAAGTAAAACAAGCCAGACACAAAAGGATAAGTATTGGGTGATTCCACTTACATGAGGGACCAAGAAGAGTTAAATTCATAGAGACAGACAGTAGACAGTTGGTACTGGGGGCTAGAGGAAGGGAGTAATAAGGAGTTATTGGCTAATGGGTAGAGTTTCAATTCTGGATGATGAAAATGTTCTGGAAATGGATAGTGGTGATGGTTGCACAACAATGAGAGTTACTTAATGCCAGTGAACTTTACACTTAAAGATGGTCAAAATGGTCAATTTTATATTATATATGTTTTACCATAATAAAAAATTTTAAAAACCATCAGATAGCAATATGCCCCATTCTAAAACAAAAGAAAAAAATATTCAGGGAAGGAACAAACCACAGAAGAATACATACAATCCATACATTATGCTTTAACTTATTTAAAGTTTAAGAGTAAGCAACAATGAAGAATATTTTATTTAGAGATACATACATCATTGGTTAAATTATAGAGAAAATCAAGATAAATACTAATAAGAAAAATTCAGAAAATTGTTAACTGAAGAAAGGGAGTGCAATGTGAATGGGGCACGTAAGAATGTTGCTTCCAAGGGACTATTATGATATTGTTTCAAAACCTACGTGGTAGGTAGACATATTTTTGCTTTTTATTATTCTTAATCTGAACATACATGTTTGATTCACATATGTGTAATGTATTTCACAGAAAGAGGTGAGGACCAAGGTGGTTGGGGGGATCATTAGTTCCTCAATGGGCAGGAAAGGGCCATACATTTAATTTCTAACATCACCCAACATTGCCTAGCACAGGAAGAAAATGTTTATTGAAGGACCATCTCTAAAATCAAACATCAATAATTGATACTTTCTTCAATTATCTTTTGTTAACACCTTACTTTGTAATTAATTAAGGAAACACTGTGCCTCAAAACCTAGTCAACACACGACTCACTTTACATACATTCCAAAATTGGGAGCAGTGAGCTCAATATTCTACTAACAAAAATATTTATGACACTTGTCAGAATCTCTACATTATGTCCTTTAGTCACTGATATTAGTTTTGGTTTTGCCCTTTTCTCTGAAACACTGAGAATTTTCTTTTCACTAGATGGAAAAAGGTTAAGAAATACAGTTAAGGAAAAATCAGCAGAGGCAAAAATTTTGGATTTCTCTCATTGACACTGCTTTGAACTTTACCTGAGAAGCAAGTTATTACCTAGAAAATAGGTTTGACAGCATTTCTCTACTTACATAAAGATTGAATGGTTTAATAAATAATTGTAAAGGGTTTGCATGTACAATGTGTCTACATTAATATATTAATGCTGAGGTTCTACATAATACAAACTCTTAGTTCTCATGCCATTTTCTATAATCACCTTAGTCTTACCACCAACTTGGAAATGAATTGACAGTTTGGCTTTTTAAAATCTACTTCTGTTTCTTTGACCCTGACCTCAGCATCATTTAACAAAGCATAAAGAAAAACTGACATTAAATCATAGCTGTATAATCCTAGCTGAGTTTTGGTGGATGTTTCTGAATCTGCAAAGCAAGAGGGAGTGACAGCAATGATAGTAAAATTTTTGCATGTAAATAACATCTCTACCTTTTCATTATGTATGAGAGCTTTCTTCCAGAACACAGAAATTTAAATTCATGTACTGAATAAATGAGGCTGCTGAGAAATAAAGCATGCTGGTCCTCAGTAAAACAAATGAGTTAACAACAATAAACAAAAATTGAAAAAGTGCTCAAATTTTTATAAGATTTCAAAAACAATGACTCTGTGGATTCCGTGTCTCAATAGACAGAGAAATACTACTACTTCACATTTGTATAGCACTTTATTTACAAACTACTTCCACGTTTTTATCTCACTGTGTCCTCATAATAGCCTTGTAAGTTAAAACAATTCATAGCTGATAAGATATCTCAGAGAGGTTAGGTGGCTGTCTGCTGATGAATGAGAACACCATATTTAAGGCCAGGTCTTTTTGATCAAAATAGTTATCTACCAGATTCCACACCCTGAAGGTACAAGTCTAGGCATTTCATATGGGAGAGAAACTATAAGCTCATTCAGAGCAACTGTTATGATGCAGGCCCAGTTTGATTAGTCAGATGACTAATACCACTAGGTGTAATTTAACGATATTTGGTTTTGATTTTATTGAAAGACTAGGCTTTTCAGCAAAGGGATTTACCTTTGTAACCAAATTTTAATGAAAAATTTAGGGAAGCAACTATTAGCAACCTAGTGATCTACAAAGTGAAAAAAAATCATTAAAAATAACAGACCAATCTCTTCTTATAGGATCAGCTACCTGTCTTATAAACGGCACTTAGTGTGTGTGAGTGTGCATGTGTGTGTGTGTGTGTAAGAAAGAGAGATAAAGGAAAGAGGGAGAATTTTGTGTATAGTATCGATGTGTCATTTCATACAGCACATTAACTATTATCTATCTATCCATCCCAGACAAGAACGATCAATATAAGCATCCTTAAACAAATAAACAATTTTCTAATCAAATATTCCCACTCTGAATAATGACATCCAATATGTATATTACAGCCTATGTGCTGGGAAAAGCACACTTCAGAACGGTATATACTTAGAATCAGTCAATCAGAAATATTCAAACATTTCATGCATCTTTCACATCTACCTTTAAAAAAATTGCTCCCCAAGAACAATCACATCAAATAATTCAACATGAACAGTAGTGCCAGAGTTAGAACTTCTATTTTTATTTAAATAACTTTGACTATGGTTGAGAGCAGAAACATATTACTCTATTTGTAGCATCAAAAGACCTAAATGGCTTTCTAAAATTTTTATTTCTTTGCTTCCATTTTTTTCCCCTTGGACAGTAGTGTTTCTTTGGGAAGACTGAAGGAATCTTAAGAGAAACGTTTCATAAAAATGCAGGAAAGTGATCAGAATCAGACATTATTGCTCAAAGGCAGTAAGAAGTGTACGTGCACACAACACATGTATGTTCACAAAAGACTCTTACAGTTTAAAAGCAAATATACGGAATTTGGGGGAATAAAATGAGATGCTATTATCTTTTCACAGACAATGGTTTCTAAGAGTACTCTGATCTGGTTTCTAGTTTTGCACTTAGGGAGCTTGGAAGACACCATTTCATCCTAATGTCAAGTAAAAAGCTGAACAGACTGAAAAAAATCAACAATTATTCTTGGATCCCTAAGACAGGGGAAGACACAGCAAATCACTACCCCAAGATTGGAGAGGCTTATAGGTGAATACATGGAGTCACCACTTACCAGAGCAGACTCAGGAGTGGAAATCACCACAGGAACCCATGCTGGGGTAGGAAAACCTGAACTAAAATTGACAACCTCTGGAGCCTTAGTGTTCACAATTCAGAGAGCTAAAATTTTCAAGGGGGCTCAGTGATAAGGGGTCACCCAATACACTGTGAGACTTATGTCCAGGAGCTTGACCAAGTCCTATCAGTAAATATTGGGGAAAAACTCCCTTTGCTTCCAGTACGGGGAGGGGAAAGAACCATTTTGAAATATACCAGGAAACTGTTCTTAATAATAAGACCTGCTCTCATGGGAAAAGAGTTAATAAAAGCCGAACGTGCTGGGGTTTTATCAGAGACTAACTGACTGGGGAAAGGGAAGCACTCAACTCCAGTTACCTCTATCCTTCCATGTGGGAGAAGGGAAATACCCAACTCCAGCCTACTCTAGCCATGTAAATGTCCCACTTAACTGAGGAGAAAAAAATTAGAAACTCTTGTAAAGTTCACAGTACAGGGGCATAGCCTCACTAAATGACAGACATTTAACCCTAGGATTACAGAATGCTTCCTCTCCTCACACATACCACTATATTATGAAGATCTTTTTATAGCAGTTCCTTTTACTCAGTACATCATATCCAGCTATCAAGAAAAAATTATGAGGCATACCAAAAGAAAATAATCACAATTTGAAGAGATATAGAGAGCATCAGAACCAGAAATATCAGGATGTTTACATTATCAGACAGAGAATTTAAAACAACTATGATTAACATGCTAGGAGCTCTAATGGATAAAGTGGCATGCGAGAACAAAGACGCAATGTAAGCAGAAAGATGGACATCCTAAGAAAAGAACCAAAAGGAGAAATGCTAGAGATCAAAAACACTGCAACAAAAATGAAGAGTGCTTTTTTTGGGCTTATTAGTAGGATCTATGAACTTGAGACTATCTCAATAGAAACCTCCAAAACTGAAAATAAAAGGGAACAAAGCCTGAAAAAAGTCACAGAATATCCAAGCACTGTGGGTTAACTTCAAAAGGTGTAACATACTGATAATGAGAATATCAGAAGGAGAAGAAAGAGATAAATAAAAGAAGAAATATTTGGAACAATAATGACTGAGAATTTCCCCAAATTAATGTCAGACACCAACCACAGATGCAGGAAGCTCACAGAACACCCAGCAGGACAAATGCCAAAAACACTAAACCTAGGCATATAATTTTCAAACAACAGAAAATCAAAGATAAAAGAAAAACCCTAAAAGAAGCCAGAGAAAAAAAGCAGCTTGCCTGTAGAGAAAAAAAAATAATTACATCTGACTTTTCAGAAATCATGGAAGCAAAAAGAGAGCTGAGTGAAATATTGAAAGTGTTGAGAGAAAAAAGAAAACACCAATCCAGAAGTCTGTACTCTGCAAAATGACCTTTCAAAGGTGAAGGAGAAATACCTTCTTAAACAAACAAAAAGTTAGGCAATTTGTTGTCAATAGACCTGACTTGTAAGAAATGTTAAAAGAAGTTCTTTAGAGAGAAGGAAACTATTATAGGTCAGAAACTAAGATCTGGATAAAGTAAGGAAGAACATCAAAGAAGGAATAAATGAAGGTAAAACAAAAACATTTCTTTTTCTTATTCTTAATTGTTTTGACAGATAACAGTTTGTTCAAATAATAATACCAATGACATATTTGATTATGCATGCTTGTATATGCTTACGTATGTTTATATATAAGTGAAATGAATGATAGCAGTGATACAAGGGACAAGAGGGAGGAATTCGACTAGTACTGTTATTATAAGGTACTCACACTATCATGAAGTGATATAAGGTTATTTGCAAGTAGACTTGCATTAGTTGTAAATATATACTGTGAACTCCAGGGCAACAACTAAAAAAAGTAACAAAAGAAGTATAACTGGTATGCTAAGAAAGGAGAGAAATAGGAATCATATAAAATAATTAAAACCACAAAAGGCAGGAAAAGAGTAGAGACAAAAATAGGAACAAAGAACAAGGGCAACAAATAGAAAATAATAACGAACATAGCAGATATTAATCCAACAATATCAATAATCACTTTAAACAGTAACCATCTAAATGCACCAATTAAAAGACAGAAATTTTCAGAGTGGATCAAAAACCAAGACCCAACTGTAGGTTGTCCATAGGAAACTTCTTTAAATATAAAGACACATACAGATCAAAGTAAATAGATGGAGGAAAATATACCGTAGTAACATTTACGAAAAGAAAGCAGGAGTAAGTATATTAATTTCAGACAAAGCAGACATCAAAGCAAGAAAAAACATCAATAAAAAATAAGGGCATCGCATAATAATAAAAGGGTCAGTTCTACGGGCAGACATAACAATCCTTAATGCATAAAAAAGCTAACAAAAGAGCATCAAATTATGTGAAGCAAAAGCTAATAGAATTGCAAAGAGAAATAGATGAATCCACTATCAGAGCTGGAGACAGCAACACTCCTCTATTAGAAATAGATCAAGCTGGAGAAAAATTGGTAGGGGCATAGTTGAACTCAACACCACCATCCAATCAACTGGATATATTTGACATCTATATTCTACCTCATCCAACAAGAGCAGAATACACATTTTTTTCAAGTTCACATTTAACATTCACCAAGATAAACCACATTCTGGGTCATAAAACAAACCTCAAAAAATTTAAAAGAAGAGAAATCATACAATGTCTGTTCTCATATCACAATGAAATTAAACTAGAAATCAATCAGAAAAAGATAACTGGGAAATCCCCAAATACATAAAGATTGAACAACATCCTTCTAAATAGAACATGGGGCAAAGAAGAAATCTCAAGAGAAATTTAAAAATATTTTGAACTAAATGAAAATTAAAACACAACATCAAATTTGCCAGATGTCATGAAAGCAGTGCTTACTGGGAAATTTACAGCATTGAGTGCATATATTAGAAAAGAAGAAATATCTAAAATCAATAATCTAAGTTTCCATCTTAGGAAATTAGAAAAAGAAGAGCAAATTAAATCCAAAGTAAACAGAAGAAAAGAAATACTAAGAATTAGAGTAGAAATCAAAACAGGAATTCAATAGAGAAATCAATGAAACCAAAGGTATTTTCTTGAGAAGATGAATAAAATAGATGAATCTTTAGCCAGGCTAATAAAAAACAGAGAGGACACAAATTACTGATCCGGACACAAATTACTAATCATAAATTAAAGAGGGGACATCATTATAAGTACTGTGGACATTAAAAAATACTAAAGGAATATTGTGACAACTCTATTCCCAGAAATTTGATAATCTAGAAGAAACTGACCAATTCCTTGAAAGACACAATTTGCCAAAACTCACTTAAGACAAACCAGACAATCCAAATAGGCCTCTATCTGTTAAAGAAATTGAATCAATAATTAATAACCTTTTAAAACAGAGAGTACCAGGCCCACATTGGGTTCACTGGTAAATTCTAGCAAACATTTAAGGAAGACATTATGCCAATCCCCTATGGTCTCTTTCAGAGGATAGAAGCAGAGGAATACTTCCTAATTCATTCTCTGAAGGCAGAAATACCCTAATAACAAAACCAGAAAAAGACATTACAAGAAAAGATTACTACAGAACAATATTTCTCACAAACATAGATGCAAAAAGTCTCAATAAAATAGCATCAAATCAAATCCAACAATACATGAAAAGAATTGTACACCATGACTAACTGGAATTTATCCCAGTTATGCAAGTCTGGTTCTACATTTGAAAATCGATTAACGTAATCCATGACATCAGCAGGCTAAAGAAGAAAAATCACATGATCGTACCAATAGATGAAGAAAGAGCTTTTGATGAAATCCAACACCCATTCATAATTAAAACTCTTAAACTAGAAACAGAGGGGGAACTTCTTCAACTTGACAAAGAATATTTACAAAAAAATCTATACCTAACATCATAATTAATGGTGAGAGACTAGAAGCTTTCCTACTAAGATCAGAACAGGGCAAGGATGTCCCTCCTCTCCCACCACTCCTTTTCAACATTGTACTGGAAGGCCTAGCTAATGCAATCCGATGAGAAAGGGAAACAAAAGGTATGCATATTGGGAAGGAAGATATAAAACTCTCTGTGTTTGCTGATGACATGATTGTCTATGTAGAAAATCTGAAGAGTCGAGAAAAAAACTCCTGGAACTAATTAAGCAATTACAGCAAGATTGCAGAATAGCAGCTTAATATACAAAAGTCAATCACTTTCCTATATACCACCAATGAACAAGTAGAATTTGAAATTACAAACAATATCATTTACATTAGTACCCCCAAAATGAAATATTTAGGCATTCTTGAGAAGGAAAAACTATGGAAAAAGTAAAAGATCAGTGGTTTCTAGGGTTTGGGGTGGGAGGATGCATAAGCAGAGCACAGAGGATTTTTAGGGCAGTAAAAATACTCTGTACTTTATCATAATGATGAAAACATGTTGTTATACATTTGTCCAAAACCATAGAATAGACAATATCAAGAGTGAACTGTATTATCAACTATGGACTTTGTGTAATTATGACTTGTAATGTAGATTCATCAACTGTAAGAAATGTACCACTCTGGTAGGAGATGCTGATAATGAAGGAGACTATGCATGTGTGGTGGCAGGGAGTACATGGGAAATCTCCATACCTTTTTCTCAATTTTGCTGTGAACCTTAAACTGCTCTAAGAAATTAAAGTCTTAATCTTAAAAATAGTACTATGACTTTTCCATCCCAAACGGTGGCACTAATTGCATTGTAGGGAAAGACTAAATGTCTTGTACAGCCCACTTCTACCCTCTGACAGGTGAATGAATAAAACGTGGACATACTGTCTTGTCTTTGCTTTTGCTATTGAATGAACAGCTAGTTTTCCACTCTACGTTCTTGCCCTTTGCCACCTTTCCTTGAGACCGCCATAGAATCGTCTGTCAATTTATCTCATCTCCTTAATCCCACTCATTAATGCTCAGATCATTATTATAGACATTTTTCCACTTCCTGTCATCTACCTGATTTTGCCTCCTTAATCAGTCCATAGATCCCAGAAGGTACTGTAAGGCTCACCATCACAAATGTCACCTCTTAAATAGTGCCCAAGGGAGAGAACTGCAGGTTGGGTCTTCAAAGTACTAAGGCAGAACAGGAGTTAAAACTTTAGAAACAAGACAACTTTGTCCTTCTTAATGAACACATTACATTGAATCAATTGATCTGAAGGTAAGTCATCCTTTGATATGACAGAATAGATTGGTTCATCTAACATAATCAATTTTAAACACCACAATTGTTTAGATTGAAATGGCTTGTCCTTTAGGCTATGCCATGAAGAACCATAATCCCGTTTATTTCTCCTCAGATTGGTTGGTCTTTACTGTGTAAATGTATATATACGAAAATTGTTTCTTGCATACACTCTCATTAAAACTATCTGTTGAAGAAGGAAGTGAGAAAGGATACTTTTGTGAGCAGTTACCTTGAAAGCTGATCAAAATTGTCTTACAGACCAGATAAAATCACTTTCACATTTGAAACACACTATTTTCAAATTAAATTAAATTTAGTGTTTTCAAATGTATTTTTTAAAATTTTGAATTATTTCATTCAGGCTGTTTCTACACAAGCACAATGTAGCGAGTATAGCTAAGTTTGATAGTTGATTCAATTAATAAAATGCTATTGAAATTAACTAATAAATACAGTCAAAACAGTGAAACTAGATATACCCTTTAAAACTTGGTTTTATAAAACCAGCAGTTTTCTACTATTTACTACAGTATTCCCACTAGATGGCAAGCTTTAGTCATAAATACAAAAGTCGTTTTTAAAACAATATAAGAAGCTTTTTTGTTATAATGCAACAAAAATGGCTAGCAAGATGTTAACATTAATTTTTATCATAATCATCATTTTATCATGCTTAAGATAAAGAGATTAACAAGATATTTGGAGGAGTAGCTCTAAAATACTAAATTCGAGAAAGCAAAAGAAGATAATCTCCAAACTAAAGCATAATATAAAAGGTGTGGCAATACGAAGAAAGCTTTCAAATCCTTGATAAATCTAGCAATGCTGAACCCCTCTTCAGGGGAAAGACTGATCTTATACAGAGACTAAAAAGAAAACTAGAAAAGAAATTCTTCCATTCCTTTGAATTTAATTTCTGGGATGCTTGTTATAATTTTCACAGTAGTGAGATTTGATGCCAGAAACACAGGAAGTTGATAAGAGGTTAAAGAAGAAAAAATATGCTAAAGTTAAGCTTCAAGTTAGGTGTAAGTCCTAAATAACAGAACATGGTCTTCCGGAGAATTTTAACCTATTATGTACATGAGAAGTTTCTGTTGTTTTGTTTTGTTTTCTATTTTGTAAGATACTATTCAATGCAAATATAATCAGATTAATCTTTGAAAAACAATTGACCACCAATGGCTAGGCATCTAAAAATCTGGCTGATTTTTGTGTTCGAAGCTGTTATACTAATACAAAGGCTTTGAAAAGGTTTGAAAGGCTTTCAAGTAGAGATTTTCTATCACAGTTCAAAGGCTAAATCAAGACAGAGACATTTACGTGTTTAAAAATCACGTACTGAGGGGCTGGCCCCGTGGCCGAGCGGTTAAGTTCGCGCGCTCCACTGCCGGCGGCCCAGTGTTTCGTTGGTTCGAATCCTGGGCGCGGACATGACACTGCTCATCAAACCACGCTGAGGCAGCGTCCCGCATGCCACAACTAGATGGACACACAACGAAGAATATACAACTATGTACCAGGGGGCTTTGGGGAGAAAAAAAAAAAAGGAAAAAATAAAATCTTTAAAAAAAAAAAAAAAAAAATCACTACTGACTTTGAACATGATTGGCTATGAAGAAATTACCAACTTTTCCTCCAAGATTCAGTCTCACGGATTGAAAGTGAACATTCTGTGTTTAGATGAATTTTCGGTGATTTCTATTCTGCAAATGTAAACAAGAGAAAAAGGGAACCTGGCTTAATTGTTACTCAGAAATGTCTACTGACAAAGATGTTGGTTGGCAGTTTATTATATTTTCACTGGAAGTAGTTTAACTTCTGACTTTGCAGTTTTAAGCTAATTGTGCTACCTAATCAGCCGCTCCGTCTACAGTTCTCCATTCGGCAGATGCTGAAATTAAGAGGACACGTAACAGAACTACAGAAACTCACATTTGCAGTTAGGTGCAAAAGTCTTTAACGGTAATAACTCACAAGAAGATTGACAATTTATGGCTTTTTACAACATGCAATATAATTTATAGTATGTTACACATTGATGTATATCCCCAAGAGTTATATAAAGCCATAAATCATCGGTGTTCTTGGGTTCCCATTAGGACCTCATGGATTGCATCATCCCAGAAGAACAGTTCCCTAAGGGAAGCACACTCTTATAATCTCGCACACACACCTACACGCACGCACACACACACACACACACACATTTGGAAAAGGTAGAATTATAGTAGTCTGTGTTGCATGCATTTTTATGCAATAACGTTGGTTAAAAATGTTAAACTCCACAGTGCTTTATAAATATGTTGAATAACACAGGAAAAAAAAGCACTTAGCCATTAAATAAAGAGGACTTTTATATAAGATTTACTTTATTATTATTAAGGGAAAACATAGAAAGGATTTCATTTGATATGCAGTACCCTTAATCACACCACACATTAAAAATCTGTTAAATTATGTCAACAGAAAGTCTACCTACATTCACACATCGATGTTGATCTAAAACGTGAATTTCTAATGCTAGAGTTGCAAAACACACAAAACCTAAATTTCACAACTTTCATTTAATTAATGTGAAAACCAAATTTAGGACTAAAGAGTAATGGTGCCAATGTCTTTATCTTCTCTCCTATTTCACTTCCTTTACATGTCTTTCAACTACCTAGCGCTTCCGCACTGCCATTTGCGTGAACGTTGAATTGTTTCTCAGGCCCAAATGCTGATTCATGATTGAAAAATAAATATCTTCCCTCATTACTTATTTATTCCTTCTGGATTTCAGCCTTTAACAGGAAACTGTGTTCAACCTAACCTGGTCAAAAATAGCTTAAATGGGATTAATTACTTCAGTATATTATTTGAGCAATTGTTGGAGATAATTTGCTTCATTGCACATTTACTGCTCAAGGAATAAAATAAAAGATTAGTATACATCTGAAGGCAATGGATTGACTTTTTCAAGGAGAGAGGGACAAAGTGAAGCCTTTCCACAGGTACTGAGATGGTGGCTTCCCTTCCTTTCTGTGTACTCTCTTTTCTAAGTTACTTTGTATCTTATTTCTAGTTGGACTCAGGTTTTTGGTAGTTTGGAGTGTTTTTAATCATTTTTTTTTGCTTTGTATTGTTTTGTCATTGTTTTATTTCAAATCTAGTCTCTCTTCTTCATTTTTCCTTGAAATTGTAACAAATGGAAGAGTGTAACTATTACTGACTCACCAGGCAAATCAGAGACACAAAGGGACAAATATTTATAGATTGGATTTTCCACATCATCTCTTCTTCTATAGTCATTCTTTTTTCATTTCCATACATGGAAAATGTTTTTGGACAATTTGTTGCACTTTCAGAAAAACTCACTTTTTGTCATTTGTTGAGAATACAAAAGACTCAAAGTATATTATAAATGTGCATAGATCACAGTGGATCAGAGTATGTTTCTGTCTGTTTACTCTTCTCCACACTCTACTCCCCCCTAAAAAAAACAGGTGATCAAAAGTCTGAGAATTAATAAACTCTATAGATTGCCACATAGCCAAAAGAGCAGACAGAATCCCTTTTTGACTGCTAATAAAAACTGTGTTAACCCTAAAGTTCCAGGTTCAAATCTATTTTGATCGATTTGAAGTGCCTCCTTAATATATGGATGTATTTTTTATATGTAAATATAATCCAAGGAAAAATCAGCAAGATGTGTCTGATTTATAAAATATAGACTCAGTGTAGTACATATTGGTGCTGGGAATTATTCTTGATAAAGCAGCATGTGAAGAGAAAAGAGCTCTGCACTGGAAGCATGGGGGCAAAGCTAACTATATTTTGATATGGTGCATGCAAACTAGTCAGAATATTGACTAACAATTTAACCCCACTGAGTTGTCATAGTCTTATGCAGACAGGGCCATAAACATATACACCATCAAAGAGAGTTCATGTCCCCAGGGACCCAATGTCTTTTTCCTGGTGCAACTATTATATTACCCCCCTCTTGTCGGTTTCTTCTTCATGAGGCAGAAGGTAAAACTTTATTCCCAATTCACTCACTACCAGGCCTACTGGTAAAACTCTCATTTTGAGATGAGAAATAAGCATTCCTCCTGCTTTTTAATGCTGAACGAAAATAGCTTCCCCAAAACTAAAATTCATTAAATCCCATGAAGATTTCTATATTTTTCCTTTAATGCAGAAACTAAACAGTCATTTATGAGAGGTAGTTCAAAATATACAAATCAAGCACATTATAACAGGGAATTCTCAGAAGAAATCAAGAAAGACTCTACTCACTGAAATGAAACAGACTAAAAGATGCAGCCTCACTTTCCTGTCAGTTTGAAACAGCAAGGACTCTCTGAAAGCAAAGATCTCACAGGAATACATACGCCTCTGTTTACCTCCAATTCAAATCAGAGGAGCAGAATCAGGGGCATCTCAGCTGATCTCAATCACTACGTGGCTATAAATGGATTCTTGGAAATAGCTCCAAATCCACACTTTATGATTTAAAGGAATGAATAAACAAGTGTATCCTGAAAAGAAAGGGCGTAAGCATACGCTCTTAGGCAGTCTCAGATGACCTATCAAGTGGTCTTGAAGGATAGGGATCATTCTGCTGTTCTGTCTGACTGACAGAATGGCGTAGATTGCTGTGAAAGATACAAGAAATGGTTGTAACCTTCATCTCAACACAACTGGATGCCAGCTCTCTCTAGCTGCCACATGGAAGCCAAGTAGCAGGTGTAAATCTAGGAATATTCTGAGATGGTGAACTTCCATGCCAAGGGGTATCCTAGGCACCTCAGTTGAGGGAGCACAAATCAAGGCTGTCATGGGCACTTACTGTTCCTCTTCATCTCTCAGAATCACGTATGTTTGGGGATTATGCTTAAAGTAGAATTACTGGGAAAATTTAAATGAATGAACCCCGCTCCAAGCAGTCTTTTTTCTCAACCTATGTATTTCTTTGGACAATCACTGAAAAGTCAACAGGATTTTTCAGACAAAAGCTAAGATGAGATTCATAGTTTGAGTCATCATCAGACTCCAAAGCGTGCCAAAGGTCACTTCAGAGTGGGGGCAGAATGTATTTCTTTAACTCACTCATACTTTGAATACTGTTACTTAAATTTCAGTTAAAAGCAGTGCTTGAGATGAACAATGGTCATTTCCACACTGTAAATAAGGTGTTCTTATCAATTTTTGATTCACAGACCTCTTTGAAAATCTGATGAAAATTATGAATCTTTTCTCTGGATAATACATAGTTTCATGTATTCATAATATTGAATGTGAATGTCAATGCTTCGTGTATTCTCTTAGGTCCATGGACCTACGCAAAGAACTGCTGCAACCCAAGGCCAAATGTGGAAATGAAACATTCAGATTTCAAGGAAAATAATTTATAATCCCCGGCTTCCTTTGGTCAAACTATTCTGAGAGGGTGGATTTTGACAAAGGTGTGATAGCTAAAGTAAAAGCACCTGCGTAATTCTGCAATTTAAACTATATAATTTGATAAATTCTTTGGCGAGTATATCGATTGAGTGATAAACCTTATGCAAACAAGATGAGAATGTCCAACCATTTGCTTGAATCAAATACAACTAGAGAAGATAAACAATTATGCTGTGATTCAGAGAATTAACGTATGTTCCCAAAGTGTATTTAACATACCTGATTATATGCAGTGAGAAACTCACTTCCTAAGAGTATTTGAATTAGGAGAGTGTACAATTAAATGCATAGTACTAGTGGTTACCTTGGAAATTTAAGCTTCAACTTAACAAAATGATTCTCTTCATCTTATATTCCTTAGAACTCTGGTTTCAGGTTCCCTCAAGCACTCCAGTCTGCATGATGATGATAAAAGTTTGAATTCCTGAGGTTTTAAAAATAATTAACTCTAGTCAGTTTTACCAGTTGTAAAATTAAAAATTATGGCTTTAACCAAGCCCTAACTTGGATAGAATATTTTACTGTGAACTATATTAGAGTACTAAACTAGATGTTTGATTTAAACTTTTTTTTTAATCTGTTTAATCCCAAGTAAAATTATGCTAAGTGCCCTCAGGAGTATCTTATTCAGAAATGCATATACCCCCATAGAATATGCAACAATATATTTCCTTTTTGCTAGTACTTCTGTAATAAAATTTTGCAGTCAGGTGTTCTCTGCTTTCTACTTCTAAAACCTACCCACTATCCAGCTGACATAATCCTTATGTCATCTTTAGTTACTTTAAATAAGTGAAACAATTCACCAAACCCAACCCTACTTTTATTTGAACCTCTCCTTGATTAATACAACATACAACACACTCAGCTATGTACTAGAAAAATCAAACGTGATTGGTTACTTAACTGAACTGTGAAAAAACTCCAATAGTGATATATGTCTGAAACTGATTTCCTTCTATGTAATACATGCTCACATTTTGAGCACCAATAGGAAGTTAACACTGTGCATAATTCTTCTCTTATTTAAGTGATTAACTTTTCTAAAGCATACAAGACATACAATACTAAAAAATTGAAATGATATTCAAACTGTTTTCTTTTACTTTATTTTATCTGAGTGTGTATGCAGAGTTGAGAAGTCTGTGCTAAGCGGAATGGAAGCAAGCCTTATTAGTTCCTTCTCTATTTCTAAAGAACATAGTTCAGCACTTCTCAGCTTGAATCACTGATGCCTATGACATGCAAGCCTAATGAAAAGTCCAAAATAATCAAAACCTGACAACTTTAATTGTCCTATACCCCTCGCCTCTGACCATCGTAGTGACTGAATAAAAATTGGATGCTCATAAGCTGAAGAAAGACGTACGTTCACTATCCAGTTCTGCCACCTTTAACTATATTGAGTTTTTGGCTGATACTCATTTGGATTTTGCTTTGTTTTCAGACTACAGTACTTGCCGTCCAGATGGATCACTTTACTATTAGACTCACTGATTGATTGAATTGTTTTTTTTTTTTTAGATGACATTCTTTTGACTTTGGTGAACTTCGTTTCACAACACAGCATCACAGCTGCACAGTAGCATTGAGAGATGTCCCCTTGCACTGTTGGTCCTTTGGTTACTACCTAGCCCAGGAATTCCTCACACGTGACTGAAAAGCCAAAGTAATTTATAGTGGAACTTGCCTTGCTGTCACAGACCTAAGCACTTGTGTCTCTGGCGTAACCACCCCACACTTCTCTTGCTCTAATCTGAATGTTTGTTTTTCCCCAAAATTTGTATGTTGAAATCCTAACCCCTAAAGGTGATGGTATTAGGAGGTGTGGCCTTTGGGAGGTGATCAGTGAATAAGATTAGTGCCCTTATGATATAGGCCAAAGAGAATTCCCTTGTCCTTTCCACCATGTGAGGACACAGCAAGAAGGTGTCATCTGTGAACCAGGAAGAGGGACTTCACCAGACACTGGATTTGCCAGCATCTTGATCTTGGGCTTCCCAGCCTCCAAAACTGTGACAAATAAATCTCTGTTATTTATAAGTCACCCAGTCTACGGTATTTTGTTATAGCAGCCCCAATGGACTGACTTTCCTCTATTTTCAGACCATGCAACTCGAATTCTGCCTCAATTCAACCTGACTTGTGCTCTAATATTTTACAGGGACTAAGCCCTAGTCTACTAGACCATTTGCAAGGCTTTCTTAAATACACTGGGGAAGGGGTATGAAGGTCAATTGCACTGTCTGTCTCCCCTGTCAGTTGATGGGATCGTGCTGTAAATACACTGATTACTCATTCAAGTAATGACTGCCTCTTGTAATCCCAATGCCACAGCCCTTTCAGCATATTAGATTCTCTTGGACACTGATGCCTGTCTTTGCCAAATACAAGTTTGAAAAGCATCATAGGACACTGGGCCAGTCCTCTTCTGCCCTTCCCTGGACAAGCCTCTTCTCCTCCTGAGAAGCCTAGATATTAGAAATTATCAAAGTTTTTCATGTAGAAACTCATCCCAATTATACCACAGGTGATAATTCTTCTGGTGCTATCTACCTCCCTTCCATTCAGTTCCTAACATTATCCTCGTTGTGCTCAGGCTCATTGCCTCTGATGATCTATCCTTTAATCTCTATGTCCTTCTTCCATGAACCTTCCTTATATCCCTTTAGAAGATCGGTCTGACAATTTTAGTTAGGCATTCCCCCAAACACAAGAAATTAGTAAAATACTCTTGCATTTCTGACTCCCGTAATTTATAAGAATTAGTTTAGGCATCTAGAGGAAAACTATGCAGTTCAAACAATATAGACTCCCTTCAATACATGACCAAAATATCTTACCACAATCAAATCCATTTGACAAAAATCCAAAAAATGTGGTAAGTAGTGTAACAAAGATATAGCAAAAAATCTCAGTTCTGAAAATCTGTATTGAAAGAAGTGATGATGGTATCTAGATTAAAAAATTGTGTTCATTTTTTCTCCATTTAAATCTGTATAAATATGTCAATAAAAAGAAATGGCTTTGATTACTTTTACCAACAATTGTACCTAACCAAACATTATGATAACTATAAGATCTGTACATTTTTTTTCTGTGAGGGTATTAAAACACACAGATCTTGAAAATATTTCATTAATTTTCATTATTTTTGCTGAAGCTTAGGAAAAGTAGCACACAGAGTTTTAAAAATTCATGTCACAATAAGAGACTTATCTTTCAGTCTCCCTCTCAAAAATACAAGGTCAGGGCCTTAATCCACCTAGCCGATTTGTGATTCATCAATCTCTCATGAATCATCTGGTCTTCAAGAGTGCCTCTAGGTCCTACTAAAAGCACTACCCTTCATTTGCATTGACCTCTCCAGGACAAACGATGTTGTATTGTCCCATCCAACTTGATTCCAAAGGAGTTAAATACAATGGTGAGTAGAAAAAACGGCCATGATCTGATTTTCCTGATTTTATACCCACAACACTGTTAATTTTCTCCCTCCCTGTTTCCTTGATATCATTTTTTAAGCCTTATTTTATTTTATTTTTTGAGTTTTGGTGAGGAAGATTGGCCCTGAGCTAACATCTGTTGCCAATCCTCCTCTTTTTGCTTGAGAAAGGTTATTGCTGAGCTAACATCTATGCCAATCTTCTTCTATTTTGTATGGGGGACACCACCACAGTATGGCTTGATGAGCAGCATGTAGGTGCGCACCCAGGATCCAAACCTGTGAACCCCAGGCCACCAAAGCAGAGCATACAAACTCAACCACTATGCCACCTGTCCTGTCCCTCCTTGATATTTTTTGTCCTCAGAGTGACACCATTATTCCTGTCGGTTCAGTTCTCTATTTTTCCATGGCCTAGAAAACAGCTTCCTTCACACATCTCAACCTTCATTTGAAGAAACTAATTCCAGGAAAAAAAGAAGAGTTTCATTTCTGTGGCTCATTCTGTCTTTGGATAACCTGACGTACCAATTAGTACAATTTGTGATGTGGACCAATTCACCAAAAGTTGTATTGACTAGTAGGCTCCATTGCTTATTTTATATATAGTTACCCAAGCTGCTTTAGAATGATAGACATTGATGAACATAATTTATCCTATTTTCCATTGTTTTTAAAAAATATTTCTCCTGCTCTTTAAATGATAACATGTACACTGCTTTATAGTAATCCAAACATTTTGACCTCTAAATTTCCTGTCCATATATCCATCATCTGGCAAGTTCTTGAGAGAACTTGGAAAACAAAACATTTTTCAGTGTCATTTTCGATACGTGGAGATATTCAAGGCTCCCTGGATATTCTATTGATCACTTGGGGAAAATGTGTCTTGTCTATAAAACTAATGGGAAATAATTCTCACTGGGATGGAAACAAGCAGAAATAACTTATTACTAGCTGGAAATAGTTCTCTAACCCAAGATGGAAAGGTCTTGTGCATACCAATAACCACAGATAAAAGCTTTTCACTATTTGCCCTTAAGAACAAGTCACTTAATCTAAATAAGAAGTCTGTGTCTTTAGCTCCTCTACAAGATCTCAGGGAGACATTCAGTCCAGCTGGTGACCAACTTCTGCTCCTGATTAAAATGCACTGAAAAGGAGTCGAGACAAAGATCCATCATTCGAATCCACAACTCGCAAAGGCTGTATTTCTCTTTCTGGTTTCATGCAACAATACTTGTGCTATAGTGCAGTAAATTACGAGCTGGTTAGAGTTCAGCCACTTAAGCTAAATTATTGTATAATTTACACTTAAGAATGAAAATCTAGAACAGCATGCTAGCTTCAAATTTTTCTAACATAGAAACAAAGAAGATTCCTAGTGAAAGAAATGTGTATAGATGAATTACCAACTTGCATGCTGGAAATTTGTAATAACGATAGTTTCTGTTATACTGAGTAATAGTTATGCTTAGTAAATGTACTAACATAAGGCCACTGTGTTCATAAAACTATTGATATACTAAAAGTATTGAAAGTGCTTCTTATATAAGATAATATTTGGCAGTGTCAAGGTGCATAGGCCCTGTTCTTAGAAGATTGTGTGACCCTAGGAAAGTTTCTGAAACTCTCTGTGCCTTGGTTCTATCATCCAAAAAATGAGGGGGCCGGCCCAGCGGCATAGAGGTTAAGTTCATGCGCATCACTTCAGTGGCCCGGGGTTTGCTGCTTTGGATCCGGGGTGCAGACCTACGCACTGCTTATCAAGCCATGCTGTGACAGGTGTCCCACATATAAAGTAGAGGAAGATGGGCACGGATGTTAGCTCAGGGTCAATCTTGCTCAGCAAAAAGAGGAGGACTGGCGGCAGATGTTATCTCAGGGCTAATCTTCCTCAAAATAATTAAAAATAAAAAATAAATAAAAGGGGATAGTACCTACCTCATAGGGTTATTGTGAAAACTATATAAGATAATCCATGCAAAATGCTCATAAGAATGCCTGACACATAATAAGTCTCAATAACTCATATATATATAATTACTATTATTGTTGTTATTACTATTATTTTATTATTATTATTATTGCTATGGTTTTGTTGTTAACTAATGTGAGTTACTGTAGCCAGGATTTTGTGATTAATAAAAACAACTATTGCAACTTTCCCAGAAATAAATTCTTTTTCATTTCATGTAAAGGATCACTGAGAACTGATAAGGGCTAGCAGTCCGAAAGAAAACAAGGGAGAAAGAAAAATATGAGAAAACCAAGGATAATAGATCTGGGTGGAGATAGTTTTAGAGGAGAAGCAGGCATAGAAACAAAACTCAAAAAAGTCTAGCGATAAGCCTTCTGTCAGTTAAATCAATCATTCTAATGTAGGAAATAATAAATATTGAGTCATTCATGGCTGATTCCAGGGAAAACCTGTTTTCAGCATTCCTTACTTCTCTGGTTCAGTAATTTTTCTTCATACTACAACATCCCTTTTCACAAGTGTCTAATAATCCTCGAAGGCTGATTACTACTCTTAAGGAAAGTGAGCTGCCAAATTCATTTGAGTGTATTGATGGCTTACAGTGTGAATCATCCCAGGAATGTTAAATGTTAAAATAAGAATGTCAGGTGAAGGAAATGCTTCATGCAAAGAATCGTCGAGGATGCCATTCCACTTGGGCTGTGGATGTATCTTGAGTAGGGAGCTTTCCCAGTGTGCTTCAGGCATGCAAATTCCCCTCCGCAAGTGATTCAAGACCAGGCCTTCGGCCAAGGACCCTAAGCCTTCTTTCTATTGTGTTTTTTATTCCAGGAAACTCGAAGAGGTTACTTCTGTATCTTAAGTCTTCATTTCCAAAATTTAAGACGAGGGAGGTATTCTGGATTCAAAGGAATTATGATTTATGTAGGCGTATTTTTATTCAATTTTGAAATTATTAAAAGAAGAATGTGAATTTAGAAAAATGATTCTGTCAAAGGAATCAATAAAAATGAAACAAATAAAATATATCAACTCCAAAACAAAAGAAGAAAGGGAAAAAATGGAAAAGTTATCTTTAAAAGTTTTCTACCTCTGTATTAAAATGCTCAAAATGCCCTAATTCTAACTTTCCAATTCTAAATTGTAAGATAGCCAGGAATGTGTGACTCGTCAATAATAGCCATTAAAATTAATAGGGACATTTTTATTTATACCTCTGGATAAAATTGAATGCATAGGGCATTTTTGAATCAGAAAATATCAAATCTCCCAGGAATACTTGCAGTTAATAAACATGCTTTATGGAAACAGAGTCTAGGAATTGCATTCCACTCAAATCCTCTCTGGGATTTATTCTGCACCAGTTGTCAGTTGTCTATTTACACTGTATAACAAAACAAATTTCTTCCAACAGACACAACATAACTTCCTCTTAGTCTGTCCTTCCAAACTAAGAAACTGCACATTTATCAAGTACTAATTTTTTCTTATGATATCCCTAATACTCTTCAAGAAGTGGCTTTCAGTAAAGCTAATAAAACATAAAATTTAGGGCCCTTTATTTGGATGGGTCCTTTACACAACCTCCAAGGGAGCCTAGCAACTTTGTATTCACAATTTTGTATTATTTTTCTTAAAAAGGACCCAACTCAAATTGTATAAACTTCCAACTCTACAAATCTTGGATTTCTTCCTGTCTTAGAGTGAATTATTGTTTATTAGATGTCATGCTTAGCACCATGAGAATTAGAGAATGCATGAAAGAGGTGCTAAAGAAATGTTTTCCTCCCTAATGCACTTTTTTTTAACTGATATACAATCGACATATGTAACATTGTATTAGTTTTGGGTGTGCAACATAATGATTTGATACATCTATATATACAGATTATGTATATTGCTAAATTATTACCACAATAAGTTAACATCTATCACTGCATATAGTTACATTTTATTTGCGATGAGAACTTTCAAAATCTAGTCTTGTCAACTCTCAAATATACGATACATTATTGGCAACTATAGTCGTCATGAACTTATTACATTATATTACATCCCCAGAACGTATCATATAACTGGGACTATGTACCTTTTAACCACCTTCGCCCATTTCACCCAACTCTCAACTCCCATCTCTGACAACCATGAATCTGTTCTCTGTATCTATGAATTCAAGTTTTTTACATTCCACATATAGAGATCACACAGTATTTGTCTTTCTCTGTCTGACTTATTTTACTTATCATAATGCCCTCAAGGTCCATCCATGTTGTCACAAATGACAGGATTTCCTTTTTATGGCTGAATAATATTCCATTCTGTCATATATCACATTTTCTTTATCCATTCATGTGTGGATGGACACTTAGATTGTTTCCGTGTCGTGGCTGTTATAAATAATGCTGCAATGAACATGAGGGTGCAGACATCTCTTGAAGATAGTGATTTTGTTCCATTCAGATGTGTACCCAGAAGTAGAATTGCTGGATCATATGGTAGTTCTATTTTTAATTTTTTTGAAGAACCTCCATAATGTTTTCCATAGTGACTGCACCAATTTACATTCCCACCAACTGTGCACAAGTGTTCCCTTATTTCCACATCTTCGCCAGCACTCGTTATCACTTGTCATTCTGATAGCCATTCCAACAGGTGTGAGGTGATATATCACTATGGTTTTGATTTGCATTTCCCTGATAATTAGTGATGTGGAGCACCTTTTCATATACCTCTTGGCCATTTGCACGTCTTCTTTGGAAAAATGTCTGTTTGGTTCCTCTGCCCATAATTAATCTGATTGTTTCTTTTCTATTGAGTTGTATGAGTTCTTTATATATTTTAGATACTAACCCCTTATTAGATATATGATTTGCAAATATTTTCTTCCATTCTGTAGATTGCCTTTTCACTTCCTTGACAGTTTTATTTTCTGTAGGGTAGCTTTTTAGTTTGATGTAGTCCCACTTCAAGAGAATAAGTGACTGGAAGATGATCACCTTGTGAGGCTGTGTTTATAATGATCAGTACAGCTCAGATTGCTTACTGCTTTACAATGTAGAGGCAATTTTCCATAAATCTAATAAAATATATCTATTATACCTCTCTGGCTAATTATTTTAGATTATGAGCAGGCACCTTATTTTTTTTCTGCTTTGTTTTCTGAAGGAGTTAACTACCCGCCACCATGTCTGCATAAGCAGAGTAGACTAAAACTGAACTCCACACTTTGCCAGCTGAAGCTGTATTTCCTATCCTTTTCTTCATGAGTTCACAAGACATATTTGCCACCTCTACCATGGTCACTTGGGGGAGAATGTTGTGTCAGTTTTATATTACTAACAAATTACCACAAACTTAGATTCCTCTGTGGGAGTTGATAGGAGAAGATATGCGTATGAGCTTTGGAATGTGATCTTGAGCAAGACTATAACCAGACTTTTAGTTTCCTCATCAGAAGTTTCGGATAAAATCTATGAAAAGATTGAAGGTAATGGTCCCAGTTCTTTGATATTTAGACATGCAGATTCTGACAGCATAGCTTGCGGGAGGTCAGTCGCAATTTACAAAGTGCTTGTATATCCACTATCGTATTTGACCTTACAGACCATTGTTTGGGTAGGTCTTTGTTTTCTACCTGTTCTGCAAATGAGGAAACTAAGACACAGCACAAAACAAATGACTTTCTAAAGGTCAAAGAATATGTAGCATAGAACTACAATTTGAACTCTGCTTTTCTAATTCAAAACTTTTGTTCTTGCTACTATATCTTGCTGTCTCCCCCAAAAGTTTGGCTCTGAATTTTCATTGTTACATTTATCTAGTTCTAGTCAATCAGATGGCAAGTTTAGGATCCTAGGACAGAGAATTAAAAATGTTTCCCTGTTAATATAACTGAATTCTTCCATTTACCTATGGGGAGAGGGAAAAATAGTGGAGTTTGTTCAATTTGATTAAGAATAAAATTGAATATTTACAGCATCTTGATAAAAGAGAATTCATTAATTTCTTCTCTCCAATCTCTCCATATCCTCAGGTTGCAAAGGATTAAATATTCAGATTCGATAGTTATTAGATAAATAAACGCAACAGAATAAAGAAAACTACTCTCACATTGCTATGAACACCTTTTCAGTGCTTCTGTCCCATTCGTACACACATTCCTGCAAACTTGCATCATCACCCTGTTAGATACAAGGACTTGTATCAATGAAGACCAACGTACCAAACATAACGAAAGCAAAAACTAAGGTGAAAAAAAAAGAAAAGGAAATTCCTGAATGACAGTCAGTATTTCAAGAGCAAAAATAAACTATGCTATTAGACTGAATTTCATTTGCTAAACGTACTAGGCTGAACTACAAGCCTAGTTTTGCTATAAAACATTCACTCAGTTGGTGGTTCAATTCAATTGGCGGTTACTGGTGTCTAAATTTTTCCTGTCTGCCTCATTGAATATTAGCTCCACAACTGACCACATATTGATCTAAATGACAGAAAAATGCAGAGAAATATATTTGTGTTTAAAACAGCCACAATATCTATTATAACTGTCCTAATTGTTGTCTTTGAATCCAATATTTTTTAAAGAAGTTTAGCAGTTTCTACTTCATAATTATGCCAAATAAGGAAATAGCTGTTAACCTTAGGATGTATCAAAGTTATCCTACACAGAAAAAAAAATGAAATCAATAAGATCAATGCTCAAGTGCCACCAAATCTTTGTGTCTGAAGGACAAAGGGGACAGGGCAGAACTTCACAATAGCTCTCATTAAAAGAGAAGTTTCCAAGTATATTCTGAAATATTGCAGAAAAGCGTCATGGTAATTAAAACGTCATCTTTTAAAAACATGTTTGGAGAGTATAAAAATAGTAACTTCATTGTGAATAAAAGCAAAAGAAAATGAGATCTTTAAAGGGACCCAGGAGTACATGGCCACGCTATTTACACTGATACCTATTTCCACTCACAGTTAAGTGCTAAAGTGTGCCTGTAAAGGAAAGGAAGCCTGGCATAAAAGTAGCCTAGTTGTGAGACTGTCATTATCACAACAATCATTTGGTAACTGTAGCAAATTAAAGATGACTACAAATCTTTTGGCACTCCTCACATTGTGAAGTAGGAATCTGCGCCTCTTCCCCTTGAATCTCATGGGCTCTGCAATTGCTTTGACTAAAAGAATAATAGCAGAATGGCTATAATTACCAAGACAAAAAACAACAACTGTTGGAGAAGATGTGGAGAAAAGGGAATCCTCATACACTGCTGGTGGGAATGCAAACTGGTGCAGCCACTATGGAAAACAGTATGGAGATTTCTCAAAAAATTAAAAATAGGAATACCATATGATCCAGCTATCCCACTACTGGGTATTTATCCAAAGAACTTGAAATCAGTGATCCAAAGAGATTTATGCATCCCTGTGTTCATGGCAGGACAATTCACAACAGCTAGGATGTGGAAACAACCCAAGTGTCCTTCTACAGATGAGTAGATAAAGAAAATGTGGTATATACACCATGTGGTATATATATATATATATATATATATATATATATATATATATATATACTCACAATGGAATACTACTCAGCCATAAAAAAGACAAAATTGTCCCATTTGCAACAACATAGACGGACCTGGATGGTGTGATGTTAAGCGAAATAAGCCAGACAGAGAAAGACAAATACTGTATTATTTCACTCATATGTGGAAGATAACAAATATATGGATTAAGAGAACAGATTAGTGGTTACCAGAGGGAAAGGCGGTTGGGGGGTGGACAAAAGGGATAAAGGGGCACATATATATGGTGATGGATAAAAATTAGACTACTGGGGGTGAGCACGATGAAGTGTATTCAGGAACTGATAAATAATAATATACACCCCAAATTACACAGTATTATAAACCATTATAATCTCAATAAAATTACTTTAAAAAATAAATAAAAATAAAATAAAAGTATTATGCAAATTAAATATTAAAAAAAAAAGAATAGCAGAACGGGCTCAGTGTCAGTTTACATGCCCGGGTGTTAAGATACTAATAGCTCTTTTTTTCACCTCTTAGAACACTCACTCTTGGAGCCCTGAGCTGTCATGTGAGAAGTCTGACTACAACGCTGGAGACCGTGGAGGGACCCTGATACAGCATTGACAGAGAAAGGAACCAACCAAGCCCAGCTATTTCCACCAATGTGCCAGGCCTGTGATCAAAGCCATTTTGGACCTTCCAGACCAGACGGCCACCAGATGAGTGTCACTGAATGACCTCAGTCACACAAAGGAAAAAAATGTTATTTAACAAGCCATACTGTGAATTATTATCTTTGCCAGTCATATGTAGTCATTTGCATTCATGTCAAATGGCAAAGGACTTCTACTTAAATAAGGATGTTTACTTGTGTCCATTGGGAAATTCATTACTTCCATTTATAAACTATCCAGGAAATTCTCAGGAAAGATCAGAGAGAAGAGATAGTACGTGCAGAAGAAAACTAAACACCACCGTATCAACCATACCACACTATTTTTGAGAACGAGAGAGAGTTAATCTTTGGAGGAATAAGACAATAAAACTAAGAAATCATATATGCCATTAAATAGGCACAAGTTTTGTGAACATGCAAATGTCAGATAATATGCCTAGTGTATTTATATATAATATTATGCCCTCCTTGTACATATACATTGTAGAACAGAAGACTTTTGTTAGGAGCCTAAATCTCTTAGGAGTGCATACCATTAACTTGAACAAGGAGACCTATCTTCCTAGAAAAAGTATATTCTAAAATTAAAATTACTTGGATTTTCTTTTGGAGGTGATAGTTAATTTATTTTTAATTTCAAACAGCATTAAAGGAACATATGGGATTTGATGTTTAGTAAATGGAAATTGCATTTTAAAAATTTTGAATCATCGTTATAGAAATTTTTCTAGGATTGGATAGTATAAATGACTGCAAAATACTTTGAAAACTCTTACAGTGAACAGGCTTATAGAGTTAATGCCCTTCTACATGGTGTTTTGTCACCAAAAAGTTTTCCTTCTCCAATGTGATGAAGTAGAAAGAACTTGTACTGAGACTTAGCAGCTCTGACAGTGAGTCTTTGATTTGCCACTAACAAGCACTGAGACCGCAGGCGAGTGACTTTTTCTCCCTGGCCTCAGTTCCTTCAATTTTGCAATAGGGAATTTTCATAAGAAGATTTCTCAGGTCCATTCTAGCTGCAATATTTTATGACTACATGTTCCTCACTAGTCTTGCTAAAGTTCCTATATTATTTGCTCCTTTGGGTTAAAACACTGAGTACTTTATTAAAAGGAAATATTAGCTGAAAAGAGTTGCACATTAAGCCATTATTAGCCATTAAAACCTCAACTTGATTCAGTTTATTAGATTAGCTAACAGAGACCTGAGGGAATAGAACTAAAAAGGGGAAAGTTTGACATGAAGACAAAAGGGCAGAAAAACAATGGCAGGGGGTCCCAAGGAACCAAGAGCTTGCATATAGATATTGGGCACTAGCCTAGGCAACTTCAATGTCTGCCTAGGAGAGTTCTTGGTAATGTGCCCATAGGTATTATGCAACAACTGTATACACACACACTAATTGGGGCCCTATCAAATATGAAAGAGGGATTACTTTTGGCAACTTGAGTCTCAAATATTTTATTCTGAATCTGCCATCTCAAAGATAGCAAGTGACTTGCCATCATTTTGTGGTGGAGTAAAATGCCTAACTAGAAGAGAAAAATACAGGTGCCTTGCTACATGACAAAGTAAACCATTATAAGAACTCATTTTGTAACCCTGCCACAGTAAACAAAGCCTATCCAGGGTGCCGTGGGTGTATGCTTCTGTAGAATGAAGTAAGGGTTTTCATCAACCCTAAATTACATCTGCATTCAAGAATGAGAAAGGGAAGTATGAGTTCCCTCCTTCTTATTTAAGGAAATTTTCCAAAATACTCATATAAAACTTGTACTTAAGTCTAACTAATCAGATGCTAGTCGCTTAGCCACACATAAGTGCAAGAGATTCTGGGAAACAATGTATTTTACTCTGAATGTCAATGTGCCCTGATAAAAATTAGGATCCACTTACTCGGGATAAAGAGGAAGACATATATGGGAGGCAAGTGGCAGTCTAGGCCACAAATGCAATATTACAGAGTCTGAGACCCCCACACACCTTACTACGTCCGATTAAGGATAGAAAGTCTTCAGTTAAAATAAAAATTCAGTTCCAGAGGAGAAGGCTTAAACTTTGCAAACATGGTACTACGATAATTATCTAAACGAACAATAATGGCAGAACTAGAAACCCAGAAGAGTATAAATATTATTGGAAGATAAAGCCTCTAATGCTAATAGTCATAAAATAATAAAAATAAAGCAAAAATAGACAGCATGTAAAAGTACACTTTCTGTCTTGGATTGTACACAGTTCTGCCTGTGAAGGACCAGAAAACATTCAAATTAGGGAATTACTGATTAGACATGTCTCTCACAATAATGACTCTTACAGAATGGGCACATTAATGTCTGCCAAAACTCAGGAAACAAGACGCTTCCCAAATAATTAAGTAGTAACAGAGATAGAAAAAAAATTTTAACTAACCTTCTAGAACTTTCTATAATTTTGCCAATAGTGTCTATAAACTTTTAAGACCAAAAACATATATTACAAAGGGATGAATTATTTTTGCATCTTAATCAGAAACCCAGGTTTTATACATCTTTTTTACCTACTGAAGAAACATCAAAGAGAAATATCCCTCATGCATAAAATGGGGTTTCATAGGGTAATCAAAGACATTTCATGTTAAGTTGCTAAATTTTTTTATCCGTTCTATGGGTGAGCTAAATGAGGAAACCGTACGTAAATAATCTAGAGCAGATGGGGATGTAATATTGTATTTTTCAAAAAATAAGCATTCTAAGACCATAAAAACCATGGGCCACTGAAAAACAACAGCTAAGAGGCCTACTGGTATGCTGCAATTAGAGGTGACTCATTTTGAACAAAGGCTTCACAAAATCTGTGAGCAAACAGAGGCTGAGCCACAGCAGTGACAGGCCTGGAAAAAGGTAATTACAACTGTACAAGAAACCAAATGACAAATGGTGTCAGAGCAGCAGCGTATTGCAAGTTACACACATGGTGCCATTTCGGGGCCACTGGATCAACTTATCTTGCCTACTAGCACAGACGTGGAGCCTGAAATTCCTAAATCAGTCAAACATCATATGAATGACCAGGGAGGGATAACATAATAAACCATTATCAGTCTGTAATGTCAAAATAGAGATGTATATATTGTGCTAACCCTCATCTAGCAGGATTCTGAGTGGAAGAGCTACTGGATAGGCAAGGTTGATGTTAAGAAGATAGTTAGGAAAAGTCTGAAGTCAAGTAGGGCTGGCATGGCCAGTGCGGGCCTGGCAAGAATCAGATCACAGGAACATTCTCTAGATAGCCAGAGACATGACTTTGGGAAGTTAGTAGGACACATAGGATTAACAAATAAAATAAGATATCATCTCAAGATTATGCTTTCATTATGTTTACACAATAAATGTTATAAGCTATAAATATAAAATAGGTCATAGTACATCTTAATCAAAAATATGAAGAAATATATAAACTATCTACTAATAAGACTGTTAATCCACACTAATCACAGAATCAGAATCCTCCAACTATCAACTTTTATGACAATCAACATGCATTTATTGAATTCCTACCATTGGGTTAGCAGGTACTGGTGATCCAAAAATGAGGAAGGCACAGTCTCTGACTTTCTGAAGTTAGCAAAATAGATTATGTAGGCATGAGAAGATGCTTATAGATAAACAATTCCCATGAAGCTGAGAAATAGCATTGCTATTAAATTACTATTGCATTGATTCTTCCACATTTAAAAGTTATTTTCGAACTCTAATCCCACTTTTATTTCTAGGAGAGATTATAAAGTCATGGTAGAGCCCCAAGAAAAAATTAAGTCCTAAAAGCAATATTGATCACAGTGACCCCACCCTCATTGCAGTGGCACTTGGCACAACTTACTAGTTGAAGCACCATGGTGAAATCCTTTGTTACCGAACGCATGTTCCATTGTACTCAGAAAGTTGTCTTTTGTTCAATAGTAAGCCTTTTAGTCAGCAAACATGTCTTTGCTTATGTAGCTCTGAGTATACTGCCAGGACTCTGAAAATAACAAAATTATAATAAAAACAGTTATTCATGAATGAACATACTTAACCCAAGAGTGTTCCAGCAGAAAGGGCAGGAAGAGCTAAGATATTAGACAGCAATATGCAGACCAGATGGAAGGGTGAGTTTTTAAAATGTTATTTGAAATAAAGGATACAGGAACAATCTGAGAGACTCAAATTCCTAAATCCAGTTTTCGGGGCAGGAGCCAATAAGGAAAAAGAGAATTTTATGCATGCAGATATTTAATTAAGGTTCAAGTAATAATGTGCATTAAGTGTTATTTCATTTTCCTTTATCTCAGGAACCCAGAGAGCTAAGGGATCAGTGAAGTGTGTGGTTGATAGCCCCTGACTTAACAGCTTACCATGAGACAACCCAAAGTTCACTTCCGATAGCTATATATTTAGTCATTTGTATTATAATGTATTGCATGCTCATTTCAGAAATTTTTGAATATAAAAAAGTGTAAAGACAAAAGCATTCAGTCCCACTGATAACCACTGTTCACAAAACGTTAGTGAATTCTTTCTAGTGTTTATTCTCATCACCGTCTCTCGCACATACACACACATACGAACGGAATCATTCTTTATACACAATTTTGAATTCCTTTTATGTCTAGCATTATAAGCTTAGTAGTTTCCCATGTATTAAGAATTCTGTGAAAACAGTATTTTTAGACTGAGGTATAATTTACATAGAATGAAAAGCACAGATCTTAAGGGTACAGTTCAATGGTAGTGAAAACACCCACATAATCAACACCCCTATCAAGATAAAGAATATTTCCACCAACTCAGAGACTTCAACACCAACTTCACCAACACTCTGGTTCCCGTGGTGGTTTCCACTCATGAGCCTCTGCTCTGGTAAACGCGACTCTCTGTCTTCACCTGTGTGTCTCTCTAATATCGGAGACAGTGGTTTGCCCTGTGCCCTCCCCTCTCCTATAGATCCAAGAAGAGTTGTTGATTTTTCAGTCTGTTCAGCTTTTTACTTACTGTTAAGATGTCATGATGACTTCCAAGCTTCTTATATGTAGAACCAAAAACCAGAAGTCTCGGTTACCTTTTTTCTTGGTTGATTGTTTCATTTGCAGTGCAGAAATTTTTAGCTTGATGTAGACAAATAAACAACACATGATAAACATAACTGAGATATATATAAACTATTTTTCATATAAGAAATTTATCTATATTTGTTTTTCCATAACATACATCTTTATCATAGATTGTTGAGATAAACCATGCAAACTAATTTTCTTTGTGAGGACTGTAGCGAGATGTATTATGTCACATTTATTCATGGGTACCTTCGAACTTGCATCTTACTCTAATCTTGACACGTATTGCTTTAGCCAAGAAAATTCTATATTGGAGAAGACTCTGATTTGGTTAATATATCCTGAAATTCATGTGATTGCTAAATGTTTTTTACCACTATTTTTTAGTAGACTGGTTTTGTTATTGGAGTTTTATTACTAAGACTATGATGAGTTATGGACATTAGAAATATTTATAGAAATTTTGCAAACTATTTTCCAGGCATTTCACATAAAATGTAAGAAGACTGATTTCTTAATAAACTCTATAGGATGAAGCCCAAGGTTTTAAACGTAAAATACTAGCATCTCCATTATTGTGTCTGCCATACTCTCCAGGCTCACCCTCCCACTCTCAAATCTGACTGACAACATATACTCCTAATCCACAAGGCTAAACTGCATGCAGTTCTCTCTCTCACACACACACACACACCACATGTTTTCACATTTCCATGCCTTTGCTGCTTCTTTCCCCTGACCAATTTCATCTTGCTTAACTCTAATTTGCTCACTGGTTTCCACCTTATGTATTGTTTCCTCCAGGATTATTTACCTGACAGCCCACCCCACCTCAAACTAAGTAATGTAACCTTCTCCTGTATCCTCTTATATCCCCCTGCATATCCCTATCATGGCAATATAGGACAGAAAAATGACCTTTTTATATGTTTTTCTTCCTTTCTAGGCCATAAGACCCTTGAGGTTTCTTATTTGCGTTTGCATCCCAGTGCCTCATTCTGTTCCAAGTACATACAAGATATTAAATATAAGATGATTGAATAGACGGATGGATGGACAGACAGGTAGATAGGTGAATTTATGATAAATTGTGGCCTTAGACAAGTTAAGTCATCAATCTAATATCTCTGGACCAGAGTATCTTGACCTATAAAATGAGGATGACTAAATGTTTTCTGTGTTTCTTTCCTGGCTAAAATTTCTCCATTTTCCTACTCTCTATTGTGTCACTTCTTAGAATTATCAATTATTCATTGTTTGTCTAATATTAGAAAGTATTTGAGAAACAGGCAATAGCAGTGCTTTGATATTAAAACTAATATGATATGCAAGGAAATGTTACGGGCTCAAGAAAGTCTTTTTGTACTCCAAGCTTGCTTACATACCATAAGCACTATAGAAGTAATCAAATAAATATCTATTGATTTGACCCCATAGACAAACTTATGCGTAAAATCCTACATGGCATGATTTGAAGACCATTAAAATATCCATTCAGACCAAAAATACGGTGAAGCTGCATTTTCCTTTTTTTTTTTTTTTTACCTTATACAAATACCAGTTCCACTGCACATAAAGAGAGAGAGAGAGAGAGAGGAGAGAGATAACAGGTGTGCAAGTAAGTTTGCCTGCCACTGCACTCATTGAGAATTAGACCAAGAGTGACGTGCTTTCATCCTTTAGTCAGTGGCCTTGTATGCCTTTTAGGATCTGAGTTTCTTGACACCATAAGTGTAAATCTCAATATTTAAAGACACATTATTTTATAGTCCATGGTCCTTGATAAGTCAATGGCTTTATCTATGCTCAAGCAAGAAAATAGCAATCTGTTCCAATACTGGCAGAGAAACTGGCTATACAGGACTATTTATTATTTCTCAACATGATGGTATTTCAAGAGTAATTTTGACCACATGCCCTTTTACTTGCATGCTGCCTTTATCATCTATCCCTTGGTGAGGTACATCTCCACTGTATCTCTTGTTTACCTGCCAAAGTTCCTAAAATCAACTCATTTAGCATTACTTCACAAGGGGGGATACTTGTATATACTTTATAAGGGCCATCAGGAAGGTAGAAAAATTTGGGAATTGTAATGTGTTTTGGAAAAGCAGCTGGGGGCAACTAAAGATGTAGGCCAGGGCTACTATTAGCTGAAACAGTACTTTCGTGCAAATGAAAAGCAAAAAAGTTCCTCTTCCTTAGGAAACTTTATTTCCATCTCTCAGAAGGATTTAATAGTATATTGATTTGTTTAGACCAAGAAACTTTAGTGCTGTCTTTCAGAAAATTGTAGAAAATGTACAAAGCTATGATGTATACGATGTGACTGGTACTTTATGTGCAGTGCCTCTGAAATGCACAATCTACACAACCATACACGGCAGCACTGGTCTGGGGACCTAAGGAGGGGCCATCAAAAGATATGGCAAGAAGACTGGAAGTGGAAGAGGAACAGAACAAAAAGCATGGAAGAGCAGCAAACATAAACTTGTCAGCCTTATCAATTTGCTCAGAACCTCTCACTGGTCCAGGATACAGAGTCATACTCCTGCTACCCAAGAGATCAGCTGCCAGCACAAGATTCCCCATTTTCAGTCCTGTTATGTCCATTAATGGTAAATATCAAGGAGAGTTGGAACAAGTTATCAAAGGATACATAAGAATTTAGAATGTTGCTCTCTAACTTGAATATGCATCGCTAATAAATTATTTGGTGTCTCTCACCAAATCCATTTGGTATACCTGAGCTATAACCGAATTGGCATTCCAGAAAGATATTCAGTGCCTCATACAAATTAAGTTTGTCTTGGCCACTGATAACTTAAACTAGCATATTTCAAATGTATATTTTTCCAGCCACTAGAATTCATAATCTCACCTATCATTTATTAATCAAAAGAAAAACAACAGAAAATGACCCTTCACAGACAGATAATTTGAAACACGTGCTCACACTCATACACCACACACACACACACACACACACATACACACAGAGACAACTACTGGCCTATAGCCATTTTTCGAGTTCCTTTAATACCTGCAGAATTTCAAAAGTCACCCCTCGGCTGGGACTCAGCTATAGTCACAAGAGAAAATCCAGCAACTGCGCTATGGTTGTATTTTTCTTTTTTATGGAAACTCTTCCTTGTTCCCAGATAAATATCTTTGTGGTCTAGCCACAGGGTTTTCGGACCCTATGATATTTTATTTGGCTGCTTTAACAACCCGAAGCATTATGCCTTCATGGGATAAAGGTACAAAAAAATAAAAGATGTTATTTTTCACATGATAAGGCTGAAACTATACCTATAAGCATTTTAAATTGCCTTTCCAGAAGTGGTGATGATTTCTGCTGGGATGGCTACATTCCTCTCATCCGCAGCACACTCCCATAAGACACGAGCCTCACACGATGAAGTACTTTCTGGAGTCAATCGTCTACCTGAAGAAGAGTAATGTGATTAAGAGGATAGGTTGATAATAATACTTCATAACCTTACTGAAATGATTAGATGAGATAATCTACATTAAATGCTTGGCACACAATAAGCACTCAATAAATAAGAGCTATTACTATTACTGCTGTTTTAGCAGGATTTACCTGTGATATTGGCCTAATTAACATTGCAATATATAGTATTATAATAGCTATATTAGCATAGATATATCACTGATTGGAAATGAGGACAAAAGTGAATCTCTTTAATGCAGTAAAGCTTAGTTCCCTTGAAGCCAAGCTTAGAAGGACCTTAATAGACCTCCTTTCAAGGAAGGGGGCAAAAAAAAAATAAGTGGAGAAGTTAACAGAAGTTACTGAACTAGAGGCAACATCCTACTTGCCATTGTACTTTATCCCCTGGAATTAGCTCCCTTTCTCACTGTTATCTCCAGTCATTGAATTTTATTATCTATTTTTTATAGGATAATTATAGATGCAAGTGAATATGTAAAAAGAGAAGTTTTGAATCAAGTTATCTATTGATAGAGAGCAGCCTGAGGTCATTGCTCAAAGACATAAAAGAGGAGATGATATATTAGATCATCCAGCATAATGACAAGTCAAATTATGCCCCCCTTCCAAGGCAGGGATTTTCCTATTAGAAATTTCTTCAGTGCCTTGCATAGACCAGATTAATAAGTTTTAAAAGGAACAAACCCAACTTGTAGATGCCCCAATCATTGGTTCCTCTATTCATTTAAAAGCTGTCACTTCTCTAGTAGGGGAAAATAATGGGTGCACAGATTCACGGATATATGCAAAAGTCTCCTTGAATTTAGCTCTCTCTAGTTCAATACTTCTTTCTCTTTTCGTTCCACTAGGATTTGGAGTATTTTAGCAATGATCTACTTCAGAATCACCAAGAAGCAGAGTGGATCAGCCTGCCTGTTAGAGCTAAGCCTTCAAGAAATGGCCAAGATGGTCTATTCCCAGTAAAGAGAATCTGTGCCTGGTAGGCCAGGTTCAGGAGAAAAGTAGATGCCCTATTTGATCCAGAGACTTTCCTAATGACTAATAATCAGTCCACTTCAATAAGTGGTGTTCTCTTGTTACTTTATAGGAAATAAAATAAAATGTTAAACTGAAATTCATTCCAATTCATTCAACAAACATTTACTGAGCACCTACAATATCCCAAAAGTAAGGTAGAGGGTAATATGTGTGGGTAATGGAACAAATGGCAATGGGGAAAAGGGGAGGGTAATATGTGTGGTTAATGGAACAAATGGCAATGGGAGAAAAGGGGAGAGAGAAATGAAATTGCCTCCAAATACAGAAGCAGAAAGACCTTTTATAGTTGGTGGACTTAAGCAGTGACTTGCCATCTTACTTTTCAAAAAAATTTACTTCGTATCTACTGGGCGTAAGGCATTGTTCCATTGCTCTTAAATGCACATTGCCCAGAGCTACCTCTTACCAACAAACAATACTGAACTCAGCATCACCCCACACTTTACACTCCAAACAATATCCTAAATGCTAATATTGAAGGAAAGGCTTATCTAAAGGTAGAGGAAACATCTGACTTGGGGGCACACATTTCCTGCATCGTTTGAAACATTAACAGTTCTACTGGAGTGTTCAAAGTTCCAAACTCATTCATTCAGATAGAGTTGACATTTTCCAAGTGGAACACATCCCTAAAGGTGAAAGAAGAAATGATCCTGACCTGAAAAATGACTTAGCTTTGGGGAGATGCAGTAGATAATGTACAGAAGAGAGAATGAGATTTGATAAAGGCTGTATATGACATATAGAGAAGAAAGGGAAGTTGAAGATGTCCTGGCTCTAACCTACATTCACAATATTATTTCCCACTACATATATCACTAATATGCTTTAAATCCAAGCCATATTAGGCTGCTTTTTAAATTAACTTACACTCCACTTCCATTATTTTGCTCAAGCTAATCGTTTTGCCTGGGATGTCTTTCTTTCTATATCCCCCTCGTGAAGTTTTATCAATCCTTGAAAAGGGCAAGTTCAAAAGCAGCCCCCTCTATGAAGCTTTCCCAGATCTCCCCACAAGGAATTAACCCATCCCCTATAGATCTAAGCCACTTGTATGTGCTTCCGTTACAACCTTTATCAAGTTTAATTCATGTTAAAATAGCAAGTGCTTAGTGATTGCTCTCCTACAAGATTATAAATACTTCAAGAGAGGGCAATTCTGTTTTATTTTGGTAAGTTGACATATTAGCTTAACATTGTGCCTTAGCCATAGGTGCCCAATAAATGAAACTGATTTTAATATGAACAATGTAGAGAGAAGACAAGGATATTTTAGCCACGTATGAAAATGATCTTATGTAGCTGATTTTCAAACCTCAGGGAACATACGCACAAACACACAGGCACATAGAAACACACACAATAGTAACAGCAGTGTACCTATTTTAGTTGCACCTTTAGGCTTATTTCTTTGGGAACAGATTTGATTATTTCTTTAATGTATATTCATTTATGGTACAACACATATAGGTTTATGGTGATATACAAATATTAAATAATAATGATTGTAGAAGTAGAAGTAATAAGTACAGAATATTTTTTGATTGTCAATCAACATTTGACTTTACTACATTTCATCCCATTACCCCTATGTACGCTGTTTCACTATCATAACTATTTTGCCACCTCCAGTACACGGAGGCTAGAATCCTGTTTAACTCCTGTATTAGAGTTCTCCAGAGAAACAGAACCAACAGTATGTGTGTATATATATAGAGAGAGAGAGAAAGACAGAGACTTGTTTTAAAGAATTGAATCATGTGATTTTGCAGGCTGGCAAGTCCAAATTCTGCAGAGTAGGCCAGCAGGCTGAGTGGCACCCAGGAAAGAGTTGACGTTGCAGCTCAAGTCGAAGGATAGTGTGGAAGCAGAACTCCCTCTTCCTTGAAGGACTTCAGTCTGTTTTCTCTTAAGGCCTTCAACTGATTGAATAAGATCTCCCACATTACGCAGGATAATCTGCTTTACTTAAAGTCTACTGATTTAAATATCAATCTCATCTAAAACATACCTTAAGAGTAACATCAAGCCTGGTGTTTGGCCAAATATCTGGGTAACATGGCCTAGCTGGGTTGACACATAAAATTAAACATCACGCCTCCCTAAGAGATTATTTGGCCAAATAAAACGTATTTAGCCTTTTAACCTTTTACATGTATCAATCCCATTAGCCTGCAATTGTTTTTGTTGCTCTTCTCTGAATTGTTCTTACATTTCCACGATTGACACAAATTCATAAAATGCCAATTATTCAGGAATAACGTCTCAGGTATAAATATAGGACTAAGTGCACAAACCATTGCTCTATTACCAAGAAGTAAAAAAACCACCGTCCCTGCTCTTATTGTACATTACTCCAGAGCTATGACTTTTAAATGAATTCCTGCATTTACTATGCTGCCTCCACAGCAAAGAACATCCAGCATCTCAGCATAATTCTAGAAATGACCCATAATGCACTTTGGTGAATTTCATGCTGTGTGCAAAGTCCTGGAATAGAGCCATGAACTATAGAATAGTATATTGGCTCAACCGTTGGGAATATCACAATTCATTTATCATTTTGAATTTGCTTAATATACTCTGGGGTCTAATGTTGAAAGGCACGTTTTAAGTGGAGAATAAATGCCTATTTACAGTTTAAAAATTGCTCAGTTATCGAAAAAAAAGTCAATAGGCCTGTGTATTTTGAGGAAACAAAAAAAGAGAAATTACATGCAAGTTCTTGGCTATTAAAAATTGCTCATATTTGAGCTTGTCACATATAGGTATTCTCCAAGTAAGCAACTCAAGAGACAGACACTGGATGTTTCAAGAAAAAAAGTCAATGTTCAAAAATATTTGTTCCATTTTTCAAGTGGATTTACCCATGCCAGAGTAATTAACAAGTGCTGAAATGATCTCAGTTCAGTTTATTAAATCAAACTGGACATATTTCCTCTAGGTAAAAGCACAGTTCACAGATGCACTCAAAGAAATAAATTTTAATTGGAATCAAATTACATGAGACTACAGATTTAACCAGTGAAATTTTTAAAAAGAGCTAGGCTTCATCCTTATATTAGTTAACATTATGATGTAGTTAGTTTTATCCAGTATTATTTTTATTGGCATGAGCTGCTTAGTTCAACTGTCGTTCCTGTATCACCCACTCTGGGTCCCAACTGCTACTCAGGTAAGTACAACTCTACTTGCCACTAATCTTATAACAACTAGGTGTCTTTTCAGCCTCGCCTAACTCAGAATGCATTAGTTTTTCTGACCCAGCTCTTTCCTTTTTATATTTTATTCTTGTTTTCAGGCATTCCAAAAAGCCAGAACGTGTTGCTCACTTACCTCATCAAATGTAAAGTATCGTATAAAGCAGAAAAGTTAAAAAAAAAAAAACCTCATTAAGCAGAATCCAGTGGACTGAAACCATCAATTAATTCTAATTTTTGTAGAAAAACTCAAGTCACAAGCAAACAAGGCAACAATGCAGACTTATTTAAAGCAACTGTGGGCTCAAGTAATGGGATTACAGGACCCTGAAAATTCCATTAAGTACACCTCCCTTTCTGCTTCCATAATCTTTTTATTCCTTATACGAATATGTAATGACATCCTGCCTTAGGGACAACCCAAAGATGTTAATACTCAGCTCAAAAAAGAAGCTAGAGAGCAAATAGAGTACCAAAGCCCAAACACGCAGCAGAATGACAAAAGTAGGAAGGAGACAGAATCAGTTATTAGAAATGCAAATTAGAAAAATCTTATGTCTACCTAGTCAAGGGGCTGAAGCTAGGATCCAGCTGGAAGGCACTTTGTAAATGTCATGGATATATTCTGTGTCCTTGGGTGTTTCATGCCTCGGTTCCTGATGCCTTGTTGAGAGTGGAACTCTGCATCTACTAGCTCATAATCAGATTACGTAACAAGGCATTGTTAATGTGCCTCCCACTTGTTTAGGAGCTCTCAGAGGGCAAAAGCCATGACATGCTTTTGTAGACTCACTGAGTTTGGCACATAGAAAGTCCTTAATATACATTCGTGAGTGATTTAGCACACTGTCCAGTTTCTTTCATTTTCGACATTTTTACTCTTTGTGAATATTTTTAAAAAGAGAAAAAACTTTCATATACTAGAAAACATGCATTTATGCTCATTTTAGTGTAAGCATAAATATATGATAAAACTTTTAAATAGTAAAAATTAGAGCAAAAGACACTTTACTTTGGCCTCGGTTAATAAAAAGATTAAATCAATCCAACCATCACATTCACAAACCCCTTCTACAATCTTTCTATGGTTTATTAAATTTTAATATGCTGGCATACAGCTTATTTATTCACGCCAATAGAGTTAAAATTTCTCAAAATCTTTAATAGTATGCATAATTAGTGTTGCCTTCACAATTAATTCCCACCATCATAATCTGTAGAATAAGGACTAAATTAGATACAAACAGCAGGATTATGCCTTAATCCAGAGTGAAATTTGCTTGCTCCTGAGGAAAAGTATGAAGCATTTATTTAAAGTTGTCCACCATTGGCAGCTCAGAATCCATAGTTAAATATTTACTTCTTGTTAATTAGATTTATTCACTTTCATTCATGAGAAACCATTTATGAGCACCTATTATGTATTAGGCAATACTCTGCTATAGACATGGATTATGCATTCAAGGGACAGGGCAAGGTTCTGAGTAACTAATGAATTATGGGAAAGAGAAGCACAAGTTAGAAGAATGTTTCTAAAACGAGAATTGGGAATAATCAAAGGCTTTAATAATTTTATTTCTCTTTCTGATTTGGATCTAATAGTGACATCCGGGATTAATATTATCCATTATAACACTTGGGTCTGAGTTTATTCCCTTGGACTGTATTGCAATTTTTCAGGAAATTAGTCTCACCAAGCTGTATCATTGGAAAGACTTTGATAGTAAGTAGAGTTGTTATACATATGGATGAGTATGTCTCACATATAAAACAATAATTAGAAAAAAATGAATTTGTAATAGTAAAGTTTTGGTAGTAGCAACAGGCTAATGCTAGAGAAATTGGTTTTGGAGATCAGGAACTTAAAGTTGAAGCCCAATTATTCCATTTATTCAAAAGAAAAGCCTGAGAAAGATGGGCAGGAATGACAATATGTATTATCATTGTTACTGTGGTATGGATCCAATAGTAATATTAATCTCCTGGAGGCTATGTTGATATAAACTCAGGGATCCGATTTTAAATAATTAAAATCTGATTTTTTTAAATCAAACTAAATATTTAAGTACTTGGAAACACCAAGAATTTTTACTATTTGACTGCTCTAAAAATGAGTTTTCGTGCTTCCACCTTCAACTTAGGATGTAGAAAGATGTAAAGAGTACTACATCCACACTTATAAAAAGGAAAAACGCTAGACAGTCTGAACATTTACAAAAAATTTTGAACTCATCAGAGTTATAAGGCCACATGGCAACAAAATGATAGAAAATCTAAAGAAAGAGAGACAGCTTCAAGGAGAGAGAATATATAAGCACTTGTTTACCTGAAGCAGATGCCACTGAAAGCTATACTAGACAGTAAGAATTCACCTACAATTTTAAATGAGTACCTAGAGTCTGACTGAGAACTATCTTGAGAATATCATACGGGAAATTCAGACACAAGGGGAATTCGCACCCATTTGTAAAGTCTTTGCCATGGACCTCACTGGGTGCTCACCAGAAAAACTGGGAGCAAGGCCAGATTCCTGAGAGTTTCCCTCATGGTGGAGATTTACGAGAAGGAAACATCAGCTTTGGTGAGAAAGTCAGGACATCCAATCTTTGTCATTTTTCCTCTCTCTCCTGTAAAACAAAAGGCTTAAGCCACTAGAGGAAAGGAAGTAAATTTGGTTGTACTAAGGATACCAGTGAAGACACATTGCAGCAGGGAGAACGAAACAGAAAAAACTATCCTTGAAGAGGAGCAAAGATGCCTCTTGGACCCAGACCATTAAAGGTCTGCTACAGATGGGGGCAAAGCAAGATCACGGAGAAGGCACTTACCTCTGAGAACCGAGGACACAGGGCCTGCTTAGAAAGATGATAAATGTGAACAACCAGAGAGCACCACGACAATACTCTACCACCAGGCCTACAAATATCAAGTAAAGAGTGACAGCAATACACTTCAGGAATATGGGTACATTTATGAAGAGAGACCTTCCCTGAGATACAGGGACAAATGGAAAACATAAGCTCATAGTGAAGTAGACAATGAGGAAAAATACTGGCAAACCAGCACCCACCTTAGTTCAAGGCAAGGACAGATAATTTTAAAGCCTGTGATATGTTGAGGGTAAAATAGCAACCACAAAATTCAAACCCAGTGTGGTAAGCAGAATTTGAAATGTGTCCCTCCAAGATTTCCACCCCCTGGTTATTCGGTCAAACCCAAGTCTAGGTACTGCTGTGAAGGAACTTTGCAGATATCATTTAAGGTTATGGACTTAACAATTGGAAAATTACCCTGGCTTATGCAGATATGCCTGATTTAATCACTTGAGCCTTCTAAAAGAGAGAAATTTCACTGGCTGGAGGTGGAGAGGTGCAGCAGAAGAGGTAAGCAAAGGAAATGGTCAGGAAGGGTGTTCAGAGTGAGTCAAAGAGTAGGAAGAACTTGATCTACCACTGCTGATTTTGAAGAGCAACAGAACCACGAGAAAAAGAATGTGGGTGCCTTCTAAAAACTTAGAAAGATCCCAGGCTAAGAGCCAGCAAGGATGCAGGATCTTAGTCCTACCAACATGTGGAAATGAATTCTTCCAACAATCTGAATGAGCTGGGAAGTAGAAAGTACCCCAGAGCCTCCAGATAAGAGCTAAGGTCAGCTGATACCTTGATTTCAGCCTTGTGAGACCTTCAGTAGAGAACACAGTCAAGTTCACCAAACTCCTGACATACAACAGAGTAAGATAAAAAACAGATGTTTTAATCCACTATGTTTGTAGTAATTTTTTACAGTAGCAATAAATAACTAATATGCTCAACTCAACTCTTGACTATATTGACTCAAATGCCTCATGAAAAGCCTAGGAGAAGAAAAGGCGTATACATTTCCAAACATAAGAACTATTTACCTCAGTCCGCACTGTGCTACACAAAGTGTCCAATTTTCAAGAAAGAAGTTATAAGACATAGAAAAAAGAAAGAATAAAACAAAACATGGTCAGGAGACAAAGAAATCAACAGAACAATATAGATATAACACAAATGTTAGAATTATTGGGCAGAAAATTTTAAATAACCATGATTAATGTGTTAAAGGCTCCATTAGAAAAGATACATACCATAATCAGATAAGTAATTTTAACAGAAATAAGGAAGGTATAAGAAATAATGTAAATGCAAGAGACAGAAATCACAGTAACAGATTATGGAGAATAACTTCCATAGACTCATCGGTAGCATTGACACAGCCAATGAAAGAATGAGTTAGCTCGAAGACAGATAAATAGAAATAACCCAAACTTAAACAAAAAGGGAAAAAGAAATGAAAAAGAAAGACCATTCAAAGACTATGCTATGGGATGATATTTAAATGTCTAATATATGTGGAACTAGAATCCCAGGACATTAGGGAGAGAGGGGGCAAAAGAAATGTTTGAAAAAACAATGTTATAAAACATCAAAAGCACAATTCATAATGGAAAAACTCAATAAATAGAACTGCATTAAAATTAAAAACTCTGCTCTGCAAAAGACACTGGTAAGAGAATGAAAGGACAAGTCACCAACTGGAAGAAAATATTTGCAAAACGGCTAACAGGTAAAGGACTTATATCCAAAATACATAGAAAGAATTTTTAAAACTCAACAATAAGAAAACAAATAACCCAACTAAAAAAAGAGCAAAAGACTTAAACAGATACCTCAGCAAAGAAAGTTTAAAAATAGCAAATAAGCATACAAAATGTGCTCAGCATCATATGTCACTAAGGAATTATAAATTAAAACAACCATAAGATATACTACATACTTATTAGAATGGCTAAAATCTAAAACACCGACAATGCCAAATGCTGACAAGGAATTGGACTAACAATGATGTTAGAAATAGCTGATGGGAATGTAAAATGGCACATCCAGTTTGGAAGATAGTTTGGCAGTTTCTTACAAAACCAACCATACGCTTAGGACATGATCCAACAATCATGCTTGTTGGTATTTCTCAAATGAATTGAAAACTTTTCTATAAACAAATACCTATACACCTCTCGTGTATCAATATAGGCTTATCAATTTTAACAAATGCACAACACTGATAGAAGCTGTTAAAAACATGAGAGATGAGGAGGTGGTTATGTGGGAACTCTATACTTTTGCAGAATTTTTTGTGTAAATCTAAAATGTCTCAAAAATATGAAATGTATTAATTTTCAAAAGTTAACAAGTGTCATAATTTTCCAAAATTTGTGACAGATCTATACTCATTACAGATGATACACAGATCCAAGAAGGTCAGTGAGCACCAAGGAGAAAAAATAAGAAAATGACAACAAAAACACACTTGGACATATTATATTCCCAATACTGAAAAATGGAGAGAGAGAGAGAGAGAAACTTGAAGGAAGCCTGAGAAAAAAGATACGTTTCACACATTAGGAAAAAAGATATGAATTTCAACAGACTTCTCATCAGAAATGTTTCAAACTAAAAGACAATGCAAGAACATCTCAAAACTGCTGACAGAAAATAACTGTCAAGACAGAATTCTGTATCAAATACAATTTTCATTAAAAAAAGAAGGTAAACTAAAAACATTTTCAGGGGGCTAACCTGGGAGCATAGTGGTTAAGTTTGTGCATTTGGATCCTGGGTGTGGACCTACACACTGGTCATCAAGCCATGCTGTGGCAGCATCCCACATACAAAATAAAGGAAGACCGGCATGGATTTCAGCTCAGCAACAATCTTCCTCAAGCAAAAAGAGGAAGTTTGGCAACAGATTTTAGCTCAGGGCCAACATTCCTCACCAAAAAAAAAAAAAAAAAAAAAAATTCCAGGCTAACAAAAACTTACAGAATCATTGACAACAGACCTGCACTATAAGAAAGTTCTTCAGAGAAAAGAAACATAATCAAATAAACACTTGGGATATACACAAGTAAATGAAGAATACTGGAAGTGGCATAAATGAACTTAAATGAAAAATTTATTTTTGTTCCCATTTTTAATTGCTCTGAAGATAGCTTACTGTCTAAAGTAAAAATAGTAGCAACAAATTTTGTGTTTACAACATACGCAAAAAAAATGGCAATGATAGCAAAAAAGATAAGAGGAAGAAATTGAACATATACTATAGTAAGAAGAGAAAATTAGGAGTATACTATAGTAAGGGGAAAGAAATTGGGAGTACATTACAGTAAATTCTTTCCACTACACATGAAATGATATAGTAGTACTTGAAGATTGGCTCTGATTAATTAAAGATGTATACTGTAAAGCCTAGGTGAACCACTAAGCAAATTAAAAATGAGTTATTATTAATAAGTTAATAGTGGAGATAAAATGGAATAAAAATAAGCAACTGATTAATCCAAAGCAAAGAATAAAAATATGAAAAAAACAAAGAAAAGAAAGGAATAATAGAATAGAGCAGTATGGTAAATTGCAACCCAAGCATATCAATCATTATATAAAAATCTAAATTGTCTAAACTCACCAATTTAGGACAGTGATTGTTATATTGGGTAAAATAGGAAGACCCAAATATATCTGGTTTTAGGGAAGCCAGCTTTAACTATGAAATCATAAACAGGCTAAAAATAAAAGAATATTTTATATATATATATATAAATATATATACACATACATCTCCTATTCAAACACTAATCAAAAGAAAGCTTTGGTAGTTTATTAATAGCGAACAAAATAGATTTCAGAACAAGGAATATTACCAAGGATAAAAACATTACATAATAATAAAGCAGCAAATTCTCCAAGAAGATATAACATTCCTAAATATGTATGTATCTAACAACATAGCTTCAAAATAAATTAACTAATGGAACTAACAGGATAACCAGACAAATCCACAATTATAGTTGAATACTTCAACACTTCTCTCTTAGTAATTGATAGAACGAGTAGACAGAAAATGAATAAGTATACGGAAGATTTGAACAACACTATCCACAGATTGACCTTATTTACATTTTAGAACACTTCACTCAGTAAGAGTAGGATATGCAGTATTTTCAACTGAACATGGAACATTCACCAAGATAGACCAAATTCTGAGCCATGAAAAATTTTTTTAAATTAAAAGTTAAAAACCAGGGGCCTGCCCCATAACGTGGTGATTAAGTTTGGTGCACTCTGCTTTGGCGGCCTAGATTCACAGGTCCAGATCCCAAGTGCAGATCTATACCACTCATCAGCCATGTTGTGGTGGCAACCCACATATAAAGTGGAGGAAGATTGGCACAGATGTTAGCTCAGGGCTAACCTTCCTCAAGCAACAAAAAGAGGAAGATTGGCAATAGATGCTAGCTCAGGGCTAGTCTTTCTCAGCAAAAGAACAAAAAACAAAAAAATAAAACAAAAATCAATGAAATTGAGAATGAAAACAATAGAGACGATCAAAGAAACTAAAAGTTAATTCTTTGGGGGGAAAAAAACAACAAAGCTACAAAGCTAATGAGCCAGTAGCCAAAATGACCATGGAAAATGGGAAAAGATGCCAATTTTCAGTGTTAGAAATGAACAAGAAGACATCACTACAGACCTTACAGACATTAAAAGGATAATAATGGCACAATGCAGAAAACTCTACAGCCATACATTTGATGACTTAGACAGAATATATAAATTCTTTAAAAGACACCACCTGCTAAAGCTCACTTTAGAATAAATAGATAACAAGAATAGTCCTAAGCTATGAAATAAATTTATTTTCTAGTTAAAAATCTAAAAAGGAAAACTCCAGCCCCAAATGACTTTGTTGTTGAATTATACCAAACATTCAAGGAAGACATTATTGATTCTACACAAACTAGTCCAGAATATAGAAGAGGAGGAAATATTTTTACCTCTTTTCATGAGATAAGCATTACACTGAACATTACAAGAAAATAAAACTACAAACCAATATCCCTCATGAACAAAAATGTAAAACTTCTAAACCAAATACATTAAAAAATTTATTAAAAATATATAATGCATCATGACAATGTGAAATTTATCCTGAGAATTTAAGGCCAGTTCAACATTCAAACATCAATCAATGTCACTCATAATATCAGCAGATTAAAAATAAAGTTATACGATCACTTCAATAGATGTAGGAAAAGAATTTGAAAAATCCACCATCTGTTCCTGATTAAGAGTAACAAAAAAAAAAAAAAAAAAACTCTCTCAGCAAACTAGGAATAAAAGGAAAATTTCAAAATATGATAAAGGGTATGCACAAAAATATTACAGCCAACAATTTACTTAATGATGACAAGACTGAATGTTTCCTCCCTTACAGTTGAGAACAAGACAAGGACATCTACTCTCATCATTTCTTTTCATCATGGTACAGGTACTATGCAATAAAGCAAGAAAAAGATAAAAAGTATACAGATTAGAAAGGATGAAACAAAACTCTCTCTATTTAGATATGATTATCTATGTAGAAAATCTCATCCCAAGGAATCCATAAATAAAGTACTAAAAAGTGAGTTTAACAACATCACAGTTGAATAAATACATACAAACAAAGCATTTCTATAAGATAGTAACATACTATTGAAAATGGAAATAAAAATGATACCATTTATAATAGCAACACAAAATATAAAATAGGTATAAATGCTTCAAAATAGATGCAAGATCTGCATGCTGAAAACTAGAAAACACTAAGGAAAGAAATCAATTCTATATAAATGTAGAATTATACCAAGGTAGTGAATTAGAAAATTCAATATTGTTAAGCTGTCAATTCTCTCTAAAATTATAATTTCTATTCTTATATTTCTAATCAAAACCCTGCAGGGATGTTTTGTGGAACTGCACAAGCAGATTCTAAAAGTTATATAAGAATGCAACGAAACTAGAATATATAAAAAGAATTTTGAAAAGGAAGAACAAAATTGTTGAACTCAAATTACCTGATATCTGAATGTATTATAAAAACTGTAATAGTCCAAAAAGAAAGGTATTAGATAATGGGTAGACATATGGATAAATGACACAGAAAAGAAACTTCAGAAATTTACTCACAAAAATCATATCAATTGATTTTTGACAAGAATGCAAAGGCATTTCAATGGAGAAAGAATAATCTTTTCATAGATTATTAGATATAGATATCCATATAAAAAATGAACTTTAATCCATCCTTCACACTCTACACAGAAATTTGCTTAAAATGGATTATAGACTTAGACATAAAACTTTGCTCTGAAAACTGAAAATCTTTGTAAACTTGAGTTAAAAGTAAATGTTTTCAGAGACAACGTAAAGTATTTCTGTAAAAGAAAATTTTCCATAAAAAAGTAATTGAATTTTATCATAATTAAGAACTTACATTCTTCCAAAGACAATATTAAAGGAACAAAAAAGCCACAATTTATAAGAAAACATTTCCATATCAAATATCTGATAACTTGCATCCAGAATATATAAAGAAATCTCAAAAGTCAATAATAAAAAAGCTATCGTCCCAAACAAATTGGGCAAAATATTTAAACAGACACTTAAGTAAGGATAAAAAGATACAAAATAAACACATGAAAAATGATCAACATCATTAGTCTTTAGTGAAATGCAAATTAAAACCATAATAAGATACAACTACAATATATTTGAATGCCTAAAATTTTAAACAAAAACTAACAATACCAAGTGTAGTCCAAGATGAGGAGTAATTGGCACTCTCATACACTACTAGTTGGAATATACAATGGCACAACAATTTTGAAAAAGCATTTGACAAATTTTTAAAATGTTAAATATGCACTTGCCAGTAATATCCTTCCCAGAATTTACCAATGTGAATTGAAAGCAAAAATTCCACATTTAAAGTATTATATAAATTGAAAGTGAATGTTCATACAAAAATCTGTGGGTAAATGTTCTTAGCACCTGTATTCACAATCACCCAAGGCTTGAAACAACCCAAATGTTTCTTGGCTGGGGAATGGATACACACACTGTGGTACATCCATGCAATGTAATTCTACTCTTCCTTTTTTCTTTTTCTTTTTTTTTTTTTGGTGAGGAAGATTTGCTCTAAGCTAACATCTGTGCCAATTTTCCTCTATTTTGTATGTGGGTCGCTGCCACAGCATGGCTTGACAAGTGGTGTGTAGGTCCACACCTGGGATCCAAATGTGCAAACCCCAGCCACCAAAGCAGAGCACACTGGACTTAATCACTGTGCCATGGAGCTGGTCCCTGGAATTCTACTCAATATTAAAAATGAATAAACTATTGGCAGACACAACATGAATGAACCTCAAATGCATTTATCTCAAACAAAGAAGGCAGACTCAAAAGGTTGCATACTGTATAATTCCGTTTTTATGACCTTTTTGCAAAGCCAAAACTAAAGAGACAGAAAACAATTCAGTTGTTGCTAGAAGACGGGGTGGAGAGTGGGGTGATGACAAAGGGACATGGGAGGATTTGGGGCACTGACAACATTGCTTTATATTTTGGTCCTAGTGGTGGTTACACAAGAATATACATTTGGCAAAACTCACAGAACAGTACATTTAAAAGAGTGGATATTTCTGAGGTCAGCCTGGCCACACAGTGGTTGGGTTTGTGGGCTCCGCTTCAGTGGCCTGGAGTTCATGGGTTCCAATCCTGGGAACAGACCTATACCCCACTCATGAAAGTCATGCTGTGGTGGCATCCCACACACAAAATAGAGGAGAATTGGCACAGATGTTAGCTCAGGGACAATCTTTCTCAAGCAAAAAGAGGAAGATTGGCAACAGATGTTAGCTCAGGGCCAATCTTCCTCACAAAAAAAGAGAGGAATTTTTCTTTATGAAAATTAGACCTTAGTAAAAAGAAAAGAAAAATATTCTGTTGAATAAAACTAACTTCTGATTATTGAAATCAAATAAGTCGTGCTTCTGGTAGTGGAGAGGGAGTCAGTGACTAACTGGAAAAGAATGTGAGGAAAGTCTCTACATTGATGGCACTGTTCTGTATCTTGATATGCTTATATCAACATTGAACAGTGCACTTAAGGTTGGAATATTCACCAGACATAAATCACACCACATTTAAGAAGTCTTAAAAATATAAACTTTCACTATGGTTTATTTAATGAAACAAGAAAATAAAAAGACTGCTTACAATTAAATAGTTTTTTTATCCTGAACTGTTGTGTAAAGTTTTAAACTAGGTGATGCAAGAAAAACTGGGCATATCTAAGAAACATTGTTTCATTTTTACCTTTCAACAGCCCCTCTTCCCTGTCCTCCACCAGATTTTTGAAGAAAGGAATGTAGATGCCAGAAACAAGTTTTTTCCATTAATAACGAATAATTAAGAGGATTTTAAATTAAAAGGTTCATGCTGATTCTTTTATATTCTTATCTTTTCCTCAAAATGTAGTTTGCAGAATCATGCCTAAAAAAGCAATTTTGGAAAACTGTGGATGGCAGATTAATATTGATTTTCAGACATCCAGCATGGGTTGTGAAATTCAATGTACCATTTAAAATACTTGGAGTGAATGCTTGAATTATTTCTAAAATAAAAAAAATACATATATTCTTAGAGAATGAATTAAATATCACTCAAATAAGAATAACATAGATGAAAATTTCTTTCTACATTTTTGTGAAGTTATTAAAAATTTGAAAGTGCTATAGTTATTGATGTATTATGGATTTTTTAAAATTCACACACACAAGAAAACCTGATAGCAAAGTGCAAACAGAAAACTACAGCAAAACTATTCTGAAAATCAAAATGTGATGAAAGGCTAAGAAAGAAGGGCAATTAAATTAAATGTTGGTATCGTCATATAAATTTTACACCAAGTTTTGCACCATTTATCTTTCAAGGGCCTATCTTCTGCACTGCCACATGGTTGACAGCTCCTGCAGTTTGGCTCCTGTTTGGATCCCACACAAACATGCTCTCTATTCCAATGAAATTAAGAGCTGTGTTTATTGAAGATGGAAAAGATTGCTTAACATTAAGTATTTCATCATTTTCTGCAGCCTGACTTAGTTTTCATTGAAAGTCTAATGAATATATTCAAGCTCCAGGGGAAACCACAGCCAGGAACGCAAATGGTAGATTTGAGTCAGAACCAGAGTAACTGCTTGTCTCTCCTCTCAGCATGGGATGAACACTTCATAGCATTTTCACTTTCCTCTTTCAAAAAAGAAGCCTATCTTCTTGAAAATGAAAAAAAAAACCCAAATTTCACCTATCTGATTTCTCATTTGCCCTTTGTTTTTGCATTTGTCCTCTATTTTGCATTTATATTTGACATTTACTAGGCAGAATTTTGTTTTTTAGATTATTCAAATACGCAGGACAGAATTGGCTAAGGAGTTTTGTGATTATGGCTTCAGCTATGCTTTGTTTATGGACATAAAATTCTTCTCGGTTACTTTTCTAATTAATCTTATAGTGGTTCATACCGCATATCAGAGGATTCATAGTATGTGTAGAGGGTCAATTTAACTCACACCATGACTATGTCATGTAGAACTAGGCCAAAAATGATCAGGACCTAGAAATTTATGTCCAAACAGTTCAAAAATAAAGCCTTGAAATCTACACCTTAGGGTCATCTGTATAGAGTGTCAGACATCCAGATGAAAATGGAAAATTGGGTAACCAAAATGGCAACATAGGTGACCCCAGCTTCCATCCCCTCAGAACGATCAAGAATTAGACAGCTACCCATGAACAAAAACAGTTCTGGAAGAACTCTGGAGTCCACTTAAGAAATTTTAGCAACACAGTGCAACAAAAAACCTGAGAATAAATGCACAGGAAGAGAAAGAAGACAGCTTAATTTTGCCTACGTCATCCCATCCCCCAAGCTGGCATTGCTCAGCACCAAGAGGGAACTTCCCACCTAGAGAGAGTTCCTCTCATCAGAAAAAAAGATTGGAGTGAGTGACCAGCTTCCTCAGCCTTTCTGGGTAATGCTGAAAGGTCCCACTTCAGTTTCACTCCACCCAGACTGGCAAAGATAAGATCTATATAGATGGCTAGAAACAAGGAAGAAAAGCAGGGACTGCCAATAGCAGCCATGCAGCAGGATCAATCATGGTTCACAGTGACCTCTACAGACAAGCCCAGCAGATTTCAACTAAAGAAGGAACCAATGGCCAGCACAGCTGCCATAGACCACTACAGATTTCACATTAGCTCACACCAGCTGCCTAAGTCCCTCTCCACTCCCTCCCCATCCCCTCCCCCTCCACCCGGACAGAGTTCAGGAACTGCCAACAGCAACTGGCTCAGACCTCTGTGGCTGTATGAGTACAAGACACCAGCCCAGACTCCCAAGGCTAACCGCCACCACCCTGCATGTTCTCAGGGCTAGCCCTTCCAGCTATACACTTGTATGACTTTGGTCTGACACTGTCACCAGACCTCCACCTCACACTCAGAGTGAGACTGTACAGACAAGAGAAAGAAGGCTGATAAACAATGCCCCACAGCTGTTTTTTGCCCTGGGTCAGGCCCTATCTTGTGTGATTGGGCTATACCACTGCTCTCACCTGAAGCTACCCCCTCCAGCTTTGCACCTGCACACCACCAGCCCATCTACAGTCACTAGCCTCAATTACAGTGTGCACACTAAGGGGTGAGCTTGTGCAGCTACAGAAGAGCACGCTGACAGCCAGGGACCCCATAGCTGCCAGTGAACTCTTGGTTGGCCCCATAATTTGCTACTACATAATTTGTCTACACTGGCACCCCCCACTATGTGTATGTCTGCAATCAGCCCCTGACACTGCATAGGTATGCGTAGCTGGCTCCCAGAGCCAAGTGTATGTACAACACCTGCTCCAGCCACCACTTTTGCCTGCTCTGGCCCTTAGATGCTGGAGGCACCACTGAGAACCTCAACAGCTCATGCAGCCACTGTGGACCCCACATAGTGCTCACCAAGAACTACACAGTTGCCAAGGCTGCACACTCTAGCAGCCAGAGCCAAAGAGAAATCACACTCTCCCAGACCCAGTGCTGCCACATGTCCCTGCACCACTAAACCCAGGATCACAGCATGCTCAAGCATGCCCCTAACTGCAGATGAAAGTCTTCCCTTATCAAAGTCAGTTCATAAGCCCTGGAAGAAGTGACTGTTTCTTCAAATGCAAAACATGTATGCAAGGCTATGCAGGGATCATGAAGAATCAGGGAAACATAACTCCACCAAAGGAATACAGTAAAACTCCAGCAACTAGACCCAAAGAAATGGAGATCTAGGAAATGCTCCACAAAGAAGTCAAAATAATTGCACTAAAGATGTTCAGAGAACTACAGTAGAACACAGATAAACAATTTAATGACATCAAAAAAATATATAAAAACAAAATAAGAAGGTCAATAAAGAGTTAGAAACATTAAAAAAGACTAAACAAAACTTTTGGAGCTGAAGAATACAATGACTGAAAAATTCAATATGGAGCTTCAACAGCAGACTTGACTAACCATAAAAAGGAATCAGTGAGCTGGAGAACATCAATATAAACTGTCTAATCAGAGAGGCAAAAAGACAAAAGAATGAAAAGAAATAAAGAAAGTGTATAGGACTTATGGGAAACCACCAAGAGAAACAATGTACACATGATTGGAGATCCAGAAGGAAAGAGACCCAGAGAAAGGAGTAGAAAGTTTCTTTAAAGAAATAAAGTCTTGGAACTTCCCACACCTGGGGAGAAATTCAGACATTCAAGTTCATAAAGCTAATAAGTCATCACAAAACTTCAACTCAAAATGAGCTTCTCCAAGACACATTATAAGAAAACAGTCTAAAATCAAAGACAAAGAGAGAATTTTAAAAGAAGTAAGAGAAAAATATTCTCTTATACAAGGGAATGCCCATGAGGTCATAAGCAGATTTCTCAGCAGATACCTTGCAGGCAAGAGAAAAGAATGATATATTCAACGTGCTGAAATAAAGGAACTGCCAACCAAGAATATTTTCCCAGCAAAGTTGTCCTTTATAAACGAAGGCAATATAAACACTTTCCCTAACAAAGAAAAGCTGATTGAATCATCACCATTAAACTGGCCTTACAAGAAATGCAGAAAATAATTCTTCAAGCTGAAATAACAGGATGCCAATTACTAACACTAAAATATATGAAAATATACAAAACAATGGTAAAGGTAAGTATGTGTCAGATTTAGGTTACTCTAATACTGTTATACGGTTGTGTGTTAACTAGTTAACATTTTGTAAAATTACAAAAATATTAAAAAATAACTATAGCTACAATTTGTTAATGAATGTGAATGTAAAAGGATGTAAATAGTGATATCAAATACATGAGAGGATGGAATAAGAGTAGGTTTTAGTATGCAATCAAAGTTGAATTATCAGTGTAAAATAGGCTGTTACATACATATATACATATATATATATAAATACATATATATGATGTTTTATGTAAGCCTCATGGTAACCACAAAGTAAAAACCTACAGGAGATTCACAAGAGATAAAGAGAGGGGAATCAAAGCATACCACTGAAGAAAATCATGAATTCACAAAGGAAGGCAGCAAGAGAGGACGAAGGGAACAAGAGAACTGAAAAACAGCCAGAAAACAATAAAATGGCATTAGTAAGTCTTTACCCATCAATAATTACTCTAAATGTAAATAGATTGAATTCTCCAATCAAAAAACAGAGTGGTTAGACAGATAAAAACACAAGAACCAACTATATATTGCCTACAAGAGGCTCATCTCAGTTTTAAGAACTCTCATAAGCCCAAAGTAAAGGGATGGAAAAAGATATTACATGCAAGTGGAAACCAAAAGAAAGTAGGGGTGGCTATACATATATGAGACAAAATAGACTAAGCCAAAATGATAATAAGAGAAGAAAATGGTCATTATATAATGATAAAGGGGTCAATTCAACAAGAAGATATAGCAACCACAAATATATATGCACCCAACATCAGAGCACATAAACATATTAAGCAAATACTTACAGATATGAAGGGGAAATAAACAACAATACAATTATAGTAGGGAACTATAATACTCCACTTTTAACAATGGATAGATCATCCAGCGAGAAAATCAATGAAGAAACATTGGACTTGAACCACACTTTAGATCAAATGGAACTAGGAGACATATAAAGAATATTCCATCCAACAGTAGCAGAATACATATTCTTCTCCAGCACATTTGAAATATTCTCCAAAATAGGTCATATGATAAGTCACAAAAGAAGTCTTAGCAAATTTAAGATCGAAATCATACCAAGTATCTTTTCTGACCACAATAATATAAAACTAGAAATCAATAACAGCAGGAAAGCTGGGAAATTAACAATTATGTGGAAATTAAACAACACATTCCTGAATACCCAATGGTCCATGAAGAAATCAAAATGGAAATCAAAAAAAAATCTTGAAACAAATGAAAATGAAAACATGACATATCAAAACCTACTGAATGCCGCAAAAGCAGTTCTAAGAGGGAAGATTAAAAGAATAAATACCTATATTAAGAAAAAAGAAAGATCTCAAAAAATAACCTAACTTTACAGCTCAAGGAACTAGGAAAAGGAGAACAAACTAAACCCAAAGTTAGCAGAAGGAAGTAAATAACAAAGATCAGAGAAGAAATAAATGAAATAGAAACCAGAAAAACAATAGAAAGGATCAAAAAAATAAGAGCTAGCTTTCTGAAAATATCAACAAAATTGATAAACCTTTAGCTACACTAATTCATAAAAAAAGAGAGATGACTCAAATAAAATCAGAAAGGAAAAAGGAGACATTACAACTGATACTACAGAAATACAAAATAATATGAGAGACTACTACATATAATTATATGCCAACAAACTGATAACCTAGAAGAAATGGATAAATTTCCAGAAACATACAATTTACCAAGACTGAATTATGATGAAATAGAATATCTGAACATACTAATAATGAATAAGGAGATTGAATCAGTAATCAAAAATCTTCCAACAGTTAAAAGCCCAGAACCAGATGGCTACACTGATGAATTCTACCAAACTTTTAAAGAAGAACTAATACCAATCTGTCTCAAGCTCTTAAAAAAAATTGAAGAGGACAGATCATTCCCAAATTCATTTTATGAGGCCATAATTACCCTGATACCAAAGCCAGACAAGGACACTACAAGAAAAGAAAACTATAGACCAATATTCTTGATGAATATAGACACAAAAATTCTCAACAAAATATTAGCAAACCAAATTCAACAGCACATTAAAAGGATAATACACCATGATCAAGTGGGATTTATCCCTGAGATGCAAGGATGTTTCAACATATGCAAATCAATAAATGTGATAGACCACATTAATAGAATGAAAGATTTAATTCCATGATCATCTCAATTGATGCAGAAGAGACATTTGAAAAAATACTACATTCTTTCATGATAAAAATGCTCAAAAAATTGGCTATAGAAGGAACATACCTCAACATAATAGAGGCCATATATGACAAACCCATAGGTAACATCATACTCAATACTGAAAGTTTAAAAGCTTTTCCTCTAAGATCATGAACAAGACAAGGGTGCCCACACTCACAACTCCCACTCAACATAACACTGGAAGTCCTGGTCAGAGCAGTCAGGCAAGAAAAAGAAATAAAATTGTATTCAAATTAGGAAAGAAGAAGTAATATTTTCATTTTTTGCCAATGATATGATTTTATATATAGAAAATCCTAAAGACTTCACCAAAAACTGTTAGAACTAATCAATGAATTCAGTAATGTTGCAGCACACAAAAGGAGCATACAGAAGTCAGTTGTTTTTCTCTACTTAACTGTGAAACATCTGAAAAGGAATAAAATAATCCCATTCACAATATTATCAAAAACAATACAATACTTAGGGATAAATTGAACCAAGGAAGTAAAAGATCTGTACACTGAAAATTACGACTTTGATGAAATAAATTGAAGAAGACACAAACAAAAGGAAATCTATCCCATGTTCGTGAATTGAAAGAATGTTGTTAAAATGGCTGTACTGCCCGAAGCCATCTATAGATTCAATGCATTCCCTATCAAAATCCCAGTGGAGTTTTTCACAGCAATAGGAAAAACAATCTTAAAATGTGTGTGGAACCACAAAAGACCCCAAATAGCCAAAGCAATCCAGAGAAAGAAGAGCAAAGCAGGAAAACTTACGCTTCCTGATTTCAAACTATAGCTATAGTTATGAAAACAGTATGGTACTAGCATAAAAGCAGACACGTAGACCAATGGAACAGAATTGAAAACCCAGAAATAAATCCTTGCATATACAGTCAACCAATATTTTACAAGGGAGCCAAGAAGACTCAACAGAGAAAGGATTGTCTCTTCAGTAAATGCTGTTGGGAAAACTGGATAACAACATGCAGAAGAATGAAACTGGACCCCTATCTCACACCACTCACAACAATTAACTCAAAACAGATTAAAGGCTTAAACATAGGAACTGAATCTGTAAAACTTTTAGAAGAAAACATGGGGAAGAAGATTTTTGGTGTTGGTCTTGGCAAGGATTTTTTGGCTGTGAAACCAAAAGAACAAGTAACGAAAGCAAAAATCAACAAGTGAGACTACATAAACTAAAAAAATATGAATACAACCTTAATGTTCATCAATGGATAAATGGGTGAAGAAGAAGTGGTATATATACACAATGGAGTATCATTCGGCTATGAAAAAGAAGGAAATCCTGCCATTTGTGAGAATGTGATGGACCTTGAGGGCAGGAGAAAAACAAATGGTATACGATTTCACTAATTTGTGGAATCTAGAAAGCTGAATCCATAAGAAAAGAGAGTAGAATGGTGTTTACCAGGAACTAGGGGGTGGGGGAAATGGGGAGACATTGATCAAAGCGTACAAACTTCCTGTTCTAAGATGAATAAGTTCTGGGGATCTAATATACATCATGGTGATTATAGTTAATTATTTGGAATTACATTCTTGGAAATTGCTATGAGAATAGACCTTAAATGTTCTCACCACAAAAAAGAAATGATAATTGTGAGACATGATGGGGGTGTTAACTAATGCTAGGGTGATATTCTTTTTGCAATAGATGATTGTATCAAATCAACACATTGTACACCTTAAACATACACACTGTTACATGTCAATTATATCTCAATAAAGCTTGAAAAATCAAATTAAATTAAAAAATATTTTTAATGACAAGAGAAAATGGAAAGTTGCTGTCAACTATACATTTGTTTGAAAAAATACTTGGATTTTTTTTTCTGATGCTTTATACATTTGAGATGCCTAGCATTGTGTGGACTGGCATCTAATTAATGATACAGTGCCACTTTGATTACTATTTTTGTCTAAAACTGGTAACAATTTCTTAAACTCAGACTTAATACTTCTGTTTCTAGAATTCTGCTTGAAAGTTCTTCTTTGTATCCTGGCAAATCAGTGGAAGAGGGATATTTTTAGTAAGGGTCCCAGCTTCCCTCATGCTCGTCAAAGGACACAAGTATTTGATCTATGTAATTTTGACCCTCTTAGGGGTCCTTTGTTTTCTTTCTACCAATCCATATTGATAAGTGGATGTTTCTCCTGCCTTCAGGAAAATATTTTGGATTAGGATAATAATAGAATGAAGCACACTGTCCAGACCAAGAAAAATGTGTTTGTGTCAGGGAGTGAGGTTCAGAGGGAGTTCAGGGATGAATAATGGGGTGAAAATCCAGCTTGACTAGAAGAGTTTGACAGATCTTAAGCAGCTTTGCCCAGAATATTCCAGAAGATGAACACTATCATACAGGTGAAGGATAAATTTTCAAACCATAAGATTAGCAAAGGAAATAAAGGAGAAGTCATTTCTCATTATCTATAAACATATTTTTTAGGGTGGAGAGTATGGAAATGGATTTTGAAGATAGATCAGGTTAAGTTTATTGTGTTGGTGGTAGTAATAATATAACCACACCAAGTTTGTTTTTGCCCACCACCCAGAAAGCCAAACACCGAGATGACAAGATTGCAGCAGAGAGAAGCTTTTATTCACAAGGCAGACATGTGAGGAAGTGAGGGCATGAGTCTCAAATCTACTTCCCCAAAAATAGGGACTCGGCTATGAAAAAGAAGGAAATCCTGCCATTTGTGAGAATGTGATGGACCTTGAGGGCAGGAGAAAAACAAATGGTATACCCCAAATAGCCAAAGCAATCCAGAGAAAGAAGAGCAAAGCAGGAAAACTTACGCTTCCTGATTTCAAACTATAGCTATATAGTTATATATGGGGGGGGCAAGGTGGTGTGAAATGTGGAGAGAAGTGATTGGAGGTGAGGAGAGGTGAGGTAATTGATGATGTGTGCAAGCGTAGTCAGACTCCATGTCTCTTCATAGGATGCATGCTCACAAAATGACAGCATTATCATGATCTGAGGGTGGAGCTTTTACCTTCTTGACGTTAAAAAGGTCACCTATCGGACATCTGCGCGGGCCCAGTTGATGAGTTGGTCTCAACCAACCTGGAGTGGACAAAGGGGTTCTAATTCCTGAAGAACAGCTCAAACACCCATTACCATGGTGACCAAGACTCCAGGGAAATGTTATCTGTAGGAACCTAGTGGGAGTCATATAGCATATTGCCTAAAAAGCAAGTTAACAATGGATGAGTTAAACAGCTAAAAGCTATAACCAGTAATTGCAAAAAGGAAAAAAAAAAAAAACTTTAGTTCCTAGCTACTTAATCATCAATGGCTGTTTGCCAGTTTCAGTAACTATCTGGCGAGACAGACAGCAAGGGTCCTAAGAGAATATGTGAGGACCTGACCTTGTTCTCAGTCACTACTATATGGTACTTATTTAAGGAAGACAATCAAGCTCCCCTGTTGTGCTCAGTCTGTAATAATAGATATGGTTGGCCCTGTATTTCAGGCCCACTGGTGCAAGCAGTATCACCCTTGAGGCCCTAGGTTGTGGCCCTGCCCCTGAAGCCTGGCCCAATGAAACTGATGAAACCAAGGAGGGAGCCTTGCCTTGTGAAACTAAGGAAGAAACAGCCTTGCCTCACTGCCTCCTTCCCTGGCCCCCTAGCTTGTGCCCTGTGGGCCTGTGGTGGGAATGGCAGCCCTGCTGATATCTAAAGCAATTTCTAAGTCATTCTTCTTTTTCTTGAAGGATGACACATGTCTGCAACTGAATAGTTCTATTATCCCATCTTATAGAATCCTAGAAGTCTGACAGCCTTCCTTCATTTTGCCCTGTCACTGTCCCCTTTAGTCCAAGTTGTCAGTGTTTCTGCGAGTAGAATTCCATCTCTGGTCCAGGCTCCTGCTGAAATGGCTGATTAGCTCCATAAATCACATCCATAATCTCTTTATTGAGGTATTGTCCAGCCACACTGTTGCAATATGTATAGGCAGAGAATTTTCCAAATCTTTAAGTTCTAGCTTCTTTTTGCTTAACACTTTATCCTTCAATTTATCTCTCTTCTCTCACATTTAACTATAAGCAGCGTGGAGAAACCAGGCCACAACTTAAACACTTTATTTGGAAATCTTCTCAGCTAAATATCCAAGTTTATCATTTGTTTATCATTTCCAATTTCTGCTTTCCACAAACACTAGAACCCAATTCAGTCAAGTTTTGCCACTTTATAGTAAGAATGGTCTTTCTTCCAGTTTCCAATAACATGTTTCTCATTACCAACAGATCTCAAGAGAATCACCTTTAACATCCATATTTCTAGCAACAGTCTCTTCAAGTCAGTCTAGACTTTTTCTAACATGCATCGCCAAACTCTTCTAGTGTTTACCTATTACTCAGTTCGAAAGCCTCTTCCACGTTTTTAGAAATTTGCTACAGAAGTGCTTCAATTCTCAGTATCAAAATCTGCATTACCCAGGGTGCTCCAGAGAAAAACACAATTGACAGGATGTGTGCATGTTTGTATGTGTGTGTATTTATTTATTTTAAGGAATTGGTTCATTCAATTGTGGAGGTGCAAGTCCAAGTCCAATATCTATAGGGCGGGCCAGCAGGCTGGAGACTGAGGGAAGACTTACAGTCTGAGTTCAAAGGCAGTCTGCTGGCAGAATTCCTTCTTGCTCAGGAGACGTCAGGCTTTGCTCCATTACGACCTTCAACTAATTTGATGAGACCCACCCACATTATGGAGAGTAGTCTGCTTTACTCAAAGCCCAATGATTTAAATGTTAATCTCATCCAAAAATATCTTCACAGAAACATCCAGAATAATATTTGACCAAATATCTGAGCATAGTAGCCCAGCCAAAATGACGCAAAAATTAACTATCACAGTCTCCCAAAACTTCACAGCTATTCTGAACCTCAGAATGTTATCTTATCTGAAAACAGGGTCTTTGCAAATGTAATTAGTTAAGATGAGGCCGTAATGGATTAGGGTGGGCCCTAAACCTAATGTAACCAGTGTCCCTATAAGAAGAGGAAAAGACATACAGACACACCATGAAGAAGGCCATGTGATCATAGAGGTGGAGGCAGGAATGACGCAGCTACGAGTCACGGAATGCCAAAGATTGTTGGCCATCACCAAAAAATGGGCAGAGGCGAGGAAAGACCTCCCCTAGAGCCTTCAGAATGAACATGGCCCTGCCCGCACCTTGATTTCAGACTTCCAGCCTCCAGAACTGTGACAGAGTAGATTTCTGTTATTTAAAGCACCAAGTTTGTTATAATTCATTATTCGAGCCCTAGGAAACTAATACACATAACATCTTTTGTATGTTCTTTGCATATTCTGCAGTTAGGGCAAATAATCTATATTAGCCCCTAAAATTTCTTAAGGTAGAATAACGCCAATTCTTGATTGTGACTTATCTATGAGGAATCACATTCCTAGACAGTGAAATCTTCTAGAGCTCTCTATGTGTAATAAAAGATAATAAATGACCCTATTATCAGAAGTTTACAAAAGGTTAAAATCCTGAAATCATATTTTTTAGCTGCTGTCTTTGGAACTGAGAAAGTCTCGATGTAAACTTACATCTCTCTTCTCCAAGCTGATAATTGTAAAATGCAAGATTTGTCTCCAATTAAAGAAACTTGAGGCATCAATCACTTTAGAATGTTTGGTTTGTTGGATTAGAAAAGAAATGGAATACTTTTCCAAAAGGTATGGATCAAGGGCAAAGTGCCAAAAGAAATCCTAACCTGAGGCATAGGCATGAGGTAGAGTTGTGACAGGTACTCCTCAGTTGATGGGAAAAACATAATCATGTGAACTTGGTCTTTAGGTTTCTGTGACTGTTGATATGCATATGTGTGTGGGTGTGTGTAATGAGGATAATGATTAAAAGATGTAGGATATGAGGGGAAACTGTCAATGTTGATATGAACTACAAAGACTAGCAAACCAGCAAATTAAGAAGAAAAATAAAATTGTGATTTGGTTTTATAAATGTGTTAGTAATTATAGTCATTTATTTGAAGTGCCTACTATTGATGCCTAATTGCCATGCAGTTCAACAATAATTATGCATATTATTAAATATACACCTTAACATTAACTTTGTCATACATCATGTTTGGTTAAGGCACTCAGTTCCGTACATGAATACTCCAGCCTCCCTAGTTCACCTCTCTAGTTATCTATTCACAATTTAGGAAATAAGAGAGGGAAGAACAGAAGATACAAGATACAGTTTTATGAATCTGACTAAGTGATGACTGAGACGGTCTGTAAGATGAATATTCTTAGGGAGAAGAAGGCAGAGTTCTGCAGGTGCCAATTTCATCAGAGGTTAAGCGCTAGGCTTTGGGTACTCCTCAGACCTCAGTTTGGTAAGCTGACTCATTAGATGCCAAGAATGGCAGCACCACAATGGAGTACTGAAACACTAAGGAAATACTTTCATTACTTGACTCTCTCTGTACCATGCCTCCACCTCCAACCTCTGCCAACATCACCTATAATACCCAATAAACTCCTTCTAGGTCAATTTCTAGACTAAAAGGAATTAGCTAGGTTGGCTGATCTCTGAAAAAAATCTGTTGACTTAAAGAAATACCCAATAAGTTTCCAAAGAGAAATGAAGCTAAAGGTCTAGCTAGTTTGCATTATTTGGTGTCATTGATGAAAAGTAATACACTGAGTTCTCTCAGATGGTCTCATATAATAACCTTGAAAATCCTATCATCTACAATTACAATGAATTTCACCAGAGAAGTGGCAACAGCCTCCTGAACTGTCAGCTCCATACTAGGGATCACAGTCATTGCCCAGATAATAGGTCAGAGAGAAGTGAGTCTATACATTGATTCAAGGGCAACCATTTTACTCATAAACATGTACTCAACTTCAATTGTGACAGACAGGTACTTGGCTGTTTTCCATTTGGAAGACTATAACACCATCATATTTTCATTTGATTAAATGGCTAAACCCAGGCTCCCATTATACAGAACATCCTAGTTATTATACCTCCCTCAAGCAGTATCCATTTTGAATTAGACTGAGTTGAACAAGAATAACTTCAGACCTTTGAAAATACCATTTTCATCTTTCCTTTTCCCAGACACCATCTTGTGCTCCAATTAATTTTTGTAGCCTCTAGGTTCACTTGAAACATTACTTCCAAGGTGCCAAATACATATTATTGGTATTCATCCTACCCTTAGTACAGAAAGACTAGCAGTGCCAGCCAGAATGTGTTAAAAATGTGTTAATGCAGGTAATTCTCAACATTATCCAGGTGATATTGTGAACCTATTTATATAAGAAAAAACATCTCTTAAAAGCAATGGTATTGATCTACAATTTTTGATGATGGAGAATTATTAAAGAACATTCTTAGACTCCATTCTTTGGGAATCCACACTCACACTGGAAGCATTAGCAAGACCTTAGCCCTCCAAGCAATTTCTGCTTTATCAAATTTAATCGTTTAATAAGAAATCACCGAATTTAATAGTGATAAGTTCCCATCTTCTGTATTTCAAATGAATACTAAATTCTTTCTAAGTGGAAGTCCATATAATTTTTGTTTCAAGAAATATTCCTAAGAGCTCAGGCTTCTGTGCAATGTCTATGCCAAAAGAAGAGAGAATAAAAAGCTTTTATTTGCCAAGAACATTCTGAAGAGTTTCCCAGAATTGTAAAAGCATCAACAGTTCATTTGCAAACAGTGATCTGTGATTTCTCAATGACACCACTATACTCTTATGGTTCATGTTCTCCAAGGAATATACCTCGAAAACTTTTCCTGGAACACGCCCTACACCTGCCACGTGTTGTTTCTTCAAGTGAAAAATGTGCTAAAAATCACAGGACTTGCTTATTGGATCAGCTGGCAGCTTCTAAAGAAATTGACTGAGGCTCCTGGTTAATGGGCGCTGCTAATTACCTGCAAAGATCTGGGATGTGTGTTCATTACTAGAATTAATTTACTACACAATAAAGACTGGCTGTTCACTCTGAGGAAGCCAAAGACGTTCGTTTTAAATAGTTCTTACTGGGGCGTTTGATTCAACAGTGAAGCTATAACTCTGGCAACACAAGCGGGAAGGGAAGAGGAAAAATAAAGACCAAATAAAAAAGTAGAAAATTCCAAAGAAAGATAACTGTCGGGAGATCAGCATTAGTAGGAAAAAGCAACTGATTCACAGATTCACTCACCCAGCGACCTTGACTATGAAAGCATTCTGGCACTTTTTCCCCTTCATCATCAATGGAATAGATATGTAAAAGGTGGTTTAGCACACACGGGGAGTATCAGAAATATAGGTAGACCTGCCTTGATTATTTTTGCTATATTAAAGTAGTTCTTCCAAGGAGAGTGGAGAGTGCTAATTGTTAATTGGATGTTAATTAAGCAATGGTAATTTGTCCTACAGCGATTGCATTTTGTTATTTCGTGTTATATTTATTAGAATAAACCTAGGAAAACCGGCTTAAATTTTTGGGAAAGGATTAAGAGTATTTTTCACCTGTGATATATTCTGAATTCAGTGTGTTAACTGCCTCATCACTTACCAAAGTCATAATATGACCAATGAACTTAGACAAGTGCATGGCACTAAAATCAGGAGAAATATAACATCAAACTCCATAGTAGCATAGAATAACTGGTCTCTACTACAGATACATGTTGGAAATATTTCAAGACATAATGCAGTTGTCTGAAAAATACAGATCAAATGTCACCCTCTCTGTGACTAATGCCTTTCTTGTAGTTTCCCTCCAAAATGAATGAATGACAATAGGTTATATTTATACCTTGTACGTCCATTTATTTTTCCACTTAGTATGCTGTAATCTAAGTATCCTTTCACCTCTCCTTCTTTATTATTAGGCTTTGTTTTATTCCGCTTAATATCCTTGGTACCCAGCACAGCACCTGGCCTATAGTGGGCATTCAATACCTATTTGGTGAATTTAATCCGATTTTCTCCTATATTATCAATTAATTGACAAATTTTGGTCTCGTTTATTATCTTTACAACTTCCTACACTGTCTATATTTCCAATTATGTACAAGGAAAACTGATATTCAGAATGCCAATCCTGAGGCCATTAGAGATTCTTTAAGTACCTATGAATTGGCACTCTTTTTCACTTGATCCACCCTGTATACTATTGAAAGATTTTGCTACTTAAAACCATTTCCATGTGCAGAACCCTTAATAAGGATGTGCTTCAGCAAAATTATCTTCAGTGTGGGTTAAAATGATTCCCTACAAATTACTGTATTTGTTTGGATGATTTCTGTTGAAAGTGACAAATAACTCAAAACAGCTTTAAAAGGGTATTGGAGTTAATAGCTCACATAACTAGAAATCCAGGTACAAGTGGATGCAGGTGCTAAAATGATGTCATCAGGAAACTGTCTCTCAGTTCTGCTGTATTCAGGGTTGGCTTCATTTTCAACCAAGCAAAATCGCAATCATGGAAAAGGTAAACAAAGGCATCTTCAGAATTATGCTATATCAACTTGGCAATCCAAGCACCGAAAGACTACTCTTTTCCAATAGTGCCAGTAAAGGGAATTTCTGTCTTTGTGAATATACTAAGTACCTCATATAAGTGTAATCATACAATATTTGTCCTATTGTGACTGGTTCATTTGACTTAGCATGATGTCTCAAAGGTCTGTCCGTGTTGTACCGTGTATCAGACTTTTACTCCTTTCTAAGACTAAATAATATTCTACTGTGTGTATACACTACATTTTGTTTATCCATTCATTCATTGACGGACGTTTGCGTTGCTTCACTGTTCCGCTATTATGAATAACACTGCTGTGAACACTCTGTACAAACATCTGTTCAAGTCCTACTTTCAGTGATTTTGGATCCATGTCCAGGAGCAGAATTGCCAGGTGATGGCTCTATGTTTCAATTTTTGAGGAACCGTCCACAGAGGCTGCACCATTTTATATTCCCACCAGCAGTGCACAAGGGTTCCAATTTTGCATCTTTGATAACAGTTTCTATTTCTGGGTTTTGTTTTATCTTTAATAATTGTCATCCTAATGGGTGTAAAGTGGCATCTCACTGTGGTTTTGATTTATATTTCCCTAGTGATGAGTGATGATGAGCATCTTTAGATGGGCTTATTGGCCACCTGTATATCTTCTTTGGAAAAATGTCTATTCAAGTCCATTGCCCATTTTTAAACTAGGCTGTTTATTTATTTTCTGGATATTAATCTCTTATCAGAAATGTGATTTGCAAATATTTTGTCCCATTTTTTTGGTTGTCTTTTCATTTTGTTGATAGGGCTCTTTGATGCACAAAAGTTTTAAATTTTGGTGAAATTCATTTTGCCTACTTTTTCTTTTGTTGCCTGTGTTTTAGGTGTCATATCCAATAAATCTTTGCCAAATCCAATGTCATGAAGCTTTCCTCCTCTATGTTTGATGTACATTTGGATTTTTGTGCAACCATCACCACCATCCAGCTCAAGAATGTTTCATCGTACCAAACTGAAATAACACACCCATTAAACAATAACTCCTCATTCTCCCCTTCCCCCAGCTCCTGGCAACCCCCATTCTACTAACCAGGGTCCTTTGAAATTCCACAAGAATTTTAGAATGTTTTTCTAATTCTGAAAAGAAAATTGTTGGATTTTGATAGGGATTATATTGAATCTGTAGATTGATTTGGGTAGTGTTGTCATCTTAACAATATTTATTCTTCCAATCCATGAACACTGGATGTGTTTCCATTTATTTATATCTTTAATTTATTTCAGAAATGTTTTGTAGTGTTCACTATGTAAGTCTTTTGGCTTCTTGATTAAGTTTATTTCTAAGTATTTTATTCTTTTTGATTTTACTATAAATAGAATTGCATTCTTCATTTCAGTTTTGGATTGTTCATTGTTAGTGTAAGGAATACAACTGACGTTTGTGTTTTGATTTTGTATCTTGCAACTTTGCTGAATTTGTTTATTAGTTCTTTTTATTGAAGTATATTGACATGCAATATCCTATTAGTTTCAGATGTACATCATAGTCATTTAATATTTATATACATTACAAAATAATCACTATGGTAAATCTAGTTACCATCTGTCACTATACAAAGTTATTACAATATCATTGACTATATTTCCTCTGATGTACATTACATCCCCATGACTTACTTATTTTACAACTGGAAGTATGTACCTCTCAATCCCCTTTACCTATTTTGGCCAACCCCCCAACTTCTTCCCCATCTAGTAACGACCAGTTTGTTTCCTGTATCTATGAGTGTGTTTCTGTTTTGTTTTCTAGATTCTGCATATAAGTGAAATCATATGGTATTTGTCTTTCTCTGTCTGACCTTTTTCACTTAGCATAATACCCTCTAAGTCCATCCATGTTGTCGCAAATGGCAAGATTTCATTTGTTTTTATGGCTGAGCAATATTCTGATGTATATATATGTTTAATAGTTCTAATAGTTTTTTTCTGGAATCATTAGGTGTTTCTACACAAGATCATGCAATCTACAAACAGAAATAATTAAACTTCTTCCTTTCCAAGGTAGATGCCTTTTTTATTGTCTCTTGACTAATTGTTCTGGAGAGAACTTCCAATACTATGTTTAATAGAACTAACAAAAGCAGACATCTTCGTCTTATTCCTTATCTTGGGTGAAAAAGTTTTCAGATTTTTTTTTTTTAGATTTTATTTTTTTCCTTTTTCTCCCCAAAGCCCCCCAGTACATAGTTGTATATTCTTCATTGTGGGTCCTTCTAGTTGTGGCATGTGGGACGCTGCCTCAGCGTGGTTTGATGAGCAGTGCCATGTCCATGCCCAGGATTCGAACCAACGAAACACTGGGCCGCCTGCAGCGGAGCGCGTGAACTTAACCACTCGGCCACTGGGCCAGCCCCAAAAGTTTTCAGATTTTTTAATATTGAATATGATGTTAGCTGTGGGGTTTCATATATGTCAATTATTATGTTGAGGTAGTTTCCTTCTATTTCTGGGTTGTTGAGTATTTTTTATCATGAAAGTGTGGCAGATTCTGTCAAATGCTTTTTCTGCATGGAGATGATGATGGGCTTTATCCCTTCATTCTGTTAGTGTGATATATTAATTGATTTTTGATATTGAACCATGCTTTCATTCCAGAAATAAATCCCACTTGGTTATGGTATATAATCCCATTAATATGCTACTGAATTCAGTTTGCTAGTATTTTCTTGAGGATTTTTGCATCAAAATTTACAAGGGAGACTGGTCTGTAGTTTTGGGGGGTGGGGTTTCCTAGTGTCTTTGTCTATCTTTGCATCAGAGTAATGCTAACTTCATAGAATAAGTTGAGAGTTATATCCTCCTCTTCAGTATTTTGGAAGAGTTTGAGAAGGATTGGTGCTAATTCTTCTTTAAAGGTTAGGTAGAATCTACCAGTGTAAACAACTTTTCTGTGGCTTTTCTTTATTGGTAGGTTTTTGATTACTGATTCAATCTCCTTACTAGTGATATTTCTATTTAGACTCTCCAATTCTTCATGATTAATTCTTGTTAGATTGTGTTTTTTCAGGAATTTGTCCATTTCATCTACATTATTGAATGTATTGGTCTACAATTGTTTATAGTAGTCTCTAAAATTATCTTTATTTCTGTATAATTGGTAGTAATGTCCCCACTTTCATTTCTTTTTTTTTTTTTTAAGATTGGCACCTGAGCTAACAACTGTTGCCAATCTTTTTTTTCCTGCTTTTTTTCCCAAAATCCCCCCAGTACATTGTTGTATATTTTAGTTGTGGGTGCTTCTAGTTGTGGCATGTGGCATGCTGCCTCAGCATGGTCTGACGAGCTGTGCCATGTCTGGGCTCAGGATCCAAACCATTGAAACACTTGGCCGCTGAAGCAGAGCATGTGAACTTAACCACTCAGCCACGGGGCCAGCCCACCCCCCACTTTCCTTTCTGATTTTAGTAATTTGAATCTGCTCTTTTTTCTCAGCCAAACTATGTAAAGGTTTGATTTTCTCTATTTTTATTAGATAATATTATTTATCTCCACTCCAATAATTATTATTTCCTTCCTTCTGTTATTGCTTCTGTTAGCTTTGGGTTTGGTTTACTCTTCTTTGTTTATTTTCTTAAGGTGAAAAGTTAAGCTGTTGATTTGGGATCTCCTTTCAATTTTAATGTAAGCATTTACAGCTAGATGTAAATTTTTCTCCTAGTAGTGCTTTTGCTACATCTCATAAGTTTTGGTATGTTTTCTTTTTCTTTTTATTTGTTTCAAGGTATTTTATAATTCTCTTGTTATTTCACTTTGACCTATGGGTTATTTAAGAGTAAGTTGTTTTGATTCCAGAAATTTCTATGAAGCAAGTCCAAAAAGACTGGGAGAGGTGGCTATTTTTTCAAATGCCTAAATATCAACAAAAGATCACAAGGCACACAAAGAAATGAGAAAGCACGGCTCAATCAAAGAAATAAAATAAATCTCCACAAAATGACATTAAAGAAATAGAAATCTATTAGTTACATGATAAAGAATTCAAAACAACCATTTTAAAGACACTCAAGGAGCTAAAAAAGAAATATGTAGAAGCTAAACAAAATAATGAAAACAATGTATGAACAAACTGAGACTATTGGCAAACAGACAGAAACTATAAGAAGAAGCCAAACAGAAATTTTGGAGCTCAAGAACACAATAACTGAATCAAACAGTTCAAAGGAGATGTATGATGACAGACTAGGTCAAGCAGAAAAAAGACTCAGCAAAATTAAAGAGGGTGATTTGAAATTATCAAGTCAGAGGAGAAAAAAAAAGAATGAAGAAAAGTGAAAAGAGCCTAATGGGATACCTGCAAGTGGACAAATATGTGCATTATGGGAGTGCTGGAAGAATGAGAGAAAGGGGCAAGGAGCCTATCTTAAGAAATCATGGCCCAAAACTTCCCAAATTTGAGAAGAGAAGTTGACATACAAATTCCAGAAGCTCAATGACCTACAAGTAGGATAAATCTAGAAACTCACACCAAGATAAATTATAGTAAAATTATCAAAAGTCACAGACAAAGAGGGAATGTCAAAAGAAGTAAGAGAAAAGTGATTCATCACATACAAGGGAGCTCATATAATAAAATCAGTAAATTTATCAGCAGAAACCTTGCAGGCCAAAAGGAAGAGGAATGATATATTCAAAATGCTGAAAGAAAATAAACTGCCAACCAAGAAGAGCATATTCAGCAAACTTCAAGAGAGGTTAAAGTTATCACTTTTAAGACATATTCAGATGACTTGTGGTAACCACAAAAAAATACCTATAGATGACATACAAAAGGAAATGAGAAAGTAATCAAAGCATGTTACTAGGAAAAAGCAACTAACACAAAGAAACACAGTAAGAGAGGAAAAGAGGGAAAAATAGATACAAGACATGCAGAAAACAATTAACAAAATGGCAGTAGTATGTCCTTCCTTATGGTAATTACTTTAAATTTATATAGATTAAACTTCTCAATGAAAAGACAAAGATTAGCTGAATGGATAAAAATTCAACTATATATTGTTTATAAGTGACTGACTTTCTATCTAAGGACAAGCATGGCATGAAAGTAAAAGGATATAAAAAGATATTCCATGCAAATGGTAACCAAAAAAGAGCAGAGATGGCCATAATTATATCAGACAATGGAGACTTTAAGTCAATAACTGTCACGAAAGAAAAAGAAGGGCATCATATAATAGTAAAAAGATCAATTCACCAAGAAGATAATAACAAGTATAAATATATATGCACCAAACATCAGATCTATCAAATATATGAAGCAAACATGACAGAATTGAAGAGAGAAATAGACAGCACACAATAATAGTAGGTGACTTCAGTACTCCACTTTCAGTAATGGATAGAACAATGAGACAGAAGATCAATAGGGAAACAGAGGATTTGAACAAGGCTATAGACCCTTTGTTCCTAACAGACATATACAGAATGCTCAGTACAACAGCAGAATACACATTCTTTTCAAGCTCACAAAGAATATTTTCAAGGCTAGATTCATATTAGTCCACAAAATAAACCTTAACAAATGTAATAAGATTAAAATCACAAAGTAACTTTTCCAACCACAATGGAATTAGACTACAAATCAAGAGCAGAAGGAAAACCCGAAAGTTCACAAATATATAGGAATTACACAACACACTCTTAAACAAACAATGGGACAAAGAAGGAATCACAAGAGAATTAGAAAAAATCTTGAGATAAATGAAAACTAAAAAACAACAGACCAAAACTTTTTGGATATTGCAAAAGCAGTACTACAAAGTAAGTTTATAAAGGTAAATGCTTACATTAAAAAAGAAGAAAAATCTCAAAATAACATGCTAACTTTACACCTCAAGGAACCAGAAAAAGAAGAATGAAGTAAACTCAAAGTTAGCAGGAAGGAAGGAAATAAAGAGTAGAGCAGAGATAAACAAAATAGAGAATAGGAAAACAATAGAAAAAAATCAACAAAACTAAGAGTTGGTTTTTTAATAGATTAAAAAATTGACAAACCGTTAGCTAGATTAACTAAGGAAACATGAGAAAAGATTCAAATAATTAAAATTATAAATGAAAGAGGAGACATTACAACTGCTGCCACAGAAATAAAAAGGACCATAACAAAATACTATGAACCATTATATGCCAACAAATTGGATTATCTAAAAGAAATGAATAAATTTCTATAAAGGTACAACCTATCAAGACTGAATCATGAAGAAAAACATCCTAAACAGATCTAAAATTAGTCAGATTAAATAAGTTATCAAAAACCTCCCAAAAAAGAAAAGCCTAGGACCAGATAGCTTCACTGAGAATTCTTCCAAACATATAAAGAAGAATTAATATCAGTCCTCCTCACACTTTCAGAAAATTGAAGAGGATGAAGCACTTCCAAACTCATTCTAACAGGTAAGCATTACCCTGATAGTAAGTCATGCAAAGATACTACGAGAAAAGAAAACTACAGACCAATAGCCCTGGTGAACATTCATGCAAAAATCCTCAACAAAATATTAGTAAACTGAATTCAACAACACAAAAAAAGAATTAATGCACCATGATCACATGGCATTTATTTCTGGAATGCAAAGATGTTCCAACATACAAAAATTAATCAGTGTAATACACCACATTGACAGAATGACAAAAGTCACATGATTATCTAAATTGATGCAGAAAAAATCATTTGACAAAATTCAACACCTTTTTATAATAAAAGTACTCAGCACAATAGGAGCACAAGGAAACCACCTCAAGATAATAAAGACCATATATGAAATCATAATCGTGAAAGACTGATTTTCTTCTAACACCAGGAGTAAAACAAGAATACCCATTCTCATCACTCCTATTCAATATAATACTAGAAGTCCTAGCCAGAGTAATCAGACAAGAAATAGAAATAAAGGCATCCAAATTGGATAGGAAGAAGTAAAATTACCTCTGTTCACAGATGACATGACCTTATAGGTAGAAAACCCCAAAGTTTCCACAAAAAAAATACTGTTAGAACTAACAAAGGAGTTCAGCAAAGCTGCAGGATACAGAATTAATACACCCAAATCAGTTGTGTTTGTATACCCTAACAATGAACAAAACAAAAAAAGGAGCTAAGTAAACTATCTCATTTACAATAGCATAAGAAAGAATAAAAAACTTTTAAATAAACTTTACCAAGGTGGTAAAGACTTATACACTGAAAACTATAAAACATTGCTAAAAGAAGTTAAAGAAGAAATAAATGAATCGAACAACATCCAATGTTCATGAATTAGAAGACCTAATATTGACAAAATGTTCCTACTACCCAAATTGATCTCCAGATTCAACGCAATCCCTATCAAATGTCTATTGGCAGTATTTTTCAGAAAAAGAAAAAACATCCTAAAATCCATACAGCATCTCAAGGGATCTTGATAGCCAAAACAATCTTAAATAAGAGCAACAAAGTTGGAATCCTCACACACTTACTGATAACAAAACTTATTACAAAGCTACGGTAAACAAAGCAGTGTGGTGCTGGCATAAAGACAGACATATAGACCAGTGGAAAAGAACACAGTGCCCAGAAATAAGCCCTTGTGTAAAGGGCAAATGATCTTTAATAAGGGTGACAAGATCACAAGAAGGGGAAAGAATAGTCTCTTTAACAAATAGTGTTGGGAAAACAGGACATCTACATGCAAAATAGTGGTTAGATCCTTACCTTTTAACATATACAAAAATTAACTCAAAATGGATTAAAAACCTGGGAGCTGGCCCCGTGGCCGAGTGGTTAAGTTCGCGCGCTCCACTGCAGGCAGCCCAGTGTTTCGTTGGTCTGAATCCTGGGCGCGGACATGGCACTGCTCACTAAACCACACTGAGGCAGTGTCCCACATGCCACAACTAGAAGGACCCACAACGAAGAATATACAACTATGTACCGGGGGGCTTTGGGGAGAAAAAGGAAAAAATAAAATCTCTAAAAAGAAAAAATGGATTAAAAACCTAAATGTAAGATCTAAAACTATAAAGCTCTAAGTAGAAAACATGGGGAAAAACTGTGGGTGTTGGATTTTGACCATGATTTCTTAGATATGACACTAAAAGCACAGGCAACAGAAGCAAAATTAGATTAACAGCACTACATCAAATTTAAAATCTTCTGCATATCAAAGAAAATAAAACAGAGTGGAAAGGCATCCTATGGGATGGGAGAAAATATTTACAAATAATATATCTGATAAGGTGCTAATATCAACTCAGCAACAAAAAATAAAGAACAAATAAAACGTCAGACAAAAATATGAGTAAAGTACTTGAACAATCATTTCTCCAAAGAGGATATGCAAATTACCAACAAGCATATGAAAAGATGTTCAACATCACTAATCACTAGAGAAATGTAAACCAAAGCCACCTCACATTATGATAAACACTGTCAAAAGAATAGAAAGTAAGTGTTGGCCAAGATGGTGATAAATCGGAACCCTTGTGCACCGCTGGTGGGAATGTAAAATGGTGCAGCTACTATGGAAAACAGTGTGGAGCTTCCTCAAAAAATTAAAAATTAAAAATAAAATTACTATATGGTCCAGCAATTCCACTTCTGGGTATATATCCAAAAGAATTGAAAGCAGGATCTTGAAAAGATATGTGCACACCCGTGTTCATTGAAGCCTTATTCAGAATAGCCAAGAGGTGGAAGCAAATGAAGGGTCTGTTAACAAATGAGTAAATAAACAAAATGTGTATATTCATACAGTGGAATATTATTCAGCCTTGAAAAAGGGGATTCTGTCACATGCTGCAGCATGGAAAAACTTTGAGGACGTTATGCTAAGTGAAATAAGTTAGTCACAAAAAGACAGATACTTCTGATTCCACTAGTATGAGGTATCTAAAGGAACCAAACTCATAGCAACAGAAAGCAAAATGGTGGTTGTCAGGAAGCTGCAGGGAGAGAGAAATGGGGAGCTGTTCAATCAGTAGGTCTAGAACTTCCATTTTTTAAGATGAAAAAGTTATAGAGATCTGTTTCACAATAATGTGAATATATATTGAACACTTAACTGTACGCTTAAAAATGGTTAAGATGGGACCACCCCTGGTTGCCTAGTGGTCAAGTGTAGCATGCTCTGCTTTGGCAGCCTGGGATGGGTTTCTGGGCAAGGACCTACACCACTCTGTTAGCAGCCATGCTGTGCTGGCGGCCCATATACTAAAAAATAGAGGAAGATTGGCACAGATGTTAGCTCAGAGAGAATCTTCATCAGCAAAAAAAAAGAAAAAGAAAAAGAAAGTGTGGTTAAGATTTTTTTTTTAAGTATATTTGATCTAATATAAATAGCCACTCCACCTCTCTTTTTGATATTTGCATGTATATATTTTTCCATACATTTTTGATCAATCTGACTCTTTAGATCTTAAGTGAGTCTTTTGTAGACAAAATATAATGAATTACTTTTTTTAATCCATTCTGCCAATCTATTTCTTTTAATTGGGGAGTTTAATTCATTTGCATTTAAAGCAATTACTAATAAGACAGGGCATACTTTTGCCATTTTGTTATTTGTTTTCTATATGTCTTGTACCCTTTTAGTCCCCCATTTCCTCCATTACTGGCTCCTTTTTGTTTAGTTGTTTTTTTGTAGCGACAGGTTTTGATTACCTTCTCATTTACTTATGTGTATATGCTGTAAATATTTTCATTGTGGTAAATATGGAGATTGCATTAATATTGTAAAGTTGTAAAAATAGAATTTGAATGGATACCAATTTCACTTCAACTGCACAAAAAAATTTTTCTACTGTCCAGCTCTGTCCCCTCCCCAACTTTATGTTATTAATGTCACAAATTACATGTTTATACATTCTTTATCCACTAACATAACCATAATTATTTTTTATGCATTTGTTTTTTAAATACTGTAGAAAATAAGAAGTGGAGTTAGAAACCAAAATTACAATACTCTTGGCTTTTATATTTGCCCATTTATTTACCTTCACCAGAGGTCTTTATATCTTCATCCAGCTTTGACTTACTGTCTAGCATCCTTTCATTTCAACCTGAAGGAATCCTTTTAGCATTTCTTGTAAGGCACATGTAGTGGTACTGAATGCTCTCCTTTTGTTTGTTGGTTAATCTCTTAATTTCTTCCTTACTTTTGAAGGAAAGTTTCGTTTAAGACGTAATTCTCAGTTGACTGGTTTTTTTTCTTTTAGCACTTTAGATATATCTTCCTACTGCCTTCTTGTCACCAAGGTTTCTGCTGGGTAATCACATAATCTTATTGAGGGTTCCTTGTAGCTTGTATATTACCAGTCACTTCTCTGTTGCTGCTTTCAAGATTCTCTGTCTTTTGACAGTTTGATTAAAATACATCTCAGTATAGGTCTGTTTGACTTTATAGTACTTGGTTTTCATTGAGTTTATTGGATTTTTAAGTTCATATCTTTCCTCAAATGTGGGACATCTTTGGCCATTATTTCTTCATATAATCTCTCTGCTCCCTTCTCTATGTCTTCTTCTTGAATGCCCATAATGCATGTTTTTCCACTTGATGATGTCCTGCAAGTTCTTTATGCTCTATTCAGGTTTCTTCATTCTTTTTTCTTTTTTCTCCTCATACTCAATAATTTTAATTCTTCTGCCTTCAAGTTCAAGAACTCTTTCTCTTCCTGCACGAATTTGCTGTTGAAACTCCCTAGTGAATTTTTTAATTCATCTATTATATTTTTTTCAGGACCAGAACTTTCATTTGGTTCTTTTTAAGAATTTCTTTGTTGATATTGCCCCCTTGTTCATTTATCATTTTCCTAATTTATTTCACTTTTTGTCCGTGTTTTCCTTTAGTTCTTTGAGAACATTTAAAGCAATTTTTTTAAAGTCTTTTTCTAGTAAGACTGATGTTTGCGCTTCGTCAGGGCAAGTTTCTGGAAATTAATTTTTTCCTTCGAATTGGTCATGTTTTTTGGTTTCTATGTCTGTGATTTTTTTTTTGTTGAAAATTGGGCATTTGAAAAAATAGCCACCTCTCCCAGTCTTTGTATACTGGCTCTATGTCAAGGCAATTCTTCATTGATTAGCTGGGTGTTCTCTGAGCCAAGGGATCAGCTCAAAGTGAAGGCTTAAAGCCTTCTCTAGTCCATTCTGAGTATATGTTTTGCCTGGGCCTATGAGTAGCTTTCTCAATCTGCCCATATACATAACTGTATGAAATGTTTTAATTTCCAAAGAGTCTCACTCAGCTTCTTTTCTTGGCCTTAGGTGTTCTCTCATATGTCTTTACCCATAATTTCTTGACCTGTGTATCTATGGCTCTGTTGTCTTCCTGTAGCTTTCATGACCAGTGACCACTGTCCCAAAAGCCCTTTTGATTATTGCCCTTTTAGTCCTGCCCGCTGCTCAAGCTCTGGTACCTTCATATGCTCTGTGTTTGCCTGGTACTTCTCACTACCACCTCCGATGTACTAGTTGCAGAGAGTACTTGATGCTCCTTATCTCTTTTCAATATGATTACCCTGAATATTACCTAAATTAACAGAAAAAATTCCTGCAGGGAAGGGATGGGTTAGGTATCTACGAAAAGTACAAGTTGAGATAGTTGCAGTGTCGATATCCTAGTTGAGTTTGAAGGTCACAAGTTTGAAATGGCACCAATATGCACTGCTGTGGAGGATTCATTAGATTTTCAGAAATAAGTGCACTACTATATTACAGTTTGAAATATTTTCTACACAGCACTGACGATATCCAAAATGATTTTGAGAACAGGCGTAGAGAGTATCACTGAGTACTCAATGAACTCTTCTTTTATCAAAAATTTTATTTCCCCAACCTTTCCCTGACCAGCCAACTCTTATTGATCCTTCAAGACTTAGCCTAAGTAGTACTTCCACCAGTAAGTCTGCTCTAGCTTCCTTCTACCCCAACACATACACCCACTGCCTAGGGTGCCCACGCTGCCCTATTCACACTACCACATTTGTACTTAACATATTGTATTCTCATTTCCTCTTTTTACATCTCATTTTCCAGACGTTAAGCATTTGAGGTCAGGAACCATTTTTAACTCGGTACTTTACTGATGGGAACTTGATAGTAAGCACTTAAGACATGTATGTAGGAGGGAAGGAAGGATCAATATCCTATTTTGCTAAGTAAATACATAGAAAGAGAAATGTGTCAGAAAAATAACAATGTTGTACAGGTGTAAGTCCATAAATATTCAAAGAGAAATATATTCCACAATATAATTATTTTCCGTTTTCAAAAGGTTATATGTAACAACTATTCCTGGCATAACCCAGGGGTCAAAATAGTTACTCTGCTGACACAGGTTAATTGCACAATTATCAGGCAATACTGCTCATCAACTAGTGTGGAGCATAGACAGCTTAATCTGCCAATGGAGTAATATAACAATAGCCTGTCAGAAAATTTCTGAAGACATGGCAGGGAGTTTTAATAAAGTCCAAACATTAAATGCCTATTCTCTTCCCCCACCTCCCTTTTCAATAATTCTCCTATATTCAGCTGTTACAAAAACTAGGGATGGAGTTGATCTGATTGTGTTATAGCGTCATCAGGGACCAAAATTTTTTTAAGAGTGGAATTTTAAAAGCCCCAAAGATTTAGTGCTTTTAGAGGTATCATTCTTAGGCACTCTCTAAATATTTGTTGAATTTATCTATCTTTGTCCTATCTATCAATGGCCATTGTCTGAAGATAAGACAGACTTATTCTCAAAATAACTAGAAAGTTGAAGGAAGATTCAGATCCTCTTTACTTGGTTCCTTGCCTCTTAATTTTCAAGAAAACATCAGTTCTAAGACCTAATATTTTGAAATATGTCTATGTGTGTATGCACATATGATATATGCATAAATATGTAATATGATTTGATATATATAACATTCAATTTAAAGCAGAATTTATGTGATTTCTATGAATTCTGAATTTAATTACTTTCCTTTAGAAATTGGCTATTATGTTTCTATAACTGTTGAAAATATCAGCTACTTTGATATGGTACTATACTTAGCTTTGTATTGCTCATTCTATCTGTCCCCTAGGTGAATTGCAGAATTAAAGTTATATCCAAGCCTGAGACTATATTTCAGCAAAAAATGCCAGCAAACCAAGTCAGCATCAATGGCTGTAATATCATTATTACCTGAGCCAGATATTGCTGATATTCCCCTGTCTCTAAACATATTTTCACTTGCTCTCCCACACAGCTAATTTTTATTCTCTTCGGTATGACCTGGTTGGTGTTTTATCCCCACTAATGACCTTAATTTTCAGATCTTCATCGCTCTGCTCTAATTTTGTTTACCCAATTCCCTTAAAGATTCAACTGCTGTATTAATTGCCAAATAGACGATGGCGGTAACTCCTCTAATTTTAGGAGTGCCCTTTGATGGCATAGAGGAGTGTTATGGGAACATTCAAGGACTTGGATTATACCTCACATACCATCCATGCCCGTAATTTAAGACTGCCCCAAACAAAGATGTGATTATAAGAAATATTAAGTGTCAAATTCAACCAGGCAAATGAAATTTTATTTCATGAAGCATTTTTAACAGAGAAGTTGTATACAAAGATGCAAGATATAATAAGCTATTGGATTCAAAACTAAGAAAGCCATTAGATTCAAAATTAATAGTTGTGTTGGTAGTGCCCAAGCAAAATAACGAATTGAATTATTTGGGATCTAGCAAAGCTTCTAAAATAAAACCACAGAGTTTTGCACACAGAGATACTGAAACAAGAAAATTCACGGAAAGTAAGAAAGAGACCAAGGAGAAATGAAACAAGCATAGGGAAATTAGACACTTAGAATTACTTATAAATTGGTGAAATCCAGCAGCCAGTAGAGCAGCTTGAAGACTTAGGCAAATAGCATTTTGGATGCCACATTGAGTACTGATCAACCAGCTGGCTAAAGAAAGTCTTTAATGCAATAAAACAAAAGTTTCCAGAAGCAATAAGTTTAAATATTTTATCAGAAGAATATTGCTCTTAGTCATTAACACCCCTGGATAGAACCCATACATATACTTTTAGTTCTTTTTTAAAATTTTCTTTTCTTTGGGATCAACATAGTTTGAAAAATTCCAGATAAAACCACAATAAAATAGAATCTTTTCGAAACTCAGTTTTATCCTGGCAGTTTATGCACAGATTAAGGTAAAGACATCACATATAATACCAACACAATCTCTTATCTGAAGAAAAGAATATTACTTCTCCTCCTCAAATATTTTATGTGTATTGTCCTAAAGGGGCCATCTCTAAATTTTTTTGATTCCCTAAACATTACACAGGATGCTTTTTCTCATAGGGAAAAAAAATGTTCATACGCTTAATTTCAACAGGTCTTAACAGATTTATTTCTCTTACTCAATGCCTCAAGGAGAACATAGTCATTTTCTCCTAAATGAAAGCAATGTTTGGGATACTGAAGAGGATCTGGAAGAGACGTAAGCAAGAACACAATATAAAAAAATTTTAAAGAAAGCTAATAGAATAAACTGGCAAATTTAGAATAGGTCCCAAAGAAGTATTTTATCTGTTCAAATATCACTTAACTAGTCATTAAAATAAATTGTATTTTAATTTCCTGAACATACAGGACTGTATCCTCAAGGGAGTCAATAAACTAAATAAATAGTTGCAACTGGTGTTTTTTTTCAATACATAATCTCAAGTCTGAAAGGGCAGAAGTAGGTCATAGTGGGATCTGCGCAGCTTACATTGTGTTTTAATCACAAACTTCCCTGGGAAGGCTGAGATAATAAGCTTCAGAGAGCTGTAAAGTACAGAAGGAAAAGTTATCAAAGTAACAAGAATTTTCAAAGCACCAGTTTAGACTGTTTATTTGTTTTTATCCAGTTTGAGCAGTCCCCTCCATCTTCTTACAGGTCCCCCTTCTACTCTTAGTCTATTCACTTTCCTTTCTTCCCACCAATCCCGACACACACAGACATACAGAAAAACCCACCGTTACACACATACTCATAATTTCTTGTCACTTGGCAATAGTTAACAGGAAAGAGAAGGGAATTAATGGGGGGGGGGGGGGCGGTATAAGACTGTCCATACAGTGCTGAATGTCTAGATGAATCTGAAATGTTCAGTTCAAAATAAATGTTCTAATTCAAAACAGCTAGATATTTGGTAACACTGAGACACAGCATTCAGGAGTTTCTGTCACATAGCCACAGCTAGTGGCATAGCCTCTTCTTTGAATGAATGCACAAACCAAGAAATAACTTTTCAAGTGAACACTAAGCAGTCACACATCATAAAACTGTAACGACAAGACACTTTTAGTATGTATTCTTTAATAAGCACAAGCTTACCTTGAGCCTCTGAATTGGCCCTTAGATATTATCCAAGATATTTGTATAAAATAGATGGTAAGAAAAACAATAACAAAAATATACTATTTGTTCCCAGCTTCCTATATACCTAACTTGAGTTGAGAGAAGTTTGATATTTAAAGAAATAACCTCAGTCCATTGAAATTTGATTAAGCAATATTTTTTTTTAAAGGTTGGCCCTGAGCTAACATCTGTTGCCAATCTTTCTTTTCTTCTTTTTCTCCCCAAAGCCCCCCAGTACATAGTTGTATATTCTAGTTGTAATCTTTCTGGTTGTGCTATGTGGGACGCCACCTCAGCATGGCTTGATGAGCGGTGCTAGGTCCATGCCCAGGATCTGAACCGGTGAAACCCTGGGCCGCCTAAATGGAGCACACGAACTTAACCACTCAGGCCAGCCCCTGATTAGGCAATATTTTGACTATCTGTCAGTGTTCCATTCCCAGGATTTGCATTGTTAGAATTTTCTGGAGGTAACACAACTTGACAGGAAGCCGTAAGAGAGACTTGGGTATGTGAAATATTGTCATGGGTCACCACTCCCCTAACAGCATAATTAATTTGTCCACTGCTTAATGATTGTAGTTTAAAAGGGAGAATTTCAAAAATGACTTTCTAGACTTTTTTATCTGAGCCAATATCATCTCTTTTTAGTATTCTTTTTTTTTCTTTCAAATGACTACATTAGAATAAGTCAAAATCTAGGATAGTTCAATAGTTTTTTGGGGCAATGCCAATAATGTTCTTTTTTTCCAAATTTGGATGCTGGTTACACATTTAAACAGTAGAAATTAATTAAGTTCTATACTTAACGATTTGTGCATAACTATATATGTACGTGACACTTCAATAAAACATTTAAAAATTGGCTTCAGCCCTTAAAAAGGTGAAGTAATATATGTAAGGTGTCTAGTACCATGTGGTTAAAGAAAAGATGTTCATTAAACAGGCAGCTATCATTCCACAGAGCTGCGAATGTACAGTTATTCTGTGTACTTTAAGTAAGAACAGAGAACGAATTGGAAGACCATCCAGTTCTCCCTCTTCATTTTATGGAATGGGGAAACTCAGGGCCAGAGTAGGGAAAGAACTCACTTAATATAGCACACATAATAATTAGAAGAATCAGGTTATCTGATTTTCAGCCTAATGTTTGTTCTGCTACATGCCATTCTCATTCTAATTGATTACCAATTTATCTCAACACAAATATCACATGTGGATATGACCAAATTGATTAAAAAGTATGTATTCTAGTAACAGAACATTACAGTCCTTAGCAAAGTGCTTTGAGATGTATTTTGCAGATAAGGAAACTGAGGCTCAGAGAGAGGAAGTAATTTGCCCCCTATCACACAGTATTCAGTAGTGGAGTTGGTGGGATTCACTTCCAGGTTCTGAAGACTTCAAAGCCTGAACGCTTGCCCCTGCAACGTACTGCCTAATAATGCTCTAATTTTGTCAATTAAACCTTGATCTATACCCACAGAAACACTGAAACAACTCATTAAATTTTTGAACATTCAGTTAGTTGGGTGTTGAAAAGCTTGTTTGACCAACGTTGGCTTGACGCCTGAGACAAGAGTGTTTCACCTACCAAGACACTTTTTCTATCCTCCTTGGTTCTCCTTGCATTTTCATAAATAGTTCTGTTTATACTTCAATCTATCCCTTGTTGAAAGCGATATTAAAATTCTATTAGAATTTTTACATCGGTGTGGGAATCCTTTCACTGCAATTTCAATACTTCTGTCATATACTTGTAGTAATTTGTGTCTTATAGCGCCACAAAGATGCTGCTACTGTATGTGTTTTCCTTTGATACTTTCAATCCACATTGACTGACATGAAGTTTTAATGATTGTATCAGCATTCTCATCATTTGATGAGTTGGAATTTAGTTTCCATATATGACAAAGTACGTGGCCAACATGGATGACATTTAGAGCAATAATACCTTGGTTTTACTCTGAAGTTTCCATTTTTTTGCTCAATTAATATCATACTTCAATATATATTAATTATATATTAATTAAAAGTCACAGAGCCTGTTGTTCAATAGCACAATAAACAAATCATCCCCACATCTACTATGGGCCTACTATGTGCAAGTGCAACACAAAAGATCAAATATTCATTAAACCATTTAAATCTACATCTTCCTTATTTATTTTATTTATTATGTTTTCCTAGTCATTTAAAAGGGATTACAAAACTGGTATGTCATGCAAGTTATCTAGCTGATGTTATACGGTGTTAAAGGTAAAGTATTTATTTATTTATTTCCCCATACAATAATTTCCTTAAAATTATTTAAACTGTCAAAAATTTTCAATTCGTCTAATTGGGAGCAGTATGTGATATATTAGATCTCTGGGGATTTTAACAACATGAGTGTGTTATAGTTATAATGAAAAAATAGATCACTTAATTATTGTTCATATTCTGATTCCAAAGACAGGGCCAACATCCGTGATCAGGAGGAAATAGGGAATTCTGCAGCTAACCTATTCTATTGAAATATATACATGGTAGAGAATGAATTTGCAAATTCGTTAATTTAAAACACCATATCACCAATGGATAATTTAAATAAAAATAATTATCCCTTGGAATTGTATGATGTTTTCACTTTTCTCTAAGATACTTTTCTGTCTAGTGTTTTATTTGATATACATCTCACTGAGATAGATTATTGTGTCTATTTTATACATTGAGAAGCTAAGACAATAGGATATAAAATGATTTAGCTGAATCTAAGTAAAATTTAAATTAGAAACTCAATTTTTCCCACAACACAAAATTGTTTTTGCTATTTGCTTTTCCTACCAAGAAATCAGTGATTTGTGAATATAGGCTGTGACTACAAGTTAAAATGAGGACTACAGTAACTTAGACCCCCACGATTACCATCACAGATTCAAAGGCCAGCTATTCAACTCTATGCCAAATAAAACTGTGGAAAGGGGAGAGTCTGTGCTCTCTTTTGGTGTTTCTTTCACCTTAATTCTATTTTTTCACTTCATAATCTAACCAGAAAATATAGCATAGTCTTCCAGGAACCTTTCCCATGGAGAATATTTGAGTTGAGATAGGAGAGGATTTTAAGAATTCAGTAGGAAAGTTTATTTGATCCCTTACTTAAAGGCAATATCCTAACATATGTAAGTTTAAACAGTGATACTTTGGGAAGGAAATGAGGCATCTTTATTATTATCACAATAAATCGGTAAGTTCGCAAACTGAACTGTCACTTTAAGGGTTTCTTCTAATGGAATTGAATGCAGCTGACATGTATGCAAGAGCCTAAGGCTGAAAAAGTATAATGAGAAATGTCCAGCCCAGGAAATACGAAAGTTACTGAGCCTCTTCTTGATATCTCTTTCCAAGTATATACATGGACGCACTTATCATTACTGTAAAACACATTATTTTTTAATGTATTAATTCCAATTATGTGATTTTTAAAGCATAATATTCACAAACTATAATATTCACAAAGTTAGAAATAAGTGGTGTATATTACAACATTTTTGCTTATAATATACTATTATGTATGGTGATCAATTATTTTGAAGTGTTTTATGATTATTTTAATATTATGGACTGTGGCTAAAAGTAATAAACTGAACTTTCTTACCAGTGATCTACACTTCAGGTTTCACATTCATTTTAAAGTATTGTCCAGGGCTCATATTCTATGATTCTTGTTAGAATTCTTCTCCTTAGCCAATGGATACATATCCATTTCTATTATATATGTATATATATATTTCTAAAGATACATAAAATATTTTTTTAAATTTCTTCCTTACTCATATTTTAAAATCAGCCATTAATCAACTTCCATGATTTCTCTTAAAGATGGAAAAGAATTAGGGCCAGGGCTCATTATAGTTTGCATTTCTCCTTTATTAACACAGAAAATCATTTTAATGATCAATTCCTTCACCTCACCAACTCTCTTCTACTTCTAGGAAAATTGTCCACTTAATGGTATTGCAAGCAATTTGATCTTGTCCCCCTCTAACTAAACAGAGGTCCTTTTCATAGTCTCTATATTTCAATGAACTCATAAAAAATATCATTGGGAGTTCTTTGTATTAATGGCAGCCCCAAGGATGTTGGAGTTTGCATTTGCAACTGAATATAAAAGTTCCCTGAAGTTGAAAATCTTTCCCATTCTCAGCTTTTCAGATCCCTTAGGAAAGTTGGATCAAACTAATGCTTCTTTCAAAAGCAAGAAATTTGTATAGAAAAAAAATACATAATCTGAATTAGACGTTTTCAAGATTTTAAACCCCCATCACCACAGACTTCGATTGTCAGCACTCAAAGAATTTCAACAGGTAAGGGAGTGCCCTTATTTTAAATAATGTTGTAATGATTATCTATATTCTACTATATGGCAAATATATGCTATTTAAGAAGTAGGAAAAATAAATAATAACGTTTAATATTCTCTTCTATAAAGGCAGCCAAGAGACATATCAGGTGGTTAAAGGGAGACAGAAATTTATAACAATGAGAGATGGGTTTATTCATAGTCTACCCCCTTCCGTTTGACTTACTTCAAAAAAGTATTTTGAGAAATACTAAGGACTTCTGGTGGGAAATTCTACAATATTTTATAATTCTATAATATTGAGGTGGTTAGATAGAAAATATACAAATCTAACTTATAAATGTTGATGTGCAACCTGATTCCCAATTTTCAGGAAACAGCAGGAAACTATATTTTTAATGAAACTTACCTCTCTCCATCCCCTTTAAGAAATTGACTATAACTTGATCATTTTCTTTGCATTATAGAAAAAATTGATTTTGCATAACCAAATCCGTAAGTCTGTAAGATGGATGCACTTATAGAAGAGATAAATAATAGGAACTGAGATTATTTTAAAACATTCAGCTTTTATTCTTAATATAGTCAGTATAATATAGAAACAATATATTAACTTTACAGTGAGCCTATGTTGTTTAATAGGTATTTTGACCACAAGGGTAGACATATATTATTAAACAGTTAGAATAAAAATATTATTAGCAGTGTTGTTTCTTGAAGGATTCTTAAGAAAAATACGTACATAAATGAATGCTTAAATTCATATCTGTGTGCAGGTTGGTAATAGGAGGTGTACACTTGGACCTTGATACAAATGGTTACATCGGTAAGTAAGATTTATTGCATGAAAATGTTTGCTCTATCCAGATCTCTGTCTCACAGCGAAGGTCTGAGTGACTGCATTGAAACTGTATCCATCACAGTCTCTTTGCTGTAAGTTTCTATCTTAATAAACAGAATTTGTAGATTTCTATAAGACTGTGACTGAGACCTACCTCATCCAAAATGGAGTATCAAGAATTTGGGGAAAATATTTTTTCCACTTAGACCTTGAAAACTTCATGCAAGCCAAATCCTTGGGGCTATAATGTGTCCTGTGAAGAATTTAACGTAAACATAGCATAGCCGGGATTATTTCACATCAGGGAAAAGTCTAATGTATATAAAATTCTCGCTTTACTGTTCCACAAAATTTTGTTGAGCATTTCCATATCTGCGTGATTCCTAGCCTCTTAAAAGCTTTGTTCTAAATAGTCAGTTGGTTTATATCACTTGTATGTGTAAACAAGGATATTTTCATATGAAGACAATTTGCAAATACTGCATTTTTAAACTATTTTTATTGAAGTATAATTGACATAAAATAAATGGTACAACTTGATAAGTTTTGCTATATGTTTACACGTGTGAAAACCTCATCTCATCAAGGTTATGCTAGGCAGTGGAGAGATACAAACTCATTTAAGGTGGGCTAATGTCCAAGGAGAGGAGAGTGAGAAAGAGTCAGAAAGAATATTTGAAGAATTAATGGCCAAAATTTTCCTAATTTGATGATTACACAATTTGACATGAATGTTGATATCCAAGAAGTTCAAAAACTCAAAGATTGATAAACACGAGGAGCTCCACACAAAGACAGATTATAATCAAACTATTCAAAGCCAAATAAAAACAAATCTTGAAAGCAGCAAGAGGGAAATGACTTTTCATGTACAGGGATTCTCAATAAGAATTATAACCAGGGGCTGGCCCCGTGGCCGAGTGGTTAAGTTCGCGCGCTCTGCTGCACGCGGCCCAGTGTTTCGTTGGTTCGAATCCTGGGCGCGGACATGGCACTGCTCATCAGACCACGCTGAGGCAGCGTCCCATATGCCACAACTAGAAGAACCCACAACAAAGAATACACAACTATGTACCGGGGGGCGTTGGGGAGAAAAAGGAAAAAAATAAAATCTTTAAAAAAAAAAAATGTTTCTTTATTTTAAAAAAAAAAAAAAAAAAAAAAAAAAAAAAGAATTATAACCAATTTCTCAGCAGAAACCATGGAGGTGAAAAGGCAGGAGGGTGATATTTTTAAAGTGCTTAAAGAAAAAATTTGTCAACCAAGAATTCGGTATTCGGCAAACGAGTCTTCAAAGATGAAGGAAAAAATACTATTTTGAAATAAACAAGAGCTGAGGGAGGTTTTCCTAGTAGACCTAGTCAACCTCAATGTGGTTTAAAAAGAAAATGCATAAAGCAATTGTTATAACTCTATGGTAATGGTTACACAACATATAAAAATGTGATTTTTTACAATAAAAACGTAAAGAGCGGAACAGATAGGAGCAGAGATTTTTGTGTACTATTGAATCTATGTTGGTATTAATTCAAGCTAGATTGTTATAAATTTAAGACATTAATTGTAATCTCCAACATAACCACTAAGAACATAACCAAAAAATATACATAAAAGGAAAGAAGGGAATCAAATGGTACACTACAAAAAATCAACTAGACACAAACGAAGGTAGTGATGAAGGAATTGAGAACTAAAAAGATATGACGTAGAAAACTGGCTGAAGGAATTCCTTCCTTATCAGTATGTAAATTACTCGTAAATGGATTAAACACACGAATGAAAGGCAGTGACTGGCAGAATGAATTGAAAAAGAAACATGATCCAACTAGATGCTGTCTATAAGAGACTACTGAAATCCAAAGATACAAATAAGTTCAAAGTGAAAGGATGGACAAATATATTCCATGAAAGAAGCAACCAAAGATAGGTGAGGTGGCTATATTAATATCAGATGAAATAGACTTTATAACAAAAACAATTTTACTAGCGATAAAGAGCAACATTTCGTAATACTGCTCTCCTGGACTTTGTGTTATTATTTTCACTTCAAATTTAACTGTTATTTTATTTGCTTGTTTAAACAATCTGTTATATCTTATAGAGATTCTCATATATTTACTGATGTAATTACCACTTCCAGTGTTCTTCATTCTTTTGGTCCAGATTTGTATTTGGTGTGTTTTTCCTTTTGCTTGCAAACTTCCTTTAACACTTTTTTCTTGTAGTGTGGGTCTGCTGGGGATGACTTCTCAGTTTTTGAAGACCAGAAAAAGTCTTTATTTCACCTTCATTTTAAAAAGATATCTTGCCTGGATAAAAAATTCTATGTTAACAGTTTTATTTTTTATTTCAGTACCTAAAAGAGGTTGCACCACTGTCTTTTTACTATCATTTTTTCCAAGAAATACGATGCCATCCTTATCCTTGTTCTTCTGTTCAAATGTTTTTTTCCTCTGGCTCCTTTTAAAATTTTATTTGACCACTGATTTTGAGCAATTTGACTATGATGTGCTTTGGTGTAGTTTTCTTCATGCTTTTTGTTTGGTTTTGTTGAACTTCTAGGATATGTGAACTTATAGTTTTTATCAAATTTGGAAATGTTTCTGCCATTATTTTTTCAAATACTTTGTACATCTCCACCTCTCTCTTCTCTCCTTTCAAGATGTCAGTTCCACGCATATTGGGCTGCTTGAAGTTGTACCACAGTTCACTGATACTATTTTCATTTTATTTTATTCTTATTTCTCTGTGTTTCATTTTTGATAATTTCTATTGCTAGGTGCTCAAGTTCGCTAATCTTTTCTTCTGCTCTGTTTAACGTAGCATTAATCCAAACCAGTGCATTTCTTATATCAGACGTAATTTTCATTTCTAAAGTTTGATTTGGGTCTTTTACATATCTTTCACTCTCTACTTTACTTCTGAACATATGCAATACAGTTATAACTGGTTAATGCCCTTGTCTGCTGATTCTACCACCTGTGTCAGTTCTGGGTTGTTTTCAATTCATTGATTAGTCTCTTCACTATGGGTCATATTTTCCTACTTCTTTACATTACCCATATTCATTGATTGGATGCACTATGCTGCGAATTTTACCTTGGGGGGTGCTAATATATTTGCATTCTTAAACATATTCTTGAGTTTTGTTCTGAAATGGAGTTAAGTTACTTGGAAACAGTTTGATCATTTCAGGTCTTGCTTTTAACATTTGTTAAGCTAGACCAGAGCAGCATTTTAGTTTATGAGTACTCATTCCCCACTACACTGAGGCAATACACTTGTGAGTACTCTATTCGATGCCACACACATTATGAGGTTTTCCAGTCTGCCTTGTGAGAACAGGCACTACTTCTGGCCCTGTGTAAATGCTGGGTGATTTTCTTCTAATTATTTCATGTCGATATTTCCCCAGCCTCACCTGGTGTCCTCACACACCTATTGTGAACAGTACTCTGCTAAATACCCAAGGGGGACCCTCTGTAAATCTTCAAGGTTCTCTCTCTGTCAAGATAACTCCTCTCTGGTTTTCCCTTCAAGCACTAGGATACATGTTTCTGTCATGAAAGCATTCCACCAGGCTCTGCCTGGATCCTCCTCCCTCTGCTGCTTTCTAGAAACAATCTCAAAGCAGTAAACTGAGGCAATTATAGTTCTCACTTCATTTCTTTCCTGTCTCTCATGGTCTTTTCATGGCTTGAAAGCTCATTTGGTTTTAGCACTGAATAATATTCCAAGGTCCAGATGTACCACAGTTTGTTTATCCATTCACTTACTGAAGGACATTTGGTTGTTTCCAAGTTTTGGCAGTTATGAAGAAAGCTGCTATAAACATCTGTGACCAGGTTTCTGTGTGGACATGTTTTCAACTTCTTTGGGTAAATACAAAGAAGCTTGATTGCTGGATCGTATGGTAAAAGTATGTATAGTTTCATAGGAAACTACAAAACTTTCCTCCGAAGTGGCTGTACCATTTTGCATTGCCACCAGCAATGAGTGAGAGAACCTGTTGCTTCACATCCTCCCCAGCATTTGGTGTCAGTGTTTTGGATTTTGGCCATTCTAATATGTGTGCAGTGGTATCTCATTGTTGTTTTAATTGGCATTTCCCTGGAGACATATGATATGCAGCATCTTTTCATATGCTTATTTGCCATCTCTCTATATCTTTTTTGGTGCAGTGTCTATGGAAGTTTGGTCCATTTTTTAATTGGGTTGTTTGTTTTCTTATTGTTGAGTTTTAAGAGTTCTTTGCATATTTTAGATAATACTCCTTTATCAGCTATGTCTTTTGCAAATATTTTCTCCCAGTCTGTGGCTTGCCTTTGTTTTCATAGAGCAGAAGTTTTTAATTTTAATGAAGTCCAACTTCAATGTACTTATTTTTCACATGCAGTTTAAACCAGTTTTTCTCATTTAGAACAAATGTAGATGGGTTAAGAAGAAAACAAAAATTGTTTATGTTTTAGGTAGAGGTGTTGTGGCCAGTACAATTTCTTTAAGACACAACAGGAAAATATGGTATGAAGTATAGAAAGGCATTAAAATATGCTAGTTAGAACTACTGCCTCAGCTGCCTACTCATTATTGCATGTGGTAAGTTGATATTGGGTTATATGCAGTACCTGTAAGACACTGATCCCCTCTTCCCAACGGTATGGGATGCTCTAGAATTCATAGACTCATCAGAAAAATAAGACATCTGACCATACTACTACAGTTCCCAGAAGAAATCCCAATATTCCAGGCACATCTGATAACATATTGGGGCCTTCAGATCAGCTCTAGAACCACCATCATGGAATCTCTGAGGATAATGTGGATTTTCTAAAATTTTCTCAGGCTCAACCCTACCTTTCTGTCTAATCTCTGTGGGATCAACCACGGGATCCAGGGACTTTCTCATATTTGAGTGAGAAATGGGTTCTCTGTGCCAGATGCCTAGGTAATCTGTACCTAAGTATCTGTTTAGTTGTCAAAATCACTACTATAGATGTTATATTTTCCAAGGCTAGAAAAACCTGATTATTTTCAAATGACATTTATATTATTAGTGGCATCTTATCCCTAGAATAAAATGAAATACTCCAGATTCACTGAATAGTAATAATAATGACTTATTATTAGTTTTTGTTTTCCACACTTCAAACTGATAGAAAATCTATGAAAGCCAGAAACATAGAATGGGACCAAGCAATAGATTAATAAAGAATTAAAATGTCTCACTTATTAGGTCTTTTCCAAGGCATATTTTTTCAACGGGATGCTAAATCCATTCAAGGTAACAAGTAGACTCAGAAGAAGTATTCAGGTGTTACTAATATAATATGACAATATGTTTTATCCTTAAATGACATTATATTCAATGAACAGAAAGTAAAATTGATGATAATTTTCCTACCTCTCTAATGCAATATAATTATCATTAAATATTGAATAAAAAGAGGATCTACTTACCAAGTTGTGAGTGCATTTTCTGAAGATTTTATACTAATCTCCATTTGACAACAAATATGGAAACTAACAAAAAAAATCATTCTGCTTTTGTCTGAATATCCAGAAGATGAAGTTAACGATGAACAAAAATGACATGATTAAAATGAAACTTTGAAGATTTACATACTCCCTGAAATCCTATGTGCCTTACTTAAATATCTAAAGTATAAGAATTGCTTTCATGAGAAGAATAACCTTATCATTTGATTTCTATAACGGAGTAGGTAATTGAAACTAGTTGTATGAACTGTGGATAAAGTTCACAAGTTCACATAAAGGAAAGATAAAATTATTCTTTCCCTCTTTTCAAACACTTTCTTGATCTAAAACACTTTTCTTTGCTGGCTGGTAACTTCATAAAAAAAGAGAATAGACATTCTGAAGAAGAGGCACAACCTGTCCCTTGCAGGAAAGTTTACAAAAGACATGGACCAAAAGAAAATGCTTTGGAAATCTTCTCTCCCAACTCTTACTCATTGAAGAGTTTCATGCTTGACTCAGTGCCTTCCTCCTTAACTCAACTCTTGTCACCATCTTGAGAGATTTCAAAGTTTATTTAGAACCCTCATCCAACAGTCCAACCTTGAAATGCCTGGATTTTCATAGCACAAGTGAACTTCTCCTTCATTCTACTTCAGTAACATCTCTCATGACCAAATCCTGAAAACACTATTTATCCAAAACCATTCTTAAATCATGATCCACGCACTGACCACAACCTCTTAACCTTTCCTATCTCTCATGCAGTCATTCCATCTACACATGACTTTTTGGCCTGGTGTTCCCTCGATCTCTTTGTTTTTTCCCAGTTGACGATATATTTATTGAGTGCTCACTATGCGGAAGACACTGTGCTGAGTACTTTATATGAATTATCTAATTTAATCCCCATAGAAACCCTAAGGAGTAGGTACTATTATTATCCTATTTACAAAGAAGTTGAGTTACAAAGAGATCACACAGCCAATAAGTGGCAACTGTTGGGTTTGAACAGTTTGATTTTCTAACCATAAATCCTGAATGTTTATGATGGATAGTACTTTACCCATCCATATTTTCCTTCTTATACCTTTTCACTTTTATTCATTACCCTCAGAAGACATTTCAAATATTCACCATTCTCTTTTAGACTACAATTCAACTTCTACACCTGACTGTAGGAGCAGAAGACGTCCTCCTATTTCACTGAGAAATATGAGGAGTTAAGGCATGATTTTCTCAAGCTCCTACTTCTGTATCTACAAATTTACCCATGTCTACAACCATTGCAATTATTATACATTCCTCTAGATTCAAAGAATAATGATTTCTCCACTTCTGTCCAAGGTCAACCGCCTACCATTACAAATTGCCCAAAATAAATGTCAAAGGATTGGTGGAAATCCCTTGATCTTTTACCTCCTCTTGGACACTACCCAAACTTGCTTGCCCTTCTTAGAAAAGCTTTTTGAAAAAGTAATCTGCATACAATGCCTACACTTCCTTACACCGTCCTGGCTTCTCAGTCTACTGTAATTTTGTTTCTGCTTTCACTATTCTATTGAAACCAGTCTAGCTAAACTCACCAATAAACCCCTAATTTGCCAAATCTAAAGGACATTTTCTAGTATTTATCCTGATGGTCCTCTCTTCTGTACTTGACATTGATGATATCTGCATTATCTGCTCTTCTTCCTTGGCTTCTGTGACCCCAAACTCACTTAATTTTCTCAAACTTCTCTGGCCACTACTTTTCTTTCTTTTTTTATAAGCCCATCTTCCTATTCTAATCCTTAAAAGTCAGTTCAGAGATAAATATATGCACACAATATCATGTAACTATAGAGGATGGGCATCTAAATCAAGGGATTTTACATCAGTTCATTATTCTCTATTTAGCCAAATGCCTCCTTCATAAGCCTGTGAGCTCCTTCAGAGAAGGTCTGTGTCTGACTCCTGCATAGTATCTAGAAAACAGTAAGGTGGCAAAAGTACTTATTAAGATAATTTGTTTTCAAATCTTTATGTAAATTAGAATATACTTTTTTCTATAAGTTTGTATGGCAAATGGCCTTTTCCATTTTCATTGTCTTAAACTATGTTATTAACCCTTCACTTATCTTAACACTTTTAATTCTTAAAAGAATCTTGTGAGTTAAGCAAGAAAGATATAATCATTCTTGTTCTATCCATAAAGAAACAAAGACTCAGGAAGATTGAATAATTTATCTAAGGTCACATGGCTTTTAAATACTGGATTCAGACCTAAAACCTAGGTGATTTTCTTTGTATGTTTTTCTAATCCTCATTGGTTAATTCTTGCATCACTACATTATTAATTTTTCTGATTCAGACCTTAATACTCATAAGAACAAGGCATTTGGCCAATTTTCCATATTTAAAGTCACAAGGAAAGATAAATAAGGGCAGGGAGTGAAAGAAACAGGCTAAATAAATATTAAATGATATATGCTTTGAAAAAAAGAAACTAAAGGACATATATTTGACTGTGCTTTTAAAAACAAAACTTAATCTAGAATGTGAGAAAATAAATGGAGAATGTACAAAACTTTAAAATGAACCCCAAATCAAATATTTCAAAAAGCACAACCAAAAATAGTAAAGAGTAGATATCCATATATTACTATTAAATATTTGTCTTCATGAAATTATCTAGCTCTAAAAATGTCCCAAGCACAATTTCAAATATTAAATTGCAAAGCACATAAGCTAAAGTAATTGCATATTACAGATCACTGACAGCTACTAAACTAGGCATTAACTTTAACAGGTACCACATAAATGAACTGTATTTAGAGTTTTCAATTAAAGCCCCAGGGAGTTGCCATATAGAACCTAAACAAAGTATCTTATCATTTCTAATCCCCTGATGATTAAAGTTCATAACTCACCAAAAGGAAAATAGTTTTAGACATAGTGATATTTTACTTAACCTTTGAGGAAAGGATTTTCTTATATCTATAAAAAAGTGTCTAGTTTAAATGACTTCAGCATGAGTACATGAACACAGACCACAATCTAGCCGAGGTTTAAATTGCGTAGGAACATAGTGGCAGGGAAAGAGGAAGCCTGAGATACTAAGCATTACTAAAACAGAGCTGAACTGCTTAATAAAGCCCCTTAGATGTTGATGAATCCAGCAGCTTAAATGTCTCTGACCAGGTACCTAGATTATCAATTTTATTCTTCAGGAAATGATGGTAGGGAAAATAGAGATCTATTCTTCATTCAATTTTACATTCATTGTACAGTTTTTTCTACTTAGTGCCTACCATATGCTAGGCATTTTTCCAGGAATCTAGTGAGACAGTAATGGAACCCCTGAAATGTATATATTCACACACACATCCATATATATATATATATATATATATACACACACACACAAACAAATATATAAGTATATGTGTGTGTGTGTGTGTGTGCGGGTGATGATAAGTGCTATGAAAATTTGGAGAAGGGTAAGAGGATAGAGAGTGACCGGGAGCTATTTTACACAAAGTCCCCAGGAATGACTCCTCTGAGGAGGTAGCTCTTTAGCAGAAATGTGAATGAAGTGAAGCAGCAATGACAATATCTGACAGTAGTGTTCCAGATACAGGAAACAGCAAGTACAAAAGCTCAGGAGCATATTTTGCATATCATAGGAAAAACAAGTAAGCAAAGGATGGGGTGGCAGAGATGATGATGCAGAAATTGGCACGGACTAGGTCAAATTGGACGCTGTAGACTAATGTATAGACTTTGGATTTTATTCTAAATGAAATGAAAAACTATTGGAGGGTTTTGAGTATGGGAATAATATTATTAGACTACTCAACGTAGCCAGATTTTCACTTTACAAGCCAATCAAAATATGTATTAATGGATTCATATTAACATATATAAGACTTTATAGGAAATGTTATAGAATACAAAATATATTTCAAATCAAGAATTTAAGAAAAATAATTTCTAAGGCATTTTAAACTCTATCTTAAAAATTTAAGATGTTAAGACCTTCCTTACAGTTTTTCCTTACCCCCAAGTTCTATTTATTTTGATCTTAGATTATTAATCTCTTCTAATTCTTCTATCTTTATCTAAATATGTTAAAGATGTTTACATGGTGGAGTAGCTTTAGGAAGTTTTATCTTCCAACTCAGCTTTTCTCTTTTCCCTTTGGAGACTGAAGCGTTGGAAAGAATAAAGCAGTCTTATTTCTGTTGACATGAATACCAACTACTCTCAGTACTAACAACAAAAGAAAACACTACTTCTTCACAATACACATAGTGTCTCATCCCAAAAGCAAAATTTTTCCAAAAATATGACTTATTGATAAGAATTTATATTTATTGCATGGCTGTGATGTACTAGGCACTCTGGTAAGTGCCTTACAAGCTTTATCTCATTTTTTTTCACATAAACCCTATTAGGTGATTAGTATCTTTACCCCCTAGAAGCAACCTACATGACGATAAGAATGTTGTCTTCTTTACCACAGGCTCTCAGTATCAATAAGAGTGCCTGGAACATAACAGGTGTTTATAAACATCAGTTCAATGAAGTATTAAATATATGACTAAATTTCTATTACACAGATAAAAATGTTGAGGCACAGAAATTCTAAGACACTTGTTCAAGCTTACATAGCTGGGACATAGCACAGCCAAGACTCAATTAAGTAACGCCTGACTCCAAAGTCCTTTCTCACAACCACTATTTGTTTTGCCGCTACAAAATCTGTCATGCTCACCTTGTGCTATTTTCTCCAGTCTGGATAAACCCATAATATTGACCTCACTTTTGATTTCAACCTCTCATAGTCACTTTCTTTACCCAACTCTTCTTAAATTCCTGGTCCTCTAGGTTGGCAGTCTTTACTTTAATGAGGCCAAACATTTTTTTTCCTTGTCTTAGGTCTTGAACAACCTTTACAAGTATTTTTGTACCAGGTTTGTTTTTTTTTGAATTTGGATCCCTGGTAACCCCCGGAGTCATTTTGCAATAAATTTCTAGAACATGAGCTAGGAGTCTGTATTATAGATACATATATGAACTCAACATAAAATGCTGCCTGATAATAGCACATATAGAGAAAACTTATTAGATTATTTTTCAGAAATGTATATGATATAAAAGTCCCTTTAGAAATTTAGTCGAACTTTGATTTTAGGAATTCAGAAAAATGAAGGGTTTAGGGGTTTAAAAACATAGCAATAACAGTAAATAAAAATTATAGACATTTGTATCTTGAGGAAATATTTTTAAGGGTCTTTCACAAAATGTTAATAATTTTCAAGGAACGAACTTCATTTTGTAGAGTAGAAAGTTAGTTACCCAAAGTTAGTTCTAATAATGATACTACAAATATTTTGTAATACAATGTTCTCACTTCAAATCGGACATGAATTCCTTCTAAAGAGGAAGAAAAAGTCACAAGAAATATATTTTCAGAAACTTTTAGATTCATGCTTTTGTTTTGAAGTTCTCAAGGTTGTGTTTATGCTCTGGTCCATTGTATAGCTACATCTGTGGTGAGATTTCATGGGATTGGGTATTTCCTGTTAACCAAAATACATGTCCATCCACCAGTGGCCGGTTCTTTATATTATACCTTTACTGCTTTATCCATCATACTTAGAGCTTTGATCCCTATTGACAGTGAAAATACTCCTGAAAATATCCATCTACTTCTTTCCATTTCGAGCACTACCATCCTAGTTGGAGGGTCCCAAAATCTCTCAGTGAGACTACGATAGCATCTTCACAGGATTCTGCTTCTATTATTGCTTTGATTCTCCACACAGTAGAAAACAATAGTCTTTTCAAATGGCACTCTGATATTTCCATGATAAAATCTTCCAAAGGCTTCTCATTATAATTATAATAAAATTCAAACGCTTTATTAACAACATTTAACATGATCTAGCCCCTATTTCTCTTACTTCATTTTTCGTGATCCTTCTTATTTTCTTCACTCCCGCCACAGTGGACTTCTCACAGGCCTTAAATATGCTAAACACATTCCAGCATTGGGGTCTTTTCATTTTCTATCCTACGTCCTGGAAAAAATCTTCTCAGAATTTTATTTGACTGGTTCCTTAGCATCATCCCGGCTCGAGCTAACAAGCCTTGTTTGATCAGCCTCACTGCCGTTGACCTCCAACTCCAATGACTCTTTCCATTTGCTTTATAGAACTTTTTGCTCTCTGAAATTTTTTTTAAGTTTATTATTTTATTTTATGTCACTCCCACATAACACTAGAATGTAAGATTTAATGAGTTATGGATTTTCTCTATTTGCTCAATGTTGTAGTCTTAGCACATAGAAAATCATCACAATATAGGTGCCCAAATTATATTAAATATGTGTTGAAGGAAAGAAGGAAGGCTCATCAGTGAGTTACATCTTAGTGAAGCTCTGTTGATCAAATTCCTTCTTGGGAGAAAAAGGAAAAGTTGGCATAAATGACCCTGGGTACCTGAGATTAAGGTGTGGGGAAAGATAGAATAGAGATTCCCTGTTCTCAAGATAGGAAAAGATTTCAGAAATTGAGGTGCTGGTGATATTTTGCTTACTTTACTCTTTTGAATAAGATTGGTCCTGTACATTTCAGAAATGAAAATGACGATATAGTCATCTTCCAACCACATATTTATGTACACAACAAATTTGGCTAATTTATGTACCAAAGTGAAGCTTGTCGGTTGAATGCTTAAATTTGATTTCATTCATGGCTGTTTAGTCACTTGCATTTGCATACTCAGCCTCATACTAACATGACTGGAGAGATGTGGAATTATAGTGGAGGATGTGGTGTACCATTAAGATCCTCCCATCAGGCCCCCCCATGTTAAGCCACAACATGATTTTGCCAGGGAAGTGCTATGCCTGCTAGAGGAAAGCAGAGCATATACCCTAAAGAAGCTTCGGCACCTAGGCAGCACATACTGTCAGTGGCCAGGACAGTATATAAGGCCCTGGATTCTGACAATACTGGATCAAAAAGGACAGAACATAAATCTGAATGAGAGAGGGTTTATCAATATGAGAGCACTATCCCAGAATATAGTCTATATCAAGAGTCAGCAAATTACAGCCCACTCTTGTTTTTGTAAATAAAGTTTTCTTTAGCCAGAGACTGTACGGCCTGACGAGCCTAAAATAGTAACTATCTGACCCTTTACAGAAAAAAGTTTGCTGAGTCCTGATCTATAAACAGGAATCACAACAGATGATACAACCAGGCTACGAGAACGGCTCTTAGAAATGTGGAGAATGCAATTAACCTCACTAAGTGAGGTAGAAATGGCAAAACAGCCATGGAAGAACATGAAATAATGGATCAAAAGGCTTAGAGAATTAAGCATGTTAGAACAGATATATTAGATACGGCCAGAAAACCTACCAGATGATTATGTTCCAGCAGAGGGCCTGGAAGAGACATCATTAAAAACAATAAAGAACTTTCTGGTGAGAGAGTCACCAGCATCACTGAGAAGCTCCGTTGTGACGGTGGGAGACGCCATAAAAGAATGGAGTCCTTGCTTTACCATCAGAAGCGAGGCAAATATAATTATTATGAGCAGCAGGGTCAGAGACGCCTGGGAGGGGGGCTGTGACTTGCAGAGAACAATGGAGATGGTTAATAGAATATAGTGCCCTGTACTGCTCAAACTACAGAGTTGAAAGAAATGAATTTGGCTAAGGGCAACTGTATCAATAAAAAATGTCATGATTATTTGTCCAGTTTCTAGAGCTAAGCCTGTAACCCATTGTCTGAAGAAGAGGCCAGGTCCTCATGAGGAAGAAACTTGCAGTGCCATGGCAAGTGTATATAGTAATGATTCTGCCAATCCTTCCTCAAAGAGGCCTATGGCCATTTTTCTTATATAAAAGTATACTATGGATAGGGGAACACCAAACATTTTGAGGATTGTTGGGCATAGGGTCTGAATCGGCATTGATACTCAGGGACACAAAATGTCATTTATGTGCCCCCAAATGGCCTGGGGGTATATGGGAGCCAGGTAATAAATGAAGGAATCCTGTTCCAGGCCTGGTTCACAGTGAGTGCACTGGGTCCACATCCATCCAGTGGTCATTTTCACGATCCATGAATGTATAATTGGAATGGGTGTACTTGGTAGTTGGCAAGTAGTCCATGTTGGCTCCTTGGGTTAGAGCTATTGTAGTGGAGAAGGCCAATTGAAAGTCTCTGAATCTGTCTACTTCCCCACACAAGACAAGATATTAAAACAATATTGTCTCCTAGGGAGTGGTACAGATTAATGCTAACCATACAGAACTAAAGGGTATGGGGGGTGGTGATTCCAGTTTTATTTCTATTTAATTCACCAGTCTGAATTTGGCCCATACAAAAACCAGTTGGATCCTAAAAGATGACAGCGGACTATGACAAACTCAACTGTGTACTAGCCCCATTTCCAGCTGCTGTGCCAGGTGTGATATTGATTGTTGCTAGGGCAAGTTAACAAGGCCTCAGCTTCCTGGGACGTGATCAGAGATCTGGCAAATATGTTCTTTTCAATCCTAATCAGAAAATAGGATAGAAACAGATCTCATTCATTTGGAATGGACTACAGTGTACATTTATAGTCTTGCCCTATGGCTGTGTCAACTTTCCTGCTACCTGTCATAAAATAGTCTGAGGATATCTGGACGATCTGACCATGCTGCAGAACATCATGTTGATGCAACATATCACAGCATTATGTTAATCAAACTGAGTGAGCAAGAAGTGAAAAGTACATTGGAGGCTTTGGTAGGAAGTAGGCATTCCAGAATGTGGGAGATAAAACCTACAAAGATTCAAGAGCTGGCCACATCAGTGAATTATGGAGGATCCTGTGGTCTGGAGCACGACAGGATATCCTCCCAATTTAAAAGACAAATTCTTGCAACCCACATTTCCAGCCACTAAGAAGGAAGCACACATCGTGCTAGGACTTTACAGGTTCTGTAGACAGCATATTACACACTTGGGAACATTGTTCTGACCCATATACCAGGTGACACAAAATTGCCAGTTTCGGGAGCACTTCAAAGCAGAAAAGCACTCTGTAGCAGGCCCAGGTTGCAGTGTTAGCAGTCCTGCCACTTGGACCATTGTGATCCGTAAGACTCTATTGTATTATAAATGTTTCCAGTGGTAAAGTCATCACGTGGAGGTTATGGCAAATCCTAATAGGAGAATCAATCACAACATAGATCCCTATGTGGCCTACACCCCCATGTCACTCACCAGTCACCCTAGACCCTCTCCTTCAGTTCACACTAAATGGCTATTGGAAGAGGTGGGTCACATTCAGCCAACCGATGAAGGAGGAGAAAGACTGAATTTGGTTCCCAGATGGGTAGGCTTGGCATGTGTATAGAAGCAGAAAATGGACTGTGGCTATACTAGAAGGCCACTCATGGCTGAAAGGAAGCCACCTGGAGGAGATTAGCCCAATGTCCAGAGTGTCAGTCAGTGTACTAGGTTATCCATTTGTGTAGAAATAGAAGTGGGCTGATATTAGAATTTATTCAGAGTCATAGGCAATAGCTAATGGTGTGGTTAGTTGGTCAGCAGCCTGAAAGAAGAAAGATAGGAAGATCAAGGATGAGGTATCCTAGGGAAGAGTCACGTGGTTGGTCCTATGGGAATGGGAACCAACTGTGAAGATGCTTTATTTCATTGCATGTCCTTCAGAATGCACCTATCACATAAGTGGCACTAAACAATCAAAGAGACAGAATGACTCATCCAGTTAACAGCAGCAAGTGTCTGTCATCACCTACCTAGTACAGGCACAATGAGCAGAAGGACAGAGTATCCATGGTGGTCAACAGCATGAGCTGGCATACACTAAAGATGATATTACAACTGTAGCTCCCAGATGTCCAATGTGCCAGCATTAAAGACTATTGCTGAGTCACTGATATGGCGCTATCCCTCCCTTGAGGAGACCAACAATCCTCTTAGTGGTAACCTAAATACATTGAATATTGATTCATCTCGACTGGACAAATGTTTGCCTTTCCTATCTACAGAGCCTGAAGCAAAGGCTTATTGAGTGTTTGATTTACTGATATTGAACATCACCTAATGCGGCATCAGACTGACCCACTTTAAAGCAATGAAGGCGCAGCAGCAGGTAACTGGTTCCAATTATACACTATACCACCCAGAAGCGGCCAGTCTGATGGAGTGCTGTAACAATCTATTAAAGGCACAGCAGAGGCACCAGTTTAGAGATGTTACCCTGTGAGAGTAGGGTGGTACCATATTCCCGGACCCAGTGAATATTCTAAATTAATGACCACTACATGGTGTCCCAGATAAGTAGAATATATATGTCCTAGGACCAAGATGAGAAAATGGGTGTGTGTGAACTTGCTTACTGACACTTCTAGTGACCAATTTGTAGAATCTGTGTCTCCTCAAATGACAATTTTGAGCTCTGCAGGTTTAGGAGACTTGGCTCCAAGATTTAAATGCATCTACCAGGACACAGAGCAAAATTCTCATTTAAATTTCAAGCTATGGTTGCTACCCTTTTACTTTTGGCTCTTTCTGCCTAGAGATCAGCAGGCAAGGAAAGGAGTCACCATCATGGCAGGGGAATTGACCCTGATTATCGAGGGGGGAGTAGGGATGCCATTACTGAGTGAGAGCAGGGAATAATATGTTTCTACCCGAGTGATTCATCTGGCTTTCTCTTGGAATTCTTTTTCCTAATTTTGAAAGTAAATGGACAAATGGAGCATATTCAGCCTCAGCAAAATATGGTGAGCAGAAGCCCAGATCCCTCATGAATGAGAGTTTGAGTCAACCCATGAGGAAGTCAGCTAGAGCAGCAGAGGCGCAGCTGAGGGATATCTAAAATGAATAGTAAAGGAGGATGAATATCAGTTGTGGCCTCAAGACTAGCTCCTGTGGTGGAGGCTGAGGTTTGTGTAGCTAACCTCCATCTTGTAACTTTCCTCCCACAAAAGTGGCCTGCTAAAATACAGAAGAAGCTACTTCTCCAACTTAAATGAAGTAAATAGATCCATGTGACACAAAGGTGGACTGCAATGGGCACTGCGGTGTGTTTCTCAGAGATGTGTGATCCTCGTGAGAATTACATGTAGAAAGTACTGTTATCATCATCAAATTACAGATAACGAAAATGAGGTGCAGAGAGATTGCCGATTGCCAAGGTCACACAGCCAGGAAGGGATGGTTTTCAAACTCAGAGACTCGCTCCAAAGTGTAAACTCCTAACGCTGCATCAACTCATTCGACAAGCATAGAGTAGGAAGCTATGAACCCTCTACTCCTTTGGAAACACATTATATTAAAAATTTTTTAAAATGTGTTTGCTCAAGCCATAATTAACTACATTTGGTTCCAAATTATTTCTTGTCTCTCTGGCCTCTGGCTTCACTGCCTAGATTCTAGGCCCCAGAATAGTATCCACCACCCCCTTTCCCATCCTCACCTGACTATCTACTAACCTTACTCCTTTGAGACAGTCAGCTTAGATGTCCCCTTCTCCAAAGAACCTTCCTTAAGTTCCAAATACTGGACTAGGTGGTCTTCCTATATGCTCCCAGAGGACACTGTGGTTACACCTGTCAGAGCACTGATCACACCTATTTTCATTGCCTATGACTTGTCTGTCTTCCACATTAGACTCTAAAGTCCTTAATACTTGAGACTGCGCCATGTGTAACTTTGGTTTCCCCACGATCTATCATACTTCCTTGTTTATAAGGGTAACGTGCTAAATGTCTGTTGATTTCTTAGAACGATATACTTTTTTTAGCCCTTATAAATCTAATTAAATAGCACTATGTTTAGATTCTTACTAGGTGCCTTTCCACACTAGAGCATAAACTCCATGAAGGTAGGAACAATGAGTTGTCTTCATCCCCTAGCACAGTTCCTGACCCATAGCCAGCACCCCATCAATAGTTTTTAACTAAATAGAAGCAAGTAAAAGAGTAAGGAATGATTCACAAAAGCATATTCTCAGTAATTTCTTGGAAGACAGCAGGTACAAATCAATGTACACTTATTGCTTTAGATCTAATATGTGAAAAGGAAAGACACACCAATAGAAATATGTAGGAAAAACATAAGGAAAAGTTGTGATCAGGGCTCATTTTTGCATAAAATACCTAAAAATACTTTTGCATAAAGTGAAAAATGTAAATGGAATGTACAACAGATGGCTCAAAAAATTCTTCATTCAGCACATAAATATATCTTAATATAGTTACCTTAATGTATTCAATAATAGTGTTGTTATTCACTTATGGGGATGAGGGGAACTAATTTTAAAAGATACATGTGCAAAGTGTATTTTTCCATATGCTATTTATCCAAACACTCTATAGTAGATCAAACAGGCAAAATCCAAGAAACAAAAGTAAAACTGAGTTTAGCAATTTTATAGGTAATATTATCAACATAGGTTCATACCTGGCTTATTCAGGTTTTAAGCAGTAAGGCATTTTATCTCAATTATGTTGCAAAACAAATAAAAATTTGTCCTTTGATAGAATAATATGACAAATACCATGTAAAAATAATTGAATCAACTGATTATGTTTTTCTACTTACTATTAAACAATCATTTCACTCACTTGAAAAACAACAGAAATGGAAACATATATGCATGACATTTAAAGTTTGTTTGATATTATCTAGACATAGCCTATGTCTGTGAAAAAAAATTATTCTCCTTTCTAGCATTGTTCTTATGACCCTACCAAGATCAGAGGTTGAATATGGTGAATACACTGATGGAACATTCTCTTACACCCAAAGATGAAGAACTGTGGTGAGAAGACCATGACAATATATATAAGGCTACACCAGAATATAGTCGAAGTTTACATCTGCTCTGACAGCACTAGACAGAGAACAAAATTTATCTGTGAGTAGTACTTCACACAGTTCCAGCCACGTAGTTGCTTAAGAAATTCTTTAACTTGATTTGCTTGACTACCTAGGGATAAATGGATATATATCTGATTGATTTTTTAAACTAAAAGAACATGGTTTTGTTAGTTCCAAAAAGCATTTATTTTTATGTGTGTGTGCTCTTAAGTGCCTCTAGTGTGGTCCTCACATTGTCATTGTTGCTAAAGTTGTCCTATCTCTCTTCCAACTTCAGTGGAAGCCACTTGCTCTATGTTGAGCGTTGCCTTTCTCCTTCAAGTTTCTGAGTACTCTTAAGTGGGTTGCAGTTTTTTCTTTGCCAGCTAATGGATTTGCATTCTTTTGTTACCCATATGAGTCAGCTTAGGGGGTCTCTCAAGCTGCACTACACAAGCAAGTGGTCAAAGACAGAGCAGTTGCTGCTTCTGTGATCTGCCTATGAATACACATGAGAAACCACTCTGTCTCAGCTGAGGGTCTGGAAGAAAACATCCTATTCTCAGGCCTCTCCAGGCCCAAATAGCAGCCCTCTCCTAATCACAGAAACCAAAATCCATTTGCCTCACCAGTGCAGATTACCTACAGGTTTACTTGGGTAAAAATATTGGGAAGCTCTTTCCAAGAATACCAAAGTAAGCCAAAGAATTTGTAGGTTCATCACTTACTGGAGGAGAGTCATAGGCCTCAGCAAAATAAAGCTCCTCAGGGAATCCAGCCCTAAATTTCATTTTAGCCCTCATGAAGAAGCAAGCCTACTGTTCTGCTGCTTTCCCCTGAGTCTCCAGAGCATCAAGAAAAATAAGAAACTAAATTGCCTCTCTTTCTCTCTCTCTCGATCTCATCTGAAAAAGAAAATCATATAAGAGGCTCAGAGGACAGATACAGTATACTGAGCACATGAATAATAAAATTCCCAAAAGGAAATAAAGGAATAAATGGAGGAGGAGTAATGATTAAACGTAAAAAAGATTATTCCAAGTTGAAGTAAGACTTGAGATTAGATTGAAAAATTTAACTGAATAACAGATAGGATTCATGAGGAGAAAATAAATGTAGATATATCCCGGTGAAATTTCTGAATTCAAAGATGAAGAAAAAATATTGCAAGCTTACCAAAGCAAAGAATAGTCTACTTACAGAGGAAATGAAATCAGGCCATTACAGGACTTCTCGTCTGCAAACTGAGACTAGAAACTAGAGCACAGAGGAATAATCCACAAACCACTGGGAGAAAAAGTTTATAATTAAAGACCACTACACCCGATTATATTCATCCGTAAAGGCAAAAGAAAAATATATATATATATTTTTTTTTTAAAGATTTTTACTATTTCCTTTTTCTCCCCAAAGCCCCCCGGTACATAGTTGTATATTCTTCGTTGTGGGTTCTTCTAGTTGTGGCATGTGGGACGCTGCCTCAGCGTGGTCTGATGAGCAGTGCCATGTCCGCGCCCAGGATTCGAACCAACGAAACACTGGGCTGCCTGCAGCGGAGCGCGCGAACTTAACCACTCGGCCACGGGGCCAGCCCCCCAAAAGAAAAATATTTTTAAAACACATGAGAGGCCGACCCGGTGGTCGCGTTCTGCTTCTCGGCGGCCTGGAGTTCGCTGGTTTGGATCCCGGGTGCGGACATGGCACTGCTTGGCACGCCATGCTGTGGTAGGCGTCCCACATATAAAGTAGAGGAAGATGGGCACGGATGTTAGCTCAGGGCCAGTCTTCCCCAGCAAAAAGAGGAGGATTGGCAGCAGATGTTAGCTCAGGGCTAGTCTTCCTCAAAATAAATAAATAAATAAAAACACATGAGCATTCATATATCATTAACAACATGTATCTTAAGCTAAGAAAATATGTCAGAAAGTGTTCTGACCAAAAGGCAATTTGGTTAGAACAGAGAAATCAGGAGAAGGGGAAGAACAATTTAAAGAAACATTAGTGATAAATTGATTTTGTAAGGTATTCAGAATTTAGATGAATTCTTTTTGTGTAATTGAGAATTTATAGTATACAAGTTAAATAGTATTCTTGAAAGAGAAAGGAAACATGTTAAGGAAAATATAATAATAGCCTAGAACTAACTTTTTAAAACTATCTTAGAAATGCCCTAAGGTTGTATGAAGATTAGTAAAATGTCTCAACTGAGAAGGAAATATTTCTAAACATTTAAGTTCCATCTGGGAAGGACGAATGGGCAAGTAATGCATTTTAGTGGGATGCTGATTTATTATTTCACTTTGATATTGTGTATATGTGCGTGTTTGAAAATCACTTTTAAGAATGGAAAGGTAACCACCGGCAGAATTAAAAAGGAGAGCAAATGTCAAATTTACAAAGCAGAAGTAATGAACAAAATCTTGCTAATTCAACAAAAATAGGAACAGAGGGAAACAACAAAACAAAATACTGTCAAATGTAAAATAAGATTGAAAGAAGAAAACCAAATATATCAGCTATTTCATTAAATGTGAAATGCCCAAACTTCATATTTTAAAATAAAAAAGTCAGATGGAGTTAAAAGCAACATCAAAACATATGACATTTTCAAGAAACGTCTAAAACAAAGTGAAGAAAAGTTTAAAATAAAGGAATGGACTATTACATTACAAGCAAATGTAAATGAAAAGACAGCAGGGTTACCATTATTATCATAAAATGTTGATTCCATGGTCAAACAGCATTAAACAGAAAAAAATGGACATTAACTTTATATATGTAAAGTATAAGCTAAAGAGAAAAAGATCAAATCAAGAAATAAACAAGAATATAAGGGTTTCAGAAGACATGCAACAAGCTCAATTATATAAAATATTTTATCCTACAAACAGAAAATATATATTTTTCCTCTAATCCTGGAATATTTACACAAATTATGTGTTTGTCCATTAAAAAGGTTAATAAATGCAGCAAAGTAAATCTTTTAGAAAGTACATTCTTTAATCATAAAACTACATTTAAAATTAATAAAAATAATATCTCAAGCTACATAAAAATTAATAAACACATTCCCAATAACCCCTGATCAGTGAGTAAATGAAAACAAAAATTAGAAATTATCTGTAAATTAATGAAAAAGGTCATTATCACAACCTATGAGACACAGCTAAAATTTAGAAATTTACATACTGTCTTAAAACTTCAGACTGAAAATAAGTTAACTAAATATTAATGTAAGACATTATAAAAAGAATTTCAAGGGCTGGTCCCATGATATAGTGGTTAAGTCTAGCACGCTCCAGTTCAGTGACCCAGGTTCACAAGTTCAGATCCTGGGCGCGGACCCGCACTGCTTGTCAAGCCATGCTGTGGTGGCGACCCACATACAAACTAGAGGAAGACTAGCACAGATGTTAGCTCAGTGTTAATCTTCCTCAAGCAAAAAAAAAAAAAAAAATGAAGAGGAAGATTGGCAACAGACGTGAGCTCAGAGAAAATCTTCCTCACCAAAAAAATAAATTAAAAAAATAAAAGCAATTTCAACAAAAAACAAATGAAACTGGAACAATAGACATAAAGATATATTTAACTAAATAATCAGAAAAATAGTAGAATGGATAAATAATATTAAAAACTTGTGCTTTTAATTAAAACTTTGAAAAACTTAGTCTTTCAATATTAGAAATAAAAAAAGAATAAACCAGGTGTAATAACTGTAGATATAAAAAACGATATAAGTAGTAAGGGAATATTACTGATGATTTCACAGCAAAAAATTAATTACCAAAATTTACACAAGAAGAAATAGAAAAAACAACAGAGTTAACCATAGGTATTGTTAGAAAGGTAATGAAAGTTCTATCAATTAAAGGCACCAGGAATTTTCTTCTGGCTTTGACAAAATAGCAAAACTTTGAGAAGAAATAAATAAATTCCCATAATAGTAGGATAACTTATCTATCTTAGTAACTGATAGAACAGGTAGGGACAAATGACTAAGTATATAAACAATTTGAAGAACACAAATAACAATTTTGACCTAATTGACAAATACAGAACACTGCTTTCAGCAAAAACATATTCTACATTCTTTTCAAGCACATATGGAATATTTATCATAATTGAAAATATATTTGGCAATAAAGCACATCTCCACGAGTTTGAAAAGACTGAAGTCATACAGTGTCTGCTTTCTGAGCACAGTAAAATTAAGCTAGACGTCAATTGTGTTATTTAAATAAAATTTTAAAATGTGTATCTTTGAAATTGAAAACGTACTTCCATTAATTCACAAGTCTAAGAATTCATAATATATCTTAGAAAATATTTTCAAGCAAAAGAAAATGTATTATTTAAATGTTGTGAGATGCAGCAAAACTCTGCTTAGAGGGAGATGCATAGCTTTAAATGACTATATAAGGAGAGAAGAAACACTAATATTCAACGATCTAGCTCATGGAGTTAGAAAAGAACAGCAAGTTAAATCCTTCAAGAAAATGGAAAGAGGAATTGATAATGATATGATTAGAAATCAATGAAATAGTAAACAAACATTAAATAGAGAAAATCAAAGAAGACAGACTTTAGTTGTTTGAATATATGAATAAAACTGATAAACTCCTAGAAAGCCAGATCAAGGGGAAAAAAGGGAAGACGGGAGATGGTATAATTTATTAAATCATGAAAGAAAAGAGGGCAGCATTACCAACCCTTCAAACATCGAAAAGATAATAAGAGGACGCTATGAAAAAGGTTTTGAAAAAAGTTTGAAAATTGAATGATACAGAAAAAAATCATTGAAAAACAACTTATTAAAGCTGACCTAAGATAAAGTAGAACATCTGAATGGTCTTATATCTATTAAAGAAATGAAATCCTTAATTAAAATCTTTCTACAAAGGATGTTTAAGACTCAGATGCTTTCATTGGCAAATTTTTCCAAATGTTTAATGAAGAAATAACTCTAATATTATGTGCAATTCTAGAAAAAAGAAAAAGGAACATTTTCCAATTGTTTTATGAGCCAGATAACCTTGACTGAAAATCTGACAAGAACATTTGAAGGGAGACATGGGAATAAGAAGTCAATTTATCTCCTAAACTTAAAGACAAAATTCCTAAAAAATAGATTATTAAATAAAATACAGAAATATAAATAGGTTAACACTCAAATGTCTAAGTGTGGATTATTCAAGGAATATAATGTTAGTTTAATAAAAAGATGAATCAATGTAATTCTATATATTAAGAGGATAAAGGTGAAAAAAACAGAAGTATTTGATTAAGTCAATACTTGTTTTGATTTCTCAATCTGATAAAGGACATCTACCTAAAATCTATAGCAAGGATGATACTTAATAGTAAAATATTGAAAGCACTCTACCTTTGACCAGGTATGAGACAAAAATATTGGTATCACCATATCTAGTCAATATTATACTGGAGATTCTAGCTAGTCTTAGAATTGGAGGGGTCGGCCCAGTGGCGTAGTGGTTAAGTTCATGTGCTCTGCTTCAGCAGCCCAGGGTTTGCAGGTTCAGATCCCAGGTGTGGACCTACACAACGCTCATCAAGCCATGCTGTGGTGGCATCCCACGTACAAAATAGAGGAAGATTGGCACAGATGTTAGCTCAGGGGCAATCTTCCTCAAGCAAAAAGAGGAAGATTGGCAACAGATGTTAGCTCAGGGCCAATCTTCCTCACCAAAAAAAAAAAAAAAAAAAAAGAATTCGAAAGGCTGAAATAAAATCATCATTATTCATAGTCAATATGATTGCTTATGAAAAAAATCCCAAAAAAGTTACAGATAAAGTATTAAAACTAATAATTAATTTTTACATTTATGGATAAAAGTTTGATAAACAACCACCAATTTGTGTGTGTGTGTGTGTGTGTGTGTGTGTGTGTGTGTGTGAGGAAGATTGGCCCTGAGCTAACATCTGTGCCAGTCTTCCTGTTTTTGCTGAGGAAGATTGTCACTGAGGTAACATCCATGCCAATCTCCCTCCATTTTGTATGTTGGATATTGCCACAGTGTGGCTTGAAGTGTGGTGTGTATGTCGGTGCCCAGGATCTGAACCCACAAACCCTGGGCCACTGAAGTGGAGTGTGCAAACTTAACCACTACAGCACCAGGCCAGCCTCCAATTATATTTCTATATTATATTTTTATTCCCTAGCAAGCAAAAAATATAAAATCAAATTTAACAACAATATATTTACAGTTGCATAAAATAAAAAACACCTAGAAAAATATTGAACAAAAGATGTGCAAGAGCCCTACACAAAAAAACTGCAAAAACAAAATCATTGAAACAAAGAAGACCTAAATGTTTACAGGGATTTGCCATGTTTATGCATTAGAATATTCGATATTTAAAATATGCCAGTCCTTCTCAAATGGATACACATAGTCAGTGAAGTCCCATTCAAAATCCCACCACATATTTTTATGTAAAATGACAAGCTAATTCAAACATTTATATGGAAATACAAAAAATGGCCAAGAATAGCCAATACTATCTTGAAAAGAACAAATCTGGGCAACTTAAACTACATAATACAGACCTGGCTGGAAGATCTGGGCGGCCTTCCCACAGGACCTACTATAAACAGCATACTAAATGGCGAAATGCTAGCATTTTCATTAAAAGAAGAACGAGACAGGAATGTTTATCACCACCATTATTCAACAGTATTTTAGAACTTGTAGCTAATGTAATAAGGTCATAAAATATAAACCCTTGATAAGTAACAGAAAACAAAAGTAATATTTCTGTTTGGAAATTATATGATTATATACTCTAAAAAAAGGATGTAACTGAGGCCAGCCTGGTGGCAGAGTGGTTAAGTCCACACGCTCTGCTTCAGCGGCCCAGGGTTCCCAGTTTTGAATCTCGGGCTCGGACCTATGCACCGCTTATCAAGCCATGCTGCAGCAGGTGTCCCACATATAAAGTAGAGGAAGATGGGCATAGATGTTAGCTCAAGGCTTATCTTCCTCAGCAAAAAGGGGAGGATTGGCAGTGGGTGTTAGTTCAGGGCTAATCTTCCTCAAAAAAGAAAAGAAAAGAAAAAAAAAGGATGTAACTTTAGGGAAAAAGCTATTAGAATTAATAAGATAAATTTCATAGGTTAATGTATAAAAGATAAATACATAAAAATCAATAGCTTTCTTCATGCTATCAATTATCAACTAAAATGATGTTGGCAATACTCCCTTTACAAATATGACTAAAGTTATAAACACATAGGAATGTATTTCATGGAAAATCAAAAGTACATTTAAAATTTATTTAAAAGTTTAAAAGAACATAAAATAAGGCCTAAAATATGGGGATATATATGTTCATGGATGGGAAGATTTGATAGCACAAAATGTCAGCCCTTACAAATTTGTTTTATATATTTATTACGATTTCTAATCAAAATCTCAATGGTTACTTTTTGTCTTATTTTTTAAAATTAAATTGAGCTGATTTAAGTTGTTATGGAAGAATAAATTGGAATGGTCAAGGAAAGTATGTAACTATATATATAATTGTTTACTTTGAATTGATGTGTAAATACATAGATGATATATAATTTAGATAGAGCTACCTATGTTATATGTGTGTGTATATATATATGTATACATACATACCCACACACGCAAACACACACATAGATACACACAAAAAACCCTTCATAATTGAATAAATATAGTATCAACACAGAACTAGAGAAATAGATCAACAGATCCTTGGAGGAAAATACATTGACCTAAAATAGATGTAGGCATCTATGGGAAATTAAATTTGAGCACAGCACTATTTCCATTTAGTGAGAAAAGAATAGTTTATTTAATTAATGGAATTAGCATGATTGGCCAGCCCTTTTGAATAAAAATTAAATAGACCTCCTTCTGGGTAATAGAATTAATAAATAAATTCCAGAAAAAATTTATGGGTATGAGTGTGTGTGTTAAACAAAATCTAAGTAAATTTTTTCAGAATCTTGGAGTAGGGGAGATCTTCCCAAGCAGGTCAGGAAAATCAGAAGACATAAAGAGAAGAAAAATATATTTTATTTCATAATAAAAAATAATAAAGGCAAAAGATATAAAGAACAGAACAAATAAAAAAGATATATTCATACTCAATCTTGCAGTGCATATAATTTACAAAGGATCAACCTCCCTAATATATAAAGTTCCTATATGTTATTAAGAAAAAGAAACAAGGCAAATATAAAAGTGGGCTAAGACTATGCATTCATGGAAGAAAAAATATTATATATATATATATAGTTCATATATATATGAAAATATAGAGTAACTTACCAACAGTCAGGGAAATGCAAATTAAAACAACCAGGAGAACCATGTTTTATTCATCAGATTGGCAAATGTAAGAAACAATGGCATTTATTCTGGCAGAGATATGGGGAAATAATTATACTTACATATTGCTTTTGGATATCAATTACTATGATATTTTTGAAAAGGATCCTGGCAATATCACGCACTGTGCATACATTTGACCCTACAGAAATAAAAGCACAAGCATGTAAATATATGTGTATAAAAATGTTTATTTTTGCATTGTATTTAATGCTAAAAAAACTAGGAAATCAATTTAACTGTCCATTAACACGAGTCATTAGATTGTGGAACATTCATATTATTAAAAAGAATGTCTTAGATCTATATCTAATGTTCTGGAGGGGTGTCCATAATATATTGTTAACTGAGAAAAGCAAGCTACAGAGAAATGTATACATTATGATTATGTTTTTTAAAATAGACAACCACAAAACGTCATATAAATATTACTGCATATGTCCATGCTTATAGGAACATGGAGAAATGTGTGGAGAGAGAATGAGAAAAATTATTGGCATAGTTTTTATATATCTTTGCATTTTTTCACTAGTTACAATGAGTACATATTACGCTTGTGCTTAATATATTAATAAAGGGGAAAAACCTAGAAGCCATTGCCCTGTGTGACAGACTGCACTGCCAGTTTTGAGCTCTTGCTGCAGTGAGATTTATTGAGTGACGGAGCAGCCTGTCTAAAATGTTTATATTCGAAAGTAATATTGCAGCACTTTACCTCCAGTTACTCTGAGTGTTGATATTTCATTAGAAATTACCACAGGAAACTTACAAAACTCCAAAAATATATAAATTTCCAGTGCATGGAAATACAGCAGTGGTGCTATTTCTAGGAGAAATTTTCTAATTGTTTCTTTACCGGTATAGTTGCAAATAAGTTCAACCAACTAATTTCAATGCCTAAAAATTGCAGAGTTAACTTAAGTACTTAGATTTGCAACAAAAAAATTAGTTTACTTCTTATCAGTAAATACCTGTTTTCTGGTTTAGAAACAGAATCTCAGTAATTCATAGGCCTTACAAATAATATCCCACACACAAATTATGCATAATACAATCAAATTACTTTGATATTAAGTAATATAAGCAGTGATAATTATGTTTCTTGAGTATTGGAAATCGCTTTAAATAAGACAATTGCTTCAGTCTTTATAGTAGCTCAGAAACTTCATGGGCATATGGAATAGCTGTATTGGTGTCAAAGACGTTAATGAACTCAAGTCAACAATTCAAAACTTTGAGTGATCTGCACAAAGAAACCATTGTGGTCTTTTTGAGTATATGATATGAATATGAGCAAATGACCAATCTGACCTCACATGACAATCTGTATAACAATATGAAATGCTACACACACAAACCAAACATAAGTTTGCATCAATAACTCACATATTAGGAAGCTAACAGGGTTTTTTTTTAATTGAAGTAACATTGGTTTATAACATTACGTAAATTTCAGGTGTAGATCATTACATTTTGACTTCTGTTAGGTTTTGACACAATACTTAATACCTAAAGCTAAGAGGCATGATCAAGTTATGATTCATTACCTCTGGAAAAGCCTTATTTTATTTACTATTATGTCTTTTGGTGAGGAAGATTGGCCCTGAGCTAACATCTGTTACCAATCCTCCTCTTTTTGCTTGAGGAATATTGTTGCTGAGCTAACATCGGTACCAACCTTCCTCCATTTTGTATGTGGGACGCCACAGCAGCATGGCTTGATGAACAGTGTGTAGGTCTGCACCCAGGATCCGAACCTGTGAACACCTGGCCGCTGAAGTGGAACACACGAACCCAACCACTCTGCCACGGGGTCAGCCCCAGAAAAGCTTCATTTTAAAGGACCACTCTGCTTTAGATGGTAAATGTAAAACTTTCCTTGGATTTTAATATTGTAATCACAGAAGCCCTGTAATAGATTTCATAAAATCAATATAATTTTATTTGTGATTATATACTATTGAAAACTGATGCAAATTTTAATTGTGGTCATATCAATAATTACTCTACTTTTTCCTCTCCATTCATTCAAATAAGATCATTATGGAGCCTCATCATTATAACTGAGCTTTAAAAGGTCCACAACTCCTAATTCCTCAAAACTCATTCAATTATATCATCCACTTAACAAATAGTTATTGAGCTCCAAATATGCACCAGGTGGTACTTAGCCATTGATGGAAATAAAAGCGTCTGCTTCCTTGTGAATCTTATTACTTCTTCTGAAGATGAAGAGGCTCCCCTGGAAATCTACCAGAGCTACAAAGACAACAAGCATCAAAATATATATAAACCTATCAAAACAGTGGATATAATCCATAAGGAATTCATGCCTTGACATTTAATTAGCATTCCAGTGATCCCATGTGACCTTGAACTAAATACCTTCTTTCCATCCGGTCACATCGATTCAAAAACTACAACTCCCAAGGCTTCGCAGGAAAGACCTCTTTTCTAAACTGTACTATTCAAACAATTCATAGACCAGTGGGTCTCTGGCTACTCTTCATCACGGTCAGACTGACTAACTGGATCAAAGGGAAGCTCCAAAGACAGAAGGGGTATGAACAAAGGTCTGCTGTGTGACCCCACAAATTGGAGTACAAAATTAGAAATTGCCAAATTTCCTGTACGAATCACAAGAAGCCAATCTCTTTTAGCCTTTACACATCAAACCATTTGCTCATCTAGTAAATAGGCTCAGATATCAACCTACCATTTGTTGCCTGTCTCAAGAATTCAGTGTCAGTGTGATATATAACATGCCAGAATTCAACAGAAAGACTTTTATCCATGTCTCATAAAATTTTCTTTGAACCATGAAGAATATACAGGTATCAAGACGCATGTGCAATCTAAGTTACAAGTACAATTACATCTGTACACCGGCAAATCGAAAAGCATGAAATCATCTTTGTCCATCTCTGCCCCCTCCTAAATAGAGGTCATTAAGTTAACCCAATTGTAAACTCCAACAGCATTGTAATGGGGATATGAAAGAATGCTGTGCCTTCAATTCCTGCAGGATGTCAAGCGTGCCATGGTAAGACTTGGAATTCTCCTGTGTACATTCAAACAGAGAAATCTACGTAAAGAGAAAGGAAGATTTACATATTTAGAAGGGCTCAAAAGGAGATTCAAATCATAGGGCTGACTGCAACTGGCCCCTTTGATTATGAATAAGGAACCATTGAAATAAGACACCATCTATGCCAACTCCTGTCATAAGACCTTCACCAGGGCACAGATGAACAACTTTTCAGGCCAGGCTCATTATTTAAGGACCAGCATGCGGCCACTCGCCATATAACAAAGGCATGAGAACTGTAAAACCTTGCAAGTTTGAAATTCATTGCTAAGCAAGGACCCTGAAACATGAACTTGATCTAGATGACTAATGACTAAATGATCATTGTATTGTGATGAGGTTAATATTTTATAATTCTATATGTTTACCAGTGGTGGCATTTTAAATTGGCTTGGTTTCCTAATTGGAGAATGTTTTTGAAGCACTAACTAGATTTATAGAAAATAGGAACGATTTTCAAAACAAGTTGCACCTACATCTGTTGTGCCTGCAGCAATATAAGTACAATGGACGTGGGTTTGGCATCAGTGACCACTGCTGGGTGCCAGGCCTAGCCATGCACACCTGCATCTCAGCAGTTACGGGCACTATCTTTGTCAAATATTTGGCCCAATAAATCTCTGAAAAGCAAAAATGGTAACTGTTTGGGGTAATATTCAACATCTGAATTGCGAACACAGGACGATTCAAAACAGAATTGTTGAAAATGAGAAAGGTTCAGCGATTCACATGAAAGGCTCAATTACTTTTCAATGCATAGACCTTACTTTTCAGGATGAAATTTTGGCGTTTTCTTTTGATTTGAAATAACATGGCTGGTCCTTTACTGATGAAAGCTTAAATCATATCAAGATGAGAGAATGGAAAATTGCTATTTTTTAAGTTCAAACTTCACGTTGCCTTCCCGGGGAAGACTACATTTTGTTGAGAATGGTGATATTAGAAAATTCCTTTAAAGTTTCCTTTTTCTTTTCCAAAAGAGGGCCTCTCTTACTTTCATGTAAGCAACCTAATCATAAATTATGATCAGAAAACCCAGAACACCAAATAAAATCCACTGGAAAATCGTTCAATTGTACAATCAAATATGAATGTGTATGGGGTTTTAAAATCAGTTTGCTATTCCAACTACCCTATGCTCTGACAACAAGCATTTTACATTATTATGTTTTCCCTTAGACACCCTATGATGCAAGCAGAATACTAACCCAAAAATGTTTTTTGTTTGGTGCTTTCCAGTTGAGAAAATTAAGAAAATAACTCCTACTGTCTCTTTCCCACAGCCCGGTTTTGCCGATGCCATCAGCAAAATCTTTAAAATAATAATTCAAATTTCAAATACTTCAAACCACTAAGCATATCTTGGTTCTATTATTTTCTAATTACGGATGTTGCAAGTGAAAGACAATTGCAAAAATGACCCTTAGGTTTAGATTGAATACAGTATTTCCCAGGAGATTGGATAGATTTTAATGCTTCAAGGGAACTGATGACTCCTCTGTAATGAAAAGGAGAAACTGATCAATACTAAGAGGGACGTCCTTCAACTTCCACCTTAAATTGGCAACAAGCACTTCCAAAGGCTGCCTGAAGACCATGACTAGGATGACTAGAGTAGTTTGAATTTCCCAGTCTGTAACGCAAGCCCACCTACTCTTTCAAAGTGTCACCCTGATGAGTATTGCTGCCAAAAATGTTTTCTTGACTCCTGCAGAATATTGCACATGATCCTCAGCAGAGGAACATTCTGATTTGGAACCTCAGCCTGCATTTCCCTTAGGAGTAACGAGAAAAAAAAAATGTGTTCGTGTGCTCCTACGTGCTTGCTTCCCTCATGATGCTCAGCAAAGGAATAGCTTGATTAAAATAATATTATCTCCAAAACACTCCTTATAATTGAATGATGCTAAAAGGCTGGGGTGCACTCTTTAATGATCCCAACAAAAATCACATGAGAAATGTCTCCTTCTTTGGTATTCTGGATTCCCCAACACCCAAGATATTAACCATTATTAGTGCAAAAGAAAATAACAATTACTATAAACATACAGCTTATAAACACATGCTGCTCCATAATTTTTTCAAAGCCTATTCACAGTGTTAGGTGGATTTTCCTGTGCACTTATACTATTGTCCTCATTTTATGGAAAGAAGGCAGATTGTCATAGTAGAAAAAATATGCATTTTGTAGTCAATCAGGCCAGAATTCTTATCTCAGATTTATTGCTGACTAACTGGATCATCTTGAGGATCGGATAATTTAGGCAAATTATTTGGTCTCTCTGAGACTCTTTTTTCCCATCTGTGAAACAAGATTGTTATGTGATAAATCAATTCGTGGAAGCAATGATAATAATAACTACACGAATTGCATGACTCCTCTGTGCCATGCCTAGATGCTTTATCTATTTGGGAGATGATATATTAGTTAAGAGAATAACATATGGAGTCAGATTTGAGTTCAACTCCTAATTCCACCACCTGCTAGCTGTGTTATACTGGGAAGATTACTTAACCTTTCTGAGCTGCAGTTTCCTCAGCAACACTATGGGAATACAAAGGTCTATCTCACAGGGCGGTGGTTTTTATGATCAAATGAGATTTTAACATTTTAACCCTTCACCTCCCTCGCTATTACTCTCTAGTCCTCCAACTTGCCTCTCTCTTTTCTCCATGGCATTTATCACCATTTGGCATTATATTGCGTATTTTCTTATTTATTCATTTTATGTTATGTTTTCCCACTAGTATATAAGCTCCATGAGGAAAGGGATTTGTTTTATATCACAATATCCCTAAGATCAGGTTTGGTCACCTTGAAGGTGCTAAAATATTTATCAAATTAATGAGTGAATGTCAAGGGTTTGGAACCAATATATTAAAAAAATAAAGATTCAATAACTGTTTTCTAGTTTAAGAAAATACGTAGAGAAGGTAAATGACTTGGCTAAGGAAGCACATCCGCTCAGTGGGATAAATTAGGACCCGGATTGCTTTACTTCTGGTCTTTCTTCATGCTACTCCAGTGGCTCTCCATGTGGGGTCCCTGGGCAGGTAGCATAGCATCACCTTGGAACTATATAAAATTCTCAGGCCCCAACCCAGACTTATTAAATCAGAAACATTCGGGATGGGGATGAGCAATCTTTGTTCTAACAAGCACTCTCGGTAATTCTGATGCATGCCAAAGCTTGAGAACCACTCTACTAAAAATCCCACCACTTCCTAACACCATGAGTGCTTTCTAATACCATACCTTCTTCCATGTCAAACTGGAAAAGTGATTATAATTAAATTTGGACCAAAGATTTATTACTTGTTATAAAGACTAGCTTATTCAACTTTAAGTTACATGGTTTTCTATTCGTTTCAAATAAAATAGCCCTAGTTTTATCTAACCCTCGGTTTCAGCAAACCCAGAGAGTAAATTGCTACAGGACTGTGCCCACATAGATCTGCCTTTGCAAGCTGATATGGCAGTCCTTTCACAAACCAAGATAAATACTATAGATCATGAGAATCAATTTATTCTTTGGATGCTACTTAATCAGATGTGCCATGTGTATCCAGTATTTTAAAATATCTTTTCATGCAAATAATTTGCAAAAGCTACCTTGATCTAGTTTCCCTGTACAATGATTGCCAGATTTTTTTTATAGTTTTTAAAACAGTTTGAGGATCTTAAAATGCCAAAAAGTGATGAAATAAACACATTCATTGATTTATTGTTGGCTCTGATTCTATGGGAGAAAAATAAAGATTTTACATCTGATTCTTCAATTCATTGATCAAACAGCAAAAATTGGTTGTGCTTACATTATTCTTGGAAAGATTGAATAGCAAAGAAAAAATACGGTAATATTCAGAGAGTGTTTTATTTTTGTGAAGATACTTTAAGCCTTCATTTATTAGACTTTTTCTCCTTTTTACTTCATAAATCTTGATCTTACATTGGCATTCTGGTGCATTGCAATAATTCAGTGATGAATCTTCCTTTCTTTTGAAATTAATAATACCACAATGTTGGTTAGCATAATTAGTTCTCATTTTACAGACAAAAAATGAAAATAATATTTTTGCTTATATAGTTAGGGCTTTCGGTAATGGAAAATTATAATTCTCGTAAGAATATCATTGCTCAACAGACAAAGTTTATTTATTCTTATTAGAACAATTTAATTTCATGTAAAGCCTGAATCAGCTTGTTCTTTGAGAAATATAAGGCAGATTATGAAAATTAAGTGAAAAAACTCAAAATAGTCATAGACTCAATCTAGAAATCAATGGGAGAAAATATCTGAATATCAATACCTCTTCATTTATGATAACTAAATATTGCAACAGAGTACGTTATAGATTTCTATGTTCATGCAACCTCAAATACCAATTTTGCATTTGTTACTTCTAGGTAACCCTGGCCTATTCTAAGTGAGGAAGATTTCCAAGGAAGATTCTAGTCTAAGCAACTTGTTAGCTTGAATGATTTTGTTAACACTAAGAATTTACCATTCCAGTTTTCTTGCATAAGTAAATTATTATCTTTGTATACTAATTCATAATAAATCTTAGTCCCTATAAACAAATGAAAATGTTTCTTCAACTTGGCTGGCAACAGAGCATAATATTTAGATTTAGTATATTTACCTCTCTGAGAACCTTATTTTAAATGATAAGCATCACTGAGAGGGGTAAGGCATTAGGCTGGAGTACTCACTCAGTAATGTCCTAATGAGCACTACTTTCTCAGCAAGCTAACAATGAAGTGAAAAAGATGAACTAGTGACGGCAGTAGGAGGACGTGTAAATTTAGACCACGAGTAGCTGTTTGTGATGAAATATCAAACAAGAGCGATGAGATTGCTGTAATGTTGAGAAAGTGAGGGCGGCCTGGGGGAAATGGGGCTTTGCACACTTCCCTACATGAGCCGCATCAGTCCCCAGGAGCCCGTTCTCACATAATGTGCAGATGGATAAGTGCCTAGGCTGACAGGAATTCTCACCTAAATGTCAGTGTGCCTTGGGAGCTCGGGAGAAATACCAGAGAGGAGTTGGAAATGAGTAACATTACCTCTGCCCTCAGACAAAGCTTTGTTTCCAGATGCAGAAGGGACAATGAGGCTCATCTCAGCAGTTGGCCAAACAAGATCACCTAAATGTCATCTGTTTTACACCTGATCGATGCTATCACTGTGACCTCTGCTTTGGGAAATGTTAAAGTAAAGCCCAATAAAAAGAAGCTAATCCAAATTTCAATCCTTGCGTTTTACCCTTTTAGTTATCTCAGATCAATAACCATTCACTGGCTACTGTGATTCTCAAATGGAAGAGGGAGCTGCACATTTTTCTTAATAATAGCTAGTGTTAAAATTTACCTACAAATGGTTTAGTGTGATTCAAAACATTAGAGCACCATGGAGCATCTCAGAATTCTGTTGTGTGTCTTTGTACACTATAATATTAAAAGTTGTGCATATTTTATAAGAACAGAGGTAAGTAACAGCACATACCAAGGTGTTTTTGTAAGGGAGAAATAAATACACATTTTTTTCTTTTTTTCCCCTGAGGAAGATTTGCTCTGAGCTAACATCTGCTGCCAATCCTCCTCTTTTTTTGCTTGAAGATGATCAGCCCTGAGCTAACATCTGTGCCAACCCTCCTCTATTTTCTTGTATGTGGGACACCTCCACAGAGTGGCTGGTGAGTGGAGTAGGTCCCCACCCAGGATCCGAACCCACAAACCTGGGCCGCTGAAGTGGAGTGGGCAGAACTTTAACCACTCGGCCACGGGGTCAGCCCCAAATTTTATTTTTTAATCTCTTTGTCCTATGACAAATGTAAAATTCCGGAAGTGATGAAATTGGTGTTCACATACCTATGGTGGCCTCTAATAGGTATTCAGTTGGGTTTCATTTAAGAAGTAAAGTCAGATGAGGTGGAAGAGAGAATATCTTGTCCTTTTCAGCCATTAAACACCTGATGCTATGTCTTTCCTAATTCTGTTACTATATTGCCAAATGGTTTGGGAAAACTACTTGCCAAACAAGAAGATATAAGTGACTCATTCTCTACTAAATAAGGAGGGGAAAGTATGACAGGAGAGTGATTGATAGCCAGATAGTTGTATATACACATGCTGTCTATTCAGAGAGTTACCTCTGAGGTCAAACTCAAAACGTTTGATGTATACTTACATTCCTAGTTAATTCAATGTGCAACTGTGTATATGGAGTTACTCATTTCTCTTAATTCTACATATTTGCATATAGTTCTTAAAGTAGCCAAAAACTAGCAGATCAGTATTTTTTATTTTCTTTTGCATGCCTCAAAATTCCAGAAGGGCTGTTTAGTCGTTGTCCAATGGAGCAGAGAAGATACATCAGTTTTCTTTTCTTATGGGGCTCTCCAATTATTTAGATATTCTCTAATAGTGGTGGGATGTGAGGTGTGATGGTATATGGTAGAGTGATGAGTTTCTTTGTCCATTTCATCTGAGAACAGGATGGTTTAAAAAGATTCAGCAAGAAGTATAAACTAATTATGGTTGGCAACTGAGTAAAATTATAATAAATGAGAGTGAATCTAACAAACAAAGATGTCAATAATGGAGAAGGTAGAATTAGAGGAAGATAATTCAGAGGGGTAGAATGATTAACGTTATTGGGTGATGACTGGCGTCATCAGTATGATGTGGTGGAGAAAGCACAGGCACTTTGAAGTGAAAGGGATCTGTGTTTGAATCCTGACTTTTTTCACTTTACTAGCTGTGTGACTTGGCAATATATATAACTTCTGCTGGCCCAGCTACAATGTGACAGGAATAATCTTGACCGTGGAAAGTTGTTGTGAGATTAGTGGTTGATGAATACAAAGTGGTTGATTCATAGGTGATTCTCACTAAATGGTAGCTATTAATAATGTTATTTGACGGATGGGACAAAATTTCCAAAAGGGTGAGCACTTACCGTAAATGATAGCTATCATTTTCTTGTTGTCATAAAAAACACGATCCTCAGGTTAAGTAGCATCAAAATTTAGGTTAACTAGTGAGATTATACTAATTAGACACAATTATTTTAATTCTCTGCTATTTTGTGTTAGAAAATGGATAGTTGTGGGGGAAAAAAAGCCCCACAGTGTTCTTGCCAATCTTTGGAGGGATAGGCTTATAATAATTTCAGGAGGGAATGTGATACAGTAAAAAGAACCTAGTGTTTGGACTTCAAGTATGTGTGTTTGAATTCACCATTTGAAGGCTTAATAAGTTGTTGAATCTCTGTAAGCCTCAAATACCTCATTTGAAAAGTAGGAAAAGAGTACTTGTCAGAAATAAATGAAATATCATAATAAAATACCCAGTACAATGCCTCATACATAATAGACTCATCATAACCATCAGTCTCTACCTTCACAATCCAACATCATCATATTTCTCCAAAACAACACTGTATGCCCAGGAACTATGTTTTAAATATAGACGATCTTAATGTACCTTGAAAATTGGAATGCCCATGTCCAAGAGAATTTCCTGAGACTAGTGCAGGAGATCTATTTAAGAATTCAACCAAAGCATCAGGATTGCTAACAAAGAGGGAAATAATATTACTTCTTTTATTTAGGGCATAGGAAACCCATCAAGTTATATTCTCATTTTTTGTTTTTCATATACAAGAAGAAAATGAAGCGGCGATGTTAAAAAATTGGATTCTAGATTTCAAATAGAGTAAATGTTAGCTGAAAGCTAAGTAAACCTTGACAGCTAGAATAAAAGAGGCTCAAAAAATGAAGAGGTTAAAGGAAGTAGTGTGGTATTTTGAAGAATTGAAGTTCATTTTCATGGCAAACAAAGAAGGAAGACTTTTTATAGAAGTAGAACTTTTGGAAAGACAGAGTTATCAAATTGAGTGCCACACAAGGAAGAGCCATGGGCACAGATCCTTTCCACTAGTGTCCTTCCGTTCTCACTATAGGTTCAAAACTGAACGTTTCTGGTTCTACATGTAAAGAGCTTGGAAGTGGCCACTCTGTCCTAACAGGTAAAAGCTGCACAGACTGAAAAGTCAACTGTTCCTGGATCTATAAGAGAGGGTAGGACACAGAGAAAACTGCTACCCCCAAGGTTGGAGAGGAAGACAGGCAAATACAGGGAGTCACAGCCTACCAGAGGAGAGACTCATGAGCAGAAACTGCCTCAGGAAAGTGTGCCAGGGTAGGAAAACCTGAACTGTAATTGATGAATTACTGTAGACTTACTATGGTTATTCCAATGAGTAAAATCTCCAGAGTAACCCTGTCATACGGAGGCCCCTGCATTTTGCAAGTTTTATATCCAGGAGCTAGGCCAAGTTCTCAGAATAAATATTAGAGAAAAATATACTCATGCTTCTGGCAACAGGAGGGGAAATAGAACCATTTTGAAACACCCCAGAGCACTCTATTCTTCATAAAAAGGCCAGCCATCAAGGAAAACTAGCTAACCTGAGCCTACCCTGCTGGGATATTATCAGAGCCTAAATGACCTGGTGGAACAGAAACACCCACACCGTCACTTTTAGCCTTCCACAAGGGGGAAGGGAAATACCCAGCTCCAGCCCACTCTAGCCATTCTGTTCAATCTGGCTGTCAAGAAAAATTATAAAAAGCGACAAAATACATTTTGAATAGACAGAGCAAGCATCAAAACCACATGGCAAGGAGGTTGGAATTATCAGACCAGGAACTTAAAACAACGATGATTAATATACTAAGGGGTCTCGTGAATAAAGTAGATAGTATGCAAGAACGGATGGTCAAAATAAGCAGGGAAATGGAAATCCTAAGAACACCCCCCAAAAATGCTACAAATCAAAAACACTAACAGAAATAAAGAATGTCACGAATAGGCATGTTAGTAGACTGGGAACAGCTGAGGAAAGAATCTCTGAGCTTGAGGATATCTCAATAGAAACTGCCAAAACTGAAAATCAAAGAGAAAAAAGACTGAAAAAAACACAACAGAATGTCCAGGGACTTTGGGACAGTTACTAAAGGTGTAACATATGCATAATCGGAATACCAGAAGGAGATGAAAGAGAGAAAAGAACATAAGAAATATTTGAAAAAAGAATGACTGAGAATTTCCCCAAATTAACATCAGACCCTAAACCACAGACACAGCAAACTCAGAGAATATCAAGCAGGATAAATGCAAAAACAAACAAACAAACAAAAAACCTTATACTTAGGCATAGCATTTTTAAATGACAGAAAAGAAAAGATAATTTTTAAAAATCTTGAGAGAAGCCAAAGCAAAAAAACACCTTACCCATAGAGGAATAAATGTAAGAATTAAATCTGATTTCTCCTCAGAAACCATGCAAGCAAGAAGAGAGTGGAGTGAAATACTTAAATTATTGAGGGAAAAAAATCAGCATAAAAGTCTCTGTGCTATAAAATAATCCTTCAAAAGTGAAGAAGAAATAGTCTTTCCCAGGGAAACAAAAATAAGAGGGTATTTGTTGCCAGTAGATCTGCCTTGCAAGAAATGTTAAAAGAAGTTCTTTAAAGAGAAGAAAAATAGCGTAGGTCAGTAACTCAGATCTAAATAAAGAAAGGAAGAGAAACAAAGAAGGAATAAGTGGAGACAGCCCTGACGGCCTAGCAGTTAAAGTTCAGTGTACTCTGCTTCGGCAGCCCTGGTTCGGTTCCTGGGTACAGAACCACATCACTTGCCTGTCAGTAGCCATGCAGTGGCGGTGGCTCACATAGAAGAACTAGAAGGACCTGCAACTAGAATATACAGCTATGTACTGGGAATTTGGGGAGAAAAAAAAAGAGGGAATAAGTGAAGGTAAAATAAAAATGTTTATATTTTCTTATTCTCATTTGATCTAAGAGATAAGAGATTGTTCAAAATAATAAAAGTAAGGTATGCTTATGTATATATCATACATATGCTTATCTAAGTTTATAAAGAAGTGAAATGAATGATACAAGGGACAGGAGGGAGGAAGGAGGATTATTTTATTATAAAGCAATCACACTACCTTTGAAGCAGTTCAGTATGATATGAAAGGGGATTTGGATTTGTTGTAAATGTATATTGCAAACTCCAGGGTAACCATTTTAAAAAGCTAAAAAAAAATTATAACTAATATGCTAAGAATGAAAAGAAAATACAACTATATAAAATGCTCTATTAATACGACAAAAGGTAGAAAGAGAGTGGAAAATAAAAATAGAAACAAAGGACAAGGGCAACAAATAGAAAACAGTAATGAATATGGTAGATAGTAACTATATCAATAATTATTTTGAATATCAATGGTCAAAATGCAGCAATTAAAACACAAAGATTCTGGGGCTGGCCCCGTGGCCGAGTGGTTAAGTTTGCGCGCTCTGCTGCAGGCGGCCCAGTGTCTCGTTGGTTTGAATCCTGGGTGCGGACATGGCACTGCTCATCAAACCACGCTGAGGCGGCGTCCCACATGCCGCAACTAGAAGGACCCACAACGAAGAATATACAACTATGTACCGGGGGGCTTTGGGAAGGAAAAAAAATAAATAAAATCTTAAAAAAAAAAAACAAAACCACAAAGATTGTTGGAGGGGATCATAAAATAAGACTCAACTATGTGTTATCTACAAGAAACCCACTTTACATATAAATACACATACAGAACAAAAGTAAATGGATGCAGAAAAATATACCATGCTAACACTAATCAAAAGAAAGCAGGAATAGCTTTATTAATTTTAAACAAAGCAGACTTCAGAGCAAGGAAAGTCGTCAGTGATAAAGAAGAGCATTACATAATCATAATGGAGTCACTTCTCCAAGAACACATACCAATCTTTAATAGTGTGCACCTAACAGCAGAGCATTTAACTAAGTGATGGAAAAACTGATAGAACTGCAAGGAGAAATAGATTAATCCACTGTTGTGGTTGGAGACCTCAACACCTCTCCATCAGAAGTGAACAGATCCAGCAGGCAGACAATCGGTAAAGACACTGTTGAATTCAAAAACAGCATCAAACAACATGATATAATTGACATCTATAGAATACTTCAGCCAAAAACAGTGGTATACACATTCTTCTCAAGCTCACATAGGCTATTCACCAAGATAGACCACATTCTGGACAATAAAACACACCTTAATAAATTTTAAAAAATAGAAATCATACATCTTCCTTCAGAACACAATGGAATTAAACTATAAATCAATAACAGAAAGGTAACTGGAAAATCCCCCAAATATGTAGAATTAAGCAACACACTTCTAAAAAACACATGTCAAAGAAGAAATCTCAAGAGAAATTTTAAAATATTTTGAACTAAAGAAAATGAAAACACAACTTATCAAAATTTGTGAGATGCAGTGAAAACATTGCTTAGAGGGAAATTTATAGCATTGAATTCATGTATGAGAAATGAAGAAAGATCTAAAATGAATCACCTAAACTTCCAGTTTAAGAAACAATGAAAAGAAGAGCAAATTAAACCAATGTCAGCAGAAAAAAAATAAATAATAAAAATTAGAGCAGAAATCAATGAAATTGAAAATGGAGGAAAATCGGTGAAACCAAAAGCTGGTTCTTTGAAAAGATCAATAAATCAATAAGCCTTTAGCCAGGCTAACTAAAAAAAAAAAAAGAATACACAGGTACACAAATTACTAATATTGGAAACAGATCCCATGGATATTAAAAGGATAATAAAGAAATACTATGAACAGTTCTATGCCCACAAATTTGATAACCTAGATGATGGACCACTTTCTTGAAAACCTATAAGGCATTGATGAAAGAAATTGAAGAAGACACAAGTAAATGGAAAGATACTTCATGTTCATGTATTGAAAGAATTAATATTGTCAAAATGTGCATACTACCCAAAGCAATCTACAGATTCCATGCAATCCCTATCAAAATTCCAATGATATTTTTCACAGAAATAGAATAAGCAATCCTAAAATTTGTATGGAATCACAAAAGACCCTGAATAGCCAAAGCAATCTTGAGAAAGAAAAACAAATCTGAAAGCATCACACTTCCTGATTCTAAACTATATTACAAAGCTATAAGAATCAAAACTGTATGACTTGGGCACAAAAATGGAGACATAAACCAATGGAACAGACTAGAGAGCCCAGAATGAAACCCCCCATATAGGGTCAACTAATATTTGACAAGGGGGCCAAGAACATCCAATAGGAAAAGGATAGTCTCTTCAAATGATGTTGGGAAGACTGGATAAATGCATGCAGAAAAATGAAGGTGGACCCCTATGTTACACCATGCACACAAATTAATTAGAAATGGATCTAAGACTTAAACAGAAGGCCTGATATCATAAAATCCCTAGAAGAAAACATTGGGAAGAAGCTCATTGACATTGGTCTTGGCAATGATTTTTTGGATATGACACCAAAACCACAAACAACAAAAGTAAAAGTCAACAAGCGGAACTTCATCAAACTTAAAAGCTTCTGCACAACAAAAGAAACAATCACCAAAATGAAAAGACAACCTACGGAATAGGAGAAAAATTTTGTTAATCATATACTGGATAAAGATATAATATCCAAAATACATAAAGAACTTACATAACTCAATAACTAAAAAACAAACAATCCAATTAAAAAATGGGCAGAGGAACTAAACAGATGGCTCTCCAAAGAAGACATGTAGATGGCCAACAGATACATGAAAAGATGCTCAATATCATTTTTTTTTAATAAAGCCATTTATTTTAAAAAACTGGTTTGTCAAGTCACATACATGAGCAGATACACAACTACCAAAGTGGCCCTGTAATAGACACCACTGGGGCATTCACCACACAGTATCTGAAAAATACGGCTAAAAAAGAGGAGTCTGTTGAGTATTTACTTTCAGATTCCTAGTTGACCCTGTGTTGAATGGCTTTAAGTTAGCACATAGTGAGGGAGAGGTAGAGTCCCAAGTATAATAGCTGATGCCTCAGGGCTCCATTTAAAAACAAAACAAAAACAAAAACCATTTTCCTCTCTGCACAAGGGAAGTCTATCCTATTTTTTTTTTTCCTTTGTGAAAACAGAAGCCAAGTTTCTCTTCCCAAATGGTTCAGCATTCCCGATCAGTGTTGTGTGGTAACCTAGGTATTGTGCTTCTTGAGCCATCTAACTTTCCTCGCCTTCCGATTCAGATTCTTCTTCTGCGTTTTGTAACCACTTGACAAATTTCTTCATCTGGTCAAGAAAAACACTCTTGCCTTTGGCAACATGTGCTTCTTTGTATCATTTCAATATCGCTTCTTCACTCAGCACACCAGCTTTATAAAAGAGAACCAGATCTGAAAGGCTTTCATGAAATGGATGTTGTCATAACAGTATTCCTGAACCTTCTGGAGGAGGATCAGCTCTGACTGGCCTTGGGAGCTGAACACAGCCAGGAGAGGAGCGTATTGCCTCAGGTGTTTAAGGGCCTGCTCTGCAATGAGGTCTTCCTTCTTGTTCCACTCAACAGCATTCATTATACAGGTCCATAGGAGTCCAATCACTGCTGTTTTTGGAAGATCATTCCTCTTCATTTCTTCTTTCACATAGAGCACCACCTCCTCAATCGGGCATTCCTGAGAAAGACACTCCTGGAGCTCCTTCTGCAGTTCCTTCCTGGTGCCTAGGGACCGCTGGACTCACAGGAAGTAAGAAAGCTCCTTCAGACCTGCATCAGCAAGTATTTAGCAAAATGATCCACACTCTGTCTGTTAACTGGAAAGAGCTCAAGTAGCCTCTTGTCTAAGTTGGCTTTTCTCAAAGAAGAGAGCAGAGAGTTGGCATCTTTCTCTGTCATCCATGCTTTAAAAAGCTTGACAGCAAATGAGGCTGCAATGCCTTCCTTGACTAAGCTGTCAGTGAAGAGACTGGTAAGGATGGTGGCAGGAAGGGTGCCATTATCTAGCAGGATCCCTGACAGCATTGCCAACTTTGTCTGCTCTGTTTTGGAAAAGGCTTTAAGGAAGAAGAGAAGCTTTTTCATTTCATCCTCAAATGCCTTTTCCAAATACTTATATCTCCTGATGAGTTTATTGAAGACCTGAGCATAGTTTCAGATGATTTCATGATCTTCATTTGCTGAAAACACACAGTGGTTGGTCATCTTCGTCTTGTCACCATCATCTATGCGTGTTCCTCCAGGGGCAAGCATACTGCCAGCCACCAGGATATCGAAGAGTGTGTCTGCACAGCGACAATAATCTAATCTTGAGCCTGTAGAGTCCAGAAACTTGGCTACAGCTTCAAGGTCATCCCTATCTTCATTAAGCCTCTGGACAAGTGTATCCCTGAAGACAGTGGGTTTGAATTTCTCTTTTTCATCCCTTTTCTGAGTTTTGAACCGCTGGCCTGTTAGCACTGGCTCCTGATGCTTAGTCATAAAATTTCTAGGTTGCTTCTCACCTGTTCGAAGGGGTAGTGGCAACACGTGAGGCTGGGGGCTGCGGTGATTCCAGCAGCAGCAGTGGCAGCGGCAGCAGTGGTGGCAGACAATGATGCTCAACATCGTTAATCGTCAGGGAATTGCACATCAAAACCACAATGATCTATCACCTCACACCTGTTAGAATGGCTATCATCAAGAGAATGAGAGATCACAAGTATTGGTGAGGATGTGCAGAAAATGGAACCCTTGTGCAGTGTTGGTGGGGATGTAAACTGGTGCAGACACTATGGAAAACAGTTCAGAGGTTCCTCAAAAAGTTGAAAATAGAACTACCAGGGGGTGACAGCATCATTGTAGGTGCATGAGTTGCTCTCTTCCTCTCCACAGACCAACAAAGGATCCCCTGCACAGCACACCAGAATGCCTGAGAGATCCATAAATCTGTACATCTAAAGGTGGGTTGACTAGATCTCATGGAGGTGGTGGAACCAAGGAGGCAGTGGTAGCAGCTCCTGAGACTGGAGGCTCCAGGAACCAAGGCAGCACCCATGAAGCAGGCTCCAGGAACCATAGTGGTGCCTATGACAAGAGGATCTAGGAACTATGATGGTGCCTGCAGCTCAGCAGCACCCTCCCCTGGCAGCAGCAGTGGCACCTGCAACCCCAGTCCTCCTGGCAGCAGGGGCTGCTTCCAAGACCTTGGTGCCCCCAGCAGTGGTGAAAGCACCTATGACCTGAGGTTCCAGGAACTGTGACAGTGTTTCAGAACAGAGGCTCTAGGAACTGAAGCAGCACGCACAATCAGAGGCTCCAGGAACCACAGTGGTGCTTGTGACCCAGTCTCTCCTCCTCCCCTAGGAGCAGTAGCAGCACCTATGACCTAAGGCTCCAGAAACCACAGCAGCAGCTACAACTGAGGTACTTCCCTCCACAGTGGTGGCAGTGGTATCCAAGAACCATGACCTGCCCGTCAGTGATGACAAAACCTGAAAACTTGGTGCCACTGGCAGTGGCAGCACCAGCAACCCCAGAAAACCCAGGAGCAGCAGCAGATGTGGTGCATGCAACATAGGCCCCCCAGCCACAGTGGCACCCAAGGCTGCAGGGAACCAGGCAACAGTGGCAGAAGAGCCCACAACCCTGGTACTCCCCAGCCACAGCAGCACCCAAAACCCTGGCCCCCTCATGTGTGGTGGCAGTGCCTGTGAACCCGACAAGCCCAGGGGTGGTGGAGGTGCCCATGAACTTGGCTCCTGCTCACCCACCTGCTTCTCCTGCCAGTGTGGCTGAACAATGACCCAGGCAACCCCAGAAGCAGCAGAGGTGCTCACCAGCCTGGTGACCCCAGTGGCAACACCTGTGACTGCAGCAATATCACAAGCAGCAAGGCACCAACAACGTCACAGGTACAAGCAGCACAACAAGGGCACCAACAGCACGTCTGGCAGAGGCAGTAGAGAGTGAAAAGTGCTGGCTCTCAAATACAACCAAAAGCAGCTCAGAATCAAACTAAACAAAGCCTTACCTAAATAAGAAATGTGTTTGCTACTACAAATGTGCCAGCAGAGGAACAACTTATCAAATACCATGAAAAATGATGGTAACATGATATCACAAAAAGAAAATGACAATTCTCCAGAAACCAAACTTGAAGTCACAGAAGATTGTGATCTAACTGATAGGGAATTCAAAATAGCTGTTATGAAGAAACTCAATGAGCTACAAGAAAACTAAGAGAGGAAGTTCCATGAGCTCAGGAATAAAATTAATGAACAGGAGTACTTTACCAAAGAGACTGAAACTAAAAAAGAACCTAACAGAAATTCTGGAGCTTAAGTACTCAATAAATGAGATGAAGAATAAAGTAGAAAGCATTGGAAATAGAACAGACCATATGGAAGAGAAAATCAACAAGGTCAAAGACAGAAATCTATAAATGATTCAGGCGGAAGAGGAGAAAGAACTAAGTTTTTTTTAAATAAAGAAATTTTATGAGAAATATCTGACTCTATTAGAAAAAGCAACATAAGGATAACGGATGACCCAGAAGAAGAGGGAGAGAAGGGAACAGAAAGCTTATTTAAAGAAATAATACCTGAGAACTTCCCAAACCTGGGGAAGGAACTGGATATACAAGTACATGAAGCTAATAGAACTCCTAATTATCTAACACAAAAAGACCTTCTCCAAGACACATCACATTAAAAGTGTCAAAAGCCAATGACAAAGAAAGAATTTTAAAGGCAAATATGAAAAAAGATAGTAACCTACAAAGGAAATGCCATTAAGCTATCATCAGATTTCTCCACAGAAGCTCTACTGGACAGGAGAGAGTTGAACAACATATTGAAAATGTTGGAAGATAAAAACTGCCAGCCAAGAATACTATCCACCGGGGCTGGCCCGGTGGCGCAGCAGTTAAGTTTGCACATTTGCTTTGGTGGCTCTGGGTTCGCCAGTTTGGATCCCAGGTGCAGACCTACCCATCGCTTGTCAAGCCATGCTGTGGCAGGCACCCCACATATAAAGTAGACGAAGACGGGCAGGGATGTTAGCTCAGGGCCAGTCTTCCTCAGCAAAAAAGAGGATTGGTGGAAGATGTTAGCTCAGGGCTAATCTTCCTCAAAAAGTAAAAAAAAGAATATTGCTTTATCCAGCAAAGTTATACCTTAGATATGAAGGAGAAATAAAAGCTTTCCTAGACTTAAACAGAAGGCCAAAACCAGACAAAGATGTTACAAGAAAACAAAACTAAAGAACAATATCTCTTGTGAACATAGATGCAAAAAATCCTCAACAAAATATCAGCAAATAAAATTCAACATACCTAAAAAGAATTGTACACCACTAAAAATGCATGAAAACAAACTATTATAACTTAGAGAAAATAACAAGTCAACCTACAAACGTATCCTCCCTCCCAGGTTGTACTATTTGTGGAAAGGTATTTTGCTGAGCATAAGAAAATGGGACCATTAATTTATCACTTAGCATATTTTCAGTTTCAATTTTCAGAAAATCCAATTCAAACGGGTTTCAAGGTTTAGAAGAAAATTTATAACACTAAATGCTTTTTTAGAATGGAAAGATCTCAAATAAAATACTCCAGCTTCTATCCTAGAAGACTAGAAAAAGAAGCGCAAATTAAACCCAATGTAAAACAAGAAAGGACATCATGAAGATCAAAATAGGAATCAACAAAATAGAAAACAGAAAACAATAAAGAAAATCTTAAGTAGATTAATAAAATTGATAAATCTCAAGTATAATATAACACTCCCATTATGCATATGTTACACCCTTAGTAGTTCTCCCACAGCCCTTGGACATTCTGTTGTATTTTTTTCAGTCTTGTGCTCTTTGCTTTTCAGTTTTGGAGGTTTCCATTGACATATCCTCCAGCTCAGATTTTTCCTCAGCTGTGGTCCGGTCTACTAATATGTCTTTAATAATATCAAAGGCAATCTTCATTTCTGTAACAGTGTTTTCAATGTCTAGCATTTCTTTTTGATTCTTTCTTAGAAATCCACGTCTCTGCTTACATTATCCATCTGTTCTTACATGTCATTTAAGAAGTGTTGTCTTTTCAGTAGTTCAGCTTTTTGCTTGTCATTAGGATGGAGTGGAGACTTCTAAGCTTCTTGCATGCTGGACCAGAAACAGGAAGTCTCTAGATTTTTTTTTTTTTAAAGATTTTTATTTTTTTCCTTTTTCTCCCCAAAGCCACCCGGTACATAGTTGTATATTCTTCATTGTGGGTCCCTCTAGCTGTGGCATGTGGGATGCTGCCTCAGCGTGGTTTGATGAGCAGTGCCATGTCCGCGTCCAGGATTCGAACCAACGAAACACTGGGCCGCCTGCAGCGGAGCGCGCAAACCCAACCACTCGGCCACGGGGCCAGCCCCAGGAAGTCTCTAGATTTTTTAAATTATTTTTTAAATTTTAGGATGGTTTTAGATGCACAGAAAAGTTGCAAAGATAGTACAGAGTGTTCATGTAAACCTCAAACATAATATAACCTGTTGTTAGTATCTTACATTGGTATGGTACATTTGTCACAACTAGTGCACTACTGGTGATAATCTATTATTACATAAAGTTCATACTTTGTTCAGATGACTTTAGATTTATCTAATGTCTTTTTTCTGTTCCAGACTCCCATCCAGATACCACATCACATTTAGTCATCATGTCTCTTTAGGCTTCTCTTTGACTGTGAGAGTTTCTCAGACTTTCCTTAATTTTGATGACCTCGATAGTTTTAGGAAGTACTTGTCATGTATTTTGTAGAAAATCTCTCAATTTTGGTTTGTCTTTTCTCAGCGTTGGACTGGAGTAATTTTTGGGGTTGGGGGTGGATAATACCACAGGGGTAAAGTACTATTCTCATCACATCATCTCAGCGATACATGGTATCAACATGACTTATCATTGATTATGTTAAACATGATCTCCTGCCCCAGGTAGCATTCTCCAGGTTTCTCTACCAAAAAAGTTACTTTTTTCCATTTTTTCTACTCTATTCTTTGGAAGCAAGTCACTAAGCAAAGTCCACATGTGACTGGAGGAAGAAGGGCATTAATCTCCACCTCTCAGAAAGGGGCATCTACAGAAATTATTTGGAATTTTACTATAAGAAAGTGTTGCCTCTTCTCCCACATTTATTTATTCAATTATTTATCTATTTCAGCATGAATTTGTGGAGATTTATTTTATTCTTTCATTATAATAAAATATTATGTTATTTATTGCATTGAACAGATTGTTCTAGCTTTGTCTGTTAGGAGATTTTTTCAGGTCGGCTCCTGTTTCCTTTTGATGTACCCTTATCCTTTTACTTTCTCAGCACTACCTTACTTTCTGAGCACTTCCTTACTTCCTGACTCTATAAGACATTCCAGGCTCATCTTGTATATTCCCTACCCCGGCCCTAATAATTTCTCCTAGGATCCCTGATTCTTTTTACTGAGGAATAGTACCTAGAAATCTAGATATGGTGCTGATGCACTCAGTGCTACTGGGGTTATTGCTTCCAAGTCCTCTCAGTTGACAGAGTTAGGAAAATATATATGTATACTAACCCATGTATACACACATATCTATGCTTATTTCTATATCTCTCCATTTGTATCTATATTAAGCTATACGTGTAATCATACTGATGTCACCAATCATAATGCAGTATCATATGGTTCATTCCAGCCTTTCTCCCCTTGCTTATCTGGAACTTCCCTCTCCAGTCATGAAAAACCCAGCTCCCACCACCTACTTTCCATTTACTTAGTTCAATCCCAGTATTCATGTAAAGCGGTTACAGAATTTTTAACCTGTACCCCTGTGAGAAACAAATTTACCAACTAGAGTACAATGCTTACAGATAGCTATTTTTGTATTTAGCCTTAAAGTTTCTAGCCAAATCACCATTTTCAAAAGTTACTTAGATCAGCTTTTTCCCCCCATCCCCTTTAGTGAAGTCATACTGTTGTAATGCAGTTAGATTCTGCAAGCCGTCCTTGCATACCCAACCTACTGGTGGTTATTATTTTTTAATTGAAGTTTACTCTTTAATGATGTACAGTAATATGTCTTGACAAATGCACAGTGTTAAGTATCTACCACCTCTGTACCACACAGAATAGTTCCATCACCCTAAAAAGTCCTCTGTTCATCCCCTTGTAACCAACCACTCTCCCTCCAAACCCCTGAAAACCACATTTGTTTTCTGTCCTTATATTTTTGCCTTTTCCAGAATATCATATAAATGGAATCATTTAATATGTAGCGTTTTTGATCTGACTTTTTTCACTTAACAAAATTCATTTAAGTTTCATTCATCTTTCATGCTTTAATACTTGGTTCCTTTTCATCACTGAATAATATGCCCTTAATGATTGTACCACAATTTGTTTTTCCATTCACTTTTGAAGGACATCTTGTTTGCTGCAGTTTTTGATGATCATGACTAAAGCTGCTATAAACATTCATGTACAGGTTTTCGTGTGAACATAAGTTTTCAATTCACTTGGGTACTTACAGGTGTGATTAATGGGATTGTGGTAATTCTGTGTTTTACTTTATAAGTAACTCCCAAACTGTCTTCACAAGGACTGACCCCTTTTGCTTCCCCCCCCACCACAATGAATGAGAGTCTCTGTTACTCCGAATCTTTGCAACCATTTCATGTTGTCAGTTTTATTTTTCGATTTGCATTTATCTAAGGACACATGATGTTGAGCGTATTTTCATATACTGATTTGTCATTAATATATCTTTTTTTATGAAGTGTCTATTTAGGTCTTTTATCATTTGTTTCATTTCCCCTCCCCCCCTCCTTACTCTTGAGTTTTGAGAGTTCCTTGTGTATTCCGGATACAAGTTTGGTTGTTTTCATCAGATATGTGATTTGAAAATATTTTCTCCTAGTCTGTAGCTGGTCTTGTCATTCTCTCAATATATTTTTCAAATCAAAAGTTTTTAGATTTGATAAAGTCCAACATACCAGTTCTTTTCCCTTCATGGCTCATGCTTTTGATGTGTCTGAAAGCTCATTGCTAAACTCAAGGTCATGCAGATTTTCTCCTAGAAGTTTTATATTTTTTTCATTTTTACAGTTAGGTCTATGATCTATTTTGAGTTAATTTTTTGTTAAGATTTGAGGTATAGGTATAAGAATTTGTTGTGTGCATATGGTCCTCCAAATTTTTCAGCACCATTTGTTAAAAAGATTATCCTTTTCACATTGAACTTATTTTGCGTGTATTTAAAAAATCAGTTTATTTGTGTGAGTCTGTTTCTGGAATCTTTATTCTATTGAACTGGTGTATATGTATCCTTTTACCAATACCACACTGTCTTGATTACTGTAGCTTTATAGTAAGTCTTGAAATTGAGTAATGTGAGTAATCTAACTTTTCTCTTATTTTTTAGAATCATTTTTACTATCCGAGTACCTTTGAATTCCCATGTAAATTTTAGAATCAGCTTGCCACTGTCTACAACATGCTTACTGAGATATTGATTGAGATAGTGTGGAATCTATAGAGAAATTGGAGAGAACCGACATTTCAACAATCTGGAATCTTTCATTCCATCAACATGGTATATTTCTACACTGTTTAGATCTTCCTTGATTTTTTTATCAGTGTTTTTACGCTTTCCTACATACAGATCCAGTACATATATATTAAATGTATTCATAATTACTTTATTTTTTGTGTGTGCTACTACAAATGGTATTTTTTTCTTTCATGATTCCAAATTCAAATTTTTCACTGTTGGTATCAAAAGAGCAATTGACTTTTGTAATACTGACCTTGTATCCTGCAACCTTGTTGAACTTGTTTATTAGTTCCAAGAGTGTTTTTTAGATTCTTTGGGATTTTCCACATATACAATCATGTTGTCTATGAATAAAGACAGTTTTATTTCTTCCTTTCCAATCTGTATGCCTTTTAGGTATTTTTATTCCTTTATTTCTCTAGTTAGGACTTTCAGTACAAAGTTGAGTAAGAGTGGCACGAGAAGAAATCCTTTATTAGATTAAGGAAATCCTTATCTATTCCTAATTTTTGGTTTTTTAAAATCATGAGTGGATATCTTCTGGTCCTGATTTGTACCTACTTTTTTTTCATGAAGCTACTTCCTATAGATATAATGAAAACAATTTAAGATATTAAAAAAATTCCATAAACCCATTCTTAAAAGTGCTTTTAGACCTGCACAAAGACTATTGTAGGTTGCTAGTTAGTACACATACCAAAAACATCTTTAATTTATAATGTTCTACACAAAAATTTCAATTATTAAAAAATAATTTAGAAGCTTGCTCTATTAAGTAGTTGTCTTTTAATAACCTACTTAGGTGATCATTTTGTGTCTCCTATAAAAGAAGTTGCAATAGCAGTTGAGATCATATTATGCCAAATGTCCTTTTTGAGGGCAACTTCTTATAAATGTTCTAAAGCTATTCTCTTTGAGCACAAATAAATGAAGTGACCTGCATAAGTACTCTTATTCTACCTAATTTTACTAGTCAAGAATTGTCACAGTCACCACACACAAATGTGACTAGATTACTTATTTGCTTAAAAAACAAATGAAAATTGAAATAACTTGTGTCAGAAGAATGAACTACAAGGCCATGAGCTAGTTCCCACAGGCAATAGGGTTCTTAGAAGAGTTAGCTTTATCTCCAGAGTCCTCACAGGAACAACACAGAACAAAATTCACTACCATTCATTGCACAAACAAATGTCATTTTCAAGAAAATTTAATTTAATGAAAGCTGTAACACATATATATTTTTTGTACACATAGCATTAGATGCTGATTAGATTGAAAAACATCTGCAATAGTGTTAAGAAGTTGCCCTAGCTATGGATTTCAAACTTAAGAGATTTCAAGCATTCTATTTTAGAGTTGATGACATACTTCAGTCTAATGATCATTTATGTTTGTGTCTTTAGGAGGGTCCAATACAACTTCAAATTTGTCATATTTCTTGATATTAACATCCTAGATCTTTGAAGCAGGCAAGGTGCTTGTCAATTTCAGTACGCCAACAAAAGCAAAACACCTTACTTTTCAATACACATATATCAGTGTCTCCCCATGGGTCAGGCTTCTCTCTAAAGTAGTCCCATACTCCCCTTCTTTTCTATGTATCCAAAGTTTTTATGTGGTTCTATGGTAGTTCTATAACACCTAACTCATAACCATATCCTTGCGTTTCCCACAGTGTATTGAAATTATCGGCTTAAGTATTTTTGCTTCCTTCATATGACCACATGCTCATTGAGGACTGAAACTGTGTCTAATTTTTCTCTATATACCTGGCTCCCAGGCCGTGTCTGTCACATAAACTGATTCTCAAAGAATGCTTGTAAAACTGAGACTAAGGTCATTTCAATTACCTTGAAGCAGCCTAGAGGGAATGAGAAGGTAAGAAATTTGAGGATTACAATCAGCTGCTTTAAATGAATAGCTGGGAGTCTAGCTTTAGGAAGTATGCAGCCCTTTCTGATATCTTCTAGAGGCAAACCAAACCCTCCATAAAGGGACGAGAGGATTTCAGTGCACCTGGAATCTTAACCATCCTCTGGCCTTAGAATCAACTATTCACTGGTGAACTAAAAGGAAATCCCAGCCTAGGGAGACAGTGAAGCAGGCAGTTTGCCTTGGCCCTCTCTCCACTCCCAATGCTTTTGCAGTCTCCTTATCTCAAGGCGCCTCTGGGAGAAGAGCAGTGTTCAATAACATCTTAATATGTCATCCCTACTGACGTATCTATATTTTTAAATATGAGTCCAGAAAAATTACTCAAAAGCCAATTATTTTCTTGAAACTTCTGGCAATATGGTACTAGTACAGAGAAATATTTTGGGTTCAGGAGACTTTCCAACATCTATTAAACGAGACCACAAAAGAAAGCCATTATTCTTTCTACTCGTAAACTAATTCTAGGTTCTGAATTATATAAGCATCAAAACAGGATAATAGCAGACTATTATTTACTGAGAACTTGCTATGTGCCAGACACTGGGCTAAGCATTTTATATTCCTTATCTCTCCTCATCTGCATTACATTTTAAGGAGGTAAGTATTGTCATCCTAAGGGTACAGAGACGGAAACAGAGACCAAAAGGAGTTGAATAATTTGCCAAGGTCACACAGATAGTAAAGGACAGAAAGTGGAGAGTGTCTAATTCCTAAATAATTATCTTAAACATTATTTTATTCAGTTTTTCTGCTCTATTCACCAGAAAGGTAGACAAAATAAACAGTATGAATCCAGTATGAATCATGAAGAAAACATCATATCTTTTGGCTCCGAAACATTGAGTTTCTCAGCAATTTGTTTTAAATGTAAATAGAAAGGTCAGTGTCCAACAAAGTAAAATTAGACATAACTAAACCATCAATAATAAGATTGACTGATTGAAGAGGTTTTGACTTTTGAGATTTTTTCCCAAAAGCTCTCTCATTTGAAATAATTTCTAAAGCCATGTTCACAGTTTCCTTTGAGCCTCTATTACAACAGCTTTACATCCTTTGTCTTATATCCTCATCTTATCTCAGTCACTGTTCTCAAAATGTTATGCCTGACGGCCATTACTAGCATCCTTGCTTGACTATATAATTATTGGCATTATGAATTTCAGCAATATAAAATTAAGCAGAAGAAATTGAGAACTAATCAAGATGGAATGTTCAGATCCCAGCATGTGAAGACCTGGAGTAGATATTTATTTGGATATTGGGGATTTAAGGTGTGTAACTTTGATTAATATTTGATAATATCTTTTCTCATTTTCCAGGTGTTGAAACTGGCACCCATAACACAGAGCGATCTAGCAGAGCATGAAAAATCATCAGCCAATTTAATTTACACCAAGCCGGTTTTACTATGTTTACCAGGTAAGTGAGCAGCTTCTTTGTGTGACAAACAGTTGGAGGCTGAATCTTCTTTGTGTTCTAACTCTGCATAAGAAGAGCGTTAGGTCTTATCAGAGCTATTCCACAACATACTAAATATAATGGGAACCAGGCAGACCACTAGTTTTACCTATCTATATTCCATGCACCTTGGGTCAGAAATCATAGTGGAGACCTGAGGCATCATTTTAATGATGCTAGTCCAATGACTTGAATTTTAATAGCACCCTTCTTGTGAGAAGCTCGAGGCTTCACTCATCTTCCAAGAATTCAAATAAGTGTGGCATGGGGTGGGTTTTAACAGACTTAGAAAGTTTGGAACTTTAAAGGGGTATTTATTAGGCAGAATAAGCTAAATTCCAAACCATGGCCTCTCTTTTGTATTTCTTTGTTCTTATTGGCACTCCTGAGAAGCAGAGCAGGCGTTATACAGGAAAAACAGTGATGTGACTTAACAAGTGCTTTGGAAATTTTTAAAAAATTCTCTACGTTACTCTTTGTTCTGGATATCTTCCATGTATCCCTTTTATCCAGGCTCTACCTTGCCCTGTGTTCCAAGAGACCGAACTGCAAGGATCATACGAACAGGGCTCCCTTTTCCTCTGGGCTTGGATTGGCTTTGATTAATGGGGAGGCCTAGCAGGGGACTAGCAGGTGCAGGGAGAATGAGGGTGGTAAATTTCCTCTATTGTCTTGCTCGCTGCAGACTCCATGGACTGGTTGTAACCTTGACTAAATAAAGGTCACAGCTCCTATCAGGATGCTCTCCCCACATAGTTCCTGCTTTCTCCTATTTCCATTTACCATTCTTTCTCTCTCCTTTTCAGATCTAAGGAGGCAACCGACCCTCTCACCCCCACCCCCATTTTACCGACTCCAGAATCCTGCACTATCCCTTATGGTTTTGCTGTGGCATGCTTGCCTACTTTGTAAATAGACTCTTTATTAAAATCCCCTCAAGTTATTTAATGGGAATTTATTAGCTATTTTTCACCAGCATTCTGACTGATAACGCTATAGAGATTTATTTTTTTAGCTTTCATTGTACCACCAGAAGAACACTCTTAGGAACTTCAAATCCATTATCAATCACTTACATATCCCTATAAAACATAAAGGTTTTCTGATTTAACAACTCACCATGCCTGGCATCATTCAAGGAAGAGCTATAAAAAAATTATCAATAGACTATTGACAGGAAATATATGTTATTCACTTTTATATTCTATTGTTGATGATGGTGTAGTGTTGCGGTTAAAAGTTATATCATCTGGGGGCTGGCCCCGTGGCCGAGTGGTTAAGTTCGCGCGCTCCGCTGCAGGCGGCCCAGTGTTTCGTTGGTTCGAATCCTGGGCGCGGACATGGCACTGCTCATCAAACCACGCTGAGGCAGCATCCCACATGCCACAACTAGAAGGACCCACAACGAAGAATATACAACTATGTACCGGGGGCTTTGGGGAGAAAAAGGAAAAAATAAAAATCTTTAATAAAAAGAAAAAGTTATATCATCTGAATTTTAATTGTGGTTCTGTTGCTTACTAACTGTATAACTTTGGATAATTTTCTTACTATTCTGAATCTTAGTTTCATCATCTGGAAAATAAGTAATAACAGTACCTACCTCCAGGAGGTCTTATGATTAAATAACGTGCTCATTTTAAGTACTTAACGTAGTACATAGTAACTTCAATCAATGCTAGCTATTATTAATACATAGAATATTTATTAATCTATGAATCCATCTAGTCAATAAATCTTGAGTTCCTCTTACGTCTCAGGCTCTATGCTATGCCTGGGATGAAACGCTGAAGAAAACTACAAATGGTCCCAACCTATATGTAACTTAAGGTCTAGATCTAGAAGCAAAAATACAGGGACAAATAAATGTAATCACAAATCACAGTCAAAAATAAATGTAAAACTGGGATAAACACTACGTAGGAGAAGTGCCTGGTACCATATGGTTAAATCATAGAGGCATAGACGGAAGAGTAGAAGCCAATTAGACAAAAAGAAGAGGGATCTAGAGGGAAAAGCAAGTGCAAATACTATGGGATGAAAAAAGAATAGTGAATATGAATGACTGTGAAAGCCCAGCTGCCTATAGAGGAGAGCAAAATCGAGTAGAAACATTGTTAAGGTTTAGACCATAGAGGGCTTTGCACACAATGTTAAAAATATTGTTGTTGTCTTAATACAAATAGGAAGCCACTGAAAGTTTTAAATGTGTATGTGAGTGTGTGTGCGTATCAAACTCAACGTATTTTGAAAAAATAAATCATTAACTAAGTCTACCATGGGGATGTAGGATGGATGCAGACAGATTCGGAGGATTTTGTGGGAGTTCAGGAAAGAGATGATGGTCGCTTGCACTAGAGTGGTGGCAGTGAAGATTGAAAATAGTGGATGAATTTAAAAGGTGTATATATAGAGAGCGAAAGTTTCCAGGGTGACACCAGGTTTCCTGATTTGTGGAACTGGATGGACAGTTGTATCATTCACTGAGTTAGGGCACACTGCAAAAGAACCGAGTTGGCAGTGGTGAGATCATATATTCTATTTTGGATATGTTCTGTGTAAATTAATTTTGAAACATTCAAGAAGATATGTCACATTTTAAAAAATGAAACGAGTATTAGTGATGGACCATAGACGTGTATTTTGTTTGGGGATAAATAAGATGATCTTCACGGGTTTCTTCCACCTCTTAGGTTCTGAATTCTAATCCTCATTTCATCATCACTCAACTATGTGGTCTTTGGCAAGACATTCACCTTTCTTGAGCCTTTGCTTTCTCAACTGCAAAATGAGGAGATTGCATAATGCGAGCTACAAAAATAACCTACCTGTACTCTCCAAAGTGCTTTGATGTTATGAAGTGCTTTAATAAGCAAGCCAAGGATAGGAGCCAATTTTCATGAAGTTTTATATTCTAATCATACAGTTCTATCTCCTCCTATTCTCTAAATGAATGGCCCAGAGTTAACTGCTACTTTAAATTAGGAACAGAGCAGCAACTGGAATATGCCAACTAGATATATTAAAGTCAATTATTTGACTAATAAAAGTCAACATGGCTATTGTGGATCAAACTTTTGGAGACTAAAGTTGTCTGCTTGTGTTACCTTTCTTTAGCAAGAAGCAATCAATTCAACTAGTTAATTATTCCAAATTTCTATTTTATTTTTTTATTTCAAGTAGCACTATATCTATTATTACTGGTGTTAACTTATCTATAGTTTTACTTGATTATTCCAAAAATGACTTGAGAAAACATAATAAAAAGTATCTCAGTATAATATAGTTGCTAAAATGAAAGATTCATGTATGAAATATGAAGGAAAGGGCATCAAAGGTCTCAAACAGCCCCCTAAGTGAATGTAATTACTGTGAGTTAGCGTGAGGTTTATGTGAACTTTCTGGCAAACAAAACTGAGAACAACGTGAGCAGTTATATAATATTCATGGTCTGATCAAAGGAAATATGTCTGCACTTTAAAAGCAAATTATCTCCCCAGACTACATTCTTAAAGGAATTAATTACATAGATTCTTAAACTGGGAATATTGAAAAAACAGCACTGGATTTTTCTGTCTTTCTAGAGAACAAGGGTGCCCGAACTCTAGTAAACTGTGGGGAGGTAGGAAGTGATAGAAAGAAAGAAAATGAACATTATTAGTACCTACAGGTGCTCTGTATTAGGTGTTTTATATTTGTTCTATTTTATCTTCATCAATTTACTATGAGGTAGTTATTATTCCCATTTTAAATATGAGGACCCTGAGATTTGTAGAAATTGTGTCCACAGCCTGCCTTATAGGCATTTGTAATTTTTGGTGTGTTAGGCATCGAGTTTAAGAGTATTGGTTTATATCGATTTCCACTGATTACTGCCCTTAGTTATAGCTTCATGCCCCCTTCATGTCTTGAGCTACGGTGTCTCAATGCCACATTTGTGGCATAGGGATACGGGAGAGACTCACATCCTAGTCCTAAGGACGAACATCCCTAGCTGTACCAAGCATCCCACCAATCTGAGTTGTTATGACCTCCTTGAGGGTGCTGTCACTACTATATACATGAATTTCATGGGTATGTACTGAACCCGCATTCTGATTCGAGTTTCCAGGAATATCTCTTCTCTTGTCCTTGACCTTATGTGTCACTTTTCCCTTACATCTGTCCCTCAGGGGCACAGGGATTATTTCTTTGTTGTGTTCAGGCTTTTACCAATGACTGAGGCTCTTTCAGCTTCACAACTTGCAAAAATTCTGGTCTCCTGATTGAAATGAAGTGAGGAAAAGCCAAACAATGTAATCTCAACATACAGCCTACAAACCGAGCAAATTGAAAAGTTAAAAATAAAATCCAGGTATATACAAAAAAAAAGTTGTGTATAATATACCAGTATAGCATAGAGCTCGAATGCATGGTCTTAGGAGTAAACAGAAATGGCTTGAATCCCAGTCCTGCCACTTAGTAGGTTTGTGATTTTGGCTAAGTTATCTACCCTTTCTGCATTTCCAAAATGAGGATATATAGTTTACTTAATAGGACAATTTTGAGGTTAAATGAGATCATAGACATAATGTGCTGAGCACAAAGTCCAACATATCTTAAGTGTTCAATCATTAGAATATGCCCAAGTCACTTTGTCAACTGGAGTGCATGAGAATTAAACCATATGCAAAATTAACTCAAAATGGATGAAAGATCTAATTGTAAGAGCTAAAACTATAAAACTCTTAGAAGAAAAGAGGGGAATAGCTTCATGAGATTGGATTTGTCAATTATTTCTTGAATATTGCATCAAAAGTATAGGCAACAAAACAAATAGATACACTGGACTTCATAAAAATGTAAAACTTTGGTGCATGAAAGGACACTATTAACAGAGTGGAAAGGCAACCCACAGAATGGCATAAAATATTTGCAAATCATATATCCGATAAGGGATTAATATCCAGAATATATAAAGAACTCCTACAACTCAACAACGAAATAACAAACAACCTGGTTAAAAAAGGACAAAGAACTTCAGTAGACGTTTCTCCAGGGAACATATACAAACGGCCAATAAGCACATGAAAAGATGCTCAACATCACTAATCATTAGGGAAATACAATTCAAAACCACAATGAGATGCCACTTTACACTCATCAGGAGGGCTACTATCAAAAACCCAGAAAATAAGTTTTGGCAAGAATATGGAGTAATTAGAACCCTTGTGCATTGTTGGTGGAAATGGAAAATGGTGCAGCTGCTGTGGAAAATGGTATGGAGGTTTCTCAGAAAGTTAAACACAGAATTACAATCTGATCCAGCAATCCCACTTCTGGGTATATATCCTAAAAGGATTGAAAGCAGGCGCTCAAACAGATATTTATACACTCATGCTCATAGCAGCATTATTCAAAACAGCCTAAAGGTGGAACCAACACAAGTGTCCTTCAAGAGATGTATGTACAAATAAAATGTAGTATATGCATACAGTGGAATATTATTCAGCTTTAAAAAGAAATAAAATTGGACACATGCTACAACATGGATGAACCTTAAAGACACTAGGCTAAGTGAAAAAAGCCAGTCACAAAAGGACAAATACTATATGATTCCACTTATATGAAGTACCTAGAGTAGTCAAATTCATAAAGACAGAAAGTAGAACGGTGGTTGCCAGGGGCTGGGAGTAGGAGGATGTGGAGTTATCGTGTGCTCTATGGGCACAGAGTTTCAGCTGGGGGAGAAGAAAAAGTTCTGGACATAGATGGTGGCGATGATTGTACAATGAGAACATAGTTAATGCCACAGTACTGTTCACTTAAAAATAGTCAAATAGGTAAATTTTATTTTATGTATATTTAGCCACAATAAAAAAATAGAGTGCCTACTAACTTTCAAGAATCACAGGCAGAAATACCTCCTTTCCCACTAAGAGAACAGCAAGCTCAATTTAAATGACAACTCAAGATGCATTAGCTATAACTGGAAAATAACCTGCACAAAATAACTCCAATACGTGTTATAAAATCAAATATGTATTCCTGCGGGTTAAGGATAGCTTTATGATCAGTTGGGAAATTCCCATCCCACTTCCTGGTGTTCTCAGTTCTCAATTTCAGCCTTTCATTCTGATGAGGAACACATTTTGGAGTCTTTTGTCCTTTAACTGCCCTTTCCAGTTAATGTCATAGATCATCTAGCAAACCTGGGAATTAGCTAATTCTGTACCTTATTTTTAACACATGTACATTTGAGATTAGCCCTGGGCAAGATTATTAAGTAGGAGAGGTTCCCCTCTAATTTTTTTTAATTTCCCCAACTCAATCCGGAAACCTAATTTACAATGGTTGACTCAGGTTGTGGGACTTACTTTCTCCCCTCATCAATACAGATTTATCTTCTGCCCCATTTTAGAAAGCAAAACTCATTCAAGGGTAATTAATGTTTGATAATGGCCTAAAATATTTCCCATATTTGATGTGGTTTGCCTTTTGGCATGAGCTTTCAGTGTTTCATCCATCCCAAATAGATGATGTGAAAATTTCAAGACACCACAGCAATGTTAATAAAGAAAATTATGAGGAGTAAATGGAAGATAAATCTTTATTTGCGCAACTCAAATTATAAAAAGGCTGCTGTCTATTCCATCTAGATGTGAGCCTGACTTTATATAAAACACTGTTTGTGGGGCCGGCCCGGTGGCGTACTGGGTGAGCTTGTGTGCTCTGCTTCTGCAGCCCGGCGTTCACAGGTTCAGATCCTGGGCGTGGACCCACACACTGCTCATCAAGCCATGCTGTGGTGGTGTCCCACATGCAAAATGGAGGAAGATTGGCATGGATGTTAGCTCAGGGACAACCCTCCTCAGGCAAGAAGAGGAAGATTGGCAATAGACGTTAGCTCAGGGACAATCTTCCTCCAAAAAACCCAAACACAACCCCCACTGTTTTGTTTTTTTTTTTTCTCATAAACACTGTGGAAAGATAGGACTAAAAAAGTGACCAGTGAGTGATCTCTTGATATACTTATTCAACATTCTCTGTTGTAGTTAATTCTGAATATTTTGTTAGTGATAACTGGAGAGCAACTCAACACACACACACACACACACACGCACACACCTTTTTCCTCTTTGACCAGGCAAATAATAGAAAAGCATGCTTATCAATGGCCCACTGCTAATAAAAGACACAGCCAACATAGCATTTTAAGAGGGAAAAGATACGTTCTCTTAAGTGAGTGAAGGCTGATAGTATTTCTAGGTAACATCACAGGAGACTCATTTCCCAATTTGAATAGGGGGAACTATCAGGCTGAAAAAAGAGATTGGTCTTGACCTGCAGGCATGGCACAGAGTACAGAAACAGGTACTGGGGTATTAGCATCACGTTGTGCTCATAATATATATATATATATATTATATATTTTTTTTAATTTACTTTCAGCTGTGCAGCTTTCTCTAATGCTTCTCCTGTGGCCATGCTGTTTTTAACTTTGGCAAGTTTTATTAAACAAAGAACACAGCAGCAATTGAACTCCAGAGAACAAAACACCCCAATTTAGTTGTCTTTAACAAAACAAGAGATTTTGCCTTCCTCCAGGGACAGCAGAAGCAGAAGTTGCACTTCAGTAAAACTCCAAAGGAATAAGATTTGTTAAGGGACAATTATGTCATGCTTGCAATACCAAGATTCAACTCCTCAAAAAGAGACATTTCTCTGCATGGAACATCAGTCGATGAACAGTAGAGAAGCATTCCTATATTGTTGCAAAGAGAAGCTTTGCAAATTTCCTTCTTTTCATATTCTTTTACTTCTTCCCTTGGTTATTTCTCAATATGTACTAGTCCCTATTGGTTTTAATTTCAACTTATTTCCTACTCCAACTGCTAGATCTATTCTTCTCATAGTTTGTTTGGCTTAACATCTCTTTAACTTAATAAGTAGACTCAATTGAAGAGCAAGACATAAAAATTATTACACTGATACTAAAGAAAAGACTGATATTAAAGATATAGACTACCATGACTAAGAGGAAAGAGCACATGTAATAGACAAGGGCACTAATATTCAAATGGTTTATTATATTTTTCTTCTTTCTAAAAGGCATATGAGAATACATTTTTGTGAAAGGGAAAGATAAGCCGTGGAAAATGCAATGTATCCTACACGAAAGACATGCATGGACACTGTCATATTTTTCTACTAAGTACATTTTTGAGGCAGTTATTCCTGAAAAATTATCTTTCTGGATTAGGTCTTCTCTAGGGCCAGGGGGATTCAATATTTATCTCTAGGAAAACCAGGAATTGTACTGTGAAAATCAGCATCTAAAACCCAATTAGTTCTCAAATTAAGTTTTTAAAAAACCTGGTCATTTACTTATAGATTGTAACCTAATAGCTCTGGGCCAGGAAACAGGTAATTTCTACCCTAGTTGTTTTGTAGGGAACATATGGTATTTCTGGGGCCATACTCCCGAGCGATCATTCCAGAGGACTTCAGTGAGTATTAAGGCTTTTAGATTCAGTCTGAGAATTCTCAAAAAAAGATTTAACTTTTCTCATTACTTTCTATCATGTTCTTTTCCCTGTAGACCGCACCCTTAACCTGTATAATGATCTCTTCATAATGAGTGAACTTTTGCCATAACCTAATGTGCCTCTTGCTTCTCTTTGTACTTCTAAGGCCTAGGGGCATAAAAAGCATGTGCTGTGATTTCATATCAAAAATATAGGAAAGATAATTTCCAAATCAAGTAGCTAAAGCAGATGCAAGCAATCTACTCAGAAGTCACTGCATGAAAAACAAACATTAGACAATGGGGGGGGGGCAAGATTTTCAACATACACAATGAAGCCATATTATGAATCTTCTATGCTGTTCATGCTAAAAACTTCATTTGAAACAGTGTTGCAAATGTAGAAACTTACAGGATATACTGTCTTTAATGAGATCCATATGGTACCTTAATTATCAAATCTTGTACAGAATTGAGTACAGAGCTCCTTTACATGAATGTTGCTAAATGTTCAAAGAAGATCTCAGGATATGCCATATTTAAGTGATTTTTTTGACATTTTAGCATCTCCGAAATCAAAATGCCCCTTAAAATTGATGGTATGTCAGAGGCCAGCCCCGTGGCCCAGTGGTTAAGTTCCCATGTTCCGCTTCGGCGGCCTAGGGTTCGCTGGTTCGAATCCTGGGTGCAGACCTATGCACTGCTTGTCAAGCCGTGCTGTGGCAGGCATCCCACATATAAAATAGAGGAAGATGGGCACAGATGTTAGCTCAGGGCCAGTCTTCCTCAGCAAAAAGAGGAGGATTGGCGGCAGATGATAGCTCAGGGCTAATCTTCCTCAAAAAAAAAAAATTCATGGTCTGTCAGATTTTAACAGGTAGAATCATTTTTATTTCTTGGTGTAAAAATATAATGCACCTTACCATTGATGGCATCCTGGATTTGATAAAATATGGTATTACCTTGCTATTAAATTTATATATTTATTTTCTACTTTCATTATTCAAGCTTCTAAGAATGGGAAGTTTCTGCCCTAATGATTTCTTGAAACTTGAAATCATAATTTTATTTTAATATCTTTCCTTATGAATCGTCTTAATTTAATATCATGCTACATTGGTGTAATTCTCTTTCATAAAAACTAAAATACTGTAAGGATTGACATGCCACATCCACACCCTAAGAGATATTTATTGACTAGATTAGACAGAGAGAAGCATCAGTTATGATATTTGATTCAATTTTCATAGTCAAATAAGTAATCCCTCTATTGTCTATTATAGATGAATTCTTTAGTATCACAGCAATAATAGTGTATTAACTTACCAATGTCAAATAAATCCAAATTAAGCTACTAAGAACATTTTAACTTTGGCCCTAAATTTAATTTTGTTAGAGATAAAATATATATACATATAAATGCAGTAAAATGACAATGATAAAAATAACAGTTTTAGTGTACTTCAGTTGTCATCAAAATGTCATTTGGAAATATGGATAAACATTTACCATAAAAAGGCAGAAGATAATTAAAATGATTTGTCAGTTAAAGTCTTTCTCTTGAAACATATACAAGTTGAATGTATTATACTTGATACCACATTATAACTTGCAATGTGAAACAATTTCTAATAATTAACTTCTGTGGCTTCCCTTGAGCTTCAGAATATTTGGGTTGCTAATTTGCTGTGGGCATAGATCTTGTAATCAATACAGTCCAAGCAATTAAAGTGGTATCTATGAAAGCAAAAGCAAAGATTTTAACTAATTTTATAGTAAATTAACATAATGCAGTCTTTGCTGTGGACTTGGATTGTGCCTCCTATACTAAGTGAATTCATCACTAAATGATTATTCAAACAACGTCTTATATGATAAGCTCCTAGAAGTCTGATACTAGTTTTTATTAATTTCTGTATTCCCTCGGCACCTAGCAAAGTACTCTGCATACAACAGAGTCTTAGTAGTGGTCTGTGGAATAAACTGCAGAAGTGGAAAAACACGCTGCCCAGCTCCATAGTATAAACATTTGGATGTTCTCTTTTTCTGTTGGACAATACAATATTTGCAGACTCAAACCCAGTAATTCCACAACTAAGGAGCATTTTAAGTAATATGCTGATAGATTTATATTATTAGCTATGCTTATAGACGAGAAAATTACCTCTCAAATTCTCAGTATTCTCATCTAGGAAATCAGGAGATGAGACGAAGAAGTTCACATGTAGGCAGAAATGTTTTATGAACTAGAGACTACTTACTATGCCAATTTAAGTGTAAAATGATAAGTTCAGGACTGCCAAGTTGCATGACATTAGGGAGCACCATCCATGGGTATAGTAGAGGTTGACTTAATTTTTGATGTTTCACTGCCGACAGCTTTCAATTCCCACCACTCTTCCTTCCCCTTCTGCCCCACATCTGGGCCAGCTGTTAAGAAAGCTAGAGTGCTCCCTCCTTTTTGGTGCCAGCAGGAAGTTTAAACCACATAAACACAGCACTGTTTGCAAGAACCCTAACGCTGGACTCAACCACATCACATAAATCTTCTTTTCCTGATCTCTCAAGCCATTTTCAGATCAGCTTGGGAGCCACCCTGCTCTCTCTAGAAAGCTTTATATGTAAGTACTAAACTTTTAAATATTTTCTTAGTGTGTGTCTGTGGTTTTATCAGTTGACATCTGAACTATATTTTCAGTATGGGGAAATCCACCCCACTTCTGTGGAGTGCCCACAACAATATCGATTACAATGTGGACAGATCTCCTTCTAGTTGTACAGTGTGTGGTCCGTGCTGCTGTACACAGCGGCCCTGGAGAGTTCCGTCTATTTGCAATAACAGACATATCACCATTCATGTTTTTGAATGATGTAAATTTATTTCTGGAAAATGCTTATCTATTTTCAACATACCTTTCCCCTCCTTAGCACCTCTTTACAAATGAGGAACAAAAATCACAGAAAAATTAAGTAATTTATTCAGGGTCTCACATTATTTATTAGAAGAACAAGAGCTAGAAGCCAAGTTTCCAAGTTCCTAGTCCAATGCTATTTTCACTACGCTATTTTGCTTTTATGAGCACCCACCAAATCCAAAGAGACCTGGCCTTGACATCTTACAGGGGGTGGCCTTGCTTCTCATATAAAAAGTTGTTTTGGAGATAGTACAAACTTCATAGCCTCCTGAGCAGCCACGTCCACTGACCTACCTCTACCCTGAAACTCTAGACAATCTCCTGCATGTCCACTCAAACTTCCTAAAAGGATCGCTTAATAATTAGGAATCTCTGAGTACAGTGTCTCTAACCGAGCTTTAATTATCACATATTTGTACATATTATCTCTTTGCTCAAAGTATAAGATTCATAAAGCAAACCCCACCAACACTGCTGCACACATAGTAGTTGATCAATTAATATTTCTTCATTAATGCATCTGTACTGTCAAGTAATCACCACACCATATTATTAAAGACAATTTGATCAATATACTCAGAATTTTTCTACAATCTCTGTTTTCTATAAAAAGCAAACAAGACATAGAGAAGATGCTAGCGCTATGAAGTGTAGTCTAGGTCCCTTAACTGATTTTAATTCCATGTGATATTACAAACCTTTTTTCTTTAATCAATGCAAGTGGCCTAGTTTTTATTCTTATGGATGTTTTCCTGAGGCATTGCTGGTCATTGAACAGCACATTGTGTTTAGTTTATCTCAACAATGAAGATAGTTTTATAGGAGATAAAATGGGGGAAAGACAAAGGAAAATATAAAAAGGAGTGTTTATATTCCCTGAACAATTGCCTAAAATCTCCCTTTGGAGAGAAGTATGTAACTAACATATTTCAAAATTTTATCAAGTCCATATAGCCTAATGTCATTTTCCCCGATGTTACATTATGTTTCTAAAAAATTCTAGTTGAATCTCTGTCTTCTAATATCCATGGATTTAATGAAATGAGATTTTAGTGTTTTAGAATACAGGAGGAGGAATTGCAAGAAGATAATTTAGAGGAACAGGCTGATTACTGTAACTGGGTGATGAGGAGTGTCATCATCATGGTGCAGTGGAGAAAGTATAGTTGGCATTTTGCATCTCACTAGATGTACAACATCCTCATGGTGGCACTGGGAGCAGCTCTCCATTTTAGAATGCTCTTGGATAATCCACGAGACCAGAGCATTACCTAGTAATGTAACCTATACATTTCACAGTGAAAACAATTTCATGAATACTCACTGCTAAGTTATACAAGTTATCACTATCTGTTATCCAAACAGATTTTGCAGCAATTAGAGTGCAGACTTCTAGGGATTGCAACATTTAACTATAACATCCCAGATATCAGTTCAAAAGGTCTATTCAATCATTGACCCAATGTGTTTCAGCACTAAAATAGTTACACTTAATTTACACTGTGTAATATAGTAACAACTGCAGAGACAGGGAGACAGAAGAAGAGACAGAGAGAAAAAACCAATAGAAAAATAACAAATTTCCAGAGAAGGGGTGGAGGAAAATGGCAGGGTGAGCTGACCCAGGATTCTCTCCCCTCCAAAATACAACAAAGGATTGGAAAAACTGAATTTCAGAGAATAAATCTAATGCCAACACGTTAGAGATCTACAATACCAAGAAGGCGGAGATCATAAACCTTGCTGACAGCCTCGGAGGCGCTGGAACAGGTAGGAAAGAACCTCGCTCCCCCCCCTAGAGTCTGCGATCCCTGCTGCGTGGGTCCGGGAAGGAGCGGGGGAGGGGCCGCACAACCAGAGGATCATCCAGGACTCCTGCCGCTGGTTCAGTGGAAACCCGTTGATGGGGGAAAGCTTCTGTGTGGGGGGACCCCATAAACCCAGGGCCTCAGGAGATTAGAGAACAGAAGTGATCTGAATCCAGATCAGCACAGGAGAATAGCAGCCCCTCCCTCCTGGCAAAGGGCACTGGGCGCCGCCATCTTGCCCGAAGGTGGAGAGCTCAGAACACATGGCTCTCGACCCCCATCTAGTGGCGACAGGCTGTAACTGCAACCGAATTCTACCCACATGCGAAAAAACCGCTCGTCTACCATCCAGCAATTTATAAAAGCCCCAGACCAGAAGGAAAACAATAAAAACATAGAATTAAGTCCTGAGGACTTGGAATTAGGTAAACTAAGTGATAATGAGTTCAGAGAAGCTATAATCAAAAAACTCAATGAGGTAGAGAAAAAGATAGAGAAACAGGCCCATGTGTTCTGGAGTTACTTCACAAAAGAGATTGAAATCATAAAGAAGAATCAAACAGAATTACTAGAGATGAAAAACACAATGGAGCAGATAAAACAGAATACGGATTCCCTAAATGCCCGTGTAGACACCATAGAAGAGCAAATTAACATAATTGAAGATAGACAGGCTGAATGGCTCCAGACAGAGGAAGAAAGAGAACTAAGAATTAAAAAAAACGAGGAAAATCTCTGAGAGATAGTGGATTCAATGAGGAGTAAGAAGTTAAGGATCATAGGAATTCCTGAGAGCGTGGAAAAGGAAAATGGAGCAGAAAGTGTGCTTAACGAAATTATTGAAGAGAACTTCCCAAATCTAGGGACTGATGGAGAAATGTGTGTAGAGGAAGCTTTCAGATCTCCTAGATTTGTCAATGTAAAAAGACCTACTGCAAGGCATATGGTAGTACAATTGGCAAGAAATGGAAAGATAAAGAAAGAATACTCAGGGAAGTAAGAAAAAAGAAGGGAATAACCTATAAAGGAGCCCATATCAGACTTTCAGTGGATTTCTCTACAGAAACCTTACAAGCTAGGAGAGAATGGAGTGACATATTCAAAGCTTTAAAAGATAAACATCTTCAGCCAAGAATACTCTATCCAGCAAGAATTTCCTTCAGACATGAGGGAGAAATTAAATCTTTTCCAGACAAACAAAAGTTAAGGGAATTTGTAACTAAAAGCCCTCCACTACCAGAAATCCTCAAGAAGGCTCTCATACCTGAAAAAAGAAAAAAGGGAGAAAGGGGTCACAATCCACAGACTAGGGAAAACGATGGATAGAACCAGAACAGGATAGCAAATATTCAACTACAGCATTAGGGTAAAGGTAAGGAAACTACCAAAGCAAGGACAATCTTATCACTCTAACTACAAATTCAAAACACGAGTTGGAATAAGAAATGAAAATAATTATTTAGGAGGGGAAGAGCAAAGGGTCTAAATCAGTATTGGCCAAGTAAGTAAGAGACCACCAGAGAATAGACTATATTATACACGAGATTCTAAATACAAACTTCAGGGTAGACACTAAAATAAAATACATAACAGAGTCACAAATCATAAATAAGGAAAAATCTAAGAAACCCAGCATAAGAAATTGCAGTATTAAATGGGTAGGCTAAAGCACACAGGAAAAGAAATGCAGGAAAACAAGATAATGAGCGACAGATTGACATCATTAAGTCCACATGCATCAATAATCACTCTCAATGTAAATGGATTGAACTCTCCAATAAAAAGACACAGAGTGGCAAAATGGATTAAAGAACAAGATCCAACAATTTGTTGCCTCCAAGAAACACACCTCAGCCCCAAGGACAAACACAGGCTCAGGGTGAAGGGGTGGAGGACAATACTTCAAGCTAATAGCAAGAAAAAAAAGGCAGGTGTTGCAATTCTTATATCAGACAAAGTGGATTTCAAAATAAGACAGGTAAAGAGAGACACAGAGGGACAATATATAATGATCAAAGGGACACTTCATCAAGAAGAAATAACGCTTGTAAATATCTATGCACCCAACACAGGAGCACCAAGATTCATAAAGCAACTATTAACAGACCTAAAGGAAGATGTTAAAAACAACACAATAATAGTAGGGGACCTCAACACCCCACTCACATCAATGGACAGATCATCCAGACAGAAAATCAACAAGGAAATAGTGGAGCTAAATGAAAAACTAAATCAATTGGACTTAATAGACATATATAGATCACTTCACCCTAAAAGAGCTGAATGCACATTCTTCTCAAGTGCACATGGAACATTCTCAAGGATAGACCATATGTTGGGAAACAAGGCAAGCCTCTACAAATTTAAAAATTTGAAATAATAACAAGCATCTTCTCCTATCATAATGCTATAAGGCTAGAAATTAATTACAAGAAAAAAGCTGAGAAAGGCACAAAGATGTGGAGACTAAACAACACACTACTGAACAAGCAATGGATCATTGAAGAAAACAAAGAAGAAATCAAAAAATACCTGGAAACAAATGAAAATGATAGCATGCCATACCAACTCATATGGGATACAGAAAAAGCTGTATTAAGAGGAAAATCCATCGCAGTACAGGCACATCCTAACAAACAAGAAAAATCCCAAGTAAGCAATCTTAAACTACACCTAACTGAACTAGAGAAAAAAGAACAAATAAAGCCCAAAGTCAGCAGGAGAGAAATAATCAAAATCAGAGCAGAAATAAATGCTATTGAAACGAAAAAATGTGGTAGAAAGGATCAATGAAACAAAGAGCTGGTTTTTTGAGAAGATAAATAAAATTGACAAACCCCTAGCCAGACGCACAAAGAAAAAAAGGGAGAAAGCTCAAATAAACAAAATCAGAAATGAAAGAGGAGAAATAACAACAGACTCTGCAGAAATACAACGGATTATAAGAGAATACTACGAAAAACTATATGCCAACAGAAAGGATAACCTAGAGGAAATGGACAAATTCTTGGACTCCTACAATCTCCCAAAGCTCACCCAAGAAGAGGCAGACAATTTGAACGACCAATCACAAGGAAAGAGATTGAAACAGCAATCAAAAACATCCCAAAGAATAAAACCAGAGGACCACATGGCTTTCCTGGGGAATTCTACCAAACTTTCACAGAGGATTTAATACCTATCCTTTTCAAGCTATTCCAAAAAATTAGGGAAGATGGAACACTTCCTAACACATTCTATGAGGCCAACATCACGCTGATACCAAAACCTGACAAAGACACCACGAAAAAAGAGAACTACAGGCCAATATCACTGATGAACATAGATGCAAAAATTCTAAACAAAATTTTGGCAACCAGAATTCAGCAATTCATCAAAAGGATCATACATCATGATCAGGTGGGATTCATACCAGGGACACAGGGATGGTTCAACATCGGCAAATCAATCAAAGTGATACACACATCAACAAAATGAGGAATAAAAACCACATGATCATCTCAATAGATGCAGAGAAGGCATTTGACAAGATCCAACAGCCATTTATGATAAAAACTCTGAACAAAATGGGCATAGAAGGAAACTACCTCAACATAATAAAGGCCATATATGACAAACCCATAGCCAACATCATACTCAATGGGCAAAAACTGAACGCCATCCCCCTGAAAACAGGAACAAGACAAGGATGCCCTCTATCACCACTCTTATTCAACATAGTACTGGAGGTCCTGGCCAGAGCAATCAGGCAAGAAAAAGGAATAAAAGGAATACAAACAAGGAGGGAAGAAATGAAACTCTCGCTGTTTGCAGATGACATGATCTTATATATAGAAAACCCCAAAGGATCCATTGGAAAACTCTTAGAAGTAATCAACAACTACAGCAAAGTTGCAGGGTACAAAATCAATTTGCGTAAATCAGTAGCATTTCTATACTCCAATAACGAACTAACAGAAAAAGAACTCAAGAACACAATACCATTCACAATCGCAACAAAAAGAATAAAATACCTTGGGGTAAATTTAACTAAGGAAGTGAAGGACCTATATAATGAAAATTACAAGGCCTTTCTGAGAGAATTGGGTGACGACGTAAGGAGATGGAAAGACGTTCCATGTACATGGACTGGAAGAATAAACATAGTTAAAATGTCCATTCTACCTAAAGCAATCTACAGATTCAACGCCATCTCAATCAGAATCCCAATGACATTCTTTACAGAATTAGAACAAAGAATCCTAAAATTCATATGGGACAACAAAAGACCCCGAATTTCTAAAGCAATCCTGAGAAAAAAAGAACAAAACGGGAGGCATCACGATCCCTGACTTCAAAACATACTACAAAGCTACAGTAATCAAAACAGCATGGTACTGGTACAAAAACAGGTGCACAGATCAATAGAACAGAATTGAAAGCCCAGAAATAAAACCACACATCTATGGACAGCTTATCTTTGACAAAGGAGCTGAGGGCATACAATGGAGAAAAGAAAGTCTTTTCAACAAATGGTGCTGTGAAAACTGGAAAGCCACATGTAAAAGAATGAAAATTGACCATTATTTTTCACCATTCACCAAAATAAACTCAAAATGTATCAAAGACTTAAAGGTAAGACCTGAAACCATAAGGCTTCTAGAAGAAAATGTAGGCAGCACACTCTTTGACATCAGTATTAAAAGGATCTTTTCAGACACCATGCCGTCTCAGAGAAGGGAAACAATAGAAAGAATAAACAAATGGGACTTCATCAGACTAAACAGCTTCTTCAAGGCAAATGAAAACAGGATTGAAACAAAAAAACAACCTGCTAACTGGGAAAAAATATTTGCAAGTCATATATCTGACAAAGGCTTAATATCCATAATATATAAAGAACTCTCACAACTCAACAACAAAAAATCAAACAACCCAATCAAAAAATGGGCTGGAGACATGAACAGACATTTCTCCAAAGAAGATATACAGATGGCCAATAGGCACATGAAAAGATGCTCATCATCGCTGATCATCAGGGAAATGCAAATCAAAACTACACTAAGATATCACCTTACACCCATTAGAATGTCAAAAATATCTAAAACTAATAGTAACAAATGTTGGAGAGGTTGTGGAGAAAAAGGAACCCTCATACACTGCTGGTGGGAATGCAAACTGGTGCAGCCACTATGGAAAACAGTATGGAGATTCCTCAAAAAATTAAAACTAGAACTACCATACGATCCAGACATCCCACTACTGGGTGTTTATCCAAAGAGCTTGAAGTCAGCAATCCCAAAAGTCCTATGTACCCCAATGTTCACTGCAGCATTATTTACAATAGACAAGACATGGAAGCAACCTAAGTGCCCATCAACAGACGATTGGATAAAGAAGATGTGGTACATACATACAATGGAATACTACTCAGCTGCAAAACAGAACAAAATCACTCCATTTGCAATAACATGGATGGACCCTGAGGGAATTATGTTAAGTGAAATAAGCCAGCGAGAGAAGGATAATCTGTGTATAATTCCACTCATATGAGGAATTTAAAAATGTGGACTAAGAACAGTTTAGTGGATACCAGGGGAAAGGTGGGGTGGGGGGTGGGCACAAAGGGTGAAGTGGTGCACCTACAACACGACTGACAAACATTAATGTACAACTGAAATTTCACATGATTGTAACCTATCATTAACTTAATAAAAAAAAAAAGAAAAATAACAAATTTCACCCTTAAAAGAAAAAACAACCTTTCCCCCTAAAATGTCAACATAGCATTAAAAAGTTTCCCAGGTGAAAGCAGGTCATCTCCCTTTCCATTTTCACTACGGTAATTGATTGTCAGTAATTGGCATGAAATTTCTTTCCAAATGAGACCTTTTGTTGGCGAGAAAATGAACAATAGTGCACAGTCTGGAAAAACTCTCAAATAATTGGCTGCCAGTATATATTTTTGTTGGTGTATGTCAGTTCCATAAAAGTAATCAACCCATTATCTAGATCTCTGTTTGATATTGCCAGTAAAATGTTATCTAAAACAGCATGATTCATCATTTTAAATGTTCAAGTTTTTAAAAAAAATAACTTCTATCTTTAAAAGTGAGCGTGTAACCTATGAATTTATAGGTAAAAACCCACTTGTGATTATGTTTCTTGTAACTGTGATAAATAGGTTGTAGGTTCTACTTTCCTATCATTGTGGTCTTCCGAAAACATGAATTCATTTAATTACAACATACATATAACTTGAGAATGGAAAGACAGTTACAATAACCTAGACAGTTTTTTTAAATACCAGCACAAAACTGCAACTGCACTTAACATAGCCATCAATGCATTATCTTACAAGGTTCTGCACACATTCACTAGAGACTGGATGATAACATTACATATTACTATGCTCTCATAACTTATAATTAAACTCCAAGTACAACAATCCTATTCTAAGCTCTTAACTTTCTAAAGATTGAAATGTATTTGTTTTATTTGTTACTTTGGCTTTTAACTTCTTTTTAAATGCGCCCACGAAGTGGCATTTTTCGTGTGGTCTCTGTTTCAACTAATCACAGGCATTTCTCTAAGTGTTGGATGTGAATCCACTTAAAAATCTGGAAGCTAAGCAGCTGAACACAAGAAGTTCAGGTCCCAAGGATTCCTCGGTTGTTTTACTGGCAGTCAGGACTACATGAGAATACCCAGTATCCCCTTCTCCATTTACCACCCCCATGCAGTGTTATTCCGAAAAAAAAAAATACTTCTCCCGCTTCCTCTAATTCTTCATGCAAAATCATACTTTTTGTATGAAAACTGTGATAAACTTACAACTATTAGTGTTGCTGAATACTCGTACCAACATATACTTATTAGTATAGAGGGACAGAAAAAGTATTATGCTTAAAAAGCAGAAGCTTGGGAGACGAACAACCTGGGTTCAAACCTCAGTTTCACAATTTAATAGCTGTTTGAACGTAGACAAGTTACTGAAGGTCTCTGTGCTTTTGTTTCCTCATCTCCAAACTGGTGATGATTACAGGACCTACCTCAGGGCATTATTGAGAAGATTAAATGATGCATGTGAAACACTTAGAATAGTACCTCAATAGCAAGTGCTATGTAATCAGTTGCCATTGTCATTTTTCAGCGAGATAAACTTAGTCAGTTTCCCAGAGGGTTTCCTGAAATTCTCCAGAAGAGCACTGCCATTTTGACGTGCAATTGTGTCAGTCATGAAAGTCCGGAGAGTGGTCTATGGAGGATTTTTGGCTGCTCTTTGCACTTAAGATCAAGAGAGAGCTGCTGCACGAGGTCTAAGTCCTCAAGCGGTTTGGCCCCTACCTACCTGTCCAGCCTCATGGTATGCCATGCTCAAACCACGATGACCGTCTCACCCTCTCATAATCTTTTTTCTATTTTGTCTCATGGAGTTATGCACATGACCTCTGCATAGAATGTTCTTCCCTTCCTCACTTGTTCACCTGACTCCTGTGTATCCTTCAGATGTCATCTCAGTGTCACTGCCTGGGCCGAATCCACCATTAACTGCTCTCACAGCTCTGTGAAACCCTCTTTCTAGACCTTATCTGAGTTGTAACTTTATTTTAATTTGTAGAATTACTTCATTATCGTTTGTCTCCACCACTGTATTTTTCAATATTGTGAGGGCAGAGATTGCGCATGTTTTTGCTTGACATTATATCTGTAGTGCTTACAGTGGTACCTGATACAGAGTGCCAACTCAAGTATTTACCGGATGAATGGATAAATGAGAAAAAAAAAGGAATATTATGCATTGAGGCGTGTCATGTTCATTTACACTAAATATGAAGCACAACGAATGAACATAAGGATTTCGATGGCCAAAAATACTTTTCATAGAAAAACAATTATAAATCACTCTCTACTAATAATTCATCTGTAAGCAAACATTTATTTTATAGGCAAAATAACTTTGACAGCAAAGAAGAAGAAAGCTTTGAAACAATGTGATGAGACACAATGTTCTGGTGTTGTACAGCTCATTGGGCTCTTACAGAAAATCTTGATGCTTCAAATGATTATAAGCAACTTCTCTCATAGGGTTAAAATAAAATTTTCAAGAACTTTCTGGAAAATTGTATCTAAACATTGAGTATAAATGCATTGAGATAGAAATGGGTATTTTTTTCTTTTCTCCTAAAAGTATTGTGAAGAAAACAAACAAAACGGAATAAACATCTACATATTTGTAAGGATCAGAAATATATTATTCTTTTTATTTCGGAATTCACTCATTTGTCCAAATCCTTTCCCTTTGCTTCCCATAACTTCTACTACAATTATTACGCTTGTGGTATGTTTTGGTCATCTTCTTTGAACACAGAAACTCTTGAGGAAAATTCTTATACAAGTAGGCAACTATAAGGTAAGTACTATATTCATTTTTAGCCATTGAATTTGAGTGAGGCTTTTAGTGGATTTAAATTACCTAGTCCTACAGTGTTATGCTTAGCATTAAGGGAATGACTAATCCCTTAATGAATATAGAAAGAGGCAACGATCTTAGCTGGATAGCAGAACAAGAGAGCAAGCTAAAAGCAGTCTGGGTTCTCCCTGAAAAGCTCCTCAGAAACAAAACCATCATTTGAAGACGCAAAGTCTGTGTCCTCCACGGGAGAACCCTCAGGAACAGAGTCATCCAGTAAAGGTGTTGAAGAATTAGTGAAAGTTATTTTTCTTTTAGATGCCATTTCAATATAACCACCAAGCCTGTCGTCTAAGACTTTATTGGTCCTGGACAAAATAAAATATAATGCAGCATTAAAGGAAACCAGTCTGGATTGATATATTTTTTTTCTAATCAGAGGAGGGCCTTGGTAAACGGGATGAAAGGCCTTCTCCTGTGTCCACCTGGCAAAATTTGAGGGAGCCCACTCAATGGGAAAAGGAGGCTGCGTAAGGCCTGCAATTGAATGGTGACACTGAGGGCAAAAACTAGCTCTGAACATTCGATCCAGGTCAGCTTCAGAATAATCATTTTGAACAAGTCTCGTCTGGAGTAACCAATGGCCTAGAGCCAGAGTGGGGAGACACGGCTCTTTACAATCAGGGCAACACCACTTGTCTAAAGACATCTTTGTAGCAAGATAGCGGAACCAGTTAACAAAGAACAATAGCACTAAATATAATTACAGGGATATTAAATCCTTATTACAAAGATAACTTTAGACTTGACTTTTAAGTTTGAGAAAATACACTTTGTGTTTATTTATCCCCTAGTTTGGACCCTCTGTATCCAGGAAAATACTGTAACAGCGATGGAAAAACCCCTTATCGACAAAATAATAATGATCTAGTTAACGATTTCAACTTTGTAAATTCTCAGTACATTAAATGGTAAATAAACCTATTAACATTAAATAGGAATAGTAAAGAGAAGTAATTAAGTAGAATATTACTAATATTAACAGGATTAATTTTAGCAACAGTCGAGAAGTCTCTCTCTCACTGGAGAGATGTGTCTACACCTCAGCGGAATTTGTTGAGAACCACTGTCTCTTTTTCTCTCACTTCGAAGCCCAGTCTCAGTTTTTAAGAACCAGTTCAGTACAGAATAGAATTTGTCACTTCCCAGTGACACAGTTCACAAGCTTTGAATATTAGTTCTCTGGAGATAAGATGGGTTCTGTCTGAACAGAGCAGCTTTGTGTAAATTCAGACGCTAAGGCACTTTTCCAGAAGGATCTGCACAATCATCTCAGCTGGTGGCACTGTTATGTCCACTTGAGTTTTAGAAGTAGTCCACCAATCGGGCTGTTGACTGGTATAGGTAATTTTCACCAGTGAGGTGTGTCAGCCTTGTCCTGTAATGTCTGGGTCATGTGGGTAAGCAGAAAAATCTTGTCAAGCTCCTTCTCAGAGTATTTCTGCTAAAGTTCTTCCTTTGTGCTCCTAGATCTTGACCCAATCTCTGAGAAGCAGTTGATGAAAGGAATCTGATTGTACTTGGGGGTTTCTGTAAAAGAAAATGGTACAAATCCTATGAAAACTTTGGTAATTTATATAGTGAAACTAAAAATTTTACTGAGTATTATTATGGGTTAATGGACTTTGTAAACATGATTTGTTTTTCCTAGTTGTACTATTATTGATGTTTAAATTAACATCGGTTAATTATTATTATTTTTCTTCTTCCCAAAGTCCACCAGTACATAGTTGTATATTCTAGTTGTAGGTCCTTCCGGCTCTGCTATGTGGGATGCTGCCTCAGCATGGCTTGATGAGTGGTGCTAGGTCCGTGCCCAGGCTCCAAACTGGAGAACCCTGGGCCGAAAAATCGGAGTGCACGAACTTAACCATTCGGCCATGGGGCTGGTGCCAACACAGCTTAATTATTATGAGTGTTGAATAAGCTTGTGTAAACATGTCACATGACTGCATCTCTTGAAACTTTAAAAAAATGTATACTTGTTAATTTTAGTTAATATATTAAAGTCTAACTATTATATTTAAATAACATCCAACAATAAAGTTAGGAAATAAAATACATAATTTAATATTTTGGTCATTTTAGGAGGCTTATCTCTGAACACTAATTTCTTCATTTTAGTAGCCGACAGATGACACTTTTGGTATGGAGTTATTTGTAATCATTTATTTTTGTTGTGTCTTTTTAACACAGAGTACATTTAAACCACAGTTTTAATATTAATATTAGAAGTAAGTACAGTTGTATTTTTGCAAAAAGACTTCCAAAAAAAGCATTGGATCTAAAAGAATGAGGGACTGTTGTAGCCAAAAGAGTTCCAGAGGACAGAGGGAATTCCCTGATCACACTGAGTCTGTTGGCTATCTGACAGATTTTTAATTCAATGCGACATTTTGATTTTAACGAAGGATCTGTCTTAATGTGAAAGCAAAAATCACTTTGATTTAGGTATGACTTTTTATTATTAATCTACCTTTCAGTTATTGAGATAGCTGTGTGTTCTAAGCTAAGCTGCTGTAGAGAACAAGAGCGGCTACTAAATAAGGATATATTGAAGAGATAAGACCTCGGCAAATTTATGAACCAACTGTCTTAGGACATATAAACACTTGGTGTTAGAAATCTCTGACATGGGGATTTTTAAAATTGTATTTGCTTTTTAACTTAAAGTTAGGATAATTACAAAGACAAGGCAAATCTTTTCATGTTTTCTGTGGTCATATTTTATAGAGAAGGACCTGAAAATATTTGTTTTTGTTGTTGGAAGATAGTGTTACCACAGACAAAACTAAAGATAGATAGATAGGTAGATAGGTAGGTAGGTAGATAGATAGATATAGATAGGCGATAAATACATAATTTTGATTTTTATAGTTGAGATTTAACATGTTATAGCCGTAGAGATACTCGTTCAATGTAAATCATGGACTGACTGTAAACTTTTCCAGTAAAAATTCAATTCATTCAAAGCACAGTGCAACATGGGACACCGTTTCTCAGAGAGATCATAGAGACTATCCTGGAATTAATCTCTTTCATATGAATGTGCATTAATTTATTTAGAAGTTTCACAATTATTAGATAACATTTACCCTAAATTTACTCTGAGGAAGCTAATTAAAATTAAATAGAAAGCTCAGGGTGCCAAATAGAGGCTTGAGTTTGGCAGATAGGGTGCAAGAGGCAACAGCCTTAAGCTTCATCATAATTATCTGTAAGATATCGATTGCTAAACATGGTCCAATCAGACCTTGACGTTGTTGACTATTATACTGGGAGTTTTTATCCAAGATTTTTCTTATCTTGAATTTTTTGGATTAATTAGACATTGGCCAGATTTCACCGGTTATCTAATTAGATTTCATTGCTGGTGCCCTCCTTTCTCGTGGGTCATCCTGCATGTCATGAGATGGTGATGCCACAGAGAACTGAAATGCAACATTCATCTGGTCTTTCCTTTTTGTTCGACATTAGTTTGTATGACCTTGCCTGCTAGAGGGTTAGGTTTGTAAGAGCTGACACTGGAAACCTTGTAAGTTTTTAAAGTTTACAAGATTGTAGGGAGAAAAAAAGCCACTGCCTCAGCTACAGAATTTGTTAAAAATACAAGTAATTTCCTAGGGATTTAATGAACATAAGTTCTGTAGAATTGTTGGTCAAAATAACCTGGACAATAATTAAATCTGTTGGGTCACTGTAATGCAGAGTTAGTTCTAGAAGAGTTTATTTTGGATTGGGACAGTTTTCTGAATTACGAGCTCATATTTAAGAACTTAAGACTACTATTAGCCATGGAAGTACAATTTAAAACTGGAACCACATGATTGTTAAGACTTTTTTTGTCTGAGTTTTGCAAACCAGTTTCTGTAAGTAGTATTGAATGCCAATTGAAAACGATCAGTGATTTTAGCTTCATGGCTAATTCAGGCCTCATGCATCTGGATAAGTGAATAAGAAACTCCAAATGAAAGCAGGCCTCTAATGAGCACTGTTACATCTTGATTGTCCCAAGTATACGGATTCTACCTATTTTTAAAATACAAAACATTTTCTTTAATAATGGATGTCCGTGAGTCCGATTTTTTTAGAAATGAGGCCAGCTGAGATAATCTTTTCCATGGTTTAGGATCTGTTATTAGCCTTCGACGGAAAGCTTCGCTAATAATTGAGACTTTCTTTTTCCTTGTGGTACTTACAAGTGATCTGGTATGCTTGAGATGTTATTGGCTGACACCCTCTTGAAGTTGACTAAGGTCACTTCCAGTAGCATGGTGCCTTGACTCTTGAGTCAGTCTGTCATCACTCATACCAGCCTGAGTTCTTTCCTGGGGCCATAGACTGAAGATTTAGCCTTTGCTATCCTCTGAGGACCTGACAACCTGTATGCTACCCAGGCTCTGACCAAGGGCCAGCCCTGGTGCCCTGACAACCATTCAGTGCTATTTAACCGAGATCATAGAAAACACAGAAAACCAACATTGAGATAATTGCCGTCTTCAAACAATCTGTATTGAAAGGTGGTGTAGTGTAGTGGTGCAGAGTTGGAGCTGGACCACCTAGTGGTGAATCCAAGTTCTGCTGTTTCATCACTGGGTAACTTGAACTCTGCCTCAGTGCCCTCATACGTTAAGTGATGAAAACAGATATCTAAATCATCACACTGTTGTGAGGTTTAAATGAATTCATGTTTATGAAGCGCTTCTAATCATTCCTAGTACACAGCAGGAGCTATATTAGTCTTAAATCAGGATCCTGTGGCCATCTGTCAGATGACCTGACTAAAGTCAGTTTGCCATCAGTCACAACTAGAAAATTTCTTACCTTAGAAAGTCTGCATTTTAGTGTTGCTGAAGCGAGGGATACCTCGCTCTGGGTATGTATGGAAGATCACAAGACCATTAATTGTTGTGGTACAGGAATTGGCAATCCACGGTCGTAATCAGTCTGTAAGCAAAGTTTATGTTAGTAGTGTAGGATATAAGCCAACTTCTACTCTGAAGATGGAGGAGGCAGTGAATTGACATTTAAGGTTTTTATTACATGTCACTGAAATCTTACAGGATTTCTGAATGCATCAGAAGATTCACACGGCTAATATACATAAACCGCATCAAAACCGTTCTCCATAGGGTTAAAACAACATTCTAAAAAAAAATCTGTCTGGAAAAATTACAGTTTAGGAATTTGAGCTTTGAGGGAGTAGGGAGGTGAACTGATTTGGGGAATTGGTTATAATTCTAAATCATTTCACAAAACTATCCTGTTCAATTTAATCAAATATCGGAAGGGGTTAGAGCAGTGTTTCTCAAACAAGGTCAGCCTCAGCTTCATTAGAATCTCCTGAGGATGCTTAAAAATTCAGATTTCTGGGCTCCACCACAGATCTACTGAGCATTTGTGGGAAGGTCAGAAAATGGTAACTATTTTTTTGTTTTTGTCTTTGTTTTTTTTGCAATTTCTGATATTTGACCTTTTTTTTAACTTTTTATTAAGATTATGATAGTTTATAACCTTGTGGAATTTCAGTTGTACATTATTGTCAGTCATGTCGTAGATGCACCACCTCACCCTTTATGCCCTCCCCCCACCCCCCCTTTCCCCTGGTAACCACCAATCAGTTCTCTTTGTCCATATGTTTAACTTCCACCTATGAGTGGAGTCATACAGAGTTTGTCTTTCTCTATCTGGCTTATTTCACTTAACATAATACCATCAAGGTCCATCCATGTTGTTGTGAATGGGACGATTTTATCCTTTTTTATGGCTGAGTAGTATTCCATTGGATATACATACCATATCTTCTTTATTGAATTATCAGTTGCTGGGCTGCAGAATGGATATTGTTAGCAGGCATGAAAACATTAATCTCTGGTACATCTCCATCAGAGCTCTTGGGTGACCAGGTGCATTGTCAATGAGTAGTCATATTTTGAATGAAATCGTTTTTTCTGAGCAGTGGGTCTCAATAGTGGGCTTAAAATATTCAGTAAAGCATGTTGTAAATAGATGTGCTGTCACCCAGGCTTTGTTGTTTCATTTATACAGCACAGGCAGAGTAGACTTAGCATAATTCTTAAGGGCCCTAGGAATTTCATAATGGTCAATAAGCATTGGCTTCAACTTGAAGTCACCAGCTGCATTAGTCCCTAACAAGAGAGTCAGCCTGTCCTTTGAAGCTTTGAAGCCAGGCATTGACTTCTCCTCTTTAGCTATGAAAGGCCTACATGGCATCTTCTTCCAATATAAGGCTGTTTTTTCTACATTGAAAATCTGTCATTTAGTATAGCCACCTTCATTAATTATCTTAGCTGGATCTGCTGGATAATTTTCTGCAGCTTCTACATCAGCACTTGATGCTTTACCTTGAACTTTCATTTTATGGAGATGGCATCTTTCCTTAAACCTCATGAACAAACCTCTGCTAGTTTCAAGCTTTTCTTATGCAGCTTCCTCCCCTCTCTTAGGCTTCATAGAATGGAAGAGAGTTAGAGCCTTGCTCTTGATTAGGCTTTTGCTTAAGGGAATGTTGTGGCTGGTTTGATTCTATCCAGACCAGTAAAACTTTGTCCATGTCAGCAATAAGGCTGTGTTGCTTTCTTATCATTTGTGTGTTCACTGGAGTAACACTTAATTTCCTTCAAGAACTTTTCCTTTGCAGTCACAGCTTGGCTAACTGTTTGGTGCAAGAGGCCTAGCTTTCACCCTGTCTCAGCTTTCGGCATGCCTTCCCCACTAAACTTAATCATTTCTAGTTTTTGGTTTAAAGTGAGAGACACGTGACTCCTTCTTTCACTTGAACACTTAGAAGCCATTGTAGGGTTATTAATTAGTCCAATTTCAATATTGTTGTGTCTCAGGGAATAGGGAGGCCCAAGGAGAGGGAGAGAGGTGAGGAACCGTCTATCAGTGGAGCAGTCTGAACACAACATTTATAAATTAAGTTCACTATCTTATATGGGCGTGGTTTGTGGCGCCCCAAAACAATTACAATAGTAACATCAAAGATCACTGATCATAGATCACCACAACAAGTATAATAATAAAAAGGTTTGAAATATTGCAAGAATTACCAAAATGTGACACTGAGACATGAAGCGAGCAAATGCTGTTGGAAAAATGGCACCAACAGACTTGCTGGACGCAAGGTTGCCACTAACTTTCAACTTCTAAAAGAGAAAAAAGCAACATTTGTAGAGTGCTATAAAATGAAGTACACCTGTATGAATACTTATTTTTCTGAAATTCTAATTGCAGATACTATACTAACAGTGTGACTTACAGGTAAATAGTTCTTTCATTCCATAAACATCAAGCTAACTACAATGTGTAAGCATTATGCTAGGAAACTAAGAAAATATAAACATAAAAAAGACATATAATTCTTGAGAAATTTAAAATTTACTAGAGGGCGTAGTCACTTAAAATAATTTCAATGCAAGACAGACATCTTTACATCAGTGTGTTGTAGAATTTGGGGGGCAGTGATCACAGATTTGGGCTCTGACATATATGACTGAGCCTAATATTAGCCTGTACTAAATGATTTCAGCCCCATTACTTTGAATATCTTCCTAAACGAGTGGCTGACTATCCTCCTAACACCGCCACTGCCCCTTAGACCAGGACAGGTCATTCTGAGAAGCACAGAAAATCTGGGTACTAGTCACGGCCCTGTCAAGCATGACTGTTTTGCGCTTAAGTAAGCAATTGGAACTAAAAACAAAAGCTGTGAAAAGCTAGAAGTAGAATACAAATAAAAGAAATTTATTATTTACAAAATATGCCTAGATGGTGATGCAGGGGATTTGGGGAGGGTATAATTCAAAAAGCACTGGGCATCAAATTCGGAAATAATCACTTGTCTATTTAGAAAGTGCTGGTTAAAACAATAATACCACCACCACGCAACTATTGTTTCCTAAGGAAGAGGTGACTGAATTACTCTACAGAGATTTAAGATATATGTTTGTGTAATAAAGATAACTATTCTTTTCTAGAGGAAGCAATGACATTTTTGAACCGGGACAGTGATGGAAAGGTTGTCATGCCATTGGTTCAGTGAGCAGATACAAACAGAAAATAGAATTGATGGTTCCTTGACGAAATCGTCTCTAAATTCTGTGTTACAGAAGATGGCAAAAGGAATTGGATGATTTTTCCCCGATAAAGTCATAAAATAATAAACACAAAGCAAGTTAAATGGCCTAGTTATGGCTGCATTTATTTCTGATTCGCAAAAAGAAAACAGTCTTCAGTTGGAGTGTTTTTAGTTCCCCTTAAAAGTTTGCCATAAAATCTCTGACAACTATTTAAATATGAGTAAGCGAGGCCTGTTTAAGCCACAAGGAAATACCTTTAATTTGAAAAGCAAATATTCTGTTTAGAAATTTCCCTTTCTTTTCCTTTAATTTTATTCTAATTTTCAATCACAGAACTACCAATTAATATTCGAAGACAAACCAGGGACAAGTGACAGATAAAATTGTGAAAGCTGATCTTCCTATCCCTCATACTTCATTACACACAACTCTTCCCCTTTTCCTGGTTGCTGCTGCTCAACCCACATGCACAATTCCAGGCTCCTGGACCTTTCTGGAAGCATTTTCCCTCCTGAAACTTTTACAAACTCCTCATCAAAACTTCCCAAGACTTGCTTGAGGCTGACATCTAGGAGAAGGTGTCTGATAAACGTTCCAAGTTTCCATCTTGAAGGAGGAGAGCTTAAGGGGCCTCACTTCTATGAGTGCTTTCTGATTTTAGACTGGAGCTCCCTAGAGACCCAATATAGAGGACAAATGTGTAGCTGGCTTTGGGAACAGGAGATTTTATTGCAATTCCAAAAAAATACTATTACGTGATTCCTCGTCTGCCTATGTTTGGGCATGGTTCTTGGTAATAAAAAGCATAGGTAAGTTACACAACTCTACTTTTCACTGTTTTTCCCTCCATAGAGTTCAACTGGAGGAATCACAGAGAGAAAAAGGCTACTACTTAATCACATGGCCCAAAAGAAAAGATATGTTTTATTCATAGTTCATGGTGACTATATTTTACCCACAACCATGAAAAAATATAACAAAGGGACTTTCTTTATGGAGTACCAAGTTTTCTGAAATTGCAGAAAAAAATATTAGATAATGTTATGTATATGTTGTACACACACCTACACACACACACACACATATAGCTAATCTTGAGAGATGGAGTTGAGAAGTAGAATGTGTTAATAATTACTTTGAACTATCACAATTTGGGTGTTAAGGCAATTGTAATAGGAGTATTTATCTTTTTTTCTTTCAAAAAAGATCTGAACTGAAACATTCTGTTTAGATGGTAAATTGGTTCTGTCAATACATGAATGCCAAAACAACAAACTTATGCTAGCATTTTCTATCTTTTATGTAACTTCAGTATTTATGCAGTCACTAAACAATTGCTTATTGATTGTTTTCTAAATTCCAGGTACTGTTCCAGACACTGAGAGGCATAGCGGTGGATAAGAAAGATTATATCTACAAACTTGTCTTACAAACTATGAAAACAGGTCACTCAGTTTTCTTCTCTTCTGTTAAAAAAATAAGACAATCCACTTATATCAAGTAAATGAATCTTTGACTCTTAAGAGGAACACCAGTGTTTTCTAGTGGTGTTCCTTAGACTAGGCTGGGGTAAGGTGGCACGTGAGTATGTGTGTGTGCTATGTATAGTGTACGTAGGTGGACTGAGTAACTCCTAAAATGATCTACGTTTTTCCTGTTCTAACCTTGGAAACAAGGATATGAGAAACTGAACTGCTAGGCAAGAGAGTCTACCTAGTCATCTGGGGAATATAATTATAAACATATTTTTCATTCTTCATGAGGCTCATCTCAGGACAAGGTATTAAAGTTATCTTCAAGAATAATAACCAAGCTACCCAATTAGATTTTAGGATTGATAGTTGACAGATAGATAAATACATACCAAATATATACAACTATCTATTATTATGTGTATCTATCTATCTATCTATCAGAGAGGCTTTTAGTAAATGTCCTTTTTTAAAACAGTGTATGTATAAAGTCTCTTCTCTCATTTTTTTTTAAGATTGGCACCTGAGCTAACAGCTATTGCCATTCTTCTCTTTTTTCCTTCTTCTTCTCCCCAAAGCCCCCCAATACGTAGTTGTATATTCTAGTTGTGAGTGCCTCTGGTTCTGCTATGTGGGACGCCACCTCAGCATGGCTTGATGAGTGGTGCCATGTCCGCGCCCAGGATTTGAACCGATGAAACTCTGGGCCAGTGAAGCAGAGCATGCAAACTTAACCACTCGGCCATGGGGCTGGCCCCTCTTCTCTCATTTTTGTCTATTTGAATTGGACAAACCATATATGTTTTGATGCTTTTATTGATTTATTACTACCTTTTATTAAAAATACTCAGGGTCAAAATAAGAGAGAAAAAGGTTAAACTGTATATATAGGTCTATACTCTTAACAGTAAGTCATTTGAACTATGTGACCACAGGTAAAGGAAATACAAAGCTAGGTAATTATACTCTGACTAGGTATATCTACATGATGCCAGACTGGCTGAAAATTTAAATATATACAAAGTTGTCAAACATATTATTTGTAAAATTTTCCCCATTAAATCCAGTTAAACTGCTCCATGTATTTGTATGACCTAGGAAGTATTTTCTCCTCCCAATTTTATAGATATTAACTTATTTCTACGGTTTACTTGTATTAAAAATGAGTAAAGACGACAATTTAGGGGATACAAACAAACCTTATTTAACACTTCATGAAGTGGACAGCCTCCTATTGGAGAACTGTAAGATGGGGCAGAAAGCAGGAAGCTTTTACAGAATAAAGAACAAGGAAGAGACAAACAGAAAATATCTGATTGGCTGGGGCAACATAGTCAAGCTAGTTTGAGGTGAGAAGGCCCAGAGCTGGCGTGGTGTTTGGGAGCTGGCTGGCTGAATATACTGCCTCTCTGGTCAAGCAGAGCACGTACAGGGACACGAAAGTTATCTAAGTTGCAGTTTGCTGATGTGGCTACCCTAGGAGAAGCAGCTCCATCTTGGGCCTGCTTAGAAATTTACTTTCAACAGACCCCCCTTTTGATCATCCTCTTGACCATTCAAAAGTTTTGATAAAAAATATTGGTCCGAGCGTGACTCTCAGTTACCATTGTATCTTTGGGTCTCAGTATAGTATTCACAAGAGACAACGTCAGTGTTCTTGGAGCCGGTTATGTTCTCCTGTTTTCTTTCGTCGTTCCAGTCAGAGAGACCATCTGTTGGCTAGTCAATGGCTACCCACATGCATTCAAAACTTTTGAGTGAATGCAGTGTATTAGGGACACAATAATAGTTATTAGCAACAAAATGTCTATGGTTTGGACAGCAGTCCTGAGCCAGGATTCCCATGACACAGAACAGCTAGAATCAAATGAGCCAAGAAATGATCCCAAAGAGGGGAATACTTTTTTAAACCAACTGGCTTGTTTATGTATTTCTTGTAACTGTTTCTCCACTTCCCCAGAAGTGTTTATCCAGAGAGCTTGTTTAAGAAAAAGTGAGGCTTTGGAAATCAGGGAGATGTTTGTAATGGGCAGAAAAAACTACAGGATCACCAGCATCTTAACAAATTCGACCGTCAGTTGGAGGTTGAAGTGCCTTCCTTTGCAATGGCCTGAGTTATGTGAACAATGGCATTATCTTTTCAGGCCAGAGCAAGGCAAAAGGTGGTCAAAAGAATCATAAAGATCTTCACAGTGTAAGAATTAGGAAAAGGATGGTCAGAGAGGGAAGGAGGAATGAAAAGAAACATTCTCGATCTGACACCTGGGAGGAAACATTTTACCTCCACATCGGCTACTTCTCTTCCTATCAATTTGATTTTGAGGTCTCCAGCATTTACACAGGACTAGGTGTCAGGTGGAGCCTTCTTCAGTTGTGAAATATGCAACCAAGTTTCTACACCTTGTAGTTTGGCAGCAGCGTCAGTGGTCAAGAGTACTGGGTAGGGTCCTTTCACTTTTGCAAAAACATCAGAGTAAAACAATAACTGTCTGTAAATGACAAAAGACTTAAAAATGTCCATGGTTAAAGATCTGATGAGAGTTCGTTAGATAAGGAAATGTAGTTATATCTGTGGTATACAATAATTTACAATTAATAGTACTGACAAATTTCTAGAAACTTTAAACAATTTCTGGAATATCTGTATTAATAACATATATCCATACATATATAACCTAAGGTTTATCATCACTTATTTACCAATGTTTCACACATAATTTAACATACCAATTAAACCGAATTAGTTTAACATCTCTTTTTGAAGATTTTATTTTTCCTTTTTCTCCCAAAGCCCCCTGGTACACAGCAGTGTATTTTTAGTTGTGTAACATCTCTTTTACAAGGTGTGAGACAAATCCTTTGAGATTTTTCAGGGTCCCTCTGGAAAATCTCAAACTTACTTTGTGGTCAAAAAGACTCCATTAAGAATTTGATTTTTGGGAAGTTTGTCAAAAATCTCCATTTAACCAAAGTGACAAAGATTTTGAAGGCAAATACAGAAAGTTACATAGTTGTGGACAAAATTTAGCTCTTTTAATACTGAGAAGACTGAGTTTTATTAAGTAATCAAAGATCTGATAAAGACAATGTAAAGCACAGTAAATTATTTTGGTAAGGCAGAAAACCTTTGCTGTCTAGACAGGTTACTTAAAAGGTAAAGAAAAATCTTTGTTTATAGTTTCTGATTAATAGCAGACCAATAATCTAAGAAAATGTCATCCTTTTAACAGAGAGAAAACCAAATTCTAATTTTGCATCAGTGTAGTTTTGATATTAAAACTCATTTTTTAAAAACTTAAATAAATCGTGGCTGGCCCTGTGGCCAAGTGGTTAAGTTCACGCGCTCCGTTTCGGTGGCCCAGGGTTTCACTGGTTTGGATCCTGGGCACAGATATGGCACCACTCATCAGGTCATGCTGAGGTGGTGTCCCACATGCCACAACTAGAAGGACCCACAACTAGGATATACAGCTATGTACTGGGGGGCTTTGGGGAGAAAAAGGAAAAATAAAATCTTAAAAAAAACTTAAATAAATCCATCTAATCTTAGCCACCTTGACCACACATAAAATCCCTTTCCCAAGACTCCTTTTCCATAAACCTACAACTTTTTTACATCCCTTTAAATTTTGTCCTGCATTTTTTTCTCTTTCTTATGCTGGAACAATCAATCATTTTACTTTCCTTATCTACTTTACATACACAGCTGTTTCCTCGCACTCTTATTATTTCTAAGTAATTCTAATTACATATATTAATTAGAATTCTTAACCCTTAGAATCTTTAAATCCTAGTAAAAACTAAGAAGTAAGCAATTGTGGTTCGTCTGTTACAATAGCATTCTGTGGATTGGTAAATTTATAAATACATGTCATAATTTCCAGAAGTGTATTCTTAGTTATAGCAAATTTTTCAATATGGCACAAAACGTGTGGCTCAACCCATGTTCAGTAACTAAGGTTTCAGTGTTTTATCTTACTTGGAAATGATCTAGATAGTCAATGAATAGCCATCATTTAACTTATCTCACTGTAATTTTAAGGTTTCAAGTTACCAAAAAGATTTTGGAAACTATTTTTAAATAAACATACCAAGAAGCATAATTATTGTTGAAAAGTTCATTTATAAATTTTCATCTTACTTACACCTATTTAATTTACTTGTTCTTAGCAATTATGTTCAGATTACTCATGAAAATTTCATGAGACATTAAGCAGCTAACCATCATCTTAAGTTATCTTTCTTGCTAACAAACTCTGTAACAGAGATAACATGAGCTTATGTGACTTTTAGTAAAACTACACAGAATAAAAGTTGTATGTCTGCATTATATTTAATATGGATAGCTCTAAATGTATGCTTGTTTTAATTAAACCAACAAATTTAAACTAGCTTTTATTTACTGAAGATTATCCTAGATCACATGAACTTGAAAAACATTTGGGTTAGTTTTTATATTGCCGAGAGTATACTTATTTATATAAATTCTTAATTTTCTTTAAACTAATAGAGCTCTTTACAAATTAATTTTGGCAATATCACCCAGAAGTAGAAAAATATCACACCTCTGTAACAGACATACATAAACATACAGAGAGATGCAAAGGGATCTTATAACTTTTATTTAAAAAATTTAGCCATGGGACAGGTATGAAAATGCAAAACTCACTAGTTTATAAAAGAACAGTTAGACCCAAATTGTGTTTCTGGCAGAAGGGATAAGCTAAGGTTACCTGCTTAGATGGCTTAAACATTTTACTAATATTTGTGGAGAAGACTGTTAAGACTTTTCATTCACCTAATTTCCAAATAGCTTTTCCTTTTTTTTTTCCTTCTGATGAAAATTATCTTAGTTCTTAGAGAAGATAAGGTAGAACATTTACATCTCAAAGGCACAGGGAAAGAATGCAAGTTCCTCCAAAAAGGACTTTTGTTTCCTAAGGCCAGAATTTGTACAATACCTACAAGTCTTTGAAATGAATAGGGGAGGTTTTAGGATTGGTAAAAAGGATAGGTGGGCTTTTTCTATTCTTATAAGACTCAATTTTTAAGACAAATTGTACAAGTTGTCCTCAATTTGTAGGACAGTTGTTTTTAATTCATCAAAGAATTGGGTTGCGACCTGAATGACATCAAAGGTTGACCCACCCATCCAACTACATTATCTTCAATTTGCTTCTTTCAGGGATATCTTGAACTAAGATAAAAATCAAAAGATTCCTATTTTCTAGATTTAGAGCTGTTTGTCTTTGGAATATTTTCTTTACCTCTGGGTACACAGTTTCATTTAGCTTAGGAGAGAAGGCCTAAAAAAAGTTTCCATCAGGCTCTGAATATCGGTTTCCAATTTGGCCGAATTCTGATCATAGAGCTACTTAAAAAAAAAGAATCCTTTCAAATATCTCATTGTGTTTCAGCAGGTACAAACAGTAATTATTTCTGGTAGTACTGAATGACCCCATGGATGAAAGAAGCATCCCCAAAGAAGGTGCAAAAGATCCAGAGCCACTCCCAAAGATAGCCAAAAGAAAGACTTACACAATTCAAATCCCCATATAGCTGGCAATTGTTGGCAGGATCCTAGCCACAAATGGAGGGTAACCCACATTTCTGTCTAGCCATATTTTGGGGCCCCCAACATGATGGTTGAGCTACTACATATGCAACAACCAACGACCTGCATGCCCCAGGCAGGCAGAAAGCCAATTCAAGTTCTCAAGACATGCAATGAGACAAAGAAAAAGGCAATAGCTGTCCCTGAGAGAGAAGCATTGATAACCAATAGGCAGCCCAAAATCAAATTCACAAGAGTCTGGATTTAGAAAGGAAGAGATAATGTGAAATTTTACCTTCCTTTCTTAACCAGGCACTGCAGAGATCCAGGACAGCTGACACTGCTAAGAATTCTCATCGCTCACTGGCTTCTGCCAGGTTTCCCAGGATCCCATCTGCAGGCTCCCAAGTGAGTGGGGTTTAAAGTAGAGAGTGTAACGCTAGTGTATCTAGTGTACCTACTAGATATCTACAACTTCTAGTGTAGCTACTAGAATTGGGCAAGGTTTTCCATTATTTTAGTTTTAGTTTCCTCTTGGCTATTTAAGGGAATAACGAGTAGCAGTTTACCAGAGAATGCCTCAGAGTTCTGTCAAGCCTGGGAGGAGCCCATATATGGGCTCTCCTTTGAAGGTAAATATGCGGGCATTTGAGTTGATGTGGAAGGATTTGACAAAAGCTTCAAGGACAATCTTTCCCCGTTGTTCCAGTTGATAGCAAATGAGACACCAATTTCCGGACCAGTGTTTTGCTGATGGATCCCCAGGAGGATGCTACAGAGGAGGCCCAGGTGTTTTAGTTTTCTGGCCTTGGAGCTGTCGCAATTGTAAGGCCACTAACTTGGCAGAATTTTGTTTACAGTCGTGTGGCCTCTTCATAGTGGAAAGGTAATTCAGATAGAGGATTAGTAGAATTAGTACTCACAGGAGAACAGAAGAGAGTAATAGGAGTCATGCCAATCTTACAGTCTTATGTTTTAGGTACTTCTTGTGTCTTTAATTTTCCATTAGCCTCTTACAATGAATCATTTAATAAAGTTATTTTGGAAATTTGAAATCTTTTGGAGGTGTCTACATGCCAATTAAAATAGGTATGTCCGTTTCTTTGGGAACCCTTGCTTCCAAGTACACTTCTTAAATGAAGGATCTTGTCTAATTGGAATGTTCCCCATAACGGCCATTGTAATTCTAGGTTGTCTTTGTAGGATTTGGCCTGTTTGTAGATATCTATAGCTTCCAGGATCACAGTTCGTAGATATAAAATAAGCAGTTCTGCCGCAACGTGTTTATATAATTATATTAAATATACATATTAATCATTATATTTTTCTAAACTAAAAAACATACACGTTTCTTTTTGAGGAATAAGAAAAAAAATTGAAGAGGATGAAATGGGGTTTTTTCTATGAGCAGGAAGGAGAGAAAGTTGCAGACATTCCAGAAGTAGAGTTTTTGGGGCCGGCCCTGTGGCCAAGTGGTTAAGTTCACAAGCTCCCCTTCGGCGGCCCAGGGTTTTGCCAGTTTGGATCCTGGGCGTGGACATGGCACCGCTCATCAGGCCATGTTGAGGCGGTATCCCACATACTACAACTAGAAGGACCCACAACTAGGATATACAACTATGTACTGGGGGGATTTGGGGAGAAAAAGCAGAAAAAAAAGTTTAAAGAAAAAAAAGAAGTTTTCAGAAACAGTGTCCTAGATTCGAGAAGACTCTCTGTCCTTTGCTCCATTAAGACTCAAAAACAATATATATATATCTCAAATCATTTTGAACCTCAAATAAGAAATGTTATAGGTAAAGATACAACATAAGTTTACTTGCCTGTGGCATTTTCTGTTCTTTTTACATGCTTCTGGGGAAAAAAAAAAAAGAACTTCTAATTCTCTTTAAGAAAACAATATTCTGAAGAGGAACACTTTAACTCTCCAAAGACAAACCCTCCCTTCACGAGTCAGCTGCTCATGCACAAGGATAGAGAAGATGGGCTACGAAGCGAGAATGAATGGACTACATGAAACACAGTGACATTCCAAAGGCCACCTCTGACCCACCTTCCCTTGTGCTGAAATACATTGAATTCAGGTGTAGGACACAGGAGAGCCACTTGCACTCTCATCTATAAATGGCAGAAAGCCCTAGAAAAGATTAATGGATTGGACACTTCACTTACTTTTTTAAACTGAAGATGGGCAAAGCAAAAGCAAAGCAGAGTGGCTTTCGCCTCCATGGAAACTACAACTGCCATTAGTAAACCCACCACGCATCCCCTCCCTTCTAAATAAATACTAAACAGAGGACACGCAGAACATTCCAAGTTAATGGCGTCTTACTTTTTAATCTCAGTGCTATACCATCCCAGAATGCTCTCTTAAGTCCACCTCAACCTCAATTTCCCTGATGCTTTTTAAAATTGACTTGTATGATACTTTTACTGGGAACTTATAAACTCTTTCGTAGTGACTCTCTTGCAAATAGAAACTCGTGCATCAATTATACTTTTGGTCTTTTATCAGCCTAAGTCAGCATGCAATCTACCTTTTCTTGGCCTGAGTTATATAAATCTTTAGTTTTCATACAGCAGTGCTGGCCCCCTTGGTGCTCCATATAACACAATCGAAAGGCAAACTGAGAAAGGACATATAGAAAGAGCTTTGAAAATGACACCTGAATTCCAAGGAAAGCCCCATGAGATTACTGCGAATCCTTTTCAAGCCTTTAGCAGAGTCTCGAACATCTCCATCAGTATGGGAGTTAGAAGCAATTTTAAAACTACCAATTGATAGCTGTTACAGACCCTATATCTAGCCCCGTTTGTCCATTTTCCTCATATTTTCAGCAAGAGTGTAGAAAAAAAATGGTCAGGAAGACCACTTTCATCTCTGTGCTTCCAGGTTAGTTTTGCATTCTGGGCAGATGGATAATTATTTAATTCTTAAGGATGTTGGAGGAAATTGACTGCATTAAACAATTTTGAGCTTCAGTAATGGCTGGTCACTGCTTCTCATTGTTATGATTTTTAGAAGTACACACTGACATACAAGGACGGTTTTTATCCTCCACTAAACTGGATCCGCACAGCCACAATTACCAAAGTCATTCAGGCCAAAAATAGGCTTTTGCCTGAATTACCAAGACAATTACACCTACCCCTAGAGTGGCTACTGATTGAAAAGTGGAAGAACCTGATTGCAGCAAAGCTCTGCATTTCTTTGTCTTTGTTTTCTTCCAAGCTCTGTGTTTTCAATTTTTATAAGACCAAGAAAACGTAAGATTCCAGAACTTCCATATTGTGAGAAGAATAGAGGGTTTATTTGCAAATTAGGATCAACAAAGAGCTGTGACTGAACAGGGGAGAGGAGAGTAAAAACAACTTGGAAGAATTGCTATCTTACTTTAACCCCTTGGAAACTGTGTGATGTTAATCTCTACTGTGAAATCCACTGCTCTGTAGGGGGAAAAATAGATAATCCACAAGGAGGAGAGGAGGGGAAAGGTTTCTACTATTAACAGTTTAAATGCATCATGGTCTCTGTTTAAAATAGAATCTTGATGAATTGTTCTTAAAAATGGTATTGATCTAGGTAATCAATCTTGGAGCTTTTGTCAAAAAGGATTTTTTTCACCAAAACTACAATATCGATTACTTGCATCAAAGCTGAGTTTAAAAAAGGAGAAACGCGTTCAAGTCAAAGCTATTGCTGATGCCCCTAAAAATACAAGAGTTGCACAACAACTCCCATTTTTAAAAAAACCAAAAAACTGATTTCAGGAGCACTCACCAGTGGGTCTTGGCTTCATCTCCTATCTGTCCTCTGACAAGTACTGTTAATCTTCTAGGCTCATGCTACCTACCCCTCACTTTATCAGGCCAGGCTGCAGGAAGGGAGCTCTTGCGAAACAAAGGCATGAACAACAAAATTACAAAGGTGTTTAATCGTTAAAATAAAGGCCTCACCAGCCAAGCCCAGGATCAGTCAAGAGAAACTGTCGGTCTGAGTGAAGTCTTGCAGTTTCAAAATCTTGAGTGATTCCCGCATTAGCATAAAATTTCAGAAAAGCAGAGAAAACACTTCAATCCTGCACACTATATTCAGTCTAGTGAAATCTAATATTCCACTAGTGAAATCGGAAAGCTTGATTTGGTAGGTTAAGGATGAATTTAGCAATCCTGGTGGCCCTGTAGTTTTAACAGTAACGCATTTACAAGTTATCTACATATATGCTTTGGTGTGAGCACAAGAGTGCACCCAGCAGCAGTGAAAGGATTATTGCTATTTATATTAATAAGTCAACTCACCGCCCTAACATGAACTCAGAGAAGCGCATCTAGGTGCTTGGGCCATCGTGGAGATTCCAGAAAGTTGGATTCAATTGAGATACCCCTAGTCAGTGCACCTGGAAGGAGGAGCTACCTGGACATGAGAACTGATATTCTGCCAGGGATCACCTTCCAGTTCTACGTCGTACAGCAGAAGCAGCAATAGCATTGCCATTCAATGCCTTCTCGAAGCCAAAAGCGTCTACTGCAGACTTAGGAATAATAGCCAAAATACAAAGTCCAGACATAGTAACTTTAAAGAAGTTTATAACCATATACTGCTATATCATGAATAGAAATAATCAAATGGCATAAGAATATTCATGCTGAGAATTAATAAAGTTATAATTGTATCTTGACTTTTTTTGAGATAAGCAATATTGAACCTCACACATAAAACATATTAAGTAAATAGTTAAATATTTTTAAGATGTTATTCTTAGATGAAAGCAAGATGAAATAAAATGCCATTCTAACACCACTTCATAAAGAACACACTTTTAAATTACTAGACCACGAAAGAGTAGAGTGCGAAAAGGGCAGAAAGGTAGATTTACATTGGAGTAACCTGGCAACCACTACCTCAATCAGGTGATTAAGGTGACCATCAGTGACAAGTCATGCTGACTGCAGGTACCATGATCTGATGTGTGATGAGAATGGCACCCTACCTCTGTTGTTTTCTTCCCAAGAGCCCATAAAACCAATCTAATCATGAGAAAAACATGAGAAACGCCCAAATTGAGGGATGTTTCACCAACTACCTGACCAGTTCCCCTTAAAACTGTCAAGGTGATCAAAAACAAAGAAAGTCTGAGAAACTGTCACAGCCCAGAGAAGATTAGAAGACATGATAAATACATGCAACAGAAAAAAGATGGCAGGGAAAAACGAGTGAAATCTGAATCGACTGTGGAGTTGAATTAATAGTAATGTAAGACGTTGGTTCCTCCCTTGTGACAAATGTACCAGAGTACTATAAATGTCATAGAGGGGAACACAGTGTTGGGCATTTGGGAACTCTACAGTCCTTGCAACTTTTCTGTAAACTTACTATTCTAAAAAAAACCTTTGAAAAAAATAACACCAACCAAATCTATCTGGAAAAAATAAACCATGAAATCTTTAACACTTTCCCATACTATCTTTTCTGAATCAAAACATGTTTAAAGTAAGATCTTTACAATTACCAGTTATGTTCACTCTCACTCTCTAGAATCCACATTGTGACTAGATGCCAGAATCCATAGTTTGGCTATGTTGTGGCCCCACTGTTTGACCATCATTATAAACATAGGCTTGTTTTAGAAATAGTTATCTGAATATCTCAAACAAGTTTTACCACAAAATAACTATATATATAAAATTATAATATATATATACACATATATATGGCTATAAAATAACTATATTTATTATATATATATAACCATATATATATTTCTAGACTCTCCACTATAGGTATAAATATTTTTTCAGAGATTCTCTTGGAATACAGATGAATGCACCTAGCAGACATCTAGTTCAAACAGACCAAGAGGGAAACCTGATCCAGGGAAATTCTCCCTTCTCCCTTACGTGTAGAAAAACCAGCTCTCTTTCTGCTTCTTCCTCACCTCCTTAGAATGAGGCACTGGGAAGCTGAAAAGTTTCTCTGTCTCGAGGCTTCCGAGGGTTTACTATTGAACCTCAGAAAACAAAGTGAGAAGTGGGTAGTTCAATAAATTATTTGGCATCCATTTTAGGTATCATTTCACATCTATTGCTCTGTTAAATAGAAAATAAACTAAGGGGTTTGTTTCTTGTTTTCTATTGCCATAGGTGATTTCTGAACTCACAACCATTTGAGAAAAATGGTTTTCGATATATATTCTTAGAAAAAAATCTTGAAGGATTCACAAAATCATCTAAGAGGATTTTACTGCTGCTGGGTGTACTCTTATGTCCCAAATCCAGTAAGACAACTATGAAAATGATACAATGCAGTAAGGAGAAATACAGCTCCACTCTGGGCTGACTAAGAACCTTAATTTTAGAAAAGCACTGAATCTGACTGACATTAAGGTGGTTAAAGAGCATTAACAGCCCTGAGAGTAACAAAATATCAACATAATTATTTCACAAGACTTATATTTTTAGGCTTTTTCAGCACTTACTGAATTCATCTTTCACCTGAGAATTACAATGACAAGACCAGTTGTCAAAAATTGAGCTTATACACGTATCTTACAGATACTGTATCTTTTTCTGTATGTATGCTACACTTCAAAAGTTGTTATTTAAAAAAAGTCAGCTAATCTGCTCCTAGTATACATGGAGATAAGTATTTTAAAGCTTCACAATTCTTGCATTTCAACAAAAATTTCCATCGCACTTTTCCAGTTGCATGAGGAAACATTCCAGAATACAGATGTTGCATCTCTACAAACAATATATATATGCTACTACAACATAGACCAAACTTAAGATTTTTTCTAAGGTAGCTTAGAGAATTTCCAGGAATTCCATGCATCTGAAACCAAATCGTTTGTGTGTTTAAATTGTGTGTATTTATATATAAAATCTTTCAAACAGGTTATGAAAATGTGACCAAAATTAACTTATGATAGAATCAAAGGTTTGCTTGGTATTTCTTAACATTTTATTGACATTAAAATCTTCCGTTAATATTCCTAGGGGTAAAAACACAAAAGCATGAAGAAAAATCTGAAGGAATCAGAACTATATATATATATATATATATATACACACACACACACACAAAAGTAGAAACACAATTCAGCATGCTAAAACAAAGTATAGCTAATTTCAGAATTTTAGCAATTCATTTCAATTTTAATTTTAAAAATTTTAATTTAAAATTGTCATTTCAATTTTGTTTAGACTTTCCAATGTTCAGTTAATTTCTCTATGATGATTATATCACACGTAAATATCTACTTTTCTAACCATTTCAATATAATCAACTACTTAATTCTCATTTATGGTATTTTCACCTGGAGGGCCCTGGCATGTTTTATAACTGACTTTCTTGTTTGTTTTTTAACAGGTTTATTAAAATATAATTTACATACCATAAAAGCATTTTCTATGTATAATTTAATGATTTTAGTCAGTTTACAGAGTTACGCAGGCATCATATAATCCAATTCTAAAATGATGCACTCATCTTCCCGAACGGCCCCATGCCCATTGGCAGTTATTCTCTGTTCCCCCCCTGAGTCCCAAGCAACTGCTATTCTATTTTTTGTCTCTATAGGGTTCCTTCTTCTAGACATTTCATATGAATGAAATCATATAATATGTGATCTTTCACACCTGACTTCTTGCACTTAATAATGTTTTTGAGATTCATTCGTGTAGGCAGTATCATTACTTTGTTCTTTTATGTTGCGTTATATGGATATACCACATTTGTTTAGATGTTCACGAGTTGATAGCCATTTTTCCCACTTTTGAGCTATTGTGAATAATGCAGCTATAAACATTCCTGTACAAGACATAGGTTTTCATTTCTCTTGGGTAGATCCTAGCGTGGATGTGCTATCATATTGCAAATATGTTTATCTTTTTAAGATACATCCAAACTGTTTTCTAAAGCAGCGTGCCATCTTACGTTCCCACCATTAATGTATGAAGGTTCTTGCCTCTCCACATCCTCACCAACTCAAGATTGTCTATGCATTTTTATTAGTCATTTGAGTAGGTGTGAAGAAGTATCTGATTGTGGTTTTAATTTGCATTTCCCTAGTGACTAATAATGTGTATCTTTTCATGTGCTTTTGACCATCTCTAAATCTTTTTTGGTGAAATTTATATTCATATTTTTCCCCCATTTTTTAATTGGGTTATTTTCTTATAATTGAACTGTAACTATTCCTTATATATTCTGAATGCAAGGCCATTGTTGGATGTTATATGATTTGAAAATATTTTCTCTCAGTTTGTTGCTTTTCTTTTCATTTTCTCAGTGGTGTCCTTTGAAATGCAAAAATTTTAATTTTGACGAAGTCTAATATATCAAATTTTTCTTTTATTACTTCTGCTTTTGGCGTCCTATATTTAAATAAATGACTGGTAATTCAAATGGTCCCATACATTTTTGCCTCACATGTGGTCACAAAGATACACAAAGGTTATCATGCAAATACATCATACCCTATAGGAGAAATCAACTAAACATGGTGACACTGTAGTGTTATCATTCTCTGAATCTTCAAAGAGGGAGCACTTTCTAAAGCGTTGTAAAGACCAAATAATAGGTTTCAACTTTAAATTGCCATCAACTCCATAGATGGAAAAGAAACCTGCTCCCCTAAACACTGGAGCATCTCAGGGCTTAGTGCTGGCCTCCCTTGGCTTCCCACACTATTCTCTTTCTTTGCGACATCTTACACTTTCCTGCCTCCCAGGCTATGAATGGTGCCCCCTTCTTCCACTCCCAGAACAACCCCTGTTTACCTCTATGACTGTACTTACATTACAATGGAACTTGTGTTTACAAGTCTCTCACCATCCTACTGTTAGTTCACAAAAATATTCTATTCATCGCTGTATCCACAAATCCTACATATAAGAGAGTTCAAAAATATTTGTTGCATACCTTACCCAAAAAGGGCACAAATTTCCAACCTCATCTCCTATCATGTTTCCATGTAAATGATACCCTAGCTACCCCATTGTTGCTCTTAGAACAAATCTTTGCTTTTGTGCATACTGTTTTCTCTGCCTGAGATAACCTTACCCTCCTTCTCTGTCTGATGCTCATCACATGTTGGCTGAATGCTTGAAAACACTGAATTTATACAAGCACTACACTCTTCCTTAAGCTCAGTCTTTGCCAAGCCTAGGAATAGATATTAAGGCTGGAATAGACAATCTATTAGGAAGCAATATCTACAGAGAGAAGGCACAGATAATTTGGATATTGTCAGGGAAAAGAATGAAGCCCTGATTACCAGAGATGGAAAAAACAAAACAAAACAAACCTGTGTAGTGGACTGCAAGCTGAGAGTCCATATTAGTGAAAGAATGAACTGGATATTGGCAGATAGAAAAAAAAATGAACTGCCAGGTAAGGATTATTGCTCCCCACATTCATAAAAGTACTGGGAACTATAGTGTGCAGAATTCTAAAGCCTGCTATTTGCATGAACAAGTCAACGGAAAAAGCAAAAAGCAATTGGATGGGCAGAAATCCTTGGTTTTGGTTTGTTTCCCCAGTATCACTTAATGCAGATAATACTTCCCGACAGAAGCAAATCATTGCCAAAGGAAACAGTGAAAATCTTAAAATTAATTTATAACTGACTACTGATTCACCATATTATATCTCTGATCTGCAGACACAGTGTTCATCTTCGTCTTTCTGTTTTAGTCCAGAAGACATCATTTTAAGTTTGTATTTGTTTTCTTATCTCTGATTCCTCTGGCTCTATGTGGACCCTAAACCTCTCTCGTCTTAGTACCTGACCCCAGTGTTTCACTGGAGCAGTATTAGCCTTCCTTTGTCCATCTCCGTCAGACCTTTCTCGGTACCACCTCAGCTGGTATTGATTGTATTCTTGATTTTTTTCTGCATGTCCCATGTACTTTGCACAAACCTCTGTAAATCTCTAACTCTGCAATCATTCTTTCTGTGATCAGCTTTGATTTTGCGTGTGGGTTGTAACTGGAAGCGGATTAGACATGGGACACAAGGATTATAGATTTTGATTTTTGAGCATGTTCTCCGTTATAAAATAAGGAATTATAGTCATAAAATAATCACAGCTGGAAATTATTGGTCAGCGTATTTTTCCCTAGAGGAGATATGTGAAAAATTGTTTATGAGCCAGGAAAAAAAGCACTACAGAAATAAAACCTGTACTCAGTGTTTTTATTTCTTAGGCTGAAGATTCAGAGTCTATGAATATTTAAATATAGATGTTTCTTTGATCCAGCAAAAATAACTGGAAAGAAGTTCACATTAAACAGTATATGAATAAAGTAAGCAGACATTCTTTAGAAGTCTGCAATGAGCATTATAAGCACAGACTTCTGTATAGTGTACAAGTGGATTTCGATATTTGTTCCTATCAATGTTTGCACAACAATAAGATCTAAACTCTACATTTGCATGGTTCATATGCAACCAAGCTTACCTTAATGACTTTTACAAATTCAGATATAAGCAATACAGATTCCATTAATTCAAGAAAAAATCCGACAAAAGCCTCTCCACCAGAAGACTATTATAAAGAAAAAAGTGAGTTGGCAGGTAGATCTTGTTTCCTTCTACCAAGAAAGTTAAAGTCACAAAAATAAATTAACAATCAAACGATGCAAAACATCAAAATAGGCTGCAACTTTATGAATTTTAATTCAACTCAACAGGTGTGGGGAACTCTGACCATGCAAAAAAAGAAGCCAGTTTTGGAATTTGTCTTTTTATCTGCTCATCAGTAGGGCATCCCCAATTCTTTGACATGACACTGGCTACTTAGAAGTTGAAGAGGGAAAAAGAGAAATACAATGTCACACTGTTGTTCCAATATTCTCCAGGCTATGCATGGGTGCTTGAAGAATGGATCCCCACTCTTTCTGTGGTAGATCTACCCAAACCAGCAACCAGGTAGCCTTCGAAGGACACAAATACAGTTCTCCGAAGGATGCCTGGGCGACAGAGAGGGCATCACGATCGACCTCCCGTTCCCATACACTGCATTTTGTTCAGTGCACGGTGAAGGAGCAGAACGCCTTCCTCTCTACAAACCCTTCTTCTTCTTTTTTTAAACCTTTAGTCTCTGAGATTAGCATAATTGAATTGCCTATTTTAAGCGGCATTCCCAAGAGAAATGCATGTTTTAATACCTACACGTGTCTCGTCAAGCACTTCTCGAAACTGCCAAGTTTATGTTGTCTTCCTACAACCAGGCACATTTGCCTTCTTTGCAGATGGCAAAAAGAGCTTTTTAAATGACTCTCATCTAGGCAGAAGTCCAGCAGCTGGATTCAGCTGTTAAAAACTTTTGATGTCAAATTAAGTTTTAGTCTGTGTCCAATGTACCATATTCAGCTAGATCATTATTTGCTTACACTCAAAGTTCGTGGGGGACAGTATTTCCTAAACGATCATTTTTCAAACTATCTGCTAGCACTCTCAACTTAATTTAAGTAATGGGCACTGGCAGTTTCTGTGGAAAATGAAGAGGAAAAAGAGTAAGGGAAATCTCATTTTATCAAACAACCAACTAGACCGAGTATGTCAAACACATGTATTTTCATTTCACTAAAGAGAACAGGTTCAACAGAGCATTAAAGAACATATTACCACGGAGACAGGTCTAAGCCAGCATATCAAATCAGGATACATCCAGGTTACCTTTCTGATTTATGGGTCCCACGGCATCCTGCTGCCAAGGTTGAGTCCCACGATAAGAGAGGGAGATTAATTCCAAAGGCATATGTCATCCTTCATCTTATCCCCCCTTCTCCAACAATTATGGATGAGATACCCACATCTAAGGGACGATCAAATTAAGAGCGATAAATACTGCAGGCGTGGCCTAGATCACAGTGAAACAAACCCAAATCAGGCATCTCATGTTCCCTAAAATACAAAAATTATGACAGACTGAACGTATGACAGTATTTGGGCCTCCCACCTCCAGGAGCAGCAAATCCTTATTTCATACCCCAGCCTTTGTGCCACTTGTTCTTTGATTTACAGTACTTGTTTTCACAAGCATTCCACATTTGTAAAATTCCTGTGGTAACTGTCTGGGTGCCTAACATTCATTCATTCATTCATTTATTCATTTCTCAACAAAGGAATCTCCAGTTGTTCCAATTCTCCAATATATGCATTTTGATTTAACATGGAATAAGAATAAATTACTAGTCTGAATTATTGTTACTGTCCTGCTCCATAACGAAAGTTAACATTAAGAATCTGATGACAGGGGCTGGCCTAGTGGCATAGGGGTTAGGTTCGCACGCTCTGCTTCAGTGGCCCGGGCTTCGCAGGTTCGGATCCAGGGCACGGACCCACACACCACTCGTCACGGCATGCTGTGGAGGCATACTACATACAAAATAGAGGAAGACTGGCACAGACGTTAGCTCAGTGACAACCTTCCTCAAGCAAAAAGAGGAAGACTGGCAACAGATGTTAGCTCAGGGACAATCTTCCTCACCAAAAATAAAAAGAATCTGATGACAGTATTTCAATATCTAAAATATATTAAGTTGTGTGGCACCTCGCCATGGAAAACTAAAGCTGAGTAGCACAGATTTTAATTTCTTCAGACATTATAGCGGAAAGGAATTATTTCAAAACATTTTAGACAGCTAAAGATCATGGAGCATGTGTGTGGGAGGAGAGCACCTCCTCAGTGAGCATAATTATTTTCAGTAGGGGACCAGGAGCAGACACAATCATTTTAAAAATGTTCCTTTTTACTGCCTCAAAAGTAATTACAGTAATAATGTGCTGTCTTTCATGTACCAAGATGACACCAGTGACCCAAGATCAGGAGGTTAAATGCTTTGAATTGTGTATCCAGAAGTGAGGATAGTCTTTTCACTGATTCATTGATGTGCTCAGACCCAGTAGCACCCTGTGACCAGGAGCCTGCATTTGCAAGGCCAAGGACTGGAGTAATGGGTGCAGCCTGTAGCCATGTAATTGAATAAAGCTAACCAGCCCACAGAGGGGTCAAGGCTATGACGTCAGCCATGGCCTAATCAAAAGAATTGCCACAGGTAAATAACTAGACTTCGAGGTGCCTCATTAGTTTAGAAACACAGAGGGTATAATTCCCCTAAGATTTTCATTCTAGTGAAAGCAGGAGCTGAAGGGAGCTCTGGCTACTCCGGTTATTTCAGTTGGTTTATAAGTGATCCAGGAATAAGAACATTTCAAACTTGCAGCCTCTTCCATAGGAAAGGTAGGTGAGCTCTCCAAAGCTGTGACCCACCAGCCCGCAGGAAGTCATCTGCAACTGCTGCACCTTCCCAGAGGCCAGTTAGAGCAAGGATTTTCGAAAACGTGGCTCTCAGAACTCCACTGCGTCGTTTACTTCAACAAGCATGTAGGGAGTTGGTTTTTTTGAATGTGCCAGGTAATATATTATGCTATGGGTTGAGACCTTTGAGTATGGTATCGTGCCTGTCCATGAGAAGCTCGCCGACAGACAGCATATACAAGCACCTTGATGAAAATGCATGAAAAGGGTGTGGTACGTTCACAGAGGGAGGCTCTTAGAGAGGCTAGAAGGGCTAGGCAGATGAAAGGGGGACGGGGTGGTTGGCCGAGGAGGAAACAAAGGCATTTGAGGAAGAATGTTGACGATGAACAAAGGCACGGGGATGTGGAATAGCGGCTAAAATGTGGGAGCAGATGGGGCTTCGACTGGTTTATAAAGTGTGAGCCAGGGATTTGTTTCCCTAAAGTTTTAGTTTTACTTCTGTTGTGAAATAATTCATTTTCTCTCTGGTTTAATCTCACTGAGGGCATTTGGAAAATACAGTTCCCCTTCTCTCATCTCCAAATGATGGCAAGTACATGTTTGCAGAGAGAAATAAGCAGGCATTATTGTTAACAGTAGGACTGTTGTTTTAAAATGAGTAATTGCAGAAATGCATTGAGTACAATTACGTGCAGAGCCTGTGGGGAGGTGCTGTGGAGGAATTTAAAAACCCTTCCCTCAAAAAAGCTAATATTTGAAGGAGGGAGACAAACACAAATTTCTTGATTATAGGGGATAGATAATGACCAAGGATGGAAGTAGCCAAAGTAAGCATTCCAAGTTTGAGCTTTGGTCCTCAGATGCAAGGAGAGATTAAGCTAATATTAAATACCATCTCAATAGTCTGGACAATTGTGATGAATCCTATCTGCACTGATTGACCACAGGAGAAATGAGAAATGCAAACGACTGCCAGAAAAATCCCTTATACTTTATTTTAACGATGGCACAGATATGGAATAATGCAACAACATCAATACTTTCAAATGTTATTTTAGAGAAATTGATAAACACAGTGTGGTATATCCATACAATGGAATATCATTCAACCATAAAACAGAATGAAACACTGAAACATGCCACAACATGGACGATCCTTGAAAACACTGGGCTAAGTGAAAGAAGCCAGACACAAAAGGCCAGAGATTATATGATCTGGGAGCATTGAGGAGGGACTCATCAACAGGGTACGGAATTTCTTTTAGGGAGGCAAAGGTTTTTTAAAGTTAGATGGTGGCAATGATTCCACAACTCTGCAAATACACTAAAAATGTTAGAAGGGTGAACTGTATGGTGTGTAAATTATATCTCAATAAAGCTGCTATTTAAAAAAAAAAGGTTGAGACCCCTTCAGCATAATATACAAACCCACAGGCATTGTGCTGTCCCTACCCTCCTCACCTCCTTTCCCATCCCTGCCCCCAAATACTTCAACGGAATATGAAAACGACCTAAAGGATGCAACAAACAAGTGGCCTTTTAGACAGCAGGCTCCACCTTGAGAGAACAAATGAGTTGAACAAAACTTGAAGGAGACTTGAAGAGAACAAGACTAGGAGTTGCTGTTGCTCGCGGCACTTTCCTTTTGAGGGCTATTGCCTTAAGGGCAGAAGACAACACGCTCAGAAGCAAGTCAACCTCTAGGGGGCAAATAACTGCCATGGTCAAACCAGGAAGTCTTTACTGCCCATTTCAAACTTCAGCCCAATCCCGTGGCGCCACGTCACCACGTTTCTGTTTCGTCATCTCCCCCCGCCAATTCCCATATTGCCCCTCTCTGTCAGTTGAGCCTCAAGCCACACTTTCGACATCGTCGCCGCGTCGCCAGCCAGCCGCCCGCCTTTCTTCAGTGGACGTCATCAGCTTTGCTATGAGCAAACTCAACCAAATGGACCAATACCTGGAGGGGTTCCGAATCGAGGCCACCAGGAATCAGCAGGATGGCAGTAAAATGTTCATCGGGGGCCTCTCCGGGAATGTCAGTAAGCAAGGCCTTCTTGACTACCTCAGCCAGTTTGGCGAGGTCGTAGATTTCATTATTAAAATCCACCCAGGCACTGGCCTATCCAGGGGGTTTGGATTTGTGCTTTTCAAAGATAGTGCCACTGTTGAAAAGGTGCTCCAAGTCAAAGAGCACAAACTGGATGGCAAGACGATCCAGCTTAGAAGGGCTAAAGCCGTAGTATCGAGATTCCCTCCCAAAAAGGTTTTTGTGGGAGGGCTGAACCCTCGTCTGTCTGAAGAAAAAATCAGACAGTACTTTGGGACGTTCGGAGTGATTCAGGATATCAAGCTTCCAGTGAATTCCAAAACAAATGAAAGACGAGCTTTCTGTTTTATCACGTATGCTGATGAAAAGGCAGTGAGGAAGCTGTTAGAAACCAGGTACCATCGAATTGGCTCCAGGCGGTGTGAAGTTAAAATCGCATTCCCAAAGGAATATAAGAGGCTGCGACAGCTGGGAGGAAGAGATGCTCCGTTTGCCAGGCTGAGCAGCTCCCGGGATGGAAGAGGCGTCCGGGCAGACCCAAGCGCTTGCGGAGCAAACCAAAATGTTGGCGGGGCCTTTGGAGGCGGCCAAAGCCCTTCTACTGTGCTGGTTCCTGCTCCCTTCTTAGCCTGCAACCAAGGGTTTAATTTTCCTGATCAAATCTACGGCAATTTCCAGCATGCCTACACTAACCAGCCAATTTTTAATAGCTACGGTGGAGAGTATTTGCTTGGTTACAACTACGGGACTCACGCATTCGGGACTACATTCACTAATTACACTGTGCAAATAAACGAGGCAGCTCCCTTTGGTCCTGGTTACCAGGGGATCTATCAGCCGTTCTGAAGACGAAGGATGAATCCTCCACCGCAGGACGACCGCGTCCTCAAAGGAAGTTACGTTACTGCTAAGAAATCACAGATGAGTTTTGTAAGACGCTATCACTATTTCTTCCTCGGCTGTTTCCAGCTGTTGAAAAGAGCCAGTTTTTTTTCATGACCTTTTGACATTGGAGCGATGACAAGATAACACAAGGATTTGAGACTGTTGCTTTATGGAAGTTTATGTTTTCTCAAAAATAAATGGTTACTAGTTTTATATGAAACTCTGTAGGGTCTTCTATTCGGGGTTAGTGTTTTTGTCTTTTTTGGTGAGGGGAATGGGGGAATTTGGGGTCAGTTATGGACTTTTTTTTGGGGGGGGGCCTAGGGTGGTGTGTTTTGGTTAGAGCTATCTTTGTCAGAGAAAGAGACTTCAAAGTTTCTCTTCAGATTTTCTATTCAGCAGGGCCTTCTGGCATTCATTCAACAAACATTGAGTTAGTCTAAGCCAGAAAATATGTTGAGTGCAAGAGAATCAGAGAGAATCAGTCCCAGTCTTAAAAGAGGCAGAAATAACCCAGGAAATATAATACAGTGTGATAAGTCCTAGATAAAGCCTGAGGAAGGATGATGTGGTATTACAGACGCAGGGCATCTAAAACAGAACTTGGGAGGGAGTGGTGCAAGGTTGACTTCAGTGGATAGGCCTTTGCCAACTGACTGTGCTAAGAAGAGAGAGCATGCCAATCAGATACACAAAAGTATTGAAACAGGAATTTAGCACGCAATTTTGGAAGAGAACAAAGAAACCTTCGAAATGTGGAAACAAACTATATGTGGAAAATAAGGGAAAGGAGGTGGGCAGGGGGCTTGAGAACCTCTGTTAACAAAAATATAATGTGTCATAAATACAAGCCACATATGTAATTTTAAATTTTCTAGTCACCATATTTTTTAAAAGCAAAAAAAGATGAAATTCATTTTTCTTTCTTTTTTTCCAAGGAAGATTAGCCCTTAGCTAACATCTGCTGCCAATCCTCCTCTTTTTTTTCTTTCTCTCCCTTTTTTTTTTTTTTTTGCTGAGGAAGATTGGCCCTGAGCTAACATCTTGTGCCCATCGTTCTCTATTTTATATGTGGGATGCCTGCCACAGCATCACTTGATAAGTGGTGCATAGGTCCGTGGCCAGGATCCAAATCGGTGAACCCCCGGCCGCCAAAGCAGAGCACATGAACTTAACTGCTGTGCCACCAGGCCGGCCCCATGAAATCCATTTTAATAATAAACAGTATTTAACATAACAAAAATGTCATTGCAATATGTAATCAAGATAATTACTAATGAGACCTTTTACATCATTGCTTCATACTAAGTCATCGAAATCTAGTGTGTATTTTACAGCACATCTCCGTTCAGACTAGATACATTTCAAGTGCTCAATACACGTAGCTAGCGGGTATCATATAGGACAGCACAAACCTAAATCATAAAGGGGCCTACATTACATGCTGAAGGGTTGAATTCTATCTTTAACGCAATAAGGAGAAATTAAAGGATTTAAAACAGAGTGACATGAAACAGCAAACTTCTAATACATGCCCAACACTGAGCTCCATGCTAGGATTCGAAAATCAATGAGACTCAATCTCTGCCTTCAGGTAATTCCTGGTCAAGAAGGAAAGACAGACACAAAACCAAGATTCTGGTGGGAGTAAATTTAAAATATAAGGAGGAAGTCAATTTTACTTAGAACAGTATGTATCTACTCTCCTTATTAGAATGCAAATATCCTGAGGCCAAAAATATTTCAGTCTTTTTAGTACTCTCCTTAGCATCTAGCAAGGGCTCTTGCACTCAGTAGGAACTTAAAATCAAATATTGAATGATGACACAGGAGCCAAACTGATAAGTATATATGCCACTGTGAATAAGGGAAAGAAACAAGAGAAGGCAACATAAAAAAAAATGAGGTATTTCTTTTCATTTTTAGTAGGAAATATTTGTTATTTAAATATCTGAGTAAGTTGTATCGCTTTGATGGTGGAGAAATTTTAAATATATGATATGTAAATACTCTTAAAAATATGGAGTTTAAATGGAATAATAGATGAGAAACTGCCCTGAAAAGTTAAAATGACTGTACAGAAATCAGCTGTTATACACACACACACACACACACACTCCAAAATAGGCTTGCACTGGAGATTTTGACACTTATTGCCCTTTGGGATGAAATTATATAATATGGAACTTCAGTTTGAAAATATCAGGGGATCAATCAAGCGAGTTAATTTAAATATTGTTCCACATAATGTTTTCTTATTAGAAAACAGGTATGCTACGTTGCCATGAAGAAAAAGAATCCCCAGGTAGACTAACAAGAAAATTCATAAAACTAAATTGTGCTACGCAACAGTCAATGCAGTAGAAATCACGAGGATGTCGGGGCCGGCCCTGTAGCTGAGTGGTTAAGTTCATGCGCTCCACTTGGCAGCCCAGGGTTTCGCTGGTTCGGATCCCAGGCGCGGACATGGCACCGCTCATCAGGCCACGTTGAGGCAGCGTCCCACATGCCGCAACTAGAAGGACCCACAACTAAAATATACAACTATGTACTGGGGGTATTAGAGGAGAAAAAGCAGAAAAAAAGGAAGATTGGCAACAGTTGTTAGCTCAGGTGCCAATCTTTAAAAAAAAAAAAAAAGAAAAGAAATCATGAGGATGTGTATCTGCATGTACTCAGGACAAAGGACAAACGTGCAGATTCATCCACCAGAAAATATTTAGGAGAAATCAGCTTTAGTTTACCAGAGTTAACTAGATGAAGCTTGGTGATTTTTTATTAAGAGCTTCTGTTCCTGCTCCCCCTGAGAATTAACTTGTCTATTGAGTCAGACAAAATATAGCTATATCCACATTTGGCTGTTTGAACTAAGGAATTAAACCAAATAAAGTTTCAGCCAATTCCGAATCAGTATAGCAGATGTTTTGATATTTCAGTTTTGCTCCGTATTGACATTTCAGTTTTAGAAACTATATAAGTTTATTTTTTTCAGTTCCAGCTGGTTCATCTGTTGATTTAGGATAAAAAAAATTCAGTAGAGTTTGGTTCAGATTTCAGCATATTAGATAAGTTCAGCCAATTAGCTTATATTCATTAGTTTTCTTTGTGGGGGAGCTCATGATTAAGTCCAAAGATCTTATTTTGATCATATTTTAGTTGTTAGAAATTAGGTTAAACAATGTTGTCAGAGTTGTGTCAAATCAGCTATTTCTGATCACAGTGGTCCAATTAACCCTGAGACAGCTATACATGTGTGGGGGATCAGAATTGGCCACCGCAAAATGCGTCTCTTTGGCTTGCTTATTTTTAAGAACAAAAGACTCTGAAAGAAACTTTGACCTCTCACCCGACTGCCTAAAAGAATTTAAAATAAAAGGGCCTGTTTCAGGAAGGAGCTAACATCATAAGATAACTGTAGTGTAATATAAAACGGGTCTGTCAGGTCACGTTGTCTACAGCTGGCCCATTTACATTTCCCTCTCCATGTAAATTGCCTTCCACCCCCTTGTAGTCCCAAACCACTACCCCCAACATCCTCCTTTGTCTTTAACTAAAGATGGTATTTAAGATGAGATCCTCTGCCATTCTGGTGAGTTACCCAGTTTTCCTGAGTCTCTCTCATGTATACATGTTATAAAGCTCTGTTTGATATTCTCCTGTGATTCTGTCTCATGGTAATTTAATTCATAACCTAGCCAGAAGGACCCAGAGGATAGAGGATATGACTTCCTCCCCTACACATGTGTTTATGTATATGCATGTGTTTAGATGCTATCTAAGAAAAAATAAGATGTGAAAGTCCAGGTTCAAAAGGGTTTGTTACTCTTAAAAAGATAATGGCTGGGTCATATTTTCATTTATATTTTCATATGGTCTGGATTGACCATGGAAATGCTTATATGGTAATAATTATATGCCCTAATGGCAGATCGAAACTGAAACAGCCAAGTTTAATTTCCTGACATTAGAAATAGATATTCTAGTAAGACTACTGATTAGTCAACTTTCTATTTCTGAGTTTACATGCTATTGGTATCTACATCCCCATATCTGGAGAAACTAGATTCCTGAGAAGAAGAGCAAAAGCCAGTAAAGAGTTAGAAAATAGGACCTAGGAGAAAAGATCCTGTAGGGGGCTGGGTTATGATAGAGAAAAAGTGCCTAAGGGATAATTAAATATAACCCTTTAACATTTTGAATAGCTGATAAAAAAAGGAGAGCAAGGCTGGATGGCAGTTTGTAAGGTAAGTTAAGCTGGAGCCTATAGTTTTGTTTTGCAGAAAAAAGACCTTTAAAATTATGTCATGACAGTGTAAATAATTGCAAATATACATTATCTATGGACCTAGTGGAATCTTCATTTCTGAATATACTTAGAGATAAAACTCCACCAAATTTGGCTGCTTTGGTCTAAATCCACGGTTCTCAAACCTGGCTCATCATAAGAATCCCCTAGAAGGCAGTGAAAAAAAAATTTGCGTACTCCACTACTCGTGGAAAATTTGATTCAGTAGCTCTGGTTTCGGACCAGGAATCTATTCTGTAAAGCTCCTCAGGTGGACTCTAATGATGATCCAGATATGAGAACCATAGAGATAAGAAAATGGAAGATCAAGATCAAGCTGCCAGTGCATTCGCTGTCTGGCATTGGCTTCCTGGTTCATAGCCCGCTATCTTTTTGCTGTCCTCCCATGGCAGAAGAGGGCAGGGATCTCTCTGAGGTCTCCTTTGTAAGGGCACCAATCCCACTCCTGAGGGCTGTGCCCTCACGACCTAATCACCTCCCAAAGGCCTCCTCTCCAAATTCCATCACACTGGGGAGCATGGTTCAACAGTTGAGTTTGGGGGGCACACATTCAGTCTATGGCAGGAACCTTTTAAGGTTCAGATTCTGAATTCTGTGATAAGCGTTATATGAAGAGCTCATTCAGCTCTAGGGTCTTCTGACTATTTGGAAAGGGTTAATATACACACATGAACCAGTCAGTTTTTACTTCATATATACTGCCAACATCCTCAACTGTATAAGACAGCATCAGTTAAAAACTTTTATAGTAGTCCCCGAAACATATTTTTATTGAATTTAAGATATATGAAAGAAGATCAAACATCTCTTTTCAAAGAAGCAGAGGAGACCCCCCACTGTGGAGACCAGCAGAGTTCCTGCTAGTTAATACACTACGATACATTAGTATTGTAAGGCATGTCATATTTTTTAAAAAGATGGACTTTGAATGGAATTGAATTTAGAAAATACAAGAACTCCTAATTTATGGAATAAATTAAATTTTCTATAAATTGTCTCGCTTTGTTTTTCTTTCCCCCCAATCCATTAGATTTCTCACTTGCTAATTCCACAATCTGTATTCTTACAAATGCATGGGACATCTTCCCATTGTCTGCTGTGGAACTAAGCCCTGAAGTGCAGACACTATTCTTTAATTTACGTTCATGACTGCGAAAGTCCTTTTTAGTGATACACAGCTTTCAAGCATCCCTTCTACAGCCAAGAATCTGAGGACAAGTTGTGGATAAATGTTTACCACCTCTGGAAATATGTCCTGGCCAAAAGCCCATGTTCATGCTATGGAAATGAGCTCTGCCGTGGTGGTGCTTGAGACGAAGGTAGTTGGCTGCCCGAGCTGATAAAAATCCTTAAATATCCATTTATTCAGTATAATATGTTTCACAATTACTGTTGACATTGAAAGACAGTAACTGATAGACGTTAATTAATTCCCCTCCATTTATACTTTTCCATAATCTTCAACATTCCTTCTCACAGACAGAAGTGTGTAAAAGGGGGACTTCTGTAAATAATAGCTGTCAATTTTGCTAGCTATAGTCCTTGCTGTAAAACTATATAATTCATTGGTCTGTAAAAGAGCTATCATATAAAATATATTAAAGGATCTATATAAATGCAAATACAACAAAAAATACAATTGATTTTTATGGATTTTAAGTCTTAAATATAAGTAAAAGCTCTGTAGACTACAAGACACAGTCTGATAAAATGTCAAAATGGTTCCCTAAGGGAAATCAGAATGATGTTCCAGAATACCATTTTTAACAGCCCCCACTGTTCCTTGATACGCCCTGATTTGGTTGGGGGAAGGGTTGTCACAGAACTGCTAAAAACGCTCCTAAAAAATAAAACCATAAGACGGTATCACTTAAAAGGAAAAGACACACAGTAGCTGTCCCCAAATGTTTCTGCTGAAATTCGCTTTTGTAATTCCATTTATACAGTCACATGGACACACGGGACTTCTAACTCGTCCATTAAAACCCTAATAAAGATTTCATTTGAAAAAATAAATAACAACCACCACGTAGTATTTATATTTTACGGTAAAGTCAATGTCTTCGGAGAAAACTAATCAGCTAATAGCCATCATTACTCCCTGGGTACATGATTTATTTCTGCCAAGCAGAGAAAGAAAGATTTGAGTAATTTTCCTAGCCCTTAGAGACAATCAGGGACAACACTGAAATCTTTTTGCAACTCCTTATATCAAGCAGTAGAGCAGACTGATTAGTTCTCCTGGGTCTCACAATCTAAAACTCAAAAAAACCAACAGTAATAGTAAAAATAACAGTAGCTACTATATTTCAAGTTCAGCTTATTTGCCAGACCTGACCTAGATGTTTACACGTGCTATCTTACTCAGTTTACCCTCACAAGGACCATTTGAAGAAATTGCTAATTGTTTATATCATATAAATAAGGAAGCCATAGTTATTTGTGTATAAAACCACAGCTGCTCAGTGGTAGACTCAGGCTGTGAATGCAACTCTTGGAAATTCCCTGGGGCCTGTACGCTTTTTACCGTATGACGCCGCCTCTCTTCGCATAACGTCATGTGCAAAGTAGGTCAGGCTAACACTTTCATGGTCTTCTAAGAAAAAAGCATTCAAGTAAAGATAAGAATAAAGTTCAGAAACATCCAGATTAAACATAAAGTGGTTAGGACATGAGGTGAGAAAGTAGTGGTAACAAGAGTAAACATAAATTGGAAAACAAAAGGCTCTACTTGGAAAGCTATATAAAGAATACATTTTCAAATCATGGAACTGCCATGACACTCCATTTTTTAAGAAAAAGAACTAGGCTCCAAGAAAAAAGATGATACAACACTTTTGATATTTGGCCCTGAATGCTCCACTGACCGGAAATATACTATAGAAAATTGTGTGGTGTTGGTACAAAAAAAAAAAGGGACATAAAGCCAAAATTAGGCTTAAAGAAAATAATCCTTTTATCTTGGGATAAGAAGCTTCATCTTTAAGCTTTGCCAAGTATTATCTTCCAATATTGCCAAAATATAAATGAAAAATAGAAGAGTAAGTTTGTGAAAAGTTGGAGGCAGGCAGCAAACTGAACTCCTCATTTCCCGGTATTTCATCTAGGAAACATTCCTAATTCTGATATGTTAGCCCTTGATTGAGTTATCTTTACTTCCGGCTATATCTTAAAATAGTGATGTTAAAAACTTCTAGCTTAATGGCATCACCAACTATACCAGCTTATGCTACTCCTGACTGGTATCCTCATCTGGTTATAAAGAGGTGACTCTCGGGCCACACCAATCTGTTTTAATGCGAGGCTGGACCCAAAGCTAAGAATTTTTTTTTTTTTGCCAGTGATTTCTTTTCAAAGAGTACCTCTATTTGTGCGCGTGCCTGTGTGCGTAGGTGTGCCTGTATGTGTGTCTAAAAGCCAAACCTGAAGGCTGCAGCAGAAATTGGATTAGATGAGGTTTCTTCAGTGAACTATAGAACACACACAAAAATGTCAGGAGAGGCTGGTTTTAGAAGCTTGAGACAGAGTGAATTAAAATCCCTGAACAGGGACTCAGAAGTCTCTGAAGGCAACAACTACCAACAGCTAACGTCTTTAGAGAACACCTTCCCCCCACAAAATGTGCTGGGATAGAAGAGGGGGAAATGCTGTAACAAAAAAGGAATTTATTGAAGCTGAAATACTCCTTCTGCCTGTGAGTCACCTTGGAAATAACAAATGAAGTAGATGGAGGGAAAAACCATATTTGTGTGTATCCTATGCGAACAGATATATGGCAGGGCAGAGAAAGATGTGTTTATATATACACATCCACAAACACAAATTTTCCTAAAGGACTTCTCAAGTCTCAAGAGCCTGTGCAAGTAATTCCTACAATACAGGAAAAACTCATATCCTTGAAAATTAACTGAAAAAAGGAGACTTACTTTTAATCCACCAACAACGTGCTGTCCCTGAAGTCAATGTCCTATATAGACTTTGAGGTTATCAGGAAGCATATTATCTGTTTCTGTTGCTTTAGAGAGTATCATGGGAATAACAAACCAGGGAGATTCAGATGGGAAATGAGAATTGGAGCAAGTTTTACATTAAAAGAACAATATTGCAACAGAAGGAGCATGATCTAATGCTAGTACATTACTTTGCATTACTACAGCCTAGTAAAGGAAATGGAAACCGGGGGCTGGCCAGGTGGCACAGTAGTTAAGTTTGCACGTTCTGCTTAGGTGGCCTGGGGTTCACTGGTTCGGATCCCTGGTGCGGACATGGCACTGCTTGGCAAGCCATGCTGCGGCAGGCTTCCCACATATAAAAAAGTGGAGGAAGATGGGCACAGATGTTAGCTCAGGGCCAGTCTTCCTCAGCAAAAAGAGGAGGATTGGCAGTGGATGTTAGCTCAGGGCTAATCTTCCTCAAAAAAAAAAAAAAAACAAAACAAAACAGAAATTGAAACCAAACTTAGCTATGTGACTTTTCATACACAATATGAGTGAAGATTAATGTTTGGGGTTTTAGGGAAATGTGCACAATTAATTACATGCTATAGTTTGGGTCTCTAATGAAGATAGCTTTTGAAGTATACTTCAAATAAAAATATTGATTCTCAGGCTGGCAGGTGGCGTAGCAGTTAAGTTCGCACATTCCTCTTTGACGGCCGGGGGTTTGCCAGTTCGGACCCCCTGTACAGACATGGCACCGCTTGGCACGCCATGCTGTGGTAGACATCCCACATATAAAGTAGAGGAAGATGGGCACAGATCTTAGCTCAGGGCCAGTTTTCCTCAGCAAAAAAAAAAGAGGAGAATTGGCAGCAGATGTTAGCTCAGGGCTAATCTTCCTCAAAAAAAAAAATATCAATTCTCTATTAAAACTATCTTAAACAGTTATCATGAAGATCCATATTTAACTCCAAATATTTTATTTAGCAGTGACTACAATAATCCACAGAGGGCAACTACATGATGTCTATGGCTTGAAGCTACAAATGTCATTGCCAAGACAATGGTCAAGACATTTGGGCATTTATTCAGTCTTTAGTAAGTGACTTCTGTAAACAGAGCTTTGGAACAGGGGTTTGTGTGTCTGTGTGTGTGTGAGTGTGTAGGAAGAAAGAAATTTAATACGAAGGAAACAGAAGCACAGCCCCTACTGTTGGGAAGATTACAACTTATTTGGAGAGAAAAAACAGCCACACAACAGGCACCCCCAACAATATGTCCAAAATGAGGTCCTTGCCAGATTACAAACCACTGAAGAAACAAGTATCCATTATCATAGTAATAATAAATAGATAAATAAATATCTAAGTAAATAGATGAAGAGCGGGATAACCCCTGAGAACGTTACAGGGATTGCTGCAGTTAGAAAAATCATCATTTGCAGCCATCACAGTAAAGACTAATACAGGCAAAACTCATCATGGACACCAAATCTGGAGGGGTCAGTTTGATCAGGCAGGAGCAGGACATTTTCACGGTCTTACGATGTCTTCCCACATATGCCTTATTATTTGTAAAAAAACAATAGCAACTATACCATTGAGAAATTAGCAACGCCTTGTCTAAATGATAAAATTAACATCGCCAATAAGGTACAGATGTACACCGTGTGTCTATGGATGTGATGCCCTGGGAAGGACACATCATTTACGTAGTATTCCATCCCAGGTTGTGTGACCCAAATCTACTCATCAGGAAACAAGAGATGAACTCAAAATGAAAAACATTATTGCTTTTAAAGCCCGGCATTCTTCAAAGCTGTAAATATCTTAAAAGACAAAGAGAGGCTGAGGATCTGTTCCCAACAAAAACTATGTGATTGATTGGGTAAACTGAAAAAATCCGAATGAGGATGGACGATTAGGAAAGGAATGTCCTTATTCTTAGCAAATACAGACTGAAGTATTTAGGGATGAAGGGGTAAAAGGGTATGATGTTTGCAACTTACTTTCCAGTGGTTCAGAAACATTGTGTGTGTGCGTAAGGAGGCAGCAAGTGAGCCAACTTGTAAATATGTGAATCTTGGTAAAGAGGATTCAGGTGTTCTTATCCTATTTTTGCAACTTTTCTCAATGTTTGGAATTATTTCTAAATAAAAGTAAAAAAGAGGTGTATTTATTGCTCTCCTTCTTCCCTTCCCCAACACACGCAGAGCGTCGATTTGGATTATTTTTTTATACTCTATACCTTGTTTGGCTGCAAGTCCACATCCACCCAGAAACCTAAGCCAGAAACTTGGAAATCATAATGAAACCCATTTAAAATACCAACAAATTTTAACGAGACAAGCCGATTCCAGAGTTCATATGAAAAGATAAGCAAATAATCATCATAACATTTTGAAAAGAGAAGAGCAAGCAGGAGGATCAACTCTACTAGGTATTAAAATTTAATAGAAAGCCCCAAAATAAAACACAGTCATATTGTTGCAGGAATGGACAGATCGATCAATGGAATTGAATAGAAATGCAGAAATTGAGCCAATGCATAGTGACATGGAAAGATATAGAATAAACAAATTAACAGTGGTTAAAGGGGAAATGTGGGGTAGGAACTAGGTACAGGGGTGGAAGGGAGACTTTTCGCCATGTACCTGTTTATACTTGTTCATTTTTGGGCCCTGTGAATCTATTCACAAATTTAATTAATTAAATGTAAAAAATAAAAACAAAAACACTTCTTTTGTTGACGTTACTGAATTTGTAAGTGTGACAGAGAGCAACAGTGCCCAAGTCTTTCCATGTGCTTAGGTGAATTCTGTTCTGAATTCATCCCAGATTGGACAAGAAGAAACTAGTGGCTGCACATTCAGGGTCATATTGCAAAGAGCATCATCGAACAGTCGATTTAATTCACAGAGTCATCTAAAGGAATCTAACTTTGATTTTACCTTCCCTAAGGCCGAACACGAGGAAGGGGCTTTTAGTGGTGTTATATGGAATATAAATTCTCCAACAGCATCACATTAAAATCACAGTAAGTCTAATGCTTAGAAATCCTCGAATGTCCATAACCCTTTAAGATATCCATGAGACATTTACATGTAGAAAAAGCCTGGCAGCTAACAGACTATCTACTTAATTATACTGTCTACTTGATTATAACATATAACACATCTCATATATATATATATATATATATATATATATATATATATATATATATGCAAAAACATTCTTTCTTTCTCCGATACTTACTTTTTTATAGAAGATGCTTCAGGTTAAGAGGATAGACAAACCATATAACAGAGAGCCTAGCGAATGCTTGTTGAAAATATCAGAAACCTTAATTGTATGATTATATGACCACCCTTAAGTCATTTAGGATTAACCAGAACCTAATCAACTGCAAAGGTGCCCGTCACCCCACCACTATGACATGAGTGGTTGACATTCCGTATTTCATGCCAGAGCATGAGGAGTCAACTTTTAAGTAACATACTTTCAAGCTTCATATTGCCTTTCCAATATGTATACTATGGGGGCCGGCCGGTGGCACAGTGGTTAAACACGCACGTTCTGCTTCGGCGGCCCGGGGTTTGCCAATTCGGATCCCAGGTGTGGACATGGCACCACTTGGCAAGCCATGCTGTGGCAGGCGTCCCACATATAAAGTAGAGGAAGATGGGCATGGATGTTAGCTCAGTGCCAGTCTTCCTCAGCAAAAATAGGAGGATTGGCAGATGTTAGTTCAGGGCTAATCTACCTAAAAAAAAAATGTACACTATGTACACAATAGCAGAAAGGGTCACTGGTTCATCACCTCATTCCATAAAATGTGGAGATCATGGATGAAACGCATTGGTGTTGCTGGACGTGAAAGACTCAAGGCTGGGGCCATCCTATGACCAGCAGCCAGTATTAGCGACCCATCCTCTGAAAGTCAGTGAAGCAGAAAAATCTCCTCCAGAAATCAAGTGCAGCTTTTAAGTCCTACTCCTTTAAATCATGATACATATTTTTATATTTTTAATTTTGTTTTCTCAAAACTTAAGTGCTTATAAAATCAAAAACATCCTAATACGGATCATCAAAGGGAAACTTCTTAGTTCTCACCCAATTGATCGTCTTCCAACATTATAAAATTTAAATAGAGTATATTAATATCTTTTCCTTATGTATGATCCAAAAGATCCCCAAAGACAATAATTGCCACATCAGAGAATTGTATACACTTTTAATATTTTCATCCACTCACAACTTAGTCGGTCTTCTTTTTTTTTTTTTTTTGTGAGGAAGATTCGCCCTGAGCTAACATCTGTTGCCAATTTTCCTCTTCTTTTGCTTGAGGAAGATTAGCTGTGAGCTAAAATCTGTGCCAGTCTTCCTCTATGTTGTATGTGGGATGCCTCCACAGCATGGCTGATGAGTGGAGTAGGTCCGCACCTGGATCCGAACCCACAAACCCAGGTGGAACGCACAAAACTTTAACCACTCGGCCAGGGGCTGGCCCCCTTAGTTGGCCTTTTGAATAACACTTTTTGAAATTCATTTTGAGGAGTTTTTCTCCTCCTCCTCCTTAGTTTCTCCATGGTGACAAAATTTCTCGAGTTCTTCCTCTTGATTTTGTTTTCCATTTACCATGTTTCCTTCGAAGACATAGTTGATGCTTAGGATGCTTCTTTATTCACACATTATCAGATGCAGAATTCTAAGATGTCCCCCAATGAGTCAAGCCTGTGCTTCTGACTGACTGGCTAGAAATTAGAGGTTCCATGACCCCCTCCTCAGGTTTGATTAAGTTGCCAGAGTAACTGAGAGAAACATCTTACTTACTAGATTACAGATTTATTATAAAAGGATGTATCTCAGGAACAACCAGATGGAAGAGATGCATAGGACAAGGTATGAGGAAAGGGTATGGAGCTTCTATGCCCTCTCTGGGAGCACCACTCTCTCCAAATCTCCATGTGTTCACCAACCCAGAAGCTCTCTGGACCCCGTCCTTTTGGGTTTCCATCCTTTTGGGTTTCTATGGAGGCTTAATTACATAGGCATGACTGATTAAACCATTGGCCATTGGTGACTGATGTCAACCCCCAGGTCCTCTTCCTTCTTAGAAAGTCAGGGGGATGGGACTGAAAGTTCCAACCCTCTCATCACCTGGTTGGTTCTCCTGGCCACCAGCCCCTATCCTTAGGTGCTTTCCAAAAGTCACCTCATTCACATAAAAGGCACCTTTTTGGCTATCATCACTTAGGAAATTGCAAGAGTTTTAGGAGCTGTGACAGGAACAGTGGACGAGGACCAAATATATATTTCTTATTATAAATCACAATATCAGAGCGTGTTTCATCCAAAAATGAACACAGCCCAGCCAACACCTAGAGTGCAGCCTTGTGACATCCTGAGATCTCTGATCCTTTGACTGAGATCAGAGATCTTCTGACCTAGTTAGGGCTATATCAACATTTGTGAATCATTAAAATTGTGAGACAATGTATGCTCTTTTTAAGCCACTAAATTCGTGGTAATTCGTTAAGCAGAGATAGAAAATTAGTACAGTCATAGAATTCTCACTTCTAAGAAACCATTCATTCTTCCAATCAATGAAATCGCACTTCTAAGAACCTTTTCTTAAATAACAGGAAGATGGGTAGAAAATTCTCCCAAGCTTCTAAATGGTCAACACCTAAGACAATCACAAAATGAATTTACTCAGACATGGCAACGAGGCAGGATTTTTCAGTGGGGTTTATGGATGACATTTATTTATAATCACACTTCATATTTCATGTAGTGAAAACTAGAGTTTCGGGAGCATGTGAAGCAGAGAAGAAGGTTAAGGCAGGATTTCTCAAAATGGGCTCCTGGACTGTCTGCATCTGTATCACTCGGGTGCTTCTTAAAAATGTGAAGTCCCAGGCCACTTCCTCTTCTCAGACCTACTAGATATGAAATGCTGGGGCTCAGAAATCTACTTTTTTTTTTTTTTTCAAGATTGGCACCTGAGCTAACAACTGTTGCCAATCTTTTTTTTGTTGTTTTTCTTCTTCTTCTCCCCAGAGCCCCCCAAGTACATAGTTGTGTATTCTAGCTGTACGTCCCTCTGGTAGGTGCCATGTGGGATGCCACCTCAGCATGGCCTGATGAGCGGTGCCAGGTCTGCGCCCAGGATCTGAACCCATAAAACCCTGGGCCACCAAAGCGTGGAACATGTGAAATTAACCACTCGGCCATGCGGCCAGCCCCAGAAATCTACATTTTTAACAAGTTCCCCAGAGGATTAATTCTGCACATAAAATTTTAGAACAAATGAGTTAGCACTGGTTTATAACCCTGGATTCCATTAGATATAGCTAGAGACCTTTTAAAAAATACCAATCCTTAGGCCCCACTCGATTAACAGAGACTCTCTCGTATTGGGACCAGGCACAGGCAGATATAAAATCTCTCCATGTGCTTTGAGGAGCCATGGTTGAGAATCACTGCTTCAATAGGAGTGTTGAAGCCTACTGATCAGGATGAAGTTAGGTGATGGTTTCATAAATATCAGGTAGATGGAATTCTCATTCACCTAAGAGTTCGTGCTGAAGAGAAAAAGGAGGACTAAAACCTCAAGACACAGACTGATGTAGAGAAGGTACCCTCGGGAAAATAGAACAGAGAAGACAAGCTAGAATGACTGTTACATTCCTTTGACTCTAACCTTCTCATTGATCCTCTTTCAAACATCTTTTCCATCTTCTGAAGTCTCCCTTCTCTACCCCTTTTACACACCACAGTCACTGTTATTCTCTTTATATACAATAGTTCTTCCTCTCACACTGTCCACATTATTGTCGTCCATTTCATATCATAAAGTTATCTATTTTACTAAAGCTTTTACTTCATGCACTGTTTATCCAAGGTGTTTCTTTGGGGGAATGGGGTAGTCATACTGGTAAGGAGCAAGCTGAGTGATTTAACCAAGGTAACCTGTCAGGAAAGAGCCACAAAGTGATACAAGAGTGAGAAATAAGATGTATTTCTACTGTGGGCAGTCAAACAGTTAAACACCAATGTACATGCAATTTATGTTCATCTGTTGTATGCCCTTAACGTTGCCTTCTTAGACTTGAAGCTGCTTGAGATTACACTCCCAAATCTTGGATAAGATCCTCAGTTTTCACGAAGATCCATGTGAATGTAGACTTTTACTTGCTTTTTGATGATGATGATTTTCTTTTAAATTAAACTCCATCTGGAATCTTATCTTTCTTTGTCCTAAAGATTTTACTTGTAAATAATAGGATTCATATTATTCTCTTTTTTCATTTTTGACTCTTTTTCTCAAAATCTACAGTTAATTGCACTAGACCAGGGAGAAACTGGCAGTCAGCTAAGCGGTTCACTATGTACTCCACATATCTGCATAGATTTTCCTCCACTTCCCAATCATTTGATTACATTTTGCTGTTGTTAAAGTCTCAATCATGCCTGCCATTGTTTTCTAATAATTTGATCCTAATCATTGCTTGAAAAGCAATTCACCGAAGCAAACTACTTGCTCTGATGGAGGCACGGCTTTGTAAGCTAGGAAAATTTCCTTAGCTTTTTATTCCAGGCCAGCCTTCTGCACTCGGACTGGTGTGCTTGTTTTATAGTGATGTCCTAATTCCACAATTGACGCCACTACTTGCTTGAGGTCAAACACCATCCCTGACCTGGTCTGGAGCCGACATTCTTTATACCTTCTTGGAAATGAATCCCTGGCAATTACCATTTGTAGGAGGGGTGATCTCAGATTAAAAATCTAAGATTTGTGAAGTATAAATATCTGTCACACAAATTTTCCATGGAAAACCATGAAATAACCCAAGAGAAATATATATTCTACCTTTTTTCTTATGTTTAATGGAAGTCTTGCCATACTTCCAATTACCACTGCTTCTTGTTTATTTTATCAGTTTATATTGGGTGAAAATCAGTGTCAGTTCATGCAGAACTGTTCTGTTGCTTTTGTCCCAGGCTTAATTTGTAGCCCTGGTTTGTCTATATGTAATGCTTTGATACCATTTATGTACAAACCTTAAAATGTACATGCTTCATTTTCACTGTTTTTCTGAAAACCATCTATGAAAACTTGACGTGACGATGGTGAAACAAAACCCCGATGCCTTCCTTCAGTGACATTCCCTTAGGTGATTGAACATTATTTTTCAGTTTTCTTGCACATTGGAATTAGCGTACTGACGAGGCAAATCTTTTGATGTTAGTCAATATTTACCTTCCTTCCATCCTATAAGATAGATTCAAGGGTCCTCCTGTACTCTGATGGGGGGAGAGCCTGCATCTCAGTTCCAATTGAATACTGACTTTAACGTGAGCTAGCCACATGACAATTATATCAAAAAGGGTATCTTCATTTGGGATCTTCCCTTAAGGGGATAAATCTCTACCTTGTCCTCAAGAACAGGGATACAAATTGTTATTTATATGTGTTCAGATAGCTTGGTGCCACCATATGTCGAGGGGAAAGGATTAACAAGGGTCTATACCTCAATAAGCACAATTATATGCACCTGACCTACATATGCCAGGCCTAAAAAGTATCACCAGCGGTTAAATGGAATTAACTACAAAAAGAAATGATACATCCTACACTTAGTCAACTGCAAAAATGGCATTCTTAGTGAACTGTGCTTGTCTGTCCTGGAAGTTGTGCTACTGGGGTTTGGGTTACCACACGTGTTTAAGGGCACCTTTGCCTTAACTCAGGCAGAATAAAAGATCAAGCCCAGTGTATGTAAAATGGGCAAATGATCCTATGTTTCATCTGTCACTACTGAGATTTTGTGTGTGGAACTGAGAACACTAAGATTCACTGGGGGTAACTCGAAAATCAAGGTGACAGTCATGTATCTGAGAAAGTACAGAGGAAGATTATCCTGCTAACAGGATGATTGCCTAGAAAATACTTTGAAGCTTTTCTTGACAGTGATCAAGTGATATTTGGCCTCCTTTAGGGAGCATATAGCACATTCCTTATCCATAAAAGAAGTCCACATGCCACTTAATCACCATGCACTTACAGCAAACAAGTCCTAGTCAAAGAGGAAGTAAGAAGAAATGAAGCATACAGAAATGCCGGCACATTTTGGAGAATTTATTTTCATCCCATGGAAAATAGGTAATAAGTAAATTGCTTGCTACTTCAATATTATAGCTGATGCTGAGTGCTTTTAACCTCACACATAGAATACAAACATACACACCCTTGGTTTGACTTTTTCATGAGTTATCTATCCTTTAACTCTCTTGAAACAAGGCAAGAACAGTTTTATAGTTAGAGAACCTGCTCTCTCCTGTGTGATATTTATCATCTATAGAACCAACTATATTTGGCAAAATGAATTGGTATCTCATCTTTAAAAATGCATTGTGACTTATAAAACAAGATCAGTGAAATGTGGTTTACTGCCACTCATGAAAGTCATAAAATGCCACTTCAATATGGTCTAAATAGTAAAGAATTTTATAATAACTTAAACCCCTTCTTCTCATTTTAAGAACAAAAAATAATTTAGCATGGCATTAGAGAAAAGTTTAAAAATCTGAACGCCAAGAGTTCAAATTTCTATTTCTGCCTTTATTCACAGAAAGACATCTTCATCTTAATAGTTATTGCACATTCTGATTTTTCATATCCATAGGCAATGAAACTCCACAGAAAATAGAATGCTGGTAAAAACAAACACTTCAGCATTCACTGCAATGATGTTATTTGGAGGCAAGTGAAAACCAAAAGCAGAAAGAGAAAAGTCAGAAATTTAAAGCATACCTCTGGGCTATGCCTAAATGACTTTATTCATGGCATAGTGGATAGGTCCTTTCAATGTCCTTAACAAATGAAGGTACACCAATGGATTTTATCAACTCTGAAGGAATTTACTAAATGAGAGGAGTGAAGATACCAGAGTCATAGGACACAGTCCCATTTAATCTTGAACTATATAACCCATTTCCACTAAAAAAAAAATACCTTCTTTTTCCTTGACTCTTTCTATTAACTTTTATAATTCAAAGATGATGCCATGACTGCCTGTTAAATTACAGGGCTGAGGAGATGGATGGATTATGACCAATCCATTTTGGAAGATGCATAGAAATTCGCCATTTGATTTCTAGTTGAAGTCTCTGTTTGGGGGATCCTGGTTCTCTTTTAAAGATGGCTACCCCATCCTTGATTGCTGTACCCTAAGCCAATCAGTCTGCTGTTGCTTCCCCGATGTTTACAAACGGTCCTAACAGTTTGAAATGATAGGAAGTCTTTGGGGTACTCTTGTTGCAGTTACTCTACTTAAGCTCACTATATCAAAGTTGCTTTGGGCTCTTTGCAGCCATCTTATAGGTCACATATATTTTGCCTATGGAACTGTGTCACGATAAGCAAATGACGCTATTATTACTTTGTATACACACATACCTCTATTGTTATACAAGGCTGGAAAAATAACCACCTCTTCCTATCAATGGTTAATAGACACTGTAAGATCCTGTAGGAAAAATTAGTAGCACTCTTTCTACAGCAATTAAAACGCATGTCTCAAGAAGGGATCACCCATATCAGATACTCTGTGGTTTTGAGGCAGGTTTACATTGTCCTCTGGACCAGTCCCAGGCGAAATAAGGAAGCAGAAAGTAGAAAGTTTTTATGTGGTCTCCCCCTACACATCTTCCAACATGCTGCCCCCACCCTTCAAGCCCTCTGCCTAACAACCACAGTGTCCTTTTATGGCTCTCTACCCCTCATCACTATCCCTGCCTTGTTGGGCTACAACAACAGCTGAGAACCAACTCTCATCCCTAGAATTTCCATATTTCCTATTCCCCTCAAAACAGAGAGAGCTCCATGTTCTCTTAGTGGGAGGCTTGCTTCTTAAAAAGTTGAGATTATCCAGGTAGGCCTATTCGAATCACGAGAGCTTTTAAAGCCGAGAACTTTGTCCAGCTGACAGCAGGAGAGTAAGAGAAGAGCAAGTGAGAGATTCAAACCATGAAAAGGACTTGGCCATTGTTGGTTTCAAGATAGAGGGTGACAAATAGAAATGGCAAGCAATAGGATATATTGGAGTATATGAGTAAGCTATTAGGCATAAACCTAATTCAGCCTGACTTTGTTTTTCCAAAAGGGCCTGAGATGGCCATTGAGCATGCTCTGTATATCCGCTTTAAGCATTTCCTATGGCAAGAACAAACGCTAGGAACTGATTGCTGTGCTCACCTGTGACCACCCAGCTCCAGACAACAGACCTGCCACCCTGCAGGTCCCACTGAGACAGCAGACTTACTACCTGCTGTGTCCATCAATCGCTGTGCTGACAGAGCAATCTTGTGACTATTGTAAAAGGTACATTTCAATCATATGTGAAACATGCTGTTTGAGGGTATATAACCACTCTGTACACCCCACTTCTTTGGTGCTATGGTCCTCACATTTTGGCTCAGGATAAACTCACCCAAATTTTCATTTATAGATTGGTTATGGATTATTTGTGTCAACAAGGGGAATGACGAAAGCTTTCAGGAACTAAGAGAGGATCCCAACTGACAACCAGCAAGAGAATGGGGATCTCAATCTTAAAACTGCAAGGAAACGAATGTGACCAACAACCTGACTGAGGCTGGGAGCAGACTTTTCTCCAGAAGCTCCAGGCAAGAACTGAAGCCAGTGGACACCTGGATTTCAGTGTTGTGAGACCCTCAGCAGAGACCCAGTTGAGCCTTGCCAGACTGACCTAGAGAACTAGCAGCTAATAAATGTGTGCTGCTTTAAGCCACTATATTTGTGATAATTTGTTATGCAGCAATACAAAACTAGTACAATGAACGAATTAGATAAACGAATCCCCACTAATGTACCTGGTTAATGAGTGATCTCTCAGAAACAAAATGTTAAATACACTTAAAATTCCTATGCAAAGATACATTAATCAAACTCAAAAGCAAAGTGTCAAGGATGGCATTATGAATATAATAAAGGTAAAATTTAGAGCAAAATGTATTAAAGGAGATAAGGAGGGTCATTTTCTAATGATATGAGCTATAATCAATAATGAGGATATGACATTAACATTATTAAAATGTATATGCCTATAGCAGAGCCCTAAAGAATGAGCCTAGGCATATGAATTAGAAACTTTAGACTGGCATTGGACTTCAGATCACACCGCATAGGCATCTATCTCTTCTACCTATGAATAAGGTCAATCTTGCCTAGATGCTAACTGGGGGAGACAGCTCATGATTAGAAAATGAATTAGCACTAAAAAGAGAATGACTACCTATAAATCAACATGCCCAAGACTGTGGTAACAGACATGCTACAGTTAATTTACAATGCATTTCAAATCATTTGCACAGTTCACCTAAAATAGCAGAGGCTAGCCAGAATCCCATGAAAGAATCTTTTTTTCACACCTGGAGACTGCAGAGTATCACGTACTATTGATTTCACTGGCAGGAACCTACATAGCTCTTTAGAAGTGATATGCAGCTTTGCCTAACTCCAAGAATTTCAAAATCAGCAAAAATGAAAGCAAAATGTAACAGCCATGCAAAGAAAAATTGAACTGAAACCTGATGAGATGGATAGATAGTTTGGGATAGTGGAAAGAACATTCTAGTTTTTGCACCTGTGTATCCTTTAACGAGCTACATGAGTTTCCCAGATTCTAGTATCCCCATCAGTGAGATGAGAAGGTTGAAGTATATATACAAAGTATACATGAAGTAGATATAAAAGCATTCTCTTCACCGCTGACATTCTTTTATTTAATGTCCCTGTGGAAGGACAATGGACTTTAGAATCAACTGCCCATCAAATGCGCAGAGACTTTTTCTCCCACAAATACTCAAACTCAAAGGGCAGTAGAGAATCCATCTGAGAAATCTTCCCAGCTGCTACAGATTGTATTTGGTACAGCCAACTTCTTAACATGGCATTTAATGTCCTTCACAATGCCCCAACCTTATTTGCGGCCTCATCGATCACCACTTGTTATACTAGATTATTTGCTGTTTCCTAAACATATTCCTTACTTCTGTACCTTTGCTCATGTCCTGATCCCAAACCAAATTCATTAGCAGCAAAATTGTACACATCCCTCAATTTCTAGGTCAAATATCACCTCCTTTACGAAACCTTCCCCAGCTCCTAATGGAGACCCACTCAGGAGCTTTCCAAAGTTAAAGCTTAGGGCCACTCTCCAGGCCCAGGCAGGATTTTCAAGGTCCCTTTTATAAATGAAACATTTGTTTATTCATTTCTTTATTTGGCAGCGGTGAACTAGCCCCCATTGGTGGGCACTAGCCCACAGATTTACTTTTGACCAGCACATTGTTTTCTTAAGAATCTAAACATGATTGTCTTCAGGCAGGCATTTCATTCTCCAGGTTTCCATTGGTCCCGCCACTCAACACCAGTCTTTGACTCCGCCTCTCACTTACGTGCTACCTTCCTGGGCTCTAAAGGTATTCTTCAACCCATTTTCTTTGGTTTTTTAAGGCTTCCATCAGCCACAGTATTTCTTGGATTCTTATATCCCCAAGTCTGGGTATGGAGTAGAATGTAGTTTCCAGAATTATAAATGCATGTTCAGAGCCCCCTGTTAAAATGAACTTACTACTGTTTATAATAGGGGAACAGACAGGGGGTAACAAATTAAAGGACAGAGAGATTAACCAGTTCCTCCTCCAAACCACATCCTCCTCTCAAACCTGCCAAAGGTCTACTATTTACTGCCATCCTGGAGGGGGAGGGGTGCTGTTGCACCTTGCCTACTTCTGATCCAAGCATTAGTTTAAATGGCATTTTTTATAAGAGAGACAACCTACCATCTTCTAGTTTATTATCCCCACACATGAACAAGAAAACTACTTCATAAAGGTAACTACTAAAATGACTATAAAAATTTTGTTTCTTTTTGAACTAAAACTGAACAAAATAAATTCTAGCACGTCACTCAACGTTTGACCACTCAGATTCAGTATTTCTTCCATTAAAACTTGGACCCACAACCCTTTCATTCTATTTTGAGACTCACTCTCACACTCTGTCAGGGTTTCAGGATTTTCACAGCCAGTGGTAATGATCGAAGTGTTTTCATTCCCTTCTCTGCTGTCCCCTAAAAGGCATAGTATGTCACATTAAATAAATTTCACTAACAGAGTAGCATCCTTTTCTGCTCAAAGGAGTTTAACCTAGTGCAGATGACAAACTGGTGTATTTCAATTCCAGAAAGAAGTGCTCATGCCACCCTTCTTTAAGGGATAGTTTTTTGGTTTGGTTTTGTTTAGTTTTTGTTTTGTATGCTGCTTTTTATCAGCGTCTTCCTGCTAGCGTTTTTTAAGAAGCAAAGAATTGTGTTTGCTGAACTCACTCTAGTCCCCAGGCAATCAGCATCTCTCCCAAGACCAAATGCACAAAAATGCTCTTCTTTTCCTGAGCAGAGCTGCATGTAATTAAAATTTGGCAAAGGCAGAGCAGGTGTCACAAGGAGCTGCTAAACTTAACACTATTGTGAATTGAAGCTAGTTACATAAAATTTTTGGCAGAAGGATACTTTATTTTTTTAACTCCAATATGTACTGCAAGTGGGGGTGACATGGAGATGATGCTTTAGATCCTCAAGAGGATTTCCATAACTAAGGTGGCCACAAAGCCCTCCATCCTGGATGCAATGAATAATTGATACACGGGTTTAGTTCACTCCAGGAAAGCCTGAAGGGACAGGCTGGCACCCTCTCACTTCCCCATTACCAGTATACATTCCTCCCGTTATCCCTTTCCCCATTCCAAGTTCCTAAGCCAAATGATGTTTCTATCAACTTAGTTAAAAAGTTCATGGTAGCATATTAAGGCATGACCCCTCCAATGAGATATTTGCTTTTAAATGGCTAGTGCCTACGTGTGGCAGACTCGAGGGATGCCCTAAGTGTGAATTATTGATTTGAGGTCAGTACCCCCTCAAAGCCCATCCCTAGTCTATCCACTCTTAAGTCCAGTTCCTCTGGTTTAAGAACATGTATTAGAGAAACAAAAACTTCTCATTTGAGATGAATGCCATGTTCAAAATGTTACCTTCTGGTTTTCTTTTTTGTTGTTGTTTAATTTTATTGCAGTAACATTGGATTATAACATTATAAAGCTTTCAGATGTACATCCTAATACATTTCAAATTCTGTGTAGATTACATCATGTTCACCACCCAAAAACTAATTATAGTCCATCCCCTCACATGTGAGCCTAATCCCCCGTTTTGCCCTCTCCCCTCCCCTTCCCCTATGGTAACCACCAATCCAATCTCTGTTGCTGTGTGCCTGTTTGTTGCTGTTTTTATCTTCTACTTACGAGTGAGATCATAGGGTATTTGACTTTCTCCCTCTGACTTATTTCACTCAGCATAATACCCTCAAGGTCCATCCATGTTGTCACAAATGGCCAGATTTCATCATTTCTTATGGCTGAGTAGTATTCCATCTTGTATATATACCACATCTTCTTTTTCCATTCATCCCTTGATGGGCACTTAGGTTGCTTCCAAGTCTTGGCAATTGTGTATAATGCTGCAGTGAACATAGGGGTGCATGTATCTTTATGCATTTGTGTTTTCAAGTTCTTAGGATAAATACCCAGCAGTGGGATAGCTGGATCATATGGTAGATCTATTCTTAATTTTTTGAGGATACTCCATACTGCTTGCCATAGTGGCTGCACCAGTTTGCACTCCCACCAGCAGTGTACGAGGGTTTCCTTCTCTCCACATCCTCTCCAACACTTGTTGTTTCCTGTCTTGTTAATTATAGCCATTCTGACCGGAGTGAGGTGGTTTTCTTGATTTCAGACATGTTATAATGTTCTATAATTCCCACTTAGAACCTAAGGTAATAGCTTACTTAAAAAAACCCTTTTGGTTTATTTCTGAAACTAAACAGACTTAACATAGTTAATTTATAGAGGATTCCTGTTAGAGTTCTTCTAGCATAAGAAGAATTTTTTATTAAAAATTTGAAATTCGTCATAAATTCATAAATTAAGCAATTGACCACTGATTCAAATCTACGCTAGAGAAATTCTGCATATCTCAACTTAGTAGATTTTTGCAAAGTCTTTGTTTTGTTTGTTTTTTATTCTTGGTAAACAAAGCCTTACTAAAACTCCCATAAGTGTTACCTTAATTATTCCATATCAAGAAATGGCAAATCAACAGATGGGACAGTATCAATCTCAAAAGCATCTGCACAGCAAAGCAAACAATTAACAAAATGAAAAGGCAACCTACAGAATGGAGGAAAATTTCTGCAATCCATATATCAGATAATGCATTAATATACTGTGGGGGGTCAGAATTGGCCACTCCAAAAGGTGTCTCTTATATTTTGGGCTGGTAACATTTAAAAACTGCAGACATGGGACAAGCTCTGAAAACTAAATAGAAGTAGAAGTTACCCTTTGTAAGAGACATTTACATTTGTAAGGGAAATCCTCTCTGCACCAGGAAGAGGGGGATGACCTTATCTCTAGAAACTCTTATCAGTGTGGGAGGCAAAGACTTAAATCTGCATAATAAGCTTACTCTGGTTTACTGTGCTTTTCTGGTAATCTCCCATAACTGACTCCTTCCATGCCCAACATCCTCCTTTGTCTTTAGCTGAAAATGGTATTTACGGTAACAGCCTCCGCCATCTTGCCTAGTTGCTCAGTTTTCCTGGGTTTCTCCCACGTATACATGTTATAAAGCTTTGTTTGATTTTCTCCTGTTATTCTGTCTCATGTCAATTTAATTCGTAGCCCAGCCCAAAGGACCTAGAGGGTAGAGGAATTCTGTGCCTCCCCTACAATACAATATATATAAAGAACTCATACAACTTAACAAAAAATAGAAACAATCTGATTAAAAAATGGGCAGAAGAACTAGACATTTTTCCACAGAGGACATCAAAATAGCCAACAGGCACATGAAAAGGTGTTCAACATCACTAATTATCAGGGAAATGCAAATCAAAATCACAGTGAGCTATCACCTCACACCTGTTAGAATGCCTATTAATAAGAAGACAAGAGACAGCAGGTACTGGTGAGGATGTGGTGAAAAGGGAACCAGGATGTGGTGTAACTGGTCCAACCACCATGGAAACATAAATTGGTCCAATCATTATGGAAAACAATATGGAGGTTCATTAAAAAATTAAAAATAAATCTGACATACAACCAGCAATTTCACTTCTAGGTATATACCCAAAGGAAATGAAAACAGGATTTTGACATGATATCTGCATTCCCATTTTTATGGCAGCACTATTTACAATAGCCAAGATATGGAAACAACCCAAATGCCCATCAATGGATGAATGGAGAAAAAAGATATGGTACACATACACAATGGAATATTATTCAGCCATAAGAAAGGAGGACATACTGACATTTGCAACAACATGGATGAACCTTGAGCACATGCTAAGTGAGATAAACCAGAGAGAGAAAGACAAGTACTGTATGATATTACTTATAGGTGGACTCTAAAAAAGCCAAACCTGTAAAAAACCACAGTAAAATTGTGGTTACCAGGGGATGGGGGGGTAAGATTGATGGTGATTAAGGGTACAAACTTGTAATGAGTAGTAAATAAGCCAAAGAGATCTAATGCACAGTATAAAGAATACAGAAAATAATACTGTATTATAATTATATAATGTGATAAACATCACTACAGCAGCACTCACATTACAATATAAATATATTAAAGCAACACCTTGTACACCTGAACCTTACACAATGTTACATGTCAACTTTATTCAATGATAAAAAAAAGAAATGGCAAACTAGTAAATACCACAATGCTATATAATTTCCAGTCACTGTTGACCATTAACTATTAGAGAAAACAAGTCATTACAGGAACCCCCTTGTAGACTTCTCTTGATATAAGGTTTAAGGTAAAACACTGGTTACTCCAACAAGAAGATTTCTCTTTGCCTCTAGACAAGAGCAACGCTATGTTCTTGGACTTGAACCCTACCTGAAAAGCCCCTGAGGAATGTGCCCAGGAACATGACCTCATGCCCCATGGGTTCTAAAGATATACCAACTCCTCACTACCACAATGGGTCCTTTCATGAAGCTAGAGTTCAAAATTAAATCACAACAACCCTAACATATCTTCACACAGCCATGTGGTTTGTACTCAATAGTACACACAGACTTCCGTATTAATTCTCTGGAAACTGAAATATTTATTCATGCAATTGTATAGCTTTATAAAGAAAAGCACCAAAGGCAAATGACTTAGAGCTAGAAATTCTTAAGTATTTTTAGGAGTTACCAATTTCAACATTTGCTGAAGTGCGTAGCAGAAGTGTCTCTTAGTTTCCCTTTCCTTCCTTAACAGCTAAATCAATGGGCATCCTACACATAAAGTTATGCTGAGTCAGTAAAGGTTAACTTTAAAAAGTATCACATGACTATATGTCATGAAACCAGTGATGCGTGTCCTGGTTGTAATTATAAAAAGAAGTCACCATATTTATATTTTAACTCACTAGCATCCTAGGGAATGTATTTCCTTAAAAATAAAAGGCAACTCTCTATTCAGAAAGTTAAGAAACAACATGAAGGAGTGTAAAAGGGCAATGAGGGGCTGGCCTGGTGGCATAGTGGTTAAGTTTGTGTGTTCCACTTTGGAAGCCTGGGGTTCGCCTGTTCAGATCTTAGATGTGAACCTACATACTGCTCATCAAGCCATGCTGTGGCAGCGTCCCACATAAAAGAATTAGAAGGACCTACAACTAGGACGTACAACTATGTACTGGGGCTTTGGGGAGAAAAAAAAAAAAGAGGAAGATTGGCAACAGATGTTAGCTCAGGGCCAATCTTCCTCACCAAAAAAAATAAATAAATAAAAAAGAGGCAATGAATGCCTTTCTGAATGGAAATAACAACCAAATGTTTTAAAATGAGCAAATGGATGTCAAATATACTCTTAAATTACACCTATCATAGAAAGTTTCACTCTAGCTATTTGTCACACTTTTATTGGTTTCTACTAATTGTATTAAACAAATTTATAAAATTAAATCATTCATGCAAAAAGTATTATGCACACCTACACCTAAGAATCTTATGTGTATTAGAATTATACTTTATCTTTTCCTTAATATTTAGTTTCATCACTTTGTATCAATAACCTACTAAGTGCTTGTTTGTTTTACTTCCACCAAGAGAAATAATTACTTATAACTTCAAGAATTGCTCGAGAATATGTTCTGGCAGTTGAAGGGGTTCAGAACAGGCCTCTCTAAGATGTGCCACTTTAGAATTTGGAATATTTTGAGCTAAAGGCAACTGAGACTCCATGGGCTCAAGAGAAACCTTTACCTCTCCCTTAAAGAATTTAAATTGGGGGTCATGCCCATAATAAGAGTTATTACCAGAAATAACTTTTTATGACCTATCTGTATGGCAGGGCAAACCTCCAATTACTGAACATCTGCTCTTCTTATCATCCTGTGGATTACCCTCCTCCCTGCTGAAGCCACAGGCCCCTATCCCATTCCTTAGCTCAAGACAGCACACATACCGCATTTTGCCATTTTGTCTCTGAACCTCTCATGTATGTGGGGTTCCTGTACACACAAAATTAAATTTGATTTTCTATTAATCTGACTCATGTCAATTTAATTCTTAGACTGGCCATAAGAACCTAGAAGGGTAGAGGAAACTGTCTTACTCCCCACAAAGACCAAAAATACTTTTTATTTGTATTAAAGAGAAACACCAAAGTAATAGCAAGGGATGCTACATAAATCCAAAGTGCTGGAGCCATTTCAGTTCACTTTCAAACTACTGAACATTACTTTCATTTCTTATAGACCAATTTAAGAGACTAGGTCACTCTAATAATAGTTTAAATATGAAGGTGTAAGTCTAACTACGTTGTTCCACAGTTTGCTTTAGCCAGTAATGTTTTGTGCTCTTCTCTACTCAACCTGCAAGACCCAAAATATACACTACATCCTCCAAAATGCCTTCCCAACACAGTATTGATTATCAATCTTACTTGACCTCCTACATCATATTCTATATTATCTAGCACTTGTTCATGTTATGTTTTAAACACATCACTAATAGCTTCATGATCGCCCGTCTTACTTCTCTAAAGTAGCTTTACACACCTGGGTTAGGAATCACTGTCTTCTATTTCTCTTGAGTCAGAATTACAGGACCTTAGGTCTATAAAAATCCTAAGGTCATCCTGTGACCTTGCCCTATTTTATACATGTTGAGACAATTGAGATCCAGAGAAGACTATAAGAAGACTAGAATCCAGATCTCTTGGCTTCCAGTCCCTTGTTCCTATCACTATATCGTGTTTTCTTCCTTGTTCTCCTCCGCGCCTAGCCCACTGCATGACTCCCAGGGAGCTGCTAGGGAAACTCGTGCAGACGAAGCCATTTGCAGGGACCTTTAGGCTACATTAATGGCTACTGCCTTTAAACACTGCCACGTTCTGTACTCAGCTAAGAGTACTTCATAAGCTATATCTATAGTTCTCTGAAAATCAAGTGGCACATCATTTATATTTTAATTTTCCTTCTTTGTTTTTTAAATGCTATTCGAGATATTTCGGTGACAATAAATGTACATTTGTGTACATTAAATTACATGTATATACCTATGCATAGATTATTTTAACTTGGAAATCTGAAAGAAACATGGCTTGAATTAAATTGTTGTTTTTAGAGTGGGATAAATCTCTCACAATTTTGAAAGCTGGCACCAGACAGCCCAGGAAAAAATGTCACAATTCCTACACAAATCTGCAGTTCAGATTAAAAACAAAATTGTTGATTTATCTGGCTTTCTCGCAAAGACCTTCAGGGAATTCAGGTCCATCTTTCCTGGACACATACATATCTATAGCAAATAGCCAGGACTTAATGGATTTTTACAAATAGACTAGGATGTGTGTCTTCTTAAAGGAACTGAAACAACTGCTTTTTGCAAGGAATTTCTGTCACAGCTCACAAAGGCCCATTATACCACACAAAAGCATGTGACCAGTCTTTTCATTAAATGAGAACCCAGCTGCCAGTTAAGGGTAAAACAGTAACCACCACCACCACCACCACCACTAATCCTGCTGAGGGATGGATATCCGCCTCTGCCTTCTCTTTGACTGAATGGTAAAGAAGTTGAAAGCATGGGGCACTGCGCGAGCTAGAAGGAATGAATCTCTATTGGTGTTCAGCCAAACTGAAAATTACATCCAAGCTATTCAATCTTAGTCTAGTCGGATGCAAAGCTGGTTAAATGGTCCTTTGTTTAGGAGTGTTAAGTGACTGGGCAGGGACTGGGGTGAATCCAGATATCAAAGCACTTTTGAAGGACCTACCATATAGATTTTCTAATCGTAATGATTGATAACCCTAGGTATGCTGGCATTTTTACTCATCCTTGAAATAGAACTGCTACCTATGGTTTTCACATTCTAACCTTTACTGCTGGCTCCTAATCCAAGTGGTCACAACAGATTCATCAGGTAGCTTACCCTGCCTCAATATTAACAAAAATTTCTAAACACTATTTAGGGTTTAGGTCTCATTTCTTTTCAAATTGAAAGAAACAGAGAGTGGGCTATTAGGAGGTAAAACAGGGTAACACAGCCTATCTGTATTAATGTGGCTAAATTACAGCTTTCATATTCTGCCATATCTCTAGGATCAATTGTACAACAATAGCCAGACAGGTGATTTATTTTTCATTTATTTGTTTCAGTCAAGCTGAGCGTTGCAATGATCTTGGAAATTGGAGCAGCCTCTGGATCGAAGATGATCAGTTCAAAAGGATTCAGTATGAATACTCCCTATAACTCCCACACCTTAGCTAATAATAAGCTTTTGAGATGGTTTAGTTTAAGTCGGGAGAACGGTGAATTCTGGTGTACTTAGCCAATTAAGGCAATTAAGGAGAGAGATTCACCAGCATTTTAAAGTATTTCTCATTAATGGCCCAAATAGAATTGTACTGGAATTGCTCAGTCAGTTGCCTGCATCCCCAGTGAACTGTAGCATCTTGAGGAATGAGGGGCTTCCTGTTCACCATCACACCCAGGGGCCGAGCACAGTTATCAGAACTCAATAAATATTTGAACTGAATTAGAACTTCAATGTCATGAGGCAGTTGACATCAATAGTAAGAAGGCACCATTTATATATGGGTAACTGGTAGCCTTTGGTGTTTTTTAAATTATTATTTAAAGTTTTAATGTACAAAATAATTAAACAATTTTGACCACATTAGGCATTCAATAGAATTTTTAAATAAATAAATATCACTAACTAGTATTAGAAAAACATCACAAAAATGATTTGGGTATTAGCAACGTTGATGTTCATTCAAAATGCAGGCAGATTATTTGTGAGTTACTTTGTAAGAGTGAACATGCCCCTATCATTTTGTTTGCAAAGATTTTTATTGAGATATATAAAAATTTAATACTTAGAAAGCATGTTTCTCCATATGCTTAATTTCTTTTCTCGTTTCCTTGAATCTGTGTCATATTCTGTTTCTAAACCTTGTATTGAATTGCAAATTTTCACAGCATTCGATTTCTAACCAAACAGAAAAAATCAGATGAGAAATGATTACGTGTTCAAAAAATAAGGCAGATTAATATAATTACATTTAAATGTCCTTCATCTGCTCTTGCCTTATCTCTAGGATTCAAGCTACAAAAAAACAACAACAACGAAAAAAAAACACTTTCCCAGTCTTAACTAGTCCCTTTAAGGGCATCCAGCCAAACTGACCAAATCAATCCTGGAGGCTTCGGGGTTCGTGTCAATCAGTCTATGCTTATTTTGCTAATACTAGTCTACAATGACTCTTCCACTTTCTGGTTACTTTCATACTCACAATATTCATTCCATGCTTATTGAATAATAAATATCTCACTCTAATATATTAGACTAGAAAAATTCATATCTAAAATCTGCCACTATTTTCACTACCTGTCAAACAGACGATTTAGAAAGGGTGACAAAGGTACAATATCTTATTCGAAGATGTTATAATAGCAGAGATGACCTATTTAGGAATGCCATGCTTATATTACCTTTTGAATTTTATTTTTGTTTGGAAAGCCTTCAACAGTGCTTGTATATCCACTTGTAAAATTTGGATACTAGTCTCCTTCTTTCTAGAGAAAAGTCTTGAATTTGACCTCCTCTCCACCAAAACAAGCAAGCAAACAAACAACTGCAAAAACAATTCAAGGGTATGACTCGTCTATAAAATATAAGGTGCAACATAGAATTCTGGGCATGAACAGAGGACTATATGTCTCTGGAAGTTATTTATTCACTTGGCAAGATTAGGCAAAAAAGAAGAAACCAAAGTTTATTTATAGAAAAGGCGAGGTAGTATCACTTTGGAAATAAATCAGTTCTTTCTCAATCTGTAGAAGTTAGTGAATGACAGACCAGCTATCTTGCCCCATCACTTCCTTTTCGTTATTGTTTGCTGTTGCTGAGATGGGCTGCTAACCACAGTAGGCTAAGTTTAGAAGTTGTCATTATTATTATCATGTTTAGTTAATTTTTAACCTACACTGTCAAAATCTTAATATTTTCGGGCTGCATGTATTTCAGAATACGTGAAACTTTCGATACCAAATGTGGAGCAAATTCCTGTATTAGAAGGACTCAGGACTACATTTGTATCTCCAGATGCTGCTTGGATCGGTTTTAAATTATCACAATAATTCTAGTTTGAAGGTTTTTGCTTAGCATTCACTATACACGTGAATGTTGCAGTTTTAACCTGATGTGATTTCATTCTGGTGTATTTAAAAGTTTATAATGGGAACCCCGGGGCTAGGGTCTACTTGGAAAACTGCAAACAACATATATCGCATTGGAGAGTTCAGGAAAAAATTCAGCAACACTTCTTAAACAATTCATAATAGAAGATGAACAAAAGAGTGTACTCATCTGCCTCCCCAGCAAAGATGAGCACGTTCAGCCTCACCTTCCCAACCTTCTCTCCAGGTCACAGATGTACAAACATTCCCTCTTCTACCTGAACTCAACCATCAACTAGAGTTAATGTCTCTAGCCCCTTCCTGGGCCAGTTCATCAGGCTTATAGCTTCCAGGCAGATATTACTTAAATAACCCTTTTGTCACGTCATTACTCTACCTAAGAACCCTATTGCCTACCACATCAAATAGAATCTCCCCTCATTTTTGAAGGCACTCCATTCTGTCTCCACAGATAGCTAGCCAAAATGGAAATTTGGAAAAAAGCCTAGTTTTCAGGCAGGGTTAAGACAGAGAATCTGAGAACTCAAACACAGCCATAGGTAGATAGCTAGGCAGGGGACAGATCAGGAGCCCAGACACCTGGGACATCTGACATTCTTATAGGTCAGAGCAACATATCAATTCTAAGGAACTATACAAGGTTTGAGGGGATGGGAATTTAAGCTTAAAGACAAAGACAGGAAACGGTTCCAAATATACTAGGTATATCAGTCAGCTATTGCTGACCACTCGCTAAAATAAAAAAAGAAAATTGTTTATCAGTCTCTGGGTCTCGGTGGTTCTGTTGATATGGGCCAGGCTTGGCTGATTTCCCCTGGGTTTGCTCACGTCTCTGTGGTCAGTGGATGGGTCAACTATGGACTAGCCTGTGTGCGCGGAATCCTCTCAGATAACTCAGCTCTCCTCCATTGTGTCTCTCACATCTTTCCAACAGCTAGCCTAGGCATCTTGTCACAATGCTGGGCGAAGTCAAAGGGAGAAAACAAAAATGCACAAGCACTTTTAAAGTCTCTTCTTGCATTAATCATGCTAATTTCCCTTTGGCCAAAGCAAGGCACAGGGCCAAGCCCAGAGTCAGTCTGAGAAGACCCTGCCAAAAAGCTTAGACACAGACACATGACCACAGTAGGTTAAAAAAAAAAAAAAAGTCAAAAGCCTTAAAGGGAAAGTAGAGTGAAAGGAGCTCTAACCCTTATATTAGGATAGACCCTACTTGCCTTCTGCTCCTTTTTCCTCCTTGCTTTATTTGTAAAGCAAGTGTGTTCATGGGTGAACTATATATGTGTCATAATAGCAGTTGCTGCTAATTTCCTACTCTAATTTTGTGGCAAAAGTGCTTGTCCTGTATTTTACACATTCCCAGCAGCCATAGCAAAGAGGACTATGCCACCTGGAAATGTTCCACAAAACTAACTACCTTGGGGAATCCACAAACATTGCACAGATGGAAGCGTTATATAAAAAAATAAGTGATTCCCAGTACTTCAGGATACAAAGCTTACACTTCTAAAGTAAATTTCAATACTGATCAGAAAGGTAATGACTATCCATTCCGGCCCTGGGCTTTTAGTCAGTCCCACCACCTTCTGGCAAGTAGTATTTGAAACACTCACCCCGGAATTCTCTTCCACCTTCCTTGCTGATTCCTAACCTGCCTGTACCCTGAGTCCATCTCCATTGGGCTTTAAACTCTAAGTCTTTGGATCCTAGAGTAAATCACCATTTTTGGATCCTGTGTACTTAGTTGTGTTTTTTCTCAAGTATGTGAACCTTACCCCTCTGGTATTCCTCAAAGCTTCAGTTAGAAAAGCTGTGCCCAAGCTAGGCCCATCCCCTTTAAGACCAATCACTATCCCTGGTGATGGGTCAAATGATTCCCCGGGGGGGAGGGAGATGGGTGGTGAGGGCTGCGGGGGGAGCCACAACAGGGGACAGGATAATCATGGCGTCTGCCCTCACTACTGCTTATAATTAGTGGGGAAAATATATATTTCTAACATTTAAATAAAAGGGAACAAGGTAATCAAAATGCTAAGAGGAACTCTTTGCCATCGCTTGTCTTCCTATTTCTTACCAAAAACCAGAAGCCTGTAAAGGATGTGAATGAGTGGTCACAGTGTATGGGACCTAAACATAGCTGAGATCTCTAGCTTGTCTATATAAACTTCTTAATATCTGAGAGTTTATTCAATGTAAGGTACTGTATGTGGCACAGTGGTAAGATAAAATAATGGTATCTCCTCTTCAGGTACTTACATATTAGTAAGAAAAAAACATATAATCTACTGATAGCTCAGATTGATATAGAATCTAAAAACTTCAGAGTTCTGGCAGGAGAAAGATGATAAGATAATGCTCTTTTTCACCTGCTAGATAGATGGATGTCCTTAAAAGTTCGCATGCTGGTTATGAAGAAAGCTTTTCTCTGTGGAAAAAAAAACCCATCAGGTGGTGTTCATGGGGAAAATAATCTACAGATGCCTATAGTCACACAGTAATCTACTTTGTCTCTCAAGAATCTGCCTACAAGAGAAGAAAAAAGTTATAGGGGCTGCAGAGAGTAGTCATGGAGAGAAACCAGACCTTTCACTTCTCTGACTGGTAGATTGGTGAAGTAACAGTAGGTAAGATCTTGGCATGCCTCAACAAATTGACAAAAAGTTTCTAAACAGCAGGAAAAAAGTAGTTTATTTTAAAAACCTACTGTTCTGACAAGCCCCCAAATCACTAATGCCCACAACAAATGCATGTCCTATAATGCCTAGCTGCATCTGAGTCCCACCTAGCGGCCCACACACGTCTCCTGCTATTCTCTACCTGGCTGACTCCGCCACAAGTCTACTGGCCTCGTTTCAGCTTCTGGAACAGGCCAAGTTCCCTACCACCTCAAGGTCTTTACATAGGCTGTTTTCCTCTTTGTAGAGATCTCTAAGCATTGGTTCCCACCCCTCAAAATCCCAATAGCCAGTTTTGACTTCACCCTAAAGCTCTCAGCTTAGATGTCACTTCCTTAGAGGAGCATCCTTTTCTATCCTGCCTAAGATATATTTCCCTGCTGCCTTCCCCTTCACCACCACACTGTTCTGTCATAATTTCCCTGTTTAATTCCTTCCTGGTACTAATAGCTCATCACAAACTGTAACTAAATGATTTCTTTATTTGCTTACTTGCTTACCATCAGTCTGTCCCTCTAGACTGTAAGTTCTGTGAGGGTAGGGACCTTGTCTGTCATGTTCATTGTTGCATACTATTTGAACATCAAATAGGTATTCAAAAATACCTTTTGAATAAACGAGATATATATTCATAGTATCTTGGAACCAACATTAAGTCATAAATAATATTGATTTTCTTTCTATTTTTCTTTCATCTTAGAAGAAAACATATAACTGTGCTTGTCTCTGGTGTGTTCCCATGATGACTGACTCATCTTCCAAATATTCTGAAGCTCTCAGTTGAGCATACATTAGGAGGATGTAACAGCTGTTCCTCCAGTTCCCTAACAGACACCAGTACTTGCCTCATGGATGATCAAGGTACGTGATCTGTGCCCAGAAGGAACTAACCCTCCCCTAAGGAGCGGGCTTAGAGAACTGATCATTATTTCTGCGATGAACAACAAAGTCTGAAATTATTTTCAAGATTCTTTTGGAAAGATCTCATTTGAAATCATCAGTAAAGCAAATTATTAATTGACATGGACGCTTCCTATCCTTGTTTGACACCGGATTATTGGTCATAAGCATGTGCCCATTTACTGGTAGCAAGTTACATTTATCAGTAGACTATTGACTCAGGCCACTGTTACAGTCCAGTGAGCCATACCCAGTGAACATAAATGTTCAACTCTGAATGAACAGCATGCTTCACTAACACTCTTTGCTGGAACAAGCTAATTTCATGGTTTATGTGTGACCAGCCACAGCTACACCAAACTCACCGGAGAGTGATCCCAATGATCATTTATGTCAGGTTAGACTAAATTGTTTTCTTTCATGTTTAGCATTTGCTAGGTTTTTTTTTTCTCTCAAGCCTTAACGTGTTCAAGACACTAGGTTTCTCATAACAATGAAATGAAAGACAAAAATTGTGTGTGGTGTGTTCCCCTCAACTAGGAAACACCTTTCATACCGCAGTGAAAAAGTTGTCTTTATTTAAGAAATTTTCCCCCAAATCCCTGTAATGGTTGGCTGGATTATATAGTAGATATCCTCATGCTGTAGATGCTAAAATTCTCAAGCCTTATTCAACACCTAGAATCTTAATGCTATATGTGTTAAATGATTGCAATCAGTCAGAGGCCTTGTGAAGAGTACATTCTTTAAAGTGTTTTTGAAAAGCAATATTTCAGACTTGGGTCTATCACCAAGCTAATAAAGAAAACAGTAAAAAAATTTCAGATTCTGTACACATAATATTTATTTCCATAGGAAAGCTCTATGCTACTTAATATCACACCTTTTCCTCTACTGTAACCTTATTTTTGGTGCCACAGAGGTACAGTTGGTCTCCTTTGTTCTTGTATAACTTCTTTCAACCATTTAAAATCTGGTAATTTGCTATTTTTTCTTCCACGTAGATTCATTTAAAAGTCAAATATACTTGGCATTTACTGAAGTCATAGCTCTTCCTCTTCTTGGAAATTCTCTGCAAGCTTACATTTTATTAATAAAATTCATCTGCAGTAGCATAAAATTCACAATTTCAATTCTGCTTAAGCTTTGAATGACAAATTGTCCCATTATCTCATTTCTTTCTTGCTTCATTTGACTAAACAAATGCCCTACAGTAGGAACATCTACTTGTGAAGAAAAGATTAATCCATCTTTTTAAGAACTCTGCAATATAATCTTTATAATCTCTCACATCAGGGAAAGTAGTGAATACGTCATATCTAGGTTCACCATTCTCTTACAGGCATCATACACATTCACATTTTTGTAAAGCAGGAGGACAGGATCACCTGCTTTCCCTTGCCAAAACCTACCATTTTGTTATTTCAAAATATTTAAGCAACAAATAGAAGACTTCTTGAAAATTTCATATCCTATCTTCCTTTCTTTACATGGTCTTTCTTCTAAATAAAAAGTGGATGTTTCTTAACAGTAGCATTTGGTTCTTAAATTATTTTGGATTTTTTATGTAAAAATTAAAAGACCCACAAAATACCTGGTGTATACCTCCAAGTATATATATTTTTAATTTGACCAAAGAAAATCTCTCTCCTTCCTTCTCTGTTCTCAGATGACTTCATTTGTTACTATTACTTTTGGCATCTATGGGATTTCGAATAAATGCTCCACTTTAGTACCTTGGCTGGAGAGGTGGTTTTCAATCATTGATGTAGCAAATGATGAAACAAAATAGTTTGCCAAAAATAAGCAACTTGTGATGACAGTAATGAGGAAAAAAATTGCAAAAAGATGTGAAGTCTGGGAGCCTCTCTTACCTTTTATTGATGGCTAAAATACACATGGGTCACAAAGTATGTTTCACATCTACCTGATTGTGTAAGATATCCACCCCCTTTTTCATTGATTTATGAGGAAATTTCATCAGCTATCTCATCATTATTTTTTTTAACCTGGTTTTAAATTTTCCCCAAAGTCAGCATAAGAATCACAAACTCCAACCAAATCATTGCTTTTATTTGAGTCCTCCACTGTGACAGCAGTGTGTTGGTGGGGCACTTAATGGAAGCATCAAATTCAGTCAATGGCATTTCTGAGGCCTTATGTAAGCAAGGCACAGAACTAGGTGCCAAGGAGCTAAAAATAAACTCAGTCTTCAGGAGTTACATAATCAGTGTGGGGAAAGAGACAAAATACATGCAAAGGAAATACTGCAAAGCAGCAAATACTGGGTCCAAACAAGAGGTACAGACCCTAAGTCGAATGGGAAGTCAGCGGAGGGGGAGAGCAGTGGGATTCCGGGAAGATGTGGGAGTCCACTTGGAGCTGGTCGCATTTTGAACTAGGTCCTAGAGGGTGGCAGGCATGTGGCCAAATAGAGAGCTTGGGCAACATTATTAAAACTTGACATATGTCTTTTTCTCTCTACGAGAATACAGTGCTATACCAAAATATATAGAATATAGTGTTATATCAAAAGGGCCAAGTCTCTGTTAAAGTTATTGACTTTGGATCAATATGTTATGATCAAGCTGTTATGAACACCAAAAAGGCAGGCCCCACTCCAGTCCCTTTGCCTGAATTTTCCTATTGTGATTTTTTTCCCCTTATTGAAACAAATACTTCACCCACGAGGTCACGTGGGTTCTAGCGTGGGCTCAGCCATAACAACGGCTATGGATTTGAAGAAGTATGATTTTGAACAAAGTGCTTTCACTACTTTGAGCCTGTTTCTCATCTATAAAATCAGAAGGTTAGACTCAAATACCATAAGAGTTCCTTACAACTCTCATATTCTGTGAATTTGGAACCCAAGAGCTTGGGTCCCCAAACTACCTAGACGTGCATCAGAATCACCTGAGGCCTCTGAAAAGTTATAGATTCCAGGGCCTCACCCCAGATTTACCAAATCTAAATTTCTGGGGGTACTAGGAGTCTGTACTTTATAAACCATGCACAAGAGTGAAGGTTGTACAAATGAACTCCAGTGCTGCTTTCTGGATTCTAGCTTGATAAAAGTATAAAGCCTAGAGAAACTAGGGCAGTGAATCCCAAACTTTAGAATGGCTATGCTTCCTAAAGTGCAAACCCCTAGCATTGCCATTTTTATCCTATATTTCACATATCTTGTTATCATGCAGAGGATGAAATTTTTTTCAATGAAACCATTTACTTCAAGAATATGTTCTCATGGCTTTGAGCTCTCATAATTCCTACAGGATGCAACTGTAATCAATTAATAAGTCAATTTATTTAGGAGCAATTTTATTTACTTTCATCTTTTTTTCTCATGTTCTACTTAAATTAGTATTAGTGCTCACTTTTTAAAGGAAAGGCCATACTGGGACTAACAAACTAAATTTGAGCAACCCCACTTTTCTCATTAAAATGCAAAACAGAGATGCTCTAACATGCTTTATTATAAGCTGTCCTCTTTAAAAATCTATAAGGATAGGGCCAGCCCCAGCGACCTAGTGGTTAAGTTCACCACACTCCACTTTGGCGGCCCAGGTTCAGTTCCTGTGCAGGAACAGCGTAGGTGCAGACCTACACTCCTCTGTTTGCGGCTGTGCTGTGCTGGTGGCCCACATACTAAAAAATAGAGGAAGACTGCCATGGATATCAGCTCAGAGTGAATATTCCTCAGCAAAAAAGTAAAAATCTTACAAAAAAGTCTATAACGATAAAAAATAACTTGACTCATTCTGGGATTTTTTCAAGTGGATAATGATATTTCAAGCAGATAAAGCATATTAAAACTAAAATCAATGCAATTAGAGGCCAGCCCCGTGGCTGAGTGGTTAAGTTTGCACACTCCACTTCAGTGGCCCAGGGTTTTCCGGTTTGGATCCTGGGCACGGACATATGCACCGCTCATCAAGCCATGCTGTGGTGGCATCCCACATAGCAGAACTAGAAGGACTTACAGCTAGGATATACAACTATGTACTGGGGCTTTGGGGAGAAAACAAAAACAAAAAAGAGGAAGATTGGCAATAGATATTAGCTCAGGGCCAATCTTCCTCACCAAAAAGCATTAAAAAAAAAATCAATGCAATTAATCAAAAGAATGTCATAAAATAGGAGAGTAGCATTTAAACTCTGCCTCAGTGACAAAAGAGGTAAAACTTTTCAAGCAGTTAAAATGAGGAAAATGTTAATTGAATATAAAAATAAAATAAGTGATCTCATATACTGTGTTAAAAAGAACTGCTAGACATATTTCAAGACATGTTTTTAAATATCTGTAGGAAATTTTAATTCTCTTTTGGATTACAACCTCTACTACAAGATTTGAGATTATAGGATCTCATCCAATGCAAAGGAGCTTCATTACAGTTGACACTTCCTGATAAAACCTCAGATCACTTTCACATTAATTCTCATAAAATATCCATTTGTGGTTTATTGATGCCTGTTATTACTGATGTACGAGTTTCTCTCTGTAATTTGGTTCATGTGAATATCCAGAGGTTACCATTTACTCCAGATGTATACTTATTCTCTGTAACATGTTTCCTATTATTCTGTTAGGATTTCATTTCTTTTTTGTTTGTTTTCTGACAGGTACACATCACTCCTATTGTTAACGGCATTGTAGGAGAGAGGAGAGACTTAGATTTTTTTAAGGGGAGTAAGTGAAAGGAGAAAGCATCATAATTAAAGATAAGCTGAGATGGTGAGGCAAAGCAAGAACCAAATGAGGGAGAAAATGTAAATGTAGCTAGAATCTGAGACTGCCTCCTGTGCTCCGCCATGTTCAAAAAAAGGATTTACCATATATAGATAGGTTAGGGGAACACATGATCTTAGCTACATTCACATTACGAGTAGAACAGGCTTATTTCATGACAAAAGAGTAAGGTATTGGGGGTTCTGTTAATCTTTGACTAAAATGGAGAAGTTGTGACAATAGGATACCACCACCTTGCCAACATGTAGACACTCTAGAGGACAACCTTGTTTATAACCTTTCTAGGGCCTCAAGAAGGATTATGGCTCACTGAAGTATAGGCTGCTTTGAGAATCCAATTTTGTTTTAGGCTGACGGGAGCAGTGGCAGACAGACAGCCCGAATTCCTACAGAGTAGAGGCATACGCTCACTTATCCTGAGCTGGGAAGGTTCAGAGAAAGATGGAAACATTGCTTCAACCATTGAGTGAGGCCAGGAAGAGTAACGGCAATTTGAGGATACGATCCCAACGTCTCCCATTTCGTGATTTTCGGGGTGTGGGAGTGTACATAGTATTTGGAAAATTTCAATAGGAACATTTCAAAAGTCAAAAATGCCTCAAATTAACCTGCAGTTTTGATGTTTAGAAGTCCTTTATGTTAGAATTTCATGTCAATTTATCTTATATTGTTCTTTTATATCCATTACCTTTAGACGTCAAAAGCTTCCCACGGATCCGGAAACTGTAGGAAGCAGAGTAGTCTGAAGCAGGTTCTTCTCATTTCTCTACTGGATTCTACAAATTCCACAAATTCAAAGACTAAGGTCTAATAGACTGAAAAATGCCCAAAGATATCTGGCGCTAATGCCTGGAAGCTGTTACCTTAGAAGGAAAAGGTGTCTTTGCAGATGTGATTAAACATCTTGAAACGGAGAGATTATCTTGGATTATCCAGGTGGACCCTAAATCCACTCACAGGTGAGAGGGGCAGAGGGCGATCTGACCCTCACAGAAGAGGAGAAGGCGATGTAACGACAGAGGCAGAGACTGCAGTGATGCAGCTCCGAGGCAAGCAAGACAAGGAACGCCACCAGCCGCCAGAAGCGGCAAGGAAGCCTTTGTTCTCTCCTTCGAGCCTCTGGAGGGAGTGCAGATTTACTGACACTTTGATTTCAGTTCCCTGATATTGATTTCCGATTTCTGGCCTCCAGAACAGTGAGAGAAGAAATTGCTGTTCTTAAAAGCCGCTATGTTTGTGGTGATTCATTACAGCAGATGAATGCTCCCCTCTCCCCCACTAAAGATGTTCGCATGGTAATTCCCAGAATCTGTGAATATGTTATCCTAAACAGCTAATCTGAAGGAGATTATCGTTGATTATCTGGATGGGCCCAATATAATCACGAGGGTCCTTACATGAACAAAAAGGAGGCAGGAGAATCAGAACCGGATAGATGGTATCATGAGAAAAACTTGATTAGCCTTTGCAGGCTTTGAAGATGGAGGAAGGGAACATGAGCCAAGGAATGCTGGCGGCTTCTAAGCTGCAAAAGCCAAGAAAAGGAATTCTCTCGTAAAATCTCCAGAAAGGAATGCAGCCCTGCCAACATCTTGATTTTACTCCACTGAGACCCATCTGACCTCCAGAACTGTAAGATAATAAATTGTGGTGTCAAGCCACTAGGTTTGTTGTAATTTGCTACAGTCACAATAGGGACCAATACACTATTCCAGAAGAAAAAGTGAATGTAAAAGTAATCTGAAGACATGCATTTATGCTGAAAAGTCTTCAGAGTATGCAACAAATACATACAAAATATTAATACTGTCCATAATACCCCATCTACATCCCCTGATATCCTGTAGTTTCCTTTTTAAATCTAAGGATGGCATGTATACTATCAGATACAAGTATAACTTTCCTAACCATTAAACACTAAGAACTTTACTAGTTCAATGGGTATTTAATTCAAAGTCAAATGTAAATATTACTAGTTATAAAAACCAATGTACCCTGATAGCTATGGTGGTTAATTTTATGAGCCAACTTGATTGGATCACGGGGTGCCCAAATATTTGGCTAAACGTTCTTTCTCAGTGTGTCTGTGAGGGTGTTTCCAGATGAAGCTAGCATTTGAAATGATGAACTCTAAAGCAGTGTGCCCTCCCCATTGTGGGTGGGCATCATCGAGTCTATTGAGGGCCCGAATATTTCAAAAAGACAAAGGAAGAAAGAAGTCAGCCTCAGCCATTCCCGCCTTATTGCTTGAGCTAAGACATCAATCTTCTTTCTCCTGCCCTTGGCCCTTCTGATGCCCAGAAATAATGGATAAGCTGGACTTCTTTAAAATTAAAAATGTCCGTTCTGTGAAAGACAATATCAAGAGAATGAGAAGACAAGCCACAGACTGGGAGAAAATATTTGCAAAAGACACATCTGATAAAGTACTGTTATTCAAAGTATACAAAGAAGTCTTAAAACTCAACAATATGAAAACAAACAACCTGATTTTAAAAAACGGGCCAAAGACCTTAACAGACATCTCATCGAAGAAGATATACAGATATCAAATAAGCATGTGAAAAGATGCCACATCATATGTCTTCAGGGAAATACAAATTAAAACAAAAATGACATACCACTACACATCTATGAGAATGGCCACAATCCAGAACACCGAAAACACCAAGTGCTGGTGAGGTTATGAAGCAACAGGAACTCTCATTCACTGCCGGTGGGAACGCAAAATGGTATAGCCACTTTCAAAACCTGTTTGGCAATTTCTTACAAAACTAAACATATTCTTATCATAAAATCCAGCAATCGTGCTCCTTCGTATTTACTCAAAGGAGTTGAAAACTTATATCCACATGAAAACCTGCACCAGGATGTTTATAGCAGCTTTATTCGTAATTGCCCAAGCAGGGAAACAACAAAGAGGTCCTACAGGAGATGAAAGGATAAATTAACTGTGGGACATCCAGACAATGGAATATTTTTCAACAGTAAAAAGAAATGAGCTATCAAGCCGTGAAAAGACATGGAGGAACCTGAAATGCACATTACTAAATGAAAGAAGCCAATCTGAAAAGGCTACATACTGCATGATTCCAACTCTATGACATTCTGGAAAAAGCAAAACTATGGGGACAATAAAAAGATCAGTGATTGCCAGGGGTGGGTAGGGGGGAGAGACAAATATTTTTTAGGGCAGTGAAAGTATTCTGTATGATATTATAATGATGGATATATGTCACTGTACATTTGTCCAAAACCACAGAATGTACAACACCAAGAGGGAATTCTAAGGTAAACTATGGACTTCAGACAATGATGATGCGCCAATGCAGGTTCATTCTTGATAAAAGCATTATCATTCTGGTGAGGGTTGTTAGTAATGGGGGAGGCTACGTACATGTGAGGACAGGGGGTTATATAGGACATCTCTGTACCTTCCTCTCAATTTTGTTGTAAACCTAAAACTGCTTTAAAAAAATTTAAGTCTTTAAAAGAAATTTAAAAAAGAGTAAACAAAATTACAAGTTTTATTTATACAATAGGCTCTCCAGGAATTAGAAACAAAGATTTCTGCTTGTGTCATGATTTCAAATTTGATATGTTTCCAAAGGCTTGAGCTTGACCATTCAGTTCAAACCACTATCTAAACTTAGACACCAAGCAAAAATATTAGCCATTACTCAAGCAAACACAACATAGGTATACATTTCATTATCAACATCCCGCCTCACAAGATTCTGTAATCTTCTCCTGGTAAGCAGGGCCAGGCAATACAAAAATTTTCCCTATAGATATTTCAATACTTCAATTATAACTGCCAGTTGTCTAACATCTCACAGTAATCAAACATGCAAAATACAAATATATAAATCAAAACCTGTAACCAAATATTAGTTTTCTCTAAGACTAGCTCCCATCTCTAAGTTGCAACATCTTGCTTGGATCTTTAAAAAGTGTGATCTTTTTCCTACCTAGTTTTACTGAAATTAGTATTTGCCTAATACTTATTCATTTATTTATTCAAAATTCCTTCCAACTAATATCAGATCTGTGGCTACTGGGATATTTTAACATTTCTTCTCTATGAATACAGAAGGGGAATGCTATCATTTCCTTTCAGTGAATTTTCTAAACAGTCAGATGCATCTCCAGATCTCCTTATCGTTAGTGTTATTCTTAGGTAATATGACTTTATCCTGTATCCCTCTTGTGGCTCTCTTTAACTTTGCATTATAGATTTCTGTCATAATTCTGTTCATGTCATCATGTCACTGCATAACTGGCCTGCCTCTTTGGAAGATTTTCCAGGCAAGCCACACATTCATCATAGTCAACCATACTCTAATTTCTCAAGACACTGCCAAACATTTCATCAATCTGGGATATGTTAAATACAATAGAGCCAATCCTGTTTTATAAGAAGTTTATTTTTCTAGGTAAAGAGCCACCATGTAAGGTCAATGTTTCGGTACTCAATTAGTAAGAATCATAACATGCTTTTGAAATTCATATTAAACTACTCAGTGCTCCAATGACCTCTTAGATGACATCATGTCATAATAGATTGGAGTTTTCAATTCAGCAATTTGCTTCAATAGTGCTGTCAAAAACCAGCAAGACTGAGGGCATGGTTTTAAGTGGACTCTGAGAATGTTTATCGATGCAACCGACATTGCCATTAAAGTTTCTAAACTTATATTGATAAGCTAGTTGGTACACTATAAGACAAATGCCCTTTTTAAAAAGGATCAGCAAGCACATCAATGCACATTTCATTTCTGATCCTTTTTTCCTTGGGCTGTACTAAATACGGCAGTAAAGGTGAATAAAATTTTAATAATTGGTAGCCATATTATTTTTCAGTGTCATGAGTCAGAGAGGCACAGAAAATAAATTTGGCTAATAAATCACAATCATAGTAACAGATCTAACAGACCTAAAAATCCCCAAAATTTCATCAGTTAAAGGGATCAGCTCATTTAACACTAAAATGTATCTATCCTCAGGCTGAATGACAACATCTGTGAAACAGCAGCCAGCAACATTATGAAGTCAAGAATATCTAATTGAGACAGTGGAAGAAATTATGGCTGTTAGGTCTGAATATTTAAAGAGCCAATGACATCTAATGGCTTACAAGGAGTAAAGTAGGATAGGTTGACTCTTAAGAAAACGATAAACCGTGAGAGGTAAATTCTAGGAGTTCAGAGTAGGTGCTCAGTTAATTTAAAACATTGATTTTGCAGAAGGCAAACATGTATCTGGTAGGAGTGTATAGCTCTTGACTCACCTAAGGTTTGAATCCAAAATACTTGTCTAAAGAGGATGACTCATTCCTATACCTCTGCCAGATCGCTAAACGCAACAAGAGTTCTTTACGAAATTGGCTTTTATAGCCATTTATACTATCAGAAACAAAGGTTGATCTCTGAAGCCCCATCCAGTCCCAGCCTCTTATAGAAAAAAAAAACAATTTTAGACCTAGAATGCACTTGCAGAATCACTTATTTCAACTCCCTAATACCAGCTGAGGTACAAAAGGGGAGCATGGCTTACTCAAATGTAGCAATTAAGTGATCAAGTTAGGACTATAGAGCCTAGGCGTCTGGGAGCTCAGCTTAGGGCACTTTCCACTTTATTGTCTATTTTGCTGCCTCTATTGATGAAAATAGTCACCAAGATGGAGAGTCAGGTTTCCAGGCTCTTTTTTCCATATATGATTAACTTTCAATTTGCCCTTGCATGAATCACATCTGCCTTTACTAAATTATAATTTTTTAAAAAAGGATAATTGAAATAACGGTCTGAAACAGACATTGACATAGTTCAATCACTGGCGTACGTACCCGAACCACACAATAATGTGCTTGATACTGTAGACTACTTTTCCTCGTAAATATTATGTGTCTAGGTTCAGAACTATTAAGATAGCCTTTATATTGCTAATATAAAGTTAGGGAATTCTCCATGTCATTGACAATTCAGTGGTGGGAGTAGAAAATACTGTCTAGATAAAGTACTAAAGTGCTTGAAATGACTGACTCGATGCAGAATTTATGAGGGAATGCTAAGGTAGCAATTACAGATAAATGGAGTATTAAGGACCAAAGGAAGTAAAACTTGGATTTATTTCTTCCTTGTAAGAGAGAAGCATTGAGATTGTATGGAGCAGGAAGCTTAAACTCAGTGATCCCTGACTACCTGGTTTACAACTAGAGCTAGCTTACAAAGCACAGAAAGGCACGAACATATGAGATTGAAGTATTTTGAGAAAAGAACAAAGCTAAAAGAAGTGGTTGCTTAAAAACAAACAAAGCATCATATAAGATGTGGTAATTAATCACCAACTTATAAGAAAATAAGAGTCATTGAGGTTTCATGAGATCCTGGCCCTAGTTCTGTGAATGGAGTGGAACAAGAAAACAAACAAGAACCAAGAAATTGAGCTTGGCCACGCTGCACAATGGAAAGAGGATCCTTAGTGAAAACAGAGATGGGAGGAGAAACCAGAACATAAATATACAGATAGTCAAGGCCTGCCTACAAAGAGAGAAAGGTGGAAAAGAAGAGAATGAGTTCATTCAAGTCAAGAGGCCTATAAACAATGTGAAAAAGGATTCTGCAAATACACCACAAATTCTAATGAAAAAATAAGCCAATGAATATTTAAATAGGGAAAAAAACCTAAACTGACTAATCTGTCATTCATAAATGGCCTATATCAAACTAGATTGGTGTTCTTAAATGTTAAGCACTAACATTCTAATATAATTCAACTTTCATGGTATTCAGATAAAGATAATTATATAATGAAAAACTTACAATATAAAATAACCTAAAACATCTTTCTCCAGAAGAGCAAAGCCAGGGGGAAAAAAAAGAATTTTAACTAATGAACTTAAATGAAAAGTAACAAGCAATCTTAAGAAAGCAAGGAAATCAAAATAGGACTTGACCATCCCCAAATGGGGAAACACAAAAACAATAAAAGGAGTATAATTTTAGAACGCTGGAATGGTCATAAATTCAGGCACGTTTTTGCTGGATAATACTCAATCCATAAGGATATTAGAACATAAAACTGAATAGTCATATTATGTAGATAATAATGGTCAGAGTTATCCTCCTTGATCTGTAGTAAAGAAAAAAAATGCCTTTTTAAATGTAAAATTTTAACAGTAAAATGAAAATAGATCTGAAAAGAAAAATTAAAAGGTGTACCACATAGCAAGAAGTGCTGCCTTTATTACCATCTAGCTTTGATAAAACGTTTTATAGACTGACACTTGAAAACAGGAATTGAGTACTGCTTTTCTTCTTTTAACTTTCATTCATTTTAATTAATTAATTAATTTTTTCATTTTTATTGAGGTAACATTGTTTTCTAACATTATACAAATTTCAGATACATATCATTATATTTCAACTTCTTCTATAGGCTACCTATGTGGAAGATAAAACAACAACAAACACACACATAGATACAGAGAACAGATCGCTGGTTATCAGAGGGGAAGAGGAGGTAGAGGAGGGCAAAGGGGGTAAACGGGGTCAAGTATATGGCAACGGATGGCAACTAGACTTTTGGTGGTGGTTCATGCGTTTAATTTTAAAGTTAGTCTTTAGACGCCCAAAAAGGTATAAATGATCTTTACTATTCTAGCATATTTGGCTTTCATTTCTTCACAAAGCATTTAGTTTTAGATATATTTGCCTCAAAATATCCACAGATAAGTGAAAGTTCCTACTCCAGACATGGAAAAAAAGAATGCTTGGAGCTCAATCACTCTCTCTCTCTCTCTCACACACACACTCCGCTATTACTGCACGTCAAATAAAATACTGATGCGCCATAATTCCAATACGCAAAATTTTGATCAAACCAGTAACATATACACAATTTGGTCAAAGCTCTGGAGAACTAGGATCAGTACAAATTTAGCACAATCCTCTGCCTCCCTCTAGATGTATACTGTTGCACATGGATCATTGATGTTCAGATGGCCCTACAAGTCAGTCAACCAGCAACAAAAGACAGACACATTTATCTTCAGCATACAGAGCTCTCTAGGACCAGAAAGCAGATGAATACATTTTGCAAAGATTTCAATAACCAGTTAGGCAACAAAATGTTTTCTTTTTATTTAACCCCTATCTTCCCCAGGAACTCAAACTAAACAAAATATCTAGCCCTGAACATTCCAGGCGATCAAAGCTTTACAACCTTTAGTAAACATGTATAACTGTCAACAAACGTGTTGAGCAAATAAAGACTAGAAGGCCACATTTACTTGTAAAGGTGAAACAGCAAGGAGAAAAGAGTCCAAAAGGAGTAATGAGGTGAAACCGTGCAAGGACATTTCCCAAACAGTGCATATGTGTGTTTTGTGTGGAACAGTCTCCAAGAAGTCATAAAATCCTCCTTGCTCAGCCATTTAAAAATCAGAGCATAGAAAGGCACACTTAAAATGCTTAATTATGCCTCTCATTTTTTCCTGAACAATTAATATGGATTTTACACTAATCCATTGGTGGAGAATTCGTAGTTGTTGTTTTTTTTCAATGCAGTTCATAATTAGCATCAAGAAACTTACCGAAGACACCAATATTATCAGGAAAATATTGTCAGGAATTCTTGAGTCCTTAAACTGTGTTTGATCATTTATTTGTAGATAAAAAATATAAAGTGTTGAAACAGCTAATACTGTCTTACAGACTACACTCAAATAACAATAATTTCCCTAAAAATCAGCAAAAAGTCAGATATTTTCTACTTATCTGAGGTCAGCAGAAATGCTTGTTGTAATACTGATTCCTTTATGAAACAGATATGATGGCCTTAAACAAAACTTATATTTCTGGAAGTCTGTTACACTTCTAAAGTATAAACATCCCAATGCATGTTTTAGAATCCAAGGAAATTCCATAGAGTTAAAAAAGAAAAGTTCTTTTAATTCCGTCTTTCACCTGGGGGAAGAAAGAGGGTATTACTGTTTTGGAGAAATATTTCTCTAAAGATCATATGCAGCATCCTAATTGCCTTGGGAGTTTGTTATTTTTAAATAGAGATTTCTGGGCCTCACTTCAAACCTATTTGGGCCCCGCAATACACATTTTACCAAGCTCTTCAGGTGATTCTGGAGTAAGATAAAGCTGGGGAATCACTCACAGGAATAGAGAACTTGAATGAGAAAGCTACAGAAAAAAAGGCATAGATTTTCATTGTTCCAACATTATTGGTACATTATACTCTAATTTTCATGCTACTCATAATAATTCCCTAAGATAAAATAAAAGAGAGTCACGTAGGATTACAATTTCTTAAAACAAAACCAATTATTCTATAGAACTCCATCTCAAAATATGTGTATATATATTTTCTTAAGTGGTCCCTAAGAAGGCCCAGAAGACTGATTTTAATCCAAGGATAACATATTATTTATAAAACAGAAAAGACTGAGCTAAACATTATTTGCTTCTGAAGGCTCAAAGCAAATCCAGAAGGCCTTACCAGTTTCAACCAGTTTGTGCCAATTACTTTTAAAGAGGCAGCTTTAAAACTTTTTAAAAAAATCAACATTTCACAATATATTGTATTTTGTTATTTGCTTATCCATGTTATTCTATGTTGAATAAGGGTTGTTTAAAAGAGTGTTGGACAAGGAACGTGACAATTTGAATTTTTTAAACCTCGTTTATTTTAAAGATCCCTTGCTAATACAAATAATATTCTACATAATTTTGACATACTGTTTTAGTTTGCTTACTTATTTATGGTAGAACAGATGCTCACACTTAATTCATTAAAGGTTTCAGGTTGATCAGATTTATCTGTGTATTTTTAAACAAATAAATCACTTTACTGATGGCTCAATCAATTTTTGCCCACTTATTATTCCATTTTATCACCTACTTAATTTTCGAAATCAATCTTTATTTATAAAAAGCTTGTCCTCTTCACCTTCTGTGTCACAGTGTCATGCTGTAGATTTTGATCCCCATGGAGCAAGGACAGAGCGAGAATCAGGAAGTAGATACAGGGCACAACAGAAAGAGCAGAGACATATCGGAGAGGGGAAGGTGGTATATTAAAATGATCACAACTTTCTTTAAAGAGAAACCTTTCTTATAATTACTAATTCCACAGCTGTACCATTTTTTAAAAAATGAATAAGACTATGTCATTTGGTAATATAATTTATAAACTGGAGCTGGGCACATGATCTCATATCTAAAATCCATAACTACATTTATGATTCACACAATTTTCTTTTATGCAAAAGTAACGCTCTCGTCTCCAGAAATAATCTATCCTCTTTCTGATATTTATTTGGACATTTCAATGTTGAAAGTTGATTTGGAAGTTTAAAACATTACCCCAACCCTTGTTTGTTGTTTAAATTAAATTAAAACCAATAATATACAATTTCTAATACCCATTTATATTTTATTGTATTCATTCATTCCATTAAATATTTATTTTAGCATCTACCATATGCCAGATCCTGATTCACTTGTACTTTTCAAAATTTAATGTACACCTGAATGAGCCCTAAAATGCAGATTCTGATTCAGTATATCTTGACTAGGGCCCAAGATTCTGCACTGCTAACCGATCAGGTGATACTGACCATACTTTGAGCAGCAAGGGTCTAATCTATACCCTAACTTGAAACAAATGAAGGAAGCCACATTGCAATAACACCATCCTATAACAATTTGTGATCTGGCATAGTAGACAGCAGTCAAGAAAGGACTGTAGAAGTTTTAAAATTGCAACAAAAGCTGAGGAATATAATAGGACCCAATTTAAAAAAAAAAGACAATTAACAGTATCAGAACACAATGACTGGTGCCAAAGTCAGAAAGAAAAATATGATACAGAGAGCATTCTATACTGCAAGGATTGACAGCTTATTGCTAGATGAGATAACTGACTGCTGTAGCAGGAATTTCAAAAATTTAAGGAGAGAAGGAGGGAGCTTGGCTAATCTCAAAGGCAATCAATGAATACTTGGTGAAGAGCCACAGATCTCATGACACTGTACTCTCAAGCTAAAAGACAATCTCTCTAATAATCACCTCTGGCTGTTGGCTTAATGAGAACTGTGCTGTATTCACATGAAGGTTGGCCAAAAAACCGCCCTAAGATCAACTAAGGAATATTTTCCCAAGTGGGCAGAGAACACACGTAGAAAAGCAAAATGGACTTTGCTGTAACAGATTATAGAAAACAAGCACCACACCCCTTTCCTAGGTTTCCAAAGGAGTCACTGTGGACTTTTGGGTATAGATTAAAAGGAATTAGATATACAAAGAGAAATTTGTTCCAAGAAGAGTAACACACACACACACGTTTATTCTCTGTGGGTTTACGCTTACTCTTATGTGGACCTAATTGAGTAGTCATTTGAACCATTTCATTATGAATAAACTGGCATTAACACTCTAATTATGCTCTTGGATATTACTTTGTTCCCATGTAAGATGACCTGACTTTCAATCAGAAATCACAGCAGAGGAAAATAAGGTACATATTATCTTTGTTATAATGATAAAAATTTTCACTTCTCCTACACTCGTCCAGAGAATACATACTTCTGTTTATTCTAGACTAATTACAGACTCATTACTATGCTCCTCTGCCAAAGCTTCCTCTCAGACCACCAACGTCTAGCATTTCACTTTCATCTCTATTTTCATCTTTGAATATTATAGGGCATATGCCATTTGTCTTGGGAAAAATCAGAAGCATCTAGATGAAGCCAAGAATTTCTGTATCATCATTCCCCATAATATATGCAGCTAAGCTGAAATAGGTCTGCTGTATTTCCTGATTGCCTCAATTTAAGGTAATTTGTGTTGAACTGTGATTCACGAGTTGTTGAAAACTAATCAATATACTGCCTAGTTTCAAACAAAAATCTAAAACAAAGCCATTTATGAAAAATAACTGAAATGAAAAGGCTAAGATTTCCACTGCAGCATATTATTTTAATTTAAATGATCCTTTGTGACTGATTTGCAGGTGGTAATGACTTGCAAATTAAGTTGTCAGGAAACTGGGCTGCTGTGACCCAGTGACCAGGCTTTCAGAGAGCTTACAATGAACACTGCATTTTGAAGCTTCAGACTTTATTGCTTGTGTCCAGGGTGAGAATGCTTCTTTGCAGGCTTATCCAAGAACAGCACTAATGAATATTGTCGGTCTACCATTTTGTAGTTAGAGAACAAGAGGTTAACATCTCTGCCTCAACACTAATTGACTGGTTAAAGTGCTTGACCAGGGGATTTCTTTATCTTTTCAGTGTCTTCTCTGTAAAACAGATTACTTCCTTTTAACACCAACTCTACTTAACACCACAGCAATGCTCTGTTTGAATCGAAACCCAATGGAAAATTTCAATTTACATGAAAACGGCACACCTCTGGGGTCAATTCATCTTTGAACTTCACACAGAGGTTCATTCAGTCATAAATGTGTAAGATGATTCAAGCAAGCCAAGAGTCTTTGAAGAATTGAGCCAAAAAAAAAAAAAAAAGGAGATAATCCAGTCTAAAAGAATGAAGAATGTGGTAACTCAGATGTTACTTGTAGATTCTACAGCAGCTGACACATTTCCTTTTTAAATAACTTCCATCTAGGAATAGCTACAGCTTTCACTGACAGGCTTTTCCTAATTGCGTGATTTACTGGACAGCAAATTTATCACGTGTACATTTCATCTTGGAGGACTGGTCTACCATTCTTGCTGCTCCTAAATGTAAATGTTCACATGTGAAAGCAACCAATGGAGCTGCGGAAAGGGCGAAGGGACTGGGACATGACCATTGTTGAGCAGGATCTACTAAGCGCACAGTGTTACAAGCTTTACTTACTTTAAATTTCCTGCAATTATAATTATTACTCACATGCATTTTTCAGCTGGTTTTGAAGTTATATAGCCATTAAGTATTGACACTGTGGTCAACCCCAGCTCTGTCCCATTCAAGTCAATCCTCACTTCCTTCAGAAACTTCCTTAACACCATCATGCCTGCTACCACTGTGGTTGTTTGCAGAAATCCTCCTAGGTGTTAAAGTACTTTGCATCTTTCTGTGTTTCCAGGTTTTTTTCAACTGTCTGTTTATACATGTCTCCCACACTAGACTTGTACTCTGGGAAAGCAAGGCTATGTCTTATTTGTCCCTAGTGGGTCTAGCACGGCGTCTGACATACAGCAGGTTCTCAGGAAATGTTTGTTGAATAATGACCAAATGACTTAAAAATCTATGATATTTTAAACTATCTTATAGTATCTTGATCTCCCAACCCCACTCAATCAGAAGTCATCTCTCCTTTTTCTGATCTTGCCAAGCAGCTTGTCGTCTCTGAAGGCACTTACTGCTTCTGGCCTAATAGTATAGTTATTTTGCATTTGTCATATTTTCTCTACCATAACATACACTCTATGAGGGAGTATTGTCCATATTTCCCTAGCAACCAACCACAATGGCTCACTAATGATAGCCTTCTTTGTATGTTTATTGAACACCTTCTCTGTCCTAGTTGCTTTGTTAGGTACTAGGTAGGGGCAACTCAGTCAAATGGGACATGGTCCTTCCTCTCAAGGGGATCATAGTCCAGCCACAGTAGTCTAGTTACAATCGAGTGTGAAAAATACTATGAATCACACATGAGCAGAGTGTTATGGAAGCATACAGGAACAAGCATGTCTGCTTTCACAGAGGAGGTACTATTTAAAAGAAGGTTTATCTGTGGCAGTGCAGCAGGTTGATACAACTTCGGCATCATCCTGTAACAAAGAACTTTGAAAACAGTTTAAAATGGAATAGAATTTACTGTTCTCAAACACCATCCCCTCCTCTAGCAACAAAATCGCCGCAGGTGTTTTATGCAATCATGAATCAAGACTGATGAGTGCGCGTGCAAGTTTAGGTTCAAATCTCATTTCAACTCCTAACTCTTTTTGACCTTGAGAAAATTACTTAATCTGAGTTTCAATGTTCTAATCAGGGCAAAATGAAGATAACTACCCATTTGAGTTGGAAAATGTATATAAAGCCCCTTAAATGGCGCATATGCTTAATGCCTAATAGGTCCTCAATAAATATTAGTTGTTCTAGCAAATTCAGAAGGAGGAGACATTACCTTTTGGAGAGTAACTTCTATATTCCATAATGAAAACTCTGCTTTTCCAACTTATTTTCCTGCCAATGTTCTAGCCTTAAATCAAAGATACTAGTGTTTTCTTTGCCTGTTAACTCTGCAGGCTAGAAGATATCTGTTACATTTTGATCGCCTAATTTATATATTCTTTCATTCAGTGACTACTTATTATTCACAGATTTATTCAGCATTTACTAACATGCATAATTAAATGTTAATGCTGAGCAAAATACAGAGATGCAAATGTTAGTGGCTCTACTTATAATTCTGTCAGAGAAATATGACATGGTAAATAGATAACTAATTATAATTCAAGGGAGTGGGTATGAAGTGATCTATGCATGATAAGGTCAACATGGGCCATGAGAGTTCCAGAAGAGGGAAAGAGTGACAACATTGGGAGTCATCAATGGAAAGCTTCTTGGAGGAGTTTGTATCTTAAAGTTTTAGTAGCTTTGAATAAATGAGGTAGGTGGGCCTGATTTTCAAGTTTTCCAGGTAGATAGAATGGTATGAACTATACAGCACCACGGATAAGAGCAGGATCTTTGGGATTAGAAGGAATTAGGTTGGAAACCTGGTTCTAGCACTTACTAGTTATGTAGCACTGAGTAAATTCTTAACTTCTTCAAAGCTCATGACTTTCATGTGTAATATGGGGATATGAAGGGCACCCACCTCATAGAGTTGTTGTGAAGATTAAATGTGATAGTCATGAAAAGCACTTTGCACATGATAAATGTTTAATAAATACCAGTTATTATTATGAACAAAGGTGCAGATATGAAATTCCACACACATACCTGGAGTGAGTAAATTAGTTCTGTCAAAATGCAAGGTTCATATATTAAGTATAGATAAAAAAATCTAGAAAGGTTGGTAAAGGCTAGTTTGTGAGGGTTTTGATTTAATGTCAGGCTAAGGAATTTAGATTCCATTAAAAAATGCTTTATTTAAAATGTCCCATCTCCAGTTCAAATCCATTTATTTCTCTTCCAGCCTCAGTAGTAAAAAGAGATACAATTTGAGGAAGGGGAAGCAAGCGATTTCAAGTCTACAGTAACAATCCAGTGCAGTACTAGGGTGCAATATTATTCTGATGGTCTTACTCATGAGTTTTATAAAATTCATTAATCAATAGACACATTGTAAAGACGTCCTTCTTGCCCTACTCTACAAAATACGTGTAAACTCTGTCCATTTTTACCTGCTTTCTGCTAGACTGAGGGATTTCTTGATCTGGTTAATATGGTGCTGTAGACTGATGGTAATTCCTTTTGAAGCACTTAAGGCGTCAACACAACACTCGTTTGATTCTTCAAGCACCATTAAATTAAACCCCTAACAGCACTATAAAGCGTTAGTAGCACATGTAATTATAAGTCTTTGGTGTTTATCAGTGGGACACTATCTTAAAATGGACAACCACCCAAGTGATGGCGTTCCTCTCCCATCTAATCAAGACAGGAAACTGCTCAGGTGATGTATAGCTAAGTATGTCACTTTCTACACTGCTGAAACTGGAGGAGAGTATGCTAGAGATCCTCAGTGGCGTTCAACACTCTGTATACCAATTATACCTGCGGTAGCATGAAATCTAAGAGACTAAGGAAAACGCTTTTGGAGCGAAGCTGGTAAATTCTGATCAGTAAAGTACCAAGTTTCTATATTAAAAAAAATCCCAGTATTTTATGATAAATATTCATAAGAGGAATAGATAAACTTCTGCAGGATAGTGTGATTTTAATTGTAAATTCCTTTGTTGACTGATTTAAAGCTTAGCTTATTTCTAACTCTACAAGATGAGGATGTTTTAAATACAATGAAATCACAAATAGCTCTAAATATAGAAGTCATGTTACACAGTAATATTTACCAGCACTGCTAACATTTGGCATTCACTGTAATTTCTAGACATCTCTGATGAGAATCTGAATCATATATTCACTATATGAAGTCTGAGAAATCTGAAATGGATGGTTACTAAAATACATGTGGTGATTTATATGTCGGGTTATATAGTTGTGCATGTTATATTTATATTCAATTAGCCTGCATCTCATGCAATGTAATATGGACCATCAAATCTTCAAGAGAAGAGTCATTTCTTCGAATTCATTGTTCTGCTATAAAGAGTTTGCCTTAACTGTTTTAATAATGAAGTAGTTAAATGTTGAATGATTCTTTTGACTAAATGAAAAATCTCTCAATTCTTATAACTCTTACCTTTTTACTGTATGGATACTCATCTAAACATGTATTGGCATAAATTAACTGTCAATAACAAACTCAAAGGTCATCTGACATGCTATATGACATATGACTGCCAGCAGACAAAATCAGCAAACTGTTTTTCAACAGGAATTTAGTAGAGAAGGGGATGGGAGTGGTACAGATTCATCGGGAAGCGACTACAGAGGGAACCAGAAGTGACTTGCCAAGAAAAGAGAAAAAGAAGCATTAAAAACAACCACCACCACCACCAAAACAACACACAGAGAGAGGAAAGATGGCAGCAGATGGAAGAAAAAAGAAGTGTGCACACACACCAATAATTTCTCCTCTTTTCTACTATTAAGACATGAAATCTGAGCAAAATATTTCATCATGGCTTAGAAAGAGAAGAGGACACCTGAGGGCATACGACAAAGGATGGAGTAGCTACTGGCGTCGGGAAAGGCTGGAGGTGATAGCCAGACCTGAGTTCCAAGATAAAGGAGATGTGAAGGAGGCCAGTGGAGAAAACGACTCAAGGAGATGTGCTACATCCTTCAGCCCCTGAAAAGGAAATGCTGTATGATATTTATTATGAGCAGAAGCTTTAGAAGCAAATAAGCAAGAGTAAGAACCCAAGCTTTACCATTTATTGGTTCTATGACTTTGAGTTAGGTAAAGTCTAAGTTTCTTTATGAGTAAAATAGTGGGATCTATTTTACACACTACCTCATCCATAGTAACTGACCAACAAATAGAAGCTACAATTATTGTGCGTGAAATTGAAGGACATGCACAAGTGAATTTTGCCTCCAGAAATTACGTCCTGGTAACTAAGTTCCTACACCAATCACTTTGTGGTAAGTATGCTAACACTTTCAAGTATTTGTGAATATGTTGGAAGGGCAAAATGCATGAGCGCTCTTCCATAATCTAATTACCCTGGAAACTCATTAGCTGGGAAAGTTCAACTGACATAGGCTCAAATACAGACAACCTTCAACAAAATTAGTAAGAAGCTGAATCCACACATGCTTTACGTAACTCCATCCAAAAACTTTACATCATCTTTCACTTACAATTATTTTAAATCAGGAGTAACATGGTAAACTATACTTAGCAGCTTAGAAACTATATTTAGGAGCATAGAAACTAAGAATGGTGGATACACAAATTTAAAAAAAACACATAAAACCTTGGATTTATTCTTATATGAAGACAATTGTAGTCCGAAATATGTGTCCATTTCATACAGAAAAAATTACTTGCTATTGTGTAAATTCAGTGTTTCATAAAACTAACAGGGAGTTTACTGTAAGAAATAATGTTAAAGAACTCATCTTTCACAAAAGAAAACAAAAACTCACTGATAAAATTCTAGGCACTCTCCTTAACTTTAGAAACAAACAAAAATACTTATCTATTATTTTTAAATATTTCTTTGGAACTTGTTGGTAACGTAGTAAGAAATAAAAGGAAATAAGTGGGATAAATGTTGGTAAGAAAGGAGTATATCATTCAATAATGACATCATAATATACCAAGAAAATCAAATAGATTGTGTTTCAAAAGTATCAGAAATTATACAATAATTTTTAAAAGTGGTCAGGTTTCTGGTTCTGCAAGTAAGGAGCTTGCAAATCACAACTATGTCCTAACAAGTAAAAAGCTGAATGGACTGAAAAATCAACAATTCTTCTTGGATCCATAAGAGAGAGGAGGACACAGGGCAAACCACAGCCTTCAAGGTTGGAGAGACAGGTAAATACAGGGACTCTCGGTTTACCACAGCAGAGAGACACCTGTGGAAACCATCTTGGGAACCCAAGCTTGAGTAGGAAAACCTAAAATGTAATTCACAAATTGCTGAAGACTCAGTGCAGACAATCCTGAGACTTAAAAACTCCATTTGGGTGGGGGGGCTGGCCCGGTGGCACAGCGATTAAGTTCATGCACTCCGCTTCAGTGGCCCGGGGTTCACAGGTCCAGATGCCAGGCGTGGACCTAGCACCGCTTGTCAGGCCACACCATGGCAGCATCCCACATAAAATAGAGGAAGATTGGCACAGGTGTTAGCTCAGGTACCATCTTCCTTAAGCAAAAAGAGGAAGACTGGTTACAGATGTTAGCTCAGGCTCAATCTTCTCCACAAAAGAAAAAAAAACCTCCAAATGGACCCTGTCAGAGGGGGCCCCACAATATTGTGAGATATATCTCCAGGGGCTCAACCAGATTCCCACAGTAAATATCAGAGAAAAATCCTCCCTGGTTTTCAGCAGGGGAAATGGAAAAATAATTTTGAAATACTCTAGACCACTCTCTTCTTATTAGCAATGCCTGCCTTCAGAAGAAGCTAGTTAACCAGAGCCTAACCTGCTGGGGTAGAATCAGAAGGGGGAAGGGAAACACCCAATGCCAGCCAGCTCCAGCCTCCCATATCAGAGAAGGAAAATATCCAATTCCAGCCCACTCTAACCATCCTCTTCCACTTAAGGGGGAAAAAGCCAGAAATACTTGTGAAGCTTACAGTTCAGAGGCATAGGCTCACAAAAAAAATTGAGACCTAATTATGGGATTATAGAAAACTCCCTCTTACCCCCATACTGCACCACTACATTACTAAAGGCCTATTCACAGCAGGTCTATCTATCTAGCACGACTATCAAGAAAAAATTAAAAGGCGTACCAAATGGCCAAAAAAAAAATTTGAAGAGACAGAGCAACCATCAGAACCAGACACGACAGAGATGTTGAAACTATCAGACCAGGAATTTAAAACAACTATGTAGAATATGCTAAGGGCTCTAATGAATAAAGTAGACAGCATGTAAGAACACATGGCCAATGTTGGCAGACAGATGAAAATTCGAAGAAAGAACCAAAAAGAAATGCTAGAGACAAAAACACTGTAACAGAAATGAAAAATGCATTTGATGAGCTTATTAGTAGACTAGACAAAGCTGAAGAATCTCTGAGCTAGAGGATGTATCAGTAGAATACTCTGAAAAACAAAGAGAACAAAGTGAGAAAAACAGAACGGAATATCCAAGAACTATGGGATAACTACAAAAGCTGTAACATATGCGTAATGGGAATATCAGAGGGTGAAGAAAGAGAGAAAGGAACAGAAGAAATAATCTGAAATAATAACAACTGAGAATTTCCCCAAATTAACGTCAGACAAACCACAGATCCAGGAAGCTCAGAGACCACCAAGTGAGAAAAACGCCAAAAAAAAAAAAAAACCCAAAACAAAAAACCTACACCCTGGCATACAACTTTTAAATTACAGAATGTCAAGATAAAGAAAAAATCCTGAAGAAGCCAGAGGGAAAAAACACTTCACATATAAAGGAACAAAGATAAGAATTACAGTTGCCTCTCTGTATCCTTGGGTTCCACATTCGAAGATTCAGCCAACTGTAGAGCAAGAGGCCTACAATGGTTGTATCTGTACTAAACATGCACAGACTTTTTTTTCTTGTCATTAATCCCTAAATAATACAGTATAACCACTATTTACATGGCATTTCTATTGTATTAAGTATTATAAGTAATCTAGAGATGATTTAAAGTATATGGGAGGATGTGTATAGGATATGCAAAATACCATTTTACATAAGGGACTTGAGCATCCATGGATTTGGGTATCTGAGGGCATGGTCATGGAACCAATCCCCCATGGATACCAAGGGAAAACTGTACATCTGACTTCTCCTCAGAAACCATGCAAATAGGAAGAGAGGGGAATGAAATATTAAAGTGTAGAGAGAAAAACCCCACCAACTCACAATTCTGTACCCTGTAAAACTATCCTTGAAAAGTGGAGAAGAAATACTTTCTACAACAAACAAAAATTGAGGGAATTTGTTGCCTGTAGACCTGCCTTGCAAGAGATGTTAAAAGTTCTTGAGAGAGAAAGAAAATAACACAGGTCAGAAACTCAGATGTATAAAAAGAAAGGAAGAGCATCAAAGAATGAATAGGTGAAAGTAAAATAAATCCTTTTCATTTTCTTATTTTTAATTGACTTAACAGATAATTTGCTCAAAATAACAGCAACAATGTATTTCATTATTTATATTTATGTATACATATAAATGCATATGTATGCTTACAAGTGAAATAAATGACAGCAGTGATATAATGGATGGGAGAAAGAAATTAGGACTGTTTTGTTATTATAAGGTACTCATGCTACTCATGAAGTAATATAGTGTTACCTGAAAGTGGAGTTGAATTAGATGTAAATGTACAATGGAAACTCTAGGGTAGCCACTAAAAAAAAGTAAAAAAAATAAATATAAATGATATACTAAGAAAGGAGAGAAAATAGAATCATGAAATTCTCAATTAATACCACAAAAGGCAAAAAAAGAGTGGAAGATAAAATTAGGAACAAAGAACATGGCCAACAAATAAAAAACAGTAATAAATATGGTCAGTATTAATCCAACTATATCAATAATCACTTTGAATGTCAGTGGTGTAAATGCACAAATTAAATGAGAGGATTGTAAGACCGGATCAAAAAATATGATGCAAAATGTCTACAAGAAATCCACTTTAAATATAAAGACACATAGATTAAAAGGAAATGGATGGAGAAAAATATACCACGGTAACACTAATCAAAAGAAAGCATGAGTAGCTATATTAATTTCAGACAGAGCAGACTTCAAAGTAAAGAGAATTATCAGGGACAAAGAAGGTCATTACATAAGGATGAAGGGGTCAATTTACAAATAAGAAATGACAATTCTTAATGTGTATGCACCTAACAACACAGTGTCAAGCTACGTTCACACAAAAGTGATGGAACAACAAAGAGAAATAGATGACTCCATTATCATAGTTGGAGATTCAACAACCCTCTCTCAGAAATGGACAGATTCAGCAGGCAGAAAATCAGTAAGTACATAGTTGAACTCCACAGCACAATCAACCAACTGGATATAATTGACATCTAGAGACTACTTCATCCAACAACAGCAAAACATATATTTTTCTCAAGCTCACATCAGATATTCACCTAGACAGACTACATTCTGGGCCAAACAAACACACCTTAACAAATTCAAAAGAAGAGAAATCATACAATGTCTACCCTCAAACCACAATAGAATTAAACTAGAAATCATTAACAAAAAGATAACTGGAAAATTCCAAAATTGTCAAGATTAAATAACACACAGGGTCAAAGAAAAAATCTCAATGGAAATTAAAAAGTATTTTGAACTAAATGAAAATGAAAATACAACTTACCAAACATAAAAATTTGTGGGATGCAGTGAACACAGTGCTTAGAAGGAAATTTATAGCAGTGAATGCGTACATTAGAAAAGAATAACCTAAGTTTCTGCCTTAGGAAACTAGAAGACAAGCAAATTAAATCCAAAGCAAGCAGAGGAAAATAAATTAAATAATAAGAATTAGAGAAGAAATCAATGAAATTGAAAACAGGAAAACAATAGAGAAAAATCAACAAAACCAAAAACTGGTTCTTTGAAAAGATCAATAAATCAATGAGCCTCTAGCCAGTCTAACTAACAAAAAAGAGATAAGACACAAATTACCAACAGCAGAAATAGAACAGAGGCCATTACTACAGATCCCATGGACTTTTAAAGACTTTTAAGAGAATAGTCCAAATAACTCTACACTCACAACTTTGATAATCTAGATGAAATTTAGTAATTCTTTGAAAGACGCAATCTGCTAAAACTCACACAAGAAAGAGATAATCTGAATAGGCCTATATCTATTAATGAAACTGAATCAATAAACAACAAACTTCCAAGACAGAAACTACCACACCCAGATGAATTCACTAGTGAATTCTACCAAATATTTAAGTAAGAAAATATTCCAATTCTCTATAATCTCTTTCAGAGGATAAAAGCAGAGGGAATAACTCCTAACTCATTCTATGAGGCCAGCATTACCCCGACATCAAAACTAGACAAGGACACTACAAGAAAAGAGTACTACAGACCAATATCTCATGAACATAGATGCAAAAGTCCTCCACAAAATTTTAGCAATTTAATCCAAAAAAGTATAAAAAGAATTATGCATCATAGCCAAATGGGATTTACCCAGGTATGGAAGCCAGTTCAACATTTGAAAATTAATTAATATAATCCATCAAATCAACACACTAAAAAAAAAAAATCACATGATCATATCAATAGAGGTAGAAAAAGCATTTGATAAAATTCAACAGGCATTCTTGATAAAAGCTTTCAGCAAATTAGGAATAGAGGGGAAGTTCCTCAATTTGATAAAGACTATTTTTAAAAACCCTATAGCTAACACAATACATGATAGTGAGAAAGTTGATGTTATCCACTAAGATCAGGAACAAGGCAAGGCTGTTCCCCCTCACCACTCCTTTTCAACATCATACTGGAAGTCCTTGCTAATGCAATAAGGCAAGAAAAGGAAATAAAAGTTACACAGATTGGGAAGGAAGATATAAAACAGTCTGTGTTTGCTGGCGACATGATCAAAGAATCAACAAAAAAAACCCTCCTGGAACTAATAAGCAATTACAGCAAGATTGTAAGATGCAAGATTAACATACAAAAGTGAATTGCTTTCCTCTATATCAACAATGAAGAAGTGGAGTTTGAAATTAAAACACAGTATGATTTACATTAGCACCCAAAAAAGTGAAATACATAGGAATAAATCTAACAAAATATATACAACATCTACATGAGGAAAACTACAAAACTCTGACAACTGAAATCAAAAGAAGAACTAAATAAATGAAGAGATGTTCCATGTTCATGGATAAGAAGACAATATTGTCAAGATTTCCATTCTTCCCAATTTGATCTATAGATTTAATGCAACTTCAATGAAAATTCCAGCAAGTTATTTTATGGATATTGACAAACTGATTCTAAATTTTATATGGAGAGGCAAAAGATCCAGACCAGCCAACACAATATTCAGTTGGAAGAAAAAAGCTAGAGAACTGATGCTATATCACTTCAAGACTTACTGTAAAGCTGCAATCATCAAGACAGTGTGCTATCAGTTAAAGACAAGACAAATAGATCAATGGAACAGAAAAGAGCCCAGAACTAGATCCCCCATAAAGAGTCAACTGATCTTTGACAAATGAGCAAAGGCAATATAATGGAGCAAAGATAGTCTCTTTAATAAATGGTGCTAATAATAAATTAGGCAATAAATGGAACAACTGCACACACACTCTTCACAAAAATGAACTCAAAATGGATCACATACTTAGTGTAAAATCCAAAACTATAAAACGCTACAAGATAATATAGGACAAAACCTAGATGACCTTTGGTATGGTGATACCTTTTTAGATATAAAACCAAAGACAGGGTTCATGAAAAATAATTGATAAGGTGTATTTCATTAAAATTAAAAGCTTCTGCTCTGTTCTGCAAAAGACAACATCAAGAGAATAAGAAAAGCTACAGACTGGGAGAAAATATTTGCAGAAGGCACATCTGATAAAGTACTCCATTATGAGCTTCAGGATAAATTTCACCACTCTACTTTTTATGCTATACCTGCCATGAACTAAGCCCTGATTCTCTCTCCAAAGTAAACTTTGATACTCTTTATATTGTATTTCATTTCATTTTTAAAAAGGGAAATCATACATTACGTTAATCAAGATATGGCCACGCATATTTCTAAAGTCAAATAGTCCTATGAGGCTTATGAAAAAAGTCAGCCCGCCCCTCCATCATCCCTGCCACTTTAGCCATATTTCCATGCCACAGGAACTCACTGGCCCTGAAGGCAGTGTAGTGTAGGGGAAAGAGCGCCATCTGCAGTACGAGATAAGGGGGGAAGGGTATTAACATTTCTCTTCCCCTTCTATTTTTTAAACACGAAGAACCAGGTTTGGGCGGGAAAGGGTATGAACTCTGGTTTGAACTCTTTGAGTTGGAGGTGTCTGTGGAACTTCCAAGCAGAGATGCTCAGTGTTCATTTGAAAAGTATGGATCAGGAGCTCAGGAGAAAGGCCTGGCTGAAGATATGGATTATAGATGAAAACTGAGAACAGGGAGTGAGTCAGTACCCTCAGCAAGGGATACAGATTGAAAACTGGGGATAGAACCTTCAGGAAGCCAAGATGTGCAGGACTTTGGCAGGGAGGAATATGGAACTGAAAGCAAGGCTACAGCCTTGCACCGATATTACAACACATCTCTCTGTACATTCTTTACACAGAACTGAAGTCCCATGCAAGGACAGTTTCCAAACCCGGTTTGCAAATATTTGATATTTATTTTTATTGCATGAAAACATTGACTAGGTTAAAAGGTCAAATAGTACAAGGCTCATAACTAGTGTAAGTAGCGCCTTGCCTCTCCATCCCATTTTCTGCTCCTTGGACATAAACCTGTGAAACACCTTTGCCTGTATCTTCTAGTATTCGCCTCCATATTTATGAATAACATGCTAAATACTGCAAGTTCCTGATTGTTCATTTTTTGATATCTTATCATTTTGTGCTACGGATAATGAGAATTTAGCTATCATACACATACTCTCCCCACTACCATACTCCCACACACACTCACACCCCGTCTCCATTTCTTCCCAATATAGATATATCACAATTATTGGTTAAACAATAGTCGGTGTTTATCCATCATGACTATGTAAGTACTGTTCACAGCTCAGCCATGTGGTGTATTACAATTACATTTCCTTCTTTTTTACAGCACTTTATTTCCCCTGTAGGTAACAATGGCCTCAATTATTCATTTGCCTGAATTATTATGTATCCAGTGTCTGACATAAAAGTAAATATTATTTCAATACATTCAATGCATGACATTATCTATCAATTTTCTCCTCCCTTTGTGGTCAACCTTCCAGAAGTCTCTGTCCTGTCCTCCTCATCCAATCTGGACTGATTGTTCTCTAGATCCATATTACAGCTGGCATCCTGGAATGTGCCTTCACTGCCATTCTGGGAATTGCTTCAGACTTTCTTTCTTTTTCTTTTTTTTTTTTTTTGAGGACGTTTAGCCCTGAGGTAACATCTGCCACCAGTCCTCCTCTTTTTGCTGAGGAAGATTGGCCCTGTGCTAATATCCGTGCCCATCTTCCTCTATATATGTGGAAGACCTGCCACAGCGTGGCTCAATAAGCAGTACACAGGTCCACTCTTGGGATCCGAACCTGTGAACTCTGGGTCACTGAAGTGGAGCACGCAGATTTAACCGCTGCACCACTGGGCTGGCCCCTGCTTTTGACTTTCTACTGTGTTAGAGCTTCTACGCCCTGCTCCTATGCCCTGTAGACCACGGTTTCCCCTTTCCTGGCTTACTTCCTCATTTAGATGAAGCACATCTTCCAGAAGCTTCCTGAGAAAGAGAGAATGGGACACATTTTATGGATGAAAACATATTTTTTCCTACTCTTATGTTTGAAAAGAAATCTTCTATGAGAATTTTGAAGGCATTAGCTATTGTCTTTAAGGTTCTAGTCCTGAGAAATCTTAACACCATTCTGATTCCTAATCCTTTTCTTTTAGTCTGCACGTATGCTCCCTCTCTCTTTCTCTCTTATTCTATTTTCTCCTACGTGAAGACTTTTAGGATATTTTTCTTCATCCCAGTCTTCTTAAATTCCATAAGGTATGACTCCTCTGAACTGGATTCATTGTGCAAGCTATTTGCTAGTCCCTTTCAATCTGGAAAGGAAATTCTCTTTCAGCTCTGTGAAATTTTCCTGTATTATTAAAAATAAATTTGTTTACTCCATTTCCTCCTTTCTCTTTTTCTGGGGCCATTATTATCAGAACGTGTGTCTTGTGAATTGATCCTCTAATTTTCTTATATTTTCTCTACAATTTACTATTTCTCTATCTTTTTACTTTTCTGGGAGATATCCTCAAATTTGCTGTCTGATCCTTCTACTGATTAGGTTTTTAAATGATAGCTATATTTTCTATTCCCAAGAACGCTTTTATACTCCGTTGGTTTCTTTTTGTATTGTGGTAACATTGGTTTATAACATTATATAAATTTCAGGTTTACATCATTATATTTCGACTTCTGTGTACATTACATCATGTTCACCACCCAAAGACTAATTATAATCCATCACCGCACACAAGTGCCTTATCACCCCTTTCGCCCTCCTCCCTCTTCCCTTCCCCTATGGTATCCAACAATCAATCTCTGTCTCTATGTGATTGTTTGTTATTGTTTTTATCTTCTACTTATGAGTGAGATCATATGGTATTTGACTTTCTCCCTCTGACTTATTTCACTTTGCATAATACCCTCAAGGTCCATCCATGTTGTCACAAATGGCCAGATTTTATCGTTTCTTATGGTTGAGCAGTATTGCATTGTGTATATATACCACATCTTCTTTATCCATTCATCCCTTTATGGGCACCTAGATTGCTTCCAAGTCTTGGCTATTGTGAATAATGCTGCAATGAACATAGGGCTGCATGTATGTTTATGCATTCGTGTTTTCAAGTTCTTTGGATAAACACCCAGCAGTGGAATACATGGATCATATTGTAGATCTATTCTTAATTTTTTAAGCAATCTCCCTACTGTTTTCCATAGTGGCTATACCAGTTTGCACTCTCACCAGCAGTGTATGAGGGTTCCCTTCTCTCCACATCCTCTCCAACACTTCTTCTTTCCTGTCTTATTAATTATAGCCATTCAGACAGGAGAGAGGTGATATTTTACTGTAGTTTTGATTTGCATTTCCCTGATAGTTAATAATGTTGAACATCTTTTCACGTGCCTGTTGGTCATCTGTATATCTTCTTTGGAGAAGTGTCTGTTCACACCTTTTGCCCATTTTTTAATTTGGTTGTTAGTTTTTTGTTGTTGTTGAGATGTATGAGTTCTTTATATACTTGCAATATTACCCCCTTATCAGATATTTAGTTTGCAAATATCTTCTCCCAATTTTTAGGTTGTCTTTTCATTTTGTTGATGGTTCTTTTGCTGTGCAGAAGCTTTTTAGTTTGTTATAATCCCATTTATTTATTTTTTCTGTTATTTTCCTTGCTCAGTCAGACATGGTACTTGAAAATATGCTGCTAAGACTGATGTCAAAGAGCGTACTATCTATGTTTTCTTCCAGAAGTTTCACGGTTTCAGGTCTTAAGATTCAAGTCTTTAATCCATTTTGAGTTAACTTTTGGTATAATATAATGGTCTACTTACATTCTTTTTCATTTGGCTGTCCGGTTTTCCCAACACCATTTATTGAAGAGGCTTTCCTTTCTCCATTGTATGCTCTTAGCTGCCTTGTTGAAAATTAGCTATCCATTGGTGGGTTTATTTCTGGGCTCTTGATTCTGTTCCATTGATGTGTGTGTCTGTTTTTCTGCCTGTACCATGCTGTTTTGGTTACTATGGCTTTGTAGTATATTGTGAAATCAGGGAGTGTGATACCTTCAGCTTTGTTCTTTGTCCTCAGGATTCCTTTGGCTATTTGGTGTCTTTTGTTGTTCCATATAAATTTTAGGATTCTTTGCTCTATTTATGTGAAAAATGTTATGGGAATTTTGATAGGGATTGCATTGAATCTGTAGAGTGCTTTAAGAAGTATGGACATTTTAACTTTGTTAATTCTTCTAATCCAAGAGCACAGAATATCTTTCCATTTCTTTGGGTCTTCTTCAATTTCTTTCAACAATGTTTTATAGTTTTCAGTGTCCAGATCTTCCACTTCTTTGGTTAAATTTATTCTGGGGTATTTTATTCTTTTTGTTGCAATTGTAAATGGGATTGTATTTTTAATTTCTCTCTGCTACTTCATTGTTAGTGTATAGAAATGCAACAGATATTCTTCTTTTCATACTTTTTTATTGTTTTATTCTTATATCATGGATATATCATTTATCAATTCATAATATTTAAGATATTAATTAAAGTTTTATATTTAAATTGTTCTTCTGCTTTCTTCAGTGATTCTATTTCCTCTAAGTTCATTTTTTTTTTCCTGTTTATTTTGGTACCTGCCTTTTGGTAAAGACTTCTGTCAAATGTTGGCTATGTCTTATAGTTATATTACTTATGTTTAAGAGGCAGACACTAAGATGGGGCTTGGAAGTTCTGTGCACATGAATAGAGGCTGTCCATTGGTGGCCTTTTCTCTTGGGAAGGTTATTTTCCCTGGTAAGCAATCCTCCATCTCATGCTAGGGAAAATGAAGACTGACTTCCCGAGTTCTAACTGCTAACTCTGCAAAACTGCAATGGATCCTGTTTTCAGCTCCTCCCTCCAACCTTGCAGGAGACTAACATCTCTCATTCCTAATTATTTCTGGGCTCAGCAGCACAATTTGGCTTACTTCTACTTGATTTTCCCCAATGTCACCAGGTTGGTGTCCACCTTCCCAAGTCAGTTCAGTGAATTACTATTTTCCCACTTTCTTTCCAGCCTCCAACAATATTTACATCTTTCTTGTTTGTTGATGTCTCCTCTCCTGTTCGCTCTTGTGAGTGTATGCCAGTTCTATTCTTTTATTTGCATTTTAGTTGGGTTTTTTGGAGTGGAACTAAGCATACGTCTTAAACCACCATGTTTAACTGGACCCCTGATGGATATTGTATTTCACATTTCAGTAAAAAGTGTTTTTTAAGCTAATAAGAAGAGGAGGGAGGTCATTCTAGACGTAAGGAACAACATGAGCAAGGACACTAAATCGTGATATAGTATTGGGCGTGGGGTAAGAGGAGCCGTAAATAAATAACCTCAATCAGTGAATTCAAGAATCAGCCCTTGGAAATGCAAGTCAAAACTACACTAAGATATCACTTTACACCCATTAGAATGACAAAAATATCTAAAACTAATAGTAACAAATGTTGGAGAGGTTGTGGAGAAAAAGGAACCCTCATACACTGCTGGTGCGAATGCAAACTAGTGCAGCCACTATGGAAAACAGTATGGAGATTCCTCAAAAAATTAAAAATAGAAATACCTTATGACCCAGCCATCCCACTACTGGGTATCTACCCAAAGAGCTTGAAGTCAGTGATTCCAAAAGTCCCATGCACCCCAATGTTCATTGCAGCATTATTTACAATAGCCAAGACATGGAAGCAACCTAAGTGCCCATCAACAGATGATTGGATAAAGAAGATGTGGTATATATGCATACAATGGAATACCACTCAGCCGTAAAACAGAACAAAATCGTCCCATTTGCAATAACATGGATGGACCTTGAGGGAATTATATTAAGTGAAATAAGCCAGAGAGAGACGGACAATCTCTGTATGACTCCACTCATATGAGGAATTTAAAAATGTAGACAAAGAGAACAGATTAGTGGCTACCAGTGGAAAGATGGGGTGGGGGGTGGGCACAAAGGGTGAAGGGGTGCACCTACAACACGACTGACAAACAATAGTGTACAACTGAAATTTTACAAGATTATAACCTATCATTAACTCAATAAAAATTTTTAAAAAAAAAGGCTCCCGTGCATGGCCATCTCACAGTCCTCTCTGCTCAGGGGCCCATCATCATGCTCACAGCACAGATACTGCTATGCTGCTGTAGGAAGCATACAGAACGTGGATGCCATGACCTGGCTTCCATTTCCAGAACCGTGTGACTCTCAATGGTCTCATCTGTAAAATGATGATAATTATCTCTCTTCCCAGGATTACTGACAGAATGGATTAAAATATGTGGAGGCCCAGAAGAAAAAAAAAAAAAGAATCAGCCCTTGCAGTAAGTGTTCCCTTATCTCCCTGAACTTTTCCCCCTGCTATCCTTGAGACCAAGCTAAGTGTTCTTCCTCTGTATTCCAAATACCCCCTGTGTATAGATCTATTCCTATTCCTATCACATTATATTGTTTTAGTATTACTAATATTAAATAGTGTATCTGAGTCCACCTTCCCTACTCCCTGGAGACCTATGGATGTTTTATCATCTTTGTATCCCAAGCATCATGAAAGTTGCCTCATTGCTGTATTTTCAATCTCTCCTTCTCAAAGCATTCTTTCGACTTCAGCTACAAACATGGTCAGATTCACTCTCTAAAAAATATACCCTTTTATCTATCTCACTTCCTCTTCAGTTACTTTCCTATCTGTCTTCTTCTGTTATTCTCAAACTTCATATATTAATAAAATTCTCTCAGTAACTACTTCTCACTTCCTACTGATTTTTCAACCCATTTCACACAGTGTATCAATTAGGGTTGATCAGAGAAAGGAGCCATTAGAGGATACACACACACCATAAGGGATTTGATCTTATTCAACTGTGGGAGCTGTTTAGAGTGTGTGTGAGGCTCTTAATTATGTATCTAGTGCAGAAGCCTGAAAATCAACGGGGCAGGCAGGTAGGATGGAAAGACATACATGAAGAGGGGAAAGTGAGGACAAACTGCAATCTACGAGGGTGAACTGAAACCCACAAGGATAGACTAGAGCTCTCATTAGTCTCTCATTTACCTCCAAACGAGTTTTGATGAAGGAATGATCTACAGAAGTAGTTGCCCCTCCTCATGTCATTAAACACACACCTGGCCCAGGAATCGCAGACGCTGAAGGAAATCCACCAGGTGTAGGAATTTCTGTGGACCTGGCTTCTGCCCCTTGCCAACAAGGTAATGAGCCAGAAGATATGCAACAATGTGCATGAGCTGTAAAAGTGCCTTGTGCTCCGCCCTAACATCCTGGGTATAAGAACAGATGTCTGCTACTTCATGTCCATGTTCCAAATATGCAAAATGTCTCTGGAGAGCCACACTATCCCGCAACTAGACAGAGAAGGGAATTTTAGGAAAAATAGTTCCAGTTTAAGATAACACAATAAAATGCTTTCTGTTCACCATCCTATTAAACCTGAGGCCACAGAATAACCAATTTCCTTGTATTTGTTAAATTCAAAAGCCTCTTTTCAATCCATACCATACCTAATGACTCCATAGTATTTAGTACCACTGATCACATCCTCCTTTTAAAAATCTGCTTCAGTTAAACTATTCAGTATTTTCTCTGATCTTTGGGATAATTTTTTTCTGTCTCCTCACCGGCTTCTCTTCTGGCATTTCCTTAAATTTTAGGCTCTGTCCTTATTTCCCTTTTTTTGTGCTTTTTATGCTCAGTCTGAGAAAAGTTACCTACTTCTAGATTGATCTGGAGTTGATTTTGGGCATGGTGTGAGGTAGGGGTCAAGACTCATTATTTTCCATATGGACAGCAAATCCACTCAGCATAATTTATTTAAAAACTTAGCCTTTCCCAATGCATGAGGGTATAATTTTTGTCATGAATAAATTGTATATGCACTTGTCTATTTTTGACATTGTTTAGTTCCTTTCATCTATTTGCCTATCCAAGCACCAATACTACATTGTCTTATTTATTCAAGCTTTATAGTAAGTCACAATATCCAATAGTGTAAGTCTTCAAGGCTTGTTCTTCTTCTTTAATATTGTCTGGTATTTTCAGCCATTTGCCTATCCACAATAATTTTAGAATCATGTTCTCATTTTCCAAATCATTGGCTTCATATACAATCTATAGATCAAATTGGGAATAATTATTGAATCTTTACAGTAGTGAAGCTTCTAGTCCATTAATATGGTATATTCCTTTATTTATTCATTAATTACTTTCAATAATGTGTACCAGGTTCTAGTGTAAAAGACTGAGACAAATATAGATTAGGTTTATTCCTAGGCACTTGAAGTTATGTATGCTATTTTAAAAAGTGCAATTTTTAAATTTAATTTTTTGTTTATTGTTTCTAGTATGTAGAAATATAATTGATTTTAATGTATGTTTCTTATGTCCAGCGAATTTGCTAAAATTGTTTTTAAAATTTCTCATAGTTTGTAGGTGCTTCTGATTTTCTGTGCAAATATGCAAATAGTCATGTCATCAGCAAATGCCAATTTTATTTCTTCTTTTCTAGTTCTCATGAAATCTTTTGCCTCATGCTTTGTTGTACTAACAAGGACCTCTATTGTGATGTTGAATAGAAATAGTCAAAATGGACATCCTTGTCTTATTCCCCATCTCAGGAGGAAAGATTTCAACAATTTTGTCAAGAAGTATCATGTATGATATAGGGTTTATTTTTTTTAAGATATCAGATAAAAGGATGTTTCATTCTATTCCTAGTTTGCTAAGAATTATATCATGTGTGGGTGCTGAGTTTCATTAAACTATCTTTCTGCATTTATTGAGATGATCATGTTATTTTTCTTCTTTATTCTGTTAATATGATGAATTACATTTATTGATTTTGAAAGCTTAAACCAACCCTCCGTTTCTGGGATAAATCCCAATTGGTCATGAACTATTATTCTTTTCATATATTACTGGATTCAGTTTGAGAATATTTTGTGAAGTATTTTGAATCTGCGTGAATGTGAGAGATTGGTCTGTGATTTTTCATTCTTATAATGTGCTTGTCAGGTTTTGGTATCAAAATTGTGCTGGCTTCTTTAAATACGGTGGATTTTAAAGTTTGTTTTCCTTTTTTTCCTACTCTCTGAAAAATATTTTGAAGAGTGGTATTATTTCATTTTTAATGTTTTTAAAAAACAGTTCACTAGGTGAAGCTACATAGGACAGGAAATTTCTTTAAGGGAATTTGTTAATGAAAGATTGACTCCCTGAAATATATACAAGACTATTCAGAGTCTCTATTTGTGTGTGTGTGTGTGTGTGTGTGTGTGTGTGTGTGTGTGTGTTAGTTTTGGTAAATTTTCCCTTTCTAGGAATTTGTTCATTTGTAAGTTCTCTAATTTTTGGCCAAAGTTGTTCATAATGTCCTCATTATTATTATTATTTGAGGAAGATTAGCCCTGAGCTAACATCTGCCACAAATCATCCACTTTTTGCTGGGAAAGATTGGCCCTGAGCTAACATCTGTGCCCAGCTTCTTCTACTTTATATGTGGGACACCTGCCACAGCATGGCTTGACAAGCGGGGCATGGCTCTGCACCCGGGATCCAAACTAGTGAACCCTGGGCTGCCAAAGGAGAATGTGTGAACTTAACCACTGCACCACCGAGCCAGCCCCTCCTCTTATTATTTTTAACAGAGTTATTAAGATATAACTCACCTAATATTTAAAGTGTATCATTAAATAGTTTTTAGGACATTCAGAGATGATGCACAAACATCACCACAGAAAACATTTTCCTGACATCAAAAAGAAAGCCAGATTTAAAAAACACACAAGTTGGAGTGATGTTAGCAAGATGGTGAAATACAAAGCTCCAGTCATTCATTCCCCCATAGAAACATGAAAAGGAAAAAAAAAAAAAGAAAGAAAAAAACTAAAATAACTTTGTTGGAGCTCTGGAAAACAGCCCAAGGTCTACAACAACCAAGCAAATGTTTAATCAAGAAAAAGCCACATTTAGAATGATAGGAAATTTCCTGGTGTTTTTACTCAGCCTTGCCCCACTTCCTTCCCAATGTGCACAGCAGAGTCTAAAGGAAGCAGTCCAATTCCTGGTTAACTCACTTGAGGTGGAGAATGAAGCCTGGACTCTATTTAAAATGTTCTAACATGTCTGTGGGCTGCCTGAAGGACCAGTTTCCCTTTAGCCTGAGTTAGAGCTTAGGTGAGGAGAAGTCATAGAAGGAAGAGGCAGGTGAAGCTTGTGAAAGCTGCAGGTGGACAGCAAACTTATGAATGCCCAAGACAAGAGATTACTAGTAGAATACAACAGAACATCTAAAGTCCCAAGAAGAAGCTGGGGTGAGAACCTTTGGGGAAATTAAGACATGTAAAAGCAGCCTTGTATGCAGGGATATCAAAAAAAAAAAATCTGCACACAGGCCCAGGCAAGATGCATGCCCAGAAAAAACTTGAGAAGATCTTAAGTTTTCATTCTGGGCTGATCCCAAGGATGAAAAAACCCTGCTAAGTAATGAAGATCTAAGCCACAAGTCTGCATAGACTCAGAGAGGTGGCTGTTTTTTCAAATGCCCAATTTTTAATTTAAAAAAATCACAAGGCTTACAAAGAAAAAGGACAACAAGTCCCATTGAAAGGAACAAAATAAACCTCCAGAAGCTGACCATAAAGAAACATGGGCATTGGACTTACTAGACAAAGGTTTTAAAACAATTGTAATAAAATGCTGAAGGAACTAAAGGAAAACACAAAGAAATAAAGGAAATTAGGAAAATACTATATGAACAAAATGAGAATATAACAAAGAGGGATAAAGTATAAAAAGGAGCCAAACAGAAATTCTGGAGCTGAACAATATAAAAACTGAATTGAAAAATTCACTAGATAGGTCCAACAGTAGACTCTAACAAACAGACGAGTGAATCAGCAAATAAGAAGACAGGTTATGTGAAATTATCAAGTCTCAGGAGCAAAAAGGAAAAAAAGAACGAAGATGAGTGAACAGAGACTAGGTGACTTATGAGATACCATTAAGTAGGACAATGTATGCCTTATGGGATTCCCTGAAGGAGGAGAGAGAGAGAGAGAGAGAGAGAGAGAGAGAGAGAAACAGATAGACAGACAGACAGGGGCAGAGAGATTATTCAAAGAAATAATGGCTGAAAATTTCCCCCAATGATGTAAGAAAGCATTAAAGCAAAGATAAGTAAAATAGAGAAAATCAACAAAATCAACAGTTGGTTATTCAAAAACAAATTAAAAATTGGCAAAGCTTTAGCTAGACTGACTAAGAGAAAAAGAGAGAAGACTGAAATAACCAAATTCAGAAATGAAACTGGGAACATTGCTATCAATTTTACAGAAATAAAAAATATTGTAAGAGAGTGTTAAACAATTGCACAACAACAAATTGGATAACTTACATGAAATAAATAAATTTCTAGAAGCACACAATCTACCAAGATTGAATCATGAAAAAATAGAAAATCTCCATAGGCCTATTACTAGCAGGGTGATTGAATCAATAATGAAAAAATTGCCAAGAAATAAAAGTTCTGCACCAGATGGCTTCACTGGTGATTCTATCAAACCTTTATCCTTCTCAAATTCTTGTTAAAAATTTTAAGCATACACAACACTTTCTATCAAATTATTTGAGGCCAGCATTATCCTGATACCAAAGCCAAAGAAAGACACCATAAGAAAACTACACATCAATATTCCTTATGAATATTCGTGAACAAAAACTCAACAAAATACTAGCAACCAAATTCAACAGAATATTAAAAGGATTCTACACCATGACCAAGTGGATTTAGTCCTGGAATGGAAAAATGTTTCAACATATGAAAATCAATGTAATACACCACATTAACAGAATGAAGGGAAAAAACCCATGCTCATCTCAATTGATGCAGAAACAGCATTTGACAAAATTTCAACACACTTCTTGATAAAAACACTCAACAAACCATGAACAGAAGGAAACTATCTCAACAAATTAAAGGCCATATATGAAAGACCCATAGCTAATAACATCATACACAATTATACTCAATCATACTCAATGGTGAAAGACTGAAAGCTTTTCCCCTAAGATTAGGAACAAGAAAAGAATGCCTACTTTCACCACCTTCTTCAACATAGTACTGGAAGTCCTAGCCAGAGCAATTAGGCAAGAAAAGGAAATAAAAGGCATCCAATTTGGAAAGGAAGATGTGAAAGTATTTCTGTTTAAACATGACATATCTTATAGGTGCAAAATCCTAAAGATTCTACAAGAAAACTGCCAGAACTAATAAATAAATTCAGCAAGGTTTTAGGATACAAAATCAACATGCAAAAATCAGTTGCATTTTTATAGATTAACAACAAAAATCTGAAAAGAAAATTAAGAAAACAATTCTATTTATAACAGCATCAAAAAGAATAAAATGCTTAGGAATAAACTTAAAGGAGTTGAAAGACTTGTACACTGAAGACTAAAAAATTTTGCTCAAAGTATAGAAGACACAAATAAATGGAAAGACAGCCCATGTTTATGGATTGGAAGACATAATATTGTTAAGATGTCAATACAACCCACAGTGATATACAGATTCAATACAATCTCTACCAAAATCCAAATGATGTTTTCTGCAGACAGAGAGAAGGCTATACTGAAATTCATATGGAATGTCAAAGGACCATGATAGTCAAAAGGAGCTTGAAGAAGAGCAAAGTTGGAAGTCTCACATTTTGTGAATTCAACATTTACTACAAAACTACAGTAATCACAACAGTTGGTACTGGCATAAAGACAGATATACTAATAAATGGAAAAAAACAGAGATCCCAGAAATTAACCCTCATACATATGATTAAATGACTTCCAACAAGAGTGCTAAGGTCATTTGATGCTGAAATGATAGTCTTTTCAATAAGTGCCACTGGGAAAACTGGATATCCACATGCAAAAGAATGAAGCTGGGCCTGTACTATACATCATATACAAAATTAACTTTAATGGATCAAAAACTAAATTTAAGAGCTAAAACTATAAAACTCCTAGAGGAAACATAGAGGAAAAGTGTCATGATATTGGATTTGGTAATGGTCCTTTGGATGTTATATACAAAAGCACTGGCAACAAAAGGAAAATAGACAAATTAGACCATCAAAATTAAAAACTTTTGTACATCAAAGGGCACTATAAACAAAGCAAGAAGGAAACACAGAATGGGAGAAAATATTTGCAAATCATGTATCTGATAAGGGATTAATGTCCAGAATAAATAAAGTACTACAACTCAACAACAGAAAAAAAACAAACTGATTTTAAAAACTAAACAAAGGACTTGAAGAGACATTTCTCTGAAGGTGATATACAAATGGCTAATAAGCACATGAAAAGATGTTCAACATCACTAATCAGTAGGAAAATACAAATCATAACCACAATGAGATACCACTTCACACCCATTAGAACGCTTGCTATAAAAGAAGAGAAAAGAGAAAATATCAAGCGCTGGTGAGGAGGTAGAGGAACTGGAACTCTTGCATACTGCTGGTGGGAATGGAAATGCTACAACTGCTGTAGAAAGCAGTATAGCTGTTCCTCAAATAAACACAGAATTACAACATGACCCAGACATGCCACTCTGGGTGTATACACAAAATAACTGACAGCAGGAACTTGAATAGATATTTGCACACCCATGTTCATAGCAGCATTATTCATAATAGCTGAAAGCAGAAGCAACCCAGGTCTCAATCAATGGATGATGAATAAGCAAAATGTGGTGCATGAATACAATAGAATGTTATTCAGCCTTAAACGGGAAGAAAATTCTGACATACCCTATGTTATTGGCTGACTTGTGTCCCCTCCCAAATTCCTATGTTGCAGTCCTAATCCCTATTGCCTCAGAATGTAACTGTATTTGAAGATAAGGTCTTTTTAAACAACCAATTTTTGGTTTCACTGATTTACTCTATTCTATATTTATTTTTCTGTTTCATTAATTATTGCTTTTATTACACGTCTTTCCTTTAACTTGTGGATTTTTTTCTAACTTCTTGAGACGCATACTCTTATTTCATTATTTTCTCCTTTCTTCAATAGGAATTTAATTCCACTGATTTCCATCTAAACTCAGCTTTCAACATGTTTATTTTCTGTATCATTCAGTTCAAAATACGTCCTTTATGATTCTATCTTTGAGCTATAGACTATTTAGAAACACACTGATTAATTTCCATACATTTGAAAGCATTTCTAGCTTCTTTTTGTTGTTGAGTTCTCGCTTAATTCCAGTGTAGTCAGAGAACTTTGTAATTTAATAATTTGTAATTTGTTAATACTCACTTTAAAGCCCAGTATAGGGTCAACTTTGATAACTATTCCAAGCATATTTGGGAAAAAAAAGTATATTCTCCTGTTGGGTACAGTATTCTATGCTAACCAGGTCAAGGTTGTTAATTATGTTGTCCAGTGTGGTGAAGCCTTTGTCAGGGACTGGAATCAGCCACCCCAAGATTCGTCTCTTTAGCATGAGGATTATTTTGGCCTGGTTACTTTTAAAAACTGCAGACATGAGAGAAACTCTGAAAGGTAGAATTTAACCCTTTGTAAGAGACATTTACATTTGTAAGGGAAATCTCCATCTGTAAAGGTGTCTCCCTCTCTGTACCAGGAAAAAGGGAGCATGACCTTATCTCTAGACACACTTATCAATGCAGAAGGCAAGGACTTAAATCTGCATAATACCTTGCTCTTGCTTACTGTGCTTTTCCAATAATCTCCCATAACTGACTTCCCCTACCCCCAACATCCTCCTTTGTCTTTAGCTGAGGATGGTATTTAAGGTAAGAGCTTCCAACATTTTGGTGAGTTACTCAGTTTTTCTGGGTCTCTCCCATGTATACATGTTGTAAAGCTTTGTTTAATTTTCTCCTGTTATTCTGTCTCATGTGAATTTAATTCGTTGTCTGGCCAGAAGGACCCAGAGTGGGTAGAGGAAATGTGTTCCTCCCCTACAGCTTAAAATTAAGGCCCAATATCATTTGCTACCTTGATGTCTAGGGGAAACTAGGGTGGCCTTGAGTGGCCTAATCGTAGGTTCCTCTCCCTGAGGCTCCTGCAGATTAGAACCCAAGCCAAATAACACTCCTATGAAACAGATCAGGTGCACTTCTTGCTTATTCCTGACTAACAGATTTCAGTTCCCTGCCAGCCTATGGAATTATTCAAGCAAGCCAACCACATCTTCCTGCAGGAGCCAGGGGGTACCACACTCTCTGGTTACTACAAAGCCTGCCTCCCACAACCCCTGCTTGCTCACTCTGTTCCGGAGTGCAACTCTCATGTGGCCCTGCACATGTGAAGTGTCCTCCTCCCCTGGGCTATGAATATATGTGACTAATAAACTGCTGTTAATCTCATCTTTCCATTGTTGGGTGTCATGTGTTTGGCCATCCCCATAACCCTAGGGTGGGAACCTCCCTCACCAATTCGGTGAATCAGACGTGATTCAAACAACTGACATCATGAACAAGATGGCCCCAGCATGACTGAGGACACCTGGTCAGCTTTAACTAACTGCTCTTGGCTAACTAACTTGTTCCATGATACAGCAAAGGCTGCCTGGGGTGGGATCATAGATTGCTGGAGGGCTTGTGCTTACCTATATGGCACTATGTTGTCTACGTCAGGTGTTGCCATCTCTTCTTACCCTGAAATGCTCTTGTCCCCAAGATAAGAATTGTTGTTAATTGACTAGAAGCCAGTGTGCCATACCATCAGGTTTGGCCTGTGTTTGGTAGGTGGTCTCTGAGGATACTGCCTACAAAGGAAATGACGACATAGTGCCATAATTGGTCGGTGCTTGAGTCCTGCTTAGAACTCTCTGGTCACTATGTTAAGCCTGGTGACCATCACTGGCAGCTTGGGGCAGCCATACAGACATTACTTGTGATCGTGCACTCCTGGGACGGGCCTGTAATAAGACTTTGTGAGGTTTTCAGAAAGAAAGAAGACCACTATCTGAGGGAGAATTAAGCATGGCACCCTGGCTGACTAATAGTCATTACCGTTCAGACTAGGGTAGGAGCCTCGCCTGTCTCCTGTGGTGCTGCTTACCTTGCTCTTGTCACGCCCACTCTCCTGATCCCCAAGGGTATTGAGGTGTACATCAATGGTGGCCCACAGTCCAGGCACCGATGAGAAAAGAAAAGATGAAGGAGCATTTGGTACTTAATTGCTCCCTCTGTGCAAACCCCCTAGACAATGTGCCTGAGTTTTGCTTAGCATTACTGCTTGCTAGCAGGCCCAAGGGCTAATCTCGTAATCACAGGGTTTGACGGTCCCATCCAGGCCAGAGACAAAATTAACTTACTTGATATGGACCCCAAATCTGGAGAGACTGACCGGTGCTCCCTGGAAAAAGAAGTGGCCACCTATGAGGCAGGCCACTGGGCTCCCATACCTGGGAGGGAGGGAGGAAGGAAGGGAGGAAAGGGTACTGTTTTCACTTCACGATACTTGTGACACCAAATGTGAGAGGATTTTTTCCCACACCAACCAATTCTGACATCAACTGTTTGTCCTATAGTTCAATTCAATTCTGACACTAACTCCCCAGAGTTAGCACAGACCCCACAAGTTAAGGCCTCAGTCCCACAAGACTTCTGCTTCAGATGCCAGTTGCAAGTCTCAGGTCGCCATCTCTACTTCTGACCAACCAGATGTAAATCAGAGGTTCCCACAACCTCCTCCTGAGGTTTAATACTTTGCTAGAATGGCTCACAAGATTCAGGAAAACGTTTTACTTATTATTACCTGTTTACTGCAAAGAGTACAACTCAAAAACAGCAAAATGGAAAAGCTGCATAGGACAAGGTATGAGGGAAGAGGCACAGAGCTTCCATTCCTCCCCAGGCGTGTCACCTTGATATGTTCACCAACCTGGAAGCTCTCCAAACCCTGTCTATTATGGGTTTTTATGGAGGTTTTATTATGCAGGCATGATTGATTAAATATTTGGCCATTGATGATTAACTTAACCTCCAGCCCCTCTCCACTTCCTTGAGGTCATGAAATGGGGTTCGAATTTCCAACTCCATAACCGTGTCTTGTTCTTTCTGGCAACCAGCTCCCATCCTGAAGCTATCTAGGAGCCCCCAACCAGCAATCATCTCATTAGCATACAAAAGACCCTTTTATCCCTCTGGAGAGTCCAAGGATTTTAGGAGCCATGTGCCAGAAACCAGAGACAAAGACCAAATATACATTTCCTATTGTATCACAGAACTAAAGAGAGAAAAGAAAGAAACTTGGACACAGTGGAAGGAAACAAAAAATCTGAAACAAATGATGAGGATTATTTTAGGCTGGTTACTGTTAAAAACTGCAGATGAGAAGGAGGCTCTGAGGAGTGGAATTTGCTTGCCCTTTGATGAGAGACATTTGCATTTGTGAAGGAAGTCTCCATCTGTGGGGGGTGTCTCCCTCTCTGCACCAGGCGGAAGGGGTATGACCTTATCTCTAGAAACTCTTAATGAGGACGTCAAGGACTTAAGTCTTGTTTATTGTGCTTGTCTGGTAACCTCATGTAGCTGACTCCCCCCCCCCCAACATCCTCCAGGAAGCATAGGACATCCTGACTTAATCCAGTTTGATTCTTATCTAAAAGTTATAGGACCACCCAATAACTAGACCCCACCTGCACTGATACCATTTTACCAACTTTTTTACATATTCTTTCCTTTGTCTTGTAAAGAGATAACTCACACACCTATGCCTTAAATTTAGCCTTACTCTCAAGCCATGTTTGCAGCGGTGGCAGCAGCAGCTCCTCCTGCCCGTGGGTCCTGTCCCCACGCAGCAGCAGCTCTTTACTGCCCATGGGTCCTGTCCCCATGCTATTCCACACTATAAATAAAAGAGCACTACTGCCAGACCTTGAGAGTCCAAGAAATCTTTCTTTCGACTCCTCGGCTCACCGACCTTGCATCACAAAGATCCATAGTTTTACCCAACTGGCAATCTAAAATTTACTAAAATACTTTATCCATAAACATGATAAAAGAGCACTGAGTGGCTTTTGTGCCTCTAAAACATACGTTCTGAATTAACTTTAACATACGTTCTGAATTAACTTTAACATCTGCTGAAATGCACTAATTGGCAAACCTTCACCACCTTAATCAGTTGGGGCTCCAATTCTGTAAGACTTGAGGATTCCACTAAATTTAAACCTGGTATCCCCTACAACCTTAGGGGAGTATCTGCATATAAAATACGGGACAAATAGGTATGCTTCATCTTAAGTATCAGAATTATTGTCTTGCCTAAAGTCCCATGGTCATAAAACCCATTGCCCTAAAACTATCTCAGAGTAGGCATGAACACTCTGACCCACTAAGTAATAAACTAAAATTAAATCTTTGGCACCTACAAATTTGCTTGACAAAATGGGACCCCAATTGACACCTCACCTGTGGTTAAAATAGTTAATGATGAGGATTTTTAGGCTGCTTAATTTTAAAATGGCTTATGATGAGGATTTTTAGGCTGGTTAGTTTTAAAACTACAGATGAGATTCAGGCTCCAAGGAGTGGAATTTGTTTGCCCCTTTGTTGGGAAACATTTACATTTCTAAGGGAAACCTCTATCTGTAAAGATGCCTCCCTCTCTGTGCCAGGAAGAAGGGGGGATGGTCTTATCTCTGGAAGCTCTTAATCAATGCCAGAGGCAAGAACTTAAGTTGGTTGCTGTCTGGCAATCTCATGTAACTGATTTAGGGTGGTGGCTTCTGACCTTTACTTAATCCGATTTGATTCTTGTCTAAAAGTCATGGGATCACCCAATGACCAGACCCCACCTGCACTGATACCATTTTAACTTTTTTACATATTCTTTGTCTTGTAAAGAGATGAATCATATACCTATGCCTTAAATTTAGCCCTAACCCTCAACTCGGGGCAGCAGCAGGAGCTCTGACTGCCCGTGGGTCCTGTCCCCACGCACCAGCTCTGCCTGCCCATGGGTCCTGTCCCCATGCCAGGGGGGGCAGCAGCAGCGGCTCTGCCTGCCCATGGGTTCTGTCCCCATGCCAGCGGGGGCAGCAGAAGCGGCGGCAGCAGAAGCTCTGACTGCCCATGGGTCCTGTCCCCATGCTATTCTATACTATTCTCTAAATAAAAGAGCACTACTGCCAGATCTTAAGAGTCTAAGAAATCTTTCTTTCGACTCCTCGGCTCACTGACCCCGCATCATTTCATATGGCCCAAAGTCAATTATAAGACGGCCCTCAAGGGTTGAAACTTATATAAGATCTAATTAGGGGCCGGGCCCATGGTCGAGTGGTTAAGTTTGTGTGCTCCATTTTGGTGGCCCAGGGTTTCGCTGGTTTGGATCCTGGGCATGGACAGGGCACCGCTCGACAGGCCACACTGAGGCAGTGTCCCACATGCCACAACTAGAAGGACCCACAAGTAAAAGTATACAACTATCCACTGGGAGGGGTTTGGGGAGAAAAAGCAAAAAAAAAGAAGAGAGAGATTGGCAAGTTGTTAGCTCAAGTGCCAATCTTTAAAAAAATATAAAAATTAAATTTAAAAAAAAGAGATCTAATTAGCAAAGGAGTGATAATCCTCATTGCTTTTCCATTTAACATTCCAATTTGTCCAGCTCAGAAATCTAGAAAGATCGAACAGCACCTCACAGTGGATTACTGCAACCTAACTCTATGGCCACCTCTATTAAGGCCCCTATACACAATATTATCGAAGCAAGTGACTCCATCCATCAAATTCCGGAAAATTATTCAGCAAACCGAGGGCTGCCACCATCAAGAAACAGCTTATTGACCATCTCGGCACCTATAATATTAATACAAGCCAACTATCTTTTAGGCCTTTTTGGGATCTGGAGGCAATATATTCCTTATTTACAAATTTTACTTAAGCCCACATATAGTGCTACTTGCAAATCATCCCACCTCGAATAGTACTTCCTCCAACAGAAGGCTTTAGAATCTGTCGGAATGGCACTATAACATGCATTCCCATTAGTGCCTTCAGAGGGCACTGCAGAGGCTTTAGCAACCTCCTCTTCTGCCTCCTAAGTTGCCCCCGGGCTTCTGATGCAAGAAACTGCTCTCTTCAGCCCTGCACTGCACATCATTACAGCAGCGATTACTGGACACGATTACTTGGCTCTCCTGCATAAAGAAGATCTCAGAGACCCTGATCCTGTGACCCTCCGCGTTCAGCTACCCATTACATCTTGAGTTGTGGAGGCAGCACCCTGCAAGTTTGGCATGGCTATCGAGGCCTCCTTACTACAGGATGGAGCCAAATCTGGGCCCTCCAGAATATCCTAAAGGCAGAAGGGGGTGGCCTCCCCTGTCCTCAGTCCCTTGCCATAGTGCCAGAGGAGTAAACCCCTCTTCCAGACTCCTTGGTTACCTGAAAAGCCCCTTGGGATCAACTGAGTGAGCAGCAATACGCTTTACAGAAGGCATGGCCACCATTATACATGATGGAGCCCAATGGAGAAGAGCTGGTTTTTACTTTTTAGCCAGTACGCTTCTGATAAAGGACAGAAGCTAGGGCTTAGCACACTTGACGGAACTTCAAGCAGTCATCTTATCCTTGGAAGCCCTTGCCAACAAATGGACCCATCTATACATTTTTACAAACCTTTGGGCCATTGCCTAAGAGCTGCCCTCTGTTAGGGGTTGAATTGTGTCCTCTAGAAAAGCTAAGTTGACATCCTAACCCCTAGTAGTTTAGAATGTGACTTTGTTTGGAACTAGGATCATTGTAGATGTCATTAGTTAAGATGAAGTCCTAGTGGAGTAAAGTGGGCTTCTAATCCAATGTGACTGGTGTTCTTACAAGAAGACAGCCATGTAAAGACACAGAGACACAGGGAGAAGGCAATGTGAAGACACAGACAGAGATTGGAGTAAATGCTGCCACAAGCCAAGGAAAGCCTGGAACTATCAGAGTTGGAAGAGGCAAGGGACCATCCTCCCCCAGAGGTTTCAGAGACACCGCAGCCCGGTCGACACCCCGATTTCAGACTTTCAGCATCCAGATCTGTGAGACAATAATTTCTGTTATTTTAAGCCAACCAGTTTGTGGCACTTTGTTATGGCACCCCTAGGAAACTGATACATCTATTTCAAACTGTTTGGACTAAAGAAATCTGGAAATTTCTTGCCTCACAGATATCCAAAATATAAATCAAGGCAACAAACACATGCCTCTACAAATACTGAGGCCATAATACAAGATCTCATCAGGATACTCCTTATTTCCTACGAAATTCCAGGGATTACTCATAATGTCCAAGGCATTCCTTTCGATTTTCAGATCACATAATGCTATGCTCTTGAAGAAGGGCTTCAGTGGGACTCCTACCTCTCCTGTAGGCACCAGCAGCCTGGTTAAAGTGAGAGGCATAATTGCCTCCCCGAAGCCTCCTGATTAAGTTACAAAGTTGCAAATGGACCCCGAGTTGGGTGTTATTATTTCCAGAGGCACTGATTAGTCTAAATTTACCAACTCTGGGACATGCACTCCCTACACCAACGCCACACATGGCCCTCAATTGCTTTTGTTGGCCATCAAGTTCAGTTTTTGATGACCACCTTACATTACGGCCCTCTTCCTCCCTCCCTAACTTCCCAGGGAGATACTTATCCTACTCCCCAAAGTCTTAGTTATCACCACAGTTTAAATTGATATGAAGGCATCAAGAAGTCCACCGTTGCATAAGGCCTAAAATAAAGGACCAATATTATGTGCTGCCCTGCTGTCTGGGGAAAACGTGAAGCACATTGAGTGACGTATCTGCAAGTTTCCCTCCTTAGTAGGCTCACAAACAACTCTTATCAAAAGCACCAGGCCCAGTTCCTGCTTCTCCCTGAGAAGTGGGTTTCAGTTCCCCGTCAGCATGAAGAATTTTTTTTAAGTGACATTATTATTACTCTCTACAATCGATATTCATCTATATTTACCCACCTACTTATACTTTCTATTCCTCTTTTCTTTTTTTAACTGCATTCCATATTTTTATCTGGGATTGTTTCCATTTTACTGGAAGAAGCCTCTGCTATTTCTTATAGTGAGAGTAATTTGAAAATGAATGATCTTTTTGTTTGTCTAAAAATGCATCTTTTTCCTCATATTTTAAGGATATATTTGCTGAATATAGGATTCTAGGTCGGCCATTATTTTCTTTTAACACTTTAATTATGTCATTTTACTGTATTCTGGCTTCCATTATTTCAAGTCACTTGTCAGTATTATGATTTCTCATTTGAAGATAATTTTTTCCTGGCTGTTTTAATGTTTTTCTCTTTGCCCTTATTTTCAGCAATTTCACTGTGGTATATGTCTAAGTGTGGTTTTCTTTCCAGTTCATCTGCTTGGGGTTCATAGAGCTTATAAATCAGTGTCTTGATATCTTCTGTTGATTTTGGAATTCTTAGCCATTATTTCTTCAAATATTGCTTCTGATTTATTTTCTCTTTCCTTTCTAGGATTCCAAGTGCAAATATACTAGTCATTTTCACCCAGTGCCATACATCTCTTATGCTCATTTCAATGTTTCATCTTTTTTGCTGTTTCAGCCTGCATATTTCATGACTCTGTCTTCTGTTTCATTAATTCTATATTCCATTGAATCTAATCTGTAATAGATCTATTTGCTCTAATTGTTGAATTTTTCGGATCTATAATGACCATCTTATTCTTTTTATGATTCCTCTTCTCTGATAAAAGTCTCCATCTTGTCATCTACATTCTTAAATATATTAACCAACATTGTTTTCATGCCCATGTCTGATAATTCTAAAAATGGAGACATTCATGAATCTGTTTCTAGCATTTTTTCTCTTCATCCTGTTTCTTGGCAGACCTAGTAATTTTTGGTTGAATGCCAGATATTATGAATAAAAAATTATAGATGTTCTGGATCCTGTTTTATTTTTCCAGATAATATACACATTACAAACCAGTAGGCAGGTAAAGTGGAGGTAAATCACATTAATCAAATTAGGAACTGAGCTGGCTTGAGATTGGGTGGCGGTTTTTGTAAAGTTTAGACTACCTCTGTTTTACTTCCATTCCTAGAGAATCGTCATTGAGGGGGTCCCAAGTGAAAGTCTGGAGCGTTTACTAGCGTGCTTCCTCCTCAGCAAGCCCTGAATTACTTTTGGTCACTTCAATTCTCTAAGAATACCAAAATGTTCATTCTGCTTTTCAGAGGTTTTCCGTTTAGTTTCATAGCCTCTGACCTTGCACAGTTAAAGAATTCAACAAATACCTCAAAAGGAAATCCTAGAGTGTCAGATTCACTTCTCTATTCTCACCCTTCTCTCAGGATTCTGCGGCCCTCAAGTTCTGGACGACCTGGCATCCCTGCACTCTTCATTTTTCTCTCTCCAACCCTGTAAGATTGCCTGAAACTTCGTTCAGCTTCTCCACCTCTTACCTGTAGCCCTCTGTTCAGACTTTCAGCCTCTTTCTTTACAGCAAGATTTGAACAACGCCCTGAGGACAAAGTGTCTCACAGAATGTTTGCTTACCTCTCTGAAGTTCCTTCCCTTCCCTCAAGTTGCCTCAGCACCATTCTGGTGCTTCTAAACAGATGGTTTTGTATTGGATCCAGTTTTCTATTTTTTTATAGAAGGAATATTAGTCTGCTACAAGCTACTCGATCATATTTAGAATCGTAAGTCCCCTGCCTACACTATTCTTGGTCTCAGTTAATGGCCCCCCTCTTCTCTCAGGCTTCCAAGCCAGAAACCGGAGTCATATCTGTTTCCAACCCCAAATCCAACAGATCACAAAATCGTTCTGATTCTACATGACCACTATCTCTAATCTGGTCTTGTCTCTCAATCCTCATTTTTGACTTATTTGGAAGCACTCATCATCTTCCTTAAACCAGACTTTTTCCACCCCGGCTCATCCTCCATATTGAGGACATTCCGTCTTTCTAATAAAATAGTATCATCTTTACATCCTTGATGAAAGCTTTGTGGTTTCTCCATTGTCCACAGATTGAAAGAAATCTCTAATGTATCACAGGCTTTCACAATCAGTCTTCAAATCATCTCTACAGTCTCAGTCATCTACAGCTACTCTCCTGTATGCGCCTTGTACCTCTGTTACATAATTTCTTGCAACTATACGCCTTTGATTTAGTACTCCTTCTGATGGCTATTTAAAGAAGATCCCCTTCTTTACTGGCATATTCTACCTTCAAGACCCAAATCAAATAGTGTTTACTTAGTATGAAATCTTTTCTACCTACCATAAGTGAGGTTAATGGCTTTATCTATGGCGGTCACATAGTACTTTCTTCATACTCTCATAACAGTAATTTTTGTAAATTTATTTTCATACCTGTCTTTTTCAGTAGACCATAACTTATTCTAGGACAGACACAGAGTCTCATTCATATTTCTATTCCCAGCACCTAGCATAGGGCCTGGCATATAAAATAAGCTCAGTAAATTTATATTGGGTGAACTACAAAAACTAAAGTAGCAGCAGCTAGAAAAGTAACAATGCCCGATCTTGACAAGAATGAAATGAAACTGATGTAGCAATTTATTTCTGTTGGCTAATTTCATTGGTAAAACTTTTACAGCAAGAGCCATAATTATGTTAAAATTGACTTAGTAATTCCACTCCTAGGGCTTTATTCTCAAGAAATAATTCTTCTACCTAGGCTTCATCCACTCCATGTCCTGTGTGCTCCTCGCCCGCATCCTGTCCCGCATGCCTACAGATGCCTGCAGCAGCCGGGCCCTGGCCCAGGCAGCACAGACATGGCAGTGAGGAAGCGGCATGCTAGGCAGCCATGTGGGCACCCACCCGCAGTGCCATGGGGCCCCCGAGCAGGGCTCTGGGCACTGCTGGGAGGCTGCAACACTGGGCTTCTCTGTATCCCACAGCAACAAGAACTTGCTCAAGAAATTTGCCTCAGGGAGAAAAAGTGGTACGAAGATCCTTCCTTGGGATCTCACTTTACTTACAAACCACCCAAGTTGGAATTCCTAATGAAGAACGCCTCAAAGAAAACCAAGAAGGAAAACCATATGTGCCTAAGGGCACTGAATGGCCTTCCTTACAAAGCACTGACAGATTTGCTGTGCACCGCTGAAGTGAACTAAGATATCTATGACCTGAACGTGGAGATTCCCAAGAATTCTCAGCATGCCAAGTATATTGGAAGATAACTCTTTCTGCTAAAAAGAAGGAGCACACAGAAGCCATGTTACAGGAATGCACGGCATATAGAGGCAGCTGTTTTTTATTGACTAAATTTGACATGTAACATTGTTTAAGTTTAATAAGTACCTGCATGTCACTTTGATATATTTATATATTGTAATATGATTGCCGATGTAGCAATATTTATCACATTACATAATTATGGTACAATATTATTGTCTATATTCATTGTACTGTGCATTAGGTCTCTATGGCTTATTTAGGACTCGTTACAAGTTTGCACTCTTCAACACCATCACTTTATCCCCCTCCCATCCCCTGGTAACCACCATTTTACTCTCTGTTTTTTACAGGTTTAACTTTTTTAGACTCCACATATAAGCGATATCATACAGTACTTGTCTTTCTCTGTCTGACTTATCTCATTTAACATAATGTGCTCAAATTCCATCCATGTTGTCACAAATGAAAGGATATACTCCTTTCTCATGGCTGAATAATATTCCATTGTGTATATGTAACACATTTTTTTAACCCACTCATCTGTTGATGGGCATTTGGGTTGTTTCTATATCTTGTCTAATGTGAATAATGCTGTGATACACAGGATAACCCAGCAGACCTTAAGGAATGGACCACCGATAGTGTTTGTTTAAGGCAAAGAAAATGTTGCTCTCTCAGTGATTGATCGGTTATGGCAACTGCTAACTGTGGACCCCTGATTAAAAAATAGACTTTATACAAAATGATTTCAGGGAGCTTAAGACTGAACAGTCCATCATGGCCAGATGCCATGGAATTTGCTTTGCTCTCACATCTGCATAGAATCGATCAGGAGGCACTCCACAAGCAAAAAATGGAATACGAAAACGAAGAAAGAGAAAAGACTTGGAAGTTTGAGCCCCCTGTGTCTGAAACAAGAGCATAGACAGTTGTCTAAGTTGATGACACAAATGAAAAAGAGAAAGAAGAAAGCAAAGCCCCTCATGGAGGATGCCATCTCCCCCAAGAATTACTTGTTGGGCAGAAAAAGGGAGAAAAGAGAGAGATTCATGGTAAAGTGTATAGTCATGAGCAAGGTATGGAGGTGGGAATGCGCACATTCAAGAACAGCACTAGTTTAGAACGGCTGAGGTTTAGGGTACGTACTATGAGTGAAGATGATCTGGATGATGGGAGTGCATTTTTCTGAGGAGCATACACCAGAACATTAATATGAACTACAAGAATCAGAAGAGGACTTGGAGGCAGAGAAAGGAGGCAACAAAAAGGAATCAAGTCCACTTGTTACAGAGTGCAAAGGAAGTAAATCTGTGAGGTATTATCTCTGCTGATAAGTTCTTGTGGGCAACTTCAACTGACGCAGACCAACAGCTGCCACAGAAGTCTGCAATATGTCCTAATGTTTACACAGGAACTCTGCTTTAAGAAACAAAAAAATAGATATTTTTTTAAATCACTTGTCTTTTTTTTTCTTTTGAAGATTGGCCCTGAGCTAACATCTGTTGCCAATCTTCCTCTTTTTTTTTTTTTCTCCCCAAAGCAGGCCCAGTACACAGTTGTATATCCTAGTTGTAAGTCCTTCTGGTTCTTCTATGTGGGATGCTGTCACAGCATGGCTTGATGAGCAGAGCATAGTTCTGCGTCCAGGATCCAAACCAGCGAACCCCAGGCTGCCAAAGCGGAGCACGTGAACTTAACCACTATGCCACAGAGCTGGCCTCCAAAAATAAATTTTGAATGGTTCAAATAGAAAGCATTTGTATAAGATGGTGTAGTCTATAATTTCAGTTACTTCCAAACAAGGGTAAAAGGAAGAGTGCTGGTAAAAGGACAAAGTGAGATACTTGTTACAAAATGAAAACTCTTGAGTGGCATTGTCTGCTATTTTGCCAAACAGATGTTTTGTAGTTTTTCAATGTGTTTGAACATAATTTCCTACAGATGAAAGACTTCTAAAGTTACGGTTGTTTCTTCTCAAAACAAGAGAAGGAATTCTTAAAAGCAAAAAGAGAGGCATCGAAATCCTTTATAGTGTTATTTAAATCAGTAAAAATTATGATGCAACCTACATGACTAAATTTAGGAAAAGAGCTTAATAAATTATGGCATAACAGCACTACAAGCTACTAAGCATGCATTACATTTATAATAATTTTTAAAGACTGTGGAAACACTGAACACTATTCATGATAAAATGTTAAAAGAAGAAAATAAGCAATAATGTATTTAGTATAATTACAGCAATGTAGAAAATATACATAATTGTAAAATGTACAATAATGAAAAGTATCATTTTATGTTAGTAACGTGTGAATTTAAAATACTTGGCATTTTAGTTAATGTAATAATATCTTTTCAATAAAAATAATAGTGATCACTAACAAATTGGAAATATATAATCAAAATCATTATGCCCACTTTCTAAATGATGAATTATCATACAATAAGATACCACAAAATAGTTGTTCCCTCATAATTCTCACTAAAAATGATAGCTCAGGGAATTTCATTAATGCAATATGTTCTGTTAGTAGAGAGATCATCACAGTAAAATTATTATTCATATCAAATATACTATGGTGTATATCAAAAGATTTTTTAAAATCAAATGAAGTAAATGTTGTTTCCCTATTGAAATTCTAGAAATTCACATTTTCTGATGTAGTTTTGTTTTTTTGGAAAACGCGATTAGAAACAATAGAGTTCTCTCCAATGATGAAAAGATTCCTGGGGCAGGGGGATGCTGATAAGAAAATAGTCTTCTCTTTATGTATATTTGTGAATTGACAAGGAGTTAAAATACAAATGTAACAAGAGAGGGCTCTATTATCCATTAGAAAGAAAATAAAAATCTAAGTAGCTAGGAAGTGAACAGGGAGGAATTCAGCATGCCACTCAAAACACTGCAGTTAAGTGAAAGACTTGATCATTTTTGATTTTGTTGAATGAGATTTGCAAGTTTCAACCCAAATTGAATTTGAGACCAAATTTCAAAAGTCACCTGTACTTAAGGATTTCCATCTGAAATATCCGCCACTCTAACTCCAGCAGCTGCTGGTTGCTGCTCTTGTCCTATAAATTATGTTGATTGAGCGATGTGTCAGAAAGAACAGGGCTACGGTTCCAAGAACGTGGTACACAGAGATTAGCCAAGCATTTAAGAATGTTAAACAGTCAATCAATGTCCTTGATTTTGGTGAGGTTCATAAATTTGTATGTTTGAACACTAATAAGCCTCTTGTGTATTACTTTGTCATACAGAAGTCTCTATCACTGGCCTCTGGAGGGAGTCTCTACACCACTCAAGACTGTCTTCTTTGCTTAGGGCAAACGCAGAGGTGTGTTACTTTTTATGCTCCTTTGACAAGGTGGCCATTTCTCTTTTCAGAGCTTCTTATTTACAGAATAAACACTTCTAATAAGATGACTTCAAGGTATTCTCAGTTCATTCTCTCCTACATCTAAGATTTAACCTCCCTGACCACAGCCAATAGTCAGTAGTTCTCAAGATGCGAAAACTTGCTTCCTTGGTATATTTTTGTGAAAAGAATACATATATATAAAATCTCAGTTAGTCATTCTTCTTCAAACTACATTCCTTTTGCTTTTAATAAAGCTTAAACATGCACAAAAAATCCCCGCATCAAAACCTTTTTAATCAATTCAAAACTAGATATACAATATTAAAATCTAGAGCATAGTAGATTGGGGTAGCGTTTTGTGCCTAGCTTAGTGCTTAGGGCATAGTGTACAATTAATGCGGGTGAAATTAATAAGTGGCCCCAACACACTCACTATCCTTTTTTATCTCACCCTCACCTGAATCCTCATAATCTAGTACTTGATTTACACATTTTATCATACTTATAATATTTTGTTCTGCATTATATTAATTTTCTGTTTTCACATTCTATGCCATTAAGGCAGCCAGGTAGAATGGAAAGAGCAGCATGTTTAGGTTTAGACAGATCTGAGTTGAAATTCAGATTCCATCACTTAACTACTTGTGTGACATTCGTTATACTCTTTCACCCCTCTGAGCCTAAATTGCATCATGTGTAAAGTAGGTATAGTTATATGTAGCTGATAAAACTCTAAGAATGTAACCTGATCACTGTTTCTTAGTTTCTCAGCCATCACAGAGTACACTGTGAGCTTTTTGTCCATTGTATTAGTTTTTATAAATTTATCTTTACTTCCTCTCCTCTCAGCCAGTAATTTAAACATGGCATAGGGGCCGGCCCAGTGGCGCAGCGGTTAAGTGTGCATGTTCCACTTCTCTGCAGCCCGGGGTTCGCTGCTTGGCATGCCATGCTGTGGTAGGCGTCCCATGTATAAAGTAGAGGAAGATGGGCACGGATGTTAGTTCGGGGCCAGGCTTCCTTGGCAAAAAGAGGACTGGCAGTAGTTAGCTCAGGGCTAATCTTCCTCAAAAAAAGAAATAAAAAACCATGGCATATATTAATTAATGCTTAGTGAACAAATTAATTCTATGTATCTATATCTGTCTTTCTGTCTCCTTCATTTTAAGAAAATTCCCTTAAAGGCAAGAATGCCATCATAATATTTTTCCATATTAGCTAAAAATTTCTGAGTAATTACTATGTGCTAGTTCCTAAGCTAAATGATTAGATGCTTTATTTTATCTGTTGTGGTCTTCTATAGCAACTTCCTAAGATAGTCACTCTAAGCATTTTCTTAATCGAACAACTATCTATGAACTTTACTACTTGAAATTGGTATAAATATTTTTTGATCAGAATACTTGATGAAATTGGCATTTGATGAAGTAAGGGTCATTTAACCATTTATGACTATAGGTGAATGATGAAAATGATCTCATATCAAAATATACCAAATGCCCTCACATCCCCCTAGTAAAGCTATAAATAACATTTCTTCCTCTCAATTCCATCTTTATCTGGATTTTAGATTTCTGCTCCCAACCTCCCACCCTAAGCTGAATAAAAAGAAAGAACTTTATAAATAACTATAGGGGTTGGCCCTGTGGCCGAGTGGTTAAGTTCGCGTGCTCTGCTTCTGCGGCCCAGGGTTTCGCCGGTTCGAATCCTGGGCACAGACATGGCACCACTCATCAAGCCATGCTGAGGTGGCGTCCCACATGCCACAACTAGAAGGACCCATAACTAAAATAAAATACACAACTATGTACCAGGGGGCTTTGGGAGAAAAACGAAAAACATAAAAAAGAAATAAAAAATAAAATAAAATAAAAAAATATAAAAATAACTATATTTACAAATCTTTAAAACGTATTTTACAAAATTCTGTATCAAACTCTGATATAGCTCCTTTTTTAAAAAAGTTTTTTAAATATATTGGATAGTATTAAAGTAAATAGACAAACAAAGGACCCACCACTATTGCCTCCATATCCCTGCCTCACAGAGCTGTTGGCAAACTACAGGGTTGACAAATACAGGCAAATTAAGGCTCTGCCTCCATCTCAACACCTGATCCAGCTGGCACTGATCCTAGCCCTTATGTTTTTGCCTGTCCTGTTTTCCTTAGCATCTTTAATATCAAGTCACATCAAGAAGGAAGGGACATTGAAGTGATATTTGTTTACTAGCTTTTAGGAATTTGTTTTTTATTTTTTGTTTCCAAGTTGTTTGTCTTGATGGAATTAAATTTAACCTTGTCTCTAAGGCAGTTTAGTAGTGTTACAAGCTTAATTAACATATTGAAGTCTTTTTTTTTTTTTTTGAGGAAGATTAGCCATGAGCTCTAACTGCTGCCAATGCTCCTCTTTTTGCTGAGGAAGGCTGGCCCTGAGCTAACATCCATGCCCATCTTCCTCTACTTTATATGCTGGACGCCTACCACAGCATGGTGTGCCAAGCGGGAGCCATGTCCACACCCAGGATCTGAACCGGCAAACCCCAGGCTGCCGAATCGGAACGTGCGCAGCTAACTGCTGCGCCACCAGGCCGGCCCCCATATTGCAGTCTTTTAACCTAACTCTTGAAACTTCCTTCCCATTCAAATGAATCAGACCACCTGGATGACAGAAGTTCCAAAAGAGTAATGACAATAATAATAATAGTGATCACTTACTGAGAACACATTATGGGTTAGGCACTGTGCCAATTTTAGTGCTTTGCATGGATCATCTCATTAAATTACCTCACACAATCCTATGAGATAGGTACTATTTTTATCCCCAATTGTCCAGATGAGGAAAATACAACATATGGAAGTTCAGCAACTTGCCTAAGGTCACAGCTCGCAAGGGGCAGAGGGAAATTTTAAATATCAGCCAGTCTTTCTCCAGAGACAATGTAGTACTAGTTTCACACTAGTGCTGAGAAGAATTCACGATATTTGAGGATTCTAGTGAGGAAGGTACCAGATAACCTATCCTACTGTACTACTGAAATGTCATTTTGCACTAATTTCACTTACATCAGACTGTGAGATCTTCAAGGGTAAAGAGCATTTCTTATTCACCTTTGAATCACAGATCCAAGATACTCAACACACAAATGCTTGCTGACTTATGCCACCAAGGCAACCAAACAGTAAGCAAATGCTTATTGTTGAGAATGCCATTTTCATAGGAAAACCAGTCAAGAGAGCACCTGAATTGGTATAACTATGTTCATGAAGACACCATGCTTGCAGGACAATGAACGATCTAGCTTAAAACATGTTTCACAATATAATTCTGGTTTTATAAAGGAAGTTTACAGACCTATGGGTTGCCTGGAGTTGATTTCTCATGGCAGATTTTCATGAAATTGAAAGTGAAAAAGCAAGCATGAAGGCTTATCATTTTGAGGACAAAGACAGATAAAATTTGGTGGTGTAGTAACACACTGATCCAAAGCAACAAGCAAACTTACTCATCCTTGCATTCATCCAAGAAACATTCGTTGAGTGCTCAGTATACGCAAGACCCTGTCCTGGGTACGAAGGGTACTGTGTCAATAAGAAAGACAAGGTTCCTACACCAGGTTACTTACGTCTAGAAAGAGAAGGCAAACAATATACAAATATACAATGATGTATGATATAATGTCATATACTAGTAAAGATTAGTAGGAAATCAAAATATGCCAACTTGCTGGAAGGTGACTATGGGAACCTAACTTAACAGAGAGGTGACAGGTGACATTTGCACTGAGACCTGAGAGTACCATGTGCCAATACATTGAAGCAGGAAAGAGTTCAGCCCATTCAAGGGGTAGAAAGCAGGCCAGGTGGCTCTAACAAAGTGAATGAGTGAGAGAGGACAACATGAGGCCAGAGAGGCAGGAAGGTGCCACAACTTGTAGAATCTTATAAACCAGAGGAAGAATTTAAGATTTAATTCTAATGACAGTGAGGATCCATTGCTGGATCTTAATCAGGAAAATGATATTATCATTTTAGAACTTAAGAGAATTTTTAAGTTTACTGGGAGATACACTTTTAATGTAAAATTTAGCATCTTCCTGAAACAAATGCAAGCTAGATGCACATTCTAAGTCAAAAAAAGTTTTCCAGGGCTCTAGAAAGAGATATATAGTACTGTCTGGCTATGGAAGCTTCAGAAAGATCATTAAATATATTTTATTGGTATGCATCAAGTATTGTAGGGATGTGATTAACGGCGGCAAACTTGTTCAAATAAAATAAGACCTGCCATGAACCTTCATCCAAACCTTAAAGCAAGAATTTTTTAAAAATGTAGTTCATATAAGTTTGCTTACCTTAACGACGCGATCGTTTTTCTTTTTTTGTGGTTTTGCAACTTCCCCAAATCATCCGAAAGACCAGATTTGCTTATTTCCTATTCAACCTAAAGCAAAATTATAGACCACGATTAATGTTACACTTAAAGAAAAAAAAGAGGCAAATGTATTGTTACTTAAAAACCTAGTTATATGGACAAGATCAAAATGCAAGTAAGAAGAATGCCATCAATTAGAAAATTGATGTCTTAGTTCAAGCATCACCTACTCAGAGAGACCTTTCTATGGTCTATCACATCACCCTACTTTACCTTCTTCATTTCACTAATCACAAAGTGTTACTAATTTATTGTCTGGCCCCCTCGACTCTATAATATAAAACTCATTAAAGCTGGGCTCTTATCCGTTTACCAATCTATCCCCAGTTTCTAGCATAGTATCTGGTTCTTAGTGGGTGGGGGGTCATAAATATTCAAACATGTTGATCACTCTATCTACAAATATTAAGCACTCATTAATAATCAGTATAAAGTTACACGAATACTCAAGGGTAAAACACTATTCCCATACTCCAAGCACTTGTCCTCTAAATCGGCATCTTCCATGAAGCATGGATGTAAAATACCTGAGAATATATTCAGCATCTAAACCAGGAAGCCAGCTTACAATGAGAAAAGGGAATGAAGAATTATGACTATAATTCTAAGAGGCCCCTACCTAATTGCAGGAAATACTATTCTTATTTGAAATTCTCTCTATCTGGAAGTGGAGCGATCTCCATACCCTCAAAGGGTCAGCTGCAAGTGTTGGTCCTTTAAAGCATGATTACACACACACACGTATGTGTGTGTGTATGTATATATATATATATACTTGAATAGATATCTTATCATTAGAATATTATAACAAAATATATTTATTAATAATTCCTATTGCAAGTTCTTCTGCCAAGGGTTTGGAGAAAGAGGAGGTCAATTTATAGATAATTCAGATGAAAGCCGATCAGGGGTCTAAATTATTAGAATTGCTCACTACGCTTTTTTGGGGCTTCGTAGTGTTGCTTTCGGCCTTACATGTTCCAGTGCTTGCCTAAACTTAGGAAGAACATAGATTATTACTAAAAGTGGCCCTCTTAGGTTCATTTCCTGGGTACTGTGGATACAACAACTACACCAAAAATCTACTGATAAAACATTTCTGTCAATTTTACCTATTTTAACAAAGTACCTTCAGCATTAAGGTCTTCTTGATGTTGTAATGCTAACGAAACAGAGGATGTTTTTCAAAAACACATTTCTTTGTCAGGATCTAGATTCATACTATTTAGGCTTCCTTTCTCCCCTACCTTTGCTCCACAACCTATTTGACAATCTACCAGAGCATCAATTAAGATGGTTCATCAGTATTTCAGACAACATCCTCTATCCTAGCAAAGATTGACCATTATCATTACAAAATACACATCGGTGTCAAACCATGGAGAATTATGCCTCAGTGCACTTATAGCCATAAAGAGAAAAGCACTGAATACTTTAATGTTCAGCCTCCCTACAAGAATGCTGAAATACTCTCGGTCTCAAAGGCAATCATGTGGTAAGTTCTCAAATTAGTCAAAAACAGAATTGGTTGAAAATACTTCTTTTCAAATAAGGCACGTCCTCTTTCCTGCAGCTTTAGATTCCATTTCCCTGAGCCCAAAAAGCACAGACGCGGCCTGGCGGTCATGCAGTCAGTCTAGATGGGCCTTGCTAAAGCTGTGTGCCAAAACGTGGCACAGCTTTGCAGCGCTGGGAGCTGACAGACCATTAGGCAGATTGGGACTCTGTGCAGCTGTCCAGATGCTGCTGGAATTGCTGCACTCTTTGTCACAGGATTATGCTGCCGGAGGGACCGCCGACCTGCTTCTTTAAACACCTTTATTTCCTTTGATGTGAATTTGATCTGTGGGAATTCAGACTTTGGAGAATAGCCTCATCTGGAAAAACGAACACTTGCAAATATCTATATTCTAATATTTTTATGGTACCATGAGCAACTCAAGTTTTCCTCATGGTCACGTATGATTATGTGCCAGGCTACTTTTTAAAGCAGCATTTGCATCTTTACGTTCAAGTCCTTTGCACACTCAATTTTCTTTATTAGCCAAGAGTTCTCAGGCATATTACGCATTTTGGCCTTATGAGTTCTGTTTGTGCCTGTTTTTGCTTGAGCAGATTCTTGAATGCTGAGTATCAGAAAGAGTATTCAAAAATCAATCTACAGATATAATTTTGTACTGTGTAACACTTAACTTCCTACCTGTTTTGATTATCATTAGGTCATTAATTGTCTATTTTTTCAAATTTTAATTATATGCTCTTTATTCGTTTAATACCTGTATTTTAAATTGACAAATTGAGTTACCATTATCATCCTCATCTTTATAATTAACCTGTCAAATGCATAACAAATATCTTACATCAACTCTGTGGGAGTTTTAGTCATTTGGATGATTATTTCCACTCCACAAAAACACTGCTGGGTGAGCTTCAAGAAACAATCTACTACATTACTCTTAATAAAGATGGAACTTTCTGTTTCTATCTCTAAGTTAAGTGACATATATACAAGGACATGTATATGTCCACACCATCCATAGGCACGTACATAGCCTGCATTTCATAGATCATAATAAAAGTTAAAAGTCAATACATTTTTAAATAATCAGAGGTATCATAAATATTCACTGTGCAGGATTTCCTCAATAGGCTGTCAGCCTGCTATAGATTACTCTGCAGACACAGTGTAGCCTTCCTTAAAGATGGCTCTCTTGAGAGCAATAGAGACACACTGGCAAGTAGGAGGAGATGACATTAATACAAAATGCAAAGACATTTCTGCATTTTGCATCAGTGAATTTCGTGATCATCTCCTTTTAATCATGTAAATATTTGAGATGAGTCATTTTTTTCCATCTTTCCCTAACTAAAACTTGCCTCAATTTTAGAGGTCAGTATGAAGAATACCAGAGTTCTAATGCCTACCTTTAATAAAGTCTCATTCCAATAAAATTTAAAGGAGTTCTATTGCATTTCAAGTCACCCATATATATGGTGGATTTAAAACTGTAAAACTAGATGCAAATGGAAAGAGCGATCATAAAGGATTTAAACAAGATCCTAATGGGCTCTGCATTTGCACCTTATAAATGGCCAACCTTATGGCTATAAAGAAGCGTTTGGTGCCGTGCTTCACAGAACGGTGAAATACCACATTTCTTGAATCTATATATTTTTTGTCTCAGTGTTTAAAATGGAACTCAAATATTTGATTTTTTTGTTTGACTTTAGGGTATTTCAGTGATAAAAGAGTTGCTTTTCCTCTCTGACTCTAAATTAGATTAACTCAAATATAAACGGCAGTCTCCATGCAATCTCTTACATTCCAGTTTCAGTGCTGTTTTTATTTTCCCTTTATCACGGCATGAATTTAAAGCTAGATGAAAAAGTCATTTCAAGAACCAGAATGCCAGCATCGCGTGAACGTTCCTTTCTTTGGCCTTACTCGCATTCCGCATCCAAGGGTGTTTTGTTTCCTAGGGCATTTTGGTTAAAAGTAGTCCAGGGATTAAAACTTCTCATTTATGAATCCCTGATGGACTTAAAATTCCTAGTGTAAGAATATGCTGCTAAAAATAACCCCCAAAGTCTTCTTTGCAGATGTTCCCCTATAAAGAAATAGAGAAACGCTACCACCCTACATCTCTGTTTTGTCCTCTGCAACTATAGAGACAGGAAATTGTGCTCTACTGCACATGTGGCCCTCACCTGAACCACTCTGCTTTTCAATCTGAGAGGCTTCCAATTGAAGCATTTTCTAGTTACGCTGTACAATTTGTTTCAAATATTAAGGACGCGGTATGGATCATAAAATTATGGATCTAGTAGAATATCTCTGTTCACCAATCAGTAATCTTAGCGATGTGAATGGAGGCCTTGAGAGAGGCAGGAAATACGGCCCCTTCCCATGGCAGCTCAGGGCAGGGCTGTGAACAAGCTCACGCTCCCACACAGCAGTTGACAAATCAATTTCATAAGACATTTGTCCTAAGAACAGTGTTGCTACATTTCCAAACTAAAGGACTGGTTTCAAATATGAGGACATATTTGTTGTCATGCACATATTTATTTAATGCCGGGTATCCAGACACATTATAACAAAAACTATCCCACCCACTAGGTTTTTGTTGGTGTTCTTGTTATCAGTCTCCAAGATAGCAGGATACAGGAATTTGAATGACACCGGCGCTATCATTTAGATTGGTTCTGAACGTATTTCAAAACCATTAGAGTAAATTAGTTTTCACTATAACATTTCCATTACAGCCATACCTTGGTACTGAAGTATGCTATAAGCACACTCTTAAACACATGTATTTTCTCTTTCCGTCTCTGTGTCTCTTCCTCTGTCCCTCTTTTATTACCTACTCCTGACTATATGCTTGTTTATTAAATATCAATTTAGGATTTAAGTAAGAGAAACTGGGGGACTAAAGAAAGCTTGGGTGACCATACCCTCTTAAGACTGGGAAAACCCTACAGAGATCATCTGATTTGCTCACATCGAGTAAGATGAAGCAAACTGTGTTGTGAAAAGACCTTTATTTTCACTGAACAATGAATTTTCTATTATAAAGGCAAGACTGTCAGCCTCTCTTTATTTTTTGTCAAAGACGGGACAGAATTTGATAGGTTCTTGAATCAGGTTTTGCAAGCAAATTTTTTTCAGCGTTTCGGTACTTTTACTGAATAATAATGAGAGGGCCTTCATACAGGAATATTGTCCCACTGCTGTACTGTCTATATTAAAGTTCTCTGCACCATCTTTGCAGTTGAGTAAAAGGATATTCACTGGGGTGCGGCCAACTGCAATTCTGCTGATGCACAGTACGACCTTGGGAAGTTATCCTTACTTCTCTGAGCCTGACTTTGAACATCTGTACAAAGGGCCTACCTCCTAAGCTTTCTGTGTGAGGATTAAGTGAAATAATACATGCAAAGCACCTAATACAGCGTCCGGTATATGGTAGGAACTCAATGTAAGTTCCAGGTTTTCTCACATGGCCTCCCCACAACCCCACTCCTGCCTCTAGTGGGAAAAATTTACAAGGAGATGCTTGCACTAACATCTTCAGGCCTCATAGTAATTTATACCATATATTTGTGAAAAGATTTGCTATAATGAAAGAACAAGTGTTCTGGCGGAAGGGCAGGGCTTTAGGCACGGTTTCTCGCAAGGTTTCTCAGGCTTGGCACCATTGACATTTTGGGCTGGATCATTCTTTGTTGTGGAAGATGTTCAGCAGCATCTCCGGCCTCTAGCCACTAGACGTCAGTAGTATTGCCCACTCACTCCCAAGTTGTGACAAACAAAATTGTCTCCAAAGGACATGGCCAAATGTCCCTTGTGGGGCAAAAGCCCCCTTGATTAAAAACACTGACGGAAGCTAATATAGAGGCAGAAACTTTAACCTCATGAGTGCCATTGATTAACCAACTGGACTTCTTGGCCCAGATCCTGATGTCTTAAAATTCAGACTCAGTTGGGGCTGGCCCTGTGGCCGAGTGGTTAAGTTCGCACGCTCCGCTGAAGGCGGCCCAGTGTTTCGTTGGTTCGAATCCTGGGCGCAGACATGGCACTACTCATCAAACCACGTTGAGGCAGCATCCCACGTGCCACAACTAGAAGGACCCACAACGAAGAATATACAACTATGTACTGGGGGGCTTTGGGGAGAAAAAGGAAACAAAATAAATTCAGACTCAGTTATGTACCTACGTATGCATGTGATTTAATGACTCTAAAATTATTTTGAAACTGTGTAGTTAATTAAATGGGTTTTTTAAATTAGAAAATTAACTCCTAATTCTGAAAAAAGTGGTAATTCTAAGCCACACAACTTTGTTCTTTTCTCTATTAGCTATACTCTCATTCTAGGGAGCAATTTTACAAATACTGCTGCGCAGATGATTTGGTGGGAATTTATACACATACAAACCCCGTTTCAAAAAAAAATTTCAAGGCGTATGACCTATAAAAGTTGCATTTTCATTCACCCAGATGAGATAGTTATAATAATTATGTATCTTTAATAAATATCAAGTTTTCATAAGGGGTATATAAAATATAACAATTCAGAGGGGCGGGAAGAAAACTTAATGCTAACCAAATAAAATAAAATGAAAAGATTAGTCATAATCACATTAAGGCTTCTCTTAATCTTTCTGTGAGTTACAGTGTAAATGCCAGGACTGCCTTCACCTTTTTATTAAAAAAACAAAGAACAAAATGGTAGAACAGGAAAGAAAGAGGGAAATAGCAAAGGGAGCCTTTGAAGATTATGAATCCTATATCCTGACAATCCACTGAGTAAAGAGTAGCAGAGCTGTCAGAGAAATCCGATCCAGAAAGTCTGAGTATCTCATAGCAGCGTATCATTCAATTGCCCTCTATATAGGGACTGGCACAGTCAATGCGATAAAATGAAACATACACTTCCCCGTGTGAAACACGCAGCAGCTGCCGCTGAACTGGCGATATGACAGTTTCCTAAGAGGTTTTTGGATATACTTAGGAACCTGTGTAGCTGGTGGCCCCTCATGACAGCTGAGCACTTCTCTACTTAAACAGGCTGAAGTCCCATTGAAGCAGAAAGGAGGAAAGGTATTCTCCCTTTGCCTGGGTTAGAGTATTCCTCTGTGAATATGGAAGGATTGTTAAAAGTATTTGTGAATGTCTCATCAGCTGCCTTTACTTAATATTCATCTTCCTTCATTATCTTGCAACAGAACACTGTCCTCCAAGTCCATCTTTCTTAAAATGTGGCTTTGTGTGACAAGTTATACTGCTCCTCTTTCCGCTCCCTCAACCACTCTCTCTGTCTCCATCACTATTTCCTTTCCTCCTCCCACACAAAAATGTGACTACTACTGAAGGTTCGAGCCTTTGGCTTTTCTACTTTTTATTTATCATTTGTTGTTAGTGCCGTGGAGTCTATTCTGACTCCTTGCGACCCTGCGTCCAGCAGAGCGGAACCCTGCCTGGTCTTTTGTGCCATCCTCTCACCTTCCGGTGCTATATTAGACAATGCTCTGCCGCTATTCATAGGGTTTTCACGGCCAATTTTTTCAGAAGTGGATGCCCAGGTCTTTTTCCCTACCTTAGTCTGGAAGCTCCACTGAAACCTGTCCACCATGGGTCACCCTGTTAATATTTGAAATACCAGTGACATAACTTTCAGTATCACGGCAACAATGTAGCCCCCACAGTATGACAACCTACAGATGGGTGGTGTGGGTCCCTGAACAGGAAATGAACCTGGGTCACAGTGGTAAGAAGGCTGAATCTTAACCACTAGACCACCAGGGCTGGCTTATCATATTTTTTCTTTTTAAAGGCCATTTACTCCATGTCTTGAACTTTCTATCACTTTCATTTGGATGAATCCCAGATCCCTTTCTCCAGACCTACCAATTCTCCTGATCTCTAGTCCCATATTTCAGGTTCCCTACTGTATAATTCTAATAACACGTATTTTTGATAGCAAGTCATGCTGAACATAGCTTCCCTTCCAAACCTAAGTTTCTCCTTTGGTCTTCCTTATTTCCTCTACCAACCATAAGATGAATATTTCTGAAACATCCTATTTCTTACTCCTTTCTCAAAATCTTTCCACAACTCCCCATACATGTCAGGTAAAAGGCCAAATGCCTTTGTCTGACTCTTACACACAACCCAAAGTCTGGCTGTGAGGTATAGTGGAGAGAGAATGGAGTATAACATAAAACTATTGGTTTAAACATCAAATAGACCTGGGTTCAAGGCTATGCTCAGTCACATAACAGCAAGGTAGTATTGGCCGAGTCAATTACTGTTCTTTTAGTCTTAACATATTTACATAAAATGAGTGGTTTTGAACTAGGATTCTAAGGATCCCTCCAAATTTTAAAGCTGTGTCACTATAGTTCTGTTTTCCAAACCTTTCTCTTGGGAACCTCACAGAACATACCCTATACCTCAGCCATTGAAACTCGTGCTATTTCTTGAATGTGTGCGTTCCCACCACCAGACCTTTGTCATGACTATATACTTTACCATGAATCTCTCTCTTTCCTCTTTTTCTGCCTATTGAATACTTCACTCACTCTCAAGGCCTTGCTCAAATGCCATCTTCTCCAATAAAAATGCTTTAGTCTCCCCAGCCAGAAGACAGCTTTGCTTTTCACAAGTTCAGTAACGTTTCATTTATCTCTTTAGATCATTCATCACACACTTCTTTATATTTCCACTTTCTCCTCTCACTGGATAATTAGTGCCTGAAGGATAAAACAGCATGTCTTACAATCATGGAATTTTGATATAGAAGAGAACTCATCTTGTACTATTTCCCATCTAATGTAGGGAGCTTTTCTGTAATATCACTCACAGATAGCAATCCAGACAATACTTAGACAATTTCTGTGAGAGACTTCCTGTGTTATGAGGTAGCCTATCCAATGGATAGAAAATTTTAATGATGTTAAAGTTCTTCCAGTTGGTGAGACAAAACAGATTTCTCCATGACTTCTATGTAGTCTTACTTTTCTAATTGGTAGCCTGTGTTTCTTAAATTTTCTTGTTTTTTAGTTATTGTTCCTGTCACGGGACACTGCTGCTTCATCAAAATTAAGAATCACAGATCCGTTGCATAGCTGCTGAATTTCTGCTCTGCTTTCTCCTTTGTCACACCAAACTCTCGAAAACGTCTTGATACCAATTTCAGCTCCTTGGGGGGATTTTCGTCATGCATTTCTTTATGACCATTATTTCATTCACTATAAGGCTCCTTCATCCTATCAAATATACCAGAGAGCAGAAACTCATTCATCCTTCCACCCATTTGACAAATATGGAGTGCCCATCATGTTCCAGGCACTGTGTTGGGCCCTAGGGACAAAATGGCAAACAAAAATAGACATGGACTCTGTCAGAATGAAGGACACAGTATAATTTTAAGATAGACTTTGTTAAAAAGTGAACATTAAAACCAAAAACTCTAAAAATGCTAAGAGTATGAAGGAGAGAAGCACTTAGTAGCATTTAAGAGAGGGGTTGTCCTAATTAGGGAGCACAGAGAAGGCTTCTCTGAAGAAGTGATATTTGAACTGAAATAGGAAGAATGATTATCAGTTAACTGAGCAAAGCTTTGGGGGAGCAGAAATTCCAGGCAGAAAGAAAAGGATATGCAAGGACCTGGAGCCAGAAATCACAAGGACATTTTGAGAAACTAAAAAAAGATTAGAATGACTGGAATACATGTAGCATGGTGGGAGTTCAGGTTGGAGAGGAAAGCAAGAGCCAGAGGCTATAAGCCATGTTAAAGAGTTCAGTCATATCTTAATAACAAAAGAAACTATCGAATTTGAGGGTGTGTGTAGGGAGGGGGTAAGGTGGTAAATGATCCAATAAGCACTATTTTTGTTTAGGTATAATTTATACACAATGAAATGCTCTTACCTTAAAGGTTCTGATGAATGCATATTAAATCACAGAACATTTCCATTGTGCCAGATAATTCCCTTGTGCTCCCTCCCAGTCAATCCTTAAGTCCCAGAAGCAACCTCTGAGATTCCTATCATCTTGGGTTAGTTTTGCGTACTCTAGCACTTCATATAAGAGGAATCACGCAATATGTAATCTTCAAGTAAGTTTCTTTCACTCAGTATAACATTTGTTATGCTTTGTATGTGTGTGTGTTATGCTCTCACTCAGCATAACATATCTGTGTTTGTCTCATCTATGTTGTTGTAAATATCAGTTTATTTATCCATTCTCTGGTTGATTAGACTATTAAAAATGGATGAGGAAGAACGTGAGACTCAATTAAAGTGGATCTCTTTAGAAGGTTATCACTTTATTTAATACAAGGGAAAATTTATGATAGTTTGAATGCTTTGTTTGACTGGAGATGGAAGCAACTGGGTGGCTTCAAGAGAAGTTTATAAAGAGATAAAATAGACAGGATTTGGTGACGGATTTGCTGTAGAGGTCAAAGTGACGGGGAGGATCAAGGGTAACTCAATGTTTTGGACTTATGCAACTAGAGGCATGGTGGCACACAGAAAACGAGGGACACATGTGAAGAGGACCATATTTGGGACACGTTGGGGAGATCCTGTGTATCCTATTTGGGGCATGCTGAATCTGAGGTGATCCTTTGAGCCATCCAAATGTCAGTGTCAAGGAAACAATTCAATACACGCATGTGTAGCTCAGAGCAGAGGCCAAGATCACCACCTGGATGAACTCTTTCACCTCCTTTTCCAGCAGGGAGATCAGTTCCATTTATACTATGTACAAGTGGGGGCTGATCACAAACACTGCGCTTTTCCCAAGTGACCAGACTTTACATGGCTGAAATTAAACTACCAAACTTCTAGGAGATCTGTACATATATACGTTAGCTTCTGAATTCTGGGTTTCTGGGGGCTGCTGGAAACATGGATTTAAGCGAGACTAACTGACCCCTTCTCCTCCCTACCAGCTTTTCCCAATCTGCTAGACAGTAGAAATTCACTACCCTTTCATAGCTAGGGAACAGGATAACATCTTTCATCAAAAACACAAACATATAAGCACCAAAGTCTCTTCACTTCTGTTGGCATCTGTTTCCTACAATTATACACTTCTAAGAGACTGCCTTTCACAATACCAAGTATTTAATAAATGTTGCATGCTCACATCCAGTGTACTCTGTCTTCAACAAGAAACCCAGAGATAAAAGGAACCAGGACTTACTGAGTGGTACTCTGTAATGCCTTATACAGCACCATATATGTGAAAATACTCAATAAAAGTATCAAATCATGACTTTAGGCACACGTGGATAAGAGATATGGAAGAATAAGAGATAATTATTTTAATTTGTAAATCTCATTCATCCCATGATTAAAAGTGTTTTATAAGAACCAGCAAGAGGAAGATGAAGAAGAAGTAGTTGTTCCAGAGAACACCAAGAGAATTCTTAATTTGTAATGTAAACGTAACAAGACATTACATGGTTCTTGAACCTAAAATGCCTGTGGAAAGAGCAAGGAAAAAGGCATTGTAATAAAAATAGGAAGGTTTTCAATATTTAAATAGACTGCCTTTCCAAAGTCTCTCTTCCTCCAAAAATTCTCATTAAGATGAATTGGCTCATTTGTTTCAAAGAAAATTTAAAGTGAATTAAGTTTGAAAAGTGGACTGGAATGGAACTCATCTTAATGCTGAAATGTGGGAATATAAATATAAATGTGAATTGAGTTCTTTGTACTTTACACCTTAGTCAATCATACCAATTCACATATTCTACCTAAAACTAGTGCTTCAGAAGCATCTAGTCCAGTATTTCTCAAAGTGTGTTTCAAGTATCACACTTCATACCTTATCCTGAGAGATATTCAATTAAAAGAGGGATCGGGGCCAGCCCGGTGGCACAGCGGTTAAGTTCACACGTTCCGCTTTGGCGACCCAGGATTCCTCGGTTCGGATCTCGGGTGTGGACCTACACACCGCTTGGCAAGCCATGCTGTGGGAGGCATCCCACACATAAAGTAGAGGAAGATGGGCATGGATGTTAGCTCAGGGCCAGTCTTCCTCAGCGAAAAGAGGAGGATTGGCAGCAGATGTTAGCTCATGGCTAATCTTCCTCAAAAAAAAAGAAAAAGTAATAAAAATAAAAAAAAAAATAAAATAAAAGAGGGATCTATGGTTACATAACTTTGGAAAAATATATATTATACCCTACTCTTGTTGCTTCACAGTATGCAACAGCATATTAATGCTTCCAAAATTCTGAGAAGTCTCCTAGTAATAAAACCTAAAGTCCTTACTATGGCTTAACAGCTTTACATAATCTAGACCTTCACTACATCTTGGACGTCATTCCCCACCACCAACTACCTCACTATTACACTCCAGCCACACTGGCCTTCAGGCTGGTCCTCAAATACATCAAGCTTATTCCCACATGAGGGCCTGTGAAGTTGCTCTTTCCTCTACTTTGAAAACTCTCCCCCGACTACGGAACGGTTGGTTCCCTCGTTTCATTTAACTTTCTGTTCAGATGACACCTTCTCTGAGAGGTCCTCCTTTATCTCCTCACTAAAGTGAACCCCACCGCCATCACTCTTCGTCACCTCTCCTGCTTTAAGATCCTTCACGACAGTCTGATATTAACGTTACACGTTTGCTGTTCATCCACGTCCCTCCCTAAAGTCTAAGTTCCGTGATGGCAAGGCGGTGTTCTGTCTTATTGAATGTTGATTAAACAGTACTTGGAGCATGAATATTCACTGAATGAATGAATGAGCAAATGAATAAATAATCCTGTTTATATTTACTTAACCAAGTATTCCCAAAATTGTTTGATAATGGTAATCTTCCTTCATGTAACAAATGTTAACATCTTAAGGAACTAACGTTCTACAGAAGACCTTTTGGAAATTCTCATCCAGGCTGATATAATCTGGAAAAGAGAACACTGCCAGAAGCTCAAGAAGAATGAAATTGTCTGTTGGTGGAAGATCTAAGACATCTGGAGAATTATTAAACCCCTCATGTTAGTGGTGTAACTGACAAGGAGAAAAAAAGCCTATTAAATGCTCCAATTAATATGTTTAGTCTGTATAAAAACATTATTTTAATCATTTTCAAAGATTCTTTGAACTTTGATAAAATTATAAATTTAGTTAGATTTGTAGGCTTAAAGACAAGTAATGTAATAGGAGGCAGCGGTTACATTAGGCAAACATATTCTAATTGTGTTAATGCAATAAAGGATGCTATGATTAAGTTACCCAAGGAAAGAACTAAGCCAGCTGGCTTAGTTAATTAGTTAACTTAGTTAAGTAGGAGGGTGAAACAACATGACTCAGTTTTTGCTTATGATTGAAAAATTTTGGTCTCCAACATATAAACATTATCCCTTTTTTCTTTTCCATTGTGTCGATATAATTTTTTAACTATTTCACGCCTAAAAACGTTTGATTAACTCTTAGAAGAATTTGAATGATAAAACTGTGGTCTCAAATAAACACTGCAGTCCAGCTGCATCTGTTCTTGTTGTTTCCATTTATCTCAGTGTGTCTGAAGTAAACTTGTACAATTAGAATGAAGTTAATGAGGCCTTTACTCACCAGGAGGTAGAAGGGTACTTTTTATTGAATTACAAAGGCAAAACTAAGGTCAGCAAAGGCTCCCTTCAAAGTCTAGGACATAACAAATTTCCTTCCAGCTGCCTGGAGTGAGAGTGGGTGGAGGTGAGGGTGGCAGGCCCAGAGGGCTATGGGTAGTGAGAATAAGAAGACAATTGCTATTATAATACTCAGTGTGCTCTTTCTCAGACTACTGGAAAAATAAGAAGCAAAAAATGAACAATCTGCCTGATTTTCAACCCCACAAACAAGAAACCTGAGCAGTTCCAGCATCTCAGGAGAAATGTGTTTGACAGAGAGACACCATAAAGCAGGGAGGAAGGATCTCAACTATCTGTTGGTGCAGAAGGAAGGAAAGACGGTGACAGAAAGAAAGGAAGATACCTTTTTCCACTTTGATGCTAGGCTTGGCACAACTACAGAAAGAACTTTAGATATTCTGTTTTTACGAGAGATGGTGAGGAAATGTTAGAAGTGACTGGGCCCTTTTCCCCAGAACTTGCATTATGCAATAAGGACAAGCCGTCTGTGTTATAATCAGCACTCTCAGGCTTGAGTATCCAAAACTAAAAGTAACAAGAAAACTGATGATACTGAATAAGAGGCTACTTTTCAGAGAGAAAAGGATATTAATGATCTGAATGTATTAAGGTGTGAATTCCAAATGATTTTTCTTAATTTTTTTTTAAGTAAAAGGGTTAGATTAGCTCTGATCTAACGACATTTTATCACCAGTAATCTTGCAACCAGTAACATGCATTAGGAGACAGATGAAGGGAGTCAGGGATAGAGCCTATATTATTCGAACAGAGAAAGGTAACTGATCTCTATCGAGACTGAATTCCTAAATTTGAAATTTCCAGGTTCGGCTTCTAACATAATGATTCCCAATTGGTAATGCATGGACCATGGTACTGGTTAAGGTTTCTTCTTTTACTGGTCTGTGGTAAAATTACAAAAAGCACAATTTGATATAGTCAGCTCAACCCCCCACTGGCCCATTTTCAGAAGGACTGTTCTTTATCTTTTCTACTTTTTTAATGTTAACATGTTCTTTCTTACATGAAATGATAATCGCATACAATACCATGTGTTTTAAACAGTATACCTTCTTGAAAAAATCAAAAGCTGGCAACCTAACTTGGTCCCCAAAATTTTAGGAGGAGTATTTTATTTTAACCTCAAAATTTTAAACCCAATGAACATTCCAATTTTATAGCATACCAGTTTCTAAGAGATTTAAAATCAATTATTATTTCCAATGCCATTCAATAACTCTGCCTATCATCCCCTAATCAATAAATCCCAGGAAAATAACACATCATATCATTGACTAGAGGTACATCTTTACACAGGCAGGTATCCATTATCTATCAAGTCCAATTGTCTTTACACACTGATGAATGCCTGTAAAATATCAATAGACTTTTGGGGCCTTCCATTTCTACCAGGATGACCATCCAAATACTATGACCATTTTTTAAAAGAGAAAACCAGAAAACAAAGCACCATGACTGAGAACCAACAGAAAAAGATAACAGAATATTAACCATCAAAGCTTCAGGAATTAGAACTATAAGATACATAATATTAAATAATTGTGTTTAACATTTCAAAAAATACAGGTGGAGTTTCAAAATATAAGTAGTGGCAAGCATATCTAAAAAAATAAATAAAATTTCAGGATATTTAATTCATTATTTTACAATTTAAAAAATCTCAACCATGGGTAAAATCATTAAATGAGGCTTATAACAGAAAATTGGAAGATAGATCTAAAGAAGACATTGGTATGCCACAAGGAGGGACACAGAGATGTCAAATACTCAAAAAGGATTTAAGAGATATGGAATATGAAGTGAAAAGTTTTACCACCCATATAACTGGAGTTCCAAAAGGAGAGGAGGGAGAGAAAGGGGCAGAGGTAATATGTGAAGATTTAATGGCTAAGAATTTCCCAGAACTTAAAAAAGACAATAATCTACAAGTTCAACAAGCACAGTAAATCTCAAAGAGTTTACATAAAAAGAAACCCACTTTTATACACATCAAGGTGAAAGTTAAGAATACTACAAAGAGAAGATGTTCAAAGCAGTTAGAAAAGAAAAGACAAGACAAATCATATACAAAAAAGTACAGTTATACTGATGGCTGACTTTTCAAAAGCAACAGTGGAAACCAGAAGACAGTGGATTTGTATCTTCTTTCTGCCGAGAAAAATAGATGCCAACCTAGAAATCTATTCCCAGGAGAAATATATTTAAAGAATGAGTGTGAAATAAAGACAATTTAAGGCTAACCAAAACGTATTGAAGTTTATTATACTATCAGACCATCACTAAAACAAATGCCAAAGGAAGTACTTCAAGCAGAAGAAAAATTCTCCCAAATGGAAGGCCTGAGATGCAAGAAGAAAAGAATAGCAAAGATAGTAGTAAATATTGACTCTATAAAAATAATATCTCATGGAGATAAAATATAGAAATAAAACACACAACAAAAACATATGAATGGGAAGGGAAGATTGTCCTCAATGTACTCTAAGATTCTTAAATTGATTGGAGGAATTTTAAAGATATAGATTAATTTAGGCATTTATAAATTAAGCAATCATGCTAAATTTCCTGTGGTTCTCATTTATGGAATAGGCACAGAGTGTATATATATTCTAAAATAGTAGAGACAAAAAGGAATGGGAAAACCAAAAATAGCCAAGAAAAGAGAGAAAAACAAACATTAAAAAGTTAGGGCAAATAGAAGGCATAAAATAAAATAGTGGAAAGATATCCAAATATAACTATATATATAATAAATGTACATAGACTAGTCTTGTTAAAAGAGAAAGATTATCAGACTTTTTTTTCCATATAGCTCTATGCTGTTCATAAGAGATACAACTAAAACATAGGGGGGGAAAAGTGAAAATGAGGAAAAAGTATAACACATACTATTTTAAATAAAACTAGTTTACCTATATTGATATCAAATAAAATATATTTTATGGTAAAGTGATAAAGAAGGCAACTATGGAGAAAAGCTTATTTCACCAAGAAGATATAACAATACTAAATATGTATGTACCAGTAACATAGCCTCAAATTATATAAAGCAAAAACTGACAGACTTACAAGAGAAATTCCAAACTCCACAATTATCATTTAACTAACCTCGTTCTCATTACTTGGAAAAGTGAAAAAGCAAAGAATTCAGCAAGGGTATAGAATATTTGAATAACCTAATTAGCAAATCTGATCTAATGGATAAATATAGTACACTGCAGAGTACCAATTATTTAAAACACACTTAGAAAAAAAATTTACATTCTGAGTAAAATTCCAGGTCTCAATAAACATAATATATATCGGCATTCTATAGAGCAAACTTGCTCACAATAATACAGTTAAATTATAACTCAGAGACATGAAGATATTCCAGAAAATATCCATATGTTTATTAAGAAATTAAGAAACACACTTCTAAGTAACTCTCAGGTCAAAGAAGAAATCATAGTTAAAATTAGAAAATGTGTTAAGCTAAACAATAATGAAATACTATATATGAAAACTTCAGGGACAAAACTTTTATCACATTAAAGTTGGCTTCAAATTCTTTGACACTCCTCCCATTGAAATGTGGGGTCTATTTCCCCTTCTTTTCCCCTTCTCTTGAATCTGGGATGGACTGGGATTGCTTTGGCCAATAGATTAGGGTGGAAGTGATGCTATATCAACTCCAGGCCTAATCTTTAGGAGGACTGGGAGCTTCTGCTTCAGTCTGTTGAACTTCTCAACAGTCAGGCAAGAAATCCAACTACTCTAATGCTACTACTATACATTGAGAAGGCCCTAGCAGAGGGTAGTTTGAAAGACAATGTGGAGAAATATGGAGGGATGGAGAAAGAGTGAGCAAGAGTGAGTACATCTAAAGCAGTACTTAGAAAATTTACTCTCTTAACTGATTACATTAGAAAAGAATAAAAAGCTGAAAATAAATGGGCTGAGCATCTAGTTTAAGGAATGAGAAAAAGAACAGAAAGATAAATCTAAATAAAATACAAGGGAAAAATAAATATAAGAGCAGAAATTAACTAGAAAGCAAACTTAGAATAAGGAAGATAAATAGAGCAAAATGATTTTTGAAGAGACTAATAAAATGGACTAAAAATAAATAAATAAAAATAAAAATCTAAAATGGCAAAAGAGCAAAAAAGGAGGGAGTAAAAAAGACACAAATAATATTTGGAATGAAAAAGATATAGGATATGAAAAATAACTTTATGCTCATAAATTCAAAGACTTAGGTAAAAGGACTTCACAAAAGTGTCTCAGGAATAAAGATAATTTCCAAATATTAGAGAAATGGAATCAGTAGTTTAAGACGTTCTCACAATGAAAACTTCAGGACCAGATAGTTGTATTAGTGAGCTTATCAAGCAATCAAGAAATAAATAATTTCAATTTTTCATGAACTATTCCAGAGTATAGAAAAAGAGGGACCACCTGAGACTAGCACAACCATGATACGAGAGGCTTACAAGGAAAAGGAAGCTTATAAGCCAATATGTCTCATGAAACTGACACAAAATACTAAGCAAATTATCAATAAGTGAAATCCACTGCACAAAACATTGCACACCATAACAAGCTGGGCTTATCCTGGAATACAAAATTGATTTAACACTCCATAAACAATACAGTTGTCTTAACCTGGGTCCTCACTTCACCCCATCCCCCACCCACGCATAAGGATTTGCATGCAAGTAATTATTAGGGGAAAGTGAAACTGAAAAAGGAAAGCCTGTGCAAAGCAGTTAAGTTCTGGTTCAGCAGTTCAGATCCCAGGTGTGGACCTACGTACTGCTTGTCAAGTTGTAGGCTGTGGCAGGCGTCCCACAAATAAAGCAAAGAAAGATGGGCACGGATGTTAGCTCAGAGCCAGTCTTCTTCATCAAAAGGAGGAGGATTGGGGTAGATGTTAGCTCACGGCTAATCTTCCTCAAAAACAAAAACAAAACCAAAAACGACTGCCAGTATAATGGCGCCTTCTCCATTGTGGAGCCTTGTATGAAGCCACAAAACACCTCAGAATTATACATTCCAAGCAGAGAAGATGAAAATATTTTTTGACGCTCTTGAGCTCGCAGGGAGCATGAACTCTTTCTCTTTTCCAGTCTGGGCATAACCTCCAAGCAGGCACTCAGGGCTTTCTACACCAAGGTATCAGAGAAGTCCCTGTAGCAGGGGGTGAGAGATAAGTATAGCCACGGTGAACGCTGTCAGCTTACACCTGCATAAAGCTGGTTGCCTGGCCTGCCACCAGAAGGAGTGGAGAAAATGGTAGACTGAAAGATATAAAGGTGTGGCCACGTGGTATCCAATATAATAATTCACCACATTGACAATTTAAAGGGGAAAAATCATCTCAAGACCTGCAGAAAAAAAGCATTTGATAAAATTCAATACTCATTCAAGATAAAACTCAGCAAAACAGAAGGAATCTTCAACCTGATAAAGGATATTTAAAAGAACTCCTTCAACAAACATGGTACCCAATGGTGAAATATTAAAATTATTCCTTTTAAGATCAGGAATAAGAAATGGAAACTGCTATCAAAAATTCTATCCTGGGGCTGGCCTGGTGGCACAGTGGTTAAGTTCATGCGCTCCACGGACCTACGCACTGCTCATCAAGCCATGCTGTAGCAGCATCCCACATACAAAACAGAGGAAGATTGGCACAGACGTTAGCTCAGGCCAGTCTTCTTCCCCCCAAAAAAAGAAAAGAAAAGAAAGAAAATTCTATCCAGCATTTGACAGGAAGTCCTTGCCAGCACATGAGTCAAGCAAAAAGGAGTGGTGGGGAATAATTATTGGAAATAAAGAAATAAAATTATCATTATTTACAAATGATAAGATTATATTTATAGAAACCCAATGTAATCTACAGATAAATATTTAGAAAAAAACCAGTTTAGCAAGATTGTTGAATATAAAATCAAATACCCAAATCAATTGCATTTCTATATCCCACTAACAAATTGTTGGAAAATATAAGAATACCTTCACAACAGTATCAAGAACATCAAATACTTAAGAATAAAATCAAATAAATTGCAAAAACTTTATGGAGATATAATCATAAAAAATTAGAAAAATAGCCTACATAAATAAATTGAGAGATCCCCTGTGGCTGTGAATTGGAAGACGCAACATTAATGTCAATCCACTTCAGATTAAAATAGGGCTTCAACACAATCCCAAACCACATGCTAACATGGGGGTGTGTGCGTAATTTAGCAATATGACTTGAAAATTTATATGGCAAAACAAAAGACCAAGAATAGTCGTAACAATCGAGGAGAAAAACCACTTATCACGAATTTTTATAAAGCTATAAAAATTAAGACAATTTAGTCTCAGCAGAGGGATAGACAAATTAAGTAATGAAATAGAATTAGGAGCCCAGAAAGAGACCCACACATATATAAAAACGATTTATAGGGGCCGGCCCTGTGGCCGAGTGGTTAAGTTCACGTGCTCTTCTGCGGCGGCCCAGGGTTTGGATCCTGGGCACGGACATGGCACTGCTCGTCAGGCCACGTTGAGGCAGCGTCCCACATCCCACAACTAGAAGGACCTGCAACTAAGATATACAACTGTGTACGGGGGGCGGGGGGGGGGGGGGGGGTTGGGGGAGATAAAGCAGAAAAAAAAAGAAAAGATTGGCAACTACTTGTTAGCCCAGGTGCCAATCCTTAAAAAAAAAAAAAGGGGGAAGATTGGCAACAGTTGTTAGCCCAGGTGCCAATCTTTAAAAAAAAAAAAAACGACTTATGAGAGAACTAGCACTGCAGATCAGCGGGTAGAGGAGGAACACCTCAAGAAACTTCTGGAATGGCTTGCTCTGCATATGGGAACTGAATCCCTGCCTAACAAGATAAACAAACCGAAAATCCAAAGAGATTTACAAAGTTAAAAGCAAAAGGCAAGAATGCAAACTGTTGGAAACAATGTAGGAAAACAATGTAGGAAAATACCTTTAAGAACTTAAGGTAGGGAAGAATTCATTAGACAAAACACGCAAAGAAAGAACATAAAGGAAAAGATGATCAAATTTGATTATGCTTAAATTTAAAACTTCTGTTCATTGAAACATCATTAAAATGAAAAGGCAAATCACAAACTGAGAGAAGATATTTGCAACACACAATTGACAAACCATTAGTGTCCAGAGCGTATTTTTAAAAATCAATAAGAAAAATACAAAACCCTAATAGACAATTGGGCAAAAACCTTGGCCAGTCGCTTCAGAGAAGTAAAAATGGCCAAAAAGCACATGCAAGAAGCAAGAAGCTCAACTTCATTACTAGGGGAAATGCAAAATTCACCCAAGGCTGACACCATTTTACACCCACCGGATAGGCAAACAAGTCCGACAATATTAAGTGAGGTAAAAGACGCAAAGTAACGGGAGCACTTATATATAACCATTTGAAAAAGAAATTGGCACATCTCTAGTAAAGTTGAAGTCACACATACCCCATGACCCAGCAACTGCACTGCTAGGATATACACTGGATAAACTCTTGCAAATGTGCATCAGGAGATACACAGCTACGAGAATGTTCATAACGGTACTGTTTGTAATAGTAAACTAAAAAACAAAAACAAGGAAATGGAAGTAACTCAAAGATCCATCAATAGTAGAATAATAAATACATTCTTGAGTAGTCACATACTAGAATTTTCTACACAGCAAATAATAATGAACTAAAACTTCATAAAACATCATGAATGAGTCCAAAGAACACACTATTTATCTTAAAAACAAGTCACAGAAAAATGCCTATAGTATGATTTCTGGTATATAAAGATTAAACTGTACAAAACTAAAAAGATGATTGTATAGGGACGCAAACATATATGGTAAAAGTATAAAGAAAATTAAGAGAGTGACAAGCACAAAATTCAGGATAGAGACAACCTCAATGAGAGAAGGGAAGGAGTAATGATAAGGTTATTTTTCTTCAACTGAGAGAAGAATGTTCAGTATAATTCATTACATCCTACACAGAATTTATAAATATTCTTTTGTATACACTCAATGTTTAATACAATTTTTAAAGCACTAGGATTTCTCATCTTTCAATGAATGTGTTCAGCAGTATAAGATCAAACCCCAACTTAGCCGCTGAAACGATATTCCTGAGGGGCAGTTTGCCATCATCTATTGATGCAGTGTAATGATATCCTCTCTCTTTCATGTGAAGCAACGTCTATCAAAAACAGACCTGGAGAACAGCCAAATGCCAAGGCAGACTGTCAACCCAAGAAAAGCAGTACAATCTTGGCGCAAAACTAGAAACGCATTGAATTTGCTCTTCCCAGATAGTTAAAAGACCATGTGTCGTCGTTTCACTAATAAGGAAATAATAGGCAGCAAACAGTATGACCACACAAGCATTGAACTTTACTGACTAGAATCTTATAGTTTACAGTCAATTGTCCTGAATCTGCGACCAATACTTCCATAGGGTAGACAAACATAGGAGTTCTGATTCAGGAAAAGAAACTTATTGGAATTCAGATATAACTTACAATCAATGGTGAATTCTATAATCAAATGGCTATGTAGACGCAAAGTGTGTTTCAAGTTCCCCTTCTCTTTAGTATACGAAAGCTATCGGGGATCAAATCGGAGTTTTAAAAGGATTACACGTGTACAAGATTATTAGATATTTGTATACATATACCAATAAAATTCATGGTCAATCCAGAAATTTTGTATTTTTCTAGTGACGAAAATACAATACTTGGAGTTAAAAGGTGCAGATTTTGCTATCATTCTCAGTATTTCTAGGAATTATTTTCAGTGTTCAGATACACAGCTGTCTCAAAGTTATTCTGATTGTTATAGCTCATCCGTTATATATACGTTATACACAGATACCGACAACTCTAAAAAGGAATCAAGGGCTACCTAGAAATTACTCTGCTTTCTATAAATTATTGCTCTAAACTTTTACTGGATTTAAAGAGAAAAACATTTTTGATAAGTAAGGATTTGTAGAAAAGGATACTAACTCTTTGTGGTTATTAAAATACTTACAAAATCTACTAATGGCATAATGACCTGAAAGAAAAAAATGTACAGGTGATATTTCAAGCAACATTCATGAAAACTCCCCTACCCTTTAAAACTTTACCCTTCTACCCCAGAGATTTTAAGGGTGGGATTAAACAAGTAGACTGCTTAGAAAGGGTGCACCTTGGCAATCAGGGCAGCTTCTAGCATAAATTCCAATGTCAGGCTTTATGGTTACAAGAATAAGAAGGCCTCTGAAAAATCAGAAATTTAGAGAATTATCTAAACGTTGCTTATTCTCTGGTTCTTTCCAGGAAGCACTAAAAGCACAAACACACAGACACACACACATCGCTCTATTTGTCCACATCCTACACCCCCTTGAAAAACACTAGAGAAATGTAGGAGAAAACAATTCCACAAATTACAACTATTGTCAAGAAAGCCAGCAGAATAGGAGCAGTACCCTGCTGACCCCTGGGAACACACTATGTATGGCAGCTGGGAGAGGCAGACCACCTCCCACGAAAACGGGAGCAGAGAAACACCAAACAAGGTTTTACCTACTCGTTTTACAGAGACTTCAAAAATACAGAATTTATGTAATTGTACAAAGATGCTAATTGTTACTAAACCCATCTTCAATATTGGTACTGTGTGGGAGAAATGAAAAAAGGGAAAGGAAAATATTTAACAATGTGGTAATTTGTAGATTTGGCTCGGTATAACAATGAATGCAAGGAATGAAAAGATAACAACAAATTTGCACCTTAGAAACAACGTTTAATTTACCTGGCCTTTTAGCCTAATGAAATTTAGCCCATGTTATTTTTGTTCATACTATCTCATGACACAAAATAAGTAAACTTATTAAAGGAGAGACTCACTTTTTACATCACTTCTTTGCATAGCCTTTTGCGAACACCTGATTTTTTAAGAGACCACGTGGGTAGAAGGCAGACTTCATGGTAACGGATTTCAAGCACATTGTTTCCATTACTGTAACGGTTCAGCACCCAGCAATGGACTGTATGGTCAAGTAGTTGCTCCAACTTACTTGTTAAGAAATAACTGGAGCATAAGTACTTCTTCCGGCTACTGAAGTCCTATTGATGACCAGTTGAGTCATCAATAAATGTAAATATATCAATAAATGTAACAAAATATAACAAAATCCTCAATACATTCAGGGGATGATATTCTACAATGGGGATCCAAAATTATGATAGCCATTTGTTTCTCCTTGCAGGAATGCATATTTTCTGGAAAAAAATTAAATTCTCTCAAAAAACTATTTTTATATGAAATCTTCAGTGATGAATAGACATCTACCTCTTGACACACAAAGTAGTTTTCTGACTCCTCTGGGCAACATATCCTGTCCCAGAGAAGTTCTCCCCAAAGACAACGCAGAAACCAGAGGAGAGGGACCACCAGGCTCTGCCAACTCTCTTTTTCTTTCTCTAACTCTCTTTTCCTATTTAAGAATATACACTGTACAGGGGCTGGCCCCGTGGCCGAGTGGTTAAGTTCGCGTGCTCCGCTGCAGGCGGCCCAGTGTTTCGTTGGTTCGAATCCTGGACGCGGACATGGCACTGCTCATCAGACCACGCTGAGGCAGCGTCCCACATGCCACAACTAGAAGGACCCACAACGAAGAATATACAACTATGTACCGGGGGGCTTTGGGGAGAAAAAGGAAAAAATAAAATCTTTAAAAAAAAAAAAAAAAAAAAAAGAATATACACTGTACAAATTCCAATTTGGTTTCCACCCTATTTCATTAAAAATAAAAGTCAATATAGTTTATTGTTTTAGCCAGTGTAAAATGAAATGTATTTTAATTCCATAAATTTCTCTATAAGCCTAATTTACAATTAGTTTTGCTTATAACTTTCTAAAATCTAGAGTATGCCAAAATAACATTACGATGTGATTGGTATAAATGGAATTTTCATTCATTTTTTAAATCACTTTTTTCACTCAAGTGTCTTCTTTATGTTCTAGCTTCTTCTTCCAAGGTCTTAACTGGGAAGGCCCAACTGCAGTCTTCCCAAAGCAGAGACGACTGTGTGCCAGAACGCAACATAACCTTACTAATGCTCAGTCACTCGGAACTACTCCATCTGGGTTGCTGTCCATCCAAAGAACCAGCTGCTCTAAACAAATGCCTTACTCGTCTTGCCTGTTGTATCACTAGCTGAAATATGCTACTGCCATAATTACCATTCTCAACTTCTGAATAGAGCCAGCAACCAACCAACAATTTATTGAGTACACAGGCTCATGCTAATTGTTTGGTCATATAATTGAGCGTAGGGATTACTTTATTACTGCTGACTGGAAGCAGCTGTGCTCCCTGAAAACACAATGTGGGCAACGCATCAGCTTCACATGGAACAGGGATCTGCACTATTGAGGTAGATACCAAGAGCCAACAAACTTGGAAGGTGATGAATACCCTAGGAGGTCAACTACCAGCGAAACGTGCTGAAATCAGCAATGATTACTTACATCAGAAAGGCCGAGTTTACAAGTGCTTTTTATTGCCACTGCTCTGGGGGTCTAGGTGGCTGGGAGAAGTGGGACATTTATGATGATGTCCCTAGGGATTTGCTGGATATTCTTCTCGAGCTCCAAGACTAACCTCTATGACAATACTAGCACTGAGAAAAAAGGAAATGGAAACTAGGAGTAATGCAGGAAGGCAGCTCTATCTTTTACTAAGCCTGTGCCTGAAGAAAGGAGGACACTGACTAAACCGCCCTCCAGATCACCCATGTGAGCTCCCTGCTGGAATGTAACTGAGAGGAAGAACTTTGCTGAGTCTCTGCTGCCTAGATTAGCAGCATATAGTAGATGCTCAATAAATATTTGCTTACTAAATATGGAACAAATTTGAGCTTAAATCAACAGGTTTCTGCAGTCATCCTTCAGTGCTGGTTGTCCACTACATTATCTAAGACTCGCAATATTGGAACCTAATTATGATTTATATTTACTGAAATTTAAAATGCACATGACCTTTGAACCAGCAATTCCATTTCTAGAGATTTATCTAGAGATATGCTTGTATATGCACGCAAAGAGAAACATGCAAGAATCTTGACTGCAACTTTGATTATGGTACAGAAAGATTGAAAACAACTCTAATGCCCTTCAATAGATGCTGGGTTACATAAATTATGGCACGTCCATAAGATGGAATACCATGCAACTGCTAATAAGAATAGAAAGCTCTGTTTACATTCAAATGGAATGATATTCAAGATACACTTTTAATTAAAAAAGGAAGATGCAGAACAGGGTGTAAAGTGTGCTCCAATTATTGTTAAAATAAATGAAGGTATGTACACATAGATATGATTGTATATTCAGAGAGTATCTCTGGAAGAATATCCAGGAAATTGGTAACAAAGATTTTCTCTGGGGAACAGGGGACTGAAAGCATGAAAGGATTAGGTATGGAAGACTCATTTGTCACTGTATAACTTTTTGACTAGTACCATGCTTGCCATATGCATTCATCATCCCCCCAAAGAGTAAAATTTAAAACAAAAGAACATAATGGGATTTTCAGTACATAAATATGCATACTGGAACAAATAACTGATTGGCCAAATTCTTTCAGTACACACGTTAGTATTCTCTGGAAATAAATCCGCCAACTTTCAGGTCTTCTGAAAATGTGGTATCGGGCTCCCATAATAGCTGATTCCCTGCCATTCCATTTCTGCTTATATTTTTCCGAGAGTCAGTCCTTCAGTAATGATCTATTGACATGCATAGAGCAGATTGATCTTAGGCAAAATTGTGAAGAAGGCTTAGTTGATATTTTGCAACACTATCTCTGTCCTCTTCCGTTTTCTACCACCTCAGCCAGGGCTTGGGCCACACACATACCTTGACTTCTAAAGGAACTCCCACAGAATACCCTCCCAGATTCGGCCTCTATGGACCGTTGTCATCCTCCGCTACTGCAAGTTTTCTCTCCCGTTCGCTCTTCTTTGCTGTCTTCTCTAAGTCCTTTTGAAATTTTAAACATAGCAAATCTGAAAACCTCAAGGTATTAATGGGTATTAAAGAATATTCTATTTTACTTTTCATCGGTCAGCTGAGTCTGCTTCAAGGAAGGTCGCTTTTGCCAGGCACTAGGCCAGGCCAGTTGGGAGAGTTAGTTTGGAGTCAGGAAGAGCTCGCAGATCTCCGACCATGCACTGAACCTATCTAATGGACCAAGCAGGTGTTTTATGGCTCAGCAAATCTCTATCCAAAAGTGGCAGAAGCCATGGCTCAAGAAAAGGAAATAAGATACAAGCAGAGGGAAATTTGGTTTCGGCTGGTGCAGTCTTTTATCCCTTGATATCTGAGAGGAGTGAATCAGGCAAAATAAGTCTAAATGTTGGCCTACCCTATGCTTTCCCACAAGTCCTTCATGAGTGGATGGAGCTTGCTAATGCTGATGGAAGAGCAAGCTCTCTATTTTCATTTGGTTCACCAATGACACCTCCTAGGAGCCTAGTCTATTTGAGGAAAGGACATTCTCTTTGTTTATGATACATCAGGAAGCAGTAAAGAGACTTTTAAGAAGGCTTTCAAGTAGCTTCCTCAGAAAGAAAAAGAAATACACACAGAAAAAAAATCACAAGGATTTTCAAGTCATTTAAGAAAGAAAACATAACTCAAATCTTATGGTCTCTCAACCCTGACAGTTTCCTTAAGTAGAATATTATATTTAATTAAATATATGTTGACTTGAAGAGAAGTGTGTATTTAATCTTTCTAATTTCCATCATTTGGTACATTTCCACAGGACTAAAAATTCATTACCTTTGATATATCATACAGCATATTATGTCTATGCGCAAAGTATATCAAATATAAAAATATGTACAACTACATTAAGATAATGAATGGAACTGGTTTGTAGCATTTTCAATCAAGCTGGAAGAGAGAAAATTAAATATATTCAGATCTCTGCAACAATAAGAACATTTCTATATCTAAACATATTAAATTGAACACACTTTATGCAAGTAGAAGAAAAAAATTTTATTTGAAATATGTTTCGTTGGTTTTAATATTACAGATACCTTATATGATTTATAAGAGTTAATTGTGGAAAGCTAGTTTAATTCACAAAGCAAACTGAAAGATACTTATTTGCATTTCTTTAATGACAAAAACTCTTTAAAGGTAGAGTCCTTGTTACCTAACACAGTACCTTACACATGTGATATTTATAGTTAAGCCCCATTTCTTTCTTAAGGGACATGAACAAGCTATTTATTATGGACTGAATGTTTGTGTCCCTGCAAAATTCATATGTTTAAGTCCTAACCTCCAATGTGATGGTATTTGGAGATGGGGCCTTTGGGAAGTAACTAGGGTTAGATGACGTCACAAGGTTGGGGCCCTCCTGATAGGACTAGTGCCCAGATAAGAAGAGACACCAGAGAACTCTCTCTTTCTAGTTCGCTTTCTCCCAGTGTTCACAAAGAAGAGGTCACGTGAGCACACAGTGAGATGGCGGCCCCCTACAAGCCAAGAGAAGAGGACTCAGAATGAAACCTACCTTGCTGGCACCTTGATCTTAGCCCTCTCAGCCTCCAGACATGTGAGAAATAAATTTCTGTTGTCTAAGACACCTAGTCTATGGTATTTTGTCATGGCAGCCTGAGTAGACTAAGACACTATCAAAATAAAACATCATGTAATTCACGATAATTAAAGCTAAAAACAGAATAGAGCTCATTAAGGAGATCTAGAGAAACTAAAAATATTCTTAGGTACCTGAGATATGCTAGTTTCTACTGTTTGGGACTGAAATTTCCTGGGTTTTAGCAGCTAAGACATAACAGGAAACATGCTGGGTTACATAGTATTAATTGTTTGGAAAAAAAGCAAACATTCTGCCCATTTTCAAACTTTGTCTGGAAGGATCACAACCAAAACATAGAGCCTATGTGGCAAAGCTCCAAGAGCCCGTCCAAGGGTCATCAGTGAACGTATCAGTACCAAAGAAGGCCTAAGGTGGGCACGGCACTTGAAGAAGAGCCATTAAGGCAAACTTTGTGGCCACTGAGACACAGTCTTCATCCTCTCTCTTTGGAAAGGGTAACCCTAGGCCGAATTGAATAAGCATTGCCTTTCACCGCTAGAGAGGCTCAACAGTTTAATAATATCTTTTTACCAAGTTTGCTGATATGCCGAAAGTTGCACTATTTGTTCCTTCAGGTTGAGAGAAACTCTCTCCAATAATTCACCATTAAGACGCAGATTAGGGGCTGGCCCAGTAATGTAGTGGTTACGTTCGTGTGCTCTGCTTCGGTGGCCCAGGATTTGCCGGTTCGGATCCCAGGAGCAGACACACACACTGCTCATCAAGCCACACTGTGGTGGCATCCCACATACAAAATAGAGGAAGACTGGCACAGATGTTAGCTCGGCGACAATCTTCCTCAAGCAAAAAGAGGAGGATTGGCAAGAGCTGTTAGCTCAGGGCCAATCTTCCTCACCAAACAAACAAACAAACAAAAAAGACACAGATTAAACCTCTCATTTAGTAAAGGCTGACAACTCTTTCGAAAATGTTTCAGTATACACAGAAGCTTCTTTTATATAGTGACAATCTGAGGAAATAGATGGGAAAAATTTTGAAAGAAGGAAATTCAATTTAGTGCTGCAGTATATTTTTAGGTTTGTGAGCAGGACACTGATTTTAAGCAGGACATTGATTTTAATTTAAAATAACTGTTTTCCTAGTAGGTACTCATTGATCATATTTTTATGTTTCTTTTAGAATTCAGATCTTCATGTTCTGGACATCAGTCACCATTGCACTGACTTGTCAATGCATAAGAGATTGGGTCTATTATTTATATATATCGATCAGGACATACCCAGGGATTTTCTTTTTTGATCAAATGCCTGTTATCACCTTGCTTTCTTGCAATTTGCCTGTTTCTTTCAAAAAAAAAGGAAAAATGAATTTCAATATTTGAATGAGTATAATCCAGTGAATTGGTACTTTATTGAATCGTGAGAAAGACTACATACGAAAAGAACAAGACAGACACAAAATGTTTTTTTAATTACAATCAGTGTCCAACTCACAATCCTAAATAAATACTGCAATGCTCAATTAAACTTCCTGTTTTCAAAATACTTCCCAAATATTTCCTCAGATTAATTGTCACCGTGTAAAAGAAGTTGCCATGTGTACCGTGGTAACCATGGTATCCTTCATATTATCTGCATAATGCATGTGTAATTCATTCCTGTGCAAAACATAATTAGAATGTAGCATAATTCAGTTTCTCCTGAAGCACTGTTATTATATGAAATGCATGCAGTCAAATCATAGGTGCTGCCACAAAGGGGAAAAGAAGGAAGGAAAAATGGAGAAGAGAATGAGGTTAGTATTATTTGTAGATGGCATGACCATCAAATCAGTCACAAATAGTTTGAAACCACCTCCCTGACTTGCACAATCTGAGCCATCCTAATTTGTCGTCCTACTTTATGACCAAAAGGTGGCACTGTTCCATTTATTAAGAGGTTGGCGTATAGTCCGTGGCGCTATAGTCAATCTGTAATGTTCTCCAGTGGAACTAGCAAGGCGTGCATCATTAACCATTCTGCTTCACAGGCCCTGATATCAAGAGGATCATGCCAGCAGCTCCTCTGACATAACTCATTAAGAAACTGTTGTAAATAAGAATCTTGTAGAAAAGCATAATGGCAGGGTAAGTCAGCTCCCCAACCTTGGAAGGAAACTAAATCCTGGTGGCTGACCTGCTGTTGGGCAGAAATAAATTACTATTTGCATCACAAAAGATGGAGGCATTCCACTAAGCAAGGAGACAGCTACAGCTATGACACTGTGGCATTTGATTCACTTTCTCTCCAAGTCCCGTCCAAGCAAGGTGATTTATTCTCGTGGGCCATGACTGAAATGTTTACCTATTCACCTGGTCAGGCAGTCACAGCGCATCTTCAACAGCTATGGGAAATGTTTTTAACTGACCTTAGAGGTTCCTGATTAAGAGCAAGACAGGTGTCTAACTTTCTGAAACAAATTAGCCAAAGTGAAAAAAAGCAACAACCAAAAACTGGCTGGAGGCTTTACCCAATGTCTCATCAGCATGCAACAACGGTTCCTTCTGGCTTAAATCAAACAGGAGAAAGAAGATCCTGAGACAAATGAAGAAGAGACCAGCGAAAATTTCCCACTATCTACAACGTGCAGCAACAGGGGATACAGACAGAGATGGGCTGTTTAAATGCTGCCGCTTTTTGGTAGAAATATGATGGCTATGAACAAAGAAGATGCAGCTCCCAAAACATAATGCCCTATGAAGTACAAACAATATACTAAATGTAATAGCATTACATTTTAACAGCTTGTATTTATCACCTTTTCTCCATAGCATAGATCCATTTCGCATTTTAAACCTGGCTGTAACAAAGGATGGCAAGAGAGTTGTTTAAATCATCAAGATCTACTTAATCTGTATTTCCCTGTTGGTAATTATATTCTGAGGTCAAAACACAATGGAATATATACTTGAGTAATTTTAGGCAAGAATGAAAAAAAAAAATCAACGTCTGGATTATTTGTATAATTCAATTCTTCAATTCTTCACTTTTCACTTGGGCAGTGGAAACATGACCTTTGAATGCAATGGCACAGCCCAGCTGAGATGGCGCAAGTTATCAGGAAAGAAAGAGAGACCGGTCAAATTCAAATGATGGAGTTGTCCAAATTACCGAACCCTCCAGCGGAGCACCTGCCTACCCTCCAGCCTGCCACAGCACACACTCTACTGGATGGCCGTTGCTGACCACTGAATACACGCAGTAGCCAGGGCAGTGCTTCAGCGAACGAAAGGAGGATGTTTTCTGAAATCACCTGTCAGGGAGATGGCAATTACACTCATCAGGGAACAGGTAAAAATCTATTATGAAAATGAGATTTCAGAATTAGTTGTTGTGTGATATTTTGTTACAGATCCACAGGAGCTGATGGCTCGCCTTTTTCTCTGCTTAAATTAACAAGTGAAAAGCAGCATTTGACACTGATGGAGGAAAACAAAGAGAACACAATATGTGTGGAGGGTCCTAGTAAGAGGTGGAAAGGAAGGTTTCACGTAGGTGCCTATAAGCTACCCCATCCTCATGTCTTACTCCTTTCCCTTTAAACTTGCAGGTCTGTTGTTTATATGCTGTTTTGTACATATTTTGTGCTGGCAGGAGGTGTGGAAGTTGGGTTTTTATATCTTCCCAGTGGTCAAGGAGTAGGTATTGGAACTGTTTGAGAGGACAAAGGATGAGTCAGTAATGGCAGCCAGACAGTGAGTCAAGCGAACCGGACCCACAGCAACAGCTTAGCTCTCCTCCTCTACCTTCCTGCTCCCACCAGGCAGCAAATAATGCAAACTACATGTGTGTGCACTTTTCATATATTGATGGCCAGTCATGTGAACAGAAATTTGCCTGAAAATAATTCCCACCTAAAAAGAATTCAGTCGATGCCACTTTGCAGTCAATTAACTATAGCTTTTACGGAATTGCATATACACTTACAACAGCAAGATCAACATATAAGAGACTTTATTAGAACCTGTTTCAGGTGCCAGGTAAAGCTCTCAATAGCCTCACTTTGCTCCTGTCATTCTCCAGACTAGAACGTTCTGTGTTTCACGCTTTCCCACCATTCTTTGATGCTTGTCTAGGTCTGTCTTTGTGCAAGTTCTAATTTAATCCCCAGCTTCTATTGATATTTTATATGCCTCATTAATCCCCACAAATATCACATATATCTCTGTATTGCCAGTAAGTGGTAATATTGCTTTATACACAGTAGCATTTTAATAAGTTTTTGGTTGCTATTACTATTAACACACTTGATTTTTGCTCTCCAGTATTCTAACTAATATCTAAGATAAATATAGTGACATAATCAGCCTCCCTAAAAAGAAAACGAACGTGCCTCAAAAACGCATAACCTACTAACTAGTTAATAAGTTGTTAACTATTAACATGAAGAACATGACATACAGGCCAAAGGATATGTGCATATCAAAGGTGGTGACTAAAAACAGTTCTAGAAATTGCATGCTTCTGCCGGATAAACCCAAGGTGAAGTGTACGATTCAGGCAGTTCCTACAGGATACACAGCTAAGAGCACAGCTGTACAATCTGGAAATCTCACGGGAAATTGTTCTTGTGAGATTGAGCTATTAAACTCACATTATCAAACCTAAGTGGTCTGGATAAGCATAATATCACCTTTCAGCTAAATCCAAGTATATGCAGATTTTTTCCATCACAAATTTAAATGGCACACAAAAGTGACTGGTGATACAAAATGTGTTGTAACAATTTACTAGTCGAAATTACCATGCAAATCCTTTTAAGACAAAGTTAAATAAAGGGGAAAATCCACACAACCTCTTACTGTGGAGCGCCTGCAATTACCCAATGTGGGTGGTCTTTCAGTGGGAATGGCAGCGGTGATTACAAAGCCATAGCATTTCTGCTGCAGTGTGAGAGCTTGAAGGTACATTTAACATAACACTACTACTCGAGTCACAAGATAAAAAGGCAACTGTCCCAATACTTTGCATTTATAGACAATTAAGTCAGATCCATTTTCAGGCAATTTAATAATTTTCATTTCAAATAATTTCTTGAGTACCCTAAAAATAGCATCACCATGTTGTTTTACCTTTCATTTTCCAGCAGAAATGCTTTGCCTCTCCTATAATGTCTAATCCATTTATGTTTCCACTCACCAGAAACAGAATTTCAGAATTGCAGTCATAACAATAGTGAATAATTGCAGGTAATCTGGACACTAGATACTCTTATTTCTACTGTGAGTTAGAACTTATTTGTTGCATTGGCTACAGCATGGTATTAAAAAGATCCACATTATGGGGCAAATTGCCATGTAGGCCAGTTGGTTTCATTTCATGTTCTGATCGTAGAAGGCACCCTTAATTAGCTGGCTGTCTTACAATTGTGTGCCACAGGTAATAAGACACAAGAAAAGGAAATTATTCTGACATAGCCCCATCCTACTTCTGACTAAACACCTCCAAGCTCGGTATCTATAGACGGTGCATCACTACTAGCTCTGAAGATTAAAGACACATTTCTTATTAAAACACTGGATTTCCATGATATATACCTTTGTATCCATGCATAAAGCACACATTGCTTCCATATTTACTTTGTCAGTCCTAGCTTTTCTTATTGACTTCCATCATAATGATATAAACTTAGTTTTTGAATTACGAAGGGCTTTTTTAACACAAAATGTGATTAAAAGTAGAGTTTACAGGGTAATACTCTGAATCAGTGATACTAGCAACACACAACTACAAAATCCAAAGAAAACAAATGTGAAGAGAAATCTGTTGTGGTAGAAAAACACAGAGACTCTAAGTCTTTGGATGGTTGAGAAACAACTACGCTAAGTTTGCTTACTGTTCTAAGCCGGGTTTCTTTGGCTCTGGAAAAGAAAAGGAGGTACGCTACTCAGTCCTCACCTCGATGGAGGGAGAAACATCTAAGTCCTGAAGACAGCATAAAAGATCTCTAATACACTAACTGCAATAGTATACAGACCTGACTCTGAGCTATGTGTAGACAGTAGATGAGATGGGTGATAGATGGTATCAACCTTCCTACAATTTATAATTAACAAATTTTGTTGAGGTTATTCTACAGCTGTGAAATACCTTGACTACTCTATCCTCATGATGGAAGAAAATTATGGACAATTTGCTTCCATGAACACCCTGATCATATGGCCCCTGGATGTGCATCAGAAAACAATAAACAAATTGCAACCCCTCAGCCCTTAGCACTCGCCTCCACCACCAACGGACTGCCTTTCAGCACAGATTGCAGTCAAACAGTATGAGCTAGCAGATGCAGAGCCACATTTTGATATTTATAGCATAGAAAGCATTAATTCCATAATAAATTTGGAAGTTTCACTTTACAGATGTTGACAGTCTGTAGATCTTTGTTTGTTTCTCTACTCTGTGTGATGATCATGGGGGAGGGCAGAAATAGTTCCTCTCTTCAAGTGACTGTGTTGGGAGCTCATTCTCATTAACAATGCCGCTGATTTTGATGACATGCATTATATGCATATAATTAAAAAGAATCTTTCCCCAGTTCTTAGTACTATAAAAAGCTTGATTCGTCAATTCGCTCTTTTCATTATGTCAACTAATAAGACATCAGTTGAAAGAACAGGAAAAGCCAGTAAAAGGCATGAATATTAATATGGAAAAACCTCTCTGAATGGGAGATGCCTTAAGGACCAAAAATGAAGAGGAGATATGCCAAAATGTTTTAACGGCTCAGAGTAGTAACAAAAGCATCACCAAATGCAGTTAGATTTACCCTGGCTCTGATGTATGTGAAGCAATACATAAAACAAAGTCTTCCTATGGCTTCAAGAAAGGAGACATTGCAGTATAGATGGCTGTGTTCCTTACCTTACTATAGGGATTTTCAAAGACCTACTCTGGTTTTTTGTTTGTTTTTTTTTTAAGATTGGCTCCTGAGTTAACATCTGTTGCTAATTTTTTTTTCTTCTTCTTCTCCCCAAAGCCCTCCAGGACATAGTCATATATTCTAATTGTAGGTCCTGGTTGTGCTATGTGGGACACCACCTCAGCATGGCTTGATGAGCAGTGCTGGGTCCGCGCCCAGGATCCGAACCAGGGAAAGCCTGGGCCGCCGAAGCAGAGAGCACGAACTTAACCACTCGGCCATGGGGCCAGCCCCCCTACTCTGGTTTTTAAGTTCGTGATCACTTGTAACCCATCTTGCTGTTTTTCAAATCTATATAAGTTTTATTTCTAATAGTAAATAACAAAAGGCATTGCTTAACCACACAGATGTTTGCATATTTGAAGCGCACACCATTGCTGATGATTTTGCCTATGAGCTTACCCCACCCACACCAATGACATAATGGGCATGGCTCTTAGAGTGATGGTCTGGTCTTATTTACATTATAAACTATACGCTAAAAATAAGTGTGAATTATATATTTTGTAAATTATCCAGTGTGATAGAGTGAATTATACAAATAATAATAACACACATTACTTCAGAGTAAGACTACCTTTAATGATTTTTCCCATGGAAATTTCATTCTAGAAACAGTGAGCGTTTCTCAGTGAAGCAGAAGTAGTATAGAGCAGTCTCTGAAGGCCAAAAATATCTACTCCACCATTAGATATACTGTCTCTGAGTCGTAGGATGCTACCACGGAAGGAGAAAGGGGTCCTGAATGAGGAGAGAGCAGTCGACTAAAGATTAACTTTATCCACTTTATAATTTTGCTGTATTTCAATTCTGCTTCATGCAGCACAAATATCAGAATGATGTCAATTCAGTTCATAAAATGGAGTGAATTTAAACTCAGTGACCTTGAGAGTCAAATTGCTCTCCCAGGTGACATCAAACAGTGGGCAATGCCTCCTTTGTGGGGGCAATGGAGAAAAGCCCAGTTCACTGGGTGGTAGAGCGAATCGTTAAGCAGTGCGAGAATTTCATGAATTGCTGCTGTTCTATGAATCAATTCAGAACAGTTTTATTATTTACTGGGTAAAATATATTTTTACACTGCAAAGATCAAAATGCAATCAGCAAAACAGTTACCACAATCCATATCAAAGAATGAGGCAAACTCATTTGGATTCCTCCCAATGCTATAGAATGGCATGCCCGGAAATGAACAAACCCACCTTCCTATCGCCTTGAAAATCTCTGGAGCATTTATGTGATTTGGAGTTATTTTATTTTGTCCCCATTTATATTAAATACAGAAGCTAGCTTCCTAGAATGTTTATTTTCCTAACATAGGAAAATACATTGCATCCAAGCTTTGTGATCCCAAATGCATTTCTAGTTTGCTAAATAACTCAGGTCCTATTTCTAATTATAACACATCAAGTCCACAACTTGGCAATAATATTTTTTCCTATTACTATCCTTTGCAAATGAATTGAAAACTAATTACTTTCCCCCTTGTTTTGCAGCATGTTTTGTGTGCATGTGTGTACTAAAAGCTTGAGCAAATTGCTCTTACTGTGTTAAAAGGCAGAGATATATTTGATGCATTAATCTTCTTCAAGGTAGCATAGGGCAAGGTTGTATCGAGGTACACAAATCAAACACAGCACCTTGGCTGAACCCCTGTTGGTGATTATATTTTTCTTTTTCTGAGTACAGTTGTACAATCTTCTAACAGTAGTTTAATTATCCTACTGCTACTTTAGATCTGTATTTATCACACAGTCATCAATACCCTGGATTCAGAATCCTGAATGTAACTTGCCAGATAAAAATTGTTTCCTTACTTAGATTATACTAAAGGTTACTATTGATTCAGGATGTCTTGTAGAGTCAGTCTAATCACCATGACATTAGACGTGCAACTTGAGAATGCCTGTAGCGTAATCGTCTGAAATATTCACTTTAAAAATGAGGCATGGCTCAAGAGCTTCAAAAAAAGTCTTGCTAGATTTCTTGATTATACATGAAAGGAAGCACCTTCTGGTATAATACCATCAGAGCTAACAGATCACAACAAGTATCTACTGTGTACCTGCATTTTCTGGGCTTTTCAACATTAAAATGGATTAGCGAAAGTGATTTTTCCCTAAAGGTCTTAAAATTTAAAGCTTGTACACGTTTGAGACAATTTGGTACATCCTTCCTGAAGGCAACTGCATGCACTCAATAACCTCCAACATCATTCCCGGATTCCGTTTTTGCTTCAAATCTCATTAATCAGCCACATGAGAAAGTATTTCTGGCCCACTTTGAAGGTTACTATCCTTGGGTTAAGGAGAAGCAAGGAGTAAGACACACTTTGGAATATCATCTATATCTTTATCTTTTAATGATGTGAATTTTAAATTACTTATTCAACATATTCAGAGGAAAAAAATTCATTATTTCCCCATCTAGTTATAAACAGCCTAAGATTATCCAAATCTGCTGGACATTACTTCATTTTGTCCTCAGTCATATTAAGTGGCATGGTCTAGCAGCCAATCCACAATCCAAAATGAGATGATCCTCAAAAGAGTGACTTTGAAGTAGCAAGAGCTTTAGAAAAGCTAAAGCTAAAATTATGAAGAAAGTTACTTTTGCCACCGTCCTTATCAAAGGAACAGGGGGAGCTTTCTCACAAACGTGGATGGTGAACAGAAGGGAAAACTGAATAGTTACCATGTTGTTAAAAAGCACATCCTTATAATGGATTATGGTGGGTCCCTAGTACCAAAAACAGCAACAAAAGGAAAAGAGAACAAACCTGTTTGAAAATGGGATGTGTCTTCTTCTGTGATAATTATCTGTTTCATAAAAGCAAGATGGACTGTTTCAAAATAGCCATTGTCCATGAGGCTGTAGTAAGCCAGCATTTCTCCAATTGGGAGGCAGTAAACAGACCTGAAGCGCCCTAAGATTTTTGCAATCTCGCAAAAGTATGAACATGGTCAGAAACAGGTTATGTTGGGTTGGCAAGTGAGAGACAAAATATCTTGCTAGCTAACGGTGACAAGTGTGGTAGTGCTTCTTCCCAGGAAGAAAAATGTTAAAGATAATAAACCTAATCTCTATGAAGAATATCAACTTAACGATTTAGAGACAAAATAAGGATGATTTCTCTATGTCATGGACAATTGCTAAGAAATTAATCAATTTCAAGAAACTTGAAACTAAGAATTATATGTCCCTGTAAGATACTGTGATGGTTACTTTTATGTGTCAACTTGGCTAGGCTATGGTACCCAGTTATTTAATCAAACACTCATCTAGGTGTTGCTGTGAAGGTCCTTTAGATGTGGCTAAGATCTACAATCAGTTGATTTTAAGTAAAGCAGATTACCCTTGATGATGTGGGTGGGCTTCATCCAATCAGCTGAAAGGCCTTAAGAGCAAAAAGTGAGATTTCCCAGCAAGGAATTTGCCTCAAGACTGCAGCATCAACCCTTGCCTGAGTTGCCAGCCTGCTGGCTGCCCTACAGATTTCACACTTGCCAGCCCCCACAATGACATAAGCCAATTCCTTCCATTTTTCTGTCTCTGTACACACGCACACACACACACACATAAATATATATATATATATGTACATATATCCTATTGGTTCAATTTCTGTCTCTGGAGAACCCTGACTGACACAGCTATGTGCACATACACATAGACCCTCCCCCCAAACACACAGTCTTGAACCATTTTCACAAATGGAAATGACAGAGATTCTTATTTTTGAATTATCTGCTAAGTGAAATGACACATTATCCATACCTAAAAATTATATCTTGCATTTCATAACACGGGTCAGTACATCGACATCAAAACTCAGGTGACTCACATCTAAACATGACACTGATTTAAAGCAAAGTGGAATTTTTGTTCTAAAGTAACGGTTTCATAGTTATTTACATAAAGCCAAACAAATAGACCTACCGAAGGAACAAACTATTTTGTGGGTGACCTAATCAGTATCCTCATACTATTGGATCCTCAAAGGAACTGAGGGATGAGTTGCTTCACATCTCCTCAGGTTCTTCTTCTTTTTTTTTTTTTTGGTGGTGAGGAAGATTGGCCCTGAGATAACATCTGTACTGTAGGAAATCTTTTTCTTCTTGCTTAAGTCAGAGTGGCCCTGAGTCAACATCTGTGCCAATCCTCCACTATTTTGTATGTGGAACGCTGCCACAGCATGGCCTGGTGAGCACTGTGTCGGTCCTTGCCTGGGATCCAACCTGTGAACCCCGGGCCCCCGAAGTGGAGTGTGTGAACTTACCCTCTACACCACCAGGCCGGCCCCTCCTCAGGTTCTTTAGAAACAATACTCTGAAAAGAAATAAATTACAAAGACAACTACTCTGAGCCACCATCAATAAAAAGCAAAACAAAGTCATCCAACTTCCTGTAAAAACTGACTGTTCTTCCAACCATGGACATATTAATCGAATCTATGTGGTGGAGAAAGAAAAACTACTACATCAACAGAATTCTCTTTATGGGCTCTTGTTAAAAATGGTCATTTAAGGGGCTGGCCCCGTGGCCGAGCGGTTAAGTTCGCACACTCCGCTGCAGGCGGCCCAGTGTTTCGTTGGTTCGAATCCTGGGCGCAGACATGGCACTGCTCATTGACCCATGCTGAGGCAGCGTCCCACATGCCACAACTAGAAGGACCCACAATGAAGAATATACAACTATGTACTGGGGGGCTTTGGGGAGAAAAAGGAAAAAAATTAAATCTTAAAAAAAAAAAAATGGTCATTTAATTAAGAAGATTAGCATCAAAAAGATACTGGAGACAAACAGTGTGATCAATCATGTCCTTAAGAGATGCATTATAAACCCAATTTGCCTATTTCCCCCTCTTTAAACATTTGACTGGCATTTTAAGACAGTTTTATCACCGAAATGCTTACTTCCATTTAACCTCTTCAAAATATGCACATGCTTTCTCAAACTTAGATTTGAAATGTTTACCGACCATTGCCCTTTGTCTTCTCTTACGTTAGGAACACAAGTACCCAAATGATGCTTGAAATGATGCAGCATCTCTTCTTGTAGAGATAACTCTCAAGAACTGAAGTCAGCTCTTTGGGAAAGAATGCAACCTTTTCCATGGAAGAAATAAACAAACCTAAAGCAACTAGGAGAATAAAAGAAAAATAGAAATGGTTTCCTTTTATCCTAGATCATCTTCTCCTAAGATTCAGCAAAAGCCACGCTCCTTGTGAAGGAATGAATATTCAATAGGATATTCTGCTGCTACAATGTTCTAAGTGGGATTGACCTGAAAACATAAAAACAAAACCAAACCAGGCAACCACTATTATCATAGCATCACCTTAAAACGTGTCATTCAAATTCTACTATAAAGTACTTCCTTCCTTAAGTATTTTTCAAGGCAAAATATGTCCCTTCTTTTTCCTCTGGGAAATCGTTTAATCAGTACTATTTTATGGGGTTTTTTTTTTTCTTTTCATGAAGGAAAGGAAGCCTATAATAAAAATCCTTGCAAATCCACAGAGAAAATGGAACAAGGGCAAAGTTATAAGCAAACAGACACAATGGCAGTATTACAAAAATTATTTAAGAAACATGCTTAGTCATAGTCATATGACCAAGGACCTTTCTTTTTATTCTTATCCTCTAAAGAACCTAAGGAAAAAGCTCATATTTTTTTAAAATTCATAATCAGTAAAATACTGATTATCCAGAAAACCTTTATTAGGTTTTAAACTCTTGTTATTACTAAATATGTATTTCAAATTAATATACTAAACAAGACAATGTTTAGAAGATACTAAATATAATTTTACTGTTCCTGAAAATTAAGGGTCCCCCTAATGAATTCCAGGTGTATTTAACAGAATAGGAGTCTTTGCTCACACCAGACTACTATGCTCTGTGAGTTCTTTCTGTTTCCTGGATGTAAGAAAATTCACTACGACTTCACTCTGGCATCAGAGAGCCTGCCTATGATAGCATCATTTTCCTTTCCTCCTTTGCAGCTTCTCTTTTGCTAATGGTTTTAGAAACCAGATAATGAAGCCATTTTCTAATTTATGAAGAAGGCAAAAGACTCTAACCAAGGGTCTGAAGAAACTGTATATTTATAAAATGCATCAGTATTAGAGCATGTGTAATCTGTTGCAAACCCTAGGCAGCCATAATTTTTCTCTAATGGGTCCTGCTCACCTGTTTTGCCCACTCTGAACATGTTCATCTTGATTGAAAACATCAGTCAGAGTCTATATCTAGATACTCTTGGTTGCAAGTGACAAAAAACCCAACTCAAATGCAATTTTAAAAAAAGGAAAGGAAAGAAATCTATTGCTTTTAATTACTGAAAACTTGGAGGTGGGCTGGCTTTAGGCAAAACTTGATTGATCAGCTAAAACGATATCACCTATAACGCATTTCTCTTCATCTTTTTGCTCTACATTCCAGAGTGTTTTTATACTTGGATTCTATACTGAAACTCCTGTATCTGTCAAATCCAGACTCTCGCCTTACAGCTTCAAAATGGCTGCAGCAACTGCAAGCCTCATATCCTTGTCCCAGGCTATCAAAGGGAGGAACAAAGTCCTCTGTGGTAGAATTGCACTACTTTCAATTGACCTGAATCACCCTCCCTTGAACCAAACACTATTGCCTGGGGGACTGCATAAGCAGACTGGCTTAGTTAATCAGAGCTCTGAATGAGAGTACATAAATCACTTGGCTTATAATGGACGGAGGTATTATTTATGTGACAAATAGTGAAACAACAAATTTCCATGAAGAAGTTCAGAAACTTATTTATTACAATATCTATAGAGGCTCTGAAGATAGACTATTAAACAAGAAATACACACATTACTCTAAAAAGTGAACCTGTACTTGAATATGTTAACAAACACGAAAGTTTATACTCAGTGTAAAGATTCAGAAATGCTAAGACTTGACCCTATATTAAACAAAGATCATTTCTAAAAAGATCATTTCACAAAGAAGAAAATTTCAAGTCACATTATTTGATCAAAAAATCAATAAAACGAGAATACTTAAAAAAAACAGATCAAACCTCAATATTGGAAAACTCATCTCTTATAAAAACACAAAGATAAAATCTGTGAGATCCAGTGAAAACTATATACAGAGGCAAATACATAGCCTTTATGTTTGTTATTAGTGGGAGAAAAACAATTGATGAAATAAGCACTTAATTCAATAAGTCATTAAAAAATGAGACTAAAGGAATCAGATTTTGCTTCCAACCAACATGGAGTAACAAGGACTGGATTTACTCTCCCAATTGAAGCAACTGTAAAAACAATATATAAAACATATGAAACAATGGTTGTCAAAACACTGTATCTCAGACAATGAAATACAATGATCCCTGAGAGATAGGAATAAAACTCGTTGAGGTCTATGATTTCCCAAGCTTACTGTGTTCAGAGAGTTCCAGACTTCACCACGGGGGAGGGAGAACACAGCTGGAGCCTGGCAAACTTCATAAATTGACAAAACAGAGCTGAGAGTCCGGGGAGACCCAGGCAGCTTGAGTTTGCAGAACATTCAGTTCTCAACATATAGACTCAGGTATATTTCCTGCTAAGTGGAGGCCTGTGTATTTCACACATTCTTGTAATATCTTGATGTGCAATCGTTTAAAACGTAGACCTTTAGTACACTATTCCCTTAGTATGTTCCTAGCCATAGCTACTGCCTATACCCGTTCTGATGTGGAATTTCTGAATGTTTGTTCTCCTTCAATGTTCTTTACCAAATTCCTGCTACAGACATTTTCCATGCCAGGAATCGCATCATTTTTCAGGCAGTAACGTACCCCTTCAAGTCAGAGTGCTCTTTGAGTCTTATATCTTTATGTGTCTCTCTGTTCAATCCTGCATTTTTTCTGACCCCACTAAATCAATACAAGAATTTCTAGAGAAGCCATTTTCTTTTAATTTGTAAAGCATTTTGTTAGCTTGGAAAGAGCTGAAAGGGTGCCCACAATGAGCCACACCAACCTCTACGGCTGCAAAGAACCTAGTATGTTGTCTAACCATTTCACACCCACTTTGAAACTGGGGATACTTCTTTGTGGCATTGTTTTTGATGGATTATTGTACTTTACTGGTCACTTCATGATTATTAACTAAGCTTCACACACATTTGTGGCTCAAGAGTTAAAAGTTTGTTTTCTGGCATTAATTGACGTATTCATCAATAAATATTTATATAATCTGCTATTTACCCAGGCACAGTTTTAGACTCTGAAGATAAAAGAATGAGCAACGCAAAGCCCCTATTCTGATGGCTCATGCATTCTAATAAAGGGAGCAGTTTGGAGAGACAGACAAATAAGTAAATAAAAATATATACTGTCAGTTGGTGATATATTCTGTTAAAAATAAAGTGGGGCGATAGTAAGACAATGAAAGTAGTTATCGTTTTATGAAGGTCGGTCAGGAGAGAATTCTTTATAAGGTAATATTTGAGCATCGACTTGAAAGGAACATTAATTTCATTAAATACTGAAGCTGTGACCCAAATAGCACTGGTTCCTTCTAACTATCTGGTCCACATCAATGCAAAAAGGAGATGATTTTGGATTAGGTCTATCGCACTTTGACTTGTTCTTAACAATTTTTCTAATAGTAGGGCTCTTTGAGGGATATGATGAAACTATGGATCTTCTCCAGGCACTGTAGATGCATGAAATTCACAATTCAAGGGGAACCATGAACATGTTCCTTAATGCTTAAGAACTTCTTTACAATTTGTGGTTAAAGCCCTCATGGGCTTATATATTCAATGATATTGAATAAATACCGAGCACTTAGGTTTAGCCAGAGAAGCTGTTACACATTTGGGGCAAATAAAGATATTTAGGAACCTACTCCCTCGGGTGGTGTATACTAGAAGTTTAAAACTATCATCCATACCATTCCAGCAAAAGAGTACGAGAGTGAGAAGAATGAGGGATTCTGAATTATCTGCTAGCGTGCCACTTCACTATGGCTTTGAAGGCCTGGGCTTTGGTTATTGACCTAGAAGATCATAAACCATGACATTTTTATTATAGGATGGCCACTTTTCTCCACAATTATAGAAAATGCTCTTATAAATAGTAAAGCAATGCAAACTAAGCATCCAGAAATATTTTCAAAAATCTCAGGACTTTAACTGGTTTAAATTCAGAACCAGCAAACTCTTTTCATGTAATGACTTGTCACAAAATGCTAACGCAAAATGGAAGGGAAAAATCCAATTGTAGCCTTAAATTTGTACTAAATGTGAAGGCAGAAATCATAATACAGGTAATCTATTCCTCACAGCTGCACCGACATTTTGCTCTATTTTGGTTTTCTACCGATCGCCTAGGTTTGTTGTGATGATCATGAGGAAATGCATGAGACACTATTTTGTAAACTGTAAAGTGTCTTGAGAAGAAGCCTTATTATTATGACTTATACTCAAAAGGAAACTAATATTCCTGCAATTCGGGGGCTAATTATATTAAAAATACTAATCAGAGATTCTTAATCATGAGGATTGATCTTCTGGCATTTGTTTTATGGAATTACCTCTTGAGATTCCTGCCATTAATCAGCTCCCACTGAGCGTTCCAGATCACTGAGAACGAGGCTTACTCTCAGCACTCTTTCCCGATATGAACAACTGTATGGCTAATGCCAATTATTTCTTTTGCGTGTATGAACAATCGATATGCATAAGGTACTTTCATAGCAACAACAACACTAATGGCGAACACTCATATAGCATTTACAATATGTCAGATACTATTCCAAGTACTTCCCCTATCTTAATTCACTTAATGCCTTGTAGCAACAAATGGAGGTACAATCAATCTCTGGAGAGCTGAGGGTGGTCTGTCGGAATTTATTACAACTTCCGCGGCTTAACAATTTGGTTAAAAGAAATGTCATTTAAATAGAGGCATTTTGTGGATTAATTAATGCTTTGTTCTGAAAACAGAAGAATCGCCTTGCCTTCTAGCCTATTTGTAGGACTATATCTTCTCATCCCAGAAGTAGGCTATAGGAATATATGACAGTAGAGCCAAGACTTTTCACAAAAAGCAACATTTGATCTGCTCACGTACTCCAAATCCAAGAGTCTGATACAATGAAGTATCAAAGAGATGATGTTTTCCTAGAAAACTCTGAAGAATTATAGCAAAGAAAAAAGTTAATCAAGCTTTTTTTTGTTTAATTTATTTTTTAAAACAGAAATGCTCTCCCCTACAGGCTGGCCAGAGTGAGATAGCTACAACATAGACAAAGTCAGTGGATGGAGCAGACTCAGAGACTGCATTCAGCAGCGTGCATCTCATGGAAGAAATCACTCGCAATGCACATGGCCTGGAATTTACACGCACTTGGGGCTACTCACAATGAAGATGAATGGAAAGTTGAAAGGAGAAGAAGGTTTTTAATTATCATCAGAAATTCTTTTTTAGTTGAATTAGAGTTACCAAAAGTTAGGAAGCACAAAACTGTGTTTCTCCAATTTCTTGATGGGTGCGCTCCAACTAGGAGATGCTTACTAAAGTTCTAGGCAAACCATTCTCTTCATTCTAAATGAGTCTACGGCACACAACTGAGGTACCATGAGTAACCTTAGTCACCTACATTTTCTAAATACTTTTTTATGGCCAATTGAAATTTTTAATGAGACTTTTATTTTAGAATAGTTTTAGATTTATGGAAAAATTATGAAGATAGGGAGTTACCACATTCCCTGGAACCAATTTCCTCCATTATTAATATCTTAGTATAGTGCATTTGTTACAATTAATGAATCAATATTGATATATTATAATTAACTAAAGTCCACACTTTATTCATTTTTCCTTAGTTTTTTTTACCTAATGTCTTCTTCTGTTCCAGGATCCCCTCCAGGATTCCACACTACATTTGGTTGTCATGTGTCCCTCGGGACCTTGTCTACGGCAGATTCTCAGACGTTCCTTATTTTGGATGAACTTGAGAGTTTTCTGGAGCACTGTTCAGATATTTTGTAGAATATCCCTGAATTGGGATCTGTCTGATGTTTTCCTCATTATTACATTAGGGTTATGGGTTTGGGGGAGGAAGATCACAGAGGTAAAGTGCCATTCTCACTACATCATAGCAAGTGTACATACTATCAGCATGACTTATCACTGATGATGTAAACTTGATCACCTGGTGAGGGAGTGCTCATCAAGACCATCCACTAAAGAGATGCCCCTTTCGTTCCCCCTTTCCATACTGACATCAGGAAATCACCAGGCAAAGCCCACTCTTAAGGAGCGGGCAGTTATGTTCTACTTCCTTGGGGGTGGAACATCTACATAAATTATTTGAAATAATTTTTCATTGATTTGTCTCTTCTCCCCATTTATTTATTCACTCATTTATCTTAGTATAGACTCATGCATACTCATTTTTTACTTTGGGTTATAGCCCAATAATACTACATTTATTTTCTTGCTCAAATTGTTTCAGCTTTGGCTATTGGGAGCTCTTTCAGTTGGCTCATTTGTCCCTTTGACATACCCCCATCATTGCGGGGTTTTCTTGAGCCTTTCCTTATATCCTAGCACCACAAGACGACCCAGGCTTATCCTATATATTTCCTGCACCAGTCCTAGAATCCACCATTTCTTAAGGAGCCCTAGTCTTTTTTTTGGAGAACGATATTAGAAACTAAGGTCTGTGTCCTAAGTGTGCTCATTACTACTGGGCTAACACTGCTTCTAGGCCCTGCTAGCTCACAGAGCAAGGAAATATGTGTGCACACTAACACACACATATATACATAACTATAAATACGACCAAATTTATCTTGCTTCCACTTAATGACTTTCATTCCAAATACAATGGGGAAGTCTAAATAAGTCATTCCCATACATTCTCCGTTTCACATGTATAGCCACTTTTTTGAGAATTAGTCTCCCCCTGTTGCAAGATGTAAGATTTTCTTATCCCATGCATCAAAAAGTTGATGACTGAAGGGTCATTACTGTAAACCAGCCAATCTCTAGTAAATGATACTAGAGGGGAAACAATCAGAAGACCATTAATTAACATGCAGCATCACCTATACTGTTTTTCGATTGCCTGATAGGCTATCACTAAATCTGTAATGTTCTGATCCTTACAACCTGTTACCATTTCCACCATCTTTCCTTTCACCAGACAAGGTGTTACTCTTCTCAGAATAGTCATAGAAATTAGACAACAATAGAGACATGTGCACAGAGGAAGAGAGAAAAAGGGAGATGGGTCTAGGCAAATATTTGTGAGTACCTACTATGTGCAAAGCAGTGCGAGGGACACAAAAATGAATAAATCAGTCTTTTCTCTTTTATTAGCTTACATATGATTTTTAGAGAAAATGCAAATACCAATTATATAAGATGGAATATATTAAATGTCATGAGAAGTAAATATGAATTGTATTAGGCATTCAAAAGAAGGAGCAGCTTAATTTGCTTGACAAACATTAGCAGTGAATGGTTTCTGAGATAAGCAAAGGCAGAAAGGCAATTGGTTAGGTAAACCTGGTTTCTGGTCATCAGTACTCTATTCACCCATGATGTGCTGGCTTTGCGAATTTTGATTAGTAATTTGACGACTGTTTCACAGTTCTTCGACTCATTTAATCTTTAAAATCCTTCATTATAAACTGCATATTTATAGTCAAACTGACTAACAAGAATATTTTTATCTGAGTTGTGTCAGTATTGGCCAGAGAAATATTACATAGGAGCACAGAATGTTAGAGGTGGGAGGGACCAGCTTAAACCATTTATAGTTCAAGTCAAGGAGGCACAAGTGTGTATAGGAGGGAAGGCCGACTTCGGAGTCAGGCCCACCTGTATTTGAAACATCTCTCTGCCACTCGTTAGATATGTAACCTTGGGAAAGTTACACTATGCCCCTGAGACTCACTTTCCTCAGCTATAAAATGGCACCTACTTCCACAGGACATTTTGAGGAACAGATGAGATAAAATATATAAACCATCTAGTGCATAGTAAGACATTTTCTTTTACTTGCTCTTTTGACACATTTAGGACACTGAGGTCCACAACGGGAAAGTGACTTGCTTGACGTATTTAGGTGTGGCGGAACTGAGAGTAAACCCCAGGACTCTGGATTTTGAGTTCAGCATCCATTTCCCTGGAGTCTTAAGTATTGCTCCATAATTATGTTCTTCCTTTTAGAGGTATATATTTTTCAAGCCAGGAAATCATTCTCAATCAGTGGCTGTTAAGCGTTAGGGTACAATAAAATCACCTGGGAGCTTGTTAAAGGCAAATTTCTGGACCGGACTCCCAGGGAGTCCATTTGGAAAGAACTGAAGATGGGGCCCCGACTCTAAATTTTTAAACAGGCATCCCATATGATTTCCACGCAGATGGTCCCTAGACACACTTTTAGAAATCCACCCGATCTCTAATATGGGAATGTGTGAATTTGAGTTGAGGTTGCTGCAATGGCAATAACTTGGATAAAATAATAGTAAGCCCCAGATCTTTGAGCAGCCTGAGAAGGACAGCCTACTGCAGATCAAACGCGCTTGGCAGCAATCTTAGGACTGAAGATCGGTCAGAAAGGAATACGAAACCATTATAAAATGGACAAATGTGCCGGTGCTTTAAAGAAAGGAGGTGGTAACACCATTGAGGGGCCTTTCTTTGCCCATAGACAAAGAGCAAAATACCAAGCAGGGGAGCATGTGCAGTTGGGAAAGGATGACATAACTGGGAGTTCCAGTGAGGGGGGCAGATGGTATCAGAGGTCGGAAGAGCCAGGAGTCAGTAAGAGAGGAGTGAGAGTCAGCTTACTAAGTGGCTGAGTTAGGATTTGTTCTCAATTTTTTCAACCTCCAGAATTCATGTCCTTGATTCTAGTGATTCTGAAACCTTACCACAGAAGAGAAACAATCATATGGGTGTTTTTGAAAAATGGCATTCCCTTATAAACAAGTACTGGGACAAAGAAAACAGTTCAGTGGTTACCAGGGGAAGGGGGGTGGGGGGGACACAGGGGGTGAAGGGGAGCACTTATGTGGTGACAGTCAAGAAATAATGTACAACTGAAATCTCGCATTGATGTAAACTATTACAAACTCAATAAAAATAAATAAATAAATAAATAATTTTTTAAAAATGGCATTCCTTATCTCCAGAGATTCTGATTGAGTCGGTATCTGGTTAATACTCTGAAATTCACTCACGGCCAAATTATTTTCCTAATAAATGAAAAAAACCTGTAGATACTCATGCTTTTCATTTGTAATCAATGAGGATATTTAATCAATTTTCAAATTCATTATCAGCAGGGCCTCTTTCATTTGTGGTGTGGTTAAATCTTAAATCTTCTTTAACCTCACGTTTGATGGCATTAATTTCAGATGCAGTTAACCAGTTGTTGGTCACAACCGAACTGTAACAAGTTGTTCATTTAACCTAGCTGCCAGATCAGGATATTTAATGATATATTTATCGCCAGTACATTTCTTGCCCACGTGTTGTCTTATTGGACGGTTTCATAGCAACAAAGTATTAAATTTGTGCTCATTTCTATTTATTCACTTAATATCTTTTCTGGGCAATTCATTCAACCAGTTGTTTGGCTTGAATCTGCCCAATGTATGTGAGCTGCTCTATCACAACTGCTACGGTTGTCCCTCAAATTTCATTTGTCATCAATTTGCTCTATTGGCAAAGCCAAAACCATTTTTCTGGAAACCTTCACCATACCCAACATTTTTTTTTCACTTATTTAGTGTCTTAACCTCACATTCTGTTGCTGACACACTAAGAGAATGGTTTGAACTTTGATGTACTTATTATTAGGTCAGAATTGCTTCAAATAGCCAGAAATAGTTACTCACTTTAATTATCTGGGTGCAAAAAATGTGACTAAATGGGCTGTGACCAAATTCTAGGACAATGACAGAGGTATCTGAACTCCTATACTCTCGTTGTGCCTTGCCCATACCCCGGCACAACCCATCACAAATGGGTCATGTCCATCATGGATGTGCTCATTTGGCAAAACTATATTTCCTAGCAAAGCACTGCCTGCCATCTTGAATTTGCCCTACAGAGAAATTTATATTACGGAGGATAGAATAGTTTCAGATAATTTTAATACAAACAGAAGGACTACGAAGAGATCTATATATGAAAAGAATAATCAAAATTCATTCAGTCCCACTTATTCTAAATTACGTTTGACACAACAAAATTCCAAGATCTTAAAATAATTTAGAAAAATTACTCATTGGTTTTGATTAACAGCAGAATTCAGTTTGAATGTCACATAATAAAAATTTTCTATATCTAAGAAGTAGTAAAATGCAAATCTCAAACTAACTATATTTTTGTGGTAAAATATATATATATGTATAACTTAAAATTTATGATCTGAATCATTTTTTTTAATGATTTTATTTTTTCCTTTTTCTCCCCAAAGCCCCCCAGTACATAGTCGTATATTCTCCGCTGTGGGTCCTTCCAGCTGTGGCATGCGGGACGCCGCCTCAGCGTGGCCCGATGAGTAGTGCCATGTCCGCGCCCAGGACTCGAACCAACGAAACACTGGGCCACCCGCCGCGGAGCGCATGAACTTAACCACTCGGCCACAGGGCCAGCCCCGATCTGAATCATTTTTAAGTGTATAGTTCAGTGATATTATATTAAGTACATTCACATGGCTGTGAAACTCACACTATCCATCTCTAGAACCCTTTTCCATCATCGCAAACTGAAGCTCCATATTCATTAAACAATAACTCCCCATCCCCAGCCCATTGTAATCACTATTCTACTTTATGTCTCTATGAACTTGATTATTCTAGGTACTTCAGATAAGCAGAATCATATAATATTTGTCCTTTTGTGTCTGGTTTATTTCATTTAGCACAATGTCTTCAAGCTTCATCCATGTTGTAGCATGTGTCAGAATTTCATTCCTTTTAAGGATGAATAATATTGCACTGTAGTTATGTACCCATTTACCCATTTTGTGTATCCATTCATGTGTCAACTGGCATTTGGGATGTTTCCATCTTTTGAATGTTATGAAAAATGCTGCTATGAACACGGGTGTACAGATATCTGTGTGAGTCCCTGTTTTCAATTCTTTTGGATATCCACCCAGAAGTGGAATTGCTAGATCATGTGATAATTTTATACTTCAGTTTTTGAGGAACGACCATACTGTTTCCATAGCAGCTACATCATTTTAAATTCTCACCAGCAGTGCACAAGGGTACTATATTATTCAGGGTTCTCCAGAGAGACAGAACCAACAGGATGTGAGTGTATGTGTGTGTATTGGGTGGGGGGTGGGAGGGAGAGAGGGTGAGCGAGAGGGAGAGGGAGACAGAGAAAGAGAGAGACTGATTTTAAGGAACTGGCTCATGCAATTGTGGAGGTGCGAATCCAAAATCTGCAGAGTAGGACAGCAGGCTGGAGAACTAGGGAAGGGTTGCAGTCCAAGTCCAAAGGCAGCCTACTAACAAAATTCCTCCTTCCTTGGGGTAGGTCAGTCTGTCTTATTAAGGCCTTCAACTGATTGGGTGAGGCCCACCCACATTATGGCCGGTGATCTCCTTTACTAAAAGCCCACTGATTTAAATGTTAATCTCATCTAAAAAAACATCGTCACAAAAACATCTGAAATAATATTTCAACAAATATCTGGGCACCATGGACCAGCCAAATTGACACATAAAATTAACCATCACAAGTCTATCCCTTGTCAACTTGCACCCATATACATCTCCTTAAATGATACTTAATCTCCAAATAAAGAAAATAACAAGCTTATATTTCCAGCTAATATGATACAACTATCCTATGTACAACCTACAATGCACTCTTTCCCCAGAAGAGTTGATATCGAGTCCTTGGGTGATGTTTCATCTTTTCCTTGATATCTTGTAATTAATTACTATGACATAAAGTTAATCATACTTAAATACTAAAGTTAATACATCTGATCTTTCATGATGAGGGTATGAGACAAGGTAAAAAACAAAGATATCTGATACACACACACACACAAACATATTCATAACAAAATAAGGAAGAAAAGCTCATAACAATTATAATCTTAGTTTCTCTAACTGGTCACAGGTCATAACTGGTAGTTATAACTACCTTCTTCCACTACTCATTCTGTATTCCCTTTGTTTTAAGCAAGCACCTCAGCTGGTTGTGGTTCTTTACCTGGTGGAATGATCCAAACTTTAATTCCTGAAGGGTCTGGGCCATTAGTAATCCTATCAAAATTGAGTTATTGTAGTTTTCCACTGACCTTAATCACAGGGCATGGTGATGGAGCTGGGTACCCAAGGGTTACTGTAAATATTCAATAAGAACATGATCAACTTCATTTGACCTTGTTCCCAACACAGACACAGATGAAAGAAATCAATCTTGTTAATTTGCTGTTTTCTTGTTGAGCCTGAGGGGTGACTCAAGGGTCACAGGGATTTATGAGTTTGTTTTGCTGAAGAAAAAGAATACCTTCAAGGAAGTTACATCACAGATAACCAGCCCCCAGCTGCCATTGATGCCCAGAAGTCAGACTGCCCAAGGGCTTATCTGGAGTGAAAAATGGATTTCCCCTTTGTTTCTCTGAAACTTCTCCTCCCAGGCCCCTTAAGCTCTATAAAAGGCCCTGCTTTCTTCTTTTGTTAAGGAGGATTTGAGAGAACCTATCCTCCTGCCTTCTCCTTTTGGCTAATTTGAATAAACCTTTCTCCATCTCCAAGCACCACTGTCTGCACGACTGTCTCAGTGATTGGTTTATTACACATCAGGCACAGGAATCTGAGATTAAGAGGTTCAGTATCAGGAGTTGCAATCCAATTTCTCCTTGGTATCAGGATCAATCAAAATCTGAATTAGTTTGCTAGGGCTGTGGCCTGATTAATTGTATGTGTCAACTCCACTGGGCCATGGGATGCCGAGATATTTGGTCAAACATTATTCCAGGTGTGTCCGTGAGGGTGTTTTGGGATGAGATTCATATTTGAATCAGTAGACTGAGTAAAGCAGATTGCCCTCCCTAATACGGGTGGGCCTCATCCTATCAGTTGAAGGCCTGAATAGAACAAAAAGGCTGACCTTCCTCTGAGCAGAGAGAATTCTTTCTGCTTGACTGTCTTTGACCTGGGACACTGAGTTTTCATCTGCCTTTGGACTCGAACTGATACATCGGCTCTTCGTGGGTCTTGAGCCTACTGGCCTTTGGACTGGAACTACATCATCGGCTCTCCTGGTTCTCTGGCCTTTAGACTCAAACTGGACCTAAACCATCAGATCTCCTGGGTCTCCAGCTTGCCTATTCTCCCTGAAGATCTTGGGACTTAATCCTTTTAATAAATCATAATCATTATAATAAGTATATATGTATTTTATATATTTAATTATATAACATATATTTATACATATAAATATATAAAGGACTATGATTTATTATTATCCAGGGTTCTCCAGAGAAAGAGAACCAATAGACATATATATATTTATATATATATATATATATATATATATATATATATTCTATTTCTCTGGGGAACCCAGACTAATACAATGGCACTATGTGTTCAACAAACATTTATGCAATAAGCGCTGACAAGGATATGCCTAGGACTGAATTACTCTCCTCCAGAAGCTCAAAGCTGACTCTCACCCTGATATGCATGATGCATGATTTGCATGCTATGACCCCCTCTGCCTTGGTCCCCTCCACCAAACACAGGCACCGTACCTTGAAAGTGTTTCAAGTTAGAAGGAATGGCTTTAGAAGGATATAAGACATAGAAAGGAATGTCCTGACTAAAGATAAACGATGAAAATGAAGCAGATAGGTACTTTTCTTGGGACCTGAAATCCTGATCAAAACTAATTGAGTGAAACAGGCTTGGAGAGTGAAGGAACGAAAGAAAGAAAATGAAGAGGAAAGCAGGAATTTAAACATCTGCCAGCTCAAGGCACTATACCTAATAAAAAAATAGAAAGAAAAGAAGAAAATAAAAATAAAGAAATAGACAAAAAACAATGCACATGCTTATTTTTAAAGGACATGGTGCAAAGGAGCCTTCACGGGCATAGTGACCAGATGTTTTCTGTAATCAGGCAAGCCCTGGACAAGGCTTTTGAAGGAGAATTCAATGTGACCTCAAAACTCGAGCAAATTCCCATAGTCTTTGTGCCTAATGGTATAAATAAACACTAAAAATAATAATTAGTATGTAACATAGTCCCTCCTCTGTCAGTTTTCTAAAAACCTGCAAATACTTCACCCTTATATGAAAACTAAGAAGAGAAATGAAAAGCAAGTAGGAGCAGGAAAAGATAAAGCAGCATATGGGTAAGGCATTATGTAGTGTTGCAAGCCAGACTGTCTCTGCACCCTAGACATTTCCCGTTCCTATCAAGAGGATGGCCTACATCTGTTATTTTACATTCCATAGCTATTTTCAATGGATTAGCCAAATTCCCCTTTCAGTGTCTTAACTCAAAACCCCAGGCTGGAGAAAGAGATGGGATTCCATCACACCCAGTGAGTCCTCAACAGGAATGGCTGTTTCTTTTGTTTCAGCTTGGGTGATGTCTGGCAAATAAGTAATTAAGCAGCAATGCATGCGATATATCATTATTTTTTTCCATAAAGATAGAGAAGATTATAGTTCCCCATGTTTTTCTTCATTAGTGTGTGCTTGTCAAAAGTAATTTAATAAAATTTATTTTACGAGGAAATGGTAAATCTATAATTCAGTGTGTCAGGATCTAGCAAATTGACCCATGAATGAAGATAAAAAGAAAAGACAGCCCCAAATTGAATCTTTTCAAATCAGTAAATCTTGCCCTACTTTTTCATTTACTAATGTGTTAATTTTTAATTTCCATCGCATTTTCGCTATAGTGGTTGCCTTAAATCTTATTTTTGGTCACAGTTTCCATTTCTTTGTCCTGTAAAATGGTGGTGTGATATATGCAAATATCTCTTGTAATATAATGTAAATAAATATATAAGCTGCAATATAGATCATTACCAATAGGCATGCCATGGATTTTTTTTTTTTTAATTTGCCCTACAGAGTTTTATCCAGCATACTCTTGTTTATTGAAGCAGCTGGCAACCATGAATAAAATGGGTACTTCTTTTAAGAAGCTAGTTCTCTGAGGCATTTTGTAAAAGTAAAAGAATGACTATGACAGAAAAATTGGGACTGGATTTCTTCCAAACAACTGAAACACACAAACATTCTGAGGTCGTCAAGTCTGTGTCACTATATACAACTAAATCAGCCAAGCACGCCCTAAGACCTCTGGGCTCTTGACTGCAAAGTTTAGGGTAGTTATCTCTGCATGGTGGTACCAGCTACCTTGGTCTAGATAAGCAAAGGTTTCCATTTCATTGATATCTCTAGAGATAATCTTTCTACTGTTAACTGTAAGGTCCCCAGAGGGCAGGGACCTTATTTTAACTTCTGTAATTTTAAAATCCTTCCCCACCACAGCATGTACTACACTCAACATTGCTTTTGATAGGACAAAACTGACTATGAAAATATTGCCATTCTATTCAACACATAGGCCATGAAAGAGATACAGTAATTAAGGATAATTGAAAGCAAGAATGAAGAAATAGGAAAACCTAGAAATCTACTGACACTTTTCAGTTGCTACAACAGTTCTGGTGAAAACAGAATCATAAACCCTTGTTTTCCACTTCTGTGGCTCTGCTGTTATAACAGTTTCTGCACTCAATAACAGCCTCGAACAGCCATTTTTTTCCTCCTTGAGACAGAGCAGTACTTTTACTTCCGGTTTCCCCCCTTTTCATTTCAGGCTTTCCTCTCTGGAACAACTAGGCTCTTTATCCAACGTTGTGCTTCTCTAATACCAGCAGAAGGGAGAAAAATCATATTATAGTATGTCTTTACCAGGAGTGATCTTTCCTTCTTCAAAATCAGAAATTTAACAAATAAGGACAACAAATATTCACATTGAAACAGCACTTCACAATTTCAAAAGGATAATGCAACGTCTCCTTCAAGGTAGTCTAATCAGAATGATCCAAGTCCCCTGGGACGGCCTTCTCCATATGGCAAAGATTCCCAAACACAGTGATTATGTTACTATCCTAGCCAGTTTTATTCTTTATCTTACACTTCTTCCTCCACTTGCAGTTTTGCACTGCCCCACACTTTTTGCATGAACAATTTAATTTATATGGATTTGGATTTCAACACTAAAACGGGTGACCCTAGCATTTTTGACACATTTGACAAGCTAAGGCAACTCTCGAGTAAAAAGGCTTGGTCTTTCATTTTCTACCTTCGAAACCGCTAAATATTTTTGAACTAACTAAAACAACTGTGGGCAAGCGTAGAATGGAGAAAGATTCAGGTAATACATCATCACGAGCCTCATCATCAACATCAGCAGCAGCATCCACCATCATCATCTCTCGCCCAGACTACAGAAATGGCCTCCGAAAGAAACCATTTCCCTGTTTTCACTTGTGCCCTCCCTTAGTCTCTTCTTCACACAGCAACCAAAATGAATCTTTTAAAAAACATTACTCAGATTACACGATCACTCCGCTCAAAAAGGCCCAATAGCTGTGTCCCACCTTTCTTTGCAACATCATGTCCCACCACTCCCCCTCGCTCACTTTACTCTAGTTACACTGGGCTGGAATAGGTCAAGCTCATCCTCCAGGATCATTGCACTTGTTGCACTTGTTTGTGCCTCTGCCTAAAGGCACTGCTCCCCAATCTCTGCATGACTTGCCGTTTTACACAAATCCTATCTAAAACAATGTACGAATCCATGCTGACGCCTATTAAAATGTCCACTTACTCCACATCATTTTCTTCATGGTATTAGCATTACCTCACATTGTATTACATATTTATTTATGATCTATATATCCAACTAAAATATAAGCTCCTTGAGGCAGTGGGCTTTGTCTTTTCTTCACTTTCTTGCTAAAATGCCTAAAGCGTTAAAAAGTATTGAATGAGTATTTACTGACTAAATGAGTGAATGAATTAATGACCAAAGGAATATGGGTACTAGCCTTGATTCAGACTTCTCAGTGATTTTAATATACATATGAATGATCCTTCTCCTATCATGGCTTCTCTATTGCCTAACATCCTTTCTCCCAATGATCTTGTCCTCCAACCTATCTCAGCTGCCCAGTGCCATGGATATAACCCTAGAGCTTGTCATTATCGCTAACTACAGTGCCTCCATAATCTCACATATCCATATCTCTAACCACCATCTCCTATCTTTCCAGCTTATTTCCACTCATACCTCAACTATAACAAGCATTTGCTCCCACTGGGGACTACAATGTATCTATCCTACCCCCTCTTCATCCCTCACCATCATGTCCTCATTTCCCTGCTTATCCAGTTTAAATACCATGGTCTATTGCATTCCAACTCCATTGCACAAACTCTCAAATCCTTTTTCTTTTCTCCCTCTGCCATAATGATGAGAAAATCCATAATTCTGTACCTACTGGGTGCTAAACTGGGCAAGTGGACATGGCAGGAGAAAAACAGAACCATGGTAACTCATCTCACTTTCAACACATGACATAGAGCCTCAAGTGGGCCATTAGTGCTGATTCACAATCTTATTACATTTCCCTGACAACTTCACTCTTCTACTCCCCATGAAGATTAAATCACACTGGCAGCTTTCTCTTTTAAACCTCTAATAGCTCTTTTCCCGTCCTTACTCTCAGCTGATGGCCTTGTCTCTTTTTTCCCTCTCTTTGGATCATTTCCATGGGCATACAAACATTCTGCAGTATCTCCTTTTCTACCGACTACTACAGTGTGGCCTTCAGCAAGGTATTTCACTGTTCTGTGCCTCTGTTTCCTCATTTGCGAGTGAAGATAACTTTAGTATCTGCGCTGTGTGTGTGTGTGTGTGTGAATGAAATGAGTTAACATATGTAAAGCGCTTAGCACTAGACCTGGGGCTTGGTAAGTGCTGTATCAGTATTCTGATTCTATCAGTACTATTGTGTTTTTTTTTTCCTCCCTTGATCTCACAGTCCCGTTCAGTTGTTCAGTAACTGCCCCTTTTCTGCTCCTCTTGACATAAGATTTTCCCATATTGAGGTATATACGGTAACTATTTGGGTTCAAAACTGATTTGGCTTGAACTAAAAAGCCTGACTTACGGCCTATCAAACATACATTGTACATCTGCTTTAACCATTAAAGTAAAGAATGCACTCTCTTAAGAATGCATACTTCCCCTCCTACGCCCTACTGGTAACACTCGGACCATATTAGTTCCTTTCCTGACATCAAGGTCATGTTGACCTGCTAATTTCCAACCAAATACCTCTTTGAAATTTAGAAAAAGGTATTCTGCATGTATTTAATGTATGTTATTTTTCCTAAAAAGATATAAGACTGTACTGAAAACCATGCTTCTCTGGATCACTTCCTTTCTGGAAAAGGCCTTCCTGGGTGATAACCCTCACTCCGGCTCAAGTAAAACTCATCTTATTTCTTTTATCTAAAGAATGGTTATTGGCTATTTGTGTCAACACTTCTCACAGCAAATTCTCAAAGAATTTGTCTGTACTTGCTATCTTTAATTCCTCTCCTCCCATTTTAACTTTTTCTGCTGATATAATTTAAAACTTACCAGAAAGTTGCAAGAATAGTACAAAGAATTTTTGTCCCTTTAATCCTTCACCTAGATTTGCTAGTTGTTAATATTTTGATGCATTTACTTTATCATTCATTCTAGATGTATAATATTTATACACATACAGGGGCCAGCCTGGTGGCGCAGCAGTTAAGTGCGCATGTCTCGCTTCTCGGCAGCCCGGGATTCGCTCGTTCAGATCCCAGGTGCGGACATGGCACTGTTCGTCAAGCCATGCTGTGGTAGGCGTCCCACATATAAAGTAGAGGAAGATGGGCACAGATGTTAGCTCAGGGCCAGTCTTCCTCAGCAAAAAGAGGAGGATTGGCAGCCGATATTAGCTCAGGGCTAATCTTCACCCCCCCCAAAAAAAAATTTACACACATACGTACACTACATACCTATTTTTCCAAACCACCATTTGAGAGTAAGTTATATTCTTTTATTCCAAAATACTTTGGTGTGCATTTGCTAAGAACAAAGACATTCCCTTAAATAACCACAATTATCAGAAAAAGAAATTTAACATTATGAATACTATTTACTAATGCACAGTCCATATTCAAATTTCACCAAGTGACTCACTGATGTCATTTATAGGTATTGCTTTTTTCCATTTGAGATCCAATTCTGGATCATGCATTGCATTTAGTTAAGTCTTTTAGTCTTCTTTAATCTGGAACATTTCTTCAGCCTTACTTAATCTTTATTCACCCTTACATATTTGAAGAGTACAGGCCAGCTATTTCCTAGAATTTCCTTTGTTTTGTTTTTTTTTTAAGATTTTACTTTTCTTTTTCTCCCCAAAGCCCCCTGGTACGTAGTTGTGTATTTTTTTTTTTTTTTTTGGTTGTGGGTCCTTCTAGTTGTGGCATGTGGGATGCTGCCTCAGCGTGGCTTGATGAACGGTGCCATGTCCGCGCCCAGGATCCGAACCAGTGAAACCCTGGGCTGCCGAAGCGGAATGTGCAAAGTTAATCACTCGGCCGCGGGGCCAGCCCCCTGTCTTGGGTTTTCTGATTATTCCTTATGACTAGATCCATGTTATGCACTTTTGGCACTAGTACCACTCAACTAAAGTGGTATCTGACATGTCTGTATTACATGTATTATCATTCCTTTTCCCTTTGCAATTTGGTATTTGTAGTATTTTTTTCTTCTCATTGTGATGAAAAATGAGTTATGTGTGGTTTAATTAGCCCTTCTGTTGATCTGCATAGTATTTTTTCAGGCTGTGTGGGTACATTTGAATTTATGCAGCCAACTCTGAAGCCTCATTCTCTCTTGACTATTTCAATCAGGTTTTCCCCACCCTATTCAGTGTGTGGAGGGTCACTAATGAGCTGTATCTTGTCAAATACAATGATTATTTCCTAGCTCTTACCATATTTGAACTATCAACCTGGCAATATAATTTGACACTCCCTCCTTCTTGAACAGTTTTTTCACTTGGCTTCTAAGACTCCCCTCTCTCTTGGTCCTTCTTTACTGAATTTTCATTCTTTGTTCTCCTGATGTCCAGACTCGTAAAACCAAATCCCTATTAGATACTTCCACTTGGATGTCTTATAGGCATCTCAGTATAATACCCCATTGCATGACTGTCTCTCCCTCTTCCTTATCATCGTAAATTAAATTCCATTTGTCCAGCTGCTGAGATTAAAAGAACAAACGAACTTGTAGTCATCCCTGACTCCTCTCTTTCTCTCACACCTCATATTTAATCCATCAGCAAATCCCATCAGTTCTACCCTCAAAATATATCCAGAACCTCACCACTTGTCAGCGCTCTCAGTACCAACACCATGGATGAGACAATTAAGACCTAACAGCTGAATTTCTTCAGCTCCTAAAAGGTTTCCTGGTTTTATTCTTGCTCCCCATATGATTTTTTTTCACAGAATAACTTTTTTAATATGACAGAGTAATAACTTTAAATATCATAAATTATATCATGTCACTTCACTATTTAACCCCCCCAATGATTTCCTATGTCTGAATAAAAACTAAAATCTTAAATATAGCTTTACCATGCTTTATGAGTGAACCATAATGTCCATACCCCCAAAACTACCTCTGTGGGCTAATTTCCTCTCACACTGCTTTAATCTCCCACACCCCATCCACACTAGCCTCCTTGGCATTGCTAGAACACACCAAGGAATCTCTTGCTTCAGGGTGTTTGTACTTAATGTTACCCCGCTTAGCATGATCCTTGCCCAGATACCTAAGAAGGAAGACAGTTTGGTAGAAACCATGTGACAGCAAAATGTTGGAGGTCTTCTATCTGCATACTATTGAGGAGAACTGAATAAGCTGTCATTCAAGACAACATCTGTTCCACACAGAAAATCAATCTTGAAATATCAAATCAGAGGACCCTTCAAACACTTAACATGTAGTAACCAATTTATCCCCACAATTCTACAAACAACTGGTACAATGTTAGCACTGAGTCAACATCCAAGGGTCAAGGGTCATCAGTAGAAAGAATGGGCTTCTGGTTTGGCAGGAATGCTGCCTGCCTCCATGCCTTCTTTTCACTCCCCAACAAGCAGCACTTGACAAACATTTGGATCCTGGAGAAATCATCACTACCCCAATGCTTGGCCACAGCTAGACAGTTCTTCCTTTCATTTACTAAGAAGTAATTAAAATTGTTTTCACAACCTTTTCATAGTTGTGGCTGAGGAAGACCTCCACTTCCAAATAAGATGCCATAACAGGGATTGGAAACAATAACAAACAAGGACCAAAATCTATGACACAGTAGTTTTAAAGACACTGAACATCAGGTAACAAGGTAACATTTTCTCCTGAAAATGAGAAACAAATAAGGTGAGCTGTACACTCATCCCAGCTTACTGCCTGGAGAGAATTTTCAGAGTGTGATCCAGGGAAAAGAAGCAGAGGTGGAGTCTGAAAGGCTTCTCAAGTTGAGGACCCACAGCTGCCAGTCCAGGGAGACCAAGGCAGCTGGAGTTCATGGGGCAGAGTACCAGAAAGCAGGCAGCTTCCCCAGATAAGAACTCCAGAAATCTGCAGAGGACCTCCTCAGTTTTCAGCACAGTACCGATCAGCACATGAGTGTAAGTCAACCACCTGAAGGTGTGGGAGAAAACTTCCTATAGGGACAGGAATACAGCCTACTCCCACCCAGTCAGAGTGTAAAACCTGATAATTCTTGGGCCACTGAGTCAAGTACTCAAAGTGTGGCGCTTCACTAGTGTGGAAGAATTAGCACTAAACACTCTTTGCTCTCACCTAACAAATCTTAAATGCAAGGTTTGTGTATTAATTTCCTAGGGCTGCCATAACAAACTATACATTGCCTACAGGAAGCACACTATAAAGTTAAACACACAAGTTAAAAGGAAAAGGATGAAAAAAGATATACCATGCTGGGCCGGCCCCAGTGGCCTACTGCTTAAGTTTGGCACACTCTACTCTCATGGCCCAGGTTCAGTTCCGGGGTGTGGAACTGTACCACTTGTCTGTCAGTGGCTATGCTATGGTGGCGGCTCACATACAAAAAGAGGAAGCTTGGCAGTGAATGTTAGCTTAGGGTGAATCTTCCTTAGCAAAAAAATAAAATAAATTTAAAAAGATATGCCATGCTAACACTGGTTAAAAGAAAGCTGGAGGGACTATATCAATAAAGTAGATTTCAGGACAAAAAGTATTACAAGGATTAATCAACAATGCAAAGAAATTTATGCACCCCTATGTTCACTGCAGCATTATTCACAATAGCCAAGATGTGGAAGCAACACAAGTGCCCATCAACTGATGATTGGATAAAGAAGATGTGGTATATATATGCAATGGAATACTACTCAGCCATAAAAAAGACAAAATCGTCCCATTCGCAACCACATGGATGGACCTTGAGGGCATTATGTGAAGCGAAATAAACCAGACAGAGAAATACAAACACCATATGATTTCATTCATATGCGGAAGATAAACAAACTTACGGACAAAGAGAACAATTTAGTGGTTACCAGGGGGAAAGGGGTGGACGATAGGCACAAGGGGTGAAGGGGCATACTTTTATGGTGTATGACAAATATTAATGTACAACTGAGATTTCACAATGTTATAAGCTATTATGACCACAATAAAATAAATAAATAAATAGTTACACTCAACCTTCACTTTATTGAAATCTGTTGAGCTGAACTGCCAATTCAGTTATGAAAGAAATGTCACAATCAAATAAAACACAAAGTCTTAAAAAAAGTATTACAAGGATTAAATGAGGTCATTTCATAATGACAAGGGATCAAGCACTTGTCAAGAGGACATCATCAAAACAGAACAATCCTAAATGATTCTGCACCTAATAACAGAGCTCCAAATCACATGAAACAAAAACTGATATAACTCCAAGAAGAAACGAGCAAACCCAAAATGTACTCAGAAATTTAAACACCCCTCTCTCCATAACTGACAGGATCAATGCTCAGATGATCAGCAAGGATACAGCAGATTTGAACCCTGTTAACCAACTTGACCAACTGATATTTACAGAACATTCCACTCAAGGGCAGCAGAATACATGTCCTTTTCAACCTAGACCATATTCTGGGCCACAGAACAAGCCCATAAAACTTAGATTCAAATCACACTAAGTATCTTCTTTGGCCACATTGGATTGAATTAGAAACCATGAAAAAGATGATGAGCAATATAGTGCCACCAGTTTCTAGGCCCCTTGTACCCGAAATGAGAGCCAAAACATGGAACTGATGACACAAAAATTTCATATGAAACGGTGGTGATGTTTGTTGGGTTTATAAATTAGCCTTGTTTGTATTCCTGCTTGCCTATTCCTTACTCTAGAATTATGTAGCAAATCACGCATGGAATAAACATGGTTTCTTTTGCCAGCAGCTTTGTTCAAGAGAATCTAGGGTGTATAAATGGGTTAAATTTAATCTTAATATACAGATGGAAAAGATAGAAAATAGGAGTTAAAAGAATCATAAAAATAAAAAATAGTCATGAAAATATTGAACATTGGGGGAGGCATTTTTTTTTCCCTAACCATATGACCTATTTCAATAAGAATAACAAGATCCTTGAGCCAAGTCAACCAAAAACAACGCTGCCACAGTACTGCATATACAGGCACTGAATGCCATAAAGTTAAGTCATTACTGATTAAGTGCAGGGGAAAGGAGTCCTAACAAACTCGGAAGCACAATTGAAAACATGATCATCGACTGTTGCAGGCCATTTTGTTTTCTTTTTTTTTTTCTTCTTCTCCCCAAAGCCCCACAGGACATTGTTGTATATTCGAGTTGTGCGTCCGTCCTTCTAGTCGTGGCATGTGGGACGCCGCCTCAGCATGGCTTGATGAGCTGCGCCATGTCTGCGCCCAGGATCTGAACCGGTGAAACCCTGAGCCGCAGAAGCAGAGCACGTGAACTTAACCACTCGGCCATGGGGCCGCCCCTTTTGTTTATTGCAATCACAGGAAAAGCTATTTCAGACTTTCCAAGGCAAAGAAACTGTTTCAATCAATGATGGGTTTTACTGATGGCAATGAAAGGCACAGAGACACACATCACTGTGAAGGATGGACAGCACGGCCCGTTCACGGAGATGCCTTTATTCTTTTCAACAACATCTATTATGCTTTTGTTGACTGAAAAGAGTATGTGACCATTGTCGGAAAAAATGATACAATTGAGATAAGCCAATGGACGAAATAATTATGTATAATCTCATAATTTGAGTTAACTACTGTAGGCATTTGGTATACTCTTTTCCTTTGAGAGTCTTTTCTATTATAAAGCACTTATTAAGTTCCAGACACTAATTAGATAATTTAAGCTTCAAAAGAATACTGAGATAAGTACTATTATTAATCCCATTTTTAAATAATGAGAATGAGGAGCAAAGAGGTTAAATACCTTGCCAAAGTCAGACAGATGGCAAGTACATACTGTTCTGCATCATGCTTTTTATCAATAGATCATGAAAATCTATTGATGATATTTAATATTCCTCTGTGTTCTTGGTTCTTAAAACATGGGGGAGGGGAGGCTTTGGAAACATTTCTCTCTTAGAAAAGTCTCAAAATGGCCCAATCTCTAAAACACATTGTAACAGGAGTGGCGTATTTCAACTGCTGCATAGGGACCTAGGGACCTGACAACTTGTCTTCACCTCTATTATTGGAAACCTTTTAAATCATATTTAAAGGGAATCTCTTAGAGGAATCTTAAGGAATCTTAAAGGAATCTCTAAGTCTTCATGGAACAGATTGAAAATTTTGTGTTCTACCACATCATGTTTAATGGCCACATATTTTCCCTTAAATAGATGGCTATTATTTACTTACCTAGACAGTCAGCTTGTGTGGGTGGGCCTCATCCAATCAGTTGAAGGCCTGATTAAAGCAAAGACTGACCTTCTTTGAGCAAGAAATTCTGCCAGTAGACTACTTTTGGACTTGAACTGCAACTCTTCCCCCAGTCTCCAGCTTACTGACCGACTCCATCAGATTTCAAACTCGCCAGGCCTCCAACATTTCTGTGAGCCAATTCCTTAAAATAAACCTCTCCCGATATATATATGCACACACATCTTGTTGGTTCTGTTTCTCTGGAGAACCCTAATATAAACGTAATATGCCCTAAAGAATTATCTTTCTGAAAAACTTATTTTCCTTGTATCCTCATTTAAACACATGTAGACATTGCCACAGAGATTTATCCCTTTTCCTTACCATGCACATACCATCCAGTCACAACTTCCTACGAGCCTCCATCAGAACTAGTTCTAAAATATATCCTCTTTCCATTATGACTGCCAATTTTCTACTTTATTCCATCACTGCCTCTCACCCAAAGTAAGACAATAGCACTCTACTCAGTTTTTTGTCTCTACTCTTGTTTACCACACAAATCCATTCTCTACAATAGTGCCAGAGTGAAATTTCTCAAAAAAATCTGCCCATGGTACTGCTTAAAAACGTGTATGCATCGGTATTTCCCAAATCTCTTTAGTATAGCTTAGAACATCGTTACTCTAAATGTAGCCCATGGACCAGCAGCGATGTCATCTCCTGGGAGCTGATGAGAAATGCAGAATGTCAGATCCCGCCCTAGACCAACTGAATCAGAATCTGCATCTTTATAAGGTGTCCAGGTAATCCTTACACACATCAAAATTTAAGCAGTACTTTGGAACACAGTTTCCCAAACCTGGCTAATCACTAATAATAACTTGGGGTCCTTTAAAAAGAAAGATTTCTTCTATCCCAGATCTTTTGAATATGAATTTCCAGGAGTGGGGTCAAGTAATCAGGTATTTTTACAAAGCACCCAAGAGATATCTTTTATAATCAGCAAAGTTTGGGTTCCACTGAGAATTAAAACTCTTCAATAGTGCAACCAGAGATTTCCAACACATCAGTCCCATCTTTTCATCCTTCCCTTCTTCATCTCATTTTTTTTTCAGACTTCTGTGATTTCCTGACATATTATTTTGCTTGGCAGACTCTTGCCCCTTGTCTCAGCAGGCAAAAATCTCTTATTCATCATTTAAGTTCCAGCTCAAATACATTTTCTGTGAAACTTTTCCTAATTATCCCAGAGAGAATAACTTATTTCCTCTGTGTTTCTAGAAAACTTTGTGCAACGTTCCATTATAGCATCTATCGCAATGTTAAGAGTTATTTACTTATATACCTTCTCCTCCACTGCGGGCTATGAGCTCCAATTTTTAGACACTGGAGCTTTGTCAACTTCCTTTCTCCCCCTGCCGAGGACCCTGGACATAAGAGACCCTCAGTACAAAAGATAAATGCTTGTTGAATAGATGAACTGATAGTGTATCATATCATATGATACTAAGCAAAAACTGCATTTGTCTTAATATAGAAGTTTCTAGTACTTAAAACAAGAGCTATTTAATAGCATTAAGAAACATAATACCATACATCAACTTCATTTTTGAGCAATAAAATGTTAGAACTCCTGGGCCAATTTCTTCCATTACACTTTTTCTCACACTTAAATGATCTGGTGTTTCTAGAAAAGCATATGCATTTGTCTTTCTTACCCCTGTCAAGTTTGATACATAGAGTATCCTCTGTGCTTACCAGGGGAGGCATGTAGCCAGAGGGACCCTCTCATCCCACCGTATAATATCCTTGTATCCACCATTGAAAACCACAGTGCAGAATTTTATCAATCACCCCAAATTTTCTGAAGTCATTTCTGTTTCATATTGCCATTATAGGGAATTTTTAAGCATTGCCTTAAACTGTCAAGTTATCAGGCACCTCCTTCAAATAGGAAAGAAGATTTGGGGATAGGGTCATAAACGTGTAATGAGAGGGGTTGTCCTCAGAGATTCTCGATCGCTTGCAAGATTTCAATTGGCCCCGTAAGACATTTACTTCAGCCCTTTCCATTCTATTTCCCCAAACTCTTCGAGTGGCCAATTAATACTGCCTCTAAGTATTTCACTGAAAAAAAGATAAGGTGACAGGAAAATTGAATGCAAGGGTTTTTTTCGAAGTACACTTTCAACACTGAATTGTGTAAGCTAATTTAGTTACTACCTCTTTTTCTAGTAGTTATAAGTTCAATTTAGTTCACTGGGGGCACCAGAGTCCTTTTCATTATTTGACTCCCTCTTACTTGTTTCCAGGCAACTACCATGATGTTGTCTCCTATGCATATTAATGATAAACTGTTCCTGTGCTTTTTAAAGGAAGCTCTGGTTGTAGCTTTCTCCCTTCATAGCCCTCCCACCATCTACACACGCACACACACACTAGTTGCCTGCTAATTTTCCTTGAAATTTTGCTGGGAGACACATATTTCATATTAGCACTCCCAATGCTGGCATTTTCCAAAAGGTTTTACTTTGAAGAAAATGAGAAAGAAAGGACAAGTTTGCTATATCAGACATCTGCAATCAGATCCTGCACCGTGAGCCGTGCCGAGATGCGTTTAAATTATAATTAGTCAATAAGGAAATCAAGGCAACAGTCTCAAGGTGGTTTTGATAAACAATTTAGGATCATCAAAAATGAGTTCCTCTCTCTCCCAAAAAAAGAAGAACATCTCTGCTTATTACAAATATGAATTATTCATTTGGCAGTTAGAGAAATACGAAGTTCTCTGAGATAGGGAAGTGCTAAGTTTGGGAGATTGTACGGCATGAAAGCATCACATTCTCTTTCAAAATTCAACAGAAATAATGATATTTCCCTATTCTTTTTTAGCCAACAAAAACCACTGATAAAAATGTGAATTTCATTAATTATTAATCAGAGGCTCTGGCATGGATGCAACATCATACATGTAGATAATATTTCAGGGGGAAACAGATGCAATTCCAAGTACTAATACAAAATCAGAATATAGAGAAATGTTTAATTTTTGAGGAAAGAGTGGAGTTCTTTTTATTATGCTCATGTTTGTGTTCCGAGATCAAGATATGGTCACTGGAAGTATTTCATTTATGAAAACTTGTATTCATTTTACTAGAATTCTTCAAAAGCTTTTTCTGTGTTTTAGAGGATTCAAGTAACTATAAAGTATAATTGTTACCTTCAAGGAGCTTACCATCTACTTGAGGAGATAAGGTACAGACAATGCAAGACATACAGGACTTAGTCCCAAATCAGTGGTACAGAGAGTGATGCTCAATTGGTCCGGAAGAGGTAGATATCACTATGTGTTGATGACGTGCACAATAGCAGTTGTTTGAGTGTTGAAAGATGAGCTGATTTTAGATAGGTGAAGAGGTAAGGGAAAGGAGGAAATGAGTAGGGAAAGAGTGCTGATAGCCAGTTGACAGTAAGTCACTCTGACAGGAGTCAAGGGACCCTATCAGAGGAGTGTGGAAAGCAGGATTGGAAAAGTATGCATGCGCTAGGAAATGGAAGTCCTTGAATGCCATCTGAAAGAGTTTGGATATTGTACCCATGCAAGTGCTTGAGCAAGAGATTGTTATAAATGGAAAAAAAAAAAAAAGTTTTCATGAAGATGAAACTGACCATAATATGAAGAATGGTATTGAATGGGGAGACAAGAGTTATGAGCTAGGATTATGAAAAGAATGCAAGAAAATTAATGAAGCAGGACTCAAGTGATAGATTTAATATGAGGGCAAGGGAGACATAAATGTCATAGATGATTTCAAACTTCTAAGGCTGAGTTACTGGGAGAATGATGATTTCATTGATTAAAAAGAGAATTTTTGTTCCCTAATATGAATTATTTCCGTGTCAATTTTACCAATTAGAAAAAATATACTTGGTGAATGTCACTGGAACAGGAATGCTTCTAAATGACTTCCAAGTTGAAGAGTTGTAGAAGATTTACATAAATCCAAACGTCACTAATCCCTCATCCATACCAGTTGCCTGATACCATGAAAATGATAGTCCTGCAAGGTATGATTGATATATTCCCCTGTGCCTTCTGGTGTCTCTCTTTCCCGCTGGTTACTCAATCCAGGGCAATTTTACAGGTTTAAGCCAGGCCTGAGAGCGCTGCATGGTCTGCCTGTAGGCCTCCCCATCTTTCTCCCTCTCTCTCTCTCTCTCTTACCCTCTACCCATCTATCAAAATGTAAATGTTTTGTGCTCCATTAGCAGCCTTTTCTCAGAATTTTGTCAGTGAGAAATTATCTTATATTGTAAAGAATTTCCACAATTATATTGAGAAGAACAGAAGTATAATAGATGATTTATTTTAAAAAGGGCTCATGGTCAAATACGCTTTGGAAATACCATGCCTTACCTTTTTGAAGTATCACAGTGAACATTAGGTTACTACAAGATCTGAGAAGTCCCTAAGAAAAGAAACTTTAACAATTTTATTTAAACTATTGTTTCCCAAACTTAATTGTTATCTGTCATAGAACAGCAATCGACAACTTATGTATATAGTGTTCCAAAGAACATACTTTGGGAAATACAGGCCTATTATGTTGCCTGCAAACACAGACTTTTGCATTTTAACAAGGGACAGTAGTACCTAATCAAATGAAGTAAATCCTGAAAGTATAATTTAAGATATTATCACAGATCATAAAGAGAAATCATTTTGGTAGAAAATACTTCCATGTAGATGGCCGGCTAACTATTTCACTTACACATAAGGTTAGACATGCTAACTACTCTTAGCATGGGTACTACTCCACGAAAGCTTTAGGAATGATTCTTCTTACACTTAATAATAGAGAGCTGTATATCCCTAATCTCGGCCTTTTGCTAAGTCCTAAGTCATTATCTCTAATTGTCTGGTGGACATTTCAACTTAGCATATAAGCTATTGCTCACAACTATAGCTAAACTGTGGGAAAAATATTTGATAAGCCTGTTGCAAGGTTTATAAGAACCTGGTATCTTTGATTTCCTCTAAAAAAGAAAGCTACCCTATAGAAGAATAAGGCGTGGGTGGGAGAGAATTGGTGTTGTGATGGGGAAGAATCAAGAGAGAAGAGGATAATTTTCAGTACGTTTATGGCGGTATAATAGAGAAAGTTTCCTCTTTTCCTCCTGAATATAATAAAAATGCAAAAAGATGAATGTATAAAATTACACAAATCTTGCTTCATTGAAACTAAGCCATCGCTATAAACTAGAAATGAAAACATAACACCTGCAAAAACACAACTGAGATTGACGCGGAAATCTTGAGCGTGAAGTACGGTAAAAAGCTGCCAGGGCTAAGAGAACAGAGGTCCAAAAGCAGCAGATCTTCAAAACACTAGTAAAAATTTCTAAAACTAGATATATATATATATTTTTTCTCCTAAACACAAGATGTTCACCCTAAGGTCATAACTCTATAGCTCTTACTTATAAAACATGCTGTAGGTTTCAGATGAGAGGGAGTAGGGACAGGTCAGATACGCAACAAAAGACACATGGAGTGAAGTATAAAAAAGACAGAAAGTAGAGTGAAAGAGCCCAGGGGTGGTCACTCTCAGAAAATATCAAATAAAAATGCATACATATATATATATGCATGACAGTCTAAAAGTGGTACAGCTGAATAGCAAAGGGCACAACTCAAAATGAATCAAAAACCTAGATATGAGTTAAAATTGTAAAACTCTTAGAAGAAAAGATAGGGATAAATTTTTGTGACCTTGAGTTAGGCAATGATTTTTCAGATAAAACACGAAAAGGACAAGCAGCAAAAGAAACAAATAGCTATATTGGACTACATCAAAAAAAATTTTTAAATATGCTACAAGTAATATCATCAAGAAAGGGAAATGACAACCAACTCACATTATGGGAGAAATTATTTGCTCATCATATATCTAATAAGGACCTAGATCCAGAATATACAAAAGACTTGTAAAACTCCACAATAAGACAACTAACCTAATAAAATATGAATAAAGGATTTAAATAAATATTTCTCCAAAGAATATATGCAAATGGACAATGAGTTGGTGAAAATATGTTCAACATCACTAGATCAAATCAAAACCACAATGAGATACCACATAACACCCATTAGGGTGACTAAAATTTTAAAAAAACAAACAGAAAATAGCAGCTTTTTGCGAAGACATGGAGAAATTGTCACCCTCATACACTGCCAGTGAGGATATAACATGGCACAGCCACTTTGGAAAACAAATTGACAATACCTCAAAATGCTCAGCATCAAGTTCCCACATGACTCAGTAATTCCACTGCTTACGTATCTAGTTGAGAGAATGGAAAACATATGTTCATACACTTGTACACCAATAATCGTAGCAAGACCATTTATAATATACAAAAAGTAGCAAGAACCCATATGTCCATCAACTTGTGAATGGATAAATAATACGTGGTATATCCATAACAATGGAAAATTATTCAACAATAAAAAAGAATGAAGTACTAACACATGTTACAGCATGGATGGGCCACGAAAACATTATTAAATTTATATTAAATACAGAGAAAGCTAAGCATTTCACATAACATTATTATTATAAATGCAATCATCAGGAAAAATAAGAAAGCCTTCCTAAATAACAGAAAACCACAAATCTACACACACACAGACAGACACATACACACCAAAAATAAAAACCAAACAAAGCAAATCAGTGATCCAACAGAGACAAGAAAGTCTTTTAAACAAATGGCGCTGGAACAACCAGATATTTTTATGGAAAAATATAAACTTGAACCAGCACAACACATCATACATCAAAATGATAGATGACACATGGACCTCAAGGCAAAAGCTAATACACAAGCCTTCTAAAAAAAAATAAGCACAGGAGAATATTTTTGTGACATTGGGGTAGATCATTATTTTTAGGATACATAAGGCACTAACTGTAAAGGAAAAATAATTAAATTCAACTTCAATCAAATCTACAACTAACAAAACCTCTGCTTATTAAAAAAACCACTAATAAAATGAAAAGTACAAGCCACATTATCAGGCAAAAATATTTGCAACACATATATTTGACAGAGGACATATATCCAGAATATATAAAGAACTCCTAAACACAATAATGTACAAACAACCCAATAAAAATGGTAAAAAGACCTGAAACGCATTTCAGAAAAAATATACAAATGGCCAATAAGCACATGAAAAAGACCTGAATATCATTATACATCAGGGAAATGTAAATTACAGTCACAATGAGATATCACTTCACATCCACTAGAATGGCTAAAATTAAAGATACTAAAAATACTCTATGTTAGCATGGACGTGAAGCAATTGAACTGTCATTTATTCCCAATGGAAGTCTAAAATTGCATAATTACTTTGGAAAACTACTTGACGATTTCTCATAAAGTTAAACATATATCTGCTCTATGACGCACTCCAAAGGGCACTCAACAGAAACAAAAACTTACATACACACACACAAATGGCGAAGGCAGAATTGCTCATAGTAACTCAATTTATGACAGCCCTAAATTGGAACAACTCCAATGTGTAGCAACAACTGAATGGAAGACCAATTGTGGTCTATTCACACAATGGAATAGTACTCAGCAACAAAAAAGGAATTAGTCATATAGGCAACAATATGGATAAAACTCAAAAGCACTATGTGGATTGATAGAAGCCAGACACAGAAGTCTAACTCTTGATGATTTATATGAAGATCCAAAAGAAGCAAAACTAATCTATGGTGATACAAACATGACCAGTGTTAGCTTCCAGCAGGGATGAGGGGTGGGGAATTGTCAGGAAAGATACCCAAAGGAACTTTCTGGGAGATGGATGTTTTATATGTTGATTTTGCTAGTGGTTACATGAGTATATATATTTCTCAAACCTCAAACTATAAAGTCCACGCTTTTTACTAAATCATACCTCAATAAACCTCACACATGCATAACTACACACACACACACACACACACATACAAAAGGAAAACTTCATTGCAAAAGACCCCTCTCTCAGGCCTACTCCTAACATGGAACCTAGGGCAAGATTGCGAATACAGACTCACATATCACATGTCTAAATATTTACAAGTTATAAATCAAGCTTTCAAAGAAACATTGAATAAAATATGTTCCATCCTCCTACATTGACAAGTATACCGTCCTAAATGTAAAACCAGAAAAAAATGTGTAAAGCTATGATTTCCATATGACTGAATGTTGAAAAAATAGCAAAGATGACTGAATTTAAATGTTATCGCCCATGTCTGAGTGCACCCTTCATGGGCCAGGAATGTTGTATGAGTAATAAGATAAAGTTTTATAAAAATCATAAATTGATAATCTCCTATTTATTCCTCAAATTTTCTTTCCTTCATTGAAGCAAAATCATTAATTAAGAATTTAAAATCAAGATTTTTACATAAGTTGAGTCTGATCGATAGTAATGAACCAAAGGTTAAAAATAAAATAAAATTGCATTAAAAGTATATAGAATTTGAATCATTTTCATCAGATACAAATTAAAGGCAAGACATAAAAAATAAAATTATTTTTAATATGTTTTTGGTGATTTTTCTTGATTTATCTATTAAACTGCTAAATACTAATTGTAATTGAGTATAAAAATTAACTCAAAACTTTAATTCTTTTGAAAATTTAATTAAATGTATTAAATAGTTTACATAAATAAAACTACTCAAAATTCTATCATTCAATGTCTAAGTACCAATGTAAAGAACAGATATCAGTGCTTCATGTGTGATATACTAGATCATCATATATACACTTGGAAGAATATGCATTGTTTAATATCGCCACAGGTTCTTCAGCTGTAACGTGCAACTCTTGTGAATATCATGCTAATTCATAAATTCCTTTGGAATCATGAAAAGAATCAAGGAAGCCTACTGTAGGCACTATTGGGAAATAATCTCTCACTGGGTAAGAAATTAGCAATTCACGCCACCTGAGAGAAAGGATTTGATGTCTTTTCTGTTACCTAACCATTCTGTGGCTCAAATCTCTAACGTAGGTGGCAGCACAATCAAATAACCTTTGTAGATGTCATCCTTATTTTTTTTTCAAGGAAGAGGGCAAGAAATGTGGCAAATCATTTCCTAGCAAAAGAAAGGTGCTAGTCATAGGAGGTGTTCAGTACAAAGTACTGGATCCCAAGTGCCAGCAATACCCCTGTATTCTTCACTCTATCTGTCCTCCAGGTTTCTAATTGTAGTTGCCCTCGTAAGTGCTGGGCTCAAGTCTGGGTGCCCTCCTGCTGGGTCTATGGGTGGTAGTACAACCCAGACTGGCCTGCTTTCAGGTTCTTCCTTCCCCATGATCCCAAGGGTCACTATGTAATTCTCTTAAATCATGTTACTCTTCTGCTTAAAAACCTTCCATAGATTTCTATCAGCTACAGGATTACGCCCAAATTTGTCAGCTTTGCATTCAAGAATCTCTAAATCTAGCTTGACTTTTCTTTTCCAGCCCTCTCTTCAGTTTCATAGTGCCTATATCTCTATTCACGCAAAAAAAGAATTAAAAAATTAAAGGATAAAAAATTTCACTTCTCATCCTCATAAACACAGTCCTGCCTTCCTACTTTTGGAACTTGAAAGGTCGCTTTTCTAATCTTCATCTAGCTGACCCCCAGGAATTGACCAAGATTTGGCCCAAATCCCACTTTCATAGGGAAACCTTCCTTGGAAAATAAACCTAGCAAGATTCTTTCTCTTCCGTGAGTCTTAAACAATTATTGCCTATGAATGAATATTCACTGTTTACTACACTATGCTCTATTTCCCCTCAAATAGATTACACATTGCCTGAGAAGCAGGGGTGGGTTTTGTTGTCCTGTTTTTTTCTTTTTTTGCTGAGGAAGACTCGCTCTGAGTTAACATTGGTTGCTAATCCTCTTCCTTTTGCTAGAGGAAGATTCGCCCTGAGCCAACATCTGTGCCTACCCTCTTCCACTTTCTATGTGGGTCGCTGCCACAGCATGGCCACCGATGAGTGGTGTAGGTCTGCGCCCAGGAACCAAACCCGGGCTGCCAAAGTGGAGCGTGCCAAATCCAACCACTAGGCCATGAGGCTGGCCCCCCAGGGCTGTGTTTTATACCTCATTGTGCCATGAACAATACCTTGCACATAATAGGTGATTAATTTGTAGTTGCTGATAACATCTTTAGGCGATAGTGTAGCTAACAGGACAATAATGAAAGTACAAAAATCCTCCTGCCTCCCAAGGGACCGAATCATATTTCAGAACCATTTGTATCTCAGTGTCCTTTCCATCTCACCACAAGTAACAAAGATTCACCAGGCTCCCAGGAGTTAAGACGCCTATGAAATGCTCGTCTTCAACTTCTGTATGCAATTTTTAATCATCGATATTAGATAATTACAAATAAGGAAGATCATATAGAGAAATAAGCCAAGCAAACATTGCGCTATTATGAATACGTCCAGTGAAAGAAGCCACGGGGAGCTGAATGAGCCGTTGTTGGAGCCCTAAATGTTTTCTTTGTGAGTTCATTTTACTTTAATTGCAGTTCTGAGCGGCATCTAAGTTTACAGCAGGAGATAAAAGTATGGAAGAATATAGTATAGTGTTATGACTATTTTTACAGCCATCCTTTGCTGGTTATTCACAATAAAAAGCACAGCATATTCAGGGTGCATTAATAAAAAATGGAGACTATAAAAAGCTATTAAAATAGAATGTACATTATGTTCACTGAGGACAGTATAGGATTGAGGTGCCATTTCCCTACAAATAAGATGGAAAGCAAAGTGTTCAGAAGCCAGAGGCTCAAAACCAAACTTCGAGTTGCACTCCCTGTCATGAAAATCCCACCTACTTTATGCTCTTACAATGCTAATTCATATGGGCATTTGATAGAGGTTTAGTTTATTTAGTAAGACTTACTTTATGCTACAAGTATGTGACTGGAAGGGTTCAAGGATTTAAAGGTAGCTAGTTCCTTCTCCCAATATAACACCAAGGGATTTCTCTCTACGCTCAATGAACAACAAAAATATAATAATACAATAATCAGCATTGTGAAGCTCCGGATAGAAACCCAACAAATTTCCTTCTCAAGAAGCCACACCCAGGTGGTGAAAGCTTTAGATACATTTTGTATCAACCTCCCTCGAAGGGACTTCCTACAGAGAGTTCAAAAACCCCTGGGGTTCTTAAAATTGCACTGTGTATTTCTGAAAGCAAATATCCAAACATTTTATAGCCTTTGTCCTTACAAACTATTTCCAAACAGGCAAAGGACAAGTCTGATTATCTCTCGCCCAGACAGAAATGATTAAACCCACTAAGTGACTTGTTCACAGAAACTGACACAGACAGAAGTAACAGTTCTTCTCTTGTAACCAAGTACACACAGCATCGCCTTTCTGGAGATATTCTAGAGGGCTTCATGTCTGGGATTCGGCCTTCATGGCCAAGGATGATCCCATTTTAAATTCAAAAGTGAAATCAAACCAAAATAGTTTCCTTGACATGTTTGTGAACCTTTACAGGCTTTACCTGATTTATTGAGGAAAGGGAATTTGGAAGCACATGAAAAGTTTACCGAAGGCTTTCTTTGCAATGTAAAGGCACTTTCATAGTTGTTTTAGATTTACTCTTGAAACTCTGTAATAGATTATAAAACTTTCCTAGGTAAAGAGTTCCAGGCGGGAAGAGAATTTATTTGAAAAGCTTCGATGTTTTTCTAGCTGTCAGGGAGGCTGGGAAAAGGGCACTGCAATGATCAGTCTTTTTAGTAGGAACCTTGGGGTGAACTGGAGCAGGGTGGGGGAAATCAACCACAGAGCTTCCCAGAGCAGAAAACAGTCCCAGATTTCAGCAAGGTCACTCACCACAGAGGGTCTCAGCTGAGGTCATCATCCTACCCCGAGGGCTGATGCAAACTCACTTAAAATGAGGACGTCCTTAATGTTTGGATAATGGCCCCACTCCACTCAAGTATTAGAGAAATCATCGCAATGGGAGAAATGATGACAAGCACAAAACCCAGCAGAGGTGCTGTGACTCAGATTATTTCTAACCAAATGAATCACAAACTCTTAGGGCCACCATGGTTCCTGGGTTGTTGCCTAGTGGCAAACACACTATGGGAATTCAAAGACATTACACCTTTGTAACTTTTTAAAAATTTTGATTAAATTACAAACTTATAGAAAACTTGCAAGAATAATACAAAGAACTCCTATATACCCATCACCCAGACTTAGCAATTGTCAACATTCACTACATTTGTTTTATCATGCTAGGCACCTTTGGAAACATCATGCAAGGCTTTAGTAATTGCCTAAAGCCATAATTTATTTGTAACATACTACCTAATTATTAGAGACAGAGCTGATCTATATAGAATGATAATAATGGCAATGATAATAATAGTAATTTGCACATCAAGTATTATAAAACCTTACAAGGTAAGTATTATTATGTTCGGGCTACAGATAAGAAAACTGAGGTGACAGAGCTAGCACGTGACAGAGCCAGGATTCAAATTCAGATCTATCTGACCCTGCAGCTAGTGCTCAGAAACATTATCAAACACCTTCCTTTATCAAATATAGCAAAAAGATTCCTTTTCCTTAGTCTATCTGATTCCCAGTGGGTTATCCCTTCACTTGGGAATTCCATTCATATTCTTGAGGGCTGCATAATCAAATATGGGAACACAAATCAAGAGCAAAAATTCAGCTGTGGCCGAGCAAATTTCAGTGTTTTATCCTTAAGGATAATGTCCTTTTAATCTGCAAAATTGAAACATTCACATTTTTCTACTTAAGAGTAACCAGTATGATTGTGAGCCTTTTTTGATGTTCAATCGCTTATTCCGAGACTAGGCTTATTGGCATGAGCAATTCTTTGAGACTGGCTCCCATCCACCTACTACCACGCCATTTCCTGTGACAATAGCAGCTCAGAGTTTGCTACTGTACAGGACATCACTGGGGAACCGCCAAAGTAAAATAAACTCATCAGTGACTCAACCTGGGAGTTCTAACCACCAAAACATTAAAATATTATAAGTCCCTGCCAGACTGCTTAATGATTGTTGAAACTATTAGAGAATTTCAGCAGGTGTCAACCTGGGTGTTTGCGTGTGTGTTTGTGTGTACATATCTTCGAATGGCTATGAATGTATGTGTTGAGTATAATGTGTCTGTTTCTAAGAAGATTTCAGTCTCCTTTGATTCTAAACTCTATTCTCCTAACAAGACTTTATTTCTAAGAAATAAGAACACTCTTTGTAAAGTTGAACAATTGATTTTTGATTTTTCCATTCTGAGTCTTTTTGCTTTGACCAGGTGTTTTGTAGCAGGTTACCAAAGAACCTTCTTTATTGTCATTGGACAATAGAAAAAGATCAAGAACTACAGATGCTCCTGAATACACACTAAGGCCATGGTAGGCCCACAGAATTTTGGATGCTTTAGTTACTTTCTCTGTAGAAGTAAGTTCAAAAATTGTTTCCTGAAGTTTTAGAGAAATAATAGAATTTATTTTAATTTTCTAAACTTTAAGCCAAGACTGCTCAGTTTAATTGCTTAGTAGCAATAATTCTAAGGTTTTCATTTTCTGGAAAGTTAAAAGCTTGAGCAAGTTTATACATTATCTTATCTGGTGAGCCTTTACTAATTAATTCAATAAAATATATTAAAAACCTGCTATGCTGGGCATAAAGAATACAAAAATAAAGAGGGTGTTGTTTTATTAATATTATCAACAATAACAGAAGATACTATTTATGGAATGCTTACTGCTGATAGTCAGTGTGCTGTTTTATATAAATTTATAAGCATTACCTCATGTATCTCTTACAGAAAGACTGTAAAGTTGGTATTGTTACTATCTTCGTTTTAAACAGGAGAAGGGTTTAGAGAGGTTAAGAAACTTACCATGTGGCAGATCTGGGATTAGAACCCAGGTCAGTTTGACTGAAAACCTTCTGACTTGTTATGTTGTGTCATATAGAAGGGAGACATATTTGATAAATGCCCTGAAGTTTTATAAGTGTTATAATAGAAGTATGTCCAGTAGGGCATGAAAGAGGACATTGAAACGATGGCTCTTGGGGGTTTAGAGAGAGTCTAAAGGACTGTAAGAGCATTTCTTTGCAGGGAGCCCTTATTGGGATCAAACTCGTAGACATTATCCAATTGAGCTAACAAGGTCAAACTGTCATCTCACAAAAAGGTCATCGTTGGGGTCATCTAAAAAGCAAGCTTCAGAAAGAATACAATAGATTCCAACTCCCAGAGCAGTTCAGGATCCTATGGATAAGACCTGTGCTGCCCAATATGGTAGCCACTAGCTATACGTGCCTTTTAAGCACACAAAATGTGGCTAGTTGAAATGGAGATGTTCAGTAAGTGTAAAATAGACAAAGGATTTTGAGGACTTACTACAAAAAAAAAAAGAATGCAAAATATTTCACGAATCATTACTATTGATTATGTATTGAAATGATGATATTCTGTATAGAGAGGGTAAATAAAAATATTATTAAAATAAATTTAACCATTTCAGTTTTGTTTTATTTAACGTGGCTACTGGAAAAGATAAAACTGCACATGTGTAATGCATTTGTGACTTATATTATGTTTCTACTGAAATGTGCTTGAGTTTCTTCTCTTGATCTCTGAGGCCAAGGGCAGTTTAGATTTGTATCCTTGACGTTAATCCAGAAAGTAAACAGCTTCGAGGCCTGCCTTTGCAGCATTCACTAGCCACTTTGTCCGGTAGCTAGGGAATCATCATCATACTTTAATCATCACCATACAAAATACAAACTCCTTCGGGCAGCCATTGGGTCTTATCTATCATCACAGTGCTTAACCTAATCCCTTACACATAGTATCACTCAACAAATGTTGAGTGGAGGACTTAGCTCATTAAAAAAAACGCTAAACTACTGAGTCAATTTCTTTTTCAACAAACATTGTTGAACAACTCATTTATTTTTGACCAATGTTGCCCTCTTTAAAGTAATCATCATAGAAAGGTCTACATTCACTATAATAAACAATACTTCTGTTCAAATCCATTTTGAATCTCCTTTTCTGGAAATGCCCTCTCAATCTGTGGGGTCTTGTCATGGATAGTCTCAACAGTGGCAAAACTTTGAACTCGAAAGTTAGATTAACAGAGTAACAGCTCTTAAAGATCAATTTTTCTCCATAGGCTTGCGTGTCTTTCCCCAGAATGAGCATCATTTATCTTATATCGAAGTTTCTTCTACTTTCTTTCATATCTGTAATCATTTATTTTGACAGAGAAGACTGAACCAAAAACAGCAGTTGACCAGGTCAGCTTTCTCTGCTGAGTTAGCCACGTGGCTATTCAGCAAATCATCTTTTCGTTCTTCTTGCTCTAAGCATAGATTAGAGATGATTGAACTAGTTGAAAAAATTAACTCGTATGGCACTGACACGAAATTGTCAGAACAGCTGCTGTAAACCAAAATGGCTGTACCAGCGCATGACTTAATATCAGTCCCAGTCCCAGTACAACTAAAACACACAGAAAATAGTTTTCTTCCCAACTTATTATCAAAAGCTTCAGTGCCACTCTTTTGCATTTATCTTTATAAATGAGCAACTCCTCCCATTAGAAAAAGTCTTAAATTGGAGCTCATCGGAGGGTTTCCTGTGAAGCTACCTCACTTCTTCCTCTTTTTCCTTCTTAGGATCAACAGTAAAATGTTGTATTTTATGGCTGTCTTGAACATAATTTCTGGCGACATGCTCTGGCACACTTCCACCCATCTTTAAGGAATGAGAGTCTTAGTTTGAACTGCCATAACACTCTGATTTTTAGCAGGCGGTTGAGGAAGGAGAGTTTGTCCACAAATCCTATATATTACTCACCTTGAGCCACCATAACTAGATACTACAGAATGGGTGGCTTAAACAGGCATGCATTTCTCACAGTTCTGGAAGCTGGAAGTCCAAGAACAAGGTGCCAGCAGGTTTCGTGTTTGGTTAGGTCTCTCTTCCTGACTTGCAGGTGGCTGCCTTCTTGCTATGTCTTCACATGGCCTTTCATTTGTGTGCACAAGGAGGGAGGGAAGGGGTGGGGAGGGGAGAGGGGGAGGGGAGAGGGGGAGGGAGAGGGGGAGGGAGGGGCAGAGGGGGGAGGGAGGGAGGGGGGGGAGGGAGAGGGAGGGGGGGAGGGAGGGAGAGGGAGAGCGCAAGTGAGCGCGACCACGCACGTGCGCAAGTGCTCTGCTGTCTCTTCGTCTTCTTATGAAGACACCAATCCTATCATATTAGGGCCCCACCTTTATGACCTCATTTAACCTTAATTACTTCTTTAAAGGCCCTATTTCCAAATATAATCACATTAGGGTTCATGGTTTTAATATATGAATTTTGAGGGAATACAATTCAGTTTATAAGATCCTGGATGGGACATCATTACTGCTGTAATACATGCTTTCTGGTATTAGGCTAAAATATTTGCATGCTGCTTTCCTTACTGGAATATTCCCCTTAATAGCTATCTAGTAATTCACCTATATAAAATGATTTAAAACTTTGATACAAGATGGGTTTGGTTGTTTTGTAAGAAACACTTTTGTATCAAGTACAAAAATTATGTAAGATTTTCTCAAAAGCACAAGCTTTTAACAGTAGACATTTGATATAAATAATGCTTACAAGTCTCATGATAATTTAAACAGAAATCTGTAGAGACTGTGTTAAATAACAATGCTGTTATGATACGAGATTATGAAGAGAAGTTTAATAAAATTCCATTGGGATTAGGTTACAAAATGAAAGTGTGTCAATATAGCATGTCTCCATGATAACGAAGAAAACAAACAAACAAAACAATGAAATACCAAGTGTTGAACTTCTACTTCCAGCTGGGGTTTCTAAAGATGTAAATTAAAGAGCTTTAAAAAAATGCCATCTCTACTCTTCCATTTTCAAAGCAGAATTCCTGATCATTTAGAAAGAAATGTTGTAATTGTAGTCAAATTTGCTTTTACCATCATTATCACATTTATTTATTGAGTGTTCTAATGTTCAAGGCACTATGTTAGGTGCTTAACAGGACATTGCCTGTGACCCAAAAATAACGTACCATGGCCTAGTCAATCCAGTGTTTTTTGTCCATTTTAACAATGCAATTGGATCAGAGCTCATTCAGTCTGATGGATTGCTGCATAGGAAATCATTAAGATAGTCTAAACTGCCGAACTGACTGTGCCACAGCCAATTGAGTACCTCTGTATAGACGTGGACAGAGAGAAGGCACAACCCCTGATCTTGAGGCAATTACTTTCTAAATCACTAAAACATTATTGTTATAATACCAAACCAAATTGATGCAACATAATGGTACTCAATGTTTCTGGCTCCAGCTAAATGCTCCGTGAATGCAAATAAAGGATACTAATAGCTTATAAAGAATGTTCAGAAGTGGCCAAGTGTTGAAAGGCCTGAACCGTGATGAGTTGCTTCAGAAGTTTGAACTACAATAGAAAGAATCCCACAGACATGCTTGTAGAGTAGTTTTGAGCCAAATCATTTACTCAACAGATATGTAGTGAGTACTCACCATGTACCAGGTACTACACAAAGGACGAAATATTCCCACTTAGGAATTGTGAGACCTGGGATAAGTCACTTGATCTCTCAATCCCTTTTTCATTGTATGTAAAACAGATGTAATAATTTGAACACTGCTCACCTCACTGCATTATTGGGAGGATCACAAGAGGAAATGTATGTGAAGGGTAAATAACGCTTTTCTTTCTGACTAGTTTCCAGTCCAACAATCAGTAAACCAACCAACAAAATGATACAAATCCCACCTCCAAGAAACAATTGCTATTAACATTTTGGTGTACTTCCAGTATTTTTTTCACACTTTTTGTTTATGCATTTATGACCCATTTAAAAAATTTTGGATCATATAGCCTCTTGAGAGCATTTCTCTTCTCTCTTAAATACTACAAAAACATGATTTTCATAACTGGAAAATATAGATCTACCATTAAGTTATTTAACCAAATCTTTGTTTTCAAATATTTCAATAGTTTTAAATTTTTTTGTAATTTATATAATGTTGTTATGAACATCTCTATATAAATCATTGTCCAGATCTCTAATTTATTTCCTCAGAATATATTCTTAGAAGTAGAATGCTTGTTAAGGGGTACAAACACATTTGAAATTCCTGATACATATTTTTAAATTGATCCTTCAGAAACATTATCAATTTACACTCCCACTACTATCCTCAGTACCGCTGAACAGTAATTTGAGACAAGAAAATATCCAATATGACAGATCAAAAAAAGGACACCTTACTGAGTTAATTTGTGTTTTTTTTTAACTACTAGTGATATAGAATGCGTTTACCCATGTTTATTGGCTTTTTGTACTCCTTGCCTACTTTTTCTATGGGAATGTCAGTTTTTTTCCCCTTAAATTCTATGAGCTTTGTCTATGTTATAGATATAAACCTGTCATCTGCCTCATTTATGTTCCTAATTTGTCCTCTGCCTTTTGACTTGATTTGTGGTGTTTTTTGATGTTCAGAAACTTGTAATATTTTATAGTTCACTCTATCCATCCTTCCGTTTGGATCTTTTTTCATGGCTTAAACATTAAAAAGGTTCTATCCATTCTGAACTAAACTATATTTAATTAATTTATAAATGTTATCTCTTTGGGGATTTCTTTTGAGGTAATATATGGTAGAAGGGAAAACCTTACTGGATATTTTTTGGCCAATTACATGGGCAAATTTTCACTCTCAGTTAACTTTTACTATTGGCTTATGATGCTTCCTTTATTACCTATTAAATTCTTATCTATTCTAGAGTCTGTTAGAGGGCAGTTTATTGTATTCGATTTATCTGTAGACTACAGCATTATCAAGATATGACTTTAATTATTGTATTCTAAGAATGGGTTACATTTTGTAGTAAGATGAGTGCCTTTATAACTTATTTTTCAAAATTTCTTTAGGTATTATTTCCTGTTTCTTCTTCAAGATTAACTTTAGAACAATTTTAGAGATTGTGTTACATTCATACATCCTATAAATTGATTTATTATATTGAATATTCCCACCCAAGAACAAGGCCTATGTCTTTTTCTCAAATTATTTTTAATGTATTTCTATTACATATTGTCATATTTTTCATATATTTACTGTATTTGGGCTATTCCCAGGCATATTTTATTTCTGATATTTTTGTGAATGAGATATGAGACTTCCCACTAGAATTGCTATTTGCTGTTGGCACATAGGAAAGATACTGATTTTTGCATATAAATCTTGTAATGGGCCACCTTACTGCAATTTCTTATTCTCAACTTTATAGTTTTCTTCATGGGTTTCTAGGTGTATAATTATATTTGCTACAAATATTACTTTCTCTTTTTCAACTAGTTATATTGCTTATCCTTGATAAGATTTTCTTTAAGCAAATGAAAGACATTCATCACAAAGACCATTTTTAGTTCCATGAGCGTATACCTCCCCCGACCCTTTAACTTCCCCACCCAAAAACTTAGCTCTGCTTTTTTCCTCAAAACGAACCTTTACCATCAGATATCATCACCTTTCCCCAGCCTTTTCATGGCCCTGTAACTGTGTCCGTTCGGAGCACATGATTCAGTTACCTTTCCAACAGCAACTCCGATGTCTCAGAACTTGAGCTTTGGAAATCTGTGGGGCATTCCTTGAACTACTTTAGGTATAAAAATCCCCTCTGCTCACACTCTGCACCCTAGCACGTAGAGGAAAAGGTAATGAGTGTTTGTGTGTGGGGGTGTGTGTGTGTGTGTGTGTGGGTGTGTGTTGGGAGAAGAGGGGTTGGGAGATTCAGGAAATAAGTAAATGATGTTTCATCCTTCTACCTCTCTTTTACTACATTTTTCTTAGTTTTTCAAATTTTATGCCAACTTACATTTCCTGTAGCCTTACAAATCAACACTCACTCTCATGCTCCTCTATGGAACACTGCTCTGCACAAAAACGCATCACCAAATGCTCCCTAAAAAGCTTCCTAAGGTCATAAGTCTTAAGTTTATCACTGAATACACAACATTTATAAAAATCTCTGGCACATACAAAATATCATTTATTCAATATTTATTAGATAAATTAAATCCTTCCACTCCTCCTACAGTTGCTACTTGGTAATTATCAAGGATGGCATAGGTGATTCTCTGACTCCATAATCCTGAGATCTATCTAGGAAGTAAAGCTGAAGCACCTGATACAGTCAATAACGTAGTCACTCCATTTAGTCATTCATTAATTACATAATTATTGAGCACCTATTATGAGTGAAGCACTGTGCTACGTGCCAAGGATACAGCATTAAGCAAGAGAGACATGGTATGTGCTCTTACAGAGTTTATATTATATTGGAGGAAACAAAAACAAGAAAAAGTTGTTAAAGCATATAATTAAAATAGTAAAGTTGTGAAGGAAATAAAAAAGCAGGCTAAAATGGGGAATAGGGGGAAAGGCTATTTGAAGTTGGTGGTATAGGAAGCCATGTGAAGATTTAGGGTGGAAGATTTGGAGCACATGATAGTATACAGCAAGAGTAGTTAGTACAGATGCTCTAAGACAGGCAAAAGCTTGACACTTTTCAGGAACAGAAAGAAGGCTGTATGACCAGAACATAGCAAGTGAGGGGGATCGTGGTGGATAAGGTTAGAGAAGGAGGCAGGGGCCATATTATGGAGGACCTTTCAGGCCACATTAAAGACCACAGCATCTATTATAAGATGGATGTTCAGCCACTGGAGAGTTTTAAAGCAGCGATACGGTGTGACCCCATTCAAATTTTAAAAAAGAATTCTCTGGCTTCTCTGTATTGAATAAACTATAGGTTTATAAAAGTTGAAGCAGAAATACCATTTAGATTGCTATTGGAATAGTCTAGGTAAGCGAGATTCTTGGGCTGAACTGGTGTGATGAAGTATAAATGTAGATAACTGTATGGATTTGAAATATATTCTGAAAGAAGACTAAATCATACTGAGTGAAGAATTAGATGTAAATGTGAGGGGAATGAAGTAATCAAGAACAGTCTAGTGTCTGCCTTGCGCAGCTGGGCAGACATGGATTTATGGATTTATTGAGTAGAGAGATAAGCTTAAATGGGAAAAATAAGAGGTCTATTTTGGCCATGGTAGATTTGAAATGTTTTTAAGACATGTAAGTGGAAATGTCAAGTAGGCAGTTGAATACACGTCTGTAGCTTGAGGAAGAGGTCTGAGTAGGAGATACACATCCAGTGAAGCATTTAAATAATAAATAAAAATCAATAAGATCAATTTATTGAAGAATATGGATTTTAAAAGTACCTAGGATGGTGCCCTAAGTTATTCTAACGCTTAGAGGTTGTGTAAAGGAGGAAAATCCAGCAAAAAGAGACTGAATATAAGATCTAGGATGCGATCATGGCAAAAGGTGACTTTGATAAAATATAGGGAAAGATTACTGGAGGTGAGTGGAGATCAAGAAATTGACTTACCAAGCCACTGAATTATTCAGGAAGGTATTTAACTCACGAGGAATGGTAGAAAGTTTAGGATGGAGAAGAAAAAAGTGATCAGGTTTCTACAGGTATGCATGAATCAGGGAGTTTGAGAGGGACGTCAATAGATGGCAACAATAAGAAGGATTAGTGGGTGACAGTCCTGTGGCATGAAATGCAAAGGTACAGAGAATATGAAACAGGAGGAAGGAGGAATAATGATCTAGAAAGAACAATGGGGATCAAAGAGTATACTTACTCCATCTCCTGTGCCTACGGCCTATGTGGTATAACAAGTTTCCTGCAAGGAAGAGCCCAATTTTAGTTAAGACAAGGAAGTGAAGAAAACATTGTAAGAGGAATTTATTGCTCATAGAGAGAAGTATCAGTTTTCATTGCTGCATAAGAAAGCATCCCAAATTTGAGTAGCTAAAAAGACCCAGCTATTTTACATATCTATGATTCCATAGAATGGGCTCACTTAGGCAAGTCTTCTGTTAGTATCAACTGCAGTCATTCATGTGACTACAGCTGCCCATTGACTCAACTAAGGATGAGTCATTCAATATGGCATCACTCACACGTCTTGGTAGTTGGTATGAGCTGTAAAACAGACCATGTGGTCTCTCATCCTCAGGGGACTATCACAGGCTTTATTAACATGAAAGTCTCAGGGCAGAACTATAGTGAGAACAGAAGCTCATTATGCTTAAGCTTAGAATTCAAAATAATCACTTCTACCATAATTTATGGATCAAAGCAAGTCAAAATTTCAGCCCGGATTCACGAGGGAACAGATATAGAGTCTATCTCTTGATGGGAGGAGCAGCAGAGTCAAATTGCAAAAATGTATACATATAGGGATGAATAAATTATAGCAACAAATTTTGCAAACAATCTATCATTGTTTACTTTCTGGCCAAAATAGTTCACATCTATTTCTATATCTGTTTTGTAATATTGCATTCTAAGCAGATAGATTAAAAGTTAAGACATTAAAGGTAAAGAGATAGAGAAATATATACCATGCTAACACTAAGCAAATGAAAGATGGAGTAGCTATATTAATTTCACACAAAGAAGACTTCAGAGCTTGGAAAATAATCAAGAATAAACGGAGGTATCACACAATGATAAACAGGTCAATTCTCCAAAAAGACATAACAATCCTGAATGTGTATGTGCCTAACTACAAAGCATCAAAATATGTGAGGCAGAAACTGACAGAACTTAAAAGAAAAACACACAAATCTACTATTAGAATTGAAGACTTCAACAAACCTCTATCAGTAATTGAAAGATTCGGCAGGCAGAAAATCAGTAAAGATATAGTTGAACTGAAAGCATCATCAATTGACTGTATCTAATTGACATTTGTAGAATGCTTCATCCAAAGACAGTAGAATACACATTCTTCTCAAGCTTACATGAAATATTCATGAAGAGAGACCACCTTCTGGGCCAAAAACATACCTTAATACATTTAAAAGAATAGACATCATACAAAATATACTCTCAGATCACAACGGAATTAAACTAGAAATCAACAAGAGAAAGACAGCTGGAAAATCCCAAAATATCTGGATATTAAACAATATACTTCTAAATAACACAAGTAAGAGAAGACATATCAGGAGAAATTTAAAAATATTTTAAACTAAATGAAAAGACCACTTATCAAAATGTGTGAGATGCAGTGAAAGCAGCACTTAGAGAGAGATTTATAGCATTAAATTCATATATTAGAATTTTGTATTAAGATTATTCTGGATTCATTAAATAAATAAAAGTGTTTTTTAAATCTGTTTTTTGGGAAAAAACATTTATATATTAGAAAAGAAGAAAGATCTGACATTAATAATCTAAGTATCTACCTTAGGAAACTAGGGAAAGAAAAGCAAAATTAATTTAAAGCAAGCAGACAAAAATAAATAAAAATTAGAAAAGAAATGAATGAAATGGAAAACAGAGAAAAATCAACAAAACCAAAAGTTAGTTCTTTGACAAGGTCAATCAAATTGATGAATTTCTAGCCAGGCTAACCAAGAAAAAAAGAGACTGCTCTAGTTACTAAGGCCAGGAATGAAGAGGGACCATCACTGTTGATCCCACAGACATTAAGGACACAATTGTCCACAAACCCAACAACTTAGATGAAATGGTCCAATTCCTTGCAAGGTTTATTTGGGCTGCTATAACAAACTACCATAGACTGGGTGGCTTACAAACAACAGAAATTTATTTATCACAGTTCTGGAGACTAGAAGTCCCAGATCAAGGTGCCAGTAGATTTGGTGTCTGGTGAGGGCACCCTTTGTAGTTCATAGATGGATGGTCATCTTCTCACTGTGTCCTCACATGGCAAAGGGGCAAGGGAGCTCTCTGGGGTCTATTTTAGAAGGGTATTAAACTCATTTATCAGAGCTCAGTCCTTATGACCTAATAACCTCTCAAAGGCCCAACCCCTAAACACCAATAGACTGGGGAATAAGTTTTAACATATGAATTTTGGGGAGACACAGTCTACAGTAGATACCATCTAACAAAAGTAACACAAGGAAAAATGGGTAATCTAGTTTGCCCATATCTATTAAACAAATTGAATTAATAATAACTTTCCAAACAGAAAGCACTAAGCCCAGGTAGTTTCCCATTATAACAGCTTCTACAAAACATTTAAGGAAAAAGAATATCAATCCTGTGCAATCTCTTTAAGAAAATAGAAGCACAGTGAATACTTCCTGAATCATTCTATGAGGGCAGTATTACCCTGGCTAATACTATTAAAGATATTACTAGAAACGAAAACTACAGATTAATACCTCTCATGAACATAGATGCAAAAATCCTCAAAAAAAATTAGCAAATCAAATCCAGCAATGTATAAAAATAATTGTACACTATGACAAAATGGGATTTATTCCAGGTGCGCAAAACTGCTTCAAAACTTGAAATTTAATTAACGTAATCTAACATATCAATATGCTACAGAAGAGAAATCTTATGATCCTATCACTAGATGTAAAGAAGCATTTGACAAAGGCTAACAGCCATTCATGATAGAAACTCTCAGCAAACTAGAAATAAAGAGAGCTTCTTCAACTTGATTTTAAAAATCCACAAAAGGGGCTGGCCCTGTGGCCGAGTGGTTAAGTTTGCGCGCTCCGCTGCAGGCGGCCCAGTGTTTCGTTGGTTCGAATCCTGGGCGCGGACATGGCACTTCTCATCAAACCACGCTGAGGCAGCATCCCACATACCACAACTAGAAGGACCCACAACGAAGAATATACAACCATGTACCGGGGGGCTTTGGGGAGAAAAAGGAAAAAATAAAATCTTTAAAAAAAAAAATCCACAAAAACCCTACAACTAACATTATATTAATGGAGAAAAACTAGATGCTTCCTCATAAAGAACAGGAAGAAGGCAAGGAAGCACCCTCTCACCATTCTTATTCTACATCATTCTGGAAGTCCTAGGTAATGCAATAATACAAGAAAAAGGAAATAAATGATATACAGAGAGAGAAAAGAGAAATAAAACTGTCTTTGTTTGAAGATCACATGATTATCTGTGTAGAAAATCCCAAAGAATCAACAACAACCAAAAAAACCCCAGAACTGCTAAGAAATTTTACCAAGGGTGCAGGATACAAGACTAATATACAAAAGTCAATTGCTTTTCTGTATACTAGCAATGATCAATTGGAATTTGAAATTAAAAACACAATAGCATTTCACAGACACCCAAAAAATGAAGTGTTTAGGAATAAATGTAACAAAATATATACAAGATCTATATGAGGAAAACTATAGATTCTATTGAAAGAAATCATAGAACATTTAAACAAATGGAGAGATATTCCATATTCATGGCTAGGAAGAGTCAATATTATTAAGATGTTAAGTCTTCCCAACATAATCTATAGATTCAATGTGAACAAACAAAATCCTAGCCATTTATTTCATGGATATTGACAAACTGATTAAGTTTATCTGGAAAGGCACAAAATGCAGATAGCTAACAGAATATTGAAAAAAAAAAACAGAACGTGTCAGACAATTGACACTATCCAACTTCAAAAGTTACTATAATGCTACAATTATCAAGTGAGTGTGGTACTGGTAAAAGAACAAACAAACAGATCAATGAAAGAAAATAGAAAGCTCAGAAAGAGAAGGACACAAACATAGACAACTAATCTTTAACAAAGGAACAAAGGCAATTCAATGGAGATAGGAGGGTCTTTTCAAGAAATGGTGCTGGAACAACACAACACTCACATGCAAAGAAATAAATCTAGACACAGACCTTACACCTTTCACAAAAAACTAACTCAAATGGATTATAAACCTAAATGTAAAATGCAAAACTATCAAACTCCTAGGAGATAATATAAAGAAGAATCTATCTGGCCTTGGGTTTGGATAAAAAAAGCAAAAGGAAAAGTACAACTCATGAAGGAAAAAAACTGGTAAGTGAAATTCATTAAAATTAAAAACATGTGCTCTGCAGAAGACATCATCAAGATAATCAAAAGACAAACCACAGACTGGAAGAAAATATTCGCAAAACACATATCTGGTAAAGGACTTGTATCATAAATATACAAAGAACATTTAAAACTCAGCAATAAGAAAACAACCAACTCATTTAAAAAGTGGGAAAAAGATTTGAATAGATATTTCTCCCAAGTATGGCAAATAAACATACAAAAAGATGCTCAATGTCATATGACATTAGGGAATTGTAAATTAAAATGATGAGATACCACTACACACCTATTCGAATGGCTAAAATAAAAAACCCTGACAATACCAAATGCTGACACGGATGTGGAGCAACAGGAACTCTCATTCATTGCTGGTGGAAATGCACAATAATACTGCCACTTTGGAAGACAATTCGGCAGCTTCTCACAGAACAAAACATAGTTTACCAAATGATCCAGCAATCACACTCTAAGGCATTTAGTCAAATAAGGTGAAAAGTTATGGTCACACAAAAAGCTACACATGAATGCTTATAGCAGCTTTATTCATAATTGCCAAAAACTAGAAGTAACCAAGATGTCTTCCAAAAGATGGATAGACAAACTGTGGTATAATGAATTACTATATATATAAATGTACACATATATATATATATATATATATATAAAATGGATATTACACAGATAATATTGTGTTTAATAGCGAAATTTAGAAAACTTTTCTTCTATGATCAGGAACCAAGTAAGGATGTCTGCTCTCAGCACTTGTATTCAACATTGAATGGAGGTCCCAGCCATTGTAGTGAGGCAAGACAAAGAAGAAAGGCATACATACAGGAAAGGAAGAATGAAATTTGCCTCCATTTTCCAATGGTATCATTGACTTAACAGAAAATCCTGAGGCATATACAAAATAAGTGAATTTACCAGAGGCACAGGATATGTGGTTAATATATACCAAAAAAAAATTATATTTTATGTACAAGGAGAAACAATTGGAAAATGAAATAATTCCATTTAAAATATCTAAAAATAAAAATCACAAAGGAATAAATTAGATATAAGATGTACAAGGCTTCTATATTAAACGCTACAAAACATTGTTGAGAGAACTTAAAGAAGACCTAAACAAACAGAAATCTTCTGTTTATGAATTGTAAGATCAAATAGCTGTTAAAATTTCAATTCTGGGGCCGTCCCGGTGGTGCAGCAGTTAAGTGCATTCGTTCCGCTTTGGAGGCCTGGGGTTCGCCAGTTCGGATCCCGGGTGCAGACATGGCACCACTTGGCATGCCATGCTGTGGCAGGCGTCCCACATATAAAGTAGAGGAAGATGGGCACGGATGTTAGCTCAAGACCAGTCTTCCTCAGCAAAAAGAGGAGGATTGGCAGCAGTTAGCTCAGGGCTAATCTTCCACCCAAAAAAAAAATTTCAATTCTCCCCAAGTCAATCTATAGAGTCAATACAATCCCAATCAAAACCCTAACAGGCTTTTAGAGAAATTGAGAAGCTAATGCTAAAATTTATATGCAAATGCAAATAACCTTAAATAGCCAAATGATTTTTTTAAAAGAAGACAACGGAAAACAGAGTATCTGCTTTTAAAACTTACACAAAAGCTACAGCAAATAAGACAGTGTGATATTGATGAAAGAGCAGAAATATAGCTCCACAAAACACAGAATCCAAAAATCGATTAATAAATATATCGCCAATTTTCAATAAAAGTATCAAACTAATTCAATAGAGAAAGTCTTTTCAACAAACGGTCTAGGAAAAATGGACATCAAACAGATATAGACTTCGACTTTACACCATATACAACAATTAACTTGATGTGAATCATAGATCTAAATACGAAGCTAAATCTCTAAAACCTCTAGAATGACACTACACGAGACATTAGCCACCAGCCATATATGGGAATTTATATTTAAAGTTAAATTAACAAAAATGAAATAAAGTTAAAAGTTCAGTTCCTCAGTCTCCATAGCCATAACCCAAGCGCTCAACAGCCCAAATTGGTTAGTGGCTCCTAGATTGGACAATGCACATATCAAACATTTCCATCATTCAGAAAGTTCTAGTAAACAGTTTGGCTCTAGAAGAAAACATAGGAGAAGATCGTTGTAACATTAGGGTAGACAAAGACTTCTTAGATCAAAAACAAAAAAAAACAAACGGTAAAATGAAAAGTCCTTCAAAATTTAAAAAGTTTGGTCTTCAAAAGACACCACTGAGAAGACTGAAAGGCTAAATGCAAAATGGGAGAAAATGTTTTCATTACATATTTGTGACAAAGGACCTAAATCCAGAATATAAAAAGAACTCTTAACTAATCATAAGGCAAAATCAATAAAAACTTGAGCGAAAGAATTTAAACGAGCACTTCACAAAAGAAAATCTGTAGCCAGCCATTAAGCACGTGGAAAGATGCTCAACATCACAGAAATGCACATTAAAATAACGAGATATTGCTACAAACTCTTTAGGAGACTAATTTAAAAACAAGAAAAAGAAAATATCACATATTGGCAAGGATGTGGATTGAACAGAACTATGTACACTCCAGGTGGGAATGTAAAATAGTATAACCACTTTGAAAAACTGGTTGGCAATTGCTTAAAAATTTGAACATGCACCTACCATATAACCTAGCCATTCCAGTACTTGATGCTTATCCCAGAGAAATCAAAACATGTCCACAAAACACTTGTACATGAATGTTTGTAGCAGCTTTATTCACAGTTCCTAACCTATAAGTAATACTGATCAATAAGTGAATGGATAAAAATTGATACAACTTATTCATCAATAAAAACAAGGAATAACTGAAACATACAACAACATGTATAAACCTCAAAATAATTATGCAGATGGAAAGAAGTCAGACATAAAAGAATGCATACTGTAGGGACGGACCGGTGATATAGTGGTTAAGTTCGCACGCTCCACTTCAGCAGCCTAGGGTTCACGGGTTTGGATCCCAGGTGCCGACCTACACACTGCTCATGAAGCCATGCTGTGGTGACGTCCCACATACAAAATAGAGGGAGACTGGCACAGATGTTAGCTCAGTGACAATCTTCCTCAAGCCAAAAGAGGAAGATTGGCAACACATGTTAGCTAGGGGCCAATCTTCCTCACCAAAAAAAACAGGGGGGGGGGGGAATACATACTGTATGATTCCATTAATATAAAACTCTAGAAGTTGCAAACTAATCTATAATGACAGAATGCAGATCAGTGGTTGTCTGGGGCCAGAAGCAGAGGATGGGGTGAAATACAAAGTGCCATGAGGCAACTTTTGGGGTGTTAGAAATGTTCTGTATCTGGGTTGTGGCGATGGTTTTGCAGATGTAAACATCTGTCAAAATTCATCAAATTGCACATTTTTTTAAATAGATGCACCTTATTCTATATAAATCACTTCAAAAATATTCATACAAACAAAGATATTGAAACTTGGGATCAGCATACCTTCCAAACAGATTGTAGACCTTTGATTTGTGGTCGAAGGCCAATCCATTGGGAAAACCTGAGTAGAATACGTTTTAAGGGGTGCTGGGATGCCTACTTTCCAACAAATAGCTCCCTTGCAGGCCTGCATCAGATTCCTGGCAAATCTCTCCACAGAGCTTCAAAAAAATTAATGAGCAAAGTCAAATGTAACATTCTCCCTGCTAACCAGCTACGGCTTATCGTGCCATGACATACTCCTTGTGGAAGCAGGCAGGACATAAATTATCAACAGGCAAATGACTTAAGCCATTGTGCCTCTGTAAGACTCCTGCTGAAATTCAAATATAGTACTTGCAAGAGTGACAGTAGTACGCTTTTTGTCACCTTGTGTTCTTAGAGCATGATCCTAAGCACACATCAGAGGTATACTTTAGAAGTGGGCTAAACGGACATGAGTAGCTCTGAGAACATAAACATTCATAGGAGGGATTGCTCAGCAGTATAAAGGCACCAGGAAAAGGTAAAGAGACAAGAACGAGAGGGACACCAAAGTCAAATAAAATAATTTGCTTGGTCGCTAAAACTCTTGATTGAGGAAATATTGTGGAATCTTCTGTAAGATTTTACTATAGGAAAATGGCTGTTACTCATTTGAGATCTCAGAATTCTTGGGGAAAGAGAAATTTCCCCATTCTACCTTGCCATTCCCTCCCGCTAATGTCCTTTCCCTCCTTTGTTTCATATTTTACCATTTATTGAGCACTTACACCAAATCCCATACTTGCCTACATAGAGCTGCTCATTCAGTACTCACAAAAGAGAGCATCATTTCCTCCTTTCAGAGATTAAGCTGAAGCACCAAGAGATTTAGTAGCTTACTCATATTTACGTAGCTTGTGAAGAACAAAGCCAGGATTGAAATCTAGGTCTGGATGGCTCTAGACACGTGATACTCATGATAAAATTAAGTGAGAGGAAAGGTTATGTCTTTATTTTTTCATACCCACCCCAATTTTCAGCTTCTTGCAACCTGCTGTTCGCCATCAACATTTCACTGAACCTGTTTTCTAAAGTAACCAAATCTCATGGCCTCCTAGCCATCCTTTAAGGTCCAGCTGAAGCGTCACCTCATCCCCAATGTCTTTCTTGGTATTCCTACCACTCCCTTCCCCAAGTTGGAAATATTTCCTTCCTCTACTTCCCTATATCCACTGCTATACTGTTGAGCACATTTTGTACTCACACACTTAGGTCTTTATTCACATACTCGCCATTCATTTATTGAGCACGTACGTATCATTCACCGTGCTGAGTAAGGAGAATATAGAGATGATTAAGAACATAGTTCAGTCAGGGAAAAGCATTGGGAAACAATAATTATAATTCAGTGGGATAAGCTGTATAAAAATGGCACATTAGACACTCAAAAATATTTGTGAGCTGAATACATTATTCTTCTATTTTCAAAAGAGCTAGGAGAAAGTGCATATTTGAGGCTGAGTTATCCAGAAAACAGATTCTTTTTCGTCACAATATTACATAATAATTACTTTAAAAACTCTCTTGTGGCAGGTACAGATACCCAATGGAAAGCTTAGATTTGGGCTGTGAACATATAGCATAGAACATTCCATATATCCACCCTCTGCCAAAGCTACCTCCAAATCCACTGTCCTGGCCCATAAAGAGTAACTTCTCTTCCAGTGAGAGTACACACAGATATGGGCATTAATAAAATATTTGTATAGAAACCTTATCCAGATTTGAGAGAAGTACAATCTCAATGTCATGAATTCTTCATATAGGTCTTCTAAGTCAAAATAATATAGGTGTTTTAGTATGGCCATTTTGGGGGATGAAACATTTGATAATGATACACACCTTGGCTGAGTTTGTGTAGAGTATATAATAGTAAACTTCTCATCTGTGCCCCATTTTTCATTTGCTATACTCATAAACTTTGAGAAAATTTAAGATCTGCTTGGTATTTAATAACATCTAAAATTTTCTATGATATGAAACCTGTACTCTGGATTCTCAGGCCCTGACTTCTGAAACTTAAGTGCTTAGATATCTGCAGTTATATGGATACAGTGAAAAACTGAATGCAGCTTCTCGTAAGATCGATCAAACTAGGCGTCATCTTGAAATAAACAGTTATAGCTTGGCAGATAGGTACAGCATCAACTTTTGCCTCTTTAATGTTGGCATGAAATAATAGACCTAAAGTGAGGAACCACCAACTGCACTTCTTTTGCTCTCTTTAAAAGTAGTCTTTTTGTTGAAAACATCACAAATGTTTATAAGATAATTATGTGTTCATCAAATGCCCATATGTTCATCAAATATCTGCCTCTGTGGAGTAAAAACATGTGTCGTTCTCATGGATAACCGCCCATTTTAGACTTTGCTTGACAGATTACAAAGTGTTTCATGCTTACCACGCACAAAAAGGACAGCAAGCTCCACAGGCCTATAATGGACTTATCCTTTCAGTTTAAACGGCTTTAAACTTTCCTCTTTCGGGAAACAAAGATTTGAGCAAGAGGAAAAAGTGACAGACAGATACCGTAGCATCTTAAGTTCAATTTGCATGCATTGATTTTCTTCTCTTCAAAGATCTTATCCCAGGAATTTTTTTTTTGTCCAAATTGGGACAAACATTCCATTAAGACAAACCATAGTCTTGGAGAAACGGTCTTTACTAGTTGACTTCAAAGACCAAAAATGTTTAGCTCGTGTATAAAAGAATTTTATTTTGCTTCGCTTGAACTTCACCATAAACAAATCAAAACTAAAAGATTGAGATCTGGATGGTAGTTAAATATTTCACTTATTTTAATATATAAATTTTTAAAAAGGTAACAGTCCTTGCAGCAACAATATAGTTGAATCTGAGTAAAGCAAGAATATGAATATAAATGCATAACTCTACATGTACAACCATCTTTTCCTTTGTGCATTTTTTTATCTCAATGTCCCAAAAGGCATGGCTAACTAATGATGCTATCAATCTCATTTCATCCATTTCGTTTGACACTATGTATCACAGACAACATCCTTAGAAATTCATCTCTCTCCTTTGTGGGTCTCTTTCTCCTTCCAAATTCATCCCACACTTAAGGACAACCATATACAGCTGTTTGCCTCCCACATATAATTACCACCCTCCATGAGGTTATGCCGACAGGGCCAAGAAAAGCAGAGAGCCTTGCACTTATTTGGTTAAATTAATGACATCCCTACTGTCAATCAAGGCGATTCAGGCAGAGGCAACGTGTTTGGATTCTCCAAAATTAACAAGTAATTGTGCAACCTGTTAGCTCTATAAACAAAGCTGGGCAGAGTTCATAAGTTGAGTGGCACTGGCCATGATCACTGTAATCACAAGACATTCCTTAGCATTGGTCATGCAAATAAGCCATCACAGTCACTGCATCCAAGGTCTTTGGCCATCATCTAGGGAAGGCTTCCACTTGCTATAGTTGCTGAAGTACAGAACTCATCAAATGACCAGGAGGCTGAGTCACTAACTTCAATTTCCTATCTTAAAACCACGTGTTCCCAAGACTTCCTGTCTGGTGACAGAGTTAGACAGCTAGTCGTAGGGTACCTACTCTGACACTAAGTATCTTATAAGTTCTTGAGAGCTGATTATTAAAAGAGTTCTGATTATAAGAGTTTTAAACTTCTGTCTATTGACCAGAGTTAGCACTCATTTCAGAGAGAACTACTGGCAGATTCTTATCATTTTAATGCAGCGTCTATTTAAAGGTGTCAAATGTGTTCATCTATCAGAACAATAAAGCCAAATGAATTTTGCTCACTGATTCATCACTTAGTAGTCCGACCTCATTCCACAAAAAATGCATTCCTATCACCTCACAAGTGTAATGACAAAGGGAAAGGATGTGTCTCGTAGTGGTTAATGACATGACTTTGAATTTAGCCCTAGCTCCTCTCCTATGTCACTTTGGGGAAGCTATTTAACATCTCTGAGCATCATTTTCATCATCTTTAAAATGGATACAGTGGTATTTACCTCATAGATACTTGGTACGGATTAAATGATATAATGCAGTATCGCATCTGGCACGTACTAAATACTCAAAAAATGCCAGCTAGTAGTGGTGGTGGTGGTAATATCTGTGGGGGTCTACATACTCTTTGGCACTCCTCCTATACAAATGGGGAAATGGTCTTCTTTCTCTTGCATATGAGTGAGCCTTAGTGACACGCTTTTGTTGAATAGACTATGGTAGCAATGATGCTGTGAGGTTGTTATAAGAAACAAATACAGCTTCTTCCTGGTGTGCTCACGCTCTCGCTCTTTCTCCCTCTTTCCCTCTCTCTTTACGCACATCTTTGGAACCCTGTCACCACGTCAGGTAGGTGTTCCAGTTAACAGCTCTGTCGAAGGTCCTGACCTACGGCCAGCATCAACTGCCAGACATGGGAGTGGGCCCTCAGATGATTCCAGCATTCAGCCTTCAAACCTCTCCAAGCTGACAGCAAGCAGAGCAGAGCTGTCCTCACCAAACTGTCCAAACCACGGATTCGTGAGCAAAATCAATAATGTTGTTGATGTTATTTTAAATCACTAAGGTTGGGAGTAGTCTGTTATATAGCAACAGGAAAACGGAACATCATCTGAACAGCATGGGGACTAGGCAGCAAAATCTGACAGAAATGTCACTTCCATCGCAGGCTAAGGCATAAACCATCACCACTAACACAGCAAACGTTTGTCCAGAAATGTAGTTTACAACACTGTTTCTTAACCATCATCTCAGTGGATGCCTATAACAGCTCTAAAAGACAGACATGATCACTAGGCCCTTTTATAGAAAAGACAATCAGTACTCAGAGAAGTTAGCTAATTTGTAAAAAATCACTCAACTAACAAGTGATAGAGCCAAATTTGAACTCTACATATTGATCTAATCCTGTGTAACAATACATAGCATTTCCCTCAGGCTTTATTTCCTTCCCTAGGACCGACTGGTGTCAATTTGGTTGTCATTTCTATGACACTCCCTTACTTTTATTCTCAAAACATTTAATTGACCCTGTGGAATGTGGCATACAGAAGAAGTCCTTTCCATCAAATAGTTAATAATCCAATAAGAGGAGACTAGAAACATGTGACACTATATGCCATAGTTAGCAGAAATATATATGCCATAGTCATCAAAAAATGACAATGATACAACACCAACAGCAAACATTACCCTTGGAGAATCACTTAAGAATTAGCAATAATTGCACAACTATATGGTTGAGATGTCTGTCAGGCATGGACAGAGTTGATTGGAGTAGATTATAGGTTAAAGGATGAGATGCTAGAAAAAGAGCTTTCATTACTTCCATCCTTGGGCAATGGGAACAGTGTGGAATGGGCCATTCTGAACCCTACGATGGGAAATAAATGGCCATAGGTGGGAACAAACTGACATTTTAAGGTTGGGGGTGGTAAATAAAATAATAATTTGAGAAACTACGGGCAGTGGGAAAGACACAGAGGGCAACGAGCAGCACCTTTTCTAAAATCCTCTTAGTGTACTGAATACACACAGCAGTCTAATATTTCCGAAACACGAAGCACTGTTTCTCTTCTTTGCCTCCCTTTCCTCCCACCGGTTTTGCAAACTTGGGCAATTTTGACCCAAAGACACAGGAACTGTTGATAAAAGTAGCTAACATTTGTTGAGTACAGACTGTGGACCAGGCACTTCCCTAACGGCTTTACGTGCATGATTTTACCTAGCCCGTGTAACAACGCTCTGATGGAGGTACTGCTATCGCCCCGTTACAGCTGAGGGAACCGGGGCACACAGGCTGAGGATGTTGCTCAAGGTCAACGTGCCCTTCGTCCTTGGTGGTGGTAAGACTGGAACCCAGCAGTCCGTCTACCCTCTACTGCATCGCTTGGTATAAAGTACTCGGCCTAATGTTAGCATCATTAGCGGGCATTCTGAAGGAAAGATTCTGTCCTTTTCCTTTCTAGATGACATTTTATGCAAATAATGCCAGAAATTCTTACGACCCTTTCTCAGTGTGAGCATGGATTAAGTCCACGTCATTTTCTCTGTACTTTGCCTAGCACATAATCTCAGACACCTGGTGTTTGAAAAGTCCAAATTTATAATGATAAATGCATGCCAGCTATAATCAGTATTATTAATCTAAGGTATTTTTCATTGTGCAATTAGCAATCTCTTTACAAGTAAAATAGTTTCTTTCTGTCTCTGCTGTTAGGATACAGAAATATGTAAATGATAAGCAGGAAGTAATGTTAAGTCATACTACATCAAACCCAGGAATACAAGTCCATATTTTCCTTAGGGAAATGTTGCATTTTACCCACTGAAAGCTGAATGACTCTGTGCTGTCAGTGCAGCAGAAAGAGTTATTCTTATTTTGTCTTTTTTCTCAGTATGTTATCAAGGATAGGAGTGTTTATAAAGCAGAGATTTACAGAGCTCCCAGTCAGCTGGATTTCAGCTTGCAAGTCAACCGGACGCATTTTGATCACTCTAGTGTCTATATAGTTGGAAAGCTGCAGTCAGATAACAATAGAAAAGTAATAGTGCTGTCAGGCATATGATCAAGCTAGGCAAGTTCTATCTCCCTAATGGGGAAGAATGGTCTCCTGTGAAATATTTAAAACATTAGACCCAAAACAATGAGAGGTGTTAGTTTGGAAACCCGCCAGCACTGTAGTAGAGTGACTTCACAAAAACCACCCAGAAAACAGTCTCAAACTTTGACCCATCTAGAAATGACTCCCTCTCACCCTCCACCATTATGGGGCTAGCTAGGGTGATGTCAGGCAGGAGGGACAGTCCCCTGCAACTCTGCGAGCATGCCACATCCATTCGGCTCCACCTCAACCACAATTACCATGGATAGGTGAGGCAATATTGTGTGACATCCACGTTCTTCTGGACTTAAGGACCAAGCTTCTGGGCCATGAGGGGAAGGCAGGCACAGCAAACTTGTGATTTTTCTCTCCAATACCTTGGCTTGCCTGTAAAAAGCTCTTTTGCTGAGGAATAATAAAGATCGCTTTGAAGAGAATGGAGTTCAAGCCCCACTCCTAGTCATTCCATGATCTCCTTCGTAAGTGTTCCAGGGGTTTCTGGTTATTATTAGTACCTCCAATAATGTTTTTCCTCCCTTAAAATATGGGCATGGTATATCTTTTCTTCTTCCCAAGCCCATGCAGTTAACAGTTCACTCTTCCCAGAGAGGACAGGTTAGAGCTCAGCAAGCAAATGGCTGCTGCTTCTCTGCCAAAGAGAGTAACAGTAAAAAGGAAGCTTCGTGTTAACACTGGCAGGAGAATGTAGGTAGCTGAGAAAAAAGAGGATAAATAGCAAACAATCACCTGCGATGCAATGAAACTATTAATATGCTTCTTAGCAATATTGCTGTTAGTTTATACACATGTCACTTACTCTCTGTGTTTCTTAATAGGAATTAAGCATTAATCCCCAAAGCATGATTTTTCCCTGGTTTCTCCTCTTCTCTAGCTACAAATACTAACAGCTGAAGCATACGGATAGCTCCTTCTCTACCGTATTTTTTAATCTCCTTTACACTCATGTCATAGTCATTATATCCAAAAAAAACCCCATGCTTTTTCCTTTTCATGAAATAAACTCTATGCTACATTTTTCTTTCAGTCCCAACCAAGATTCAGCCTTGTACTTTCCTAAACATTATCTATATCGTTGCACCTGGCGATTACGTTCTATTAATTAGAATTTTTTTCATTTTACATTTCTGTCCTACCAGATCAGCTCAAGTTATTAGAGATGGAAGGTTTAAGCATTGCAGGCACCACTGACATCATGGTTACCATAGAAATAAAAATCTAGCAACAATAATACTAGGTTTCTTTCTTTATCGGCTGTGCTGCATTTTCAAATCTTCCACCCGCGGGTAAAAGCTCAGAAGCGCCCTGTCATTACATAACCTATACTATTCCAAACACATTTTCAGAATTTAAAAATGAGAAGAAGGAAAAAGAAGAGAGGGTTATTTATATCCAATCTGTCAACTTCCATAATTTCTCACAGGTACTTCAAAGCCCTAAATGAAGATAAGGTAAATAAAACATACACTTGAAATGTGAGATAAATAAGACCTCCATTACATGCTATCCATGCCCCAAATCAAATACTATATCATAAATGACAAATGATGAAACTCCTAGGCGTAAAGCCTTCCTTCCTCTTACAAACTAGTTCTAGATTCTTTTTTAAACCATTTTAATTAGCGTCTGAAAACAGGGCTGTACCTTTAGAATATTTCCATTTTGAAAGCAAAGAAAGAGCTTACTCTGGGCTGTTTTTCACCTGCTACTTGAATTCTTATGGTGAGCCATCTGCTTCTAGACTGAATAGCTAGGTATTTTCTGTCAGTTACATTTCTGCGAGAATAAAGATTACTGTCAGAAACCAATTACTCAACCTGATTGTGGCCTGGTAATAGTCAGGTTGCTATTGACCTTGATATAACCACATACACACCCTTCACCCTCCTCTGTTTAATCAAATGCAACACAGAATCAATTTGCAATTTAAAAATTTTAATTTATATTCTTCCTTTCTCTTTCTCTCCTTTCCCATCTCCCTTGCCCTTTCTCCCTTCCTCCCTCCCATCTTCACTCCCTCTCTCTGAGAAAAGCTCTGGTTAGAAGTGAGAATGATTTTGAAATAACTTCTAAACTTGCCAAAATCTCCAACCAGCTTCCACAAATTAATGACTCTTTTAGTAATCAGTAACAAGACATGATTTCCCACTGAATTCCAACACTGCAAATCAATCATCACTTGCCACTATCTCCACGACTTGGTGTTCCAAAGATTTATGACAGTGGCAAATGCTTTATTGAAATACAACATGGACTAATTGAGTACAATCCTCTGCAAATTACAAAGGTATGTAATGCTATAATTAATGTAATTAGAGAGGAAAATTGATTGTCACTACAAATGCAATCAGAGACTTTTACATTATTATATTTACCACACTAATGGGCTTATTGTTGTTTATAAAATACATGCCCATTTTAACAGTACAATTGGCCAAAAATAGTAACAAAGCAAAACAAACAATAAATGGAGTGTTCTTTGAATGATTATGAGAAGCTTTAGGCAGTGGCAAACTCATAGCATTGCACTGTCAATCCATTAATTTCAGCCAATTTCCTGATTAATTCTGATCACCACATCTGGATCAGTCAAGAAGTGATCTTCATTGATCACTGAGGCAATACACGATGAATGAATTGTTATTTCCAGACACCATTTATTTTGCGCATATTGACAGTCACATTCCCTCGGATCTTCTGGATAAACAAGGCTCGCAAACATATGGTTTTGCCATTCAAAATGCCATTTTACTTTGTCAAAGCCAGACAGATCAGTTGCCACATAAGTACAACCACACTCAAATCTCTCAGACTATAGAAAACAGCAAGCCTAGCTGAAAAACATGGAAATTTTACTCACAATTCTAATCTGACATCATGTAGATAGACTCAAAGCATTTTTCTTAATTCAGGTGAAACCAGTTGTAGATTTAGAAGTTGTCTGTATCTGGAAGCCAAGGAGTCTATATATTCAAATGGAGGGGTAGAAAAGACGGCTCATAGGATAGATGGACACTAGCACAGGCTCTGTAGGCGAGAAAAACCTGATTGGTTTCAGGCCATGGATGTCGAAAATGAATGAATCATCAAATAGCCTTCTCAATTTTCTCATTGAAATGAAAATAACTGAAGACCAAAATAGCTTGAAGTATGCTATGAGTAGCTGCGCCAGCATCACGTTGAAGAGGCCTCAAAGGAATGGCACAGGATCCTAAGGAGGGGACAAAACCCTGCTTGGACTGTGGGTTTGGATGGGCAACTTCAGGGGAACTGCAGCCACCAAGTTGTGTGTGTGTGTGTGTGTCTGTGTCTGTGTCGGGTGTCTGTGTTGGGGGAGGAGGGAGGGCTCTCTCTGGGTTTTCAGGGAGGCCTCTAAAGTTGGAAAATCCTAAGGGTTCTGAAGTACTTCCAGAGATTTAAATTTAGCCAGATTCTTGTTGTTTATTTGTGTTCAAAATGGAGTTTCCCAGAAAGATATTTGAAACTTATCAATACACATTCAGATATATAACTCTTATGAATTCACTTAAAGATAATCTAATCTAAGATTTCTCTAAATTAATTATCTTGATATTTTCAACTCCACCAAAAGAAAAATTTTAATTCACTTTAACACGCTAATACTAGTGGCTTTCTGCCCTCTCAAATCAGGAGAAATTGCATCATCATTTATTCTGACAAGATTATAAAAGGTAGACAAAGGCTCTTAATCGAGCTCTAAATCAGAGGACCTCAAACTTTTTTTTAACTGTCTTAACACAGAGAAAGAGATTTGTTTTACACTGTGACCTAGGACACATACATGTGTACCTGCAAAAACGTGTGTGTGTGCACATGAAAACAGATTTTATAAATCAACGTTTTAACTACAAGTGAGGTATACTATTTTCCATTCTATTATACTTTTTAAATACACTAGTTGTGACCCACTAAAGTGATTTTATAACCCACCTATAGTTCTCAACTTGTAGTCTTAAAAGCACTGCTCTAAATCATAGTGGTCGCTAAGTTTTAACAGCCATAGCTGCCACTGCCACTCAATCTTAACATTCATGGTTTCTTTTCTCTTCTCGAGGAAGAACTACAACCTTACTCAAACAAAAGCAAAACAAGCAACACACTTAAACACACACCAATAACTGATACTTAGAGATGACAAACAGAACCCCATTATCTCGGCTGAATATTCATGTGTTAAGATATGGTAATTGACTTGCTTTTGCTGTGTTATCACTCTCATTTTTCAAGTGGCTTTATTCCAAGGCCAGAAAAAGATACTTTCTCTCAGACCTCAACTTATTATTGAACTGCTACTAAATCTCAGATGAGGCAGGGAAATAATTTCTAATATCAACCTCATTTACTTGAATACATTGGGATTCTTCTATTTCCTCCATTTATTTTTTTCTTGATTTAATTAAAACGTGGATCATTTCGACTTTTTGCACCTATAATATAGTTATAGATTTGAGAAAGCTATTTGGCTTATGAGTTCATACCCGGGCAGTGTTAAATACTGGCAGATGGAACACTTGACGGTAGCCAGGAAAACGCACTACAGATGGCTCCCAGCCAACCTACCAAAACTTACACAGAGGAAATTTAGCAACAGAAAAGATTGGAATGGCTCTGTGGTTATCTTTGCTGGCAAGGAATGCAATATATTACACTGTAACATGATGTTCGTCCAAGGATATCATGGTATAGGAATGAGACCAGATTTGGAGCCATGATCTGAAATTGCTAATGTCTACCTCTAACTGACAAGTAGATAATGGGGAAGTTCATTAAACACAAGAGTAACAATGTCATCCACATTGCATAAAAGCAAGTTATTGCTCTAAGTAAGGCTCTTTCTCTTTACGGAACAGATGTGTTTCCTAAAATGTGGTTGTAAAACTAATTTATGTAAAACAAATCTTATTTTTCTACTGGTTTCCATGATAAAATTTGAGATGAGTCCCCAGAAAAAGATATTCCAATAGACTGAATTGAAAAGTTCTTGTGACTAGCAGAGTTGGTGCTATGCTTACAGACCAAATAAGTTGTTACTAAAACAGAATGATTTGGAGGAGCTCAGAAAAATCCGCCTGCTCCAAAGAACTTACCACATTGCCTTCTAGTCACCATCAACTCTTTGGCTTTAAAGCCATCAAAAAAGGTCTTCATTCAAGAAAATACATACAAAATAATTATGGGTCACCAAGGAATAGAAGATCTTTAATTTGAATGATGAATTCAACAAACATTTATTGAGCACCTAATATGTTCTAAGCCCTCAGCTAGGAATGGAAAACAGATTTAAAAGGTCCCCTGCCCTCAAATATCCAAGATTGCTGAATAGATAAGAAATGTCTATATGTAACTGTGGAAAGTAACTGGCATGAGAAGGAAATATTTAACCTCGTCACTATGCTGCCTCAAAGTTTGAAAGGGCATTTAAGAACAATCCATTAGGGGCCAGCCCCATGGCCGAGTGGTTAGGTTCACACACTCTGGTTCAGCAGCCCAGGGTTTCGCCAGTTTGGATCCTGGGCGCAGACCTAGCACCACTCATCAAGCCATGCTGAGGGAGTGTCCCACATAGCACAGCCAGAAGGACCAACAACTAGAATATACAGCTATGTACTGGGGGCCTTATAGGGAAAAGAAGGGGAAAAAGAAGAACAATCTATTATCAGAAAGACAGGGAACTCTAGGACTGTGGTCAAAGGAATGTTGGACTGGCTACCTGAGGGATACAGTCAGAGTATAACTGTGAAAAGTGGGCATGGGAAAAGAGCTAGTGGTAATGTTTTATCATTAATGGGAATTAAGGAGACCTAAATATGCTTATTGGGTTACACTTTTCTAAACTCTTTTATCTTTCTCTTTCTCTTTTTTTGAATTAGCCCTATTTATAGAGGGGCATGGTGGGTAAGAGCATAGGCTCTTGAGCAAGAGTGCTTATATCTGAATTTTGGATCAGGATGATCTCGGGCTAGTTATTTAACATCTGCGTGCCTAGCTTTCCTCATTTGCTACATGAAGATAACAATATTACCTATTCTTCACCTAATACGGTAACCTAATAGGGTTATTGTGGGAATGAAATTGACACGAAGTGATTATATTTCTTTTTCTTATCATCATTGCCATCACCGTCCCCATCACCATGTAGGAAAGGATAGTGTGGCTTTTAGCAGACTTAAGAAATTTGACCAGAGTCATAAAACTAGCAAGTAGTGGCCTGGGATTTAAATTTAGGCCATTCCAACTCGTTCTTTTTAACTCTTTATTGCTATTTATTGAAACACAATACTTACAGAAAAGTGAAGAGATAAAAAGCGTACAGATTGACGCCTTTTCACAAATTTGGTCAAGAAACATAACTATCAAGAACTGAAAACCCAGGCTGGCCCCGTGGCGGAGTGGTTAAGTTCTCGCACTCCGCTGCAGGCAGCCCAGTGTTTCGTTGGTTCGATCCTGGGCACGGACGTGGCACTGCTCATCAAGCCACACTGAGGCAGCGTCCCACATGCCACAACTAGAAGGACCCACAACGAAGAATATACAACTATGTACCGGGGGGCTGTGGGGAGAAAAAGGAAAAAAATTAAATCTTTAAAAAAAAAAAATAAAGGGGGGCCAGCCCCCTGGCCGAGTGGTTAAGTTCGCGCGTTCCGCTGCAGGTGGCCCAGTGTTTCATCGATTCGAATCCTGGGCGTGGACATGGCACCACTCATCGAGCCATGCTGAGGCGGCATCCCACATGCTACAACTAGAAGGACCCACAACTAAGAATATACAGCTATGTACCAGGGGGCTTTGGGGAGAAAAAGGAAAAATAAGATCTTTAAAAAAAAAAAAAAAAAAAAGAACTGAATAACCCATCCTCTTCATGCTCTGCCCAGTCACTTTCTCCCTAAGCATAACCATAACTGACTAAAATAGAGGCTGATCTTGACTGCTTTTGAACTCAATATAAATGAAATCACATAGTATTTACTCTTTTGTGTCTCGCTTTTTTCATGGTTCTGAGGTTCATCCATATTGTTTAGCATAACTGTAAATCCCTCATTTTCATTGCCGTATAGCATTGCACTGTATGACTATGTCATAATCTATTGATCGACATTCAGGGGACATTGGGCTACTTTCCAGGTTTTGTCTTTTACAAATAGCGCTGCTTTGAAAATTCTAGTATATACTTCGGAAAAAGTAGGAATGAATGTGTTGGGTATATGCCTAAGAGTAGAATTTCTGGGTCCCAGCTATACACATATTTACTTTTACCATATACTGGCAAAAGAACTTTTACACTTCTACCAGTAGTATTTGTGAGTTCTGAGTTGTCCCATGCCCTTCCCAACACTTGGTATTTTTCATATTTTTATTTTAACCACTCTGGTGGGTAGGTATTGGGTTGCATTGTGGGTCTTAATTTATATTTCATAGGAGTAGATTTCCCTGTCATTTTCAAGTCTCTTTTAGCTATGGCATTATGCCACCTCAAGGCATTCTCTCCAAATAGATAAGTCACATTGGTGGTCAAAAGAGGGGCTGAGTATGAATACAACAGTCTTAAGGTAAGACTTCCATGTAAGGTCTGCAAAATTAATGGTGGACTAGGAAGTTCCCGGCCTCCATTCTCCATGGAAACATATATACACATATAAAAGAAAACAATTAGAGACTGGCTAAAATAACTTTATAAGAGGTCTCAAAGACAGTCAAAGGTCTATAGTAATCAAGCAAATGCCCAAACAAGAAAAAGCCACATTCAAATTTGTAGAATAGTTTGTGGCATTTTCACTTATCTTTGCCCCATCCCCTCCCTGGTATAGCGTTGGTCTGGAGGAGGTGGAAATCTGGCTCTCGAATCAGAGGAACCAGAACAGACCTTCTCTGTAATGTTCTAACCTATCTAGGAATTGCCTGAAAAACTGGTCTGTTTTGCCTAACTTGATGCTCATGCAGGAAGAAGCACTATATCTTGAATCTAAGACTGGGAAGAGATGGAAAGTGGCAGGCATCCATCACAGAAGCTGCAAGGGAACTACAGACTTGCAGATGTCTGGGGCAAGAGAATACAGGTAGAGGCATACAATAGATCACCTAAGACCATCAGGGGAAGATGGGGAGGGGTCAACACTTTTGGAATTTAGACTTTCAGAAGCAGTTGTGTATATGGGGGAATCAAAAAATCCACTCACGGGCCAGGCAAGATACATAGTAAGAAAAGACCTGAGACTATCTTAAGACTTCACCTGGGGCATTTCCCAAGACTCAAGGGACACCCAGCTAATAAGGATAGGATGGCTCTAGCACAGAGCCAGTCTGCATAAACTGGGAGGTGACATTTTTCAAATGTCCAATTTTCAACAAAAAATCTCAGGGCATACAAAGAAATAGGAAAATATGGCCAATTAGATGGAACAAAACAAATCTCCACAGAATCTCTCTGATGAAACAAACAGTGGATTTACTAGGCAAAGACTTTAAAAGGAATGTTTTAAAAAGGCTCAAAGAGCTAAAGGAAAATATGAACAAAGTGCTACAGGAAAACAATATATGAACAAAATGAGAAAATCAACAAAGAGATAGGGGCTGGCCCCATGGCTGAGTGGTTAAGTTTGTGCACTCTGCTTCCACGGCCCAGAGTTTTGCTGGTTCGGATCCTAGGCACGGACATGGCACCGCTCATTAGGCCATGTTGAGGCAGCATCCCACATGCCACAACTAGAAGGACCCACAACTAAAATATACAACTATGTACTGGGGGGATTTGGGGAGAAAAAGCAATTAAAAACAACAACAACAACAAAGAGACAGAAAGTATAAAAAGAAACCAAATGGAAACTCTGGAGCTGAAAGATACAATAAGCGAATTGAAAAATTCAGCAGGTGGTCAAGAGCATATTTGAGCAGGCAAAATGAAGAAAAGTTAGAGAACTTGAAGATAAAATGTTCGAAAACATTGAGTCTGAGAAGCAGAAAATAAAATGAAGAAAAGTGAATAGAGCATAAAAGACTTATAGGACACCATCAAATTGTCCAACACATGCATTATCAGCGTCTCAGAAGAAGAGAAAAAAAGGCAGAGAGATTATTTAAAGAAATAATGGCCAAACAGCTTTCCAAACTTGAGGAAGAAATGGACATAGAAATTGAAGAAGCCCAATGAATTCCAAGTAGGAAATATTCAAAGAGACCCACAGAGACATATTATATATCAAACTATCTATAAAGAAAAATAGATAATAGTGAAAGCACCAAAAGAAAAGTGACTCATCACATGTACAAGTGATCCTCAACAATATGTCACTGGATTCCTCAGCAAAAAACCTTGGAGGGCAGAGTCAGTGGAATGATACTTTTTTTTTTGAGGAAGATTAGCACTGACCTAACTACTGTCAGTCCTCCTCTTTTAGCTGAGGAAGACTGGCCCTGAGCTAACATCTGTCTCCATCTTCCTCTACTTTTATATGTGGGACACCTACCACAGCATGGCGTGCCAAGCGGTGTCATGTCCGCACCCGGGGTCCAAACCAGCGAACCCCGGCCACTGAGAAATGGAACATGCAAACCACTGCGCCACTGGGCCGGCCCCTGGAATGATATTTTTAAGAGCATCAAAAGAGAAAGATTCTGTCAACAAAAATTCTATATGCAACAAAACTGTCCTTCAAAGGTGAGGTAAAAATTAAGACATACCCCGATAAACAAAAGTTTAGGGTCTTCTTGACCATAAGCCCTGCCGTGTAACAAATGCTTAAGGGAGTCCTTCAGGTTGAAATGAAATAATGCTACACAGATACTCATTGCATATGAAGATATAATGATCTCTGGCAAAAATAAATACATGAGTAAATAAAAAACATTTCTAAAAGGGTCCAAGATGGTAGCATAGGAAGACCCTGAACTCACCTTCTCCACAGACACACTGAATTCACATCTACATATAGAGCAATTACTCCTAAAGAGGAACTGAGGGCTGATTAAACAGCTCCTGTACAACGAACAAGAGAAGGACCACAAAGAGACAAATAGGAGAGGAGACACAGAACGGCCGGGAACCCACCCCCGACACGGCAACCGGCAGCAAGGAAAGATATCACTGAAGGGACCACGCGCAGGCTTGCCCACCTTGGGGCACAGCAAAAAAGAGCAGTTTAAAGGGCACCTAGACTATACAGGAAGGAAATCCACTTACTAACCCAAGAGCATCTGCCAAACAGGCGGAAAACTGCTGGAAGAGTCTCCAGGGTTGGAAGCACCTGCAAACACTATTTTTTGTGTTCCCCCTCCACCTTGATTATATCAAACCAATAAGCTTTTGCACAGAAGGAAACCATCAACAAAACGAAAAGGCAACCTACTGAGTGGGAGAAGATATTTGCAAATCATACATCTGATAAGGGGTTAATATCCAAAATATATAAAGAACTTATACAACTTAATATCAAAAAACCCCAAACAACTCAAGGTTAAAAAATGGGCAGAGGACTTGAATAGACATTTTTCCAAAGAAGATACGCAGATGGCCAACAGGCACGTGAAAAAATGTTCAACATCACTAGTAATCAGGGAAACACAAATCAAAACCACAATGAAATAGCACCTCACCCAACAGAAGGCCTATTACCAAAAAGACAAAAAATAACAAATGTTGGTGAGGATGTGGAAAAAAGGGAACCCTCATATACTGTTGGTGGGAAAGTAAATTGGTGCCGCCACTATGGAAAACATTACAGAGGTTCCTCAAAAAATTAAAACTAGAACTACCATATGATCCAGCAATCTCACTTCTGGGTGTTTATCTGAGGAACACAAAAACACTAATTCACAGAGATATGTGCACCCCTATGTTCATTGCAGCATTATTTACAATAGCCAAGCTAAGTGTCCATCAATAGATGAATGGATAAAGAAGATACAGTATCTATATACAATGGAATACCACTTAACCTTAAAAACAAATGAAATCTTGCCATTTGAGACAACAGATAGACCCTAGAGGGTATTATGCTAAGTGAAATAAGTCAGACAGAGAAAGACAAATACCATAGGATTACACTCATACATGGAACCTAAAAAAACCAAAACAACAAACAAAACAAAACAGAAACAGATTCATAGATACAGGAAACAGTCTGGTGGTTACCAGAGGTGGGAGGAATTCGGGAGGCAGGTGAAATAGGTAAGTGGGATTAAGAGGTACAAACTTCCAGTTATAAAATAAGTCAGTCATGGGAACGTAATGTAGAGCACAGGGAATCTAGTCAATAATGTTGTAATTACTGTGTATGGTGACAGATGGTAACTAGACTTACGGTGGTGATCATTTTGTAGTGTATACAAATATTGAATCACTGAGGTACACCTAAAACTAATAGGATATTGTACGTCAACTATACTTCAATAGAAAAAATAAAATAAAAAACACTTCCTAACTGATTCTATAAGGTCAGCTTCATCCTGAAACCAAAGCCAGACAAAGACACTACCGTAAAGAAAACTGCGGGCCACTATCCATGATGAATATTGATGCAAAACTCCTCAACAAAATGCTACCAAACCGAATTCAGCAGCATAAAAAAGGATTTAACACCATGGCCAACTGGGGTTTATTTCTGGAATTCAGGGATGTTTAAACATATGCAAATCAATGTAACACACTACATTAACAGAATAAAGGAAAAAAACACATGGTGATCTCAAATGATACAGAAATGCTTTTGACAAAATTCAACACCCTTTTGTGATAAAACCATTCAACAAACTAGGAATAAAGGGAAACTGCCTCAACATAATACAGGCCATATACGAAAAACCTATAGCTAACATCATACTCAATAGTGCCAGACTGAAAGTTTTCCCTCTAAGATCAGGAATAAGACAAGGATATCTATTTTTTCCACTTCTGTGTAGAAAACCCTAAAGATTCCACACACACAAAAAAACCTACTAAAGCTAATAAATTCAGCAAAGTTGCCTGATGCAAAAAATCCATTGCATTTCTAAAGATTAACAATAAACTATCTGAAAAGGAAATTAAGAAAATAATTCCATTCACAATACCATCCAAAATAAAATTGTTAGGAATAAACCACCAAGGAGTTGAAAGACTTGTACAATGAAAACTACTTAACGTTGCTAACAGAAATTTAAAAAGACATAAATACATGGAAAGACACCCCATGTTCATGGTTTGGAAGACTTAACGTTAAGATGTCAATATTACCCAGAGACCTACACATTCAATGCAATACCTATCAAAATCTCAATGACACTTTTCTGCAGAAAGAAAAAATCTATACTAAGTTCATATGCAATCTCAAGGGACCCCAGTAGCCAAAACAATCTTGAAAAAGAACTAAGTTGGAGGACTCACAATTCCTGATTTCAAAACTTACTACAAATCTACAGCAATCAACATGCTGTGGCACTGGCCTAAAGACAGACAGATAGCCCGAAAGAATAGAATAGAGAACGCAGAAACAAACCCACACATATATGGTGAAATGATTTTTGACAAGAATACCAAGACAATTCAATGGGGAAAGGATAGTCATTTTGACAAATGGTGCTGAGAAAACTGGATATACACACGCAAAAGAATAAAATTGGATCCTTACCTTCTACCATTTAGAAAAATTAACTCAAAGTAACCCGAATATAAGACCTTAAACTATAAAACTTTCAGAAGAAAGCATAGGAAGAAGGCTTCCTGACACTCAATTTGGCATTGATTTCTTGGTATTATACTAAAAGCACAGGCAACAAAAGAAAAAAGTAGATAAATTATAGTTCATCAAAATTAAAAACTTTCTTTCTTCAAAAGGACACTATCAACCGAGTGAAAGGGCAATCTACAAATTGGATAAGAATATTTTTAGCTCATACATCTGATTAGGGATTACTATCTGGAATATATAAAGAACTTCTACAATTCAAGAACAAAAGAACAAAATCAAACAACCCAATTCAAAAATGGGCAAAGGCCTTGAGCAGATATTTCTCCAAAGATACACAAATGGCCAATAAGCACTTGAGAAGATACTCAACATCATTAATTCCTAAGGAAATTCAAATCAAAACTACAATGATATACCATTTCAGTTCCATTAGGATGGCTACTACCAAAAATATTGAAAAACAAAACCAAAAACAAAACAGAAATAACAAGTGATAAGATGTAAAGAAACTGGAATGCTTGTGCACTGTTAGAGATGTAAAATGGCGTGGGCTCAGTAGAAAACAGTATGGTAATTCCTCAAAAAATTACACAGAATTACCATATGATCCAATGATTCCACTTCTGGTTATATATCCAAAAGAATTCAAATCAGGGACTCAAATAGATATTTGTACGCTCATGTTCATAGCATCATTATTCACAATATCCAAAAAATGGTAACTATCGAAATGTCCATTTATGGATGAATGGATAAACAAAATGTGGTATATACCTATAATAGTATATTATTTGGCCTTAAAAAAGAATCAAATTCTGATACACGCTTCAACATAGTTGAACTTTGAAAACATTATGTTAAGTGAAATGTCAGTCATGAAAGGAAAAATATATGATTCCACTTATATGAGGTACCTAGGAAAAATCAACTTCATAGAGACAGCAAGTAGAATAGTGGTTACCAGGGGCCCAGGAGGGAGAAATGGGGAGGTACTGTTCAGTGGGTACCGAGTTTCAGTTTGGGATGTTGAAAATGTTCTTGGGGATAGTAGTGATGGTTGCACGAACAATATGAATGTACTTAATGTCACTGAATTGCATGCTTAAAAATGGTTAAAATTGTAAATTTTATGTTATATATATTCTACCAGTATTTAAAAAAAGACTTCCATGTCCTAATGGTGACAGTTTCTGGGTTAGACATGCTTGGACCTGGTGACTGCATAAAGGCCAGTAAGTTTTAGGGCAGGGAAAATTAATCTTGCTGAATTATCTTACCCTAAAAGATTAGCTGAGTGGGCCAATGGGTAAAGAATTTCAATTACGGTTCAAGTAATTATTAATGTGAAGGTACCAGGCACTAGAGTTTTGGGTGGTAGGTCAAGCCAAGATAAGATTCCATCCAAATGCTCAGGAGATGGGCAACTGAATCTATTTTTTCATGATGGCGGTGGCCAAAATTTCAATAGAGTATTAAGGTACAAGACAGATGGATTGTGACTTAGAATAGGCTTAAATTCTAACAGAAAACTTGAATGCTAGGCAGGAAAACTGAGATTGAAGTCCAACTATAGATATGGAGCCAACTGAGAAGCTGGGCATTGGCGATAGCGAGTGTTGGAGATCCCGAGGACTGGAGACTACACTGGGCCCCAGATCACAGCAAATACTCGGTTTAGGGCAACAAGATTTTCAGCCCCAAGCTAAGGCCTTTGTTATATTTTCTACCAAGTTTGGGCTCAGGTCTAGAGTGCGCCTGGGACCTCCGGCCCCATATCAATATATACAACTGGCCTAGAATCATCTAGGAGTCGTTGGAGATGAAAAGAATATGGGAATAAGAAGAAATTGAAAGACTGACTGGACAGGATGCTTTTAACCAGGAACCTACCAGATAAAAGAATGTGCCACTGCACAGCCTATAGAGGCTAGAGAATTACCTAGAATGATCCTAAATAATGGGCTCTTCATTCATTTGCTCCAGAAATCCAGATATTTGCCCCAATGGGGCTGAGCAAGCACAAAATTATCTAATTAAGTAGAATACCCTGTACTGATATTTGGTGATTTCTCAAATGTCCAAAGGAAAAAAATATATTTATTGAATGCTTATATTACATATATGTATATTATACATACACATATATAAAAATCAACCAACTTTGAAATATCCACATACTATGTAGATACATTGCAGTTTTCCACTTTTGAAACAGATGGTTTAAAACAAGAAAATAAAGACAAGTACATAATAAAATTATAAAGCATATATGCTTAATAAAATACTTAAGGTAAGTTTTCCTAACATTTTACCAATAGAAACCTTTTTGGTAAAAAACAAATGGCAACATTTAATAACCCTTAAGTTTGGAAAGAAAAGGACTTCTATCTAATGAAACCAACAATCTAAATTTTGATACGTGTGACTTTCCCACCTTTCAAATTTTCAAAGACGTGTGTTGAGGTTATTTCTAACAGGAAAAACAAATGTAATAAGATAGTCACTCTCTGCTACTCAGATGTAGAGCCTGGGCGGCAGTTAAAATGGACATCATCGCAAATCTCTTGCTTTCTCTCTTCCATGGAATCCAGGCTCAGATCCTAATTGGTGCATTACAGCCGACCAGCTGGAGCCGAGGCTGACCGGCAGTATTGGCAATTCCTATTCGCATGCCCAAACATCAGCTTTGTAGGATTACTTTCAAGCTATTAGTAAGGAGCAAATGTTCTTTTCTATCTCATACCTTACTCTTCAAAGAAAAATCTGAACGCATTCCTTATCTGAGGATTATCAAGCCTTGAGGAAGTAAAATCAAAGAGGTCGATAAAAACCGAGCTTCTGCACGTGGGATATTGGTAATTGAGGGGCGTTGCCTTTGGGGAAGGAGTTTGAAAAGTGATTAAAGGCATGGACTCTGGAGTCAGATTGCCTAGACTGAAATCTCAATTCTGCCACTTACAAGCTTTGTGACCTTGAGCTAGTCACATACCTCTATGTGCTTCAGTTCTCTCATCTGCAAAATAGGGATGATAATAGCATTTACTTCATAAGGTTGTTCTGAGGACTAAACGACTTGTTGTTCAGATTTAATGAATTAATACAGATAAAGCACTTAGAACAGTATCTGGATGATAATTAGTTCTAAAGAAATGTTAGCAATTATTATTACAATTTGTGAAAAGTAATATAATCAAAGCAAGAAGTTCAATGGCTTTTGCCATTCTGAAGAAACCCAGTTCAGATTTAATCAAGCTCATACAATGCAGAGAAAAAGTTATAAAGCACATAAGATTATTCCATATTTCCAGTTTAAGATCAATTTGATAAATTTCAGTGTTGTATGTGTAGTGTTTACCTTTTGTTAGTTTCAAAAACAGAGGTTAACAACTATTCCTAAGTTGTATTAAATAAAAACTTTGCCATTACTGTATAGCCCTAAACTATTTCATATGATGAAATTGAAGAATTGAAGTAAATATTACCTTTCCTTGGATAAACTCGCAGTCGCCGCCAATTTATCTTGCAGCAGAACATGGGTTGGACCTTGAGGCCTTATCATCAAGAAAACATCAATTCAAAATATAAACAGCTGCTTCTGACGAAGCCAGAAGTAGGCCAAAGCATTGGCCTGTTCCCCCCTTTCTCTCGGCTATGCAATTACAGAAGATAAATTTCTTAATCAGAAAGCAGACTAGCTTGTGGCTTGTTCTTTTACATGTTACTTTCATTTAAATTAGCCCTCTTTAAAGCAATCTTTAATGCAGCACAGTCAACAAACATTTCAACACCATTTTTATCGAAATCAGAAGATTTCCACAGCAAACACAATGGCAAATTTCTGGTATTGAAACATTTCACTGTAAAAAAAAAAAAAAAAAAAGGAGCAAGAATATCGCCCTCTGACAGATCTAAGCCTCAAAAGTACATTTCACGGTTGCAGAAAATTTACAGCAAGAAAGAACATGGCTTTGCGAATCTGAAGATCAGATTTCAAGTTTCATCTCTGCTGGTAACACATTTAGGAAATCAGGATTGTCCAACAATTAAATTCTTCACCTCTATGGAAAAGTAAAATCCACGCACTCTAAACTTTTCTTCCCACAGGTGAAAGTTCCGAGGCCCAGGGAAATGAAGATCCTCAGGCTAGTTAGCAACACATGGGGGAACAGCAGTCAGCTCCTCTGATGCCCAACCTGAGCTTCCTTTAGAACATTCTGTTTGTCAACAGATTCAACTGGTATTTACGGGGCACTTTTTATGAACTAAGCACTGTAGTAGATTTTCCACATACGTTGTCTCTCATGGATTCCTTTTAAAAATCAAGCAACCTCTGTGGTTGTATTAGCTTGCTAGGGCTACCAAAACAAAATACCACAGACTGTGTGGCTTAAACAAGAGAAATTTATTTCCTTACTTTTTCTGGAGGCTAGAAGCCCAAGGTCAAGGCGTGGGCAGGATTGCTTTCATTCTGAGGCCTCTCTCCTTGCCTTGTAGATGGCTGCCTTCTCCCTGTGGCCATCCCTCTGTGTTCTCTGTATCTTCATCTCTTCTTCTAAGAATACCACTTACATTGGATTAGGGCCCACTCATATGGCATCACTTTACCTTAATTACCTCATTAGAAGCCCTATTTCCAAATACAGTCACAGGTTGAGGTACCGGGGCTTAAGGCTTCAGCATACTAATTTTGGAGGTGAACAATTCAGCCCATAACAATGGTTTCTGTAAACTTACTCCAGCATAACCTGTTATACTTTAATTTGTTATAGCTTAAATTGCTGTGCCTCTTTCCACTTCAGTAACTGCTTACTCACCTCTTCAGGCCAGCCCTGCTCCAAACCAAATGCATCTTTCTTTCATCTTTTCCTTTTGTTAAATCTCTCCTATTTTTTCCCTTTTCCTCCAACTTCTATCATTTGTAATAAGAGCTACTAGCTATTATATGAAATGATAAGCTCTTTAATCTTTCATATAACCTCTTATACTTTTCACAATGAGCAGGCAAGGCAAATTTTAGTAAACCCATTTTACCAATGTAAAAACTGAGGTCTAGGGGCTGGCCCCATGGCCGAGTGGTTAAAGTCTGTGCGCTCTGCTTTGGTAGCCCAGGTTTGCAGGTTCGGATCCTGAGCGTGGACCTGCTCCCCTCATCAGCCATGCTGTGGTGGTGTCCCACATATAAAGAAAATAGAGGAAGATTGGCACAGAAGTTAGCTCAGGGCTAATCTTCTCAAGCAAAAAAAGAGGAGGATTGGCCACAGATATTAGCTCAGGGCTAAGCTTCCTCACCAAAATAAATGCAAAAACCCCTGAGGTCCAAGAAAGTTGAGTAACTTTCCCCAAGTCACACAACAAGTAATGGAGAATCTGTATTTTGAACTCAGATCTGACTCCAAAATCTATTCTTCTATTTCTTGTACCCTACCACTTAAATTCTTCCTAATACTTGTTATACCTTAGGCCTGGCAGGAGTTTTCAATGGCTTAACGAGCACTGCAGAGCCATGCTGGAGGAACACCCAGTAATGAGGTGTCTTTTTTCCCTAAATATCAGGTGTCTCCCACTTCCTGCTGTTGCAAATTTAATTAATACACTGAGAAAATAAATTATACTGGCTGAGAACTGGGCTTGAGCTGAATGGAAACAAAAGGTCTTAAATGTTTTAAACACCTTCATCAAATTGGTTCTGCTATAAATTAAATATATTATTCATCCTTTCTACTTACCTACATATGCCCACAACATATGAATGTGAAAATTAGAGTTTTTGCACATAAGCACAGAGAATGACAGAAATTCTCTCATTAAGGCAGTACCCTTAATGTAAATTATACTAGTGCCTTGAAAACAGCAGATGCCCTTCGTACAAACCCAAGGACAGTGGAATAGATTGGATTCTTCCGAGATCTCACTCACTCATTCAACAAATACTTATTGAAAACCTACACAGTGCCAGGCCCTGTGGTAGGTGCCAGAGACAGAACCATAAGCAAGACAGGGAGAGTCTCTATTTTCTTGAAATTTACTCTAATGAAGGAGAAAACATTAGACAATGATTCTCATAGACAGCAAAATAGTCACTATTTTAGTTAGGTCTAAGAGGGAAAATACAGCAATATGGGGGAGCAGATAACTGGGAGGTTTTCTCTATTTTGAAGGGTCAAAGAAGGCCTCCCTAAGAAAGTGACATTTAAGTTGAAACAAAAAGATCCGATGTTAGCCAGATAAAGAGGGCCAGAGTGTTGCAGGTAAAGGGAAAGAGCATTCACAAAGGGCCTAAGGGCGAAGGAGCTCAGCACACTGGAAAGACAGAAGGACCTCCAGAGGCTCTAAAGGAGGAGGAGAAAGGAGATATGTGTGAGGGGAGTGTCAGGGGCCATGAGAGAAAGAGGAATCAGAAAGAACTATAAAACCTGGATTCTTTTTGAAGGAAATGCTATTCTGGTATTTTCATAATTAAATGCCGAGATAGTTCAGTGAAATTTACGAAAATAAGAAAGGAACGTCGTATCATTACCATGGCAATGCAGCTCCTTATAACATATCAGTGGGAGATACATTTTATTGGCCCCAGTGAATGCTGTTCTGTGAATCATCCAGAAGAATAGAAATGGATAGTAATAAGGATGATAACAACCACCACAACGAACCCTTGCTATCATCATGGAAGCCTTAAAACAAAGCCAAGAAATTTGCTAAAAGAGTAGATTTCAGTTGCAATCCCCACATAGACACACACACAAAAATGGTAACTATGAGAGATGAATATGTTAATTAGCTTTACTGTAGTAATCATTTTGTTATGTATATTTATATCAAAATATCAAAACCATGTTTTAAACTTTAAATATATACAATTTTTATTAAAAAAAATCAAAGCTGAGAAAAGCAAAATGGCTCGTTCTGAGATTTAGCAAAGCAGCCTAGCTAAATGAGGTGACTAATTTTAAAAATAACACTAATAAATTCAAAATTTCAGGGCCTTTCCTAGGATTATAGCAAGTCTTGAAAATTCTAACTTCCCTCCACCTCTCCTTTCCCATTTCCTTCAGTCATTTCTTAACTGACGGTTCTCACAAAGGCAAGAGTAAATAGAAGTCAACATTAAATGAAAGCTTATAAGACTTAAGCACCCAAGAGAAAGGCAAATAAAACATCATATTTGCTACTTCTGCTAAAAGGTAGAAACATATCCGTGGAGAAGTGGCATTCATTATCTGCAGTCATTCCTCGCTGTGACAAAATCTTTACGAAATACTGATATATGAGATTTTGATCTTTATGTTAAATTACAAAGATTGCATATAAAAAACAGGAAGCAGACAAAATGTGCAAAGTCCAGTCTTAACTTCTCTAATACTGATATAATGGCTGACATTTGTTGAATGTTTGCTATGAGCAAGGCACTATTCGAAGGTCTTTATATCTACTTTCTTATTCAATCCTCACATTTTACAGATGAAGACCTGAGGCACAGGACAGTTAAATAACTCTCCCCAGGCTAATAATTGGTGGAGCAAGCCCCAAAATTACATTTCCAACTAGCCTGAGTGAGAACTAACACTTATTCGAAATGTACTTTTTTAGTCTACTAAGTGGCTTCTATATATATTATCTAATTAACTCTCCATAAAAACATTCTAAGATTGGTATTATTGTCCTCCTCGCTTTTTTTTTTTTTTTTTTTTGGTGAGGAAGATTGGCCTTGAGCTAACATCTGTTGCCAATCTTCCTCTTTGTTTGAGGAAGACTATCCCTGAGCCAATATCTGTGCCCATCTTCCTCTATTTTTTGTATGTGGGACACTGCCACAGCATGGGTTAATGAGTGGTGTGTAGGTCCATGCCCAGGATCTCAACCCACAAACCCCAGGCCACCAAAGCAGAGTGCATGAACTCAACCACTATGCCACCGAGCCAGACCCCCCATTTTTTTCAGATGAGGAAACTAAGATTCAGAGATGGAAAGTGATAACTACCATATAATAAAGTTGGTATTTAAATCAAGTCTACCTACACACAACATGCTACCAGACATTACAAATTACCACCAATGAACATGTATCCTTTTAGGCCATGCCTTTCTCAGATAACAAAGGTGATATATTATATTAATACAATAATGATAATACACTAATTTGAAAAGATATCTGCACGCCCACGTTCATTGCAGCATTGTTTGTAAGACAAGATATGAAAACAACCTAAGTGTCCATGAACAAATGAACAGATAAAGAAAATGTGGTATATTATATAATGGAATATTATTAAGTCATCAAAAAGGAAGTCCTGCCATTTGTGACAACACGGATGGACCTCAAGGGCATTACACTAAGTGAAATAAGTCAAAGAAAAATACCATATGATCTCACTCATGTGTAATCTGAAAAAAAAAAACAACTCATAGATACAGGAACAGACAGGTGTTTGCCAGAGGTGGGTGATGAGGAGTGGGTGAAATGGGTGAAAGTGGTCAAAAGCTTCCAGCTATAAAATAAACAGGTCCTGGAGGTGTAATGTACAGTATAGTAACTATGTGTAGTGAATAATACTGTATTATATATTTGAAAGTTGCTAGGAGAGTAAATTTTAAAAGTTCTCATCACAAGAGAAAAAATTTGTTAACTATGTATGGTGATGGATGTCAACTAGATTTGTTGTGGTGATCACTTTGCAATATATACATATATTGAATAATTTTGTTGTATACCAGAAACTAATGTTATATGTCAATTATATCTAAATAAATTTTCTTTTAAATGGGATTTCGTTATCAGAGATAGATGGGCAAGCTAGTGACCTCACAAATCCCTTAGGCAATAAAACATAGCTAAAGTTAATTTTACTAAGAAAGGAAAGATAAACCAAGAGCAGTGGCTTTCAATCATTTTGGCTGTGGTCACACACAAAATACACACACACACACACACACACACACAAACACACAATTTTAAATACAGTTTAATGTGTTCATGGCTACTCCCAGAAGCCCATCAATTGGTAGACATTAATGACAAACCCGAGAAGCTAGGGCAAGGCCCATGAAATTGTGGCACTGAAGGATGAGAATGGAAGTTTTCAAAAGCATATCCCTCCCAATTCAATTTTCCCTAATGCCTGTCCATTATTTATGATTTATCCAGGCAGAGGTAATAACAGGCCACCATTCATTTCTCTTATCTTTCTATCACATATGTTTAGATCCCTATTACGTGTAAGCCACTGTGTTGGGCTCTGGAGACACATGGTATAGTCCCTCTCTTTTATTCAGTGAAGGAATTACACACACACAGACACACATATACATAGATAGAGACGGAGAGACAAAGAGGCAGAGAGAAACAGAAAGACAGAGACCAAGAGAGAAACAGAGAGACAAAAAGAGACAGAGAGAAGCAAACTGGCACTACAAAACACGGTGAGTACAGCTTGCTAGGGGGGGCCTGTGGAAGGGTCACTTGTTACATAACAAGGGTGAGGACTTCAGTGATCGCTTACAATTGGTCAGCAAATAGGACTTTCACAAAAAAGCATGGACATGCATGACCAACTACATTCCACCCACAATAAGGAGTTGAAGGATGGCGTGATCAGAGCTGCGCATTACAAAACTTTAACTGGCTGTATTCACAGGATGAATTAGATGAGTCAGGGCTGGGGACAAAGAAGACAATTAGAAGTCTATCACAATAATCAAAAAGAGAAGTTAGGAGGGCATGAACTACTGTGGGAGCCACAGGACTGGAAAGGAGAGAAGATGAGAGAAGAGTAGAATCAACAGAAGGTGATGAATGTGGAAGGCTATAAAGATGGTGGACCCAAGGATTCTTAGCTGTTGAGCCATCATGACGGAGAGAATGGCGAGATTAAGGAAGCCTAGAAGAGAAGCTATTTTTATGAGCTCCACTTTGGGCCTGCAGAATCTGAAATGCCAGCAAGAGATGCCAGATAGAGATATTTAGCAGGCAATTGTAAATTCAGTAACTCTATTTGGGAGGGATACGGAATCTTCTGCTCAGATGTGAGAACTATAGTCAGTCACTATTCATTTACTGAACCCAATGATATACCCAACACTCTACAAGGCATTGAAGAAACAAAGATGAATGTAACACGACATTTTGCCCTCAAAAGGCTGTAGATGTGTGGTAGCTTGTCTCCAAGATGGCCATCATTAATTCCTTCCCTCCCTATGTTTATACCATCCCCCCATTGAGAGGCAGAGTCTATTCCTCTGCTTCTCTTGCATGGAGCCTGGCTTAAAAACTGCTTTACCAATTAAATGTAGACGTGATCTTTTAGGATTTCTGAAGCTAGGTCATAGAAAATCTTGCAACTTCTGCCTGGGCCTCTGGGAACACTTGCTCCGGGGAAAGCCAGCGGCCATCTAAGAAGTCTGATTGCTGTGAGAAGCCCAAGCCACGTGGAGAAGTCCTGAAAAATGAGACACCATTTGACAAAAGAGAGAAAAGCCAAGGAGCACCAAGACATCAGATATTTGTGTGAAGAAGCCATCTTGTAAGTCAGCCCTCGAGCACCAGCTGCCCAGACTTATGCCATGCAGGTCAGAGTTGAACCATCCAGCCAAGGTCTTGCAAAATTCCTGTCCCACAAATTCATAAAACAACTATTATTATTACTACTACAACAACTATTACTACTATGAATAATATTAAGAAGAAGGTTGTTGTTTCAAGCCACTATAAACCATCAAGTTTGGGGGTATTTTTTGTACATCAATAAATACCCAGAACAGAATGTGAGAATAAACTAGATGCCACAGTATACTTGGAGTGGCAGGCATACAGAAATTAATAATGCTGTGTGATACATGTAATCTCTTTACCAGAGAGAGAAGAAAAGATGACTCAAAAGAGACCTTTTTGAGAAGGACAAAAAAAAAGAAAGATCTAAATTAGCAAGCTGTTCTAGGTACTTGTAGAATATATAATATTAGAGAGATATATTTTACTCACTTCATTGATTTACTTACATGGTTTCCACTCAGTTTCACTTCTGCAATAAAGGCAAGCAGTATTCTAAGAGAAATTAGAAACTATCGTGAACAGTTAAAGAGCGGAGTTGATTATGGCAATTAGGGGTGTGAATGCCATTTGAGTTACATTTCCAGTCAATAACAATACAGTGGGAAGATGTATACAGTTCACGGCAATTTGAAGACAAATTAGGTCTAAATAGTTTCAATTAAGCTTCTATAGATGTGACTATCACGGAAGTTGTCTTTATTTTCCTGAAAATGTGCTTATGAATAGGTCAGTTCTACTATATAAAACACAGTAAGATTAGTAATATAATTGCCTAGAAAATGATACATAAAGCATAGTCTATAAACAGCCAGTCAATACTGTATATAAAAAAAGGAACGAGGACATCTTGGCCTCTATGTTCTGTGTGTGTTGGCATCTGAGTCAATGTGAGATAAATCAAATTATTATTATTATTTTCCATAAGCCCCTTATTGGGTTCACTCCTAAAAGAACAATGCAGGACAGTGTTTACGAGTACTTTTAAATGCCAATCTTCATCCCAAAGGTTATCTATGATTTACCTTAATAGATTAGGGCACAATTTTCTGAAGGATACAAGAGTCTAAAAGAAATGGCTTCTGATAACATGGATTTTATTTATGAGGCGCAAAGAAATGAGTGCTTTATAAGGCTACCCACAAGCCTTTCTGGACTATCTACTGTGTTCATAAATGTCATCTTTACTTGAGTGTTGAAACAAAGGCACAATGCTATCTTTCTTTAAGAGACCAGAGCCCTGTCTGAGAATGTCCAGTGGTGGGTTGGTCAAGTGCTTCAGCCTCTTTGGGAGGATGCAGAATAAGATGTCTACTCAAGTATTACTAAGCTCATTCCTATTATTAATGATCAAGTGAGTCCACCTTTAACCTTGGATTCCTTCATATAGAAGGCTAAGAGATCCGAAGTGAATGGTAACATTATTAAGACTACTTTTCCTGGACTATCAAAGACACACGTCTTACTCGAAATTTCTCTCACCTCTATTTACTGCTTGAGGGACATTTTTTGGTTGATAGGGAGGCTCTATTTTGTCTATGTGCCAACTCTTCTTTAAAGATCTCAATCATTCCTATCTCCCTATTCCCTTTCCCCCTTTGAATCCAGAAACCCGTGGGGTGTCTCTGTCAGGTTTGATTCAGGTTTGAATCAAAGAAATTTAAGCCATATCAATAAAGCCGTACTGCATTTAGCTGAAGAAAAATTAAGGGTACCTGTTTCAAAGGATGACTCCGGCTACCAAACTATGAAGCCATTTCCACTTCAGAGGCACTAAGAACGTATAGCTGGCTTCCCTGCTAATCTGTGATAAGCCTATCTATCTTAGCCATCCTGTGAATTCAGAGCCCTTAATCACCACAGCATCTAGGATCTTCAAGAAGGAAATGTCAGAGGAAGGAAGTAAAAGGAGTCAAATAGGACTGACTGAGGGAAACACATAAACACTAGCCTATCCGAGAGAAGCCCCAAGAAAGGAGAATGGCAGAGGGGGAAAAGAAGATAAAAAGGAAAGGTGTTGATGGGGCGAAGCAAGACAGCTTTTAACAAAAGGAAAGCCTTAAACGTGTATATTTAGAACGCTGTAAAACCAAAACCCCAAACGCCAAATTCTAAGTAGCAAATTCTCTACATCAATCATCCATATTCTTAGTTATGACTTGTTTTTACTTTTTAAGAAACATTCAATGGGGGGGGGGGGGGCCTGCCTTGTGGCCAAGTGGTTAAAGTTCTGTGCACTCTGCTTCAGCAGCCCAGGTTTGTGGGTTTGGATCCCAGGAGTGGACCTACTCCACTCGTCAGCCATGCTGTGGAGGCATCCCACATACAAAATAGAGGAAGATTGGCACAGATGTTAGCTCAGGGCCAATCTTCCTCACCAAAAAACAAACAAACAAAAGAAACATTCAATTGGGTTGGCATCCTGAGGCATATTTTGACAGTGTATAGTAATACTGTGAAGTATACACAAAATGACATAAGGTTAAACAAAACATATACTCTAATTTTGTATTATCATCCAATATCAGAAAACAAAAGGGTTTTTTCCTCCTTGTTATCTTTTATTTTATTTATTTATTTTTTTGAGGAAGATTAGCCTTGAACTAACATCTGCACCCATCTTCCTGTACTTTATATGTGGGACGCCTGCCACAGCATGGCTTGACAAGTGGCGTGTAGATCTACAACCAAGATGTGAACCCACGAACCCTGGGCCGCCGAAGCAGAACATGTGAACTTAACTGCTGAGGCACCGGGCCGGCCCCTTTTTCCTCCTTTTTTAATAGTCCTTAATCCCTTCCAAAAAGGGACATGATGCTCCGTAAATATTTCAGGCTTTTGTCTGATGATCATTTTCTTTGTTCCAGAGATTAAAAGAAAAAACATTAAATATTTCTCTTTCAATGAATCTTTCTAAATTACGGATAAGCACCTGAAGTTTAAGTTTAAGAAACAAACTAGAATGAAATAGACATATAGAAGTGTTCCCTAGACCACAGAAGAGTATGACAATAGAAAGAATGCTTATAATGAAACACGAATTGTCCTCACGCCTTCCTTTCCTCAGCACAAGCAATGAGCTTATATACTTAACTGTAAGGAAGTTATCTCTTAAATCACATTTTTCAGGAAATGTTTTTCATGAGCACATGTCATAAATGCATAAGTACTTCAAAGCAAAGAGATCATTATCTGCTTCCCATATCTGCAGATAAAATTGAAGACGTGAAACACAGGATACATTCTGGATCGGAGGAGAGAAATTTGAGGTTCTACTCCTAGTTCTGTCACAAACTAGATTCTCTGGACCTCATTTTCCTCCTCAATAATTAGGTCATCTCAAAGGTTCTCCCCAGCTCCGACATGCTATAATGAACACACTACAAATTTTACAAAGAGATTTAGGCATAAGCACATGAGTAAAGTTGGATCATGCCATTTGGTCATGTTTACCTCATGGACTTGTTTGAGTGAGAACTAGGAATTCTGGGACGTCCTCATTTACCAGCAAGCAAATCATAATTCACCTAAGAAGTAGTGGTAAGGAGATAGCCACAGGTGGCCAATTTTGCTTTTCTAAGATTTGCTCACTCCAATTTTAAAAGTGCTTATCATAATAGATTAAATGTGTAAGGAATTTTCCAAACCTCTCTTCAACCAAAAATATTAGCAAGAGATCCAAGGGTGAGCAACAGCCCCATGTTTTAGCTTTTCTCCCCCTCAGTGGATTGTTTTCCATATGAAATAGGGTGTACAACAGTACTAATTACTAGATCTAATTGGACTAAATAAAGTAGTCAAACATCCACATTATCTGGTGCAAATTATTCAGTGTGCAACACTGCAGATGCATATCGAGAGCTGGTGTTTGCAATTTTGAATGAGAAATACAAAGGAAACAATCCCATGTTTCCATTAAATGAGATGGAATACGTATGACACTCTTTGAACATTAACTGCCTTTTGTACTTAGTGATCATGCACAGCAATCAAGAGTAGCTCTGTTTCTCTGTGAGTATATTGACAAATAGCCATGTCTAAATGACACAAACTAAACATCTCCAGCTGCTAAAAACCACTGGCGATAATTGACGGCTCTGTAACTTAATGAGCAAATCATCTCTGACCATCTCAATCTATCTTGGAAAAGCCATTGTTTTTGCTATTTTCAACCCTTACAGAACATTTTATGATGATCAGCAATCCCAGAATGGATTTTTCCTTGTTATGCGTGTTTGCTTACATGGCAAAGCCGTGTCCAGGAATTTTTCCTGTTTTACTTGTCATAAACATTTCCAGATAAGAAGGCTGACACTTTTGCTCTATTTCCTTTAAACAGTGGGAAAATTTAAAACAGTGCAGTCTTCATGCTCTCTCCCTGTTCCATCAGTGAAATATCCTGCATTATACCTACTCTCCAAGATTTATATAGTATTTCATTGTTAAGGAAAGAGCTTAGGTACTTTCTTTCAGGCTAAGTTAGGTGAATAACATCTGGGTCTGAATCCCAACTTTGCCATTTACCAGCTACATAACCATGTGCAAGGCACTCTGAGCTTCTGTAGCAGAATTTGTAAATTGGACCTACCAATGAGACTAATAATAATACTTACTTCACTGGCATATTGCAATGATTATATAAGCTAATATTGTAAACTTCCTGCCACAGAATAAGAACTAAATACAGAGTAGTTGTTGCTACTGTTAAGTCTGGAATGTCATCCAAATTACGTTTCTTTTCCCACTAATAAAGATGCTTTTATAAATAGATTATTCATTTCTCACTCTCATATTGCTTACCTATCAGGGATGTGGTCAGATCAAATACTAATTTTTTTTTCTCAATTAAGCCACACAAAATATTGCTTATTTGCTAAGACATTAAATGTATACTATGGCAATCAGCACAACAAATGTTAAGATATGACTGAGGGCTTGTAGTTTGTGCACATAATATTCTACTTTTATATGTATTTTTTTCAAATAAATTCTATCTTCCCAATCTGGCCAATAAAAAACTCAATAAATCTTTGTTTTTCCTTTTATTTTCATTCTGAATATAACACAATTTTGCTAGACAAATGCTTTCTAGCACAACTATGTGGAATGGACAATCTACTCAATGGAGATAAATGGAAAGACTAGCTTTCTCTATGAAATGAGAGAAACGGTGCCTGATCTCTTATCCCTTCCAATTCTTTCTGAAACTTCCCTATGTATACGTATGGCAGCTGGCATACACGCTAACAGTTGTAAATATTTGTAGCCTCAACCTTCATTCCATAGTTTCTACAATTTTCACAAACCCCCACATTTTAATATCTGGAATCGCTCTGAGAATAGCTTCATCTCAAGTCTGCATCTATGCAGTTGGAATAATGTGCTATCTACTGAGACCAATATCTGTGGTGAAATTTTCATATAAACTGTTCTCAGTGTTGCTGGGGAAATATATATGATACACTATTTAGTCATAAATTTGCTATTGCTCCTGATGAAATTTCTTAGTGTTTCTCTATGACTATTAGAAAGTTAAAGCCAAGACATTAAACAATTGTACAAGGAATCTGATAAAGCTTTTTTTTATTAAGATGAACTATTTGAAAGATGACCTGTGAACCAAGATTTTAAACATGATTTTTCTCTTATAGCTAAATAGACATTTATCAAATGCTTATTAAGGCGGCCTGAGAACAAGAAGAAAAATGATGAATTCCTCATGAAGGATTGCACTTTTTTCTTCTTTTAACGAAGTCACATTCATCATTTCACCCTTCTGCTACTACACTTCTTTTTCCTGTTCAATTGATGCCTTTGGATCTGGATTTTTTGCTTAGTCATCCTTCTATCAAGTAAGATGAATGAAATCAATACGCCTACAGGGAAAATGAGTTCACTAATATTTACATTTGTTTTCTTCCTTTCTTTCTTTTCAGACTCTAATCTGTTACCATACTACATACCTTTCAAATGACTCTACAATGCTCTCTAGTTAACAATGAATCAACGGAATTTCCAGCCATTCTTTCCTTTACACAATTGAAATCCCTTATTAATGGCAATGCTGCGGAACAAAGAGAAAAACCAATATAAGGAGCTTTGAAGAGGAATGATAGGGACAATATTAGTGGCTTATCGAAAACAAATTAGAACAGACAGACTAGAGTTTTCAGAAATGATTGCATGCAATGAATATGTGATAGAACTTTTAAAGGTGATGCCACTGTTTCCTAAATAAATTCTTATTGCGGCAATTTATTTCCCTGACATTACAATTGGCTTCTGTGGTGGCAAATTGATATATCTTTGTAAGGTTGTTTCCACTGACATTTTTTTTGTTGTTCAAATTAAAATATAAATGCTTTTCATGCTTTTTGGGTTTAACTTGTTCTCTTAATATAAAAAGTTGCATCCAATTTTAAAACATTTCTTATACACTTAAAACTTGAAAATGACTTCAATGCTTAAAGGAAAAACTAGCACATTTGGTTCTTTAATTGAATTTAATATCTCTAAGATTTTAATTGCTGATATTAAAACCTTTTACAGGGAATAAAATATACATTATTAATTCACATTTGACTAATAAGTGCAAATGAACATACAGAGTGATTTTACACTGCTTCAACAACTTTTTGAATATTAAAAATTAAAAATTATTCTATTCTTTTCTTTTAGAAGACTTTAATCAGTGTCTTTTATCATTCATTTGTATTATTTAGGATATCACGGAAATGACCCTGATCTTTCCCTCTATAAATGTTTCTATTCTCTTAAATGTACTTAACTATGAGGTAAAAATGCCACAGAAAAATGGGTCAATGATGATTCTAACATGGATAAACATTTTTTAGAGGGTGAATATTGAGTAACAAGTCAAATAACAGTTTTAAAGACCCGACTAACATTCAATAATAATAATAATAATCACTGCACAAACACAAATCCATCCTTCCTTCTTGATTCACACGTGAATTCATCCTGACAGTATTTTTTATTTGGTGGGTTAGTTTCGTGTGTGTGTGTATGTCTGTCTGTGTGTGTCTGTGTATGGGCCCAGTGTAAAATTTTCTTTGGGCCCCTAGAATTTTTTTTCTAAAATGATTATTAACCAAATGAATGGTCTCATTCAAGTAGCAGCATGGTTCCGTGCCCGCCCCCATACCAGCTAAATAACTATAAAATTAAAAAACTTTAGTTTATGATGGTATAAATGTTGCATTTTAAGTCTAAACACGATTCTCTGAAATGAAGTAGAACCAGAATTTCCCCTGGACTTTCCAACTTGTATTGCATAAAGATCATAGTATCATTACTGTTCAAATCTCACTAGCTTGTTACATTCACCCACCTGCTATTAGATGTCCAGCCCCGACCACGTCCTCCTCTAGTTAAGTCTGGGAATTCTCGGGAGCCTTCTACCCTCCCCAACCCCCCAAACCCCCCAAAACCTCTCCATGGGGAAAATTTCTATGTTAATTTAAGTCTTTTGTCCTTGTGCACTACTGGTCCAAACCACTTGAGGCTGGTATCTCACCTGTGGCAATGGTGCCTCCCTACACTGCTTAAAGCTGCACATTTGGAGGCACAAAAATATCACTGTCCCATATTCAGACCACTTGACTCGGGTGTTAGACTGACCCATGGTGTGTTCCAAGCAAAAATGAAGAAAAGGCCTTTCTCTAAATCTCTAGCATTCTCAGGCTGGTGTTCACCTAGTTCTGAGGTCCCCTCACAAAGAGTCGCTTCTAATTCTGCCTCCCTGAGCTCCATCAATAGGACTCCAAATCACCCCCTCCATATTCTAAAGGACCCTCGGGTCAACTCAGCACCTTTCTCCTTTAGCTAAAAAGAGGGTTAACAAAACAAAAACAAAACTTCTCAGATTCGAATGAGGCCAAGATAATCATACTTGCCCTTTCAATGAGCCTTGGTAGGAGCTACTACAGGGCACTACCCCTCATCCGTATTTCCAAAATCCAAAATGCTCTGAAAACAAAGAGTTTTTCCAACAAAAATGGAGGTTCCAACAACTCTCTCCAACTCAGCTTGTCAATCGAACGTCCAGGTTGTTAATTGTACTTCTGACTGGCTGTAAATCAGAGGTTCCCACAACCCCCTCCTTGGGTTCAATTAATTTGCTAGAACAGCTCACAGAATTCAGGAAACCCATTTACTCACTAGATAACTGATTTATTACCAAGGATATTAAAGGATACGAATCAACAGCCAGATGAAGAGATACATAGGGCGAGGTTCCAAACAAACGGGCTTCTGTCGTTGAGGAGCTTGGGGCCCAGCACAGGGAATGCAAAAAAGTTCTGGCTCACCAACCTGGAGGCTCTCCAAATCCCCTCCTTTTGGGTTTCTATGGAGGGTTCATTACAGAGGCATGACTGATTAAAGCATTGGCCATTGGTGATTGATTCAACCTCCAGCCTCTCTCCCCTCCCTGGAAATCAGGAGGTGGGACTGAAACTTCCAACCCTCTATTCATGGTTCCCATGGCAACCAGCACCCATCCTCAGGTCTTTTCCAAAAGTCACCTTCATTAACATAAACCTAGCTGTGGTGGAAAGGGGCTTGTTAGGAATAACAAGACGGCCCATTTCACCATTAGGGCTCTGAGGTAATTTCAAGAACTGAGGACAAGAGACCAAATACTATAACAAAAGATGCTCCCATTGCTCTTATGGCTCAGGAAATTCCAAAGGTTTGGAGAGCTGTGAGCCTGGAACTGTGATGAAGACCACACAAATATATATAAAAAACATATTTTGGCCAAGAGAATGATTAAAAATATATATATTTCCTATAAATCACAGTATTGCCACTTGTAATGGCAATGTAAACAAAATATCAGCACACACATAGAAAGGCCTTCTGAACTGGCCTTTGATTCATTACAAAGTAGATTTTGAAAGTCACTTCAATTCAATGACATTTTTAATTGCCCTAGATTTGCTCACCTTATTGGATTGATCTTATGTCTCTATAGTATATAATTTTATATCCTTTATAATCCTCTGTTAGAATTATTTCAAATATTCCTTTTTTACCAAAATTAGAGATTTTAAATCTTAGAAATGACCTGGAGAGTCCATCTTACAAGTGACCTAGGAAATATATTTTACAAGACTCTAGTGAGTTCATGTTTTTTTCAGCAATGGCTAACTTTACGGGCTCTCTGTTTTACCCAACCTTCTAGTCATATACCTGTCTCTGAACATATGCTGAAGAGCAGTTGCGAAAATTATTGTGGAGCATACACTGTCTTCTCATTGACTAAAACTGTCCTTCTTCAAACCAATACCAGTGCAGCTTAATTTGTCATATTCCTTCTTAACTTTTCCTTTATTTTGCAATTATTAAAATCATATGAAGCAATTAAAGCAGAGATGTTTTCTCTATTTTACAAGTGAGGTAACTAAAGTCAAGGTAGGGCACTTTGCCTAAGGACAGAAAGGCACCTATTGCAGAGTGGACGGGCATGAGAACACCATTCTTGTCTTTGTCACCACCCTCGTCTTTGTTATCTGGCAGTATTCCTGTAAATCAGGTTGCAATATAAATATGATGTTTATAAACTGCTTTCCTGCTCTTAAAATAATGACTTTCCTTCGCCTTAATATTTGTGCCAAAGCATGACACTATCCACTACTGCGGGCATCATCTCTTAATTAACCACCAGTTATATTTCTGCACCATTTTTATGTACTGTATTTTATTACATCATTAGACTTTATTTTTATATTCATAATTGCTGATAAGTGCTGAACTTTTTTAACGTGAAAGTAGAATTTAGTCATTAAAAACGGATAAAATCTTGAAGGCAGAATGTTAAGTAATTATTTCATTTGCAGTTTTTAGATAGATAACAGGGATCCAATTAAAATGTATATTACCTCTTGTAATTTGGAAATAGATCCTGTGATAGAGAATACCTACTAGAGTATAAGTAACGAACTGGGAGTCATGCTTGTGAATAGTATCAAATTAGAAAAGAACAGTATCTTCATTTTTCATTCTTTATAGAACTTGAGGATAAGTTTTTAAAAAGTTTTATGAAATGGGTGATTCATACGGAAAAAAAAGTACTCATAAGAGTAAGAGAATTATTAACATTCTATGAGGAAAACTCAGTGCCGTGAAGACAAACTTTTCCATGTCACCGACATCCATATCCACTGACATTTTAAATCTTAACTCCTAAGAACATCTGCTTCCATGGTTCCTATTAGCATATATAATAATGACGCCACAGTTGTCAATAATACCAGCAAAAGTCTGCATCCATTATGTTAGCATCTAAGGAGTCCCAAGGTTCTTCTCACCAAAGGTCAGTAGCCCAGGCACTCTGCTAGTTGTTGCCGGGGAAACAAAGATTAACTTGATACCTCCTCTGCTCTCATAGATCTTACACTCAACTGTAAAATAATGCAAAAGGTGATTAATTCCAGTTGATCAGGAAAAAGCTTTGTCCAAGATCAGGAGGCAATGTTGAAATGAGCCTTGAAGGATGGGTAGAATTTCAATAGGTAAAGACGAGGAAACAGAATGAGTAAATGTATTGGAGTAGAAAAGCAAAGACATGACAAAAATCCAGTTTGGCTAGACTATAAGTTATATGTAGGATGACATGATTATACTTAAAAGTAGCAAAAAATAGGAGTGAAAGTAGAAGTAAAAAAATCCAAAAATTATCACAATGGGAATTTTTGTTTATTCATAAAATGATTTCAAGGCTACCTAGGGAATAATCAGACAAAGACAGCAAATAACTATCTGAAAAAACAAAATGTTGAGGCTTATTATAAATGTAAAATAATTTTAAAATGTAATACTCTTGTAAGAATCTAAAGACAGATTAATGGTAAAAGTAATCTAACTCTAAAACAAAACCTAATATACATTGGAATTTAACATGTAAAGAAAGAATGTATAATAAACAATTGAGAAATGATGAATTAGTACAAAAAATGCCTTTGTAGAAAATTAATATATGAAAACACTGTAGATTCTGAGCTCACAAGAATACATGAAAATAAACTGACAGATAAAAAGTCAATTGTTAAAACATAAACATAAAGGTTTCAAAGGAAAATTTGTTAATATTACTTTCTAGATATGGAAGGATCTTCTAAGCATAAGAACAAGAAAATACACTGCAAAACAAAGGATTTAAAATTTTAAATACATAAACATTAAATTTTTGCATTGTAGAAGCACCATAAGCAAAATCGAACAGGAAAGGCACGTTGGCCAAATATTTATGTTTATGACTAAGATGCAGTTCAATCCCCTTCCTGCCTCTTCAACAACGCAAATCTTACTCACGTTTTATAGTCTACATCAAGTTCCACTTCATCCATGCCATCTTCCCTAAGTATTCCAGCCCTTACCAATATTCTAGCACTTACAGCGTATTATCACACATTGTGGTATTTAATTATACATTGTCTTCTATAATCCCTAATGCTAGATGTGTGTGTCTTCTCTTGCAAGTCAGATCATAAGCTCCTTGAGGCAAACACCATATTTTGTGATATGGAACCCAGGTCTATGCTAAGCACATGGTAGGTGTGGCATAATTATTCTTGTATCAATTGACAGAGTATATCACCCTTTCAAAATATAGATCAGGGAATCATAAGGGGCAGGCACCCTCTTTCGTCAACTGCCCCAAAAGAATCAAATGGAACTGTCAAAAGTATATGAAACCAGGTATTTAAATAGTGAAACATTAAGTCACAGCTACGTTTGTTTGGTAATAGTGTAAAATTCACACATTATTTTTTAAGACAGAAGATAAAACAAATCAGAATATAAATATTTTTGGAAAACCTTATCTGACAAAAACAATTCAATCATGCCCTCTGTTTCCAGTTTTTGTTTTTTTTCTGCTGGCCTACCCACACAAATTTATTTACTTATGTAAACTTTCCCTTTCTTGATCATTGCATATTTCAGCTATAGGTAGTGGTGGGCTTGCTTGATAACTAATAATTTGAAAGCAATGTCACAGTCAAAGTTTCTCTTTTTTCTCCATAGAAATCACTCAGTGGTTTTGTTTTTCCAACAAACACTATCATTTTCTCTCTCACTTCTGTCGCCTGGTTGAGAATTCCTGCGTATGGAGGGCAGCAGTACTAGTGCCCTCAGGATTAAGATGAACAACTGTGTCTTGCTATGCAATGATGAGTCAGGCCCACGGATCACATGCATCCCCAACACGCATGTATTCTCACCACCGTGCCCATCTTCTTCCTCCCTGTCATCTTCCTTCTTCTACTCCTAGACTCTGTTCCAGATTGGAGAATAAGCGAGTTTAGCTTTGGCTTTTAGATTTGCTCCCAATGTTCACCAGTCCCGTGGTCCCAGTCATGAATCAGTCTTATTTTTCTAGACTACAATTACAGTGCTTGGGGGACTACCGGTCAACACTCTGTGGCCAAGACTTTGGATATGAGGTCAACAAGACTTTCTTTTAGAGTACATAAGGTCACGACACAGTGAGACAGGGTTAAATACAAAAGGTGCTATGGTCTGAATGTTTGTGTCCCCCACAAATAAATATGGGGAAATCCTAACCCCCAAGGTGACGGTATTTGGAGGTGGGGCCTTTGGGAGGTGATTAGGTCATGAGGATGCATTCCTTACGAACGGGATGAGTGTCCTTATAAAAGAGGCCCGAGAAAGCTCCCTTGTCCCCTTCCACCAGAGGAGGATACAACAAGAAGTCAGCAGTCTACAACCCAGAAGAGAGTGCTCACCAGAACCCAACCATGTTGACACCCTGATCTTGGACTTCCAGCCTGAAGAACTGTGAGCAATAAATTTCTACCATTTGTGAGCCACCCAGTCTATGATACTTTGTTATAGAAGCCTGAGTGGACTAAGACAAAAGGTCTCTAGAAAGATGTACAATGGCCCCTGTGCTGCTTTTATCTTTTGTTCTCTCCACAGCCACCAGCAATATCCATCTCCATCCCTTCTGTTTCCTGCTCTGCTCCCTGGGAGACTGACTCCTGTGGACAGAACTGCCCATGCTCCCTTGCTAGCTGCCTTTCCACGAGATTAGGTGAACTGGAGACACCAACAGGAAATGTTAGGGTAGGAGAAGAAAAAGGTCCGAGTCCTTCTTTCCCTAGCCCATCTTCCGTCAGCATCTTGTCGCTAGTGGTACTCCAGAGTCTTGTGGTTACACATCCTGCCTGGCAGTGTCTCCTCCTGGGTACCTGCTTTTGCTCAGCTGCTGTAATCCTTTCAGGATTAGTGGCTGCCACAACTTCTAACTGGTGTTAGTTTCTGGGTGACTCCCATTTATCCACTGATGTTTCTCCATGTGAACAATCTGGAGTGTGCTCTTTCCTGCTGGGACTCGGGCTAATACAACTGCAAAGCCCACAGGATCTGACTCTGATTTGCTGGAAGTTATTATCAAATCTGAGGGAAACCACAAAGTAGGGGAGAATCAGGAGTCACTGAAATGGAAAAGGAGCCTCAGAGAGGCAGAGATTGGCAGAGTCCACACAAGCATTGTCCAGGAGATAAAGGGCCTTTAATAATAACCTTTTCGTATTCACTGCTATTTCTAGTGTGAAAATGGGGACAGAGTATTGCTGCCAACAGAGTCAAGAATGTAGTCCCATCGGTAAGATCAATTTTATTGTGACTATCTATCTTAGCTTGATAACATTAAAAATTCACTCCATCTAATGTCCTTTGTTTTGATTCCATTCTCACCAAGCAATGTTCTGACTATAACTTGGGCTCCATCTAAGTGCCGAAAGAGAGGAAATATGCAGGTCATGCAGACTTCAAGTATTTCAACTACTGTGGTATTTTTTTTATCACTGTGAACTAATAAATAGTCATTATGCCTTTGTTGTTATGATTTGGTTAAATGCAAGTGCTCTCATGGGACACTGGTCTTCTTTAGGTGTGCCACTCACATCGGGCTTCTGAAGACAAAACCCTGGACCATTTGCAGTTCCGCCTGTGACTCGCTTTTGCTATTTTGAAATTCTACACCCTCATACCTAACAGGCTTAGGAACACTTGGAAGAATATGGACTGCTCGAATAGGGGAAGCGATCCTATACTAGACCTCTTTCTTGGCAGGACCTTGGAACAGAATCCTGGTAAAGACCTCACAGAAGCTTACAGAAGCTTATTTCCTCATTGTGTGCCAGAAAAAAACCTACCTGATAGGCCAAGAAGTAAACGGATTCAACCTCTTATTTTTAGTCACTCAATGGTGTTTGGAATTCGGGCAAATAATAAACAAAAGTGTCTCTCCATACCATACAAAGAGTATTTCTGCAGTCAAAGGCTTCTTTTTAAGTTATGATACTGTCCATGACAAAGCATTGTAATTATATATATTTTGACCTGTTCTTCAACTTCTGCTATGCTCCTGAGTATCGGCTGCTTAGTGTAAACACCAGTATTCATGCTATTTTACGTGTTTATACCAGTCTTATCCATTTACAATTACTTTGTCACTTACATGCTTTGTCTGTGACATTCTGTGCCAATGTATTAGTTAAAATACCTTTCAGATGGATGTTTCTGAGTATTCTGTGGGTGTTCAGGAGAACAGACAGGCCATCAGTTTCTGTGGTATGATCATCTTGCTCTGAGACCTTCTGTGTCCACTGGGATTCTTCCCATGGATGAGAATGCTTATTCTACAGTGTCCAAAACATCCCCTTCCCCTGCCCCCCCAACTGATAAATTCAGTTTCAAACAAAATCTCTTTCACGTTACATACATTTAAGAAATCTCATAACCTATTTTTCCACAGGACAGAGAGTATGGTTACAACAAGAATAAAAAGCTTTTGAATACCAAAAGGCTTTTCTCAAATCTGTTGTGATGATTAAGGAATATGTGAATCATCACCTATTGATTAAATTTCTCCAAGGCATGTGGCATATACTTTACAAGAAAAGCGAAAATGCTTGCAGAATCATGCTTTGCTTTTCATTTTATAACCCTGATTGTTCAAAAGAGTTAAAGTGTGGTTGATCAACCAGAAAGGGCACTTTACTTTGTTCAGAATTATGGGGGAAAGTTTATGAAATTAGCCAGTAAGCCATCCTTCTCTTCTACTTATACTACACTCGGAGATGTATCACTTGTTCCTTACTCTTTGCCTGTCCTTTCTCCTTCCCAATTTGCTTCTGGGGGATTTCCAGTGATGCTCTAATAACAACAGTAACAGCTGCAGCGGTGGCAGCAGCAATAGCAGCTCTCACTTATACACTGACTACATAATATGCACTGCACATTTTGCTAAGCCCTTTCCAATAATCGATTTGCTACTTCTCTTCTCAATGCTCTGAGGCTGTACCAGTATTTTCCCCATTTCACAGACAAGGAAATGAAGAAGAAGAGAGGTTGAGTAACTTGCCCAAGGTCAGATAGCTAATAAATTGTTGCTGCTAGATTCCAACCCAGGTCCCTTTGATTCTGGAAGCTATGCACTTAGGCACTATATAATTATGCCCATGGAGGTGCTAGTGAAATTACCCTGATCTCTGCGGGATTATAGGTGCTATGTGATCGGAAGGTCTGTAATCTTCTCAAAATTTATACATCCTGATCACTTGCTCAAGGTATATGGAACTATTACCACAAAAAGCAACATTGGGCAGTATGTGTAGCTGTAGTTAGGAATGCTTAGGGAAGCGAGGGGACACCCAGCTTAGCAGCCATATCAGCTGAACTCTCAATTGAGTAGCAGATGTCACGGCCAGATCACTGAAATATTCATAAAAATCACTTTTTTAGTAGAGGACTTTAAATCATTCATTAATAAATTCACACGTTGCAGTATTTGTGGAATTTATGCTATGGTTTATTTATTGCAAGGCAATCATCATATTTTAGAAGTCACTGAAACTAGGGAAATGTATTTTCTACATAGAATATACTCCTGAACTGTGCCTGAGAAATCAGGGGTAGAAATAAGCTATATTTACATTGCCATCAGATATTCAAAGGCAGAATAAAGTTATGGAAAACACTCAAAAATAGGACCTATGTTTTCTTAATGCTTGTTTGAATGTACCAGTTGTACACCTCAGACAAATCACTTATCTTTTCTAGTCTCCCATTTTTCAGCCATCAAATGGCAGTATTAATATAACACCCCTGCTCTGCCCTTCCCTGCCCTGACTTGCCTAAAATCCCAGTCACTTGGGTATCTAAGGAGCTGCTGTCAAGCATCACAGATGAATGAGAACGCCTGTTCTGCAATTTCTCACCTGGTCCCCTCTAGTACTTACTAGGAGCTAGAATATGTGGTTTATACAGAAACACAAATGACTTTGTAAACAAGTATTTAATGATCCCCAGCCAGAAAATGAGTATGATTTTATGACAAGAGCACAATCATCGAGGGACATGAATAAATCGATGGAGAATGAGAAACTCTAGTCAGGAATTTCTTGCCAGCTCTCTGGGGTGCAGGAAATGGGCTTATGAAAACTCAAAAGGAATAAAGAAATCCCATCTGACATTTAGTTCAGGCTTTATTAGTGAACATTTTTCACTTAGGACGTTCACATGTAAATTCCAGACTGCAGTTTCCTTCTGCCTGTCAATGGATTCTGGTTATTGCCCAATTCATCATTAGCAGCTGTAATAAAGCCAACGCTAGAGTCTTCAGTAGATGCGAAACTCACCACTCTCGTGTGAGTTGGCATCCTGGGCTTGGCCAAGTTATAAACTGAGATGCACAGTTGGCATCTTGGACTTGCTCCGCCAAACAGCGAGTCTCCTCCAGGCAGATTTGAAGCCTGGTAGATTCCATTTTTCACTTAAGAATATTTAATTATTGAAAGTCCTCAAATTAATTGTTGCAAACCAACTGAAACTCTTAGAAATGGCAACATGGTAGGGTTCTCTCTCTTTTCTCTGCGAGTGAAAAGTCACATCCTGCATGCTGCCTTGTCTTGTTCAGTTTTGCTATTAGTCCTCTGCTTAGATAACACTTTCCCATGGAACTATTGCAAACACTTCCATGTAAACACAGTCTGGGGAGAAGATGACTCTCCTTCTACCTACGAGACACTCTAAGATGACACCTCACGAAGGCAGAAACCTTTCTATGGCGGTGTGGAACTACCCAAGGCTGAAGAGATTCTTGTAAAAGGAGAATTAAAGACATTAGGTGTTGAAATCTTAAAGTTCCAAAACGAAATTCCTTAACTCAAGAAATAAAAAGATGTCTCAAATTCTAGTTGAGCATCACAATCTTCTTCACTTTCAAAGTGACATATTTTTGTCCTATAGAATCTGCACGTGTCTATGTGTGTAGGTATGGAAATATGTACATAACTCAGTATGATACATTAAAATTAGATGAACCATAGATTAATCAGATAATGTATTACCTTACAAATAAATTTGTGTTGATTTAAACTTCCCCATATAGCCAAATCTTGAAAAATTCACCCTAGCGTTAGAAATCATTTTTTCCAATTATTTGGCACATTTCTTTAAAGTAATTACTGAACTATATAAGTGAAGACAAACAATGTACATTAATGACATATTGCTATTTATATCATTCTCCTGAATATATTTTCCAGAACTCCAGTAGGTATTTAATTACAATATTTCCATATTATGATTCAAAGTACCTTACACAAATCAACTGCTACAGCTTTCAGAGCTAAAGATTGTCGTGAAGGATGGTGAGGACATATGTCTCTTTGAGTTAACTTCCTTGGGATTTTGATATTTGCATTGGAATATTACCCCCCAATGCCTCTGATCTGTATAAAGCTAATTATATGCTACTATTAAAGCAGATTGCAAGAGACATTGACAGTTGGAAAGGCCTAATGACCAGCTGGATGGAAAAATTTCATGTTGTCAAAATGGTAACTTTGCCAGGATTTTTACATGCCATTTATTTGCTACAAACACGAATACCTAAGTCTTGTTTTAAAATAAACGTAGTCTGTTAAATAATCACATTTGGAGTATAAGAGAACCGTAAAGGCTAAGTGGTATATTTCATATTTTGAGACTATAATCCTTTATGACCTAAGTAAATGTTGAATTTATAGACTGTATTTTTTGCTTCAAACTTAGTAAAAATGTAATCTATAAGAAAAGACATCCTCCGATATAGGCAATGTCTATGAAACATTACAAAATAAGTTGATGATTCAGGGAGCAAAATTAAACCAATTACATAATATCCTTTCCCATTCCCTAGCCCAAACTGTGAGGAAACATTTCACTTTACAACTAGTTGTCTGGACAAAATAATAATCCCATTCATATAGTGGGTTTTCGTTTAAGTATTTCTTAAACATTATCATTTACTCCTCATAACAATTCAGTGATACAGAGTTCCTAGTATTAGATTCTTTCCACTGATATCTGAATGGATGCAATTGGGAGGAAAATAACTCTTTAATACCTTCTCTTTTCTCCTCAAATTTTCAACTTTTTTTCCCTAATCCCTTTGATAACGTCATTGAATTATTCTTAGACATAAGGGGTACAACTGTCTCATCTTTCCATCAACAATTTGACCACACACCTGCATCTGTTCCCATGTGACAAGAGCAGCAGCAACAACAATAACAGTAGCTGGCATTTATTGAGGACTTACTATGCGCCATGCATTACTTTATACACTTCACCCATTTCAATCTATTTTATACTCATGACAATCCTATGAGCTACATGCTATTATTTCATCCACATTTTATTTTTTCCAGTTTGATTGAGATATATTTGACATATAATATTGTATAAGTTTATGGTGTACAACATAATGATTTGATATATGTATCTATGGCAAAATGATGACCACAGTAAGTTTAGTTAACATCCATCGCCTCACATAGTTACAAAGACTTTTTTTCCCTTGCAATGAGAACTTTTAAGAACTACTCTCTTAGCAACTTTCAAATACACAATATAGTATTGTTAACTAGAGTCACCATGCTGTACATTACATCCCCAGGATTTATTTATCTTATCCTTGGAAGGTTGTCCTTTTTTTTATTTTTTGAGGAAGATTAGCCCTGAGCTAACATCAGCTGCCAATCCTCCTCTTTTTGCTGAGGAAGACTGGCCCTGAACTAACATCCATGCCCATCTTCCTCTACTTTATATGTGGGACACCAACCACAGCGTGGCTTGCCAAGCGGTGCCATGTCCACACCTGGGATCCAAACCCGTGAACCCCGGGCCACCAAAGGGAACGTGCGCACTTAACCACTGCGCCACCGGGCCAGCCCCAGGAAGTTTGTACCTTTTGACCACCTTCACCCAATTCCCCCATCCCCCACCTCTGGCAACCACCAGTCTGATGTATGTTTCTATGAGTTTGGTCTTTTTTAGATAAAACCTATCATCTCCATTTTAGAGATGAGGAAATGAAAGCACTTGTCTAAGGTCACAGAAAAAAAAAAGGTAGCAAACACAGGATCTGAACCCAGGAAGTCTGTCTCCAGAGACTGACGCTAAACCTCACACTCCGCGGCCTTGCTGCTGTTAGAAAAGAAGTGTCCCCTGGAATTGCGTTCCCTTGTGCCATGAATCCCATCCCTTGCCACCTCCACAAGCACTTTACTCCTGCAATTAGGTCCTTTCTCTACTAAATTATCAGTTTCTTCCTCTCCTCTGAACCAACCCCATTGTCATTCACATATGCCTCATTATCACCTTTGTTTTTGAAGAAGATTAGCCCTGAGCTAACATCTGCTGCCAATCCTCCTCTTTTTGCTGAGGAAGACTGGCCCTGAGCTAACATCTGTGCCCATCTTCCTCCACTTTATATGTGAGACACCTGCAACAACATGACTTGCCAAGTGGTGCCATGTCCACACCCGGGATCCAAACCAACATACCCCAGGCCACCGAAGCAGAACGTGCAAACTTAACCGCTGCGCCACCAGCCCGGCCCCCATCACCTATCTTAAAAACAGAACAAATAAACAAACAACCCCCAAACCCTCCATTTCTCTATTCTCCTTCAGAGGTAAGAACAATCCAGATACTTGTCTATACTCACTAAGTCGATTTCTTGATTTTCATTTCTTTTTCAAACCATGGTACTGAAATACTCTTCCAAATACTTATCTATACTTAACTTCTTTGTTTTGAAAAAGCTCTCACCAAAAACAACAATGACTTGTATTTTGGTCAAGTCAATGGTGAAATCTCTGGTCTAATTTTATTGACCCATCCGTAGCACTTGGAGTGACAACGCTCTCCTTGAGGTATTATCCGGTTCTTTTTCTATCTCACTAGCCAGTCTCCTTAATTTTCTCAGTCTCCTTTGTTGGCTCTTCCTCCTGGATAGGACTTTTAGAAGTTGGAATGCCCCAGCTCTCTTTCCTTGCCCATTCTTTCCTCTGTACATTCTCTGCCTAAGGTGTCTCACCCAGCACCATGAATTCAAAGCTATGTACTGATGCCTCTCAGATCGATAGCTCCAGCCTGGGCTGCTCTTCTGAACTTCAGAAATCACATAACATATACAACTTCCTACTCCACATTGCCACTTAGGAAGTCTAATAGCCCTCTCAACTAGAGCCCAAATAGGACTACAGAGTTTCACTTCTAAATCTTTTCTTTCGGAGTAAACACCCAGTCATTGAGGCTAAAGACAAAACATAGCAGTCATCCTTTATTCTCCTTTCTCAATTATTTATTATTTAAGATTATTATTTATTACTTTTCTCCTCTGTTCTCAAATGTCAGGTCACATCCATCAGTAAACCCTGTCATACCTCCAAAATCTATTTCCAAAAATATTTCTACTGTTCAAATGTTTCAAATACACTTCCACTTCCTCTGCGGTAATCTTGTGAAAACATCAATCTGATAATGGTGCTTCACAGCTTACAACCTTCAAGTGTCTCCCCATCATATTAAAATAACATCCAAACTCCTTACCGTGGATTACATGGTCCTCTATGATGTAGCTCCTTCCTATTTCTCCACTCTCAGCTCCTTCCACCCTCTCCCTCATTAATCATGCTCCGGTCAGACTGGCTCTCCTTCCACAGTAAGCTTATTTCTGTTTCAGGAACTTTTAAATATATATAAATACTTCTGCTTGAATGACTTTTCTCCCAAATCTTTGTATGGTTGCCTCTTTCTCCTCTTTCAGGTCTCAAGTCAAATGCTGTTTCCCCAAGAAGGCTCTCCCCAACCACCCTTGCTAAACTGGTCACCTGGTCACCCTCCCTCAGAGTAAGCTAGTTCTTCTTAATCTTATTATTTATCAGTGCTAGAAATCTTCTCATTCATTTGCATTTATTGTCTGTCTTCCACATTGGAATGTAAGTTTCTTGAGGACAGGGACCAAGTCCATCTTAGATCCTTAGCATGGGATCCTTAGCACCTAAAAAGTATTTGTACCATAATAGGCACTCAATAAATATTTGTTAGCAGACTCACTATGATACCCTTACATCTACAGATGGAAATTCAAAAACATGGTAAACATGGGGAGTGGTTATATGCGGTCAAAGTGGAACAGGAAATATCATTAAGGGACTTGTCCCAATTACAGAGCAGTCTACATTGAAAAAAGCCAAAATCACATAGGTAGATAAATAGGTACATACATAGGCAGAGAGACAGATAAACAGACAGACACACCATTTTGTGGCTTGAGGTTTCCAAGCCAATTTGATCACTTTCCACTTTCAAAGTGATTTCATACCCTTGAAAGTAAGCAATGCTTGGTAGATGACTAGGAATTTAAGTTTACCAAAGTTCTTAATAAGTGTAAAGGAGATGTTTATAGGGCAAAGTGCCTTCCCTCTCAAAATAACTTATATATATATATATAATAAACCATCTCCTCTTTCAACCACAATCTGTTAAAATTGGCTATATATATCCCTAAAACAAGGAATGTCACACAAGTTGAACTATGCAAGCATATGATCTCTTTTTTTAACAGCTTTTTGAGGTATAATTGATATATAAAAAACTGCACATATTTAATGTATACAATTTGATGAGTTAGGACATACGCATACACCTGGGAAACCACCACCACCAGTCAAGGTACTAGACATATCCATCACCTCCAAAAGGTTCTTTGTGTCCCTTTGTTTTTGTTTTTGGGGTTTTTTTGTGGCAAGAGCATTTTACATGATATCTACCCTCTCAAGAAATTTTTAAGTTCACAATTCAGAATTGTTAGCCATCGGGCCTATGTTGTACAGCAGATCTCTAGAACTTACTCGTCTTACATAACTGAAACTTCATAGCCATTGAACAACTCCACATTTCCCCCTTCCTCCAGTCCCTGGCAATCACCATTCTCTTCTCTGCTACTATAAGTTTGACTGTTTTAGATACCTCATGGAAGTGGACTCATTGGTCTTGGCAATGGTTTCTTGGACATGACACCAAAAGTACAGGCAACAAAAGCAAAAATAGACAAGTAGGATTACATCAAATTGAAAGATTTCTGCACAGCAAATGAAATAATCAAAAAAATGGAAAAGCAGTTTACAAGATGGAAGAAAATATGTGCAATCCATGTAATTGATAAGGGGTTAATATCCAAAATAGATAAACTCCTACAACTCAATAACAAAAAAAAAACCAAAAAACCAAAAAAACAAATAACTCAACCAAAAAATGGGCAAAGGACTTAAATAGACATTTCTCCAAAGAAGACATACAAATGGCCAACAGGTATACGAAAAGGTGCTCACCATCACTAATCATCAGGGAAATGCAAATCTAAACCACAATGAGATATCACCTCACATCTCTTAGGATGGCTATGATCAAAAAAGCAAAAGATAAGTTTTGACAAGGATGTGGAGAAATTGCTGGCACACTGTTGGGAATGTAAAATGGTGCAGCAGCTATGGAAAACAGCAATGTACGTTCCTCAAAAAACTAAAAATAGAACGACCATATTCTCCAGCAATTCCACTTCTGGGTATATATCCAAAAGAATCGAAAGAAGAATATTGATGAGATATCTGCTTTCCCATGTTCATTACAGCATTATGCACAATAGCCAAGATAAGGAAACAACCCAGATGCCCACTAACAGATGAATGGATCAAGAAAGTGTGGTCTATATATACAACAGAATATTATCCAGCCTCAAAAAGTAAAGAAATCCTGCCATTTGTGACAACATGGATGAATGTGGAGGACATTATACTAAGTGAAACCAAGCAGTTAGAGAAGTTCAAATACTATAGGCATATGATCTTTACATTCTCTCCCTCCTTTTCCTCGCTCATTCCTGGTATCCTTTTCCTAAATACCTTGTGTATTAATTCGGGAGGGCTGCCAAAAGAAAGTACCACAAACTGGGTGGTTTAAAACCACAAACACCTATTCTTCCACTGTTGAGGAGTCCAGAAGTCAATCAAGGTGCTGGCAGGATTGGTTCCTTCTGGAGGCTCAGAGGGAGAACCTGTCCCATGCCTCTCTCCTAGCTTCTGCTGGGTGATGGCAATCCTTAGCATTTCTTGACTTGTAGCTGCATCGCTCCAATCTTTTTCTCTGTCTTCACATGGCCTTCTTCCCTGTGCTTCACATCTCTCTCTCCTTATAAAGACACCAGTCATTGGATTCAGGGCTCCTTCTAATCCAGTATGACCTTATCTTACCTTGATTAAATTTGCAAAGATCTTATTTCCAAATAAGGTCACCTTACAGGTACTGGGGGTTAGGACTTCAGGCTTCCTTTGCCGGGAAAGCACGACTGAAGCCATGACACTTTGATTTAGATCTGTTACAGTAGCTGGTAATTCACATTAATAAATTATGCATATGGTACTTTGAGCTTCAGATTTAACAAGGTATGAGTCTGCATTTTATACGTTTGGACTTAGAATCTGATTTTTCTTTAAAAAGCGTATTTTCATCCTCCAGATAATACATATCAAACATAGGAAATCCTCAAATTCTTATTTCTAATAGAAGCATGCTATTTTGGCAATTTTTATTTGGCTTTTTGCCTTGTCTTTCAAAGACAGACAACCATCTGTCTAACTCAGTTAAAAAAGTATCTTGGCAAATAAAGAATACCCCTGACATGGAATATGAGATTTGAGGGGGGAAATTCATTTTAATTAAATTACCGTCTCTAAAGATTGACAGAAGTAGCTGCTACTGATTGGTGCCATTTTGAATGTTGCCAAGTACTGGGGCAACCTTCAGGGTATTCTCTCTACTAATGAAATAAAGTTAGTATCATTATAAAATAGAGTCGAGAAGGAATAGACTGAGTTGTCACTCTATTACTGGGACTAGTTATAAGCTAATACCTTTCAATCCTTATTTTAAGAAAATCATTAGGTCATGTAAATAGAAGTATAATTCATTGTATCCTCCTATCTTTCTCATTTAGTGTTCTGTAGTGGACTAGTGAAGTGACATCTCTACAACTCAGATTCTTCAATGACTACAAACAGATAATAGTAATGATACTAGGCCACTCTGTGTAATATCTCGCAATCCTATAAAGAAAGGTGACTTTATAGAATTGCTTATTATGTGGGCTGTGAGTTGAGAATATATGGTTACAATCCATTTAATGAAGTTCTCCTAAAAACCAAAAGCCTGTAAAACCTGAAACATAAAAATTCCTTTCTGCTAAATCAAATGCTTTTTCACCATTCCAGCGTTATAAGTACCACTTTCCTCTTAAATCTCTGAGAAAAGCAAACCCATTTATGCTCTTCGTAATACTTATGAGGAAGCTGTGGTTTTTAATAAAACACAAGTCATCTGTGCATATAATAAGCAGATGTAACCTCCTTTGCCCTCCTAGAATAGAGTTGTTTGCGTTTATGAATGGACCCAATCAGGTAGATACCCTTATAATGGGCTCTTTACCAATCCTAATCAGAAAAAGTCTTCTTTCCCTCATTAGGTTGAGGTCTGAGTTTTAAGATCTGAATCATAATGGATTGCCAATTAAATTCTCTAGAACCTTTTCCATACAAATTTCAGATTCAGGGGCATACAGAACAAAATTTTAGCACTGGAAAGATTGAAATTTCTTTTGGAAATCACAGAATTCAGAGCTGGAAGTGACCTTTGGCAACACTAAGTTAATGGCAGAGCTAGGATGAGACCTTAGGTCTCTTGGTTCCCATTTTAGTGTTTTCTCTATTGCCAAATGCTACCTCTCCATATGCCCAATGATTTAGTTGCAGCATCACAGTCTCAAAGAAATCTAATTTGATTCAATTGGCTGCAATAGATATTTTAAATCTCCAATTATACAAAAAGATCTAAATGACATCATTTCTAAAATAATCACTCACTCCAAATCCCTTATCAAACATAATTCAGTCTTTTGAGCTGACATTTTAAGAAACATTCCCTTTTTAACTATACCTTTGATCAGCCTTTCACTCTGACTAATCAGACTCTCTCTGGGATGCTTCCCAGAAAGTATGATGTTTTCCAAACCTGCTAATTGAACAGAAAGATTTTTCTCTATTTTGATATGTGCATTTGGTTGTGGTATGCTTACAATAAGCAGCTTTTAAGATTGATTAAAGCCCTTAGCTCCAATTCAATTATTAATTAATCTCAGCAGCCATTTATTGCTTTGTGTACCACAGGAAAATAATCATCCTTTAATTATTAATTCATCCGATAGCAGCGCACCAGTTGTATTACCTATACATATCAACATTTCTGTTCAGTATCTGTTCAGCTTGTTTTGCTTTCCTTGTCAAAAGGAGAAATTTTCAAGCCATCTGTTACACTCACAACCTCAGTTTTCTCCTACTGATCATTCTGAGCAAAATTATCAGGCACCAGTCTGTCTGTTTCTTACAGGTAAGACTTCCCTCTGAGGGCTCAGAGTGGCACTGAGTTTCTGGATTAGTTGAGTTGATTATTTTTCTTTTTACTTGTTCTCAAGAATACTAGGTCAGAAACAGCTTAATCAATATGTATTTTTAACTGTGTGAATTATTATGATGCCACATTGGAAAAATTCCCCATAATAACTATGGCAGTTCTTTCGGTGTAAATTTTGTCAATACGTGAAAACTATTTCCTATGTAATTTGAGGCATTTAACCTATGAAAACAAAAATTTAAGTATCATCTCCATTTTAAATGGAGAGTGATGGTACAGCAGAGTTCTCTGTTTCATCAACATTAGCCAAGTTACCAAGGCAGAATTTTCATGTTGATCAGTTGGTTTGCTCATTGACAAATCCACAATGAATCACTAAGAATTTCTTCTAATTCTTTTCTAGAAATAGTGCCTATGTTATTTTAGATATGACTTAGGTGCTATAACTCAGAGACCCTAAATAATAATTGCTTAAACTAGAGAGGTTTATATTTCCACATCAAAATCTGGGTAGGCAGCTTCAAAATCAGCAGGGATCCTGGTTCCTTCTAACACATTAATCTGACATCATCAATACATAGCTACCACCCCCTTGTCCAAGAGAGTTTTAAAACTCCTGCTATCACGTTTATGTTCCAGCCTGAAAGAAGGAAGTAAACACACAAAAGAAGGAATGCCCCTTTCTTTTAAAGGAATGGCCTAAAGGTTGGGTACATCATTTCTGTTCACATTCCAATTGCCAAAACTTGGTCACGTGACCAGCCTTACATACCTGCAAGGAAGCCTGTGAAAGGCAGTCTTTGACTAGGTGGTCATGTGCCCAACATAAATTCTATTCCTTTATATGAAAGGGAGAAGACTATCAGGGGACATTTAGCAGTCTCCACCACTGTACTAGTCAGGGAAATGAAAATTAATAGTAAGTCAATAATTCCTTTCATTTATGTAGCACTTTTTTTCTGAGCTCTCTCAATTATCTTACTTTATCCTCACCTTAGTCAATTCTTAACGATCTACACTAAAACCTGGGAGGAGAGGTGAATCACAAATAATCAAAAGTGGCAAGTGATACAAACATAATTAATATTTTATTTTGATTTGAGTGTTCTGGTTCCTTGATGCCTAAACAATCAAGGCCAGCAATATTGAATTACCATTAAGCCTCAAATACGCTAGAACATTTCCCACCTACAGATATGCTCATGCTGCTTTCTGCCTTCAATGACCTTTTCTTTCTTTCTTGCCTGCCAAACATTCATCCAACTTTCAAGATTCATCTTAAGGGTTATCTCCTCCAGAACCTCAGAAAAAACTCTCCCATGAACCCAGGTAGAATTGACTACACCATCTTTTGTGTTCCCACCCTACCTTGAATACACATGATGTACTGCATTTCTTGGTTTATGTGTCTGTCTCCCCCAGTAGAACGAAAATTTTGAGGTTAAAGACGAAGCCTAATTAGTTTATATCCTCAGCTCATGGCACAGAGCCTTGCATATTACAGGTATGCAATGATGTTTGAATTAAACACTTTTAATAAAATGATGAGTTACACTAGTAAAAATACTCAGAATTCTGAAAAGCATGGGATAGAAAGTATCACCCACCTATTTTCACTTACTCACCACATTTCACAGAGTAAAATGATTACCTAATGAAACACAGTCTATGGAAAAGGAATTTCAATAAAAACAAATAAACATCATTTTCATGTGAAAATTCATACAGATTACCTCAATAGAGCCAGTTTCAGATGTAAGTAAAAGATGCAGAAACACCAGTAATGTTCTAATGAAAATAAAGTTTAAGATATGGGTACTTCTATCACCATTAGAAATGAATATTTATACGGATATTCTGGCTAATTCAATAATATAGGAAATATAAATATGAGTTATAACTGTTAAAAAAGACACAAAATTATCACTATTTGTAGATTATCATATGCCTAAAAATGCTAGAGCATGAATTTGTAAGTCAATAGACATAACACGAGTTCAATAAAATGGTAAACAAAAGAAATTAAAAATATACAAAAATAAATGTATTTTCTTGATATTAGAAATAACTCATAAGAAAAAAAGTTACGAAAAGGTGACATTTCCAAAGCAATCAAAACTATGGTCATGCATCGCTTAACAAGGGGGATATATTCTGAGAAATGCATCGTTAGGTGATTTTGTCACTGTGTGAACATCATAGAGTGTACTTACACAAACCCAGATGGTATAGCCTACTCACACCTAGGCTATATGGTACCAATCTTACAGGACCACCATTGTATATGCGGTCCATCATTGATCAAACCGTCATATGCAGCGCATGATTGTATAAGCTATCTAGGAACAATTCTAACATGAAATATGGACTATTTTAAAGATTTTATTTTTCTCTTTTCTCCCCAAAGCCCCCTGGTACATAGTGGCATAGTTTTAGTTGTGGGTCCTTCTAGTTGTGTTATGTGGGATGTCGCCTCAGCATGGCCTGATGAGCAGTACCATGTCTGTGCCCAGGATCTGAACCTGCGAAACGCTGGGCCGCTGAAGCGGAGCGCGCGAACTTAACTACTGGGCCACGGGGCCGGCCCCGTGGACTATTTTACAAGAAAGATTTCTATAGATTTTTTTTTTAGGAAAACTTAACAAAATGATTCCAAAGATCACTTTGAAAAAAGTGAACAAATAAAACAGCTAAGTCTAAAAATTTAAAGCAGTGGGAGGGAATATAAGAAATCTAACCAAATATTAAAACAAATAAAAAAAGTTACAACAGTTAGAACAACATGACTCACTCAAGCATGAACAGATGCTTGATGAAACAGTTCTTAATGCATGGTAAATAAAGAATCACAAATTAATGTGGAAATAACAAATTTGCGATAAATAGTATGAAGATAATGGGCTATATGGGGAAAAAAAAGTCAAATTAGAGCTTTCCTGTGTACCACATCACAGATTTGAATTCAGAAGAAGTGAAGGGGTTAAATTTAAACTTATTTATGGCAAAAAGTTCCATTAACAAAGTCAACAGACAATTTAAACACTAGAACAAATATAATTGAAAATTTATGAAAAGAGTTAATATCCTCGGTGCTATGGACTGAATTACGTCCCCCTGAAATTCCTACGTTGAAGCTTTAACCCCTCAATGTGGCTGTATTTGGAGACAGAGCCTCCAAGGAGGTAGTTAAGTAAAATGAGGGCATAGGGGTGGGCTCTGATCCAATCTGACTGATGTCCTTAAGAGAAGAGGAAATCAGGACGGATGCACACAAAGGAAAGACCATGTGAATATACAGAAAGAAGATGGCCATCTACAAGCCAAGGACAGACCTCAGAAGAAATTAATCCTGCCAACACCTTGATCTTCAACTTCTAGCCTCCAGAACAACTGCTCTGTTGTTTAAGCAACAAGTCTATGGTACTTTGTTGTGGCAGCCCAAGCAATTCAGCAAGAAAATAAAAGGAAAGAAAGACAGAGAGACAATCAAGTAAAGATCTTCAATTTTATCAGTAATACAGAAAATGAAAATTAGATTGAAATACCATTTTTCATTCGTCAGAATGACAACTACTTAAAAGAATAACAATATTTGGGGTTGGTAATGGTGTTGACAAACAGTACACTGTTAAAGGATAAAATGATTACAGTCATGTTTTCCTTAAGAATGGGGTATGTTCTGAGAAATGCATCATTAGGCAACTTCATTGGTGTGTGAACATGATAGCGTACTTACACAAACCTAGACGATGTAGCCTACTACACACCTAGGCTGTAGGGTACAGCCTATTACCCCTAGGCTACAAACCTGTACAGCATGTTACTGTACTGAATACTATAGGCAAGTGTAACACAATGGTAAGCATTTGTGTATCTAAACATAAAAAAGGTACAGTAAAAATACAGTATAGGGGCTGGCCCCATGGCATAGTGGTTAAGTTTGGCACACTCTGCTTTGGCAGCCCAGGTTCACGGGTTCAGATCCTGGGTACAGACCTACACCACTTGTCAGCCATGCTGTGGTGGTGACCCACATACAAAATAAAGGAACACTGGCACAGATATTAGCTCAGGGCAAATCTTCCTCAGCAAAAAAACCCCAAAAAACAACAAAAAAAACCAACTATGGAATAAAAGATTAAAAATGGTATACCTTATATAGGGCACTTACTATGAATGGAGCTTCCAGGACGGGAGGTTGCTCTGGGTGAGTCTGTGAGTGAGTGGCAAGTGAACATGAAGGCCTAGCACATTACTCTAGACTATTGTAGACTTTATAAACCCAGTACACTTAGGCTATACTAGATTTATAAAAGAATATTTTTCTTCATTCAATAATAAATTAGTCTTAGCTTAGTGTAACTTTTTACTTTATAAACTTTTTAAAAAATTTTTGACTCTTCTGTAATAACACTTAGCTGAAAACACAAATACATTGAGCAGCTATACAAAATTATTTTTTTCTTTATATCCTTATTCTATAAGCTTTTTTCTATTTTTAAAATTTTTTATTTTATTTTTTTACTTTTTAAACTTTTTTGTTAAAAACTAAGGCACAAACACACACATTAGCCTAGGCCTACGCAGGGTCAGGATCATCAATATCGCTGTCTTCCACCTCCATGTCTTGTCCCACTGGAAGGTCTTAGGGGCAACAACCTGCATGGAGCTGTCATCTCCTATGATAACAATGCCTTCTTCTCCAATACCTCCTGAAGGAGCTGCCTGAGGCTCTTCTTGAGGAGGTGTCACTCTTTTCAGACACGTGTTCATGGCGGTTTGCTTGGTTTGTTTCTTTTTGTCATCATAGATTTGGCGGTAAGCAGATAATGCAACATGAATATTCCTCTCTATTAATGAAAACCTTTCGGAGTTGGGGTCTAGGTTTTCAAACTTTTTAAGGAAATTGTTGAAGTTTGCAAAAGCTTCTGCTAAAGCCTTCACTGTGAATTTTCTTGGGGGTTCTTCTTTTTCTCCTCCTGCAGTTTCCTTTTCTCTTGCTGCTTCTTCAGCTATGTGCTCCTGTTCCAGTTCCAACAAGTCCTCATTAGTCAATTCCTCAGGAGCCACCTCTAGGAGCTCCTCAATGTCATCCTCATCCCCACCCAGGCTAAAGCTGTTTGCCATCTCAGCCACGTCCTGGTTGATTTTTGCAACCTCTTCATCCTGGGCAAACCTTTTGAAGCCAGGGACAAACCTCTTGAGAGTCTTCTTCCAGATGTCATGCAGACACTCCTTGGTGACAAGGAGGCTCTTGGTGCAGTCATAGGCGTTCTAATCCTTTCAGAATTGCATCAGTGTCTTCTCAGTGTCTTCCTCAGTTGCAGCAGTAGCCTGGGCAAAGGTCCTCCTCAGGCAGTAGGCCTTAAAAGCTGCTATACCTCCCGGATCCATTGGTTGGATCAAACAGGTGGTGTTTGGAGGGAGAAACACTGCTTTGATACTGGGATGAAGATCACCAATAAAAGGAGGATGTCTGAGAGCATTATCAACAATAAGCAAAATCTTGAAAGGCATGTTATTCTCCAAACAGTACTTCTCCATTTTGCTGGCATAGCAATTCAGGAGGGCATCTTGGACAAGGAACTGGGTCATCCCTGACTCCTTATTGCTCCTGTATGACACTGGCAGAATGTGCCTACTGATATGCTCGAAGGTCTGGGGTTCTCACTGTGCCAGATCACAAAGGGTTTGAATTAGTAGCCTACAACATTGCCCCCAAGCAAGACTGTTATCCTGTCCTTAAAAGCCTTGAAACCTGGCATTGACTCGGCCTCCTTATAGATTAAAGTCCTTTCAGGCATCCATTCCCAGACTAGGGAGGTTTCATCCCTATTGAATCTTTGCTGTGACAAGCTTTTTTCTCCACAATCAGCTCATCTAGAGTTTCCAAAAATTCTTCACCTGCCTCCACATCAGGACTCATGGACTCAGCACTCACTCTCATATTATGTAACGAGTAACAATGTTTGAATCATTTAAACCACCCAGAGCTAGAAGTAAATTCAAATCACAGTTGAGTCCAGCCTTTTCTTTCAATATCGCAAACAAACTTTTTGCTTCGACTGTCATTGTCATGGTGCTGAAAGGGATGGGCTTCCGTGTCTGGTCTTCAATCCGGGTCATTAGAAGTTTCTCTGTGTCTCATATAGGCCCTTCTCAAATTTGGGCTAGTCTCATTGCCTTCAATGAAGCAGATCCTTTAACAGCTTCCATCACTTCGTTCTTGTTCTTCAAGATCATAGCTATGGTAGAATGGGACATGCCTGACTGGCGATGGTTTAAAACCCATCACGGATTTTCCTTAATCACTTTTAATTTTGTTTTCAGGTCAATCACTTGATGTGGCCTCTTACTGACAACATTATCAGTGGATTTTGTATGCTTTGGGGCCATGATGAACAAAACAACATGAGATTAAATCAAGCACAAGAGAAAATGATGCAATCAAGAGACATGGTAAACACGAGACGTATGAGGCTGCTACCGGCATTAATACAGCATACTGTTTTACAGTAAACATTTTTTTGTATAAGTACAAAGAGTACACTCTAAAATAATGATAAAAAGTATAGTATAGTAAATATATAAACCAGTAACATAGTTGTTTATTATCATCAAGTATCATGTACTGTACATAATTGTACGTGCTATACTTTTATACAACTGGCAGTGCAGGTTTGTTTACACCAGCATCACCACAAACACATGAGTTTACGTGCTGTGCTATGACATTAGGATAGCTACGATGTCACTAGGCGAGAGGAATTTTTTATCTCCGTTATAATCTTATGGGACCACCGTCATATATGCAGTCTGTTGTTGACTGAAATGTCATTATGCAGTGCACGACTGTACAAAATTCTGGAAGGCAAATTTACATCATGTATCTGAAGTGTGAAGTAAGAACTTCCACTTCTAGGAATCTCATGCAAAGAATCAGACAAATGTACGATAAGGTATATTATAAGATAGTTACGGCCAGTTTGTTCCAAAGAGCAACAAATAATAGAAGCAATCTAAACGTTCAATAATAGGGAATTATTTGAATAAATTATGAACCCTAGACTTGCATATCCAACCGCCTACTCTAAATTTCCAGTTGAATCTAAATGGCATTCCCAAACTGAGATATCCAAAACCAAACTTTTGATTTCTACTCTCAAAAGAAAAACATGCTACTCCCATAATTTATTCCTCTCATCCATTCTTCCAGATGCTCAGGCCTAAAGTCTCCTTACTTCTCTGTCTATACTGTGCATCAAATCCATCAACAAATCCTTTTCAGACTACCTGCAAAATACACCCAGAATCCAACCACTTCTCATCACTTCTACCACCACAACTTTAATCCAAACCGCAAACATGCTGCCTGGACCATTACAAAAGCTTCCTAACTTGTCCCCTGCTTCTGCCCTTACCACTGTTACCTCTCCGACTTCATCTACTGCTCTCCCCTCACAGCACAGGCTTCCTTGCTATTACTAGAACACACCAAGGATATTCCTGCCGCAGGGCCCTTGCACTTGCCATTTACTTTGCCTAGAATGTTCTTCCCTCAGACATCTGCATAATTTCCTTGAGGTTTCTACTCCAATTTTATCCCTAAGTCCACAGAGTAGAAGTTGTCGGTGCCTTGCTTGGATCCCCTTTACTGAGTGATGTAACTATTCTCCTGCTGCCATGGGTGTTGGATGTTGACAGTTCACAGTTCCATCCTCTTGAGAATTGGCCTAAGCAGCAAGGAGCTGCCTTTCTTGGAAATGCCTGGGAGTTTATAGTACAAAATGCCAGACCCTTGCCTCTGTGTGGGATAGCTCTGTGGTGTCATTCATGTTCCAGAGCCTCCCACGTGGAACAGGCTAAACTCAGTTAAAATCACACCTTCGCCTTGGATCTTCTTCTGCCCAAAGCCACTCTCCTCGCTTCCTTAAAGAATTCTCCTGTAGATACTCCCTCAATAAGTCAATTTCTCAAAACTCCCATGTCAGATTTGCTTCTACAAAATAAGAACTAATCGAGTCAGTATCATGAGGAGTTCTAAGAAGGAGTCTCATTGGCTGAATGGCAAGCAGCACACCCTTGGTAGTGGGAGGTGGAAGGCAGAGATGCACTAGCTTTCGCAAAGTCTCTGGTGTTTGCAGAACATGGGATCTTAGTAAATACCCAGACTGTGATTGTGGATGGCTGTTGCTAAGTACCACTGACGCGTTGAAAAGAGAAAATGACAGGCTCATATCACTTAATTACCAATGTAAAGCAATGTCAGAGGACCTCCTTGAAAGCATTATAAAAAGACCTTGATCTCTTACAGCGGGAGCGCAGACTGACACAAGACTTGGTTATAAGAGACTCAACATCAGAGGAAGCTGAATTCTCAGCCCAGGCAGGTCTCCTATGCTGAAGTCAAGGCCCTGATGGAGAAAGAGCAGGGCCTCGAAACACTTTAACAATATCTGGGTAGATTCACTCGAGCCACTCGAGCCCCCAGATTCCCCTTAACCCCCTGAGCCTGAAAAAGGCCCCCACTCTCCTTTGTTAGAAGAGAGAAGGCCCTTTTTTGAAGACAATGCAGAAGCCTCAAATGGCATCTGTCTTACAAGACAATGTTGGCCGTCCTCAGGATCTGCCCCCACCATCCCGCCTGGACTGGAAACCAACAACTAGATTCAGAGATCAGCCTGATCCTACTGGGGAGGTACTAGGTCTGCCAAAGGAGTAGATCAGTTACACCCCAACAAATTGAAAGGACCCGGCTAACATATACTGGCAAGAACTCGGAAAGTAGTCCTGGGAATAGATCCTGAGGGTGTTGTATCAAAAGAGGCAGAAAATAAAGATGAATAACTGAAATTTTGTTGCTATTGTGACACTTTTCTATGGCAAGGGCCCTGCTTTGTGGTTTTAATGCACTGCTGGGGTGGCTCTTAGAAGCTTGGTAAAAGTGATGGCTCACATTAAAGGAAGTAGAGGTGCCAAAATTGCAACGTGCAGAAAACACTCCATAGGTTAAGGGAGGCAACATGCTAGAAGGGATCTACTGTAAAAGAAGAGACAATGGAGCAGCTGACCATGTTCCCTGGGAGGGATGGAAAGCTCTACGGTGCCATTCATGCTCACGAGCTTCTGCTGGGATCAGACTAAGACTAGATATCAGGTGAAACTACATCTTTGCCCAGCTTCTTCCCCTGCCCTATCCTGCTTCTCACTCCCTTACAGGTTCCCCTGAAGGCACTCCCTCAATAAACTACTTGTCCAAGAATCCTGCTCTCAGAGTCTGTTTCTAAGGAATCCAAACTGAGATAGCTCCCTAATCAGAATTATATTGTTCATCACTTCTGACAACTCGCTCTGCTTTTCACTTTTAACATTTATTGCTATCTGATAAGTTACACATTCATTTGTTCTTTGTTTCTCCATCCCCATAAAATAACATTCATGAGAGTAGATGTTTTCCTGTTTTATTTACAGCTATATCTCCAACACCTGTTATGGTATCTTCAGTAAATAGTTTCAAATAAATGAGTGACTATGAGAATAATAAAAGTGAACATATAGAATAGCCCATTTTCCTAATTTATGTTTTTAAACACATGCATATGTAAAAAGTCTCAAAGGAAACATGTAATAATGATTTTCAATACATCATAAAGTCAAGTCCAACATGTTTAATGTGACTTACAGGAACCTTCTTAACCCAAGCCCTATTTACGTTTTTATTTTTATCTCTCATTGGTCACATCTCCAGCCACTAAACATTGGCCATCCTAATTTTTTTTCAAGTTCCCTGACATTTCTAAGCTTTCCTTTGCTGCGGGTATCCTCTTGCGCCATTCTCTCTGCCTGGGAACACTCTTCTCTCTAATGTCCACATTGCTAAGGAATTCTCACTCATCATTTCTCAGATTAACTATAACCTCCTCATGGAAACCTAAGTGATATGCTCTTGCTATGGACACACCTTACAAATGGTATTGACCCCTATGCTTCCCTCTAGACTACATGCACAGCAAGAGCAAGGACTTGCTTGCCATTGTCTCTCCAGCACCTACTGCTCACCACATAGTAGACGTTTAGTATTTCTTGAATAAATGCAATGGTAGGGATGAGGTTCATTTTTACTTTCTTCTACATATTTTCATGAATCTTCTGAATTTGTCACAGTGAACTAGCTTTACTTTTTAAATTTTAAAAAGTTCTTTGTATTCTGAAAACAAATTAAACGTATATCCTAAAAGTCTATATTAACTAGAAGAAACTATAGGTTGATATTAACTTATCAGAATGGATAATTTTTGAAACATAGAAGCAAGAGAAGAAACCATAAAGGAAATGATCTATAGGTTGACCATCTAATTTTTAAAACATCCATACATTAACAAATATAACCAAAATGGAGAAAATATTTGAAATGCATTTTAATCTGTCAAATCCACAAGCTTCTTTTAAAAGGCGCTCGATCCTAGCGAGGGCAGACTAAGATAGGACTCACACATGCTTTCTCACCGCCTTGAAAGAACGCATCGCTGCAGTAAATAATTCCAAATTTTGGAATTTAATCAGGGATGATGTCAAGGATTTACCCACAAGCTCTAATGAGAGATTTTCTATGATCGTTAAACACGGGAAGCAACACAAATATGTCAGATTTGGCATATTAGTTTGAAAATTACTCAATCATAATGTGGTACATTCTTCAGCTATTAGTCAATTTTAAAGAGAATATGATAACAAAAATATAGCATAATGTTTAGTGAAAACAGATAAAAACAATATACAGGATGATGCAGATCATTTTGAGATAAGAGAAAAAGAGAGAGAGAGATGTCTTAAACTGATATACTACAATGTGAAAGTAGTTCTCTCTAAGTATTATGATTAAAGGCAAATTCTACTTTTCTGGGTCTTCTGTTTTTTATGGTGAGTATGACATACCTATAATTACAGAAAAAATGTTAAAAATATTTAAAGGAGAACTTTTGATACCATGAGGAAATGCTAATAACATAACAATGAAAAACTGTGTGTGAGTGTGTGAATGTGAGTGAGAGAACCTAGGAAAGTCAGGGAGGAGAGTGACATAAAGAAATGACTGAAAATTAATGCACCAAAATGTTAGCAGCACCTACTTCTTGTTGATGAGATTCTTTGCGAATTTTGAAAGTTCTTTGGGGACTGGCCCAGTGGCATAGTGGTTGGGTTCGCACTCCATGTTGGTGGCCCAGGGTTTGCAGGTTCAGATCCCAGGCATGGACCTACACACCGCTCACCAAATTGTGCTGTGGCAGCATCCCACATACAAAATAGAGGAAGACTGGCACAGATGTTAGCTCAGTGACTGTCTTCCTCCAGCAAAAAGAGGAAGATTGGCAACAGATGTTAGCTCAGGGCCAATCTTTCTCACCAAAAAAATAAATAAAGTAAAATAAAGCTCTTTGATTATTAATTCAATAAATATGCATTAGTATTTTTATAGGCACTGTGATACTGTGAGAAACACTGCGAATGCAAAAACGACCAATGTGGTAAAAGCCCTCTGCTTTCAAGGAACTTAGTTTCCTGCTAAGAAAGGACTCAGATGAAGTGAGCCTACAAAGGAGCAGGGTCTTGATTCGGTGGAATATGAATTGGGGGGGGGTGGTTCTTATATCCTCTTGGTCTTTCAAGTTTTGATTTTCCTGGCCCTTATCTTATGTCCAAATATGAACACTATATATGCATATATATGCATGTAATATATTATATAACATAATATGTAACAATATATTCCACATCATAACATATTATAATATCTACATATATAACATAACATAATATGTAAACATTATGTGTGTGTGTGTATAAATATATCTTTAGTTTTTCCAGTGTCCAACTTTAAAAGGCAAATAATCCTGGGAAGACCATCATATGACCCTTTGGCACAAAATAGTAAAGGGAAAATAAAATAAGATCAGATTTCTGAGCCAGAAGAAGGGACGCAGATACCTTGAAATAAAGGGAAGAGAGGTAGGTTTTGGTACTGAAGAATAAAGGTTTTCTACCTCAACATTGCTCAATCTCTGATCACTACCTGCGGATGATAATGTATTAAACTGGAGTCTTACTATTGGCAAGAGAAGAATACATTCTGAAAATAGAGCTAAAAATGTAGGAAACTCACAATTATCGAGAACAGGGGAAAATATATAACTTTTAATTGAGGCTTAATGGAACCAAATAATCAAAGCTAAAAATACTTTGGTAAAAAAAGAAAGTTCAGGGCCAGCCCTGGTGGCCTAGTGGTTAAGTTCAGTGCGCTCTGCTTCAGCGGCCTGGGGTTCAGTTCCCAGGCGCAGACCTACACCACTTGTCTTGTCAGTGGCCATGCTGTGGCAGTGACTCACATACAAAAAGAGGAAGGCTGGCAACAGATGTTAGCTCAGGGTGAATCTTCTTCAGCAAAAAAAAGAAAGTTCATAATTGGGTCATTGCTGCAATGACCACTTTTAAGTCCACTATGCTTCCAAATAGACTGTAGCTTAATGGGATGCCTTCCAAGGAACATTTCAATGCCTTCACTTAAAAATAAACATAGGTTCAAGATTAAACAACCCCATTTAAAAATTACTTGTTGCTTGGGTCTCTCTGAGAGCAATTTTAGTTTTCCAAAGCAGTTCTTTGATACAAACCTATGTATCACTGCCATGATATTGTCGAGACTAGATAAACAACCTATGAGTTTTCAAAGATTAGTTTAAAAGATTTGAGAATACTTCTCAAAATATTGCTAGAAACCAATTTGAGCAGGAAGAATTAACAGCGGTGAAAAGACCAGTGATTCATAAGTTTCCATGTACAACAAACATATGCTTTAAAAACATTTAAAATTGGAGAGGGAGATGTAAAGAGAAAGAGAGACAGAGGGAGAGAAGCCAAATGGCTTTCCAAAAAAAAAGGATTTAGTTAAAAACAGACTGATACTTTTTAATATGTAGCACCATGAACCATCTCTGCTCGTTTTCAGTAGCTTTGTTTCCTTTATAATATCAATAGACATTGAAGGCAATATTCCAGAAGGTAGTCCTGAATCAGAGAAAAAGATGTCATGACATGATGATTTTTCCTGGCACCTACTTACGTTATTTGTACACGTGCAATAAAGGAGATGTAAATCCTTAACTCTAAGAACTGGAACTATTGCTATTATTAAAATTCTTCCACATTTAATTATGAAAAGGTTTAAACTGATAAGGGATCAGCTTTCTTAACCATCAAAGAAACTCAGGAATTTCCTTCCTACTAAATTATGCTTGACGCGATTCTAATGAAACTTCATCCAGTCACTGAATAAAATTGCTTCACCATTATTTTCAAGACTTATTCTACCATCAGCATACACCATGCGACGGACGGTATTTATCACACTTCCAAGAGCACATATATGTTATACGTGATCACATAATCCGCATTTATACAATCTCTCAAGACAGTCTAAATTTTATTTACTTTTACTCAGCTTGGAACAAGTCCATTTCAATTGGTTTTATAGGCACAACATACCAGAATAGTAAATCACATGGCAATAAAATATTTTCTTGCTGCCAAAACCATCAGAAAACCAAGTTCCTCTGAAAGGCAAATAATTTATTCATTATTAGTATTTTCAATGTCAGAATTAGTTGCCATTTAAAGATCTTTTGGGGAAAAATGAAGATAAGTATTTACATCTTCCATAGTGTTTTACAACTTACAAAACCTTATGTATTTATTATCTCATCTGGGCTCATTAACAATTATGTGAAGCAGAGTGGACAGAGATTGTTACCCCTCTTATATAAAGAAAGAAACTGGCATTCCGGGAAGACACATAAACTTTTCCTAGGTCACTTGCCTAACAAGTGACAGAGCTGGGAACAGGACTCAGATTTTCTAACTGAAGGTCAATGCCTTTTTGATCACACTTTGTAATCAGGGAGCGAAAAAAACATCCCCCAATAGTTGAATTCCATCAGTGAATTTTACTCTAAAAGTTCAGGTGCGATGAGCACTCCCTTGTATGTGCCATAATATACAAGAAATCGATTTCAGAAGCTGTGTGTGGCAAATTTTCAAATAATCCTGCATGACAGAAAAGTTCGGGGTATTGTTAAATTTACTGCCCTCCACCCCAAACAAAACCATTTCCCTAGTTGGAAGCACAACATTGATGCCATTATCCAATCACTATGTACTATATCAAGACTGTTTTTCAAAAAGGCTCAAGGAAAAAAACAACGAAATGGTACCCTGAAATCGGAAGCTCTAACTACAAGTGCCTTCTTTGTAGGGTTGCTGGATTTAGCAAATAAAACTACAGGATGTCCAGTTAAATTCCAATTTCAAATAAACAAAGGATAATTTTGTATATACATATTCCCTAAATATTGCATGCACCACACTTATACTAAAAACATTACTCATTTATCTGAAATTCAAATTCAACTGGGTGTATTTTATCTGGCAACCCTGCTGAATTCTTTCATTGCTATTTCACACAGACTGGATTTAGCAAATTCATCCTTTTTCCTTGGATGGTTGTCTCCAGAAGCCTGGCCTCCAGCTGGGCCTTCTTTCCAGACCAGGTGTGTTATGGTTAGAATTTAGCAATATCATTCTGGGTCCTAGAAATCTAGTAGTCTCTAGATATCAGGTAGGCTAGAGGAAGGGTATAATGGAGTAGGTACTGGTTTAAATAAGACCGATTTGGATCTCATTTCCTATTGAGTTCGTCCAAATGATAGTTGTGACCTTGTATAAAAAATTTAATTTCTCTGAGCCTCAGTTGCTTCTTCTAAAAGTACAAATAAAATTACCTACCTTAGAGCTAATAGTGTAGTATGATGATTATGTGAGGCTGTGACTACGAACTGCTTAATATCATGCTTCTCATCAGTGGACATTCAAAATGTTAGCTAAAGAAAAACCCAAACTGTTTCCTGTGGACAGACACCTGGTAGAGCCATATCTGTCTTGCTAGACAGATATTAATATGTAAATTAAGATTTATCATGTCTATTTTATCAGTGAGTAGAGTCTGAATGGAAATGAATGAGTCACTATTATAAATACCAGATAGCTTAGAAATTAACCATTAGCATCACAGAGATCAATATTACCAATCTGCTATATTACTTTGTCAAGCAGTTAGATTAGTTAAGTCTAAGGATATTAAGATGAAAGAATTTATATGTCAAATATACAGATCTTTGAAAAGGAATGATAGTATGAATGCTTTATTTCTATTTTGGACAGGTCTAGCTCATCCGCCTACATTTGGGCAATTCATTCCTTGATTGCCAAATTTGCAGCCGTCTGAACTCAGTCCATTTACGGAGTAAAGGGAGTAATGAGTAGTCAGGCGGCTCGAAAGGCTGAGATTTCAATAATTTTCAGGGTGAAAATGGGTGAGGGAGGAAAGCAGCCTTGAAGTCTAGAAGACTATCAACAAAACATAGGTCAGGGAAAAAACAGGGATCATGTTTTGAGATATTACGAATGTCAGTTTGAACAGATTCACAGCCGAAACAGAGTTCCCAATGGAGCAGTGAGGTGGAACTCAGGGGGAGGTTCTGCAAGTTCACTAGGCAAAAAGTCTTCTTAATTGAGAGAATGAATGCCACGGCCTCAAGTCAAAACATTGATCAGTTATCTTTTGCAAGCCTCTAAGATACTCTGTTCTTCTTGTTCCAAGCAGGACAGGGGCTGACGATGATCAAGGAGTCAATAGGTGGCCTGATTTTGCAGTCTAGGAGTCTATTCAGGTTTTAACCATAGAAAAATGTCATGAGGCAGAGAAATGTAATATGAGGAACAACCCTTCTAAAAATTTCCATTGAGTATCATTCCAGTCATACCAAGGTTCTTCTCATCTAAGATGACTATGTGAGTTGAAAAGTCCTACACAAGAGTATAATTCTTTTGAATCTCTGCTTTTTCAGGCCAGTTTATCCTCAAGACAGGCCAGCACAAAAGAAATCTCAAAAGCTTAGTTACAGTCCTGCAATTATATCTCCTATTGTTTTGTCTCAAAGGATGGTTAAAACTACACGGCTATTCTCTTGAGTAAAAGGATCCTTCTAGGTTACTTTTTTTCTCTTCCTTCCTTCTCCATCTGTCCTGTGGGCTGCTTAGAAAAATAATCGGAATCAGCTAGATGTGTCTATCAAATGCCATGGTTTTTAGTTCTTGGATCTCCTCACAGAAGTTCTGAACACGTCTTGAAAAAGAGAACTGATTGTTCCAGCAATTATGGCCTGTAGTTCTCCGGACTCACCCAGATAAGGCGATCAGTTATTACTCGGCACCTAAGTAAACTTTACAGAGAAGGGCTTCACCCGGCGAAGCCTCTTTGGAAGTTCAGGAAAGATCTTTGAAGAGCTAACCAGAGGGAAAAAATATACGGCACATGGTTTCCACTGACTGGCTCACGGATTGTCCTTACTTTACCCTCTACACTACATTTTTAGTCCCCAATTCACAGTGATAAATAAAAGAGTAACGGAGGAATGAATTAAAATAAGATAAAGCACTACTCAGTAAATGAAGACATAAAACACTTTAAGAGTAATAATAGCAGCAAACACCCTACAATCAGAGAGAGCTACTACAGAGGTCCGAAAAACTCCTGTACCTGAATAAGAAGGAAATGTTTAAAAACAAGAGGAAAAAGAAAATCTAGAAACAATAGAGCTTCAGCTGTAGGCAGAACTGAGGTTTGAGCAGCCAGTCTGAGGTTTATTTACACAAGAATTGCTACTCAGGGCAGGACTGTGGTCAAGATGCCCTGAAAGTTAAAATCCATAGTCAAGTGCTCACAAGTAAATTTATCAACAAGGCCAAAAATCCTCCAGCTCACATCTCCAGGAGAGCCTTGTCACTGGAGGGCAAAGCTAACCAATCAGTTGGCTGGAAGCCACTGTACCTTGAGAAAAGCAGAGTCGCCTTCTACTAGGCAGATCCTCTACAGATTCCCTTAGTTTCCTCATCAGTAACCCCAAAAGCTCCCCCATAAATCATATTTCTACATGTAAGAATCTGCCTTGCATGAGGCAAACATCATGTCTAATTTCTGGAGACGTGTTCTCAATTTTTTTGTGTGTGTATGAGGAAGATTAGCCCTGAGCTAACATCTGCCGCCAATCCTCTTCTTTTTTCTGAGGAAGACTGGCCCTGAGCTAACATCCGTGCCCATCTTCCTCTACTTTATATGTGGGACGCCTGCCACAGCATGGCTTGACAAGCAGTGCGTAGGTCTGAACCGGGGATCCGAACCAGCGAACCCTGGGCCAACAAAGCAGAACATGCGAACTTAACCACTACACCACCAGGCCGGCCCCCTCAGTTTTTAATGAGTGTTTTCAGTGTCCTTTAATTGCAGATGATGGAATGCCCTATTTCAGCAACTCAACTACAAATAAATAGTTTCAGAAGAAAAACAAAAAAAGGTTATGTAGGTGATGGTTTTGCTCCCATAATACTCATTCCACGGGGCCTGGCTTTGGGGCAGCTACACTCCCTCCTCATCGCCATTTCTAGACTCTGAGATCACACTCTCTTTCTGCCCATAAAAACACCCACTTACTCTCTCGTTTTAGTGGTCTGCAGATCCCCAGTTCACTCCCCTCCTTCTTTAGTTCCTGTCTCACCGTCACCCTCAAGCACTGTCAAAATTCTTGGAGAATTAAATATTCACCTAGAAGATCAATCCATTAAACTGGCCTCTCAGTAACTGGACACCATTTCCTCCTGCGATCTGGTCCTCCATCCTACCCTGATCACTTAATCCCATGGTCGTACCTCTGACCTTAGTGTTATAGTAACTAAAATCACTCCATAATTTTAAATTCAAACATTCTAACTTTTAACCACAACTTCTCATCTTTCCATCTAACTTCCTCTGCTACCTTGATTCCAACAATCCTTCCACTGCACTAACACCCACAATCCCTAATCCTAACTGGCCTTCACTCCTTGATATGCTGCCTTCCCTCGTGATGCAGCTTAAAATCCAGTCAACGAGTATAATGAATCTTGTGCATATACCCTCCCATGCCTCCCCTTACCACCCATGCCTCTCTTTCTCACTTCTTTTTATTTACCTAGTGAGACTAAAACCTTGGTTAAATCAAATTCTCCAGCTACTTATACTTGCACTCCTGCAGCTGAGTATGGCTATAGAAAACACGCAACCGTACCAAACGGGCTCACATTTAATTCATGACTGTTCACTTCAAATAGGCCCTTAATGCTGACTGGCTATCATGCCATATTTCCTTAGTGTGTTCATTCTCTCACACTTTCAGCTGACTATTCTATACTTGCTCCCGTTTCCTTCAACTTTTAGTATCTCTTCTCCCATCCTCATGCTCAGACGATGGCCTTGCTTCCTATTCCATTGAGAAAACTGAATAGCCGGATGAGAACTTCCATATGTTCCTATGTACCTACCTACATGTATCTCTACCCACATATTCTACTGGCCTTCTCTTTCTATGAATGGACTGCCCATGGTCCTAGCCAAGGCCTCTCTGTGAATAAGACCCTATCTGTTCTCCATCATTCAAGGACACTGTTCCAGATAGCCTCCCTTTTTTTTATTCTCAAATTTTTCTTCTTTACTGAATAATTCCCATCAGTACACAACCTGTTATTTCTCCCATTCGCTCTTGACCTGATTTCCCCTCCAGGTACTGTGTTACATCTCTCTTCTCCTTTATAGAAAAAACCATTGAAAGAGTTGCTATACTCCTCTCTGATTTCTCTTGTCCCATTCCCTCTTGAATCCACTCCAACTGGGTTTCCATACCTAGCTGTCCACAGAAACCCATCCTTTCACAGTCACTGATGACCTCATATACAATGGTCATTTCTCTGTCCTCCTCTTATTTAACTTAGCAGCAGCATTTGTCAGAGTTTATCACTCTCTCCTCCTTAAGACACTTTGTCACTTCACTTCCAAGTTACTATACTCATCTAGTTTTCCTCCTATTTTTCTGACTGTTCTTTCTTAATATCTTTTGCTAGTTTTCCTATCTGTAGACTAAAGACATAGTGTTGCTCACGAGCTCACTCTTCTTTCCCATCTATACTTACATCCTCGGTGATCACATACAGTCTCCAAGCTTTCATTATAATCTACACCCTGATGACTCTGAAATGTTATCCCTGACTCAGACCTCTTCTCTTAACTTCAGATATCTATAGCCGATTGTTTATTGGACATCTTCACTTCAAAGCTTAACACGTTCGAACTCAGTTCCCAATATTCTTTCTCCAAAGTTTTTTCTTCCTGAAGTCTTACCCATCTGAATTAATTTCAGTTACCTTTGTCAAAAGTCTTGGCTTCGCCCACGATTCTCCACATTCTCTCACACCTTGTCTCTGTTCCATCAGCAAGTCCTGTTGTCACTAACTTCAAAATATATCCAGAATTTGGCATTTCCACTACTTTACTGACACTACCTTGGTCCATGCCACCATCACATCTTTTCTGAATTAATAAAACAACATTTTAATTGACCACCCTCCGTCCATTGTTAATCTCTTGTAGTCTTCTCTCCACACAGCACAAAGAGTGATCCTGTTAAAACCTGTCAGATAATGTCACTCCTCTTCTCAAAAGCCTCCAATGGCTCTCCATAGTGAGTCAAAGTTCTTGCTATGAGAAACAAAACTACACAAGCTGTCCTTTCTGTCTTCTGACACCATCTCCTACTGTTCTTCCCTAGTTCTGAGCAAAGTGCACTTCCTTGCTGTTCCTTGAACGTATTTGGGACGCTCTTGAGTCAAGGGTCTTCCTACTTATAATCACATCTATCTGAGACGCTCCAGAAAGCAGCATGGTTCACTCCCTCACTTGACCTCAACACACAGATGGCTCTGAGTCAGTGAGGCTGTCCTTGGCTACCACATCCAAAGTAAAGTCATACTCTAGAACACATTGTTTTATTTGTTCATCCTGCTTAGTGTAGATCTTTCCAAGCAGAATGGAAGTTCCATATGTGTAGAGACTTTTGTCTGCTTTTTTTTTCCCTTAATAATGTTTCCCTGAGTCTGGAACAGTGCCTGGGACACGGCTCTAATTTGCTGAATAAAGGAATTAATGTATGTATTCTTTTATTACTCTCTATTTCATTTCCTCCATTCTATTTCTTTTCATCGAATGCCATTTATAGGGACCTTGGAACTTGCGGATCCATGGTCTATGTCTATTAGCTCTCCTTTTCTATTTCCTTTTGTTCCAATGGACTGCACTCCAGGAGAAGTGCTTGATTCAAGCTTCTGGTTCAGTGATGCACTGATTCACTCCTGCTCTACTTAGCAAGTTCTTTGATTTTTAAAAAATTTTGATAATAATATTTTTAAAAACTTAAAGCTTGTATTTGTAATGTGATTTGCTCTTACCCTATTCCAGAAATTACAGGCCATCATAGGAATTTTACTTTAGACGTTTTACCTTTGATTACAGAATATTTCACATCCAAAATATTTTAAACTAAATTCTCACATTAATTAATATTGAAGAATGAGTTATCTTTTAATAATAATGCACTCTCCTCCAAGTGAAGCTGAAGGCGCAGGGTCAAGACATTGAAATAACGCCTTTGCATGAAGAGATTTAAGAGCCATTTTAACTTTCCTTGAACACAAAGAGGAAATATTTCAGAAAGAAGGAGTTTTTAGTTATTATTTTCTCTAAAGAGGAATAGGGAATGAAAGAAATTTGTATCTTTAAAAACTTTGGACCTTGGTGCTAGCATGGGGCTTAGAGGAACCTGAGATCAAAAATGAAAAGGGTTGAGGTCAGTCAATGGTTTGTTCCTCTCAAACAAAGAATTCTAATCTTAAAATTACCAGGTTCCAGAAAGAAAAGTTCCATTATATAAGCTGGAAGGGAAATCAAAAGCATCACATCCATGACAGTATAGGTCAAGAAAAGATAAAGACTCACAACTTTAAACAAAATTTCAAAACCAGCAAGAACAAATTTGAGTTTAAAATCTAGAACTAATCTGACAAGCGACATCAATGGGGAGGAAAAAACATTTCTTGCCACTAGGATATTTTATTAGATTCTCATAAAATGAGCTCACTTATCCTTTAAGTATACTCTAATACAATTTGATTCCCTAAACTTTTACTGTGGCATTTTATCTTTCTTATATAGCCTCAGAGGGGAGACGGGAGTTAATATTAACTTTAAATATTAAATATGTATATTTCAATTTAAAGAACTTTCTATTTTTTCTTACTGGGATAATCATCATTCATTTTGCCATTGATATATCATAAGAAATTATAATAAACACATGTGGAAGTCAAGCTGCACTTAACATTAACATATGCAAGTTGAAATTGACCATGAAAGTTTGTATAATTACTTCACTCTATCTTGTTCTAAATTATACACAATTGATATTCTCTATAACTGTATTCAAGAAACAAATGTAATTGAACAATCTTAATTTAATGATTGTCTGTGCTAAGTGGAGTTTTTCTTCCCTTGCTTTTATTTGTTTCTCTTTTTTCTTTACATAGAATGGACCCAAACTGTGACTTTCTATAATAATTCTAGATAACTGTCTCTGGTTTATAGAGAACATTGCAAATATGGATTGGAAAAAAATTCTAGGACGTAACTCATTCTTCCAAAAGAATTTCTATATAGAGAAGAAATTCCAATTGACCCATTTTAAATATTTTGTGAAACAGAGTGAGCTAGCCCACCACCACCTTGGTCATAAAAATCAGTGGTGTAAGGGGGCTGGCCCCGTGGCCGAGTGGTTAAGTTCGCGCGCTCCGCTGCAGGCGGCCCAGTGTTTCGTCGGTTCGAATCCTGGGCGCGGACATGGCACTGCTCGTCAGACCACGCTGAGGCAGCGTCCCACATGCCACAACTAGAGGAACCCACAACGAAGAATACACAACTATGTACCGGGGGCTTTGGGGAGAAAAAGGAAAAAATAAAATCTTAAAAAAAAAAAAAAAAATCAGTGGTGTAAGAAATGACTCTAGAAGGTTGGTTTTCAACACTAACATCAACCTGTTTATTACAAAAGGGCAAAACGAACAGATGACAATCGGAGAACTAGTAGCAATGGACAAATAAAAAAGCATAAGCATTCTCATTTTGTCCCTCTTCCAAATAAAAACCATGTTTTTAAAAAAACATAACCGTGATGGTACACCCAATATACTTCCTCCAAAGAAGGCAATGACCATTATGAACTTCACACTGTAGCTCCATATATGGTGGAGATTTTAATTTTGAGACCAAAGACACTGGATTACTAGTGTCAAATTCTTTACTTGCTGTGCCCACACTAATAGAAATTGTGTGAATTGTTTTTGCTACAGGAATAATAACGACAAAACCAATAATAGCAACGTCAATAGCATTTAAAATTTACTAAGCTTCTGCCATGTGCAAAACATGCTGCTCAGTACTTCAAAAAAATAATTTTACTTCAGCTGTACAATAGCACTACAAGGTAGAAAATATCATCTGCATTTCACAAATGGAAAAAAAACCCTGAGGCTCATGTAGGTTAACTAACTTATTCAGATTTTACAAGATTTGAAAAAAGAGGCTGGGGGAGGGACCAGCCTGGTGGTGTAGTGATTAAGTTCCTATGCTCCACTTTGGTGGCCCAGGGTTCGCGGGTTTGGATCCTGGGCATGGTCCTAGCATCACTTGTCAAGCCATGCTGTGGGGGCATCCCACATAAAATAGAGGAAGACTGGCACAGATGTTAGCTCAGTGACAATCCTCCTCAAACAAAAAGAGGATTGGCAACAGGTGTTAGCTCAGGGCCAATCTCCTTCCTCCCCGCCCCCCCAAAAAAACTCTGAATGCCACACCTTAAGATTTTGGCAAACATATGAAGAATTTTCAGAATTTATCACTAGGTTTAAGGGAAAATCTCTGGGGAGTCCGCAAGAGCATAATGGTGTAACTCTGTGGCATATATAGCTAGGATAGAAGACAATGCCAATATTTTGGTTGAGAAATTAGATATGCACTATAAGCTGTAAAACTACTGAATCAACAAAATCTTAATAGCTTTATCCAGTATTCTTCTAGTTAAAGAAAAAAATGGCCACTCAATGGAGAAGACTCCAGTACAGTAGGAACAACGGTCTGTAGAGTGTACCTTCACAAAGTCCCCTCCTACTACAACCAGCTCGTTCAGTCCCTCATTATCTCATGTCTGGACCACGATAATTATCTCCTTGCTGGTCTTCCCCAACTGTCCCTTCCTTTCTGATCTATCCTATGCATGGCCACTAATTTAATCTTTCTAAAGTACAATTGTAACCATATCACTGTGCTGTCCAAAAATCTCCAATCATGTCCTACCACCTAGAAATAAAGGAAAATATCTTAGCATGATATTCAAAGCCCTTCACAAGATAAGCCTCGATCGATTTTTCCAGCCTCACTTCAAACCTCTCCTGTATTTCACGTCCTACCCAATGCAGAACTTTTGTCTGTCTTCCTTGTAGTATTTGCAACATTCTACTGTGCATTTATTTGTATATCCCTTGAACTTCCTTTTTACAGAGATTTACTGACTGCGTGCTGTTGCCACACACTATACTATACTTGGTGCTGAGTGATACCTGGGTGAGCAAAACAGAAGTGGTAATTGTCTTATAAGGTTCTTGATGGAAAAGCCTGGATATATTCATTATTTCACTCTCTGGAACACAGTGACTTCCACATAGAATGTGCTCAAAAAGAACAGTGGTTGCCTGAGACTGAGAATGGAGGACGGAGGTGAACGGACTGCAAAGGGGCATAAAGAAATATTTGGGGTTAATTGAAATAGTCTCTATCTTGACTGGGCTGCTGGTTACATGAGTGTATACATTTGTTAAAACCAAACAGTACACTGATGATAAGTGCATTTTATTGTACGTAAATTATACCTCAATAAAGCTGACCTATAAAGTAAAAAATAATTGAATTGAATGAATGCAAGAAAACGATTGATTATTTCAAAAGTGAAGATAGTGGTTACTTTGAGAAGGCAGGGGGAGGGGGTTGATATTGGGATGGGGCACACGAAGGGGCTCGTGGGGTGGTTGGCAAAGTTTTATTTCTTGGCCTAGATGGTGGTTACACGCAAGCTTCCCTCATAATAGCTCATTAAACTCTCCATTGGTTTTGTGTGGTTTTTCTGTATCTTTGTTTTATTTTATAATCAAAGGGTGAAATTTTGCATTGAAACGCATTAATTTTCATTATTACTTGAAGGCTACCGACTAAGGTGAAGCATTAAGCCACAGAGTCATAGAATATTCGAACTGGAAAGAACTTTGGTGATTAACTTGTCCGACCTGCTCCTTCTACAAATGAGTACCCTGAGAACCTGGAAAGATAGCTTTCCTAAAGTCACACAGCGAATTGGTCCCATCTCTGGGACTATTCCTACTGACTCCCTGCACTGTGCTCTTAAGCCAGCACAGGCAAGAGAACTACACTCACTTTCCTCTGCAGGTTCTTCAGCTCCTCGACGATTCATGACAGCATACTCTATCAATTTGTTAAGTTGGTAGCACATTGTTCATTTAGATACTCGGGAAAAAGAAGACGTCCAAGGATTTCAATAAAGCTTGCAAAGATCATGTCATTGGTCAAGTCTGTTTTGTGAACTATAAATGACTAAATTTTCATCATCATTCCTGCAGAGCCTTCCTCACTTCAAAGCCTGATGCTTCCAGAGTGAAACTCCATAAGGAGTTGAAGACAGACAACAATTTGAAGGAATATTGCTTTGAACTTGAACTAACTATTAAAGTTGCAAAATGTCATGCTGATTACACATAGTCGAAAACTTTAATTTTGACTACATAAAAGATTGGGATATTTCCATTGATGGCTAATGTTTATGATTACTCTCAAAGGCCACCGATATATTTCAGTAAAGTATGTGACATGGTTATATTTACTTCAGCTGAGATTGTGAAACATGCATCTTTTTTATGCATGCTGTGTTGTTGCTGTCACTTGATAGTTTTAGAGTATACTTTCAATTCTTATGATGTCTTTCTTTTCCAATTAGATTTTCTTCCCCAGCTTTAGAATATATTGCCACCAAGTAGTGATATATGTTTCTGTTTGAACTACAAAGCACGAAATTTAACTGAAATTTAAATTGAAATAAAAATGCTCTATGCCTTAGTTTTGAAAACTAAAAAGATTACTATTTTAAGAATTAAACAAGATTACCTAGAAACATGGAATAAATAAAAATAATAAAATTATAAATATACTCATAAGAATAATAATATACTTATAAATCAATAATTATCATTGTGCATTTTTTAAATTAATTAGCCTATGGTGTAATTAAATAACTAGAAATCTCTCTTTTATTTCATACCAATCCTAGGTAAATCTAAGGAATAATGTATCTCCAAACTTTGATTGAAATACTTTCTTAATACACTCTGAAACCTGGGACTAGTACATGGCTCCGTGACATCAGGCCAATTCAAGGGAGGGGGGATACTGGCCAGATTCTTGTATCTAGGTAATTTATTCCAGTAGATTTTTTTTTAACAGCCTACATGTAGTAATCCAGCATCCAATCTATCATTTATATTCCAGTCTTAATAAATAGCAGAATCCACTATAGAAATCTGAGCTACTTTTGGTAACCATGAACATACATGTTCAAGACAGGCAAAATAAAAATTAAAAATGCAGAGAACAAACAATCTGTAGTCTAGGATCACCAAGGCCACGAATGCCGCATTGACTCTCTAACCTTTTGGAATATTGGCCTGTCATCCAGCTAAACCTTCAGCAGCTACCCCCTCCTGCCTACCTCACCTAAACATCATTGGTTTGTGGTAGAGTCATTATCAAGTTGTTCAGAATCGCACCTGGCACAGTCTGGCGATCTCTGTTAATCTAATGTAAATCTCTCAACAAAATGTTGGTCCTCTCTTTCCATTTTTGTTTTTGCTCTAATTTCAGATTTCAACTTCCCATCTGTTATGGGTTGAACTGGGTCCCCCTCAACAGATTTGAAGTCCTAAACCTGCAATACCTGTGAATGTGACCTTATTTGCAAATAAAGTCCTTGCAGCTGATCAAGGTCAGATGAGGTCATTAGGGTGGGCCCTAATCCAACAGGACTGTGTCCTTATAAACAGGGAAAATTTGGACACAGAGGCAGATGTGCACAGAGGGAAGACGATGTGAAGAGACAGAGATGCAGGGAAAATGCTAGGTGAAGATGAAGGCAGTTTGGAGCGACGCCAGCAAACCACCAGAAGCTAGGAGAGAGGCCTGAAACAGACCCTCCAAAACAGTGCTCAGCAGGAATCAAGCCTGCTGACACCTTGAGTTTGGATTTCTAACCTCCAGAACTGTGAGATAATAAATCTCTGTTATGAGTTTTGGGTACTTTGTTACGGCGGTCCTAGGAAACTAATACACCATCTTTTCCCACGGCAGAAATGTAACAAAAGCAATATAGTATTCCTATCTTGAGAAATTAAAAAAAAAAAGCCAACTCCTCAATCAATCTGTAAGAGGTGCATATTCAACTAACTCCTAAAGAAGAGCAAAATTCCTTCCCTATCAGCCATCTAACTAGGATTTTAGGGACAATTTGTTTAATCCAAACTATTTAATTTAATAATGCCTTACAAAGGCTTTATCACCTGCTACTTTTTAAAAGGACTCAGTAAGAAAATTCTTCATAAGCCAGCGAGAGAAGGATAATCTGTGTATGACTCCACTCATATGAGGAATTTAAAATTATGGACTAAGAACAGTTTAGTGGATACCAGGGGAAAGGTGGGGTGGGGGGTGGGCACAAAGGGTGAAGTGGTGCACCTACAACATGACTCACAAACATTAATGTACAACTGAAATTTCACAAGATTGTAACCTATCAATAACTCAATTAAAAAAAAAACTATAAACGATTTACTCCTATGTTGTAGAAGAAAACATAGGAGTAAATCTTCCTGACCTTGGTTAGGCAATGGTTTCTTAGATACACCATCAAAAGCATAAGTGACACTCCCCCCCCAAAAAAAAAGTTACAAAAGAAAAAGATAGATAAATTGGACTTCATCAAAATTTAAAACTTAGGTGTATCAAAGGACACCATCAATAAAGTGAAAAGACAACTCACAGAAAGATAGAAAATATTTACAAATCATATATCAAGAATATAGAAAGAACTCTTACAATTCAACTAAGAGACAAATAACCCAATTAAAAATGGGCAAATTATCTGAATAGACATTTCTCCAAAGAAGATATACAGATGGCTAATAGGCACATGAAGATGCTCATCATCATTAGTCACAAGGAAATGCAAATCAAAACCACATCAAGATATGCTTCACATCCAGTAGGATGGCTATAGGCAAAAAGGCAGAAAATAAGAAGTGATGGTGAGGATGTGGAGAAAGTGGAACTCTCATGCACTGCTGGCAGGAATGTAAAACGGTGTAGCCACTTTGGAAAACAGTCTAGCCATTCCCCAAACTTGAAACAGGGTGTATGATCCAGCAGCTCCACCTCTAGGTATATACCCAAGAGAAATAAAAACATGTTTACAGAAAAAAAAAAAAAAGAAAATTCTTCATAAATTTCTTTGAGAAAGTTTGTCTTCCTTAAGTATTAAGTATAACTGTAATTTGAACTTAAAAAATGTATATGCACAGGGGCCAGCCTGGTGGAGCAGCGGTTAAGTTTGCACGTTCCACTTCGGCAGCCAGGGGTTTGCTAGTTCGGATCCCGGGTGCGGACATGGCACCGCTTGGCAAGCCATGCTGTGGTAGGCATCCCACATATAAAGTAGAGGAGATGGGCATGGATGTTAGCTCAGGGCCAGTCTTCCTCAGCAAAAAGAGGAGGACTGGCAGCTGATGTTAGCTCAGGGCTAATCTTCCTCAAAAAAAAAAAGTATATATGGTATATATGCATACAGACATGCACAAAGAAACACACTCAGTAATTCAACAAGAGCATGCTCAATTTTGTTACTTTTATGTTCTAATTAATGAAGCCAGCATTGTCAGTACCACCAAAATATTACTTTCATTCTAAAAGACCTGACAATTGTATATATAACAAAGATCTTTTTTTTTACTTTTACTTCAAACTTAAAGATATCTATGAAAAAAACTCAAGCCTCTACTTGGCTTTGCCAGTGGAGACCTGTTCTACGGCCAAGGCAGAGATGAGACTAATTGTTTATTTAGGTTGCAGTCTTCAATCTGGTTAAATCTCGCTGGTGGTTCCTTGTTACGCAAAAGTCCATATTGCATTATTTTGGAACACACAAATTCTTCCACTTTCTACGAAAACACAGCATTTATATACTGACTAAGGTCTTCAATACTTTCTCTCTTTTTTTGGTGAGGAAGATTGGCCCAGAGCTAACATCTGTTGCCAATGTTCCTCTTTTTGCTTGAGGAAGATTATTGCTGAGCTAACGTCTATGCCCATCTTCCTTTATTTTTTTGTATGTGGGATGCTGCCACAGCATGGCTTGATGAACGGTGTTTAGGTCTGCGCCTGGGACCCAAACCTACAAACCCCGGGCCACTGAAGTGGAGTGCACAAACTTAACTTATATGCCACCAGGCTGGCCTTTCAATACTCTTTAGATCTGAGAGCTACATGAGAAAATTGAGTTGCTGCAAGATTCCTGTTGATTTCAGTGGGAGTTGCACCAGGGGAATGCGGCTCAGGAATCGGTCCTAATTACTAAGCACTCTGGCCTCGCTGCACCTTAGTTATGCCACTGTTAAATTCTACCTGGTAAATTGAGCTATCTTCTACTCTCTGAAGAAATTTGTGTTACATTTTGGGTTATGTTAAATGCCAACTAGTAATATTTAATAAGCACAGTGACTTAAAATATCTTCCACACAATAGAAATGTGTTTTCTATTTTGGAGTTCATATTTTCTTTACATAAGAAACAAAGCAAAAGGAATTGAAGATGTTTGTGTTAAAATTATCACTGAAAATCACTTAAAGACTTTATGAAATATTCCTTGGAATATCCATAACTTCTGGAAAGAATGAAATATTTGGATAATGATACGGCATCAAAATGGCACCTCTGTTCAGCAGAATAGTTGTTTTCAGAACGATTATAACTTCCTTCTGCCCCAGTCTGCTCCCAGCTCTACTACCATTTTTTCTTGTGACATCCCTATGATGCTAGCCAGCGACTCTCAGATGGAAGAAACTCTAGAGAATACACTTCCTTATCTTGGCTGCTTGTTCCAAAAGTACTCTCCGAAATAATCTTTTGTTCCTACATTTGTTCTTACATTGGAATAAATTAATTAACTGATTAAATGTAATGCTAAAATAAAAATCTTCAATATATATCAAGTAATCACATTGAATGCAATAAATATCTTTCTGGCCTCAAGGGACTTAAGTATAGTTGGCTTACTTTTATCCTACAATATGCAATACAAAGAAGTTTTTTTAATGATTTTGTCTTTCTGCTCAGTATAAATTCCTTGGTTTCCTTGTACCAAATGAACTATCTTAAGACTCTTTAAAAAATTACCTTGAGATGTATGAAGGAACAGGCCCTTTTAAATGTTACATTTGGAATTTCATTAATGCATTTGTTTCTAACTGCAATCCCTGGAAACAAATCATTTTGCTTATGTAAAAGATCCATTCTTTAAAAGAGGCATTAATACAACTGTAGCAGTTGAGGACCAGCAGAGTTTAAATAACGCCCTATCTTCAGGTAAGAGATTCACTTTTACATTTCTATTTTATATACTGGCATGTAGTTTACAGTTTCTGACAAGAAGTAGGTTGAAAAAAATGTGGGAGTGGGGTGGGTATGAAGTTTTATCCCAAGCACAGTGAGAACCCCTAAATGCTGTCATGAAAAAAATGTGTCTTCCAACACCAGAGCAGAAATGTGTCCCTATGTATTAGGCATTGACCCTATAATGACACAAAGGCCTTCTCAGACCATGCACAGAGAACTCTTGGCTTTAGGGAACCTAGTTCATTCAGAGTTAAGCATTGAGAACAAGCTTTGAAAGACTTCATTTGTTCTAAATTAAGAATCCGTGTTGGGGCAGCCCCGTGGCCTAGTGGTTAAGTTCACGCACTCCACTTCAGTGGCACAGGGTTTCACCAGTTTGGATCCTGGGCGCAGACCTAGCACCACTCATCAAGCCATGCTGAGGTGGCGTCCCACATAGCACAACCAGAAGGCTATAAAGCTATGTACTGGGGGGCTTTGGGGAGAAGAAGAAAAAATAAATAAATAAATAAAAGATTGGCAACAGATGATAGCTCAGGGCCAACCTTAAAAGAAAAAAAAGCAGTCTTTCTAAAAAAATCTGTGGTCCATAGGGGACTGGGGTCGTTCCTATGCAGGATAGAGCCTAAATAAAGGCCACATGGCTCTCATGTGGCTTTCAAGGAGACGAATTCAGTCAGGTAAAGTCCCCGTCTACCTTTCTGTATAAGATGTTCATATCCCCCTTTAAGTACTGCCAGGAGAGCAGAGCTCTCATCTTCTCACTGATTTAGAATATGAAATATTAGTATTTCAACAGTAAGCTTATAAATGAAGAAATTGAGGACCAGAGTGACTTATTCAAAGTCATATACTAGCTAATGGCAGAACCAGGACCAATATAGTTCGGGGCTCTCACCAGGAGGAACAACCTTTACCATGCACCACCTTCACTTCACATTTCTTTTTTTTTCAATAATACAAAACTAAAAATAGAAGATGCAAAACAATGCTGATGGCTTATATTGTGTTCGGGTACTATCGTTATATCAAGGTCAGAATAATATTCAAATGATTAATTTCACTACAGTCTTACAACAAAAGCGTATTTCATCTCCTCAGTGACAATGTCTGCATTCTAATATCTAGTCTCTTAGACAGTTAACAGAAACGTGATCACTCATGGAAATAGTACATATTGTACACTTCATTGCTTCAACTTCTGAGGACTTAGACCCGAAATGGAAATCTCTCCTTGGATGAGACTGAGACCAACAAAATTTTACAGGCTTCTTTTGTTGCATGTGATGACTTTAAATATTTTCTAGTCCTGAACATTTTTACCCATAAATATTAACAATTGTATGAAATACAATTAAATTAATTAAAATGCATATATTATCAAGACAGGTAGACAAGTTTTTCATTACTGAAATGCTGGGCCTCCATGTTTGCAACGTAAATGTGGTTCTAAATAAGCCTCTTTCCGTGTTACATGTTAACAATATTTCGTATTTAGATTCTCATTTGGCATCACAGAGGTATATTTTTAAATGCTATTAAATCAATATTCTGCACCGATTATTTGTTTAGCATGCATTTAGCACTGTCTTGTTCTCACCAGGGGTTCTGTCTCTGGATGATCATAAATGTTCATTATCCCCTTTCTATAAAGTGAGTTTTTGCATAACGATTATGTTTAGCGTTCTCTCCCTTCCTCCCTCCCTTTTCAGTCTATTAGGATCATTACATGTGACTTTTAGTTTTGTATAAAGCAAACTGGTAGAGTGATTAATGGCACAACATTGAAAGTTTTACAGCATGCAAATAGAATCCCCCTCCCACTTTTTTAATAAAAAGCTTCCAATGTTATTTTGGTGGCTTGTTTGTTTCAGAATTATTCTTGTGGTGCTTAGAGTTTCTATCAACTTTTCCAAAAATTAGATAAATGTAGGGTCCAGAGTTACCTCTTCTATTCCAATACAGTTTAAGTGAACTGAAAGAGAAACATAGCAAAAGGGACAAAGAAACGGTTTCTCAGTGATGCATCAAAAAAGAAACTACGAAGAAAACTCAAATGAAAACAACCAGGAAAAAATAGCTAGTTATGTGTTTACTCTGCAGGGGGCCGAGGTGCAAGAACTGTTGGAGAGAGAAATTCACATGTATAAAAACAGATATATCCCCAAACACCTGGAGGCACTGTGGGAAGAAAGAAAAAACATCTGACCTAAAAAATAGCTTGGGATATGATCTACTAATTTCAAAATTAATCCTTAAATGTCTAGCCTTTCAGGAACTAAGCTAGGAGATTCTTCCGCCCTTGGTCAGGGTGCCTGCCCTCAGGAAATGTGCAATCGAGTTGAAAAGCTATAGCAAAGCTACAAATAACTACAATCTAAGGCAGACTATGAGAATTATAAAAAGAGAAGGACAAATGAAATGTGCTGGGGTTCAAAGGAGAAAGAAAGGAAATCAAATCAAAGGAATCAGGAAAGGATCCCTGAAGGAAACAGCCCCTGGGTTGAACTCTGAGCCAGCGGCATTTCAACCAGCAGATACAAAGGGAGGGCATTCCAGCGAGAACAGCCTGAGCAATGGCGTGAACAGCCTGAGCAATGGCGTGCGGGTCATACCATTCACACAACAGAATGTGCAGATAACACAGAGCCCCGTTTTGCCTGAGCATGGAGTACTGACAGGAGAGAAAACTGAAAAGGCGGGTTGAGACCATGGTGTAGAGGTCGGAAAAATTTTATTTGATTTGATAGCCAATAAGAAACCACCCATCTTTTAAAGGAGGGGAGTGATACAATGGAGCCATACTTTGGGAAGATGAGTCTAGAATAGCTTTTAGTGTAAGACACAGTCTGTTTCTCTGTCCTCGTGACTTGTTAATCAATCGTAGATCACAACTCCATGGGCCATATATTCATTTACTTTGCGGTGATGGCAGCAGTTCTTTAGTTCATGAAGCTATTGCTATCACGTAATTTTTTTTTTTTTTTTAAGATTTTATTTTTTTCCTTTTTCTCCCCAAAGCCCCCCGGTACATAGTTGTACATTCTTCATTGTGGGTCCTTCTAGTTGTGGCATGTGGGACGCCGCCCCAGCGTGGCTTGATGAGCAGTGCCATGTCCGCGCCCAGGATTCGAACCAACGAAACACTGGACCGCCCGCAGCGGAGCGCGTGAACTTAACCACTCGGCCACGGGGCCAGCCCCTGCTATCACGTAATTTGAATAAAACAGGCTGATTTCAGTATTTCCTGTCCCACTCTCCCACTGCAGAGAGTGGCAATCAAGGTCCCCTGGGAAGAGATTGTGCAAAATCATCCCAGAGAGAGTCAGGATGGAGGGAAGTGATTGGAGAGAGAGGCTGGCAAAATAGCTGACCCTGGGTCTATGAGCGAGTCCCCAAGACTGGAAAAGTGACTGGGCTTTTTGTGGTCCCCATAGCTGGGACCCATGCTTTGAAGCCCTCAGAGTCAGTGGGGAAGCGATGGAACCGCAGGTGAGCTCCATCTAGAGAACGAATGTGCTAGACCTTTCATCCAAACCCTGTGCCCGAGCCAGTCAGGGAAATAGCGGTACCGCGATCCCCAGTGGAAAATGAAGGCTTGGCTAATAAGCACATCAGCAAGAACTTTGTGGGCCAAGTCACTGGGGGACTTCTCAAACTCTGGATTGCATAAACCCCTATTGCTTTCCCACAACCCTGGGGAAGTTGGAAGGAAGACTCGATAATGAGTGATATGAAATCCTTCCCAGGGCCCCCTTACGGGGGACTTCAGGTCACATTTAATTTGGTTTAAAAAATATTGGGATATTTTTTGTATCCGGAGTTTGTGATAGAGTAAAATTAATACCTGCTACACTGGCAAGAAAGCGTCTCCGGCTTTGATCTAGAAAACCTGAGTTTTAACAGGTGCATTAAGCTCCTTAAGAAGGAGCCTTCTGTTATTTGGCTATGATAGTAAATTGCACCGGTATTTCCACGCTTTGCTGAGCGTAATGAGGAGTCCTTTTTGTGTAACAAAAAGCTCTGATAATTCCATTCTCACAATGGCAGGTACCTATAACAAAACATCTAGCTTTCTGACAGAGGAAATAGACAGAGGATTCTCCCCACAGTTGACAGGGGGTTTTTCTGAATATTTCAGAAGAAACTCTACAAAATTATCCTTGAGTCATCCTACATGATAAGATAAAACATATTTCAGTGAATTTCCACATATTTCCACACTTGCGTTCAGTGGCCACCACTAAAGAAAAGCATGCATACAAACACACACACTACACACACACACACACACACACATTTTAGAGGATTCTTCTCTCTCATACTTGACTTAATGGGAGAAACTGTGGCCCTATCATTTCAGCATTGGCAAGAAGCCACTCACTAGCTCAGACTTACAGCATCCCTAGGTTCCTTGGTTAATGAAAATTACCAGCAAGTCTATAACTATGGGCAGGAACTGAAAAGCCTTGGGTCAACAGTTTTAGCACAGTTTAAAAACTACTTTTCAGTGCCAAATGACTAGATTAGCCTGAGAACCATCTATGAGTCTTCAGTATTCTCTAATGTACAGAAAATAATATCTTGCTTATACAGAGAGCGCACTCTCTCTCAACACTTCTTCCTTTCCACCTTCTATATGCCCTTTTAAAAAATCTCCCTTTTTATTTCCCTATCTATCCTACCGAAGCCCCAAGTCCCAAACGCAAACTCCTGTCCCAGATTATATATTCATCACAGCCAGTGCTCTCCATTGCCTGATACAATCAAATCAATGCAACAATGTCACTTGTCAGTCTCTTTGTGCATAAGATAAAATGATGCCATCTGTGAGACAGAGTAATGTGGAGTAATGAGTCATCTCGAGCTCCTGTAAAATAGCCTAGTCAGGCTGGGCCTGCAGAGAAAATGATGGAGAGAGGGCAATCAGAGAACCAGCACACTAGTGATTCATTTCTTAATTTATAGGAATGTGAAGTCCTTTTAAGCTGATACGAGCATGTCAACTGACAAACCCGCTATGCACATCTGCACTTTTATTATACTTTTATTATACCTGCTAAGCACACCTGCATTTTTATGATGGCGTTTGCCCGAGGCCATGGGAGCAGCAGGGCCGGGAATCCATTAGTAAAATTAGAAGAAATATCATCAGGTGACTTCAGTCTGCAGGTAAACAATGAACGGCTCATTCAGGAGCATTTCACCTTTGTGGGAGCCCATTCTTTCCTTGACGGAATTTAAGCTGGCTAATGAACTGAGGCCTCCACCCTGAGGGTCACGGGAGTCTCGAAGGCCGGCACTGTCCAACTCAGAGATATCTTTTAGCAGACTTATTGCGCCATCACGATCTACTGAGTTTTCCATATTTATTACGGCAGGCCGAGCAGAAAAAAATTTACCCTTCTCAATTCTTTGCAAGTCCCGCTTCCGTAATATTGCTATCTCATTCTAGGGTATAAGTTAAATAGACTGGATGTATGCAGATATATTTTAGCCTCTGGAAAGGGTGTTAGCAGGAGAATTGTTAGTAAAACTGAGAGGCAAAAGGGCTGAGGAAGCAGGAAACTGGATGCATATTAAACGCAATTAACCCCCTCCTCCTGAAAAAAGAGAATAATAGAAATTTTTCAAATCCATCACCACAGTCACAATCCAGTTTAGATTTAGCAGCATCACAATCAGCCCGATACACTCACTGAAGACACCTGGGATTTATTTGGCGTTTTAAAGCTTTGCTCCCAAACCAATAATTAATTGCACTTGACTCTCTAATGCAAAGTTTGCTTATTTTCTAAATGCTATCTTTAAAGAAAAAACTTTGATTTTTAGAGAGATCTCTAAGGAGCTTCAAACGCATGCTCTGAAATGGAGCATACCATTAAAAAGAATGGAACTTACAAAGATTCATTCTATAATAAACCAGTACCATCTGATATGCAGGGACATCAGAACATAATTGAGGTAAAGAGGTCTTGTGGTCTGCACTGTTGCTGAAAAATGCTGCCTCAGGATATAATTGTAACCTGTACCATATCGCCAGTAGGATTTATTTAGTCAAGCGGCTAACACTTACTGAATCCATACTGTGTGCCAAGCACTGGGCGAGAGACACAGGGCCAGGTCAAACGAGTTTCTGTTCTCCAGGAGCTCACGTTCCACTTGAGGAGACAGATGTATCAATGGCTAATGACAATGACATCCATGAAGTGTCATAAGGTAAGCATGACTTGAGTCTTGTAAGGGTCCAAAGGAAGATGCAGCCTCTTGAGGGTCAAACCACCAGGGTCTGTGGCAGCAACTGGCTCGTGTGTCTAGGTATATTAGGGAATACACAGAATACACAAGAGGACACACAACGTGTTATTCTGTCAGAGCACCGTGTTCTTTTCCTTTGGAACAGTTAGGTCAACAGATAGTTATGCACGTGATTCTTACATTAATATGTCTCTCTGACTACGAGGACCTCAAAGAGTGAGACCTGTCTGTTTTGCTCACCATCTCCAGGGCCTACTGTGGTGCTGACACACAATAGATGCTCAGTTTTATTTGGTGATTAATGAATAAATGTTTTCAAGCTAAAGGAAGAGATTTGCTATGGGAACCTTCACATTAGGACCTGGAACTTGGCCCTTTTTGGAAGCTACTCCTTAGGTTTTCATTCAAATAGCTCACCTATTCCCATACAGCCAGCCATCCGCTGACCTAAGCAGAGAAAACTAACCTAAGCACTGTCACATACACACCCCCCACCACACCAGTTACAGGGCAAAGATCCTAAGCATAGTATACTGTGTCACTACACGCAACACGGCTTATCTTTTGAATACCACATAGGTTAGCACAGCACACGTATCCTACCCAAAGCTTCTCTCCTAAGTACACGAATGTGTCCTTATACATCCTGTCTCTGTGTTCTCCTTTATTGCCTTAGTTCTGTTCACTCCCGGCCTCTGAAAGTCAGTGAAAGTTTCACGGAAAATGTTACATTTGTTTGAGTCTTGGATTGACTAGACTCCACTGAACCCAAAACTTAGGTAATTTGGTATTTTCATGAGAAGAACCTCCTGCTTTAGAAGCATCTAATTCATGGCAGGAGAGGTCTCTCCCTGGCATATCCCATCACAATGAAATCACCCCACTGAAAATTATACATCTAAACCTTTCACAGGGTGTTCTTAAAACTGAGGTAGTCAATGAAATGCAAATACACATACAACTTGCTTTACATGGAAATGCATAAAAATTGGCCATTATTTGTTAGAGAAAATATGGGACAAAGATTAATCAAACTTTGGTACAGATATTTTTTAATGGATTTCAATGGAGTAATTCAATGCCTGTACTTGGCATGCAGCTGAGCTAAACTGATCTGAACATGATTCCTGAAGTAGCCACAGACAATGCAAATTTGGGACTTTTTTCACATTACCGTCTCCATCTTCACGTGTCCAAGACCCAGTTGCAAGTATGACATCATCCACTAACTCTTCCCAATCACTCGGACCTTGGTTAATATTCCTTTCTCTGAACTCCTATAACTCTCATTGCCTGTATTAGTTACCAGGCACTTAACGTGTACAATATTGTATTATTATTTAACATTTTATGCATATAGAAAGGCCAGCATCCAGAAAATTAAAAAGAGTAAAACCATGAGCTTGCACAGGATGAACCCCGGAGGAGACTAGGAATGTTTATCTTGGAGAAGAGAAGTTTGGGGGATGGGTAAGAGGTGATATGCTAATAATCTTTCATTACTCCAAGTACTCCTACATGAAGAGTAAATAGAATGGTTCTATAGGGGCGCCAGCCCCATGGCCAAGTGGTTAAGTTTGTGTGCTCCGCTTTGGCGGCCCAGGGTTTGCAGGTTCGGATACTGGGTGTGGACCTACTCACCACTCATCAAGCCATGCTGTGGCAGCATCCCACACAGAGGAACCAGAATGACCTACAACGAGGATACACAACTATGTACTGGGGCTTTGGGGAAAAAAAAAAAAGGAGGAAGATTGGCAACAGATGTTAGCTCAGGGCCAATCTTCCTCTAAAAAAAGAAGCCTCCTTTAAAAAAAAAAAGAATGGTTCTATAGAGCCCCAAATGACAGAAATATGGTCAACAGTTAAAAACTATTAGAAGATTACTTTCACCTCAATTCAAAAAAGAACTTCCTGGGGCCGCCTGGTGGCGCAGCAGTTAAGTTCGCACGCTCCACTTCGGCAGCCCGGGGTTCACTGGTTCGGACCCCAGGTGTGGACCTATGCATCACTTACCAAGTCATGCTGTGGCAGGCGTCCCACATATAAAATAGAGGAAGACAGGCATGGATGTTAGCTCAGGGTTAATCTTCCTCAAAAAAAGAGAACTTCCTAACAGCCAGAACTGATTTAACACAGATTGGGCTGTTGTCTCACAAGATAATGAAGTTCCTGCTATTGGAAATATTTAACAACAGATGGTGTGAGTACTTCCTGGGGTTGCAGAGAAGACTTAAGGATCAGAGAAACACAATGAACTTTACGGACTGTTATGGGCTGAATGTTTGCAACTCCTGAAAATTGATATGTTGAAGCCCTACCCCTCAATGTGGTGGTATTAGGAGGTGGGGCCTTTGGGAAGTAACTAGGGTTAAATGAGGTCAAGAGAGTGGGAGCCTCATGGTGGGATCAGTGCCCTTATCAGAAGAGGAAGATAAGAAGAAGATAGAGGCATCTCTTTCTCCGTGAGTACCGAGGGAAAGGCCGTGTGAGCACCCAGTGAGAAGGGGACTATCTATAAGCCAGGAAGCGGGGCCCTTACCAGACACAGGATCTGCAGGCACCTTGAACTTGGACTTCCAGCCTCCAGAACTGTGAGAAAGAAATGTCTCTTGTTGAAGCCACCTGGTCTATGGTATGTTGTTAAAGCAACCTGAGCAGACTGAGACAGGGACCTTCTCCACCCAGAGATTCTCTGATTTGTAACATGCTTTGTGTCTTCCCAACTAGACTACACATTGGTCAAAGGCCTTGACTCTCCTTCACTAAATACTCTTGGTATCTAGCTCTGGATTTTTTTTTTAAAGATTTTATTTTTTTTCCTTTTTCTCTCCAAAGACCCCCGCACATAGTTGTATATTCTTCGCTGTGGGTCCTTCTAGTTGTGGCATGTGGGACACCGCCTCAGCGTGGCCCGACGAGCAGTGCCATGTCCCCGCCCAGGACCCGAACCAAGGAAACACCGGGCCGCCTGCAGCGGAGCGTCCGAACCCAATCACTCAGCCACGGGGCCAGCCCCTCTAGCTCCGGATTTTAACTATAATAGGTGCTCATTATTTAACCAAGACAGACCATAAGATCTATGCTGGAATAAAACTGTTAATGCTTGAGACGATTTTAGGAAAAAGTAACTACATTAGCAATATGATTCAAATCAATACACTTTGAATATTTCACACCATGAGGTATCATGCATTATTAATAATAGTGTTCATGGTTAACAATAAGGCAATAGCAATTGCATTAGTATTGATAATATTAGTGATGTTTACAATAGTGATTATTAAGTCTTGATAAATTTTGAATGGATACACTATAATAATCATACAATGAGTGATAACTTTATGCCAGCAAATCAATCACAAATAAAACGAAACTGAGTTATATGTATGACTATGGAAAAAGAAAAATGTGACTTAAAGTTTGCCAGAAAACAGGATCAGTGAAAGAAAAGTTTTAACACAACTTAACAGGAATAAGTACAAAAATAGCTAAGAAAAATGAGTCCAACTAGTCATCCTGGACCCAATGAATACTCAGCTGATGAGATTTCAGAACCATCCGCTGAGGGTGAGATGTCAAAACATCAATGTAGAAATCAGACATTCGACACTGACCAAGAAAAAAAGCACAGTTTTAACTCAGAACACCTCAACGTGTGAAGGGTACCTGTAAACGAACCCCGTACTGTATAAAATAAACCCAAAGAAATGGAATCCCTTGGAAACAAACCACCAACACACAAAGCTGAAGTTCCCTTCCTGTCTGCTGAGTGTGTCATTCCAGTACAATGCAATCAGAGGGTGTGTGAGGGAGTAATTTTGTGCACGTGCAGGGGATTTTGTGTGGGGATCTGTTGTGCAACTAGAGACTGAAATATTTAACTAATAAATCTGTTAAAATTCCTTTCAATATTTTTTTTCTTTTGAGGAAGATTAGCCCTGAGCTAACATCTACTGCTAATCCTCCTCTTTTTTGCTGAGGAAGAGTGGCCCTGAGCTAACATCCATGCCCAACTTCCTCCACTTTATATGTGGGATGCCTACCACAGCATGGCTTGCCAAGCGCTGCCATGTTCGCAACCAGGATCCAAACCGGCAAACCCAGGCTGCCAAAGCGGAACATGCGCACTTAACCCCTGCACCACCAGGCCAGCCCCCGTTCCGATATTTTTATTGGCAGGTCTAAGACAATCTGGTTCTCTTTCCAAGGACTGGGGTAAATGCTAGGACCTTCACAGGATTAGCCTGAGTTAGAACTGGAGTGTTGCTGGGACTTTAAGGCAGCTTAAGGTAACTTAGCTGAAGGGAGAATTCCCATTCTTATCCAAGAAAAACAAAAAGATGTGAGGTTATAACCAGGAAAATAAGGTGGCTACAAAGTCCAAAAGGTTAGGTGCTACTATCCATTCCTAAGAGAAGAACAAAAATGATGTCAAAAACTGATAGTGATGCAATACGGGCAAGTGGCTATGGACTGAAGATGACAATGCTGAAACGATATTAGCATCTCATTTTTATTCTCTGTCAGTTCATGGCCCAGGGGGCAATTCTTGCAGTTAAAGGAGCTAAAAAGGGCCAGGCATAAGCAAGCTTGAGATTTCACATCGTGACATATGTTAGCAGTTTCATCTGACACCTCTTTTCCTTCAATCTATTGTACACGCCAGGCCATCTATCTAATGGCAATAACACAGCAGCTACTGTTTATTGAGTTTCTCCCGTGTGTCAGGTACTTTGCAAACATTGTTTTGCTGTTTGAATCCTCACAATTTTTAGCCCTATTTTACAGATGATAAAATCTAAGAGTTGACATAATCCTAAACGGGAAGTAACTTACTCAAGATCAGTTAGCTGGGCTCAGTTTTTTTGTTGTTTATTTTGTTTTCTTATTTGCCTGGGTGGGTTCTATCCACTTCAACCTTGCTAAGAAAATATTCAGAATCTGCGTTTTAACAAGATTCCCAGGTGCTTCACACGCACATTAAATTGAAGAAACACTGTAGTAGACCACGCATCACGCTGCTTTCCTTCTGTCTCTCTCATTAGTCACACCCGCAAACCCACTCACACCCAGAATGGGGGCTAGGCGAGAGGAAGCAGCATAAGTAACGATCTCCTAAAAAAATTAGAAGTAGCAATGCACCTTCTCTTCTAACAATCTTTGCAAATATTGAATTCATTTGTAAACTAGGCTCTTTAGAATAGCATATCTATCACCTATCAGGATTCTGAACGTTTACTGAATAAAATATTTTGGATAAAAATGAAACATATCACATTTGATAACAGCTTACAGAAGAGAGAAAGAATAGAGGCATGAGTTATATGAAAACACAGGGGAGTCTGGACTCGCTGTGCATCATTCACACTTAGATAATAAGTGCATTAGCAACTACAAATGATTCTTGAATGGCTGTGGCGTTAGAAAACCCACTGGCTATAATAATTACAACCTAAGCTTTTGTAAAGCTATTTCCCTGAAACTGCAGAAGGAGGGCGCCGTGGGAACTCCTGCCATTTATTTAAGTTTACCATCACTTTTGGTTGCCAGCAAACTTTATTTCCAGGTGCTAAACCACTGCCGTCCAAAGGAATGTTAGTGAGAAAGAAAACTGAAGGAGAAATAATCTGCATTTGATCTCATTTTGCCCTCCTTAATCAATTTCTCTACTACAGACCCTTTAATTTCCTTTCCCCATGTATCTCTATGCATAGGGAACATTTAAATTAAGTAGATTGACTCAATCGGAAAAGTTTACTTTTCCATGGAATCTGTCTGAATGCAACACCTGTTATGGGAATTTAACATATTTAGAATGCATGATTCTCTTTCCTAAGACTAATAAGACTAATGCACTACCTCAGTGCTTCTCCAAATTTTTTTGTGCACAGACTTCACCTGGGAATCTTGTTAAATTGCAGACTCTGATTCGGTCCATCTTGTGATGCAGTTGCTGCTGGTCTAAGACCACACTGCGCTCATGAAGGCATCACACCTAATTTTAGCAGTAGTGAAATGGCTACCTGCTCACTCTCCTTTTTCATTAAGTAAAACTAAGTCACCTTTTGAAATTATCAAAGTAATACTTAGCAATACATTTTTATTATAACTTAGAAAACCAGAAAAGTAGAAAGACTAAATTAACATAATCTCACCACCCATACATAAGTATTATTTACATGTGGCTATATTTCCTTCCAGTCTTTTTTCAATGCGCATATATCTAGTTTTACAAAACGGATATCTTAGCGTTCATTTCATTTTGATATAACAGCCATAGCTAGAGCACCTCACATTGCTGCACACTCAGTTTTCTATCAAATCTCCAAATACTGTATTTCAGCCCAGACATATCCATTACACAGAATTCTGAGTACAATACTAGCTACCAGCCACAAAGCAAACTCCCAGCCAGTTATCCATACACGGCTAATGAAGAACAGCAACAATTCTATACAACCTTGAAACGTGGTACATCGTAAGGATTAGAATGATGCCATACCTACATATGAAGCAGAGACATAGAGTCAGGACCTTCTCCTCAAAAATATATTTTATTTCTCCAAAGTTGCATTTCTTTTGAAATCTGATCACCAGAGACATCTCTTGGGCCTTTTTACGGTCATTCTCTCATACTCAGTGGGACCAGCTTGCTTAGAAAAGCTCAAGTTGGGTCCTGTTTTTATTTTTTTTCTCTCTGCAAAGCTTGTTGCCCTTCTTGACCTTTTCTTGACAGGTTGTAGATCTCAGCTGTTGCAACTGATGGGGCAAGAGTCGGAGACGCTGCTCTGCCCAGGTGTTCCTTTTCATTAACACTGGGTCTATTCAGGCTGTCAGACACGCTGTTACACCCGTGACAACCAAACAGTTGTAGACAACAGATACAGGTGGCGACCAGTCACTTGCATATGATTTGAAAGGTCTACACGTGTCACTTATCTGTAATGGTAAGTGGTATGATAGAAATGGGTCATGTGCAATATTCTATGCTCTTTAATATTGATGAGGTACATATGACAAATTGGAAAAACAAAAATTGGACTTTAAAAGAAAATTTATATAAAAGTACTCTGCTGAAATGTAAACATGACAGTAAATGTGTTTTCCTTTGAAAGCACTGACAGTATACAAAATAATTTTTCATAACTTTTTGGCTAAAGTAATTAACAAGATTTAGAAAACTGAGTGAAATCCTGTAGTGTTGGCAACAAGACAACTCGATGCCTGAGAAGCTAATAATCTCATGTTAGTCATTTCTGAGCTCATGGCCTATACCTTAAGGCAGTGGTTCTCAAAATCATCAGAATTAATTAAGCCAGACCTTCCCAAACTTTAAAGTGCATACTAATCACCTGGGGCGGGGGGGAGTCGTTAAAAATGCAGATTCTGATTCAGTAGATCTGGGGTGGGGCCTCAGAGTCTGCATTTCTAACAAGCTCCTAGCTGATGCTAGAAAGACTATTATATTAAAGACTGACAAGTCCCATCCCAGAGATTCTTATTCCAAAGAATGGGAATATATTTCCAATGTAAAAGACTGCATCTATACTACACTCAATATATTGAAATTCTTTTGGTCACTCCCTGTTAAACCAATTTTTTGAGAGAGATTTTTGTAGAATTGATGTAGTTACTAGTGGTATTGTCTAGTTAGTCTTTAGAGAACAGCTTTTCTGGAATCTTTCAGTAAAATTAAAGGGGAAATAGTTGTAAATGGTAAGAAGGACATATGGTCTGAGGCAAATAAGAGGTTTCTTTGAAATGGAAAAGACTTGGTGCGATAGATGGATTGTATTTTCCAAAGATGGTTGCAACGATAATTCCCATCACACATTCTTTTCTACAATATAACCTTGATTCTCCTCCTGTTGAAAGGCGGGGTCCATATAGCTGGGTGGGCTTTTGACTCCCTTGTAATCAAGAGAATGTTGTAGAAGAGGAGTGGGCTGACTTCCTGACTTTCAAGGCAAGGACAAATAAGGCCGTGAAGACTCCACTTTGTTCTTAGAGGACTCCTGTCTGGAGCCCCCAGCCACCGTATAAAAAGTCTGACTACCCAGAGTCCCCCACGCTGTGAGGAAACCAAGCCACACAAAGAGGCCACATGTGGATGCTCCCATTGGCCGTCCCTCCACATCAGTGCAGGACATGTGAGTGAACAAGCCTTCAAATAATCCCTGCCCCAACTGTCAAGTCACAGCCAGCGTGCCAGTCTCCCCACTTGAGGTCCTGAGTATTATGTAGCAGAGACAAGCTGATCTCCCCCTTTCCTTTCCTAATTCCTGACTCATAAAATCCGTGAACATAAAATGCTTATGGTTCTACATCACTAAGTTTAAGGTGGTTCGTTACTCAGCAATAACAACAGGAGCAGTGAAACAATATAACTTCGAAAGACCATACGATTTTCCATAGGCGATACATGAGGAGCCTGGAGGCAGACAGCACTTATTTCAGGCCCGCTATATAGGAGATGAAAAGAAACCTGGGAGCTGAAGATTTGTAATAATGTCAACAGCTCACATGTACTCGGCTGCTTATTATGTGCCAAATCCTTTACGTCTCTAGCAGGGAGCAAAAATCAAATGCCTCTCAGGGTTTTTCTGGCAGAGGGAAATCAGTTTCTACTCTCTCCCCATTCTTCCATTTGCAAACTATTTTTATAAAAGGTTTGATGCCTAAAAACATAATCTGTGAACAGTTAAGCAAACGTTGTATTTTTGTAACTGTTTATTTTTATATAATTTCACGGTTAAAGAAAAGCTTTGAACATAGTATTAGGAATCTCTGTATACCCTTTATCCAGATTCACTGATGGTTTACAATCTCTCTCTTTCTCTCTACATATATATGTATGTATGTATGAATGAATATGTATACACACATTTATTGATTTATTTACATAATTTTTTTACTGTTTCAGAGCAAGTTGCGGTCATTGTGGACACATTGTACCACTTTGTCCCTAAATATTTTAGTATGTTTTTCCAAAAAACACAAACATTCTCTTACATAACTACAATATACTATGTCAATTGTCCCAGTCCAAAGACATTTATACATTTATATCTATTTTTCCTAGTCTAAGATCCAATCGAGATCAAACATTATATTTACCTGTCATTTATCCTTTAATCTGGAACTGTCTGGCAGTATTTCTTTACCTCTCTTGACTCTGATACTTTTTAAGAGTACAGGACAATTATTTTGTAAACTATTCCTAACTCTGGGTGTGTTGGATGTGTCCTCATGAATCTATCCAAGATATGCACTTTGGCAGGAATACTCCAGAGGTGCTATGTCCTCCTTAGTGCATCGTATCAGGAGGCACACGATGTTGATATGCCCATCACTGTGATAACAACTTTGATCACCTGGTTAAGTTAAAGAATGCCAAGTTTCTCCACTGTAAACTTATTATTCTTTCATTTCAAATTAATGAAGAATTTTGTGGAGAGATGTGCTAAAATTATGCAAACATTCTGTTCCTCATCAAATTTCTATCCAATAATTTTAGCATTTATTGATGATTTTCTCACTCGATCATTCTTGCTAATTTATTATTTGGCATTCTACTGTAAGAAAGAGCTTTTCTTCTCACTCATTTATTAATTGATTGATTTTTATCAGTATTGAGTCATAGATTCTTATTTTATTCAATGGTTTAGAAACCAGTAACTTTATTATTGGTTTTGATTTTCAAATCATTCTAGATTTGGCCAGTGAAAATGCTTCCAGCTAGCTCCAGTGTCATTTTGATTTATCTCCATCATTCTTTGAGTACATCCTTAATTTCTGGAACAATGTGATAGTCCAGGCTCATCTTGTACTTTCTATGCCTCCATGCTGTAGTCAGCTATTCTCCAAGGAGTCCTGGTCATTTAGATAGAGAATGACATTTATAAATAAAGATGTGGGCCCTGGTATTGCTCATTGCTATTGGTGTGGAATTGCTTCCAGACCCATACAGGTAACAGAGATATATATACACTAATACCTCCACACCCAATCCAAAACTACAAGGTATATTCTAGTATTCCCCCTTTGCGTATTTGTATCTCTGTTCTCCGCTGTGAAAAACCTGGTTGAGTAGATATACTCAAAATACCTACTCATTGACTCAAGTCTAAAATATACCACTGATAATGCAAACTTACTAACTATAATCTAACAGTTATCTTTGAGTCTGTGTGTGTGTATAAAATTTACATCTATGTAACCTACCTACTCCCCTAACAAAATACAGAATATTTCTCTCATCTCAGAGAGTTTCCTTACCCCCTTCACAGTCAATCCTACCACCCCATCTTCACCTAGAGGCAATCGCATGTCATTTTTTTTACTGTTTTTTTTTAACCTGTTATAGAACTGCATATGAATCATTATAGAAAGTGCACTTGTGTTCAGCTTTTTCTCCCAACATAATATCTCTGAGATTCATTGATGCTGTTCCATGTAGCAGTAGTTCATTTCTTTCTATTGCCGAGTCGTAGTCCATTATATGAATATACCACTATCCCTTTATCCATTCTCCTGCTGATGGATATTTGGGTTGTTTCCAGTTTTTGGCTATTGTTAATGAAGCTGCTATGAACATTCTGGAAGAACAATTCTTTTTGTGAACAATATGGTTTCTCTGAGTGTATATGTAGTTTTTACTTTGAAATAAAGATTTACAGGGAGTTCCAAACAAATGCATGTTCCTGTGTATACTTCTCCCAGTTTCCCCCAATGGTAACATCTCACATAACTATGGCAAAGTAATATCAAAACCAGGAAACTGACATTGGTGTAATCCACAGAGCTTATTAAGATTTCACCAGTGTTACGTGCACTCGTGTGTATATAGTTCTATGCAGGTTGATCACGTTTTGATTCATATAACCATAACCACAATCAAGATATAGAACTGTTCCATCACCATAAGGTTCCCTTGTGATACCCCTTTATCGCCACACCCACCTTCCTGTCCCTAATATTTATTTTTCAATTGTTTTATGCTATTATATAGAGATGCAATACATTTTTGTATTTTGCTTTGTATGCTGAGACATTGCTAATTTTACTCCATTTCAGTATCCATGGGATTTTAAAGAACATTCATCCAGATTTGGGAAATGGGCAAAAGAGATTACTGGGTGTCTTTTCAATGGAGTGCTATGCAATGTCCAGTGAAACGATTAGCAAATTTTTTCTGTAACAGGTCAGATAGTAAATATTTTAGGTTTCGTGGGCCATACAATCTAACAACTACTAAACTATGTCCCTGTGGTGCAAAAACCGCTATTGACAACATGGACTGTGGCTATGTTCTAATAAAACTTTATTTATAAAAACAGACACTGAGTCAGATTTGGCCAAAGGGCTAGAGTTTGCAGACTGCTGCTCGAGCAGAACCTCTGGGGATTATCTGTTTAAGGTGTGGCTGGACCTCTGACTGCTTCTATGCATTAGGCTATTTTATATCTCTGTAGAGGTAGAAGTTAACATGTAGAAAACTAACAACAATGAAAATAATTCTTGCCTGAAGCAGTGCAAACAATTCCTATTCATGGCAATGCATGTAAATTCTGTCTAGTCAGATGCAACTGATTTCTGTCAAGTAGAAAAGATAAACACAAATGTTATAGTTTATTTATTTATTTTTGGAGGAAAATTGGCCCTGAGCTAACATCCGTTACCAATCCTCCTCTTTTTGCTTGAGGAAGATTGTCACTGAGCTAACATCTGTGCCCATCTTCCTCCATTTTATGTGGGATGCCGCCACAGCACAGTGTGACACGTGGTGCTAGGTCTGTGCCTGGGATCTGAACTTGCAAACCCCGGGCTGACGAAGCAGAGCATGCAAACTTAACAACTACGCCACCGGGCCAGCCTCAATATAGTTTATGTTTATGTAGAACATTAACCAGTTTTGCCTTTATTAGCAAATTTGTCTCAGCAGCACTTTGACTGACTATATAAATCTTTGTTTCTCAACTTTCCCTTTGTACTACTGTTAACATTTCACTGGATCCCTCTTTAACTAATGAGTTGAATAAAATGTTTGACTTGTATTTATCTTTTACACGAGTCATGTTTTCAACCTGAAATATTATACTTTAATAGGAACTTTTATATTAAAAGATCAGGATGTCTATTAATAAAGAGAGTTTTACTTTTTCCTTTCACATCTTTAGCATTATAATATTTTTTTCTTGCCTTATTACACTGGCTTGGGCCTCTCCTACAAATAAATACTGTATCTCTCTATTTTCTTCCAGTACTTTTTGAATGTCTTGGGGATTGGGGCTGCATATATTCAGGTTGAATAGTGCATTTTGTTTTAAGAAAACTTTATGATTGGCTCTTTTAGTTGAAACCTAAGCCATTCCTGCCCAAGATTGTTGCTCCCACAATAATCTGAGAGTTTTGAGACACAAAGAAATATATTTCTGTGCATTGCAGAACGTAATTTTGGATTTGTTATCAGGAAGTTGAAAGTGAGATTCAAAGAAAATCAGAGAAGTAGTCAAGAAAGGAGGTAAGATGTAGCTCTGGGGATCTAGCAAAATGCCAGCAGACCTGTACTTAGGGGCAGACACAGTACACTTCCCGGTTTCAGGAAACTGCCAATAAAATTTTTGGAACAGTGATATCTAACTCTCAATAGACATTTTCTCTTCTTAGCCAAAATTACCTTTCCCCAAATCATCCCACACATTTTGGTTACACAAAAGAGCCTTTTGATAGACTTTCTTTGGAGAATAAAGAAGAGATTATTTCCCATAATTAGAATGATGTAGAGCAGACACTGAATAAGTTACAGGAGGCAAAAATGGCACCAGGAATCTAGAAGGAAACTGTGACTAAAAATTTGAATAGAGAGGTAACAGAACAGAAAACCATTCCACATACGTAAACCTCACACACACACACACACACACACACACACACACACACACAGGTGCACTCTTCTCAGGAATCTTTAGAAATATTGTAGACCTTGATGACAACTCAACAATATAGGAAATGTGGGAATAAAGTCCATTTGCCTGAGCAAGAAAAGAAAGGAAAGGATTAATCCAGAAAATTGGGGAACCTGTAGACATTTGTGTTATACATGTATCATCGCATATAGCATTGATATAACCTTTTAAGTAAGATATAATTCCTTAAATTCCATATTTATAAAATCTGCGCTAACAGGAATTTTACAGAAGAGGACATACTAATAGCCAGGAAAGGTGCTCCATCTCACTACTAATGATGTGAATGCAAGTGAAGATGCCATATTGTACTCCTCAGATTCATAAAAATTAAATGCAAAATACCAAATATTAGTGAGGATGTGGAAGAAGAGGAATCATCACACCCAGCGCCTGGAAGGGTAAACTGGATACCCTTCGGGCGGATATTTGGAAACATATAGTATATTTGAAGATAGGCACAGTCTGTGACCCTGCAAGTCTACTTTTTGATGTGTAACCTAGAGAACTGTCACAAATGTGAACCATTCTCATTGTAGCACTGTTTGTAATAGTGACAGACAGGAAACAACTTAAATGTCCACCAACAGGAGAACAGTTGAATAAACAGAAGCATAGTCCTATAATGGAATACTGTGAAACAATCAAAAAAATCAATGAACTAGAGCTATGTATTTTACATGGCTAAAGCTCAAAAATGTTATGTGTTTAAAAGCAAGTTTCAGAAGGATATCTGGTTGTGTGTATATGATATGCCATTTATGTAAAATGCAGAAACAAAAAACAGGGCCGGCCCCTTGGCCTAGTGGTTAAGTTTGCTGCACGCCGCTTCAGTGGCCTAGGTTCAGTTCCCAGGAGCAGACCTACACCACTCATCTGTGGCATACTATGGCGATGACTCACATACAAAATAGAGGAAGATTGGCAACAGATGTTAGCTCAGGGTGAATCTTCCTCAGCAAAAAAAAAAAAAAAAAGAGGAAAATATTTTATGTGCACACACACATATATATATACGTAATGTATAAACACAAGATGACATCAGCAAAATGGTGGGCTAGGAAACTACAGGCTTTATAACCTTTACAAACATTACGACTGATGCCATGGAAATAAAAAAGATCATAAGGGACTATTATTAGTAATTATTCGCCAACAAATTAGACAACCTAGAAGAAATGGATAAATTCCTAGACATATGCAACCTAACCTTGACTGAATCAAGAAGAAAGAGAAAGCCTGAACAGACCACTAACAAATAAGGAGACTGAAGCAGTAAGCAAAAACCTATCAACAAAGAAAACCCCAGTACCAGATGCCTTCATGGGTGAATTCTACCAAATATTCATAGAAGAATTACTACCAATCCCTCTTAAACTCTTCCAAATACTAGAAGAGGGAACACTTCCAAATGCATTTTGTGAGGCCAGCATCACCATGATACCAAACCCAGACAAAGATATTACAAGAAAACTACAGACCGATATCCCTGATGAACATGGATGTAAAAATCTTCAACAAAATACTAGCAAACTAAATTGAACAACACATTAAAAGGATCGTACACCATGACCAAATAGGATTTATCCCTGAGATTCAAGCATGTTTCAGCATACACAAATCAATCAATGTGATGCACCACATTAACAGAATGAAGGATAAAAAGCATATAATCATCTCAACAGATGCAGACAAAGCATTTGACAAAATCAACATTGTTTCATTATAAAAACTCTCACCAAATTAAGTTTATAAGGAACTTACTTCAACATAACAAAGGCCAGATATGAAAAGCCCACAGCTAACATCATACTCAATAGTGAAAAACCACCAGTGTTTCCTCTAAGATAGGGAACAAGGCAAGGATGCCCACTCTTGCCACTTCTCTTGAACATAATACTGGAAGTCCCAGCCAGATTGAATAGGCAAGAAAAAAAATAAAAGGCATCCAAATCCAAAAGGAAGAAGTAAAGTTATCCCTGTTTGCAGGATTGCATGATCTTATATGCAGAAACCCCTAAAGACTCCAAGAAAAAACAGAATAAACAAATTAAGCAAAGTTGCAGGACACAAAATCAATATATGTTTCTACACGCTATCAACGAACTATCCAAAAAGAAATGAAGAAAACAATTCCATTCACAGTAGCAACAAAACCAGTAAAATACTTAGGAATAAATCTAACTAAGGAGGTAAAAGACCTGTATGCTGGAAACTACAAAACATTGCTGAAAGAAGTTAAAGAAGACAAAAATAAATAAAAAGAGATCTCGCATTCATAGACTAGAAGAATTAATAATGTTAAAATGTCCATACTATCCAAAGCAATCTATAGATTCAATGCAATCCCTATCAACATCCCAATGGCATTTTTTATGGAAATGAAAAAACAAATCCCCAAATTAATGTGGAATCTCAAGGAACTCTGAATAGCCAAAATAATTTGGAGAAGAATGACGAGGCTGGAAGACTTACACTTCCTGATTTCAAAATATGTTGCTAAGCTACGGTAATCAAAACAGTGTAGTGCTGGAATAAAGACAAATAAATAGACCAATGGGACAGAATAGAGCGCCCAGAAATAAACCCTAGCTTACCTGGTCAAACGTTCTTTACCAAAGATGTCAAGATCACTCAATGAGGAAAGAACAGTCTCTTCTGCAAACGCAGCTGGGAAAACAGCATATCCACATATACAAGTATGAAGATGGATGCTTATCTTAAACCGTATACAAAAAGTAACTCAAACTGGATTAAAGATCTATACATAAGACCTAAAACTATGAAACTCTCAGAAGAAAACACAGGGGAAAAGCTTCACGACATTTCACCTGGCAATGACTTCTTGGTTAGGGCATTAAAAACACAGGCAACAAAAGCAAAAATAGAAAACGGGGCTACAGCAAACTTGAAAACTTTTCTGCATCAAAGAGCACAAGCAACAGAATGAAAAGGCAACCTACAGAACAGGAGAAAATATTTGCAAATCACACACCTGATAAGGGGTTAATATCCAGAACACGTAAAGAATCCCTACAATGCAACAACAACGAAAAGTCAAATAACCTGATTTAAATAATGGGCAAAATACTTGAATAGACGTTTGTCCAAAGGTGATATACAAATGGCCTATAAGTATATGGAAAGATGCTCAACATCACTGATCATCAGAAAAATGAAAATCAAAACCACAATGAGATATCACTTCATGGGATATCACCCATTAGGATGGCTACTATAAAAAAATAGAAAACTGCAAGTGTTGGTGAGGTTATGGAGAAACTGGAACCCTTATATACTGTTGCTGGAACTGCATAATGGTGCAACCACTATGGAAAACAGTAAGGAGACTCCTTAAGAAATTAAAAATACAACTACAATATGATACAGCAATCTCACTTTGGGGTATATATCCAAAAGAATTGAAAGAAGGGCCTCAAAGAGATATTTGCACACTCATGTTCACAGCTAAGAATAGCCAAGATGTGGAAGCAACCCAAACGGTCACTAGCAGATGAATAAATAAACAAAATGTGATATGTACATACAATGGAATATTATCCAGTCTTAAAAAGGAAGAAAATCCTGCCACGATACAACATGGATAAATCTTGAGGTTATTATGCTTAGTGAAATAAGCTAGTCACAAAAAGACAAATACTGCATGATTCCACTTATATGAGGGATCTAAAATAGTCAAATTCCTAGAAACAGAAAGTAGAATGGTGGTTACCAGGGGGCTGGGGAGAAAGGGTAAAGGGGAGCTGTTTAATGGGTATAGAGTTTCAGATTTGCAAGATGGAAAATTTTAGAGATCTGTTTCATAACAATATGAATACACTAAACACTGCTGAACTGTACACTTTAAAATGGTTAAGATGATAAATTTTATGTGTTTTTTACTATACTAAAAAAATTGTATAAATGTATGCATGGGATGGATACACACCAACTCCAGGGCATTCTATTTCTGTAGAGGGTAGGATATGAAAGGGATTAGGGAGGGTTAAATTTTATTTGTTATAAATAAATCTGAATCAAATATCAAAAAACATTAAAATTTTGTCAAACATGGATGGAGAGTACATAGGCATTTGCTATATTATATTCTGCAGTTTTATATTTGAAATATTTCGTATTTATCCAAGCATTCATTTTAAATCCCAAGGTTTATAAAATATATTGTCAGAGATTTCACGAATAATAAAGGGAGAAAAGGGATTTGAATCCAGGTCTACCTAATTCTAAATTCCTTAAGAAAAACTCCTGTTCTAAACTAATGGTTATATAAATCTTGACTAAAACGTCTGGGAGCAACTAAAAAGGTGACCCGATTTTTGTTATCTTCTCATCTAGTGGGATCTGTACTTTCCACAGAGCCTCTGACCTACATAGTTGATAACCAGCTAAATAAATTGCATTTGTTGGATATCTTCAGTCTTTCCAAACTAATTTCTTCCTAGTTCCTACCCGCATACACCATTATCATTTTTATCCTTGCTCTATACTTACTATTTAGCTATCTGTTATGAAATCCCCAGTGCCTAGAAGTTTCCCCTATATTTTCCATTCCTTAAATCTATATCTCTGCAAATGTCAAACTTAATTGAAAACCTACACAGAATTGTCAAATTAGACAATAATGTTGGCATAGGTACATGCTCAGGAGTTAGACGTGAAAGCCATTCTCCATCTTCTGGGCATTATGTAAGAAACTGGCACAAGCATAGCCACTGGGTGCAACAGACTATGCAGTAAACTTGGGTTCCAAAGGTCATTAAAACAGTCTAGTAGTTCTTATCTGGGGGAGATTTTTTGCCATATGTAAATGACAGGTACGTCTGATAAAACGGAAGAGAGTCATTACGAGCAACATACATTCTGCTGAGCACAAAGCCAACTAACTCTGGGCCTCTATTTTCTTGTCTCTATAATTAGCTGTTGAAATACCCACTAAGATTCTCCTCCATCTCTGACATTTTATGACCTTATTTGACTATGAGTCAAAAAATTAAACTACGCCACTACTCCCATGTTATCTTTTATATATCTATTTTTAAATTCTGGAGCAAAATATTAGGAACTTCAGGAAACACTGGAGACATTTAATAAGACATTAGTTTGAATTTCCATAGATTAAACGGCATGAAGAAATCCTACCATTTCATATACTGTTTTAGCAAGTTCTAAATTTTATCTCATTTAGCAATTATCTGCAAAAACTTTCTTCCAAATATTTGGAAAGGTTGTACAATAGCTCACTGCTCAGAGAGCTTTGATTTCAGACAACGGTGATCTACTTTAAGTGCTGATTTGGGGGGAGCATCATTCCTAGATTTTATTGCTTCTCTCTCGCCACTGGCCATGCTATTTTATCAAATCATTAACAACCACACTAAGGTCACTAACTACAAAGTTTAGTCTTGGTTTAACGATTTTACTAAATAGTTAACAAATCCTCTTTTTACAGACAAAAGATTCAATTCTTCCAAGTAATTTCTGCTTTTTATATACCAAACAAGGGAATTCTGTTTGGCTTCTTTGCACTGAAGAAATCTAAGGCAAGTCCTCCTCTAACAGTAGATTGCCTTAAAATCTCACTTGCCATGGTCCGTATCTGGAAATGATTTTTGCTGGTAAAGAACACTGGAATTTCTGATATACTGATTCTATATCTGTCATTATCATCAATTTATTTTTATCTTTCAAGTTCCACTGTATTAATAAACCCTAAATTTTGCCCAGACTTTCACCTAAGTCCTGCACTTTCCTTAGTGTGTTATATATATATATATACACACACACTAGAGAGAGAGAGAGAGAGAGAGAGCGATCTAGGATGAAGTCTGGATAAGATTTACAGTAGATTTTCGTTCTCTTATATCATTTTAACATTTTATATGACTTCCAATTATTACAAATAAAAACCATCTATGTCTCAACATTCTTATTAATTTGTTCAGCATCTATTCTGTACTTATTCTAGAAGATATCTCATTTTTGTGATTAAAGTTTCCTGAGTTGATTAGGGTGTGAATATACTCACTTTCTTTGAGATTCACGTGTATCAGACAAGTGTGCTTTCTCAATCTTATAGCATTTCAGGTTTTCTAGAATATTCATCTTAATTGGCTCCTATATTACTACAATACATTAATTTGGAAAATATAGTCATTGATTTGATATAATTCAGTTTGGTGACAGGGCTTCATTATTATTTAACAAGTAGGAAATTTTAGTATAGCTGCCTTCTGATGCTTAGTTAGTGCTATTTCTGTGTTTAAGTAGGATGCTAGTTATTAGAACATATTATGTTATATTTCAGATAAATATCCTTAATAGGTAAAAGTAATATCATCGCACATGACATGTAGTACTTATGCAAAATTAGACAAGATTCTTCAGAAGCAAAAATTAAAAGAAAAGTTAACTTTGAAAAGCTATTTAACACTCTAATGCAAGCAAATAAAAACCAAGCTTTTTACAGCTAAATATCTTCGAAATGCATTTTTTGGTATGAAGCACTAGGAAAGTACAAGTACGTAACAATGAGGAGACAAGTGGGAGTACAAAGGGAAAAAAGAGAGGGCAGAGATGTTTGTTGGAAGTAAAGCTACATTAGGTACAGATTGAAGCAATTAGATAGACAACTTGGGGGAAAAAATGTTTTTTTAATTTATTCAAGTAGTTCAGGCAGAATTAGGTTGTTTAAGGTTGTGTTGTCTGAATTATCTTTGATATTCACCTAAGTTCCCCATCTTTTAAATAAGGTTTGACGGAATAATATAACATGTAAGATCATTCTGGAAATGAACTATTATCTACCTACAGCAGGTCCCAGTGTCTTCTTTGACCCTGATAGCAGAGTCAATCCACAAAAGTCAAATTACAAAACAGATTTCAGGGAAAGGATATAATTATCTTCTGTTTTACCAACTCGACCTTGAAAAGTAGCTGGAGTACTGAGAAAGCAAGGAGAGGTCAGAAGCAAGTTATTAAGAGAACAAAAACAGGTCTTTACTGAAAACCTATTCACTAATTCTAACGTAGAGGAGGAGGCCCACTCAGTACTATTTCTTTTTTAAATGGATTCTCAAAACCTTACCTAATTATCTAAATCCTGGCATTCATATAGTTTTCCCATTGGCCTCTAGCGATGAGTTTCTGTTTTGACATGCTGGCGTCTGGAGAAAAATGTGTTCCCATGACACGGGTGTTGATTGCAGCTGTTTGATGATTGTTACAAGTTCATCCCAATGTTCTCTCACAAATGTATGTGGTGCTGCCAGCTCTGCAGCTCTGGTGTTCAATATACCCGGTTGGTGTTGAAATGTTCCTCCATCTGACAGAGCAGTGCTGATGAAATCTGTTGGAAATGGTGACTACTCTGCCAAGTATTTGCCAGATTTCTCTGAGAAACCTCCAGGATATCCATCTAGCCTCAACTGACATCCAAGGCAGTCATGTTGCCAGTGCCTTCATCAAGTTGAAGAGACACGGATTTCTGACAGCACGATGATCCACAGCTGATTTCTTATGACGAGACAAGAAGCCCCTCCAGTAGAGATTATCAAGGCATTCTGTTGAATGAGGCCAAATCTCCAACAGCAGAGGAAGAGAATCAAGGCAAGAACATAATTTGAAAAGAGGCTTTAGGGACTTCTCCCATGTCTGAGACCTAGTTAACCTATAAATGATACTCAAAGTTCTAAAATGAACAAGAAAACAAGTAAACAAGATAACGTTTTCCATTTGTTTTCAGAAATTATTCTGATACATGCATTTCAAATAAAATGGATTTTCATCCTTATATCACAAAATTTGACTCAGAAAACTTCCTTCTCTACTGTCATTTCACAAAACATATTTTTATATACAACTGTGTGTGTGCATGTGCACACACGCATGTAGGCTTCAGATATAAATCTTTTTCAAACAGATGGTTCTTGCTTTTAATGTATATAAATTACGGATCTGACAAAGAAGAGAATTTTAAAATACTGCTATAGGAAGAAATCGAATCTTTAGAAAATGAACAAAAATAATGTAGAAATCAACCTTTCTCATTAAACGTTAAATCTAAATGGTCAGACTCTAGTCACTGTAACAAGGACCACAACTAAAAACCCAGTGATGTCGCTTTGCTTCCTGGCTTTAAGTTAGCAAATTTCATGTTTCTGTGTTTTAATTGTCCACCAATGATATGTTTCCAAATTTAATCTACTTCTTGGCAGTAGAATCAGCAAAACATTTGTTCCCTTTCTTCTTGATACAGCTGCAATCAATTGGATGCACAAATGGCATGAAGGATGCTACAGGGAATCTCTGCCCCTTCGTGAAATGGGACAGAAATTTGGATGATGGTATTTTTACACAATCAAAACAAAACAGTCAGAGCAAAAAAGATAATTAAGCCAACACTCTCCAAGTATGCAAGTGAAAAGACATATTTCCCCCTAGCTCTCAATGCCTTTAATATTCTCAGATTTTCATAAACTCTGTTTAAGGCCACGCCACAGGCAACATCACTAGTACTATGACCATTGATTACACGAGTAGAGAAGCAGGAGCATGCAGAGGGTTTTTACACGGTCATCTATCCATTGAGCACATTCACAAAACCTATGAGCTATTAGGATGGGAGCTTAGCACCAATACTGAGAGACTCATTTTTCTTAAATTCAGATATGTAGTCTTGTGATAGCTCAGACTTACTAACTATCTCAAATATTGTTAGTCAATCACCCCGGCACCAGGGTAAAATTTCCTACTGGGTGGAATTAAAATATGTAATCTTCACTAAGTAATACCATTTCTTTCATTAAATTAAAAGGAAGTAACTCATGATAAGGAAATAGAAGAGAGATTTATTTTAGAGGGCTTGGGAATTAAACAAAAGTTTATCCAAGTTGGGGCTAAATGGATAATACCAAATCAAACATTTCACTTGAACTGGCTGGCCAATTCAAAGAAGTAGGTGAACTAATTTTTATACTGAATTCCTCATAGTGATTGAGAAAGGACAAAAAGTGAGATGATAAGCAGACAATAGAAGAAAATCAGACATCGTTCCTAGACAAGTAAGTATTTAGCACAATTAGAGGAGGAACTCAGTAGCTACAGATAGACAACAATGATAACAATCAAAGTGGGGAAGTAACTGTATATCTAAATGTGAGAAGTAAAACAATGAAACTTCTAGATCATAAACATATGAGATTATCTGCATGACCTTGAGGTAGGAGAGAATTTGTTAAGCAGGAATCATAAAGCATTAGCCTTAAGGGGTAAGATGGATAAATCATACTATATTACAACTAAGAATTTCTATTCATCAAAAGACAGCACGAAGAGAGTAAAAGGGTAAACAACAGTGGGAAAAGATATTTACAACACATATGACTAACAAGAGGCTTCTATTCAGGATATATAAAAACACAAATAAGAAAAAAACAAACAACCCAATAGAAAAATGGGTAAGAGTCTTGAATAGACATTTTTCAAAAAAGGATATCTGAATGGCCAATAAACATTCGAAAAGGTGCTCAACCTTTTTAGTCACCAGAGAACAAATTCAAACATATTTCCTTGGCAAAAATTAAAAGACAATTCCAAGTGGTATAGAAGTATTCCAAGTCTTTCCACACACTGCTGGTGGTAATATAAAAACCATTTTAGAATCTAGATTGACATCATGTGTTAAAGTGGAAGATACTCATATCCCGTGACCCATCAATTCCCCTACTGCAACAGGTCCATGGAAAATAAAGTTCAGAGCAGCCTTGTTTGAAATTGCCAAAAACTGAAAACAATTCAAACATCCATCAACAGCAAAATGGATAAATAATCTGTGGACTAGTCATCCAACTGAATGCTATTTAGTGATGAAAATTAACTACAGCTTTGCAACGTGGATAATCTCATAAACAAAATGAGCAAAAAACAAAAGAGCAAGATGCAAATGAGCACATACGACCTGACAGCTTTCACATAAAGTTTAAAACAGACAAAACTAAAATACAAGTTTTTAGGGAAACACATATTAGTAGCAAATCTCTAAAGAAAAGCAAACAAATAATTGTTATAAAAACCATAACGGTGATTACTTCTTGGAGAGCAGAGGGAATTGTAATCAGGAAGAGACACATAGGAATTTTTTTCTGGGGGCGGGGGGATTGGCAATATTCTATTTTCTGATGGTGACAGTTACATTAAAATTCACTTTATAATTATTCACCTAACTGTGCGTTGACGTCTTGTGCCCTTTTGATATGTATATCATTTTTCACAATAAAATATCTTAAAAGGTAAAAGACAATTCAACAAGTAGAAAAAGTGTGGAGATTACAAATACATACCAATAAGACTATTTTTAATTGTATTGATGCTATGCAAATGGTACTTGGGCTTTGGAAAAATTGATAGCAACATTCACAGATTCAGAAAGCAGCATCTCAGACAAAGTACACAGAACAGTGCTCTGCAGACCTTTGTTAAATAACTCGAAAAGTAGCTGTAATGATGGTAAAGACTGATGTCAAAGACACATATGAAAGGATTACAATAACATTATTTCATGAAACAGAGAAGGAAACATTTAAATATATTATTTATAACATATGTGATTAAACCATTATGTGTAACCAAATTAAATTAAATATAGTTTGTCAAAAACTGATTAAACCACCACCAAAGAAGTAAGAGGCCAGGAAGCCAGTTTCTATTTTTTGCAAATCTTTCTCTCTAATCTGGTCAGACTTCAATGCAGTAAAAGCCAACTGCTCCTGTTTCATCTTTATGCTGCCACTATTCTAATTTTTCTCTGCCCAGAAATCACCATTCTTTTTTCCCCTCCCTTTTCCAACTTCAACTCAACCCAAGACCTGGATCCTCTACCTACTCCACTTACTATATATATATATATATATATATTTAAGGCTAAATACATATATATATATAATTAAGTATATCTCTTTAAACATAAATATAAAAATATATTTAGCCTTTGCTATAAACTCAGTACTGAACTCATATCACCAACTAGTTCGTAAGATTTTTTACATAATCCACCCATTATTCTTCATGCCCTACAGAAGTTATACTCAACTCAGTTACTGATAAGAAAGAAGCATAGGGGGAGGTGTATGTTTGTTTAAAATATAGGTCCCACAGAGCAACAGCCAGATTTTCTAATTGAGTAAGTCTAGAGTGGGGCTCCAGAATCTGCATTTTTAAAACAGATCACCAGTGATTCTGCTATGCAGCCCAGATTGAGAAGGACATCATGGTTCCCAGCAGGTGGATGGAGTGAATCATTATACCAGAGGCTCTAAATAAATGTTGATTGCTTGAATGATGAAAGACAGAGTATAATCTGTGGAAGTTTTATTCCTGATCAAATGTAGTTTCACAGGAGGAATCTGTTTCACCTTAGAGATGAGAAAACTAAGGCACGGAAAGGTATTTTGTTCAAGGCCATATAATTAGTGAATGAGTGTCAAACATGGACTAGAAAATCCTTTCTTAGAGCTGCTCAATGGTTCTTTCTACCACACTAGAGTCTCAATGCCAAGGGCGGAATTCCAATGAAATAGTGCACAAAATATTTCATTAATTCACGAGATTCAAGAATCTCATTTAAAAATTCCATCAGTGATCAGGCACATCAAATGTTAATACATTTGGTTAGAATAGTTTGTAAATTACCTTACTTCTGCCACCTATTAACATTTTTGCTATAATTTTGCGAGACTTTGCACTAGGAAAAATTTAATGATTAAAATTCATCATAGAATCTTCCTACACTTTTTATAGAGAACCAGATACATAATGTAAATTACACATACCAAATGCTCTAATATTTAATATAGAACTGATAAAATTTAAACAATATTTGAAAAAACACTTGTATTTTATAGTTTAAGCCTTTCCATCTTGCTGAATTCTTAAAAAAGAGGAATTGTGAATAGGCAATTTTTATTTCTCTATTCATTATTTCTAATTGCCCTGGAACTTTTGCAATCATATTCTATTTCCTATCCAAACTATTCATTAATGATACTAACTTGCTATTCTGATATAACTATTTTTCAACTAAAGAAGATGATACCACAACATTTAGATTATTACCTGAAGCAAATTATGTACCATTTTATAAATGGAACATATACCTCTCACTCTGAACCTTCTCTTCGTTTATTAACTCATCCCCTGCTTTTAAATTTATGTCTCTCAGTATCACCAATCTCAATAAACACTCCCTTCACCTACTTTACGATGACCAACAAGTTGGCCTTGTCCCTAAATTGCCAAGAGAGAGTGATTCCAGAATATCTGGGGCATGGGACATAATTTCAGAGATTCCCTGATTACTGATAAATTAATCAATTGAGTAAAGCCAGTTAAGAATAAGTGGTTATATAGACAAACATACTCAACCATATTTTCATTGTATGAAAGAAAAAGTATACAGAAATTAAATGAGATTTTGATTTAAAAACATTTTGTTAAATTTACCCATCTGGCAGAAAATTATGAAACACACATCTTATTACATTTAAGAAATCTGGATTAGAACATTTGAATAAAAGATTCTTTCCAGACTAAACTTGGCTTTCAATTCATTCAGCAGCACATGTTTAATGAATTTTCAAATCAAGTGAATTGATTCTATGTTAAGAATAAGCAATAATAAATAGTAGATTAATATATGCAAAGAAGCAATCAACTAATATGTACAAGACACTATGCTAAGTACTATGAGGGATACACAGCCACTATGCCTCCAGGTAGCTACATAATAAGGGGAACAATAAAAAACATAATAGCATGGCTGCTGCTAAGGGATTGTTATAATTACACAACCTTTATGTCTAGAAGAGTGGTTCTCAATTTGGATGCTCAGGGGACATTTGGCAATATCTGGACACATTTTTGGTTGTCAAAACTGGAGAATGGGTGGGCAGTACTATTAGCATGTAGTGGGTAGACACCAGGAATGCTGCTAAACATTTTATAATGCACAAGACAGCCTCCCCTCCAACAAAGAATTATTCAGCCCAAATGTCGACAGTGCCAAGGTTGAAAAACCCAGGTCTAGGGGTAGAGACAGAAAATCACTTTGGAATTAGATTTTCGTTATTAAGGGGAAATTCAGTTGAGCTACCTCCCTCAGTCATATAAACATAAGGCCAGGAAGTAGACCAGTAGGCTGAGGATGCCAGGTTTCTACATCTGGAATTCCCTTTGGACCTAGTGACCACTGTAGAATGACATGCTTTGGGACCAATGAAGAAACACATACAGAGAGCTAAAAGAGATGTTATCTTGAAGTCGAGGATAGTGCACACCATAGCACTAGGAAGCCTATGGCTGAGCAAGGGTATCACTGTAGTAGTGAATATTCAATAGGTCGTGCAGGACCAACGGATTGCACAGATTGACAATACATAGACTGTACTGAAAGAGTGGGGTAGTCAAATTTCCAGTTCTTCTATAAGACTTTAGGAAACAGGAGCCCTTGGATCAGTCCATAGTCTCTGTGGATGATTCACCAGAGAAAGAGGCCTCTGGAGGGAGATAATGAACTTTTTATAACTGCAGATTAGTGAGCAATCAACTGTAACAATGAAAGTTGAGAGATACTGTATCGGCACACCAAGCTGGTGAAGCAGGTCATACATTCTTGCAAATGTTGTTGTGGCCCCTTTCGGATATCTTTTACCTGGCCAGTGTCCTCATTCCCCAAGATGCTGCGAGTGTCAAACGCTAACGGCTCGCAGCTGCCTCCATTCTTGGGCAAATCGCCCTGGGCTGATAAGAGCTACCTCATTTGGTAGGTTACACACCCTGTCCCAATATCCCCATGACTGACTGATGCTGGGATACTAAACGCTAGCTGCCTTTGTCTCAAATACAGACAATTCTGTGATTTGATTTATGCTCCAGACTTCCCTCTGCCACCCTCCAGACCCTCTACTGAGGATCAAGTCAAAGCTAGAGACCTGAGACCACATCCTTGCTCAGTTTTTTCCCCTTCCCTATCCCACTTCCCCTTCTTCCTTTACATTTTTCCTTAGGAGCATTTGCTCAATAAATTCTTTTCATGCGAAATCCGTGTTTGAGACTCTGCTTTTAGGGAACCCGACCTACAACATATGTCAAATTAAGAAACGAAAATAGAATGTATGACATGATAGTATGGAAAGAAAGATTCACGTTCTATCATCCATGCAGGAGCAGGAAACAGGGCCGGGGCCCATGCCAGACAGGGAGTTAAGGGTGAGGTACTCGTACAAAGCTGGGACCCTGAAGGGCTGTATCGTTGGAGAATAAATATACTAGAAAAACTCCACCTACTGACAGAGGGGGAGAGCAGGAAGCCCGGGCTTTGGGTACCCAAAAAAGAAAAGCAAAAAGGCTCTACTGACAAATCAAAACCCCTAGGATTTTCCCTCACTTGGGTTTAGAATCCAAATTTATACTACCTGCATAGCCCAGGGACTTATCAGGTGAGAAATCAACCTAAGCCTGGTCTGGGGTAATATATAGCAGATTATGATACATGGTGGATGTAAACACATAAAGCTCTCTGACGGACATTTCCATGATGCTCCCACAGAAGAAAACAAGCCCAAATAATAATGTGTTCATAATTAAAGGACAAAGAATAACAAGAAGAGGAGGAAAAGGGAATCACCTCATCGACATCCAGACTTATAAAGGTATAGAAATTTGTATTGTTTAACAGTGGCCCAGAGATAGAAAAATAGAAGGAAATGGCATAAGAATAAACCAAGAAACAGACCTAAGGAGTCCTGCTCCTGGCCAAAAGTCCTATGTGTGATTTTCCAGGTCCAACCATAAGTAATTACAATGGCTTTGCCTGGCAGGCCTTATGGGGGAGGTTCCCCTCCCCACCCCAGACTTGGTGCACAGCCAGTGCCTCACAGTCTCCGAAGGGACTTGCAGTCAAAGACTCAAGACCCCAGGCCCACCATTCTCTCACATATACCTGTATTCCTAGCTCTGTGCCTTCATTCCAAAGCCTCTTTCTGGACAGCCTTCTGGAGAGGCCCTCCTCAGGCACCTCTGTGGAAAGCTCTTGATGGGAGTAGGGGCACTTTTTCTCCACTCTAACTCAATGTGCAGTACTTTTCCACTCCTAGCCCCTTCCTCTCGCCCCACCCTGGTCCTCGAGTCCAGAAAACTGCAAGAGCCTTTTGTTCAGGCTCCCTTGACAGCGAGAGAGCCCCCCCACCCCATCTGTGCCGATTCACTTCACTCTGGATCAGCGACCTGGGAAGAGAACAAGGGAGTTGGCACTTTCTCTAGTTTAGTCTCTTGCTTATACTGTCATAGTAAGTGACTAAAGTCTTGACTGTTCCATCCATTTTGGTTTGTTGCTTTAATTGGCTACTCCAACATCTAGCAGCTCAGCTTTTTGCGGCTCAGCTGAACTCCTGACAAGACCTAGAGATGTGCATAATACATGTTTTGGTACATAACTGAGGTGGTATTACAGCTCAGTGAATAAAGGATGACTTGTTCATTGAATGATGCTGTGACACTTGGCTCTCCACATGGCAAATAAGACAAAATTAGATCCCTACTTCAAATGATGTGCTGGCAAATGTTTACAACCCATTCTCTGGGATGAGGGCAGTGGGAGCCTGATTCTTAGCACTTGCCAATTTCTGTGGTGTAAAGACTCCTGCCACGGGTAATCCAGCTACTGCTGTGATGTCACGGAATGCAGAGCTGGGAAGAGATGCACCCAAGCATCTCTTGCAGGCCAATTCCAGCACAACACTCCTCCCCCACGCAATACACAAATATATTGATCCCGGATAGAGTGTAGATCTAAATGTGAAATGCAAAACTTACAGAAAAAATAGACACGGCTATATGATAAGGGGATAAGGAAGAAATTCATAGTAAAACCAAAACAAGCAGAAACTTCTTCCACCTTATTAAGGCACATTGATAATAGTGAAAATTGATTTGTGTTTTCCAACTCTGAGTGTTCTGTATTATTTTAAATCATCAAGGGGAAATCCTAGCACTTACAATTACATAACTATATGAATGAATGAAGATGCTTCTTTTTGTAGCACACAGGTTTAGCTTCACACGCATGTAGGTATAGGCTAATTTTCAGAAGATGATCTTCAAAAGTTAAGAAAAACATCTCACTAGAAAAGGCTTATTCTTGCTGCATTTCATTAAATATTCGTTTATTTCCTCAAGCTCATATCCCACTACATTCTCAAGAAGTGCAACTCATGCTCATCAGCAAGTGCATTTCTTAAATTTCAAATAATGGAGGAAGCACATAGAATGAGCTGCAAAAAACAAATCAAAACAACAATTTCTGTAACTAATGAAATGATAATGCTCAGTGCGGAGTCCTAATAATATTGTAAGAATTATTTCAACAATTAGCAAATTTTATACATTTAAAAAGAAGTGTTATGTATTAAATACATTTTACTATCACTTTAGGTGACTTTAATAAATAAAACAAAGGGTGAGATACATTAATAATTAATTAATGATGAATATTGATCATAATAAATACATAACTAAAGTAACTGAGAAACATAATAATCTCTATGAACAAAATAGTTGGGTTCCCAACTTCCTCAAAAAGCTTTCCTCTTTTGCTTTACTTACTATAAGCAATTATACATTATTTAATTATACAATTATTACCATACATAAAGTATTTCATGGTGAGTCAGTTAGTAGTATTGAAATTACGTTATCGAAAGAATGAAGAGAAGAATTGAGGTTGCCCTATGAGGAAATGGAAAATTATAAATCAAGCCACAATTTTAGGTATACTCTCTTTTTTGGTTCTGTTTGATTCTTCCCTCACAGCTACATAGAGCAGAGCTATAAATGGGAGAAAACACTTTATCCAGTCTCTCCATTTTTGATTGGAGAGGAAAATCATTGAAATGGAACCAACACCCTTTGCAAGTTCACCAACCAGAACCCTTTTCTGCCTACCTCTTGAAGGCAGATATTAAATGGATATCAGAAGTCCAGGGTCAATATAGAGTTCACCACCACAGTTCACAAAGCTGTCTGTGCATAAATATTTGGAGTCCTTGTTTAAAATATAGGTTCCTGGGTCTCACACAAGAAATGCTGATTTAGTATATAGTATCCAGATTTCCGGAAATCTGGATACTATATACTAAATCAACAATCATGCCTCTCTCTAAAATTATTCTGATTCAGGCTATCTGTAGATAGACTAGCATTTGGAAACCATTGCTCAAGTTTCCCGGACAATATTTGTGTGTTTTGGGTATAGGAGGGAGGGTAGGATGTATTCATATATTCACGTCAGGAAGGGGAGCAAAAGAATGGTAGATATCCTTTATTTTCTTGTATGGTTTGTTTCTTTGTTTTCTTGCATGGCAGATGTCCTTTTCTCGTATGGCATATATCCTTTGCTTTCTTATTGTAATTAGCTTTATTGGTCAAAGAACAAAATAAAAAAATAAGTATGCTTTTGTGCTTATAGTATTCCATCTACCACTGTCCAAGTGAATGACGTGGACATTCCAGCCATTCAACCATCTTAAATGGTCCTTAGTATGATCTATTTTACCATCTAAATGAAGTCTTAAATCTGTCCATTTTTCTGAATTTCCATTCCCAATATCCCAGTCCACACCACTCTCAAATCCTGTCTAAACTCCTGCAACAACCTCCCAACTGATCTCCCTCACACAGGCCTACTTCTCTCCAATACATTCGCCGTGTTCCTGCCACAGTACAAATTCCTTACTTTTGTTTTTACAAGGCCTTTAAAGAGCTGGTCCGATTTACCTCTCCAACATCTTCTCTTCTTCATAACCTCTCCTTGTTCTCCAGACATACTTAGCTTCCTTCAATTCTTCTAGAGTTAGAGCTTTCCCAAGAACTCTCCTGAATTCCCATCCTTGTATATCTGTTCACCTGGTGAATTCTACTTGTCCCTCATTTCAGTTTTTCAGATGCATACAGATATATGCATATTTTGTATTTCAAGATTTCTAGATGAAGATTTTAGCTTTTAACTTTATGTGGATGAGAGATTGATATGTAAATAGTTCAAAGAAAAAGGAGACTATTCAGAAACAGCAGCCTTGTTGCTAATGCCCGATTTTTCACATTCCAAACTCCTCTCAAAGGACTGGTCCCAATAATACCTAAGTCAGGTAAAAAAACTCCTATTCTGAATAACTCGGCATCTTGTATACCGTAACTTATGGCAAAAACACATCTTGAAAGACCAAATTTTATTCTTACAGACTAGTTCATGCTGGTGCATCTCCAAAATGACTTCTCGAAAAAGATCAGAGTTCTACCCAAAGGAGTAAATATCCACCTCTAGAGTACTTTCTTATCTCTTGAGACTTTTCTGTGTGTGTGTGGGCAGAAAAAGTATGTATGCCATTAGCAAGTGATTATTTTTGCCTCGTTGGCCCAGGGAAAACTACACTTCTATCTCAGACAGTCTGAAATTTGCTAACCCATCTGTTCAAGTAGGAAATTTCAACAAAGCTATTTTTAAATAAAGGCAATCTACAAAATGACACATACCTTTATCAAAACAAAAAACCTCAACATCCAATATAGATATATTGGCATCATGTAAACTCAGAAAGAAAAAAAAGGAAAAGAAAAGAAGATACAAGTACTATGATAATCACGGTTGAAAATTAGCCATAGTGTTGAAAATCACCATAATGCAATATTTTGCTGGCTACAGTGATTGATCCTGATGATCAATTGGAAACAGAGTTGCTGCTCCTCAAAACAGAGAAGATGTCTGGAAACCAGGTGATTTTATAGAGTGCCTCTTAGTATTTCCATGTCCAGTGGTTTAAGCTAATGGAAGATGACCAAAAATCCAATACCAGCAGCATCACTAAGAACTGAGACTCTTCAGAAATGAAGTCTTGGCTTATCACACCACCAAGTAACCACGGCCAGCAGAAGATTTCGTTGACAGCACATCAACACGAAATGGGTGGTAAAGAAAAGAAGTTCTAAATGTCAACTATGAGTTACAGAAACGAGGACTGCAGTAGATATATTCTCATTCTTACTTTCTTGGTATATATTTGTATCATTGGCAAGTGTCTTTTATTTTGTCTCTCTCCTTCCCCTATTATATGAAATATTAGTGGTTGTTAACCTTCTAGGTTACAGCGTACCAAAAGTGGTATGTGGCGACATTAGAAGAGGAATTGACATCCGCCAGAGATGGATACAGTGACTGATAGGTCTTCGGGTCTCCCTTTGTTTGTATGAGGGATAGCTGAAATAGGTTAGCTGGAATAGATGTTGGCTGCTGTGGATGCTTAGAAGTTTAAACAGAAGTGTGTATATGGATGCTATTTGCCGAAGGAGAGGACCGTGATGAATATTGTATGCTGACTTTTGGCACCCTTCACATTACTTTCTATGCTATCCCCTCCAGTGAAAGAGCTTGAAACTTCGGAATGGCATTTCCCAGATTACCAAGCCTCCACCTTTTTCTATATATATTTTATATTTTATAAATGAGATGCTTCCACATGAGATTTGGAAGAAGAGAAATAAAAGCCATCTTCTTTCACTGACAGCAGTGGCAGGCAGACTCTTGGACTTCGCAGATTTGAGTTGTTTGACGTCATTTCTGTGTTCTCCTACTATTCACCCTTCTCAGGATCGAAGAGGAGCTGTGAAGTCTTCAGAGGCTTCCTTCAGTTTCCTAATTCTGCATGGGAGCAACTCTGATTCTCTGTGATAGAGAGCCTGAAAGCTAATGACATCACCAGTGACATTCAGTCCACCTTTCCAGTGATTTCGTAAGCACCTAGTTCCTTGTGTTAAATCTCTTTCTGCTTGACATAACTAGTGTGATTTCCTGTTTTCCAGATTGAATACTAATTTCAATTTTAAGCTGCCTATTGTTTTGAACCAAAGAAAAAGTTAGAAGAGACAAAATGTATTTTACAAATTGATGCTGAAAACAAACTTTAAGCGAAGTGAATGTAACATTTAATGGATTGTAGTTAAGGACTCATCAACAAGAAAGCATAAAATAATAGGCAGGATTTTACGTTATTAACATGACCAACCTAATGAAAACTGAATGATGAAAACAGCAAAGCAGAGATTAAAACATATTTTTTGTAGAAATAGTCAACTAAACTATGTCAAAACTTCTAGTTCCATGATGACCTCGTAAGTAAAAAAAAAAAATAGGTCCCAAGAAAATCTATTTTATCCACCATGGATTTTCAATAGTCATATAATGACCAGACACAACCACTGTCTCTAATGTACGAGCTTCTCCTTTCCTTCCACTAGGTTTGAATTAATATTATTATCCTGTACATGGTCTTCTTGAGTCCCAAGTTCTTTCTGTTTCTATGTTAAGAAAACTCATAAACCTTCAAGGTGCTTCAGGGATGCTGGACAGATAGTAGCGGCATTAAAAAAAAGGTTGGAGGCTGGCCTGACGGCGCAGTAGCTAAGATCACACGTTCTGCTTCGGTGGCCCGGGGTTCGCTGGTTCAGATCCCAGGTGCAGACATGGCACCGCCTGGCAAGCCATGCTGTGGCAGGTGGCCCACATATAAAGTAGAGGAAGATGGGCACAGATTTTAGCTCAGGCCAATCTTCCTCAGCAAAAAGAGGAGGACTGGCATCAGATGTTAGCTCGGGGCTAATCTTCCTCAAAAAAAAAAAAGGTTGAAAATAATTCAGAAACACTGCACTGAGCATAATACTCTTTAGTTCTCATTTGAGTTGTTTTCAAATTATCAGGTAGGAGGTGAAAAGTTATTGCAGCATAATATTTCTTTTGTCTAACACCACACTTCTATTTAATCATGTAATTTTATAATTAAGGTTCTCTAGGGTATAATTATATGGCGAATGATAGTTATAACACACCATACAACAGGTTAGAATAAATCTAACTGTATAGCCTTACCTGGAATATTTAGGCCCTCTTGCACTGATGCTTACACTGCTATTTAATTGATCATTGCCATATCCTTGGTCTTATTACTTCATTAAGTGTGAGTAATGTTGTGCCTTGTCAACAACGTACACATAATGCACAACTATGACCTTTTCCCTTATTTTCTTTTTCACATAATTTCTGTGTCAGGATAAATATAAATCATAGCAGGAAATACACTTTTAAAGATCACTATGCTACTCTCAGGAAGTTTAATGAGTCTTTAGCTTTCCTTTCACCAACAAGCTAGCTGGGGCTCAAAGAACTAAACTGGTTAGTCGGCCATCGCTCTATGAAGTCTCTCCAAATTGGTAGTTTTCGGTAACCATCCTAAAGCAAACACACACTAGGCTCTATTTTTTAAAATTTTATACGTAGAAGAATTAAATAGGGAATTCAAATAATAATAACTATAATTTACTAGCTTCTACATTCCACAAAACTCTGTGCTAGCTGTTTTGTATACCTTCATGATGGTACTTATTTCTCACAAAAAACCTCTGATGAAGGCATAATGATTTATACTTTATAAATGAGGAAATTGAGGTGAAATCAAGTGAAATTACTGCTTAAGTAATCGAGTTTAGAATCTCTGTCTAACTTACGTCAAATCTCTGCTCTTTTCAATACATGATATGCTTTAAAATGTCAATTTACAGTAGTATGTGCTATGGGGATGGAATCACGATGTAATATCATCAGTGTCCAAATGATTTCAATGAGAATATAAATGACTCTTTAATATCATTACTTGATTTGAAATACCGCATTGTTAGAGTCAAGATTTTCTGGTTTAGGGAATCTAAATCCATGAAAATACATAGGAAATAGTAGCTGACTTTCCCTAAGTCAGTTTTTCCAAATGTGAAATGACTACTTGCCTCAGAGTTGCCTGGGTGTGAGGTCCTGGATTTTCAAAGCTCCACAGGTGATAATTATGAGTTTGAAAACTCTTGCTCAAGACTCCTGTATGCAGTTCAGTTGTTTATATGCCATTTCTAAGGCCCTCAAGTTCGTTAAAATACCTTGTAACAATTTGTTGCTGTTTATTCTCATAAAAAATAGAACTGAAAAGACTGAAAGTGAAATCCAGCAAGAGGATAGAGCAGTAGCTGTGACAACTGTAGCACACAGAGGGTCACAAAAAACGGTGATACGGTCTATTGGGGAAGGGGGAGGATTCTCACTTTAAAATCTGGATTCATGGGCCAGCCCAGTGGCATAGTGATTTAGTTCTCACACTCTGCTTCAGTGGCCCAGGGTTCACAGGTTTGGATCCTGGGCATGGACCTACACATTGCTCGTCAAGCCATGCTGTGGCAGCATCTCACATACAAAATAGAGGAAGACTGGCACAGATGTTAGCTCAGGGCCAATCTTCCTCAAGCAAAAAGAGGAAGATTGGCACAAATGTTTAGCTCAGGGCCAATCTTCCTCACCAAAAAAAAAAAAAAAAAAAAAAACAACAAAACCCTGATTTCATGATTCAAAAGCATTGCTAGTCTTTTGTTCCTCCTTTTCCTTCTAATGGATCCCTCCAATTATTTGTGGTAATGGCAATGTTACTTTGATAATGTGCAAAGGAGCCCCAGAGTGCTTTTTTGAAACGATGACGTAGTTTTTCTGAGAACTGGACTTCCTTTTAGCTTCACTTCTTCCCATAGCCAATCATCAGGAAAGTCATCATTCACCAACTTCATGAGGTTCACACCTTCTGAATCACTTAGGACTCTTTATGTTGTAAGAAACAAAAAACATAATTAAAACTCTTTAAACAAATAAGAGGATTTATTGGCTCATGTAACTGAAAGTCCAAAGGTAGGACACGCTTCAGGTCTGATTCGATCAGCATTTCAGCTCTGCCCTTTTTAGAGTGCTGACTTTGTCCTCAGGCTGGCTCACTACACGCTGGTGAAATGGTTACTGCAGTTGCAGGCTTCACAATGCAGAGCATATTTGCCAGACAAAAAAAACATTCTTCTGTCACAGCATTTCCCCCTGAGTGAACCAGCTTAGGTTACATGCCCTGAACCAAGGATTCTGGACAGAAGGTAGAAAAATTTTGATTGGCATAAACTGGAAATGGGATCCTCTTTTACGGAAAGCAGAAAGATTTTATGGGGGAGGAGTTTTGTGCCAGAAATCTGAATTCTGAGTCCTGCTTGACTGATTCAAATTGGGTGTCTCTGTATTTCCTAGTAATGTGTTCAACCATATGCTTGAAATGGCATCAAAACCAACCTGATGTAGGATGCTAGTTTCATATGTTTCTCTTTTTGATTCCATCCATATCCAGGTCCTTGATCTATGATAATAACCTTCTAGGTCTGTACTAGAATCTATCTTCTGTTGTAATGATCTGTCTCAAGAACCAAAAATCCTGCTGTCCCTAATTGCGGAATCAAACTCAAAACTCCAATTTTTCTTTCTGGAAACAACTGTTCTCTAGATCCTTTCTGCAATAGCAATGTCAAAATAGCAAGGTTTTGATTGCAAGGGTATTATTACATTTGTTACATTTGCTTTAAAAATGACACAAAAGATAGCTTTTTGAGAGTATTTTGTAAAAACACTGCCCTTTCTATTTATTTTTACATAACATTTGTTGTTTTATTTTCCATGATCAAAATGATGCAAATAAGGTAATATGCACCTACACCCTTCTTTTTAACTGCAATATTAGAATCCATTTGAAAACTGGGCCACTTTGTTTTAAAGTATCTGAAAAGTGATTACAGTATAGGCAGCCAGATAATCTAATGTAAATTCAACACTCTGGTTTAAGGATAAAGAATGACTAATTTACATTATACAAGGAGCCTTAAAGAATAACTAGTGGGGATGAAAATAAACAAGGAGGATAAGTAAACAAGAGCATTATTATGCAGACATTTATGAACCATTAAGCATAATCGCAGCGAGGGAAATAGCTTTCTGTTTGCTAGAGATAACCACTCTAAACTCTGATACATAATACTTTCAATGACAAATACAAGAATGTTTATATTAGAAGCAGAATGAAATGCAGTATCTATGCACAATATAATATAGGAAGCAAAAGAGTAACCATGTCCATTACTAATGTACTTCTGATCAATCAAAGGAAAAATGATTGAGTAATAATCTTGTTACAAGGATGCACAAGGTAAAATATATTTGAAAAATGTCATTTCTCATTGAACAGTTTCCTCAGATGTCATTCTTGCTATATACCTCAGAAGACAAAAGTCGAAGGTTCCAGTTGAATCAAATTACCCAAGTTTATAGACTGTCATCATTTAATACACCAAACATCCACCAACTTTAATCAGAGGCATCACAGTCAAAACCACAGCAGGATATGACCCTCATTCTTTTTTTTTCTCAACACTAAATATAATGACTATCAACTGAAAGGCAATAAATAATCACAATTTTATGTAGCTACATTATATAGACAATTTGTAAAGATACATTGATTTCAAAATAAACTTGTATCCTTTCTTTTTATTTCTGTACAGAAGAATGTGAAAATACTTTAAAATTCACCGTTAAATATAACTAGGAATGGATTTATTTTCTAGAGCTACAAGGGCCTCAGTGGCACTACCCTTTAAGAGAATAACGTGCTAAAAGAACCACATTCAGATTCAAAATTTAGTGAGTATAATCAACTTACACTTTTTATTTTAGATAAGTAATGAGCTATTTCTAGACAATAAAGAGATTTCTATGGTATTTTTTTCTTATTCTTTGTCTTCTCCCCAAAGCCCTCAGTACATAGCTGTATATTCTAGTTGTGAGTGCCTCTGGCTGTGCTATGTGGGACACTGCCTCAGCGTGGCCTGATGAGCAGTGCCATGTCCGTGCCCGGGATCTGAACCGGCGAAACCCTGGGCAGCCACAGTGGAGAGCATGAACTTAACCACTCGGTCACGGGGCCAGCCCCTCTACGGTATTTCTTAATTAAAGTTCTTCCCAGCAAGAGCATCTTGAATAATATATAGCGAATTTTTCTTTATTTAATGGGAATTTAACCAAGTAAATAACAAAATCTAACCCATTGCTCAGAAATGGAATTGTTATTCAACTTCACAGGAAGTACATAATGATCACTTCCACTCTTACCTCCCAATCAACCACATACATGAGAATACATTAGAAGGCAGTCACCTTGTTGCTTTCGTGCCAGAGAAAATTCTGCCATTTTGCATATACAAATGATGTCTACTTCAGGCAAAATACCGTTCAATGACACAAATAAAGCTTTCAAATTGATTAACCTGCCTGTATTTTACCAGTAACTTTTATCAGCCATATTTATCAAATATCTGGTCTCACTAGAGAAATGGTCTGAGATTTCTTAGCATATTTTTAGTTTATTGTGCCTTAAAAATTTCATTGTTATAAAAACTAAACATTAACCTGATATAAGGTAGAATACTCACAAGAACTTATAATGTGAGACAATGACTTAACATGGATGTCTTACATCAAGAGGCATTTTTAAGCCCGATCATTGATCAAATGGTATTTCTAACACCACATGGTATTAATGACACAGAACCATCATCATCATCATCATCATCGTCGTCGTCATCACCATCATCATTGCTTTCATTGTCATAGCTAATGGCCATTGAGTCTTTATATACACAAGCACTGGGCTAAGGGGTTTTTTTGGTCGTTGTTATGTTTGTTTTTGTTATTTCATTGAATCCTCATAAGCACCTTATGATCTAGGTATTATTATTATCACCTTTTATATATACTTGAAGGAAATAAAGGTTTAGAATGATTAAGTAACTTGTTCAAGATCATATAATAAATGCTGAAGCATGAATTTAAATCCAGGAAATTGATTCCAAAACATGACATTTCAACCACTACTCTACAGCTTCTTACTATCAAGGATCCTACAATGTAGGTAGGGAGACAATATATGCACACACCCAATTTCCTGAACTAAAAGCTTGAAGTTAACGTTTTCCTTTTCTCTCCTATGACACATCCACTTCCAAGCACAGTTGCTGCTACCTAGAAATTTAGCTCAAATCTGTCTGCTTCTCTGCATCTCCATTACCACTGCCCTTATTGGGTGACCTCTACCTGGTCTACTGCCATAGACTTAGAACTAGTCTCCTTGCTTCCACCTGCACTTTTTTAGCCCTAAAGCCAGCATCTTATTTAATAGGAAAACACTATAACCATTTCAACTAAAACCAAGAACAATGCAAAGATGCCCACTACTTCCTCTACTATTCAGCATTGTACAGAAACATTACTCAATGCAACCAGAAAATAAATTAGAGGTAATAAGAATTGGAATATAAGAAGGAAAACTACCTATATTTGCAGATAATATAATAACATATCTGGAAAAACCTAATGATCCAACATTAAAACTAACTCAAACAATAAAATAATTCAGTAAGGTAGCAAGATATAAAACCATTATATAAAAGTCAATAGTCTTTACAAACACAAACAATAACAGCTAGAAAGTACAATGGTGGAGAAATCCCTGTTTACAAGAGAAACAAAAAGAGGAATTACTTAGGAATAAAATTAACAAGAAATGTACAGAACCTATAGGAGGAAAATTTTAAAACACTCCTGAAAGATACAATAAAGTATACTCAAGTGAATGGAAAGACATCCCTCTTTCTAGGATAGGATGACTACAACCTAACTATGTCAGCTCTTCCTAAGTTAATTTCTAGATTAAGAACAATTCCAGTAAAAAAAAAAGTCAGCAAGTTCTTTTTTTTTCCTGGAGATAAAAAGTTGACACTAAAGTCGATATGGAAAAACAAAATCCAAAAATAGTAAAGACTAAAAAAGAAGAACCTAAGAGGAAGGATCACATGTTAAAACATACTATGGACTTCTATTACGAAAACAACGCAGTACTAGTGTATGAATTCCAACAGCCCGGTGGAAGAGAATAGAAAGTCTAGAAGTAGATGCAAGCACACACGGACATTTAGTATATGATAATGGGGCATCTCACTGGGACAAAGATAGACTTATTTTTTTAAATGGTGCTAGAACAACCACTTAGCCATTTTTGAAAAAGATAAAAAGAGAGCCTATTTCACGCTATACACAAGAATAAACTCCAAATAGGTGAGAGGTCTAAATGTAAAAAATGAAACCATATAAGTACTAGAAAAAATTCTGGATATAGGAAAAATTTTTTTACCTACGACTCAAAATCCAGATTCCACAAAATATAAATTTGACTATATCAAAAATTGAAAAGGCATCACAAAAAAATCCAAAAGCAAAATTAAAAGATAACTCACAAACTGGGAGAAAATTTCCAACGTGTATCACAGTTAAAGGACTAATTTCTCTATCTTGATAACGACTCCAAAAAGTTGAGGGGGAAAGGCCGAAAACCCAATAGAAAAAGGGAAAAAGTCATGAATAGACAATTTTTATGTGTATATATATATATCTCTCTTAAATATATGAAAAGATAGTAACTCATTCATCATCATAAAAACGGAAATTGAAAGTACATTGAGATACTATATTTCATCTATCAGATTGGGAAAAATTATGACAATACATTCTGTTAGTGAAGCTAGAGGAGAACCAGCTCTCTGATTCATTGTGGGTGGGGATGAAAACTCATGCAACAGTTGTGGTGAAGAATTCAGTAATATCTAACAAACGCTGAAAATGCATTTACCTTTTGACCTAGCAATCCCACCTCTAGAACTTTATCCTAAAGATATAATTCCAAAAATAGTAAAATACATATGCACAAGGTTATTCACTGCAGTGTTGTATGCAATTGCAAAATATTAGAAGCAATCTAAATGCTTATATATAGGAAAGTGAGTGAATAAACTACGTGAAGTGCAAAGAGTACCTACATGAAGTGCAAAGGTTTAAGGGAAAAGGGCAAATAAGACAATATATTCACTCCTCGATTGTGCAAAAAGAGACACAGGAAGCATAAATCAGAAGCAAATGCTATTTGTTACCTCCGGGGAGTACACAGGTGTGGAGTGGAAAGGATTGGCGGTGATAATGGGGTAGAGAGCTTCTCACTATATATTTTTGTTCATAGTTTAGGAATCATGTCAGTATTTCAGATGTTAAAAAGAGTAAAACCAATCAGGATGGGAAAAATGAAAACTACAGCAGAATATAAACAGAAAAAAAAGAACCTAATGGTATTGCAAATAAATAACATCTCAACACTGAAGGGGAGAAGAGAATAACCAACCCAACTAACTTATTAACACAATATTTTGACTATATGCCCTCAGGCTACAGTCCAAAAAACTGTAGTTTTAGTTTGTTTTACTAAACAAACACTGAATTTTAGCTAGGTCTGTTTTTTCCAGGGCTGTGGGCCAGCAATTCTGACAAACTTTTGGGTGTATGTATACTACGATTGAACCGTGAGTGCAGCACAGGTAGAGAAAGGGAGACAGATTGCTTACTTCCCGAGAAGTGAGTTACAAATCTGGAAAGAGGGGAGATTAGAACGAGTTTTGTGGTTTTATATCAGAATCAGAATTGGAGTTAACAGTATGAACTCATGGTTTCCCAGATAGATGATAGATAGGTATATAGATAGAAAGATAGACAGATTTTAAATAGACATGTATGCATGTATATGTGTGTGTACATATACATACCTTATGTGTTTATATTTATGTGTCTATATACACACATATATGTATGTATACATACACACAGAAACACACACACATACACCTTGTAGCTTTGTCTACTAAAAGGATATAAAGCAATGGCATCCCAGAAGCAGTAAGGAGCACTTATTGTCCAGATCTTAGTCTCTAGATATTAATCTCCATCAAAAGTAACCAAGACTTTCTTAGAGAAATGACTGATTCCAGGGCTGGTACATGGAAAGTACAAGATGATCCTAGAACATCTTGTATCAGCAAGTAATGATGAGGTCATGTCAAAATGCCATAAGAGGCAGCTTGAAGGGGTTCCCAATGGCAAAATCTGGGACAATTTGAACATCAAATAAAAAATGGCAACAATGGGGCTGGCCCCGTGGCCAAGCGGTTAAGTTCGCGTGCTCCGCTGCAGGCGGCCCAGTGTTTCGTTGGTTCGAATCCTGGGCGCGGACAAGACACTGCTCGTCGAACCACACTGAGGCAGCGTCCCACATGCCACAACTAGAAGAACCCACAACAAAGAATATACAACTATGTACCGGGGGGCTTTGGGGAGAAAAAGGAAAAAATAAAATCTTAAAAAAAAAAATGGCAACAATGGTTAATAACCCACTGAATAAAATGAAAATGTATTAAGTTTGTACTGATATACATATGAATAAATAGAGGAGTGGGGAAAGCTCTTCTTTACAGTGAAATGTCAACTAGTAAACATAAAAGGAATTATAAAATTGTAAAACCACCATTTGTCAACAATCAAAGGAAATAATGATTCAGGCAGGAATCATCAATGGATGCTAAATCTAGTGGGAGCAAACCTGACGTAAAACGGCATATTAAATTATCTCAAAATCTCTCTCCAAAATATACTTAATAATTACCAAAAAAAAATAGTAACTTTCAAATTGGGAAACCTAACTGACACCATCTTAACCAAGTGATCAAAGTTAACATCATCTCTAATGGTACCTTCCGATAGGATGCATTGAAAAAGACACAGTATCACTTCTGTGCTGTTCCTGCCACAGATGCATAAACTGAATATCACCATGAGGACACAACAGCTAAATCTAAATTGAGGGACAAAACAACTGGCCAACATTCTTCAAAGATATCAAGGTCATGAAAAACCTAAGCCAAAAGGTCTTCAACAAGACTGAAGAACAGTTTTAGATTAAAGGGGACTAAAGAGACATAAGTAAATGCAATGTGTGATGCTGGATTTGTGCTAGGCAGAGATTTTTTTCCTTCTGCTGTAAAAGTTATTATTGGACAAATTTGAATAAATTCTATAGATTAGACACTAGGATTATATCAGCATTAATTTCCTGATTTGGGCAAATCTACTGTGGTTATGTAAGTGAATACGCTTGTTTTTAAGAAATCAACACTGAAGTACTTAGAGATCAGGGGGCCTCATGTCAACAATTTATTTTCAAACAATTTAGAAAAAATAATATGCATCTAGAGAGAGAGTGATAAAGTTAATTTGACAATATGTTAACATTTGCAAAAATTGTAAGCATTCTTTGTACTATTCTTGCAACTTTTCTGTAAATTTGAAATTGTTTCAAAATTAAAAGTTAAATAGGAAAATATATTTTATTTAAAATGGGTGAACAGATGAAATAAAAATGGTAAAATTTTGACATTAATTGAAAATGGGTTATAGTTTCACGGTGCATCATTAGACTGCTCTCTCTACTTTTGTGTATATTTGAAATTTTCAACAATAAAAACTTATAAAAGCATATAACTAATTTGATTCAGAAGTCTCAACTCTATGAAGTATGAAGGAACATGTGAAACTTTTTTTAGCAACTACTATCTACTTTTCTCTGTGGCATCTACTTCTTGGGTAATGGGAAATAATTTAGCCTAACTTCATAACTTCTCAGTCACTTTTGATTATTAAATGATTCTAATTTCAGGTAAATGTGTAATAACATTAGATATTATCACTTTATTATCATCTAGTTCAACTTCTCCTTCCTTCTAGATGCTCAGATCTCTCTACAGTTGCATTAGTCTGATTTGGGGGTCGGGGATGCTGAAGGCATGTGGTCTATTCTTTTTCATTTCTCTCCTCCTCCTCATCCCTCCCCTAGCCTTTGTCCACTATGGAAGCAGTGGCTGAGGAAAAGAAATATATTTGCTTAGAAGACTGTCTGTATCTAGTGATCATCAAAGCTATTTCAAAGTACAACTAAGACTTGTTGGAATTTTAAACCCAGAACAGAATGCAAATGGTGTAAACCTTAATAGTGTAAACATAAAATCATTTAAATAACAAATTAGAAGTTAGGAGTAGGCAGGGGGCCTGGCCTGGTAGTCCAGCAGTTAAGTTCGAATGTTCTGCTTCAGCGGCCCAGGGTTCACAGGTTCGGATCCCAGGTGTGGACATGGCACGGCTTCGCAAGCCATGTGTGGTAGGCATCCCACATATAAAGCAGAGGAAGATAGGCATGGATGTTAGCTCAGGGCCAGTCTTCCTCAGCAAAAAGAGGAGGATTGGCAGCAGATGCTAGCTCAGGGCTAATCTTCCTCAAAAAAGAAAGAAGTTAGGAGGAGGTAAAATTAGAGACAGTCAATAGAAATGGCCCAAGATTTAAATTCATCAAATTAACAACAACAAAATGATCCTCCCAACTTAGTCTCCTAGCCACATTCCATGAGCAGTCCTGCTGGCACAGGGACCCAGCAGAGACACTCACATCTGCACTTCAGGAGATCATGAAATGGCCCTGTACTTGGCTTCAGCCTCTCCAGCCACCATGAGGGAGCAGTCCAGTCCACTCAGGGACCTGACTGGAGACACACCCATCTGTGCCTCCAGAGCCAAGTCTGTAGTCCTCAATCTTGGTTATGGAAATGGAAACAGCCCTGGGTTTCAGCCCATGGTTCCAGCCTCTTTCAGCCACAGTCTAGGGCCAGTCCTACCTACTCAGGGGCCTACCCAGTATTCAGGCAGCAGCCCTCCCAGGGACCTGGCCGGTGCCACACTGATCCACACACCTGGTAATAGGCCCACTATCTGAGTACCCAACTGTAAAACCTAAAGCAGACCCTTGTTCTAGTGCCACCCTACTGAACAAGGTACTGGAGGCAAGCCTATCCACCTAGGGATCAGACAGGATCCATGCCTACCAAGCCCCTCATAACAAGCTCTCCAACTGTGAACCCCACTCTGGACCCAGAAGCAGCCTTGTAACCAGCTCCAACCGAGCAAAGCAGCAATTCTGAAGGGAACCCCATCAGCCCAGGGAACAGACAGAAGGACTTTACCTGCTATAACTAGCTATAATGCCTGGAAGAAACGTTAGCTCCTTTAAATGCATAGACACCAATGCAAGGTTACATGGATCACAAAGAATCAGGAAAATGTGACATCACCAAAGAAAACTAACAAAGCTCCAATAACTGACCCTAAAGAAATGGAGATCTACAATTTGTCTGACAAAAAATTAAAAATAATCATCTTAAAGAGACTCAATGAAATGCAAAAGAACACAGACGACTAAACAAAATGAGGAAAGTAATGCATGAACAAAATGAGAATTTTAATAAAGAAACAGAAACCATAAAAAAGAACTAAACAGAAATCCTGGAGCTGAAGAATACAGTCACAAAACTAAAAAATTCAATAGAGAGGTTCAGCAACTTTCATGCAGAAGAAAGAATCAGCAAACTCAAAAAAATTTCATTTGAATTAGCCAGTTAGAGGAACAAAAAGAAGAAAGAATGAAAAAGAGTAAATTAAGCCTATGTGAATTATGGGATACCATCAGGCAAACTAACATTTGCATCATGGGAGCCCCAGAAAGAGAAGAGGGAGAGAATGGGGCAGAAAGCATGGTTAAAGAAATAATACTGAAAACTTCCCAAATCTAGGGAGAGAAATGCACAACAAGTTCAAAGATCAGACATAATCAACCCAAAGACGATTACTCTGAGATACATTATAATCAAAATGTCAAAAGTCAAAGACAAAGAGAGCATTTTCAAAGCAGCAAAGAAAAATGACTCATCACATACAAGAGAACCCCCATAAGGCTATCAGTGGTTTTCTATGCAGAAACCTTGCAGGCCAGGAGGGAGTGGGATGGTATAATCAAAGTACCAAAATAAAAAACTGTCAACTAAAAACACTATACTCAGCAAAACTGTCCTTCAGAAATGAAGGAGAGATAAAGACATTCACAGACAAACAAAAGCTAACGGAGTTCATCACCACTAGACCTGTCTTACAAGAAATGCTACAGGGAGCTCCTCAAGTTGAAATGAAAGGACACTAAGTAACAACATAAAAACATATAAAAATATAAAACTCATAGGTAAAGGTAAAACTATAGTAAAACTCATAATACCCTAATACTGTAATGATGCTGTATAAATCACTTTTATTTCTAATATAAAAGTTAAAAACAATATTAAAAATAATGCTAGCTACAATAATTTGTTAACAGATGCACAATATAAAAAGATGTAAAGTATGACATCTACATAAAACGTGGGGGGACAAGAAACAAAAGCGTAGAGTTTATGTACACAATGGAAGGTAAGTTCTTATTAGATTAAAATAAACTGTTAGAAGATGTTTTATGCAAGCCTCATGGTAACCACAAAGCAGAAGTCTATATACAAAAGATAAACAGAGAGGAATGAAAGCACACCACCACAGAAAATAAATTAGAAAGGTAGACAACAAGAGAGGAAGAAAGGAACAAAGGAACTAAAAACAGTCAGAAAACAACAAAAAGGCAATACTAATACTATCTTTGCTGTTGTTAGTGCCGTTGAGTTGATTCTAACTGCTAAGGACCCTGTGCACAGCATAGAGGAACCCTGCCCAGTCTTTTTGCGCCATCCTCTCATCTTCTGATGCTATATGAGACAATGTTCCACTGATATTCACAGGATTTTCATGGCCAGTTTTTTCGGAAGTGGGTGACCTGGTCCTTCTTCCTAGTCTGTCTAGTCTAGAAGCTAAGCTGAAACCTGTTTACCATCGGCCATCCTGCTGGTATTTGAAATACTGGTGGCATAGCTTTCAGCATCACAGCAACACACAGCTACCACAATATGACAACCGACAGATGGGTGGTGTGCTCCCTGACCGGGAAACAAACCCAGGCTACGCTCGTGAGAATGACGAATCTTAATCACTAGATTACAGGACTGGCCTTACCTATCAATAATTACTTAATTGTAAATGGATTAAATTCTCCAATCAAAAGATATAGAGTACCTAAATAGATTTTTTTTAAAAAGACCCAATTATATGCTGCCTACAAGAGACTCACTTTAGTGTTAAGGAGACAGATAAGTTGAAAGTGAGGAGATAGGAAAAGATATTCCATACAAATGCTAACCAAAAGAGAGAAGAGTGGCTATAATTATATCAGATAAAATAGACTTTCAGACAAAATCAGCTACAAGAGACAAAGATCACTATATCACTATGTAGTGATAAAGGGGTCAATTCATCAAGAGGAAGGAACACTCCCAAACTCATTTTAGGAGAACAGAATTACCCTGACACCAGAGCCAGATAAGAACAATACAAAAATAGAAAACTGCAGGCCAATATCCCAGCTGAATATACGTGCAAAAGTTCTCAACAATATTCTAGCAAACTGAATTCAACAGCACATTAAAAGGATCATAAATAATGATCAAGTGGGATATATCCCTGGGATGCAAGGATGGTTCCCCACATGCAAATCAATATATGTAATATACCATATTAATAAAATGAAGAGTTCAAATCATATGATCCCTCAACAGATGCAGAAAATATGTTTGACAAAAGTTAACACTCTTTAATGATAAAAGCTCCCCATAAATTGGATATAGGAGGAATGTACCTCAATATAATAAAGGCCATATATGGCAAACTCGTAGATAACATCATACACAACAAGGAAAAGCTGAAAGCTTTTCCCCTAAAATTAGGAATAAGACACATAATAAATGGAAGGATATCCTATGTTTGTAGGTTTTAAGAACTAAAATTGTTAAAATGTCCTTGGTATTTGACAAGGGAGCCAAGAATAGTCAGTGGGGAAAAGACAGTCTTTTCAACAAGTGGTGCCAGGAAAAATGGATATTCACATACAAAAGAATGAAATTGGACACTTATCTTACACCACTCACAAAAAGTAACGCAAAATGTATTAAAGACTTAAATGTAAGGCCTGAAACAGTAAAACGCTGAGAAGAAAATGTAAGAAAAAGGCTCCTTGAAATTGCTTTTGGCAAAGATTTTTTGGATATGATACCAAAAGCACAAAGAACAAACACAAAAACAAACAAGCAGGACTACATCAAAGTAAAAATCTTCTGCACAGTGAAAAAACAATCAATAAAATGAAGAAGCAACCTACAGAATGGGAGAAAATATTTGCAAAGCATATATCAGATGGGCAGTTAATACCCAAAGTATATAAGGCACACGTAGAACTCAATAGCAAAAAAACAACCCAATTAAAAAATGGCAGAGGACTTGAATAGACATTTTTCCAAAGAAGACATACAAATGCCCAACAGGTACATGAAAAGATGCTCAACATCACTAATCATGGCAGAAATGCAAATCAAAATCACAATGAGATGTCACCTCACACCTGTTAGAATGGCTATCATCAAAACGACAAGAGATAACAAATGTTGGTGAAGATGTGGAGAAAATGGAACATCTGTGTACTGTTAGTGGGAATGTAAATTGGTACATCCATTACAGAAAACAGCATGGAACTTCCTCAAAAAATTACTTCCGTATGACTCAGCAATCCCACTTCTGGGTATATTTCCAAAAGAAATGAAATCACTATCTCAAAGAGATGTCTGCACCCCCACGCTCATCACAACATTATTCACAATATCCAGGACATGGAAGCAACCTAAGTGTCCATCAACGGATTACTGGACAAAAATATTGTGGTGCATATATACGATGGAATACTATTCAGCCAGAAAAAAGAAGAAAACCTGGCCATTTAAGACAACATGGATGGACCCTGAGGACATTATGCTAAGTGAAATAAGTCATACAGAAAAAGACAAATACTCTATGATCTCACTTATATGTAGAGTCTAAAAAAAGCCAAGCTCAAAGAAACAGCTTAGAATGGTGGTTGCCAGGGGCTGGAAAGTGGGGAAATTGGGGAGATGTTGGTCAATGAGTACAAACACTTAGTTTCAAGATGGATAAGCTCTGAGGATCTTATATTCCACACAGTGAGTATAGTTAACAACAGTGTACTACATCCTTGAAATTTGCTAAGAGAGTAAATCATAAATATTTTCACAACTAAAAAGTTATAATTATGTGAGGGGGTAAATGTGTAACTAACCTTATTGTGATAATCGTTTAACAATTGTATCAAATTATTATATTGTATACCTTAAATTTACACAATGCTATATGTCAATTACATCTCAATAAAGCCGGAAAAAATAAAAATTATATATTTATAATTTTATATATATACATATACATATAGTTGCATTTTGGAAAAACAGTTATATCTATCCATTTATCCATTCATCAATCTCATTCTATCCCTCTATGTACATTTCTTTTTCAATCTGTATATTTGCAAAGATGAGATGTATATCTAGAATATTTTTCATCAACTATTAATGATAGTTATTAATAGATGGGGTTTTGCAAAATATTTACATTTTCTTCTTCATCCTCTTTTGTGTTGCTTGAGTTATTTTAAAAAATGAAGTCATTATTACTTTTTAAAACAACCAATGTACACTACAATGTCATAGCACTTTTCACATAACTTGAAATCCACTTTAAATCATAATTCTAATTCCATGATAGCTTCTACCCAAACTCAAAGAATAAAGGCATGGGTTCTTCGGAACAAAACAATATACCATCATAATAGCCTTAATTTAAAGAACAGAAAATGTTGAGTGTAATATATTTAACTATATAGTTGTAATGGAGTTTAATTAGAATTTCTGAATTTGCTACTCATGGGCCCAATTATTGGCTGAGAAAACTGAATCATTTCCTTATCATAAACAATTTTTCTCCAGGAAAGTTAAGTGAAAGGGGGACAGGGGTAGAAGAATCTTTTAATTAGCGAGAAGCACTCCAGTAAAGTCTACTTTGCTGCAAATGCAGTAATACAGCCAGCTAGGATTACTATCGCTAATGAGAAAGTGTATACCAAAATATTGTAAACAGACAGCACCACTAGCTGAGAGGAAACAATCTCAAACACAGCAGAAAGGAAAGCAAAAATCAAGTCCCTGAGGACACCCGTAAAAAGTGCATATATGATACTAACAAGCACTATATTGAGGCAAAAACCTCAAAATTTCATTTATTCAGAATTTAAAAAGTGCACTAACATTCTAGAGTAAAAAGTGATTAACAGTAATTACATGAAGTCTATCATTTGAAATAGTAAACAGGACATTTATTACCTCCAAATTATACTAACTCATGGATGTTTAAGCAATCTTACACATTTGGCATCACAGTGACCTACAATAGATGTAATACAATACGGTAATGTCACCATAGGCCATCATGCAATAATGTCATTAAAATTAGACCACAAAAACCAAAAAATGTATGAAAATTAAAATATATGCTAAATTTGTCTTGAGTCAAGAAAATAATATGCTATTGCAATGAATGTGTCAGTTTCCAGCAAACACTAGACACTAATTTCCAAGATTATCGCACAGAAGTTCAAAAGCTCAATAAAAATTATGTAGACTCTTTGTAAAGAATAAAAATCAATAGTGGTATAAACATACATATCTTAACTTGAAATGTGTTTCTTTTATTATGTCTGACCTTTTTATCCTATTTGTCTACTCTCTCATTTTTTTTTTTTTCTTTTTTTGGAGGAAGATTAGCCCTGAGCTAACATCTGCCAACAATCCTCCTCTTCTTGCTGAGGAAGACTGGCCTTGAGCTAACATCTGCGCCCATCTTTCTCTACTTTATATGTGGGACGCCTGCCACAGTATGACTTGCCAAGCGGTGCCACGTCCGCACCTGGGATCCAAACCGGTAAATCCCAGGCCACCGAAGCAGAATGTGCGAACTTAACTGCTGCACCACCAGGCCGGCCTCTCCACTCACTTTGTTTTTCTTCTCCTAGTAGCTACCTGTTCTTTCATTGCATCTCATATGTACCAGATCATGTACGTACTTTCAGACCGAACAGATGTTACATAAACGCTTGTTATTTTTAACCTCAAACTATTATCTAACCTGTATTTGTCATTTCTATTGTAAGATGAGAAATTTACCTGCCATTTAATTCTCTTAACCCTTCTATCAACCACATTTCATTTATGTCAGAAAATTGTGGATTATCCTTTTTAAGTATTATTATTGATATTATTAATACTTGCTATTGCAAATTACATGTTTATTTTCATGAAATGATATTCACCATGTTACGTTGTGTTGTGTTTATCTATTTTCAGTGCTCAATACTCATTCCATTTTCTCTTTCTGGAGTTACGTTTATTCATCTTTTTATTCTTCCTCATGGTCTCTAAATAATGATTTATACCTTTTGCTTTTTCTACTACAGACTTTTCAAACTTGATTTTGAATGAGATCACAGTCCTATCTCTTTGCTCTGCTCAGACCACATTTGGGATTTTTGCTAACAGCACAAGTTTATAATTTGTGATACAACTTTGCCAATTGAATCAACGGTTTCTTTAGACCAACAACTAGGTCATGCCTAAACTTGTGATCCTAAATTGACTATATGCACTTGAAATATACTGACACAATTTTCTCCACTGAAAAATAAGTTCCCATCAAATTCACTTTATATTTTGGCACAATCTTGCTTCTTTACAGGCATACCTCAGAGATATTGCGGGTTCGCTTTCAGATCACCACAGTAAAGCAAATATCGTAATAAAGCGAGTCGCACGAAGTTTTTGGTTTCCCAGTGGATATAAAAGTCATGTTTACACTATACTGTAGTCTATTAAGTGTGCAACAGCATTATATCTAAAAAAAACAATGTACATATCTTCACTAAAAAATATTGCTAAAAAATGCTAACCATCATCTGAGCCTTCAGCGAGTCATCGTCTTTTTGCTGGTGGAGGGTCTTGTGCTGTTGTTGATGGCTGCTGGGCTGATCAGGGTGCTGGTTGCTGAAGACTGAGGGGGCTGTGGCAATTTAAGACAAGACAACAATGAAGTTTGCCGCATCAATTGACTCTTCTTTTCATGAACGATTTCTCTGTAGCATGCAATGCTGTTTGATAGCATTTTATCCACAGTAGAACTTCTTTCAAAATTGGAGTTAATCCTCTCAAACCCTGCCGCTGCTTATCAAATTAAGTTTATGTAATAGTCTAAATTCTTTCTTGTCATTTCAACACTCTTCACAGCCTCTTCACCAGGAGTAGATTCCAGCTCAAGAAATCACTTTTTCGCTCGTGCATAAGAAGCAACTCCTCATTGGTTAGAGTTTGATCATGAGATTGCAGCAATTCAGTCACATCTTTAGGCTCCACTTCTAGTCCTCTTGCTATTTCCATCACATCTGCAGTTCCTTCCTCCACTGGTCTTGAACCCCTCAGTCATCCGTGAAGGCTAGAATCAACTTCTTCCGAACTCCTGTTAATGTTGATATTCTGACCTTTGCCTATGAGTCACAAATGTTCTTAATGGCATCTAGAATGGTGAATCCTTTCCAGAAGGTTTTCAATTTACTTTGTCCAGATCCATCAGAGGAATCACCATCTACAGCAGCTAAAGTCTTACAAAATATGTTTATTAAGTAATAAGACTTGAAAGTCAAAATTATTCCTTAATCCGTTGGCTGCAGAATGGATGCTGTGTAAGTCAGCATGAAAGCAACATTCATTTCATTATACATCTCCATCAGAGCTCTTGGCTGCCAGGTGCATTGTCAAAGAGCAGCAATATTTTAAAAGGAATCCTCTTTTCTGAGCAGTAGGTCTCAACAGTGGGGTTAAAATAGTCAGTAAACCATGTTGTAAACAGATGTTCTGTCATCCAGGTCTTGTTTTTCCATATAGAGCACAGGCAGAGTAAATTTGGCAGAATTCTTAAGGGCCCCAGGATTTTCAGAATGGTAAGTGAGCACTGGCTTCAACTTAAAGACATCAGCTGCATTAGCCCTTAACAAGAGAGTCAGCCTGTCCTTTGAAGCTTTGAAGCCAAGCATTGACTTCTCCTCTCTAGCTATGAAAGTCCTACATGGCATCTTCTTCCAATGTAAAGCTCTTTCGTCTACATTGAAAATCTGTTGTTTACTGTAGCCACCTTCATTACTGATTTGAGCTAGATCTTCTGGGTAACTTGCTGCAGCTTCTCCATCAGCACTTGCTGCTTCACCCTGCACTTTCATGTTATGGAGACGGCTTCTTTCCTTAAACCTCATGAACCAACCTCTGCTAGCTTCACACTTTTCTTCTGCCTCTTCCTCGCCTCTCTCAGCTTTCAAAGAATTGAAGAGAGTTAGGGCCTTGCTCTGGATTAGGCTTTGGCTTAAGGGAATGCTGTGGCTGGTTTGAGCTTCTATGCAGACCACTAAAATGTTCTCCATATCAGCAATAAGGCTTTTTCATTTTCTTATCATATGTATTCACTGCAGCAGCACTTTTAATTTCCTTCGAGAACTTTTCCTTTGCATGCACAACTTAGCTAACTGTTTGGCACAAGAGGCCCAGCTTTCAGCCTATCTTGGTTTTTGACATGCCTTCCTCGCTAAGCTTAATCATTTCTAGCTTTGATTTAAAGTGAGAGACACGCAACTCTTCCTTTCACTTGAACACTTAGAGACCACTGTAGGGCTATTAATTGGCTTAATTTCAATGTTGTTGTGTCTCAGGGAATAGGGAGGCCCAAGGAGAGGGACAGAGACGGGGGAATGGCTAGTCGGTGGAGCAGTCAGAACACACACAACATATATCAATTAAGTTTGCTGTCTTCTATGGGTGCGGTTCATGGCACCCCAGACAATTACAACAGTAACATCAAAGATCACTGATCACAGATCACCATACCAAATATAATAACAATGGAAAAGTCTGAAACATTACAAGAATTACCAAAATGCGACAGAGACACAAAGTGAACAAATGCTGTCGGAAAAATGGTACCAGATTTGCTGGATGCAGGGCTGCCACAAACCATCAATTTGTAAAAAACGCAGTATCTGTGAAATGCAATCAAGCAAAGCACAATAAAATGAGGTATGCCTGTATTTGACTATTTCATTGCCTTCCCCCCATCCACCAGCTCTTAAAAAGTGGAGCATAAACTGGTACCTCTCACTGACAGTTTACCTCTTCCGCATGTAGAACTGAAATATACATGGTGGAAATATCTGAAGACATTCATTAGCTTAAGTCATTAAATTGATTTTTTCTTAAATAATGAGAATCATCTATTCCTAGCCCTCTTATGAACAACAGCATTTTTCAGGGAATAGATCAGTAACAATTTAATGTAGTTTTTTGATCAATTTTATGTAAGTCATTCTTTACAGGAAGAGGAAATTAGATATAATTCTTTAAGTTCGCATTAAATTTAACATTATAGTTTTGCCTGGAATGTTAATGTCCTTTCCTTGGGACTTTCTGGGATTGGATTTGGTAATCCAAGTGTCCTAGTTATTTAAAACTAAAATTTGCAAATTAAATAATTATTGTAGAATCCCATTTAAATAATTATAAAAAACATTGTCCCTTAATATATACAGTTCAATAGCTGATTAAAAATTAAACAGAACAATATTTCTGAAAAATGTTATATTGAGAAACATTAGGTATGACACAACAGAATGTGATCAATTGTAAATGCATCAATTATTGTAGTAAAATAATGAAAAAGTGCACAGTGCTATATTTCTGTAATAAAATGTCCAGTGAGTTTGAACCATCAATATCAGGAAAGAAAAAACAACGACCAATATCAAAATATAAGAAAGCAGCTCCTATCTCTTTGAGATAAGAATGCTCCACAGGCATTCATCACCCTTACAAATATTTCCATCTAGTTACTTACAAACACACCTGAAAAAAAATAAGAAGGTGGCATCACCATGGTTGCCTTGATTCCTAAGTAGCAAATTTATGATAAAAATGAAAATCATTCTATCGATTACTTTTTATAGTTTCAGCACATCTTAAAAAATGGATAATAAGGGGCCAGCCCGGTGGTGCAGCAGTTAAGTTTGCACACTCTGCTTTGGCGGCCGGGGGTTCACCAGTTCAGATCCCAGGCGCAGACCTACACACGGCTTATGAAGCCATGCTGTGGCAGGCGTCCCACATATAAAGTAGAGGAAGATTAGCTCAGGGTCAATCTTCCTCAGCAAAAAAAGAAGAGGATTGCTGGCAGATATTAGCTCAGGGCTAATCTTCCTTAAAAAAAAAAGGATAATATAGTTAACTTCTTTTAAGTATTTACTTTGTGTCAGGAACTCTTTTAAGCACTTTACGTGGATTACGTTATTGAATTATCACAACAATCCTAACAGGTATATAGTCAAAACATTGTGTTAATAACAGGTTATTATCATCCCCCTGTTACTGATGTGGAAATGAAGGTCCAATTAAGTAACTTACACAAGGAGAAATAGCTAAAAAGTAACCTAGCCAGAAACACAACACAAGTAGACTAGTTTGACTTCACAGTCTTAAGTACACAAAATACTGCCTTATGTTCCTTGTATGTTTATTAAAATGTTTTTCAAAACTCATTCTAAATTCTTGAAAAAACAAACTTTCCTTAACTTCCATTTTGTGCCCAGAAAGATGATAAATTCTTAATTTTTTCTTACTCCATAAGAGAATGAGCAATACCATAGGCCGTATATAACTTACATACATCTGAAAATATCTTCTTTTCCCATGTATCTAAATGCTAGTTCATCCAGGCATAAAACTCCAAATTCAAAATCATTTTCCTTCTTTCATTCTCTTCTACCTTCCAGTGTAACTAATAAGAACTCTGACGCCAATTTGATTTACATTCCTTTGTAAATGATATATTTTTTTATCTTGGCTTGGCATACATTTTGGATATTCTCTTCATTCTTGATGTTGGAATTTTATTTTGCTTTGTAGTCCCTTTCAAATCTGCAAACAGGTCTTGCTTTAATTCTAGGACCATTTCTTCTGGAAATTTTTCTTCTATTATTTATTTAATTGTTACCCCTCTTTGTTTTAGCTGTTTTCTCTGGAATTTCAAATAAATATTGGAACACTTGCACTGATTTCCTAACATTCTCTCATATTTTCCATCTCTGATATTTTGTTTCATGTTTTCTGTGCCTCAATTTTTTCTTCTGACTCATATTGTGTTTTTTCAGGTTGGCAAATAAAAATTTTCACTTCAAGACCTCTTTTTGTTTCATATTTGCTCTTTGTTCATAGCAGCTTGCTCTTATTTATGGATTGTTTTATTTCTCGAATATTTCTGAGGACAGAAATCTTTGTTCCCTAGATTTGATGTGATTCCCCTAAGATCAGTTATTCCATCTGTTCATGTTGGTCCTACCAAAAAGGAGAAAATAGTTTTCCTCAAATACCTACTGATTCTTAGCTGTTCATTTATAGAGGGGAATTTACATGTCTGTTTCCCCAGCAGTTTCCTCCTCTGAGCAACAGAGGTCACCATCAGCTCTGGGTCTGCAGGCAAAGTATATAACACGCAGACAGCCTTTACTGTCCAGCTAGTGGCTGAAAAGTGAGTAAGCACTCTCACCCCCCATTACAGAATAGGAAGGCTTTCCTGTGAGATGCCAGTGGCCATGTTAAGAGAACTAGATATTTTCAGGCAGATTTTTTTTTTATAACTTGTTTTGTTTGTATAACTGTAAAACAGGCAGCCTTGTTTTTTATAACTTCCAGCCCTGATTTTAACCCAAGATTAAATTTCTTAACTTCACATATGGACAGTCCGACTGGTTTAAGTGTACCAAAATAATCTTTTTAACCATCACCCTACTTGTCACTCCTTGAACCTGCTTATCCTGAATGTGCAGCCTTTTTGTTGTACTAGCTGTAGCTCTGTCCTGTGTCTATACGGGGCAGTAGCTCTTGCTGTGGCTTATCCATCAATACGATTTATCTGTCTTCCATAATCCAGAAATGCACATACATTTCAAGTGTGTTAATGCTTACTCCTCTCATCCTTGGTGCTGTTATAAATTTATTCCATTTTGTACTCCTTTACTGACATCTTCAATGAGGCTTTTGGATGAAAGGGAGAAAAACACATATGCTCAGTGAAAACCAATATACTTTATTTTTCAAAAAAATCAATTCCTAGTTATCTACTCATTTTCTTAGAAGACCTATGTTATTTAGGGCCTGCCAAGTACTGATTATGACTGCTAATACATTCATTGAAAGCTGACTGATATCTCAAGGATAAAGACAAAGGCAACTAAGTTGATAGATGTTTTATTATGCTACCTTGTGCCTGTATGTGTAATTTTATACTCCTGTAAAGAAGCAAAGATAAATATCTCTATATTTGAACTACATAATTTATTAAATATGAGCCAAATGTAACTGTTTATCCATATTTACAGGCTAGCTACATTGCTACCGTTGACGATCTTGCTTTTGGAAACCATCTTGTCACTTTTGCTCATTGTAGCTTATAGGCACTCATTTATTCATTCAACAAATATTTATTTAGTGCCTATAATGTGGCATCATTCTATTAGGTGCTAAGGTTACAAGAGTGAACAAGAGAGATCTCTGATCTTATGGAATTTACAGACCATGATAGAGATACACAATAAACATGTAAGCAGATAAATAACTAAATAACGATAAGTTTTATGAACGTGTATGAACAAAGTAAGTTATATATGAAGAAAGCAAATAGCGTCTTGAGATAGAAAATACAGACTGTTGTAAAAACAAAAATGACTCAATATCCTACCACTCATAGTAGTAGGAATTGAGGAGCTGAAAAATATTACTAAAATGACCTTTCCAAGGCCAAGCCTTATGTACCAGATTTTGTGTACCAGGTTACAATTCAACATATGCCATTCAAAAAGATGCTAATATTACATCCAGTTATTTACCCTGAAGCTAATATTAAATCTACATATCTCTCATCAAAATAAATATACAAACAGTGGTGAATAAAACAATTTTCACTCACCAAAAATATGCCAGATCAAATACTGGCGAAGGAGAGAATCCACAAATATATACTAATATAGAGATGCTAATGAGCTTTAAAATAATGCATTGTAAACTTCCCCTGGGAAACTGGCTATCTGCCAGTCAGAGTAATAATACCCTGTGTACCAAATGGCATATCTGAGGGTCAGAACAAACTTTAGTTTAAAGCAGTTAATATTTCATTATTACTTTTGCTGTTATCCCTTAATTTTTCAAAGGTTTTCTTAAGCATGTTCTCATCAACCAGACTTAAGGTGTCTTGCTAGAATGTGTAAAGATAGCAGACCAATCATAAATTACAATTCTATAACACTAACTCTCTGACTTTAAAACATTCTCAGCTTAAATGCAAATTCCATACAAACGCATTTCTCCTTCCTCCTCATCCCCTCCCCCTCCCACACTTTTTGGCGCTAACTCTTTAGTTCTAAAACTGTGGACATTTTATAGGAGCACGGAGGGAACCTTATGTATTCTAAAACTATGAAGTTAAGAGATTTTGATTCTTTCCTTACCTATATTTTCTATCATGACTTTTACATAAATCTTGACTGTGAAAAAGGAGTCAATTTTTTCTTCATAAAAATATCTGTTCAGAAAGAAAATCTATGGGAATGTAAAGCTTTTAAGCAGCTTTGTGATCATCCTTTTAAAATATTCACATCTCTACCATGCAAGAAGCATGGAGAGGTAGGAAGGTGATTGCAAAACTGAACTTTGCATTTTTAAAATTTAATCTGGAGACGAATTCTCCAACTGCCTTCGAGTTTGGATGTATGTTTATCTGGTTATCTTTTGAATTTCACGTTATTATTAAAATGCCTTAAAACGGTTGCATTAAAAATTTGATTCTAGCAATTATTTTTCTAATCTAAACAAGCTACTTGTTTTAGATCTCATTTTTTTCCAGTTAACATGACATACTCATTTGCTAAAATTGCAATACATATTTATCCTACATATTTGCTAAATATTATCCATTCAAGGCACACTAAAAATTGTATTATTATATTTTGTCTAATACACCTAAAATTTACATTGTTTAAATAGAAAAGATGCCTAATGGTGAAAATTTCTCCTTGCTATGGTTTCATTTAAACAAATCTTTTAAAAAAACTTTTAATTTTTGTAATAAGCAGCCTATTTACACTCAAAACTATGTTTGTTCAAAACCTTTTGGATTTTCTGAGATACTGAGCTTAGGAAATCTGCATCTGGGAATCTTCCTTTTACACAAAATTCTCACAGTGTTTGGCAAATAGTAAACCAATTTACACCTGAATGAAATTTAAGTACAAAACAATACATAACGTCAACATGACAGTTGATGAAAATTGTGGTCTGCATATCTTACAAATGAGGGGCTACAATTCTTAGGGATTACCAATGCAACTGTATCTTTGTTCAGTTTTTGTTGTGGCAAGTTCACAAGGAATATTTATTTAGACTGAAACCTGGTTTTCAAACCACTGGTATGAATATAAGATCACTTGATTTATTATCCTTGGTTAAATGCGATGAATTTTAATAATATTTCTGGTGTGAGAATGCAAAATGCTAAAATGATTTCTACGAATGACCCCTATTTATTTCACCCAGACTGGACCTGAGGGCTTCACAGAGCTCTTCCTATAATAATTTTAATATAACACAATCAGCAGGATCTGACATGCCTAGACTTCCATAGGGTGGGAGCCAGTGACACTAACGCTGATAGCTATACTTTCTGCCCCAGCCTTTTTTAGATACTGGTTTATTTATACTTTTAATTTCCATAAGAAAGTTTTATATTATACATTATGCAACATTAGAAATTGTATTAAGTCAACTCAGGTACTAGAACACGAGGCAATGAAGAAAAGTGCTTAAGAACACTAGCCTTAGAATGAGACTGATCTGGTTTTTAATCCTATTCAGGAACTCCTTAACTCTGGGAACTTAGGTAAATTGCTTAACCTCTCTGCTTTTTCACTTGCTTCATCTCTAAAGTGGGTATTATAATCTCCATGTCGTCAGTTAGTTGTGAGAATTAAGGAAAATAATGGATGTAAAGTGCTTAAAATAATGCTTGCGACACAGTAAATTCTTAATAAGTAATAGATTTCACTGTTATTAATCGAATATTATTAGCTAACTAATCAAAGCATATTAGTCCGTACCGTCGCAGTAGTTAAAAATGTGCTTTCTTGAACCAGAAAGACTCTGCTCTGCCAGTTACTAGCTCTGTAATCTTGGGCAACTCGCTGAAATTTTCTGTGCCTCAGTTTGCTCATGTACAAAATGGAAATAATACTACTAATCATCTCATAGGGTTGTGGTGAGGATTTAAATGAGGTCATTCATGTCAACCGTTTAACAGAGCAGCTGGGATATAGTAAACACTCAATAATTCTAATAAAATAATTCTTACTGTCTTTCAGGCTCTACCAAGCCAAATAACATGGAAAAACCCTCATTGTGAAGAATCAAACTGTTAACAACTTTCTTAAGAAAAATAAAAGTGCGTGTACCTTACAGAGATTATCTTCTACGAAAAGTCTTCCAGTCAAAGTTTAATGAGTGGGAAAAGAATGAACAAAGAACAAGATCAAAGAGCGCTGACATTTGCCCTGTTTTAACATCTTTATTAATAGAGTCCTTGGGACACATTTTAATAGTCCAATTTCACCTATAAGCCCAAATGATTTTTAATACCACTTCATTAAAAATGTACAAATGCATATACCCAGATGTAACACTTAATTTTGTAATATACGCCCAAAATACCACAACATCAAAGGCTCTGACAGTTTTTTCACCAGAAAAGCCCTTTTATTCACAGCCATCTAACAAAAGTTCATCCATTCTTCAAGGCTCAGATCAAAAGCCAATTCCTCATTGAAGCCTTCCCAGATTCCTTCACAAAAATGTCATCTCTATAAATTGTCATGGCTCTTTCATTATTCATATTTTAATCATTCATATTACTGTACCTCTTACCATAGATTTGCATGTATGCATGTGTTTCTCTTATTTCCCATACTAAGTTATAAAAAACTCATGGAAGGCATAGACTATGTATTTTTATTTCTATTCCACAAATCATCCAGGCCAGTCTTGGACATGATGAGCACTTAAAAATATTTCATATAATTATAAAATTTTAGAACTAGAAAATATAAGTAATCATATAATTCAAGGAACTTAAAATCCAATTATGATATTATGGAAAATAAAAAACAAAACTAGCTCCTTTTTTTTAATCCACAAGAACACAGAAACTCTCTTCAAGTTAAATTTCTCCTTTTGTATCACAGAATCAGTTTTCACCCTCTGTGAGACATTGCAGTATTTTGGTTTAAAAATGCCTATATACTCTGTTCTCTCCACTTTCTAATTCAGTCTTCAAAAATGCTTCTTTTTTCACTTTCATTGTTGACTATAATTATAAATTTAATATTTCCTATAGGCATTTTTTATTTCTAGGTGGTCTCATCAAGAATTGTGGAAAGGGGGCCGGCCGGGTGGCACAGCAGTTAACTTCGCACGTTCCACTTCGGCGGGCTGGGGTTTGCTGGTTCGGATCCCAGGTGCAGACATGGCACCTCTTGGCAAGCCATGCTGTGGCAGGTGTCCCACATATAAAGTAGAGGAAGATGGGCATGGATGTTAGCTCAGGGCCAGTCATCCTCAGAAAAAAAGAGGAGGATTGGCAGCAGATGTTAGCTCAGGGCTAATCTTCCTCAAAAAAACAAAAGAATTGTGGAAAGAAATCTCAATATGCAGCCTTGGGCTTCAGTTTTGAAAGATGGTGTTTTTCTCCAAAGCAAGGAGATCCAACATAAGCCAAAAGCATATGAGAAATATCTGCTTCTAGCCATGATGGAATAACTGGAACCACACTGGCCCTCCTAACATAAACAACAAGGAAACTGGACAATATATATGAGACCACAATTTTTAGAAATTGGTCAAAACACAGCACAGGACTAGGATCCAAGATATAAGGGAAACAAAAGAGATGATATGTATGATCACTCTGGCTCTATGCTGAGAGGCACTTTCCAAACCAGGGTTTGTGGAAGGAAACCTAAGCAGAGTGTGGCAGAGGTTCACGAATTGAGAGGACAGAAATCAGAGTCTGGCAGATTGCTGGGGCAGGAATGTGCAGGGCCTGGTTCTGGAAAGGCAATAGGTTCACAGAAATGAGCTCCGAAAATCTGCATAGAGACCCACTTGTGTCTGTTGCTGAATATTAAGCCACGTAGGCATAGAGTGAAACAACACAAGGTGAGGCAAATAATAACTGAGAAGTTGTAAACTGAGGAGCTCACACAGATTGGGGAGATTTTCAGATTTTGGCCAGCTAGATTGGATAGTCCTAATTGAACTGCCAGGGCATTCAGTAGAGACCAAAGGAATGTCATGCTTTAGTAGGAGGACTAAACTAGTAGTAAAGACTATTGAGGAGCACTTTAAAAAAGCTTAAAAGAGGAAAACTCAAAAGGACCAAGCTGTTGCACAAGTAATTTAATTGCCCATCATAAAAAGTCAAATATTTTTTAAGAGAAGATAACAAAAACTAGCACTCAACAATGAAAAATGACCATGCCCAACATACCATCAAATCAATAGAAAAGTAAAGAAGAAGAAAAATATGACCCATAAGCAGGAGAAAGACCAGTCAATAACAACAGAACCTGAAATCACAGACATGATGGGATAATAAACAGGAATTTTAGAATAACTATTATAATTATGCTCAAAGATAAAAGAAAAACATAAGCACAATTAGAGGAGAAGTGGAAAGTAGGAAAAGAACCAAGTGAGACTTTTAGAGATGAAAAACACAATATACGAAATAAAGATACACAGAATGGGCTTAAGGCAGTTAAGACACTATAGAAGAAAAGTTCAATGAATTTGAAGACATAGTAATAGAAGTTGCCCAAATTGAAGCACAGAAAGAAAAAAGATTGAAAACACAGAACTGAGCCTTAGTGACACATGAAAAAATACTGAGCAGCCTAACCTACAGCCAGCCCTGGTGGTCTAGTGGTTAAGATTTGGTGCTCTCACCACCACAGCCTGGGTTCATTTTGTGGTCAGGGGACCACACCACCTGTCTGTCAATTGTCATACTGTGGTGGCTGCGTGTTGCTGTGATGTTGAAAGCTATGCCACCAGTATTTCAAATACCAGGAGGGTCACCCATGGTGGGCAGGTTTTAGTGGAGCTTCCAGACTAAGACAGACCAGGAAGAAGGATCCAGCCACCTACTTCTGAAAAAATTGGCCATGAAAACCCTATGAACAGCAGTGGAGCATTGTCTGACACAGCGCCAGAAGGTGACAGGATGGTGCAAAAAGACCGGGCAGGGTTCTGCTCTGCTGTACACAGGGGTGCTAGGAGTTGGGATCAACTCCACGGCACTAACAATAACAACAACAAACCTAACCTACATGTAATTGGAACTTTCTTTGACATTTTTGCAGTGAAATTCTATTCAGAGACAAAGGGTATAATAAGGCCAGACTTTTGATCAGAATCTTTACAGTCCAGAAGACAGTGGATGATATCATCAAAGCTTTGAAAGATAGAAAACTATCAAAGAAGAATTCTATATCCAGTGAAAATAGCTTTCAAATATGAAGGCAAAATACCTTTTCAGACAAAAATACACTGAGGTAATTTGTAGTCATCAAATCTTCACTACTAAAATGCTAAAAGAAGTTCTTCAAGCAGAAGGAAATAATACCCAATAGAAACTTGTTTTCTACAGTAAGGAATGAAGAAGAGCTACAAAAATTGTAAACACATGGGTAAATATAAAAGACTTTTTCTCATTTTTTGATTTCTTTAGAAGATAATTGATTGTTTACAGTAAAAATAATATCAAACTATCATGCTGTTTATAGCATATGTTGAAGTGGGAAGCATATTTTTATAAGGATCTCATATTATGCATTAAGTGGTATAACAGTTTTTGGAGGTAGACTGTGAAGATGTAAATGTACATGTTCTAAAGCACAGAGCCAAATATATTAGATGTAGAAAAACGCACGACGGTAGTCCTAACCCCAAATATATTAATAATTGCATTAAAGGTAAATAGTCTAAAAACTCCAATTAAAAGATGGAGGTAGTCAGAATGGATTAAAAAAAGGACAAATGATATGACCCAAGACATGCACTTTAAAGATAAAAACAAAGACAGTTTCAATGTAAAAGCATGAAGAAAGATAACACCATGCAAACACTATTCACAACATAAATGCAGTAGCTTTATTAATATCAGACACATTAGACTTCAGGACAAAAAAATATTGCCGGGGGAAAGAAGGATATTTCCTAATAATAATAAGTCACTTCATCTGGAGGATATAAGAATCCTAAACGTGCGTGCACCTAATTATAGAGCTTTAAAATACAAGACAGAACTGAATAGAGAAGTAGAAAAAACCCAAAGTGTGGCTGCAAATTTCACAATTCCTTTCTTTGTAATCAATGGAACAAGTAGACATTAAACTAGGATCAATATAGAATGCTTGAACAACACAATAAACCCACCTGACTGTGATGCTGAAAGCCATGCCACCAGTACTTGAAATACAAGCAGGGTCACCCATGGTGGGCAGGTTTTAGTGGAGCTTTAGATCACAAAGCCTAAATTTTGACCAAAAATTTTGTAGAATACTTACCCAAAAAGAGAACCCAGATTTGTTTTCAGTTCCCATGAAATAACCATAAATTGAGCCATAAAAACATCTCAATTACTTACAAAATAGTGAAATCATAGAGACAATGTTCTCTGACCACAATAGAATTAAATTATAAATCAATAACAGAAACATGCCCAGTCTTGTGTAGCTCGAGTGGCAGGAACCTAAAGGCTTCTGGGCTTCAAGTGTCAGAGGACGGAGCTGGAGGCCGGCAGAGTAGTTGGAAATTTGGAGTCAATCCCTAAATGCAAGGAAACCACAGAGAGAGCGAGCTAAAACTCTGCCCAAATCATGAACTGACTGCAAAATTATAAAGGTACAGGGGAGAACTTAGAGGGCCAGGCTAGGAAAAAGCAACCGTGGGAGGCCTTAAGAATGGAACAGAGATATCACCTGTTGCATGCTGTGAATGAGACCAAGTTTACAGTTTGAGAGCAGGCAAAACACAAACAAGGCAAAACAAACGCAACCAAAAAACAACTCAATAACCATTCATGATAAAAATTCTCATGAAAATAGGAAGAGATGAGAACTTCCTCAACCTGACGAAGGGCAATTCTGAAAAACTCGACAGTAATATTGGAATTCTTTCCCTCTAAGATGAGAAATAAGGTAAGGATATCCACTCTCATAACAAACTATGTATAAAACATTGTTGAAAGAGATCTTTAAAAACCTAAATAGAGAGATGCTATGCATGTGAGTTGAAAGATTCGATATTGCTAAGATGTCAATCAGCACAGGATGCTATACATCTAAGACTACACATAAAGATCAATGAAACAGCTCCGAGAATCCAGAAATGAATCCACACTAACAAGGTCAATTGATTTTTGCCAAAAGTGCAAGGTAATTCACTGAGGAAATCCTAGTCTTTTCCACTACAGGTGCTGAAACATTTTGGATATACAGATAAGGGGAAAAAATGAACATCAACTGTTATCTCATACCACATACAAAAATTAACTTGAATCATAGGCCTAAACATAAATGCTAAAGCTATAAATCTTCAAGAATAGGAGTAGACAAAACTCTGATCATGGACCATATTTGACCTAGTCTCTTTTGCCACAGCACTCAAGCTAAGGATATTTTCTACACTTTTCTAGGAGTGGAGGAAAGGAGGAAAAGAAAAATACGCAACAGAAACCACATGCAGATCTCAAAGCCTAAAATATTTGCCATCTGACCTTTAAGAAAAAGTTTCCTGACCACATTATAGAAGGCAACAAAGGAGGATTTCTTTGCAACTTAGAGATACGCAAAGGGACTCTTATATGGTACACAAAAAAGCATAAATCATAAAAGAAAACACCAATAAACTATACTGCATAAAAATTAGAGACTTCATCTCTTCGAAATACTGTTAAGAAAATGAAAAAGCATGCCACAGATTTGGAGAAAAGATTCACAACTCACATATCTTTCATGGGATTTGCACCTAGAATACACAAATACTTCTTATAACTTAATAAGAAAAAGACAAACACAATGGATAAATTGGGAAGAGTCCTGAGGAGATCCTTCACAATAGAAGAGATGCACGTGAACAATAAGCCCATGAAAAGATGCAAACCAGCTTTAGTCATCTAGGATAAGAAAATTAAACCTACAGTGATGAAATTTATAATGGCTAAAATTTTCAAAAGATTGACAATTCCAAGTGTTGAGGAAAATGTGGAACAACTGGAACTCATGTACACTGCTTTTGGAAATATAAAGTAGTATAACTTTGGGTTACAGTTTGACAGGTTTACATACAGTGAAACCCACACTTACCATAGGACGCAGCAATCCCACTCCCGAATATTAGCTAAGTTAAAGGAAAACTCATGTCAACACAAAGACTTGAAAGTGAATGTTCACAGCAGCTTCATTCCTAAGAGCGAAAACCTGGAAATAATTCAAATATCCATCAACAGGTAAATGGATAAACACATCATCATATAGCTACCAATTGGAATACAAGTCATAACACAGAAGAGCAAACTACTGATGCGAACAATGTGCATGAACCTAAAATTATGCTTAGTGAAATAAGTCAGATGCAAAATAGTAAATACCGTATGATTTCATTTATATGTAATTCTAGAAAAACAGTGTTAACCTACAGCTACAGAAAGAAGGCCACTGGATGCCTGTGGTCAGGTTTGGAGAGAACTGACAAGAAAGGGAGCTTAAGGGAATTTTTTGTTATGGAAATGTTGTATATTTTGATTATTGTGATAGTTAGGCATACACATATGTCAAAACTCATTGAACTGGCACTTAAAATGGTGTACAATATTGTCCGTAAATTGTACCTCAACAAAGTTTTGTTTTAAAGATGCATATGAGCAACACAAGCCAAGTAATATGGGTGACATAAAGGCAAAATATCAGGGCTTTGTTTCAGGCCTACATTCAAAGCAATATAGGAAATTCTCAATGGTAATTCCACCAGCAAAGAACAAGCGAACAGGCCACCAGGAACATTCTCATGGAAGTTTCTCAGGAAGAAGCAAATAGGGAGGTTGCCAACTCCTAGACATAGCAGATGCTATTGATCATCCGTCTAACAGCTGGATTTCCCTTCTTACTTGCTGCTAGAACCACAGTTTAATACAGGAATTCTACCCTTCCACCCTGTGGCTCAGGGGTGAGCCCTGAGGGTTTTAATCTAGCTACAGTGGTCTCCTAACTCTGGCCAATGTTTGACTTATAGGTGGGAATGTGATTCACTTTCAGCTAATGAGACATAAACAGAGGTCCGTTGGACGTTTATAGTAAAGAAATATTTCTTCTTAAAAAGAGATGTAAGGAAGACAAAATTCCCTCTTATTCCATTGGATGTTGTCCTTTCTGGGGCAGCCATCTTGTGACCATGAAGGAAAACAGCCTGAAGACAAAGCTAGCACACTGAAGATATCAGAACAGAAGAATGGAAAGGACCTGAGCCCTTGATGACGTCACTGAGCCAATATCATGACCTGCAGAGGGGGAAATAAATTTCTTCATTGTTGATACTACTTTTGTCTAGGTTTTCTCTTACTTAAAGCTGAAAGCATCCAAACTGATAACTGAACTGCTATTACAGCCTTGGGAAGGAACTGGCTAAAGTAGAACTCGGTGGCTCAGTGGTTGGAAATTTTCCCTACAGCAAATAGCAACTCAAAACAAAATTATTGATTCCCATCAAATTAAGAATGGAAGGTAAACTACTCTGAAGACCCAGAAAAGATTGAACTTAAATTGGCTCCATTTGACAAAAACACATCTTAAATGAAAAGAGAAAAACAATACTTTGTCTACGTGCATCCATGCAATCTGAAATGGAAAAGGGAGATAATTATCCAAACAGTTCACTTTTGCTTGAATTACCTGGGCCTATTATGAAACATCTATGAGTTATCTATGAGTATGTTTTGAGAGAAAGGATATGGGTACATGTGAAACATAAATTAATGAAATTATTTAAAAAAATATGTGAAAGTGATTTCTTGACTACAAAATGCTACATTTAACTTTATCAGGTATCTAATTGGACTTATTTATTCACTTGATTTTGCACATGTAGACACATGTAAAGTTTCAACTTTAACTGTAAGTAATATAAACAATATGGACCTCCCTTTAGCACTTACAAAAATTTAGTTATGCTAAAGAGTAGCAATCTTCACCATTTTTCATATACCCCTGAGGTACATTTACAGTAACATTATTCTACCTACTTTGCAAATGGAGAAACGGAGAAGGTTACAAAAAAAAAATTCAAGTCACTCACTCTGAAGTATTTTATAGAAATGACCAGATGGAATTGGAAACAGAATTAGAATCAGAATTCAGGTGCAGACTGATCTTCGGTCCTTTTCACAGAATACCAAATCTCATTTCTTTCCAGAAGAGAAATAAAATGGCAACATGCAATATATTGAAAGGCAGGGTTAGTTTACCTGCAACTGTGAAAAATACAGAAAGTTGTTTTCTAAGACATACCTCCAAAAATAAGAAATGAGGCCAGATAAGCAGAAGCATTGTGCTTCTTCAGTGGTGGGAAATGAACTGGGTGAGTACCAGTCTTTGAACACTGAAGTGTCCCCGGAATGATACATTTAAAAAGAATCAGAAGAAAGAAAGAAAAGTATGCCAAAGCAATTGGCTACCTAAGCAGCTGGGACAAGGAAGAACTAAAATTCATAATTAAACAACCGCGTTTGACTTCTTTATGTGGACCCAAGGCAAACTAATTTCATTTGCGGAAGTGGATGAAGATGATGTTACAGAACCGTATTACAAGGTTACGGCAAAGAAGAAAGAACAAAGAAATGCGATGAAAAGCAATATTTTATCAAAAGAACATCAGAAGGGAAGAATTCAAAGGCATAAACTTTGGTAAGGATAGGACAGGCAGAGAAATTTAGAGCTCTACCCAAGAAGGTGGCACGTGTAAATTGTATAACCCCTCTCATGTTCTAAATACAATTCCGAAAAGAAGACACATAAGCCAAGACCCATGCACACACTCACAGAGTACATTTTTCTAACATGTTTATCTATATATAGCTGGGGCTTATCTAAATGACTAAAACAAAACAAAATAAATAGATAAAATGTCTATTTCTAGTTAAAAGTTATTTTCTGTGCTGGTAAAATATCGTAGGAATATTGACTATATTTAATGAACATGTATTTCCTTAATGTCTATTTTATGTTCTGAGTTAACACCTTTTTTTTTTTTGAATCTGCTCCACAAGCCCTGTCTTCTTCCTCTCACATAAAAACTTCCATGACTCAGGGCCTTACTCTGTCCTGGATGACAGCTAGCGAGTCTGAGAGAGTAACACATTCTGGAGTTTTCTGGTACTAACAGGACACTATGTTACTTCTCCCCTCCTCTCTGTTTCCCATATAGGAGTCCTATTTGAATAGATGCTTCCGGATGGTCAACTCTTCAAGAGGCTTGGATAAAAAAGGAAAGTGCACTGAAAATTGGACTGTCAATGTTTAAGCTTCAGCTTTTCATGATTTCCAAGTCCTTAAGTGAGTAAGTCAACCTCACTAATCAGTAGTTTTCTCTGGCTACAAAAATAACAGTACCTCCAGCCTAAAGTTGTTGTGAGAATTCAATGAGATAATGTGCGTAACAGCACTTCCAAATGGCAATATACTACCCAGATGTAGGGCACTATTGCTCCCCCAGGAGCCTGAAAGAGTAATTCGAATTAGAGGTGAGAATTCGAAGCTCTGAATCGTAGCCAGCGGGACAAAGGTTTGAGACACTGCTCACATTATCCTACATATAGAGCAAGCATGCGTTGCGTCAGACCTAACAACCTCTGTTCTGTACCAAGATGTTAGGAGAACATGATTATATGAATTAAAAAATGACTTTTTAGCTCTAGCCTATTTGAATTGACTATAACCAAAACCAAATATATCTTGCACAGACGTTATTCAGACGTGTTTCACTCACCCTCACACATGAAAAATGCATAGGTCTTTGTGAGTGTGTGTATGTGTACGTGTTAGCACTGGCATATTGGTGCTGCTATACTATACCCATGACTATACCCATGATGTCTGAAGTGGTTATTAAATATCTTAGAAACGTGCTAGAAATGACATAGGACTATCTTCTATTCTTAGTTAAGATATATTTTTGAGGTTTTAGTTTTATATGTTTAGTTTTAGTGAACAAATGTGCTTTTGTGACTAATTATTAGCTTTCCATTGGAATCTCATATTCATAAATTTTACTTCGTTATTGACAAACATCCCCTGAAATCATCACAATTCAGTTTTTAAAAAGCTTTGTTGAGATATAATTTACATACTTTTCAACTGTCCAACTCAGTGCTTTTTAGTGTACTCACAGGGTTGTGCAATCACCAAAACGATCTAATTTTAGAACATTAACGCTCCAAAAAGAAGCCCCATACCTGTGAGCAGACACTCTCCATTCCCTCACAGCACCCCAGCCCTAAGCAGCCAGCAGCCTGACGTCTGTTTCTATAGCTATGCCTACGCTGGCCATTTCATGTAAATGGAATTCCTCCATATGTGTTCCTTCGTGATTGGCTTCTTTCACTTAGCATAACGTTTTCTTGGATCTTCAGTGTTGTTTCATGTATCACTATTTTATTCCTTTTTATTGCCCAATAACATTCCATTAAAGGGATACAACATATTTTGTTTATTCATTTATCAGTTGAAGGTCATTTGGGTTGTTTCCACTTTGGGGCTATTACGAATAATGCTGCAATGAACATTTGTGTGCACATTTTTGTTGGACATATGTTTTCATTTCTCTTGGGTACATACCTAGAAAGAGAATTGCTGAATCATATGATAATTTTATGTTAATTTTTTGAGGACCTGCCAAACTGTTTTCCACAGTGGCTGCACCATTTCACATTTCCACCAGCAATGTATGAGGGTTCCAATTTTTCCACATCCTCATCAACATTTGTTGTCTTTTGTTTTTATTATAAGCATCCTAGTGGGTGTGAAGTGGTATCTCACTGTGGTTTGGATTTGCAATTGATTGCATTTCCCTGATGGCTAATGGTTTTGAACATCTTTTATTGTGCTTATTGGCCATTGTGGATCTTTAGAGAAATGTCTATTCAGATCCTTTGCCCATTTTTTCAGTTGGGTTGTCTTTTTATCATTTAGTTGTAAGATTTCCTTATATATTCTGGCTACTAGACTTTTCAGACATATGATTTACAAATATTTTCTCCCAGTCTGTGGGTTTTCTTTTCATTTTCTTGATTGTGTCTTTTGCATACAAGTTTTTAATTGTTATGTTCAATTCATCTATTTTTCATTCTGTTGCTTGTGCTTAAGTATTAGATCTACGAAACCATTGACTAATCCAATATCACAGCCCCTACTCATCTCTCCTAATTAAACTTTCTGTTTTTAAACACAACAGCTTTATTGCTATAATTCACATACCATAAATTCACAATATAAAGTACAATTCAGTAGGTTTTAGCCTATTCAATTCCTTTGCTTATTTTTTAATTGGGTTGTTTGTCCTTTTTCCCTGGGTTTTAAGAGTTCTTTGTATATTCTGGACACCAAATCCCTATCAGATATATGATTTATAAATATTTCTCCTATTTTGTAGGTTCTCTGTTAACTTCCTTAATAATACCCTTTATTCACAAAAGTTTTTAATTTTGATGAAGGCCAAATTCTCATTTAAATTTCTAAATCAATCATGGGTGAGACTCTGGGTATGGTCCATCCTGGGGCAAAATTCACAGGTCCATCTGTGGACCTGTGACACTAGAAAACAAGTTATCTTCTTCCAAAATACAATGGTGAGACAGGTGTAGGATAGACACTCCCATTCTAAAAGGGAGAAGTAGGAAGAAATAAACGGGCCACGAGTTCCAAGCAAGTCCAAAATCCAGCAGGGAAAATTCCATTGGATTTCAAGGCCTGAGAAAAATCCTCTGTGGCTTTGAGCCACCGTCCGTCCTCTACATCCAGGGCTCTGTCCTTCGAGTCATTTTTCCTTCATCTTGTCCCATCTCTGTCCCTTTCAGTCCAGGCTGGCAGCAGTTTTGCTGGTAAAAAATTTTCAAATAACATTTTGTTCTCTCATCCAATTTATAAGAGTCCAAGCCATTAGACAAGAGGATTCTCCACAGATCCTTCCTGGATAACCACATCTCTGTTCCTGTCTTCTGCTGAGATGGCTGATTGAATCCATAAGTCACATGCCTAATCTCTCAGCAAGTCATTGTCCAGTCACACTTGGCTCTGCTTCCAGAGCACACTATCTGGACAGGCAGAGACTTTCCCAAATCAGCAGGTGCTGGTGCCATTGTGCTTAACAGTTCATACCTCAATTTATCTCTTCCTCTAACATTTTACTATAAGCACCAAGGAGAAACCAGGCTGAAACTTCCACATTTTGCTTAGAAATCTCCTTGGCTAAACATCCCCTTGCAGGACATTTGGTCCTGTCCAAAATGTCCATAAGATATTTGGTCCTGTCCAAAACATCCATTAGACATTTGGTCCATCTGACATTTGGTCCGTGCCAAAAGGTCCTTGACATTTGGTCCTGTCAAAAACATCCATGAGCACATTTCGTCCAAGTCAAATGGTTTTGGACAGGACCAAATATGATCAGATATCAAGGACCTTTCGGCGTGGACCAAATGTCTTATGTACCAAATATCTTATGGACATTTTGGGCAGAACCAAATACCAAGCATCTCTTGGCATGGACCAAACGTCTTATGAACATTTTGGACAGGACGAAATGTCTGCTAATCAAATATCCAAGTTCACTGCTTACAAATTTCATTTTCCTCTCAATGATAGAATGTAATCCAATCAAGACTCTGCCACTTTATAACAAGAATCCCGTCTCTTCCAGTGTCCAAAAACATGTTTATCATTTCCATCTGAAGACTCACCAGAAGTATATTTAATGTTTATAATTCTACCAATTATCAAGGCAATCTGTGATTTTCCTATCAAGCACCTCAAAGTTCTTCCAGTTTCTACCCAATACTCAATTCCAAAGCCAACTGCACATTTTTAGGCATCTGTTACAGCAGCACCTCACTCCCTGCTACCACAATCTGTATTAGATTCCTAGGTCCGCCATAACAAACGACCACTGACTGGGTGGCTTAGATCAACAGAAATTTATTTTCTCAAAGTTCTGGAGCCTAGAAATCTGAAACCAAGGCGTTGGCAGGGCCATGCTCTCTCCAAAGTTTCTATGGAAGAGTCCTTCCTGTATCTTCCAGCCTCTGGTAGCTCTGAAAATCTTTGGCATTTCTTGGCTTATAGATGTATCTCCAATCTATGTGTCCATCATCACATGACATTCTCCTTTTGTGTATCTGTCTCTTCATCTCTTCTTGAAGGACATCAGTCATTTTGGATTAAAGGTCAACCCTACCCTAGTATGACCTCATCTTAACTGAGTACATTTCCAATGGCCCTATTTCCAAATATTGTCACATTCTGAGGTACTAGGGGTACCTCAGATGTAAACAGATTTCTTTGGGGGACACAATTCAAATTATAATAAATATGAGTTGGTTCTTTTGTAGATTCCTTGGAATTTTCTACATATAGGATTATGTTATATACAAATAGAAATAGTTTTACTTCTTTTCAAATTTTAAAGCCTTTTATTTCTTTTTATTGCATAATTGCTCTAGGTAGAACTCTCAATATAATGCTGAATAGCAGTGGTGAAAGCATGCATCCGTGTCTTGTTCCTGATCTTCAGGGGAAAGCTTTCAGCCTTTCACCATTGATTACAATGTTATCTGTGGGTTTTCTATAAATGCCTTTTATCATATTGAGGAAGTTCTCTTCTATTGCTAGTGTGTTGAGTGTTCCTAAGATGAAAGAGTGTTGGATTTTGTTAAATGCTTTTATTGCATCAATTAAGGTGATTATATGTTTTTTCCCCTTCATTCTATTAATGTAGTATTGCACTGATTGCTTTCCTCCTGATGAAACATCTTTACATTCATGGGATAAATCTCATTTGGTCATGGTGTATAATCTTTTTAATATGCTGCTTGATGTGGTTTGAAACTATTTTGTTGAGGATTGTACATCTATATTCATAAGGGATATTCGTCTATAGTTTTCTTGTAGTGCCTTTGTCTGGCGTTGGTGTAGGGGTAATGTTGGTCTCATAAAATAAGTTAAGAAATGCTTCCTCCTCTTCTATTTTTCTAAGTGTTTGAGAAGGATTGGTATTATTATTTAAATGTTTGGTAGAATTCACCAGTGGTCACGGACTTCTCTGTTGGAAGGTTTGTGATTGCTGATTCAAACTCTTTACTAGTTATAGGTATGGTCTGATTTTCTATTTCTTCTTGGCTCACTTCTGATAATTGATGTGTTTATAGAAATTTTTCCATTTCATCTAGGCTATATAATTTGCTGGGATACACTTTTTCATAGCATATTCTCTTACAAGCCTTCTTAACTTTCTAAGTTCAGTAGTAATGTCCCCCTTTCATTTCTGATTTTAGTTATTTGCATAGTCTTTCTTCTTTGTAAGTTGAGCTAATAGCTTGTCAACTTTTTTGATTGTTTCAAAGAACCCTTGGTTTGTTGATTCTCTTTATTATTTTTTATTCTCTATTTCTTTTATCTCTCTTCTAATTTTTATTTCCTTCCTTCTGCTAGATTTGCATCTAGTTTGTTCTTTTTCTTGTACATTGAAGGTGTACAAGTTAAGTGGACAAGTTATGTTATTGAGAACTTTCTTCTTTTTTAATGTAGGCATCTTTCTTTGTTCTTTTTTTCCTGCTCCTCGGACAGGGTAATTTCAATGGACCTATCTTCAGGTTTGCTAATTCTTTGTTCTGTCTGCTCAGATCTGCTTTTGAAATCTCTCTAGTAAGTTTCATCTCAGTTTCTGTTATTTTTCAGCTACAGGTTTCTGTTTGGTTCATTTTATAATTTCTTTTTCTTTATTGATATTCTCCATTCGTTCATCCACCATTTCTTGGTTTCTATTAGCTATTTGACCATGATTTCCTTTAGCTCTTTGAGCATATTTAAGAAGCCGACTTATAGTGTTTGTCTAGCGAGTCTAATGGCTGTGAATGTGCCATTTTTTCTTGTTTCTTTGTATATGTCATAATACTTATAGAAAATTTTAGTATTTGAATATGATAACGTGGTAACTACTGAAATCAAATTTTTCCCCTACTCACGGTTTGCCTTTATTGTTTGCTGAAGGCTGTAACTACTTGTTAAAGACTTTTCTAAACTGTTTTTGTAAAGTCCTTATTCTTTGTCATGTGTGACATCTAAATCTCTATTCCTTTAGCCTGTGTTCAACTAGTGTTTTGACAGACTCAAATGTCAGGAGCCCAAAAAGACAGAGAGACAGAGAGGAGGAGGAGAAGGAAAGGAAGAAAGGGGTGGGGGGGGGGGAGGGAGGAAGGAAGGAAGGAAAGAAGGAAGAAGTTTTTTAAAAAGAATAAAAAGTCTCCTAGTCTTTGCAAGTTGGTTCTGTTCTGTGACACTTCAGTATTGAACCAGCTCATTTACCATTCTGCCTTGGCCTTCACTTCCTGCTAACATCGAGCCTAGAATTCAGCCAGAAGTGAAAGTTTAGGCTCTTCCCAGGTCTTTTCCAAGCATATATTCTGCCCTGAGTATGCACATGACTTTCTAAGTTCCCTAGTATAAACAGGCACCTTTGAATACTCTGATTTCCCAAAGAAACTCTCTCTCCAGCTTTTCTTCCCAGGCTTTCAACACTTTATTGTTTGACTCAATTGTGACCTTTTGCCCCAGGTGGCTGTAGATTGTTCTTTTGGCTTACAATATTTTCCAGAAATGCCCACCATTTTGGTGCCCTGAGTGAGTTCCAAGTTGGGCAAAACAAAGGCCTTGCATCAGTCCTTCAGGTAGTAACCAGACAGGTGAGAAAAAGCACAATTCTTTGAGAATAAGGTCTGCTCTTCTCCTTCTGAAAACAGGAAACGGGCTTCCCCACTGAGAACGTGGATTATAGCTGTGCAGGGAAAGAATACGGGGCAAGGGCAAGGAAAAATGCCACAACGTTTTCCTTCCACTTTTAACTGGCTTTTTTCTTGATTCAGCATTCACATGATTGTTCTCAACTTTGACTGTTTTCCATAGTTCCGACCAAATTTATTCTGACCATTTTTGCTTGATTTTTTGATGATTCTGTGGAGGCATGGGCCCTTGGAGCTACCCTCTCTGCCATTTTCACTGATGTCAAACTAAGACATTTTAATACCAATAAGGAAGGATATAATCTCATAACACATGTTTTGTCCTTAGCATTTAACAAATGGTAGAGATAAAAAAGTCATTTTAATGAATTTAAACTAGTAATTTTAAGCTTTATTTAAAGCTAAGTCCATTCGCCTTATTTATCATTTCTCACTGCCAACAGAAGGAAATACCATGGCCTATGTAGGAGTGTCTGACCTTGGGGGTCAGTAGATAAATATTTATAATATTCTTATTGGCACTTATGTGTATTCCATGCCCTTTTGAGAATTAAATGCTACAGATAAAATATAAGAGCTTTAAAAGGGGGTGAAATACTAAAAGACAGTCATCCAGGGAGAGGAATATAAGAAAAATAACATATAATCCACAAGTTGGATAATGAGCAGTTCAATAAAAGGTAATAAAAAATGATACCTAAAATACTCAGAAGTGAAATGCAGCTGAGAAGAGGCAAAGAGGTCACACGACAGGGAACAGTGATATCAAAAGAGGCGTGAAGCTCTCCAGGCATGAGATGGACATACTGACACTCTACTATCGAGGAGGATTTTGAGACAAGTCTGTCTTGATGATGGGAATGGTCCAGGCTTGCAAAGGCAGAAGTCTTTTTTTAGCTAGCAAATCTGACTCCATTGCTCCAATTGCTTATTTAAATTTAAATTGAAGCATTTCTTTGAAAATATTCTTTTAAGTACACCTTACTACAAAAGAGTCTAGTTTTCTAACCTCTTACTAGTATAACAACATCCAAGGAGAATTATAAAATGAAAATATAGAGAAAAAAGTAAAAGACACCTTTCTGGACTTCATTTTTAGGGTTTATTCTAAGGTTACTAAAAAGTTACATATAAAAATTCAGTTTCATTCATTAGGTAAGTATAGACATGTGTGTCTTATTCTGACATTCATATTCTTTGCACTTCTATTTTGCAGATAAAACAAAAGGGTTTGTTACGTCAGGAATATATCACATAATTTTTAAGGTAGGCTCCAAAACTCAAGACCAATTTACATGTGATCAGAAAGTTTGTTTTGTTTTTTACAAGTGGGAAAAGCAATAGCTACAATACACTAGAGCTTCCATAGAAACTGTAGTTTAAAGAGCCAAAGGGGCCAAATGGATTTTTTTCTAAATTGTGAATGAGTTATAAAAATCCCCTTTGTGCAGAAAGAGAGTCCATGCATTATACTCAAGTTCTAAAACCCACTGCAAATCAGGATATTCAGGGAATTGCCGACACAACTTGAACCATCTGGGCATCGGTGCACACTGTTGATACGCAATCCTTTCATTTGCTCCATCTATAAACGGCTCAGTTCCACTGTCCTCCTCCTTGCACTTTTGTCTGGCTCATTTTCATCATAATTTACATTTAAGTAGTTCTTCCCCTTTCATCAATTTGGATACTGCATTTATTTCTAAATCATCCTCATTCTGAGAATTTTTTTCCTTTCCTTTTTCATTTCGCAGAGCTTCTGGTTTATATCAATCTGATGAAATAGAGCTCAATCTTTTTGGTTTCAATTATAAAAGTACCCATGGCTATCTTCTTAAAACACTGCTTTTCCACTACAAGGTCAGAAATTTCATCAGAAAATGGTGATAAAAAGAACACAGCTCAGGCAAAGTAACTACTGCATTTGCCAAATATTTATCGAATCTGGTCCTCTAGCATTCCATTGTGTTTACATGCAAATGCTTTTAGCATTTCACTGGTAGCAGAGACTACTCATTCAAGATATATTACACTCAAAATATTTCGGTTTTGGTTTTCTTGCATCACCCTTACATTCTTTTGTTCCTTTTATTTCTTATTCATCTCAATCTATATGTACTCAGTGAAAACCAAAAACATGGCTCCTTTTTGTTTGTCTCTCCTTTTCTGCTCCTTTCTAGAATAACCTGCTTATAAGTTGACCAAAAGCAGGATGACCACTTTTCTGAAGACTTCCTTATAAAAGATTGTAGTGATTGTTTTTGACTGATATTCTACAGTTTAATTCATTCATCACTGTTTCTTTATACTGATGCTAAGCACTCTTTCAAACTCTGAAAGTTGTCTTCTCCAGTAAGCAAATTCTTTCTCTGATGATATGTTTGGCATTCCATGACTTGAAGGGAAAATTCCATTTAATTTCTTTTTATTTATTTATATCTTGGTTACTCTAAGATTGTATTCCATTCACCACTTGCTTCCTGTTTATCATCCATAGCAATCTTTTAAAATTTTTTTCTGCAGAATACATACTGCATTGGCAGGCTTCAGGAACTCACACTGATTGACTTGAGGAATGTCCTAAATTGAGCTAAAAATAGATGAGGTCAGAAAGTATTAGTATTAATATTAGCATTAATGCTAATCAGCATATCAATTTCAGCTAAATTTGTTGAGGCAGCAGCACTTATATTAAATCCATCTCCAAAAGGAATCTAACCTTTTTATGATCTCCATCAATGTGAGTGTAGGCACGGGCTTTTCGTTCCTTAACAAAATCGTTTAGTACACACAGAACACAGTAATGGCTATTATTTGGAATATTTATTGCCTAAACTGGCATAGCCTCAAAACCTATTACCTCTAGCAATATCCAAAGAAAAGTAAGCTAATCAAGATCAAAAGTGTGTCAAACATGCAACTCTTTGGAGACACCACATGTTCAGAACTGTAGTAAAAAGACCCTAGTAATTAACTGAATACTTCCCTTTCCATCAAAATGCATGATGTAAGACACAAGTAGCAGGCTGATGTATGGTCAACTTGACACACCTTTGTTAATACATGCAATCTGATACACATAGTTGACTCCAGACCTTTTCTAAGAACAAGACTACTCATACGTTGACTCTTACACACTTTGCTTGTCTGCTGCTGATATTTCTCAGACAACTGTAATCATACTTCACTGTTGTAAGTTGTACTTCAGGAAATCCATGCAAAAGTATGTTCCTCCAGCCTTTCTTGCTTTCTGTTGCCAGCTTCAGCTGCGTGCTATCCCCCGAAATTCACTCACTGCCATGACTGGCCCTGTGGAGTTTCAAGAAACATTGGAAAGCTTCTGTGCCCATTTCAAAGCATTCTGGAAATCCTCCACTGCAAATGAAGTCAAAGTGCAAAATCGTTTTCTGTCATTGTCTACAGTGAAAGCTTGCAGCGTACAGAACCACATACTTTTGAAGAGATCACCTTCCCATACTGGTTTTTTTTCCTTCTATCTTCCTAAAAGATGCAGGATCCTCCCAGTTCGGGCAGATTCAGGTCACATCTAAGCCTGATCCTTTCCTGATTATTCCCAAATAAATCATCCTCAAAATAAAAGAAAAAGTCACGCAATCCTCCTACAGCGTTAAATTTATAATCACACAAGACAAGTCATGAAATTCAGGATTACGGTTCCCACGGTAACCCTGCTCTTCCCCTCCTGTGTCTGCCCTCTAACACTCTCTTTACATTTCAAATGCTTTTCTCACACTGCATTCCAGCTCTCAGCACCTGGCAAGAGCTGCCTGATTAAGGATTCACCTTTCCATATGAACAATGATTTATCAATTTCTGAAATCAACTTAAAACTCAATAAATCAAAATAGCTAATGAGCATTCTAGCTAGAACAGAAAATAAGACTCCCGTTATAAGCAATTCTATAAATCCAACTTGTATTTCCTAATTTAGCCACTAGTTGTCATCTGCTCTTTGAAGAATCATCTCCTGAGGGGGGAGCCAACTCATAAGCCAATGGGAAATGAAATTGGATTATCTTTTATGCTTGAAGTATTCTGTGACATCAGAAAACAGCTCTTAAATGTTTAGATTTTTCTCCAGAACAGACTGTGCGGCATTTTGCAATTTTAGTTTTGATCATAAACAACCACGTTTTGATTGTCCAATCATCTTAGCTAAACTGTTAAATATAAGGTATATTCTTTATTCATATACGAGTTTGATCATATAATGTCAAAAGATGAACGCTTTTTCTTTAGCATGGTATTTCTGGTTGTTAACTATTCTATTCCATAGCAAACTAACCGACCTTCAGATTTCTGGATGATTGCCTAAACTAATATTAAGTTTTGCTTAATCTCCTAAGCCTTATTCAACTTTCTGGACTCAACTTATTCTCTGCTATGATTAATTTGTGCAACCTGTTTTCCCCCAAAAACTGAACCAAAATCCCTCAATTTCTGGCCTTAATCTTTTATAAATGACTTTTGCTTTGTTACTTATAACTTCTATGCAAGACAACTGGGATCTCTTTACCAGCCCCTTACAGGTAAGTGCTCTCCACATTTTGATTCTTCTTCTGTTGTGTGTATGGATTTGTCCCTTTCTCCATAGTCACCACTCTCCTTCATGTTCTTACCATCCCATACTTAGATTACGCTAAGATATCCATAATCAGAAGTTTTTCCTGTCTAGGGACAACTAAAATCTACCTTGAGTATGGTTACCTGACAAAACATAAGATGTCCAGTTAAACTTGAGTCTCAAATAAACAACAAGTAGTTTTTGTCTAAGTATGTCCCAAATATTGCATGGGATGTATACTAAAAATTATTCATTATATGAAATTCAAATTTGCATTCTAGTCATGTATTGAGATTTGCTAAACCTGGCAACGCAATGAGCCAGGAATTAATCCTCATGGTGCCACAAATGACAAGGATCTTTCCTTTCCACAGAAATCCAGAGGCTAGTAATAAAGTCAGGGTGAGTAGAGGAGGCAGGAGCTTCTGAAGTGATATAAAAACTATCCAATTTCTTATGACCTTTGCATCCGGCAAGGAAATGCTGAGAGCACCACAAAGACAGAGTGTCCATAAAGGTAGGGGAAGTACGCAATTATCTACCTTTCTGCAATTTGAGGAGGTTTTGGAAATCTCACCTACTCAATATCTTTCCAATCTTCTCTCTACGCATCCTCTTTGAAAATGCAAGTATTTCTGGGAGACTTAACATACTATATACCTGAAAGTATATACTTCTAAGAAGGATAACATAATAGAGACTTTAGAGAATATATTTTATCATGTGCTTTCCTTTTAGGACAAAAGTGTAGGGAAGCAGTCAAGCAGGGGACACTGCGGGGGAGGGGGACAGCTACCGGAGGTAGGACAAGTAGAAAAAGGGAAGATTGAGTTGAGCCAGACACCAACTTCACCTGCTCACAAATATGCCTAAGCTGTGGTCCTGTCATAAAGCCAAGCCAAAAAAGACAGAGCCTTGTTTTATGAGAGGCAGCGCTGTCCTGCATAGCAACAAAGGGTGCAGACTCTGGAACCACCCTACCGGGGAGTGAATCTCAAATCTGCCTCTACTATAAAATGAGGATGTTAGCACCTACCTCACAGGGTTTCCTGAAGGTTACATGAGATGATAAATGGGAAGTAGTTATAAGAGTGCCTGGCACATAGGAAGGGCTGTACGTGTTGGTAGTTATGTTGCTATTGTCATTACCAAGTAAATTTTTTAAACTCATTCCATTTATTCGTAGTATTTAGTTTTCCTAATTATTAATCTCATGAAGGACACATCTATCTAATTTATTTAACAGACTAAAACACCTTCTAATCGCTTTGCTGCACAAAAAGAATAGTATCAGGGAAAATATTTACCTCCAGTATCTTCAGACCATTTCATCCCCCGACCCAACAACCCCCAGAGTGTGGCAGAGGTAGACTGGTGACGTGGACACGCGCACTGGGCACGCTCTCCCAAACTGGTTCCTTTTCTATAATCTTAAAAGACAGTATGTTGGCATGGCCATTATTAAAACTATAATGAAAAGTCCTTAAAGGAATCCATCTGAAACCTGTCCTTAGATATAGAGAGGAGATAATCAAAAGAGAGTTCCTTATCTATGTGCTAGTTTCCACAGCAGACAAAGGTGCATATGCTGGCGCCCTTTGATATCCGAACCCTGCCTCCCTCCTTCTCCCATATAGCCTGGCCCCGTCCACACTGTGCAACATATCCCCTCTTGGTCATTGTGTTCCCCTGTACTGTCTTTGCCGTTAAACTTTCATGGGCATCTGCCTCCAGGAGACACATTCAAAGTCACTGCACAAACATGGATATATATGAAAATTAAATGCAAAGACAAGAAAGGAAAGACAAATATATCATTATATGTTCTTTTGATTATAGGCTTCCTCAGTAAACTGGTCACGGTTTATGTTCATGGCCGAACCAGAGGATGCTTAATGCATTAAACGAAGAGAGAGCACTCAAGAAACAGGATATAAGGTTTTTAAATTTAAAAACGCTTGATTTATATCCGTCTCACTTTTTTCTTTGGGGTCCATCTTGATGTTTTGATCTTTAGGACAGAAGTTCAGACGCTAAAGCATACTTACAGTATGCACCACTGATATTTGTTTCTTAGACAAGAAAGATTATGTCAGAAAACAGCAATCTTTGTGATAAATAATAAAGAATTCAGACGAACATTGTTAGCCGCTGTAGAGTGTGGCTATACTCTACCCAGGGTACACGAAGCACTCCCTTTAAAATCATCGTGCTTCTGTCTGCATTGTCATTGATATGGCAACAGTCCATGAAGAGTTCCCAGAAAAATATAAATTTAATATCTTAACCTGCCACAATCTCGGGACTAGAGCCCTGGGAATGACAGCTGTAATATTTCAGGGCAAAGACTCATCAGATTTCACTTCCTAATTCCCTCCTGCTTCTCTATAAAATCTCACGTTTGGGATAGATCTGTCTCTGGTTAAATCAAGAGTTGAGAAGCAGGGATCAAATTTATTTTCTCCTCGATGCATGTCTTCTTGTACATCTTTGGTCTACTTATACAGCTTCACCGTATTTCATCAGTTTACTGATCCATAAAGAAGCCGTAACAGTGCCTACTTCTCAGTTGTATTTGGAGGTTAATTTCCTGGGGTGTTTGTGCAAAAAAAAAAAAAGTATTATGATTTCCATCTTCACTAGTCCCAAACTATACAATGATACTTTCTAGTATGCTGTCAACTCTCCAATTCAGTCATGACAATATGTCTCCCAAGTTGGCACTAGAGAGATATGGAAATTGAAAAGGATTCAAAATCACAATACATACCATGCTTATATGAAACATAATTTCAACCTATTTTACAACCCACCTACCTTTTATCTCAGCCTTATTATCTTTCCATTCCCCAAACACTGGATTTTCCGTATCCTATCTCTGGGCTGTGCTAATCATTCTCTGCCACCTACCAAAATACGAGGCAGGTTGTAAATCCGCAATGTAATTCCACAGTGTATGTTACCTACAGTTTGTCATCTCTCCCAGGTCTCTGCGACCTCACCCTTTATGTATGGTTTCCATCTGCTGCTCCTTTCTAAACACCAATTGCTACACTACAATCGGATCTCAAATAAGCCATCAAGAAAGATGCAAGATTTTTCAGGTTACAGTTTCTAGAATTCCCCTTTCCCATAAACCCCGCCTCAGTAAAAGAGCCAATTTGCACACATTGTTCATTGAAAGTCAATTACGTATTTATTGAAAAACTACTTTCTGAAAACAGTGGTGCCTGAAAGGCACACATAAAGTTTGCAAGAGAAAACAGTGGCAGAGAATCACAATTGCCGAGGCTCTCAAATGATTATGTTTTGTGTGCATTGTAATGAAATTATACAAATATATTCACATGGATATCATGCATATTTTAAGGTACTAAAGAACTTTTGAAAAAATACATATATTCTACTCCAGAATTGTTGGTCAAAGGAAGCAAAGTGAGTTTTTTAAGGGGATCTGGGTCTTACTCCTTATCTAGACTCTCAACCAGTCTTCTTGTTCCTATTTAAAAACAAAAACCAGTAAATCTGCCTTTAGAGTTACCTGCTGCCTTTAGTTTCTGACCCTTTCTGTTGTGTTACAGGAATTTACTTCTCCTGCAGATATTTAAGTTTTATTTCTTTCTACTCTGTGACATAAATTGAGTAGATAATAACGACCCTGCTACTTATTCATTTGCTCTCTGTCTTCCAAAATGCGTGGATACGTCTAGTCTTCTGCGTTTCCTCTCCCATCCTCTTTGTCCCTGTGGTTTTATCTCTTTTTAGCTGCTTTTACTATCCGTGTTTGATGAGCTTCAACAAGTGGCTCAGATAAACACATGTGATTATCTAGAAGTCCCACTGAAGTCCTTTAGTTAGGGGAGTAACATGATCAGATATACATTCCATAAAAAACTCAGGCAGTAGTGTGGACAGCACAGTCTGGAGGAAGGCAAGATTGGAAACAAGCAAAAGAGCTGGAAGAGATGAGTAGAGACTGAACTCAGTGAGGATGGAGAGAAGGTGCCATATATGAAAAGTGCTAAGGAGGCAGAATGATTAGGGAGTGGTTTCAAATTGAATGTAAGTCTATATCTCACTACAGGTGGAACTAGCAAAGGGAAGAATAAGCTTGGGTAGAGAACACATGAGTTCCATGTCGGACATGTTGACTTGACGGACCAATGGGATATGCAGGTAGAGCTACCCAGTGGACAGCTGACTATACAGAACTGAAATCCTGTGGAGAGGTCTAGGCTGGAAATAGAGATTTGAGAGCCACCCAAATAGATATACTATAACTTGTCAGAAACCCAATTTCTCCATATTAATGTTTAAAATCCTATTCAATAGAGATGCTAATATCTCTGTTCTATTTCAGTGACTTTAGATCTTTCTGAAATGTGAATACATGTATATAAAACATGCACACTGCCATCACTTTAGGAAAGCGTTCTCAGATGCACATAAAATCATTATGCATATCACACACAATTTCCTACATGAATAACATTCATCTAATAATACTGTCATATTTTATAATAAGGTGGATCGGATGGAATCTGGCTCTTACACACTGGTGAACAGTGTGGATTCTGGACATCTAGTTAGCTAAGCAGGTGCCTAGCTCCTTCCCCACTTCACTATGTATGTCTCTCCCAAAGACACGTGCTCACTCAAATAATCAGGTTGAAATTGAGTGAAGAATATACATTAATGTTTTTATGGCAGCAAAATAATTGCATAGCCCTACTGGTCTTTGCTCTAATATTGTTTAGAAGGATTATAAAAAAGATACATCTTTTATCCTGTATAAATTCTGATTTCTCCCATGCTTATGGAAATATTTTTTTCCTTGAGGCAGACACAATAAACAGGTTCCATATTTCTCAAGGAGGTGGATTCTTCAGTTTTACTTATTACTGTTATAAAACACTTTAACGTACTCAAAGGAATTATATTTTATTATAAATAATACCATGTCTTTGAGAGTGGGGAACTATAAAGTATACCATTAAGAAATAGTATAGAACTTCTATTAATCTCCAAATTACAAATTTTTATCTCTGAACAGAAATCACCTCCTGGAAAAATTCAACAAAATTCATTCGCCTCCTATCATTGTCTCTAGTTTCCCAAATAGTCTTTTTAAAAAGATCTTTTCATAGAAAGAGACTTAATTGAACTATATTTAAATCTATATTTAAAGAGAAGTATGCTCATTCACTTCCGATTACAGTAACAAGTTTTCGCGTAGCTGCTTTTGTTTTGGCAAGCTGACTGTCAAGCAGCCCCCAATTACAGCTGAGCAACAAGCAGCCTCACTACTCAGCGTCTCCCACTGAGATCCTATGCAGTGCAGAAAACTGATGCTGATTCGTTATCTTTTCAGGCCCGGCAGTTGAGGCTTGTGTCAAAGTCTTGGATTCTTGTCTCCCTGTTAACCTTTCATAATGAAAATGAGGGTGATATTGTTTCCAGAGGTTTAGGATCAAAGTTCTCTCCTGATGATCACAACTTTCCTGTATACTTGGGCCTCAAAAACATTGTTTCCCCAAATTCCAGCATACTAACACACCATAGTAAGGGATTGTTCATACATAAAATCCCCAAAAGTATTTGTATCAAAATTATACATTTTTATCCCTTTTGGGCCTTTTGCTCTTTTCTCAGAGCCAACACCTGTTAACACCACACTGAGAGGCACTCCTTTTTCTTTTCCTTCCTTCCTCTTCCTTTTCACTTCATAATCTGCCTATTTGCAATGTTCTATTTGTTCAGCTAATGGAGATTTTAATTGTACAAGAGTACAATTTCAACAAGGATTTCCAATTAAAACTATGAATTCCAAACTACTCATGATCAACTAAGTCCATTAAGTTGATTTGTTTGAAAACAAATGATTAAAATCATTTCCAAATGGTGCTATGCATGTCATACATAATTGTACTTGGCTGAAATGAATTTGAGGGCATATACAATTCTCGACATCAACGTACTTACTCCTCCCACGCCCTATTCATTGAAGAACAACAGAACATTCTTTTGCTGCTGATTGGAACAGAATTATCTTTTCAAGTGTCAAACTGATGCCATAGTTAGGAGCGTACACAGCTAATGTGTTTTGTGTAAGTGCACACTTTACTGTATTTGCTGTCTGAATTTTCTAGAAGCTGATGTATGCAGATCCTAACTCATCCAGAGACTCATGGATGTGTGAGCTTATAGTATTCCAGCAGCACAAATCACGGAAGAGGCGCATGTGAGACAACACAGCCCAGAAGGCTGCCATTCTGAGGCTAAAGTCCCACTCAAGCACATAAAACTAAATATTTCTCCTTATTTGTTTTTATTTACTGGGATGTTATACTCTAAGGAAAAATGAAATAAAATGAAAATTACTTGTTCTAAGTGCAGTGTCAGTCATTAAAGCACTAAGCTAAAAAGAAATCTTTACCCACAACAAGATTCGCCATTTGCCCATTTTATAAAACCAAACATTCCTCCCGTTTCTCTAACGCCAAAGACACAAGCACGAGTTGAAAGAGGAGGATTAGGATTCTGCTGTAAGGACTCATTACTGAATCTGAATTTTCACTAAATTGTATGCCTAGGCTGGAATGGAACATCCATAATTATCTTCATATCTTTGCAGATAAGGCAGGAGGACGTGAAGGGTTTAAAAGACCCTTTTTAAAATAGAAAAAAATCACAGTGCAATGCTTCCCTTTCATCAGGATACAACTCATCAAATATCGTTTAAACCTTTTCCCGAAGGAAAGCTACCGGTCTTCATTAGGGAATTTGGTCTTATTTTTGACTCGTCCTTACACTTGAAAAGTCACACATGAGAACTATAAATAGAAACTGAATGAAAATTTAAAGATTTAAGTAAACAAATTCTTAAAATAATACCTAGACTTATATGCACAGCTGGCCCTAGGCAAAAGTGTGACGTAAGTAACGCCTGACTTCAGTATTTACGAAAAAAAACAGGGGCTGGCTCGGTGGCATAGAGGTTAAGTTCATGCAATCCAGCAGCCCGGGGTTCGCAGGTTCAGATCCCGGGCACGGACCTGACACTGCTCATCAAGCCACCCTGTGGTGGGGTCCAACATAAAATAGAGGAGGATTGCCACAGATGTTAGCTCAGGGACAATCTTCCTCAAGCAAAAAGAGGAAGATTGGCAACAGATGTTAGCTCAGGGTCAATCTTCCTTAGCAAAAAAACCCAAAAAACAAAAGAGTGATTAATGATTATTGCAGGCACCAGCAGAAAGCTCTCTGGGAGTGTAATTCCATTATTGTAGGAGTACCATTTTAAGTTTCCTCTAGCTACACATATGGACAGCAATATATTCCAGAGGGCCTTCAAACCATTAAACGTACATCTTATGACATAAAGAAAAAGCTGAATTAACACTGCCTAAGTGTATTCAAATAATGGAATATGTCATATACTCCTTCTCCCTTGGGGTGACAGTGGCAGTCTTCAAGTGGTTCTGTTCCCCGATTCTTCCTCCCTTTCTGAAAGTGTTGTTAACAGTAATCCTGTTCATAGCTGGCTCTGTAGTTAGCAGGCTTCTTTATTTGGGATATGTGAAAAAGTCTGCAAACTGCATGGTTTGAGAGATGCTCTCAAAGCTGCAGTGACTAAAATTTCCATCGACCTCCCTGATACTTGAAACCCGCTAGCTGCACACCACTCTAATTAACACCGATACCATTTCCTGAGAAAACTGATTGTACTTCCAACTTAATCAGGCTACTGGCAATAAGAATGGTAAACATAAAAAATAATGTCTAAAAGCCAGGTTTTTGGGGTTTTTTTTGAAGAGTGGCCCTGAGCTAACAACATCTGTTGCCAATCTTCCTCTTTTTTTTTTCCTCCCCAAAGCCCCAGTACACAGTTCTAAGTCCTTCTAGTTCTTCTGTATGGGACGCCACCACAGCGTGGCTTGATGAGTGGTGTGTAGGATCCAAACGAGCGAACCCCAGGCCACTGAAGCAGAGCATGCAAACGTAACCACTAAGCCACTGGGCCAGGCCCTAAAAGCTGGTTTTAAAGGAGCCTCTTTCTTTTTCTTGGGATTTGCTTGCATGAGACAGAGATTGTTTGCAACTCTGTTTTTTTAAATCTGATCCAAGAGGCTCCTTTTTATTATTCCTTTGCTTGTGCTGTTCCTTTCACTTTCAAAAGCTCCTCTCTCCCCACAAGTTACTCAATTCAGCCTGTCAAGGCTCCCTAGAACCCTCAAGATGACTGCTCGCCTGCACTGGCATCTTTCATCCCTTACAGATACTGTGTTCTAAGATAAGCTAAAGTGCCACTTATTAATGCTTACTATATGCCGTCTATCTCATTTCTTTCTTACAGCAACCTGTGAGTTATGCAATATTATCCTCATTTTACACAGATAAGACTCAAATAGGTTAAGTAATCACCCAAGGCTATGTGACTAGTAACAAGCAGAGCCTAGGTTAAAACCCTGGCTGGTCTGACTCTACCATCTATACAAATGGACTTTGCCCCGCCCGCCATTTGGATCTTCCTATTGCTTGCCCCCTCTGTGCAGATGTATCCATCTTTCTCAAATGCTCTCATTCATTTAAATTAACCAAATTCTGGCCCAGCTGGATTCAGAGATAACATAATGAAGGTACTTTTCTTTCCTCATTGCCCCAAGTGACGTGAAGACTGTTTGGAAGAAGCACAAGACTAAACAAACGGACCCCAAGAGTTCTTGTGACAAGTGCCCTCGTTCATTTGCTCCTTTGCTAACGTAGGGCATTGAAGTGATATCAATAGGGGCAACTGGTTCACAATTGTTCCAGCAGCTTCAGAGGCCAGGAGGAACAGAGTATGGAAGGCAGTGGAGCCATTTCCCTGGAACTAGAAAATAGGTGGATTTTGTATTACATGGGCCAAACACTGTGGATAATGGACTAGAATTTTAACTTTTTATGCACATAATTTAGTATCACATGGATACATCCCTACACCAGACAAACTGATGTACGAGGAAAAGAATAAAGATCCATTTGTTTAAAGTACAAAGGTAATATCTCAGAAATTTTCACATTAATGAATAAACTAAAGCAGAAAACCTCTTTATCACTGGTAGTAAGATAAAAGGTGTTCTCATTATCACTTTCCTTTCACTCCTTCTTTTACCTAGTACTCCCTATCTAATTTCTGAAGATTACATTGAATTCAACGATTATTCTAGGAATACGCTGCTCTCTATTTTTAGAGCACTTTTCCAGGGAACCTGTACAACAGAGCTCTGTTGGATGTGATTACTAATGCATTCAGTCTGATAAGGTTAACTCAGGAGCATCGTCTTCACAACCACTGGAAAGTAATTTTTCACCAAGCTGGGCTCTAGCCATGTCATTATGGAGTATCTCATATGCAGACTCTCTGTCCGAATACAGAAAAACAACCTTAACTTTCTCCACCAGTGAAAATCTGTATGACACACTCTTCACATAAAACATGTTACATTAAGATAGGAGAGGTAGCAGGAAGCCCAAGAGGCATGAAGTCAGAATAGACCATTCTTACAGTCTACTGGTCTCTGTACTTGCCTCCAGGCCTCCAGGACTGTCATCTGATGCCAGACACCCAACAGCCACTTGTAGACCCTTATATAGAGCACCACTTCTGCTTTTTACTGAACATCAAGTCAGAACAGGGTCCTCGATATGATAAAAGGAGGCACAAGTCTAAGAGAATGGGGAAAGTGCCCAGTCAACAAAGTTTCTCTCTATTCCGACATCCATGGTAGAGACTGTTTATTTGGTCTCTTGATTTGATTTGTTACTTTTCCTTTTGGATTAGAACTCTACTTCCTCATTTCCTGGTTCTGGGTTTTTGGATATTCTCTCTTATTGGCTTGCTCTTGATCCTGACCCATTCTTATCCATCAAAATATCATATCCTGGCCTCTGCATCAGATGCTTTCTCCTTTCAAGCTAAATCTTAAAAGTAGGTCAAGTATATTATTCTGCATCAAGAATGGAAAGAAAAGAACAAAAGTCGATGGTTAGAGGACCTGGGTAGATACGGGGGGAGATTAAGGGAGCCAAGAGAAATTGCAGTTGCCTGTACTCTCGACATGGCAAACATTTTGGAGAGAGGAAGACAAATGAGAGGAGTTTTGTTTTGTTTTTTCTTAATTAATGTGAATGGTCAAAATTTATAAGTGTCTTAATAACAGAATATTCCTCCAACTATTTCAGTAACTGTCATTGGATTTGCTTGTGTGCAACTGTCTTCACAGACGATCTTTTCAGCTCAAGGTAGAAATCCTGTAAGCTTTTTTCTACCTAGAGATGTCTTTTCCACGACAGACGGATTTATCTGAATAACAAAAAATAGATATATGCTTCTTATTGGAGATGATTTTAGTATCAATTTACACAAATATTATTGCCAATGCTCATGTATGTAACCAGGTACCTAACAATCTGGTAAAAGAATTCTTTTTACTCAGAAGTGAAAACTTAATAAAATAAGCATTTATTGAGTGTTTATTTATATCACAGACACTGTGCTACAGGCACCCTTGTTTCGCCATGCACCAGTCACATGTAGGTGATTTCGAGAGGCCATTTACATGCATTACACCAAGTTGGCTATATTTGTATGGCTCAGAAAAGAGGAGGAGAGTGGCACATTGACTCTATCTTAACATATACTTTTATAATGATTGGACTGCAAACATCCCAGGAGAATCATTATTATAGTAGCAGAGCTATCTCCTTTTACCCTGTACAGAGGAAGGTAATTAGTTTGGAAAATAAAAACTTTAAAAAGCAGATGCTCAGAAATGTTAAGTGACTTGGACAAGGTCATATGACCTGCACAAGGTCCTGGGAAGAGCCTGACTGAATAAAAATTAGGGAAGTTACATGCTTCTCACACATCCTGAAACACAAGACTAGAGTGTCTTGAAAGCGCTGTCATCACACTAGTAATTTAGTTACCTTTTTCTAACTCCTTTGTTTTCGGGGAAACATATGTTCTTTCAACTTTGGACAAAATGATTTAAGAGGTTAGTTTTATTAAATGCAAATATAAATTAATGAGGTTTTTTAAATGAAAAGCAATGTAATATATTATTCTTTTATTTAATTTCATCATAATTCAGCTTTAGTATAATATTTAATGGGAGTGATTAAACACAATAGCAGAACCATCTATCATAGGCTGCCTCAGAAAACATTTAGTTGTAGTGGAGATCTGTAGAGGCAATTAAAATGCCCCACAAACAGATGGAAAGAGAGAAAGGTGCAGCCAAAAGATAAAGTACCATTAATAAGATCTCTAGTGAGATAAATATTAAGGGGAAGATGGGTCCAGCAAATCCTGATAGAAAAATTAAAAATACATTCTCACTCAAGAAAATTAATTGCATTACAATGGTGACATATTCAGTAGACCCTGATATTTTGCCCCACCTTTTTTTTCCTCAAACAAAATAAAAAGCCAGGCAATTTGGACTTTCAATTCCTAAGTTATGCATAATAAATCTACTTTGCTATTATTTAAGGCATTACATATGAGGTCACTGAAACCCCATGGAAATCTTACTTACATTCTTACTTACTGGACTGAATCAAAGTTGTCTCCCTGCTTCAAACGTTACTTAGTTTCTTGAAATAAAAATAAAGAGAGTAAGAAAGATCCCAGAATAAGCTGGAGGAGAGTAGGATAAAGTAAAATTGAAAAACAAAGAGAGATGAAAACTAGTTACATAGCTCCTATATTATGAATGCTATCACAACCCAAGGTAGCCATTTGACGTAAATTTTAACAGCTATTACTACCATGGAGAAGAGACTACAGAATACAAAAACACACATCTAAACTTAAGCTGCATCTATATGGCACCAAACATTCTAAGTTTCATTCTAGGTAATGAGGTAAACGGGAAGGTAGGAATTCAGTACGTGTTTCTGGGACTCGATTTGCAGTTACTCTCTTTATTCAACAGTGACTAGGCATTGAGTATCATCATGGGCAAAGAAGCTCTGAGCTAGACACTGTGATGGAGACTACTAAAAATGAGTAAATCAGGCTCACTTTCAAAGATCTCTTAGAGTTAGACTGGGTCAAGGTAAAACACAAGATATTTACATAAATAATTACATTATCAAGGAAACCAAGATAATAACCAAGAATAGCTACAAAATACTTTTGCAAACTAGTAAATAAATAAAATGAGTTGACATCCTACCATAAATTAAAATGTATGATTGTTTTAGTTGGTTAGTTATTAGCTAACTGCCTCATAATAAGCAACCACAAAATTCTTACTAGCATTTATTTAGCTCACATGGTTGTGAATCAGTTAGGGATTGGCTATTCAGCTTTACAGATGCTGGCTGGGATTTCTTAAACATCTGTAAGTTGACTAAGAGTTAGCTAACCTAGGCTAAGCCTAGCTGGGGTGGCTTGGCGAGGTAGCTCCTCTCTATATGTCTTTCATCCTCCTTCTGGGTCTAGTAGGGTAACCTAGATATGTTCTTCTCATGGCAGTTGCAGAAATGAAAGACGGCAATCCCAACTCTAGAAATACTTTTCAAGTCTCTCTCTGTATCACATTTCCTACAATCACATTGGCCAAAGCAAGTCATATGGCCACGCCCAGAATCAGAGTCGGAGGGCACTGCAAAGTTCATGGCAAAGGATGGGAATCTATAATCTTACCACTCAGGATGGAACAAAGATTTGGAATAATACAATCCACTAAAGTTATAAGGTTTTAAAATCAAGTTGTGTAGGTGAAGGACTTGGCAGGCATTTCATTGAAACAGAACGTATAGGTCAGAATAAGACACTGGAATGTCAATTTAATTTATGATAAAGGGCATTGTTCAAAACCAACAGGTAAAGTGCAGGTTACTAAACAAAAAGTGCTGGGAACTCTAGCTTACAATTAGAAAAATCTAATTAGATGCTTACCACATACCATACCATACACTGAAATAAATTCCACATGGTTTAAAAAATGAAATACAAAAAATAAAATCATAACATCTAGAGGAAAATGTAGGTAAATATGTAATTGATCCTGAAAAAGGAAAGGACTTTCTAATTCTCAAAGAACAAAAAAATCAATAGATTTCAAAACATAAATAGAATGTACGTTAATAGCAACAAAACTAAAGGACAAACAAAAAACAGAAACATAGTTCAGACCAAAGTTCAATACTCTTTGTACATTGACCTTTAAAACAAAACAATAAACTTACTGACACTCAAATAAAAAATGGAGCAAAAAAAACAATAAAAAGCAATTCATAGTGATGTGAGGGAAGACGGTAGAGTAGGATACTCCAGGAATCTATCCTTCCACAGAAACAACAAATGCCGGCAGGAACTGTCTAAAGCAACTATTTTGGAACTCTGAATCTAGTAGAACACTTGCAACTTCCAGGGGAGAGCTTGATGAGACCCTGATGAAGAGGCTGGTAAATTTTGGTCAATTTTAGCCTTTATGGGTACCAGCTACCATCCCCCATCCACCAATCCCATGGGAGGCAGCTGTGCAGACTGCAGTCCATGTTCCAAGTACAAATTGCTAGAGTTAGGATGGGCAATAAAAGCTTCCAGGCATACAGATTTTGTAATCTGATTGCTGATTGCTGTTTTTGATGACTAAGAGGCTGGCACAGAAGTCAGCTACTGTTTCAACACCAAAGGGCTAACGCGCCTTCCTAGCCACAAAGGGACGTAAGATCACCAGGCCTTTCCCCCTGCAGTGAGAGCCAGACATTTACGGAAATCTTTGTCAGGTCACTAGCTGACCATAAAGAAAATGAAAGAGAAACTTCAGTGCTCACACACAACGAAGAAACATACTTTGGAAAAATAGCCCATAAAATCATAAAAAGATGACTCCAGCCCTCAATAAGCAAAAAAAAGCAATCTGTGAGGAGTGAAAGAATTAGATTTCCAGAGTTAACTCAATATAATACTCAGAATGTCCAAATTTCAACAAAAATTCACGAAGCATACAAAGAAACATAGAAAAATGGCCCATTTACAGGGAAAAAATAATTTGATAGAAACCATCACGTAGGAAGTCTGGACATTGGAAATATTAGTCAAAGATGTTAAGCAACTGTCTTAAAGACGTTTTATGAGCTAGAGGAAACCATGAAAAAAGAACTAAAGGAAATCAGGAAAGCAATGTCTGAACAAAACGAGCTGTACAGGAGCAGAGTGTCTGTACAGTACTGAAATTAAGTTGGTATTATTCAAACCAGATTGCTATATATTTAAGAAGTTAATTGTAATCCCCAAGATAACTACTAAGAAAATAACTAAAAAATATACGGAAAAGGAAAGAAGCAAATCAAAACGGTACGTTATAAAAAATAAACTAAACAGAAAAAAGTCAGTAACGGAGGAACTGAGGAACACAAACATATAAAATATGCAGAAAAAACAGCTCAATTGCAGAAATAACTCCTTCTTTATCATTAATCACATTAAATATAAATGAATTAAACTCTCCTATTAAAACACAGAGATTGGCAGATTGGATTAAAAACAAGACCCATCTATATGCCATCTACCAGAGACTCACTTCAGATATAATGAAACAAAGAGGCTGAAAGTAAGAGGATAGAAAAAGATATTCCATTTAAATAGTAACCAAAAAAAACCTGGTCAGACAAAATAGACAGTAAGTCATAAAATGCTACAAGACAAAAGAAGGACATTATATATCGACAACAGGTCGATACAATAAAGTATCTAAAAATTATAAGCAAACACAACCTAACAAAGAAGCCTCAAAACATATGAAGCAAATATTGACAGAATTGAGGGGGAAAATAGACAATTCTACAATAATGATTAGACATTTTAACATCCCACTTTCAATAATCGATAGAACCACCAGACAGTAGATCAGTAAGGACATAGAGAATTTGAACAACACTATTAGCCAATTAGACCTAACAGACAGAGAACACTCCACCCAATAACAGCAGATACATATTCCTCTTACGTGCACGTGGAAAGTTCTCCAGGGCAGACAATACGTTAGGTTACAACACAAATCTTAATAAATTCAGAATGTTTAAAATCATACAAAGTATCTTTTACGATCACAATGGAATGAAACTAGAAATCAATAGCAGAAGGGAAACTAGAAAATCCACAAACATGAGGAAATTAAACAACACACTCATGAACAACCAATGGGTCAAGGAAGAAATCATAAAGGATCAGAAAATACATTGAGACAAATGAAAATGAAAACACAACATAGCAAAACTTATGAGATTCAGTGAAAGCAGTGCTAAGAGAGAAATCTATAGTTTTAAATGCATACATTAAAAAGACGAAAGAGCTCAAATCAACAAAAGAACTGGAGGAAACTTACAGAGCTAGAAAAAGAAAAGCAAACTAAACCCAAAGTTGGCAGGAGGAAAGAAATAAGGTTAGAGTGGAGACAAAACAGAGAATAGAAAAACAATAAAGAAATTCAACAAAACCAAAGGCGGTTCTTTGAAAAGATGAACGATTTTGTTTTTGACAAAATTTTGACAAAACTTTAGCTAGATTTACTAAGAAAAGAGAAAGAAAACTCAAATTACTAAAATCAGAAATGAAAGTGGGGACATTTTTAAAATTTAAACAATTTTAAAATTTACAAGGCTTATAAGAGAATACCATGAACAACTGTACATCTAGAAATTAGGTAACCTAGATGAAATGGACAAATTCCTAGAAACACGTGAACTACCAAAACTGACTCAGTAACAAATAGAAACTCTGAATAGACCTATAACAAGTAAGGAGATTGGATCCATAATCAAAAACTTCCAACACAGAAAAGCCTAGGACCAGATGGTGAATTCTATGAAACTTTTAAAAGGGAATTAACACCAATTTTTCTCAAACTCTTCCAAAAAACTGAAGAGGAGGGACACTTTTAAGCTCCTTCTATGAGGCCACCATTAACCCAATACTAAAATCAGACAGATAGCACAAGAAAAAAAAATAACAGACCAATATCCTATATGAATATTGATGCAAAACTCCTCAACTAAATATTAGCAAATGAATTCAGCAGCATATTAAAAGGATTATATATCATGACCAAGTGAGAATTATTCCTGCAATGCAATGATGATCCAATATACAAAAACAAATCATTTTAGTATACTACATTAAGAGAATTAAGGATAAGAATCACATGATTATCTCGATGCAGAAAAAAGCATTTGACAGAATAAAACACCCATTCATGATAAAAATACTCAATAATCTAGGAATATAACTTCCTCAACATAACAAAGGCCATATACGAAAAGCCCACAGCTATTACCACATTCAGTGGTGAAAGATTGACAGCTTTTGCTCTGAAATCAGGAATAAGACAAAGATCATCACTTTTGCCACCTCCTATTCAACATAGTAACAGAAGTTCTAGCCAAAGAAATTAAGCCAGGAAAAAAAAAAGACATTCACAGTGGAAAGGAAAAGGTAAAATTGTCTCTGTTTGCAGATGATGTGATCTTAGACGTAGAAAATCTCCAAAGATTCCAAACGCAACAAAACTATTAGAACTATTAAATGAATTCAGCAAAGTTACAAGATACAAAATCAAAACACAAATATCAGTCATATTTATTATACTAACAATGAAAAATCTGAAAAGGAAATTTAAAAAAAATCATTTACAATAAAATCAAAATGAATAAAATATTTAGGAATAAACTTAATTAAGAAGGTGAAAGAGTTGTGCACTGAAAACTACAAAACATTCCTGAAAGAAATTTAAAAAGACTGAAATAAAAAGAAAAACAGCCCATGTTCATGGATTGGAAGATTTACTATTACTAAGATGAAAATACCACCGCAAATGATCTACAGGGCAGGCCATTCTAAAGGGAGGAGAACTATAAAGCAGACAAATCCCCTACTTTTTCGAAGGGAAAAAGAATCAAATCACAAGTCAAAAAACATGGAAAAACGGAAGCCTGTGTTTCTTTTCTTTTTTTTTTTTTAAGATTTATTTTTCCTTTTTCTCCCCAAAGCTTCCCAGTACATAGTTGCATATTTTAGTTGTGGGCCCTTCTAGTTGTGGCATGTGGGACACCGCCTCAGCACGGCCTGATGAGCGGTGCCATGTCCCTGCCCAGGATTCGAACTGGCGAAACCCTGGGCCACCGAAGCAGAGCACGAGAACTTAACCACTTGGCCACGGGGCAGGCCTCTGGAAGCCTGTGTTTCAATCACATATCAGCTATATCTATCTTCTTTTGAATTTTGATTGCACAAGTATGTACCCACCTGTAGATTAGGATGGCCCTTCTACAGGTCTGCTATAGCTGTATCCCTTATGTCTGGCTAAGGGACTGTTCAGAATCACCTCCTGTGCAGAGATTAAGGGTGGTAACTCAGTCTGAAACGACTTTATATTAACTTCTGTTGCAAGGTGAGGACATGGACCTCCTAACTGTATTAACAAAGTAAATGATCTCTTCTCTTTCATTCCCTACATCCATTCTTATATTGGTCCATGCTTAGACCAATTATCTACATGACTAACTCAGTATCCCCTTCCTTGTAATCAACATACTGTACAGTCTTGAGTATAAACACTGACTACTCCCTGTTTCCTAATTGCTCATCCTAATAAAGTCTGAGATATGAAAGTCATCGGTATAGCTAAAGAGGGCAAAAGGGGCCTCCAGTGAAGATGGTGCAGTAGATTTATGCAAACATAGTTTTGATAGAAAAAATATGGAAAATCAAAAAGATATAGCTAGGATCAAAAAGGAGATGAACGTACTCATGCACCAGAAATAGAACTGAAATGCAATGAAGTAAGCGAAGCTGAAGGCATGGGGCTTCAAGGCCCCAAGCCTGAAAGCAGACATTGGTTTCCAGGAGTCAGGCCACGAAGGAATAAGGAGACCAAAATGCCTCTACTCATTATAAAGGACCAACAATAAGAAACACAATATATTTGGAGCTGACCAGTAGAAGTATTATTTGGCAAAACTTATGGGATACAGCTAAAATGGTAGTTGGGGCAAATTTATAGCAGTAAATGCATTTATTAAAATCAAGAAAGATGTAAAAAAACAAAGCTATAAAAATAACAGACTAAACCTATAGAAAATTGAAGAAACATAAAAAGGTAACAGAAAGAAGTAGTGGAATAGAAAACAGATAATATAGAGAATTAAAACCAAAATCTGGTTCTTTAAAAAATAAAATAAAGACTGATAAAGGAGTTTAACAAGACTAATCAAGAAGAACAAAAGTCACACATAATAATATTAGAAACCAAAAAGAGAACATAACTACAGAGAAAATAAAGAGTTAAACAATCGTAAGAAAATATTATAAACAACATTACACCAATAAATATGAACCCCTCCATGAAATGAATAATTGACTACAAAACGTAAATTACCAAAATTGACTGGTGAAAAATAGAAAGCCAGAATAAATGAATAATCATTAAATACATTAAATCAGTAATAAAAAAAATCTCCACTCAAAAAAATGACAGTAGCCCCTGGTGATTTTAACAGGTGATTTTTTTATCAAGAATTCAAGGAAACAAGAATCTCTATTTTATGCGAAATGTTCTGAGAACAAAGAAGTAAAGAAAACCCTAAGCCACCACTTGTTGATAAAGTTGTGCAGCAATGGAAACACCCACACACGACTGATGCGAAGGTAAATAAGTGCAAGCACAGTATTTGGACAGTAACTTGGCAATGCCTAGTAAATTTCAAGACAGACATATCCTTTCATCCAACGATATCCACACTAGGTATAGAACTAGAGAAACTCTCACTCATTTGTACAAGAATAGCTCTACAACGTATTTTTTCTGTTTCTTGTAGAGCTGGTTAGGAACACCCAAAAAATATAAAGAATCTGAAAATACCTGAACAAGAGAAAAGACAAACTGTGGAATATTCAAACAATGGAACAGTACATAGGCATTAAAATGCAAGAAGGAGAGCTGCTTGTATCAATACGGATTTAAGCTAAAGACATAAGATTGAGCAAAAAAATTAGGTTGCAGAATGATACGAATGATATTATTCATATGCAATTTCTATACAATTTAAGACATGCAAACCAATCTTATAAATTGACATAGACACATGCATATGTATGGAAATACATCAGATGAAGGCTGTCGATCTCATCAAAAGAATAAGCGAAGGCAATAGGAACAGGAAACGTATCTCTAAGATTTTATTTCTTTTAAAAGATATCTCAAATATTGAAAAATTGTAAAGCTTTGTGGTGAGCATAAAAACATCACATGTTTAGTTATCATCTATTCCTCTCTAACAGCTTGATACATCTCAGAATTTTTAAAAAGAGAGTAAAACACACTAAGTGATTGATATGAACTGTATGTAGGTCAAAGCATGGCGCTGGGCACTTAGGTGTACTTGATATATTTGATGAATGAGTGAATGAATGAACCCATGAAACTCAGCCATACAGATTGAACTTCTTCCTCTTGTCTTACCTTTATCACCCAAAGGCCTTAACTTTATGTCCTCCCAGGGCCAGCTTGTAGAAACACTATCTTTAGGAGCGCTCTAACTGAAGGAACCTGGAAAAACAAAGGTAAGAAAGAAAAATGAATCCTTTGCATTTTTGCATTGAGTAACTTGCATCTTTACCACAGCACCCTTCCATTAGAACAAGGATTTCCTTTTTTAAAAATTTCCTTCTGGGTTGTTCTATAGATTCCTCTGATTCTGACTCATTAAACAAAAGCATTGTTGTTTGAAACACATTCTAAACTTCTTTCCTGAACCGTAGGGACAAAACTGGATGATCTTTATTGAAGGACATTAATGCATCACAGGGAAGAAGATTAACTCATACAAACAATGAGCTTCTCCTCTTTTGTCAATAAATCCTGTCAGCTTATTTATTACCGCGCTGCTAAAGAGTTGCAAGTTAAAAGAAGATACAGATATTATCACACTTCACTGCTGATTTGTTTCTCAAGATGACAACAAAGAAAAGAGGGCTTCAAAATGGCTGCTATAACTCTGTAAATAAATCAAACACATTTTTCTAAAGAGGATGAAAAACAGTATCTCATAATAAATGTTACTGTCTGGTAAAGGTAGTCTTAAAACAATAGATCACAGATATTTAGAGATAAAAGGGAACAGAAAGAGTCTAAATATCTTATTTTCCAAAGATAATATGGAGCCCAGTGAAGGAAAATGACTGGCCTTAAATCATTCACCTAGTTAGTGGCAAAGCCAGAGTATTCGTTTCCTGATGCCTGCTTTAGTGCATTTTTCACAAACATCTTATTCAGAGTTACAAGCATTTATTATTATTTTGAAAATTCAGTGAGCAAAGAGGGAAGGCAGCAAGCATGCCCCACTGGAAGTAGAACACCGCATTTCATACATTTACCTTCAATATGATCCAGGACTCCATTCAACTCATGCAGCATCCAGAAAAGAGTTGGGGCATCAGTTGAAACTAACGTAACCAGTTAGCTCCCAGAATAGCAGAAACAAAGCCGGGCCGTTTTAGAGGCCTTTCATCAGAGAAACAGCTCACTGCCACTCCAGGGAAGAGCAGAAATTTGGACTCATTTCATATCTTTAGAAATATAACCCACGGTCCATTTTTTAACTCTCTGCTTCTTATTTCTGTATTGTACCAAATCTACTTTAAGAATGTAAAGGATCTTTTACTCTTCTCAAGCCTGGAAACGGAAACACACACAGACACACGTATACAGGGAGTTTTCATATCAATCGTCTGACCGTATGCTGGTAAGGATTAGCGAGATGTATCTACATAGTAACGCCACTAGAAAGCTGCCTTTTACTGGCTTTTGCTTAGTGGGCTAAGTGTATAATCATGAAAGAGGGCAATTATTACACCACAGAAAGGTGACAGGGGTGAATGAGATCTTCACGGCAATGGCATTTTCCTGTCATAAAATTTGGAGAGCAAAAGCGATGGTTACCCCTTAGCATCAGTGCATCAGAGCCTGGGCCGTGTAGGCCGGCACTGAGATGACATGAACCACCTATTCGCACAGTTATATCCTACAGGAGCTTTTGATTAGGGAAAACCAAGTAAGGCTCAGCGATCAAAATAGCAGCCACCTGCAGCCTGCGGGGTCCAGACACACGTCTAACGTAGACATCCACGAATCTTTAAAAACAAATTCTTTAAAAAATGAGGAAGCTCTACAGATTGTTTTTTTTAACAAAATAGGAATGTGAGAATTGAAGACTATTTTAGAAAACCCTCCATTTACTTGCTCATGTGCTCTTGGCTAAAGGAACGTGCTACGAAGTATACCCTCTGAGTGACATCAACCTAGGGAGCCAAGAAGTGTTTGAATGACTATAAACTAAAAAGAATGACTTATTGGAAAGAGGCTGAGTGTGAGTTTTTATATGAAGGTTCCTCAGCACGATGAGATTTTTTTTCTAGGTCCAAAATAAATGTAAAATTAATTGGGCAATTCAAAAATTTAGGGAGTGAGTGAAAGTATTATGAGGGCTTAAGCAATGGTGAAATAGAAGCTGTGAAACTGAAATTCTGGCAAACCGAGGTAAATTTTTCAAAAGAAAATCCTCTGGTGCACGTAAATGTCAGCTACCATAAGTGCACAGAAATAAGGCACTTTCATCTCCACCTTTTAAATAGATGACCATGTCACAAACGATCTGAGGCAAGACCCACACAAACCACATGTAGTAAGAAGGCATATCAGATGCAGCTAATTATTTTACGGGGAACACTTCATTCTGGGATTATCGCTACTTCTTTGCATGCTTCGAGATCATTGTATAATCACAAGGTCAAAGGAAAGCCACCGATAGATTATGGCTTTGCTGAATAAATGTTTTGGCCGATTTTGTTGGCAAGATAGGCAGGTGTGAAGAAAAGAGGAGCAAGAACGAAACGAACAGACTGTTTAACTGATGCCTATTCATCAAGCCTGTATTTTCATCAGTTTTAAGTGAACCCTAAGGAATCCATTACTATCTACACATTTCTTAAAATCTCATCACTTACAATAACTCACATTTCTGTCACCACTTTGAGGAGCTTTTACCATTATTCATTCTCAACAAGAGTATTATACTGTCCTAGATTTGTTATCTGTTATATGACTAGCGACAAACGGTATTAGAGTTCAGTGTAGAAGACATTTTGGTTAATCAAACGTCCGTCCCCATATATGTTACACATTTACTGGCCGTATGCCCTACCTGTCAGTAATGGAACCATCATAACTGATGAGGTTATGAGGTGGTGATTTTCTTCTTAAATGGCAAACAATCTTCAAAGTAGCCGTCCACTAGATTTAACAAGAATATGGTACACACACAGAAAATACATTATTTCAGCGTTGGGCTTATACAAGAATCCCTTAGAGATTTTAAGACCTCTATTAAGGACTGGCAAGTAAATTTTGGGTTACTGGCCATAAGAAATGTAGGGAAGGTCATTCTCTTTCGGAGGACTATTTGTTGTAGAACTAAGTGTGCAGTGATGTAGTTATAACAAAAATCTCTTTTGTGTTCCTGACATTACTATTAACAAGGGATGCCTTCAAATTCAAAGATGTGAATTGGTCCACGTCTTTTCTAGGTAGACGGAGATCTAGCACACAGGAATTATTTTTATTTCTACTTGAGCCGGTCATTTCTCCCCTAATTTCTTTTAATAATGAGCCCCAAACTTCCATTTTATTCCAAATTTGCATAATAATAAAGTACATATGAGGTTTAAAAAATAGGGGCCAGCCTGGTGACATAGTGGTTAAGTTCGCATGCTCCACTTGGCAAACTAGGGTTCGCAAGCTCGGATCCTGGGTGCGGACCTACACACCACTCATCAAGCCACGTTGTGGCAGGTATCCTATATATAAAATAAAGGAAGATTGCCAAAGATGTTAGCTCAGCAGCAATGCTCCTCAAGGACAAAGAGGAAGAGTGGTAACAGGTGTTAGCTCAAGGTCAATATTCCTCATCAAAAAAAAAGTAGGCCAATACAGTTCCCCTAAAATTACACTTTTGCATGAATGGTGAAAGCAATGTTTCCAGATCACCTCATCTTCATCAGGTAGAACAGAGGTTCACAACGTGCGGCTCCAGGATGCACCCCACAGGGTCCATGATTTCCCGGAAATTGTATGCAAAATTGTATGTGTGTGTATGCGCGCATGCAGATTTGCAGTTTTCTCAACAGTAGATTCATATATTTCATCAAATTCCCAAAGAGATACATGAAGAATAAATAAATAAATTAAATAAATAAATAAATAAATAAATAAATAAATGAATAATGTGAAGAAGCACCAATGTATAAACAGTTCAGAGTCCCAGGCTTAGAAATTGGTATGGTTTCCTTCCATGTGGTTGCCATTTAGAACATACGCAGTTAAAAAATTAGGAGAGGCCGGCCCCGTGGCTGAGTGGTTAAGTTCACATGCTCTGCTTCAGTGGCCCAGGGTTTCGCCGGTTCGAATCCTGGGCAGGGACATGGCACCACTCATTAGGCCATACTGAGGCGGCATCCCACATGCCACAGCTAGAAGGACCCACAACAAAAATATACAGCTATGTACTGGGGGGATTTGGGGAGATATAACAGGAAAAGAAAAAGTCAGGAGCATGTACTACAGAGTCAGAAAGACCTAGTAAAGGCCCACTTCACCACTGTGTGATACTGGGCAAGTTACCTAATCTCTCTGAGCCTTGGCTTCCTATACTTAATATGCAGATAATAACTGTACCTATCTCATAAGTTATTCCGAGGACTAAATGAGATAAACTACGTACAGTCCTACGGGCTGCCCATGCAGTAAGTGCTGAAAAAACAGTTGATACCATCAGGGAGGTTTTACATTATACTTGAGAAACTTTCATATGTCTAAACTTTTCAAAGTAGAAATATTGTCATAAATTCAAAGATCAAAATTAAAACAGCCAAACTTCTCCCTAGTTAATCAGGATCTTGTTCCCAGGTTCCTCCTGTATCTTTCATAAAATCAGATTTTAATGAAGAATCAGATCTGATATAAGCCACATTCTCTGAAATATATATATATTTATCATGAATGATTTATTTGATAAAAATCAACAATATACTGTGGTTTTTACATAAGTTATGCATATATATGGTTTAAAAACTTCAAAGAATTACATCATTTCCTGTTCTACAGGCTGTTTCTTTATATAATTTTTCCCTTTTTTGGGATTGTTTGACTTTTACATTTGATTTTTTGGTTTTTTTTATTTTTTATTTTTGGTGAGGAAGATTGGCCCTGAGCTAACATCCCTGCCAATGTTCCTCTATTTTGTACCTGGCACACCAACACAGCATGGCTTGATGAGCAGTGTGTACATCCGAGCTCGGGATCCAAACCTGTGAACGCTGGGCCGCCAAAGCTGAGCACAAGAAATTAAACACTATGCCATGGGGCCGGCCCCTTGATTTTTTTATTAAGGTCTCTGTTCATTAGGGATAGCAATCTGCTAAAAGTATTGCAAATATTTCTTGTCTTTCAACATTGTTTATGGTTTTTCTTTTATTTTTGGAGGATATGAGTCTTAAATGTTTTCCTAGAAAAATCTGTGTAAATCTCATTTATGACATCTGTAGTTCCTCTCTGGGCTAAAGATCTTTAAAAACACTAAACTTCCTTCTAATAATATATTTTAATTTTTGACATTTATATCATCATTCCACTTTGAATTTATTTTTGTATATGTTGTGAGATAGAGATATATATTTATTTTTCTCCATATGGATAGCAAATTATGCCAACACCATTATATTAGAGAACCATTATTTTCATACAGAATTAAAAGAAAATATTTGAGGAAAACTATTAGAAACAATCAACAGCTACAGCAAAGTTGCAGGGTATAAAATCAACATACATAAATCAGCAGCATTTCTGTACACTACCAATGAACCAACAGAAAAAGAACTCAAGAACTCAATCCCATTCGCAATCGCAATGAAAAGAATAAAATACCTTGGGATAAATTTAACCAAGGAAGTGAAAGATCTATACAACGAAAACTACAAGACTTTCTTGAAAGAAATCGATGACAACATAAAGAGATGGAAAGACATTCCATGCACATGGACTGGAAGAATAAACATAGTTAAAATGTCCATATTACCTAAAGCAATCTACAGATTCAACACTATCCCAATCAGAATCCCAATGATATTCTTTACAGAAATTGAACAAAGAATCCTAAAATTCATATGGGGCAACAAAAGACCCCGAATTGCTAAAGCAATCCTGAGAAAGAAGAACAAAGCCGGAGGCATCACAATCCCTGACTTCAAAGCATACTACAAAGCTACAGTAATCAAAACAGCATGTTACTGGTACAAAAACAGGTGCACAGATCAATGGAACAGAACTGAAAGCCCAAAAATAAAACCACACATCTATGGACAGCTAATCTTCGACAAAGGAGCTGAGGGCCTACAGTAGAGAAAAGAAAGTCTCTTCAACAAATGGTGCTGGGAAAACTGGACAGCCACATGTAAAAGAATGAAAATTGACCATTCCTTTTCACCATTCACAAAAATAAACTCAAAATGGATCAAAGACCTAAAGATTAGGCCTGAAACAATAAGTCTTCTAGAAGAGAATTTCAGCAGTACACTCTTTGACATCAGTTTCAAAAGAATCTTTTTAGACACCATAACCCCTCAGATGAGGGAAACAATAGAAAGAAGAAACAAATGGGACTTCATCAGACTAAAGAGCTTCTTCAAGGCAAGGGAAAACAGGATTGAAACAAAAAAACAGCCCACTAATTGGGAAAAAATATTTACAAGTTATTTATCCAACAAAGGGTTAATCTCCATAATATATAATGAACTCACACAGCTCAACAACAAAAAATCAAACAACCCAATCAAAAAATGCACAGAGGACACGAACAGACATTTCTCCAAAGAAGATATATGGATGGCCAATAGACACATGAAAAGATGCTCATCATCACTAATCATCAGGGAAATGCAAATCAAAACTACACTAAGACATCACCTTACACCTGTTAGAATGGCAAAAATATCCAAAACCAAGAGTGACAAATGTTGGAGAGGCTGTGGAGAAAAAGGAACCCTCATACACTGTTGGTGGGAATGCAAACTGGTGCAGCCACTATGGAAAACAGTATGAAGACTTCTCAAAAAGTTAAAAATAGAAATACCTTATGACTCAGCCATCCCACTACTGGGTATCTACCCTAAGAACCTGAAATCAGCAATTCCAAAAGTCCCATGCACTCCTATGTTCATCGCAGCATTATTCACAATAGCCAAGACATGGAACCAACCTAAGTGCCCAGCAACTGATGATTGGATAAAGAAGATATGGTGTATATATATACAATGGAATACTACTCAGCCATAAAAAGGACAAAGTCGTCCCATTCACAACAACATGGATGGACCTTGAGGGTATTATGTTGAGTGCAATAAGCCAGACAGAGAAAGACGAACTCTATATGACTCCACTCATAGGTGGTAAGTTAACATATAGACAAAGAGAACTGATTGGTGGTTACCAGGGGAAAGGGGAGGGTGGTGGGAGGGCACAAAGCGTGAAGTGGTGTACCTACAACATGACTAACAATAATGTACAACTGAAATTTCACAAGGTTGTAAACTATCATAATCTTAATAAAAGAAAATAAAAATAAATTTTAAAAAAAAGACAATATTTGTCAAATATTAAGTTCCAATATATATACTCAGGTTTGTTTCTGGATTTTATGATGCTCTCTGGTTTATATTGCTAAAGAAAAGCAGAGCCTGACAGCGGTTAAAGCAGTAACAACAGATTATGTTCAGGACTATTGCAATAAGGGAAAAGAAATCTCAGTATAAAACTGGGCTCCATTCCAAATACAGGAAGGACAACTGGGGATTTACAACCAAGGAGCAGGATTGGGGTGGGGTGGCAGGGGTCGGTGGATGGAAAATTACTAAGAGGAGACATCAAGGGTAGGGGGAATTCTTGCTATACTGACCTGACAGGATTCTTGCTGAAGACAGGCCAGAATGATCAGATATCATCCAGGGATGGTGGGAAATGAGGAATCTGACCAGATCTCAAGGGTGGGGGATTCTCTCTAAACTGACTTAGCAGGATTCTTACTAAAACTGGGTGAGCAAGCCCGATAAGGAGGGACACTGAAGCCCAAGGTCAAGGCCTCAATGAAAAGAGGGCTTAGAGGAGCCTGACTAAAGTTTGGTCAAGGAGAGCGTCTATATAGACCAATAACTATCGATCATCTACCCATCTATCAAATGGTTTTACAAGTTAATTTTAATATTTGGTAAAACTAACCCCATGAGGCATTCTAATTTTCACAGGTTTCTTAAATATTCTCAGGCATTAGTTCTTCCATTTGAACTTAATTTCATCTGGTTTCAATAAAAGGCAACATTCAGAATATATTGTGGATGTGCTTTTTTTTTTTTATTGTATTACATTTGTATGGGAAATTGGAATGACTTGACATCTTTTAATACTCTTTTTATACAGGAACATGGTCCAGCCCTCCATTTTGGAAGACATTTTAAATCTTCCAAGAAAATGTTATAGCTATCTTCACATAGGTCCTATATTTTCCTTATTAGATTTAATCTTAGGTATTTCATACTTTTTGTAATTATTTTGGATATGATATATTTTCCATTTGGTTTTCTAACTATCCCTAGTATAAAGAAAAGCTATTTATTTTCTATAGTTACAGTTTATCCTTTTACTTTACAAAATCATCTTGTAAACACTTCTATTTTTTATAGTCTCTTGGATTTTCTAGGTATATAATCGCATGACATGATTGTATGTGTCTCTTTATTTCCAAAATTTCTATCACTTGTTCACTGTCTTAGTGCATTAGCTGAATCTCCAAAATAATATCTACCATTGAGTAAAATGAGCATCTCTGACTTTATCCTGACCTTAATGACAATTTAATGACTTTAGTAACATCTCACTTCACAACAATGTTATTACTTTGTGATAAGTAGTTTTATCATGATAACATGTTTCTAGTCCAAATATATTCAGAGATATTCCTAGAAATGCTGGCTGAATTTTAGTAAATAACACTTATGCATCTACTGATATGGTCTTTCTCCAATCTTTGGAGGTAACAAATTACGGTGTAGAGTTCCTCGTGTTGAAGTATCTTTATATTCCTAGAATAAACTCTATGCAATTATGGGATATTATTCCTTTAATGAGCGACTGGATTCAATTTATTAGTATTTTACTTAGAATCTGGCATTACATGAATAGGAAACATTCGTCCACAGTACACTGGAAACATAAGTCCCAGGCCATACCTCAAATCAAAAAAATCAGAAACTTTTAGGTGGTGCCTGGGCATGAGCATTTCTCAAAAGCTCCTCAAATGATTATATTGTGCACCAGGATTGAGAACTACTGTTCTACTTTTCTTTTTCTGTTTATCAGTTTTAATATAATTATTAGGTTATCTGCATAAAATGAATTGGGGAAATTTTACCTTTTCAAAATAGCAGGAATAATTTGTAAAATGGGCAAGTCCCAGCTTTTTGAACTATTTGTAAAAAATTATCCAGACCTGTTGCCTTTTGAAGAGAAATTCAAATTGGCCAATTAACGTATAAAAAGCTGCCCCACTTTACTCATTTGGAAAATGCAAATCAAAACAATGATACCCTATTCCCACTCTGTACCTTATTGGGAAACATTTTAAATTTAATAACTTTTAGTGCAGTTAAAGTATAAAGAAATAGTCACTCATACAATTCTGGTGGGAGAAGGAATCACTAAACGCTGTAGAGAATACTCTGGCCAAATCCATTTAAAAGGTTATGCGTATAACCTTCGATCCAATGATCCCACGTTGGCTATCCTGTTTACTGTATAGATATCCATCACTGGGGAGCAGTAAAAGAAATTCTACTGTGGAATACTATGCAGCTACGAAAAGCCAGTTAAAATTATATGTATAAAAATGAAAATAATGGGGCCAGCCCTGTGGTCAAGTGGTTAAGTTTGCACGCTCTACTTTGGCAGCTCATGGTTTTGCCGGTTCGGATCCTGGGCACGGACATGGCATGGCTCGTTCGTGCCATGCTGAGGCAGCATCCCACATAGCACAACCAGAGGCAATCACAACTAAAATATACAACTGTGAACTGTGGGGGGTGGAGGCTTTGGGGAAAAGAAGAAGAAGAAGAAAAGAAGATTGGCAACAGTTGTTAGCTCAGGTGCCAATCTTAAAAAAAAAATGAAAATAACAATTTTCAAAGTAATCTGAACAGTAAAACCCACTTTCAAAAAGAAAATTTCCATATATGCATGTATATGTTTGCATGAACATAGAGGAAGATGTGGAAATATACTCTCTTAACATTGGTTACCTTGAATGGGAACAGGCAAAGAATAGGAGGGGGAAGACATTATTGTTTTTTTCTTTATACATTTCTGTGTAAGCATGTATTATTTTTGTACTTCTTACATAATAAAGATGTTAAGGATAAAGTAAAACAATTAAAAAATCAACTCTCTGATGAAACAAGTAGAAAATTAAAAGTACACTTGCCCACACAAATCACTCTTTACCCCTCTCCCTAACCCGCTAACAGTTTTTAGAATACTCTTCAAAAATCATTTTTGCACATAACTGCAAATACATTTTGTGCCATGGTGAGTCAGGGCATGAGTGCTGGGAAACATCAGTTGCTCAGTGCCCAGAGAGCTTGGAAGCCCATGGGAAGTTACAAGCCTTGGGGAGAAGCTATTAGTCCAACAGGATCTTGTGTGGTGGAGTCGCCCTTGTAGTATGGTTAAAAGTGGTCCCAGGTAGCCCAGTGTAGGGGAGGAAGAAAATTCCTCCACTCATTCTAGGGCCTTCTGGCTGGTCCACCAATTAAATTGACATGAGACAGAATAACAGGAGAAAATCAAACAAAGCTTTATAATGTGTATACATGGGAGAAACCCAGGAAAACTGGGTAACTCGTCAAAATGGCTGAGGCTCTCATCTTAAACACCATCTTCCATTAAAGACAAAGGAGGATGTTGGGGGTGTGGGGAGTCAGTTAGGGGAGATTACCTGAAAAGCACAGTAAACAACAGTAAGGTTATTATGCAGATTTAAGCATTGCTAAGAGTTTCTAGAAATAAGGTCATCCCCCCTTCTTCCTGGTACAAAGAGAGAGACACCCTTACAGATGGAGATTTCCCTTACAAATGTAAATGTCTCTTACAAAGGGTAACTTCTATTTGGTTTTCAGAGCTTTTCCCATGTCTGTAGTTTCTTAAAAGTAACCAGCCCAAATCATCCTCATGCCAAAGAGACACATCTTGAGGTGGCCAATTCCAATCCCCCACACCAGCAAACCATAAAGAGCACCTTGGGGGCATTCTTGGACCACCTTCTACCCAAATGGGATCACACTGTGCTGTGGCTTACCATTTTCATTTAATATCATGTCTTAGATACTATCCCATAACTGGATCAGCAGATCTAATTCATTTTTTTGTGCTGCATTATACTAATAATTTATTTAACCAATAATTTATTTAGCCATAATTTATTTAACCAATTCTCTATTGATGGACATTTAAGTTTTTCAGTTTATTATTACTGCAGATAATGCTGCAATGAATATCTGTGTGGGCATATTTTGGTATACTTTTATGAGTGTATCATTTAGTTAAATTCTTAATAGTGGAATTGAGGGATTTGAGTAATTTTGAATTTTGATAGATATTGCAAAATTGCTTTCTAAAAATGCTGCTCCAATTTATACTACTGTCAGTAGTACAGAGAGTATCTGCTTTCTGCACCTCTCCAACAATAGGTATCATGTTTTTTAATTATTATTTTTATTAACCTTTTTTGATCTGATCTGTGAGACATGGAATTTCATTGTTACTTTACTTTGCATTTCTTTAATTATCAACAAAATTGCACATCATTCCATAGGTCTCTTCTAAACTTATATTTCCTCTTCTGTAAGTAGCCTAATTATATGCTTAGCCAATTTTATTATTTTGTTGTCCATCGTTTTCTTTATTGATATATAGGAATATCTTGTAAATTTAAAAAATTGTCCTCTATTGTATGTGTAGCAATTGTTTTCTCGGTTTTCCTTTTAGACTTTATTCACTTTTCAGTATAGCATATTTTAATTTTTTTGTATTATCATTTTTTTGCATTTTAATTTTTATGTAGTAAAATGCATGACTTTGGGGTTTTCTGTGCTAGTTATAAAGATCTACCAAACTTAAATAAATTCACTAGGGTTTTTTTTTTAGTATTTTCATGATTTATCTTGTGTTTAAGTAGTCAATTCATCTGAAATTTGTTTTGGTGCAAACTGAGAGGGAGGAATCCATGTTTATTTCTTTTCCTGATGTCTCAAAACCATTTATCCTTTCTTTATTGCTGAGAAATGACAGCTTTAATATATATCACATTTCCATATATTATTTTGGTCTATTTATGAATTCTTTATTGTAATCCATTCACTTCTTGCCTAGTTCTGCTCCAGTATCCAGCTGTGTTAATTATTGCAGCTTCAAAATATGTATTAATATGTATTAGGAATTCTCATGTACGTTATATCATGTCTACACATACCTACTGTGGAAATTCAATTTTCTAAAAGATTTAATACAGTGAAACAAGTTTTATTTCTTTGGTTTACATTATGCCAAACAATTTGTACTTTCTTTTTTACTTTTCAACCAATTGTTTTATTTGATACTATATACAATTAACATCCTTAAGTAGTCGGTATACACAATTTAGCCCCTCCCAATATCAACATTAATTTCATTTTATTCTGTTTTACTTGTGTTTCCACAAGTAAATTAAATTAAATTCAAAGTAAAGCCCTTTGAATGAGTTACAGTCTTACTTATGTTGATTTGCAGAGCCAAAATGTAAAGACCTGCAATTTCCTTTAAATCAATTACTATAAAGCAATTCTGAATTACAATTGTCAGGTGTCCTGGAAGGAGAATTAATCTCAAGTTATAAGGTGTATGTTTGCATTTATATGATAATCTAGTTAAACACAAGGGATGTCTCTCCCTTAAATATTTTCATTCATCCAAAACAGATGTTTAATCATTCATCAAAAATACTGATAGTAATGATTTTGTTTTCATACACTGCAAACAGATTTTAGTTTTACAGAGTATATTTCATTTTGTTTTTTAAAGTTCACACTACTATGTCATTGACTCTTACCTGTTATGCTTATTTAGACAAAATGACTTTCATTTCTTAGTGCATTTAATTTCCCAGCCACTAACATCAGGGTAGAGTATAATCTTCTTGATTTAATCTTTCTAAATTAAATAATTATCTGCATAACAAAACCTAAACCATTTCCGAGGCAATCCAGGCTCTGATCAGCATACACAGGGAATTATTTTTATAAAGACACTACAAGCAAGAATAAATATGGAACAATTTAGCAATTCACACTTTATTGTGCAAAGAACCCAGATTATAGCTATTCTTAATCAAACTGGGCAATTAAAGCAGTTCTTAGTCAAAATGAAGAGCACATCAGTAAATGATTTTATATACCCTAAAAATTATTTTTTCTGTGAACTCCCTTCTAATGAATTCTGTACTTAATGAGAGAGATTATCAGGCATGGGGTTTCCTTTCTCCTTTCTTTCCATCCTTTCACCAAACCTCCTTCCAATTCAACACATGTTCTTTGTTAATGAGACACATTAAAATGTTGCACTAGTCTTCTGTATACACAAGACGGAGGACTCTGAACAATTCCTATTTTGGGTGCTGTATCCAGATGGAACTAGAAACTGGCCACAGTTCTGGGGATCATTCTCGTATATATCATTTATGATCTCTTCTCTGGTCCTAAAGTCAACTGGCCTCCCAAGGTCACAGAACCACAGAATCCAGTGTCATTTCCATTACATTCTACTGCCTTAAAATATCAATAATTAAGAATTGCCAATCTATTTTTTCAACTGTCTTTTGCTCTGATTACTTAGCAATACATATAATAAGATGTTGGACAAATATCCTATTTTATTCCACTTTATCACTAATAGTTTAGTGTCTTAAGAACACACACATCTGAAACAAAGTACCTGCACGCAGAAGAAACCCAAATCCTGCTTGCTGAAAATACCACAATTTTTCATTACCCTCCTTTTAGTGTATTAAGAAAGGGAGAAAAGACTAGTAAATACACAAGTCATCAAACCCTGCCATGGACTTCCCAGTGACAAGATTGTTGGCATACCCAGCTTCCCATAATGAAAGCACAAGAGGATGGGGCTCTGACCTTTGAGTTAAGGAACATATCTATTTAACACCAAAGGGGTAAGGATTACTGAATTTTTGAATGAACTCCCTGAATAATTTGGTACCAAGTAAATTCAATCAAAGGGATACAACCACTAGTGCTTCTGAAAGTTTCTTAACCTCTCTGTGCTTTAGTTTCCTCTTCTAATAGCAACAAAAAGACCCTATATAATAGAGTTGTTATGAGAATTAAATGAGATACATAAGGTGCTTAGCATAATGCCTGGTATGGGGGACTGGAATCAGCCACCCCAAGATATGTCTCTTTGGCATGAGGATTATTTTGGGCTGGTTACTTTTAAAAACTGCAGACATGAGAGAAACTCAGAAAAGTAGAAGTTACCCTTTGTTAAGAGACATTTACATTTGTAAAGGAAATCTCCATCTGTAAAGGTGTCTCTCTCTCTGTACCAGGAAGAAGGGAAGATGACCTTATTTCTGAAAACTCTTATCAATGTTTTTATGACTAGTTAAATAATTAAAATGAAATAAGGCAGGTTAACAGGAGAAAATCAAACAAAGTTTAATATGTACACACGGGGAATTCACATAAGCATGAAAAAATTCCAAAGACAGTCAGGCAAAGTGAGGTATGTATGTCATTTTGGACTAAGAAGGGGGCAGGAGTCTGGGCCCTCAAAGGGAAAGGAAGCAATTTACATGCCTTGCAAAGGCAATGAGACATGGAGAGGACTTTGATCAAATGGGCCTTGCTAGGTTCCTCCTTGTCTACCACACGTAGTTCACAGTATACTATAATTATATATGGTGACAGCTCCTTCCTGGAACAGACTTTCTATCTTAAATTTTTTTAGACAGTTAGGAGAAAGGTCAAAGTTTCTTCCTGAGTCTTTTGTTTCTCAAAAATAGTCAGTCCAAAAGATTCCTCAAGCCAAAGAGATACATTTTGGGGTGCACATGCTACTCCCCTATACTACTAGCAGAATTATCTTCTCTAAGGTGGCTAGTGGTGTGCATAGATGTATCATCCAGATAGTATTCCCAGGAAGGCAAGAACTATCATATCAAAATCTCGAATTCTTTATACTTAAAAAAAGTGACAATAACAAAAATCATTGCTGTGAAATTTAAACAAGCAGTTAAACACAAACAACACGCGGCAGTCTCTGGGGGCTCATGCAATCTGAGGACAGCGGTGAACACTGGGGAATGATAATCCCCTAATGAAAGACATGTATGTACCTCCCAGACATGTTGAAACATGCAAGCAATTCTGTACTCAATAATCGTTGGAGATTCCCATCAGTACAATATATCTAATGGGTTGGGCACAAATCCATATGTTAATATGGATACTGCACCATCATCTTCTTCAAAGAAAGTAAGGAATGAAATCAGAGTTTGATGAAAATAGAAGGGACAGAATGCAGTGCCATCCATGTAAAGATTTAATTCTGAAAGTGAAATCTTATTCAGATGGCTACAGAAATTCTTTCTTAAGATATAGAACTTATAATACCATTACTTGCTGTAGTTCTCTCCCTAGCACCCCTCTCTCCACCCAAGCCCCCTCAAAAACCATAGAGCTATATACTATAGAGCTACATTGATATTTCCCATTCAGGTTAAGATTGCTTTTGTCCCTGTGCTCTAAATCCTATTTTCCATAACTCCCAATCCCAAGATCAGGAGAATCATATTAATAATTCAAATCATGTCTATGAAAAGAGAAATCCTTAGCAGATGTTAACTTGCAAGTTAGGATGAGTTATTTATAACCCAGAAAGTCTCCACGTTATCATTGATTTGCCTTTGCTCTGCCCTCCTAGACTCTATGCCTGAAGTAAGTACCCTTGGTCCTTGTCTTTCCCCTCCTGACTCGACTCTCTTACACCCTTGAATTGGCTCATCAGCCTGACTCTGGTCTACTCTGCTCCAGAACATGCTTTCAACCTTTTGATAGTTGAAAATACTTGGTGATAAATAAATGAAAAGCAATAGGATATATTTGAGTATACGAGGAAGCCATTTGGTGCAAAACTAATTTGGCCTGACCTTGTTTTTCCAAAAGGGTCTGACATGGCCGTTGAGCATGTACCTGCTTTAAACATTTGCTATGTCCCAAAGAAAAGAATGATGGCCTTAAAGATTGGGATGTAACTACTGCCCCCATATCGGCATTTCTTTAAGGATAAGCATCTCTTCTTGGAAACTAAGGATTAATTATCGACCTGCTGTGCTCACCTTGTGACCACTGACCTGCTGACTGACAACCTGCTGTGCCAGCTAAGCATCTCGTGACAGTAGTCAAAGAGATATTCCTGTCATGTGTGATGTATGCTCTTTATTCCAAGATGGTATACAACTACTCTCTATACCCTACTTCTTTGATGCCCTTCCTCCCTTGGGGAAGGAAGGCCGCAGGCTATAGTCCTCAGACCTGGCTCATAATAAACTCACTCCAATTTTGATTTATAGATTGATTATGGATTATTTGCGTCGACACTGGTTAGGAGCAATGGCTTCAGTGTCAGATAGATTCAGATTTGAATCTCACTAACACCAATTAGCAGTTACAGACTTCGGGCAAATTATTTAACCACTCTAATCCAGTTGTATCACCTGTCAAATTTTTTTAAATGAGGCAAAGTGAAAATAAATGAGATGATATGTTCAAGACTTGGGAAAATGCCTCAATAAATGGTAGATATTGTTTCCTCAACGCTCATTCTTGTTTTTATCCCCAGCTTATTGTCTGATACCTAGCAACTCCTTGTGTTTAATTTTCTTTGACCTTTCTGATCCTGAACTCCCTGATTCTGGCCTCTTCCTTTGACAGTGACATGATAAGGAAGAAACCATCCATATTGGATGGTAATAAAGTATGATTACCTGAAAACATATATCTAGCTCATGGTGGATTTATCCAGCTAATCAAGATAGACAGCTAATTTATCTAGGTAATCCAAAATATCTCAAAAATCACTAGCTGGGAACTTCAGAAATTACTGCTCCCTGATCTATTTAGCTTCACTTAAAAATTTTTCCAGCACTCTGCCCTACCAATAGCACAGAATCTATTTGCTAGCATGAGTGTGGACTTTTCCGAGTTATTTGGAACTGCTGTTTTTACTAACCCTCAAGCAAGGCTGAGACCTATACTCAGGCATGCTTTTATGGGTCAATGATTTTCCCCAAAGATAACAGTTCAACAATCAGAGGAGTTTTCATGTCATTTGGTATAGTCAGTGCTCTGAAACTCAGCGCTCTGAACAAAAGCTCAATGATTCTGTTATATCTGTGCATAATTGCCCTTCTGCAAGTGTCTTCTTGAGATAAGACTGGCTTTGAAAGTCTATACCCAGGCAGAGAGTTCCTCCACTCAATTGTGAGTTCCCTGAGAGCAGGGAATGTGTCTATTTTCATTTTTAGCCTCAGGATTTAGCACGCTGGGTAAACATTTAGTTCATTGAATTCATTTATTAAATTCTGGCTCAATTTGGAGATTGACTTTTCAGACATTCTCATCAAAAAATGACAATAATTCTGAGAAGACATCCTCCTGGCAGGTTGCTGTATAGGTTTCTGTGAATAATGCCTAGGAGGTAACGGAGATTGTCTGCTTCTTTGCTTTCCTTCTTTCTTTCTTAAAATAAGGTGAAGAATACTACTACTATGAAGACCTTTATATGTTTTTACTTACTTTAGCATTTTTGCCAGAAAGAGATGCACATGAAGCCCTAATCAGCAATCTGTGGTTTTCTTGATGTTTCTGGTTCTCATCTTATGATTGTACTGTCAAGCTTTTTCAATAAATTTTGATAAATGAATTTATTCATGTTAGGAGAAGGGGGCTTTTAACAAATCCTTTATATTCTCATTATTGACAGAAAGGTTTGGAGGTTAGCTATCAAGTGTCTTGGGATCAGATATAAGCAATTGTTCCAAACTACAACAGTCCCTTTTGATATAGATCAACGTCTGAAACAGTGGCTATCCACGTGAATCTGATACAGTGGTGGAGAGCCCTACGTGTTGGATGAAACCAGCCTATTTAATCCCAATCACGTTTGTTTCCTAGTCCGTCCTTGAATCTTGTCTCGTGTTTTTTAGTCTTACGGATCTTGCGGTTCCTACTGTTTTCTCTCAGCCTAAAATGATCAGTTACATCCTGTGATGTCCACCAATAATCCGCTAAGAGGATCTTTTAGTTGTGCAGGGAGTCTAATGGCACTCCAGGACATTTTCATCCAACTCTCATTTGTCTACACCATCAGCATATCAAACTCAAGATGCCCAAAGTAGACCTCATCCTCCATCCCAAACTTGCTCCTCCCTGCATTCCATATTTTCCTCATGCATATCTACACCTTTTCATTATTGAGGCTTAAAATATCAGGGTAATCTTTGGCCTCTCTCTTTCCCTTACCTCCTTCACCCAATCAGTTATTAAGCCCTGCTGATTTTACCTCTTTCATATCCCTCTAATTAAAATTATTTCTCATTTCTAATGCTACTATAATCCACTCAATTAATTAATAAAATAAATATTTATTAGGTACACACTTGTGTCAGGCGCCTTAGTAAGGGTTGCGTATACAGAGATGAATATGACCTAGTCTTTACTCTCAATTATCTTCAAGTGTCATGGACATTAGGCTAGAAGGCTGAGAGTGAAGTGAGCCATACCTAAGGGAATGGTTGATATCTCCCGCGGTTGGTGAGAAAGTCTTCACAGAGGACCTAAAAATAGAACTGAACGGAGATATTGTTATTCGATTAAAAGTTTAAATATAGAACGGAAGGCGGGGAAAAGTATTCAAGGCAGAGGAAAAAAATGTTGACAGAATAATGTGCAACAGGAAGGCACTTGAGTAGAGAAAAAGCTGGAGAGTTGGGAGGGATACAGATCATGGACGGCCTCGCATGTTATCTAAGCAGCAGCTAATTCATCCAGTTGGCAGCGTGGAGCCATTGAAGAATTTTATGCACAGTAAGATTTCTTTCGGAAATAAACAGATTTCTGTTTTAGAAATGTAACTGTGCTATCAGATTAGTAAATAGATTAAAGATGTGGCAAGATTTGAAGCAGATAGATTACTTAGAAGATTATGGAAGTACTGCAAGACAATGATGACCAGGGCTCAAACTAAGACTATAATAGTGAAGACTAAGAAGAAGAGACAGATAAGCTCAGGGGCTGGTCGGGTTTATAATTCCTGTCTGATGTCTGCTCTTTATTACATTCATGGCGGTTGGAAACAGAGGAAGGGATTTGGAAAAAATCACTTTATCGGTAAACATCTTTAAACATGCTGAATTTGAGATGTGCATGGTCATGCATGTGGATAAATTCAGCAGGAAGTCTTGAAGCTCTTGAAGTTCAACAGAAAGACAGAGATCTTGACTTGGGAATCACTGATACATAAGTAAGAATACAAGCCATAAGAATGGTTAATTTTACCAATTTTGTTAGTCAGGAGTAAGTTTGGCAAAAAGTGACAGAAAATCCAAAATAAGAGTAGCTTAAACAAAAAGAAGTTTCTCTTTCCAAAGGCAGACAGTTCAGGGCAGCTGGAGTAGCTTCTCAAAGTCATGAAGGATATAAGCTTCTTCTATGTGCTGCTCCATCATTCCCAAGCCATGGCTTTTACCTTATGGTCCAAGATAACTGCTTGAGCTCCAACCATCAGACCTGCATTCCAGCAAGCATGAGGAAGGAAGAAGAAGAGGAATACTTCTTTCCTATAAGAGTGCTTTCTGAAAACTACATACAATATTTCCACCTAATTTCCATTGGCCACGCAGTTTCAATGGAGCCATGAGTAAGGGAGTCAGGTGGCAGGGAGTTGAGGAGTAAATATAAGGGAAGAAAATGGAGACACCAAGTGAAGACTCTACCTTGGTAACTCTACCTTTTAAAGAAAGAAGAGAAAGTGAAAACCATACATAGAGGAATTTGTTTTATTTTTACTGTGGGAGAGACATATGTGTATAAAGCACTGGAGATGAGCATTAGAAACAAAGAAACAGAAGATCTGGTTCAGCTAGTGGAACAAGGATATCACTTCAGAGAAAGCAGAAAAAATAGGAGGAAGATGATAGGTGGAAAAAATCAAACTTGAACAGAAGAAACTGCTCTTTCTAGAGCTGGAAGGGAATTTGAGTTCACGTCTGGCATCTCAGAAGTTGAGAGACATCTATGCCATTTCCAACGAGTCGTGGTAGATTTTAAAAATGGACAAATGCCAAAACACTTCAAAGGTTAGTGGTAAGACTACCTTACTTTTAGTCACTGTTTCCAGGATATGCCCTGTGCTTCCTTATTTCTGTACCTTTGGTCACATTACTCCCCATCTGGATTGTACCTCAACACCCACTCAAAGTCCAAAATCAAAGCCCAGTGCCATTTCCCCATGCCTCCTCTGATCCCTTCACTAGAAATTCTGTCTTCATCTTCCGCACTTCTTGAGCACTTACATGCACCTCTTTTTTATCACTTATATTTTTCAGTCTTGATTTATAGTTAATTACATCTAGGCTTTATCTTCTTTTATATTAATTGCATTGTCAAATTTGGATTCTAGTTAAATTCATTCATTTATCTTCTACAACACTAGAACAGCTCTGAACCCAAAACTTGTAATAAAAGATATTTATGCACTTAATGAAGGAGCCAAGCCTCTCCCTTCATGAATCTTAATCATATTTCACCATTATCGTCGGGTTCTCCAAAATATTGTGCCCATCCCTAGGCCTCCCACATGAATCTCCAAGTCAAATACCCAAAGTAATATATGTTTTCTCTTTGTCCACATACAAATAGCTCTTTCTTTAAAGAAAATCAAGTCAGAAGTCAAAAATATGGACAACTTTAAGCAAAAGGAGCTCAAGCTCATTACCAAATCATTTGAAGAATGTTTGACCCACCCTAGCAGTAGCATGAGCACCAAGAACCCACTGACGTCCAAACTTAAGCAATGTAATGTTGTAGCCAAAAGACAGGAACCTGGAGCTGCAGGAAGATCACACTGTGAAGCAACATTCTGAGATATAATTGCTCAGCTTGAATTTACAAGCTCATGCAAAAAGCAGAATAAGGGGTCAGCCCAGTGGCACAGCAGTTGAGTGCGCATGTTCCACCTTAGCGGCCCGGGGTTCACCGGTTCGGATCCTGGGTGCAGACATGGCACTGCTTGGCAAGCCATGCTGTGGTAGGAGTCCCACATATAAAGTAGAGAAAGATGGGCATGGATGTTAGCTCAGGGCCAGTCTTCCTCAGCAAAAAGAGGAGGATTGGCAGCAGATGTTAGCTCAGGGCTGATCTTCCTCAAAAAAAAAAAAAAAAGCAGAATAACAACACAGTGCAATAAGTGACACCAAATAAGAACATTAAAGTGCAGTCTTTCAGATATAAAGAAAGGGCCTGTGGGTCATAAATGGATCGGGCCAAGCACTATCATCCTCCTAAGATATCCATATAGAAGCCAAATGTACGTATGAGAAATCAAGTTATATTTCCTCCCTTTTCATACCACAAAAGTAAGAGAAATTATAACCATTTTATACTCACACATAGAATCACTGAGGAGAGAACATTTTAGAAAATGCCAGTATTTCTTTTCCACTCTGAGGTGAGAAAAAAAGAAAACTTGCAAGAAATACACTGTGATAATACAAGCTCTGCTTATAGCAGTGTGCTGATACATAATATTGGGGTTTATTATAATTAGATATTTAAAAACCACCATTGAATAAATCCAACAGAAAAAGCTAATGTGCACTATAATCAAGACGTAGTCCTTGCTAAAGGGAATAGCTGAAATAGCTTAATTAATTTCTATTCTCCTGATTAAAAAATAAATAAAGGTAGGAGTCTAAGCAACTAACATAAACATCATAACTCATTTTCCATCTGAAATAAAATATAATTGAAAATTATAAAGCTAAATTCAGGAAATAATTTAGTAATTCCTTTTTAATGTCTGTACCTCCAAAGACACTTGTTACAGTCACAGAATTTTAGAGATTCAATGATTTGATAAATTAGTTGCTTTATTCATCTCAATCCCTTACATACACTGGCATTGCACAAATGTTCGTTCAATGAATGGAGGGATGAATAAATGGATGATCAAAGGAATCTAATCAATACCAATTTTTTCATCTTGGGGGGAAAAAAATTCTGAACAAGTTAAAAGACTTGACCAAATCATGCAGCTAGTTAGCGGGAAATCCAGGACTAGAAAAGAAGTTTCCTGAGCACACTGCCTCTTTTAATGTATAATTCTTTCATAGGAGCATAAAGGGAGGAAATATAAATCCTTAGGCACTGTAGGGGAGCAGAATTCGCCAACCCAAAATGTGTCACTTTGGCGTATTTTTGAGAACAAAACACTCGGGAAGAAACTTTGACCTTCTCCCCTAACTGCCTAAAAGAATTTAAGATAGAAGGCCTGTTCCAAGCAGGAGCTATCACCACAGATAACTCTAGTATAATATGAACTAGGCGTGGGAGACAGGGAGGAACCTAGCAAGGCCCATTTTATCAAAGTCCTCCCCATGTCCCATTATCTCTGTGAGGCATGGCAAACATTTGTTTACCAAACATTTGCTTTTCCATCTCCATGTGAATTGCCTTCCTCCCTTTGAAGTCCCAAACCACGACCACCAACATCCTCCTTTGTCTTCAGCTGAAGATGGTATTAAAGGTGGTGGCTTCGGCCATTTTGGTGAGTTACTCAGTTTTCCTGGGTTTTTCCCATGTATACATGTTATTAAACTTTGTTTGCTTATCTCCTGTCAATCTGTTTCACTTCACATTGATTTAATTCTTAGCCCTGCCAGAAGAACCTAGAAAGCAGAAGAAAATTTCTTCCTCTCCTATAGCATCTACTATCAAAGCACCACTATAATTAACATCTTTGAGGTGCTGGGGGCTGTGTGTTGGGAGAGAGTATGCAAAAACATTATTTCACCCCCAGTTTACATTTACCATTGCCATACTACTGCTTTATATATCTTTTCTTGAACAATTACAGTTATTATTGAACAATAGAATTAGAAAGGATTTTATTCATTCAACAAATATTTTTGGAGCATCTACACTGTGCTAAACACTGTTCCAGGTGCCAGAGATACATCAGAGGACAAAAGAGACAAAATTTTTGTCCTCATGGAATTTACATTCTAGTGGCCTTAGAGATGAAAAGTCCCTCCATTTTTTATAGATGAGTAAACTGAACCCCAGACAGCTGAAGTGACCTACCTACACTACATAGTAAGCTTGCAATAAGGCTGAACTTTGAATTCAGGTTTCCCAATGTATTTCACTTCCCATTAGGATATGCTACCTTACAACTTTCAAGAAAATTAGAATAGAAAATCAGGCTCACTGTTTTCCTCTCTTTCATTCTCTCATTCTCTTTCTCCCTCCCACTGTCTTTCTCTCCCTCTCTCTCCTTTTCTCCCTCGTTCTCTCTCTCCCTTCTTCTCCCTCGCTCCTCTCTCCCTGTCTCCCCTCTTCTCATCATCTCAGGCCACTATGCATGAGTAACACACTGGCAATCAATTGTCAAGGGTTTTAATCACTTTACGGCAAAAATGGATAAATATAATTCATATAATCATAGCGCCAAGCTACTTTTAAGACTATGTCCCTGCATTACCTGAAATCTGGGGCAAGGGAAGCATAAGAAAGGAAAGAAAAAAGGAAGGAAAGAAAAAACGGAGAGAGGTGGGAAAGAGGCAGGAGGGAGAGAGGGAAAGCAAGCAAGCAATGCCTTAAAAATGCACATAAACTGCAAATCAAGTTTCAAACACTCTGCCAAAATGTTGATTGCCGTAGTTGAAAGAAGAAAATTACAGTCAGATACAAATTTCCCAAATGTAACTTGAGAGCTAAAGGCAGTTAAAATCGTAGACACACTTTCAAAAACAAAGTACCCTTTACCATTTGGATGCTTATGATCCTAGAAGCATTATTTCAAAGATTTTCTTATGCTTCTCAAATAAAATATTTATAAAAACAGAATATGAACGATACAAGTAAGGACTTTCCTTAGAACCTCAATTTACATGGTAGCTATAGTCACATCATTCCCAAATATACATTCTATGCGGCAGAACTGGAAGCTGACTCTTTGAACCCAAATCTGTTGATCAGCTGTTTTATTTGGCTGCATTTCTTATGTTTGAAAATATTAATGTTCCTACATAAAAATAAAATGGAGTATATTGAGAAAAGGGAAAATGTGGACAAAATTCCAAACACCTTCTGAAATGTGAAAAGAACACTTCAGTTTCAACTGGGATCACAGCATTGAACAATACCCAACTGTACTGATGTGATTAAGAGCAACTAAACCAAATGGGCATTGAGAAGAATATAGTGAAGAGAAGCAGAATATACCACCCCAAAATATGCCTCTTTAGCATAAGGATTATTCTAAGCTGGTTATTTTTAAGAAACTGCAGGCACAGGAGAAGCACTGAAAACCAAGTAGGAGTTACCGTTTTGTAAGGGACATTTTTATTTATAAGGGAAATCTCCATTTGTAAGGGAGTCTCCCTCTCTGTATTGTACAAACAAGAGAAGGATCACTAAATCTCTAGAAACTTTTATCAATGGAGAAGGCAACAACTTAAATCTGAATAACAACCTTATGCTTGTTTACTGTGCTTTTCCTGGTCACCTCCCATCACTGGCTCCCCAACCCCAACATCTTTCTTTTGTCTTTAACTAAAGATGGTATTTAAGGTGGTGGCCTGGGCCATTTTGAAGAGTTATTCAAGTTTTCCTGGGTATCTCCCCTGTATACAGGAGGTATACATGTTATCAAACTTTAGGGTTTTTTTCTGTTAATCTGTCTTTTTATTACAGGAGTGTCTCAGCCAAGAAGCTAGAAGGGTTAAGGGAAAATTATTTTTCCTCCCCCACAGAGGCAAATTAGCTACTGTTCATAGATAATGTGGGGGATCAGAATTTGCCAGCCAAAATACGTCTCTTTGGCTTGATTATTTATAAAAACAAAAGACTAAGGAAGAAACTTTGACCCTCCCCCTAACTGCCTAAAAGTATTTAAGACAGAAGGCCTGTTCCAGGAAGGAGGTATCCGCATAGAGAACTCTAGTAAAGTATGAACTAGGTGTGGGAGACAGGGAGGAACCCAGCAAGGCCCATTTGATCAAAGTCCTCTCCATGTTCCATTGTCTCTACAAGGCATGGAAAACATTTGTTTACCAAACATTTGCTTTTCCATCTCCATGTGAATTGCCTTCCTCCCCTTGAAGTCCTAAGCCACTACCCCCAACATCCTCCTTTGTCCTTAGCTAAAGATGGTATTTAAGGTAGTGGCTTTCACCCTTTGGGCGAGTTGCTCAGTTTTCCTGTTTCTCCCATGTACACATTATTAAACTTTGTTTGACTTTCTCCTGTTATTCTGTCTCATGTCAATTTAATTCTTACACCAGCCAGAAGGACCTAGAAAGTAGAGGAATAGTTCCTCCTCTCCTACAATAGTATGATTGTCTACCTAGAAACTTTATGAGAATCAATTGGACGAAACTATTAAAATAGATATGAGAGTTTAGGAAGGCGGCTGGTGAGCGTAAAAATATATAAAAATATATATACTGAATAAAATCATAATGGAAGGAAATGCCCTATTTAAAACAGGCACAACAAGTCATGTAAAATACTTAATGTTGAAGCTACAAAATGTCCAGGAAAAAAAATTCAATACTCTACTATCAGATATAAAAGAATACATGCACAGATCTGAGGATGTATTTATCTCCTTAATTTATAACGGACTCTCATAAATCAGTAAGGAAAAAGAACATAAGGGCTCAAAAATGGAGAGAAGACATAACTACGAAAATGAAAAGGAAGATATTCAAATATCAATAAACACTTGAAAACAATTCACTGGTGATAGAAATAAAAATATCTTAGTTATTAAATTACAAATATAAAATCATGTTAACACTCTATGCTGAGGGCACACAGCTGGGATTATCAGAAATGAGTGCCTCTTTCTGAAGGGTACGCTGGCCGTGCAAAAAAAAGTTCCTGGACTTGTCCATTCCCTTTAATCCACATATTCTACTTTTATGAGTTTCAAGGAAATAACATTATTTATTTATATTTGTTTATGAATAGTTCTTCCCAACACTACTTGCAATTATGAAAAATTGGAAACAATCTGAACATTCAACCATTTATGATTAACTGAATAAATTATTCATTTATTTGATGAATACCATGGAGACAGTAAAAATAACTAAAAGTATTCATTATATTTTTAAGTGTAAAAGCATATAAAATAATTCTATTTTGGGGGCTGGCCTGGTGGCATAGTGCTTAAGTTCACACACTCCATTTCAGTGACCCAGGATTCACGGGTTCAAATCCCAGACACAGACCTAGCACCATTTGTCAAGCCACGCTGTGGCAGCATCCCACATAAAATAGAGGAAGATTGCACAGATGTTAGCTCAGCAACAGTCTTCCTCAAGCAAAAAGAGGAAGACTGGCAACAGATATTAGCTCAGGGCCAATCTTCTTCACCAAAAAAAAAATAATTCTTTTTTTGTTCATATATATAAACATACACACTGTACTTTTTTTTATTTTTTATTTTTTATTTTATTTTTTTGAGGAAGATTAGCCCTGAGCTAACATCCATGCCCATCTTCCTCCACTTTATATGTGGGACGCCTACCACAGCATGGCTTGCCAAGCAGTGCCATGTCTGCACCTGGGATCTGAACTGGTGAACCCCGGGGCACAGAAGCTGAACGTGCAAACTTAACCACTGTGCAACCAGGCCGGCCCTGCACTTTTTCCTTTTTATTAAATAAATTATGTTGAATATGTGTTTCTCAATGCCTCAGGGTCATTTTCTATTAATTCACTAATCATTAATCATTAGTAAGTATATATTAACTAATGTATTGGTTATTAGTAATTAATTTGTACTTTGTTAAGTATTACATTGGTCTATAATAAGTGACCTCTAGGTGACCTTAGAGGTTACTGAAGGGTGTAAGTTTATATGACCTCTCACTAAATGACATCAGAGTGCTCTGTCTCATCTTCAGAGAAGTAGGAACAAGGGAAACAGGCTTAGGCTGAAGGCTACTCTCCAAGCGCAGACGTGGGCATCACTTACCTTAGAGGATGCAGCGCCTGGAGCTCAAGGTGAAATTTCAAATGTTTCACCTTGGAAACAAGCTAAATCACCACATCATGCAAACTATCCAAATCCAAACAGAGGGAAATTCTGGGCATAAAATCAACACGATGGAAACTGTGGGGTAAACATTCAAAGCAAGAGGTTGGAAACAGCCTAGGGGAATTTCCTAAGCCAACTATTTGCAGCTGCAGTGGGGAGTTTTTATGTTTTCTGTGGCTAAAGAAGGGAATAAACTATGACCCAAAGTGTTCAACTCAGAGGCACACGCATACTGCTCTACTTTTTAAGTTCTTAGATTTTGTCATTATGTTTTTTCTTTCTTCTTTTCCACTGTAAGCTGCCACTTATGCTGTCAGTGTGTCTTCCTTTTTTTCTGAACATCCTCCCTTCTAATTTGTTGCTTATCATCTGCTAGGGACTGGAAAATCATATAGCGAAGTATGTTTGAATGCCTTTCATATAAAAAAAAAGTGATGATAAAAAAGATGACGTTAGAAAATCACCATTTGCAACCATCACGCTAATAATTTATTCTGAGAATTGTCGATAGGCATTAAAACTATTGCGTGATATATAAGGAACAATATACTGTATTTACATAGCATCAAAGCATTTCTCCACAAATTATATACTACAAACTTGACAGTGGAGCAAACTGGCAGGCATCATCTTAAAACCAAAGTGAACATCACTGCTGAAAAGAAATGCGATGTACCTTAAAGGACACAATATTTCTTCTATGTTATTCCTGCCAAAAAGGCATGACTTGAATATAATCACAAGCAAGCATCAGATAAATACAAATTGAGGTACACTTTACAAAAGATATGGCCTATAATCTTCAAAAATATCAATATGATAAAAGACAAAGAAAGGCTGAGGTAACAGGCTAATTAAAGGAGAATAAAGTCACATGACAACTGAATGCAATGTGTCAGCCTGCATTGCTGAAAAAGACATTACTGTGACATTATTGGGGCAAATGGCAAAATTTGAATATAAAGTGTATGCTAGATAGTAGTATTATGCCTATTATCTAAGAGAAAACATGATAAAGGGCAAGTGACAAACCGGAAACAATTGGTGAATATGTGTGAAGGATAATGGGAATTCTTGGTACTATTCCTACAGTGATTTTTGTAAGTTTGAAATTATTTCGAATTAAATTTAAAAATAAGGTAATGATCAAATGCTTACTTTCGTCTTCCTCGAAGCAAATACAGGATACAGATTTTGGCTACTCAGATACCTTCTTGGTTAAATACTCTTTTGCTAATTAAGACAAATACAGAAAAATTAACTGTTAATAATTTACAAATGATTTACTGCTATCCGTCGAGTTGAATGTATCTGTTTTATTAATACTAAACCACATTCATACATTCTTTTGAGTCAGAAGTTTATATCTTTGCACCATTCATGATTACTTACCAGTAATGAACTGGAAATTACCTGAAGAAAGGGGAAAAATCTATAGACTATATAGAAACTCATCAAAATAGCTTAGGGTTTCATATACATGACTTCATCATTTGAACTGAATTATAGGTTACAGTCAGAATAATATTCAGAATAATAATAACGTAAAAATAATAAGTACTATTAGCAGCAGTTGAGCACTTCCTACTGTACTACTACTAATCAACATTGATACATACGTCTGTGCTTGACATGTTCAAAGCCTTCTACATATGATTCATTTAATCCTTCTAATGACTGTGTGAGGTAGATACCATTATTAGCTCCATTTTAAAAATGAGGAAAGTAAAGTTAAATTACTTGCCCAAGATAAGATTCCTAGTCAGCAGTGGATCTGGAATTTGAACCCAAGCAGTGTGCGTCTACAGTCCATTTTTTTAACCATACACTAAACTTCCTCAATTACTATGTTCATACACTCTGCTAAGCACTCTACAAACTTCTCTATTTTGGCTGCAAGTAACAGACAACATTTAAACTCACACACAATACGGAAATGAGAATTCACAATAATACTTAGTTCAGAAATAAGACAAATTCAGATTGGTCGATTCAGCCTTTTACTGACATCATCACTTTTCCATTGCTGCCCAAGATGTCAGCTTCATCCTACAGCTTCTGCTCCTTGGTTCTAGGAAGGCTTCCAATGGCAACATGGATTACACGCTTCTATATTCATGTCTGTGTCAGTGTGGCTCCTCTGAGAAGCAGAAAGCAAGATGGAACTGTACGTGCAAGAGATTTATTGGGGGAACACGTGTGAAGAATAAAGGGGAAGAAGGGAGTGTAGGAGGATCCTTCACCTACACGTGCCTCAGGAGGACACCTAAACAAAATGCGGTTCCGTCAGAAACATGGAGTGTTTCTGGAACAGGTGATAGGTAGGCTACAACCAATATCCACTCCATCTCCTAACAATTCTATGTAGTCGGTGCTATGGAAACTACAGAAAAAGACTTAAAAGCAAGGTAAAGTGGACAATCTTTCACCGAAGTTATGAACTTGCAACTTCTTCTTTCACTGAAAATTACTTCTCAGCGGAAGCAGCTAAATTAATCATTTTAACAATGATGAAACCAGCAAAATGGAGTATCTCAAGATCTAAAGAAATAATTTTTTCTGGTTTCTATCAACAGAAGGCACTAATTAAAGTTTAGTATGGAGTTCAACAAAATGTCCATTCTGGGGTACTCCTTATCAGGGTGCCAAAAGAGTTGCTTAACTTTTTTTTAAACTGTCCACTCTCATCATAATCCTGAATTCTATTGCATTTTTAAGCCTACATATATAAATACTGCAGAAAATATTTCCATAAGCTGCTACAAAAATTTAGAATTTTCTAAGAAGCTGACAAGGAGCTATCTTGTGACTGAGACAGATACAGACTGGGAGGCTGAAATCGTGGATTCAGGCCAGGCTCTCAAACTCTGTCACTTTGGTAAGCCTTGTCACCTCTCTTAGCTCAGTCTCTCCATCTTGGAAATGGGAATCAATGCTTACCTCATACATCTGTTGCAAAGACTTAATGTGCTAATCAATTTCAAGGCAATTTATAAAGTGTTAATAATCTATAAATTCTATATAAACTATTAAATGATAGATTCTCTTACACAAACAGAACTACATTTACATTATAAAACTTTGAGACACTGAGGTTGAGTGTGTACTTATGAGGTAAACTGAAAAACCTGGGGTAAATAACTATTCACGATACTCTTTCTGTGGGAAACAATGGGCTCTGGAATTTCTGGATTAGTTGTCCAGTCCAATCAACTAGTTGATTTTTAAATTTCTCACCTTAACAGAAGCTTTGTAGATTAAATGATAAAGGCTACAACACAGCTTCTATAAAGCCTCTCTTTCTGTGGTATATAGTAAGTTCCACCAATTTCTGTCACTACAGGAGCTATGCACAAACCACTACAATTATATAGGATGCTACAATCCCTCGGACAGTGCCCCATATTAAATCTGGAAAGTTTCAAAAGAATATCTCTGTGGTGTTATTCCTTTCTTAAAAGTCAGTTTGACCATTCGGTCTGTTGGGTTTTTAATATTCATCCTTATTAATGCTCAAACAAGGTGCTCTGGATCAGAGACAGACTTCTTATTAATTATCTTACAGTCAATAACAAGCAAGTCCCTCAGCCTCACTCCTGGGGTGACAACGACAGCCAAGTTAAATTTCCTACTCAAGTAGCACATATTTCATAGGCAAAATGATGGAGAACAATGGATTTTTTCTGTTTATCATAGATAAGAAAGATGTAATCCCCCTTTCCTCACGCAAGGAGAGGGTAGACAACATCTTTTGCTCCTTTGAGATGGAATGGAAATGAGCCTAGATCCTCACCTTAATCTTTAGGAACGTAGAAATATCTTCTCAAGAGTCAGATAAACCTCGGATGTCTCCAGCTTTCAAGTTCTCAAGATGTCTCCAGGGGAAACATCTGGGAAACTAGGGAGATAGAGCTCCAGGCTTCCTGGCATCTTGGAGCTTCACCTATGAACTTCACTTGGGCTGTAACCATCAGTCCCTCTCAAATCAGAGCAATTAACTACACAAGTGGCTACAGATTTAATTGTCATGATATGTGAACTTCAAGTAAAATGTTCCTAGGGGAAGTGAAAGCAAACATCCCCGATCTTTAGACAGTATAGATGTCTTTGTGACAGAAGACTAGAGGTTTTTACAGGAGCAACGAGAAATCCAAGAAAGTTTTATTTTCCCGCAAGTCACTTATTTAAAATATAAATTAGCCAGCCTACTCGTTCTGTTCCTAAAGGGCAAGACTTTCTGGAACATATTCTTGTACAACAGCTATATTTAAGTAATAGCAAAAAAGGAGATGGTTTAAGAAACTTGAATCATTAATTCAATGAACAGTTTGTAAAGGGTGTTCCTCTTTCTACAGATGGAAACGGAGTTGATATACACACAAACGTATATAAATATATAAGCCACGTTTATACATCAGTTTCATTAGTTTTGTTCCTTGTTATTCACTGTAGAAGGATGGCTTAAATCTTGTAGTCCACTGCTATTACTGGGGCCATTATGAAAACTGCCCTGTTCATTTTCATTGCCTGGAAAGATAGACTTTTATACGAATGATTTTTTTGTCAGAGAGAGTGATGGGTTAGCAAAATGAGAGTCATGTTGCTTGAATTAACTACATAAGTGGCCGGGGACTTCTGAGTACCTTCGAGCCTTTTATAATAATAATACACTTTCATCCTAGTTGCTGGTGAATGAATGCACTCATTTTATTTCACTCACGATATATCAATAAAATACAGTAATCAAAACAATAGTTACCACAGTACAGAGCTATGTGCAGACAGCAGATGGCACTACAAGAAACTAAAGTGGCGCTCCCAAAGGCATCTAGGAATGCTCCCTCCCACACAGACTGTTCTTCCTTAAAGCGCCTCAAAAGTTGAAAAGGTGAAGTAACCTAGTCTCTTTATAGTCACTCCAACAGACTGCATTTGTTTTCACAGCTTCAGTTTCACCTGTTCCCCGTTCATTTTCACTCCCTTGATTCTGATTGGTCATAAGATCGTTTCAATGAATTACCTTCTATGATTTAAAATTAGACTGTGGTCAGAATGTTTCCACGACACCCCTACGTCCTCATCACTCTCAGCATTACTACTGATACTGACCGGCTGCCTGGGAATCATTTTTGAAATCTATGTTACAGTCTATGAATTTCCTGGACCTACCACTGGTTTTACATTTTCACAGACATGGTTCCTATCTAAACCCCAATCCATCCACTGAGGTTAATGCAACATCCTCCTTTCTTCTAAATTCTCCCCATCAGTCTGTTCTACAGTATAATGTTCCTCTAGTCCTTCCTCTTGCTAATATCTTGCATTTTCTCCTATAGCCTTCAAATTTAAGGATAAGGCAATGTTACTCAAATAGCAAAAAGTATACATTACCATTAAATGGACATCTTCCATTCTCCCACCTATCAGTGGTCCCGACCCTGGACAAACACAGAGGTATTTGTACAGTTTGAGATGAATTTCACAGCTCAGTGTGTTCCTGGGATTGCCTTGCTGAGAATCATTTTATTATTTTCCAAAATTTGTGAATTCTCTTGTTCCATGGTCCCAGGCAACCAAAGATAACACAAGGAAATTAGCATAATAACAGATCTATCCAAACATATCTATCAGGTTTCTCCTGAAACTTGAAAGGTATAGAACGAAATGCTTTCGCTAATCAGCATCATGTTTCACAGCAACAAAGAAGCAATGAGACTGGATGTTGAATCACTACATGGCAGATATGCAAATTTCATTTTAAAATCTCATACTCATTGAAGAGACCTTGTTAAGGGAATGTTGGAAATTAGCCTCCCATCAAATACAGCATGGGACGACTGCTAAAGAGTTTACCAAAATTAAAATCAGAGCATTTCATAGCCAAGACGGAAGCCTGCCACATGTCCTCTACTAAGGACAAGGCAAATTAAAATATTAATTCAGGTGGATGCCCATTGTGTTGAGGCATCGTGGGACTGTTGACAGTTTGGCTTACTCTTAACAATACAGTTCCTCGTGTGACTTAAAATAATTGAGCCTTTTCCCTGTGCACTGCCCAGTAGCTTTTTCAAAGTTGCTCTAAATTTTCAAGGGCTTTTTGTTCCTTCGATAAAGAATATATTTCTCATATTTCAGCATACTAGACTTCTTACACTGAAAATCAGTTCTTATGAAGAATAAAAATATTAGGGACATTTTATAAAGAGACTAATTAAGAGAGGAGTTTTCTTTATTTCCAAAGGTGATTGGGAGACCTTCATTTGTTGTGCTAATTACATACATGGAGCGTTAATTAAAGCACATGGTAGGGCTTTCTTCTTTTTGGACCTGTTAGAGGGTTGGACGGTCTTTGCTAATTTTAGCTTTGGGACAAAAGACTGGCATTGATTTGGCAGGCATTAATTTTTTGCTTCATACAGCTTCCAAAGCTGATGTATTACTGTCATAAGTTCTTTTTAAGATTTGCAAAGTATTATTAAAGTACTCGATCTGTTCTCATCACAGAAAAGGTTTCATATAATTTACTTGTTTCTCTGTGCAACAGACACAGCTCAAATTATAAATGAAAACTTATTATTTTATTTTTGAGTCTGACTTTCTTTCTGTCATGACCAGTGTTTTCAAGTGAACATGGAAAAATGTCTACAGGATCAACGATCTCATCAAAAAAAAAACTTACCTTGTCAGACATAGTGGGTGGGATAGCATGAGATTTTGTGAATTCCAACCACTAAATGTGTGACAGCAATTTCAAAACAAACTTCCTATGAAAAGCTCCACCATAATGGATTAGAAAACCTGTAGCCCATGTCTTCTAACAAAAAGTAAATTAATTCTTTTAAACCTGAACTCTATCATGACAGAGTCAAAGCAAGTGCATTACCCAGTCAACATTATACCCTATTTTTAAGGATTCTCCACATTCCCAGTGTGCTTTCTTTTGACTTTTAGGTAACAAATCACCTCTCCTATATACGATTTTTTTTTCTCGCTCCTTTAAATAGTCTCTTAAGGCAAGCTGCAGCATAAGAGATACTGACAAATGGTGTGGCTATGCACCACTGAAGATGACCAGAGAAAGATTAACATCTTGAAAATATTGAGTGTACTCAACCATATAATAATAATTATACTTGGGCAATGTGATAGACTTACAAAGTCATGAAACTGAAAAGAACATATGGTTTTCCAGTCTATTCTGCCAACTCCAAGCTGAAACAAATGTAAGATTCCTAAAGTATCTATGCTGACTCCTTCCTTCTCCCTTAACGGCACTTCTCCTCCTGTCTCCCACCTATGGATAGCAAGAGATGTCTGTTTAGTCTTTCACTTTCTTTATATTTCTACAGCGTTTCCATCCAACTCATCTACTGTCATGACTTCAAGTGCTATCTCTTTTTCAAAGACTCTCCAGGTTCTAGTTTGTAATTTCCAACGGGCCCTTTCTACCCAGATTATCTGCCACAACCTCAAATATTATGTGTTAAAAATGGAATGTCTTTTATCCTTCCAAAACCAAATGTCCCTCATAACACGCCTATTTCATTCATTCAGGCCCCCGTATTTGGAAACTCTTCTGGGCTCGTAACTAATCAATTACCAATGTCCATTAATTCTTCTGTTTTGGTTTTGACCTCATTGCTTCCTTTCCATTTCTACTATTCTTTTTCAAACTCTTATCAGTTCAGGTAAGATTTATTACAATAGCCTCCTAACTGGTCTTCCAACCTCCAGTCTTTATTTTCTACAAACCACACTTCACTCTGCCATGAGATTAAACTTTTTTTAAAAATACACCCTTTTTGTCATTTAAACTTCTACTAAAAAACATTTCAATATTTCCAGTTGGCTGATATCATAATTCCCATCTGTTTTGTAAAGTGCTAGATGCACTATGACACAGGCCAGTGAGAAGGGGAAGGAAGTTGGGGATACGTAAGGACCAAATGAGGACTGTGGTTCTCAAACTTTAGCACTTCTCATATGTGGTACTGATTCTATAATTTGTGGAGCCCAGCACAAAATGAAAATGCAGGGCACCTTGGTAAAAATTATTAAGAATCTCAAGAGAACAACAGCAGAGCATTAAACCAAGTGCAGGGCACTTTTGAGTGTGGGGCCCTGGGTGACTGCTCAGGATGTAGGCCCATGATGCTGGCTCTGTGCCTAAGACTCACCTGGTTCACTTGTTTGAAATGTGCATTCTTGGATAGCACCCCTTAGAAACTCAGATTCAGTATGTCTGGATAAGACCTGAAAATTGGCATTTTCAACATACATCCTAGCATATTTGCAAGTTATCACCAGTAGACTACACTTTGAGTGACACTGGCCTAGGGAAATATCACATAGGGCTAAAGTTGCTCCCCAGAGAAAGGTCAACAGTTCAAATTAGAGTGTCAAAGGGTTTATGACAAGTTTTGGTTAATCTGGTGGGGGGAGGACCGTGAGAAGGAGCTGAGGCAATGATGCTAGTCTAAAACAGGACCAAGTCAAGCAGAAGCCAAGCCAATTATCTACAGGATTAAATTCACCTCATTATCTTAAATCTCAAAGGCTGCCACTGTTAGCACCCTGCCCTGATTTTACAAACTTGTCATCATTACTTCCCAAGAAGAATTCTCTTCTTCAGAAGATACTGAACATTTAGGCTTACTCTATGATGACAGTGCTTGTACTGCCTTCCCAAGTATCAACTCCTTTTGCTCCACCCTGTAACACTCAATTTAAAGTTCATCTCCTACACACACTGCCCTAGTTCACAGAATCATTGAATTTTAGAGTTGGAAAATTGCTTAGAAATCATCTAGTCTATAGATGATGAAATCAAGGCTCATAAATTTAATGATTTATTTAAAATTACAGAGTCGGTGGGCAAACAATGACCAGAACCCCAACACTCCTTCTTGATTCCTGACCCCATGCTTTTGCCACTGTAGTCACTATTCCCTTTGATGGCTCTCTTCTCAAATCCTATATCCATTCATTCATTCGCTTATTCAATACATATTTATCAGAGACCTATTATTTTGCAGGCAATAGGTTAGAAGCTAGGAAAAAATCGAATGGGTATGGTCCCTGTCATCATTAATGCCATTATCTTTCCCACTTATTTTACACACTTCATCAATATTTTGTAGTTACAGAATCTTTAGTATGTCTCGTATCCACAATGAAACTACATACTCCACTGAGACAATGATTTTAACGTTTTTGTTCCCCATAGTCCCTAGAAATATGTGGGAATGTTCTATGAACTGAAGGATATTTAATAGCTAAAGCCCCCTTCTACAAAATGCCAATAGCATCCCAGTTAGTGTGGTTGAAACTGTCCCCACGCATTTCTAAACAGCCCCAGCTGGGCAGAATTGCCCTCATGTAGGTAGAGCTTTCTCAGTTGAGAAATACTGCCCTCGTACAATGTTTTGCACATGGTATTCATAAAACATTTTCTTGGATAACGTTGTTAGCGAAACTCCAAAAAAGTTTGATAGATGATATAAGAACTCACAGAATGAAGAGTGGACTGAAACTTGAACCTCATGAGAAATAATTGAAGATAAAACAATTTTCTATAGGCTATTGCTAGCAATACAAGATCTAAGAGTAGCGGTATCCCCACATTTGTTCAGGCTCCTTACAAATGACTGATTTGTAATGTGAGTTTTAATCTTACCTATTTTGAGTTTTAAAAAGTCATAAATATTCTGCAATAAACCTTGAAGTTTCTCCTTCAAATTTTCCCTTTATCCTCCTCTTCCCTTCTGTTTTGGAGGAAGTTATGTCTAAACCCATTTTCAAGGAGAAACTACATTTGTATCCCTGAACTTAAGCTCTGGAACTTTCTCAATAGAATCAGTATTACTCTTACTAACAATAGCTATTCCAAAGACAAAAGGAATCAACGTTAATGATTACTTATCACAGTTGTGCACTCTGGTATGGGGTGAATATTCATTTCTAACTGCACTTCTGCAAATATAATTTTATTCGATTTTTATACCAATTCTTTAAGATGTATCTAGTAAACGTGAATATTCCAACTTTATAGATGAGGAAAATTAAGGCCACAAAACATTAAATGATTTGCCTATAAACAAAAATCTGGAAAATGGCAGACCCAGCATATAAACGCTAGTTTCTTGACTATAAATTCAGCAATCTTTCCACCTACAACACATTTCCTATTGCATCCCCCCTTTTTGGAATTTTCAATCTTTTCCACAGCATTTGTAACTTCCCCTCTTCCCTAAAAATATGCTCTAATATCACTATTAAGAAAACAAAACAGGGGCTGGCCCCGTGGCCAAGTGGTTAAGTTCGCGTGCTCCGCTGCAGGCGGCCCACTGTTTCGTTGGTTCGAATCCTGGGGGCAGACATGGCACTGCTCATCAAACCACGCTGAGGCAGTGTCCCACATGCCACAACTAGAAGGACCCACAACTAAGAATATACAACTATGTACCAGGGGGCTTTGGGGAGAAAAAGAAAAAAATAATAAAATAAAAAAATCTTAAAAAAAAAAAGAAAGAAAACAAAACAAAGAAACTTACAGTCTGCTTGCTTTTCCCTTAATTTCTCCCTTTCTTTCTCTTTTGTTCATTACAAATTACATGAAAGAATAATCTATTCTTTCTCACCATTCAGTCATTCCTAAATTTATTACAATCTAGTCTCTGCCCCACAACACTACTGAAGCTGCCTTTAATAAGGTCACCAATGGTTCTTAATCATCAAATTCTATGGATTCTGCACAGTTCTCTTACCAACCAGCCTCTCTAGAGCAGTTGAGGCAACCACATCCTCTCCCTTATTCAAATATTCTCCTTCCTTGGCTATGATGAAACGACACTCTCCAGTTTTCCTCATACATCTTTCTGCCTTCAGTTTAGTTTCTTTAACTCTTCCCTCTTCCTCCACCTATCCTTTAAATGTAGACAGAACCCAAGGCTCTGCCTGTCTTCAAATTTGCCTTTCCTCCCCCTAGATACTCTCATCCTGTCACATGGCTCCCATCATCACGTCTCCACAGATAAATGTAGACATTTCTTGGCTTTTCACCTCCAAGTATGTTTCATACTGCTCCATAAAGAGTTAAAAATGAATATTTTTTTCGCAGTTCCTCAACTTTCTCCCATCTAAAACCTGCTCCTTTTCTTGCGATGCCTATCTAAATTAATATTAATCTTATTTCAGAATGGTTTCCAAGACCAACCTATATCACCTCTGCAATTTTCTCATATCTATCCAAAAATCTGCACTCCCATAGTCTTAGTCTAGGCCCTTAACAACTCTGAACTGTGCCGTCTACAAGACATGCATATAACCTCGCTCACAGGATGGCTCTTGGGTCAAACTAAGTGATACATGTGAAAGATCACTGAAACTTGCTAAGTAAATGCCAATATAATTCAAAGATTCTAACGTTCACTTTGATATTGCCCCTATTTTTAATTAAAAAACATTTATTAAAAGCATTGCAATTTGTAATTTTGTTGAGGCATGAATTTGAATCAAGGATCCTTAGAGAATGAACCTAGCGGTCTGTCCACTGTCTGCTCCAATGTAGTTTCCCCACCCCTACACTGTTAATTTACATTAAGTGATTACAAATTTCATTACTTTCTGGGGAATAAAGAATTCCTGAAAAGAGAGCCAATCACTAGAGTAGTTGGAGAAAATAAAGACAAAAATAGGAGATCTAACAAGTCGGTGTCCTATGTATGGAAGTTTAACAACAAATTTTGAAGTAATTCCTAGGTAAAAGAAGAAATCATAATGGACATTACAATATATTTAGAAGTAAACAATAAAGAAATTGCTTTGCATTAAAGTATATGGGATGCAAATAAAGCAGTACAGAGATAAAAATGTACAGCTATAAATGATCACATTAGGAAAAAATATGAAAAGAAGCCCAATCTTAGTAGCAATCAAGCAATGCTCATTAAAAAACAAAATTAAATACATTATACACTTACCGTATTGGGGACATTTAAAAAGTTAGAGAAGATCACATCTGAAGCTATAAGAACTCTCATACTGTGTACACTGCTTGTAGGAGTGTAAATTGGTACCTAGTGAGAATGTAAACTGGCACAAACACTTACATAAACCATTTACCGGGTTCCATTACAGGTTAACTTACACAAACTTTATGGACGAACAATTCTGCACCTAGAATAGAGAGGAACTTTTGCACGTGTGCCCTAAGAGAAATGTGCAAGAATGTTCATAGCATGATTATTTGTGACAGCAAAAAACTAGGAATAAGCCAAATATTTAATAACAGCACACTGGATATATAACTTGCGGTATAATCACAAAATTGAATACGCTATAGCACTGAAAGACTGACACCTACAGACAGACTATTAGGCGAAAAAAATAAAGTTTCGAAAGGATACATTGTGTATTATTCCATTATATGCAAAGTTCAAAAACAGAGAAGGTTAAACCATGCTGTTTAGGGATGCATATTTAAGTAACAAAATTTTAAATAAACCCCAATTATGGATAGATAGATAGACAGACAGATAGACAGATAGATAGATAGATATGTATCTCATCATGGTATTGGTTACATCTAGAGGGCAGAGACGGAACTGTGCTCAGGGACGACTGCACACAGGGCTATTGAAGCTGGTAGTTTATTTCTTGATCTGAATAGTGGTTATTTAATCATTGTTCATTAAACTGGATATAGATGCTTTTACAATCTTCTGTAGGTATGTCTCAATCCAAAAATAGTTTAGAAAGAAGAAAGCCTCAAAATTAATGAGCTAAGCATGCAACTTAAAATGTTAGAAAAAAACATCAGAATAAATCAAAAGAAAACAGAAGGAAGGAAATAAAGCTAAGATTAGAAATTAATGAAATATAAGACATAAAATAGAGGTGATGAATAATGTCAAAATGTGGTTCTTAGGAAAGACTAAATGAAGAAGACAAAACTTTGGCAAAATTAATCAAGAAGAGGAGGACAAAAGCATTATATTAGGAATGAAAAAGTGGGCATGGATCAGGTATACAGAAATGAAATAGATAAAAGCAAAGTACAAACAATATTATGCCAATAAACCTGAAGACAAAGATGAAATGAATAAATTTTTAGAAGCATATAAGCACCAAAAAAATAACTCACAGAGAAACAGAAAATTCAAATAGTCAATAAAATAATTAAAGAAACTGAATCAGTAGTTTAAAAACATTTGATCAAAGAAAAATCCAGGCAGGTTTAACATACATTAAAGGAACAGACAATTCAATATTACATAAACTATTCCAGAGAGTAGAAAAATAGAGAACACTCTCCTACGCATTTTATGAGAAGATACCGAGAAAGACAGGTACAGCACAAAAAAAGAAAAATCATAAACCAATCACTTTCATGAGCAGATGTACAAATTGATCTAAAGATCCAATGCAATTCCAAACAGAATCCTAACAGCTTATTTGTGTGTGTGTGTGTGTGTGTAACTTGATAAAGCAAAGGATCAAAAATAGATAAGACAGTCCAGAAGAATAAGGTGAGAAGGCCTTCCTTATCAATTTTCAAGACTTATTCTAGAGCTATAGTACTGAAGACAACGTGATACTGGGGCAAGGACGGACATGGAAAACAAAGGAACAAAATAGACAATGCAGGACAGACTCATGTATATGTGGAAACTTGATTTATGACAGAACGAACATTGCAGATCATTATGGAAGAAACAGACCAGACCATCCATTAAAAGGTACAGGGATAAATGGCAATCCATATGGAAAGAAAAAAAAAACTAGGAGAAGATATTTGAAGCACATATGACCAAGAAAGGGTTACTGTCCAAATAAATCAAGAACTCCAACCAATCAGAAAGCCAGCCAGCCATACCAATAAATGTGCCGAAGACATGGACAGGCATTTTAGGAAGGATGAAACACTAATGTCCTGTGAACCTCTGAAATGGTCCTCAACCTCATTTGTATTCAAGGAAAAGCTTAGGAAAGCCAAATGACATACCACTACGTACCCACCAGATTACAGGTATTAAAAATATAGACACCACCAAGTTTTATACAGGCTGTAAAGCAACAAGAACTCCCGTACACTGCTAGCGACAGTACACATGGGTAAAAACCACTTTGGAAAACAGTTTGGCGTTGCTTAGTAAATCTGAGCATTTACTACAACTCAGCAGTTCTACAACCACAACTCCAGCTACAACTCAGCAATTCTACTCCTAGGTACGTCTTCTGAAGAAACTCTGTGAACGTGTGCTCAAAACACAAATTTTAGAATGCCCATTGCAGCTATCTTAGGCCAGCTTCCCTAGAAAACAGAGCCTGAGGCTAAGGTTTATATGCTCAGGTGTTCTCAGGGAATGCAAAAAGAGGGAAGCAGGAGTGAGAAAAAAAGTAAAATCTCTAAAATAAGCCATAAAAAGTTTCTCAAAAAATGAAGGGAGGTAGGAAAGATGGGAGGGCAAAGACATTCACGAGCTGGCCAAACATAATAAATGGCTCAGGCTCATGCAAGGTTTCAAAGAAGCTACATGAAATGACTTCATCTTGAAACACTCAGTTGGGGAAGGGAGGACAAAGAGCGATGGATTTATCCGCTACCTCGTTCCCCTCTCCCATCTCATCCTGGCAAAGACTGCTTGCTCTGCAGGAAACTGGCTTCCCCGTCTCCATGTGGCGTCAAACAGTTCTTCTAAGGAATCAGCGTAGAAGAATCACTTTACCTTTTGCATAATGATTCAACCAGAGTAATTTAACAAAAAGAACTTAAGCTTAGAGCCCTCAGGGGCTAGCCCAGACGGTGCATGTCACGATCCCGCCACGTAGTGCCATGCACATGTGCTCCTTAGTCTGTGGTAAACACAGCTCCTGGGCTTGATGACCACAGACACAGTCTAAATAGTTACTAGGGGGGCATGTAAGTGGGGAAGGGTTGAGTAGGAGGGACTAGCACATCTGTAGCAGGACATATAAACCGAGGCTGGTGTGGCTTTGCTATCATAATAGGAAAAAATACTTGAAATAGCCAAATATGTCAACATATTAGACTGGCTAACTAAATTATGGTGTAGTCATCTAACGGAATAGTATGCAGCAGTAAAAAGAAATGAGCTACAGTTATACACATCAGTGTGGATGAATCTACAAATTATAATTTGAGCTAATGAAGCAAATCACAGAGTGAGATGCCATTTATATAAAGCACTACAATAACAAACGTAACATACTGTTTATGCAGACATACAGAGGTGAGAAACAATAATTATAGTGAAGAGAATCTGTATTAATCAGGGTAGTGGTTATCTCCAGGAGAAGTATACAATTGGAGCACAGGGCACATAGGTGGCTTTTAAGCTTCGGGTAACAATCTAGGTCTTAAACTGAATGACAAGTACTTCGGCATTGGTTTTAACAGTATTTTTCAACAGAACATACACGTTTATTTCACACAAAAAGAATCAAAACTAGTTTTGTGGTGTTTAGCCAAAAAGAATAAAGTTTTACAAAAAAATATATATATATATATATATATGTCTAAGTAATGTGTGTATATATATATACACGTTATAATATATATAGCATATATATTATTATTATACTATATTATACTATATATTATACTATACTATAGTAACATATATATATATAGCTCATCATTAAGGTTCTAAATTGGTCATCAAACTATTAAGTTATATTTTAGAGTATTTTTCAGGACAAATTATATGTCAAATTGAGCCATTTAACATGAATGTTAAGAATCATTGCTCCCGGGGCTGGCCCCGTGGCCGAGTGGTTAAGTTCGAGCGCTCCGCTGCAGGCGGCTCAGTGTTTCGTTCGCTCGAATCCTGGGCGCGGACATAGCACTACTCGTCAAACCACGCTGAGGCAGCGTTCCACATGCCACAACTGGAAGGACCCACAACGAGGAATATACAACTATGTACCAGGGGGCTTTGGGGAGAAAAAATAAAATCTTAAAAAAAAAAAAAAAAAAAAAGAATCATTGCTCCCAATGCCCAGCGCCAGCCACAAAAGTCAGGAGAAGCCACAGGAGGTCAGGGACATAGCCTAAGATTATGCTAAAGAAAAATATGGAGTATCTGCAATGATACAATCACAAGAAAGACCAGATCAAGTTTTGGTTCATGTTAGCACCCTGACAACACAAAAAGTTGATGGAGCTGCTTGGGAGCACACAAGGGTTCAAACAAGCAGAGCTAAGCTAGATTCTCCAGCATGGTGGGGATTCCCACAATGAAGAATTTTTCAAAGAGCAGAGATGTAAACTCCTGACGAATTATTCCACGGCTTTAGCTGTTCTGCATAAAATGTCATTAGAAAACAATGACAACGTTGAAAAAGTGGATTAAAAGAAGTTTTCTTCTAGTCCAAGTTTTCTGTTATCAAGAATAGGTCTTAAATTTTATTAGCCCTTTTTCCAATTTTTTCCCTCAAAATACAATTGTGTTGGGTGCATTTGCGTAGAGGTTCATTATACTATTCTCTTTGCTTTTGTGTTTGTTTGAAATTTCCATATAATAAAAAATTTAGAAGACAAAAAAAAATTATTGCCTTCTAATTTACCTCCCCGCCTTCAATTTTTGCTCTTCCAGTCCATTCTTCCTACAGCTCCCAGATTGGCTTCCAAAACAGTTATTTGATTATGTTAAACGTCTATTCTCAACCTTTCCATCGTTTCTCACTATTCTTTAAGAATTCTGTGGGGATCTCATGCAGATCTGATACTTCTGTCCTTTCATAAAGAAACAATACAGTTAATTAAAGTGTACCTTTCTTTACAAATTTCTAAAGATATACCCTGATCACCTTGATTAGTTTGAGAGAAACTGGGGAGCTGTTGATTCGACTACTGTGTTTTCTAAGACTCCTTAGAAATACATGGCATCTGTAGATCAAGTCTATAAATAATGCCATCAATGTGTGCTAATTTGAATTAGTTTTCATTCTCAAATGGTAAGCTTTCCTGACTCTTTTCCTAAAATCTCAGGGAACCTTACTACGGTCTTACTGTGACTACTACCATGCCAACATACTTTTAAAATCTAATTCTCCTGAGAGAATGTTCTAGTTCTGCCAGATTCATGTCATTGCCCTCTAAACAAGCCATTCCCAGCTCTATGACATAGCTCATCTATTCTCTTGATATGGGACACCTTCTTGCATCCTTTCTACCCATCAAACTCTTTCAAAAACTGTCTCATATCCTACCTTCTCCTTAATATCTATATTTAATAAATGTTTACTATGTGCTGACAGTGTGCTTGGTGTTTAGCATGGATTATCTTACTAAATGCTCAAAACAACCCAATGAAGGAGGCACAATTAAAATTAATCCTCATTTTACAAATGATAAAAATGAGGCTCAAAGGGGTTATTTAACATATCTACAATCACACAAACAGTGAGTAGCAAGCCAAGATTAATACAAGATACATTTGATTCCAAAGACCATGCAATGCGAAGCAATTACAATCATTCTCATTAACATTGACCCATTCCTGCTTTGGCCTTCTGGAGAATTTAGAGCATTGTTTGAATCATGCTGCCACTATAACATATGCAGTCACGTACGATTCAGTAATGTTACACATATTCGTATTCGATTTTATATCTTGAATAAAATTATAAGTTGCATTAAGATAGCCTCTATATCACATCTTTTTTTCTCTCTCATAGAACCTGGAATACATTGTAAATGCTCAAAATATACTTATTCTTATGAATTTAATTTCATTAAATCCCTATATTCTACCTTGTTGATTTCTTCTTCTATCTAGCAACGCTTGAAATTGCTCCCTTATTTTTACCTTATGTAAAGAGTTAATAAGTGTCAGGAAGTTGAAGATTCATGGCAAATAGGTCTTAATTTGAATCATTAATAACTCAAAATGCAATACTAAAATTGGGTCATCTATGAATTTTATGCACTTGTATATCTACATGAATGTGTAGTGGGTCTAAATCTCCATCCACAGACTCTCTTTACACACTTTCCCCTCCGACTTTCTCTTCCACCTCAGTGAAATCTCACCTACTTTCAGGAACAGGAAGTCTTGCTGACTCCTAGTGTTGTCGCTTTTACCCTGGTTTCTATGCTTATAATAGCTTTCAGGGAGTTAGTGGTGAGGGGAAAGGGTCATAGGGACAAGAAAACATGAAGGGAATAAACTCCCCTGGTTAATATTTCAAATGTTATCTTTATTCCTTGTTCTCCCAAGTAAATATTCGCACCTCCATGAAGAAAGTTCACTTCTCAGCTAGACGTTCCTGCCTATGCACAGACACACACATACAACCTGTACCCAAAGAAAGTGGAAACTGGGTCTCTGTCCTGAATTGCTGTCTACAGAATGTCAGTATTTCCTGAAGGCTTTTCCCTCTCTCAACAACGGATCTCCTTCCACTCCTACTCTGAGGAGTTCAGCCTCTTACACAGTCAGAGGCACCTCTGAGCTGGAATAAACCTTTGACAGAGCTCGCCCAAAAAGAGCAAGGGTAAGCAACTTAGCTTTAAAGCTGTAGGTTGTGTGGGCTGGTTCCCTGCCCTCACTCTCCTGCCATGTCCTAGTCTTTCTCAGAAATACTGTCTAATCTCCTGGGCCTGGCAGTCTGTTTTAAGAAGGGAAATCATTGCTGAATGAGGCTAGACTCTTGGGAGATGAGTGGTTATTCTCCAGTTTCTACATTGCTAGCTATGTCTTTTCTTTAACGGTAAAACGGTCCTAGAAATGTGGGAATGCAAAAAGAGCGCTTGCATTTACTTAATCTCTTAGTAACTATTTTTTAAATTTTTTTTAAAGATTTTATTTTTCCTTTTTCTCTCTAAAGCCCCCCAGTACATAGTTGTATATTTTTAGTTGTGGGTCCCTCTAGTTGTGCTGTGTGGGACGCTGCCTCAGCGTGGCTTGATGAGCACTGCCATGTCCACGCCCAGGATCTGAATGAGCAAAACCCTGGGCCGCTGAAGCCGAGCACGCAAACTTAACCACTCCACCACAGGGCGGCCCCTCTTAGTAACTATTTTATTTATTTATTTATTTTTATTGTTATTTATTTATTTATTTTGAGGAAGATTAGCCCTGAGCTAACATCTTCTGCCAATCCTCCTTTGTTTGCTGAGGAAGACTGGCCCTGAGCTAACATCCATGCCCATCTTCCTCTACTTTATATGTGGGACGCCTGCCACAGCATGGCTTGCTAAGTGGTGCCATGTCCTCACCGAGGATCCAAACCGGCGGACCCTGGGCTGCTGAAGCGGAATGTGTGCGCTCAACCACTGCGCCACTGGGCTAGCCCTCTTAGTAATTATTTTGAAAAGATTCCTCTTCCCATCCCTGCCCAGCTATGTGGTTCATTAAGCCTCTCAGCAATGCCTCAGGTGACCGTTCAAGAGCATGCCATTTTTAGGCCTAAAGGAATCCCTCTGTTTTGGAAGCCAGAGCTTGTCCCACTGGAGTAACCCTTCCCTATTCAGGAAGAGGTTCAATTCTTTTAGCAATTTAGTCCAAGATGGATCTCACCAGCAAACTCTAACAAGCCTTCATTAGACCCTCTCTTCCAACTTTCTGCTCACCGTCCTACATCTAAATAAGAAATTCAAAGCCTTCTTTAGTGAGCTTTAAAACCCACCGCCCTCACGGCCCACCAGCATTACTTTTGAAATCGTCAATGCCTTCAGGGAGTCTACCAATGGCTGTCACCACTTTCTAGGGCACAAAGTAATATGTTATATATTTTAATGCTCCTGGTTTACGAAGGACCACAAAATGGTCTGTCTCTGGCTCATTTGCCTAAACATCGCACACACCTACTTTTATTCTACCACCCCGATTCCATGATAGGGTGGGGTGGGAAAACAGAATCTCAGATCTTAATTTCCCATGAGCATTACTCAGGAAACAAGGGCAAAATATGATCTTGCCATACGTGTATGAATAACAAGATATTGCCATTGTTGATTTCTGAACTTGATCATACTACACTATCACTGATAGCATACGGTTTTAGCTATTTTTATAGTATTAGTAAAGGCTGAGCTCTAGTCGGTCCCCATCTTTTCTCAGTTTCTCCTTGTGGCCAAAGGTTTGCATACAGCCATCCAGGGTTAGGGTCAATGTGGATTGTCTTCGAATAGCGCAATATTCAACTGCCTACATAGGAATCAAACCAAATGCCTTGGCCTCGCTAACAAGTGGCCACAAATAAAACACTAGATTTATACAGAAATATTGTTTATCTACCTGCCTGTTTTCAAAAGTAAAATATTTGAAGCAGTTTACTACGCACGGCATCTATGCCAAAATGCTTTAAGGTTGAGGAAAGAAGATAATTATATCAGAAAACTATGCTGAGGTTAATTACTGCAATTCAGCATTATATTTAACTGCGAGCTTCCTTATAGTCAAGGCAAAACTGTAAATATCATTAATTATGTAGTGGCTATTGTTTGATTAAAAATACCAATTCATCTGGATACAGATTTTTTTTTTTGCTTTTGCCTGAATGATTAGAAGAATTTTTCATGAAGCTCTTTACATAAGAAACATTGAACCTAAGAGACAATGTTCTTACAAAAGAATTTTTCCACTGGTTATTTTTAAAATACATCCTCAATAAAAACTGGGTATAATATTAAATTATAATTCTGTGAAGGCATGTCCACGAAGAGTTATATTAATAATGTTCAGGTAAGTGGTGACCTAACTTGATTCAGAGTTTTAAGTTCATGCCAACCAGACATTTCTCCACATATCCTTTTTCTCTCAAATATCAAGGGTCTCAACCTTATGTTTAAATCACTACGTTAATGTGAGAAGTTACTACAACTGGTCTGTCTTCCTCTGAACTTACAAAATTAGCACATATATTAGCTCATTTTTCTTCACAACACAAACTAGCAACAGAGAGTTAACCTCATGCCTTGCAGGTGTGCCATCTACAGTACAAAATGAAGCAACTCACCCAACAGGCACAGAGTTAATTGATAGAGAGCTAAGACCAGAATACAGGGTTGCCTCAGTGCCGGCCTGACAAGAGATTTTCACATATTGAGGTATATGGGGTAATCACTCAAGTTTAAAACTGAACTAAAAAGCCTGACTTATGGCCTCTCAAACATACATTGTACATCTGCTTATCCATGAAAGCAAGGAATGCACTCTCTTAAAATAAGAATGCATACTTCCCCTCCTAGTCCTATTGGTAACACCCAGATTAGGCCCTTTCCTGATATCAGGGTCATGTTGACCTGCTAATTTGCGACTGCATACCTCTTTGAAATTTTGATGGAAACATATCCTGGGTGTGTTTAACGTATGTTCTTTGTTCTCAAAAGATATTAGACTGTACTGACACCCATGCTTCTCTGGAACACCTTCTAAGGCCTTCCCGGGTTATAATCCTCATTCTGGCTCATAATAAACTCACCCCAATTTTGATTTATAGGTTGGTTATGGATTATGTGCGTCGACAGGTCTAATGTTCTTTCCATTATATTTCTGCATAAATAAAATGTATAATAGACAAATGTCTACAAAACTTGGGAATAAAACATCCCCAAGAAGATCACAGGCACGATATATCCACCAGGTATTATTTATCATAAATTTTCTCTATTGCTTAGGGTTAAATACCTATGAGGCATAATGAGGTGGTTAATTTCCTTAACTTTTAAGCCAAGAAATTACACAATTTTTCAAAATCCTAATGTTCAAAATAGGCCTATAAACAATGCTGCTACAATTTTTCAAAATACACAAATGCTCTGATAGAAAAGTGCTCAGAAAAGACAGAAAGAAGCCAGGCATCCTGACTCAATAGCTTACTGTAGCATCCTCAGCTCTCCTCTGCCTTTTGTTAAGCATTATTTAAGGAAAACATCCGAAGTGTGTCTGTTTAATAAGTGAGATTCTATGCCACCCCTCCACCCCCACCAAAGATTCATTCTCCCATTTTAAGACCAAATGTTTATTCTGTAAACATAGGAAGCCATACAGAAAGGAGAAAAAACAGACTTTTCGTACAGTGGGTATGGGGAGGATGCACACTCTGTTATCAGAGCCGAACAGACTCGAAGAGCTTGAAGACGGGTGACGTAGACGCATGCTGCTGCTGCTGCCCTTTCTGTCTGCTGCCACTCTCTCCAATAAACCAGCAGTTCCATCCCTCTGTGCCTGCCTGGGGGTTCACTTGCCTTTTCAGACTAATGACATGCATTTTTCTCGCTCTTACATGTCAGGAAAGGTTCCCCCAAAATGCAGATGGGAAATATTCTCTCTGCGTAACAAACTTTCTCTTCTGTGCCCTGCTATGGCAGCTGAAGGAGAAAAGGAAGTCGAATCTAAAAATGTGTGGACACCAAGTAAGTGCCAGGCACTTGAGTAAGGAAGGTGCTTTCACCTAGATTTTCTGGTTTAATTCTCAGAGCAAATCTGAAAAGTAAATATTATTGTTTCCATTTTGCAGATGAGGAAATTGAGACTCAGTAATGCTAACTAATGTCAAACTAGGAAATGCTTTAGTAGTCCTCAAGTCTATCTGACCCCTCCCATGTTTTCTCAGGACCACAGCCACCATTGTGTCTTCAAAGACTTCTCAATTCTCTAGGATTAGCTTACATTGAATAGAGCAAAAGAAGCCATTCAGGGAACCCAAATGTCAGTTAAGGTTTGGCCTTCAACTTGCCCTGAACAGAGATCAAGGAGAGAAGGAGTGGCGACAGAAGCACTGCAATGGTGGAGCAGGTCTTCAAGAGGAAATGAATAGAAGAGACAATACTTTCAAGGGTAGATTCAGGTTTCTCTAGGGCCTAAACCCTATACAGCTGCAAGGGGAGTGCTTTAAGGAAAATAATACAGTATTAAAAGTACAAAATGAAGTACAGGATCTTGGAAGGGCCAATGCAAGTAAGGACCCCTGTAGCTTAAGCTTCTCTAGCTTCAAAGTCGATCTATCTCTGCTTAGAGTATTTAACAAAGATAAACTTTGGAGCAAAGGGGGCCAGGAAGACGTGTATACAGGTAAGGAGATATGGGGTTATATGCTTCTGGAGTAAAAGAAACAGCTCTGTTTCTACTTTCCACTTCAGCCCAAAAACGAAGAAAGACTTAGCAAGAAATTAAACTTGCCAAGTAAAAGAGATGGGCAGAAATGATCAAACTCTCTCTTCTCTTTCCTGTTTGCAGCCACTATTCCTTAGTAACAGAGATATCTTCACTTGAGATCCTCCCCCGATCACCACCCAATATACAAGACATCTCTGAAAATTACGGACAGAGAACTTAATACAAGAAGAGAAGAAAAGAAATAGAATGTGTATAACAATAAAAAACAGGGCAGGGTGAGTAGAGAAAAAGGATTGGATACACTTGGGGGAAAAGCAGTGTTTACATGAAGATGATGTTGTTACATTTATATGTAGCCCTATCAACCATTCTACAGATCAATCAATTCAAAAGTCATCTCTAAATATAAGGGTTACTATCACAGTAATGGAGGCATTGATCTAAGTCCATCAAAATGGCTGAAAATACCATCTCTGGTGGTTTTAAGCCCAACACTTTGGTCATATGGATAAAGCTAGTGTGTGGAGGAAAAGTCAGAGGGGCCTTGGGAAAATAAAGATAGATCTGAGAGTATTATAACAGTGTATCCAAGGTGTGACTATGGTTTTTCGAGACCAATTTTCCCACAAACATAACAGAATTGAGACAATCAAATGAGCATTGTTCTTCAAAGTGGTCACACACTTATTTTAACAATGATGCTACTACACAAACATTTCTGGAATTACTCAGTGGGATTCCATATAGAGTCTGAGATACACTGTCGTGAGTATCCTCACTGATGGCAAATCTTGGTCCTCGGAGGGGAAGATTTGCTTTTTAAAACAGCTAAAAGTCATTCAGAGTCAGATCTACAAACAGGGTGAGCGATCAAACTGCTAACAGCATTTGGGTCAAAAATGAAGTGTGACTATAAAGTAATGAAACTGATCAACTGATGTGGCTCAGAATATGATGGTGAATACAATTCCAAAGGAGGAGTTTATAGATAACACCATACTTGCCAGGTTCCCATTCTCTCTGACACTGGCATTTCTAATTCTCCCCATCAGTAACTAGCCATCTGAGACCGTTAGCTGTGTTGACTGAAAGACAAGACTTGGCATGACGTAGCCGATTGAGGCCCGTTTGATTTATACAAAGGGAAAAAAATCTCTTCCCTATTCATGACCTTCGACCTAACACAACTTCATAAATATAAATATGTGTTGCAGATCACAAGACAGAACAAGAATAGCTCAGTGAAAACACACCCCCAGGTCTGAAGGGAAGATAGGGAGGGAGAAGAGACGGAAAGGTGACTCAATTTATTCCTTACGGTAACTTTCTAGAACTTGTACTGGGCCTATGCTGAGAATCATGCTAGATATGCACTAGGTACTTCCAATACCTTTATATCACTTCATATCATCCTTGTTACATAGCATATATAATTTACTACACTGCTGAAGAATTACAATAAATCTAAGGGATATAATATCATTATTCTCATGTGTAATGTTGCTGAGGCAGAAACCTACTGGGTAACATGTTTAAGGTCTTACAGCAGAGAAGTGGCAGAATCCATAAAGAAATCCCTGTCTGGCAACTACAAAGCCAATGCCCCTTGCAGGATACTACGATGCACGTGTCCTCTTACTATTAGCATTTGTAGCATCAGCTACCTCATTCACTTATTCAACCAATATTTATTTGGCACCTATTATGTGCTGGCACGCTTCTAGATGCTAGAGATACAGTAAGAAACAGGACAAAGCCCTACCCCTCATGAAGTTTGCATTCTAGTGAGAGGAGAGAGGCAATAATGAGATAAAGAGGCAAAGCAAATAGGGTGCTAGGTGGTCATAAGTAAGTGCTACACTGCAAAAGAAGGGAAAGGGAGAGAGAGAGATTCACTCACTATTATACGGACTGAGAAGGTGCCATTTGAGTAAAGCTCTGAAGGAGGTGACAAATAAAACCATGAAGATACCTGAGGGAAGCACACTCTAGGACGAGGGAATCGCCGATGATGGTAGCTGGGGTCAGGGTAGTGGGAGGTGATCAGAAAGGATAATTCTGGATCTACTTTGACAGTAGAAACAACCGGATTTGCTGGTGGACTGGATTCAAGATGAGAGAAAGCGAGGAATCGGATGATTCCAAGTTTTTTGGTTTGTTTTTCCTTTCAAACTTGTGTACGTATCACAGAACAACAGTCCTATAACATATTCTATGAAAAAACATTCTGTGGTCAAAGAAGTCTGGGAAATTCCAGATACTGTAGTATATCCTCCTCTTGAATATTAACAATACAATTAGCATATTATAGGCTCTTGGAAGATTGCTGTAAAAATAAATGAATGGATGGATGGATGAATAAATAAACAAGTAAACAGAATTTTCTCAATTATTTTGACCCCAGAACCCACTCTTTCTGGCATAGTGGGATTCAGGGAGCTCCGATTAGCATATCTTGGAACTACCATCCTGAAAAAGCACATAGGAATATACAACAACACAAAAAATCATTCATGATCTTAAGCTGAAATGTTTTCAAGATCCCACTGTGAGTGCAGGAATCCCCCTCTAGTGGCAAAATACACAGTCTAAGGTTTCCACAGGAATAGTGGCATCTGTTAATATTGCGCTATAGTTGTGATTTGTGGAAAAAGGCCCTCAACTGGGGAAAAACCGTGAGCTGTTAACAAAGCATTATCACACCTTTTCTATAGGCAAAGGTCAGGCATTACAAGGTGTTAACAAGCAAACAGAGTATGAGGAGCATACCAAGAATACCCTCTTCTAACTACTTATAGCATTTGCTTTTTGGATCAGAAATTCCCACCACAAATATTCACAACGGATTCCTTACACAGCTGTCACCCTGGAGGAATTCCTGTAAGTCCTTCTTCATTCTGGTTCCTCAGGAGCATTTCACTATCATGGAAACTCAGGGATAAAAAAGACTTAAATTTCTACCCAGCGTAAGAATTTCTCTTACAACGTCCCTGAAAGACTGTCATCTCACTGTTTCTTGAACATCTCAGTCACAGGCAGCTATCTGCTCTGTGACGCAATCCATTTCTTTTGGGGGCCATTCTAACGGTTAGCAGGATTTTTTTCATATTAAATTAGATTAACCTGCCTCTCTTAACTCTCTCACAATAGGTCTTGCCACTGTTATCTGGAGCTAAACAAAATGAGCTTCCACCTTAAATCACTTTAACTATTTGAAAACAGCTATCATCTCCCATTGGTTCTTTTTTTTTTTTTTTGAGGAAGATTTGTCCTGAGTTAACATCTGCCGCCAATCCTCCTCTTTCTGCTGAGGAAGACTGGCCCTGAGCTAACACCTGTACCCATCTTCCTCTACTTTACATGTGGGAGGCCCGCCACAGCATGGCTTGATAAGCGGTGCATAGGTCCACACCCGGGAGCCAAACTGGTGAACTCAGGGCTGCCAAGCAGAACGTGCGAACTTAACCACTGTGCCACCAGGCCAGCCCCTCCCATTGGTTCTTAAAGTGAAGGAAGACTTGCCTGAGGAGCCAATTCAAATTCTCCATTATCTCCCTCAACCCTACCCAGATTCCAGGACACAGCATAACAAACATCTATTTGCTTGAAAAAGTTTCCTACAACCAAAAAGTTAATAAGGAGAACTTTTCCTTTCTGCTCTGTGGTGTCCTCTGCAATATTAGCTATGATTCCTAATAAGGGCCAGGCCAAAGTGGAAAATGCAAAGGAGTGTGACAAAAGCAAGAAATGATCCAAAATGAAGAGTATGTGACCAGTGGCAGGCATGACCTAGGAGGCAGGTTTGAGTGGCACAGACAAGGGGGAGTTCTTGAGAGAACAGTAAACACAAAAGAAAGAAAGCGTATTATATAAGCAAGAGAGAGCTTCAGAGCCCTCTTAAAACTGATCTGAACAGTCTTTACACTATTCTTCAGGGTATGCATGGTGTTTCTAACATTTAGTGTCTCAAAGTATTCACCTTTCTTTTTTTTAAAGATTTTATTTTTCCTTTTTCTCCCAAACCCCCCAGTACAGAGTTGTGTATTTTGAGTTGTGGGTCCTTCTAGTTGTGGCATGTGGGATGCCGCCTCAGCGTGGGTTGATGAGCGGTGCCATGTCCGTGCCCAGGATTCGAATTGGCGAAACTCTGGCCGCCAAAGCAGAGCACGCGAACTTAACCACTCGGCCACGGGGCTGGCCCTTTAAAGTATTCACTTTTAACTAAAAGGAACAGTCATTTCGAAAATCTACTATCAAAAACAAATATTATGGATTTGCTTGCTCTGTTGCTCAAAATAGTAAAATTACACCTGTAGCTCAGTCAATCAGCATACATTTGCTGTAGCCTACCATGTGCAAGAAATAGCAACGCACCTTTAATAAAAACAATCATAATTATGATAAGGACGTTTTAAGATACAATCCTGAGAAGCAGGGACTTTATTATCCCATCAGACAGATGAGATTTGAATAGTGATATGAGGTTCTATATAAGGGTAAAATGAGTGATACAAACAGTATGTTACACGTGTTCAGAGAAGGGAGAAAACTCTGAGTTGGAATAATTACATGAGGCTCACAAATCCAGGTCTTGAAGATTCTGATAGGAAACAAAGATTAGAAAAAGCATTTCTCTAAATTCCTCACAGGGAATGTGAACAAAAATGTCTCCTTCTAAAACATGCCTGACTAAATAGATTGAATCCTACACAATCCCTTCTTCATTTTGTACTTCAAAAATTGCTGTTTCCTTAATGCCCCACAGCCAATATTGGGAAATGGTGAATGAGTAACTTCAAAGATACAGAAAGCCTTTGGGAACATTTTTGTAAACGAAGAAAAAAACACGGTCACCCTGAGGCTCCACAATGGTAATCACTACTAAATACAAATTTTCCATCTGTCTTTTGGGTGTCTCGTTCAACCTACAAGAGGCAAACTTCCAAAGCTAAGGTTATAATAAAGCCCTTTTGTAGTGGACCACAAACAAGAAAGGGCTGTTCAATAGCTTCACATTTGCTTTTGTTTGCAAGTCACAGAACAGCTGCTTTCTGGCTTGTTAATAAATTTCAGTGGGTGTCCTCTGTCTTTTATAGTCCATCAGCGTTTCTGGGAAAACATTGGAGTAAATCATGTAGTCAAGAGCCTGGAGTTATGTACGCGTTGACGTACATTTCCTACATTACTTAATGGGGACAACAGATGCCAAAAAGAGCCATACAATTCATTTACTTCATTTTGGAGACTCTTCCGTCAATGGAATGTAATGGAATTTTACCTTAGTAAAGGGTGAGACAACTTTCAGGTTTAGTTACCGTCATATTTAAGAATAAATAGGCAATAGTTTAGGAACAAGAAGTGAAATATTATGATTCACAACTATTCCCTACTGACTTTTAAATCAATAACGCAGGGGGCTGCCTTACCAAAGGGAGCAGTAGGACACATTTTTAAACCAAAAGCAAGTTGGAACAGGTCATAAAACTTGAGAATCTATGAAAATCCCCTAGGGATCAATGTTAACCACTCGGATTTCTTTTAAAACAATCAAAATTTCTTTGAGTTTCAATGACAAGATTAAAAATTGTGTGAATTCCCAGCTTTTGCACAAGAAATATTATCATTATAATTCCTTAAAGCAACACCAAGTAAACAAGTGCATTCTTTTGTCAAAATAAGGTATTTGGTTGAACAGAAGATTGGAAAAAGCTCAACTACATTACAGGATTAAATAGAATCAAATCTGCTCTAATTTTTTATTCACTCATTTGCTCATTCATTCATTAGAAGGCACTTACTGACACATTGTATGAGTTACCTGAGATGAAAAAACATGTTTCTTCCTCTCAAAAAACTTATAATCTAATTGAAGAGACAGAATATGAAAAACTGTGATAAAAACCAAAAAATAAATAAATGCTAAAATAGAAGTGCAGGTAAAGAAAAAACAAAAAAAATAAAAAATGACTACTTATCCTGGACTAGGCGTGTGCTAGGTACTACTAGACATATTAACTTAAATGTTCCATACAACCACTCAGTGATCTAGGCATATTTCCCACATTTTACAGATGAGAAACCTGAGGCTCATAAAGGATGGGGAGCTTCCTCAAGGTCACGCAGCGAATAAGTGGCAGAGCTGCAATGTAAACACAGCAGTGCCTTACCCCCAAGCTTGCACTTACTACACTACACAGTATGTGGAGAGGAAGGATTCTCAATGGCTGCTGGAGCGCACACTGAAGGAAGCACTGCCTACATGTCTGAAAGAATGTAAAAGCGCATCCATGTTTTGCAGGATGGTGTAAGTGTAAGAAAGGCAACCATATGATCTCACTCATAAGTAGAAGATAAAAACAACAAACAAACACATAGGAACAGAGATTGGATTGGCGGTTACCAGTGGAGAAGGGGGGAGGGAGGAGAGCGAAAGGGGTGATTAGGTACATGTGTGTGGGGATGGATGGTAATTAGTCTTTGGGTGGTGAACATAATGTAATCTACACAAGAATAGGAATATGTTACAATGTACACCTGAAATTTACATATCTTATAAACCAATGTTACTGCAATAAAAAAGAAAAAACAGAAATGCAACCTGATTCCACACTGTCAGATGGTGATGGAAACCCAGGTTGCACTAGGAAAGCAGCAAGAAGCCAAAAAGGGGGTAATGTGGCTACTGTTTGAGTCTTCTATTTAAAGAAGATTTGAGTACCTAATGAGTTCAGTGTTGAACACTCGAGACCGAGGGGCTTGAGAGACATCCAAATGGATGTGAAGAGAAGCCAGCTGGATTTGTGGCTCTGTAGGTCATCTGAAATGTCTCAGTTGGAAATATTACTTTGAGAACATACAGCATAATTGAAGCCAAAGGTGTGAATAAGGTTCCCTTGGAGAGAATATAGAATACAGAGAAGAGGGCCTGGAACCAATGTTTAAGGAATGCTCCCCTCTCCACTACTTTGTGCAGCGCTGTCAAACTCCCTGTTTTGAAACTGTGGCACTGCTGTAGAAAGGAAATCAGAGAGGACTTCAAGCAGACTTTGATCAGCCCTTGGTGCTGAGCTTAGAAGTAGGAGTATTATTTCCCTAGCTTGTGAAGGTCAGATGGGCAATACACTCTTGAGGACAGAGCATGAGCAAAGGCACGGAGGCATAAAATGAAGTGGTACATTTGGAGAATAACAAGAAAAGCTTTTATTGCAGCCATGTAAGGACTAGTGGGAAAAAAGGCCACAAAGATAACCTGAGATCAATTATGGGAAAAATTTAATCTATACCCAATGGGGATTTGTTGACGTTTTTAAGAAATATTATAGCCATATTTATATTTCAGGAAAACAATTCTGATATCATCAAGACAAACTGATTGAAAATAAGATTGTGGGTTTTATTTCTGTGTGATGGGAAATACCTCAAGATATTAAACTAATTTCACTGTATTTTCTTATTTCTTTTGAATTTCCTTTCTCCCTAATTTATGCAGTGCCTTTTGCTGCCTTGGGGAACAGTAAAAGATTCAAATCATGCCTTTTGAATTCTAAAAACTTATTTGAGTTACAGAAATCTAGGATGTCGAGCTTCCAAAGCCTTAACCCTGAACAACTTGAAACTTCAAGTTTATGCCACAAACGATAGATCTGGAGGGAGAGCCAGTTTGCCCACCCAAAAGTAAAGATTTCGAAGCCTGGGGAAGAAAGTCAGAAGTGAAGCAAGAGCGTGAGATGCTAATGGATCCCCGGAAACTGACTCTGAGCATTATTTCCCACTAAATGAGATTTGATGGTTTAGGGGTATGAAACCCCGAAGAGTCTGGAGAATAGGAGAGCAAAAATGATCTTTGTCTCCCTTTCTGAGATGTCTTTCTATGTCCTCTAACCCCAGCAGGAAATAGAGATGGCTACATCCAGAGCCTAGAAAACAGGTTTCCAACAGCTTCAGAGTTTCCCATTGTTCTACAAGATATGGGAAGGGCCACATGCTGTCCAAGTTCTCAAGAACAGGAAAGTAGCTAGACTAAGGAGTCCTTGTGATAGGGATGAGGATATAACAGTGAGCTCCATGGACCAAGGCCAGGGTTTAGACAGGGGTGGAGACACATCAGCATGGATAGATTATGATGACAGAGCAACAGATGATCCACCAAAAAAAAAAAAAATGAAGAAGATAGGGACTCTGAGATGACTGAGAAAAACTTGAATTGTTGAGATTATTTATACAACCCAGATTACTAGGACCAGAGATTAGAATTTAAGTTCAGATGTAGGGGGAAAAAATGATACTAACTATTCACCAAAGCTTATAAACTGAGAACTCAGACCCACTCCATCTTTGTCTCCAATATCCAAACTAGGGTCAGAAATATTAAACACACTCAACATTTTTTTGTACCTTATATAAAACCTATATTTAAAAAATACAGTAAGGCAGGAAAAAGAAAATAGAAATAAACCATAATTCCCTTATTCATATTTAATCACTATCAATATTTTGGTGTATTTCATTCCGGTCCATTATTTTCCATAAAACAGATACTGTAAAAAATATTTTGCATTTAACATTGTCAGCATCTTCCTATGACATTAAATATTCCATAAATACCACTTGAATGACTTATAATATTTCACCACTTGAACATAGTGTAATTTATTTTATTATATCCTTACTGGTGAAAATTTAGATTAACTCTTTTCTTTTTGTAAATATAAATAATTTTGTGATTAATATTCTTATACATAAATCTTTATGACCATTGTGACCAGCATCTTTGGATAAATTTTTACAGGTGAAAACTCAAAGGGTATTTCTAGTTCAAGATGGCAGGCTGAAGAACCACTGAAGCCTCTTTCTCTCAAATACAGGAAGACATCAGAAATAGTATTTGCAAGTACATCACCACACTCACAAACAGGAGCACTCTCTAAAGACCCGAAATAAAAATGCTGAGGTTCATGAAATATTTCTGAGAAGTCTGGAAATGCTGATTTCCTTTGCAGTTTACCGAAAAATATAAATTTAAAATATGTAAGTTTAGCAAAAAAGACTAGAAATAGAATATATACCTTCAAAAAAGTAGGGGAGGGGCCGGCCCGGTAGCTCGGTGGTTACGTGCGCACATTCCACTTTGGCAGCCTGGGGTTCACCGGTTCGGATCCCAGGTGCAGACATGGCACCACTTGGCAAGCCATGTTGTGGCAGGTGGCCCACATATAAAGTAGAGGAAGATGGGCACGGATGTTAGCTCAGGGCCAGTCTTCCTCAGCAAAAAGAGGAGGATTGGCAGCAGATGTTAGCTCAGAGCTAATCTTCCTCAAAAAAAAAGGGGGAGGAATCAACAAAGAAAACTGTATTTATTCAAAGAAGACTGCAAAGAAGAAGAAAATAACAAAGAAAAAAAAGGAGAAAAAAACACAGAGAATCATTGCAAATAGAAAACATACACCACACAAGATATAAGGGCTGAAATACATTCAGGTTTTTTATTAATCATAATAAATGTTAAATAACTAAACTTGCCCTTTAGAAGACAGACTCTGAGTTTGTAGTTTGAAATATAAAACAATATGATACTAAGGCTCAACCTGAAACAAAGTTATATAGATACATCGAATATTAAAAGATAACAAAAGGTATTCCAGGCAAACATTAAGAGAAATAATGCTGGTAGAGTAACAACATCAGACAAAATAGAATTCACAGCAAAGCACATTAAAAGGTAAAATGGGGGTTATCTTGTATTCGTTAAAGGCCAATTCACTAAGAAGATAAAAACAATCATAAACTACGGTTCCTTCAAAATCAGAGAAGTTTTTCATATAAAATTTCAGTTTACAAAAAAGGTAGAAAGCTTCCAAACTCATTTTATGAGACTAGCAAATTTCCTTCCGATTAGGCAAGTACCCCAGGAAAAGAGTGTTTTTCCTCTGGATGTTATTATGTCTGAATAAATACAACTCTCAGAGGAGGAAATGGCTTAGGGCAGGATTTCTCAGCTTCAGCAATATTAACATTTGGGGCTGGATAATTCTTTGTTGGGGGCGCGGGGGGCTGTCCTGTGCATTGCAGGATGCTTAGCAGCACCCCTGACCTCTCTACTCACTAGATGCCAGTAACATCCCTTTCCCGTTGTGACAACTAAAACTGTTTCAAGACATTGCCAAATGTTCTCTGGGAGACAAAATCACTACCAGCTAAAAATCACTTAACAAATCTCAGAGAAAGGGGGCTGGAAATACTAGATTAACTCAACGCTGAAGTCAACCTACCTCTAAATTTCCAGTTATCTGAGCCAACAAATTTCCTTACTATTTACTATTGCTTACATTTTAAGACTAATTTTCAGTTACTTGCAGCCAAAAGCACCAAAAATGTTATACTCTGTCCCTATGCCAAGTCCTCTCCTCTTTTGTCAGAAATCATTTGCTATCCTTTATAGCTAATTTTTCCCATGGAACTTGAGACTGCTTGTCATGTCAAAAAAATACAGTTGGAATTTCTCTAAAATTATGATGTATTTGGAGAGAATGCACATCATTACAATACACACGTTTTCCATCAAAGATCATGACTTTTCATTCAATGTTTATGTGGCCCTTTCTACTCCTAAATACAATTTTCTAATTTTTCCATATTGGTCTTGCACAATTCCTATAAGGTTTATGCTTGGGCATTTTTGTTTTGTTGCTATTGATAAATGGCATTATTTTCCTAATGTGATTTCTGATGGATAATATAATTTCTGATTGATACTGAAATTAGGAGAATTTGTCTATTTCAAGGGTCAGGAAACTATGTCCCTTGAGCTAAATGTGACCTGCAGTGTGTTCTTATAAATAAAGCTTTATTAGCACACATCCGAACTCATTCATTTACTTATTTTCTATGGCTGCTTTCCCGTTACAGCAGAGTTAAGTAGTTGCAACAGACACTCCATGATCCTAAAAGTCTAAAACGTTTACTGTCTGTCCCTTTATAGAAAAAAATTTACTGGCTTTTGGTCTACTTCTGTGAACTCATTAGTTTCAATCATTTTTCAGTTAAGTCTCTGAGGTTATCTAGATTGCCAATTTTCAGATAAGCATACTTTTATCTCTTTTCCAAAATTCATCCTCTTATTTTAGGGTTTATTTGGTAGGTTGGTTGGTTGGCTGGCTGTTATTAGTGAACTTCCTAAAACTTTCTCTGATATTAACAAAAATGTCTTTAAGATTTGATTATTGAGTATAACCTGACTTTGGGTTTAAACAGCTCTTCATTAAGAAAGTATCTTTACATCTATCTTACTCTCAGCCTTTTAATCATGAATAAATATTGAATTACATTAACTATCTTTTTGATGTTTAAGTATTTTACCTCCTGATCTATTAATGTGGCTAATTATTTTATTACTTAATACTCAACCATCGTTGCATTCCTGGGATAAACTGTACTTATTAATGATATGTCTTCTTTCCAGTTTATTCCTACAGTTTTTCAGGAGCATTTTATATAGGACTATTTGCATCAATATTTAGAAGTATAATCAATGTTTACTTTTTTGTGCTATTTTTGTCAGGTTTTATCAGAATTATGCTACATTAATAATATGGATAAGGAAGTTTTCCTTTTTATTCTAGGCATTGGAACAGTTTCTATAGAAAATAAATGATTTGTACCTGAAATAGTGAAGACATTCCAACATAAAACTATCTAAATAAGAAGAGATTTTTTTAGAGCTAATTCTTTGACAACTCTTTCAGTTTCTTCCACAGTCACTGATCTCTTCATTTTTCTGCATCTTGAGACAATTTTAGCCATTTGAGTTTTTCCAGAAAATCAATACCTACACCTTGAGTTTTTCAAATCTGTTAGTAGAGAATTGTATATAGTAGTCTGTTATTTTTTGTTTTTTGAAGAAGATTAGCCCTGAGCTAACATCTGCCACCAATCAGCCTCTTTTTGCTGAGGAAGATTGACCCTGAGCTAACATCTGTGCCCATCTTCCTCTATTTTATATGTGGGACGCCTGCCACAGCATGGCTTGATAAGCAGTGCCATGCCTGTGCCTGGGATCCGAACCAGCGAAACCCGGGCTGCCAAAGCGGAGCGCACCAACTTAACTGCTGTACCACCGCGCCAGCCCCAGAAGTCTGTTATTTTTAAAAGACTTTCTTTGTCTTGTTTTATATAATTTTGGATTCTTAATCCTATATGTTTTTCTTGTTTGCTTGTTTCTTTCCTTCATCTTTTATTTTTCTTAATTGTATTTTCCAGGGAGGCATCCTCCTCTCACCTCAATTATTTGCCCTTGAACTTATTTGATTAACTCTATGTATTAAATTTTCTGCTTTATAAATTTCCCTTTCCAATTGGCATTAGAAGGTCATTGGTGAACTTTAACAACAAAGTTTCTCACTTTCAGCAGTAACATAATTTTCCTTCTTCCCTCTAAATTCTAACCCAAACACAAATATTTGTAGGCAGCTTCAAGTCCTTCAAACTATGATTCTAGACTTTGAAAATAGCATAATGGAAAATAGTATCAACATTTTTGTAAGAGGCAGAGATAGAGTCATGATAGAAATTTCCAAAATTATTATATTTTACAAAGCACACAAACAGACCCACTAATAGAAAATGCAACTAACAATCAATTAGATAAAAAATGTTCAACCTCTCTAACAAAGAATTGTATGAAATAAAAATATACTCTGCTTTATTTATAAACTTGCAAAGCCTTTTTTTTTTTTTTTTACTTATGCTGATAGAACAAAATGCTGGAAAATGTATAATAGGTAGTTTCCTGGCAGTAGTGTAAACTTATATACCACTTCAGGAAATAATTCACAAGTATAAAACAAAAGCTTTAAAGGGGTTATAATGGGCAAATTTACTTCTTGCATTCTATCTTACGGAAAAAGCTCATCACGGTATTATGTATAATTACAAAATTTCACATATAACCTAGAAGTTTCAAAATAGAAAAATGTTTAATTAAATTATGACAGATTCACTTGATAAAATTGGATGATTTAAAATGTTTATAACAAGTGTGTGATGTGAAAAATATTTATGTATTGCTGTTCAGTAAAAAGGGGGAAATTTAAAAATTGTGTAAACAATATATTTACAACTGTTTCCTTTTCTATTTTTATGTAAAGACTATATATTACACATATATAGAGAGAGAAAGAGATCACATATTAACATCAAAATATTAATGTTTATAAGGTTATGAGATTATAAATTATTTTATTTCATATTTTATGTCTTTCCATATTTTTTATTGAGATGCAATTCACATGGCACAAAATTCACCAGTTTACAGTGTGTACTTCAGGGGTTTTCAGTATATTCACTATGCTGTGCAATTATTCCAGAACATTTTTATCAACACTAAAAGAATCCCTGTAACTATCAGCAGTTAGTCCCGATTCCCCTCTCCTCCTTTCCTACGGCAACCACCAATAAACTTTCAATCTATATGCAGATTTATATGGACATTTCATATAAATGGAACCATGCAATATGTGCTAGCCTTTTGTGTCAGCCTTCTCTCATTTAGCATAATGTTTTCAAGGTTCATCCACATTGTAGCATATATCAGCACTTCATCATTTTTCAGGGCCAAATAACATTCCACTGTATGGCTATACCACACTTGCTTCATCCAATCATCAGCTAATGGACATTTGGGTTGTTTCCACTTTTTGGCTATAAGAAATAATGCTTATATGAGCATTTGTGTACAAGCTTTTGTGTGCACATACATATTCAGTTCTCTTGTGTATATATGTAGGAGTAGAAGTGCTGAGGCATAGAATGATTCTGTCTAACTTTTGAGGAACCTACCAAGTTGTTTTCCACAGTGCCTGTACCAGGTTGCATTCTCACCAAAAATGTATGAGGGCTCTGATTTCTGCACATCCTCACCGACACCTGTTATTATCCACTTTTTCTTATCATAGACATCCTAGTGGTATGAAGGGGTTTCTCACTATGGTTTTGATTTGCAGTTCCCTAAAGACTAATTATGTTGTTGGATATTTGCATATCTTTTTGGAGAAACGTCTATTCAAATCCTTTGTCCATTTTTAAATTGAGTTATTTTGTTTTTTCATTGTTGAGTTGTAATAGTTCTTTAGATAGTCTGTATACTAGACCCTTATCAGATACTTGATTTGTAAATATCTTTCCTTGTTGTGGGTTATCTTTTCATTATCTTGATAGTGTCCTTTGACAAAAAAAGTTCTTAATTTTCATAAAGTCCAATTTATCTGTTTTTCCTGTAGTTGGTTGTGCTTTGGTGGGAATGCTTGGTGTCATATCTAAGAAACCTTTGCCTAATCCAAGGTCACACATATTCTTGCCGTAAAAATTTTATAGTTTTGGCTCTTACATTTAGATTGTTGATCCATTTTGAGTTAATTTTTGTATATGGTGTGAAGTAAGGGCCCAATTCATTCTTTTGCATGTGGGTATTCAGTTGTACCAACAATATTTATTGAAAAGACTATTTTTTCTACACCAAATGATTTTGGCACCCATGTTGAAATCAATTGGCCATAGACAAATGGTGTCTATTTCTGGACTTTCAATCCTATTCCACTTATCTATGCATCTCTTTTAATGCCACTCTCTCGATTATGTAGCTTTATAGTAACTTTTGGAATTGGAAAGTATGAGTCTTTGAACTTAGCTCTTCTTTTTCAAGGTTTCTTTCACTACCGTGTGTCCCTTGCAATTCAATATGAATTTTAGTATTAGCTTGTACATTTCTGGACAAAAAAAAAAGGTAGTTGAAATTTCTACAGGAATTGCATTGAACCTGTAGGCCAATTTGGGGAATACTGCCACCATGATGACACTATTAAGTCTCCAATCCATGAACACAGCACGTCTTTCCATTTATTTAAATCTTCCTTAATTTATTCCAACAATGTATTGTAATTTTCACAGTATGTTTTGCACCTCCTTGGTTAAATTTCTTTCTAAGTATTACACTTTATATGATATTGTCAGTGAAATTACTTCCTAATTTCATTTTCAAACTTTTCATCGCTAGTGAATTGAAATGCAACCGATTTTTGTATATTAATCCTGCAACTTTGTTGAATTCATTTTTTAGCTCTAATAGTATTTTTGTAAATTCTTTAGAGTTTTCTATATATAAGATGTCGTCATCTGCAAACAAAGATAGCGTTCCTTTTCCCTCTCTGTATGAGTTTTCTAGAGCTGCCATAACAAAATATCACAGACCAGGTGGTTCAAATAATAGAAACCTATTTTATCACATTTTAAAGGCCAGAAGCCCAAGATAAGATGTTGACATATTTGGTTTCTCCTGAGGCCTCTTTCCGTGGCTTGTAGATAGCCACCTTCTCACCATATCCCCACATGGTCCTTTCTCTATGTACATGCACCCGTACTGACTCTCCATGTGTCCAAATTTCCTCCTTATAAGGACAACAGTTATATACATATATTTTTTGAAGATTTTATTTTTCCTTTTTCTCCCCAAAGCCCCTCAGTACATAGTTCTGTATTTTTCGTTGTGGGTCCTTCTAGTTGTGGCATGTGGGATGCTGCCCCAGCATGGCCCAATGAGCGGTGCCATGTCCGCACCCAGGATTCAAACCGACAAAACCTTGGGCCACCAAAGTAGAGTGTGTGAACTTAACCACTCAGCAACAGGGCCAGCCCAGGACAACAGTTATATCGGATTAGGGTCCTCCCTAAAAACCTCATTTTAAATTAGTCATCTGTTTAAAGACCTTATCTCCAAATACAGTCACATTCTGAAGCACTGGGGTTTAGAACTTCAACATACAGATTGGGGGGGGGGCGGGGGGCGGCGTGTCACAATTCAGTCTACAACACTTTCTAACACAGATACCTTTTATTTGTTGTTGTTCTTGCCTGACTGCCTAGTTAGAACTTCCAATACAATGCTAAGTAAAAGTGGTAAGAGTAGACATCCTGGTCACGTTCCAAATCTTAGGATGGATCCTTTCAGCATTTAACCATTAAGTATGCTGTTATTGATGGGTTTTTCATAGGTGTCCTTTACCATGTTGAGAAAGCTCTCTTCTACTCCTAAAATGTCGAATATTTTTATTATGAAAGGATGTTATATTTTGTCAAATGTTTTTCTGTCTCTATTGAGATGAACATTTTTCCCCTTTAATCTATTAATATGGTTTATTACATATATTGATTTTTATATGCTGAAAAACTAGGTATAATATTAATTTGATATTTGCATATGTCATTTTCTTTATCAGAGACCTTTATTTCTTTGTATGGTTTTGAGTTGCCATTTAGTAACTCAGCCTGAAGGACTCCCTTTAGCTTTTCTTATAGGGTGGGTCAACAAGCAACAGACTCCCTTAGCTTTTGTTTCTCTGGGAATGTCTTAATTTCTCCATCATTTTTGAAGGACTGTTTTGCTGTATATAGAATTCTTGGTTGACAGTTATTTTTTTCAACACTTTGAATATGTCATCCCACTGCCTTCTGGCCTTCATGGTTTCTGATGAGAAGTCAGTTTTAATCTTATTGAGGCTGCCTTGCTGATGAGTCAATTCGCTCTTGCTGCTTTAAAGTTTCTGTCTTTAGCTTGTAACAGTTTGATTATAACATGTCTAAGTATGAATCTCTTTGAGTTTATGCTACTTGAAGTTCACTGAACTTGTTGAGTATATAGGTTTTTTCATCAAATTTGGGAAGTTGCAGCCATTGTTTCCTTAAATCTGATTTCTACTCATTTATCTCTCTTCTGTCCTTCTTAGATTCTCAGAACACATATGTTAGTATGCTTGGTGGTTTCCAAAAGGCCTCTGAGGCCCTGTTGACTGTTCTTCATTCTTTTTTCTTTCTAATCCTTAGGCTGGATAATCTCAATTGATCTATCTTCAATTCACTGATTTTATTTTTCTGCTTGTACAGATCTGTTTTTGAGACTCTCTTGTGAAATTTTCATTTCAGTTTTTGTCCTTTTCAATTCTAAAAATTCTATTTGATTCTTTTTTATAATTGCTATCTCTTTATTGATATTCTCTATTTGGTGAGACATTGTTCTCATCTTTTCCTTTACTGTTTTGGACATGTTTTTGTTTAGCTTGCTGAACATATTTAAAACAGCTGATCTAAAGCCATTATGTAGAAAGTCCATAGTCTTGGTTTTCTCAAGCATAGTTTCTGTTGATTTCTTCTATTCCTGTGTATGAGCCATGTTTTCTTCTTTCTTTGTATACCTTCTATTTTCTTGTTGAAAATGATTCTCCAGTTGAAAACTGTATATTTTGAATATGATAATGTAGCAACTCTGGAAATCAGATTCTCCTACCCATTATTCATTGTCGCTGCTCGTAGCTATTTTTTGTTTAGATCACTCGCTAAACTAATTCTGTAAAGTCTGTATTCTTTGTCATGTGTGGTCTCTGAAGTCTCCTTTTCACAAGTTTAGTGGTCACCAAATCTCACTGGACAGATATTCCCTTAAACACCAATAACTAAAAATCTTCCAGTCTTTGCCAAGGGGCTCTGTGTGTGTTGACCACACCTTCAACACTCAGCCAGGCAGTTAACAACTCTGCCTTAACTTTTACTTCCTGCTTCCACAGAGCTTCAAGGTCAGCAGGATATGAGAGCTCAGGGTCTTCTGAGGTTGTTCCTTAACATGTAGACAGCCCTTACCACATACATGAAATTCTAGATTCCCAGGAACACACTGGAGCATTTTAAAAACATTAAAGCTTTCTCATTCCCCAGCTTTTCCTCTAAAGTATTTTGATTAATCTTTTATTTTCCCCAACTCTAATTTATGGCCCCTGACAGAAGCAACTAACACATTAACCTGTAAATATTTTCAACAAATGCCTCCTGGGAAGTAGTTTTAACACCAGACTAATTCTGAATTAAGGAGAAATAAAGGCAAACCTTTTGAGCCAGTCTTCTAGGGAGTCACCAGACAGGTCAGAACAAATAATTAATTGCAATTCTTCTGAATGAGAAGAATTAATTAATTACAATTCTTCTGAATGAAGTCTGTTCTGCTCCCTTGGATACCAAAAATGTGGGCTGTTATTTCCACAGCTACTTCTGAGCTTGGGAGCAGATGACAGGACTAGAGTAGACTAACCTTAAACCACAAAATTTACTGTTCTTACTTAAAATCCTCCACTCTCCTTGAGCAAGCATTCTCTAGGCTGCTGCAAATCTTGGTTAGTTTCCACAGTTCTGCAAAAGCTGACTCTGACCATTTTTGCACATCGTCTTCATGGCTTTTTCGGAGGGGTAGAATTTGGCATTCCTCACTCTGCAATTCTTGCTGACATCACTCCATATTTTTAATATTAATGTAGCACTTACTTTCTTGTATTTTTAATTTACATACAATAGCCAGGTCAAAATAACTTTTTCCTAGCTTAATTGTACAATTTGTTAAGTGTGTGCATGACATGGGGGGAAAGTAAATCTTGTGAATAGGGGCATAAAGTATGAAGCTGCTCCTGTTTGAACATTATGTTTCTATTAATGATGTTCTATACATCAGATAAATCCTGTAGAGTAAAATATGAAAGACACACTTCTTCAAGGTATTGTTCCAGAAATTTCCTGGTCATCACCATTATTTTTATTTAGGAAGTACCTATCTAATCCAATATAAAATAGGTAAAACATACTTGTTATATTGAAGACGTAACATTATAAGGCTACGTCTGTGACGAAAAACATTGCTATGAAAAATAAATTTATTTCAAAATATTAATGATGTAAAAAAAATACTAATGATGCTAGTGAGACAACCAATTTTCCAGAAACTGGATGAAACAGCTGTTGGCCAGATGTAGGGAAATGCAGGGGAGGCAGGGATAGATATGATCCAACTGAAAAATGATCACTTCCCTTGTCATGAGATAAGCAGGTGTCAGGGACATTAATCAAACACATATGCCATAACAAAACTGTGAAACACATTACCTTAAAAAGACACTCATGTGAACTGCAATAGTAAAAAATGTATACTTAGTAAGCTGCTAAGATCAAAAGGACTTGTCATTTATTTTCATCATTTTGAAAAGACTTCCTGGACTCACTCACTGTGTTGGTGATAAGAGGCAGAGAACTGACCGAAATCAGCAGGCTGTGGGTGGAGAAGAACGAAATGTTTCAGATAGAGATGACAACTTGAGAGAATGGACACTGAAGACAGTTTTAGGAGGAAAGACGAAAAGATAGAAGACAAGACCATCAAAGAAGTACCACTGGATGAGTGACAGATCTATGACATAAGTTCCCAAATGGTCACAAACTTGAGAGTTTGAGAATTCAAAACAGCACCCGACACGTGAAGTTTCCTCACAAGGTTTACTTAATAAAAATTATTTATAATGTTTCCTTCTTTTTGTTTTTACACTTTACTGCTAAACCTATTTACCTGTATGCGTCAATTCTGAGACAAATAACATTTGTGCTTATTATGAAAAAGTATTAGTCAGCTCAGACTGCCATAACAAAACACATGGACTTGGTGGCTTAAACCACAGAAATTTATTTTCTTACAGTTCTGAAGGCTGGAAGTCCAAGTTAAGGGTGCCAGCATGGTCTGGGTTCTGGTGAAAGCTTTTTTCCTAACTTGCAGACAGCCGCATTCTCAATGTGTCCTCACATGGCAGAGAGGCAGAGAGCAAGCTTGCTGGTGTCTCTTCTTGTAAGAGCACTAACCCCATCATAAGGGTCCTACCCTCATGATCTCATCTAAACCTAATTATCTGCCAAAGGCCCTATCTCCAAATGCCATCACATTGGGGGTTAAGGCTTTACCATATGAATTTGTGGGGGCACACAATTCAGTCCATACCAGAAAAAAATGTTACCAGTTAAGTTTCATTCTTCTCCTAAGACTTCTATTATAATAAATATTAAGGAAAAATTATAGGTGTGTATATATTTCTTCATGTCAGCTTAATTTAAAGATGGGGTCAAGAGAGACAATTGTTAGTCAAATGAAATACATGAATATCAAAGTCTTAAGAGATTATACATCTTGATACCCAAGGAAATGATCTTCTGAGAGGCAAGTAATAGCAAAAAATGTGGTTCTCTGACATAACTAGAACAGGTATTGGCAGGTGAGCCATTCAAACAGTGTTTCTGTGAGAAGGTTTAGTGATCCATCTCATCTCAGCGAGGCTGTATTATGAGGTTTATTGAAGCATTGTGATTTCTTCAGATTGAAGTTTTAATGAGCCAGCCATTTCATTTTTATTTTAATTCAATGGCTTAACTCATTTACTAATTGTTCCAGTACAATGATCATTGGAAAGCTTGAAAGATTCTGTCATCTACAAGCTTTTGACATATGCATACTTTTTCATTATAGAAATTTCTCTTACTTCCAACTTGGGTGCTGCCAAAAACATCTTTTAAGAACAGAACAATGAATATGAAATTAATTAGATCAAGACTTCATCATTCCCAATATCATAGGGTAATAGTCTCATTTTGTATTTAAAAATAATTTGGTTAAGATTAAATACCTAGAGGATTTGTTAACCCTGATGTTGAAATATTTAGTTCAAAGAAACTTTGATCCCTTAATTATTCCCATATTCTACATTGAAGGGAATTATATTTATCATTAGCCAAGAAAATTAATCTAGTAAAACTACTGATGTGAATCTTGGTTATGATATGTTTGAAGAAATTGTTTTCCTTGGTTTATTAAATATCTCTAAAAACAAATGAAATTGATTAGTGAGTGTGCAGAAAGCAAATATTTCTAAAGATGATCATACTAGGGAGGGCTCTCCTCTTAGGATTACTTAATTTGGAAAGAGGGCATGAAGGCCTAGCCAAAAACCTCTAGCAAGCGAGATTTTATTTGAGGAAAGTCACCATGTGCTAGTAGGTGGGTCCTAGGGTTCTCTTTGCATTTTCAGAAGCCTTTGACAATTTAAATTGATTTTCCCTGGTGAATGCTATGTTCTCTTATGTCAATATTAACACTAATACTTCATGTATAGAATAATAAGTTCTTAGAGTGGAGGGAAAAAAACCTTAATCTTAAAGACCAACAGAATCCAAAGAGGCATCTTTAAGAGCCTGAACCCTACTCCGAAGCACAGAGACAGTTAGGAGTAAAGTGGAGCCTAGGCAGAGGAAGTCTTGTTTAATTAAAGGTTCTGCCTCCACTGCTGGATGTAATCTCTACAGGTGAAAAATAAGCCTGAGACTGAATTCGTTGACTTAGATCATATTGTTCACTTTTCCAACCAGGTGGTTTGGCTATATTACATGCAATTGATACACTTGGGAGTCAGAATGATGTCAAGCAAGAAACAATATCTAAATCTTTCAAATGAATCATTATCTCACTTTTGCAACCTAGATGAAATCCCAAAGGCGTATTCTGCTATGGTTTCATAGAACTATAGCCCTAGAATGCCATTTTACTGCAAAACAAAAATTGCTGAATCAGTAACATTTAAACAAATGCTTACCCATTTCAAAAGTATCTTAGAAAGCTAGAGAAACAAGGCCTTTTTTTGTTTTGGTTTAAATAAAGCATTTATTTAGCTGTCTTTTGAAGTAGAATTTCAGCACAAATGGACATATGATTAGTGGCCCTTTTCTTGTCTCCTTCAGAGTATGTATCCATATTCATCAAATGTAGGACAGTGTAGTAATAAAGTGACAAAGATTTTAAAAAAGAGAATAATTGAGTGTATCAAAAATGAAAACAAGCAGACTTGCTTTAATATTAACTGTGTAGTATGTTAACTGAACTCCATCAATTAATAAACATGTACTTTGACCCTACAGAAATCAAACCAAGTCTCAACATCAGGTACAAGTCTTAAATGAAATGTGATAAAGAACTATACAAACTAAGGCTGTCAACAGAATGCCATGTTTTTATAACTTGCCTGTTTAGATGAAAGTTTACCCATTAGACTTGAGAACATGAACTATATCTTCTTTATTTTCTGTATTCAAAATAAGGATTTTGTATTTATTTATTTTGTATACCTTATTTATTTTTTAACATAATGTCTGGTTCATAGTGAAATATTCAACATATGTTGGGTTTTTTTGTCTGTTTTTTTTCTCCCCAGAGCCCCAGTACATAGTTGTATGTCCTAGTTGTAAGTCCTTCTAGTTCTTCTATGTGGGACGCTGCCACAGCATGGCTTATGAGCAGTGTGTAGGTCTGCACCCAGGATCCAAACCAGGGAATCTTGGGCTGCCGAAGTGGAGCAGGCAAACTTAACCACTACACCACCAGGCGGGCCTCCTCAACATATGCTTGTTAAATGAATGGTTTAATAGATCCAAAACAACTGGTGCAGAAAATAAAATTTTAGTTAAACTTGGGTTAAGCATGTACAGGGTTATGTGTTTTAAAATTACAACACCCACCAACTGAATTACATATCACTGAATCAGATGTTTGTTGATAAATTATTTGACTGAACTTCCAAGAGCATTGTGTCTAGGTCAACACTGCAAATGGTAGAGCCATGAGAGAATGTTCTTGAACATGCCATCAGTTCAATCCAATCAGCTATACTATCTACATGGCAGTAGGATGGGCAGAGACCCAGAAGTATCATTCTCTCTGTAGGCATCACCATAGTGACAGAACACAGCTGATTCCTTTCATTGAAAGATATGGGCATAACCATTCACTAACTTCCCTACTCCTGAGTATGATATAAGCTCACTTAAAACAGGCAGATCAGGGCTGGCCCCGTGGCCAAGTGGTTAAGTTCATGCACTCCGCTTGGGCGGCCCAGGGTTTTGCTGGCTTGGATCCTGGGCGTGGATATGGCACCGCTCATCAGGCCATGTTGAGGTGGCATCCCACATGCCACAACTAGAAGGACCCACAACTAAAATATACAACTATGTACTGGGGGGATTTGGGGAGAAAAAGCAAAAAGGAATAAAAATAAAATTAATTAATTAACTTAAAAAAACGGGCAGATCAGAGCATACATATACAAAACTTGGGCCTAAGCAGTTAATCTGAACTTCTGCTATAGGCAAATGCTTGTCTCTTCTGTGTCTAGTAACTAGGGAGCAAGTAACATTTTAAGAAAAGCGAGACAAAACTTAATGATTGTGTGTGTGGATACCGCAAATAACAAAGATCAGTGAAAATATTATTTAAACCCTTGGTATTTTTAATTTATTTGTATCATCACTATTCAAAATTCTAACTTACTATTTAGATGTAAAGAAGCCATAATTCATGCTTCTATCTTTCAGTTACTTACTCATCAAACAAGGATATTTCAGAATGATGTTGCTCAATAGAATTGTATCATAGACGTTCCTAAAGTTTTGGCGTGATAACATTTGCGGTCCTGATAAATGACATTTTGGGGAGATCCCTTACCAGTTTGCCATTTATAGAAGAAAAGATCATAGAACTCGAAAGCACCCTAAAAGCTTCTTGTCTTTGGACACTCAACATATTATTGTGCAGATTTTATAAGGTGAGGCAACTAAAGCCCAGAAAAGTTGATACTAGCTCCATATATTAAAATTTCTAAGTGGCAGGAAGAAAAGAAGAACTAGAATATACATGTGTGTGTGTTGTAAATGTTTATTAATATTATTATTAAAACTATTGGGAGCTCTACTTCTTGTCCCAAATTAAGAGTGGCTAATGAAGAGAACCTGCTGGTCACTCTATATTTTTCCCTACTCTCAGACCTAGTAGTAACTTTTTCAGCTAAGACATCTGGATTCCATAAGAGGAAAAAAGCTTAGCTCAATTCAAATTTCAGACTAAATTACACCACTGAAACAATTTTGCTGTCAACATCTCCATACTGATCCAATATATTGTGGTTCTTCCAAAGTCGTATTTCTGCACCTCAATGGAATAATTTGCGTAGGAATCCATTATATTCATTATCATATGGGTAAGTAAAACATTACGCTCAGAACATTTCTTCTTCTATGCGTACAATAAAGTTAGAGAACTGAGTCTAGCATTCTGTATAAACAAAACTAAACAAAAAGTATATAAATCTAGTCTGGTCTAATTAATAGTTCAATGAGGTGGAATACCTAAAATTCTCTTTTGGTGGCTAACCCTCAAAAAACCCTCTAACACCTCATTAATTAGGCAATGAGTCAGTAACCTGAACTAATTCATTAGAAGATAATATCAATATTCACGATTGGTTTTTCTCTTCCTATCCTCATCACTCCAACCAGCCCAGTTTATATCCGTACATATTAAGCTTTTAGCTGACCACAAAGGGAATTCCAGCTCTGAGTTTGGGTTATTGATAAATATCTAAAGCAAATTGATGTTTCTTTGTAAATATATAGAGCCATCACTAATTCTTCTGTCACTTACATAGATCTAACTTACGAATACACTTTATTTCGAAAAATCCGATTTGTGCTTCATAGTACCAAATTTCCTGAGTGCCAAATTCTTCAATTATCTAACAGTTCTCATTTTCTAACTATTAACATCTTTTAGCATTAGATGCTACAATAAAGTCACAGGACTTTCCTTTCTCTTTCAACCTTTTATGCTAAAATGAGTCATTTCAGGAAACCTAAGTCCCTATCCTAATTATATTATAAATCCAAGTCTAATTAACCATTGCACTCTAAAATAAACATTGGTTTTAATCAGGATTAATAGCCATGAGAGAATACATTTCTACAATAGATGATGAATGTCCCATTGTATATAGGAATATCAGTAATTTCTGATACAGAGGCCTACAGGGTACATTTGGAATGCTGAGAGATCTATATTAAACAGACAACTCATGCCAAACGCATATTCCTGGCTTGCAACCTTTCAGTTCAATATGATTCAACATATTTATATTCACTTAGTCTACATGACATAAATAACCACATGCTGATACCAACCTTGTAATTACATGAGAACTTGAGCCCTCTATGGTAACTGTAAGTTGATTATTATCAACTACACCATAAATGAGATTAGATTTCTTCTAAATTTTCAGAATACTTACTAGGTAGTAGAGAATCTCAAATGGGGGAGAAAAACCCCAGACCTAAGATCCTAAGAAACCTTGCTCCTTGTGTGCAATGTCTTTCCTGGTCAGTACAGCAAAATGAATCCAGTGATATATACTAAACGTAGTGAATTGACTAATTTGTTACTTGCGTAGTACTTGATTCGATCTCCCAAATTTCCTGTAGCAATTAACAAATATAAGTACAAAAGAAAGAGAAGGAGGAAGGGAAGAATTAACTAAAAACACATTTAATACTAAGCTTAATTTCAGTTATGTATCTGTTTACATTCTTCAATACAGCATATGTGACTGAGGAATTAATATAAGTTTATCAAATGCCAATATTTCTTGCAAAATAATTTTATCTGTGCTGGCTAAGGTTATAGCTGGGCAACTGTGCCAAACATTACAACACTCTCTTGATATTTTTCTCAAAAGAGTTGAAATAAATTGCTGAGTGAAAAATTAAAAACACTTCTGTTCATGACAGGATTTTCATTACCTGAAAAGAGTTTCAAAATTGTCAGTTCTTTTCCTCTAACCATTCCGGACTGAAGATTATCTAATGTGAAAGCTAAACTTTATTTAAGCCCAAAATGATTCAGAATCATAGTAACTAAAGCTTCACAACTACTAATTGAGACTTCCAATCTTCCCAATCGAAAACCTTCCATCCGAAGTTTCCAAAATGATTTTATACATGCTCTATAATCCATATATGGAATTGCTTCATTCCTTATGATGCGAAAAAATGTGAAGACCAAAAATGTGAAGAAAAGTGAAGACGACAGGCTATTAATATTTTGGATACTTTACTCATAATTTGTGGCAAAATTCTGTTTCATCCTTGTGACGCAAAATTGTCATATAAAATTAAATTTTACTTGAATACTGAAAGTAATCATTCCCACTACTTGAGTTCACTCAGTAATGATAAGATTCTTAGAATTATTTACTTCTAGTTATGAATGGCCACACCCCTGGATGGTGAAGGGAAAGAATGAGAAAAAGCACGCAATGTTAGGAAATCTTATGCCAAATGAATGATATTGTTTGCTGATGTTTTTTCCATGATAACCTTGAATACGAAAAAGAAGATAGAGGTGTATCCCTCTTGTAGAGAAGATTATGAGGTTCGTTAATTACAGAGTCAAGTCAACTTATTAGAGCTTATGTCTTGCTTCTATTGTGTCAGCACATTTCTCAAAGCAAGGAGCCTGTGACATGAAGGATCCCTCAAGCTATCAAGCCTCTCAGTTGCTTTAGCTTCCTATTTCCAATTATCTTCACCTCCACGCTACTTCAGTCACTGCCCCACAGCCACACCTTAGACCTTGTTATCTCCTGGAGCTCCCCAAATCCTGAAATATTATATTGAAATATCTCATTCTCTCTATCTACAGTGTCTTATTCCTCTAACTTGCTTAATCATGTACTCCTGCTGTTCTTCAGCTACACAGACACAGCTAGTTACTTGTTTCCTTAACTAGCATAGATCTTATGGGCCGTCACATTAAGCAGTCTCTTGCCTAAATCTCAATATTCCTTTTACAACAGTTCTAACATGTTATTTGACTGGCAACACATCCACCACAAATCATCTATGTCTCCAGGACTATAACTAGTTGCTGGAGAAAAATAAGGAATTGTGAAAATCAGTGGCACTATAAATGCATGGTCTCCAACATTGAGCGAAGTCTCACTGATAATATTTCACTGTTTCTCTAGATATATTTCTCTTCCAGTCTCCATAATAGCTATTTCAAACTTTCTGCGTTTTTCTCAAATCTCTAATGTCACCATATCTTCCCTACTCTTGGCAGAAGACCTTACCTCCTGCTTTCCAGTAGAAGTTAGAAATACCAAACAGTAGAAAGTAGCAGGAAGCCAGAGCGCCCTACCAAGAGTATAGCCATGATGCAGTGACCCATGCTTTGTCCAAGCCCTCTCTGGAGGACCACATCACACTGCTCACTCTCCGCCAGGATGAGGACTGCACCATCTAACGTTTGTGGGACTGCCCTGACCCATGTACCCATCACTCAGCTAAACATCTACCTAAAAGGGAGCAAAAAATAAAGATATTTTCAAATACAGACAGATATTTATTAACTAACAGACTTTCACTGTGAAGGTAAGCAATACATATATTTCAGTGAAACCAAAATTTTTTAAAAACTGAGTTTTTAGAGGCAATGGAAAGAAAAATGCTTGCCAACAAGATGGGCAACAACTGAAAACAAGACACAAAAATTGACTATATGAAATAAGAAAAATTATAATGACTAAATCTGAGGCTATAAAAACATAATGAAACTATATTACACAGCACTAACATTTAACAAGGCATAGGGTTAATCAAGGTTAAAGTAGCTGAAGGCCTCCTCTATTGAGGACAAGAGTAGAGATGTTGATTAAAGTTTAGTCTTTGCTAACTATGCATATTGACAATTTAAGGGTAATCACAAAACAACATAAATTTAATGTTTAACTTCTAAACCAATAAAGTTTAGAAGTTTAGTTTAGGGGGAAAAGAAAACTTAATAATTCAAATAAAAGAAGAGAAAGCAGTAAAAAAATCACAGGAAAAAAATGGTAAATAGAAAGGACAAAATATGATGGTATAAATATATTAGTAATGTGAGAAATGCAAATGTACTAAAGCTACCATTCAAAAACAGAGATTATTAGAATGTGTTTAAAATAACTCTTCAACATCGATGGTGGGAATGTAAAATGGCACAACCACATTGGAAACACTTTAACATTTTCTTCTAAATTTAAATATACACTTACCATATGATACTACAATTAGACCATCAAGTATTTGCCTAATAGAAATGAAAACACATATTCATAAAAAGACTTGTATGTAGATGTTCCTATCAGCTTCATCCATGGTAGTCCAAAAATGGAAAAAAACCAAATGTATACCAACAGGTGAATAGATAAGTAAATTGGGATATATTCATACAATGAGATAATACTAAGCTATTTGTAAAAGCTCTTCATCAAACTGTACCCTGAAAATGGGTGCATGCAGTTTAATATGTGTAAATTTACCACAATAATTGGTTTTTATCCAGCCATCCTGTTCTGACCGCCTCCTATTCACACGTTGGTAAACAAGGGATTCCCCCACCCTACATAGTATGAGATGGCTGAACACGTTGACATTGACACTAGAGACAGATGAGACTGACAGCAGTTGATAGTCACATATACCCACAGCCTGAAGGAGGAAGATACTGCATACTATGTTGCGCTACACGGGGGTTAGACTCAGGAGCAGAATGAACTGGTAAAGATCATGGTAGGCAGGCTCCCCCACTGTAGTAACAAGGGTGAAATGCCCCCTGGACAAATAGACAACTGCAGCCCTCAATCGGAAACAATGCAATCCCTGAGAAGGTGGGAGAAGCTGATTCGCAGAGTTATCACATTATAGTATTCAAAATGTACAGTTCATAGCAATAAATGCCTACATCAAGAAGAAAGAAAGGTTTCAAATAAACAACCTAACTTTACAACTCAAGGAACTAGAAAAAGAAGAACAAACAAAGCCCAAGGTTAGTAGAAGGAGGGAAATAATAGAGATCAGAGTGAGAATAAATGCAACAGAGACTAAAAAGACAATAGAAAAGACTAACGAAATTAAGGGCTGGTTTTGTGAAAAGACAAACACAATAGATAAACCTTTAGCCAGACTCACCAAGAAAAGAAGAGAGAGGATTCAAATAAATAAAATCAGAAATGAAGAAGAGACATTACAACGCATGCCACAGAAATACAAAGGATCATAAGAGACTACTATGAAGAATTATCCACCAAAAAATTGGACAACCTAGAAGAAATTAATAAATTCCTAGAAACATACAACCTACAAAGACTGAATTATGAAGAAATAGAAAATCTGGAGAGACCAATTACTAGTAAGGAGATTGAATCAGTAATCAAAAACCTCACAACAAACAAAAGTCCAGGACTAGACAGCTTCACTGGCCAATTTTACCAAACACTTAAAGAAGAATTAATACGAATCCTTCTCAAATGCTTCCAAAAAATAGAAGAGGAGGAACACTTCCAAACTCACCTTACAAGGCCAGCATTACCCTGATACCAAAACCAGACAAGGACACCACAATAAAAGAAAGTTACAAGCCAATGTCCCGGACGAATATACATGCAAAAATACTCAACAAAATATTAGCTAACTGAATACAACAATACATTAAAAGGATCAGACATCATGATCATGTGAGATTTATTCCAGGGATGTAAGAATGGTTCAACATGTGCAAATCAATCAATGTAACAGACCACATTAATAAAATGATTAAAAATCATATGATCATCTCAATAGATGCAGAAAAAGCATTTGACAAAATTCAACACTCATTTATGACAAAAACTTTCAACAAAGTGGGTACAGAGGGAACATACCCCAACATGACAAAGGCCACATATGACAAGTCCACAGCTAACAGTATACTCAATGGTGAAAAGCTTCCTCTTAGATCAGGAACAAGATGAGGATGCCCACTCTTGCCACTTTTATTCAACACAGTATTGCAAGTCCTAGCCAGAGCAATTAAGCAGGAAAAGAAATAAAAGAATCCAAATTTGAAAGGAAGCAACAAAAGCATCATTATTTGCAGATGATATGATATTATATATAGAAAACCCTAAAGCCCCCACCAAAAAACTGTTAGAGCTAATAAATTCAGTAAAGTTGCAGACACAAAATCAATATACAAAAATCTGTTGCATTTCTATACCTAATGATGAACTACCAGAAAGAGAAATTAAGAAAACAATCTCACTTACAATTGCATGAAACAGAATAAAATACTTAGGAATAAATTTAACCAAGGAGGTAAAAGTTCTGTACACTGAAGTATAAGACATTCATGAAAGAAATGGAAGAAGACACAAATAAATGGAAAGATATTCTGTGCCCACAGATTGGAAGAATTAATATTGTTAACATGTCCATGCTACCCAAAGCAATCTACAGATTCAATGCAAGCTCTATCAAAATTCCAATGGCATTTTTCACAGAAGTAGAGCAAACAATTCTAAAATTTGTACGGAACCACAAAAGACTCCGAATAGCCAAAGCAATCTTGGGAAAGAAGGACAGAGGCGGAGATATCACACTTTCTGATTTCAAACTAAAGCCATAGTAATCAAAACAGTATGGTATTGGCATAAAAACAGACACACAGATCAATGCAACAGAACAGAGAGCCCAGAAATAAACCCACACAAATATGGTCAATTAATTTACAATGAAGGAGGCAAGAATATACAATGGGGAAAGGCAAGTGTCTTCAATAAATGGTGCTGGGAAAACTGGACAGCCATAGGCCAAAGAAGAAAACTGGACCACTACCTTACACTAGACACAAAAATCAACTCAAAATAGATTAAAGCCTTGAAGATGAGACCTGAAACCTAAAAAGTCCTAGAAGAAAACATAAGGGGTAAGCTCCTTGACATCAGTCTTAGCAATGATTTTTTGGATTTGACACCAAAAGGAAAGGTAAAAAAGAAAAATTAAAAAGTAAGACTACATCAAACTAAAAAGCTTCTATACAGCAAAGGAAACATCAACAAAATGAAAAGGCAACTTACTGAATGGGAAAAGATATTTGCATATCATACATCTGATAAGGAGTTAATAGCTAAAATATATAAAGAACACATACAACTCAAGAGAAAAATATCACAGAGAATATGATTAAAAATGGGCAGAGGATCTGAATAGACACTTTTCCAAAGAAGACACACAAATGGCCAACAGATACATGAAAAGGTGCTCAATATCAATAAGTATCAGGGAAATATGAATCAAAACCACAACGTGATATCATCTCACAGCTGTTAAAATGGTTATTACCGGGGCTGGCCCCGTGGCCGAGTGGTTAAGTTCGCGCGCTCCACTGCAGGCTGCCCAGTGTTTCGTCAGTTCGAATCCTGGGCGCGGACATGGCACTGCTCATCAAACCACGCTGAGGCAGCGTCCCACATGCCACAACTAGAAGGACCCACAACTAAGAATATGCAACTATGTACCTGGGGGCTTTGGGGAGAAAAAGGAAAAAAATAAAATCTTTAAAAAAAATAAAAATAAAAAAATAAAAAAAAAAATAATAAAATGGTTATTACCAAAAAGAGAAGAAATAACAAGTGTTAGCAAAGATGAGAATAAAAGGGAACCCTTGTGCATTACTAGTGGGAATGTAAATTGGTGCAGCCACTATGGAAAACAATATGGAGGTTGCTAAAAATAGAACTGCCATGCGATCCAGCAATTCTACTTCTGGGTATTTATCTGAGGAAAACGAAAACACTAATTCAAAGAGATATGTGCACCTGTATGTTCACTGAAGCATTATTTACAATAGCCAAGACATGGAAACAACCTAAATGTCCATCAATAGATGAACGGATAAAGAAAATGTGATACACACACACACACACACACACACACACACACACTAGAATACTATTCAGCCATAAAAAAGAAGGAAATCCTGCCATTTGCAACTAGGTGATAGAACTTGAGGGCAATATGCTAAGTCAAGTCAGACAGAGAAAGACAAATACTGTATGATACTACTCAGATATGGAATCTAAAAAAAAAAAGCTCATAGATAAAAAACAGATTGGTGGTTGCCAGAGGTGGGAGGTCGGGGGTGGGTGAAATTGGTGAAGGGAGTCAGAAGGTACAGACTTGCAGTTATAAGATAAATAAATCCTGGGGGTGTAATGAACAGCATGGTGACTATAGTTAACAATACTGTATTGTATATTTAAAAGTTGCTAAGTGAGTAGATCTTAAAAGTTCTCATCACAGGAAAAAACTTTGTAATTATGTGTGGTGATGGATGTTAACTAGACTTATTGTGGTGATCATTTCACAATATAAACATATATCAAATCATTATGTTCTACACCTGAAACTAATACGTTATATGTCAATTATATGTCAATTAGAAAAAGTCAAGTGGCAATCTCAATTTCTGCCTCTGACAGGTCAGACTGTTTCAAATATTCTAACTGAGTTTCCTTGTATGTACATTCAACCCTTTGTCAGACCATGTCTTCTGACTGTGGGTTTGGAAAATAGGATCACTATACCGTAGTTTCTGGCTCATAAACTAAAATGACTTGGAGCTTACAGGGGAAGGTAATTGTAGCCTGGGTTTTAAAATCTAGTTAATTTTGCTTTTAAAGAAATAAATATTTGCTACATAAAACTCAAATAATACAAAAAGGTATAAACTGAAAAATGAAGGTCCTACGCCCTAGATAACCACCATTGTTTCTGTGGCTTCTAGATATCTTCTACGCAACTGCAGGCATCTCTCTATCACTTTTTCCCCACAAATGGAGCTGTACTACAGAGATTGCTCAGTCTTTGGCATTTGTCAGTTAATATAGCTTAAATATATTTTCACGTCATGATGAAGTCAATGATTCACATGTAGAGTAGGGGTATCAATCTGTCTACAGTTGCCAGGTGGACAACATAAATTAGAGAAGTGGACTGGATACAGGAAAAATAATTCTTCTGTGTAAGAAAAACAAATAAAGAATTGAAAACTTTGGGGCATCAAAGGACATTATCAAAAAAGTGAAAAGATAGTCTACAGAAGGGAAGAAAATATTTGCAAATCATGTATCTAATAAGGGTCTAATATCCAGAATATATAAAGAACTCTTACAACTCAAGGACAAAATGACAAACAACCCAATTAAGAAATGGATAATGGAGTCAAACAGACATTTCTCCAAAGAAGATGTACAAACGGTCAATAAGCACATAAAAAGATGTTCAATTTCGCTAGTCATCAAGGAAATGAAAATCGAAACTACAGTGAGATACCACTTCATACCCACTTGAATGGCTATTTTTTTTTTAAATGGAAAATAACAAGTGTTGGTGAGGAAGTAGAGAAATAAGAACCCTCATATACTCCTGGTGGGAATTCAAATGGTACAGCTTCTTTGCAAAATAGTATGGCAGTTCCCCAAATTATTAAATGCAGTGTTACCACATGACTCCACAATTTCCACTCCTAGGTATACATATTCCCAGAGAAATAACAACTGTCCACAAAGAAACTTACATACTAATGTTTATAGGAGCGTTATTCATATTAGCCAAAAGATGGAAACAACCCAAATGTCCATCAACAAATGAATGGGCAAACAATTTGTAGTATATACATACAGTGGAATATTGTTCACTCATAACAAAGAATGAAGTACTGACACATGCTACAACTTGGATGAACCTCAGAAACACTACGCTAAGATAAAAAAAATCAAACACAAAAGGTTACATATGGTATGATTCCTTTTATATGTCATATCCAGTACAGGCAAATCCATAGAGACAGAAAGCAAATTAGTGGTTGCCAGTGGTTCAAGGGAGGAGGGAGCAGAGAGTGATTACTTAAAGGCAACAGGGTGTTCTGCTGGGATGACAAAAAGTTTTGACACTAGAGAGAGGTGGTGGATGCAAGAACATCGTGAATGCCAATCAACTGTACATTTTAAAATGCTTTATTGTACGCTACGTGAATTTCACCTCAATTTAAAAAAAAAGATTGCAAAGGAAATACTTAATTTGCTCAAGAGAACCACTGTCCTCAAGGACTCTAGTCCATTAGCTTTGGCCCAACTAAGGATGAGTGAGTATTCCACATTCATTAAAGTAGACCTGGCATTGGCTTGAGGGGCAGTGAACTGGAGAGGAAATAGCACTGGACACAGGAGGAATGTTCTTGATTACTTCCTGTACCTTTTGAAAAAGAATAAAATAGTGTCCTCTTTAGAAAAGAAAGAAAAGAGAAAACAGTGTGGCTGCTTATTTAAAAACTGACCTGACAATACTTTCAAAGAGAGTAATAATCATTTAGTTGCAATGAGCAGGTAACAAGAACCAAGGTGGAACAAGGTACACTCTCCCCTTCTAATAATTTTAAATGCCTTGACCCACACTCTTTATTTTTTCAGTGGTCTCCATTTGGAGGAGATTTTCAAACTGTGCCAGAGAGTCATATCATCACAAATGGCGTAGCTTATGAGAAAAGACTCTGTAAGGAATTCCTACCTTCCCACTCCTCGTCATTCTTCAGCCTGACAGAAGTTTTCGGTGGATGTAGTTTTCTATTTCCACACTACGGCGGTAGTGCCCAAATGGTGAGCCCATTACCTAGAGCAGTGCAATTTTACAGTGTTTGGGGTAGAAGGTGGACACATGAAGCACCTTGACAGGGAGCACCATCGGCAACTGGTTCTCTTCTTCGCCATTGCTTGACACTGACAAAAGAACTACTTCTAGCTACGCTGATGAACCTCACAAAGGAACACAGACAAACATGCTTTGTGTACAGTTTCCATAATGATAAAGCCCCATCTGATGATTTCCTTTGTACAGTATTGCCAGGTAAGTCAATTTTTTTTCCTTTTTCTCCCCAAAGCCCCCCGGTACATAGTTGTATATTCTTCGTTGTGGGTCCTTCTAGTTGTGGCATGTGGGATGCTGCCTCAGCGTGGCTTGATGAGCAGTGCCATGTCCACGCCCAGGATTCAAACCAACGAAACACTGGGCCGCCTGCAGCGGAGCGCGCGAACCCAACCACTCGGCCATGGGGCCAGCCCCCAGGTAAGCCAATTTTGCTTTCTAAAAAGTAAATGCAAACAGGACCTCTAATTCGGTTGTGCATTTACCATTGGTGTTCGAATCAAAAGCATTTGAGTATCTATGTTTCATTTAACATGATCACAGCTGTTCTATTATTCCACTTCCTCAATTCTCTTTGTTAGGTAAAGCCACTCCTTCTAAAACCACTAATACTGATATCCAAGATGTCAACCACAAAAAAAAATAAATAAAGGTAAAAGAAGGAAAAAATTTCCCCAAACATCCTGCCAAATCACATGCACAGGGAATGGCTTTACCTGCCTCACCGAAATAAACAGCACCTGATAAATGCAAGGCTTAAGCTGCTAACTCATACGGACCACGGACAGACAGAGGTTTATCAATAGACTTACTCCCGCGCCTCAAATGTGTATTAGAGAGTGCCGACAGACCTTCATTGATGTAGCTAAATACTATTTTAAATCCTAAGAAACTCCTGATAATAATCCCAGAGAAAGAATAAATGGTATTTAATATCAGGTCTGACAGGAGCAAAATGTGCCTTAAAGAAGAGTTATAATTAGAAGGCCAGGCTTTTTTCTTGTTTTGTTTTGTTTTTCTGGTGAAAGAAGTTGACCCCAATCGCCATCCTTACTATGTAAGTCTCAGCTGAGCGTAGGTGGGCTGGATATAATTCTGCTGTGTTTTACACCATTGATCTGTCCACATGCAGGTAATTGTAGAAAAAAGGGTTAGGAGAAACATCAGGTCTTGATGTCAGAGTCTATCCTATAACTGTATATTGATGCTTTCTAAGTCCAACTTGAAGTTACTAGGCTCTATTGTAAATATGTAACCCTATTTTCCTATTCTGTACTTACATTTGTCCAATAAGTACTTTCCCAGAATATGAGTCCCACAGATCTGTTGTTTGTTTTTTTTTGAGGAAGATTAGCCCTGAGCTAACTGCTGCCAATCCTCCTCTTTCTGCTGAGGAAGACTGGCCCTCAGCTAACAGGTGTGCCCATCTTCCTCCACTTTATATATGGGACGCCTACCACAGCATGGTGTACCAAGCGGTGCCATGTCTGCACGCGGGATCTGAACCAGCAAACCCCGGGCTGCCAAAGTGGAACGTGCACACTTAACCGCTGTGCCACCAGGCCAGCCCCGAGTCCCACAGATTTGCACAAATACTGTCATCTTTTCCTATTCTTCACTCCAAACTTTCCTCAAGAGGCTTAGAACCACAGACGCACAGTGTCCTTACCAGTACATTCAATTTTAGCCATGGTGCAAATTTTGGTTTGTTTAGTTTTCTTCACATTATTTATGTAGCCATGCCACATTGTAGGGACCTAGCAAAATAATCCTATTGCTTGTACAGCACTGAGTGTGCCTAAACCAGCAAACCAGAAAAATCACATCAAATTCACTGTGGATATACAGATGAAGCTGCAGTTTCCCACAGTTACTCTTGAAATTGAAAGTGTTTTAAATTACAATATATGTTCTCCTTCTTTCTCCGCCCTTACTAGAAAGGCACAAGCAGGATAGAAATATAGTAAATCTAATTAATTCAGATTCCACTCCCATATACTTATATTTCAGGAAAGAGCCAGATATGGTGTCTAAACTTTGCAATATGTCTATTTTTAGCATTTATTTAAAGAAGGAACTGTTTTCAACTAACATCTAGCATTTTATACCTCCTTTTACATATGAAAAAATATGTCATATAGTAATGGTAAATTTATATCTATATATTAAAACAAATTTCCTGGGGCCCATCCGGTGGCACAGCAGTTAACTGCGCACGTTCCGCTTTGGCAGCCCAGAGTTCGCCAGTTCGGATCCCACGTGCGGACATGGTGCCGCTTGGCAAGCCATGCTGTGGCAGGCGTCCCACATATAAACTAGAGGAAGATGGGCATGGATGTTAGCTCAGGGCCAGTTTTCCTCAGGAAAAAGAGGAGGATTGGCAGATGTCAGCTCAGGGCTGAGCTTCCTCGAAAAAAAGAAGAAAATTCCTGAGGTCCTTAATTAGATTCAACTGTTTGATTTGTTTTAATTACTAATACTTGCAATTATTTAAATGGCCTTTCCATGGGGTCTTCCATGATCTAACCTTTTCAGTAACTGAGGCTGGCTTCCCAGTTAGTCTGAATTAGTGAGGCTGAATTATATTAATTTTCTTTGGGGAACCTGCCTGTGACCAGAACTCGGAGTCTGGAGCCCAATTATCTGGGGGTAAACCCTGGCTTGCCACCTACAAGCTCTGTGACTTCTTAGGCAAGTGACTTCACACCTCTGTGCTTCAACCTCCCCATTTGTAAAACTGGAATAATAGTAGTACCTACTCCACAGAGTTGCCACTGTTAAATGAGTTAACCTTTTCGAGTGCCTAGCACATAGTAATCACTACACGCATTTTTTCAATCTCAAATTAACAATTAAAACTGACTTACTAGGTTTGCTTTAATTACCTTTAGGCCTGCATGAAATTAAGTCAACAAGGCTGACCTGTCACCCATTTAGGCTCTTGCAGTACTCTCTACGGTATGGCAACAGTTATGGTTTTAGGGAGGACCTATTCCATTGTTATATATTGTTATGTATTGAATATCTATTCTATGTGTTATTAGAAAAAAACACATAAAATTTGCTCATTAAAGAGGGGTGGCAGCAACTAAAGTCCAAGTTTGTGTACTGTGGAAGTTCACCTGTAGGAGAATCTCAGTGTGGACAATCGCAGATTTCCAGGTCACATGAATAGGATGGTCCCCTGAGCCATACAGATCTTGAGGACCCTACCGTCATGAAGCAGATTCAGCCTGCTCCAAGGATGTGAGCATTGTGGCTCCTAACACTGGCGGTCACAGAGATCCTGCAGCCATGTGGACCCTACCACCATGTGGCAAGGCCCAGGCCCACAGGCCACATGAACATGGTAGCTCCTGAGCCATAAGGGCATGTGATCCTTATCTTCAAGTGGCAGCCCCCTAGGCCCTGTACTCCCTATCAGACTCTGTCCTCCCATCAAATGAGCATTGTTGGCTCCAAGGGCCGCGGGTCATATGGATCCTGCAATCATGTGGATGCCACAACTATGGGGTAGGTCCAGCCTGACTGATGAGGTCAGCACCACAGGCTCTTAAACCCCTACATCATGTGGTCTCTCTGATTGACAATTATTATTATGTGGTAGGCTCGACTCTTCCAGTCACGTGAACATCACACATTCTTGAATCCTGCAGGTCACAAGGATGCTGCTGTCATGTGGACCTTAGCCTCACGAGGCAGGCTCAGCCCTCTGTCATGTGAGCAGCACCGCAGGAATCACTGTTGGGGAATCATATGGACACATGCCTCCTATGGTCACACAACAGACGTAGCCCTGTCAATCAGGTGAAGACTGTGGGCTCCTGAACCCTGCAGGTCATGCGGATCTGGTGATCATGTGACCCCCCCCCATATGGGCATGTGTCAGGCCCAGCCTCTTAAATCTATCGGACTTCTCCTGAACTGTAGAGCTGGGCTTAGCCTTCTGCAGATTCAGGATGCTGAAGACCTTTAGAACTCTGCTCCATGCTTTATCTCAGGCCAAACTTTGATGAGACTGGCTCACATCCCAATATTCCAAGTTTTACATTTTGCTCGTAGGCAGTATACTGGGAGGAGGATCGCTGGTCGGTACTAGAAGTCTTCTTGGAGAACTGGGTTCTAAGGGACAGCCAAGCAACCTGAGGCCAAAGCCTGGCTCAATGGCAGAGGGCCTCAAAGGGATGGAGAAATAGGGAGACTTCTGAATGGAGCCATGTTTTGTGCACCTGGCAGAGAAAGCCTGTGGGTGTGTGCAACTCAATTCTGGACTTACCGGAGCTGTTGTTGGTAGAAAGGGAAGTGGTGGGAGAGAAAGCATTAGGAGGAAGGGGGCTCATTAACTTGCATGTTGTCTGTAAGGGACAAAGCTCTGGAAATCTGAGGGAGGCGGGGTGGGCGCTCTGCCCCCCTTACCCCAGCCCTTGTCTACCATCCTACCATATTCACTGTCTGTGCAACCAAGTGGCGATAGTCACCTGTATTTTCTGAATCAATTTCCTCCCCTTCTACTTACACCTTCACCCACTGTGTGATGACTTTCTCTGCTCCTCCTCTGCCCCTGTTGTTATTAAGGGCACCAGAGATCTCCCAGATGCCAATTCATATAGACTTCCAAATCATCTGAATTTCAGTATGGCATACTATTCTGTAAGGATTCTCTTTATTGTCTTGATTTATTTTCCCAGTAAACATTGTAAACATATGATCAGGTGCAAGCAAAGCAGAGGAAGAGAGGGCGAGAGAGAGAGAAAACTTATTTTAAAAATTTGATATTTCAATAAAATTGTTTAAAAAAAGCCAACACGTGAAGATTCAGAATTTCTTTCTGGTACAGGCATTTTATTGTGCTTTGCAGATAATGTATTTTTTACAAGACCCTCTACCAGCAAAAAGATTATGACTCACTGAAGGCTCAGATGATGGCTAGCATTTGTTAGCAATAAAGTATTTTTAATTAAGGTACGTATGTTGTTTTTTTAGACATAATGCTATTGCACACTTAACATACTACAGTATATTGTAAACATAACTTTTATATGCACTGGGAAACCAAAAAATTTGTGTGACTCACTTTATTGTGATAGTCACTTTATTGTAGTGCTCTGGAACCGAACCTACCAGATCTTTGAAGTATGCGTGTACTTTTCAGTTCAGTAGTTTTACAAAGTATATATGAGGGGGAGCATAATAATCATTTTGTGACTAGGATCTCTAAATGGCCTAACTAGTCCAGCCAGACACTATTCTTTCCTGGTTTTCCCCCTAATTTTATAACCATTGTTTCTTAGCCTCCTTCCTTAAGACTCCATAGTTTCCTTCCTATGAGAAAAAAATAATGAACTGATTTAAGAAAAGTATGGGAAAACCTGCAATCATGTATTCTGGTCCAGAAGTAACAGGACAATTCCACTCACAATTCATTGGCCAGAACTATTTAGTGGCCCGTCTCAAACCAAGGGTATCAAGAAATATAATCCCACCAAGTCCCTGGAACAGGAAATAAATAAAAATACTCAGCAAACAGCACCACTGACTACCATGTGAAGGAACAGAAGCCCAGAGAGATTAAGTACTTGCCCAAAATCACATAAGCAGCAAACGACAGAGCCACAATCCAGCTATATATATATGATTTCAAAGTTCATGTTTCTACTCTTACTCTTTTCTTGTTTTTTCCCCTGAGGAAGATTTGCCCTGAGCTAACATCTGTGCCAATCTTCCTCTACTTTTTGTATGTGGGTTACCGCCACAGCATGGCTGACGAGTAGCATAGGTCTGCGCCTGGGATCTGAACCCGTGAACCCAGGCTCCTGAAGAGGAGCACATCAAATTTAACCACTACACCACAGGGCCAGCCTCTCTTACTCTTTTCTACTTATATGTTATCCTCTTATGTGAAGTTCATATGTAATAGAAATCCTTTTAATTCAACATTGTAATTTCCTCTTCCTCAATTATCTGGAATTGAATAGACATGATGATATTGGTTAAAATCCCCAGTATTGATAAGCTGCAAATCTTTACCAAGCAAATAAATATAATGTGTATTTTAATATCCATTATTCAATGATAAATTTATAAAATAAACTCTAATGATAGTCACTATTTCCAAGGAAATAAATAATAAAAATAAGAGCAGAAATGAATGAAATTGATAACAGATGAAAAGAGCTTATTAATAACACTAGCTCTTGGTATTCTGAAAACATAAAAAAAACTCCTCTGGCACAAGTGATCAAGAAAGTAAAAATCAGGGCTGGTCCCGTGGCCAAGTGGTTAAGTTCGCATGCTCTGCTTCGGCGGTCCAGGGTTTTGCTGGTTTGAATCCTGGACACGGACATGGCACCAGTCATCAAGCCACGCTGAGGCAGCATCCCACATGCCACAACCAGAAGGACCCACAACTAAAAATACACGACTATGTACTGGGGGGCTTTGGGAAAAAAAGTAAAAATAAAATCTTTAAAAAAAAACAAAGGAAGTAAAAACGTAGGCACAAATAAACAACATTAGGAATAAAATGGTGTCATGACTGTAGTTAATGCAAAGATTTAAAAGATAGTATTATGAAAAATTATACAAATAGTTTGAAAATTTGGATAAAATGTGTAAATTACTGGAAAAAATTAACTTTGCAAACTGAGTCAAGGAGAAATAGAAAATCTTAAAATTATAATTAATTACAAAGATCAGCAGTTATAATTTTTTTACACAGAAAAAAGACCAGGCACAGATGGTTTTAGACTCCCATAATCTTTGCCCCTGGTGTTATATCTGTGAATATATTACAAGTCAAAAGAGACTTTAGAGATGGAGTTGAGGTTGCTAGTCAGCCTATTCAAGGAAACAGGAACCTCAGTCCTACAGCTGCACAGAACGGAATTCGGACCATGATCTGATGAGTCTCAAAATAGATTCTACCCTAGAAGCTCCAGAAGGGGATGCCACCCTGCCAACACTTTGATTTTGGCCTGTGAGACTCAAAGTAGAGAAATCAGCCATGCTCACCTGACTTCTAAACTGCAGGACTATGGCTAATAAGTGAGTACTGTTTTAAACTGCCAAATTTTTGGTAATTATGTACTAAAGCAAAACATAATAATAATAAACTAATACGGAAATTTCCCCTAACACATAAGGACCAGATAATTCAATCTTACACAATATATTTTGAGGAAGAAAAACAGGCAGATCATTCACAATCTTAATTTATGAGGCTGGTATAACCTTGATACAAAAACTAGGCCAAAAAAAGAGGATGAGAATAACAAATCATGAGCCAATCTCAATTAGAAAACAAATCCAAAGAATGTAAATAAAATAGTAACAAATTAAATCCAGTAACGGATAAAAAGGATAACACAACTTGACAAAGTTGTGCTTATCTCAAGAATGCAAGGGTGGTTTAATATTAGGAAATCTATAACGTAATTCACTTTATCAACAGAAAAAAGGAAGGAATAAAAGAGTGATTATCTTAAGACAGTCAGGAGAAAAGGGATCTAATCAAATGAGCAATCATGTAGGAATAAAACAGTAACAAGAAATCTCAGCAAACCAGGAACAGAAAGATGTTTCTTTTAAAAAAGACTGATATAGATTGAACGCAAGGATCTACTTTCACTTCTTGCCGAAACCAGGCTGAAAACAACATCAAAGGTAAACAAATTGTGGCCTGTCCATAAAATGAAATATTACCTTTAAAAAAGGGCACAAACAGGGATTAATATCAAAAACATTATGCTGAGTCAAAGAAGCCAAAGAAGTACATTCTGTATGAATCCATTTATATGAAATTTTAGAATAGGCAAAACTATTTTGCAGTGATAGGAAGCCAATCAAGGTTTGCCTGGGGCCAGGGGAACAGGAAGAGGGTTAATTGGAAATCTTTCCAGAGTGCTGTAAATGTTTTACATCTTGATTATAGTGGTGGTTCAGGTAATCAATATAAAGTTATTTTCTTTTTAATTTGCTCTAATGTACACAAATATGTGTTATTTTTACTTTTTGGAAGATTTTATTTTTGGAAAATCTTTGCATAAAACTATTTTACAAGTCCATTAGTAAAACAAAACCAATTTTTTGGTCAATAAATAAATATTTCCAACTATTATTTGACTTTATTTTTAGAACTGCTTTTCACTCTCAAGCATACTTCCCTTGGGGCAATAAATTATATGGTTCCCCTTATAATTCAGGAAACAGGCCCAAAGAGGTTCAGAAACTTGTCCAACTGGTGCAGCTAAGATTCAAATCCAGCTCTGCCCCTTCCCATAGTCCTCACTGTCCCGTGCCTCCACAGTGACCACTCTGCCTAGCTCTCACAAGTAAATAAGTGATATATCGTGTACATGTGCTTATGGAGATATGAACAAGTGCTGGGAAGCAACAAAGAGCAAATTATTTTTCCTGGGAGATCATGGCAGGCTATACAGAGACCTTGATAGGCATAGTCAGACTGGTGGAAGGAGAAGTTTAGCAGGTAGAAAGGGAAATGCAGTAGAGGAAAAGGAAAGCGCACGGCCAAAGGCAGAGAGACGCAGAAAAGCCCAGATGGAAAGAGAGGGTCCTGAACAAAAAGAAGGCCACACCACAGAAGCAGATAAGAAGACACAGAAAAACAGAGAGAGACTGTGATACTGAGAAAACCCAGCAGAGATACCAAGAGAGGGAAATCTGTTAGCTTGAACTACAAAGGGAGGGAGAAAAACATGGGGGAGAGGAAGAGGACTTAAAGGAGATGTGTGTGTGTGTGTGTGTGTGTGTGTGTGTGGGTGGGTGGGTGTGTGTCTGTGTGTGTGTGTGTGTCTGTGTGTGTGTGTGTCTGTGTGTGTGTGTGTCTGTGTGTGGGTGGGTGGGTGGGTGTGTGTGTGTGGGTGTGTGTGTGTGTTTGTTTCTACTAAGGGAGAAACATGGATGAACTAACAAAGAGAAAAAAAGATGAGGAGACATTGGAGAAATATGAAGGAGGAGAGAATCAATAACTGGTGTGGTGAAGGAATGAGAGAAATCGGAGATATATGGACTCTAGGAGGGTGAATGAGGAAAGAGAAAGTCAAAAAGGGAGAGAAAAAAGGGAAAAGAGAAATGGAGAGGGGGACTGAAAGAAAAAAAACGTCGGATTGAAAGATCATCCATTTATATAATTATATACACAGGTACATACACATGTATATGTATATTCACGTGTGTGTATGTATATACATATATGTATGTACAGACGCATGTGTATGTGTACGCATGTGTGAAGGAAGAGAAAAGAGACAGCAGGGGTAAAGAAATGATCGAATACTAAGTATTTAAAAGAGATAAATGAAGAGAAAGAAGACATCCATAAAGTTATCTATCTAGAATACATAATAGTTATTTTTATATTTTTCTTAGGAGAAATTATTTAAAACCCCATAATTGAGATGTTCTAATAGATTATAAAATTGTTTATTTCAATCATTCTTATACTCATTCAACAATTATTTATTGAACTTCACAGTGTAGCACGTAGTGAGTTCAAAAAGTACTGATTATAATCTTCTCATACATATAAAGTGAAAAACTGCAATATCCTGGAATCTTAGAATAGCAAATATAAAAAATCACAGTACTATAGTTAAAATATCAACTTAGGGACATATTTCCCCACCAAAAACTCTGTAATTTCGAACTAGTCTCTTCTCTCCACATTTCCCTGTGAGGCAGCTGCAAGAGCGGCGGGTCAAAGGGACTGAAGGAAATGTCACCCCGAGAGACAAAAGAGGTGAGGAGCAAGGCTGGGGGCGATCTGTCCAGAATCACAGCCACTAGGTTTGCACTCTCCCTGAGCACCTTGCCCTGCTGAGTCCCCTAGAGGATATGAGACGCGTGGCCTCTGGAAATGCATCTTACAAGGGCACACCCCAGGCTGACACAGTCAGCTCTTCGTAATTGGAAAAGCCTCGCATTTTGATCTACAGCCCTCAGGAGTCTTCCCACAGAGACTTTATAAAGAATCAACTTTCATTCTTCCCAAACCTGTGGCTCTGCCTTCCTAGCGGTTCGTACCAAAACAAATACACAGCTCGCAGGAACTTGGCGATTGCATCGCCTTTAATTATCAGGACATTAAAACTTCGTCAAAAGGTGTATTAAGTGTATTTGAAGTTTCTATGCTATCAAATGGGCTATATAGGTAAAAATTAAACACCTAAGTGTAGGATTTCAGGACAGCCCATAGAAACTTCCTAAATTTGAGAGCTGCCTATCACCTTAAAAGTCTTTCAAGTACAGGCAATTAGAATCTCTAATTAGGTCCTTCTTACTCCTCTTCTTTTCTCCTATGTCCACACTGTCACGCTGTTCCCACTCACCTTCAATAAAGTGCCTAGGCCTCTATTTTCCAAGACCTACCTCAACAGTGTTAGTTAAACCTATCCTGAAAGAAAGGTTCAGATCACCCATAAAGCTTTTGATTTCTCCATCATTCTAAATATGAATATTTTAAGAGTAAATCTGGCATTTCCAAAGTTTCTCCAAAGCCAGAGGATTATACATTTTTTTTTAAGATTAGCACCTGAGCTAACAACTGTTGCCATTTTTTTTTTCTGCTTCTTCTCCCCAAAGCCCCCAGTACATAGTTGCATATTCCAGTTGCAGGTCTTTCTGGTTGTGCTATGTGGGATGCCGCCTTAGCATGGCCTGATGAGTGGTGCCATGTCCGCACCCGGGATCCGAGCCAGCGAAACCCTGGGCCGCCGAAGCAGAGCGCACGAACTTAACCACTCGGCCACGGGGCCGGCCCCAGGATTACGCTTTTTTTTTAAAAAAAAACTTTTAATATAGCTACCCTATGTATTTTTTTTTCTTGAGGAAGATTAGCCCTGAGCTAACTACTGCCAATCCTCCTCTTTTTGCCGAGGAAGACTAGCCCTGAGCTAACATCTGTGCCCATCTTCCTCACCTTTATATGGGGGACGCCTGCCACAGCTTGGGGTGCCAAGTGGTGCCATGTCCCCACCCGGGATCCGAACCAGTGAACCCCGGGCCACTGAAGCTGAACGTGCACACTTAACTGCTGCGCCACCAGGCCGGCCCCATACCCAATGTATTTTACAAAGTTAGAGTAACACTCATAACAAATCCTGATGATTATACTTCCAAAAAAAATCATTTCACTTCTGAACAGAGATGTAAGATCCTGAATAAAACCCTGGCAAAGAAAATTCAGTAATAAAAGAATCACTCACCATGATCAAGTAAGGTTTATCTTAGGAATGCAAGGAAGATACACTGCTAGGCAATCTATCAATATAATACATCATGCCAACAGGTCGAATAAGTCATTTTTTGACAACTGCAATAGAAGCAAAAAACAACATTCACTATACATTCCTCATTTTAAAAAATATATAACCACCACAAACCTATTAGAACTGATAAAATCAAAGAGACTGATACTAGTGAGTGGTGGAGATGATGAAAAGCATCTGGGGCTCTCCTCTCATTAACTATCGTGATGGGGGCAGGGACGGATATGCAAACAAGTGAAGCTGCCCAGATTCCTTCCTGGAGACGTGGAGCTGCTTAATAGCTTATAGCCATAGTCTCTGCCATTTGGAGAAAACCTGTCTGCAGCGGGAAAGAATGAAGTCAAAGAGAGCTAATCAGAGTTGAAAAATGGTGACGGAGACAGAAGAAAAAAATATATCTATATATATTTATGGTGGTTAATGTTGTGTCAAATGGACTGGACGAAGGGACGCCCAGAGAGCTGGTAACATATTATTTGTGAGTGTGTTTCTGGAAGAGATTAGCATTCAAATCTGTAGACTGAGTAAAGAAGATTGTCCTCATCAATGTGGGTGGGCATCATTCAATCCCTTAAAGGCCTGACTAGAATAAAAAGGAGGACGAAGGGCAAATTTGCTCTTTGCTTGACCTGGGCCATCCATCCTCCGCCCCTGGAAATCGGGGCTCCCGGTTCCTGGTCCTCGAACCAGAACTTAGATCATTGGCTCTGCTGGTTCTGAAGCATTAGTACGGACTGCATTAGTACCCCTGCTGAAGGACAGACCTGGTTTTCCAGGGTCTCCAGCTTGTAGACAGCAGACTGTGGGAGTTCTCGTGTTCTGTAATCATATGACCCAATTCCTACGATAAATCTCCTCTTATATATATCTCTATATATCCTATTGGTTCTGTTTCTCTGGAGAACCCTGAAGAATACAATACGTAAGAGAGAGAGAGATGACCCTGCAATATTGATTCCCCCAGTATTACCTGAACACAGGTTCACTTTTGGGATTTTCATTAATATAAAACCGTAAGTTTCCATTTATTCTCATGCTCATTTGAATTGTTTCTCTTACTTTCAAGAGAGTTCTCACTAATGGAGAAGCAATGTTACATTGGAAGTAGACTATATATATTGAGCATCTATTATGACCAAGAAGCTAGACAAGATAAATAGAACGGAGCTTCTGCCCTCAATGTTAGTTAAGGATTAATCCAAATATATTAAAAATTCTAATAATATCCAACATGAACTGGGTTTTAAAACAATGCTTCATAACATGTGATTTCACCTAGTAATGACAACTTGGAAGGCCCTTCCTTAAAGACATAGGGACAATTTATTAATTATTGAAAGCTCTATTACTGAAATACAGTATCCACTGTTGAAAGATAACACTGTATCTTCATTTGCCAAACACGTCTGAAAAATGACACATTCAGTCAGTCAGCCAGTCTGTGTTCATGATATAAGTCTGATAATTTAAAAACCGAATTATCTTATTGGTTTGGAATAATGATACAATCCTGACAATATTTCTTTGCAATAATCAGGAAATGAGATATTTATAAGGGATATGAAATGTCTTAACCCTCTAGAGATCTATTGTTCTCCTATCAATATTATCACCTCTAGAATATGAACACAACTGCCAAACATATTCATATGTCATTAATATTGTACTGGATATATCTGGATATACATGGATGTGGATATATATGGATATATCCAGTATAATATTCAAATATACATATGCATCCAGTACAATATTCAAATTCCTATCAAGGTTTATGTTTTTGAATGCATATTCTTTTTTAATTAGAAGATTAATACAACAGCATTTCTGAAGTTCCGTGTAGCTACTTTGATTCTTTAATTTCTATCTCGTATGAGTAGCACACTTGCATAATTTTACTAGTCGCATCATGAGCCACTCATAACTGACAGTTCACGCCACTGGAGAGTAGCCAAAATCCCATTCGTTTTACTTCTGGGGAAGCCTAATTATTGCAGAGTTTCTAGGGAAGCATATTGACAAGTTGAGTGAAATGGATGGTTCTCATATTAAATTTTCCTAGAAAGAAAAAGCAAGATGACTCCTCTTTTATTTTCATAATGTGACTTTTCCTCAGAAATGGTGGAAATTTCAGCATTTCTAAAGCTATCTGGAATTTGTCCCTACAGATTTTTCAAATTGAAAAACAGAATATTTAAAAAAATGGTTTTGTTATTAAAAAAACTTTAAAACCAACAATTAACAATTACATTAGGAAATGAGAGGTGGACTAAGGAGAAACAAAACTCAAAACTTTTGAGCAACTCAAGCTTCTTAATCCACTATGAAAAATAATAATAACGCAACCTTACTTTCATGTAGCATGATTAAGGTTTCAAAAGCACTTTCGTATCAACAACTTCATTTGATACAACTGACTTGTAAGAAAGAACAAGGATTAAGCAGAGAGGCACAAATTTAAGTAATCAAAGTCATAGCCGTAAATAGCCATTTATTTATCTGTTCATCCATTTAGCATTTATTGAAAGATCACTATGTGCCAGACATTGTGCCAGCTGATGAAGGAATGCCCTTGCCTTCAAGGCTCTCAGACTACTCTAGAAAGGGTGGCAAAGAAGTTCAGTATGATGTAATAAACACTATAAGGTGCTTTCGTTCTTGGGAGACAACGTCTTTAAATTGGTGTGGAACTTCAAACTAAACTCTCTTAAACCTCACAGAGGAGATGTTCATGAAAAAAAAGGAATCTTTGTACGAGCACAGAACCACAGAATGTTAGAGCTGCAAAGGGCCTTAGAGATCATTATTCCAACAATCCCCTTATTTGATAGGTGAGGAAACGAAAACCTAAAGAGACTAAGCGATTTTCCAAAGATAATAAAATTAGAAGTGGCAAAGCTTTAAAATTTCTTAAGCCCTTTAGTATACTTCCCAAACTACCTCAAAACACACAGAGTCAAAAAAGGAAAGAAAGTGGAGCTGGCCCAGTGGCATAGTGGTTAAGTTCGTGCGCTCTGCTTCAGAGACCTGGGGTTCATGGGTTCAGATCCCGGGCACAGACCTGGCACTGCTCGTCAAAGCCACACTGTGGCAACATCCCACATACAATAGAAGATCAGCAGATTGGCACAGATGTTAGCTCAGGGACAATCTTCCTCAAGCAAAAAGAGGAAGACTGGCAACAGATTTTATCTCAGGGCCAGTCTACCTCACAAAAAACAAAAAAGGGAAAGAAAGTGTACAATAACTACACATATTTAGTCTGGGATGATAGATTTTACCACTATCTTTAAGGTTTTCAAAATATCAAAAGACAAAGGGGGCTTTTGTCGTAATGCTAGTCTTTTATAATTTTCCCATCAATTAAAATAATTTTAATACTCAATGATCAAACATTATTCGAAAGGCAAAATGAATAAATTATACTTTACATTATTGTAATGATCACTGCTGGCACCTCTCTGAATGAACAGGCAGCACCATGCCAACTGCTAAGTGTTTATGCTCTCAACACAAGGAATGGACAGTGGACATGGCAGTGCATAGGAATATACAATCCTCAGTCTGTGGCCATTTTTAGTCTACCTTTAGGAGTTCAAATATAAACGTGCTTTATTTCATAAACCCACAGTTCTTTATGCACTAATATCTATCATTATCGTTTCTTCCAATAACACCTTGAACCTTTAACAATGTGGATTTGTTGAGAAAAAGGCTATGTCACATTGGTCTTTGAAACTTCCCAAAATAATGTAGCGCGTCAGTCTCATTGACTTTTTAGACTGAATTATATTCACATTACCTATCTTCTGGTTCACTTTGCTGTTTCTGGTACAGTGGTTCTGCCTACATGAGTAAAATTTTATTACACTCTTAGCCTTCACTGTTGGCTCTACCTTGGCAGTCAAGTTTAATTGTGCCAGATGTTGTTTTTGCAAACCTCAATCCTTCTGCACAGATAATAGCCAGCCTGACCAATTCTCCCACTCAAAGTACCACCCTCCCTCAGAAAAGTGTCATGTTCAGGGGATAATTCCTGACAATGAAGTAAACTAACCTGCTTTCAATCAATTTGTGGGTTGCTATTTTACCAAAAGATTTGATCTTCATACTCCGAATGGTAACTATTTTTAACCTGGCTAGTCTAAAATGTTCATTTACTGCTTTTGTCTTATTATCTGTTTCTCTAACTACAGAATCCCATATAGAGAATATAAAGATGAACAGTAATTATAAACCAATGACATAGATTTTCCATGTGAAACTTATAAAATTGATCACATTGCTGTTTTCTATCAGCTACATCTATATTGATTTTTGTCTCTCTTCATACACAGGAAAGAAGCAACTCTTTCCACCTCCAATGATTTACTCCCCCAATAGGGGCTGCATTCAGGAAGAAATCCTATTCCTACCAGAATCTATCCTTTTGTTCTTAGATTTCCTTCTTCCTTCTATTTCTCTGCCCCTGCACATAAATGTATCTCTTTCCAAAACAGGCTTATAGAGTAACATGTCACTTACCCAGAGAACAGATTTCTAGTAACTTCAACCATCAGGAAAAAAAAAAATGCCACAAACCTTTATAAAAGAGAGAAAGACCTCTGAGAGGTCAGTTGTCAGAAAGCACATACTTATTTCATAAGACTAAAACTCAAAATGAGCTCTCCTTCCCCTGAGTTCCCACAGCTTATTATCCGGTCTTTTCTCATGGCACTTAGAATTTCTCCTTATTATTCTAGCTATTTATGTAAATGTGTTATCTTCCTTACCAGCCTGGAAGCTCTTTGCTGGCAGGATCCATGTCTAACTTATCTTATTCCTCACAATGTCAGTTTCTTCATTTATGTTCGATAAAGAACCATTTCTCCATCCTTTAAAGCCCCGTAAAGGTTGCAGAAAGGTCAAGGTAATGAGGACTAGGAAAAGGCTATTTGATTTGTCCAGTTTCCCACTAGTGTCTGACACTTATCGCATGCTTTTATTATAGGTATTTTTATACACGTCTTATATGTCCAACTGCTCCAACTAAAAAGGAAGCTTTCTAAGCTCCTTGAGGGAAAGCTCCATGTGTTGCTCATCTTTGTGTCTCTCAAAGCTTTTAACTAGAACCTTACACATAGCAGGCACAGATATATAAATGAATGAACATAAATCAGATCGGAAGGAGAAATAGCAGACACCCATAAGATGTGACAGCTAACAGCAAAGAAAGGCAGTAGAATATTAAAAAGAGATTTTTATTCACTCAACATTTATTAAGTGCCTATTATATACTAAGAACTGCTACATATTAAAAAGAATAAGATGTATAATTTCCCACAGAGAACTCCTAGTTCAGTGGGGTAACCAGGAATGAAGTCAATAACTATAAGCCAAAATCATAAGAGATTATGTCCTATTAATATATCCATTGCTTGAGCCTTGCCAAGTGCATGTTATATTGTAAAAGGATTTTTTAAATGACAAAATAGTTTAAACCAATAAAACTGAGTACTAAAATAGGTAAGATGACATTAACTGGAACACCTCATGCTAGATGAGATATTGCTTACTATATTACCACCATTTCTGAAATGCTTATAATCTAAATTAGATTGCTTTATCAACATCCTCTTTGTGCCTTATCCCAAACAATAGATATGAATAGTTATTTTACATGGATTATCATATTTTAGGAGATATTCTTAAATACATCTAAAGTGTCTGATTATTAATAATATTAAGTACTTAAATTTTTCTTTCTCTTCTTTTTATAAAGCAAGATTTCTCTGAGTATCTTATATAATTTCCCCAAACCTTATTAGGTATTTCATTCAAGTAGAATTAGACAATTTCCAACAGTTTATGGAACCATAAGGGGCTACCCCAATATGTGATAGATGATAGCAGGAGTACTAGCTAGTTATTACAATATTCAAGCACAGCCTTTGAGAATAATTTTACTCAACTTGTTAAGACTCAGCAATTTAGTCCACTATCATCCTCTTTTCTCTGGAAATGACTGAGACCCTAGCTGAATATCAAATAAATTTCATTTCCTTTCCTGTGGATAATTGAAAGGTAGAGTGTCTGTGAAAGGGAGAATTTTACCACTATTTACAGCCTTAAAGTGTTAATGGACTAAAGGCCTTTAGTAGCATTTATTTAAGCAAAACAAGGTGCACACTGAGAAAATGGGCCTGAGTTAGGTACCCTATATACAGTGCTGGATTGGATAATAATCTAGCCATTCGTCTGCTAAAATAGTTGATAGCTGTCTAAAAACTAGCAGTAAATGGCAATGTGTATTGCAGGGTATGCCCTACTAAAGATGTACTAGACAAGAATTATATTAACACTTTAGGAGCAGGTTTTTTCTCTGCTTGAAAGAAATATGCATTCATCACAGAAAATTTGGAATATTGGAAAAGAACAAATAACATTATAAAAACCATTCATTATCCAAAAACTCAGAAATTACAAGTATCAACATTTTGGTGCATGTCCCTCCAGTATGTGTACATTGTGTTTGTGTGTGTGTGTGTGTGTGTGTGTGCAAGCGCATGTGCACGCATGCTTTATGTAGTATACATATGGACTCGTAATATGTTTTCCCCCACTTCAGACTACATTACAGAAATTTTCCCCATCCATAGATGTAATTCTAATTTTAAATAGTCACATAGAATTCCATGGTATAAATGGACCATAAGGTATTTAAACAACGACCTACTGTAGGCCATTTAGGCTACCTCCAATTTTTCATTATTATAACTAACTATAATAAACATATCTCTTTTCATACATCACTGGCTTTTTTTTCCTTTGCACAAATTACTAGGAGAATTAGTAAATATCACCAAATTCCTTGCAGGAAAGGTTTTACACTATCATCAGCAGTGTACGCACTTTCCTCACCAATGCTGTATTAAATAGATGATAGGTAGGTAGGTAGATAGATACACAGATACATGCATACACACACATACACACACACAACACACACACACTTCAGTGGCTTAAGTTAAAGAAGCCAACGGTGATCTTGTAACTCTAATTTGTACTTCTTGGTCAGTAGTGAAGTATTCATTTCATGTGAGCAGTAGTTACTGATATTTCTGAATTTTTATATTTCTTCTTAAATATTTGCTCATTTTTCTATTGATGACAGAATGTTTCTCATTTTCCTATGAACTGTAAGTGCTACTTGAATATATAACATTGAAATGTTATTTGCCAATCAGGGTTGCAATTTTATGATGAAAATATGTAGAAAATTACAAAGGACAATACAACACAAGTATAATTATCCCCCTTCCAGAACTAATAAACATCACTACTACCATAACTGCAGAGCAACTTCTATTTTTGAAAATAAATAAAATACAACAGATAGAGTTGAAGTCCTTTTGTATCACTCCCCAAACCAATTCCCCTCCCTCCCTCCCCATAACTATCAATAATCATGAATTTGATGTGTATCCTTCCCATCCTATTCTTACACACTGTAAGCATTTTCATGAAAAAAAAATGCAATATTATTTGGGCTATCTAAAAAAAGTTAAATATCATATGCATCATTCTGTAGCTCATTTTTCTTACTCAACATTATGTTTTTGAGATCTATCCATGCTGATATATAAAAATCTAGCTCATTAACGTATGTCAATTTACCAGTTACTTATACAATGTCCATTCATTTTAACTGCGATATACTATTCCATCTCATCAAGACATCATCACTTATCCATTCACTACGATAAACATTTGTTTCCTGCTTTTGGTATTGTAAAAATTGGGTTAGCAACTAACCTTGTGCATATATGCACCAATTTCTCTATGTTATACACCTAAATTTGAATTGCTGAAATCAGGACACTTGAATTACTAAATTATTGAATCATTTTCAACCTCATTATATATTGTTATATTTCTCTCAATTTTCTAATGCTTTATTTAGGATTTTTGTATATATGCTCAGAAAAGAGACCGAACTATAATCTTCTTTTGCTACACTTTGTCTATTTTTCAGTAATAAGTTATTAATAATTTCATAAAGTGAATTGGGGAGCATATCTTTATTTTCTAGACATTGAAAGCTATGTATGGAATAGGGACTATCTATTCTTTGAAAGTGTGGTAAAAATCACATGTACTTGGGCCTGACACCTTTAGAATGGAGTGGGAGTGAGGGCCATATTTTGTTTTTTAATTTCAGTTCAATTTCTTTAATGATAATCAGTTTATTCAGATTTTCTATTTCTTCTGGCTTCACTCTGATAATATTTACTTGTCGGGAAAATTTAGTAAGTGTTTAAGCCTGGGATTATTCCCCATATGGTGAAGCCTGAAACAAGAGCTTGTGTGCAGACAATATATTTGGGGAGCATGACCCCAGGGAATGGGTATGTGGGACTGGAAAGGAGTGAAAAAGGATGGAAGAAAAGCCTATTCAAGGTTGTGTTATTGAGTTGATCACTACTGTGGCCAACTAGGGCTAGATTCCACGAGTGACCCTATGAGAAGCCACACAGAATGACCCTCAGAATTGTTCACCGTTCACCCAATGGCTCCTGCTCCTCATTGGTGAAGGATGGCCCCTGGGTTATTGAATTCCTCTTTCAGATTGCATATGCATACGAGTGCTATGGGCTTCCACACATCGGAAAGTAAGATGAGGGGGCTGGCCCCGTGGCCAAGTAGTTTAAGTTCCGTGTGTTCCGCTTCTGCAGCCCAGGTTCGGAAGTTCAGATCTCTGGCGTGGACCTGCTATACTCATCAGCCATGCTGTGGAGCCATCCCACATACAAAGTAGAGGAAAACTGGCATGGATGTTAGCTCAGGGCTAGTCTTCCTCAAGGAAAAAAAGAGGAAGATTGGCAATGGACGTTAGCTCAGGGTGAATCTTCCTCACCAAGAAAAAAATAAAAAAGAAACTAAGATGAAGTGGCTACAACTATTAGGTCACACTTGTGCAAATCTGTTTGCCACAGCAATGACTAGGAGTAAAAAGTGAGTTAGTGCACAAGAGATGGAGCACACAAGGTATCCAATACACAATTTCATCCTAAAATTATTTATGATTTTTATGATTTCTTGTATCCTTATACTCTCTTTTCATTTACAATATTATTTGTGCATTTTCCCATGATTCCTCTTCCCCTGGGATTTTTCTGGTTTATCAGCACTTTCAAAGAATTCGCTTTCAGTTCTACTGATTGGTTTTATTTTTTATATTTATTAATTTCTGCTTCTACTTTTATTATCTCTGTCTTCAACTTACTTTAATATATGTCCATTAAAGCAAACTTCACATTTTATCATCCAGATCTTCTACAATTTGTTGTCTTACCAGTCTTCCCTTCATTGCTCTGCTTTTCCCTCTGGGGAACCCATAGCATGTGCTTCTGGTCCATTTAATCTTGCCACAACTTCCGCCACATGTGTGGAACCAGGACAAGGCTTGGTCAAGCACAGAACGCCAATTCCTTGCCCTCAAAGACAGTTCAGAAATGGACACAGAGCCTCAACAGAGCTACTGGGTTCCTAAGAACTGCTAACATGGATGCTGAGAGGAAGAGACATTCTCTTACCTGAGCAGCTTCAACTGTAAAATTGTGATGTCCACTGAATGAAATAATCATATATAAAACATTTGGTAGAGCGCGGGGGATTTACGAGGCACCAATATCTTAGTACCCTCTCCCCCGCTTCTCTGTTGATCACACACCCCAAATGCAGGCTAACTGTCTATGAAGAAAAAATCCCATCCACCACTGCAAACATGCATATACAAAGTGATGGCGGTAGTATTACATCTGTCCAGGGTATTCGTGTTTTAACTAACACTGAGAAGTCTTCTAGAGGAATTTTAATCATTCATGGTTTAATCTGAGGCACTATATTTTTTTACTCTATTTAGCACAGCCCAAGATACCTAGATGACCAAGTGCCCTTACGGCTGACTCTGCCTGCCGCAGTAAATGAGGCAGCCAACTCTTCTTTCACCTAAGAGAAATGAGAAGTTACTAGGCTTTCAGGAAACGTGTTCAAGGCGGTTATACATTCTGACTTCCCCATGTATTTTCAGTCCATTCAGGCAAACACTGCCATCAAGAAACAACCATGCCGGGGGGTGGGGGGCTGGCCCCGTGGCCGAGTGGTTAAGTTCACCCGCTCTGCTGCAGGCGGCCCGGTGTTTAGTTGGTTCAGATCCTGGGCATGGACATGGTATTGCTCATCAAACCACGCTGAGGCAGCGTCCCACATGCCACAACTAGAAGGACCCACACGAAGAATATACAACTATGTACCGGGGGGCTTTGGGGAGAAAAAGGGAAAAATAAAATCTTTGGAAAAAAAAAAAAAGAGAAACGGGGCGGCCCAGTGGCGCAGCAGTTAAGTTCGCATGTTCTGCTTCTTGGCGGCCCAGGATTTGCCGGTTTGAATCCCGGGTGCGGACATGGCACCACTTGGCATGCCATGCTGTGGTAGGCGTCCCACATATAAAGTAGAGGAAGATGGGCATGGATGTTAGCTCAGGGCCAGCCTTCCTCAGCAAAAAGAGAAGGATTGGCAGCAGTTAGCTCAGGGCTAATCTTCCTCAAAAAAAAAAGAAAGAAAGAAACAACCATGCAACTTAGAAGGAGTAAATCTGCATGCATTTCTAAAACAAACTGATTAGTCATCATAAGATGCACTTGTGCCCACCTATCCAAGGGCAGTTTCAAACACAAGCAAAGTTTTATTTGCTTCTCTGGAATTCAGAAATGCAGGCCATTCAGTGGCCAATAGGTCAGTTCTTGAAAGTAAAAAAACTAAGATCCTGATAAAGTTTCAAATTCAATCTGAGTCTCATCGTTGCACAGGAGGAGTCAGGAAAAAAAGTCTACAGTATTTTAAGCTTCTCTTGGGCGCAAAATATAGCAATTCACAAAGTTATAACTGTTCCATGCTGAAACACAAGTGGCCTGACTCCAGCACAGTGAAAACTATCCAGAACTTTATATTCTTGCCAACTCATAATCACAAAAACTTGATTTGGGGTGTTTGTAATAGAGGGTATGGACACTCAATGATGAGCTGATTACTTTTATATCAACAAAATCAATCCATTATACAGCATTAGAAAGGAATAATGACCGATTTCCTCGAAGGCTCACTGAGGACCCATTCAAAGCATAAAGCAAGTTCAATAATACTTAGCAATATATTTGGCCTCAAATGTCTAGATTTAGCCTAAATGACCCAGTGTTTGCAATTATTTGAGCTCAATTCAATGCACTAGGCCTACACACAGTGGAAAATTCTACTATCCAAGAAGCAGCCATCTTGAGGCTCAGTCAGCTTGATGTGCGTTGCCTTTCACGTTCGGGCCACAGTTTCATAAAGGAGATAACACTTGTGTATGTTTCCTCCCAGGGCCGTTATGAAGACAGTTGAGTCAGGCAATGGCTTAAACTTTTGGCCTAAAGGTGCAACACAAATTCCACTAGAGAGTACACACAAACTCATGTGTTCAATAGCTAACATCCATTAAAGGGAGGACCCAGGATGATACTTGGTAAATACACTCAGTCACTTTCTCCCAAGATTCCCCGCTGTGATTTTCAAAAGGAAAGACGCACAATGTAGCACATTGGGAAGCCTCGTATCTCTAGAATGGGGCAGCCTGGGTTTGAACACCTGCCTCAACGCTTACTAGCAGTGTGGCATTTTTTATGTTGTTTACACTTCCCAAGTCTGAGTTCCCTGTCTAAAAATGGGCACAAAAACTGTGCCTCACTCATAAGGCTGTTGTGAGCATTAAAGTTTTGTTTATATTTTAATACACCAACACCAGTGAATGGTACATTAGAAACACCATATGACTAATTACACTATTATAATGGTGTATTAGCGAGGATTCTCCAGAGATGCAGGCCAATAGGATGCATATATCTATAGAAAGAGATTTATTATAAGGAATTGGCTCATGCAGTTATGGAGGCTGGCAAGTCTCCAGATCTGTCGGTTGAATCGGCAAGCTAGAGACCCAGGAGAGCTGACATTTCAGCTCGAGTCCGAAGACAGGAAAAAAGCCAACATGTTAGTCTGAAAGCTGCCAGGCAGAAAAAATTCTTCTCTTTTGAAACAGCTTTACTGAAATATAATTGATATACAACATAGTACCTATGGTTAACAATTCAGTATCGTACACTTAAAGATTTGTTAAGAGTGTAGATTTCATCTTAAGTATTCTAGCCACCAAAAAAAAAAAAAGGAAAAACCCACAAAGGAGCTGTCAGGCAGGAAGAATTTTTCTTACTCAAGGGAGGGTCAGCCTTTTTGTTCTATTCAGGTCTTCAACTGATTAGATGAGGCCCACCCACCTTAGGGAGGGCATCTGCTTTATTCAGTCTAACAATTTAAATGTTAATCTCAATCAAAAACACCCTCACAAGGTGGTCAATTAAAAGAAAATGATTTGAGGGCAGCTTTGGTATACTGGGCAATACTGATTGCAATTAAAGCTTAGAAAATTTAAAGCACCCAGAATAACGTTTGACCAACTCCCTGACCACTCTGTGGCCCAGTCAAATTGACACATAAAATTAACCATCACAAAGAGAAGTTAGTAACATTGTATCCTATGCATATATGATGCTACCAGAATGTACTCAAACTGCAAAAGGCATTGAAAGGTCTCTGCTTCTCTGTAATTTCAAACAACTGATTCGAAGGAAGATTTTGTCTGAGTATAGTTTAGTATAGTTTTGCTTTGTTTTTTATCAAAGTGCCCAGTTGTTCAACTAAATTAATTGGTCAGTCCTTTCTAAATAGTCAGTTGTGGCTACAGTCAAATTGAGCGGAACTTTTATAGCCTAGTAATTTTTGAAAAGGGGCAAAGCTCTCCAGCACAGATGGTCATCACTATATAGTACTAGGTTTGAAACCTAGGAGCAGTCCTTCCCACCATTAATCCTTAGGTTGGATTAAAGAGCACCATTGAGTGTATCAGATAAATAGAGCAATAAAGTGGTACCAAAATGAAATTTTATTCTGTTTTTCAGCAGCTCAAGTCAATGACTTAAAGTGAGAATTAAATGCCTGAAAGGGAAAATAATTTATGAAATAGAAAGTAGGCTAGAATGTTCACAGAGGTAGCAAAAGTGGCAAGGAGTGCATGGCGTAAAAATCACAGTTAAATTTTCTAAGTTTCAATTGCAATTAATATTGCCCAGTATACCAACGCTGCACTCAAATCATTTGCTTTTAATTGGCCACCTTGTGCTTTCTTCCAAATTTTTCCACAAGTAGTCACGAAGATTTAAATTTTGTACAGATGGTTGATTATACTATAATGCCTAAAACATGGTATTAAAGGGACATTTTTAAATCGAGTGTAATATTGAACAAAACCAAGAAAAATTATATACCTTTCAATCTAGAAAGTTGTTCTATACATGACAGAACACAATCTATCACTTCTCCCTTGCTCTCAGTTCATCTGTTTGATAAATGAACATTCAGTTGAAAATAAAGGGTTAAGCAAATAGCGAGAGAATGCCTGGCCTCTATTCCTAAGAGATTCTAAAATTGAATACTTCTAAAACAAATGCTGTTTTTTAACTGTTCTAGCTTTCAGTGGAGGGAGAACTTCTGGGAAGATATCAAATGTGTAGATAGTATTTTTAAACAAATAGAAAAATCAGAGGCCTTAACATAATTTATATTCTAAATACATGAACATATAATGGCTATCATTTATTGAGGTCTTACTATGTGTCAGGCATTTCAGGAATATTATCTCTAATTGTCACATTCACAACATTCCTTCAGGATAGCTATCAGCTATCTACCCTCTAACCTCCACTTCTTTACCACACTCTCAGCCTTCCCCCGCTACAGATGAGGAATCTGAAACTCTGGGATTTTAAGATATTAGGGGTTACGGCAGGAGGCCATAAATCTGAGTGGCTCTGAAACCAGTTTCACGCAGCACCAACGCCCACCAGGCCATTCTACCTCTAAAGAAATATTCAAGTCCCAGGACCACAAGCATTTCTTTTCCAAGCAGTGCAGCTATTTTCTCTTTGAAAAAAAATTTACTGATTTGTTTCTAAGTATTGCATCTGTTTATTGTAGAACATGTGTAAAACACAGAAAGGCAAAAAAAGAAAATACAAATAATTTGTAATTACATCAGGAACCCCATGGCACATGTCATGGATGATGTGCCGTGCCACCGAGATCCCCCCTTCAGAACAAAAAGATTTATCCCCCAAAGGATTGGGAAGGTCGTGGCTGTCAGCTTGAAGCTTTCAGCCCTCTTTGGGAATTTCCTTGGCTGAGGAGAGGCACCTACCAGAAAGTCAGAGTCCTTCACCAGGGCCAGCCTGCATACAATGCCTGATTGCGCTGCGGTTTTAAAGAGTCCCCTTTTCCTCGACTTTATCCCTTTCCTCAACTCAGGACAGCTAGGAAGAGCTATCCCCATGGAGTCAGATGACAACTGGTTGTGGCCACCCTTCAGCCCAACTACTCCCTCTGCCCAACCATGTTTTGTTCCTTTCCCACAAACAGGGGTTGAATCTAAAAGTACTCTCTAATAAACTTCCTTCATGCTCACATCTGTTTCAGAGTCTGCTTTCTGGGGAACCCAACCTGCAGCAGCATATATCCGTCCAGGCTTGGAGGATGTATGTGTAAAATGTAGGACAATAGCGTACCCACTGCATTGTAATCAGCTTGCAGTTTCACTTAAAAATACAGAATAGGGGGGGCTAGCCCAGCAGCGTAGCAGTTAAGTTCGCACATTCTGCTTCAGCAGCCCGGGTTCACCAGTTCAGATCCCGGGTGTGGACATATGCACCACGTGTCAAGCCATGCTGTGGCAGGCATCCCACATATACAGCAGAGGAAGATGGGTACGGATGTTAGCTCAGGGCCAATCTTCCTCAAAGAAAACAAAAATACACAATAGGGGTCAGCCAGTGGTATAGTGGTTAAATTGACATACTCCACTCGGTGGCTCCAAGTTGCAGGTTCAGATCCCAGGCGTGGACCTAGCATCATTTGTCAAGCCATGCTGAGGCGGCATCCCACATAAAATGGAGGAAGATTGGCACAGATGTTAGCTCAGCGACCATCTTCCTCACAAAAAAAAACAATACACAATAAACATCTCGCCACAATCTAAACATCCCTTTACAACATTATTTTAAACAGCTGTATTGTATTCTACTGTGTATGCCATCATTTATCTATCCAACCTCCAACATTGGAGTATTTCCAAATTTTTGGTTCTAAACAGGATATTTTTTTTTTTTGGTGAGGAAGATTCACCCTGAGCTAACATCCATTGCCAATCCTCCTCTTGTTTTTTTTGCTTGAGGAAGATTGTTCCTGAGCTCATATCTCTGCCAATCTTCCTCTACTTTATATGTGGGATGCCTCCACAGCATGGCTGATGAGTGGAGTAGGTTTGAACCTGGGATCTGAACCCACGAACAAGGGCCACTGAAGTAGAGGGCATGGAACTCTAACCACGAGGCCACGAGGCCAGCCCCTAAACAGGATATTTACATAGTTTCAAAGTATATCCCCATAGGATGGTTGTTAATTATTTCCCAGTGGAGAAACCTTGCAGACACCATTTTAACAAAACCATGCAAGCGAACATCACCAGTAATGGGAGTAAGTAACAGTATGCGCCCTCCTGAAATGATGCACTAAGAGTTCAGAATTGCTTCTGTGGGACTCCTGCCCAAAATGCTTAACCTAAAACTAATCACGAGAAACACCAAATAAACCCAAACTGAGGGACATTCTACAAAATGACAGGCTTGCACACTTCAAAAATGTCAATGTTGTGAATACAAATAAAGGCTTAGGAGATTTTCCAGATAAAAGAAGACCAAAGAGACATTACAACTGAACACGCCACATGATGTTAAATCTTCTTTTGCTATAAAGGACATTATTAAGACAACTGGCAAAAATTCAGTGAGATCTGCACACTAGACAATAACACTATATCAATATCAAGTTACTGATTTTGATAAGTGTGCTCTGATTATGTAAGAGAATTCCTTGTTTTTAGGAAATATACACTAAAGTATGCAGAGGTAAAGGAGAATCATGGTCTGCAAGTCACTCTCTAACAGTTCAGCAAAAGTAAGATGGTGTGCGTATGTGCGTGTATGGAGAGACAGAGGGAGGAACACAGAAAGAGAATGAGTTTGGGTAGAGAGGGGAGGGAGAAGACAAGGAGAGAGAATAAAGCAAATAAATGCAGAAAATATTGACATTTGGAATATCTGAGTGAAGGATATACAGGAATTCTATATACTATTCTTGGAACTTTTCTCTAAGACTGAAATTCTATTTTTACAAAGGAGTATGAATCCTTTATCATATATGTTGCAATTTTTTTCAAGTGTGTAAATTGTATTATAATTTTATCTATAGTGGTTGTTAATGTATAAAAGTTTTCATTTTCCTGTAGTAAATCTACCTGCAGTTTCCTATCCAGTATCTGGCTTTGGTGTCATGCTCAAAAAGACCTTCGTCATCCTCTGATTAAATAAACATTCACTTCTATTTTCTTCTAGCAAATTCATGTCCTTTTCTTCACTTTTAACATATATTTAACCTTGAATTTATTTTGGCGTGATGGAAGGACTTTAAATCTTCATTAGAGTTAGCCAGTGGTCCTAATACCATATACTGATGAATCTAGCCTTTCCCCACTAGTTTGAAATTTCATATAGATTACATTCTAATTTCTTATACAGTTCTGTTTCCAGGTTTTCTGTTCAATGCATGACACTGTCTAGTCTCATGTCACACTTTTTCAAATGTTTTAACTAGTATCTTAATATTCTCCACTACAAGTTTGCCCTGCATTATCTTTATTTTCAAAAATCTCTTTGGTATTTGGGGTTATAATACCATTCTCATTCCTAATGTTGCAAATTTGAACTTTACCTCTTTTTTTCTTTATTAAAATTGTCAGAAAATTCTCTTTTCAAATAATTAGTTCTTGAATTTATTTCTTGAGCCTATAGTTTTCTAATTCATTTCATTGTGGCTTCTGTCATTATTAATGCCTTCCTTTTACTTTACTTATGCTTATTTTGTTACTCTTTTTACAGTGTGCTGAGTTGAACGTTTGGTTTATTTTTTTATTCTTTCCCATTTAATGAGAAAATCTTTTACTACTATGAATTTTCATGAGTACAGCTTTGACCACTTCCTACAAGTTTTTACAAGTAGTATTGTTTTTATTGTTGCTTTCCAAGCAGTCTGAAATTCTAGTTTTCATTTCCTTTTTGACCCAACAGCTATGCACAGAATAAAGTTTAACTTCCAAGTTGTTATATATTTTTTATTGTTTATCCTTTTGCTATTCATTTCTAGCTTTACTGTATTGACATCAGAGAATGTTGATTGCATGAATTCTCTCTGGAATTTACAGAAGTTTTCGTTATCAGCTAAGATGCAATCATTATACTTAAAAATAAATATTCAATATATAGTTGAAAAGAACATGTGACCTCGGTAAGGGTACACACGATATTTCATTAGTAAATCTTTCAGTGTCACTATTTTTTGTCTAATGGACCAGGAGGTGTTCCTTCCACTAGGATTTTTGTTTCATAAAAATTTATCCTTGCAGTTTTAACAATATTTGCTTTAAATAGTTTAATATAATATGTGGTGCATAAAAGTTCATAAACGTTCATCTTCATTGCAAATTTTGTCCTTTTCAATATAAAATACACCCCAGAAACTGTGAACACTCCCATAAGATATTTTAATCATATATACATATATATATATATATATTCTTATATATTCAGAGATAGATAAATACCTTCCTCTTGAAGAAACATCCCTTTCTTCTAACAGCTTTCTAGTGGCTGTTTTTGAAATGAAAATGCAGTAAACAGTGTTGTCTGCAAATTTTACAGCTTCTTTTCCGCCTTCTTTTATAGGTTTCAAGTGGAATACAAACTTACCTAGAAGATATTTTTCTTAAAAGAACATTTACAGAGAAATCTTAGCAAAATTTAAGGCAGCCTCTTGTAAATGTTCTTTTGTCATCATTGCTTTAATAATCATAGAGGGGTAACCCCACCATAAGCCAAGAACAGAAAATATCTAAGTGGGAAATCCTTAGCTAAAATGCAGAACAGCAGCTTGGGGAGTGAAGAAAGCCTGAGTTCTGAGACATGGAAGCAGTAATGACAATGGTCATAATAATAATAACAATAGTAGAAGGAAGTGGAGGAGGAAAAGGAAGAACTAACGTTAGCACTCACGAGGTGCTTGCTGTATCTGCCAGGCACTGTTGTAAGTGCTTTACCTATAATATCTAAATGTATCCTACCCATGACCCTATGAGGTAAATACCATCTCCACTTGGCCAGTGAAGCAACTTGGGCACAGAGAAGTTAAGTAATTAGCCAAATACTGGGCTGCAATTTAAAGCAGGGCAGACAGACTCCAGAGCTGCACTCTTATCACTGTCTATAAAGACTATGAAGGGGCCGGCGCTGTAGCACAGTGGTTAAGTTCACCCACTACGCTTAGGTGGCCCTGGGGTTCACAGGTTCAGATCCGGGAGTGGGGACATAGTACCCCTTGTCAAGCCATGCTGTGGTGGCATCCCACACAGAATAGAGGAAGACTGGCAACAGATGTTAGCTCAGGGCCATTCTTCCTCACAAAACAAATAAACAAAAAAGACTGTTAAAAGAGACAACAGGAAAGCAAATTGTATCTATTTTGACAATATTGCATAGGGGTCAAAAACACAGATTTTGGAGCTGTCTATGGTGAATCTGAAGACCCATTCCATCATTCACTAGGTCAAGGGGCCTTCGGCACCTTACTCTTACTGTGCTTCAATTTCTTCATCCATAAAATAACAATAATAACTCCCTAGAGTTGTGAAAGTTCAGTAAAGAAGTGCATAAAAGGCACTTGGGGCGGTGTGTGCCCCTTAAACCTTGCCCATTGTCATTATAAACAATATTAGGGCCGGCCCAGTGGCGCAGCGGTTAAGCACGCACGTTCCACTTTGGTGGTCCTGGGATCACCGGTTTGGATCCCAGGTGTGGACATGGCACTGCTTGACAAGCCATGCTGTGGTAGCCGTCCCACATATAAAAAACAAAAAAAAAGTAGAGGAAGATGGGCATGGATGTGAGCTCAGGGCAAGTCGTATTCAGCAAAAAGAGGAGGATTGGCAGCTAATGTTAGCTCAGGGCTAATCTTCCTCAAAAAAAAACAATAATAAAAAAAATATTACATACTGTTAAATCAGATAGCAATAACATGTTGATAAAGGCTTGTAACATGGAAAGTTACAGGGTGTTGTCAAAATTTCCCAAGAATGTACTTTCAAATATTATTAAAAAAGAACGTTGAATTTACTTTAAAATTGACTAAATATATTTTTAATATATGGTTCTATCAATAACATCACTACACAAAAGTTTTCCCAGAAACAAAATTCTGCCTTCTAAATATGTCAAAATTCTTCTGAATTTCTTCACAGAATATCTGACTTTAAAATATGCAAAATTGCCAAGACAGAATTGTGTTTATTAATAAAACTTGCCTTATTTCTTTATCCTAAGGCATTTTCTTTTGAGCTGGGAAAAGACATAGCACAACTGCCAAAAGGATGTTCTTACTATAGTTTAATATCCATAGTCACTAGGAGTCAGGAGAAAACTAGTATCTCACAGCCTTTTGACTAATTTGATTTTACAACACATTGACTTTTATATTATATCAGATACGGCCCTCCTTACCACCAGATATACAAATGAACAATTACTACCCAGAAGATTCCAAATTCATTCTTACATTCTTACTGTGGATAAGAGGACCAGAAGATTTTCCAAAAGGAGGACATTTTATGGTCCCAGCTGAACTGACATGTACGTAGTTTATAGAACCTGTAAATTCTTTAGAATCCATTTTCAACCTTCTTGTTCTTTTCATCATTATAGCAGATTAGCTACATTAAGCAATGAAGAAATGGTTCTCTCTCTCACCTAACCCAAAGATATTAAATTAGTAGATATTCCACTGGTTTTCACATTCATGTAACAGAATTATATTTTTAGGTAAATCTATCTTTTCTCTCTCTTTTATTTCAAGCTTTGGAGTAACAGGTTATAATGAAAAAGAAAAAAACCCATGCAATTTGGAGATAGAATACCTGGGTTCAATCCTTCTTCTGACGCTTTATTTGTTCCTTGTCCTCGGATAAGGCATAAAACCTCTGAGAGCCTGGATTCAACAGAAGCAGTACCTCACAGGGTTGATATGCAGTTTTAGTACAAATATATATGAAAATGTTTTACAGTCCATAAAGATTTACAGGGAGACAAAGTGGTTTTATCACCGCATTTAGAATATTTGCTTCAACAATAAAACAGCCTAGTTTTTTGTTAAAACACAAATGTAAATTTATAGACAATCACATACAAATATAATTTCTATTTAAACACATGAGAAGGAATCAATTCTCTCATTTAAAGGAGTATTTAGGTAGCTAGCTTCATCCACTCAAAGGGTAAACTCCTACTTTATATTCAGAGAGGCTTAGTTTACCCTTTCTTCAATTTCTAGTCTGAAAAACACTTGTTTGTTCTCCTCCCACTCCACCCTTCCCCCAGACCTACTACTTTTGAGTTTAGAGTGAATTTAGAAAGAAAAAGGTTTTCTATTTCATAAAAGCAGTTGTATTTCAACCGTCAGGACTTAATACTCTTCTGTCCCTATAAAAACTTATTTTTAGGTGTGAGGGAAAACTAGCATGGATAAATCCATACTTTTGATACTTGATTTTGTCCATAAGCACCTTCGTTCTGGCTTTCTAACTTGAAGCACCGGATCTGCAAAGGGAAGAAACCCTCCTTTTTCATTCTCAACAGTCGAGAAGGGAAAATAAATTCTTCCATCAGCCTCTGTCCCAATAATCCATATAAAGTGATCTTTTATGTTTTGAGGCAGCTGGACTTCTAGTCCACGGATCAGGCATTAAGTTAAAGAATAGACAAATAATTCGTGACACTTGCATATTAGCTCACTCATACCATTATCCCTCCGAGGTTGGTTTACTTGGGAAGATTCAATCACATCAGAACCCAAGGTTCAAATTCAATATAGTGTGAGCTATCCTTGTCCATATGTTGCCATTTCAACATTCATCAGAATTTTCAGCAAGTACGTGGTAGGAAATCATTTTAAATCAGAAGTTCTCATTTGTGCTGAATATTTCTGCTGCCACACACACACGTGTGCACAAGCTCACATACACAAAAAATTACGCGAACTTGTTTTGATCAACTGTTACCATATAATCTCATTTCATTGCATTCACACAACCACACGTCCTTCTATTAATCTTCTTCCCAGCCTAGGTGTTTTTACGACACCACGCATTTATGGATGCCAATTTAAGCTACCTGCTCAGGCTGGCCCTGTCTAACCAGCCTCACTAGATTTAATGGTTCTGTCACATTCAGATAAGGAAACTCAAGAAGGAGATGCAGGCACCTCAGGAGCCTGACTTGTGGGCCTACAGCTTCTTCATCAATGTGGTCATTCACATAGGGATGGGCAGCAACCTAACTCATCGTGACATCGAAAGACTCAGACCATACCTCCAGCTCCAAAATGATGCCTCCTTTTTGCCCCTTACCACTTTTAAGGTGTGAATACCCAACAGGTTTAGCCCTGGCAAAAGGGAAAGTGTCTACATTTGAAAAGAGAAGCTTCTCCTTACTCCAAAATGAACTCTCATCTAGTCTGAGTGAAAAAAAAAAAAAATTAACATAACTCCCCACAATTTTCATTCCTTCCTCTCTTTTACAATAAAATCTGCAAGAATAAGTCATGTTTAGACAAAGAGTGAGTTAGCACACCATTTTGGGGATATTTGAATCTATAAGTAGTTATCTTGAAAGGCTGAGGATATTTTTTAATTTATTTTGGGTTACATATAGTATCTAGAACCACAAGGTTACATTTTACTAAAGTGACTGCCTCTAAAGAAAGTATTTTATATAGAAAACTACTAAAATTGCTGTGAAAATCTCCATAGTATGGAAATTAATTAAGAGTGAAAAACATAAGAAATTCTGGGCCAATCTTATGTACATTCCATCCAAGATTCTATCTTTGTCAAGGCACTCAGAGATAATTTCTGAAAACTATGGCAGCGGTCCTCCAAATTTTCTCCAAAACCTTCATAGATTACTAATTTTTCATGAATTAATCTAAATTAATTAGTGGTTCTTAATTAGAGATTGAGGGTTCAACTCTTTGGAGAATCTGATAATTCATCTAAACTAATTCTTCACCCTTTGGAAACTGAAAATCTAAGGAAACCTACAAACTTTATTTGAGAAAAACGTGTGCATGAACACACACACAAACACTACAGATAAGTAGTGTTTACATAAGTTCACAAATATATATAAGTTCACGGATTTCATGGACCCAGCCTAAGAACTGCTTTGTAGAGAATTATCTCAGCATGGATCATGTAATAATACTCTACTATAGAATGGAAATTGATAAACACAATTTTTAAGGTAACTAAGAAAAATATATTTGATAGCATAACATATAAAGAAATACACGATTGGAAGAATAAACTATGTAGACTATATATCATAAATAAGATAAATAAAAGCATGGTCTTTGAAAATTAGCACAAACTAGATAAACTTAGCCATGAGAGATGCAGAAAGCTCTCATGGTTAGTAGGTGAAAAGGAGGAAGAAAGTAACGGATAAGACTAAGCCTGGAGATATAATAATAAAGAAGGATGGAGACAGCGCAAGTCACTCAACTTGGGGTGGCCCACAAAGTGGTTTACAATCAGTCTCTGAAAGGGGGGGGAATCTCTTGACAGGAGAAACACAGAACTTTCTATGCTGTTTGCACCTATATGTACATCTTAGTCTGCAGTTTTCCCTCTTTTTTTTTTTGAGGTCTTTTTCAACTTTGATTTCAAGGTTATGTTGACCACTTACAGTGAACTTGGAAGACTTCCCTTTTTATGTATGCTCTGGAGTAGTTTGAATCACCAGGTTCACTAAGTACTAGTATATGTAACATAACAATCTGATCCTTTATGGTTTAATAGAATTTCTCTGGTGGCTTGCAGGCCATAGATAATTTGATAGATATATATTACTTTGATAATTAGGAAAAAATTAAACACATCCCTTTAAGAAGCTAATAAAAGCTATGGACATTTTCATTACTGCCCAAACCAATAAGAAATAAACACAAAATTTGGTTTACAATTGCAAGGTGGTTCATAGAAGCCTTAAAATCGATCCATGAAGTTCCTAAAGATCTATCAATTTAGGTTAGGAATCTCTTCCTTGATCTTTTTGGACTCTTTCTATTTTTAGCTTGTTTTGTCCCTTCAGACAAAACTTAAGATGTGTTTATGCCCTCAAGTATAGATCATATTTTTCTAGTTTTAAATATCTAAATCTGGAGTAACATCAGCAAAATGGCAGACTAGGAAATTCCAATCCCTTGCTCTCCCATGGAAACATCAAAAACCAACCAGAAGGTGGCTAATATAACTTTACAGGAGCTTTGGAGGAAATAAAAGACAAAGAAGCTATAAGAAATAGAGAAAACAAATAACAAAATGGCAAATGTTAAGGCCTTCCCTATCAGTAATTACTTTAAATGGATTAAACTCTCTAATTAAAAGGCAGAGAGTGGCAGAGTGGATTTTAAAAGCACATGATTTAACTAATTTCTATCTACAAGAAACTAACTTTAGATCTAAGGACACAAATATGTTGAAAGTGAAGGATGTAGAAAGATATTCCATGCCAATAGTAACCAAGGAGGGCTGGAGTGGCTATACTAATATCAGACAAAATAGGCTTAAAATCAAAAACTGTTACAAGAGACAAGTAAATTGTATGTTAGTAAAGGAGTCAATTCACCAGGAGGATATAGCAATTATAGCTATTTACACATGAAACATCAGACCTCCAAAATATATGAAGCAAACATTGACAGAATTAAAGGGAGAAACAGACAGATATGCAATAATTATTAGAGACTTCAATACTCCACTTTAACTAAGATATAGAAAAACCAGACAGAAGATCAACAAGGAAACAGAGGACTTGAACAACATTATAAACCAGTTGGGCCTAACAGACACATACAGAATACTCCACCCAGCAACACCAGAATACACATTTTTCTCAAGTGCACATGGAATATCTTCCAAGATAGACCATATGTTAGGCCACAGAATGTCTTAATAAATCTTTAAAAACTGAAATCATACAAAATATATTTTTCAATCACATTGGAATGAAACCAGCAATCAATAGAAGGGAAATCAGAAATTTCACAAATATGTGGAAATCAAACATACTCAAACAACCAATGGGTCAAAGAAGAAATCACAAGGGAAATTAGAAACTACTTTAGGACAAATTAAAATAAAAACACAATATACCAAAACATGGGAAGCAACAAAAGCAGTGATAAGAGGGAAATTTATAGCTGTAAGTGTTTACCTTAAAAAAGAAGGCTGAGTGGTTAAGTTCACACACACTGCTTTGGCAGCCCAGGGCTTCGACGGTTCAGATCCTGGGCGCAGACCTAGCACCACTCATCAAGCCATGCTGAGGCGGCATCCCACATAGCAGAACTCGAAGGACCTACAACTAGAATATACAACCATGTACTGGGGGTCTTTGAGGAGAAGAAGGAAAAAAGAAAGATTGGCAACAGATGTTAGCTCAGGGCCAATCTTAAAAAATAAAAAGAAAGAAAGACAGCATTGTTTAAAAAAAAAGAAAGATCTCAAATCAACAACCTAACTTTACACCATAAGGAAGTAGGAAAAGGACAAACTAAACCCAAAGCTATCTAAAGGAAGGAAATAATAAAGATTAGAGTGGAGAGAAATAGAATAGAAAATAGGAAAAGAGAAAAGAGAAAAAAGCAACAAAACCGAAAGTTCGTTGTTTGAAAAGATCAATAAAATATACAAATCTTCACCTAGTTTGACTAAGAAAAAAAGAAAGACTCAAATTACCAAAATCAAAAATGAAAGTGGGGACATTTCTACCAATTTTACAGAAATAAAGACTAGAAAAGAGTATCATGAACAATCATATGCCAACAAATTAGATAACGCAGATGAAATGGACAAATTCCTAAAAATACACAACCTATTAAGACTGAATTGTGCAGAAACAGAAAATCTGAATAGACCTGTAACTAGTAAGGAGATTGACCCAGTAATCAAAAACCTCCCAACAAAGAAAAGCCCTGGACCAGAGGGCTTGACTGGTGAATTCTACCAAACATTTGAAATAGAATTGACACTAATCCTTCTCAAACTATTCCAAAAACTTGAAGAGAAAGGAATACTTCCTAACTCATTCCATGAGTCCAGCATCACCTTGATATCAGAGCCAGACAAAGACACCACAAGAAAAGAAAATCACAGGGCAATACCCCCTTATGAATATTGATGCACAAATCCTCAACTAAATACAAGCAAACTGAATTCAGCAGCATATTAAAAGGATTATACACCAAGAACAAATAGGATTTATTCCTGGAATGTGAGGACATTTCACACACAAAAATCATTCAATGTAATACAACTAAATGTAAGAGCTAAAGCTATAAAATTCTTAGGAGAATACAGAGTGGAAAAGCTTCATGACATTGGATGTGGCAATGATTTCTTGGATATGGCACCATAAATACAGGGAACAAAAGAAAAGATAGATAAATGGTGTTCATAAAAATTAAAAACGTTTATATATTTATCAATGGACATGCTGAAGAGAGTGAAAAGGCAACCTAAAGAATGAGAGAAAACATTTGGAAATCATAGATCTGATAAGGGATTAATATCCAGAATAGATAAAGAACTCTCGCAACTGAATAGCAAAAAACAAACAACTCAATTCAAAAATGGGCAAAGGACTTAAATAGAAATTTCTCCAAAGAAGATATACAAGTGACCAAAAAGCACATGAAAAGATGTTGAACATCACTAATTATGAGGGAAATGCAAATCAAAACCACAATGAGATACCACCATTAGCTATGACTAATTATAAAAAAAAAAGAAAAAAACAGAAGATAAGTGTGAGTAAGGATATGGAGAAATTGGAACCCTTGTGCATACATGTGGGAATACAAAATGATGCAGGTGCTATGAAAAACAGTATAGCTGTTCCTCAGAAACGTAAACAAAGAATTACCATATGATTTGCCAATTCTACTTCTGGGTATACATCCAAAAGAACTGAAAGCAGGAACTCACAATATTTATGTATCAATATTCATAGCAGAACTATTCACAACAGCCAAAAGGTGAAAACAATCCAAATGTTCATCGATGGATGAGTGGATTAACAAAATGTGGTGCATACATACAATGGAACATTATTCCACCTTAAAAATGAATGAAATTCTGACACATGCTACAATCTGGGTGAACCTTGAAAACATTATGCTGAGTGAAAGAAGCCAGACACAAAAGCACATATATTGTATGATTTCACTTATGTGAGGTACCTAAAATAGAACATTCTTAGGGATAGAAAGTAGAGTGGTTACCAGGGAGGGGAATGGACTGAAGGGAAATGGGTATGGGGAGTTATTGTTTAATGGAAGTTACTGCTTAATGTTTGGGAAGATTTTCAAAAAGTTCTGGAGATGGATAGTTGTGATGGTTGCACAACAATGTGAATGTATTTAACGCCACTGAATTGCACCATTCAAATTGTTAAAAGGGTTAATTTTATATCATGCATATTTTACTACAATGAAAAATTATCTTAGACTCACTCACAGATTCCAGGAAAAACATACTAATCTATGCAAGACACGACAGGAAAGAAGTTGGGGAAAGTGCACGTTTTGTTGGTTCTTTACGCACCGTTAGTTATACTTTAATAGCATTTTCACATTTACACGAATGCCTATAAATGCAGACGGGTGTCCTCCTTTATAGCAGGCTCAACCACAAGTAAAGACGACAAGAAAATAAGACCCAGAGACCTGGATAACCTAGGGACAAATGTTTGGTGTGGGTGGTTTTTGTTTTGTTATGTTTGGTTTTACCTGAATTTTCGCACACAAAAATGATTCACTATTTGTCTTAAGAATATAAAAAAGACAATCATATCTTCTCAACACACAAAGCAATGATCTACTTTCTATATTACTCCTCACTCCCTTTCTTTCCCACTAATATCAACCTCCTCATGTGCAGATTTGCACAGTTGGTTAGCAGAATTTGCATGCATATAATTTGCTCTATTACAGAGGAAAATCATTCTGCCAGTTTCCTCCAAAAATTACATTTGTGCTCCCTTCCTTTTTTATTTTAAAGCCTACTAATGTTGCAGATGCGGAGACGATAACAACACCTACCTCATTAGGTTGTGAGGACTTGATGGGAGAACAGAATGCAAAATATTTAGCATAGGGTCTGGCATAATAAATAAATAGTAGTTCCCTTCCCACCCTGCCCATGCAGTCTTATATCATGCCTATGATGGTCATATATCTGAGAATCTCCAGGATGGTACCAATATCAGATATGCTGTTCTCCTAACACCATAACATATTTCTACAGACCATAATCCTCAAGTCAGTATTCAGAACATAGAGTACGTGTTCATACGACATATACTCCTTAAGCAGTAGTAATTGTTACAAAATTTTGAATGTTCAGTATGTTAACCATGTCAGATGCTGTGCATACACTATGTCATTTAATTCTCTCGACATCTCTACGAGATGGATAGTATCGCTGCCACTGAATAGATGAAGAAATTAAGAGATCAGTTAGCTTGGCCAAGGTCACACACCTGGGAAGTGTGATACCAGGTCCACTGACTCCCCGGCTGGTGCTTTTTCCACTACCTCAGAGGTTCGTGGTTCTGGTTAATCGATACACATGAAAACACAGACTTTTTTTTAAGTAGCGCTACTTCAGAAAACAAAGAGTACTTTTTAAGTGGCACTAGATGTTTGATTAGTTGATGCACTCTGCTATGGTCTGCATGTTTGTGTCCCCTCAAAATTCCTATGTGGAAATCCTAATGCCCAGCGTGATGGTGTCAGGAGATGGGCGTTTGGGAGGTGATTAGGCTCTGAGGGTGGAGCCCTCATGAATGAGATTCATGCCCTTATAAAAGAGGCCTGGGAGAGTCCCTTGCCCTTCTGCCTCGTGGGGACACAGTGAGAAGTCTGCAGCCTGGAAGAGGACCCTCACCCGACCATGAGGGCACCCTGATCTTGGACTTACGGCCTCCAGAACTGTGAGAACTGAATGTTGGTTGTTTACGAGCCGCCCAGTTATACGTCACAGGTCTACACACCCAACACCTGTTTATAACAACCAGGTATTTTGTTATGGCAGTCCGAACGGACTGAGACATGTTCTGAACAAAGAAAGCTTTATGACAGAATCATTCTCACACAACAAAAACATTAGGTGCCTCGGTTTCCTTGTCTCTAAATCAGCATTGATTTGTCTCACAAGATGGCAAGAACTGACTGGCGACATTGTTAATAAAGAACTTGCATCTTTGAAGTACAAATCCGCAGCAATATAAATACAGATACAGAGCAAGATATCCTGAACACTCGAGCTTATACTTTGAAAAGGGATTGACAAGAAAAAGCTTGATGTTGAAAATGGCTCAGTTATAATCAGTTGCTGAAGTTATTCTGACAATCAGGCACAATGCAGGAGGGCAGACATTCCCAGGAAAGGTTAAGGTTTCCTTGGCAACTATCAAATGCATTGTTAATATCCCCTAGGAAGTTTTGGGTCAATAACGAGTGAAGTGCTATAAAACTATTTTTAAACTATCTTTTGAGTTAATTCTATTCTCCTTTCAAGATTCTTTTTTCTTCAAATTTACTTTAATTACTTAATTAATGGTTATTTGGTGGAGGTGACTGAACACTCTGTCGAAGGAAAGGTTTTGACTCTTTCTGTCAAATAGAATTAAAGATGTCAATGAACAAGGAGCTGTTTTGAAAAGATCTAAGCAACCTCTAATGTAAAGGAGGCGTCGACCCATGAAATATTCACCCAAAGTTACAATTACAAGTGTCTATCTAAAATTATTATTAATATCTATTATAGAACTTTGGTATTTGCAAACTTCTTAGCAATTCATTTGTATTGGTTATTCCACATATCAATCTAAGACCTTCAGTGTCTAGCCCTAGTCTTAAGATGAAAAACTTGAGACCAATTACAGATGGCCAGATTTTTTTGACCATTCTTTAGGAGCTAATCATTGTCATGCATTGATCAGAATCAGAAGAGTTGAAATCGTAATATATATCATTAGAATTGGTATATTATATTACTTGCAATTCTATCAAGTAATACTTGATAAGATTCTTTGTACTCCAAGAATACGATGGTGGACAAGCTAAAATCAATCAAGCCTCTACACAGACCAAAGAGATGTCAGAATATTTAGAGAGCCCCTGATATTAAAATAATTAATGAGAACTTGATTCCTTGTTACCTTCAGCTGAAGTCTTTGTGGAGTCTGCTCTCAATTCTACCAGAAATGGGCAGTTATTTCAAATTATATCTTTCAATAAACATACTTTACCCAGATGCTTTTCTTACTGGTTGGGGACATTAAAAGTATGGTTATTTTTACTAAGCAGAATAACTGTTTGTTAACTTGAGTTGTAATATTAATTAACTGTTACCGAGATATTGTCAAGAACATTCTATTGATTTTTAAAACGCTCTAGTACCAAGGTAATTATCTTAGAAAGGTAATTGAGAAAGCAACTTTAATCATGCAATTCCAGGCTTATATCTATGTCTTAGTGACAGGCACCCTAATATAGCAGAAAGAATAACAGACTGATAGAAGTAAAGCTACAAATGAACTGTGCAGTTGTATAAGAATAGCCTTGAGACAGACATTGTTTTACTTACAAGTGGTATTCTCTCTCTCCCCCTTTTTTTTGGTCTTACAAATCAGTATGAGAATACCTATCTGCTTCCTGGGTTGGACTTTTTTCTTATTTTCCGAAAGCAAATTTTTCTTCAAGTAATTTCTGCGTCTGGAAATCAGCCCTTACCGCACTGCAAACAATTTTTAAAAATTGCAAGATTGGATGCTTTAATTACTTTAAAATAAACTCCTCTAGAAAGCTCATGTTCATTTCAGCACCTGGTACACTCAGGATGCAAACAGAAACTAAACAATCAGAGGAGGTGGCAAGGAAAACAACTGAGCTAAGGATATGTACCTGGATTTCTTTTTCTCTTCCTTGTTTTTTAAAATAGGAATGAAAAGTTCAGCGTCCAAAGTGACCAAGAAAGAGACTAAAAATAATATAGTGTTAATAGTGTCACTCTGAATATGTTTTGACTGCTCTTGAGGAAAATGAATCCCATTTACAATTTGGCACTACAAACGCAAACAACAACAAAAGTACTTCATCATTATAATCATCAAAAATCATTTTTAAATGCCTAGTATGGTCACTTTTTCATAACAAACTGGATAGACATGATAGCTGCCTACAACGGTGCTATTTTCCTGTCATGTAAAGCATTTGGTACAATGCCTGGTACGCAGGAGTTACTGAATAAATGCTAGTTCTTCCTCCACCTACTAGTGCACTTATAAAAGCTTCTAGTAGTAGACCACGCATCTCCCTTTGCCATGTTTTGACAAAAGAATAGAGGTGGCCATGATCAGGGTAGAGAAAAACGAAAGCATGGTGTGGTCGCTAATTACGGTATATAAATAGGGAGGAGGATCTGGGGAGACTTGTAGAGGGCTAGTTGGCCAAGTGAAAATGTTTGGAAAAGGGAAGAGAAAGGCGTAGTAGAGGAAGAAGAAATCATGACATCACCTCAAGCACGAGTACTTCTAAGAGAGATCAAGAGAAGGGCATATTCCTCCAATTTACATCTCCTGATCTCCCAATGGACTAAATAAGCCACAACAGTCTGATATTCTGAAGCATCTGCTGCATGTAGTCATCTTCTGAATGAAACCGCCAGAAGAAGGTTCCTGTGAGCAAACCTCCATGTTTCGTGCTTTGTGATGCTGAAACCTTGGCCACGCTGATTGAACAAGTTAGGCACCTTGACCCAAAGGCAGCTGGACTTGAGGGGAGAAAAGCTGTTTATGGTAAAGTGGCAAGAGAGCTTGGCCCATCAGGGGAGTTTTGCGTTGGATGATGGCACCGTCTCAAGTATGAAGACAGGTTCAGACTAGAGATGAGGCCATTAGTGAAACTCCAAACACCTAGGAAAGGGTCAAGAGCCATAGACAGTAGGGTGGGGACAGAAGCTGAAAGGCACACGGCAAAACGGCAGTAAACAGAATCCATAAGGCAGTGAAAAGCCATGAAGTTGAAAGCTGAGAGTATGGCAGCAACAGAAACAGGCAGAACCATGGTAGGAAGAAGTAGAAGCAGAAGAGAGAACCTGAATCATGAGAATGACTTACTACTAGAGTTGCTTTTGGTGCACTAGGGTTATACAGTATTCTAAAGATGATCTTTCAGTCAACTGTGAGGACAGATTAGCCAAGTATTGAAATGGTTTCTTGTGCTTCCTTGATTTCTCATTTTCTTTACAATAGCCACATCAACTGAGGAAAATTGAGATTGCTGCTGTTCCTTGCCACCTGAAGTTACCAAAAAACACACCTAGACATAAGAGAGTAACCATCCAGTCATGGTTTATAGCCTCCCCATCACTGTGCTAGTGGCATCTCTTAGAGAGGGAGGGACACCCCAATGTGAGTCAAGATACGTGGGGGCTGTATCAGTTCGGTTACCTTTGGTTGCAAGTAACAGAAAAGGCTGCATCAAACAGACTTTAAAAATAAGATGTTTTAAATCTCACATACTAAGAAGTCCATAGGTAGGGCAGACACCAGCATGGTATGACAAGGCTCTGTCTCTCCTTCTCTGTGGTTCCCTGTTCTTGGCCCTTCTCTGTCTGTGGACTTTCACCTCACGCATGTAGCATGATGCTGGCAACAGCTCTAAGAGGCATAATAAACATTTTCCAGAAGCCTTTCCAGAATTATGTTGTGTACTTGTGCCTATACCAATCAATCTTTGGCAAGGAGAATAGGACTACGAAGACTATCTTAGATCAATTAGGATCCACCTCCTGTGGGCTGAAATGGGCCTCATCAAGGAAGATTAATATCTGGACAAAATCTGGGCTTCGTTAGAAAGAGGAAGGGAAGCAGGGAGCACACGTTGGGTGAACCATCAATAGTATCTGTTTCAAGAGTCATCTCATACCATACTTGAAGGCAATGAGATCACCAGATATCTTCTCTGAGATTCTGAAGCATATAACTTTACCTCCTATTTTATTTCTACCACTAACAACAAAGTTCCTGACAACAAAGTCTATAATTAAAACGCTTCTTACCTGTTATTATGTTGGCAGTCCTCAAATTACAGTATATCAATTTCCAATGATTCATCAACTATTCCCACATTATCAACTTACAGCATTTAAAGTTAACAGGCCACTAACCAATTTATTAATCAAATATTGATTGAGTGCCTAATATATATATGTCCGTCACTGGTCCTGGAGACAGAGAAGTAAACGAGATATAGTTCCTTTCTTTATAATCTAGCAGTACTTCCAAAGGGGCCCATATCTTCTCTCTCCTTGCTAGTGTGGGGGCTCAGAATTTGCCACCCCAAAATGTGTCTCCTTGGCTTGACTATTTCTAAGAACAAAAGACTCCAAAAGAAACTTTGACTTTCCCCCTAACTGCCTAAAAGAATTTAAGACAGAAGGCCCATCCCAGAAAGGAGCTATCCCCATAGACAACTCTAGGTGTGGTAGACTGGGAGGAACCTTGTTAAGCCCATCTTCATCAAAGTCTCTCTCGGGGTCACGTCATCTATAGATCGCCCAATAAACATCTGTTTACCAAACATTTGCTTTTCCATCTCCATGTACATTGCCTGCCCCCCATTTCAAGTCACAAACCACTACCCTCAACATCCTCTTTTGTCTTTGGCTGAAGATGGTATTTAAGGTGGCCATTCTGGCCAGTTACTCAGATTTCCTGGGTTTCTCTCATGTATGCATGTTATTAAACTGTGTTTGATTTTTTCTCCTGTTATTCTGTCTCATGTCAATTTAATTCTTAGACCAGCCAGAAGAATCTAGAAGGTGGAGGAATAGTTGTTCCTCCCCTACACTAGACAACATGGGAGAGCCCTATTCACCATGGTATCCCCAGAACCTAACGCATGGTTGGTATGTATTGATTATTGAAAGGATGAGAAATATCAGGGAATAATAAGATGAGTGGAGAGGATAAGAGACCAAAAGACTAATCCTGTTACTATAAAATAATGAAACTTGTTTTGTTGTGTTTTTGTGTTGCTCATAAATTATCTCTGAAAGCAATTTAATAAAGGTTTAAACAGTATTTGAACTATGGTAATAGCATTTTAAATGTTTATCTTGGCCCAATGCGATTACTTTTAACGAAAATACTCATTTGAATGTAAAAGTTATGGCACATTTGTCACCAACAAAGTATCATTATGTTATTGTATTCAAACCTTGTTTCTAAAAAGGAAAAACAGTACTCTAGTGACAGTTGCAATCTACTACTAAATGACAACACACAGAATTTGTGCCTGAGATGGAAGAGCTTTTTTCTGTGGATTCGGGATCAAGCTCAGCCCTCTGTGCCTTTAAGTTTGGCCAATCCAAAGCTCTGAGGCTTTTTGACAGGGAGAAGTAGGAACACGGTAGGGGATCAAAGGATGAAAATTTCAGTGCAAATCAAGGTTTCTTCATAAGGTCTGCCCTTGCATAATATCAGGATATGAATGAAACAGCTGGTACAGATGAGACGGCAGCTCAACTTAGCCTTTCTGTTTGAAGGCAGCCAAAGGGGCAAGAAATTGTTTGCTACGTGGCAATTTGCATTTGCAGAAAAAGCAGACACCTCTATGATCATTTCACAAGAAATCATCAAGTAGCCCTAGATACCCCCCAAAATACTCCTTAAAATGCCTGTGAAAATCTCCCCAAGGCAGAACATCTGAATGAACTTATTCTAATGAAGATATTGTTTCCAATTCGAATTTGTTTTGTCGTAAAAATAAAGTGGAAATTATGAAGAGTAAGCTAAGAACTATAATTGTATTACTAAATATAATTTTCTATATTATCCTGACTAATCAATTTACATACACTTTAAAAATCTTTATAATATGCAGGTACAGGGAAGGAAAAGATCCTTTTCCCTTTACCACTCTACAGTCTCAGCTGGGGCCCCTGTAACAAAAGACAGATTAATAAGAGAAAAACAAACAGAAGTTGAATTTGAATAACATATATCTCATACATACCTGGGAGAAAGCCAGGGAAACTGAGGAACTCAAATCTGTGGCTTAGAAGTCGCATTTAGCTAAAACAAAGGAAGAAGAGTATCTGGGAGGCAAGCTATGAAAAGATGACCAGGAAGAGTAAGGTAAACAAGACTAAGGTTTGTTATGCAGATTCAAGTCGGTGCCTTCTGCATTGATAAGAGTTTCTGGAGATTTGTGGCCCTCCTTCTCTTCCTGGTACAGAGAGGGAGACACCCTCACAAATAAAGGTTTCCTCTATAAATGTAAATGTCTCTTACAAAAGAGTAATCTATGCTGTTTCTACAGCTTCTGTGTCTGCTGTTTCTCAAAATAATCACCTCAAATAATCCAAAAAGGCATATTTGGGCTGGCATATTCTGGTCTATAATTTTAGTTAGTAAAGTGTGATATTGGTGGTCATTTCCAAAAAAAGAAAAAACAACTGGGAAGAGATCCTTAGTTAAGAAGTCTCATCATTTGATTAGGAAAATCAGATTTAACTTAATTTTCATTTACAGCACCTTTTCCAGTAATAAAATACATCATAAGCCCAGGAGCGGCTATCTTTTAACATGTACAAGTTATACAACAAATGGTTAAAAGAAAATCAATTTGCTTGAAAAACCTTGTTTTTATAGCCAAATTGCTTTAATTGTATATTTTACACCTCTTTCCCTCCATCCCCCTCTGTCCCTCATTGCTATGCTAAACCTTTTTCCCCGCTCCCACTTCTACCTCGGTGAACAGGATATTATAAAATGCCCCTGACCAACACGCTCTTTGGCATCCTTGATGGTTTATTATATCCTTTCTCCTTTTTCACTAACCCGGCTGATAGAAAGAAGTTCCCTCCATCTAAGAGTAGACGGCTCTATCTGACGGCAGTCCTGCCCATTCAAGAGGAGGTATAGTGTTCCCTGAACCCATCCTAATAAAAAACAATGATTAAAACATTTGGCCCAAATTTTGAAAGTGAAAAGCAGCTCTGGACCCTGGAATCAATGCCTTCCCTAGTGTCTTATTCCTTCCTTTTTGTCCTCCCCTCACTCATTCAACAATCTTCTCACTGCTAAATGTGCCAGGTACTAGTCAAGGCACCAGGACAAAAGTCCCTACCCTCATGGAACTTACATTCCTGCTGGGGATATAAGCAATAAGCAAGAAAACAGGGCTGGCCCAGTGGTGCAGCGGTTAAGTGCACACATTCCACACACATTCCTGAGGTTCACCAGTTCGGATCCCAGGTGCGGACATGGCACTGCTTGTCAAGCCATGCTGTGGTAGGCGTCCCACATATAAAGTAGAGGAAGATGGGCACAGATGTTAGCTCAGGGCTAGTCTTCCTCAGCGAAAAGAGGATTGGCAGCAGTTAGCTCAGGGCTAATCTTCCTCAAAAAAAAAAAAAAAGATAGTTTATATTCTACCTAGTGATATGTACTAAGACAAAAATAAAGCAGGGAAAGGGATATGGGTGGGCGTGGGTGTGTGGGTGTGTGTGCATGTGTGCGTGTGTGTATGTTTTAGGGTGAAACAAGTTAAAAATTTAAATAAGATGCTCTCCAAAGCCTCAGTGTAAAGGTGACACGTGAGGAAACATCTGGAGGTGAGGAAAAAGCCAAGCAATTCTTTTGGGAGAGCTTTCCAGGAAGAGGAAAGAGCAAGTTATGATACATTTCTAAGAATAATTCCTTGATCCACCAAAATTTGAGGGCTGTGATTGAGACAAACAGCAGTATTTCACTGTAACTGTGGGCCCTCCATGACCAGTTCAACAGATCTCATTTCTTATCAACAGAGTGACTAAGAATTGCCTTTCAGAAAATCTGCAAAGTCACGTAGCCAGGGCATGCGCAAAAGAAATCGTGACCTGAAATGACCTGAGAACTAAAGATCCTCCTCCCCACAGAACCCAAGGACCAGGACGCAACTGGAACTTGAAAGTCAGACTCTTATCAGAAGTGAGGGGTCCCTCATTCAAGAAGATCCAGTGTTAAAATTCCTTCCTTACCTCCTCAAAAATGTTTAGAACGCCACCATAAATGTTTAAAACCTTCCCATAAACGCTTGAAGCCCACCATTCAAAACCTGTCCAACCAGCATTTCTGCGTGCCAGCCTGTTCTCCCTAACCTCTTAATTTTGCCCCAAATTCTGAAGCGGAGAGACAGATCTGAGGGCACATGCCCCCTGTCTCCCTGCAGATCAATCTCACAGAATAAAAGCTGATTTCTCCCACAAAGGCTGATGCCACAATTAAGTGGCTTGTTTACATGCATGGGGCAGAGAACCCCAATTTTGTGCAGCAATATAACTAGCAAGTAGCAAGATACTTCCCCACACCTACAGTGATCCAGGTCTGTCCAAACTCCCCCCAGTAGAATCATCATTCATTAAAGTCTGTATCACAGGGAATCATCCTTGCCCCCTGAAACACCCATACAGACAAGCACTAAGACTCCCTATCTGTCATAGGATAGCAGAATATCCCATCCCAAAATATGCTTCTTTGGCATAAGGAGTATTTTGAGCTGATTATTTTTAAGAAACAACAGATTTCAGAGGCTCTGAAAACCAAGCAGAAGTTACTCTTTCGTGAGCGACATTTATATTTGTAGAGGAGCAGAATTTGCCACCCCAAAAATGTATCTCTCTGGCTTGGTTATTTTTAGGAACAAAAGACTCAGGAAGAAACTTTGACCTTCCCCCAACTGCCCAAAGGTATTTAAGAGAGAAGGCCTGTTCCAGGAAGGAGCTATCCCCATAGAGAACTCTAGTATAGTATGAACTAGGTGTGGGAGACAGGGAGGAACCCAGCAAGGCCCATTTGATCAAAGTCCTCTTCATGTCCCATTGTCTCTACAAGGCATGGCAAACATTTGTTTACCAAACATTTGTTTTTCCATCTCTATGTGAATTACCTTCCTTCCCTTTGAAGTCCCAAACCACTACCCCCAACAGCCTCTTTAGTCTTTAGCTGAAGATGTTATTTAAGGTGATGACTTCAGCCATTTTGGTGAGTTACTCAGTTTTCCTGGGTTTCTCCCATGTATATATTTTATTAAATTTTGTTTGACTTTCTCCTGTTATTCTGTCTCATGTCCATTTAATTCTTAGACCAGCCAGAAAAACACAGAAGGGTAGAAGAAATTTCTTCCTCCCCTACAGCTGGTGACAAGGATGGGATGAACTTAACTGGCTGGACTCTTCCCTCCAGGACTACTGCAGCTGAGAGATCCTGGACCTCTGACAAGAGCTGGCAGGAACTAAGAGTTCTTACCACATCAGTCTCCTGGACCTCTGCCTATACGGTCCAATAGAATCAAGAAAAGTGAGTTTTTTCCTTTTCTAAATTTAAATTAAGAGGAAAAAATATTTTTGAAACTAGTTTCTGGGCCTTAGCAACTCTGGGAAATCTGGTAGAGTATTCTTTGGTTTTTATTGATCCTTCTCCTCCCAGAGATGGTCACTGTTTTTCCTTGTCTCTATCTTTTGCGTTGTTTGTCATAAAAAGGAAAAACCATAGGGCAGGACACAGGCCCAGGCCCAATAAACCTGTTGTCCAGGCTGGCCCAGCAGTCTGGTGACAAACTTCATTGTGGGTTAATACGCACATGAGGTAAAAGCTATTGCTAAGGGAATATTGCTTAGAAGCCAAACACAACATTTCTGGGCTTGGGTTGAGCATTTAAGAGCCATTAGGGTGCTCACCACCTCAAGAAGGTTCCTGTGACAGGATAAGTTGGTCATGGAATAGGTTAGATCGACACTATGTCACCTGCCAACCTCAAGAAAATTTCCGTGCAGTGAGGTACTCTGTAAAAATCACACAATCCCCAACCCTGCAGGACATCCTGCCTAGGTATTCATTTGGTTCCAAGAGACTCGAGGCTTAGTTAAAGCTGTTAATGTGCATATAAGAAAAAACAAATGGATAAAGTCTTTCCTTTTGGCTTGTTCTATGTCTTGAGAGCTTGGCTTTTTAACCAGTGAGAGCAGTCTCCTTGGTCTCCACCATCCGGAAAGTGTATCTACCTAAGTGCACCTTTGTGGTCAGTCAAATAGATTGGGGTTCCAAGATACTCTCTATCCGGCTGTGTCAGCTCCCAGGGAAGTTTGTCATAAGGGGTCTCAGTCCATAAGGGGCCTTTGTCATCTCAACCTTCATTACTTCTCAGTGCTGGAAAAATCCCATTTCAGTAGCATCTGCCTGGTGTCACAGATTAGTGGGGTTGTGACTGGTGGCATCCCAGGTTCCTATGGGAGACCAGAGACATCATTTTCATTACACCATCCTTACCACCTATGAATGAAGGCCTTTGTTCTCTTAGACTATTTTGGGGAGTAAACTTTCTGGATCTTGTGAGGGCTGCTTCTTTTGTACTCTGTTTTGGGGACGCCTCTTACATCCATGGTTAAGCCATAAAAGGCTTACTAGTTTGACTCGCTATTAAGATACTCCTTATCAATGACCAGATGATGGATCCTTTGAATTGGCTGTATTTGAAGAAAAAAAAATTTTAGAGACCTCTCATCATAAACAGCTGCTTTATTAGTACCTATGGAAAGACCAAATTAAAAAGGTACATATAAAGAAATAACTAGCCTTAAAAACTTAATCAAATTTGGGGTCTCAGCTTCCCCTCATGGTCTTACAGATGCCAATGAAACATTAAGTTAATTAACAAGACAATGGGAAGAAGCCAAGGAGAGAGTCAAGGAACTCTTCCCAACAAGGTGGATATTTCAAAGGAGTTATTAAAACATAAGGTAAATAAAGGAAATGTTGACAGTGGGGAAAACAAAGAGGAATCAGAAAGGGAATGGTCACAGGACTCATCCAGCAGGATGGAAATCTTTAGATGGTTATTAAAAAATGGGTTGAATAAAATGAACATTGATGGGGTTAAAACAAAGGTCTTAATATGGCACTATCTAAGTGCCATATGCCAAAGGGACCCCTTACTGGCCCCCGCAACATTAAAGGGTCCCAAACAAGTCTGCCTATTTACCCCAGTTTGGAGAAATTTAAAAGGCCAGAAGGCAGAGATTACCATGAGAAACCTGACCAATAATCGCTTGGGGCAACAGTTAGGCTGGTAATCAAGTTAAAGATTGACAAAAGGGCCAGAGTCCCTTGGCTCAGCCTCTCACTGAAGACTCAAAGCTTTTGGCACAGGAACGGGTAAAATGACCAGGACATGCAGAGGAGAAATTTCTGGGACTCCTTTCTACAGAAGGTACCCCATGAGCTGTAGTACCAAAACCCATTGGTGGCACCCTGATAAAGGCTACAATTAGATTGAAAAAATGTAAAAGTATAAGGGTTTATAGGATTATAAAGATTGGAATGTTTCAATGGGTACTACATAAACAGGTTATGTCAACTTTGCCTGAGTGTTTCATGGGAATGGATGTTATGCCTGACTGGAAACACCTTCCCTATCCAGTATTATAAGACCAAGACTTGTTGATGGGGTCCTAATGGAAGCTACGGTTAGCAATATAAGAGTTGGTGGAATTAGATTAAAGTTTTTAGGAGAATTGGTGTATTTGAATGGACTTTATGTAAAGTGACTGTGTTTCTTTCACCTGACTGTATCATGGGGATGGACACTGTGTCTCACTGGGATTGCTTCCTCTGCCTGATATTGTAAAACAGAGGGCATATAAGTCCACCCTTCAGGCGATGTTAATTAAACATGCTAAAGGGAGTCAGTTAGGTTGTCTGAGCCCATACAGTGTGAGATGGAAACTGGAAGCTGATATTTGGGGGCCAATAGGAAGGATGATGGAAGTTCCCTCCGTCAGAGTGAATTGGTCTAGGGTTGAATTGTGTACTCAGAAAGAGGGCCTTTGTTAAATACTTTGTATAGACTTTTTGAAGGTGTGCTACTTTGTCCTGAAGTTCTAGAACATAAAAAATTTTTTGATTTACCTCTTAGTAAACATCCCTGATAAAAAGAAGCAAATTAAAGAAAATGTAGTTAGATAAGTGGATCAGCCTTTTGATATCAACTCAAGCTACAACCCAAATATTTGAGAAATTAAAAGAACTATCTTTGTCTTGCAAATCTACAAAATCAGAGATGTAAACACAAGCTACAATCACCTGAGACTAAACCAGCTTAGCTCAATTGGTAGAACCTAAAAAAAAAAAAGGAAGAAGTATTTGGGAATAAAAAAAATCTTAAATATCCTCTCCACAAATACTAGTAAAAAGCTTTAGCAGGTGAACTTAATTCTTTCCAACTGCTAAAACGAAATTTGGATCCAACTGTTCTCTTATAAACTAGTGAGTTTTGATTGTACCTGGTTCATAGCAAAAATTTAACACAAGATATAAGGTCTCTGTGTCTGTGTTCATGTATGTGTGTGTATATATATAGACATATACACACATTGTAAATGTGAGATATTTTTCTATCTCCAGATGGTATTTCCAAACTTAAGAGCTCTATTTAATTGGGTTAAAGATCAAGTATGTGTAAGGATCGGGCATTTTAAAGTTCTCAGAAATAGAAACTAACCCAAATGTTTTTCAAGTTAACACAATATAAAATAAATTTTGGTAAATAAAAACTTATTTAAGTTTGTTGCTTTGATTGAAATAGGCATGTCTTCAAAGTTATCAGCATTGGATACAATATAGACATGCAGCCTTTATTCCTTACTAGTTTATTAGTCAAGTAAGCTAGAAGGGTACAGGAAAATTTCTTCCTCCCCTACACATTTATAAAAGAAATCTCCATTTGTAAGAGCGTCTCCCTTGCTGTACCAGGAAAAGAAGGGTGGCCACAAATCTCTAGAAACTCTTATCAATGGAGAAGGCACTGAATTAAACCTGCATAACAACCATAGCCTTGTTTATTGTAGTTTTCCTGTAACTTCCCATAACTGGCTCCCCACCCCCCAATATCTTTTTTCTTTAGGGGGAGATGGCATTTAAAGTGGTAACTTGAGCCACTTCAAGGAGTTACTCAGTTTTCCTGGATATCTCTCATGTATACAGGATGTATACATGTTAGTAAATTTCTGTTTGCTTTTTTCTTGTTAATCTGTCCTTTACTACAGGGGAGTCTCAGGCAGAACCTAAAAGAGTAGAGGGAAAATGATTTTTCCTCTCCTACACTGCCATTCCATATTAGCTATTAGTTTTCAGACTGCATTTTTCTGTCTAAAATTTACTCTGTCACCTATGGGCTCTGTGCTGTAGAGAGCTGTCGATAGACAAAGACTCTAATCTACCACTTGTCCAAAGATGGAGTAAGTATCTGGGCCAACAGACTTGTCTTCTCTGACACAAGTAATAATTAACTGTTGGGCCAGAAAGAGAACCCAGTGGGTCCCTCAAACACAAGTTGAGAAAATGCTCAATTGTATGGTTAGAGTGTCGTCATTAACATAACTAACAATAGTACATATGCTTATATGTATTCTTTAAGTCAGTTGTCAACACACTGAAAAGCATATATAAAAGAAAAATGTCAAGTATTTATCACATATGGGCATTGGAACAAATGATATATGTATAAAGGAATCAAGAGTAAGTAGCCTTTACTTCTGCATTGTTTTCAAAAAAAAGCTTCAGTATCAAAGAGATTTGGCCAATTATGGGATTTTTTTCCTGAAAAAAACAATACCACTCCCAGTTTGTATTATTTTTCTCCAATAAATATGTGGGTGTAATAATCTGTAACAACATTTGTAAACTGTTGATTGTGTTCCCCACCAACCACAGAACTTCCATCTCTAATTATCTCTTGGTAATCAAATGTGAAATCACTAGATTAAATGAAGAGGAGAATATGTATTTACCTCCTAGGTAAATTTAGCAAGGTACAATCAAATCCCACATAATTAATCTAAGAAGAGTAGAAAATCAAATCATATAGCTTGTCTAAGAGCACAGAAGAGACCCTGACAATGCAGAATACAACTAGAAAAAAGAACACAGAAGTTCCAGTTAACTGAGCCACGCATACATGAGAGTCTTTATCCCCACCATATGATTTTACGTTTTATGTTTCCAGGTAGTGAGACTAAAGTCCTGATCTAGAACTTCTTCTCTAATGAATAGCCCTGCACAGGTACAAGCTGCACTGCTTCTAATCTATGTCCTGTCTCAAAAGGTGCCATGCTGTCCGCTCAAAGGCACTGAAACAAAATGAGAATACAAATACATTCCCAGTCACGTAGTTGCAAAGGGATGAAATGAAGCCACTGCTGTACTAGTATATGGATTAATGTTGCCTTTTGCTGTCAATTCCAGCAAACATTACATCAAATTTGTAGCTAGGGCTGATTCATGTTAGAACCTTCGCTTGCAGATTTTTGTCTCCAGAAAGCCTATTCCACAGTTTATGAAGCTGGATAGACAAGAGTTATGCATAACCTCAGCAAAGCTAAGGGGCATCACGTTCACTGGTATGGATCAGCGGTCAAATAGTTAATTATTTTCCTCACAGCAAAGGAAGATTTTTTCCATTTGAAGATTTTTACCCTACATACAGTAGATTTGAGGGACGTGCAGCTCTGTGAATCAGATGGTTAAAAAAAAAAAACTGTTGCAATCACCCCCTTGAAAGGAGGCATTGCAAAGGTTTATTACACTATTTTTCAATATTTCTAAAATTTTATACAAGAACAGATCCAGTTCAGTTAAGAGCGAATTCAAAATCCTAGGAGGATGAATCATTAAACATGCATACATAATGCCCAGATAGCCCCTCAAAACATTGGGATTAAAGAGAAGCAGCTATGATTTCTATAGAGAAATGTAAAAATCAAAAACACTGCCTTTCATCTGAAGTACGGACGACCAGAAGCATAAGCTTAAAGGATTCCTAAGCAGCGAACTGCTTAACAGACCTACCTGTCAGGACCAAACCCAAAGGCACTGCCTAGGTCTGAGGAGGAAAGGTGGGAGATGAGCAGGGCCAGAGGCATGCCACGGCAGCTGCACTGCTCCCCTGCGGGGCTGCAATGCAGGAGGGAGCTCAGCGAGATGGGGAAAGCTATTTGCTGCTGACTCCACTTAAGTTCTAAAAAGTAGCCAAATGGCTCTGTCCTTAGCACCATGCCTGGCTCCATGCCTACAAGGAATGCCATGGTTTATATCAATAGTCTCTGATTAAATCTTCCCCCCAAAATAATCCAAGTTGATTCTAACAGAGGCTGAAGAGATCTTTTAGAAATTTAGGACTGAGCTAGAAATCTAAAAAAAAAAAAGCAAAATTTTTTAAAAACATATAATTCCTACGGAGGGTTTGTGTTTGGTTTGGTGATGGTTCCTGTTGTTTCGGGCAGTCATGGTGCAAGTAATTCTGTAGCCAAGAGATTTTGCTACCTTCCCACTAGGAGGAGCTCCAGGAACAAGATTGAAAATGCTAGGGCTCTGGTTGTCAGGATATAGTTTATAAGAAACGTGTCTTCCAATTTGCTTGAAGTAGGCACTGGTCAGCATTATTTTGGAGCCCCACAAATACATTCCAAGTAATTCCCACCAACATCCTTTGAGCACCTGCTATGAGTAAGGTCCATGGCTAGAGGCAACGAGGGACATAGAGATAAATGACACACAAGCCTGCTCTCAAGTGACTTATAAATTAGTGGCTGTCGCAAAGGAGAGGGACAGGTGGATAAAACATGTTCCGAACTACTTATATTAGAGCGTATAGTGTGATAAACTACACAACAAATGTGAAAATAAAGTGATATTCTATTGAAAGGGAGGATAAATCATACTTGGGTTGGAGGAGAAACAGGAATTAGGGAAAAGCCTTACAGACATCTCGGCACGGTGACTGATGAGAAGCACGCCGGCAGAGCGATCTCAGGGACAGAAATTACTCCGGAGTTTAAGACCTACTTTTGCTGGGTGGTTTCCGAATATCCAACACCAGAAGCAGATGGTCTCTGCCAAATACAGAAAGCTTCCATACCCAGGCCCCTGACTCCAGTGAATGCCTTGGAAGGCCCACTGCCCCACCCAGAGCTGGTCCTCCACAATGGAAAAGGGAAGACCATGACTTACACGGCCATGATGGTGAATTTCATGTGTCAATTTGTAGGGTGCTTTTGGGTGAGATTAACATTTAAATCAGTGAATTCTGAGTAAAGCAGATTGCTCTCCATAATTTGTGTGTGGGTCATCTAATTAGTTGAAGGCCTAAATAAAACAAAAAGGCTGGCCTCCCTGAACAAGAGGGAATTCTCCAGAAGATTGCCTTTGGACTTCATCTGCACTGTCGACTCTTCTGGATCTCCAGCCAACCGGCTCACACTCCAGAATTTGAACTTGCCAGCCTCCATAATCATGTGTGTCAATTCCTTATAATAAATCTCTTTATATATATATATATATACACATACACACACACATATACACATCCTGTTGGTTCTCTTTCTCTGGAGAACCCTGACTAATACAATGACTCTTTGGCACGCACTGTGCAGCTCAGATTGGCATACAAGAGTAGCATATGATAACAGAATCCAGTACCTACATTGTTTCTTATCATAGGTCACTCTCACTATGACCCCAGCAAAACAGATATATTTCTTTAATTAAGCACAATCGTGTTCCAACTGGGAGAAGTTCAGTCCTTAGGGGTAGAAGAGAGCCCAGCAGGAGCAAGCACTTTCAACTACGGAAAACTTTGGGAGTCACCTCATAGTTGAACTATTTATTAGCTGTGTGTATTTAGGCAGGTTTTTCTGAGGTTAAATTTCCACATGTGTCATATGAGACTATTAATACCTATATCATGTAAATAAGATCATATATATGAAGTATTGGATATTTGGAAGCCATGCTCTAATTTTTTTAATTGCCCATATACCTACCACTTACGTTCTATAATTTACATTTTATTATATTGTTTAACACATACCTATCCAAATATCCATCTAACTTTTAATAGTTATAATCCAGGAGCAAATAATTATGAAACCCCCGCTATCCCCAAATGTTGGGGAAAGTTTTCTAACAGGCCTATTGATGTAGTTTTCCAAGAATAGGAGAGGACATCTTGAGATGCAAGTCAGGCACATTGTCCTTCTGTCCCTCTTCCTGCCCAATCGATCAGGATGTTCCCTTTATGTACAAGCATAGGACACTCCCTGTAGAGTGAAACGTCAGAGATCTCCCCTATCCTTCTTGACATTTTCCAAGAAAGGTAGATACCATATAACAGCATATGGGTCCTCGTTTCAACAAGAAAAATGCTTCTTTATGAGAAAAGCTTGCATTTCTTGTTGCTTTGTCCTTGATATGCAAAAAAATAAAAATAAAAATAGATGCACTAAGTAATTCATTAAATTGAAATGTTTTGTGGCTTACATTCATTTTGCGGACATCTGAGAGAATTTGTATATTGAGTGCAGAGGAGAACGAGACACGAAGGAGCCATATGTGGTAATGGTGATTGTGACTACGGCTCTGGAGCCACAGAACTATAAGCACCATCGCCTTATTTAGGAATTTTCTTTGGCCTCCTCCTACTTTCTCACTTCCCTGGATGGCAAGGTCCTACTCCTCAAGTACCCTCTCTGTGTTCTACTTCTCTGGACAAGGTTTCTCAAAGTGTGGGACATAGGTATACACCTCAGACTGTCCTGGCTCCAAGGTTCCGGGGCTCCAACTAAGATCTAGTGAAACTGAATCTCGAAGGGTGGCCCTTGAGAATCTGCATTTGTCAGGAATCACTCACATGCTCCCAATGCACCCTAAAATTTGATAATCACTACTCTAGACCAGAGGTGGACGTACCACGAAGCTAATGAAGCTTCAGGGCACCTAACTTGCCTGGATCCCTGCAAAGATCCTTTACCTAATTTTTTATTGGTAAAAGTTTATTCTTTTTTGTTAAAGAGTCTTCCTCGAAACTGTGTAAGTTTCAGGTCCCACCATACTTGGATGCATCCCTGTTCTGGACCCTTCTTGCAAAGAAAGTCAACTCCAAATCAAATTATTAGATGATAAGAAAACTTACCACACTCCCTCTCCTTGGGGTATGGGCGTTTCAGTAAAGATCTTTTGAGACCAAAATCTTCAAGATCCAAAGGAATTAATTCCTCAACAGAGGAAAAGCTGGTACTATGCCAAGTATTGGAAGGAGTAGAGGCCCTTCTCAACACACCTTAAATCAAACTGGGTTTGCAGCAGATTTTCTGCCTTCTTGTGAGGCTGGTCACAGACTCCCAAATACAGAACCTGTTGAAGGAAGTTCATTAACACTGAGCTATTTGGACCTGCTCTCTCTTCTTCCATCCTGCAAAATACTAAGGAAACAATGTGGAAATAGGCTTCATGAAATGATATTCACAGCTGGTAAGTTTGCCTGCAGCCAACTGTGACTTCCTTAGAAAGGAAAAGTAGAAGCCATGTCTAGCAATATAAATTCACTGGATGAGAGGGTGACCCGTGTTCTGAACGGGTGTCTCCGCATACTAGGGCACAGTGACGTTAATCCAGATAACTGAAACATACCACCTCACAAGTTAAACACTTAATTAAATGGAATTTTGTCCTTGAAAGGTGACTAGAGAGACCTGAAGAAGACCGTGACATCTGTAAGTTCTCCTAGGGAGAAGTACCTCCAGACCTGTTGGTGTGAGTGATGTAAATACGACTTTTAAGCAGTGCATTTTAAGGTAAACAGATGATTTTTCTTCGTATTAGAAAAAGGCGATCACTGAGAGAGATTTGAATACAAAAAGAACATTTTGGAATTTAAGATAATGTTTTGCTGCGCTTCAAGGAAAGGATTTAATTTGAATTTAAGAAGTGAATTGTATGGAAACTCCCTGCTGTTACTTAGGTTTTGTTTGAAATTAGATTTGGGTTCCTATTAACACTGATATAGAGCATGCCACGATGATAGGGGTAGCCAAAATGTGCCTCCCTTTCCACTGTGGCCACCATCCTGGCACCCTATTCCCAGAAATTTGCTGAAATGCTGCAAATCCAACCATCTCAGTTTTAGTATGTCATACTGAGGTGCCATATCACTTCACAGACCTTAACAAGTTCAATGACATTATTTTTGCTCTGCTCATTCTAAAGCAAATCCACTTCTCCACATTCAAAAAGAACATGACCGCACAGTTAACAGAACTTACGTTTTAAATTTTATTTCTATTAAGGCAGCATTCTCCAAACCCTCTTCCATGGAACACCAGTGGCCGGCAAGATATTACCCCACCAAACATACTTACAAATATTCAAAGAGTCAACGATCAAATAAGTTTGGAAAAGAGGGCATAACCGATCCCCATCTAGGAGGGTCACATTTCACGTTAGCATATGAAATACCTTCATAAGTTACGCAGTAAAGAAATCTATTTACCTTCACTAGGCCTTCTTGCTCTAACCTCTCGTTTACACTCACTCCTCTAGGTTTGCCCCTTGACATTCTCATGGTTTGGTATTCATCCTTTGACACAACATATTAGAGCTACAGTAGAGAAAGGTTCCTAACTCCTGCTCCAGCCTTATGGAGCTCATCTGAGCCTTCCTCAGCTTCCACAACAGAAAAGAAGGATCAGAGTAGTGATCACTAATTTACATAGCATCCCGATGCTCACCATCACATGTCCACATGACAGCTAGATGGAGTTGTTTGAACAGCCTATAGATAGAAAGTAGATTGTTTTCCTGTGAGAAGGAAAACCCATAAGAGAGGGTTTAAGGTAAACTGTTTAATTTGTGTTAGAAAAACTACATAAAAATGTAGGTTTGAGAATTATAGATCAGGAGAGGGATTTTCCACTCCAAACACCTACTATCCTGCTTCCTGCGATGTAATCAAACCAATGTTATGGCTTTCGGTTATAGAGAGGAGAACAAACCAACCTTCCGGTTTCTAATCAGAGCTGAGAAGTATACTTTGGGAGACCAAATGGAAAACATTGCATGGTAAGCCAATTAGCCCTTTGCCATTTATTAAAAACAAACAGCTGACTCTGGATCAATTTCAAAAGCAGACAAGTAAAAATCAGTATCATACTTGTTGCTGTTTTTACCCCATTCTTTACCAAACTCAACTCTTGAACATTTGGCTCAGCAATCCCGACACTGATTCTACCTTTGGACTTGGAATTTGTTTGTCTTTTTCTCAATGTTTAAACTCCAACTTATCCTCCACAGAATTTTACTTGGCTCTCCAACCCTGTTCTTTTCAACTCATTTTCTCTTGGGCAGGGAATGCCCTGCTTCAGCTCAAAACACACAGCACCCAACCTTCACCATTTCCCATTAGTCAGTGACCATCTGGACCAGCCTTCCCATACCCACCTCCTACAACAAACTTCAAGGCAAAAACAGAAGGAGGGTGGTCAATAACACTATTCCATACTACCACCATTTTAGTAACAGCCCACCTGAAATTTCAGGGGCAGATTTGGAGAGGGAGTCCCATGACCCACTTTGGAAATGAAATCAACAAAAGCAAGGAGGTGACAATTCAGTGGTGTGAAGCTGTAAACAAGTGGTTCCCAATCTGAGTACCATAGATACTAACCAATTCTTACAAAGAGCTTGTCAATCCATGTGCACACTAACCTGCTAAATGAATAATAATATGCGCTATTTTCTAATATATGCGGAAGTTTTTTTTGTTTGTTTGTTTGTTTTTATTAAAGATTTTATTTTTTCCCCTTTTATCCCCAAAGCCCCCCGGTACATAGTTGTATATTCTTCGTTGTGGGTCCTTCTAGTTGTGGCATGTGGGATGCTGCCTCAGCGTGGTTTGATGAGCAGTGCCATGTCCGTGCCCAGGATTCGAACCAACGAAACACTGGGCCGCCCGCAGCGGAGTGCGTGAACTTAACCGCTCGGCCACGGGGCCAGCCCCTATGCAGAAGTTTTTATAGTTATTAACAAAAGACATATTCCTCAAAATAATACTGAATTAATAGAAACTACATGACATTATAACAGAAAAATAGAAAACGATAGTTATTTTCTTGGAGGCAAGGGTGCAGGGGCGACAGTCCTAAGAGGTATTTTGATGCATCCAAGAAATCTAGATCTTTGAAAATTTGGGAGCCACTGCTCTAATCCACTGAGATAATGGCAAGGGTCAACCACTTAACAAATCCACGATCTGACAGACTTGTAGATAACATATTATGCAAAATGTGATCAAATGTACTTTAGTCTTAACATAATGAGAAAGATGAGAAATGAAATGTAATTTTGTTTTGAAGAAACTGAGAACATAAGGCCCCTATGTAATGCATGGTAAAAAATTGCTAAAAAGCATTCTACAATTGCATAACCAAAAATCATTTCCACGAACAAACGTAATCAAGTTGCTATGACAACCCAAACGCTAAGTTCATAATTTAGGCAAGCAAAATCAATAGATTTTCTAATTAATACCTTCCAAATACTTTTTATCCCTATGAACATCATTCATATGTGACTACTCAATTTCTAGTTAGTTTTTGAGAACTCCACTATCTTTTTTGATTATTTCCAAAAACTTTCTCATTAATCTAGTCTCTTATGATTTATTATACATTCCTTTCTTGGCATGAGGCCAATCACAATTGCAATTATATATAAGTTTATATATAATTTATATATATATAAGGCTCTTATATATAAACTTGTAAATCTCTCATTCTAGATTTCTGTTTCAAACTATGTCTTTTCTTTTATGAGCCTGGCTTCTTGTAATGAAGACCTAAAAGGAAAAGGGGGAAAAAACCCACTCTGAATCTACAAGGTGAATAAACAAGGAAACTTGTTTAAAAACTGAGAAAATGCAAAGGAATAAACTGCCAGAAGAATAAATTACAGTAAATGGAAGATCTTTGACTCTACAATCATGCACATACACAATTCAATAATGATAAGGGAGGAGAGGCCAAACAATGAAAGGACCTTGCACATGAGTAGGGATTTTAAAGTATGCATATAAAGTCTGTATATATTATGGTTACCATTGTAGTTCATACTACGCATGAAGGTTAAACAGTGGAGCATTGCTTTCTAGAACTTACTCCTATTTAACCTGAAAATAAATCTTTAAAAATATTTCATCTGAGTGGTTAAGTTCACGTGCTCTGCTTCAGAGGCCCAGGGTTTCGCTGGTTCGGATCCTGGGCACGGACATGGCACACTCATCAAGCCACGCTGAGGTGGCGTCCCACATGCCACAACCAGAAGGACCTACAACTAGACTATACCATTATGTACTGGGGGGCTTCGGGGAGAAGAAGAAAAAAAAAGATTGGCAACAGATGTTAGCTCAGGTGCCAATCTTTAAAAAAAAAAATTTCATCACAACACACTTTAGACTCACATGAAAATCCTAGCTCCATAAAAAAGCACCAGATAATAGGTACCCCACTAGAAGGCAGTCCACTTGTTTTTCTCCTAGCTGTGTGTCTGCCTTCCTGCTAAACCTTTGTTGTTAAAGAGAATTTAGGCCGAAAATACAGTTTTTGGCAGAAAGGAAGCCAACTGGTTTTGTAAGCTATAAAGGTTAAAATACTTCCATGAAACATTCCCCCTAGAAACTTTGTAAGCAATACTTTTCTCTAAAATTTTATGACAGCTGGTACAGCATGAAACCATATGCCTTTTTATATCTCCTAAATAAAAATGAGTAATTTGACTTATTAGCACTGATTCTCTAGAGACAGAGCTAAGAGAGTTCCTGCAGATTTATCTGGTTCTTATTATATTTTAACAATGTCTGCTTTTATACCAGAAACAATTATGCTAGCCATCTGTCTGCAAATATTTGTGAAGAAAACTACAAACTTTATCTTTATCTACTTCAGGTATCTTTTTAAAATCAAGCATTTTGGGTGACTCACCTCACAAAACTCTTCAGAGTTAGACGGTATTACCTACTAGAGAGAGGAGATGACATCCCCATAGTGGATTTCAAGTAATACAATCACCAAGTGTTAGAGCCAGAAGGACCCTCAGAGGCTTCTACTGTCCAACTCTCGTTTTAAAGCAGAAACCTGAGGCCCAAAGAGGTTAAACAACTTGTCCATGGTCACAATGCTACTTTCCAACCGAGACAAAACTGGAAGCCAAGTTTTCCGACAATGTGTCCAATGTTATTTGCATTAACCCCACCCTCCCACTGAGAGCCCTCCTTTCTAGAGAGACCCAACAGTGCAACTCTAGCTGATGCTGCCCAGAAGTTTAAATCAGGACTGAAGGTTCAGTAAGAAACTCAGGATTCGTTCTCATATAGCATTGGTATGGTGAGTGGGATCTAGCCACCTCCATCGGGGTTACCACTCACTAGATATTCCAAGAAGGAAGCAGGCTCCAGGATAGGCCCTGTCTATCACGAGAGTCCGGTGTCACTTCTATTCAAAGACCACCAAGAACACACTTGTAGTTGAACAAGCTGGGCTCATTACTTGTCGCGGTAAGAGAGAACACACATCAAAGGGAACATCTCAGGAAGAAGGTGTTAGAAAGAATATATTACAGGATTCGGGATTAGGTTGCATGACTTGGGGGAGGGTCAAAGGAAGCAGAGATTCCCTCTAGATTGGGAGCTATCAGAAAGCAGGGGCGATTCTATGATTGGGTGTCCCATTGAATCTTATCTATAGGGAGGGAGGGTAGGCTAGATGAGGGTAAAGCTATAATCAGTAAACAAGTAACAATCATTCATTTTAGCTGAGAGAGAGGGAGGCATTTGGTGTTGTGTGGGTTTCACAGTGACCTTCTTTTGTTCTCACTCCATTACAGTCTCAGAGTGATCTTGTCTGGTGTTGATGTTCTGTGATATTCTCCAACAGAACAAGGCCTATTTGGTAGTGATACTCCAGCTTGAAGTAGCATGTGCAACACCTAGCTGTGAGCATCAGACTAGTCCTGAATATCAGGGGTTACTTTTTTCTTTCCCCCTGTGTACTCAGTGGATGGCAAAGATGAACAGATCTATGATTCCTAGGTGCCACTCTTGCCTAGCCCTCAAATGGAATGCTTGAGTCACTGTAAAGAAAACTTGGAAATCCTCTTTTACAAAATCAAACAATCAGATCAAAGCAGCACAAAGCAGCATTTACTGTCTACGAGTGCCACAGTAACTATAAATTAGAAAGCAAGATGAATTCGACACCTGAAAGAATTAGGTTTGAGTCCTGGCACTGCTTCTTGATAGCTATGTGACTTGAGAGATATGTGACTTTGACACTCAAAGCCACAAGGACTGAATAAGATAGGGTCATTTGTCTCAAGAGACTCACAATGGGGCCATCCCAAACTGCTGTCTCTTTCCCTGTTTTTCAGTCCTAAGGAATGCTTCCCTTTGCAAGACTCCCAGGTTCTAAACAGGGAGCATTTACCGCCATTCATGGGTCCCGATCACTTTCTATGTCTCATCTTGACTTAGAACATAGAGTAGTTAGATTAACCCTTTAAGCCATGCTAAAACTTTACCTTTATTTCAGGTTCACATTGAAAGAATCTTGACTGTCAAAAATTAAAAGAATGATTGATATGGAAAAAATTACCTGGTGGAGAGAATGACATGAATAAAGATAAGACTGGAATTAGTAATTGTGTATGGAAAAGTCGAAGGATAGAATGTTCAAATTTATTGAGCTAATTCTAAAATACTGATCCTAGAAATAAAATAAATTTTAATAGCATTGACAGATGAACAGTTGAAACTTATCATTAAAGTCAACACTTTGAAATGTCTATGACCTAGAAAGCTCTTTTTGACTAGATGTAAATTAGTTCTCTGACCTAAGAGAATTAGCAAAAAAAAAAAAAAATGTAATGATCACTGAAGTGGATAACACAGAGACAAAGAGTATGTTTCAAGTTCGAAGAATTCTAAAACCTCTTCTGTACAAGAAGGTTATGAAGACGCCTCCAGCCAGAAAGCAGGAAGGAAATGGCACTGCTGGCAACAATTACCTAAAACAAAGGAACAGTCGAAATCCTCTCTGATTGCCTTTGGTCTTTTGGCTAACTTGAGGCTCAGGGGAAATTTGAAAGTTTCACAAACATCTCTTGACATTTTCACTTAATGGAGTCTTGTTTACCTTTCTAATACGATTACAGGTTCCTGATAAGTAGCACTGGAGATTCTTCTCCAGTTGCTTAACTATTAGTATCCTCAAACCTCAGTTATCCAGCCACACTTTTGAGGGGGCGGCCCAGATACATAATACAAAATGCCAATCTTCTGCAGGAAATTCTTTGTTAGCGTTACAACTGCAAGTTCTTGAGCTACACGCATCAAAATAACAAGAGAAGCACGGCCCTGGGACAGAGTTTGAGAGAAATGCTATAAAATAAGGGCATTGGAGTTGCTCTGTAAGGACCTCTTGGCTCTCACATGGTTTGACTTAATAACTACTTAAACGGAATATAAAGTAAGAGAAGAGACAAATGTCAAGAAAAAGATAATGTCAAGAGCCTCATTAGCTAGAATCCAGTGGTTCGGACCCCTAGAGCATAAGGTCACGGACGTAATTGTTTCCTGGGCTAGTTGGCTGCGACATATCTTCCCTATGATTCCACCCAGCCCTCTCACAAATCCTTCCTATTGGTCATGGGGGAAACAGCATGGATGAGCCAGTAAAATAAATCCCCACTGAAAGGAAGAGGGCAGACATCTTCATTATCCAGCTCATTGTCAGGCATTTTACTATAGAACTGTCCTCAGATGAAAGAAACAGAGTACAAAATACAGTACTTGCCTAAGTGGTCCCCATGCCCATGGTATGTTGAATGCACATAACCAGAAGACCCTCGTGGTTGCGTAGGCCTGGGCAATTCTGCTCTCGCCAATTGAGTTAGCTGTTTACCAAGAGCTAGCTGTAATTATTCACCAGCTTGCTGATGCCAGCTCTACTTTGCATATTACATAAAATAATGATGGGGAAGTATAAGTGCAAAGAGAAAAGAACAGATTCATCTCCATGAAAATTAAATTGTAACTCAATAAAGACGAGTTACTTAAATAAAAAAGTCAAATTAGATGTGGGTGCAACAACCATAAAAGATTGGTTGGGAGCAGGAGTCATAAACATCCAGAAGGACTCCACACAAATTTCATAACAAGTGCTTTTAAATTGGTCTTTTACTTCAAAGAAACCAAAACTGGAAATCATAGAGGAGGCATTATGTTGTGGTTTCTGAGAAAGACAAAACCAGTAGTGTGCTGGAGCCAGCTTGTACTGGCGCACAGGAGCCAATTATCAGGTTTTCAGGAATTTGGGGAGCCTATTGTTAAACACTGCTGTTATTAATAATTAAATGACACAAACTGAGAATTAAATAAGGTATATTTTAAAACAAGCATTGAACACTAAAGACTTGTCACTTCCTAAATATTTCACATTTTACAATTATCTATATTGTTGAGGTTATTTACATTTATTCTATCTATATAGTGGAAATATAGTATAATGGTGCGCTACTCCACATTTCTTTCCAATTCCACATTTGGTACCAGGTTAGTAGCATAAAAGTGGCCAGGGTGGAAGTATTTACACCATAGAAATCATCAAATGCAACAATCAGTGCTATTTTTCCCAGAACGTTGGTTGTTAAACATTTATCAGCATAGCACCAAACAAAAGCGAAATCGAGTAAGCGGGATCATATCCAAAGAAAAGTCCATGACCATATGGCAGAAGGCTAGAAAATGAACACACACGTATTTATAAGTTTTAGATTAAAATAAAAATGCTATAACACGTGTATATACGTACATATACGCACATATATATATTTTATTATCCTCTACTTTAATTTTCTCAATTAATCTACAACTATCGGTCCTGATTCAGATTAGGGCCTCTACCAGAGAGAGGAAAACAGTAGAACAAATTTTTCTAACTGTCTGGAAAGCAGTTTGGCAACATTCATTGAAAGCCTTGAAAATTCACCCCCTTTCACTCAGAAACTTCACTTCTATTACTTTATCTTAAGAAAATCATAAACGATACAGTCAAATATGTACCAAAATGTTCATTGTATTGTTTAAAATAACAATAAACACATACATAAATAAATAAACAACCTAAAGGCACAGCAGTAGGGAAATGATTAAATAAATCATAATACATCTATATAATAAAATAAGATATAACAAGTAAAATCGTGTATTCAAAGAATGTTTAATGAGTAGGAAGAAATCCACCAAATATTAACAGTGGTTATCACTGGGTGGTGGGACTTAAATTGATTCGATCTTTTATATAAGTAGTGCACATGCATTATTGAAATGTTAGAAAAGAGAGATAAAGAAAATAATGATCATCCATAATTCCATAAAACAAAAATGACTATTTTAAATCTTTTATTTTCTCTTGCAGACTTTTTTACCTTGTATGCACACACACCCATTTTTAACCCAAAATGGTATTAGAAGGTGCATGTTATTTTGTAACTATGTTGGGGGTTTTTTTTGGCACCTGAGCTGACAACTGTTGTCAATCTTCTTTTTTTTTTTCCCTTGCCTTTTCTCCCCAAATCCCCCCGGTACATAGTTGTATATTTCAGTTGTGGGTCCTTCTAGTTGTGGCATGTGGGACACCGCCTCAACATGGCCTGATGAGCAGTGCCATGTCTGCGCCCAGGATCTGAACCGGCAAAACCCTGGGCCACCGAAGCAGAGCGTGCGAACTTCACCAATCAGCCACGGGGCCAGCCCCCTGTAAGTATGTTTTTCGTGGCAAATCTTAAGATATTTCTGGACAACTTTTACCTTAGTTTCTTATTTACAATTTTCTGTATTTTCCAATTTTTTTCCTTTTTTTTTTTTTAAATAATGAGCATAAAGTAGCTTATCTCCAAAGACAGTCCTCACGGAACGATGCCTGTGAATCTTGGCTAGTTCAATGACTCTCTTTAACCAAAGAATGAGGCAGTAGTGACAGTGTGTGAGCTACAAAGCCCAAGACTTAAGAAGGCCTAGAAGCTTCCACTTTTGTGCTTTTGGGAGCCCTGAGCCACCATGAAAGAAGTCGAGCTACCCTCATGGAGAAACTAAGGGGAGAGATCACATGGAGACAGAGGCTCAGCCTTGCCAGTGTCGTGGCTGAGCACACTAAGTCATGCCCACTAAGGCATGGGAGTGAAGCCATCTTGGATTCCCTAACTCAATCAAGGCCTGAGATGACGGCAGCACCAGTACACGGAACAGACGAACCACTCACTTGAGGCCAAGTCATCCATAAAAAGATGATAAATAATAACATGTTGCCATTTAAGACACTACATTTTGGTGGTTTGTAAAGCAGCAATAAATAACCAAAACAGAACATGTATTATTCATATACTACGAAAAAACATTATTTTTAAAGGCATTATAACACACTTGTGCATGCACCTTTGCATACACCATCTATTTCCTGCTTAAATGCCTAATTGCTGTTATCCAGTATAGACTCTATTTATTCCACAGGATGTACACCTAATTTTACAGTTCAGATTCGATCTGTGTAAAGGAAAGATAAATTGCCGACATTGTAAATTATTTACTGAATGTCAATCTAAAAACCACACAGATTGACGGAGTTATTTCTTTTCATATAAGGAAACTGAGACCCACAGAGAGTAAGCAACTAGTCCAAGGTTACCAAAGTCACATTAGTAGTTAGTAGCTGAGTTAGCACTCGTTCCCAGGTCGATGCCCCTTCCTCTATATCACATTGTCTCTTTAAAAAATGCGCCACCTTGTTTCGGACAACAGTGGAATTGAAAATACTTATCTCCCAGAAGATAGATGCAGTCCCTACTTGACTAAAAGCGAGAAGAATCGTAAATCTTACAGAATAGCCAGGTCTTCGGGGACTTCTAGTCTGATAGATTTGGGCAGGCCACAGAAGTTCAGATATGTTGCAAGAATCTATGGATAAGCACTGAAAATATTATTGCTTGGAGTTGAGGCCACATGACAGAGAATCTACTTGCTTAGCCACCCAGCGCTAGTCATTTAAATTTATGAGCCAGCCATTCCCATGGGAACCCGGCGGGAGGTGGAACGAGGAAAGTAGAAACTTGAGAGCGGCAGAAGAAAAGAGTGGTAAGAGAGCAAAGGAAAAATAAGAAAACTGAAGTAAGAAAAATATATATATAATGAACGAATCTGTATTTCTTCCTGTCCTGTGGACGATGAAACACCAAAGAAATACTTCTAAGGCAAAGGAGTCTGAGTCCCCGGCAGGTAACCCATGAACTGGACATACCAAGACAGCTCTTACAACTACACTCTCTCCACGCCAACCTAGTAAGGCAAGACAGAGCAGGAGGTACCTCCTTTCAACTTTCCCTCTGCTCTTCTTCCTATGGGCAGCATCTCATGCTAATGTGTTAAATAAGCAATATACCCTCTACAGGAAACAAGCAGAGAAAAAAGCCATTCCGATCTTATCAGTTCCTCTGTACCGAGAAATCTAGTAATTTCCTATGTAGGTCTAGGAAGGTCAAAAGACGCACTGGTTGGTAAGAATTCTTTTCCTCTGTCCTCAAAATGGGATTGTCACCACAATCACTGATCTATACAGCCACGAAGAAGGGCTAAGAAGATGAGCTTTGTCAAAGGCAGAGAGCATTTACAAAAGGTTTGGAACTGAAAAGAGCTCTCTGGCCTCTGAAAGCTGTCAAAGGTCAATATCCACCTCGATACACACGTGCCCCGTCACTGAGGCCAAGGTACTGACTTCATCCTGGGAAGCTTCCCTCACTGCCGTAACTGCCTGGCGCCGAGACCACAGAGCCTGCCCTGTTTCCAAAACAAGCCAGGAAAAATAGCACATTCTTTGGGATAGTGAAATTCAAGTTACTTGCTTAAATTTTCTCAGTACAACGAGTCTATTAAGTTACCTCACACGACCAAATAAAATCATGGAACACGAACACCAGGCCCTCATCAGACTGCTAACGGGGCCATTCAAAGCCTCCTTTGGTGCAGGTCTCACAATCGAGTGGCAGGTGCGACTAGCAGCTTTCCTGACCTTTCCTAGTGGGCTGAACTGGTGTAGGGAGCTCCAGCACAAGGTTCCTCCCATGGTACTTATATGGATCACTATTTGTCTTGTGTCCCACGTTTTTCAGACTTGTCAGAGCAAAGTCTTTCTAATCTCACCTGATTGTGCATGATTCCTATATGAGGGAAGTTGTATCTAACCTAAGAGCTCCATGTTGGGGCACAATGAGGACATTTGTTATACAAATACTTAATTAAACTCAGTGACATCTTCCAGGAAAAAAAAAACTGCTTTAACAACGTGTGCTTCTGCTCCCCTTCAGAAAAGTACTCTTGTGTACTATCTTTAACATAGTTTATTTTGATAGAGATCTTTGAGTTTCTTACCTTTTTAAAATACAAGGCAAGTTTTCTAAGAGCCTTCTGAATAACATCAGGAAAATCCAGAGACGGTTTGTCTGTGTCAAATCCTCGCTTACACACATAAACTAGCATATGAAAAATAGGCTTCTCTTCAAGAAAGGAGGGGCTTCCCACAAACGAAAAGTATTCAGGGTTCAAAATCTGCTGCATGAATATACTTTAGGGAGAATGCAAATTTTTCTTTTTTTCGGAGGAAGATTAGCCCTGAGCTAACTACTGCCAATCCTCCTCTTTTTGCTGAGGAAGACTGGCCCTGAGCTAACATCCATACCCATCTTCCTCTACTTTATATGTGAGACGCCTACCACAGCATGGCTTTTGCCAAGCGGTGCCATGTCCGCACTCGGGATCTGAACCAGTGAACTCCAGGCAGAGAAGCGGAAAGTGCGCACTTAACTGCTGTGCCACCGGGCCAGCTCCACAAAATTTTTTAACTTACACTATTTGTGAATACTATAAGAGGAGTGATTATGGAAAGTTGTCCTGTCGTGGTCCCACTTTCTAGAAGAGCAGTTGAAAGTAATCAAAGACTTTGCGGTCTCTATGCCACTTCTAGTTGACTCAGTTTCTCCTTTCAGAAGAAGAAATGATCCTTTCCCTTTAGCCCAGTGCAAGAGTTTAGTCATAAAATCACAGAATTTAGAGTTAGAAGAGCCACTGGAGCCTGTAAGTACACATAAAACTTTACAGCCCCTTTCCCTAAATTCTCTTAAAAAAACAATTTGCTATTTTCATTATTTCTTTGAAAAATTACATGATGTTCTGAAGGACCTGCAATGACAACCCGAGAAGTGCAAAAATGCTGTTTACACATGGAATAAGTACCACAAGAAATAAGATAGTACAAACATCCTTGCAGGGTGCTCTAACGCTGACCCGGGGGCTGCATTTATAAGAAAGGGCAGCGATATATGTACTAGATTGACAAAAATGAGTTCATCATCAAAGGCTTCAGGGTGTGTGTATGCGCAAAACACTAAAGCATGAAAAAAGAAAACTTTAAAAGAAACATGTAAGGCTTAATTCCAAACCTAAAAAGCACCAGATCTATATTTTCAGAGACAGAGAGGATGCGCACTTTCTTGGTTTTTTACAGCCACTCTCAACTGCGGGGTTATGACACATCACGGTGCTCAGATCAATCTTGAGGTGTACTGCAAATAATATGTTTTTAATAATATTTTTAAAAAAGCAAGTCTGAAAGTGATTTATTTATTGATCCAATTCATAGTTATCCTCACTCACTTGCATTCCAATATACTTTGAGTAGAAAAGTTGGGTGAAGTCACAACTTGTTCCCAGAGATTTTCCCCGTGTCCACATGAACGTATTCATTGACTCATTCATTTAACAAATGCTTTTTAAGTTTCTAGAACGTTCCAGGCACTATGCCAGGTGCTGTAAATACAAAGATGACTAAAACAAGGTCCTTGGGCTTTGGAGAGCCCATAGTGCTGGTGTGGGAAGCAGACACGTAAAACAGTAAGCACAATCCAAAGGGATGAATGCTAATACAAGTAAATGCAAAGTGACGAGGAAACACTGCAAAGAAATTTTTTTCTGGATGAGTCAAGGAAGACTCCACACAACTAGGTTAATCGAGCTAGGTCTCACAGAATTACTGGGAGTTTACTCAGAGAAAGAGGGAGGGACATTATAATTTACTCTCTAGGAAGTGGGAAGACAGAGGAGTGGTTCTTTTTGTCATTGCTCATGACTTTTTTAAAAATAAAGGAGTGGCATGACCAGATTTGTTTTTCAGAAAGCTAATCTTGATGATAACACGGAGGATGTTCGGGAGAGGAGAGAAACTGGAAGCAGGAATTCTAGTCAGGAGCTTATTATAAGAGTCAGGACAAGAGATGGGGAGAGCCTGAACTAATAAGCAGCACCTGTGGGAACGAGAAGCCTGAAACAGAATCAAGTGATATTTAAGCGACAGGATAATCAATAAGACTTGATGAATGATTGGATTCAGGAGCGGAGGGAGAGATAAATTAGTCAAAAATGACTCCAAGTTTTCTAGCTTGGGTGATTTAATGGGCATTGATATTATTCATCAAAGAAAGAGAATGCAGAAGAACGAACAGATTCCACGGAGAGAAGATAATGAGTTTTGTTTTGGACATTTTAGGTCTGAGAGTCAATGGGTCGCTCAAGTAGAGCTGTTCAGGAGAGAGACACGTGCAATCAGATTTCAAGAAAGAAGTCTGGATTACCAACGTAGTTCGAAAGTCATTGATATATGGGGTGTCGCTGAATGTGTAGGGCCGGATGAGATCACCCACGAAAGGGGAAAACAGAAAGGAAGCTCGGACAGAACTCGAAAGAGCACCAAGACTTGGGGGGTGGGCAGAGGAAGAGGAGTGGGTAAAGCCGAGAAAAAGGTGGCACTAGGCAGAAAGAAGCAAAAAGAGATACGCGCTTCGGAAAGAATTTTAAGAAGGAAATGTACATTGTACATGCCAATATGACGTGCCAAAGAAAAACCGAAGGAGCATGGAAAAGAATCTTTGGGATTTAGCAAACAAAGGGTTATGAAATGATGTTAGAACAGTCTCCATAGAGCGGGGGAAGCAGAAGCCAGGAATCCATTAAGCCCCAAGGCACAAAGGATATCCTCCGAAGATCAGGATTTAAAGATAAGATGCTACCCACCTCCCACAGAAATAATTATTCCTTCAGCCATGAGTCTCAGAGCCGGCTACAAATATGTTAATGGCGGCGGAGGTGCAGGAGAGGAAAGAACTCTGTCTTTTCCCTAGGATCCTCGGTGCCAGCTACTGGGTGGCAGATAGGAGGTTAGTATGTCTCACACTCACCTTCTATGCTCTGCTCTGTGATGGTACTTTGCGCCGCCGCCGCGGCTGCAACTCTGCGAACCACGCTTCCCGCCGGTTCCCTGGCCGCTGGGTCTGTTCGGGCGGAAGCTAGGGGGCGCTAGAGGGAGGCTGCGAGGCGGGAGGGAGGCGGGCTGGCGGGACTCCTTCCTGTCTACCTTCTGATCCCGTAAACAATCCGTCCCAATCATGGCCGAGGCACTGGGTCCAGGCTCCAGCTTTGCTGTTTTCGACACAATAATTTGATACCTTTGAGGTTAATATAGTGCTTACAATGCTCCAGTGCTCCAGGTGCGTTTTATCCCTTGTTTATTCAATTGACCTCAGAATACATATATATGCATATAGGTAATCCGTATATAGCTAGCCCATAACTAGCCCATCATGAATAAGAAACTACGCACTGTGTTGTGAATGTCGTTTTCTCTTTAGAGACAGCATGGGACCGAAGAAGCCGATTTGTGCTGGTATTTGTACTGCTTCTGATTGGTTATGTGACCTTGAACAAGTCATTCTTCAGTCCAAGTTAGTTTTCGTATTTTTAAAACAAGGACGTTCGGTATACTTTTATGGTCGCCGTAAAAAGTCATTATTGCTGATTGTGATGGAAGATAGAGAAATAGGGGTGAGGATGGGAACTAGCAATAGAGAGGGGTCGCGGTGGGGCGGGGGGCGGGGGGGACGACGGACGACGACGACTTGCATGACTGCTTCCAAGAGTCCGAGTTGGTATCTTGTAGAAATGGGCACTCTGCTGACATTTTAAGTCACTTTTCACTTGAGAGGTAGGACAACGCCGTGGTTAAGACCGCTGACTTAGGTATCAAACAGACTTGCTTTATTTTTTCAGACCTACTTTTAAATCCCGTGTCTACCACCTCTTGGCTCTGGGGTGATAGATAAATCATTTAAGCTTTCTGCTTCTCAGCGTCATCATCCTTCAAATCAGTATGCCTCTTTTGTAAAACAGAGTTCTAGGGCTGCTGGATACCAAGCAGGAGGAAGAGCAACTGTGTGCAGCATTAGGAGCTTTATCTGTTTATTAAAACTACTTTAAAAAGCTACACCTTCATGGCCCCATGTGGAAAGACATGTTTCCGTCCCTTATCTAACAGGGGCCCACAGACAGAGACTATCACTTTTAGGTGTTTGATATTCTTCTAGTAATGAGGAATATGTCAGAACCCTTCTATTCATTGGTGGGTTAATTTGGAAAAAATGAAATAGTCCTGGATTTCATTAAATTGTGGACACTAAAAGCATGTATCCTGCTGAATACTGAGTTAATATATTTGCTTTCCTCACAGTTGTATTAAGAAGAAGCACCTTAAGGATTTCTTTTTTTAAATTGCTGGGACATACTCCTCAGATGTCAAGGGGAAAAAAAGGATGGTCCATCAGGATCTATAGTGAATATAAGAAACTATATTCGTAGACGCATGAGTGATGGTTTTTCCATTACGGAATTCATTTGCATAGAATACTGTGGCACACACACCAATTTTCCCCCTGAAGATATGCATTTCTTAGCATTTCTAGCCAGTGAAAATAGATGGAAAAAACTAAAAGCAAGACCATCTTTCTGACATGAAGGAGACAATTGTTTAAACTCCCTATGCTTACTTTCTAAATATTATTCTGCTGTGCTAGCTTATCTCTGGGCCTTAAAATAGAATTTTGCAAGCGCCATTTACATCCTTATGTCAGTCCTTTACTACAAAACAAGCGAAAATTAAACATGCAATCCCTGGGTTCAGAAACTTCAGGAGAGATTTCCAAGCCCAAAAGTAGGATGAGAGTTCATGTCCTTAGGTGAACATACATCGGAATAGATTAACAGTTTCTCCACCCGTCCCACACCTGCCTGCCTGCTCTCGCATGCAAGCTTCTTCCTATAATTGAGGCGTATTTAAAAATGCGGCTGATTCTAGGTCCTGGAGGTGCCAGGATATAAATAAGGCTGCTTTGGCAATTGCATTCGTTTTTTCAGATCACACAGATTATTATTTAAGTGACTGGTTCATCAAATATAATATGATATATAAGGAAAGGAGTGGGAGGAAAAAGGTGGTAGACAGTCTTTGAACCAATTTTCAAATATATCTCCTTGGAGTGACTAATGCGATGTTCCAAGGTTGGATTTTGCCATTTCTTAAATGCTTTGCTCTAACAACATATTTACAACCTATACTCAGAATTAAAAGTTGAATAGGTGGAGGATATGAGACAGCAACAAATCTTTATTTCAAAACTTTCGTGCAGGCCTTTAAGAACCAGCCTTAAAGTTAAATGCTAGCTCTTGCATATTCTAGGTGGAATAATAAGTAGGTTTTCATGTTCTTTGCTAAAAAAGAAAAAAATCTGTGATTTTAGTCATCAAAGAGAAATCCTGTGGTGAGATATTTATAATGGTTTGGGCACAGCCTTTTGCATTTCCATTGACTATATTGGTTGACTGAATAATGTTTCTTTGTTTTTTAAAGAAAACATAATCATAGTAAACAATATGGTTTGTTTCTCGAATCAAAGACACTGAACCTAGCCTCTTTTTTACAAACATTTATAGTTTTCAAAATGTTCACTTACGTTTCACATATATATGAGCCTCCTAATAGTCCCTGTGTGATGGGTAAAAGAGGATTCTTCCTTTTTTATAGATGGCTTGAGCCTTACAGAGACTATGAATGACTTTCCCGAGGTCAGGTAGTATATCTATTTAGTGTTATTTGATTACAAGTAAAATAAACTCCACTCAAATTGACTTAAGGAACAAACAAGTTGTTCATTGGCTCACATAACTGAAAGTCTGCAGGGGTAGGAGGTGGAGTAAGGAGTAAACTGCTTTCACCTATGGCTGCATGCAGAGGCTGAATGATGATGTCGTCATGTCTTTCTCTTTTTTTTAAAGATTGGCACCTGTGCTAACGTCTGTTGCCAATCTTTGTTTTCTTCTTCTCCCCAAAGCCCCCTGGTACATAGTTGTATATTCTAGTTGTGAGTGCTTCTGGTGTGCTATGTGGGACACCGCCTCAACATGGCCTGACAAGTGGTGCCATGTCCGTGCCCAGGAGCAGAACCAGCGAAACCCTGGGCCGCCGAAGCGGAGCGCACGAACTTAACCACTCGGCCGAGGCCGGCCCCCATGTCTCTTTCTCTTATCTCCGTCACTCAGTTCTGCTATTCTCTGCATTGGCTTTATTCTTGCACAGGCTTGATCCTGGTTGTAGAGAAATGACAGCCAGCAGCTTCAGTCTTATATCCCATCCTCTCAACAAACAGCGTTTCATTTTCCCAGCTGAGTCTCATCAGCCTGGCTTCAGCCAGAGATACAGAATACGCCGATTGGCCAGACCTAGGTCGCATGCCTTCCCTGGGAACTTCAGGGGGGGTTGAGGGGAGCCTTGTTAGCTCTACCTCAGGCCCCATGGATTAATAACAGGAAAGAAATAATTCTCTAAAAGGAAAATCACTCAGAAATTACCAAAAGAAGAGGGAATAGATGTTGGGCAGGCCACAAAATTACACAGAACTATTAAGTAAGACATCAAGGATTCAAAGCTAGGTCTGCCGGAATTCAAAGCATTCTCTCTTTACGTTCTATAATGCTGCCTCCGTACATCACATGGCAAATATTATACTGGTCTGCTCAGTCCACTTAGAACTCAAAAAGGATCATAAGATTTCTTAGTGCTACAACAGGAAATTGCTACACTGGATGTAAATAGTGATAATGGAAATTACTAGCATGTGTAAAACAGTAATCTTAAAGATTCAATGATTCCATGTTTCACAGAGACTGCCAAGCTTCCTCACAAGGCAAAGGTTGAGGGATCTCTTATCAGCAACACCTTTCACTGGTGCCTCCCCAACTACATCGAGCCCTTACCTCATTCGAGTTCCACATCAGTCCGCGTCAACAACTGTTTATGCTGGGTTCTGAGGGGACCCAAAAATGACCAGTATCCACATCTGTCACCAAGTCATTTGAAATTTCATAGGGGTTAGAAGATGAGATTGGGAATTAGGTAGCCTTAAAAAGATCTCCAATATGAGGCACATTGTAAATTTGTGTGAGGTCCCAAGTACTATGGAAATTAATACAAGAAAGAAAATTCCCCTTGTGGGAGGGGCAGGAAAGACTTTATGGAGGAGATGCTGGCATTTGAAACTGGTCTTTAAAAGGGGGCTAAGATTTTAGGGGGCCAGCACTGTGGTTAAGTTCAGTGCACTCCGCTTCAATGGCCCCAGTTCAGTTCCCGGACACGGACCTACCCCACTTGTCAGCGGCCATGCTGTGGCGGCAACCTACACACAAAATAGAGGAAGATTGGCACAAATGTTAGCTCAAGGCAAATCTTCCTCAGGCAAAAAGAGGAAGATTGGCAACAGATGTTCGCTCAGGGCCAATCTTCCTCACCAAAATATAAATAAATAAATAAATAGGAGGTAAGGTTTTGACACAGATCAGAGTGGAGGTGGAGTTAATCTCATGAGCAGAGGGATGGAGGCTAGGAAGCACACAGCATCATTAGGAAACAGTTTCTAGTCTAATTGGCAAGAGTATGTGGTATGTATATGGTATAATTAGAAACAAGCGTGAAAATGTTTGGAAACTTACTGTGAATTCCCTTCAGTGCTAGGCCGCTAAGTCTGTATGTTCATTGTGTAGGCACTAGGGAACCATTGAGTATTTTTGAGCAAGGGAATAACAGAATTGTATCTTTACTTTAGAAAGGAGAGTCTGGAAATGATTACAGAATAGAATTTCCTGGCCTTCATCCCAAATTAGACTGAAATGCCTAGTTACACTTTTACTTTGGGAGGACGTGGGCCAGTACAAAAGACTCCTAAACTTGCAGCCTCCTGACACAGGTTCAAGTCCCTTTCTCACTTTGATCCTTCTGTTTCCACATCTCAGCAAATTCTTGAATAAGCTCCTGCTGATTTTCTACCATATTTTGTACAGCGTCCAGATCTTTCCAGTTCCCCATGAGGTCGCTATCCAACCCCTGATATAGAAGATGCCCACTTCTAGTTTATTGCCAAATCTACATTTAAATCCTAGGCAAGCATTAGGGCCCAGGGAATGACTCAGCTATTCTGTAAGCATTCCCACATCAGCTCAATCTGCAGGCACACTTCTTTCCTTTTAATTCCTGTAGCCTTTATTAGCAGCATTACGCTTTTGGAAATGACCATATACTGCATATGTTATTGGGTCGTTCCCAGTTGTAAATTCCTTGAGAACAGAGATATCAAACAACCAGCCTATGTTAACTGAGCACCTGCCAAATACAAGATGCCATTAGATACCATAGGGAATATCAAAACCAAAACAAAACCAACAAGATAGTCCAAAGTTCCCTCCGGTAGGAGTCTTTATTTTATTGAGCCTATATACTGCCTTAGTGTGTGCTGTTAATTTTGATTGATTGAAAAATCAATGTCAACTGCCATGGACTCCCTAAACCTTGTGCCGCTTCACTTCAAAGTTTCTCTCTTGCTGTTTCTACTCTCTCACCCTTCTCTCCAGCCACAGCAGAAACCGTCTTCTCTTGCAGTTTACCATTAGCACTTGTGATCTTGGCCACATCTCTTTCAATAGGCTCCAGGTTCTTGGCCTTTAAGTTATCCCCTAATATTAAACATTTTTCAAACATTTTCAGTTGCCTCCTTTCCCGTCTCCCACCAGCTCTCCACTTCTCCTGGCCCACACCCAAATCCAAACTCCCACAGGTCTCCACTAGTGTAAAAAGACCCTTGCTTGAACCTGCTGCATCTACTACCCATCACTCTACTTTGGCCTTCCATTGGCTAATAAATTTTCGGAAGTGCAGTCTCTCCCCACTATACCTTCATTGTTCTCCAGGGAAGCCACCCTTTCAACATGGTTTCCTGCTCCCAAGCAGACAGGCTTTCTCTCAGCCTTCATTCCTCCCTATGATCTTTTCAGCATTTAACTGTGGACCAGACGCTCTTGCGAAACGCTTTCTTACATGGACCTCTCTGACTGAGCCCTGAGCACTCCTTTTTCTCTCTGCTGCCTCCTCCCTCTCCCTTCATATCCTAAGGATGAGCAGCCCCTAAGACTCAGCCCTCGCCTTCTGATTTCTGTGTTTAGACTCTCTTCTTCTGAGAATGCACCTGTTTTCAATGCTGTGACTATCTGTATTATAGAGTCCAAAAGGACCTCAAAGGTAAATTAGATCATTTTATTGAGCGCACTCCCTCCCCACCCCCACCCCCCGTTAAAAGCTTTCAGTAACTTCCTATTACAGGAAGAATAAAATTTACAGTTCTTTATATGGCTTTCAAGGCCCTGCATGATCTGGCTTCAGCCTTCCTCTTCCGCTTCATACTGTGCCATGTGACCTTTGCTCAGTGGCTCCAGCCACACTGGCCTTCTTTCTATTCCTAAGCACACCAAGATCTGTCTCACATCCAATCCTGCTTGTTCCCTATTTCTAAACTGCCCTTCTTTCTGTTTTGCCTGGCTGGTCCCATCTCATTGATCAGTTCTCAGGTTAAATAGCACTTCCTCAGAGGCTTTCTTTGACCACCCAATCTAAAGTAGGCCACCCTTCACAACACTTTTCATGATTTATGATTTTTTTGTGTGTGAAGAAGATTGGCCCTGAGCTAACATCTGTTGCCAATCTTCCTCTTGTTGCTTGAGGAAGATTGTCCCTGAGCTAACATCCGTGCCAGTCTTCCTCTATTTTGTATGTGGGATGCCACCACAGCATGGCTTGATGCGTGCTGTGTAGGTCTGCACCCAGGATCCAAACCCATGAACTCTGGGTCACCAAAGCAGAACACATAACTTAACCACTAAGCCATTGGACCAGCCCTGTGATTTATAATTATATGAAAACATTTACTTTGTTTATTGTCTGTCTTTCTCTCTTGACAGTAAACACCTTGAGGGCAGGTGTGATGTCTCTCTTTTTCCCTCTCTAGCCCCAGTGTCTAGCATGTGCCTGGCACAGAGTAGGTGCTCATAAATGTTTGATGAATGAATAATGAGAATGGTTCTCAAATTTCGACTCCTACCCCAATTTCTTCCAGAGTTCCCATCTTGTATCTTCAGTTCCGTATTTTTTATTTACATCTGCATATCCCTTCTCTAATTTGTTCTATATCCAAAATTATCTTACCTCAAAAACCCGCCCTCCTCTCCTCATGATAACCTTATGACAGTGTTATAATATCCTCACCCAGGCTTCAAATCTAGAAATCATCTTTAATTCTTTCTTCTCCATTGCTCTCCCCTCCCCAAAAGCTTTAATCCTTCTGCTGGGGATATCACTTGATATCCTCTTCTTCATATTCCATAGTCACCACCCTGGTTCAGAATGTTATTACCTGTAGTCTAATTCACTAAGTGAGCTCCAATTTTTTTGATCCTGTACCCCACCCAGCTTATTAATAAATGAGCACTCATCTTCAATATGCATACTTATATATTAGATGCATGTAACCCAGTAATAATACACTGCTACTCCCCATTCTACTCCCTCTACTTCAGCAATCCAGATATGCTTTATGGTTCCACAGACTTATCAGGACATTTACGCCTCCGCACCTTTGCAAGTGTTCACTCTCTCTGAACGTTGCCATTTCACCTACCCATTCCACAGGATTCTGTTTAAAATGTCACCTTCTCTGTGATACCTTCTGACCTCCTTCCCCGACATACACACCATTACCACCACCACCATCACCTTGACAAAATCAGGCAGTATTGGCCATTCCCTTATCTTTCTTCCTGAAGTGATTTGGATAGACATCTATTAGCAAGTAGAATGCTGAATTATAGGAGTCTGCTTATGTTGATTTCTCCCTCTGGACCACAAGTCTCCAAGCACAAACAACGAGCAGTAAAAACGTTTTGGCACTCGCCCTCCCATATATGTATGTTTATTATTATATTACTGTTGTATATATGTTATTATATATTACTGTATTATATATATTGTACCATATATATTGTCATAATAATATGTATGTTATAAAATATGACAACCAAGATCAAAAAAGGATGAACTAAAACAAAAATGATTAGAAAATCTACTGTGTTGTTTCCCCCTTTTAATATATTATTTTGAACACACCCCTGAGGTGTATGCGATCCTTCCTGGAGGTCAATGGTTTACTCTACACTACTGTAGTAAGCTCCATCCCATGGCAATCTCTCCCTCTGCCCAACTCCTACGGCACTCACTTGGCACTTTTAGCACTTCTTGTACAACTATCTAATTTGAAATTAGCAAGAAACCTTTAATGATTATTTTCATACAACAATATTTACTGAGTGCCCACAATGTACCAGAAACTTTTCTGAGTCCTGGAGTCACAGTAGTGAACAAGAAAGGCAAGCTTTCTGTTCTTATGAGGCTTACATGCTGGGATCAGGAGAAAGAGAAATAAGCAAGATAATTTTTTCGTGTAATTGTAAGCAGCTTGAAGATCTGCCGTCTATTATGTATAGTGAGAAAATAAGAGGCTCTGTAACTGCGGGCCCTCCAGGACCAGTTCAGCTGACCCCATCTCTTATCACCAGAGTGATTAAGAATTGTCTTTCAGAAAATTTGCAAAGTCACGTAGACAGAGCATTCACAGAAGAAGAAATCTGGACCTGAAATGGCCACGGAACCAAAAATTCTCCCCACAGAACCAAAGGACTGGGACATGACAGGAACTTAAAAGTCGGACTCTTATCAGAAGCAAAGGGTCCCTCACTCAGGAAGATCCGTGTTAAAATTCCTTCCCCACCATACCAAAAATGTTTAGAACCTCATCATAAATGTTTGGAAGCTCACCATAAATGCTCGAAGCCCACCAATCGAAACCTGTCCCACCAGCATTCCCACGTGCTCACCTGGTCTCCCTAACCTCAACTTTCGCCCCAAATCCTGAATAGGGGAGACAGATCTGAGGGTACACGCCCCCTGTCTCCATGCAGATCAATCTCGCAGAATAAAGCTGAATTCTTTGCCCAAAAGCCAATGCCATAATTAATTGGCTTGTTTATATGCATTGGGTAGGAAAACCTCATTTTTGAGTGGTAACAGCTTTAGAATTAGGCAGACCTGGATTCAAATCCAGGGTTGACCACATACAAGGTCTGTGATTTAGGCAATGAACTTAATTAGTCTGACTTTAATCTGTAAAATGAAATTAACTATTTTCCTCTTAAAAAGAGTGGCTGTGAGAATTAATAATGTATAAAGTTTCTAGCATAAATTCCTGACCAGTGATATTTTAAAAATACGTTTTGCAAAACCTTCATAGCTAAAACAGCATACATGCCATAGTATGGCTCTATTTAAAGACATTTACAGTAATTCTAGAAATAAGATGGAATTCTTTTTTCAGTTCACCTTAATTGGATAGATTTGAGGGCAGATTTGAATGTGAGAGGACTATACTTTGGAAAATGCTAAGGAAGGAGTGTTCAGAGTTAACTAGCTTCTTAAGATAAGAAAAATAATTGGTGTTGACAGTTTACTTACCTGACCACTTTCCTAGAAGCTGAAGAATTGGTAGCTCATCTTTACTGAATACCCGGTGCCCTTGAGGCAGCCTTGAGCTCCACAGATTAGAACTGGAGAGAGTAGAAGCAAACATAAAAGAAGAACAAAAGGGATCCCAAATTGTCTTTCATCTTCCATCCTCTGCCTTCCTGTATGAAATGGTCTCCACCCACAGAGTTAAAATCCTCACCATTTGCTTCCCGTGAGTTTTCCATTTGAAAGGTGCACGTGGATATAGCAAAGCCTAGCAGCCTCTCTTCCCAAATTGTGAAATGGATAACCACAGACATAGATAAAGCCGCCTACATACCAACAGTGGAGACATTAAAAGGCTACAATACCTAAGTTCAATTAAGTAGTGGTGACGAATACAGAGGGCTTATAAATTTCATTGTGACTTCTGAGAATATATTAGTACTTAAAGAGTAATAACAATTGTGAATATACACATTTAGGTGACAAAAATGCATTAAAGAGGCATAAGTTGCTATTTGCTTAAAGTCTTGCTCATAGGCAATGTTTCATTTGATGATAGTTACATGATTTTTATTAAAACCTTTTATTTTCTAATAGTAATTGAATCAGAACTGATACGCCCATCTTATTACCTTAGCAATTAGTGTCTTTTGGATGTTTTATGAAATACCTGGACAACAAGTCCACTGGTGTTTTCTTTTCTTTCTCATTCCACTTCCTAATCCTCTTTCAAAAAATCTGAGACTCAAAAAGAATAAAAATAATAATTGCAATGGTGAGCTAAACAGGATCTTTTCTGAGCCCTATCTGTCTTTTTCTGATGATTTTGTATATTCTAAATTCTGGCTTCTTTTCACTCATCTGTAAGGAAATAATTGATAAAAATTCACACCTGCCAAAGAGCTCTTTAAAAGTTTTAATATCCATAAGCCTTAACCTTTATGGCTAATGTCTTGTCACCTAGGTAACTGTGCATTAAACTTCATAAATATTAGACCAGTCCTTTGAAGTGTAGTCTCTCTAGGTCTATCCTGAGCGATCAACACCGGAAAATAGAAACGAGGAACTAAAAGCCACCCTTTCATACTTCAAGGATGATGACTTATCTGATAACTCATAATGTTGGAAGAAAATTGCCAACATAGTCAGCAACTCATTGCCACTGCTAAGGTAACCGGGCTCGCCCAAAACATGAAACAACAGGCAGAAGGTCTATTTTCACTTTTATTCATGAATGCAGGAGAATCACCTCAAGTTCATGTGTAGCAAAGGAAGACTTTAGTTACGGTACAAAGTTAAAAGAGAGTGCCACTCGTGCACAGTCATTTCATTTGAAGTCTCTGCTGATGTATTTTGACCACGTCTCAACAGAATACTTTAAATGAATCATGGTTTTATGTGATAGGAAATGATAATACAGAAAAGTAATTAGTTAACCAGGAATTAAAGGACAGAAAAGAAACCATTAGCCATTTTATTTTCAATCTCACTGTGGAAGTGCGTTTTGAATCTCTGCTAATGTTAAACTTTATTAGTCACTTGCATATAAGTCATTAAGTATTCCTACTTAAAGTGAACATTTGGTACTCATTAATTCAATTTATTAACACGGTGCTTTCCCCCTTTTCCTTTCCACAGTCCTGCTCCAGCCTCTCACTTTAACTCTGTGAATAATCCCAGGAGCCTCCTGACGGATCGCACGCCTCTAATTACTCATAGCTCCAATCCAGAGTTCTTATCACCATCAGAGTATTAATAATAACAATTGCAACAATAAACCTTGAACGAGTTCTGCCTGCTCTACCTGTAAAACATATCCTGAGTCCTCCAGCGCTATCTACATATGCTGCAAATTCTCCATGTATCAGCCAGAGCCAGCTTTATTTTAATATAAGTCATATCATATCAAACCCTGCTTCACACCTCCTCCAGTCACTTTCCATTACAATTAGAACAAAAACAAAACCCTTACCCCGGTCTGCAAAGATGAACACAGTAAGACCCCTGCCTCCCTCTAGAACCTAATCTCATGCAGGTGTCCCCTTTATTTACTTCAGTCCAGCCGCACTGGCCTTCTGTCTGTTTCTGGAACACATCAAGCTCATTCGCACGTAAGGGCCTTTGAATCTGCCGTTCCCTTTGACTGGAAGACTTTGCCTCACAAAGTCACCTGGCTCATCCCATCCTTTAGTTCAAGTCTCAACTCAAATTTCACCTCAGGAGTGACGCCTAATCTAACCACCAAATCTAAAGTAGTTTTCCTGCCCCCGACCGGTCATTACCCTATTGCCCGATTTCATTTTCTCCATCACACTTAGCACTATCTGAAATTACGGGGAAAATTTCTTTTTGGTGTTATTGTCATTTGTCTCTCCTGTCCATAGCTAAAAAGTAAGTACCACAAGAGCAAAGGCTTTGCCAATATATGTCACTATTATGGCCCCAATGACTAGAATAGTCCCTGGAATGTAGGAGCTCAATAAATATTCATTCATTGAATGAGTTTCCTCCGACTTCAGAGCACCGGCTCTTAACCGCTATGCTAAACCACTTCCTAAAGCATGGATTCCGTCACCTTACTTCTTTCTTCACAAATCGTCGGTATTGCCGTTGTCTACAAAATAAAGTTCCAGCTGCTCAGTTTTGCTTTCAAGGACCTTCACATCTAGCGTATCTTTCCCTCTGACCTCTTCCTGCACCCTACCTGATGCGTTATGACTGAGACACAACGAGGGATCTGAATATACCCGACACTTCCCCCAAACCCTGCGTCTCCCCACACCCTCGCTTCCCCCTTCCACCATTTCTACCTAAATATTAGCATCATCCTTTACAGCCAAGCTCAAATCATACCTCTTATAAAAAACTTTCCTAAACCTCCTGCAATATTGTGATTTATAAAAGAGACATATTTGATCATTCAGATGATCAAAATATATTTCTCATATATATTTGGTCTTCATCCAGGCTTCCAGGCTCACAGCTCCCCAGACGGTTGGAATTTCCTGAGCCATAAGAGCAATGGGAACATCTTTTGTCATAATACTTGATCTCTGGTCCTCAGTTCCTGAAATCACTTTACAGTCATAAAGGTGAAATGGGCGTCTTGTTATTCCTAATAAGCCCCTTTCCACCAAAACTGAGTTTATGTTAATGAAGGTGACTTTTGGAAAGGACCTGAGGATGGGGGCTGGTTGCCATGGGAACCATGAATAGAGGGTTGGAAGTTTCAGTCCCACCTCCTGATTTCCAGGGAGGGGAGAGAGGCTGGAGGTTGAATCAATCACCAATGCCCAATGCTTTAATCAGTCATGCCTCTGTAATGAAGCCTCCATAGAAACCCAAAAGGAGGAGATTTGGAGAGCCTCCAGGTTCGTGAACACCTGGAGGGGCAGGGAGAGCGGTCCACTCAGAAACTGAGTATGGAAACCCCGCACCCTTTCCACGTACCTTGCCCTATGCATCTCTTCCATCTGGCTGTTCCTGAGTTATAGCCTTCTATAATAAACCGCTAATCTAGTAAGTAGAATGTTTCTCTGGCTTCTGTAAGCCACTCTAACACGTTAATTGAACCTGAAGAGGAGGTCCTTAGAACTGCCAATCTACAGCAGTTTGGTCAGAAGCACAGGTGATAACCTGGGCTTGCAATTGGCATCTGAAAGAGTGTGGGGGACAATCTTGTAGGACTAAACCCTTAACCCATGGAATCTGACCCTGTCTCCTGGTAGGTAGTGTCAGAATTGAGTTGAACTGTGGGGCACCCAGCTGGCGTCGGAGCATTGATTATTGGTGTGGGAAAACTTCCCCCACACACGTTGGAATTGGGTATAGGACCCTTACCCCCTCACTCATGAGTTTTTCCCTTCGCAATTTCCCCCATGATACTTTGTAGATCTTAAAATACTCAGCACAGAGTACCTCATAATAAAGTTGTCTGAGTTTATGTCTGCCTCCAGATTGTTCCCTCTTATTTTCCATCAGGTTTTTCACACAGGTTCTAACACATAATGTCTATTCAAATAGTGGACTGAATTAAATACTTGTGGGCTTTCCCATCCCTGTCAGTACTCATATATACTATTTACATTATATTATTTTTTGCCTGTTGCTTTTTAATTGCTTTAATTTATTTGACTTCAGTATGTAATTTTCCTGTAGCTAGATTTTAAGGTAGCGAAGGCTTTTGTTTCTTTAACATTTCTTGGGGCCGGCCTGAAGGTGCAGCAGTTAAGTTTGCACGTGCTGCTTCAGTGGCCAGCAATTTGCTGGTTCAGATGCTGGGTGCGGACCTATGCATGGCTTGTCAAGCCATGCTTTGGCAGCCATCCTACATATAAAATAGAGGAAGATGGGCATGGATGTTAGCTCAGGGCCAGTATTCCTCAGCAAAAGGTGGAGGATTGGCCCCAGATGTGAGCTCAGGGCTAACCTTCCTCAAAAAAAAAAAAAGATTTCTTATTCCTTGCCCTTTCTATTGTCAACACTACCCCCTCCCCTGTCATCCCCCATGACTCCCTCTTTACCCCTAGCACATAGCTGAACACATAGCAAGTGTACTCTGGATAAACAGTGAAAACTAAACATAAAAATGCATAAAAAGAAGACTTCCACTGGGTTTAGTCTGAGAAGTTTAAAAAAAATAGCATGAAAGCAGCCCAACTAGTTTTTGCCTTTCTCTGTTTCAAGCGGAACAAGGGCCAAGTGGGGGGGAGGGGATATGGTGGTAGCCCCGGGCTGCTGGCCAGAGGCAGGAACGGGGAATTAGAATCCCTCGGGTCATAATTTCTGGCAGATACGCACAGAGATCTAAGAACAAAGATGGCATCAAGCAGACAAAGCAGGGTCAGGATACTATTCGCCTTCTCTTCCCTCCATATCCCTACATTCCCCAACACAGACACAGGAACAGCTTTGGGATGTTCTGTGCACAATTTGCACTATTTGATTTTTCCTTAGCCTTATTCTTTCAAGTCACTAGAAAAGGCTTAAAAATGGCTACTTGTCTAGAGTAACCTTTTGTTAGGCAAATAGCAAAAAACAATTGTTTATGAGTTTTATGCATATCCCTGCAAGGAAAGATGGCTATGAAAATATTAGTGGACTGGTAAATATTTATTGGTTAATTGAGAGGCTGCAGTGGCCATGCTTGTTTGTTTTTGAAACAGAAAATGTAGTCTGGACAGGCATCAATATTTAAGACATCTCTTTTTTTGCCCAAGATGGGTTATGACATAGTCTAGATGAGTCAGACCAAACGAATGTCTCCTGTGTTTTTCCAGAGTAAACATTTCCCAGAGGCAGAACTCTGCCCTCAGCCCTGCCTATTGAAACACAAGGCTGCTTGAGCTTTCCTTCTAAACATAAGGAAGAGGAAGAGACACAGGAGGAGGAGAAACACAAGGCGAAGTTTCTTAATGAATAAATTAAACGTTGAGCCTCTTGAGGAAAACCAGCCGATTTGATCGATTGTGTTTGGTGACTTGTATGTTTGTTTTAGAAAGACCTCTCCAGCCATAGACAACAAACAAACAAACAGAACAACAACAGGAATTGGAGAAGTGACTTGGCTTCTGATGACTGGGAGAACCGCAAACTGATCTAGCTCAAGTTCGGTGACCCTTTGACAAATAAGAAAAATAAGACAATACAAAAAAACACTGCCATCATCAAGATGCCCAAGCGTGTGCAGCAGAGTCTCCAAGGGGACTTTTCTGGATCCAGACTGTAAAGCAGAGGAAGCAGAAGAATGATGAATAATGAACAATGAAGCGTGTCAATTCCCTGGTAGCTAAAGAAAGGAGTTTCACCCTGGGAATCAAGAATAATCTCTTGATAACTTAGTATAATTATACCATCAGCCAGCCACTGGAGAGAATATTTGTGATTGGAGCAGGTCTTCAGTATAGCAGACAGCCTTCAGAGGAGGAGCTGCCGTATGGTAAATAACAGCAGCCTGCGGATAAGTCTGTCTTTTAGGTTTTAAAAATAAAATTCCCCTCACTAATGCAATCACTTCATGCAAGTAGGCTGTACTCTATTCTTTCTTTCATATGATGGCGAAATTGAGATTTCTTTTTAAAAATTTTCTGGTAAATTTTACTTCAACTCCGGGTATATAATAGTTTAATATAATAGACTCCTATAATCTGTAACTGGGAACTAAATACACAATCCAATACCCCACTCCCGAGGTGTCTTTGGTTATCATGCTACAAATACTGCCTTATTTACCTATAATATCTTCCTCTGCATGGTAGAAAAGTGACTTTTTGTATATAACTTACGCAATTCTCTTTAAAGCAAATACACTGAAATTGTGACCGATCAGAAAATATTAAACCCAATGAGCTGCAATGAGTCAGGAATGGTATAAGCCACTTGAACAAACTGATGTCAAGGCCATTTGGAGAGAGAAGAGACACACAGAAACACGCTTTCAGATGGACATTTTGTGGAAGAATGGATTACACTTGTATGCTACAAAGTAACTGATATTAATAAGAAGACTGAAATCCATCAAACTCAAAGGCTTCCTTAGAACTGTGTGAAATGATGTATTTAAAGATCTGAAGCTTGCACATCTAATCCATTTGGTTCTCGAAATTTCTGAGTTCTCATGAGGAAAGGCACTTGCTGTCAGACCAAGAAAGTGGAAGTTAAGGGCATATGGTTTTGAGCAGTGTTATTCAAAGCAGAGTAAGTGGATCATGTGCATCAGAATCACCCAAGTATTTAGTGTGAAGACTGATTCCGGGTTCCACCACCTCAGACATTCCAAAGCATATTTATTTTCTGAGACTGAGGGAATTTGGAATCTCTCCTGATAATAACCCCCCCTATCGTTAACATACGAGAAACACTGATTTGGGTATTTATTCTGGGTAATTCTTTTGATGCCCAAACAGGTCTTCCTAACTTCTCTATGTGAAAGGTTACATAGTAGTAGCACATTAGCTAAATTGATGTGTTGCCCTGTTCCCAAATGATAGCAACAAACAAAGTCTTTATGGGATTCAAAAAACAGCCCCACCTTCTGGAAAGAGACTTTTTTTTTTTTTTGAGGAAGATTAGCCCTGAGCTAACATCTGCCAACAATCCTCCTCTTTTTTGCTGAGGAAGACTGGCTATGAGCTAACATCTGTGCCCATCTTCCTCTACTTTATATGTGGGACGCCTGCCACAGCATGGCTTACCAAGCAGTGCTTAGGTCCACACCCAGGATCCAAACCAGCGAACCCCAGACCGCCGAAGCAGAACATGCAAACTTAACCACTGCACCACCAGGCCAGCCCCCGGAAAGGGACTTTTAGTACTTTGCAAACCCCAATATCCATTGCCCACATGAATTTATGTAAAGGCCAAGTTGAGGCCTTTTGGGAATTTCACTCAAAAAGGTTTGCTGAGACATAAAGTGGTAAAGTATTGCTACTATTTTAAGCTATAATTTCCTAGAGGGCAGAGAATGTTAAACTGAACCATGGACATATATGAAAATTTTAAAAAAGACAAACTTTTTGATGATGATGACTATTAGCAAAAATAGAAAAGAGCAGTTTAATATTTAGTTAGTAATATGAGGAACACTCAGTGAATGTTTATTTATACCACACACACAAAAGCCAGTTAACAGTTTTTGCTGAGCATGTAAAAAAACCTGCTATATCTTCTGATTTAGACATTGCAGTCGACGAAATCTGCAGAAGGTTCACAGAGAAGTGGTTTACAGGGAGCTCCAGAACTTTCCGTGTCTTTCTGGTGAACTTAATTATCACAGTGTCTTTTAAACCCCAGATGGGCAATGTCTATTGATGATAATGCTGCCTACTGCTGAGAGAAAAACTGATCCACTGCGCACTCCAGAGGGGTAATCTTCGCCAGCAGGTCACTTATGCCTCCCAAGGTTTCCTTTGAACGCAATTAATGATGATGACAATGGTGGTGGTGATAATAATAATAATCCTTAATGCTTACTCGACACTTTCGATTCAGATAGCTGCAAAATTAAATAGGGTTCACAGAATGTCATTTCTTTGACAGTGAAAACATAAGGTAGCGAATTCTAAAGGCCCAATTACATTTTGATGGTAATTTGAGGTTTTTTTCCAGAAACTAGATCCTAAAGACATCCTTGAATTAAAAAGAGACTCAAAGCACCTTTAATAAACAGCTATAAGACAGAGATTTACTACAAAGGTGTATCCTTCACTGTATAAGACTTTTCTTTCTATTTCCCATAACTCATAGCAAAATAATTCCCAAAGGATATGTAGGTGGCAGGTGGCTTCGGCTTAGTAAAGAGGGAAAAAAACTTCGTAGTTCTTGTGGATTAGGCAAAAGATACCTCCTTACTAAAGAAATAAAAGGAATATACCAAAAAACCCACTCTACCAATTATCAAATTGCTAGTGCATCATTTGCTAGTGCAAAATAATGCATCATTTTACCCCTAGTAGGTTCAAGACCATAGCTTTCACTTCAAAGATAAGGTGAGGCCAAAGGTGTTTTCTGAAGCTCCAGTCATGGGTGGGTCCAAAGTTGAATTAAATTCGTCTTTAAGAAGATAAATGTAAAACCTAAATCTATCTAGTATTCTCTATACACTTTTTGTCTTTCTATATCTTTCCTTTATTTTGAAAGGTCCACTTGCATCACCATTTTAGAAAATGTCATTTGGTACTGAAGCTGTAGTTATTCTTTCACGCATCTTTATTTCCTTGGAGAAGTAAAAAGGGAAGAGCTGGCCAATCTCACCTTTACCATCCCTTCTATAAGTCTATGGTCATGGCGTGGCCGTTAAAGATACAGGCTGAGAGGAAGTACCTCCTGTTTGAACACAGATATTTCCAGTGCACTGGCCCCAAACTATAAAGCTGTTTCTTATAAAGCAAAATTTATTATAAAGTACTCTTAATTGTTTGGAACCCGTACAGGGATAGTTATTTTCTGACTAACTGTAAGGCAGTGTCATGACAGAAGGAGGAACCCACCCAAACCAGCGCAAGCTTTTATACCATCATCTCCATCATTCAAAAAAACAGGTATTTAAAACTACCATTGTCTTCGTCAGTTCAGGCTGCCATAACAAAACACCATAGGCTGGGTGCTTTAAACAACAGAAATTTATTTCTCACAGTTCTGGAGGCTGGAAAGTCCAAGATCAATGTGATAGCAAGAGGGGTTTCTTTCTGGGGCCTCTTCCCTTAGCTTCTAGGCGGCCACCATCTGTGGGCTCACATGACCTCTTCTTTGTGTGTGCACAGGGGAAGAGTGAGAACAAGCTCTCTGGTGTCTCTTCTTATAAGGCACTAATCCCATGATGAGGACCCCACCTTTATGACATCTTCTAACCCTAATTATCTCCCAAAGGCCCATCTCCAAATACCATGACGTGGGAGGTTAGGGTCTCAAAATATGGATTTCAGGGGGACATCAACATTCAGTCCATAACAATCGTGTTACCTGCCACCACAAACTTTTGTCACCTTTGCTGAGAGACACAAATTTAAAGGATAGAAATTCAATACATGGAATGCAATATAAAGTAAGCGTTAAACAATACTAGCATCCAATCTGAAAAATTCCTTACTGTGAAAAAAAAGTACCACCGCATCCCACCCGTGCCGACAACCTTGGTTTTCACCTGGACCAGCTATTCAAATACAGTAATTCATTACTCCACCTCGTCTATTTATGCATTAGCATTACAATCATTTCTATAGTGAAACACACATAATTGACTGAGGAAGTATTTTTTCCAAGTTGGCTCCAGTGTGTAAAGACCTCCCTTCAAAAAATGATAACGCAGGCTTCAGGAGGCTTTTGTCATCCCTAGATATGAACTCCTCTGGCCAGCTGGGAGCGTGACTTCTTCACACTAACTGAAGATCCAAATTCGGCAGTACAGCGTGGAAACAGTAACCTAAAGCGCAAATTTTGTTCTTGCTCATCATCATGGTGCATCTGCTTTTCCACTTTCAGAAGCTCCCAACTCTCAGGAAGACTGGAAGCGAAACTGCTATGGTCTGAATGTTTGTATCTCCCCAAAATTCATATGTTGAAATCCTAACTTCCAAGGTGATGGAATTAGTAGACAGGGCCTTTTGGCGGCGCCCTCATGAATGGGATTAGTGTTTTTATGAAAGAGGCCCCAGAGAGATCCCTCGCCCCTTCCACCAAGCCAGGATGCAAGGAGTCTGCAGGAGAGGCCCTCCACCCGCCATGCTGGCCCCCTGACCTGGACTTCCAGCCTCCAGAACCGTAAGAGATACATTTCCGTTGTTCCTAAGCCACCCGGTCTGCAGTCTTTTGTCATAGCAGCCCAAATGGACTAGAACAGCACTTCATTTAAGAAACACTCCACAAAGCTCAGACTTTGCAGAGCAAAATACAATTTTAAGACAGTAATGTTGTATATCTGATTTTCTTAATAATTCTAACTATAACTCAACACATGATTTTGGATTCTGGTCATCTAAATATATGTTTCTTGTTTTTGTTTAAGAAACCACTGAACCACTGCTGACGGCAGTGTTTTGCATGATTTTGGCTCAAAAATCATTTTTACATTCTTGACTGGTCAGTTCAATAATCTCTGCCTCCAGTGGTATCCTAAACCTTCTAGAACAAAACAGAATGGATTTATTTTTTCTCCTTTCAGTTATTTCGCTCCGTGAAATGGTCACCAGTGGCTCCTTTCACTAATCATATGATATGATAAATTCCCATATATTCCAACGCTGGAAGCACTTTGGGATAAGCAGAGTTCAAAGTAATTCATGCCTGCTAATTTTGAGATGTGAGTTGAAGTTTCTTAGTTTTGTATCACTTCATGGATATGACAATCATAATCAGTTTCTACACACAAAGATCGGGCAATTTAGAGATCTAAAATTAGTGTGAGCGAATTATTTAAATGAGTGCAGCATAAGAAAGAGATTAATCAGGTCAGAGGAATGGCTGGAGTGTCCCAAACCTGAGTTCTCACTTATTTTCTTCTCCACTAGTAGTCTAACCAAGGTAGCACAAATTTCATTCAGTGATCCCCGTTTTTTTAAACCCGCAGTGATCTGGCATCCAAATTCAGAATTTAAGCGGTTTTGTCCACTTTCTGACGGGAGATTTTTTCAAAGGAATGTCCAATAAAGTTTAACATACACTGGAGTATTAATAAATATTGTTGATCAATAGGAACAGGAACTAGATGACTTTACATCTTGCTAATTACATGTTTAATTACCTGGTTTATGGCTTCTACATACTAACCCTTATTACATGTCCTTTTAGTCAAGCAAAACTGGGGCAATTTTGAAGCGTACAATTTAGTCTCAGCTATTTTTACAAAATAGAAAACTGATAAAAATGTTTACCTTTCCAAAAACATAAGGAAGAAAATCTAAATAATCCCGTAAGCATACACGTCATTTAAATATAATTTCTATTTTCACTCTTTTTAATTCTATATTATAAAATAGAAATGCCTTTATTGACAAAGTCTGTTTAATGAATTCTGAGTGCGTGTTGGTTTCTGGCTTTACAATATTTTAACATTATACCTGTAAAAAATGTTTTCTTATAATATCTGTAATTACCAAAAAACATTATGAAATGTATTTTGGAGTTGTAAACCCAATAGCTTGCAGTGGTCATGTTTTGAATCCTAACTTGATGAATTAATCGAGGAGATTTCGTCTCCCGCATTCCAAGGAAGATTGCCAGTACTTTGTGGGGAAAATGGTCGTGGCTCATATTCTCTACTGTTATGTCAATTTTTAAGTCTATATAAGGTGATATCTACATCTCAAGCAAGAAATATAAATCTTTCCAGATTCCACAAAGAAAGCCAAGATTCAAGGAGGCAGCGGCAAATTGTATGCCAGAAAACCTATGGTTGGATTGTAAAGGGAGAATTTCAGAGTCAGCTTTGGCAGATCACCCAGTAGGTGTTGGGGGGTGGGAGGCACACTGACTTTCAATTCTAGCTAGGGTCAGAAAGCCTGTTCCTAAGTAGCAAATATTTCCAAGCCTGGCACTGTTACCGTCCACCAACCTTTTGAAAAAACTTGCCATGAGTAAAGCCAACAAGACACAGAGAATCCAGGCATAAATGTTACATTATTAATGCATTTGGCGTTATTATAAAGTTTGGGACAAAACAAAAAGTGAGTCAGAATCTAACATAAGGTGTTTGCATAATACAGCTGTAGTGACCAAGCAAGTTACCACAACATTCTACAGTGAGCTTCCTCGTACCTAAGGCTGACTCAAGAGCTATCAGGGGCCTGTTCTCTGGAAAGTTCTTTTCAAGATTTTTTATCTTTACCAAGCAGCATTATTTCCACCTCCATAACATGGCTCCTATGGATGGTAGATAACACACACTACTCAAATAGGCTTTAGATATTTGGATTCGAGGCAACGGGGGCATTAATTATTATTCGGTGGACTTTAATTTCCTTCTACTAATTGTGAGTGAATGAAAAGCACCCAGGACAGCTCTTGCCTGTTTCATTTTCATGGTTTTCTTCTATTTCTCCTTTCTATTTCTTGACCCCTACCTTTCTTTTTCTTTTTTTTGGAGGAAGATTAGCCCTGAGCTAACTGCTGCCAATCCTCCTCTTTTTGCTGAGGAAGACTGGCCCTGAGCTAACATCTGTGCCCATCTTCCTCTACTTTATATGTGGGACGCCTACCACAGTATGGCTTGCCAAGCGGTGCCACGTCTGCACCTGGGATCCAAACTGGTGAACCCTGGGCCACTGAAGCAGAATGTGTGCACTTAACCGCTGCACCACCGGGCTGGCCCCCCTACCTTTCTTTTTATTGCAGGCAAGAGATTCATTTAACATGAAGGAAGGGAATAGTGAGAGAAATACCATTTCTGCCCCAATTTCAGCTTCTGGGTTCAGAGATACCAGCCTGTCACCCACCCCTTTAGCACTAACTTACGCTTTAGCTTCTTATCGAAGAGCCAATTTGCATCTCATCGAGATACTCTGTCCTCCTCCAAGAGAGAAACTGTACCACGAAGTTCTCAGCTCCTAGTGGTCTAGAGGAGAGAATGTCCCCCCCAAAACAGCCTCTTGCATACTCAAAAATAGACAGCGTACATATATCTTGTGTTTGGTTCCTAATTTTGCAGAGTACTTCAGTATCTTTGTATCTCATAGAGCCATCTTACTATCAACATTCTGTCTCACCATCTCCTGATCTCTGTTTCTATGTCACTTTGGTATGGCATAATCCCCTCCCAGCACTTCTGGAAACATCCACTATAGAGCACAAGATGCGCTGTGTCCACTTACCCAGCAAAGACTTTTAACACAAAATCAGAAAAATGATAATTTAATTAACAGAGGATATGCATGTCAAAGGATAAAATTATGGTTTTAACTATGAAGGCAGAAAGCCTTGTGAACTTCCATCCCTGACTGCATATCTTCACAAACTCATAGCCAATGTCGTAGGGACCAAATCAGGAGACCCAGGCTCATTTTGACCGGGACTAAGGAGTATGCTAGGATCTGAGACTTTCAGTCCGCAGCAAACCAGTATGGCAGTCACCTGAAGGCCAGCTAGATATAGTGGATAGTGCTACTATCAAGAAAATCAGAGCCTCTTGCCTATTCTCTGATAGAATGTACCTTTATCATTAAATGTGAAATCATTGATAATTTCTTCTCTGATTATAATATTGTTTCCTACCTAGTGCTACCATCTTCTTCTCCACAAAGCCAACATTTTGTGTCCTCTAGTTTTCTTGTTATTGCAGTTGCTGTTTTGACCAAAAAAATACTAATTCCTTTTGAAATTGTCATGTTAAAGACTCTTCCTGAATTATTTTATTTATTTGTTTATTTATTTATTTATTGGCATCTGTTGCCAATCTTCTTTTTTCTTCTTCTTCTTCTCCTCTAAGACTCTCAGTACGTAGTTGTATATTCTGGTTGTAGGTCCTTCTGGTTGGGCTATGTGAGATGCCGCTTCAGCATGCCCTGATGACCGGTGCTAGGTCTGTGCCTAGGATCCGAACTGGTGAAACCCTGGGCTGCCAAAGGGGAGTGTGCGAATTTAACCACTTGGCCATGGAGCCGACCCCTGAACTATTTTATTTTATGATTTTTTTCTTTTGAGGAAGATTAGCCCTGAGCTAACTACTGCCAATCCTCCTTTTTTTGCTGAGGAAGACTGGTCCTGAGCTAACATCCGGGCCCATCTTCCTCTACTTTATATGTGGGACACCTGCCACAGCATGGCTTGCCAAGTGGTGCCATCTCTGCACCCGGGATCCAAACCGGCGAACCCCGGGCTGCTGAAGCGGAATGTGCGCACTTAACTGCTGCACCACCAGGCTGGCCCCATATGGTTTTTTAAAAATAAATCATAGATATGTATTCCATGATCATTTCTGGCATCAGGCTACCATTATTCCATTTCCTCCTTCATCTCACCAATGGAAGTAGCTGGGATTTTACTGACTATCTCATCACACTTACACATATGATACGTTTATCTTGCCATCACACTAAGACATATTGTTCCCATTTTCCTGAGAAAATAGAGGCTAAGTGGAGTCAGATGACTGGCGTAGGTTGTAGAACTAGTTACAAGATAGACCTACTGCCTATCTGACTCTCCATTTTCTAGCCTATCTATCAAATATACCTAACATCTATGAGCACGGAAGAAATGTGACCTAAAGCTCGTAGATCAAAAGATCTACTGGAAGACATTTTCTCAGCCCTGTCTTGTGTGTAGCTTAGATAGTTTCACGCTTGATTTTTCTAATTACTCTCACGAGACCGCAAAATCCAACTCTCTGACACACTGCTATTGAGTTGCTTTCTTTTATTTTTATCTTGGATATGCCATTTGTGTTTTAAATTTTCATGGTAAGCATTACTCAGAAAGTAGATTCTCATAATATTTCAAAGGAAAACTATATTCAAGAGCCTGAAAAATGAGGGGGGAAGTGGCGGTCCTAAATTTTCTTTTTCCTCCAAGTACCCATGATTGAAGATTGAATTTCAGGCCACCAGACCAAACAATGTTTCTTCAAAATTGAAGTTAAAATCCTCTTAATTTTTTTTTCCTGTTTACCATGCAAGAAAAAAAAATGTGCCAGTAACTCATAATTCACTTTAGTGGAAAAAATTTCTTGGGAATTATATTCTAGAAATGGTTGTAGACTCGCAATTCTAGAATCTATAATAAAGAAGTCATTTCAAAAGAATTTTCCAAATAAAACCTTTTCACTTTGAAGGATAGCTCTGCTTAGGTCAAATTCACATGATAAAAGGGAAAATAAAAGCCTAAAGTTAATTCTGTAAGAGTATAAGAATACATGCAAGCTTGTATACAAATTAATAACATCAAATAGTTTATTGGGCAGGATATCTGCAAAGTCAAAATATACACAGAGGCATTAGTCATGAACGTGAAGGAAAATATCAGAACAAAGATCACTGAAAGACAGACTTGTAGTTCAGCTTTAACTGGCTACGGGGAAGTTTTTGTTTGATTTTGGTTCATCCTAGAAGATTCCAAAATGGGAGTTCACTGAACCCTAACTTACAAAGAGAACTGACAGCCAGTCAGGTATATTTCACTCCAGTTGTTAGAGCTGATGTTGCCTTCACGGATTTACGGTACTCCTGGGGATGTGTGTGTCTGTCTATCTGTGCAGGCTCACTCAAGCTGTAGGGAAATGAGTATAAACAGTATAGGCTTCGAATCTACAGGTATAATGTATAAATGACTAAGAACTTTAACCCTTAAATTTTCTTTCTTATATATGTCTGGCTCAGGTTTACTAACAGAACTATCCAACTTTTGTTGTAAGAAACATGCGTGTCCCTAACAATTTTAATAATGTGCCTCTTTATTTAACACTATTGCTTTAAGATCTACAAACTATGTATTGCTCAAAAATACAACAAAAATACAAACTTATCATTTATAAACCAACAATTACCATTTGTGTGGACAGTGCTTGGTAAACTGAATAAGGTAAGTACATACTTAAACATCTACCTTAACACAGCAGGTGTACTTTATGACCAGTTTAAGTGGGAATGACATCACAATCACTTGTGAAACAGTGTCATCAAATCATTAAAGCCATTAGGGTCTACCATTCCTAGAAAAATTGCCTTGTTACAATAGATTGTTGAGCTATATTGTGTCATGAGCCTGGATAGCCCCATTCTACATTTAATTTAATTTATCCAAAAATATCATAGAGGTGAGAAGACATTCAAATGAAATAAACATATACTTTTCCTATGATTATTATAGTAATCTATCACATTGAAATCATAATGCAGTGTTTTTAATCAAAGCACAGTTTCTGCTATACTTCAAATACCATAGTTGCGACAGTAAAATACCCTTCATGTTTCACATATATTCCCCGTCATCCACTAAGAACATCTATTTTTATAGGTTTACTTATATCTTTGGAGTAGAAGAGAGCAAAGTGGTGTTATTAAAGTTATGAAATTGTAAGAAAAGATTTGACGATTTTAGCACAATGTTGAGAACTATTACTTGGTTCTTTAAAAAATTATTTTTTATCTCCTCAACTGTTAATGATGCATACTGAACTATTTATGGATGAAATAGGATAAATTTTCTTTGAAATATTACAGGCTAAAAAAGAATAGGTGGGATAGATGAAAAAAGATTGGAAAAGTGTTAATAATTGTGGAAATTGGGTGATAGTTACCTGAAATTGATTTTATTCCTCTCACTACTTTTGTGTGTATGTTAAAATTTCTGTAATAAAATTTTTTAAACTGTTTTTATCGCAATTCACCCTATCTTCATAGGATTTACTCTAGTAAGTGTGGTTTAGTGATGTATATGAACTGAAAACACCACACTTTACTCTTTTCTGAGTTCAAACATGAAAGAAAATTGACCTGTAAATGATAGTCTACCACAAATACATAACTGCTGAAAAATAGTGTAAAATCAGCATGATTTTATGAGACCTATCCTTGAAGTGATTTTAACTGATGGTTTTATGCCTCAAAAGTAGTGGGAAAATCTAAGACCTAAATTCAGGCATCGGTTCCCTGATATGAATCAATCCACTATTTTAGTTAGAAACATACTAGAGGCTGTGAAACATACAATAAAATAGACGAGACATTGCCCCAACTGTCAAAAAGTTTTCGGATCACAGAAGAGACAACATTAACACACACCAAAGAGCAAACAATTTAAAGCTAAAATGCATGGTTCAGGTGGTAATTATAAAAGAATTTATCAAAGGGAGAGTTTTATGAAGCTCTCACATAAAAGATCAGAATTGAAATGATCTTTTAAAAATGGATAATGTTTAGACAAGCAGGAAAAAGTATCATGTTGCATGTAGAGAGTTCAGCACAAGCAAAAATATAAAGAAAAAGTCATGTAGATATTAAAGAGAACATGAAGCCTAGAGCAAAGGGCACATGTTAGGGAATAATAACAATGACAATTGCAACAATAATAACAGGAAACACTCTGTGCGAGACACTATTCTCAGTATTTTACACATATTTACCTCTATGAGTTATATATCATTAAGAATAGCCCAATTTTGCAAATGAGGAAACTGAGGCACAGAGAGATTAAGTAATGTAACCAAGGTCACAGAGTTTATAATGTTAGAGCAAGGCTTTGAAACCAGACAGTCTAGTTTCAGAACACGTGTGCTGACTCCCATGCCATACCACCCAGTGGGAAATAAGATTTGATAGGTAGTTTGGGAGCAGACAATGAAGGTCAGAGAACTTTCCACTTGATGCTAACCATATTCATTCCTGACAGACAAATAACACGGGAAAAGAGTTGTGTCTACACCATGCTTTCTTAGAACTCATTTCTGATACTAAAGCCAACTTCTCTCTCATGTTCACTTCAAGTAACCACTACTTTTACGGACTGTCCAAAATTGTTCGGCCTAGAAGTTGAGAGCTAAGTTTTGCTCTCTCAAGTCAAAGAATCAGAAAACCGTGGCACTGTTTAAGTGACTTGGCTGAAAGCACATAACTTTGTGTTGGATCAAAGAACTAAAAATCCAAAGACTCTTATTCTCAATCCTAGACTTCACATACAAACGTACACTTCTTCTCTCAGAACTATAATATAATTCCATAGGCTGAAAACTGCAGTACATTTAACTGGATCTCAGCCATCTATATCTCACATCTAATGACACAATTCAGTAACTATTACACAATAATTCACAGCCTGTTGTGTTTTATTGCACACCAAGCAGATAAAAATAAATAGTGCAAGCATTTTTAATAATCCTTTCCATTATTGTTCAGCTCCATATACAAACCCCACTGTTTATTTAACATGGAGTAAGTGCTAAGACCCAGAATAAAGTTATAGAATCTAAGATTATGATTATAAATAGTCTTCTCTTCTCATACTTTTCCCATTAACTCTGACCTTGACACCTGACTAGTTCTCAGGCCTGTTATGGACTGAACTTTATGATTTTCACTACCTTATTCCATACTAGAAGTATGAAGTTATCTTCCCAAATCTGCCCCCTTTAAGTCGGGATTAATTCCTGTGAAGTATAAAGCTTTTGCATTATCAGATCAGAACGACTTTCCCGAACTCAAGTGACCAACCAACCATCTTGGTTTGCCCGAGACTCTCCTGGTTTGTTCACTGAAAGTCCTGCATTCAAGGAAAAGCCGTCAGACCAGCCAGGAGAGTTGGTCACCCTAGTGTCCGGAACCTTCTAAAATGTTAAAGGAAAACATATATATGCCTGTCTCGATATAACTATTTGTGTATCTACACATTGTTTGATGAAACAAAATGAATATGTGCAGGTGGAAAAAACAAATAGAACAAAATTGAACCTCTTGCTCAGCATTCCGGAGAGACAATCTTAGCACGAGAACTCCTTCCACTTGGAACAGACCGGAGCCTTTTCCCTTAACCTGGTATGATCTGTTGTTAATCGGCTACAATAAAGGGAACAACACTTCCTAATAACTCCTCAAGTTGCAGTAATGCTGCTAACACGCTGTGCCAGGGGAAGTAGGATACCAATTTACCTGAAAATCTAACAAGCTCTTAATTAAAACTAATTGTACAACACAGAATTTCTATATTGTAGTCCACTGGCCTGTGACCCAGTTTTTAGGAAGTACAACAGTTTAGAAATGTTTCTTTTATTGCAGCAGAAAACCCAGTATTAGCATTAAAGCAAAATGACTCATGTTTATTGTTACAGTATCTTTGTGAGAGCCGTAATTTTACTGAAAGCAAGGAAGGAAAAAAAGAGGAAGCTGATATTTGCATAAAATATCTTCTCCTCAGAGCCTTACTCAGAGTGTGGGCCTTATTTCTCAACACACACTCTAGTCTCAAAAGTACTTGAGAAAGGATCTACAAGTAAGGGTTCCCCCTTCAGGAAATTTTGAGGGAAAATTCTTCCTTTCCATAGACACTATGTGTGAGGGACAGCCAAGGATGAAATTAATTTTATGTTAAAAACATCCATAAATATTTTGAAGACACTTCTCCTTTCTTCAAATAGAAGTTGTTTGAGGGGCCTGATAATAAACGGAAAATGCATTTTAAAGTTATATCTAATTTATCAAATACGATATTTAATTATAATCTCTTAATAATTCTCTAAGAAGTCCCCCCAAAAGTAGCTTGAATGAGTCTAATGAAAATAAAGATCATGCCAATCAGAAGTGGATTTTAAATCTGAATTTATAATTTATTTTATTGGCTGCCTATGACAAAGGGAAAATGACAAGAGTAGTTGGTATATTTATAAAGAAAATCAAGCTGAGGTAGTACATTTTATCATTGCAGAATTTTATTATAGAGCAAAGACATTTGAGATTAAAAACTTAAATTATACATCACGCTTTTGTAAACTCAGAACAGAATGTATAGACAGAAAAAACTGATTACCTTCAGATTTATAAGTCCAAATGGAGAGTTTATGTTTCATATTGCTGAGGTTTTGTGATAACGCCTTAAGCTTAGCGGGCTGGGGTGACGGATAATTTTCCTAAGGGTATACAGAAAATCAACTTCAATACATTCTCCTGCAAAATTTCACTACAGATAAAATGAGAAGAGCAGTTAAAAACAAGACCAAGCCAACAAATAACCAGAAAAGCCAGGAAATGGAAAAGAACAGGTCAAAAAGTCACTTCGTTTTCATGTATTTGACAATAAAAGATATTACTAATAGAACCTAATGTTCCCTTCTTGTGTCCTAGACTGACAAGTCCTGTGTGCAGGGAGACAAGTGTTCACTCTCATTGCTAGAGAGGGCAGGCTTCTCCCTGGGGGACCCTGTCCTATGGCCCTTCATGGGCACCCGAATCAAGAAATGAAGTCGTTGTGCTAACAATAGAAGGATAAAGAAAGACTGGTACACCTGAGCTGCTGGATATATGGCCCGGCTTTGTTGTTTCCAGTAGGTCATCTCGCCAGTTTTGATTTCAATGGAAATGTCTTAACACTGAGTTGAAAGTTAGGGACCTGGGTTTTAAGTGTTGGCTCTGACACTAACTGGCTATATAATGTTAGGCAAACTGTTTCACCCTTCAGAGCCCTGGACCAGAATAGTCACCGGATGACCCCTATGAGCACCATTCAGTGGCTTAAAGTCAAAGTCAAAAGTGAAGGCAATTGTTTGAACAATGTTATCTTAGATCAAATCACTCCAACTGTCCTGTGTTATACGGAGAGGCAATATAGAAAAGTACTTATTAATGTGGCTGTGGAACCAGGCTGCCCAAAACCATACTCTTCCTCTTTATGACCTGTGTGACCCGGGGCAAGGTGCTTCTCTGTGGCCCCATTTCCTGGTCTATATAATGGGAACGATAATAGTACCTAGCCCACAGAGTTATTAAGAGGATTAACTGAAATAATTCATGTACGACTCTGAGAGCACTGCCGGTTTAGTCCTAATACAGTGAGGAAGAATTAATGAATTAATTAGGCTAGGTCCTTTCCAGTAGAAGATGAGTTCAAGGGCACAAAGGGAGGACCGAGGCTTTCAAATGAAAGAAGACACTTCTTCCCAGTCTAGAGTGATGGCTCTTTACCCCACACCCACGCTCCCAGTTATTTTCCAACACGGTGATTCTCTAACTCCATCCAGCGACAGAATTGCCTGGACTGCTTGTGACAACACAGGCTGCTGGACCCCAGCCCCTGAGTTTGTGATCCAGTAGGTCTGGGCTGGGGTTGAGAATACGTATTTCTAACAAATTTCCAGGTGATATTGATGTCACTGGCTCAGGCAGCATACTTTGAGACCGACTGCACTAAATAATATCGCCCTGAGTTTTCATAATCAGAGAACCATCAGGACCTGCATAAACTGGGTGCCTGAGGACACAATCTCTTATCCATTGAACTCAACAGTATAGCTTGCTAGCCTACGGGTGACTGCTGAGTTACCTGATCACTTTGCGAACCACTGACCTATTAAATCGCACCAGTTTAGTTCCCTTGCTCACCATGTTCCAGCCACACTGGCTTTTTTCCTATTCTTTTTTTTTTTCCTCCCCAAAGCCACTGTATATAGTTGTATATCCTAGTTGTAGGTCATTCTAGTTGTGCTATGTGGGTGCCGCCTCAGCATGGCTTGATGAGCGGTACTAGGTCCGCGCCCAGCATCCAAACTGGTGAACCCCAGGCCGCTGAAGAAAAGCACGCACCTAAGTACTCAGCCCCGGGCCTACCCCTTTTTTTTCTACTCTTAAAACCAGCCAAAGACTCTACCTCAGGGTCCTCGTGAGTCCTCTAGTTTACACTTGGAAATCTACCTTCTAGATCTTCGCATAGCTGGCTCCATATCAATTATCACCTCCTCTTTATACAGTATATATATTTATAAAGAAAATCAAGGAGAGGTCTTATGTTTTGTGACTGCAGAATTTCATTATAGAGCAAACATATTTGAGATTAGCAACTTACATTATAAATCACATTTTTTAACATAAAGAACTCCCCACTCCCATTAGTCATTCTCCAGCTTATTGCCCTATTTTAGTTCTTTCATATCAATTATTCAATATGTAATCATATCATTTATTCATCAATGTATTTACTTGCCTATCTCCTTCCCTCCATAGAATGTAAGCTCCATGAGTTTGGAGATTTTTATTGACAACTTTATCCCAAACACCTAAAAGAATACTAGGAATATAGTGGAGCACTCAATAAATCTATATTAAATGAATAAATAAACCAGAAAGAAGAAGCCATTTGCATCAGACCCAATATCACTACTCCATCTAGAGCGAAGGGCTCTTTAATGACAGCGCCTACCAAACTCATAGAGGCCCAAGCTTTCCTTCTAGAAATTGTATCATTTTAGTTCTCCTTAAGCCTAGTTGTGTGAAGACTCTAAAAGGAAACTCAAGAAAAGAATGTTGCATAAGGGCAGTGTTGTTTTGTACTATTTATCTAAATATAAGTAAACTTCTTAGAGTGATCTAAAACAAAAAATATGCGGGATTATGCTAGTTGCACTGTTACTTAAGCCAGGAACAGAATGTTACGATGAGTAAAGCTCGTTCTATCCACTAAAGAAAACAAAGCTAGTTTACTATGTGAACTTGTCTTCCATAGGGATGGTGCTGACAGATTTTGTTGTTAACAAGTATTCAGTCTACATCCACATTCATCAAAGGACAGAGCCCTGGTCCCACTGGGTGAGCCTGTGGGACGGTCCTCATGGTCAGACACAGTTGGGAAACACTGCATACTCTAGTTTCCTTAGAGGGTCACAAAGCACATGGGAACAGAATAAAAGTTTTCAGAAGTCCCACCTTCGAAAGACTTTGAATCTATGTAATCCATATTTCGCAAATTTTGACTGCTCCACGTGAGCAAAACACACCGTGGGAAAGCAACTTGGTGGTCCACAACATTGATTTGTTTGCTTATGTTTAGAGTGAGTGACAAACCCCTAGTGGGACAGCTAAATAGGACACAAGTTCATTGAGACTGTGCCAAGATATGAACTTTCACAGAATGAACAATGGGTGGTTCATTTTACAAGACAGTTATCATTATTCAGGGTTCTAGAATAATCTACCTCTTTAGCCCAAAAAATTGCCTAAGGACTTAATGTGGTTGAATTGCTTCACACCTAGTTTGCAGCTCTTCAATCAAAGCCATGGGGACAAGAAGTAGTTTTTGAAATATCGGATAATTTGGCACAGCTTTAGGAGGGATCTCATGGAGCAGCAAAAAGGAAGGCCACACTCCACTGCTCAGCCAAATCAGCTGTGTCACGCCTGAGGTCAATGGGTGACAGATATTGCTGTCAGACTACCCACACAATCTGATAACTTGGCTGCTCTTCCCCCCTCCCCCAGAGAGGGGCTTCTAAGGAACCCACGAATGACAACTCCATGGAGTTTTTCTCTTTAGAGAGGAACATGGTTTTCCTATAAAGAATGCCAAAAGAATTAGTCTTTTGTCACTTGTGTTTATTTCTCAAGAGGCGTTTAGCCCTTGCTGGTCTACAGCTCAGTGTGACAATAGTGCAGGATACATTTACTTTTTTTTTTTTTTCCAAGGGGAAGTCAGCCTTCAAAACAGTGACATCCTGGACATTTTCCAGAAAGAGAGATTACAAAACTCACACCTGTGGCACTAATAGACATCAATTTCCCTCTGGTGGTGGCCTGCTAACTTAACTCACCCAATAAACAGGGAGGGGAGCTCTTAAGCCTTTATACAAGTGGCCAGGACATTTCCTTTTAAATGATTAAGTCAAGAAACACGAAATAATACGTCTTATCAGTGGGAGATAGCTAAACCCTCAGACAATTGTGAAGATTATTTTGAGCATTGTTGGCACCTGAGGCTTGAGTTCTGGGGGTTATGCAAATTCTGCTTGAAGCTAAAGAGATGCTCTTATCTTAGGTCTTCCTGAGTGGTTGTATTGATCTATCTAAGGCTTTGTTTCATGCAGATTTCCACCTTCTATGGGCTAAATTGATGGTTTGGTCATTCCTTCAAAGGTTTGAGGGGACTACATTGGGCTGTGCTAGGCCAACTTTTACCTATTGATTCAGAGACTTAACTTCTTGCTCTCTATTGTTTTCCATTAATGAAACTGATGTCGTTTCCATGCATAATAAACATCACATCTCTGATGAGGAAAAGCATCATCATTTCTAAGTCACCTGGTTCCCCGAGTTTATAGAAAGAAAAGTTGCTAGGACCTTAGTTCCCTTAACCTGGAAAGTGTGAATATCTCAACATAATTAAGATAGAAAGGTTCAGTGATCCAGTGATGGACATTAGAGCTCATGCCCATTGTTCCACAAAGGATTATTGGCAGTCAGCATGTACAAGGAAGGCGGCTACAGTGCTGTGAGATTAGAAGGCAGGTTCCTGCAAGTAAGGAGCTACTGGGAGGGAAAATAATAGTGATGGGAAGTAAGATATAAAAACTACGATAAATGGGAGAAGTAAGACTGTGAAACATGGAGCATTTAAATTGGGCCTCAAAACATAGGTAGAAATGAGGGATTGGATGGTCCAGGTAGAGAGTATTATAAAAACAAAAGCAGTGGCAGTGGGAAAGGACAGATAAGAGTGTGTGTGTGTACGATGTGTAAAGTGTGTGCGTTTGCTCGAAACATAAGTCCACACAGGGGAGTCGTTAGTGACGGGAGAAGCTAGAAAGATGAATTGGAGTCAAATCATGGAGGGCCTTGAATGCCAGACTAAAGAGATTCCGCAGACAATGGGGAGATGCTGAAGGTTTTTAGGAGGAGAGTGATAATATCCATTTAATGAATATGAAGATGTGTCTGGCCATGCTGTGGAGGGTAAGCGGAGTTTAACGAGACACTGAGGCAGACACTATGGAGGCGCTCATCAGAAGGAAAATGTAGGGAAAAAACTGAATGGGAAGCCCACGGCAATTGCAATACAACCTGAATAGCCACCTGCAACATGTCTCAATGGCCCCTTCCCGCTTAGCACCCTCTGTGTAGATGACTTATGAAGACCTAAGGCAAAAACCTCACGCTTTGCATGCTTATTCTTTAGAATACGAGTGATCAATGACAAGCATAAAGAGCACAATTTTATTTCATAAATTTTACTCCTCAGAACATTAATAATAGAGGGCATATAAAGAACTAAAATGAAGCATCTTTACTACATTATGTCAAAGATGCATGTGGTATCTTCCACACATTAAAAAAAAAAACATTAAGGCAGCTATTTTTTTCAGCCTGCGAAGCTAGCCTTCTTCTGTGACCCAGGTCATGAATAAAAACATAAAAATAGTCCTAAGTACTGCTGTCCCACTTTATTTGATGGAGAGATTTTAGTTAAACTCTAAAGCTTGCTGTGGAATCAAAAAAAAAAAAAAAGAAAAGCAAAAGAAAAAAGAAAGACAGGAAATGTGTTCCCATTGTCGTGCAGCAAATCAGCTACACAATGTCGAAGGAAAAAAAAGAATGACTTTAATATAAAAGTCTGGGAGTCTGGCAAGCTTTGGCTTATTCATACTGTTTGGTTTGGAGGGTCATGGAGCGAAGCGTATGTCAGTAGCAGCATGCCGAATGCCATTTCTCAAACCTAAACAAAACTCTCCAAAATAATTGCTTTGAAGTTCTCTTTGTCCCTTTTCCCTTTTGCTCCTCAGCTGTCTTTTTTTCTTTCGTTCTTTTTTTAACCAATTAGGTAAATATGGAGTATATGAGGAGTCTAGCCAAGAGCAAGGATTTTCAGAATGTGGCTCTTAGAAGTGATCGTGAAAAAGGCAATACGGTATATAAAAATAAAGTAATAAGAGGAAAATACGCATCGTTTTAAACTTCTGGCATCTTTGCATGTTTATTTCACAGCACCCACTTTAAGAATCAAGTATTATCATTGTCTTTTGCTTTCCTGTTATGGTTTTCAGCTCAGTGAATTCCTGCTTCCTGATTTTGTCATACTAGGAATTCTACTGCACTCACTCATCAGATCTATTTTTGGCATCTGTATCCTGTCTTCGTCTCTAAGGGCATATTATCCAATTCTTCAGACTGACTCAGGGTGTCTGCTGACTTCTCAGATAGTTTGGGTAACTCAATGGGACATTTAACCAGTCCAATAACTACGCCATAGGAGAACAAACAAATTGGATCCTTATTCTCTGCCTGGAGGTTAGCATTACCATGTTATTGTGTCTGTATTGTCTTCTGTGGATATTTAACTGTATTTTCAATGTTCATTAGATCCTTTCCCCCAAATTACTCAATCCTCGAGGGCTAATATTTTGTTTAAATGAAAAGGAAGTGAGATAGCCTTCACAAAGGAGCTAGCGCCACTGAGCACGTGACAGCAAGCCCTACCCTTTTCGTTGGGTTTTACAGGAGTGCAAATGAGTTGTACTGAGCGCTCCTCTATGTCTCTGCACATATATCCAGACACTAAAACATGAGACCTCTCACCTGAACAGAAACACAGCTGCGTGTACCATTTTTATTCATATAAATTTGTTCAACAAACATTTGTTGAGCAACCGCTGTATACAACAGACCCATCTACATGCTGTAGAAAGGCTACAGTGATGGATGGGGCATGACTCCTGCCCTCAAGAAGTTTCCAGTTTTTCAGGGCACTAATCAAAAAAGGGGGTGGTGGTATAAGCTAAGTGTACAAATAACTGTAATACAAGGGAGAACATGCTAAGGACGATAAAGGAAGTGCTTTAGAGGGGGGCAGATTATAAACGGTGGCTGGATCAAGGAAGAATGCAGGAGGAGGTAGCAGTGGAACTATGGAATTTCACAGACAGGGTCTCAATAGGCAGAGATAAGAGAGGAAATAATCCAGATAGAGGTAACAGCATGTACAGAGGCACGGAGGCAGGAAAACCCATGGCCAGCTTGGAGAAGGGCAGGTGATCCAGTCTGATGGACCACAGAGTGGACATCCTTGGACAGTGGACAATAAAACCACAAAGGCGGGTTGAGGCCACATCATGGAGAAGGTCAGCGAGACTGAGAAGTTCAGAGTTTATTTCATGCACAACAGGGTGGCAATGAAAGCCTGTGAGAAGGACAGCGATTTGCTATATTTCCTCATGCATCTGTTTATTTTCACCTTTCCACCTTCAAAAAGAATTTGAGGCAACCAACAATAGTAAATACAATGTAATAGGATACAAAGACATAAAGAGACTAAGATGAAGGGCTATAATGATAATAAAATAGTCAAATGACAACAGGAGTAGTTAGTGCACAAAACGTGTAAAGAAGGTCCTGCACAATTATTAACAGTGGGGCTCACAGTCGGCCCTCGGGTTCTAATTTGCCAGAGCAAAGGCAGAGATATAATACTCAGACCAATAACCGGATCAAAGCTGTACTTCATAAAGGTCAATCTAGCAGTGGCGTGAAGGACAGATTGGAGTGCAGACAATGTAGGAGGAGCACAGACTGGTGAGGAAGTGATTACAACAGCAATAACAAGAGACTTTCTTGTGGAATTTTGTTTCTCTTAATAGAAATCCGGCAAAGAGGATATACGATTGCTCTGGTATCACTCTGGCCCAAAACATGTTGCAAATAAACCCCAAAGATGTATAAAACCAGTTTGGTGCTCTTTTCTGTCTGCTAGAGGTGTTTTCCTTAGGGTGTGTATGTTGCACAATTAATTTCTTTCAAGAGGTTCTCCCCTAAGGTGTTCCCAGGCGGTTGGCAGGTTAAAGTCCTCCGTGTCCTCTGTGTGCAACAGTGACATCTTTAACTGTTAGACCGTGTGGTACCTTTCAGAGTGGACTACCCTTTTGCAGCCCGAACACTAGTAAGCCGTTTAAGAATAAATGCTTGGTTAATAACTGGTTTCTTTCCAAATAAAGACGATGCTTTCTTTCCTTTGTGTGAGTGTTCACTTTCAATGTGATGATGTGTGATGTTAGCAGCAGGGAAAAGAGAGAGCTTGCGAAGGCAACTGCAGCTCCAAAATAAAAAAAAAGGGAGTCGAAGTCGTAATGATACAGATTCATTTCATTGTAGAATGCCTGGCCAAGGCAGCAAGATCTATTTGAATAACAGCAGTCGTGGCCTGAGATGAGAGTGGTATTCCCTGCTGGGTCTAAATTATTCAGAAGCAGGGGTAAGGAGAGAGGGGCAGTAATTATCTCTACCAATGGGGCATGCGAACCTTTCCAAGCAAGATAGCGTTCTAAGCATACACACGCATGCACGCACAAGCACATGCGCACGCACCGAGATACATACACAGACTTCAAAGAGGACCCTATACTTTCAACTACACTCTTATCGTAACATACTACAAAAAGGATGCTCTCTCATCTCACCTTCACCTTCCTCCTGAATTACTCCGTGGTTCCGTTCTTCCTCTTTCCTTTCTTCCTACCATTTGCCCTTCTGAGTAGACAGCCTGCAAAAAGAATAGTTCTCGAACAGCTCTAATATCGCTACAGCTCTTTCTTTCTGGTGAGTCACTGCTCAGAGGCTTTCATTTTATTTTGTATTATGTAATAGGACAGAGAAAGAGACAATGAAAGAAAGAGCGAGAGAGCAGCCGTGTGTTAGTTATAAAGCCTAAGACTGCAGCGGTGGTTCTCAAACTTCAGCATCCATCAGAATCACCGGGAGAGCTTGTTACATCACGGATCGCTGAACGCACTCCCAAAGTCTCTGACTGAATAGATCTGGGTAGGACCCGAAAATGTGAATTTCTACCAAGATCCCAGGTGATGCTGATGCTGGTGGCCTTGAGATCACACTTAGAGAACCACTGCAACAAAATACTATTAACAATGTTAAGGCTCCCAGGGGGCTTCTCTCTAGTCCCATACCCCTTCTCCCCTTAAGAGGTTATTACCATGCTGATTTAAAAAAATCGCTTCCTCACCTTTTTAAAATACTCTAATTTTGTCACATATACATGTACCCCTAAACTACAATAAATAAGTAGTGGTATATTCAAACAATGGAATATTACACAGCCATGAAAAAATGAACTACAGCTACGCACAATAACATGATGAATGTTAGAAACGTAATTTCAGGTGGAAAACGAAACAAGTTACTGAAGATTACACGTAGTAATTTAGCATTTTTAAATGTTCCGATGCTTTTCATTCCCAGTTCTGGTTGAAGAGTCTCCAGGAAAGCCTTCATCTTTTTTGCAGGTAGTATATTGAACGTGCAACACGGCTTCCTTTCAAGGATCTCTGAGCATGTCACACTTTCTTTTTTTATGTATCTTATTTATTTATTTTCTTTTTTGAGGAAGATTAGCCCTGAGCTAACATCTGCTGCCAATCCTCCTCTTTTTGCTGACAAAGACTGGCCCTGAGCTAACATCCATGCCCATCTTCCTCTACTTTATTGTGGGACACTTACCACAGCATAGCGTGCCAAGTGGTGCTGTGTCTGCACCCAGGATCTGAACTGGCAAACCCTGGGCTGCTGAAGCAGAACATGCAAACTTAACTGCTGCGCTACTGGGCCGGCCCCTTACACTTTCTTACTTAATCTAAAACTTGTGAGGTAGGTAGGAAAAGGCATTTCCTTTTATCTTTTAACAAATAAGAAATGTGAAGTACAGAAAGGAATGATCTGAGGGTGAATGTTGTTGGAAAAAGAAAGCCTAAAATTCCAGATTCTTGGCGACTTTTATTAAGGGCAATTGATTTCAGGTCCACAAGCAGTGGGATGGCATAATATAGTAAAAAATGTTCTGGCTCGGAATTAGGACAGGTAGATTCTGGTCCTAACTCTACTCCAGACAAGTCAATCCCTTCCTCTGGCTTTGGTCCCCCACCTACGAAAGACGAGGTCGATGGTTTTGAAAGTGTGTGCAAGGAGCCCTAGGGATTCCTCAGAGATGCTTCAGGAACTGCATGGGACAACGAGGAGGATGGGCAGGTGGGGGGAGCAAGGGCTTCTAACGTTTGAGACCCGGGGTCTGACCACTCCTTCGATCTGAGCCATTGAACTTCTGTCTGCTTTGCATATGCCGGACTCCTGCAAAGAGTTGGTTTGGAGAAATGATTCTGCCGATTGAAAAATAAAAGTTGGAAACCACAGAAGTAAGAGATTTGTGAAGACTCTTTCAGCTTTAATGGCTCCTTCTATTCCAAAACTTTACCACCTTTCTCAAAGTGACCTATACACCACCGCCACAACTCTCTTTTATCTCAGCCTTGCTTTTTTCTTTAAAGAGAATGATCAACTCCCTTAACTTCCCATCTCAATATCCAAAAACCTGTTTATCAACTCCCTTAACTTCCCATCTCAATATCCAAAAACCTATATAAATAATAAAAATGGGTCTACTACCCTCACCTTCTTTAATGCAGTCTCTGAAGAAAAGGTCTCACTTCTCAGCTTCAAGATAAATCTTTCTATCCATGTTCTTGATCCCATTCCATACAATTTTAAGCCCTTGCCTATTTGTTACTCTCATTGTCTCTCTCTTTCTTCCCCTTCTCCCATCTCCTCTCTCTCATTTTCAAGATATTTCTCAGAGGCTACACATATACTCAAGGATCTCTCCTCCTAAAAATAAACAAAACAAAAAATCCCCCCGAGAGCCTGCATCCTCCTCTAGTTACTGGCCTACTCTTCTCCCCTTTACAGATAAACTCCTTGAAAGAATTGCCTGGATTGTTCTTTCTATTTTATTCTATTACATCACGTCTCCATTTACTATAGTTTGCCTTTTGCTCCCGCCATTGCAATGAAAATCTTCTGGCAAAATCCTTCACCAATGGTCATCTTGCTGCTCGATCTCTGCATCATTCAGTGGTTGTTCCAGGTCAGCTCAGCACCCTTCACAGCTCCCTTCCCACCCTCCACCTTAGCTTCAGAGATCCTATGAAAGGCCCTGGTGGCTGAGCCCCAGCACTCAGGGACCCTCCCCACACTGTCATCTAGACTTCTACGCTCTGACCTGCTGCTCTTGGTTTGTCATCATCATTGTCTCGCGCCCAGATTCTCTCTCTTTGCCTAACACCTTCACATTGACCTTTGAATTGGGATTATCTGAGTCGCTTACTCTTTCAGTTTCATCCTTTGACCCTGCTTCTCAGATCACTTTGTGCTCCATGCTCTGCAGCCTGCGGGACACTTCATCCCAAACTCACACCGTCCGTGGAGGCATCTGGGTACACAGCACGCTGGTTCCTGGGTTGTTCAGAGGTGACAAGGGGAGTAGATGCAAAGAGTCTGTGTTTCTTCTCACGCTGCAAGTTCTCCCTGGGTGATATTATTCTCTCTCGTGATTTCAATGACCACCCGTGTGCTAATAATTTCCAGTCTTCTTACTTCAGCTCTAGACCCATGTATCCCAACGGCAGGAAGATATTGCTATTTGAGTACTCCACAGGGAACTCACACTCTGTGTGTCCAAACCAAAGTCATCATCTTCCCTCTAACACTTGATCCTTCTGATTTCTCTGTTCCAGTGAATGACACTCCTGTCTAACTCATCGTCCACGTTGGCGTCAAGGTGGTCTTGTAACAAAGCGTAATGAAAGAAGTAGAGGTGCACCATCGACACAGAGTTGAGATCATAGATATCCCTATGTCCCCTCTTTATGCTCCTCATCCCCACCAATCCCTGTGAATCCAGCTGAATGTTAAAGCTAATGAATCAGTGATGTCATTAAATCCTTTTTGCTTACCGTGCATCATCATAAAGTAACTCCGTAGCTTTCTTCTAGTGCCTTTTACTCTGAGAAACACAACCATTTCATTAAAATTTCTTTTTGGAAAATTTTTCTTAGGATCTTTGAATATTAAGATCTAACCCATAAATTACAACCAATGGGGTTACTAGATCAAGATGATAAACGAAAGGCACTGAATGTCATTTCTTCCAGGGTGGCTGTGAATTTCTCCTAACATCAGCCTTGTACAACTACCCTCCCCCCAACGTAAGATCTGAGACCCTATATGATAAGATCCTGGATCAATGCCACAGTTCCTTTGCTTCCAACCCTCCATTACTATTGATTATTTTATTTAGCAAATATTTGTTGAGTACCTAAAGCGTGCTACTAGGTGCTGTTCTGGGCATGAAAGGCACAGCAGTGAGCTAAGCAATACACCTGTGCTACTTATCCTGTTTCCCTCACAGGCTTCATTCCGCCCCCTTCTCTGGCCTGCGCTGTTCCCCAAGAGGCTCATCTCTAAGAATGACTTCACCTGGGCTCCTTGCCAGCTGGCTTCTGCTCAGGTATCAACAATAGACACACTGATAGGAGACTGGAGTACGGGCAGAGAGAAGAGCAGGTAATTTCTTCTCCCGTTCCTCCTGACTTCCAGGGCCTTGTCTTTCCGTGTCGGCAGTTGAGTTCCTCCAAGATGACGTCTTCCTTTAGGCAATCCCTACTTCCCACGGCCAGCTCTCACTGGCCTTACTAACGTTCTTTCTTCCTCTTGCTCTTTCAGGTCTCGTTTCAATATACCCTGTTTATTCCTATAACCTGCCCATACTGCTGGAAGTATCATTCTTTAAAGTCTCTTTATTTGAACGATCTGCCAAGATTCGTTTCCTGATGAGACCCTGGAGTGATATATTCCCAGGCCCGACAGACCTCACAGGCTATAGTGGCAGCGGATCAGGGGGAGGAAAGAGAGACAAAACATCAAACACATAATGCTATAATAAAATGTCATAGTAATATGGGCTATGAAGAAAAAGTGAAGCAGGATAAGAGCATTTGGGGTGGAGTAGCTGGAGGTAGACTGTTTTAACAGACTGCAGAGGGAAAACTTTTCTGAAGAAGGAACATTTTAACATAGACCTACATAAAATGATGGGATTAATCTCATGGGGATCTAGAGCATTCAGAGCAGAGGAAACAGCAAGTGCAAAGGCCCTGAGGTGGGAAATTCATTAGCAGGTTTGAGGAACAGCTAGAAGGTCAGTGTGGCTACTTGATCATATTACCTTCATTTGCATTCATGCCTTCTAAAAATATTCATTTGATGATCTATTATGTTTTAAGTACTGTTTTGGAGACTGCAGATGAAAGCCATAGTCTCTGCCTTCATGGAACTAACCGGAACAGTGAAGAAGTTCTTTCTTCTACTTAAATTAGAAAAGAGGAAAAAGTGTACTGTAGCATTTGGATTCCTGTAAGGCAGAAGGTCGGCCAGACACTTTCATGAACCTCATTCTAATGTTCACAGGTCAAATTCGAGATCCATTCATTCAGTAACTTACACATTCAACAAAGTCACAGGCTACTAAAATGTTTAAGGACAGCTGCCAAAAAGAAAATATAAATAAATATTTAATGCTATTTTAAAATAAAATTACTATTTTATGATAGCAAAATATGCAGTATGAGGGGGCCCGCCCCGTGGCATAGTGGTTAAGTTTGCTCACTCTGCTTTGGCAGCCTAGGTTTGTGGGTTGGGATCCCACTCATGGACCTACTCTACTCATCAGCCACACTGTGGCAGCAACCCACATATAAAGTGGAGGAAGGTTGGCACAGATGTTAGCTCAGGGCTAATCTTCCTCAAACATAAAAAGAGGAAGATTGGCAACAGATGTTACCTCAGGGCTAATCTTCTTCAGCAAAAAAATAAAAAAAAAAAGGAAAAAGTGTGCAGTATTGGTAATCAAATTTGGGAAGGATAAGAAGAAATTGGAGGATGTGATTTAGAGACCTAAATTTTTTTATTTTATGATGAAGTACAAACATAATAAAAAAGATAGAAAAGTCCCAGAACAAAAAGAATGAGGGGAAATCATATTGGAAGTAAGATGTTGGAAGAACCCCTTCATCTTGAGAGCCACAAATATTAGACTGGGCCTTGGAAGCCTTGGTCTCCTGATTTCCTTAAGAAAAGATAGCTGTCTGTCTCGAATGAAATAGACAATGATGTGCATGGAGAAAATATAGGTTCATCAGATTATTCGTTGATGCAAACAACATTTATCAAGTATGTAGTATGTGCATACCACTCGGCACAGCCTATGGGGAATACAAAAGATGAGGGAGGAACGCGCTGGGCCCTTAAAGCTGAGAAGGAGACAAGACAAGTACAGAAAGAGTGTTAACAGATGCAAGAAAAAAATCAGTCTTAAAAGGGGAAGATTCTAACTTGTCTAGCTCTTAACAAATTTTTAGTCAGATAATGTCCACGACTTAAGGACATCGCATTAACACTGCACTTGAGAAAAGATGACTAAATATCTTGGGGAGAGAGCTCCAGTCAGCATCACTCCCCTCACTCGTTCCATGCCACATCCCCGTGGGGTCACCTTTCCCTTTATTCGAGTATATTCTACCCAGGGTCCAGAACAGAGACGTCACCAACACACACTTTTAGGAATGTTCAATCTATCAGTGTTGCTGCATTAATTCTGAAGACCCTTTTTTTCTACACATTGTTCAACAACTGATGAAATAGATTGAAATATATAATGTCTCATGGGGTCCAAATTCTGTCAGGCCGATATGTATAGTAACAGTGAGCAGCATTCAATATTCTTCACAAAGAATTACCAATTAGTTCACCCAACTGAGTACTGTGGACTGAAGTAAATAAGGTTGTTAAACAACCTGTGTTGTGAGAGGAACTTCCACATGCGTAAGCAGTTGAGTAAGTCCGTGAGCACAGGAGCACATTCAGCCTGGAATCTTCTATATTATAGCTATGTGTTTTGTTTTTCATTCTGTGCAGTTATCTCCTCCAAAAATTTACCTTGCTGGTGATATGTTGTTGAAACTAGATATCCAACTAAGTGGAAATTTCCAGACCAAAAAACTGATCGAGGGAAAAGGTGAGAGACTGGCAAACAAGGGAAAGCTAGCCGGTGATGAAATTTACAATACACCGTGGGGTGTGAATTATCAGTACAGAGATAAGCAGAAGCTGACCGTATCTTCAATTCCTTTCATTCCTGGCCTTACACAGCAGCTGTGTGGTTCTATATCTTCCTCTGCTCTGGACCACCGAGCACAATTAACTAAAGCAGTTGTTAGAGCCCTTCACTTACATCAGCAGATGCCATCACTAGTTACCCGAAAAATCTGGAGCTGGTTTGATCACACACTCTTAAGTTAGAGATTGATTATTTTCCACATTTTGGATATGATCCTTTTAAGATATAATATTCCTAAGGTTTGAAGCTTTCACTGATGCATTTTCAGGGTTGTTTAAAAAGAAACTTTTATTTCCATGTATCGATCTGCCAGTTCCAACCTATGATTTGCATAATAAACAACATCAAATTGTAGGAGTCGCAGAGCTCCTATGTAAGGTCTCTACCAAGGAAAAATAACAAAGAGGGCTTCCATACTTTTTTTTGGATGCTAAATAAATAGTTTTTCAAGTACCCTTTGCCAATATAGAGGCTACCCACGGACATTTATAAATATGTTACACTAATCGTTTCCATTAAGCACCTATAATGTACATAGCAGTTTTCTAGATGCTATAGAAGATGCAACACATAGGAGAGAAATCCTACCCTATGCAAGCTTATTATTTAGAATGAGATCTAAGATAGACACATGCAAGAGAAAAAAATAAAAATAAGTCTGATAATGCATTCAAATTGTATATAAGATGCTACAGAAGGCAGATAAAGGGAGAAATCAACTACGATAAAGATAATTAGGGACAACTTGAAGTAGATGACCAGGGAGCTGGCTTTTTCCTTATCTGAGGAAATTTGGCCCAACAGTTTTTGAAAAAGTAAACTTTCAGCTTGATGTGATTTGGGAACTGGGTGAAAACAACTGAATCTGTTCTTTTATAAGAAAAAAAGAGAGGCAGAAGAGATCCATCACCTCTGCAGGGGGAAGAAAAACTACACTTCATCTGCCAGCGCCCCCTCTTCTCCAGAATATGATTCATATCTTCCACCACGGAATCCTCTGTTTTGCCTGCATTGTTCTGCTGAATGATGGAGTAAGACGATAAAGCATTTCATCTGAGGATGCAAAACAGTGACAGGCTAGATTATACATTGAGGTTATTGGGATACAAACGTGATTGCTCAGGGCACCCTGTTCAGGAAAAGAAAACTGATGATCTTGTCTATTTCTTCTAGGAAGCGGCAGTTTTGAACACATAAGTCTTCACCAGCCCTGGTCAAAAGACACGGGGTCCCATCATAAAAGAAAGTTTCTTGCCCAGTACTTCTGGGGTCTATTAACAAAGAAGATTCATCTCTGGCCTCAGCACACTGCTTCACTTTGAAAGGCTCTGAAAAATGACTCTACAGGATATTTTTGACTTTTCACAGAGGAAAAAGTCACATAGCTGATTCAACCAACTATCCGATAATTAGAGCTGACTTGTTAGTCACGGTAGGATGTGATTACGTCCAAAGGAATAGTAACCTTTCTGACGAACAATGGCAATCTGCATTTATTTAAACTCAGCGAGGTAGACTTGCTGTCCTTGGTATTACAGCATGATTTTTCTTGCTCCGTCTTTATCCAGAGCCCAATCTCCCAAATTTAGAGAGACATTTAGACTCTGAGCCAAAATAGTGTCTCTGAATTGCCAGAAGCTGCCTGTTAATTTTTCCCATGTTCTTATAAATTCTATTAAAAGCTGATGCCTAGATCAAATTAAAATGACTTGCTTCGTTATCAAACACCCAGCCATCCAGCTGTTCACAATATTAACATTAATACATTTCATGTACAATAGTATTTTCTAATGTTCTCTGTAGGTTCCCTCACGTCTGTAGGCAATTAATTACTTGCTATGTATGTGCTTATGGCAGCCCAGCTTCCTGTTTCCACTCCCTCTTCCGCTCCCACAAAGCCCTAAAACACTTAAATCCTGACATTCATGAATCATAACTAAATGCAATATCCTTTCTTTTCTTTTCTCCGGAAACAGGTCTTGTACTAGAAGGGAGTGAAGTCTAACATCTCTAAAAAACTTAAATAGAATTCTTCGCCATTATCAAACACTATGACCACAATCCATCTACCAATATATGACTATCATGGCAGCTCTTTGGCATCCTGACAAAAACAGTAGCACCAAATGTGAATAAGGGAGGTGGCAAGATATGCTTCTTCCTTTAGCTGAAGCTTGAAAAGAAGTAGGGATGATTGAAATAACCGAGAAGCAGCATATTCATTTCGACTTTCAGAATGATTAAAAATAAGCGCTTTGACTGAAATCCGAAGATGTATGTCTGCCTGGCAGAAAGAGCCATCCCATTCAGTCAGTAGCCAGTCATCTTTATTAATGCACAGTAAAGTGCTTTTTCTGAGACGGACCCATGTAGATGTGAAAATTAATCAAAAAGGAATGAAATTATTACCAACAAACAAGCAAACCAGAGTCAGTGATCAGCAAAATTCAGTGAGGTGAGAAAAGAGTATCTTGGAAACGGAGTACAGTTTCAGCTGCTCCTCTTGGTCATACTGATCCCTTCCTAAATTGCTATGTATCTGTAGCTTCCTGGATCCCCTGAGTCCTTCTGAGCATATCTTGGAATTTTAGGCTAACTTTGGTACCTGTTCCACACTAACAAATACGATTCCTGCTCCAACAACTACACACCCACACGCAACTTACCAGCCTCAATCATTACCCTTTAGCCATATAAATATGTTATGCCCATTCCAAACCACTCATACATATTAATATTCAATAGAGAACAAATTAGCCAGGGGAAGAACCTAGAAATGGACATTTCAGACAAGGGGAGTAGCATGAAATAGCAGAGGCATGAAACCCAAAACACCATGTTACAACGTGCAGAGAACTACAATTATTGGTGGAAAAGAAAGTACAAGTTAAGGTTTATTGAGGGAAAGGGCATCTTCATTGCTTTCGGTTATGTGCCACATGAGCAAAAGTGCAGATTCCACGAATATTTCAACGTGACAGTGCGTCAATGAGTACATGCTTGGCATATGAGTATAAGATGACTAATATATGTCGAGTGAATGTAAAATCTTTACCCATACCTAACTGTCCTTTTGTCAAGAAACTTTCATAATGCCCCAGTTTCAACATGTGATATCCGTGTTATTAAACTTTCAGTTTCCAAATTATAAATTGATGACATTTACCTTTTCTTATTTAGTAATTGACCCAAGCTTTCTAATATGGTGTTTCTCAAAGTGTAAATTACAGACACCTACATCAGAATCCTTACTTGACGCTTGTTAACGTGTAGATCCTGGGAACTCAGGCCAGATTTACTGAATCAGATTAGAGCCTAGGAAACTGAATTTTGACAAATATCCCCAGCTGATTCTTTTTTTTCAGATTGGCTGTGAGCTAACATCTGTTGCCAATCTTTTTTTTTCCCTTCTTCTCCCCAAAGCCCCCAGTACATCGTTGTATATTCTAGTTGTAGGTCCTTCTGGTTGTGCTATGTGGGCGACGCTGCCTCAGCATGGCCTGATGAGCAGTGCCATGTCCATGCCCAAGATCTAAACCAGGGAAACCCTGTGCCACTGAAGCGGAGCATGCGGACTTAACCACTTGGCCACCCGGCTGGCCCCTCCCCAGCTGATTCTGATGCACAATGAAATCTAACTATATCACTAGCACGACACCTATCTGTGGTAAGTTAGACGAGAGTAACTGTTGACAGAAGGTTAGTGCATCCTGGCTCGTGTCTGCTGAACACTGTGTCAGTGTTTGCTGAGGCATATTCCTCAGAGCCCTGCTTGCTGGAGATGCTCCAGAAAAAGATTCCTGTGGCCAAATACATTTGTGATACCACCACATTATATATTCCTCTTAGAGAGTCCCAGTGAATATTAACATAGTAAAGGTTCTGAGAAGTCTCGCATTAAAAGAGAAACTTTTTTAAGCCTGCATTTCCCTATCATACACCTATGAACGTACTATAGAATGAGTATGCTAATAGTATATTTAGAAATGTTTCACTGTTAAATATGGTGTTGGCTTTTATTTATCATATTATTGAATTATTTTCCATTTCTAGTTTATTAAGATGTTTTAAAACTCAGGGATATATTGAGATATATTGAAAGATCAGGGCTATAAATGGGGCCGGTCTGGTGGTGTAGCAGTTAAGTTCACATGCTCTGCTTTGGTGGCCCAGGGTTCACCAGTTTGGATCCCAGGCCTAAACCTACACACCACTCATCAAGCCATGCTGTGACAGCATCCCACATATAAAACAGAGGAAGATGAGCACAGATGTCAGCTCAGGGCCAATCTTTCTCAGCAAAAAGAGGATTGGCAGCAGATGTTAGCTCAGGGCTAATCTTCCTCAAAAAAAAAAAAATCAGGGCTATATAACTGATCGCAATGAAGGGCAAATACACTGATGAAAACAAACAAAAATACATTGAAACCATGTGTTTTTTCATTAAAGTGTTCAATTTGATGTAAATATCTTTATAGTAAGAAATCCAGGGGCCAGCCCCGTGGCCGAGTGGTTGAGTTGGTGCGCTCTGCTGCGGCAGCCCAGGGTTTCGCCGGTTCGGATCCTGGGTGCAGACATGGTACCGGTCATCGGGCCATCCTGGGGCGGCGTCCCACATGCCACAACTAGAAGAATCCACAACTAAAAATACACAACTATGTACCAGGGCTCTTGGGGAGAAAAAGGAAAAATAAAATCTTTAAAAAAAAAATAGAAGAAATCCACCAACAAAACTTAGTTGACAAATCATGAGTCATAAAACAGAATAAAATACATCTCAAGCCCCCTGTTAGAATGTTTAAAAAAATTCTTTGATAGCTAAATGAGAAATAATTTGGACACACTAGCAGATCAAATGTGACTTGTAAGGCAGGCCTTAGCAGTTAGAGTTCAGATTCCACTTTCCATCATTTTCTCTTGAACGTGGCATCCCCCTTCTTATCACACACACCATGCGCTCCCCATCACCCGGCTTGGATTCACCACAGTGTGAGTTTCTTTGTGAGATGCTGAGCACATCCTCGTCACCTCCCACCAGATTGCTGAGCAGACCCCTTGACCCTGGGACACCGGAAACACACCTGAGAACGTCTGAATCTGTCTGCTCACATTTTACCCTAGCAGCCTTCCTTCCACCTATTTACAAATTACAGCCAAGAGGACAAACTTTTACATTGATAGAGACAATGTTTCCAGAAGGTACGGTTTACGATATCTCTGTGTCAACTCGACCTTACTGATGCCACTCTTATTTGTTTCTCCATCATAACTTCCTTACTACCTTGGGAAGCTCTAAATTAATCTCATTTAGGAAAGTACAGACGTGGAATCTTTTTAAAGCTGGGAATGAGCATGATACAAGCAGTGATAATATAAGATAGAAATCATTTGCTTTAAAGGCTGTATCAGATATTCTAGAACATCCCATTGTGAAAAGCAGTTTCGCATAGAATCAGCAATCAAGGCTTTTTGCCAGCCTTCCTTTGCAGCTGTTAAAACTTGTTTGGGACCTTAGCATGAGAAAGGCTGCAGCAACTGTAAACCATAGTGGTTTATCTGAAATACTTTTATGGTTCTGAAAAGCACAACAAAACATCTGCAAAGGAAAGAAAGTACTAGGGGGTTACAAGGGCAAGTTCGCAAAGCTTCCCAGAATTATCTCAGGCCCTGTCAGGGAAGGTTACGAAAGAGGTTTCCCCAACAGCTGCCCGAGACAGAACTGGAGCTGCCAAGAGTTAAAGGAAGCAAAGGGCGGAGAGGCCCAGGGGATTGCTATCTCACAGGCTCAGAGCCGGGAAATGTAGGTAGACACCAACCTCTGAAGGAGGAACAGATGAGGAAATAGAATGGGTTGAGCCTTGTGTGAGCAACACAGTCTGTACACAAACAAGAAGCTATATTTCATAATGTGCAAAGTACTCATTACAGTGATTCCCGAAGAGTAGTTCTCAGTTGCTACTTCAGATGGGATAAAATTGAATTTCCACATGTGCTAATAAATTAGGAGCTTGATCAGAACGATTCAAAAGTGTATTTACAAAAGAGAATAGAATATATGAGTGGAAAGTCAAAGATGGCAGGATGGAGAATTCCAAATAATTAACACTCTTAAGATTGACAAGCGTTTGAGTCAAGTTCACGATAAATTCAGAAAAACGCATTCAGAAATTTAAGAAGACATCAACTATTATCAATGGGTTATTTTTGCCTCAATTTAGACTGGCCAAGTGATTTATCCTCTCTCATTTCTCTTTCTTATAATCTTTTAAGTCATTCATAGGCCAAATATATGTTAAATGGAAAATTTACAGAGATTTATGTTAAGAACTTTCACAATAAAGTGTAAATCTATGTTGGTTATCTTTCCATCATTAAGTGTTCAGTAGTAACTTTAGACATACTGTAGAAATAATGTATAGAATATTCAATGCATTTATTCTCTGAGGAGGTATAAATCTAAGATTGCACCGGATAGCTGCCACTGTCTTCTAATGTATTACAACACAGTGGTGGTAACAACTATGCATTTTAAGGGTTGTTTTGTTATCAGAAAATCTGAATAACTGGATATTAGAGAGCTTACTTTGAAGTCAATAAAACAGAAATATTTTTAAGTTCCAATATAGTTCATATAACTTTCTACATCTTAATGGTAGATAAATCGAGACTCCTAATTAAATAAATAAGTTGAGTGATAATCTTATTAGGGTGATGATAGTATGTTAACTTTAGAATATTTATCCAAGAAGAAGTCAGAACAAAATAAAAATCTTTGTTAGACGTTTCTATTGTGTGTTTATACAGAGAACATTTCTTAAGGATGTTCAACGTGTACTGATATAATAGTTTCCCTTAATATCAGCACCTCCACGCTCCAAATTCCTCCAGACCAGGTCAATCTACTGCCATCAGCTAAACTTCTCACAGTCAGCGCTGTCTCTGCACCTTCACACATGAGGTCCCCTGCTTTACATATTCTCGCGGTGCCTCCTCAATCAGTTTCCAAATCCTCCATTCTCTTTATACTTCAGTTCAATTTTCATGTACTTTATCAAGACATCTGATGAGTTACAGTCTGTACTTAACTTTCCTTAACCATATTTACTTTGAATTCCTCTAGCACTTGTTAATAGTTTATATCACAGGATCATAATCTTGCTCATATGTAGGAATTATTCTCTGCGAATGATGTAAAAAATGAGGCTTGTTCCTACAACTAGATCTCAGATTCCTTCAGGAGAGGGCTCAAACAGTGCATTTGATCTTCCATAATATCTACTTCAGTGCTATCATTCAGCCAAAAGGACTTACTGGACGTTTCTTTGTGTTGTTAGCACTGTACAAGGTATTATGGGTGTCGACGGAAATAATCCATAACCAATCTATAAATGAAAATTGGAGTGAGTTTATTCTGAGCCAAAATGTGATGACCATGGCCCAGGGCCAAGGGTACCAAAGAAGTGGTGTGTACAGAGTGGTTATATACCCTCAAGGAGGATGTTTCACATATGATTGAAATGTCCCTTTTACAACAGTCACGAGACTGCTCTGTCATTGGCACAGTGATTGATGGACACAGCAGGGTGGCAGGTCAGTTGTCTTGAGCTGGATAATCAAAGGCGAGCACAGCAGTCAGTTTCTAGCCTAAGGAAAGATGCCTATCCTTAAGGAAATGCCAATGTGGGGGGAAGGTGCACCTTTATCTTAAGGCCGTTTGTTCTTGTCTTTGGGACATAGCAAATGCTTAAGCAGACATACAGAGCATGCTCAATGGCCATGTCAGGCCCTTTTGGAAAAAACAAAGTCAGGCCGAATTAGGTTTACACCAAATGGCTTCCTCATGTACTCGAATATATCCTACTGCTTGCCATTTCTATTTGTCATGGGTGTAGAAGTGAGTAAAGATTACATTCTACGCATAGAGTAGGCTGTGAATAAATGTTTCTTGTACAAATGACTCCGTGCAGTAATGGATTGTGCTTAGCCACTCTGTGGATCTTTCTTGGATTTGGGGATCTTTCTCCTGGGCTCTAGAATTTCTTCGGAAGGGCCACCTTTCCAAGCATACTCTTTTCAGTATATCTTCCAAAGCAAACAGAAATTTGCAACTCTTACTGCTAAGTTGTCAGCATTTAAGTCCAACAATTATAAGCATTTCAAATGTGTGGGTGACACCTAAGCCAAATAATAAATCAAGTCTGATCTTCAGAGTAATATGAAGGACTAGAAGGGGCACTGGGCTGAGAGTCAGGAATCTGGGCTCCATCGTTAGTTTGTTGTGTGATATTGGACAGGCCACTTGGCCTCTTTAGACCTGTTTCTCACATATTCACCCTCTAAACCCTTGCATCTCAAAGTGGAGTCTGTGGACCAACAGCATGGGCACCACCTCAGAGCTTGTTAGAGATGCAAAATCTCAGGCCCCACCCTAGACCTACCGGATTATGGATTAATAGCATTTCCCAGCCGTTTTGTATATACACTAAAATTTGAGAGGCACTGCCATGGATTATGAGATTTTTGAGGCCAGAGACTATCATAATCACTGCGGTATCCCCTAACGTCTATTAACAAGCCTAGCACATGGAAGACATTCAATAATTTTTCCAAAGGATGAATGAAAATGTAAAAAGAAAGGGATAAGATTGGTTGTTTCTCTGGTCCTTTCCAAGTCTAATACTCTGTAACTGTAGGCCAAACTTTAATCAGTTGATTTCAACATAGGCAAAATGGGACCTAAGACTAAATCCTGCTTGGGGGCTAATGTCTCTGACCTATTTTTTCACTTGCTAAATGATAAATTGTATGCCAACTCATAGCATAGTATTCTCAATTAAAGTAGGTGAAAAACACTGGAGACTAGAGTGTGTGCGTGTGCGTGTGTGTGTTCCTTCTATAATCAATATTTGTGTCTTCTCACTGAGAGCCTGGATCTTGGCATTAAAAATGTTCGGTAAGTTTTTAGAAGTGAAAAAAAAAAAGTTGTCCTGGCCAGCTGTTTTTATAGCTACTGTCTGCCAGCTGGCCTTAAATAATAACAACAGGAAGGCATGTATACCATTATTTACAGATACTGTCAAACCGTGTGCGCTGAATTTCTTGCCCCTCTTCCATTCCTTGTCTCTTGCTTTCAGAGAGCTTAAATAACCCCATACCCACTCCTGGGCTTCTCACTGTCCCAACTCACTCGGCTTTCACTTTTCTCTAAATATAAATCGCATAAGCTCCTATCGTCTCTAACAAGACTCAGTTATTATTACAGTAACATTCTAAGTAAGAACAAAAGATGCAGAACTGTTCATATTGCAATAACATCTAATATGATTCTGTCATTGCAGTTTGAAAATATAGGTTCTGTTATCCAATTACCAATAATGCTGCCCAGAAAATGTCTATATCTGAAAACCTTGAGTATCAGATTTGCAAGCATCCAAAATACATACAAGTTTTATTTCCGTCAAGTCCTAATAAGTTATCCGCTTTAATTCCTAGTTGTATTTATTGAATAAATTGGTTCCCTGCGCACCTGATGTAAATGTGCTACTCGCGTAATTTCTGCGACTAATGAAGGTGCCTTTCTGAAAATCTCCAGCAAATCCTCATCCCCTGACTTTCTGAACGTTCTAAGCCCTTGTCATTTCTGAATGAGTGAACTGTGTGCCTGTGCGGATCTGTGGGCACACCTGGTGTCATGAGCAGCGATGGCTGGAGAAGCAGAGTGATGGAAATGGCAAAAAAAAAGCAAGCCCCATATATGTCCTACACCAAAACACTTGCTACTTCAGAGCATAACGCGGAAGGTCAGGATATGGCAAGGAGAGACTTTACGTTTCTGTCTCTTTGTGTCTGCCAATAAAAGGGAATTATGGGATTAAGCACCAGGTTTCCTACTAGGATCCTAAGCGGTCTTAACGTGTAATGAAAGCACCTCCACTGTTTATCTCTAATGCTATTATAAACACTCCCACAACTGACCTTTCCAAAAAATTGGAGAGCAATTGGTCACTGATATCAGCCTGCTAATAAATCTATCATGGATGAAAATAATGATGTTTATTTATTACTATTAAGATATTAGCAGAATCTGTGCTAGAATGTATAATTGCTAATACTTAAAAGCCTTGCTGGGCGAAAGATACGACCCAGGTTGCCACAAATGGATTTGAAACCTGGCTAAAAAGCAAACCAATTAATTCCACACGTAGCCTTATTCCTACGTTTTGAATCAGTTAATAATGAACATAATCAGAATGATTGAAGAGTCTGACTCTCGTCTTTTGATACTTGAAATGTTTCTAAGATGTGAGATATACACAAACAATAAATTAAAAAAAAAAAACAAACCAGTGGCTCCAAAAACACAGTCATTCACCCCAGAAACAATATTAGGTGCCCTGAGTTATTCAAGTACAGTTTTCTTGTACTTAATTTTATGTGGTGATTTAGGTCTCTGTGGTGTCCTCAATTCCAGAAGTCAAACTCACAAACTCACCAGTAGGCAAAGATCTTAAAAACAACCCTGTGGGGCCGGCGCCATGGCCGAGTGGTTGTTCGCACACTCCGCTTCGGTGGCCCAGGGTTTTGCTGGTTCAGATCCTAGGTGCAGACCTGGTGCTGCTCATCGAGCCGTGCTGAGGCGGCGTCCCACATAGCACAACCAGAGGGACTACAACTAGAATATACAACTGTGTACTGGGAGGCTTTGGGGAGAAGAAGAGAAAAAAAAAAAAAAGATTGACAACAGATGTTAGCTCAGGTGCCAATCTTTTAAAAAAACCAACCACCTGACATACTCTAAAATCTAATTGACCCTATTTAAGTACAATCCTGACAAATACAAAACAGTGTATTTGTTCCCAAGGGCTGCTGTAGAATAAAAAAAAAAAGCTACTAACTGGGTGGCTTAAACCCACATAATCTTATTCTCTCACAGTTCTGGAGGCTAGAAGTAGGAAATTAAGGTGTTGGCTGGGTCATGTTCTCTCTGAAGTGGATCGATCCTTCCTTGCCAGGCCTTCCTTGGTCTGTGGCAGCGTAATTCCAGTCCCAGCCTCTGTCTTCACATGGCTCTCTTCCTTGCGTCTGCCTCTGTCCAAACTTTCCTCTTAAGAGGGCACCAGTCACATTGGATTAGGGCCCACCTTCAACCACTATGAGTTCATCTGAACTTGATTACATCTGCGAAGCCCCTATTTCCAAATAAGTTCACATTCCCAGGTACCAGGGATTAGGTTTCAACACTTCTTTTGGGGGGCGCAATTCAACCCATAACACTGGGCAAAATGATGTCTGGATGCCCCTTCAGGTTTTCTCCTTAACTCTTCTATTCAAATGTTGAACAAGAAACCCAATTACATTCTATATTATGAATTTTGATATATTATTTGTAAAGTACTGACTAATATGATACACAGTAAATGCAAGCTCAGAGATTCAGTTTACTTTTCGTTTTTAAAGGTCTTTTTATGTATCTTCCAGATCCTGCACTGGATAAATACACATCGCAGAACTAGAATCAAGTACACAGTCATTAAAGACCAAAAACCACAGATGTCACAGTCTCCATGTGGTCAATGCCTTTAAGCAGACAGTCTGCTACAATCTGTACCAACTGACACTTCCAGGTGGGGGACAAACGAAGCCCCAGGGAGCCTACATTGTTTCAATCTAGCCGCAGGGTAATAAATATCACAGAAATAAACTTTGTGGTTTTTTGAAAAATTTTTCCCCTTAGGTGATCTAGGTGATTTTTAATTGCCTTTCTTCTTCTCCTTAAATTCGTCCTGGGGAAAATCGAGCAGTACATCAGTTTTGTTATTGGGTAAGACTCTCATAGTTATGAGGATGCTGACGGTGGAGGAAATCACTTCCCCTACTGTGGAGTGACAACCAGTCACAGTGGCTGGATCTCCTAGGGGGCTCTTAAGGAAAGTACAATAGCTAAGACAAGCTCTATTATAGGCTAGCGATTCACTCTTGTAAAAGAAAATGATGAATCTATTCAATACTGTCAGAACAATGCTTTTCTTGAAGCGTCTTTGGGATATTTTGTTGCTAGACCTGATTAACTCAAATGCAACACAAAATAAGCAATGGCAATGACATTGGCTATCCTATAGGGATGAATGACCTACCAGATCCCTTGCACCTAAATATTTTTGAGCCTTTTAGCTCCTGAATCTAGTTTTAAAGCTACCTCAAACTCTGAGATCAATTATGCTCCTAGGCAGGAGGAAGACAGGGAGCCCTAGGCCAGCCAGTGGCTTACCTGCTCAAAATCAGGCTGCCTTGCTGGTATCCCCATGCTGAACTTTACTCTGGTTCTCGCCTGTGTTTTTGTGTGCCAGCTTCGAATCGTTGGCCTAGTTCCTGTAACTAGGTCTTGGTCTTCTGCTTGAGTACCTAAGCCTCTACCTACGTTTCTACACCATTTCTCCAAGTCTAGGATTATGACTGATCACTGAGTCCTGGCAGAACCTCGCCTCCATCCTAAGTCCCAGTTCCTGTGGCTGACTTAGTGATGCCTACTCAAGATCTACCTAAGGCCAACCGGCTGCTCTTCACGTCTGTATTGTCTGCCAGAACTTAGCGGCAGACCTCCTTGGATTTCATCGTACACTCTCATATCCCGTATTCCTGTCCTGCCCTTCTAGTGATCAGACATGGGCTCCAGTCAACCTTCGTCTGACATATTCTAAACTCCAGTTATGATTTAGGATAATACTTTGTGGAAGGTGCTAACTCTGAATAAGCAATCAGTCAAAATACAAGCACCCTGTAGAAATAATAAGTATAGTCACACATTAACTGGCTTCGGAGGTTCACCAGGATGTTCCTGACATTGTCTACTGTTACTTATATTGTATATTTTAAAGGTTTGGGACTTCTATTTCCCCCTAGGTAATTTAGATGCTTCTTAATTCCTTCTTTCTTCCTTTTTCCTTCTAGTAATGGGTATAAGATCAAGCCTGTGTTTATCTATTAGGATTCTTCATTTCAAAAATTGTTTCAAGCTTAAATCTTCATGTGATATCTCTGATTTTACACAGGGTTTCATACTGGTGTTGGAAACGTTTTTTATTTCATTAGAACTCTCAGATCCATCAGATGAAGGAGCACTTGCTTAATAGGAAGCCCCCTGTTGTGGACTGAATTGTGTCCCTCCAAATTTCATATCTTGAAGCCCTAACTCCCAGTACCTGAGAATGAGACTTTAGAGTCAGTGCTCCATGTCCACGAGTTCCACGTCTGCGAATTCAACTAACCGTGGATTGAAAGACCTACAATGGTTACATTTGTAGTGAACATGTACAGACTTTTTTCTTGTCATTATTCCCTAAACACTACAGTATAACAACTATTGACATAGCATTTACCTTGTATTAGGTATTACAAGTAATCTACAGACAATTTAATGTATACGAGAGGATGTGCATAGGTTATATGCAAACACTACACCATTTTATATAACGGACTTAAGCATCCGTGGATTTTGGTATTGGAGGGGGGTCCTGGAACCAATCCCCCGAGGACACCCCCGGACAACTACTGTCTTTGGAAATAGGACTTATAAAGAGGTAATTCAGATTAATGAGGTCATAAGAGTGGGGCCCTAATCCAACAGGATTGGTGTCCTTATAAGAAGAGGAAGAAACACCAAGAATGTGCACTCACAGAGCAAAGGCTATGTGAGGACACAGCGAGAAGACAGCCATTTGCAAGCCAAGGAGAGAGACCTCAGGAGAATGAACCCTGCTGACACTTTGACCGTGGACTTCTAGCCTCCAGAACTGGGAGAAAGTAAATATCTGTTGTTTAAGCCACCCTGTCTGTAGCATTTTGCTAAGGCAGCCCCAGCAAACCGATACACAACTTTTAACGTCACAACCCTCAACTCAAGAACAAAGAGAAAAGACTGATCTTTGGGGTTTTGTTAATATCTTGTTCTTCATATTTGACGCTTTCCTAGAAAGTAAGCCATGAGCCTCTACAATTTATGTTAAGAACAATATATCCTAACAATAATTTTCAAATGCTGTTTATAACTAGAAGTTTTAGAAAGTCGATGAATAGTCCAAAAACCTGGTTATAACCTGTCTAGCCAGTTTACCAGTCGAGAGACTTTGTGCAGGTCTCCTAACCTCTTTGAACCTTGGCTTATTTATCTAGAAAAAGGGGCTAACAAGCCCTGTCTTGATCACCACTAAAAGCATTATGAAGATCCAAAGTGATAGGGTGTGAAAATATTTTGAGGTTGCAAAGCTCCATAAAAATGTAAGGTGTTTGTTTTAGTAAAGGGCAAGAATTGCTGAACATTTATAAAGAGGCCTTTTTGTCCCCCCACATTCATCAAATATTGAAGGATCGGTGAAAGGTAATGCCTTAAGTAACCAAGAGAAACTGCAGGAGAGAATAGACCTAAGAAGTCGAGTCTTGTGACAGACTTTGGTGGTTAACAGTACCAGCTTTGGCCCAGAAAAGCCTGAGTTTAAGCTCTGCCACTTTCTCCCTGACTAATGCAACTTTTTTTTTGAGGAAGATTAGCCCTGAGCTTACATCTGCTGCCAATCCTCCTCTTTTTGCCAAGGAAGACTTACCCTGAGCTAACATCCGTGCCCATCTTCCTCAACTTTATATGTGGGACGCCTACCACAGCATAGCTTTATAAGCTGTGTATAGGTCTGCGCCTGGAATCAGAACTGGCAAACCCTGAGCCGCCACATCAGAGTGCGTGAACTTAACTGCTGCACCACTGGGCTGGCCCTCTAATGCAACTTTTTAAGCCTTGGTTTCCTCATCTATAAAATGGAGAAAACATTATTTACCTCATTGGTTATTTACTGCAGTAATTGAGATAATAATGAATGTAAAAGATGTAACACAACATTAGCATAATATATGGTAAGCACTCAATAAATGTTGGTCATCATTATTATTGATAATATTACTCTTATTACTAAGAACATAGAAATTGTTCAGGAGACTGAATAATGACTCACCCTTTCCCAAACCACAACTCCACTACATTTTAACACCTCAGCCCTCACAGAGAAGCTTAACTAAAGAAATGTAAAACCTAGAGAGTGATCACAGAAAGGAAGCTGGTTCAAAAAAAACGCGTATAGTTTTCATTTTCCTAAAAGAGAAGCCCAAGTCCGAGTTTAGAGTGTCAGGTCAAATTGAATGATGCAACCCAACTTTGGATTCTATGTTAGTGGGGCTGGGTGGCCAGGCATCGACAGCGAATCTGATCAGATGGTCATAGGTCAGCATTTAAGCAATGAGGTTCAAACTGGCTTTAACAGTCAGGAAACAGCAGAATCGAGGCCAGGAGATGAGGAAAAGGAAACCAGATGGCGTGGTTCACACGGAAGCGTAGCCGGGGTAGGACACAAAAGGTGCCCGTTTAATGACCTGTTCTCTGCGTTGATTCCAGCTTCCTTGTGGGTGTGAGTGATTAAGGACTAGCAGGAGTATACAGTTTCGGTGACTGAGGCAGTGTTCTCCAGGTGTGGGTGACTACGGAAGAGGTTCTTGATCAACAGAGAGTCCTAAGAGTTCTCAAAGCCCCCTTAGCTATTTTTGCTTGTGTATGTGAGTCTGACAGCGTGTTGATCAGGCACAGCGGTAGGAACTGGCCTGAGGTTCTAGACTAGCTACATTTTGACCTTGGTATATGATATATATGATAACTGTCCCCATCATGCATTTTATTGGTATTCTTTCTGTTTATGTTAAGATTGGCTAGGGGAGAGGATATGCTAGGAAGGAAAAGATAGGCCCTGATGGAAATAATAAGTAACATATAGAATATTTATCATATGTTGTTCTAAATGCTGTACACATGGTTCTCTCATTTAATCCCCCCAACATCCCTATGAAGTAGGTGTTATTATTGTCCTCTTTTTCGGAAGGTAACCCAAGGTACGGTGGAGCTAAGCAACTAGTAAGTAGTGAATCCAGGATTCAAAACTTAGTTGACCCCTAGTTTCCCTGCACCAATACTGAGCATCTAATAGTGCTTCAATATATACTTATTTCCCAATAGATGAGTAAATAAATGTTGACTGTTAGAAAAAGTTGTAATTGCATGTGTACACCCTTATCCTCTTAGTTTGCACGTACACTGGCTATAAAGAACATTTTCTACAATTCTTATACCTACTACTTCCTCCCCCCAGTCAGTGCTTACAGATCATTGGTACTGGTGATGGAAATAAGATTTAGATTTGATGTCTAATAGACAATTCACACTTACCATGTCCACAACAGCACTCTTGATTTTATTCTGAAACCTGCTCCAAGTTCAATCTGTCTAATCTCAGTTAATCCTGTTGACTTTATCTTCAAAATGTTTCCAAATCTGATGACTTCTCGCCACTCCCACCGTCGCCCCCAGTGGCCTCCCGGTCACTGCAGCAACTGGTCTCCCCGCTTCTGCTCTAGCCTCTTTTCAGCAGCCAGTTATCCCATTAATAATCTAAGTCAGATCATGTCATTCCTCTGTTCACTTCATTGGCTCCCGTCTCTTTCTGAATAGAAAACAAAGAGCTCACAAATGGCCGACACGTCTCGACAGGATTCTCTCTGAGGGAACCCTCTACATCTCTATCCCTCCCACCCTCACTCCGCTCCAGCCACACTGGCCTCTGCTCGGCTCCTCTAACTCACGAAGAATGCTCCCCACAGGACTGTTTCTCTGCCTGAAACTTTCCTTCTCCCATACCTGTATGGCCCACTCTTCACCTCCTTCAAGTCTTTTCTTGTGTGTTGTCTCAGTGAGGTGCATCCTGACCACCCTATTTAAAATCGCACCTTCCCCCCTGCATCCAGATCCGCTTAGCCTGCTTTGTGCTTTTCTGAAGCCCTTCGCTTTAGAACATGTAATGAAACCTACTGATGAATTCTGCTTACTGTCAGTCTCCTTCCACTCGTATGTGAACCCCACAAGGGCAAGCCTTTTTGTCTCGTTTGTACTCTCACGTGTCACAAGCACCTAGAGGAGAGCCTGGCACAGAGTTAGCACTCAATTAATACATGTCCATTGAATTAGCCAGGAGATTCTCATATGGAATACTGATGAACAGGCCTCAGGTCAAAAGAAATCTATGTGGTTGCACTTAAAGCAATATTTCAAGAGAATTCACGTTGATGATAAGTTGTTCAAGCAGGTAAATCCCGCTTCCCAAACCCCACCTAGTTTGTTCTAAACGAGTATAGGTTTATTCAAACTGGACCAGTATATTCTCTTCATATCTGACAAGCCTATGGTACGTACAAAGCAAACCCACCAGCCAGAACAACGTGTAAACCAGCACACAAAAATGTCAAAATAGAATAGTGCTTCTAAACGTCTGCGCATGAAAACGGACTGTTCCAAACGTAAACAGTAAAACTGACAAACTTATGACAAACAATACATTTGCTGAACTCATAAAAACATTTTTTTTTTAAATTTGAGGTTTTGTGTTTATTTTTCATTGTTGGTAAAAAACTAAATTATGTCCTTCCGTAGGTGAATGACTGAATAAACTGTGGTCCCTGCAGCCAATGGAATATTATTCAGCACTAAAATAAATGAGCTATCCAGCCGTGAATAGACATGGAGAAAACTTAAGTGCATATTGCTAAGTGAAAGATGCCAAACTGAAGAGGCTGCGTATTGTATGATTCCAAATATATAACATTCTGGAAAAGGCAATACTATAGTGACAGTAAAAGATCAGTGGTTGCCAGGGGTAGGGGTGGGCAGAGAGCGTAATACACAGAGCACAGAGAATTTTCAGGGCAGCGAAAATACTCTGTATGAGACCATCATGATGGATACATTTCATTATTCATTTGTCCAAACCCAGAGAATGTACAACACCAGGAGTGAATCCTAATGTAAGCTATGGACTTTGGGTGATAACGGTGTGTCCACGTAGGTTCGGCAATTGTAACGAGCGTTCCGCTCTGGTGGGGGATGTTGGTAATGAGGGAGGCTGTGCATGTGTGGAGACAGAGGGTAGGTGGGAAATCTCTGTACTCCCCTCGATTTTGCTGTGAACCTAAAAGCGCTCTAAAAAAATAAAGTCTGATTAGAAAAAGAAAAGATGAATAGCTAAGTGGCACATGTTCCATAATATTTTCATTTGCGATCCGTTGAAAAAGTACCATTTATTATTATAGAAGTAGTATATATGCATTGTAGAGAATTAGAAAATACAGGTAAGGGGGCGGCCTGATGGCGCAGTGGTTAAGTTCGCATGTTCCGCTTCAGCGGCTTGTGGTCCACCGGTTCAGATCCTGGGTGTGGAGCCACACACCACTTGTCAAGCCATGCTGTGGCAGGCGTCCCACATATAAAGTAGAGGAAGATGGGCACAGATGTTAGCTCAGGTCCAATCTTCCTCAGCAAAAAGAGGAGGATTGGTGGCAGATGTTAGCTCAGGCCTAATCTTCCTCAAAAAAAAAAAAAAAAATACAAGTAAGCAGAAATTTAAAAGCTATTCATATTGCCACCTCCAGAGATCCCCTATGTTAACTCTGTGGTGCACGTGCTTCTGAACTTTCGTTAAGCATGGGCATATATACAATATATGGGTTTGTATACTTTTGACCAAAATAACGTTATCCTGTTTAGCACCTGCTTCCTTTTAGTTAATAATCTTCATCTTTCCATTTCAGTAAGATTTCATCCCACCTGCTACTCAAACTACATTGAAATCGCCATCCCCATTAAATGAAAAAAGGCATTTATAGCTAGTTTGTCAAAAACAGTATCCAATCCAGACAATACAGTGAAAAATCACTTTAAAAGTAGGTAACCTAAGCTTCTTTAATTGTATTATTTTATTTTTAAAACATTTTCAATGCAAACATTCTCTTATTTGAAAATATTTCATTGCTGCGTATCTGAATATGATTTAAACTTTGTTCAGCATAAATGCATCAGTGATTTGTTGAATAAAATTGTAGAGTAGATTTTATTTTTTTAGTTACCACTTTTTTTTCCCTTCTTCTCCCCAAAGCCCCCCAGTATATACTTGCACATTCTAGTTGTGGGTCCTTCTAGTTGTACTGGAATAGATTTTAAAATGTTCAAGATCTTCAAATATAAAAATAAGAGAAAACTCATTTAATTGTAAGAAAAAGCTTTCGATCATTGTAATTGTTCAAAAAATCCTCAGTACCATAGGACAACTTGCTTTTTATTAGTGTGATCATTATTCATCTGATGCTAATTTTTTAATTGCTTTTTCTCTTTTTGCTATATAATAAACCACTCATATTCTGTGACATTTTATTAAGCTTTTCCAGTCAAAAAAGTGAATCTTATTTCTGTTACTCTTAGTAATAATAAAGGGTTATGTGATAAAATGACAGAGACCCTAGAAGTGATGGAAAATATAAATCACTTGCAGTCAACAACTCATTTTCTTCAGAGTCCCTTAAATTTCAATATATATTGTCCTTAAAAACGATTAATGGTGATTTTCTGAATGAATCCTCTTTCTAAACGTAAACTACAAGCACATAACATTTATAAAATTAATAAGTCCATCCATCTGTCCAGGCTTTAATCTGTCCTTGTGTGTTTGAGATTTGGGTATTATATGAAGAAAACCAGAGACTCTCAGGTCACGCCCCACATTACGTTTTTTTAAAATTCTGACAACATGGTCTCAACATCTTTGTCAAAACTACAGAGTTATCCCCAAAGATAAAACTAACACGTGGTCGGTTTAAAGTGTTATTTACTAGAAAAGTGTATGACAATTTCTTATAAAACTAAAAATATAACTATCATATAGCCCAGCAATTCTATTCCTTGGCCTTTATCCCACAGAACTGACAACTTATTTTCACACAAAAAAACCTATGTGTGAATGTTCATAGCTCAATTTATAATAGCCAAAAAGCATAAACCACTCAAATGTTCTTTAGTGAGTGATTGGATAAACAAACTTTGGTTCATCCATGTGGTTGATTACCATCAGCAATCAAAAGGAGCACACTATTGGTACACAAAACAACCTGGATGAATCTTCGGGGAATTATACTGAATGAAAATAGTCATTTTTCCAAAGAAGATATACAGGTGGCCAATAGGCACATGAAAAGATGTTCAACATCACTAATTATTAGGGAAATGCAAATCAAAACTACAATGAGATATCACCTCACACCCATCAGAAGGGCTATTTTTGTTTTTTTGAGGAAGATTAGCCCTGAGCTAACTACTGCCAATCCTCCTCTTTTCGCTGGGGAAGACTGGCCCTGAGCTAACATCCGTGCCCATCTTCCTCTACTTCATATGTGGGACACCTACCACAGCATGGCTTTTGCCAAGCGGCGCTGTGTCCACACCCAGGATCCGAACCGGCGAACCCAGAGCAGCTGAGAAGCAGAACGTGTGAACTTAACCACTGCGCCACTGGGCTGGCCCCCAGAATGGCTATTATTAAGAAGACAGGAAATAACAAGCGTTGGAGAGGATGTGGAGAAAAGGGAACTCTCACACGCTGCTGGTGGAAATGCAAACTGGTACAGCCACTATGAAAAACAGAATGGAGATTCTTCAAAAAATTTAAAATAGAACTACCATATGATCCAGCTATTCTACTACTAGGTATTTATCCAAAGAGCATGAAATCAATAATTCAAAAAGACATTTGCACCCCTATATTCCTTGCAGCATTACTCACAATAGCCAAGATGTGGAAGCAGTTCAAGTACCCATCAACGGATGAATGGATGAAGAAGATGTGGTAAATGTATACAATGGAATACTACCCAGCCATAAAAAAGACAAAACCGTGCCATTTGTGACAATGTGGATGGACCTTGAGGGTATTATGCTAAGTGAAATAAGTCAGACAGAGAAAGACAAACACCATATGATTTCACGCATGTGTGGAACATAAACAAACACACGGATGAGGAGAAGCGATTTGTAGTTACCAGAGGGGAAGGGGCGGGGGGAGGGCAAAAGGGGTAAAGGGGTACATATGTATGATGATGGATAAAAACCAAACTATTGATGGTGAACATGACACAGTCTATACAGAAACTGATGCGTAATAAAGTGCGCCTGAAATTCACACAGTGTTATAAGCTAATATGACTTTAATAAAATAATTTAAAAGAAGAAAATAGTCAATCCTAAAAGGTTATATGTTGTATGACTCTCTTTATACAATATTCTTAAAATGACAAAATTATAGATACGGAAAGCAAATTAGTGGTTGACAGGGTTTAAGGACAGGGCGAGGTGTGGGGAAGGTAGGAATGGTTATAAACACGAGGGATCCACGTGGCAATGGAGCTGTTTGGTATCTTGCCTGTGGTAGTGGATACAGGAACCTATCCATGGGATACAATTGTGTAGAAATAAAAACACACACACAAATGAGTACAAGTGAAACGGGGGAAATTTGAATAAGATTAGTAGATTGTATCGTGCCAAAATCCTGATTGTGATATTGTGCTATAGTTTTGCAAGATGTTACTATTCAGGGAAGTACATGAGTAAAGGGTACATGAGATATCTATGTATTATTTCTTTTTTTTTTAGATTGGCACCTGAGCTAACAACCATTGCCAATCTCTCTTTTTTTCCTGCTTTTTTTCTCCCCAAATCCCCCCAGTACATAGTTGTATATTTTTAGTTGTGGGTCCTTCTAGTTGTGGCATGCGGGATGCCACCTCAACATGGCCTGCCGAGCGGTGCCGTGTCTGCGCCCAGGATCCGAACTGGCGAAATCCTGAAGCGGAGCGCATGAACTTAACCACTGGGCCACGGGGCCAGCCGCTCTATGTATTATTGCTTACAACTGCATGTGAATCTACAATTATCTCAACATATTCACAACTGAATATTCACAACAGACTTTCTTCACAACTGAAAAAAAAGCTTTATTTACTGTCTCATGAGTTTGCTTTAAACAAGCTTTTTGGGGAGACTCTAGAAGGCACCATTACAGTATATATAAATAACTATTTTCATTTCTTTAACCTCAAAGAATACATGAAAATGGAAAGAATGTTTTTAAATGACAATGATAAAGCCAGCCTTGTTTTTATTTTTTTTCTTCATTAGAGATATTGGGAAAAAGAAAGTTATGCAGCTATACATTCCTTGAAATACAATTACTCAACTTTTCATTTAACATTGCTTAGATAGTCAGAGCTGGACCCCCTTTGGGCCTATGCACCAGGGAGAAACTAGAGCAGAGGTAATTGGTCCCAATTAACGTCGGCTGAGGGAGAAATAAAGTAAGCTCCCTTCCCCGGATTATTCTGCAAGGGTCGGGTAATGAGGAAAGAACGTTCTGGGAAAAGCAAAGTTCATGCAGAGATGTCAGGAGAATAGTGGAGCAGACCCCACCTCTTAGTTTTTACTTATGCTGGAAAGTTCTGTCTCATAACCTCACTATATCAGACATACCCAGCTTAGATCAATTCTCCTTCAACCAATCACGTTTGGATCTGCTTCCAGACCTTTACTTTGCCTAGAGTTTCTTTCTCATTCCCCTCATCTCTACTCTCACAGAAACCCCCAGTGGAGACAGCTTATTTCTTCTAGAAGGTTCTGTGTTCCCATTTACTTTTCCCAGAATATTCTGTCCTCTTCTCAGCCCCCACACAGACACCTTCTGTGAAGTGGGCTATTTAGTTCATCATTATCTTACCATGTTCTGAGCTGACCCAATGACATTTACTTCTTCCAGATAGTTCTGTCCTTATCCCCCAACACACTGTCACAGAAACGCCAGGGGAGGGAACTTAGTTGACTCAACCAATCACATTCTGTCCTCATCTGCTGACCTTTACATTTTCAGGAAACTTCTGTCCTCATATCCTTACTCTATCAGAAATGTCCAGGGTAATGAGCTTAGTTCAGTTCTCCTTCGACTAATCACGTTTGGATCTGCTCCCAGACATTTACTTCTTCCAGAAAGATCTGATCTTACCTCTCTCCTCGAAAACTCACCCTTCAAAAAACCCCAAGGGAGGGATTTTAGTTCATTTATCCTTCAACTGATCACCTAACCATACCTCCTTGACCTTGATTTCTTCCAGAAAGTTCTATTCTCATGACTTCACTATGTCAGCAACTCCTAGGGGAAGGACCTTAGTTCAATTCCCCTTGAACCAGTCATATTCTGATCCCCTCCCTTACTTTCATTCTCTCCAGAGTGTTCTATCTTCATTCTCTCCACCCTGGAGGTTTCTGTTAGGATGGGTAGGGGAGGATACAGCATTCTAGGAAAATTACACATCTGGGATGGTGTCTGAACATGATTGCTTAAAGGAGAACTGAACTAAGTTCCCACCTCTTGGTGTTTCTATGAATGTGTCTGTGGGGGTGGGGGGCAGAGGGGCAGAAATTGAGACGGAACTTTCTGGAAGGAGTAAAGATCAGGAGGAGGACTCAGAACATAACTGGATGAGTTAGGACTAAGTCCCTACCCCTGGGGTTTCTTTTAGATTGAGTACATGAAGACTGAACATTCTGGGGCATGTAGAGACCTGAGGAGCAGAGAAGAACATGATTGGTGAAGGAGAACTGAACTAAGATTCCTACCCAGGGTATTTCTGATATGGTGACGGGATAAGGACAGAACTTTATGGTGTCAGAATGTGATTGATGGAAGGAGTACTGAACTATGTTCTCTCTCATGGAATTTCTGTTAGGGTCTATACTGGGGTGTAGAATAAGGACAGAATTTTCTGGAAGAAGTAAAGTTCAAGAGGTGGGCTCATATAATTAATAGATGTGGAAGAACTGGATAGTTACTTAACCCTGAGGCTTTCTGTTATGGTAGAGGCATCTCTCTACACAGGACAGAAGATTCTGGGGAAAATATTGGTCTCGGAGCATGTTACAACATGATTGGTTGAAGGAAATCTGAACCAAACTCCCACCCCCTGGGTTTTGTGATATAGTGAGGACATGAGGACAGAACTTTCTGGAAGAAGTAAAAGTCAGGGTATTGGATTAGAACGTGATTTGATGAGGAAGAACTGATTAAGCCCACACCCCTGAGTATTTCTGTGAGGGTAGGTTTGAGAACAGCCAGCCCCAGTGGTCTAGTGGTTAAGATTCAGTGCTCTCACTGTTAAGGCCCAGGTTTGTTTCCCAGTCAGGGAACCACACCACCCGTCTGTTGGTTGTCGTACTGTGGCGTCTGCGTGTTATTTCAAATACCAGCAGGGTCACCCATGGTGGACAGGTCTCAGCGGAGCTTCCAGGCTACATCAGACTAGGAAGAGGGACCTGGCCATCCACTTCTGAGAAAACTGGCCTTGAAAACCCTATGAATAGCAGCAGAGCGTTGTCTGATACAGCAGTGGAAGGTGAGAGGATGGCGCGAAAAGACCAGGCAGGGTTCTGCTCTGCTGGACACAGGGTCGCTAGGAGTCGGAATCACCTTGATGGCACTAACAACAATGAAGGTTTGAGAACAGAATGTTCTGGGAAAACAAATGTCTTAGAGCAGATCTGAATGTGTTGGTTTGAAGAAGAATGGAACTAAGAACCTTCTCTAGATGTTTTTGATATAGTGCCATTATGAACACAGAACTTTCTAGAAAGAAATGCCAGGAGGTGGGCCAGAAAGTGATTGGCTGAAGGATGACTGAACTAAGTTCCCTCCCCCAGGGGTTCTGCTAGGGGTTTTGTGTGTCTGTGCGTACAGGTGGGAGGAAGAGGGGTAGTGACAGAACTCTCTTGGAGAAGTAAATTCAGGAGTGGGCTCAGTACAAGATTGGATAAGGAAGAACTGAGTAAGTCCATTCTTTTGGGAGTTTTCTGTGAAGAATGGGAGAAGCAAACAGATCTGTCTTTGGGTTTTTTTGAGTGGAGAAGATTGGCCCTGAGCCAATATCTGTTGCCACTCTTCCTCTTTTTGCTTGAGGAAGGTTGTTGCTGAGCTAAAATCTGTGCCAATCTTCCTCCACTTTGTATGGGATGCTGCCACAGTGTGGCTTGATTAGCTGTGCTAGGTCCGTGCCTGGGATCTGGGCCTGTAATCCCCGGGCCCCCGAAGCAGAGTGCGTTAACCTAACCACTATGCCACCGGCTGGCCCCGGAACTGATGTTTCTTGAAAAGAGCTATGTAATAGAAGACAGAGCCAATAAGAGGCTGTTGGCTCTTATCACCATATATGATAATGAACTTCAAAGCTATAAATAGATTGGAGGACCAACTCCTTTTATCATGTGGATTTTCTTTGTCTATTATTTCAAAGCTGGCTCTCTTTGTCTATTTCTGATTTTAACCTGCATTATTGGACCAGTTTCAATGTACTGTCTTGCTCTCCTTCCGCTTATTTTTCCTCTCTTTATAGTTTTTAAATATGGATTATGTATATTGAACCTCCAGGATGAAGTATGTTGGGTCCAGATACTTCGGCTTCACAGTCAGGTGACTTATGGAGGTCATGTCCAAGAAAATATTCTTGCAGGCAGGGATGGAAATGGGGCAATAGGGTGGTAAGGAGAAAAATGAGAATGGAAGCAGATCCAGGGGAAGGCTTGAGTTTGGGTTTAGATAAAGAAACGGTCAACAAACGAAGCTCAGGGGAAAATTCAGGCTCCAGACGAACATCGAGACTAATTCCACTGACACTTGATCCTGGGCAAGAGAGTTATATGGTCTGATCCGTACAAATAGATGTATATCTGAAGCATGACAAGAAAAAGTGTCACCACTAAACTTAATTCCTGTAATATTGGATCCTGGAAGAATTAGATGGTGGTCTGAACCATATAAGAAAGGGCTTATCTGAAGGCGGAGAGGGAAAACCAAAACCATCAAAATTAATCCCAGCGATATTGGATTCTGGATGAGTTAATCTTGGGGGTATAACCCAAACAAATGTACACCTGTCTGAAGGAGAAGAAAAAAAATCCACCTCCAAAATTATAGCCAATGATGTTGGTTTCATGACTAGTTATTTGTGTTATTGAATCTATATAAGTAAAGGCTTACCTGAAGTAGGGACATATGCCACAACCAAAATTAATTTCAGTGATCCTGAATCCTGGACAAATTAGTCATGGGGTCTGATCCCCAGAAGTAAATGCCTATCTGAAGAGGGAGAGGTAAACTGCTACCACCAAGATTAATTACAGTGATTTTGGATCCTGGACCAGTTAGACATGGAGTCTAATCTAAGTAATCACATCTCTGAAGGAGGAGGCGGGCAGTGACTCCCAATGTGTAATCCAAAGATGTTTGTTTCTAAAGTAGGTAGTTGTGTTGTCTGATCCATGTAAGAACGTGTGACTCTGAAGGAGTACAGGGTAAGACCATATGTTTATTGAGAAGACAGTGTGGACACGACTGGCACAGTCATGCCTGTGATTTTTGTCCTGAGGTGCAATTGTGGTGAAGAAAAGTGCGTTGGAGTGTGAGAGAGTCTTCCAGTGTGAAGAAAATACCAGGGTATGATAGAAGAAAGTTATAATAGACAGATGTGGTATGAGTCTTGTCTCAGAGTGGGCAGGAAGCTCCAGAAAAGTGGCTAACCAGTTATTTAAGGCCATCGTGAAAAAGACAGCGGGCAACGAAAGTGGTCAGGAAATTCCACATACACTGGTTAGCAACCAAGACATCTGTCAGGAGATAAGACACTGCCACTACAATAGAGAGCAAATCCACCATCTTAGTGGAAAGGAAAGCGGACAACCATACAGCCAGGGTCTAGATCATAGCCAAGCAACCAGAAACTTCACAGTGGAGAGGAATGCGGGCAGCTGAGAGAGGGCAGAGAATTCTAGGAAGTCAGAAATTGTTGAACAGGGCTTGAAGTGGATAGAAACACATGCAGAAAGTGGCCAGCCAAGCATGAGCTGCAAGCTCTGCAATACAGAGGCGGAGATCTTGAAGACTGAACTACTGGCCTTTCGAGAGAAGTGCCAGGGAGTTCCAGAACCCCCACCCCCACCCCTGGGTGAAAGCAGCAACAAAAAGGTTGGGAGCTGAATTGGAAGCTGAAGACTTTCTGCAGAGGCACAAGACATCAAAATGCACGTTGAATTTATTACAATGATCTTAGTGAGTATTTGGAGGGAAGGAGGAACTGCGTTTCATTGTTCTGAGTAGTGTGTTCCCATGAGATGGCAGTTGCAGGCACTAAAGAAGAGAAATCAGAGTGTGCTCAGTCATGCCATGACTGTTCTCATGGTGGTAGAAGGATGACATTTGGAACAGTCATAATGCAGACTAACAGTTAGTAAGCACTTCCAATCCAGAGAAATTTTTTTTTTTTGCTGGGAAGCATTTTTGCATTCAATAACTTTCTAGAAATGACATTGCTAAGTATACATTGAGTGTAAATTATTGTTATTTCCTAAGGTAACTTGTTAAGATCAGAGTGAAAATCTGGTCCTGATGTTTATCTGAAAGTGAATTCTGGTTTAACACACTTCTTCTTTTGTTTTTTTATATGAAGGTTTTGGGTTTTTTTAATTGCTGTAACATTGGTTTATATCATTATGTAAATTTCCAGTGTACATCGTTATATATTTCGATTTCTATGTAGATTACATCATGTTCACCACCAAAAGACTCATTACAATCCATCACCACAAGCATGTGAACACACTTCTGATTTGAGCATTTCATTATGTGGCAAGTCAACGCTTTTCTAGCTCTTTAGAGAGCAATCTCTGGTTGTGGCTACATATGTATGCTAGAAAAATATCTCATGAATAGTGGGTTCTTGGAATAGCAGTGATTGTATATGTAGTTAAAATTTATATTTTAAGGAATTTCTTAAAGTGCTACTTTATCTTAACCCTATTTTTCAACTAGAGTTAACCCTTTGTGAAGAGCATTTGAGCTTTGTCTTCTAACTCTGACAAGAGATAGTGCTACTCAAAGTCAATTTGTTAAAGACCCAGAGATATAGAGCTTGAAGAAAACTGAGTTATCACCCTCATCGTCTGAGGGAACAGGCTCAAAGTTTTAAGCGATTTACTTCCGGACCCAATAAAGTAAATTAGCAGAACTGGGGCTAACTAAATCTCACTTCCAGGTCAGTTCTCTCTCTATTATCCGTATGGATTGAGCTTTTTTTTTTTTTAAAAGATTGGCACCTGAGCTAACAACTGTTGCCAATCTTCTTTGCTTTTCTTTTTCCTTTTCCTTCTTCTTCCCCCTAAAGCCCCCCAGTACATAGTTGTATATTCTAGTTGTAGGTCCTTCTGGTTGTGCTCTGTGGGATGCCACCTCAGCATGACCTGATGAGCATTGCCATGTCCACACCCAGGATCCGAACCAGTGAAACCCTGGGCCGCTGAAGCAGAGCGCTCGAACTTAACCACTTGGCCATGGAGCCGGCCCCTGGATTGAACTTTTAAGGACAACTATAATGTTGCAAACTTAAACTGTAGTAAGATATTAAGAATTTTCTGGATAGCATCGTTGTTTTTGTTGACTTATGTATCCCATAGGCATGGGCAATACTGGTACTATAAATTTAATGACAAAGTTGGAAACAAACTTTGGAAAGATATTAGACATTTTCTGGATAGAAGTGCAAGGTTTTGGTAGTTTTGCCCTCCTGTAGGCACTGATGTTAACCGGCAGTATTTGGCTAAGTCTCTTTTTTTGCAACCATAAAAACATTTTTATTAGTCAAGAAATCTGTATGGCATAATATTAAGTTAAAAAACAGGATACAGAATTGTATATGCAGCATTGTTGAGATGTACAAAATATATAGAAAGAAGATGAGATGAAAAGATCTCATTAATAATGGCCACAAAAAATTTTTTTGAAACCTAAGAAAAAACTATATGTGCGATATCCACACAAAGTAAACTATAAATATTCACTGAAGGAAATTTAAAAATTGCATAAATGAAAAGGCATACCATTTTCCCTGATGGGAAGACCCAATACTGTAAAGAGGTCATTTTATCCAAATAATTTACAAAGTCAATGTAATTCCAGTCAAAATTATGATAGGTTTAACAAAATTGCTATGCTAATTCTGAAATTCATCTGGAAGAGTACATGCTTGAGAATAACTAGACATTTTTGTGTGTGTGGGGGGGTCATAATGGCTTACGACATTGTGTAAGTATCAGGTGGCTGAGTCTTTGCACATGCTGCTTTCTTCAAGAGGTCTCTGTTGCGTATTCTGTTGAAAGCATTTTTGGGATGAAAATAGTATAATGTCTAGGATTTTCTTCAAAATAATCCAATGAGAAGGGGGAGTGGATATGTGTATAAATAAAACAAGATTGGCCATGTGTTGATAATTGTGGAAGCTACTTGATGAGTACGTGGAGCTCCATTATATTACTATATCTACTTCTGTATATGCCTGCAATTTTCCATTATCAAAAGTTAAAAAATAAAATTAGTATTTATATCATAAAAGAAAAGCCTGATGGGGAATAGGAGCTAGCTAGTAAGAAAGTAATGAAGCTAAGGGCAGGTGGTACATCTAGTAGATTTTACTTTCCTCTACAACATCTTTCTTCTGTTTTAGTATATGTGGACATAGCTGAACTTATTTTTTGGTGACCTAATTTTATATGAGATTGCAGAAATAGTGACAAATATAAAAGGCACTTTTCTGATCTGAGTTAAAGTGAGAGAGAATTGCAGATTTTATGTAAAAATGCATTTCACCAGGGGTTGCTAGATCTATGGGTATAAAATTCACTTTTATTTTTATTCACAACTGATTACTAGGGAGGAAGTCACATTTATAGAAGAAATAATGGAAGTGATGAGACTTGTAGTGGACAAAAGCATAGGGATGTGTTTTTTATGACCTTTTTTTGCTCCAGAACACTGAATCATGCCCTAGTTGTCGTTTATTTCCTAAACAATTAGGCCATTCTGGCCCTGCCCTCTATGTCCCTGGTGTAAAATTATGTGCCTTCAGGCTGAATGTTAATGCCTCATGCTGTAAAATGAAACGATAATCAACATGAAACAACATATAGTGTTTTTTTTTTTTTATTTTTTTTTTAAGATTTTATTTTTTCCTTTTTCTCCCCAAAGCCCCCTGGTACACAGTTGTATATTCTTCGTTGTGGGTCCTTCTAGCTGTGGCATGTGGGATGCTGCCTCAGCGTGGCTTGATGAGCAGTGCCATGTCCGCGCCCAGGATTCGAACCAACGAAACACCGGGCCGCCTGCAGCGGAGCGCGCAAACTTAACCACTCGGCCACGGGGCCAGCCCCAACATATAGTGTTTTTTAAAAAACTTTTTTTTTTAAAGATTGGCACCTGAGCTAACAACAGTTGCCAATCTTTTTTTTTTTCTTGCTTTTTCTCCCAAAATCCACCCAGTATTTAGTTGTATATATTTTTAGTTGTAGTCCTTCTAGTTGTGGCACATGGAACACCACCTCAACATGGCCTGACGAGAGGTGCCATGTCCATGCCCAGGATCCAAACCCTGGGCCGCCAGAGCGGAGTGCACGAACTTAACCACTTGGCCACGGGGCCGGCTCCTAAAACCTTTTTATTATAAAATAAAACAGATATAGAAAACTGCATAAAGCAAATATATAGCGTAAGGAATTATTATGAGGCAAACACCCTTGTAACCAACCACCTAGGTTACAAATTAGGTTAAAAGATTAGAATTTTGCCAACCACCCCAGAGAGTAATCCTAATCACAGCCCTCTCCATCTCCTCAAAAGAAACCTCTATCCTGACCTTTCTGGTAATCAGTTCTTATTTTCTTTATAAGCTTATCATCCAAACGTTCATTCATAAACACTAGTTTAGTTATGCCTCCCCCTAATAATTTCCAATTTTCACCTAGAGTTTCTCTTCCATCCATTTTTCCTGGAAATTTATTTGTTGAAGAAACCATGTTGTTCATCTTCTAGAGTTTTCCACAGTCTTGATTTTGCTCTGTCCTGCATTTCCTGTAAATTGATAGTTGGTTCTATAGACTTGATCAGATTTTAGTTGATTGATTGTTTTTTCTTTTGGTTTCCAATGTGGTGTGCTCCTCTGTCTCGAGGTGTGAAACATGTGGTTGCCTCTCTCGTCTATGGTATCGACTGCTATCAGTGGTCAATGCCATCAGGTTTAGCTTGAGGATGTCTCTCCAGACATTTTGGTCATCAGAAACTCATTCTCTAAAATGTAGAAGACCTCACGGGAACAATATTCCTTGAGTTTTTGCATGTCAATAAATTTGTCTGTGGTTTTTTTATTTGAAAGTCAGACTGGATATAAAATCTTTGGCTCATATTTTCTCTCCTTGTTTATATTGAGGATGCTACTGCTTTTTCCCCTGACATAAAGCTTTGCTATCAAAATCTAACTATAATCTGATTTCCTTTCCTTTATGAGTGATTTTGAGCCTTTTACCTGGAAGGGGTTTTTTTTTCCTTAAAGTCCAGTAATTTTTCTAGAATATCTCTCTCTGTTGATCGATCTGGGTCAATTTCCTCAGGTACACAGTGTGCTCCTTTAACATGCACTTTTAAATGTTATTTTAGGAAAGTTTTCTTACATTACACTTTTTAGAAATTGTTTTATTTTGTTCCTACAATTTTCTTCTTTAGGGGTTGAGAGACTGTGGAAGGTAAAAAAGATTTCAAACAGCTGCTAGGGGCATCATCACAGTGATGAATGAAGAATTGCCAAGTAGCATTGAAGGCCCAATTGAGATTAAATGGCATAAATTTGTAGAAGAGCCAGTTGGCACTGTTCTCCAACTTTCTGCGGCGGAACTGAACACAAGCAAACAAAACAGATGTTTGGCTTTATCCAGTGCTGTATATTGGCAGGGCAGATAGAGTGTAAGGTCAAGGGGATGAGGAATTCTAGGTGCTAATTGAAATGTTGAAATTGTTATCAAAATGTTAATTGTACAAATAGATACACCCCAGAATTTCTAGGATGGCTCCAATTATGTGCTATTTTATTTTCAATAAAGGGAATTTAAATGTATGGGTAAAGCTAGTTTAATTCTTACCCTTTTGTAAGGATGTTCACATGTCATTAACAAATCAGAAAAAAGATCATGTGGATAAACCATTTGTCTCAATTTTTTATTCAGATAGAAATATTCTATATCTATATGTCTTTGGCGAGGCCATAAAAAATACACATTGTTTGTGTTGTGCAACAATAATGTCAATGAAAATGAAAACAGTGCTTGAGAAAAAAAAAAGACCAATTAATGTGAAACGTTGTTTTATCAGTCATGCAAAGCTGTGTTGCTAAGTTTCAGATTCTTACTAATATTATTTCTGCTAAATTCTAGGTTGCTGGAGCTGCAAGTTACCACCAACCTAGAAGATGGGCTAAGTTGATGTTTGTCCATAGTCTCCCTTTCTAAATGGAAAGTCATCAACGTTTTTGAGTATTTTCTGCATTTACATCCAGCTTAAGATAATACCAGACAATAGGGTAATGATGAAAAGCATAACATTTTCTCGGTTTCTCTTTCTTTCTAGGAGCGGTAAAAAGTGCCCCTTGGTCAAATCTCTTCTTATTCTCCTTTAAGTCTCCCAGTGTTCCCTGATTTTTACTTGTGATCCTGTATATCTGACATCATGAATGCTTACTGATTGCTTGGCTTTCTTGATCACTTTCCCCCATCTTCTTGTTAACCAGGGGCAACGTATGGAGTTGATGTTTATCTCCACATAGTTGTGGCCTCAATGCCAGCAAAGCTAGGTACGTAACAAATCCCACTCATAAATCTGAAGAAATTCTGTAGTCAACTTTAGAATCTCATATGACGTTTTATTACCTCTAATTAACCTCTCTTTGCTCTTCCTGTCACTCAAAGCCCATCTTTCTTTCCTGGTGCCCTCCCTTGCAATTGCCCAGTCAATAGCCATTTTCACATATTTGTCCTGCTTTTGTTTGCTCTAACTAATATGATGAAATATACTCAGGATGCACTGGGATCGGCCAATCAAGATCTTAATGTGAGCTTCCTGACTGTTTACCCAGGTTTCAGCCCTTATAAAAATCTACTTTTATAAAATCTCAGCCATTTCCTGTCCTCCTTAAACTCCCTGTAAGACATCTACTGCTGCTCTCCACAGATGGCTTTAGGATGCTAATGCTTTCATTAAGAATACCAATGCCAAAAGTCTTTGCTGGTAATGTTACAGATGCTGAGTCCCTCCTTGCGACAACGCTGCAGTTGCCTACACTGGGATTACTGAGGATAATGGGTTGAATAATATCCCCCCTAAAATTCATGTCCACCCAGAACCTCAGGATGTGATGTTATTTTGAAATAGGGTATTTGAAGATGTCATTAAATTAAGGATTGAGATAAGATCATAGCAGAATCCAGGTGGGCTCTAAATCCAATGAAAGTGTCTTTATAAGAGATGGAAAAGGACACCAGAGACACACAGAGGACAAGGCCATGTAAAGACAGAGGCAGAGATCTGAGTTATGCTACCAAAAACCAGGAAGCACTAGGTACCGCCAAAAGCTGGAAGAGCCACCAAGTTTGTGGTAATTTGTTACGGTAGCCCCAGGAAACTAATACATTGATACTGCACCAAAGATACTGCGTCATTACTGACAGAACTGTTGGCACCAACACTGCTGATTCTTTGACTTTGAAAGTCTCAAGGAGATTTACTCTTTTAACTGTAGCCTCCTTGCTAAAGGATTCAAACTTAAGTCTCTTGGGCTTGGCCTAGAATACAATCTGATCTACACCATGTTATACTTAGAGTCTAACTTCTGCTCTATTCTCAAACACTCGTCTATTTCCAGAGTCAAACTTGTTCATCTTGATTCTTCCCCTATAATTCTTTCCCAGAAGAATCCTCAGACCTTCGTGTAATATAAACGGATCTCTTGTTTGCAGTCCGAACAACTCTGAAAAGCCTGATGTTCTTGCTACATTCTTCCCATCTCTGTTACTCCTGAGTACAACTTGTGTTGTCTCTTTTAAGAGTCTACCTCTCCCCCATAGTGAGACTTTCTCAGGAAGATGGAGAAATTGACACTCTTTTGGATAAGTCTTATGCAATACCAAGGCATGGGGAAACGGGAAAGTGGCTCCATCTGGTTCTCGCCTGTCATTTCACATAGGTTGCCACTGTTAGTTGCTCCTGTCCCTGTCTGGTGTCCCATGGGAGCCCATGGGGTCCAGAAGAGAGCTGCTGGTCAGTGCCTACTTAGGCCTTGGTAATCTGTCTGTTGCTTCTGTGCCACATTTGGGGCATGAGCATAATTCATGAGGTTGCTTGTGGTCCCAAATTAGACAACACATACCACAGCCATTTCCTCCCTGGAGTCGTGAGACCTCACCATCCACACTGTAGAGCATCAGGGTGAAGGATCCCTGTCTTCTTTGTTCTTATGATTTAATACTTCTTCCCTTTCATTTCTTCCCTCTCCAGGCTAAAGGGAATATCAAGACTATGGGGAACGCCTCTTTCTCGCCATCACTCAATTACTCCTATGAATTCATCTAATTCAACATAGTTTTCCCGTATAGCTTGGCTGGGGAGCATGTGGAAGCATCTTCGGCTTTACGATTTTGACAGAAATTGTGATTAAAAAGTCTCATTAAAGTAAAGCAAAACTCCACCATTAAATGCAGCCTTCCCCCTAAGCACAGCAAAAGAGCAGGCACTTCCCTATCTCTTAGATGTTACCTTAGGAACATTCTGACTCCAAGGCTGGGGAGGATCCTTTCTAATAGCCTGAAACACAAGCCTACTGTGGCCTTGGCTGGATAACACAGTGAGACAACCCCCAAGGGAAGTACTGGTAGAATATTGAGAAATGGGGAAAATAAGAAAGGAAGGGGTAGAGTTTTGGTTATTGTATAATATGACAAACCAAGGCTATGTGTTTAAGTTTCTCACATTTTTGTAGTTATCGGTCAATGTAAATAAATCAGGTGTTAGCACAGACTTCCTAAACAGGAACCAACAGCTCCTGTGGCCCAGGGATAAAAATCCCTTGGGATCTTACTAGGGATTCATAAGGAAGGACAGGAGATTGGCACCATGCAAGGTAATAGACTGCTTTGAAAGCGGTCTGTTACTTCAGTGGACTGCCTTACTCTTTTAAAGGAATAGGGTAACCTATACATGGAAGTGATTACCAATAAGATTCAAGAAAATAGATGCATTCTGATTTTAGGATAAGCCTGGGATGGTGAGTTAAGCAATCAGTTCCCATGAATACATTGCATTCTATCTATGCAGAAGCTAATCTTTGCATTCTGCCTCTGGGTGGGGTGGGAAGTGCTGCCGTGAATGTTTTCTGTTACAGAAGGACAAAGTTGGCAGGACTGTCCTTTGTTATAATACACAGCAAGCACAAAATTCACATCTGGATTTAACACTTTTACATATATTAAGCCAAAAGGGAGGGCTACATTAGTTCTCCTACTTTGTAAGAAGATTCCAAGGAATGGAAGGTATAGAACAAGCTGCTTATGTTGAGGCTTAAGTAAAAGAAACGCAGGCTCACCTGAGTCCAGGTCATTACAGTAGGAGAAAGCATAGACTAAAGTTCTATCTCAAAATAAAGTACATTTCCCGTGAGCTTCTTCTGTTTACATATCCTTTGTGATTCTCATGAGTTAGGTATGATAATATTCCTTTCATAAATTTAGAATGATAAAACCCTGGCTTCCTACCAAACAGTCCAAAGCACTTTATATTCAGGGTTCTGTGTAGTCTTAGTGTCTTAGCAGGTTAAAAGTGTATTAGTCCACATGTATTGGAATCTTTCCAGATTTCTTGCTATGATTACAGGCATATCAACAGTGGGATTCAGTGATGATCCTATTCTCCAAGGGTTCTTTGATTTTGATTCTCTGGCACAGCCTTGCTCCTAGATTATTCCCAGAATGGCCTTGAGTCATTCAACTTTATGACACACTGCTCCTTTTGTGCTCACTCCACCTCCTATGCAGATAGAGAAACACCTTGGGCCTTGCCGTAAATTTCCTCTTCAATCTCTCCTTCTACCCTCAATCCTGGAAAGTCTCCCAAGTGAAAGTCATTTTGATTCATGTTTCGGGATTTCTTAGAATGATCGTCAGGGGGAATAAATTGGAATTGGGTGTTGCTTTCTTATTTGCTCCTATCTTCTTATAAGTTATTATGAAATGTGCATGGGGAGGGCTGGTCAATAGCAATTCACAACCTACTGCTGGTATTCATGTGCCAGGTGTTAAAAGTGGCTAGAGATAGTGCCAAATGGTGCCACCACTTCCTCTACACCTATGAAATCAGGATAATTCCAGTAACCGGCTCACTTCTTTCATTTCTACAATGCCCTAAAGAAATTCCAAACTGACAGTTAAGATACCAATTGTCTACCTAAAAGCCATTGTCTCCACTCTTCTTCCTGAATAATAGAACTTGATTTTTTTCAGGAAGTAGTCAGAGATCCCTTAATCTCAGGGTACATAGACCCCTAACCCAGTCCCAGAGGATAAACTAATTGCTCTAGTCATTTGAATTCTGTTTTCTTCCACAAGTGACTTGTCTAGGATTGGGCCCATAGCAGAGTGAATTCTGACCACTAAGACATAAATGGGAGTCTGGTGAGCTGTTTTTAGGAAATATTTTGCTTGCCAGTGAAGAGGACAGGGCATAAGAGGAGAGCTTGCTGACACTGTCCCCTCCTCCTCTCCTAGCTTTAAACTAAAAAGAGAAGCCTGAAGCTCTGTCAGCCATCTTACAACTATGAGATGACAATCATGAGGCTAAGAAGCCAATAGAACAGGAATGAAAAGACAGCATCTGGCAGAGAAAGCCGAATACTGTATATTATCCCTTACATGTGAAATCTAAAAAAGACGGAACTCAACAGAACAGAGTGGAATGGTGGTTACCAAGGGCTTGGGGGGATGGGGTGGGGAAATGGTAGACATGTTGTTTAAGGGTACATACTTGCAACTAGTAGATAATTAAGTCCTGGAGACCCAATAAACACTGCAAGGATTACAGACAACAAAACTGTTTTATAAACATTAAACTTACTAAGAGACTAGATCTTGATTGTTCCCACCACTAGGAAAAATGATAATTATGTGACTCTGTCACCAACTAGTTGCCGCAAGGAACTCAAGGGTGGGTTTGGAAGCATTTAACTGTTTTTCCAAATTGTTTTTTTTCCCTTTTGTTATGTTAAGGAGATGCAATCAGCAACCACCCTGAACCAGAGGAAGCCTCACCAGAGCGCTAAGCCTGTGACCTTTGCCTTATTTTTAGTGCTGAGATCTCTCCAGGAGGAGCTTATGCCTTATTACGATCACCTGCAGTGTCTGTGGAAGCGCATTCTCCAACTGAGTCTGCGCAACCAAATACCCACCTCTCCCTTTTGAATATTGACTCCCCACCTGACATAAAGTTCCCTGCTTCCCTTTGTTCGGGGAGCCATGACTCTAGAAATGATTCCTCATGGTCTCTTATTTGCCGCAAATATCCCTTACTTTGTGAGATAACCACTTCTGGTGGAGGGTCTGATTTAACTCACCAGGAGGCGAATCCATTTTGGTTTCAGTAACGGCTCAACAGAGGTGTTAGGTAATGCTACAATAGCGATCCTGTTGCAATATAAATGTATCAACTCAATATCTTGTACACCTTAAACTTTCACAACGTTATATGTCAATTATATCTCAATTTAAAAAAAAACAGAGTCTGGGTCTTTGATGCCACTGTTGAGTAGCTGAACCAATACTACCAATGGCTTTCCCATAGACCAGCAGATCTCAAACTCATTGGTCTCAGAACCCTTTACAATCATACTCATTATTGAGGAATATTAATTTCTTAGTTTGATAAGTGTGCTAAGGTTATGTAAGATGTTGATATTAAGGGAAGCTGGATGAAGTGTATACAGGAACTCTTGTATCTCTAACTCTTCTATAAGCCTAAAATTATTTCAATGTGAAAAGCTTAAAAAAATTATCAAGGACCCCAAGAAAGCTTTCACTTATGTGAAATAAATCTATTGATATTTACCATATTATAAATAAAAATGGAAGATTTAAAATATGTTGTATTAATTCATTTAAACACTAAAAAAGGTAACTATTTTCCATGTTAACATAAGTAACATATATTTGTGAACATATTTTCCAAAACAAAAGTAAATTTAGTGAGAAGAGTAGCAGTGTTTTTTATTTCTGCCAATTTCTTTAATGTCTGGTATAATAGAAAATAGCTAGATTCTCGTCTCCTTCTGCATTCAACCTGTTGTGATATATAGTTCTGGTTCAGTTATATGAAGAAAATCTAACCTCACACAGGTTATTTAGTTAGAAAGAGGAGTATGTCAATGGCTTTTCTAGATAATTGTAGATATTTGTCTTTGATATTTCACTTAAATTCAAGAAGTGGTTGTTTGAAAAAAGGTTAGTTGCAACATGGAATAAGATACTGTATCAATGAGCTTTTCATACTCTGGTATATTAAAATCTATTTGTCTATCTTGCATTTTGAATAGATCTTTTACCCACTCATGATTTTGTAACATGATGTATTCATTTGTCATTTGAAAAATACTAGTTCACTGAGTTTTATGCAGGATACAATATGAAGAATTCACATTTTTTTGTTAATACCACTATTGATCTCGTCAGGTAAGTCTTTAAGTGGGGAAGCTGGCAAGTTCATGATGGCAGATGTAAGTTTCCCAAAACTCTAATTTTCACTTGAAAGCACCAATGTTATTGGTAACAAATACTTTGAGTTGTTTTCCTTAAAATGACAGGCTCACTTTGTTCATTTTCAAGAAAGTATCTGCCGAATACCCCAAGTCTGTGTAACCATAGTTTGCCTGTCAGTCATTCTTTCAAGTAAAAATTATGTTTTCTGAAAAAAGCAGCCAATTCAGCTCATTACTCAATTGCATAAGCTCTGTTTCTGGAGGCAACCATTAAACTCCAGTACATGGAAAAAGTACTTTATGCAAACTCCCCTTTTCATCCCATAGAATATTAGAAAATGTGTACTCAGGGGTTGAGATTTAATAAAGGGTTGAGATGTTTTACTGCTCTTTCAAGAGCATCCTAAGTGGAACAGCCTTCTTTTTTCTTCAAGTGCATGGCAGTGAAGCATACAATGACTACGACTAGTACAGTTTGGTGCCCCTTTGTTGATTCGTGTTAGGAAGCCAGCAGTTTTAGCTTCTGTTGCTTTAGCACCAACAGTACAAATGTCAACACAGTGAAAAAGGCAAATAATATCTTAGAATTATTATTAAACTAGTTTTGACCTTGCAGAAGTCTGAAGGGGTCTCAGGAACCCACAGGGATCCATGGACCATGTTTTGAGAACTGCACTTAGACTTATGTGAGAAGAATCAATCCTTAATTTGCTTTATCCACTCTTAATTAGGTTTTCTGTTATCTGCAACTACAAGTATTCCTGATGCATTCAGCATAATATGTTCTCAAGTATTCCTTTGTATTCAAAATATCTACACTTCCACTTCTACTTGAGGCAAAAAGGTTTAATTACCTTTTTGAGTTGAGTCTCTTTGTGGCACCAGAGATCATTCACTCCTCAAAGTCCTAAGGCTTTTTCCTGACTGGTCCCTGAGGCTTACTTCTCCAAGTATTGGAGCAATGCTAAACAACTCTCACGCTACCTGTGATCCACCAGCTTGGAAGTATTTCCCATAATCTAATTCAGGAAATAAGAATCTTAAAAGATTAAGTTACTACTCATTTCCATAGGTGTATTTTGAAATCCTTCCTTGGCATTATTGCTGCCTCAGGCTAGAGAAGCTGCTTGTCTCAAGAGAGTTGAGTTGTAAACAGGGACAAGCTATTGCCAAAGGTGTGGCACTAGAGACCTAGGCCACATGGTACTTGACACATTTCAAGGTGAACAAGAAAGAGAAAAGACCTAAGAATAAAGATGAGCTTCTCTGTGCTTCTGTTTTGGGGATTTATTGTAGCAAGAATGTTGGTTCCATTCTAACTTATTTTATAGTTTGGTAGCAGAAAAGAAAGTCACTTAAGATTCTAAATCCCCCTTTGCTGCAATGTCTAATTATAACACTTCACATCTGAATACATGTTGTACATAATAAAACCAGTAGGTAGCATAGAGAAGAGTTTGAGAGATTTGGGGACAGAAAAATAAATTTGACCAGAGTTTATCCACAGACTAAATGTTAGAAAAAGACTTTTAAAAAGACTAGGGGATTGCTATGCCCTGATATGTTAACCAGAAAAATGAAACTCTTTAGAAATGGAGAAACTGTGGTTTAAATGCCTAAATTTAATTGCAGATATTCTGATTTAAAAGATAGTTTCTTAAGCCAGTCACAGAAAGATAAAAACTGCTTGTTTCTACTTGTGCGGGGTTCAATCTAAAAGAGTTCAACTCATAGACTCCGAGAGGGGGATGGTGGTTGCCAGGGGCTGATGGGTGGGGGAATGGAGAGTGATTGATCAACGGGCATAGAGTTTCAGTTAAGCAAGGTGGATAAGCTCTAGAGGGTTGTGGTACAACATTGCGCCCATAGTCAACAATAATGTATTGTACACTTAAAAATTTGTTAACAGGGTAAATCTCATGTTAAGTGTTTTTACTACAATAAAATGAAACTTTAAAATAAAGAAATAAAACAAAAGATATAATTTCTTATTAGAAATAGAAGAGAACTTCCATGAACTGATAAAGGACATCTATTAAAAACTCACAGTTAACACCATATTTAATGGTAAAAGACTGATGCTTTTGCCCTAAGATCAAGAACAAGACAAGGATGTCTACTCATCTCACTTGTACTCAACATTTTACTGGAGGTTCTAGCCAGGGCAATAAAACAAGAGAAAGAAATAAAAGGTATTCACATTGGAAAGGAATAAGAAAAACCATCTTTATACATACATGACATTATCTTATATATAGAAAATCCTAAGGATCTGTTAAGAAAACTATTAGAACTAATAAACAAAGTCAGCAAGACTGAAGGATATAAGGTCAACACACAAAAATCAATTGTATTTCTATACACTTGCAATGAAAAATCTGTAACAAAATAAACAATTCAATTTACAATAGCATCAAAAACAATAAAATACTTAGGAGTAAATTTAACAAAATAAATTCAAAACTTACACTCTGAAACTACAAAACATTGTTGAAAGAAATAAAGAAGATGCAAATCAACGAAAAAAACATCTTTTGTTCATGGATCGGAAAACACGATACTCCCCAAATTGAGCTACACATTCTACATAATCCCTATCAGATTTCCACCTGGCTTCTTTGTGGAAATTCACAAGCTAATTCTAAACTTCATATGGAATTGCAAGAGACTCAGAATAGCCAAAACAATCTCGAAGAAGAGCAAAAGTTGGAGGACTTACGTGTCCCAATTTCAAAATTTGCTACAAAACAACAGTAATCAGAACATTGTGGTATTGGTATCAGGATAGACACATAGATGGATGGAATGAAACTGAGAATCCGGAAATAAAACCAAATGTCTATGGTCAACTCATTTTTAACAAGGGAAACAAGACCATTCAATAGAGAAAAATAGTCTTATCAACAAATTGTGCTGGGATAACTGGATACCCACATGCAAAAGAACGAAGTCATACTCTTACCTCATACGATATGCAAAAATCAATTCAAAATGGATCAGCAACCTAAACAGAAGAGCTAAAAACATAGAATTCTTAGAAGAATACATAGGGGTAAATCCTGATAACCTTGGATTTGGCAGTGGATTATTAGAAAAAATAGATAAATTAGACTTCAAAATTAAAAACTTCTCTGCATCAAAGGACATTATCAAGAAAGTGAAAAGACAGCCTATAGAAGGGGAGAAAATACTTGTAAATTGTATATCTAATAAGGGTCTAGTATTCAGAATATATAAAGAACTCTTAGAATTCTACAAAAACCGACAAATAACCCAATTAAAAATGGGCAAAAGACTTAAAATAGACATTTCTCCAAAGAAGATATGCAAATGACCAACAAGCACACGTAGAGATCCTCAATATCATCAGTCAATGGGGAAATTCAAATCAAAACCACAATGAAGTACCAGTTCACAACCAGTAGGACAGCTATAATTGAAAAAATGGAAATTATCAAGTGTTTGTGAGGATGTGGACAAATTGGAATCCTTGTACATCACTGGTTGGAATGTAAAATGGTTCAGCTTTCTTGGAAAACAGTTTGAGAGTTCCTCATAAAGATAAACATAGAATTACCATATGACCCTGCTACTCCATTCTGAGGTATATACCCAAAAGATTGAAAATAGATATTCAAACAAGTACATGTACTCACACGTTCATTGAAGCACTACTCACAGTAGTCAAAAAGTGGAAACAGCCTCAGTGCCATCAAGGGATGAATGGACAAACCAACTGTGGTATATCCATACAATGAACTATTATTCGGCCATAAAAAAGAACGAAGTACTGATACATGCTACAATATGGATGAACCTTGAAAACACACTAAGTGAAAGAAACCTGTCACAAAGGACCACATGTTATATGATTTTATTTATATGAAATGTTCAGAATAAGCAAATCTATACAGATAGTAGATTAGTGGTTGCTTAGGGCTGGAGAAGATGAGAGGATAGAGGTGAAAGCTAAAGGCTACAGGGTTTGTTGAGATGATGAAAATGTTCTATAATTGACTATGGTGACAATTATACATATCCGTCACTATACTAAAAAACATTGCATGTACACCTTTAAAAGAGAGAAATATATGGTATGCAAATTATATCTCAATAAAGCCATAAAATAAAGAGGATGTAATTTCTTAGATAAATATAAAAATGAGGTCTATATACGTTTTCCATTTCCTTAACATCTCTCAAGCAGAACAGGTTTTTCATCACCGTATTTGAGGGCCATTTCTCCAACAATTCTTGTCGGCTTGCTTGTGCTTACCATCCTAATAGGGAGAGGTAAGATGCTGGATATAGGCCTAGGAAAACTGCTCATGAAAAGAGCACCTGGCAGTCTCCATTACCAAAAGCATTTGAACTTGGGACAGAATTGACAGTACTGAATAATTACAGTGCAGTGAGATAAGTGCCATGATACTTGTATCTAGGTAAGCTGGAAGCTGGATAAGTAGACAGAGAAAAAGGCATTGAGGATCACGATCTAATTCATGAATCAGGGTCACAGAGGGCAAACAGCAAGGTTTGTATGGGAAGATTTCTGGGAGCTGCCACGGACTGAGTTAGTACAAGCTCTTGGGTTGGTGGGGAAGGGGAAAGGGGGGTCAGTGTATACGAACTAAGAGAAACAAGATAACTGAAGATAGGAATCACGAGGTGATCTAACTGCAGAAAATGACTTTTCTTCTCTTTCCTTGATCTTACGCCTGCTAGGCCTTACATCAAAGCATCTTAAAGATGCCGTTCGTCATTTGAAAATAAAATTATGGGAGTCCTACTTTGAGTCTGTGTATGATTCACACGAGAACAGACCTAGCTAGCACACTGGTCGGATAAGCCTGATAAAAGTGTCTGAGTTCTGAGGAGCCTCTTGGAAGCAGTCTTCCTGAGGGAAGAAGGATCCAGGAGTACAGCCTTGGTCCTCCAAGGGGCACAGTGATATTGAGTAGAGCATGGTGGTTGCCATTTATATTGGTCTCCTGATCACAGCCCCAACTTGACTCATGGTTAAGTCCTAAACTCTTAAGTCCACTGGGAGTCTGGGCATCATTGCGTGGGTTTCCCTATCAACTGAGAGTAGTACCTGAGGCAAGTAAGAGCAAGGAACAGCAGCAGGTAGTCTGGTGGAGGTGCTGCTGCACTCAGTGGACGCCAACTTGCTTGGGAATACACATGAGGGATCCTTTGCAACCTTCCAGAAACACTTAGGGGAGGACTTTTGAAGAAACCTGAAGTCACGTGTCGTACAGATGGGGGCATGAGCAAATTGTTTGTGGTATTACTATTTATGTCATACCTACAGGCCGAGAGGCTGGTGAGGCCTGAAGAAATGAGACACACGGACAAAGCTCCTAATCCTTCTGGAACAGCTGAGGATCATCTTATGGTGGAAGTGACCTTCGACCCATGCTTTGAAGGAGTACAAGGTGTTAACTAACTACACTGAGTGAGGATCCAAAGGGCATTTCATATTAGAGCAGAGGGGATGCACAAAGACACAGATGCTCTCTATGCCTATTCATAAGGAGGAGTTTGCGTGGACCAAGTGTTTTTCATTTTGCGCGGCTTCACGCCTACATTCTTAGTGGGGATCCTGCTATTTGACTACCGTCGTCACAGAGAGCACTTCAACTATTTCTCAGAACTGTTGGAATTATTAAACTATTAGAATTGAAAGTAACCACAGATGCTACCTTCTCCCACTCCACCTCCCCACCGACTGCCAAGTGCAAGGGATAATTGCAAAGCTATGAGCAAACTCTAAAGCTCGATAAACACCTTACTTATATACAACATCTGCTTTGTCATGTAAATTTAGAGGAGCAAAAAATCCCTCTGAGATTTAGAAGCCTGAAAGGATGCTAAAAATGCGGTCAGCAGGTCATAAGTGTTTCTTTTATTAATCCAATGGTCTAGTAATTCAACATACAATGAGGGCAGAAAGTTACCTCTATAATTCCCTGAGGTTCGGATAGCGTTTATACTCAGGAGACAAAAGAAAATGGCAGTGAGGGTGTTACTGTTTAATTGTCAGTGGATCACATTGTTTAACTCTAGCATCTAAATGTCTTGATAGAGCCAACAAATTAAACATTGTGATTCTAATTTAAATGATTATTGTGTCACTTTACAGCATTTGTTTCTTTCACACTGTTTCAAATAAGTGGCTGAATTTATTCATCAGAAATTATACAAAGTAGAATTCACTCTGTATGGAAAAGTAAGATGACCTTGTGTTACTGTGGTCAGACAAACTAAAGCAAGCACCGAAGGCAGGCTCAAATGTGATTTCTTTGCAAACCCGGCTCAAAAGAAAAAAAGCAACTCTAAAATTCAGTGAACAGATTAAAATGAAAAAATAACATTTCCATGGATTTTCTTTTCCAATGCGATCTGACTGTGGCAGTTTTTCAAAGATTATAAATGAAAACATTGATAACCTACACAAAAACTTCAAGAATACTTATATATGAAGGCATGTGCATTATATTTAGGCTTTCCATTGTAAAATTATCAAAACCACAACGCTATCGGAATTAACATCAAAAAGTTCTATGCCAAAGCTGAAATAGTCGCTAATATTTCATTTTTAGTACCTTTAATTTTAAACAATTCTTAGGTTCATAGAGTCATATTACCCAGGCACTCTTTCATTACTGTCAGCAGTAAAATCACTTCAAATCTGTATGTTATGCACATTGCGGTAGAACTCGGACTTAGCACCGCCTACACAAAGAATTGTCGGAGATGTAAAGTGTAAAGCTTTCCCCTTGAAGGATTTATGATCTGGTTGAGGAGATGAGATACACACAAAATGTTCAACATATGACAGTACCTCTGTGTCAAATGAGTGTGACAGCCAATAATAGCTACAGGAATTCAGAAGAGGGTCTGAGATTCCTCCGTACATATGGAATTGTTTCTGGCCGTAGGTAGAAGTTCAGAGTTTTCTTTATGCTGGGCATAATATGCTGAGATATTATTTGTTAGACAATAGTGTATTGGTTATGGTCTCCTAACCCCAGGATGGTTAATTATATCAATAGCAATTGTTTCATACTTCATTGAAAGATCTAACCATGTATGTTTCCAATTGCCATATTTAAAAAAATAATAATAATACAATTTGAGCAAAGCTTAAAGAAATTAAAATACCTAAATATCATATGGTCTTAATTTCTTAACAGCTGCTCATCTTTTTTCTCTATACCCTTTAACTTTTTCTCTATACCCTACTGACTTTCAGAAGTAGGAATGATTTAAGTTTTACTTGTTTCAGTTTCAAAAGCTTGCATAGACCCCCTTGACTTTCAGGCTTTCCCGATGGTGTGGATTTTAACTACACAAAGAAAAATGTACTTTCCTTGAAAAACTGGTTTTCTCTTAGTACCATTCGAAAATTCACTGACCAGTCTCTCTCATTCTCTTTGCTTGTAGAAAAAGTTGCCTGTTATTTAAACAAATGTGGCTTGACAGACACAGTAAGAGAGATGATGGCCATATACAATCTTATTCCTGTTTTCTGTAATGATTGTGGTCTTCCAATCATAAGAAAGTCATTTGTCCTGTACTTTGAAACCAGTGGATGGTTAGCCATTAATGGTTAGGCAGCTAGTAACTAAAATTGTTTTTGGCAATTATTAATTATGCTTTTCAGTTATTTGCCTACCCATGGTTAGATGTGCTGCTTAGGCAATATATTATCCAATTCCTACCAGGTTCCTCATAAACAACGTCCCTGCTGCTTGGGTCACCATGGTAACAGATGCTTGAATTGCTTTTCAGGAACCAAGAGTTGACCCCTGTCCAATTCAGGCCCATGGAGACCACCAACTCACCAACTGGGCCTGTGCAGGTGTTTGATAGGTGAACTCCTGACGTCAGGGAACTAAAAACTCCACCCTCAGATCATGCTAATGATAAACAAATGAAAAGCAACAGTATATATTGGAGTATATGAGAAGCCATGTGATATAAAACTAATTTGGCATGACCTTGTTTTTTCCAAAAGAGTCTGACGTGGCCTGTTGAGCATGTGTTGTACATCTGCTTTAAATGTTTATCGTGTCCCAAAGACAAGAATGATGCCCCTAAAGATAAGGATGTAACTTCCCCCACATCGACATTTCTTTAAGGATAAGCACCTCTCCCTAAACTAAGGATTAATTACCAACTTGCTGTGCTCACCTTGTGACCACTCACCTTGTGACCACCAACCTGTTGACCACCCATCTGCTGTGCCAGGTAAGCATCTCATGACTATTGTAAAAGGGACATTCATATCATATGTGATGTATGCTCTTTGTTCCAAGACAGTATATAGCCACTCTGTACACCCCACTTCTTCAGTGTCCTTCCTTCCTTGGTGAAGGAAGGCCCTGGGCCAGTCTTCAGATCTCGCTCATAATAAACTCACCCCAATTTTGATTTTTAGATTGATTAAGGGTTATTTGCATCAACACTCACACCACCATTTTGTGACCATGCATCCTGTGAAGAGCCATGAAGCTTGACTATGCTTGCGTAGATCAATTATCTCACTCCTCTTTGCCTCAAATCATCTGTCCCCACACTTCAGATTACCCTGCCCCTCTGCCCTATAAATATCCCTAGTCCCCGTTTTCAGGGAGGCAGACAGATTTGAGATTTGTTCTCCCATCTCCTTGCTTGGCTGCCTTGTGAATAAACCCTTTCTCTGCTGCAAACTCATCATCTTGGTGATTGGCATTTCATACAATGGGCAAAACGAACCTGGTTTGGTAACAACTTCACTAATTCAACAAGCATTTATTAAGCACTTACTGTGTGCCTGGCACTATACTAGATATCAAGCATACAAAAATGAAAAGGAAAAACTCTCTGTGATCATATATACAAATAATTGCAACAGAATGAGATAAACAAAAGAAAAGTGATCAAACCATATCATGTCCTCTAAGACCTTGGCTACCTTTCTGATTTCATCTTGGTCACTCAGTTCCTGTCACATTGGCCTTCTCTTTTATCTCAAATGCACTAAACGCCTTTTCTCTTCAGGCCTTGGCACTCATTTCCTCTTCCTGCAATGCTCTTCCTTGCATTCATCAGCTGGCTGAGTCCTATTCACCCTCTCCTATAGCAATCAATGTAAATATCATTTCCTCAGAAAAACCTTAACTATCCCCTCAGATTAGGTTCTCTTCCTGTCATCTACTCTCAGTGCCCCTGTACTTTTCAATTTTAGCCCTAATCTCGATTGTAATTAAATAATTATCCATGTAATTGTTTATTGTCTGTATCTTTCACTAAACTAGACTATAAACTCAGTGAAGGCGGGACTACATCAGTATTGTTTGCTAGTGTACCTCTCATGGCCAGCACAGGGCCTGGCACATAGAAGCTGCTCGATAGACATTTGTGGAAGGAAGAGAGGAAGAGAAGGAGGAGGGAATGAGGAAGGAAGGAGAGAAGAATGGAAGGAAGAAAGGAGGGAAGAAAGAAAGATTGTATGTGCATAAAGAAGAGAGGGGTGTATCCCCGTTTATGGGAGTCAGAGGCACTGACATTTAAGGTTGTCTCTTCATCAGAGTTGCTTATTATCAGCTTCTTTGTCACCCCCTTTTTCACTAGTGACTTGTATCTCCAGTTTCCAGACCCAGGAAGATGTGCTAGCATCAACCACTTTCTGACAGTGACTATACCACTAGCATGAAGTTTTAAAGTGACCTCAATATAATACAACCCAAGTCGTTTTAATATGGGGCGTACTGCACGAGCAGTTACATACTTATCCCAAACTCCAGATTTTCCCCTCCTTCCCTCTTTAGTTAAATCTCTTGTGTTATATCCACACTCTATCTTGGTGATGGAGAAAGTAGAAAAGAAACATCTAAATTAGATCCTTTAAGTCATTTATAAACGTACTTTCTCACTCGATCTGTCCTCCATTCCCGTAGGTAATTACGAGTTGCTCGTCTAAAGAGATTGCCATCAGTCTTAGGGAGATTAATAGAAGCAAAACTAACAGTTCCCTTTCTTCTAGTTAATGCTCACAGTCATAAGTTTCCACATGTATATAAAAGAGAAAGCAGACAAGACGAAATCAGTCATCTTAGATGCTTCAACAGCAACCTAGACTCTTTCAAATAGCAAGCAGCAACTCCCCTCTCCATACTTCAAAAGATTAATATAGCATTTGAAATTATCTTTTCATTCTACTTTTATTATAATGCTCCAATTTTAAGTTACTATAGTAACCATTTTGAATTTGAGTGAAGGCTTCATTATTGTCAGTTTAATTGTTTGGTTTTGGTTTCTGCTCTAGCTACATGGGAATTTAAAAAACGGAAAATGGATTTGTCTTTTACTATTCTCTAAATATTATAGAACACAAAGACAATTCAGACAATGATTCTATATGACTATTATTGGAAATATCTGTTTGTATGCCAATCATTGATATCTGTTTTAGAAACATCAGACATTATACTAAAGCAGACCATTGTTCTATATAATTAAATACGAGTGCTGGTAACTAATCTTCAACACTCCACTGAAAAGCATACAACATCCAACTACTTCTGCGAGAATTAATTACTAAAGAACATTTACTTTTGACTTCTTATATTGAGAAATATAAAGACGGTGGTCTTGATATTTACATCATTACACAATTTGTGCCTTAAGAGAGCGGACTCCATATGGGTTAGCATGATATTGTCATAAGATTCATCAAAATTACCAATTACTGTAATTTAAGTTGTCCATGTCTGATGTTTTTCATTTCCCTATGCATCTTATTAGCTTCAACTGTTTTTCTGGTTATTGCCCTTAAAAAATTACTTGTGGCGATTCCCTGAGGTTGTAACAAGCATATTTTCCTCCTTGCAGCTACCTTTTAGGGGCACTACAAGCTGGGGACCACATCAAACCAAGTTCATTGCCCATCTGTGCTGTATGTTCCTAGGGTGGAAATGTGTGTGAGGGCAGGTCTGTGGCCACATCTTCTCAGGAGTATTTTATCCTCTTTCCTTTTCCTTCTCCTGCTCTGCTTAAGTCCAGAGCGACCTTTTCTCCAGGCCTGTGGGGTTGAGGAGGATCAGAAGGTGACAGATTAGTTATGGTTCATACTAATCCTGAGAATGTAGCCTTTTGGGACCCAGCTTAACGCAGGAAGAGGTATCCTGTAAGAGTCTTTACATTGAATGTACTCCACATTCTGACTTCTGTCACCCTTACCCCTCCAATGTCTCTGAGGTAAAAGCAACCTTGGCACTCAAATAATCCTCTAGCCTCTTTGGATTCAAGCTTTCCCCCAAAATTGGCTTGGCAAGGCTGCGTTATCTTTTCACCTCCTCAGTGCTTTTAAGGTGATTTATCCAGAGTTGTTTTCAGCCAAAGGGTTTGATCTGAATAACCCACTACCTAACCTGCCCTTATGGGAAACAACTATTACATTTTTATTGTATAAAGTTATGCATTTGTGTTTAACAATTATAATATTTGCCTTTAGGAAATTTACAGTGCAAAAAAATCAAGGGAATGCAGGCTCACAAGTTTTTATTTGTTTTAAGAGATTAGTAATCATATGGAAGACTGACTGGTGCAGACTTTTGGGGAAAAAAAGATGTGAGCCTTTCAATGGATTGTCCCATTAACATGAAATTGAAGAGCCCATCTTACTTGATGCCACTTGTTCCTTCCTCAAGGGGTATCTTCAATTGGTTGGCCAATAAAGTGTATCCTTGCTTTGAAAAAATAATCACCAAAGGAAAACCACTCTTCGCTGGTTTCCCAACCACCTTAGCCTGGGGCTGAGCAGCCCTGTAGTGGCCGAGGTCCAGCCTCTTCAGGTTAGGGGCAGCTGTGAGGGCAGCTGGCTTTGATTCTGACTGTAGAGACAGCATTAGCCAGCAGCCTCTTCTCTCATGCCCTGATGCCTTAGCATGCCAATGTCTGTCTGTGACAATGAAGGCTGGCTGATTCCTGGCTCTGGCCACAGACAACAGAATAAGCTTGGGCCAGGTTTGTGACTTTGTGACCTTTTAATAACAGCTCCATTCATGGCTCAGTGCTTAACTAGCCAAAACAACGAATTTGATTTCTGGAAGGACAAAGCAGTAACACTGGGCACCATAGCTGTGAGGGCAGGATTATGGTGAAAGCAGTATTTTAGATTGTACAGAGGAAAAACAAATCCACATTCACTAAAGACACAATTTAGGTATTAACATACTTCCTAATGTACACTTAAAACTTGTCTAAGTTATCCAAGATTAACCAAAAGAAAGTATAGAAATGTGTTGTAAAAATTAAAAAAACACTAAACTTAGAATCACAAGATCATGCTATTCTCTTAGCCTATTAAAAAAGAGGCCATCTGAAATTCATTAAGTATTAACTCATTGTTTTTTCATGGGCATAAATAGCACATTTTACCTAAGACACTGGACTTTTTCTGAAGATAATTGGTCCGTTAAAATTACTTTAGTGCTTTTAGAAATGAATAGGCTGAAATACAAAGCAAGGTCTATTTATTCACAAACAAATTGAACTAAGATTTTAATTTATTTATTAGTGAAACAAAATTGCTAATCTTCTATAAAATAATAATTTGTATTTGTATAATATTCCATGGTTTATGAAGTACTTACTCACCCAAAATCTCATTTCATCCTCTCACCAGCCCTGTGAGGGAAGCATCACCAGCATTTTACAGAGTAAAACACAGACTCAAGGTGCACTTAGAATACAGGCCTTCCTAAGGAAGTAGAGTTAATCAGTGGGAAATGAGTCTCAAATCCAGTCATCTGACTTATGACCCAGAGCTTTTTCCACTAAGTTCACAGTTTACATTGTTCTCATCATTGTAGAACCATTACCAAGGCCATTCTAGGAAAAGGACCAATCCTTATGAGTCTAGGCCGTGTGGGCAGATAAGCAATGAAAAAGATCAAGTTCCATGAACTTTCAGTTCAGGTTTGTCAACCAAGGGATTCTCAAACTGCAGACAGAAAAGCATTCCCCCATGATGAACTCATAGCAAGGCCTAGAGAACACTCTCCAAGTCTAAATGGACAATCTTTCAACTGTTAAATAAGAGAATTTTCTTTCTAACAAAAAGAATTTGTCCCTCCTTACAAGTGGAGTCAAGTCCTAACAAATTCAAGGCTAAATAAATAGCTAAATTATTTTTCTCATCCTTCAACCTGGAAGTTGCTTTTCTTAGGGAAATTCACAGAGGCAGTCTACATATTTTAAGAATTTTCATTTGGTGTTACATCGACTTTCACCTTTACTTTATGAAACTTTGAACAGGTGCCAATAAATCATGACTGAGATGAAATTGAGCAAGATCCTTAGAAGCAGAATAATCAAGACGTATACGCATTTGAGAGACGGGTAGAGAATGAATGAATGTTACCTGCCCCACAATTCTGTCTGTATTCAATTTATATTTATTCTGCCTAAACTTATTTAAGACTTGCATTTGGTATAACTCATCAGTCATTAGTGCTTAAGCTATCATACCATTTTTGAGGAAACATGTAAACGTTATGTAAATATTGATCTATACACTAAACATCTTTGCAAGAACGGTCTCAAAACAATTACTAATTCTGTTAAATTGGAGTGTTTCTATTTTTTTCTACAAATGGTTTTCACCAATGACATTGATCTCTATCTTAATATATTCACTTAATAATTAGAGACAGTTCGTATTTCTAAATTAAAAGTTAACTATATAATAAATATTCCAAGTTAACAGGCCAAAGAGACTGTTTTTTTCTAATTGACATTGAAACAAATGATTAGCATGCTACAGTGCTTGTCTAACTCTTTTATATTCATTAATTATTGAGGATTAATTCCATGAAAATCCAGAGAATGCTTATGATGATGAGTTTTTAAGATATACAACTGTTCTAGGAGATAAGAAATGTTCATGAATTTATCATGTATCGAAACACACTATAAAGATCTTGACAGCTAGAAAAGTCTCCTACCTGTTTTTTATATAATTACAAAATATTGGTGGAGAATGTGCATTAACATTTGCCCATTAAAACTCAATTACAATTTTCTGAACTATTAAGATTTATTAACCTTGGGCAAGGTTATATACAAATTATTCAAATGCTTTTTATTTGTGCAGTGGTTTATATACATTACCTGTTTCACATGCATTCCCTCATCTGGGCGTCTCAACAATCCTAGGAGACAGGTAGAGCAGTTAGCAAGCCCATTATAAAGGAAGAGAAAAAATGCCCATGCTTAGAAGCCCAGCAGAGGAAGTGCCCACTATATGCCAGGTACAGTACGAGATGCTGAGGATACAACGAGCAAGCTGCATAATCAGGATCTTATAATCTAGCAGAGAAGACAATCAAGCAATATTATTTTCTGTGTCGTGAAGACGATTGGTGGTAAGGCATTTTTTCGAAGAGCGCTCCACTAGCGTGACCAGGCTTTTATTCAAAGCCACTGACATCCGTTCTGCAATTTTTGATGCCGAAGTCGTCTTGATCATATCAGAAAGTGCCAATACAAGGTTTTCAAAAAACAATCGTGACTCATATTCTTTTCTCCAATGATTTGGAAAAAATGCCTCACCACCAATCTTCTTCACCACACAGAAAATAATCTTGCGTGCAGAAACGTGGGCAATGATGACTCCGACTTGAAAGTATGCAGAAGAATTGGACTCATGTGAGAAAGGTTTTTTGTTGAGTGAAACACTGAGGGATTATAGTCGTCCACTCACGCCACCAGGAGCACCAACCATATTCATGCGCGTGCAGCATGACGGTTAGCCTACAGTGACTGGAGAAAGTCATCAATTCTAAGGCATGTTCCGATTTTAGAAACGAAAAACTGAGAGGAAAAAAATGTTTTTGAACTAAAGGAATATGGTAACTCATTATTTTGATTTTTTCAAAAAGAATTCCCCTGACTGCCAGTGAGCTTAGCATATTTACATTTTGGGGGTAGCATTTATTCTGTGATTTGCTTTTTTATATCCTTTGTCATTTTTCTATTGGAGCATTTTCTTTTTCTTGTCATTTTGTAATAGTTCTTATATATGATAGATATTAACTCTTTGTCATCTTTAGTACCAGAACTTTCCCCAATCTATAATTTGTCTTTTGACTTATCGGGTCTTTTCCCATACCAAATATTTTCATTTTTATGTAGTCAAATACATTTACTTTTTTTTATAACTTCAGGTTCTCCTGCTTTGCCAGTATCCCTTCTATTCCTAAGCTGCATATGTAGTCTCCTTGTTTTTCTTCCAGGATTTTTATTTTTGTTTGTTTACTTTTAATATTTAACCCATCTGTTTTTCTGGTGTTTCTTTTTTAATATGATGTGAGATAGGAGTCTAACTTTATTTTCTTTCAGATGGATAGCCAGTTATCCCAGAACCGTATATTAAATATTTCATCCTTTTCCCACTGAATTGGAAATACCATTTTAGTTATATATTAGCTTCTCATATGTGCTGGGATCTATTACTTGGTACATTTTGCTCTTCAGTTTATCTAGACTTTATTCTTGGCAAATGGTTATCCAGTTGTTTAGAATTGTTTATGGAATAATTGTGCCTTCTCCACTGGTTTGAAATGCCCCACCTATCTGTTCTATTCATCTTTCAATTTTGGCACCAGCATGACCCCATTTCAATTTCTGCAGCTCCATGCTGCGTTTTTATATCTGGTAGACAAGTCATCTCCCCCATTCTTTCACTCTTCTTTATCAGGGTTGAATTTGATAGATATTTATTCTTTCAGATGAACTCTAAGTTGCTCTGGTAACATCACATCTCTCTTCCCATACACACAGATGCTAAATAAATAATAAAGAAATACTGAGATTTTGTTATGACTGAGAGCGTAGTACATCTATAGATGGATCTCTCCATAAAGATATACTTTCTATAACGTGTTCCTGTATTTACTGAAATCTTCTTTTATGTCTACTAAGGCAGAGTTTTGTAGTTATCTTCATTTGGGGGTGCACAGGTTTTTGTTAACTTTATTGTTTTGTATTTTATATTTTTTGTTAGTATTGTGAAGATATTTTTATTTTGTTATCAAACGGGTCATTGTTGAAATATAAGAAATATATCGATTGACTAATGTCGTAGCTTTGTACTTTGTTCCCTGGGGGTTTGCAGATGGAGAATTACACTACCTTCAAATAAAATTTTCCTATATTTGATTTATATATTTACATTTTATGAACGCATTGACAAACATGTCCATATTGTGTTAACTAATAGAGATAATGGTGAACAATCCTATTTGTTCTCAACTTTACTGGGAATGCTTCTGATATTTCTTCATTCAGTATAATGCTAGTGTTGACTTGCATTACTTTTTTACCGTGTGAAGAAATTATCTTTCTATTTCTATTTTACCAGGGGTTTTCTTTAGGAATGTCTGTTGAATTTTCCCCTCGAAAAAGATATTTAAGCACCTGTTGAAATCCTTTTCTCCTTTGCTCTGTTACTATCAATTATTCTTAGTTTCTTAATATTGAGCCATCTGTGCGTTAACGGAATAACATTTACTTAATCAGCAAATATTATTCTTTGACTATATTATTGGATTCAATTTGCTTTGTCATTTAGGATTTTGGCGCCAACATGTACAATTGGTGTTGGACAGTTGTTTTCTATTTTTGTGCCGTCAAATTTTGGCCACAGATTTATAGCAGCTTTGTGAAAGAATTTGTGGAAGGTTTCTTTCTTTCCCTATGGTCTATTATTTGGATGTCTGAAATAATTTACTATGAAATTGTCTTGGCAGGTGGCTTTCTCCAAGGTGTTTTCTGTGATAAGTCTCAATTATAAAGTTTTCTACTTCCACTTGGGTTCATTTTAATAATCAGTATTTCCCAAAATATTCATCCATTATATTGAGATTTTCAGATTTAATAGTTTTTTTAAAAAAAACCTATTTCAGTCTGTAGTTATACAATTTCTTTACTTTCTACTGCTGCATATGTATACTTTCTTTCTTGTATTGCCTTGCTAAAAGTTTGTCCATTTTCCTGCTGTCCCTGAAGAAATAGCTCTTGTAATTGCTCATCAATAAAACTGTATATTTTTTCCTTAATAGATTTTTGTTTTTAATTCATTTATCCAATTTTTCTCGGTTTCTCATTTCTTTATGTCCTTTGCTGAGAGTAAAGGAGATTGCTCTTTTTTCCAACCTCTTGAGATTAATGTTATTTTCATTCCTTCCCGTTTAAGAACGCATTTAAAACTAGGAAGTTTCCTCTGAATGCCGTTTTGGCCTTATACATTTTGATAGCATTATTTTCACTGGTATTATTTTCTCAATAGTGATTTAAGCTAAGCTTCATTTTCTCTTAGATCCAATATCATGAGAGTGATTTTTAGTTGCTTAATTTTTTCTATTTATAACTCTGCTATTACTATATGGTTTTATACAAAGAGAGTTTAACCCATTCACATTTATCATGATAAATGGTGTATTTGGCCTTAATTTTGGCATGCTATTTGATGCCTTCAGTATTCAATATGTCCAGATTTAATATTATCATTGCTTTTTAAATTTGTTTCCTCATTTCTCTAGTTTTCCTTGTGCTCCCGTTCTGTCTTTCTGTTTTTAATCTACTGATATGGAGGTTGTATGACATAGTACTATTATGTGGTATTCTGGTAAATTGGTCCAAAAAATGGGGCTGTGATTTGTAGAGTTTTTGTAGTGTTTACCAAGTGCTAATTCTGGTGGTGTGAACACCCCCACCATGGCCAATTCAAGTTATCAACATGACGTAACTGAATGCAGAGACAGCTCCAGAACACCACTGGGGTTCTTCTCCTAATGCTTATGTGGACGTTTTAAAAGTTGATCTCTCTATCTCCACAAACATCAACAATATGCGTCAATCGATTGCCTCTATGTAAGATGAGAGGCTTAACACGCATTTATCCTCCGTCACCACCAATCGTCACCAGCCTCATGTTCTATGGAAATAATCCGTTCTCTTAAACTGAGGTTATGAAATCCTTTTTATCATATAATTGATCCTTTAGTCATTATTTTGAAGTTACTGTTACATTTTATAACCACGTGAATAATGATTATTTATATATTAGCTGTCTGGTTTTCTGATTAAAGCACTCATAATTATATTTGATGATATTCTTGGGGAATTATTCAAATGATATTCGGTTCCCTCACTTTTCTGGATATTTTAAATTCTACTCTTGGATTAAGCTAGACTATCTGGATGGTATGGCTATGGCCTCTACTACCTTAGACCTTCAGAAATAACGTTCGCCAGGTCCAACGTGTGTTAACACCAGGGTAATTTTCAAAGGACAACACAAGAAACAATAAGAACTTCACCAGAGACTTTGCTGCGATTTGAAATGGTTGCCTGCTATGCCACTCAGTCTTCATAATAGAAAGCTCCATGTGTGGGATTTCTTTTAGAATCCAACTGGTACTTGAAAAGCTTCCTTGAGGATCAGGAAAATGACCATGTTTCTCTTTTCCTCTGATTTCCAGGAATCTCAGAGCGAAGTCTGAAGCTCAACCTCAGGAGTTATGCAAACGCTTGGGCCACGATTGTTCCTGACCCTGACTTTCTGTTCCTAGTTTTCCTTTGGCTCACCCTACTAATTCCTATTTATATTTTCTCATTTCTTTATTATATGTGCTCCTCAAAAGGCTACTTTACATTCTTTGCAGACAGGGAGAGAAAAAGAAAATGAATAAATAGAAACTCTATAGAAAATCTAGAGTTTTCCTTTATGGCTCCTGATTGTTAAGATGCAATTCAACGCTGATATATTTCTTCAAGATTCCTATAAAAGATCAAAGCTGCCAAATTTTTGTTTGTTTGTTTATGAGTATTTGTGTGTCTATCAACTGATTTCTTCAGTAGATCAGTGGTTAACAAGAGACAAAATAGGCTTTCCATCCCTTATGTAGTGTGTTTCTCTGTTTCAAATAACATTGGGATATAGGTTAATTTTATTTTCATCCTGATATTATAGCAGTTTGCCTCATAAACTCCACTGAATTTAATAAAAACCTTATAGATGATGCCGAGGATAAGTCTTGTTTTTGTGATTTGAGTAGTGGTACAATGTTTTAGAAAGATTCCTGGAATAAGTGTCAAGAGTCTCGTTTCCAGTTCTAGCTAAGGTCCAGCCACAAATTCGCCCTTTTTGTTTTTTTGAGGAAGATTAGCCCTAAGCTAACATCTGCCACCAATCCTCTTCTCTTTGCTGAGGAAGACTGGCCCTGAGCTAACATCCGTGTCCGTCTTCCTCTGCTTTAGATGTGGCACTCCTGCCACAGCATGGCTTGCCAAGCGGTGCCATGTCCGCACCCGGGATCCGAACTGGTGAACCCCAGGCCACTGAAGTGGAACGTGCAAACTTAACCACTGCAACACCAGGCTGGTCCCACAAATTCACCTTTTGATGTGTGGTAAATCACTTTACCTGTCTGAATCAGGAAGGGATAAAATGATAGGCATTTTAAAGTCAGTTCTAATGTCTTATTATTTGAATTATTAAAAAATAGCTGGTGAATACTTACTGATAAAATATGTTCATTATACCTTTATCATAGCTACAGTATTCTACCTTTGGGCATGCCTTTAATTTACACTTAAATTTATATGATTAAGTGTGCATAATAATATAGTTAAAATAAGAAGCAATAAAATAATGACCATCTTATTCATTCATGCATAATTCTTATTCTGATGACACTTTTGAAATCCATGGTATTACTACAAGTGCTCTTTTTTCTGTTTCCATAATGACAAAATAACATTAATAATACATTCCTGGAATATTAACTATGTTGTGTTAATGAGAAGTTTAATAGCTTAAAAAACTCTAGCAAATAACTCATGATTGTGTTTTCTGAGTAGTTCGTTCACCTTTGTTGCTGACATCATCCCCAAAACGCCATGGGCCCCTAGTGATGTGACTCCTATGTGTGAGATTATCATCCCTGGCGACACCTCATAGAAGAACAGGCTCACAGAGTCAGAAGGGTCCTTAGAGGTTATTGTCTCTTATATTGAAGACAGATGCATCTTTCTCTAAGAAATGGTACCTCCTACCATATATAAAATGTGAGTTGAATTTGAAAGCAAGGCTTTCCCTTAATACTATCATATCAGTACCCTATCCTACGGCCTACCACAAGGAAAGCAATTACATTTTTTATAATATCAGTGATAGAATGAGAAGTCAATTTATTTCTGGTTTACTTCCCACTTAGGTAGCCAGCTCCCAAGCTGGTCCCCAATGATCCTCACCTCCTGGTATTCACATTTTCCTGCCAGATTGTACCAGACTTGGTCTCTGTGACCAACAGTATATGGCAGAAGTGATGGTATGGAGGCCGGCCCTGTGGCTGAGTGGTTAAATTCACATGCTCTGCTTCAGCAGCCTGGGGTTTTGCTGGTGTAGGGGAGGAAGACATTTCTTCTCCCCACTCTGGGTCCTTCTGGCTGGAAAACAAATTAAATTCACAAGAGACAGAATAATAAGAAAAAAATTAAACAAAGCTTTATAACTTGTATACATGGGAGAGGCTCAGGCAAACTGAGCAACTCCCCAAAATGGCCGAAGCCACCACCTTAAATATCATCTTCAGCTAAAGGCAAAGGAGGATGTTGGGGGTGGGGGGAGTCAGTTATGGGAGGTTACCAGACAAGCACAGTAAACAAGAGTAAGATTATTATGCAGACTTGAGTCCTTGCTTCCCACATTGATGAGAGTTTCTAGAGATAAAGTCATCCCCCCTTCTTCCTGGTACAGAGAGAGAAACACCTTTACAGATGGAGATTTCCTTTACAAATGTAGATGTCTCTTAACAAAGGGTAAGTAAATTCTGCTTTTCAGAGTTTCTTTCCTGTCTGCAGTTTTTAAAATAATCCTGCTGCCAGAGAGACATATCTTGGGGTGGCCAATTCCAGTCCCCCACACTGGTTTGGATCCCTGGCGCAGACATGGCACTGCTCATCAAGCCATGCTGAGGTGGCATCCCACACAGCACAACCAGGAGGACCTACAACTAGAATATACAACTATGTACTGGGGGCTTTGGGGAGAAGAAGAAGAAAAAAAGAAGATTGGCAACAGACGTTAGCTCAGGTGCCAAGCTTCAGGAAAAAAACCTGATGGTATGTAATTTTCAAGATCAGGTAACAGAAGACTATGACTTTTCTCTTAGCCCCTTCCTCCTCAGAACACCACTCCGGGGAAGCCACGCTGTGAGCAGCCCTATGGAGAAGTCCAGGTGGCAAGGAACCGAAGCCTCCTGCCAACAGCCTGTGAGTGAGCCATCTTGGAAGAGAATCCTGCAGCCCTAGTCAAGTCTTCAGAAACTGTAGCCCTGGCCAAGAACTTGACTGCAACCTCATGAGAGATCCTGAACAACCACCCAGCTGAGCTGCTTCCAAATTCCCGAACCTTGGAAACTGTATGAAAGAATAAATGTTTGTTGTTTTCACCTGCTAAGTTTTAGAATAATTTGGTACACAGCGATAGATAACTAATACAGTATATTCTGTGTTAAAAAATATTTTTCAGCGTGCTCCTTCTTGGGTTTTTCACAATCTGTCTACACATAGAATGACATGAAGCCCATTCTCAAAGAAATGTAATTGTTTCTAACTAAGTTTTCAAATAAAATTACTATATTATGTAACCGACCCAGATTATCAACAAATGTCATGGGAGGAATCAAAGGTGAAGGGAAACTATGATTGATTAAAATAGATTTAAGAGACATATCAACAGCTTTAATATGTGACCTTGATTAGATCCGAATTCAAACAAACCAACTGTAAAAAGACATATTTGAGATCATCGGTGAACATGGACCTATTAGATGACATTTATGAATTATTGTTACTGTTCTCAGGATGATAATAATACTGTGGTTATAAATTTTTAAAGTCTTGCCTGTTAGAGATACATGATAAAGTGTTTATGGATGAAATGACATCATAGCTGAGATTTGTTTTGACATTCTCCAACACAAACCAGTAGAATGAAATGTTGTTGGAGAGAGAATAGAAGAACTGAGCATGGCAGAATGGTGACAATAGGTGAAGCTGAATAATGGCTACATGAGGATTCATTATACTAATATCTCTAACGTTTCTATCTATCTGAAAATCTCCATAATCAAAAGTTTAAAAAATATTCAGCCTCTTATACTTGTCTTTAAAGTAATATGGGAGTATGAATATGAAATTGTAATGCTTATTGTTAGAAAATATGACACATTTCAAAAAATTTCTCCTAACGAAAACCTTATTTTAAGATATTTCAGAGTAAACAATTTTATAGTGGTCATCCAAAAGCTGAGAAATTTTTCTCTATACTCTAAATAGCTGTAATCATTTGTTTTGAAAAAATATAAGTAAAAAGTATAACTACAAATTGTCAAAAAAAAAAAAAGACTCAGTTGGAAAGGCATGGAAAGGTCACAATTTGGCATACCTCCACTGCTCCAAACACATTGCAATTCTAGATAAAATGCATAAAGATAAAAATAAGAGTGGGGCCAGCCCAGTGGTACAGCAGTTAAGTGCACACGTTCCACTTCAGCTGCCCGGGGTTCGCCAGTTCAGATCCCAGGTGCAGACATGGCACTGCTTGGCAAGCCATGCTGTGGTAGGTGTCACACATATAAAGTAGAGGAAGATGGGCACGGATGTTAGCTCAGGGCCAGTCTTCCTCAGCAAAAGGAAGAGGATTGGCAGCAGTTAGCTCGGGGCCAGTCTTCCTCAAAAAAAAAAAAAAAGAAGAAGACACAGCTAAGCTTGAAAGCAAGAAAACATCTCTGTGGACCAGAAATTAAACAGAAATGCAGAGTGACAGGGTTCATGGAGTCACTGGCCTGCTAATTCTAGGTCTTAGAAATGAAGTAGGGATGGCCAGGAGTTTGCCTCCAGTGGGATAACATGGATTAAAAGTGCTATAGAAATAAGCAAGGAAATGAGAAAGGTTTATTGTTTAAAGCCGGGGTCTGGGGTGGAAAACATACACTGCCTGCAGATAGAGCTCAAAAGAAGTTACAAGTCTAGCGAGACGAGAGGCCAATTTGGGAGACTCTTTGTTTATCTAACCAAAAGACTTTTTCTTTTTGCCAAGTAATTTTGGAGACTAGTCTGGCAATGATTTTGAGTATTTTTAGAATACTAAAAAAAATAAATAAATGAAGATTTCATATTGATCAAAAAACAGTAAATGATGGAGCAAGAACAAGCAGAACTGAAACATGAATAGGCAGATGAGTAAAAGAACCAAGCAGATATTCTGGAAAGAAAATATCGAATCTTTAAAAAAAAGCCTCAATAGATAGGATAAACTGTTGGATAATTAGTGAACTGGAAAGTGATGCTGAAAAATTCACCCTGAATGAGGCACAAAGACACAAAGAAAAGAAAAATATGGCCAAGAAATGAAGAATTGATTGGGAGACCACAACATCCCTTTAACAGAAGTTCCAGAAGGAAAGAAGAAGAAAATGGCGTAGAGTCAATATTTGTAGAATTTATGACCAAGGTTTTTCCAAAATATAAAGACACACATCTTCAGATCAAAATGACACTGAGTACTGAGTAAGACAAGTATAAATAAATCTACATTTAGACACAGAGTAATAAAGAAATAAAACATCAAATATAGAATAAAATCATAAATGTTACCAGTAAAAAAGACACATTACCTTACATAGGTATAAAAATTAGACTGAGCAACCTTTTTCTTAGCAATAATAAGTACCAGGAAAAAATAAAGTAATACCTTCAATGTGTTAAGAGTAGAAAGTTTTGTTCCCAAACTACCATTTAAGAATGATAGGAAAGGAGGGAAGGAAGGGAGGAAGAAAGGATGGGAGGGAAAATAAAGGATAGGAGGAAAGGGAAAAGAAGAAAGAAAATAGAACCCAGAAGGAAAGCAGTGGATAGAAAAACACAAGGCTGAACAAAGAAGTGCTCAGTAAATGATCTAAAATTTTAAGAAAAAATAAAATATTCCAGTGATTAGGCACATATATATGGTGATGGATTGCAGTTAGTCTTTGGGTGGTGAACATTTTGTAATCTACACAGAAATTGAAATATATAATGATATACACCTGAAATTTATATAATGTTATAAACCACTGTTACCACAATAAAAAAGAATAAAAATAAGTAATAATAATAAAAAAATAAAATACTGGGGCCTGCCTGGTGGCGTAGTGGTTAAGTTTGCATGCTCTGCTTTGGTGGCCCAGGGTTTTTGGGTTCAGATCCCAGGTGCAGACCTATACACCACTCATCAAGCCATGCTGTGGCGGCGTCCCACATACAAAAGAGAGGAAGATTGCCACAGATGTTAGCTCAGGGCCAATCTTCTTCACCAAAACAAAAAATAAATTTAAAAAAGGCCTTTATTTAAAAAAAAATTTAAACAGTTACCTATTTTTGAGTTTTAGAAAAAAAAATTGATGCAACGATAGCAAAATGAATTTAATGCATATTAAGGTCCTTATTGTCATCAAGAGGAAGAGAAAACCTGAATAGCTTGTTGGATATTGAGGGGCCAGCCTGATGGTGCAGCAGTTAAGTTTGCACGTTTTGCTTCGGTGGCCCAGGGTTTGCCAGTTCAGAGCCCAGGATTGGACCTACACACTGCCCGTCAAGCCATGCTGTGGTGGGTGTCCCACATATATATGCATACAGAGAGACAGAGAGAGAGAGAAATTTAAGGTTTAACTTACATTTCTACAAAGGTGGCAGACTAGATAACCTGAAAATTCCCCAACCACAAAATAGCTAGAAATGCTGGATAAAATATAACAGACACCGTTTTTTTTTTTTTTTTTAAAGATTGGCACCTGAGCTAACAACTGTTGCCAATCTTTTTTTCTTTCTTTTTTTTTTCTCTTCTTCTTCTTCTCCCCAAAGCCCCCCAGTACATAGTTGTATATTCCAGTTGCGAATGCCTCTAGTTGTGGCATGTGGGATGCCACCTCAGCATGGCCTGATGAGTGGTGCCATGTCCGTGCCCAGGATCCGAACTGGTAAAACCCTGGGCTGCGTACTTAACCACTTGGCCACGGGCCTGGCCCCAACAGACACCCTTTTAAAAGCATAGCTCTGCTGCAATGAAAGGGAAGGAAATCACCAGCGGCAAAGAATGAAGAGAAGACTGAAAACCAGAGAACTAAGCTTCCGAGCTGATCCCGCAGGAGTGCTGAAGAATGTTGCTGGTCACAACCATTCAGAAGTTCGGGTTTTAAAGTCCAAGTAGGCATTGGACACAAAACCTAGTGTATACATAAATTGTGGCGTCAAAACTGAGAAATCCCTCACAAAGAATGGCTCTCCAATAACTACGATTTTAATAAAAAGAAGAATGCAAACAGCTGGCACAAGGAGAAGATAAAGACAGTTGTCTGTATTGTCCTGCTTCCTCTGTGGGGAGTGGGGAGGGCAAGGAGTCTCCTCTAAGAATTCCTAGCCACCGACCTGCCTTTAAACAATAAGTTTGTGGTTTGAATTGACATTACTTTTCTCTACCTGTTTTAAGGAGTTGGCTCACACAATTGTGGAGGCTGGCAAGTCCAGCATCTCTAGGGTGAGCTAGTAGGCTGGGGACTCAGCAAAGAGCTGATGCTGCAGTTTAAGTCCGAAGGCCAACAGGCCAAAGATCCAGAAAAGAGTCCATGTTATAGTTCAACTCTGAAGGCCGTCTGCTGAAGAATTCCCTCTTACTCCGCGTGGAGTGGAGGAAAAGTCAGTGTTTGTTTTATTCAGGCCCTCAACTGATTGGATAAGACCCACCCACATTATGGAGGGTAATCTGCCTTGCTCAAAGTCCACTGATTTAAATGTTAATCTCGCCCCAAAACACCCTCACAGAAACATCCAGAATGTTTGGCCGCATATCTGTGCACTGTGGCCCAGCCAAATTGACACATAAAATTAACCATCACAATTGGCTAACTCAACAGCCATCTTCCACTTTGCTCTCCCTTGCCTCTTACTCACAAGTGCCAGAGACACTAGAGAAACTAAATGTGTGCTTTTGCAGTCTCTAGGAATGCCTATATGACCCAGATCTGGTCACTGAGACTTAACTAGAAGTTGGTTGTGGCAAAGAGAATGTCTTTTTTTTTTTTTTAGGGAAGATTAGCCTTGAGCTAACATCTGCAGCCAATCCTCCTCTTTTTGCTGAGGAAGACAGGCCCTGAGCTAACATCTGTGCCCATCTTCCTCTACTTTATATGTGGGACGCCTGCCACAGCATGGCTTAATAAGAAGTGCGTAGGTCTGCACCTGGGATCCAAACTGGTGAACCCCAGGCCGCCGCTGGAGCAGAGTACACAAACTTAACCGCTACGCCACCAGGCCAACCCCCGAAGGGAATGGCTTTCGAAATGTCTTCCATGCTTTGGTAAAAGAAAAGGACACAGCTATTGCTTCTTGTCTCTTCTTTTACCTGCCTTTAATGTTGACATCATGCCTGGAGCTGTAGCAAATACCTTGCAACCATGAATTTGCGACCTACTAAGGGTGGCGTATCTGAAAGTCATAAATCCTGGGATTTTGATGCCGTTTCTGAGCAATTGTATGATCCCTGGCCTGCTTACTTACAGACGTCTTGTGACATGAGAGTGATTGTTTTTTATTGCTTAAGTCACTCTTACCCAGATATTCTGATACTTACAACCAAAATCATTCTTAAGTGATACAATTTTGAAGAGGCATTTGAGAGAAGAGATTACTGTCCACTAAATATGAAAATGTGCTCAACCTCACTAGCAGTCAGAAAAGTCACAACACACAACATTGGTGAGAGAGTTTGGAAATGGGCACACACTGATGTTACTGGTGAGAGTGTGAATTCTGCAATCTTTTAAAAAAGTAATCTGTCAATATCCAGCTTAAATATATATATATATATACATATATATACATTTATGTATATATTGTACATATATCTATCATTTAACCAAGGAATCCCACTCTGGAGGATATAGCCTAAGAAATAAAAACTATCAGTATATAGGCATTGGGAGGAATGGTCCTCTGTGGGTCTCTTGCAATCCTACACTTCCTGCTGGGTATGTCAGCAACATAAAGGCCCAATGGCTCCTCCTTGGCCCATTTCTCAGGTTGTGTTTGCAGTGAGCAGCCTTGAGGGATGAAGTAATGTGTCCCTCCAGTACAAAGGGAGGGAGTGTTTGCTATAGAATTGTGGATACCCTAAGCTCAGTGCTCCTCAAGTGTGACCAACCCACTGCCTGTAAAACATCCATCGGGGCCCATAACACATCTCCCTGTGGGACTTGGGAGCAAGGGGAACTGGTGAAAACACGCTGGTGCTCAGACTGCTTGCACTGTTGTGCATAATAAAGTCCTTTGTTTTTGACCCAGGAGTATTGTGTCTTCTGTAAGCATTCAGGAAGTCACGTCAGTTGAACTTGTTAGCTTATAAGTAGGGTAAAATCAAATCCCAGACCTTTATAGTAAGAACATATGTGAATTACTGTTTTGCATTACTGACTTTAGTGGCAAACCAAAAAATTAACGGAAATAATATAAATTTCCATTGACACAGAAATAAATAAAATGGTGCATTGATGCTGTGGAATATCATACAACTATCAAAAAAGAATGTGCTGTATCTATATGCGTTGACTTGTAGAAACATATGTATATATACATTTGAATGAATGTAGAGAAAGGTGTGGCAGGAAAGTTAACTTTGATTACCTTAGGGAATGGGTTGAAACAATGAGATAGATAGGTAGGTGGATAGGGAGATAGATGGATAGATACATAGATAGATATAGATTGGTATAGTTTGTATTTTTAAATAAGCGTATGCTATTTTTCAATTAAAAATACAATGAACCATTAAAAATTTATTAAAACTAATAAATGAGTCCAGCAAGGTTGCAGGATACAAGATCAATATACAAAAATCAATTGTATTTCTATACCCTTGTAATGAACAATCCAAAAATGATATTAGGAAACTAATTCCATTTATAATAGCATCAAAAAGAATAAAATATTTAGGAACAAATTTAACCTAATAGGTGTAAGATGTACACTGAAAGCTACATATCATTGTGGAAAGAAATTAAAGATCTAAATAAATAAAAAGATATCGCATGTTCATAGACCAGAAGACTTAATATTGTTAAAATCTCAATTCTCCCCAAAATGATCTACAGATTCAATGCAATTTCTATCAGAATTAGAGACTTCTTGGTTCAAATTAACAGGCTGATGATAAAATTCTTATAGAAACTCAAAGGACCCAGAATAGTCAAAATAATCTCTTAAAAAGAAGAACAAATTTGGAAGACTTACACTTTCAATTTGGAAACGTACTACAAAGCAACAGTAAGCTAAAAAGCTTCTGCAAGGCAAAGGAAGCCAAGAACAAAATGAAAAGACAATCTATCAACTGCGAGAAAATATTTGCAAATCATATATCTGACAAAGGGTTAATTTCCAAACTATATGAAGAACTCATACAATTCAACAACAAAAAAACAAACAACCTGATCAAAAAATGGTCCAAGGATATGAACAGACATTTTTCCAAAGAAGATGTACAGGTGGCCAACAGATACATGAAAAGACGTTCAACATCACTAATTGCTAGGGAAATACAAATCAAAACTACAATGAGATATCATCTTACACCCATCAGAATGGCTATAATTAACAGGGCAACAAATAACAAATGTTGGAGAGGATGTGGAGAAAAGGGAACCCTCATACACTGCTGGTGGGAATGCAAACTGGTGCAGCCACTATGGAAAATGGTATGGAGATTTCCCAAAAAATAAACAATAGAAATTCCATATGATCCAACTATCCCACTACCGTCTATTTATCCAAAAAACATAAAATCAACAATTCAAAGAGATTTATCCATCCCTATGTTCATTGCAGCATTATTCACAATAGCCAAGACATGGAAGCAACCCAAGTGCCCATCAATGGACAGACAAATGGATAAAGAAGATGTGGTATATATATAATGGAATACCACTCAGCCATAAAAAGACCAAAATCATGCCATTTGCAACAACATGGATGGACCTTGAGGGTATTATGCTAAGAAAAATAAGCCAGACAGAGAAAGACAAACACTGTATGATTTCACTCATATGTGGAAGATAAACACATGGATAAGGAGAACAGATTGGTGCTTACCAGAGGAGAAGGGTAGAGGAGAGCTAAAAGGGCAAAGGGGCACATATGGATGAAAACTAGACTATTGGTGGTGAATACAATGCAGTCTATACAGAAACTGATATATAATAACGTACACCTGAAATTTACACAATGTTATAAGCCAATATAACCTCAATAAAATAATAATAAAAAAAGAAATGAAAAGACAATCCACAGAATGGAAGAAAATATTTGCAAATCATATATATGATAAGGGACTTGTATATAAAACATATAAGTAACTTTTACATCTCAATAATAAAAACACAAATAACCCAAATAAAAAATGGGCAAAAGATCTGAATAGACATTTCTCCAAAAAAGATAAACAAATGGCCGATAAGCACATGACAAGATGCTTGACACCATTAGTCATCAAGGAAATGCAAATCAAAACCACAATAAGATATTTCCTACACCCACTAGGATGGCTTTAATAAAACAGTAAGATAATAAGTGTTGACAAGGATGTGGAGAAAATGAAAACTTCATCCACAGGAAATGTGAACTGGTGCAGCCACTTTGGAAAACAGTCTAGCAGTTCCTCAAAAATCTAAAAATAGAGTTATCTATTGACCCAGTACGTCTACTTTTAGGAGTATATCCAAGAGAAATAAAAACACATGTCCACACAAAAACTTGTAAATAAATGTTTAGAGCAGCATTATCCATAGTAACCAAAAGGTGGAAAAAACTAAACTGTCCACCAACTTATTAATGGATAAACAAAATGCAAGATATCCTTACAATGGAATATTATTCGGTCATGCAAAGGAATGAAATGATGATTTATGCTACAATATGGATGAAGCTTGATTCAATTATGCAAATTGAAATAAGGCAGACACAAAATGTCGCATTTTACGATTCTGTTCATATGAAATGTCCAGATTAGGCAAGTCTATAGAGACAGAAAATAGAGTACTGGTTGCCCGGGGCTGGAAGGTATAGGAAGGATGACTGGGAGGTGATAGCTAAAGGGTATGGCTTTCTTTTGGGGGTGATGAAAATGTTTTAAAATTGATTATGGTGATGGTTGCAGAACTCTGTAAATGGTTAACATACTCTAAACCATTGTATTGTACACTTTAAATAGGTGAATTGTGTGATATGTGAATTATATCTCAATAAAGCTGTCACCAAAAATATATATTATGAAGGAAAAATATTTGTTGCTTTACATCATTTTTCACTTTCTTCACATTATGATAAAGGTACAAGAGGGGCTGTCCTGGTGGCAAAGCACTTTGGTTCACACATTCTGCTTCGGTGGCCTGGGGTTCACCAGTTTGGATCCTGGTCCCTGGGTGCAGACATGGCACTGCTTGTCCAGCCATGCTGTGGCAGGCATCCCACATATAAAGTAGAGGAAGATGGGGCACAGATGTTAGCTCAGGGCCTGTCTTCCTCAGCAAAAAGAGGAGGATTGGTGGCAGATAGCTCAGGGCTAATCTTCCTAAAGAAAAAAAGAAAGAAAATGATAAAGGTACAAAAATCCCTGCTTCTTAAAAGCAGAAAAGAAAAAAAAAAAGAGGAAAAGTCACTCTGCCAACTCCATACAGGCCCCTAGGAGAGCAACAATCCAAACCAGGTTACTTCCAGTTTTCTACATGGTAGTGAATGCCTGGCCATACAGTATATCAGATTTGATTGCCTTGTATTTTTTTTATACTTTGCTGCCTATCACCCAGCTGAAATAATCTCTGACACCCCTAGCAATATGCTTGGCAAGTAACTTGTTCTTAGGACTCAGAAAATCCTCTTTATTAAAAACAAAGGGTGGGCAGTGGGCAAAGCCACCTGGCTTTGCCTTTCTTTTTGGCAAATATATATTAGCAAATAAGGTTCCTTCCATCCTCATATAGATTCCAAAGGTAACAGACACGTACAGTGCAGTTTTTAAAGCTAAAACAAAAGACATCAGAGAAATTCAAGACTGGCCACTTTGGACTAGGCTTCAAGAGTTACTAAAAGTGCCGGTGTGACAGGCAGCTTCTAAAGTGGCTCCCAGTAAGGTCCACCTCATGGTATTCACACCTACTGTAATTCCCTCCCCTCAGGTGTGAGCTGGATGTACTGACTTTCTTTCAACAAATAAAATATGCCAGAAGTGATGGGATGCCGCTTCTGAGATAAGCTTACAAAAAGACTGGTCCATCTTGGACTCCCTCTTTCACTCTTTTGCTCCAAGATAATCCAGCTGTTGTGCTGTGAGTTGCACTGTGGAGAGGCCCACACAGCAAGGAAACGATGCCTCTGGCCAAACACAAGAAAAGACCTGAGGCCCGTCAACAGCCATGTACGTGAGCTTGGAAATAGACTCTCTCCCGGGTGAGCCTTGAGATGATGGCAGCTGGAGCAGACACTTTGATGGCGACCTTATTAGAGACCTTGAGCCGGAGACACTCATGTAAGCTGTACATTGATTCCTGACTCACAGAAACTGAGATAATGCATGTTTGTTGTTGTAAGGCTCTGGGATTTGGGTAATTTGTTAAGCAGCAATAGATAACGTGATATAACATGAAAAATAAATAACACGTCTCTCCCAATGAGCTACAAAATAAACTATTAGGATCCCTGTCTTTTAAAGTAGAACCAACACCAAGGAAGAGGGAACTAGTTACTTTAAGGATTTGAGGGAGATGGTCTTACTTTCTGAACAACCGTAATTCTTCAGAAATAGAAAAGGAGAGAGGAGTTTGGCTCAGTCCTGATCCCTGCCTTCCAATTTTGGGGGTGATCACCAGCCAAGTATGAGCTCCTTCGTGACTGAAGATTGAAATATCCAATACTAACCTTATCCAAGGATAATCTTAATTTCCTCACATTTTCCAGGACTAGCCAGTCACATTACAAGGAATTCCCTGGAAAATACCAGCATTTTACTTCGCTAGTGTCCATCTCTTTAAACAGAGGTGGTACAGAGCTGAGCTGCAGTTTCCCTACTGTCGTCAAAACAACACTCTTTTCAACACTTTACATTACATAAAGCCATTTATGTAATATCGTATAACGTGCTTACAGTTAGGCGGTTTTGAACATCCTGTACACAAATCTTACCCTTCCATGAAAGGGCGCAGGAACCTCTGTGTACATAGATGGTAAAATTTCACCGCATTGTAATAACTAGAAAAAAACCTCCCATCTAGTGTGGTGAAAAAGAACAAATTTTTAAGTATTTTTCAAAATACATGTTTTGTACCTTCAGGCACATCATTAAGAAAGATATAAAATATTCATGAAAAAATGACCGTAATCAACTACATTACACGACAGTGCGTCATAAATATTGACGTTCAGTTTCAGACCAGGAAATGACTTCTTTCGTGTGCCTTGAGTTTTTGATACCAGGATTAGATAAACTACTGAATCTTGATTCCCCTTAATCTTTAGTTCGACCTTAAGGTTGTAAGTGCAAGAAATTTTGAACTTCTTCCTCCCTAAAAATTATGCTGGGCCCCAATTATTATGAAACGTAAATTATAAGTGACATTTCATTAGCAAATATGCTCTGAAAAGTTCTCACACAGAAACTGACTTTGTTAAGTTTCATCTGCTTTCCATTTTTCCTTACTGTCTGTCAGTCTGTGAAAAGGAGGAAAATGAGTGGCAGCACCTAAATTAATGCAGAGTTTGAATTTGAGTAGCGGCAAATGAGCAGGCAGGGTACAGAGGACAGGCTTAGTATGCTTGGTGCGGCCCACTTAACAGAAGAGTGACTAATGTATGCTCAACGAGCCCTTTCACTCGAGCTCTAGTTCTGGAACAGATGGCAGTACATTATAACTTACTGACATATCCAGATACATAAACTATATAATTTACGATGCGCATCAGTCCCCTTTACACAATCCCTTACAAACCCATCCCTGTTGGGAGCAGAATGGTGACCTCTATCCTATAGGTCTACACAAGTCTGGTGCTCTTACTAGCATCGCTGTTTCACCCTTTCCCTCAATTTGACATGCATATCACTTAAGGGTGTGATTTTTCCATTATTAAGAATTATACATAAACTGATTTTTTTTTGGCACTGCAGATACTCCTAGTGAATTACACATGGGTCTTCCAAGGAAGGTATAATTCTGTCATTCCAAATACATTGTGCAACCAGGAGACCCGGACTGATTTAAAAGTATGCTGTGATTGTAAACCACTTTGGGATCCTTTGGGATGAAGCACAATGTATAATAATGTTACATCATATGAGAACAGGTAGGAACAAGAATGACAGAACATATGAGGTGTTAATCATTTAATATTATTTCTAAATTATTCAAAGTGATTCCCAAGACAAATGTTACCTTCATTTTGACATCAAATACATGTAGACTTGACAAGTAGAAAGCATAGTGCCTCTTTATATTTTCCCTGCCTTTTTTCTTCAGATTCACAGGCCAATAGTAAGTTGGCCTGCTTCTTTACAAAAGACAGAACTGCATCAACAGATATCATCCGTGAAATAAAACTTAGCTCATACCCCAGGGAAGCCGATTTTCCCCAGATGCTCTTAAAATCCCCACAGTGGTCAACACACTGTTCTACCTTCTCCGTCTTTTGCATGGACAGAAATTGCTTTCTTTCTTGAATTCAATAGAGATTTGGCTTTTTCTAAGGCAGCCCTCTGGGACGTTCCGAAAGCTTTCTCAAGATTGTATCATTTATTTCTCTGTCACAAAGGAAAGCAAGCAAAGAGCCAAGCTGTAAGTAACAACTAGACATTACATTGCAATTCCCCTCCCCTTGCCCAGGTCAGGGCCTGGCTGTTTAGTTCTCAACCACAGAGTAAATCGCTGTTACTATTTGGTAAACGGAAGCAAAGTGAAGAAAAATGAAGCAACTCTTCCAGGGAAGAGAAAAAAAAGATCAGTGAAACTCAAGAATCTACCTTCATCATTGGCGAGCAGGCTTTTGTCTTCCCTTTCAAGAATATATATGGACGTGCTCATCTGTTCCTTCAGTCAAGTCAATGAAAATTTTCCTCATGTTGCTAATGAGAGTTCTGAAGACGTTTCCAAATGAGTTTTGACATCATCTTTATGATTAAGGGAAATACATCTAAATGAAAATTGGGAAGATTGCAGCAGAAAATCACCAAAACAAAATTTAGCATTTCAGTTTAGGAGGCATCTCATATTAGTGGATTAAAGACTATATTTTTAAAGTCCTGCCTATTATAAAAACAACCAACTTCTGTAAAAGAGGTTATTTCAAAGCTCAGTGAGGCTTCAAAGAACATAGCACCCAACACAACATGGGCAATCAATCTACTGGATGACTCGATGAATTAAGAACACCAGATTTTAGTGTTTCAAGTTTCCTTAAACGATACTGTGTCTCAAACATGTGTATAAATCTGTATCTCTCTGCAAACGAATATACACTGATGGCACATGTCTGTAGAATTGAATTATATGTGGACCGTAGATAATTCTACTTCTCTCTTTTTTTCTTCTTCTTCTTCTCCTCAAAGCCCCCCAGTACCTAGTTGTATATTCTGGATGTGAGTGCCTCTAGCTGTGCTATGTGGGACGCCGCCTCAGCACGGCCTGACAAGCAGTGCCATGTCCGCGCCCAGGATCCAAACCAGCGAAACCCTGGACCACCGAAGAGGAGCACACGAACTTAACCACTTGGCCAGGGGGCCGGCCCCCTACTTCTCTCTTCAACTGCATATGTGTCCAGGAAAATTCCACTTCTTTCACCATTTATCTTCCTTTTCAAAGACCACTTCTCGTGCTCTTTTCCCTTATTCTTTCCTTATTTTTGAATGTTATGTAGACTGATCTCTCTATATGTATGCGTCTCCCACTATACTAGAAACTGCAGGGGAAGAAAACTTTACCTTTCTACCCTTCTAGGTTCTTTGGTGAGTCTAATAATTAAACTGACATAAGACAGATCAACAGGAGAAAAAAAATTAGTTTTGTATGTACAGGAGCTTCACAAAGAGATGAGAGGCTCTCTGACAGTCAGGCAATTGTGGTTTATGTGCCATCCTGAGCTAAGGAGAAGCAGGCAGGAGTCTGAGACTCCAAAGGGAAGGAAAACAATTTACAGGAAGATGAGAAGAGCAAATGTTTGGTAAACAAATGTTTTCCATGCCATTTGAATAAGTCTTTCTGATATCAAAAGTTATCTCTGGTAATAGCTCTCTTCCTGGTACAGGCCCACTATCTAAATTCTTTCAGACAGTTAAGGGAGAGGTAAAAAGTTCTTCTTGAGTCTGTTGGGCCTTGATTGTCTTCAGCTTGAAATAATCCACATGCCAAAGTGGCACATTCTGGGGCGGCCTGCCCTGAACTCGGTCAGAACTTTTTAAGGGAAAAGGACATTTTATTTTGCTTTCTATTCTTATCACTTCTGCTCTAGCATAGCGCCCTGTGTTTAACTCTATTTTTTCTGTATTCTAATTGTTCATTCGCTTAGAGAAGGGCAGCGTTCCTATGATTTGAATCTTTAAATTCTGCCATTCCAGAACATCTTCATTATGTGAGTCAATAAATGCAAACAAGTTTGAATTGGTTTCCTGTCCCTTGCAACACAAACACTTTTCATAAAATTGATATTGATATCTAGAACAGTGGTATTGGAAAGTGACAGCTCCCCAAAGTGGAACCGGTTGATTGCAGTTAGAATGAGGAACACTGCATTCTCGTGCCTCCATCAGTGAAACTGCCGAGCCCTATTTTGCAGTAGCTTATTAAACTGCCCCTGTAGCATTTTAGGACTCAGACTTGGGCGGACGAAAGTTAGGGACTTTGTATAAATACTTCAGGATATTGGATTCCATTGACTACTACTTTTGACCTTGAATAAGTGCCCATCAGGGGGCTAAAAGCTGTGGTCCAAGTTGGTGTGTCTGAAAGCAGATAGAAAAGAAAATAGAGAGATTTTCTGGTTATGACCAGCAATACAAAATGGCTGACAGGCAGATAATCATGAATCTTACCAGGTTGGAACTGCCTTATACTCTGCTCCAAGCTAAACTTTAGTGTGAATGAACTTTGAGGAACAGCAGACAGAGCAGGAGATAAGACTGGTACTGATTCCCCAGTTCCCTACCCAGGACCTTATCCTACGCATTCCTTGCGTGACAAAGGGCACAAGTACCTGCACTTTCAAGGACAGTCCATTAGGATTCTGCCTTGGGCAAGGGGCACATTAACTGTATCTCCGCTACACCATAACCTACTATTATAGTCTTCCCTTGGTATCCTGGGAGGAGGGAGGATGGCTCCAGGATCCCCTCCATACCAAAATCCCCTGATGCTCAAGTCCCTTATATAAAATGGTATAGTATTTGCATAACACCTATGCACATCCTCCTGTATACTTTGTCATCTCTAGATTACTTATAATACCTAATACAATGTAAATGCTAGGTAGATAGTTGTTAGACTGTATTGTTTAGGGAATAATGACAAGAAAAAGTCTGTACATATTGAGTACAGATGCAAGCATTGTAAGCCTTTCGATCCCCAGTTGGTTGAATCTGTGGATGTAGAACTGGGGGATACAGAGAGCCTACTGGACTTGTATCGTCCCAAGAAACAGCAAGATCAAGATACCATTCGACTAAGGGCTGGGTCGATGGGCAGAGCAGCTTGGTTTGTTGCTTCAAGGCAGAAACTCTGAGGCCCAGATTCAAGGACTGTGACTCAAAAAGATATGTGTCTTTGGTTACCAGCCTGTGAAGCTGACCAGATACAAACTGGCAAAAAGCCAATTAAGATTCTAAAAGGATTGGATTGATAGTCTGCCTGAAAATAAGCCAAAACAGTGGAAAGTAGTGCCAGGAGATAGAAGGACGTTCTAATGGCATTGGTGGAACCCCTTGAATTTCCCATTTAAAAGAATGAACATATTCCTTTCTTGAAAAATCCTGTTTGGTGTAGGTTTCCATCACTTCTAACTAAGAGTCCTGACTAACACGAGGCTAAAGGGAATGAGAAGGAAATTAAACTGTATTGAGAACTTATGATGTGCCAGAAACTACTAGGTGCATTCAAATATTCTTATCTAACATTCGCAATAACCCTGTGAGGTACATAGTATCTTCTCTTATTTTCTTTAAAGGAAATTGACATTCAGAGACAGAAGTAAACACTAAGCGCCCATGGCCACGTTGTCAGTAAGTGGTGGGTTCAGGATTTAACTCAAGTTTGTTTGATGCTAAAACCCATCCTATTTGTACTGTACACCACACTCCTCAATAAAATGGGAATCCTAATAATGCTTGCCTCATAGTATTATTGTAAATGCATAAAATACTATCAGGCACATAGTAAGTAGTTAAATAGCTAAACAAAATACAAAAGGATAAGATCAATAAATAGACAAATAGTAGATCAAGGGGTTCCTTCTGGATATGAGAATTTAATATAATCTACCAATGACATGCTGTTTGATCCTGGCAAATCCTACGATACCTAGTGGCCTCCATTATTTAAAATCTGTAATCAGAAGATGGTTATACTCACTCAAAAAAGATTTTAAAGCTTGATTATAAAGATTAAAAAAGCTTAAAAAAGATTAATTATAATTGCAGTAAACTTTTACAATATAAAATCTACCTATAGTCAAAGTCGATTTATTTGCTCCTTTTTCAGGAAGGCTAAAAAAATTAAAATATATGCATTATAAAAACATTATTTGGACATTATAATTCTTTGAGGGTCCCAAGCTTGGAATTTTCAGCATGAATAATATAAACTAAGAAACATTAAATGCATGACTTTTGTAATGAGATTTCTCACTTAATATATAATATGACTTGTTACTGCTATCTCAACTAGAATCTGCTTGAAAATTTAGGCAACATCAACTTTGCTGTGTGCAGAGTTTCAAGCTATAAAATAAATTATTCATAATGAGTTAATTATCATCTCAGTGTACCATCATTCCTACTTTTAAAATGATATTCAAAAGATTAAGTACCTAGGAATTTAATCATAATTTGCATACACTAGTTTTGAAAATAAGTAACAGTCTCTTGATCAATGCAAAATTACAAAATCCTCCAGATGAAAGATAACCTTGACACCATAATACAAATAGAAGAATAATTTCCCCACAAAAAAAAGCTACAGACCACCCTCAATTGATTGAGGACATTTTACAGGTTAGGTTAGTAAATTGGCTCACATTCCCCTTTCCTATGAAAAGAGGAAAAATTTTATCTCTAGTTCTATGTGGACTTTTGATTTGCAGTGCGTGGAGGTCTCAGCTTAGACAATTGTCTGAGTTCATGTGTCCCCTCTCTTTCCTCTGAATATATAGGTGCTTGCTCATCACTGAAGCTCCTAGACACAAAACAGTGACTGAAGCGCAGTGCCCGCTCCAAATTACTTAGACTTGCATCGACAAGAAACTACCAGACCATCCCAGTAATTATTATTTCCTCCCTGAAGCCACCGGGAAACGTAACAGCTGAACAGTATAAACATCTCTGCTTCCTCCCGTCCCCAGTGCAAGCCTTTGTGATAACCAATCCTCCACATGGAAAACAAGAAGCAAGTTCAAAACCTTACCAAGTAGGAGACACAACATCCCTTCCACTTTGAAAATGCAGAATATATGGATGTAAAAACTTTATGCTTCGCATAGTTTGCTAACAGATTATATTTTCCTCTTGTATTTCTTCCTGCGCAGAAATACGCATCGTTGTAACATACTGAGAAATTATACAGAATTAAACCATTTAATTTTATAAGCATATTTGTTCCTTGGTTGATCACGTAACAGATCACAATTAAGCCTAGTTCTTATAATTTATCGCTTAACCCGAGAAATGTATTTAACCAAAATTTATTATAAATTCAAAGTATTAGTGTCTGAAGACTCTAACATTTTCATATTAAGATTTTAGACTGTATCATAGCATTGACACAATATCCCATACTACTTCAGAAACAAAATGTTTGCTATGATTCTAACCAAATAGTGTCTAGACATCAAAGGCAGCTTTTTCTAATCTTTCCACCTTTTAAAATACTCAGAGAATTTACTGGAGAGGAAAAGAAGAAAACTACATCAAAGTGTTAACATTTTGTAAGCTATGCGTTCATTTCTTGAGAGATAAAGAGACAATAAATAAGATCTGCATCCTGTGATCAATAGAAATGTAGAGGTTTGAGTTTTACTATTTTTCTCTTGCTTGCCTTTAAAAAATAAATAGGACTTGCCGGTGACTTCATTACACACAGCACTTCAAGGTAAGCATAATAGAATTCTTTACTGGCACACAGCGACGGTATGTTCTTTGTGGTAAGTAAAAGACGACATTGAATTAAAGAACTTATTCCTTTGTACGAACTCAATTACAGTCTTCTCTGGTATTTTTCTGAATCAAATCCAGTGCTACACCTTGAGTTAAAATTCCCATACACTCCCTTGGCACAGAGGCAAAGAAAGGATTCTCTGCCCTCCTCTTTGATTTTCCTCTTCAACCAGGTTAAAATCCAACCCAGGATTTTTAACAAAGACAACTGCATATCAAAAACAATTGCTAGAATATCCAAATGTCGCCAAGTTCTCCAGTCTTCTAAAGCCACTCTTTCGTTTAATATCCAACTATCAAATGACGTAAATTGTCATGGCGCACACAGTAAGTCTAGCGCTCTGCCTAAAATCCAATGATTCCTGGAGAGGTGATGGCTCATCCCGAAACACACCCCACCACCCACTGATTTCTCAATCCCGTCTCATCCTGTGTCTGAAAGCTGCTGCTGACCTCTAACCTCCCCACTTTGCAGCCTTCCATCTCCTCTCCCCCCATATAGCGCTCTTCCTCCTTGATTCCCCAAAGGGTCACTAATACATGCAACATGAAGTTCGAGGAAAGCACGTTGAACCAAAGCAAGCCAAAATGAGATGTGGAGGTAAAAAATCAAGCGGGAGAAATGTCAAACCAGAAGCCCAAAAGTAACAATGAAGACGGAGGTACAGCTCAGAAAATATGAGAGAGATGGTCTTTGCCTTCAGCGACTATCTATACAGTCCATCGGGGCATTTTGAAACATACCTGAGCACGGCTTAGGCTCCACCTGGGCCCTTTGTTGTATACTTTATGTCTTTTCAGGATGGTGGTTTTTCTTTTCATAAACCCAATGATCAGAGATATGTCAAAGTAAACAGCAAGCCAGAGAGTAAACCAGGTAGCTAGTGTTGTGTTTTATAATTGGCCAGATGATTGAAGACCTGTGTTGAGTGAATAACTGGACAGGAAGAGACTAGGGATGGACAATGTTTTCAGAAGTTCTGGCTGAGGGAGAGTTGTATGTTTCCAGTGTCTAGCAAGATGTCTAATATCTGCCAATCATTACACATGAATCAGTGAGAAGAGAGGCTGTTCAGCCCGTTCAGTGCACCTGCGTGATAATATTCTAATTCCTGAGCAGAGTTCACCTGCTCTATAGGAAGCCATTTCCAAATGAAGTAGTATTATTTCATCTTCCTGATTTTATTCTTTGTTCCTTAGAGTCAAAGAAGTGCTTGCTCAAAAGGGAGAAATTTCCTGAAATATCCAGTGAGCTGAGAATTCAAATAACTGCTGGATCCTAATTGTAAACAGAAAAAGTGGTAAAGAAAGGACGTCTTAACATTGGACAGTAAAAATGTGTAATCAGAGTTGGAAACACAGATATAGAATAGGCAAGACTGTCAAAAAAGAATCTTCCAGGCACTCTTGTAATCTACTTAGACATTTCAGTGTTTGACCTTGAAGCAACTTCTGGCAAGTTGGATGGCATAATTTCCTAGAATATCATAGTGGATAAATCCATTAGCCTGATGACCCTCATTTGGCATTTTCAAAGAAATTTACTGCTGCTAGTGATAAGGTTGTGAACACTAAAAGCTGCCTGGCTGATGAAAATCCTGTTTGAAAAAAATCTAGGCAGATTTCACATAGGAGTTGCACCAAATTCACTCACACACCCAGACGGTTAAAATATATACCTTCTTGAAACATGCATTAAGGTCTGAGGATTTCATGAGCATTACAATTTCTATTTCATCTTTGAAATGATTTTTAATCCAGCAAAAATGTTTTGAGACCTACTATGTACAAGGCACATGCTAGGTGCTTAGAGGAGCACAAAGACGCTTAAGAGAGTCCCTCCTTCTTTCTTGTAACAAAGATAAGACAACTAGGCAAATAACTAAAGCAGAATAAGTAAGTACTAAATAGAGATACAAATACTTTATTGGGAGAGCTCAGGGAAGTGACTGATTTTGATCACCAAGGATTAGGGGAGGCTTAACGGAGTGGAGAATTGACCCATAGAAACCAAATTAAGCCACGTCCTTTGTGGAATCAAACAAGAATCCACATTTCTTAGCTGTCTTTAATACGCAGTGGGAAACCTACTCAAAGATTATCCATCTCACAAAGGGAGAAATGTTATTAATGAAACAAAAGAGCCTTTGGCCACGTCATCGCAAATTGTACAACCGAAAATGCTATTAATGAATAATATCTTTTCTTATGGGAATTACAACATGTTACAAAAGTATAAACTACTTAATTCAAGAAGAACAATGTCATGAGTCTTAGTTGTAGAAAAAGAATATTTTGAACAGTGCCAAAAGGAATAGAACGTAAATATTCTGTCCCTAGAAAGATGTACTATAGGGTAAAACAGTAGTTTGCTTGGCTCAAATATGACTGAAATGTACTCTTCTCCCAAGACTACCAATTATTTTGCTCTTATTCCGTAATTACCTAGTAGCCTTTTGATTACTAATGTAGTCATGAATCCTAATCCCAGAAGTGAAACTGTTTTCAGGATAGCACTAATCTTTGAACTTCTTGAGGGCAGGCACGATATGCTGGTTGGCATAGATCAATATGGCAGTGCTTGATGACCTCTTAGGTAAACTGGCAAAATTGCAAATCCACAAAACTGTCAAAATCAGAATTCCAAGTACCAGCAGAGCAAAACTGAGTCTTAATTGTCATTTTACTCTTACACATCCTACCATACTTGCAAATTTACCTATTATATCCTTACTTTCCAAAATAAAAGAAAGCCAGTAGAAAATTATGGAAGAATCCCACATAAAGTAATCTTATATATACCATGGACCTATATTTTCAGTTTGACTACGTGTATTTGACATCAGAATGAAGTGGAAGGCTAGATGGTTTGGGGGAGGAAAATTTTTCCTCTATCCTTCTAGGTTCTTCTGGCTGGTCTAAGAATTAAATCAACATGAGACAGACTAACGGAAGAAAGTTAAATTTGATTTTGTACTTATGAGGGCTCCATAAGAATATGAGGCCCAAAGATAGTCAGGCAATTGAGAATTATATGCCATTCTGAGCTAAGGAGAAGGGGTAGGGGTCTGGGACTTCAAAGGGGAGGAAGATAATTCACGGGGACATGGGAACAGGAAATACTTGGTAAATAGATGTTTGCCATGCCATGCAGAGACAAAGGGACAGAGACAGGAATGTGAATAAACAGGCCTTACTAAGTTCCCCTGAGTTTAGCACCTAGCTCACATTCTTGTACTTATCTCTGGTAATAACTCTTCTTCCTAGAATAGGCCCTCTATCTAAATTCCTTTAGGCAATTAAGAGGGAGATAAGAAAAACTTCCTGAGTCTTCTGTTTCTTAAAAGAAATATCAACTTAAAATAATCTGCTTGCCTAAGACACATATTTGGGGTGGCAAATTTTGCTCCCCTACAATGGTCAAGGACCTATTTAAAAATCATGTCAGGAACATTTTAAAAATAAATATGATGACAGAATGTGGACTATTTTTCAAGTAGGTCAAAACTAGAGCACAAATGAATTTAAGAAAACAATCTATTGAAATGAGTAGATCTTGATTCAGTTAAATTATTTTAAAGTCTGTTGTGGCTCAAATATTTAGAAATGCTTCTTGTTTAGCAAAATTTTAATCCATTTATTCATTTGAGAACTATTTACTAAACATTTACTCAGTATTAGGCATTGGGTGTACAGTAGTGACCGAGATAGGCACTGCCCTTGTCTCTTTGAAGCCAGGGCCAACTTATCCATTAGGCACAGTGAACACACTGCCTAGGACCCACAATACTTTTTAGGGGGTCCATGAAAATGTTTTAATTTCTTTTAAAATTAGAAAGAAAAAATGAATATAATCCTAGCTCAATGGTATTAATCTTTATACTAATGCAGTCATAAAATATAATTTTAATATTTTTATGAAGAAAGAGGTCCACGAAGGCAAAGGTTGCTGGGGCTCATGAAAGTCATAATGTGGGTCTGTGTGGAGTTTATATTCTATTAGAAGAGATTGGCAGATAATTAGATAAAATATAATATAGTGTAAAAAGTGCTGAGATAATGGTAAATACAGGGTGCTATGGGAACCCATCTTGAGGGGTTATGGAAAGTTTCTCAAAAGCCTCAGCAGAAGCATGAAGGACGATAAGAGTAGGAAAGAAAATGCACTGGAGCAAGAATATGCACAGATCTGAAAGTAAGAGAGATCATGATGAGTGGGAAAAATGCCAGGTACCTCCAAACGCTTAGAGGAGTGGTTCTCAACTCAGGGTGATTTCGTCTCCCAGAGGACATTTGACAGCGCCTGGAGACATTGTTACTAGCATCCAGTGGGTAGAGGGCAGGAATGCTGCTAAACATCCTACAGCACACAGGACAGCTCCCCACAACAAAGAATTATCTCGTCCAAAACATCAAGAGTGCCAAGGTGGAGAAACTCTGTGTCAGAGAATTAAAATTGGAGATTTTAAAGTTTTAGTCTTTGCCAATTTGATGGTATCTTGTTGCTTAAATTTACATTTCCTTGATTACTAGTGAGTTTAAATATTTTTATGAGCTATTGCATTTCTTCTTTAGTATATTTTCTGTTTGTGTCCTTTGGAGATTTTTCACCTGGTTGTTGACCTGTTGCTTAGTGGCCTGGAGGAACTCTATACATATTATAGGTAGAAAATCTGTGTGTCATATATGTTGCAAATATTTCCCCTACTTTATTATTTTCCTTGATGTTTTATTTTTATTTCTGTGCAGTTTCTAACTTTAATGTAATCAAATCCATTGTTCTCGTCTTTTCATATTTTCTGCTTTTTTATTATAAAAGCTGTTTTCAACCCAAATTGCAGAAACTGATTTTGATACAGTGTGATAAACAGTATAGGAGAACAGTATGTCCCATATTAACAGTGTGGAGGCATGAAAAAAGTGGTCAACTTAAATGAGCAGAAAGGGTAGGATGCATTTTTTCCTTATTGTCCTATGTATCCTAAGTGACTAGCAAAGTGCCTGGCACACAATAGGCTACCAATAAATATTCATTAAGTGTTGAATGACTAAATGGGTGGTATTTAATTGGTCTTATAACTACAGTTTATGAAATAGTAAACAATATTTATACTTGCAAATGTTCTCTGTGGAGTTGGATAATGAGTAGAAGAAATCATATACTTTTGCATTACTCCTAGTTACACCCCCTTCAAAGCTATGTCTGAAGCTAGGGCATCCAGGTTCTCAAAGTCATCCCTGGACTGTGCATCAGGCTTAGGGCTGGTCCAGAGGACCTCGGAGCTATCTATGCATCTCCAGATCCCCTTCTGAACCCAAATTGAGTTTTATTTTTATTTTAAAAGGAAAGGATTATTCTCCCTTCCCCCAGATACACACAAGCACAAATACATTTTAAGAAAAAAATGGAAAGTTCCTCTGGCTTCCATCCCACTTCCCAGAGATTTGATGCATCTTTCCTTTCTCTTTTGAACATATTTGTGATAGGCGTGAATTTGTTCCAGATTGTTTGGGTACAAGAAATAGCACATGTTTTTCCATTTGTTTTTAAAATTGAATCCAACTTGGTTTTTAGCCCTCACATTCTTAGCTGGTAGGGCATTCACCATCAGTCATTATTGGAGCTTCCCTCCCCATCAGATCCTACAGGAAACTCAGATCTTACTAAGTCACAGGAAAATGAGAGAGAAGAGGCTAATCCTTAATAGTTAGTGGTCACCCTCATTACTGATGATTCTGCTATCCAGTGATGCCATTGAATTTTGGTTCTCTGCCAGCTGCCAGCTGCCAGTGCTTTGCAATGTGTATGGCAAGAAGCAGAATGACAGACCTGTCTTTCGTGGATGTTTTTTCCATGTCTCCAATGACTCTAGGATTTACCCCAGGGGGTCCTCACTGGTCCTCTCAAGGCAAGACTGTGGCTCTTTCTGATCAGTCCCCAGCATATACCTCCTCTCAACGGTAGTACTGCCACCTTCCTGACTACAGTCTCAAGGTAATTCTTCGTCTCCAACAAGAATCACTCACCAATTCGACAGCAACTATAAACTCCTATCCACCCTGGCCCTCTAGGGCAACTCCAGACTTTGCCAACAAAGACCTGGACGAGTGTTATTGTTTGTTTGTTTTAGGAGTAGTTGTGGTTTATGTGTTCTTCCTTTAGGGCTGCTTCTATTAAAGAAAGATAAGGAGAAGAAAGAAAAAAGAATGAGAAAAAGAAAGAAAGGGAGGGAGGCGGGGAGGGAGGGAGGAAGGAAGGAAGAGAAAAAGAAAGATTGATTCCTAGAAATGAGGGACTTTGGGCCAAGCAAGACAGGTTTAGAACTCCAGGAGTCATACCCAATTTGAGGAAGATTTTAGGAAGACTCTCAAATAAAGGGCATCTTTAATAATTCTCATGTAACATATTTAAAACCTATTCAAAGGAAAGATCTCAGAAGATAGCAAAATATTTCCATCTACCCACCAGGCCCTCCAGATATAAAGCTCTCTCACTTTGACAGGACACCACACCCATTTCTCTTTCCTCCCTCCTGTTGGCAATGACCCAAATGCTCCTTGATTGCTGAAAGGGATAAGATCATGTGACCTGCTAGGAGATTTTCAATCAACGAAAAAAGAGCAGCAGGCACAAATATCTGGAGTTTATCAAACACTGAAGCAGCAACTTAAGATTTGATTAGAGTGGATTTCCACTTAAAATGACAACATCAAGCTACTGTGTTATCGGCAAATCTTTACAAGTGAGGATGAAGCAAAGCACGGACTGCTTCAGGAAGAGCATACTTTAGAATCCTTTAGCAGTAAGTGGAAAAAGTTATTTTATGATATCTTTGCAAAGCTTTTCTCTTCTGAAAATACTCAGTTCCAGTCAACTTTAACACGAGCTTAAATATTTTTCCAAGGATAACCTTACGCTAATTTTGCATCAAACTTGTTGACATTGTTTTTCAACCCCAGAGGATCAGTTCTATGATTACACTGCCATTTAAACTGTCTACTGTGGATCCATTGCACCAGAAGTTATGATTGGGAAAGTTGTGGGAAGTATTCTGCTACCTTAATGGAGAAAAAGCCCTGGCTTCAGAGAACTGAATCAAGTACCTTATTTACATAAGTTGGTGCATTACAAAGGTTGTGGAAAAGAAATTGTTATACATTAGATGATGTATAAATAATCAGTCTTCACATCTTTGAAGGAGCTAAAAGAATGTCACCACACACACACACTCAAATATCTCTGAGGAAAACGTACTTGCCAATACCCATGTGTAATCATAGCAACTGTCTTGTCTCCGTTTACGAGTGGGAGAAGACCTCCTCAAGACCTATTCTTAAGGGTACTTACTGACTCATACATGAGTTCCTTTGCCCAGTCTGTCATTAAATTGTGACAAGTTTTTGTAAAAGTCCCTTCATAGCTCCGGATCTTTGTCTCCTCATCTATAAAATGGGCATAATAATAAACCACTGTAGCTACTAGTTCATGAAAGCTTATGAAAGGCTGAAATGAGATAATGTGTGTAACAGTTATTCACAGAATATAAAGCTATTTTTTCATCTAGTCCACATTCATTTAGCCAGGAAGTGGACTAGGTGCTCAAGATATAAAAATGAATTCGACAGAGTTGCTGTTCTCATGGGTCTACAACACGAGGTGCTCTGTCAACCAGCGGACCTATGCCAGCATCCAATATTATGATAGTCACCATGAGGTAGTCATCAAGTGAAGGAGTTAGAAAGATGAAAGACAGGGTCCTTACCCTTAAGAAGCAGGCAGTCGAGGCAGGGGGCGTGCTCACAAACCCGCAACTACAAAATAGCACAGTAAATGCCATGCTAGAGAAGAAGACAAAAGAAAAGAGGCTGACGTGCATTTCTGCTCATTCCTAATGGACTCTGCCCGCCATTAGGAGCCATCGCCAGCACGCCATTGGTGGTTGGTGCTGACTTGGATACGCTCTTTTGACTTGAACAGTCATGCTCCCCCTATGCGTGGTTAACTGAGAAAGAAATCAGCATACATTCACTCAATTATCCATTTTATGATCAAAAAATCAGAAGTCTTTATTCAGGTAGGTTAAACACCGATACTAAAGAGTGAAGCAGATAGTTATCTAAGTATAACTTAGATAGTTATCTAAGTATCTGCTTAGATAGTTATCTGCTGTGAAAAAAAAAGATGTGAACTCCTAAGGGCAATTTGTTCTCTCTCTCACTAATGATTAACAAGCATCGGTCAGGTCAGATCCACATTTTTCGCATTGTAGTCCTCCAGACCCATATATCTGTTTCTTGTTGGAAAAACATCTTAGAGTAGAATTGCTTTTATTAATTACATAATTTAATCTTTCTTGAAAAATTTAAGCAAAATAAGTTTAAAATTCCAACTAGAAACATAAGATTCACTAAAGGAAACTTCTGCTCTAAGCACTTCAACTGATGGGAGATATTGTTGTGTGAGCTCTTTTTTTTTTTTTGAGGAAGATTAGCACTCCCTCCTTTTTTTGCTGAAGAAGACTGGCCCTGAGCTAACATCCGTGCCCGTCTTCCTCTACTTTATACGTGGGACGCCTACCACAGTGTGGCTTCCCAAGCAGTGCCATGTTGGCACCCGGGATCTGAACCAGCGAACCCCGGGCCACTGAAATGGAATGTGTGCACTTAACCGATGCACCATCGCGCCGGCCCAGCTCTTTTTCTTTTAAAATAAAATATCAAATTTTCCCAAGATAACATCCGATGAGAGCTGGGACATTTATGTTTAAAGGGTATAATTTTTTTTATTGAATATGCTGCTATAATTCTAGGACAGCATTGCTTTCTGGGGGGAAAACAGGCATTCAAGTGATTGCCATCTGTATTGCCCCATTCCAAATGATAGGCGCAAGCTGGTTCCGAGGCTGAATGACAAATATTAGGAATTTTGAACAACTCTAAACCTGCCGTTCTTTTCAGCTCTGATGCTTAAGAAATCACTTAGAGCATTTAATAGCCATGTCTTTGCACACCTTGAGAGGAGGGTTCATTTCGGGGATTACAATTACCTGAGAAACACGGAGCCATTTGCCTTGCAGAAGCTATTTAGATCTGAAGACCTCTTCATGACAGCCCCGAAACTTCAATTACCGCAGGCTTGTTTTTCTGACAAGTCTTGCAGACCGCGCTAGTAATGATAGGCTGTGGCATAGTCAGGAACTTTCGAGAAGAGAGGTTAAATCCTAGAGGGAACAGGGTTTTGGGAACAAGTGATTTTAGCAACAGGAAGAAATCAGTTAGCCAGCAAAGCAGCAGGACTGAACAGGTATCTAGCTCTTTAGGGAAACATGCAGCTATGTCTCAAGGTCAAGGTAAAGCATGAGATCAATTAAAGTAGATATTTACAGGCACTTAATATTTGATGATGCTGGTATTTCAAGAGAAAGGACAAAGAATTCATTTTTTTCTGTGTGCCATTCATTTAGAAATATTCTGCATTTGAAAATAAGGTTTTTCACAGAAATGATGTCCTTTTATCATCATTCCTTTTTGAAATGTATTTCTTGTTTGATTTGTTTTCAGTAATTGAACTATATTAGAGCACACCATTTAAAATGCTTCTTCATTTAACCCCAAAGTAATTAAATCAGCAATAGGCATGTATTATGAATAACTTTATCAATCAATGTCAGCACTTCAAATGTTTAAAATTGTGCAATAATATCCAAGATAATGATTTCAGAAATACAGGGAGGCATCATGATTCTTAATGTGTATTATGACATTTATGAAATGTTAAGGAGAAAAAAATGAGAAAGAAAAAAAGGAAAATGAACTATTAAAGGCACGCACGTCAGTTTCACGAAGTGGCTCAAGATTAGCATTTTATTCAGAATGAGCTAATTTTATTATTATTTTATAATCCTCCGACCAATAGACCAGTTTCTACTTCAGAGATGTTCAGATTTTTCTAATTTAATGTTTCTCTCTACTTAAAATTTACCTATCTGAAAAATAATATTTGTAGCAATTACATTTCATTTATTTTACCTCACTTGCCATGATAGCCTCAAAAGATTTCTTGCCTTCAATGGCTTGATGGTTTCTTCCAATACTTTAGTTATCAAGGTTGTAAATTATTCCCTGGGATGTGTGGGGATAATTAGATCATTGTCCTCAAAATCTGTGTTCAATGGCAAGGGTTTTCTTTTCAAGTTTTGAAAGAAGTGAAACAGCAGTTATCTCATTAGAAGTTCATGGGATATGGCTTTATTAAAAGAATGACTTGTTTCAGGGGTCATTTTATTTTTTATTAGAAGCCTGATAGATCCTTTCTAAAATCCAAAAAGCATAGATCCCCTTCAAATTCTCAAACACGTTTGTAATAAAAAATATTTTTTATGTTGAATTTGTTTCAACTCTTAAATCCTTGTTTTAGAAAATTTTCTCCTCTGTCTTTCACATACAAGTACATATTGTAAAGACAGTATATACAGTCAGCTTTGTGTATATCATCTTTGTATACATTGTGTTACTATTATAAGCTTGGACTGTCAAAGATATTTTCAGTCTTTAGGGTGTTTCATTGATCTCTCAAATAATAAAGTGAAACTGAGGTTTATATTATTCCATCATTACCTCCTTTTTTCTATTTCTGTACTCAACATTAATCATTCATTCAACAATCATTTTTGCTAACCATTGTGGGTAACACGAAAGAAGTATAATGTAGAGCCTCTGTTCTCAAAGACACACACACTCTCTAGGAAGTCAAGACACATATATCATTTAGCAGAAAAAATGATTAAGTGCCAATATGTATGATACAGGAGTTACAATAGAAATTTTTTTAAAGAGAGATTCATGGTCACTGAAATGCATGTAGAAAGTTTCACAGCGGTGATAGGACTTGAACTCGGTCTTAAAAGATATCAGATTAGGTTGAAATGAGGGGAGAAAGTATGCACAAGGAAGAATAAAGAAATGAAAGAATGAATATGACCAAGAGACAGTAAATGGAGACTGGTTTACACAAGTGGAAAGACCTTGATGGGCAGTAGAAAAAGATAAAGTCAGAAATAATTTGGGGTCCGATTTTGTACTAAAGGGGAGAATTTGAACTTGATGTTATTTGGCTTGGGCTAGGCTAACAGTGGGAAAGGGGTAGAAAAGATGAATACAGGAGGCCTATGGGGAGAAGCATCAATAGGGCTTGTATCCATTCATTCTAGCAAGCATTTGTTGAGTATCATTTAGTTGTTAGGATCTGATGGGAAACGAAGATTCTAAGATGGCTTCAAGGCTTTGAGATTTCACAGAGAGAAGTGTTTATCGTAACAGAAATTTTACCACGCCCTCTGGTCCCTTTAAAAATAAGATTCTAGTCCCCAAAGGGTGCTCAAACCACACGAGAAAGATAATGAAACAAATGAACTAAATTTGTGTGATTAGTTCCTGAACTGACCTTCAATCGCATTGTGCTTTTCCTTGCCTTTGAATCATTCAGTTTCCGAATCATTTTGTCTCCAGCTCCTTTCTTGTCTCATCTCTCCAACTTCCCAGACTTCAGCTCATTACTTTCTTCCTAGATGTTGCTCTTTCTTGGAGATTTAGTTTGCCTTAGGCAAAGCCTAAGACATCTTTCTTTTTCTCTTTGCACTGGGAAAAACTGGCTTGGAGAAAAATTAGGAAGTTTAGGAAGGAAAACAATTGAGGTAGGGGAAAGGTGATCAATTTTGACTGTAATTCTGTTGATTTCGTAATGCTAGTGGGATTCACTATCATGTTCATGATTCGTAATAGACAGTTGGAAATATCAAATTGGAAATTAAGGTAGGAAACCAGGTTGGAATGCAAATTTGGGAGTCTTCACCAATGGCAATTTAAGGTCTCCCAGAGGCACTAAAGAGTATTCCCTTCTCCTTACCCCAGAATGGGCATCAGTGGTGAGGAGAGAGGTCTAACGTGTCATTCAAGGTCAACCAATGTCAGTGTGTTAAGTCTTATCTCATTAAGTCCTTGCAACAACTCTATGAGGTGGGAAGGTGAGGCAGATTATATATAATTTCTCATTAGGATTTTTGTTCTTATTTGATCAAGAATTTGATTCATATTAAGGTTTATATACATACTTATCCCAGACCAATTTCTTCTAAAGCCTTATGCACACAGACCAATCCTTATTTTCCTGACTGGTCTAATTATTCCTAAAATTAACTGATTCTGCTGTCTTTCCTATCAGCATGCGCAGTCTTGCTCTCTCAGATAACTGTGATTAGAAAAATTGCATGTGTTAAAAAGAAGGCCAGCTTGAGGAAATTTGGTCTATAACACACAGATTTCTATTCAGCTAAAAATAAAGCCAATATGTAAGGGAAAGCATGAAACAGAAAAAGGTTGTTATTCTTTGAGGGCTGTGTTTTGAAACGCTTGGTAACAGTGCCTGAAAAAACAATAGACTGTGAAAAAAACCTGCCTTTTTATTCTTTATATACTAATTTTCTACTAAACATTCTATGCTGTATTTGAGTTCTTTTTTAAAAAATATCATTTGGTTATATATCATCAAATAGAGCCATAAATATAAATGTCAGAGGATGGCAGAACATTCAGTAACTGTAAGGCATGGGTGAGAAATTAGAAACATAGAGGACTTTCATTCACTCCTTTGGCTCATTGGATCATAAAATTGAAAGGAATTTGAAAAAACATTTAGTTTAGGCACCTTTGTTTTAAAGAAGAAACCGCAACTCAGAGAGACTGTGAAAAGATTAAGGTCATATAGCTAGTAAATGGTAGAGCTCAGTCTTGAATCAAATTCCCCTCACTCCCACTTCAGTGCTCATTCCACTGCCCCACACTGCTTAGACCAATCCCCATGCCTTCACTAAATGAATGAATCCAAAAGTAATTATTGAGTTCTTACTATATGCTTTCCATGGTGATATGTGTTGAAGGGAAAGCTAAAGGTTAAAAAAAAAAGGTTTTTAATTTTAAGACATTGACCCTCTTGCCATTGGGGTTTGACATTTATGTGAGGTCAGCAAACAAGAAGCAGTTAACAAGTAGTATCAACTAATCTATAATCAGATGTTCAATGGCCACAGGGTGTTGACTAGGGAAGAGAAATTGGAATTGGATGGAGCAGAGGTAGGCAAGCATCTGCTATACTCCAAAGCTACTACTAGACACAGTTTGGAGAAATCATTCTTTGACGAGGCCATGTGTCACCGCCGATATACCAGGAATAAAAAGGCCTCTATATTCACCTTCATTGCAAGGTGCATCTAGAAATGAGATGAGAGTTAAAGTTTGCTAAGGAATGTTAAATCCCTGTCCCCAAAATAAGCTGTATTCTCTCTTCCTGTGAAATTATTAAAATTCCTGCCAAAGCATTAAAAAGTAGTTTCCTCAGGGCCGGCCCAGTCGTGTAGTGGTTAAGTTCGCACACTCTGCTTCGGCAGCCCAGGGTTCACAGGTTTGGATCCTAGGTGCAGACCTACACACCGCTCATCAAGCCATGCCGTGGTGGCATCCCACGAACAAAATAGAGGAAGAGTGGCACAGATGTTAGCTCAGCACCAATCTTCCTAAAGAAAAAAGAGGAAGATCGGCAACAGATGTTCACTCAGGGCCAATCTTCCTCACAAAAAAAAAAAGTAGTTTCCTCAACTTTATGATCTTAGATCTCACAAACAGATGATAAATATAATAGTCTCCCTTTTTGGCAAACAGCATGAAACTCTAGAAAAATGTAGAGTAAGCTTTGAGTGGAAGTCCTCATTGAGGTGGAAGCATTCAGTGCCTCAAATTGCTTTAAATTAATAGGTATTGCAAAAAGGCTAGGATAAGAAATGTATACTTAGCAAATGATTTGAGGCAACCAAAAGAGAAATGGAAAAAATAGGCAAGTAATATTAGTCTTTTGTTTTACTCATTTAAAATAAAATTATTGCATTGCAGATATTAAGCCCCCAAATGTATATAATCTATTTCAAGGAAATATTACCTTATCTATTGAGGAATTTTAAAATGTATTTTTCATTGTCATTGAATCAGTTTTTAGTATAACTATATCCTTTTTTGTCTTTACTGTTTTCATATGTTTTGTTCACTTCTATGTTTCCCCAGGGCCTGTAGCTGTGCTGACACTTAGCAGGCACTCAATAAGTATTTGTTGAATTTTTCTAGATCGGGTCCTTTTCTTTCTCCAAATGGATTAACATTTAATCCTGATTGTTGCTTAGGCCACGAGGGCTACACAAAGAAACGAATGACAATTTGAAAACATACTTTCAAAGTCATTGCATAAACAATACTAAAATTAGACATAGTCCTGTGAAAAAAAGCCGTTTCTCTCCTTCATGTGGAAAGATCAGGGATTAAAACTGGCATGACCACTCAGAGCCTCAGCACGAGGGAGAAGAACCAAAACAAAAGGAAGAAAATAGAAAAAGCAAGTCAACGCAAAACAGAATAGGAGAATTAAGAACTACTTTTACCACTAACCCTCAGAAAAAAAGTGAATAAACAGAGCAAAAAAATGGTCAATATTGTTCCCCAACAATAGAAAACTGAAGCTGTATGAGGCTGCTGCCAGCTGATATCCCTTACCTACCTGGCTTGAAACAAATTAGAGGCAAAGAAGTTGAGTTAAGAGTGCTGGTTTTGGGGCCGGCCCCGTGGCCAAGTGGTTAAGTTAACGCGCTTCACTTCAGCAGCCCAGGGTTTCGCTGTTTCGGATCCTGGACGCGGACATGGCACCGCTCATCAAGCCATGCCGAGGCGGCATCCCACATGCCACAACTAGAAGGACCTACAACTAAAAACACACAACTATGTACCAGGGGGCTTTGGGGAGAAAAAGGAAAAATAAAATATTTTAAAAAAAAATAGTGCTGGTTTTAACTAATTTGAAAAGATGTTTGTACCCCTATGTTCATCACAGCATTATTCACAAAACCCAAGACTTGGAAGCAACCCAAGTGCCCATCAACAGATGAATGAATAAAGACGATGATGTAATACATATACATGATGGAATACTACTCAGCCATAAAAAAGACAAAATGGTGCCCTTTGCAACAGCATGGATGGACCTTGAGGGCATCATGCTAAGGGAAACAAGTGAGATGGAGAAAGACAAATGCCATATAATTTCACTCATATGTGGAAGATAAGTCAACAACAACAAAAAACATATAGACACAGAGAACAGATTCGTGGTTACCAGAGGGAAAGGGGGTGGGGGAGGGCAAAAGGGGTAAAGGGGCACATATGGATGGTGATGGATAAAAACTAGACTATTAGTGGTGAACACAATGCGGTCTATACAGAAACTGAAATAGAATAATGTACACCTGAAATATACATAATGTTATAAACCAATGTGACCTCAATAAAAATATTTTTTTTAAAAAAGAGTGCTGGTTTTAGAGTCAAATAGAGCAGAATGTGCATTCGAGTTCTGTTCCTTACCAGAAGTGAGATTTTCAGGGTTACTGTGACATTAGAGACAACATCAATAAATAGCAGCTATCAGAAAGTACAGCCTTTTCAGGTTCCTAAGTTATAATTAGCATTTAGATTGTAGACAACCATGGTGTGTTTAGTCCTAATAAGGCATTTTTTCTGCCTAAAACGAATACCCACACCATAGGCACTGTGAACATGCCAGTAAAACCTTGTTCAAATATTTTTAAGCAAAACTTCTTTCGCATTAATAATATTCCCCAAGTCAGTGTAAACAAAAATCATTGCTCTAGTCCAATCAATTGTTCAAAAACTAAACATGAAGTGAGTGTCTACGTGAGTCAAATGCTTTGCAAGGCACTGAGATGCCACAATGGGTATGGCTTCATCCTTGCCCTTAAGCAGCTAAGAGTTCTGTGGGTGAAGATTCTTTTATATTTACATATTTATAAAAGGGTAATGAGGAGGTCCTTTGTTTTAAAATCAACGTGTCATTTGGCAGAAAAAACTCAGGATCAGAAATGGGTCTAGGGGCCAGCCTGGAGACGCAATGGTTAAGTTTGAACGTTCCACTTCTCGGTGACCCAGGGTTCGCTAGTTCGGATCCTGGGTGCGGACATGGCACCGCTTGGCAAAAGCCATGCGGTGGTAGGCGTCCCATGTATAAAGCAGAGGAAGATGGGCATGGATGTTAGCTCAGGGCCAGTCTTCCTCAGCAAAAAGAGGAGGATTGGCAGTAGTTCGCTCAGGGCTAATCTTCCTCCAAAAAAAAAAAAAAAACGATAAAAGGAAGAAAAGAAATGGGTCTAAATATCCTTGGTCCCACTTTCCATAGTCCTGCTAACCATGGTTGGAGGTGTCAAGTAGGTTACCGCTAAAATGTGGGCCACGTAAACTCACTGAAAACAATCACATTTAGAAAACAGAGCAGAGTCCATATATCCAAATAATGAAATCAATTACTGTTTAAAAACTAAAAGTAAGAGCTAACATAAAATTAACATTTTTATAGAGTGTAAAATTTACAAAGCACTTTATATAATCTCATTTGATCCTCATAAATCTGTGAGTTAAGCAGCCATTCTTTGGTGCATTTTATAGGTAAAAAACCTGAGGTTTCAAAATGTGAAGTGAAGAGAAGATTGAATTGATATGACACCCTGCGAAATAGAGACAGGTGCTCTGGAGGACCTGAAAAAGAAAAAGAAATGCCCCAAAGATAGAAGTCAGATGAGGTCAAATTAAAGAAAGAGAGAGAGAGGGGAAGTAAGGAAGGAAGAAAAAGAAAGAAAGACAGCCACAGCCCAAAGGTACACAGGAGGGGCTCCTGAAAAGGGAGAAGAGCTCTAGGAGCACTTCTAGCAGAGATGACAGAGACTGGGACTACAAGGGGACCATGGGGCAACCAAAATGGTAAGTTTGAGCCCTGCAGAAGAAGCAGCGAGGAAGTTTGAACCCATTGCAATGCCCCTACCACCATCTTGGACCAGATCGCCAACAACAAAGTTGTCTATGCTTCCTGTCCCGATTTCCTCTCCTTCACGCTGTTAGGACCACCCTAACCAGGTTCTAACCCTTCTGTCAACTCCAACGTTGCTCTCATCAAGGTGGCTAATGAACTCCAAACTGCTAAATCTAATGGTCCTTCTCAGTCCTCAACTTATTTGACCTTTACTATGGTCTGGACGTTTGTGTTCCCCTAGAATTCATATGTTGAAATCCTCTTGCCCAATATGATGGTTTTAGGAGATGGGGCCTTTGGGATGTGCTTAGGTATGAGGGTGGAACCCTCCTGAACGGGATTAGTGCTCCTATAAAACAGGTCCCACAGAGCTCCCTAGCCACTTCCACCATAAGGACACAAGAAGTCAGCAGTCTGTGAACCAGAAGAGGAACTTCACCGGATCATGCCGGCACCCTGATCTCAGACTTCCAGCCTCCAGAATTGTGAGAAATTTCTGTTGTTTATCAGTCACCCAGTCTGTGCTATTGTATTATAGCAGCCCAAACAGACTAAGACAACCTATTAGGATTGAACACAATGACTGACACCCCTTCCCGCCTACCTAAGAGACAATTCAAACTCAACATGTTCAAACCTGAACTCCCAGTTCTCTCCCCAAGCCTGCTCTGCCTGCTGCCTTCCTCATCTCAGAGGATGGCAATCTCATCCTTGTTGTTCAGGCCAAAAACTTTGAAATTATTATTTTAAAAAATTATTCATTGCAAACAAGTGTATATATCAAAAGTCTAATGCTTAAAGAATTTTCACAAATTGAACAAACACATGTAAACAGCCTGAGATCAAGAAAGAGAACTTTAACAATACCCCAGAAGCCTTCCTTAGACTGCTCCTTTCTAGTCACTCGCTTCCCCTCACTAAAACGAATGTGTCTCCCAGAATGCAATGCAGGAGAACAAGGAAGAAAAGTTAGGAGGCACAGAGTATATATCCGGAAGTTCCAGCATTCATCTACAATCCGTGCCCAATGAAAAAGAAGAGATATAAAAAAGTGGATAAGAAGGATAAGACAAAGCAATAACAGAAGAAAACTTCCAAGAACTAAAGAAAGACATGAGTACTCAGAAGTACTTCTAGTACTCATAAGTACTCAAAGGTGTATCACTTGTCCAGCAGGATATATGAATAAAGATACCCACCCAGACACACTGGGGTGAAATTTCAGAACAATAAAGAAAAAAAGCTCTAGACAGTAAAACATTGTCCTAAAGGAATAATAATTAATGGCATCTGAATCAATGACAGCAATGACATCTAAATTGTCATAGGCAACATTGTGAAGAAAGAAGATGGGACAATATTAGACATAAGAAAATAAGATTTTCTTTAAGGTTCTGTATCGTCTTTGTACTTATGCACATTATTGAAAAAATATATTAAAAGTCTGCATTCTAAAACAAAAAATGTCCACAATCCCATCACTTAACCAAGTCAATGTTTTCATTTAGCCAGGTTTCCTTCTAGTCCTTGTTTATAAGCATGTTCAAACTTTACATATTTGCAATAGTATTAAAGGTAGAAATTACATTCTGCAGGCTAACATTGTGGGGTTTTTTTCTTTTTTAAAGATTGGGGGGCCGGCCCAGTGGCGCAGCGGTTAAGTTCTCACGTTCCGCTTCTCGGCGGCCCGGGGTTCGCCAGTTCAGATCCCGGGTGTGGACGTGGCACCGCTTGGCACACCATGCTGTGGTAGGCATCCCACATATAAAGTAGAGGAAGATGGGCACGATGTTAGCTCAGGACCAGGCTTCCTCAGCAAAAAGAGGAGGACTGGCAGTAGTTAGCTCAGGGCTAATCTTCCTCGGAAAAAAAAAAAAAAAAAGATTGGCGCCTGAGCTAACATCTGTTGCCAATCTTTTTCTTCTTCTTCTTCTCCCCAAAGTTCCCCAGTACATAGTTGCATATTCTAGTTGTGAGTGCTTCTGGCTGTGTTACATGGGACACCACCTCAGCATGGCCTGATGAGCGGTGCCATGTCTGTGCCCAGGATCTAAACCAGCGAAACCCTGGGCCACCGAAGCGGAGTGCACGAACTTAACTCCTCGGCCACGGGGCCGGGCCCTCTACAGGCTTACTTTGTAATCTATCATGGGAATTGTTCTATTTGGGAAGCTTTATTTCTTATCTTCTCCCCTCTCTTCTCCTTTCCTCTGATTCTCTCCCTCCCCTATTCATGGTAACATTACCACTTCCATTTTTGTTTTTTTTTTCAAAATTTCTCAATTTTTCTTGCTTATTTTCTCCATCTCTTAAACGTTAGCATCTGCCCTTCAAACTTCATAAAAAATTTCTCTTGGGCTTTAATTGAAACTGCAAGGGATTTACAGGTTAATTAGATGAGAACAGCCATCTTTGTAAAATTGAGCCTTTCTGATTAGGAAGACGGCGTATCTCTCCATGTATTCAAGTTTTCTTTTGTGTGGAAAACTACTAGTGTCACTGTCACAGACATTTGGGAAGACAATTTGGCCATATCATAGTAAAAATCCATGCATCCTATAACGCAGCAATTCCTTCTCATCAACTCTAGAGAAATACTCATACTCAAACACGTCCTACGGTATTCTCTATAGTAGCAAAAAAACCAAAAACCAGGGAATAATCTAAATGTCCATTGATAGGGAAGTGGATAAGATAAAGAACGTATTGCCATCCATACTTCTAAATACTTTGCAATAGTTAAATAGGAAGAAGCATATCTACGTGATTTGGCATGGGGCAATAACTAGGACATATTCATATTATTAAACAAATAAAGCACATTACAGAATGTACATGCTTATGTAAGGCACACACACATACACACAAAACCAAAGCACGTATTTCTCCCTCTCACCAGCTTTACAATCTTGAACATACCTGTTACTTACTTAACTTTATTGTTATTTTTCTGATTTGTGTGATTTGAAGAGGATTGTAGGGAGGGTTAAATGGATCAATGCTTGTAAAGTCCTTAAAGCAGCGCCTGGTACCAAATAATTGCACTCAACGTTAGCTATTATTATTAATATTATTAATCTTAGTCCAATTCAAGAAATACTCATTAACCAGGCCCCGTGCATCAGGTGCTGCACATAGCCATTGGTGATACAGAGATGACTAAGAATCAGTCCCTGCCATTTAAAAAGCTTACACAATGTGGAACAAATAGACATACACGCCCACAATGTCAACACAATGTGGTAAGCACTTTGGAAGAATAATGACTGGCTGCCCTGAGCATACAGACGAGGCTCACCCAACCCAGGGTTGAGCAGGGAAGCGTGGAAGAGCGGGCCACTTTTGATATGGAAAGCTCTAATAACAACTTTCTCTTCATTCCCTCTCCTCATTAAAGGAGAGAAAGTCCTTGGGAGATTATTTATTCCTCTCCAAACCTAAAAGAGACCCTCCAAAATTTATGTTACCACGAGATTTTCTGATTGCCACTCAAGCTTGGCCAGCGAGAGTAGCCGTGATGAGACATGACAGGATTGTTCCGCAGGACAAGTTGGGAAACAACTACAAATCGTGTTGCAAACCTTGCAGAGAATCTGCTTTATTCCACAGGGTGCCAGCCTTTCATAACATAGTTTCCACATTCGGAGAGCATTTTATGGTAACTTTCCAAAGATTGTGTTTCACAACAAATATCTAAATCCGCCGCCAAGGACTTAAGAGCGTATAAACTCAAGATAAACATGAGTCAGCACTGCATCTCTATTTTTTTGAAAAAAGGCATGAAAATGGCTTGTGTTAACTAGAGCATATTATCTAGGAACTATTAGATAACCTTCCAGCCATAGGTCAGGATCTTATAAGATTCAGACAGAATATTCAAGAGAGAAATAGAAAATGTTATGCTGATCGAAAGACTAATCTATTCGACTGCAACGGGTTAAAGGAATAAGGAATGCTTTCCAAATAATCCAGTAAGTACTGCCCACTCCAGGACAAGCAAAAGGAAGAGATTTCCTGCCCATAGGAGCTCATGATCACGGAAAAACAAAGCACACACACAGAGAACAGAACGCGATCGAGTCTTTTACAGTATGAACTTTAAGTATAGGCTTGAGCACGTGGGATTCTAGCTAGATTTTTAACAAGGATTACACATCCCTTATAAAAAACTTGTAATGGATTCTCACTGCTGACAGGATAAATCTGTTTTTCTCACCTTATCCCATACGCTACATCCCAATGGCAATCGTCTGGTCCGGCTAGAATGAAATGGCTTAAGCAGTATGCTTCAAGTTTCCCATCCGGAGTACTCCTCTGTATAAATCCTAACCGTGGGCGGCCACATTAATCCCATCTCTTCCATGAAAGCTCTGTAGCTACAGCACCTTATGCCCTCTTCCTGCACCCAATATTCTTACCACTTACTTATCTGCAGCCTGCAGTCTGATCTCTCCTGGCAACCTCCACCTCGACCACAAGAACTTGGTCATGAATGAAGATAATTCACAAATAGATCAGAACAGAAACATGCAAAGTCACCTTATATGGTCAGAATGGTTCACAGGCCTCCAACACTTGACTGCATCCTAATTGAATTAGTTTATGTCTCTGAGGAAAGCAAGGGTTGAGCAAAAAACGGAAAACAAATCTCAAAGGCTAGTGCCGGCTTTATCCAAACAGCACCTTCCTGGGGAGAGGGAGGCTTGGGCCCTGGACTTGAAAGTTTCTATTCCCTAAGGCAAGACATCCTTCATGTGGAGAGAGTGCAGACGCTTCCAGCCAATAGATTTCACATATTTCTAATCCCACTGATGCCAGCGTTTCCTAACCACTGAATGAGAAACTCCAGGGGAAGGTGCCCTACAATTTGCATTTGTTAAAGTCAGCTTTATTCCATGATAATTTACATACTGTAAAAATCACTCCTTTTAGGGATATAGTTCTGTGAGTTTTGACAAGTGCATATGGATATATAACCACCACCACAATCAATTACAGAATATATGACTTAACTTCTTATGCAAGTGTGTTAACAAGGAGAAAAATGCACTCTTCATGAAGACATGCCTATAACAATTATTTTTCACTAAGAAAATAATACAGTAGTCCCCCCTTATTTGTGGTTTTACTTTCTGAGGTTTCAGTTACCCGTGGCCAACTGTGATCTGAGAATATTAAATGGAAAATTCCAGAAATAAACAATTCATAAGTTTTAAATTGCACACTGTTCTGAGTAGTGTGATGAAATCTCACACTGTCCCGCTCAGTCCCGCCCGGGACATGAATCATCCCTTCATCCAGCGCATCCACTCTCTGTATGCTACTCACCCATTAGTCACTTAGTAGCCATCTTAACTATCAGATCAACTGTGGCAGCATGGCAGTGCTTGCGTTCAAGTCACCCTTATTTTACTTAATAATGGCCCCAAAGTGCAAGAGTAGGGATGCTGGCCATTCAGATATGCCAAAGAAGCCATAAAGTGCTTCCTTTAAGTGAAAAGGTGAAAGTTCTCAACTTAATAAGGAAGGAAAAAAATCATTTGCTGAGGTTTCTAAGATCTATAGTAAGAACAAATCTCCTACCCATGAAACTGTGAAGAAGGAGAAAGAAATTTCTGCTAGTTTTGCTGTTGCACCTCAAATATGTATGTATAGGAAAAAATATAGCATATATAGGGCTTGGTACTACCTGTGGTTTCAGGCATCCACTGCGAGTCTCGGATGTATGCCCAGTGGATAAGGGGGCTACTGTACTGTTGTGTTAGCTTGACTAGAACGAGTCAATTCCTAATGTACTGACAAACTCCTGGAAACAAGAGAAAGAAAATTGTCCTCTCGGACCTAAATTATTTCAACATAAGGTATCACATCAGAATTACGAAAAGTGACCTTAAAAGGACAGAATATTTCACAGGCCTGCAAGTCTTGGTGTCTATAACCTGACTGCAAATTTTGTATTAACCTAGTGTGTCAAGCAAAAGAGAGGTCGGGTCAGACATTTTCTAGACAAGTGCTACTTAAAGTATGATCCTTGAATTGGTGCCCGTACATGAACTCTTATGGGCCCACGATGGCATTAAGTACCAAAACTGAGAGTAAGCAATTAGAAACTCTTAGCGCAATTTGACAGAGTAATTTTATATTGATTGAATCTAATACTAAAAACTTTGGGCTTCTATTTTGTCTTTGTTTCATTTTTCTAGTGATTTATTTTTATTGTATTTTTAAAAAGTATTGATCCGAGATGAGTGGAATTGGGGAAAAAGTTGGTTCTTCCTCTCACAGATTGAGAAGCACTGTTCCAGGGTCAGCCCACTTCCCACTTGCACCTACTAAATCTTGATCACTTAGCCCTTAATCATCTACTGTCTTAAATCAAGGGTCAGCAAACTTTTTTTCACAGCAAGCTCCATGCCTCTAATAAAGAAGTTCTAGGGGCCGGCCCCATGGCCAAGTGGTTGCGTTCGCGTGCTCTGCTTCGGCAGCCCAGGTTTCGCCAATTGAAAATCCTGGGCGCGGACATGGCACTGCTCATCAGTCCATGCTGAGGCGGTGTCCCACATGCCACAACTAGAAGGACCCACAACTAAAATACACAACTATGTACTGGGGGGCTTTGGGGAGAAAAAGGAAAAATAAAATCTTAAAAAAAGAAGTTCTAAAAAGGAAGCATAATATTTTGTTTAAAAATAACTGATGCTAGACTAAAGAGCTTCTTCAAGGCAAATGAAAACAGGATTGAAACAAAAAAACAACCCACTAACTGGGAAAAAATATTTGCAAGTCATATATCTGACAAAGGCTTAATATCCATAATATATAAAGAACTCTCGAAACTCAGCAACAAAACATCAAACAACCCAATCAAAAAATGGGCTGGAGACATGAACAGACATTTCTCCGAAGAAGATATACTGATGGCCAATAGGCACATGAAAAGATGCTCATCATCGCTGATCATCAGGGAAATGCAAATCAAAACTACACTAAGATATCGCCTTACACCCGTTAGAATGACAAAAATATCTAAAACTAATAGTAACAAGTGTTGGTGAGGTTGCGGAGAAAAAGGAACCCTCATACACTGCTGGTGGGAATGCAAACTGGTGCAGCCACTATGGAAAACAGTATGGAGATTCCTCAAAAAATTAAAAATAGAAGTACCATACGATCCAGCCATCCCACTACTGGGTATTTATCCAAAGAGCTTGAAGTCAGCAATCCAAAAAGTCCTATGCACCCCAATGTTCATCGCAGCATTATTTACAATCGCCAAGACATGGAAGCAATCTAAGTGCCCAGCAACAGACAAATGGATAAAGAAGATGTGGTACATATATACAATGGAATACTACTCAGCTGTAAAACAGAACAAAGTCATTCCATTTGCAATAACATGGATGGACCCTGAGGGAATTATGTTAAGTGAAATGAGCCAGCGAGAGAAGGATAATCTGTGTATGATTCCACTCATATGAGGAATTTAAAATTATGGACTAACAACAGTTTAGTGGAGGGGCCGGCCCGGTGGCACAGCGGTTAAGTTTGCACGTTCCGCTTCTCGGCGGCCTGGGGTTCGCTGGTTTGGATCCCGGGTGCGGACATGGCACTGCTTGGCAGCCATGCTGTGGTAGGCATCCCACGTATAAACTAGAGGAAGATGGGCACGGATGTTAGCTCAGAGCCAGGCTTCCTCAGCAAAAAGAGGAGGACTGGCAGTAGTTAGCTGAGGGCTAATCTTCCTCCAAAAAAAAAAAAAAAAAAACAAGAACAGTTTAGTGGATACCAGGGGAAAGGTGGGGTGGGGGGTGGGCACAAAGGGTGAAGTGGTGCACCTACAACACGAATGACAAACATTAATGTACAACTGAAATTTGACAAGATTGTAACCTATCATTAACTCAATAAAAAAAAATGATGCTTCATAAACCAAGTGCCCATCTACTGAATGGATAAAGAAGATGTGGTATACATACACAATGGAATGCTACTCAGCCATAAAAAAACCAAAATTGTGCCATTTGCAACAACACGGATGGACCTTGAGGACATCATATTAAGTGAAATAAGTCAGATAGAGAAAGACAAAGACCACACGATTTCAATCATATGTGGAAGACAAACACATAGACAAAGAGAACAGTTCAGTGGTTACCGGAGGAAGGGGGGTGGGGGTGGGGACAAGGGGTGAAGGGGAGCACTTATATGGGGACTGAGAAATAATAATGTACAACTGAAATTTCGCAAGGTTAGAAAATATTATGACCTCAATGAAAATCAAAAAGCTGATGCTTCAAATTATGCTATATATACTGTTTATATATTTCTGTGCTAGTAAAAGTATACGATCTAAAATAAAGATTTCCCTTTTTTTTTCTTTTGGAGGAAGATTAGCCCTGAGCTAACATCCATGCCCATCTTCCTCCACTTCATATGTGGGACGCCTACCACAGCATGGCATGCCAAGCGGTGCCATGTCCGCACCCGGGATCCGAACCAGCAAACCCCGGGCAGCCGAGAAGCGGATAGTGCACACTTAACTGCTGCGCCACTGGGCCACTCCTCAAATAAAGATTTTAAGAGAATTATTCATTATAATAGAAGAGTAAGATATTTCAGGCTTTGCAGGCCACAGAGTCTTAGTCACCATGCCTCTACTCTGCGGTTGTAGACCAAAAGTAGCCACAGGCAATATGCAAATGAATGAGGTTGACTGTGTTCCAATAAAACTTTATTGCAACAACTGGAGGCAGGCTGGATTTGGTCCACGGGCTGTAGGTTGCCAGTCCTTGTCTTACATTATCTTTTAATTTTGTCACATTAGATTGCAAACACTTCATCAAGAGCAGACCCGGGGCTTATCTTTTAGATTTTTTTTTCCTTCCCAGCAATGACTACAAATTCCAATAACCACTTTTGGAATGAATGAAAAAATAGTGGATAATAAACTGGGAAGAGTGCAAGGAGAGAGGATGCCATATAGTGGAGGCAGGAGAAGCAAAGACATGGAGTTAGGAATGCAAGCGAAGACAAATCAACCAAAGCTGAGAAGACTGGGGATAATTTCAATGCTTCCATCAATGATATAAAGTGTTGTTTTAAAAAAAGGTACCTGGCCAATTCCTTTCCTATCTTACTGACTACAGAAAAGAGAAAACAAGTTGATATTTTCCCAGAAAGGTTTTAGATGACCCATAAGGAAGGACTGGCAAGCTTGAGCCTGGGTTACCAAAGGAACTTACTCAGCAGGGGGATCTCTCAAAATAATATTCATACAAATTGGTCTGAACTATTTGAAGAGATTATGGTGGGAATCCAAGAAATGTCCTGGATAATTCCTCAGGGTAGCTTTCATTTTCAAGCTTATGAATTCACCAGATGACCCGTTTTTTTCCCCGATATAAGCTCCATTCCTCCAATAAAGATGCTCTAAAAAGGAAGCATAATATTTTGTTTAGAAATAGTTGGTACTTCAAATTATATTACATACACTAATTATACATTTTTGTGTCCAGGAAAAACATATTGCCTAAAATAAAGATTTTAAGAAAATTATTCACTGTAAAGGACGACTGAGATTTAATTCAAATTTGATGGCTTTAGCCTTAGGTCATATAAATTTCCATTTGGGCATTAATACTTAAAGAGTTAGAGGAGGGGAAATAGGCTATAAATATTGCAGAGGTGGAATATGAAGAATGTTAAATAAGTGAATTGCCAGTCTTCATTACAGGAGCAAATTGTCATGTGAAGCCACGTTCATTTAGTCCATATTTATTGAGTACCAGCTATGTGCCAAGAATTGTAATGCACAAGATGGATCAAACAGAACCACTGCCTTCAAGGAGTGTATACTCTAGGTAGAGTGTAAAACCTGATGAATAAAATAGCGCAGCTGATGAGTCAAATGTTACTGCAATTCGACAGACTATATTGGTGTTTTCCAAAATGTGTCTTTCAAAAATTACTCAGGTAACTTTATTCACACGTTTTATCGTCACTATATCTCCAGAGTAGAAGAGCTTTGCCAGAGAAAAAACAGCCTTTTGGAAGCAACAGAAAGGTAATTAGGCTAATGTGATTGCCTAAAAAGTGTATCTAGTGGAAAAAATGTAACGGAGAGCAAAATGAAAAAGTTTCAGACCTAAGAAACTCATTCCAAGATGTTCTGATCTATACTTGATATGGAATCAGTTCACAGTTATTTAAGAAATCATTTAAGATTCATAAAAGTCACACTACTCGTTGGAAAATTCTTAGCCGTTGAAATATTTACAAATGTAAAATGAGTCATGTTGTGAAAGAACTATCTGCAGCTCCCTTAGTTAAATCAATTGTATATTGATTTATACATTAAAGCTAAAATGTAAAGTATATTATAAGGTCGCTCCTTTTGGGTACTTAATGGCTTTATTAACCATGGAAATCGCTGTAAAAAAAGCCTTTTAAAGGCCAATTGAATATGACAATTTTGATTTCTTTAACCACATGTTGCATTATGCTCAGCTTTCACAAATAGGAGCACTTTGGTCTGAGCCTCACACGGCAATGCTGAATACAAACGTGGTTAACCCGGTGTGGCGGATATTTGCATCTGCCAGATCTCTAGATCTAATCCAGAATCACAAAGATTTTCCATCTGATCCAATGCTTGTCATACGTGAGGCCCAGAAACCAGGCATAAGCCAGCTTTTGGACATTCTCACTCAAGAGCTAATCTATTACTTAAGACTTTTCACCTAAACTAGAGGACCTTGACCAATTCACCACCAACAGCCTCCCTGCATTGTCTCTGTGCTTTGGGACTTACAATCTTAATCTTGCTCAGATTAGATTTTCACCCTGGTTTATGATCTTAGTCTTTGTTCTCTGTCCCTAGCATATTAACCCCGTCACCTGGGCCTTAATCATGGTTGTGTTAAATTTCTTTCTGCCTTGTCTTGCCTGATATTTTGATTCTAGTGAATTACTTTGCTTCCCTAACCTAAGCCTCAGTCTCTGGGTTACATATGTTCCAATTTCTGCCCCATGGTATACTGGTCAGAATCTTCATGATGAAGTTTATATCCATTTGTTCACTTAACAAACACGTATTTACCTGTGCAAAGTACTCTCTTAGCTTTGATGATTCAAAGATGAATGAGACAAAATCCTTGTTTTCAAGGAGTTTACCGTCTAGTGAAGGACATGGAGAAGCTGATCAATAATTGTAATAGAATGTGTTATAATATTATGTCAAGGGAGCCATGCAAACACAGAGGGCGATATCAAGGAAGGCTTCCTGGAGGAGGGGATACTTAAGCTTAGTCTTGAAGACCAGATAGGAATTGGCAAGGCAGAGAAAATGAATAAGGAAGAAGGCAGGAAGAGTATTCCAACAAGAGGGAACAACATGTATAAGCAGGAGACAGCATGGCAGATTAGAGAAACTACAAGTAGTTTAGTATGGATGAAAGATATTTGTGGCAAAATGGTCAAATGTGAGGCTGGTTGGAGCCAGATCATGAAAAGTCTTGTATATTCTATCTGGTAGGCCCTAGGAACCCACTGAAGGGGTTTAACCAGAGGAGCGCTATGATCAGATGTGTGTTTCAGATTACTCTCCAGGGTTGCGGAAGATGGATTGGAGACAGGTGAGCGAGGGTGAACAGAGAGGAGACTTACTATAATCCAGACCACATGTAAGGAGGGACTGAAAGAAGATGGTTACAAGAGGAATGGAAAGGAGGGGATGGAAATAAGGGTAAGATGTAGTATTTGATCACACAGAACCTGACAAATCACTGGACACAAGACTTTTTTAAAAAGTCTGAACTAACCTTGCAGTTACAAATTTGCGGTACTAAGAGAAGAAATTCTTTGTAATTGAAAGTTTGATGCAGAAGATCACAACTCCTTTTTTTTTTAGTTATGCTTTTTTGGTGAAGAAGATTCGCCCTGAGCTAACATCTGTTGCCAGTCTTCCTCTTTTCTTTTCTCTCCCCAAAGTCCCCGTACGTAGTTGTATATCCTAGTTGTAGGTTATTCCAGTTCTTCTATGTGGGATGCTGCCACAGCATGGCTTGATGAGCAGTGTGTAGGTCTGCGCCCGGGATCTGGACTGGCAAAGCCCAGGCTGCTGAAGCGGGGCACGTAAACGTAACCACTACGCCATGGAGCCAGCCCCCAATGACGACTTCTTTAATGATGCTGAGTGTGTGGTATAATACAAGCATCCAAGTGGAGATAATCCACAGGCAGGTGAGAATGCCGCTCTGCAGCTCAAGATCAAAGTTACGGCTGGAGTGGATTTGAGGGTTGTCTGCATAGAAGTGATAGCTTATAGGAATGAGTATATAAAGAAAAGCTGGAAAAATTTTCAGAGGAAAAAGGAAATTTCACATTCAGGCTAGAGTTTCCAGTAGGTTTAGCATTGTGGATACACAGCATGTATGGTGTCAGAAGGAAAGTCATTGTCTTACCTCTTTCCTTCTAAAAAGTTTCAACCAATGTTTTTCAAAGTGCTTCCTCCTACCCGGTTTCATGGTAATCCTGGCACCTCTGTCCTTTCCCCCAGGCAGACTCCTGATCCTAGCCAAACCTAAAGACTTTTGCTCTGCTGTCACCCATGCCCTAGCATGGCACTCGTCTTATAGGTGGGAGGGCCAGGGCACTAAGTGTTCAAGTGTTTGCCAGAGGCCACACAGCAAACAAGCACAGGAAGAAGCGAAGACCTCAGGACTGCCGACTTCATCTCCAGGGCTCTGTGCGCTACATTTTATGATGAACTTTCCAGGAATCTATCTGTTTCCCAAGGCAAAGCAAAAAGTATTTGCAATATTGAATTTGAATATACATGTATAGTTATAAAAGTATATTATTTATATACACATGCACAAAGGTGGAAAAATTTAAACATCTCATAACTAATATTTACTTTCACTTTTTACTAACCATGTATTACTCTAAATTTGAAATCAGTTCCCATGTGGAAGTCCTTTTCTCTTCCTCTCGCACATAAATAAGAATGCTCATTAGAAAAATGTGGTGAGAGCCGGCCCAGTGGTGCAGCGGTTAAGTGCACACGTTCCACCTCGGTGGCCCGGGGTTTGCCAGTTCGGATCCCGGGTGCGGACATGGCACTGCTTGGCAAAAGCCATGCTGTGGTAGGCGTCCCACATAGAAAGTAGAGGAAGATGGACACGGATGTTAGCTCAGGGCCAGCCTTCCTCAGCAAAAGGAGGAGGATTGGCAGCAGATGTTAGCTCAAGGCTAATCTTCCTCAAAAAAAAAAGAAAGAAAGAAAGAAAAAGGAAAATATGGTGAAACTCCTAGCATTAAGGGACTTTAAAATTTCTATCAAAGTGACATAGCACACTCTAAAATCACAGCCAGGGAGTTTTCACAAAAACACAGAAGGCAAAAACTACAAAAGAGAGAACTGTATCTGAGAAATAAGGAGGTAAGTGTTTTGCATACTGTACAAAGTACATGGAAGAAAGTGGGGGGAGTGCATAGGGAAGAGTAAGATATCTTCTAATAGCTTGAAACTATGAACATCTAAGAGCTAAAACTATAAAATCAAGCCCTATTGGACCTGGTCATAGACAGGTAAAGACAAGCTAAAGAAAGAGACTGCCTCCCAGGCTAGAGCGAGACTAACAAAATTATTAACATATCTAAAGAAAGAATGGGTCCGTGAGAAAGTGGACTGGCAGACAGGAATTTAGGAAGAGAATGGCAAAGGCCTCGACAACACTCATCCTAGCGTTGTGCAGAGGAGAGACTGTCAGGGCCACAGGGCACTTTAGGCCCTTTAGCATGTATATGCCTATTCCAGAAATGGACACATTGGTCCTTCAGAGCTAGCTGTCTTTACACATTAATTTCTACACATTAATTTCATCCCACTAATACTCCTTGCTTGCTCCTCCAGCCATCCTCCTGCTTGGTAGGGCTTTCTGTGGGGAGAGAATCCTTCGGTCATGCCAACATGAGCATTCCATCCACTAGGAGAGTTGTAATTTTTGTTGTCCATCAGTTTTTTGGCATTCTGGATTGTTGCTTGTGAACTTAGTTAGTACGAGTTCATCTCTGGGCCACAGAGCCAATCTCCAGGTGTAGACAAATCAAGTGTCTGAGGCTACCCTGTTGACGATCAGGCTACCCTGACGTTCGCTGACATCAACCTTGAAAAGTGCCTTTTAGCCACACTTGAAGGGGAAGAGATGGACGTAATCAACACCTTAGTAATTGCTACCTGGCCTACAGGAAAAGTTTGGGTGTGAACATAGAATCTGTGTGTGCCGTTGCTAGCAATGTGGTACTAAGGAGTGAGAACGGTTTTAGACGGTAAGTTAAAAAATCAGTGTTCAGCTATGAATTGTGTCTTTGGGCTGAATCTGACTCCCAGGTGTAGAACTTTGCTTCGTCTCTACCTCAGATATACGCGTACTGACAGTCCCGTCCCAAAGAGAGCTGTGTAGCGCTGTGTGGGTTATGTAGGTGCACACATTCTCCTTTGCTTCTTTTCCCTTTGTTTCTGAAAAGTAGATTAGTGGAACGAACAGAGTTTTGCTGTTAGATCTGAGACTGAATCTCAGTTCTACTACTTCTCAGTTTCTTACTTTCCCGATGCCTCAGCTTCTTCATCTCTAAACTGTAGATAGTATTTGGTAGGATTGTTGTAGAAATTAAATGAAATAATATGTGTATAAGTACTTAATTTTGGTTCCATTCCTGTTCCTTTCTCTTTTTTTTTATTTTGAGGAAGATTAGCCCTGAGCTAACTACTGCCAATCCTCCGCTTTTTGCTGAGGAACACTGGCCCTGAGGGAACATCCATGCCCATCTTCCTCTACTTTACACGTGGGACACCTACCACAGCATGGCTTTTGCCAAGCAGTGCCATGTCTGCACCCAGGATCCGAACTGGCAAACCCTGGGCCACTGAGAAGCGGAACGTGCACACTTAACTGCTGCTCCACCAGGCCAGCTCCCCATTCCTGTTCCTTTCTATGCCTTGGCCTCTTCAGTTTAAAAATACACACACACACACACACACACACACACACACACACTTATAGTGCATATAGCTACAAGCTTCATGAGAGCAGAGATTATAGTTTACAACTATGATTTTTGTTTACAATTCTACCCCTAGTGTATGGCTTTTAGGGGGTCCTCAAATATATTTTGAATTATAAAACTAGATTAGTTAAGAAGTTGAGGTTTTGTTTAACCGAATTTCCCAGTCAGTTTAGGGGTCTTTCTTAAACTAAAAAAATCTACCATATATGCTAAAGGCCTCATCAGGCGTCACTTCTGTAGACACTATTATATGATCTTTGATTAATCAATGTAAGTCTACTTAAGTGGCTTTCTAAAGTATCTGTTTTGGTCTGAAACTTAGCTAGACAACTGTACTCATTTGGTAGGGCTGCTGTAACAGAGTGCCACAAACTGAGGGGCTTGAACAACAGAAATGTGTGGTGTCACAGTTCTGGAAGCTAGAAATTCAAGGTCAAGCTGTCAGCAGGGTTGATTTCTTCTGAGAGCTGTGAGTGAAAGATCTGTCCCAGGCCTCTCTCCTTGGCTGGTAGATAACTGTCTTCTCCCTGTGTCTCTTCACCTCATCTTCCCACTATGCGTGTCTGTCTTGGTGTCCAAATTTCCCCTTTTTATAAGGACACCAGTCTTATTGGATTAGGGTCCACCCTAATGACCTCATCTTAACCAATTCCAACCGTAATGACCATATTTCCAAATAAGGTCACATTCTGAGGTACTGGGGGTTAAGACTTTGTCAGGGAGGAGGGAATTCCCCCTTTTCCCCTCTCGAATTTTTATGGCCGGACTAACAATAAAATTGACACAAGGCCAGATTAATAGGAGAAAAAACAATTTAATACATGTGTGTGGGAGATCATCATAAAAAAAAGATGCTTTCCAAGATGAGCAAGGCAGGCAGCTTTTATATCTCTTTACAGAAAGAAACAATAAATTTGTGAGGAATTGGCAGGACAAATAAACTTAGGGTTGAGGTACACAATTAGTGAGGAATTTAAGCAGAGTTTAGGCTTGAGGTAGTAAATTAGTAAAAGTAACAAGGTTTGTTGATGCAGGCTTCTTGGCCCTGAATTCCCGGCTCTGGTGATGAGGATGCAAGGAGAGCGCCTTTCATGTGGGAGATTTATTTCCTGCTTTCAGGGGGAACAGAGAGAGGAGGGTCAGAATGCCTTTTTTTCCCATCATCTGCTTCTCAAGTAACTTTAATGCAAAACAATAAATATGCCATTGTGGGATGTTTTGGGGCAGCCTGCCCTGGGCCCCAGCAACCGCAACACGTGAATTATTGGGGGGACATGATTCAACCTACAACAATAGCTCCTGAGTGATTATCTTTAAGGCTTCTAGGCACAGCCTGTCACTGGACTGCTTTCTTATTATTGCGTGTAGAGGAAAACACTTGACATTTACTGAATTGACATTTTAGGATGTTTTGACTGTTCTTAAATAACCTTAAAATGCACATAATAGAGTGCGTTACTTAACTTGTGAGGGTATCTAACTATCTACAAGCATCTGGATCTTAACTGACTTTGTTGTTTTCTAGTCTTGAGAACGTTTTGTGTGTTGGAGGGGGAGCACATGAGGGATGGCTATCAATCCAGGGTGAAATTTTAGTGAATTTTGAAAAGTCAGTATATGAGGATACGTTAAAGAAATGGAAATGTGATTCGAGAGAAATACAGGGGACTGTAAAAACATGAAAACATGTTCATGAATTTGTGTATAGCTGAATTTCAGAGGAATATCAAGGACCTTCTGGACATAGGACAAGATTAAGCCTCAGTCACGATTATATATTTCCACTAAAATGAGTCAAAATGCAGCTGTTCCAATTGTTTCAGTCATCTTCACAATGGATTTCAATGTAGGGGAATTGATCCAAATATTGATCTTTAAAATGGTTAAAGTAATTGCTTTTTTAAAACTGGCAAAGAACGTCATTGACTGAAATTGAAAGAGTTTCATTGAACACCTGTCCTGTTTCCCGTCAGATCATCCAGATCAAAACAAGGAAGGAGTTTGCTTTGCTTGATTTGGGGGAATAAAGGTGAATTGATGCAATGGTCTTTTGAAGGACAGAGCTTTTTATAACCATGCCTCATTGCCCATCAGTGTAAGGGGAGCACTTATGTGTTTGGTATACTGGAAATTGTCATCTTTATGCTTAACTTGACATCTAAAAATCTGGAGTGCTTTGTAAAATTGCACTTTTGTCTCAAATGTAAAGTAATATGTTACAGAGGAATGAGTTTTGGACCAGGAGAGAGAAAAATCGAGATTCCAGTCCCAGCTCTGCCTTGTGACCTTAGGAAAGTCACATAAAGCTCTTGCTTTGCCTCGGCAAACTGAAGGGTTCAATCAGATGATGTGTAAGGTCCCCTGCAACTCAGATGGTCTATACTTCTGTTGTGTATAATCTTTATATCTCTAGTACAATATTTTCACCTAAATGCAAAGTATATTAATATAAAAGAGGATTTTTCACTTTGCTTGGTGTAGGATGTGGGAATAGAGGCGATTCATTTGAAGAACCTGTTCCATCTTTCGGTCTGAATATTTTCGTATTGTTCTTCATAAGCTGTACCCACGTAAAATGCTAGATGCCTTTAAATGTTTTTGTCTTCTACTCCAAAAGATTAAAGCCTCTTTGTTATGTCAACATTACTACAATACAACTGCATGCCACATAATTTTATTTTGCAGAAATCTTGGCAGGAATTTCCCCGGTGCTTTTGTCTTAGCTAAGAACCAGGTGCGTTTGTATGGATCTATACCAACTGCTCTTTTTATTTTAAAACTTTACTTGGGTCCTATATAATTGAATTTCCCACCTATCTAATTACCCTTGATGATGTTATAATTATTTTAAATAATTAAATGGGCTATGACTAGTTTTAATACTGATAACAAAATTTTAACTCGATCCTGCAATTTTAATATTGGCAATGTGATACTTGGAATGTAAATGCATTTAACCCACATTCCAAGTATTCCATTTTGCGACAATTGTATTGAATAATAAAGTGTTCAACATGATACAACATTTATAAATCTAACTCTTTAATGAAATGGGAGGGCCATATATTGATTAGTTTATGAGCAGAGGTTAATTTTTGAGATACAATATTTAAAACTGAAGATTAAAATTTTATTTTTTAATTCCTGAACAAATCCATTCTATTACTATACATCTTATTTTATCTTAATCTGATAACCAAAAATAATATTTTCATTTTGTTTTCTTTTTTGTCTAATATGATAAGCAATGACCTCTTTGAAATGGAACTTTATTTTCATTTCGTAGTGTGTTTACCTTGTTTTCCCTGTTTGTTTTAGCGGCACTCAAATATTTTGTCATATTTAAAAATAATCTTTTAACTAAATAGGTTTAGTTTATTACATTTTCTCCAATTGAAACTTACTTGAAATTACATAAACTCGATCCATTTTCATTTACATAATTTTAAACTAAATGAAATCTACGCAACTTTCTTCATCATAGCATGCAATAATGATCAAAAAAATCCCTTTCTATATTTTGGCACACGTTCCTTGTGCCCGCCCTCCTTCCCTTTATAGAGTATGAATACATCGTATGTATTTTTTTTTCCTTTTAGAAGCAAGTTGCCACCTGAGAATTTTTTTGACCTAATTTCTAGTGTATCTCAGAATTTAAAGTCATAAGACCAAAGTTTTGTAAATGTTTTGTAAAACTGGAAAAGTCACAATCCATATTCTTATCTGTTTTTCTCATCAGTAAAATGGAGATAATTATCTTCGCCTTGCTTACTTCATAGAGTTTTTGTGAGGTTCAAATGACATAACATACACAAAGGCCTTGAACACATATAGTTAGAATGCTATGCAAATATATGGGCCTATATTGTTGTTGTCGATAGTATTATTCAGTTACTAAGATGTTTGATATGGGAAAAGAAAGTAACTTTACTAGAAAATAGTTCTATCTAGATTTCCCCATGTGTCCTAGTGGAATATTTCAACATATAAAAATATCTAATGATTCTGAGCTTCCTATATAATGTCATATTAGTTATAAGATTTTTGAAGCATGAAGTAAACTAAAGAGGGAAAGTCATACTATGGACAGGCTTAGAGGAGAACCAAGCCAAGACTTCAGCACCAGGAGCCAGTGGAGAAGGAGAGGAAGCTAAATAAGGACAAAATGGGAAAAGAACTCAGCTGGGGGGTTAGCCCCTCCAGAAAAGCCAGGCAATCCAGTGCAGCATCCACAGGCAGACAGCTCTGAGGAAGTCCAACTGAGGAATGGACCACAGCAACAAGAATCTAGGCCACAAGTCATATTTCGAGTTGGGAACATGATCCTACTGTGGTTCTGGGCGATTAGTCTATAGATAATAGGACGCCTCCAAAGTCTTTCTCTTGCCCCTGCTTTAATATAGATTCAAGGATCACCTCCTCCAGGAAGTCTTCCCTATTCACCACGCAGACTGTGTTGGAGCCATTCTTCGGCGCTCCTATACTTTCTGCTGACCCAAAACACACATTGCAATCATTTAGCCATTCATTCCACAGATAGTTATTAAGCCCCCACTGCATATCAGGCCTTGTATTGGGAGTGAGGTATTCAATAATGGACAAAAAAAAGCCCCTGCCCTTAATGGAACTTACATTCTAATAAAGGGAAAGGATTCGCACAATAAAAAATAAACAGGCGAATATAAAGTATGGCATAGTGATAAGTACGATTAGAGAGAATAATGCAGGATAATGGGGATAGAGAGTGGGGGGAAATTGCTATTTTTATGCATTATACTTTGACGTAATCTTCTTTCTAAAGTTAGCTTTACCTTTGTTAATGAATATCCTTCTAAAACATTATTTTAGTGTTTGCATATACATTCCCTTATATGGGTGTATGTAACATCCTTATCTAACTCTTCCTTTCTTGCTGGGCCTTTAGCTTTCTTCTGTTGCACGAATATTGAGAAGAGCATACTGAAAGCTACCCCTGGGGAACGTCCCTGATTATTTCCACAGGATAAGCTCCTAGAAATGGAAAGGGTGTTACTCAGCTGCTGCCATGCCAAGCAAGCCGGAGTCATCTCCGGGCCTTTGGACCCTGGCTTTGGCATGGACAGCCACTTTCTGTATGAGTCAGTGCCAGAGCTTGGTTACTCCCCCTGATCCTGGACCCACCCATTCAGCTTTCTCTTTCTTGTTCCAATGACCCACAAAAAAGGATCAACAAACATAGTGGTGGCGGCCATGAAGGTTATGATACTACCAGATGAAATTCCCCAGAACTTAAGGAGCCTTTGTTTAAATCGAAAAGTATTGGTGCTTTAAATCCTAAAATTTCTACTGCAGGTATGAACTGTGTCAACCTTAAAGTTGACTGTAAACGTCTCCAGTTTTCCTTCAGCTCCATGGTTAGCTCCATGCAGAGCAAACGGAGGCTTTGAAGCCATTCTTTGATCTTCACCTGCCAAATATGTGACTTCTCTTTCGCCACATTTCTGCTGGATTCCAACCTTCCTCAACTCTAGTCTCCTAGCTGACTTCCTAGTTTGGGTCCCTAAGCTATACCTTGACCATGCTTTCTTTTTCATCTACTGTTAAGTGAGTAACTTAGGTACTGTCCCAGTAGGGATGAAAAGGCCCTGGCCCGGGTGTTAGAACCCAGAATAGGATAACACATCATTCCCCTTTTTCTCTTGACTCACTACCACCTCCTCCTTAATGGTTAAAATTGTGCAGAAGAGCTAGAAGGGATGCAGAGCATCTCAACACACTAAATGTGTGTTTGCCTCCAACGCTCAAAGAAATGCCTGGGAAATGGTGTGCAGATTGAAGAATGTAATAATTAGTCAGTTTAGCTATTTATCGGCAGTTTTTTAAAGAACAAACAACTTGATGACTAAGGAGGTCAAGCTAATGATTAAAATAGCTTGAGGGCAGAGTTTGTGTTTTTTATTTGTCCATGACTTCACTTTCTCATAAACACAAATGATTACAAATTGTCTCTAAGTAAACTGTTCTATTTTTCTAACAGAGTTGGAGTAACTCTAATTTAAGACTTTTGGGAAACCAACAGTCATGTTAGCATAAAAGACTACTGACAAGGAAATAAAAAGACCAGTCAAGTGAAAATATTTAATTATTAATTGGATTTTAAATATAGGGACCCCATTGCATTGACTAATTCATTTCGATCAACTCAACCTTAAGAACTAGAGCTTATGAAGTCACACCAAAAACACAAGATCTTTCAGGCACAGGAACTTTAATACAATGGAAGAAGTATGTCTACCTTAGAAAAACATATTCACTTTTCTTGATCTGACTTTTCAGTAAGCGATGCTACCATTTTCTTTTTCTCGTTTGAAGTAACGAATACACAAAGCTAGCCATGTTCAACTGGTTTTCTCAAGGTGATAATGGGGAAATTGGAAGCCACAGAGTCCTGCACAGATGTGGCTTTCCTACAGTTTGTCTATCTCCTCCTTTCATCACTGCTTTCATCAGGTGATGTTCTTCAAACAGCCAGACCGTGCTGCACACCACAAGTTCACATTTTCACTTTCAATCTCCCAGACTGAGAACAAAAGTTACTGGTCCTCAAGTTATCTTGCGAGCACCTTTTATTATTTTCTTGGTTTCATGGATATACAAAGGAAATAAACAACTTTAATAGGAATGTGAGATTTACCTGACCTGGAAAACAATATACTACACAGCATGAGCAAAGCCAATAGGTATCACAGGCCTTCCTAGAGATGATAAGTGGTGTCATCCCACCTATAAATCATAGGTCACACTATCCAATCTCCTCTATTCCTTGAATGATGGATTTCACAGGGTGTTGTCCATCGTATAATCTATATACTATTATTTCTTTCACTTTCACCTGAAATTGGAGCTGGCAAGACCATCTAAATTTGGTACTGAAAAACGTGGACGTAGAAAACGCTGAGAGAATCAAGTAGCTGCATTCACATTAGTTGGAAGGCATTTTAGAGTCTGCCTTGAAGTGATTGTCATATATTCACTTTAACCTTGATCAAATGTGACAGGTTTCCATTGAAAGCAAGACAGACCAAACTGGAGATGACCAAGGATCAGGAGACAAAACTGATTCACGAGGAAATAACAGAGATCCAAACGGCAAGCCACACAGTGTAGTACAGATAGATGAACAGGTAATGTCAGGAAGAGCCAGTGGGTGATAATAGACAAGATCCTTGAAAGCATGGGAAGTATGACACTAGGAATACAGGAATTAGGAATTTTATTCTGCTATTAGTGCTAGAGACCTAAAAAATATTGGCTTACATGCGTTTTTTTTCTTTTTTTTTCTTTCATGTAATTAAAAATCTGGAGATTTTTACACCAGGGCTTCTATGGCAGCTTTCAATGTCATCAGAGAGCTAGTCTCCCTTATTGTCTTCATTTGTCATTCCTGGGGTGTGTGACCCTCATCCTCCTGGTTACATAATGGTTGCTGAAACTCCAGCTATTACATATGCTTTCATATAGGAGGAAAAGACAAAGTGGGAAAGGACACAGCAAATTCTTTAGAAGAGACTTTCAAGAAGTCCTGACTACTTCTGCTTACATGTCTGCTTAAAGCAATCCTATCTGTAAAGGAGAGCAGGATTTATAATTTATCTTGACACACTGACATCCTCAAGTGTATAGAAATTCTGTTCATAAGGATGAAGGAGAGAGTAGATATTGGGTAGGCAACCAGCAGTCTCTCCAACAGTCTCATGCGGTACTTGGTGGGAGACCTTCTCTTCAGCGATTCAAGGACCCAGGCTCCTTCCATCTTACCAGCTATTTTCAACACGTGGTTTCTGTGGTCACCACAAAAGGAAAAAGATACGGTAGAGAAGACATACCTGCTGGGCAACAGAAAGTAGGACGCTATTCCACAAAAGGCTGAAAGAATGCTTTCACACCTTGGCCGCAAATCAGAATTATGAGACACCTTAGAGCTTTTAACAAACATCAATGCCCAGGCCCAAGCCAAATGGAGGGAGAAGAGGCATCAGTACTTTTTCCTGTCTTCCCTAATGTTCAGCCAGAGTTGAGAACCATGTTCCTAGAAAGACACAGCTGAACCTCAGACCCAGAAGAACTGAATGCTGGACAAAGATTGAAGATAGAGATTTAGTTAATTCATCTCATATGCAAATTCATGGAACCATGCAGCAGAGCAAACCGGATGCTTAATTCTGGGAATCTGAGCCTTGGTCTACTTAGACAGCTTTACCTGAATGTCTGAGGTGAGGCTAGTATAAATAGGGGCTATATGGTCCCAGCACTGAAGTTTAGAGGACTCGTGGCCGGAAAGCCAATGACACCATCAAACAAAGTCAGCCTCTAGAATCTCTGGAGTGTATGTTGTATAAGGCGTAGACTTTAATGACTTCATTCCTCAGTAATCTCCAGTGCCTGGAACAGATCCAGACACAGAGCCAATAGGCAGCAAATAGTTTCTGAATTCACAAATTAATAAGTATTTAGACAGACTATTCTATGCACTCAGAATGGTGATTTTTTTAAAAACTGGAAGAGTAGACAAATATTAAAACGATAATTGCCTGCAAATGACAAGAAAGAAAGGAAAGAGAAGATTTAACACACAGAGTGACAGAAATCAGAGAAAGTGACAGAAATCAGACAAGTGGTTGCTCACTGCTGGGGGATGGATCGATGGTAAAGGAGCATGAGGGAATTTGGGGCATGACGCTAATGTTCTATAACTTAGTTATGGTGGTGTATGCATTTGTCACAACTCATCCAACCATAAACTTAAAACGGGTGCATTTTATTGTCTGTAAAGTATATCTTATCTAGTCTTCTAATGCTGGGTAACAAATTACCCCAAATCTACTGGGATAAAGCAGCATTCACTTATTACTCACAGTTCTCTAGGTCATAAATCTGGGTACTACATGGCTGAGTTCTTTGCACAGAGTCTCCTCAGGCTAAAACCAAGGCGTCAGCCAGTCTGTGTCCTCATCTGGATCTCAGGATCTTCTTCCAATGCCACATGATTGTAACATAATTCAGTTCCTTGTGACTGCACGACTGAAGTCCTGGTTTCCTTACCTGCTGTAAACCAGGGGATGCTCTAATCTAGAGCTCATGTCTCTTGCTGCATGGATGTCTCCATCTTTAAATCCATCAGTGGATGAATCTCTCTTGCATCAAATCCCTGCTATGCTTCAGATTTCTTTTCTAAGACTAGGCCAGTTCCTTTGAAGGGTTCCTGTGGTTAGTCAATTACATCTGAAACATCGTTTGGCTGTAAAATATGACATAATCACAGGAGTGACATCTCACACATTCATAGGTGCCACCCGGACCTAAAGGGAGGAGACTGTAAAAGAGTCATTGGGGTCATCTTAGAATTCTGCCTACAACATACTCCAATAATATTTATTATAAAAGTAGATCAACACATAGGAAATTAAGGATACTTTAGTATTGACCTTTAGCCATTCACTCCCACAGCCACATCCTGGAGCTGACCATCATCCAGAATTGCTCCTCTTCTGAGATCTTAATCCACTTCTGAGATACAAAATGCTGATGGATATACTACTTGTCAATAGAAATGGAGCAGCTCCATGATCGGCAGGGCCAGGTGATAGAAAGGCTGAGCTTCTCCTTCAAGCACTAATTTTCCTATCATTATAGTTGACGCATTGGCTTCTTTCGCATTCTCCTGGGATCACATTCCAGTTGTCAGAAGAGTGTGCGTGGGAGGTGGGATTCACCGGCACCCTCTTAACTCCCTCCTTCTTCTCACACCGGTGACTGATCATTGGTGAATTCCTTTCAGTTGTCAAGAAATTCTTTCTTTTTGTGTGCACGTGCACGTGCGCACACGCACCGACTGCAAAAAGATGCATTTCTGGATTTATGACCCAGTGCTAATGCACATCCCATTTATTTTGGCAGGGAAAAATAAACACTCTATAATATTTATTGTGTATATTCATGGATTTTAAAAATCGACATTTGGGAAAACTAACACTGTGATTGTCACTCAGCTACTTTTAATTTATGCTTAGCAAACACCGTACAAAGGAAGGTACTATATTATTTCATGAACATTATCAGACAGCCTGTATTATGGATCTCTGCTCACCTCATGGAAGTTGTCTGTTTTAGGAAAATGATTCATTTTTATATTTGTACCCATGAGAGATTAATTGCTTTTCAGCATTTCTATGAGAAAGAATGATAAAATATAAGCACATTTGAATTTTCACAATTTAAAAACTCCAAATTCATCACTAAACATTTTTAAACCTTCAGAAATGTTTTTCCCTCAAAATACATGATGATGAGCTAATTCCAAATGCTTTAGGTTAAATCACAGTGGTATTTTTATTTAGTAAATTACGTGGCAGCTTGTAGATGCTATCATAGTTCAAGAAATGAATCTTGATAAGTGATTTGTGCTTTTTATATATCCCTACATTTTATTAAATATATTTAGGCTGTGTTCAAATATGAATACGATATAAAGACTTAGGATAAGTGACATGCTTTTCCCACTAGCCTATTACTCAAATGATATAGGGCCTACTGCTTTTCTGGTCAGAATGATAGGTAATGACTTTGTACAAGCTAATTTGAAATTCGATCCTTAATTTTCATTCATTTAATTACAAAGCAGCATTATAAAATCCCGACCAAAATAGTTCACATAGCAGTCTGCCATGAGGAAGCTTTTATGTGAAAGCACATTGTCTAAGCTTGGGCAGTTGCCAGAAGTGGTAGGATTTTGCTGAGCAAGTTGTGGCATTATTAGAGGATGCTGGCATAAACAGAAAAGCAGATCAGTAAACGAAATGGAGGACAGAAAGAAACCAATAAAGATGGCGTATTAAAAAAGTTGAACGTAGCTTATTAGAATACATGTTTAATGTGTGAGTAAAGACCTGAGGAAATGACCTTTCATTTCAGCATGAAAGAAATGTAACCATATTTTATTCCAACTGTGCTCTTTTACAATAATATAGGATCATTTCAACTTGCCCATGAAAATGGTTTTATTGATAGGCTGGCACTAATGATAAATTAACACCTCATGATACCAACGTGTTGACTGGTAGAGAGCTTATAGAAATGAAAAGGAGACGTTTAAGAAGAGCTATGTCCTCCAGGAGAAAAAAATAGTGAAGAACCTATGCCAGTAAAAACAATCTAGCTTTTAATGATATTTGTATCTATTGCAAAACTCAGGCTTTGTAACTGAAATAGCATGGCAGTCAAATTTTCTTTTAAAAGATGAAGTGAGGGGCTGGCCCAGTGGTGCAGCAGTTAAGCTTGTGTGCTCTGCTTTTGGCAGCCCGGGGTTCACTGCTTTGGATCCTGGGCGCAGACCTACACACCGCTCATGAAGCCATGCTGTGACAGGTGTCCCTCATATAAAGGAGAGGAAGATGGACACAGATGTTAGCTCAGGGCCAGTCTTCCTCAGAAAAAAGAGGAGGATTGGCAGCAGATGTTAGCTCAGGGCTAATCTTCCTCAAAAAAAAAAACCAAAAAACAAAACCCTGCCTCCTGTGCTCCAGACACTAACCTGATGCTCTTGGCTTTGCATGAAAAGGAATAAGAGTGGGGTGCCACCAAGGATAAGGCTCATCTTACCACACCTTTCACATGCGAGCACACCTGAAGCTTGAACTTTTACTTCTTTGTTTCTAGCACCAGAAACTCAAATTATGTGTTCTTTACCCTGGTTAGAGGTGTTGCTTCTAGAAGATGGAGTTGTCGGGGGAATAGTTAACCTTTCCCAGCAGTTAGAACATGCCACTAAAAATAATTAGGACCACAAGTGCAGAATAATTAGACACCTCTTGTCGGAGTTACTCTTCTTAATCCGAGGACACAAATCCTATCTAACACTTCATTGACCTGCTGCATAGAAAGAAGCAGGAGCTGAAATTTTTTGGCTCTATCTGCATTTCCATTACCTAGTTGTTTCTATAAAATCAGCAACTTATTTTTTCGACAAAGAAATATACACATTTTGATACATATTCGGAAAAATATCAATTTGTTAATTGGTCCATCCAGCTTTTGAAGAACTGGTTCTGTAGCCAATCTATTCAAAATAAACACATTACATAAACAACTTATAAATAAGATAGATGATGACAAACTGGAAGAGATGTAGAGAGGATATGAAATACATGTTAGAAAGAGGATCTCCTACTCTGAGGGAGAAGGAATTGCTGTATGGAAGAGGTAAGATTTAAAGAGAGATTTGAAATATGTATCATCTCTCAACAGCTGAATTTCACAAATATATTCCAATCCAGTAATTATCAAAATGTGGTTTGAGGACCAGCAATATCAGTGCCACCTTAGAACTGGTCAGAAATGCAAATTATCAAGCCCTACCCCAGATTTCATGAATTATAAACTCTAGGGAGAGGGCCCAGCAATCTGTGACTTGTCAACCCTCCATGTGATCCCGATGCATACTAGAATTTGAGGCCCACTGGACGAATCAATCAATAAGCCTATATTTATTGATTGACTTATGTGCATGGTGCTAAATAGATACTTGGAGAATAGAAAAAATTACAAGATGCAGTTCTTATTATTTAAAACAATCCAATAGAATCAGAATAGTCATCTTAACAGGCACACTATAAGAGAAGCCTAACAACACAGTCACCGATAGGGCCCGAGGGACTCACAGTGAGAGGTGGAGATTACAGAGACCTTCTACCTGAGGGGAGAGTTCCAAGGTACACAGTGGAGGAGTGTAGTAATATATATCTCTCCCTCTTTGTCAAAGTGGGCATTATCATTCCCTTGGTCCAGATGCAATCAGTTTTGAGAAATTGGAAAAGATATGAGATCAGGAAGCCAGAAACAAGTTAAAACAGAGCTAAAGAATCAGGATCCAATCCTGTTCATAAGCCAGGATTCAGGGAACAATAAAACAAATAAACACAAGTGGCCAGTTGATTTTTCCTGCTTTGAGTTTGCTGAACTCCTTGGATGTGTAAATTTATAGTTTTTAGCAGTTTTGGAAAATGTTTGGCCATTATTTCTTCAACCTTTTTTTTCCTACCCCTTCACTTTCTTAGGACTCCAATTACAAGTATACTAGACTGCTTGATATGGTCACTGCTTGATATGGTCACTGATATTGATTCACTTTTTTTAGTCTTTGTCTCTCTCTCTCTGCTTCAGTTTGCATAGTTTCTATTGCTATGTCTTCAGTTTCACTGATCTTTTCTTCTGCAGTATCTGATGCTATTAATCCCATCTAGTGAAATTTTCATTTCAGATATTGTATTTTTCATCTCTAGAAGTTCCATTTAGTCTTCTTTACATCTTCCATTTCCCTTCTCATGTGTATGTTTTCCTTTCTCTTCTTAAGTGTATGGAACATATATATTATAGATGCTTTAATGCCCTAGTTTGCAAATTCTATCATCTCTCATTTCAGGTCTGTTTTCCTTCTGCTTATGGGTCACATTTTCCTGCTTCTTCACATGTCTAGTAATTATTTTACTGAATGATGGAAATTGTGAATTTTATGTTGTTGAATACTAGATTTTATAGTATTCCTTTAAAGAGCATAGGACTTTATTCTGGCAGGCAGTTAAGTAGCATGAAGATCATTTTAATGCTTCTGAGGCTTGTTTTTAAGTTTCTTTTAGCTCCACTCCCAAGGTAGGATCTTCTGAGATCACTGGAATTCAACAATGGATATTCAACAATGCCTCTCCATTCTGGCCACTTGGAGCCAAAATGATTCCCAGCCCTGTGTGAACTCTTGAAACTATTTGGCTTACGGCTTCCTGGTAACTGTTACTTCCCTAACCATTTTTCTTTCCCAACCTGATGGAGTTTCACCCTACATATGCATAGATGGGTTTTAGCAAAAGACCTAGGGAGACTCTCATGTAGATTTCTGGAGCCATTTCTCTGCGTAGCTCCCTCTTCAGTACTCTTCCTCACACATTCTAGTTGCATTGGCCTCCCTGAGTTCTGACCTCAACTCCGTGAGAGTCCCTCTCCTTGTGCTACTGTCTGGAAAGTGTCTCTACCAGAAGGTCAAGGTGGTTGTAGGGCTCACCTCATTTACTTCCCTCCTCTCAGGGATCAAAATACTGCACAGCCTACTGTCCAAGGTCTGAAAACAATAGTTTCATATATTTTATGCATCTTTCTAGCTGTTTATGGCAGAAAGGCAAGTCCCACAGGAGATATCCTTTATGGGTGGAAGCAGAAGTCCCCAAAATACTCGCTATAAAAACATGTGAGAAAAATACAGCCAGAGACAAAAGGGTCTTAAGTATGGGAAGCTGAGAGTGTCATGCTGATATATATTTGGTAAATATCTTTTGGAGTGGATTGCTTCCCACTGAACCCTGGTTGATTTTAAAAGTGTCTTGAACTCAAGTGACAGGGCATTCCATATGCACTGACATTAACAAATAATTGCTGTAGACATTAAGTGCTTCTGAAGGAATGACTAATTTATTCTCCTTATCAACAAGTCAGATAAAATGCAGCATTTGCTTTATCTAGTAGATTTTTCTGTTCCTTTTGAGAGCTGCCTTTTCATTATATGAGTAATGTATGCTTATTATTAAAAAAATTTCAAACAATTCAGAAATATATAAAACAGAGTAAGTATAAAATCTCTCCATTCTATCTCATTCACTGTTAACAGCTCCATATACATATATACACATGTATATATACATATAAACGTATCTATATGTCCATATACATATACATTTATATCTATATCTATATCTCCGATCACAAAAATCGATTTCTCTACCACTGTCCAGTCTCACTGAAAAACCAGAACTTCCTCTACTGTACCGCCATCACCCCACTGTTTTGGGGGATTTACCAGAGTCTTGGGCTATTGCCAAGGAGAAGTACCCACAAGGTGCAGCTTAGATGGGACCCAGAAAAGCTCAGGGCCTGCTTCTGCTGGATGAGCAGCAATGAGGAGCACAGGCAGATCTTAAAGGAACGTTTTGTCTCACAGCTAAGAGGTGACATGATTCCTTGGCATTGTTATACACTCTCTTGACTAGTGAGGAATGTTTGCCGGTATTGACTCAGCTTTCATTTGGCTCCCTAACAGTGGCCACCAATAGAGTAGGTGCCCCTCAATGCCAATTCCCTGCTATCATCCATATTCCCTGAGGTCCGGCCCTTTTGTCTCCAGCTTAGGACCACCTCCAAGGCCTTTGCCTTTACCTGGCCCCCAAACACACTCTCTCCTAGACTCTAATCTAATCTCTTCCTAGGACTGGGGTGGAGTGGGTAGATAATGTCCTTTTTTCTTCTGTTTACTTTGTAAGCTTTGTACTGTCACTAACTCTATGTTCTACTTTCCAGAGGGCCTTCCTTTTTGTTTCTCCACAGACTTGTTTGGAAGTAAAAACAAAATGAAAACAACCAAGGGTGTATATTAATTCTTTCCCTTTTTACTCTTGCTATAACTGTGCTAATGTAATTCATGTAGGTGACTATGACTGATGAGAGAAAGGGTCAGGATATTCAGAAAGTGAAAGAAAGGAAGAACAAACACAAGGATAAAGTTCAAGGTCATATCCTACATCTGTACAGGCCATGACATATAGAAATGCTTTGTAATATTAACATATTATTAGACTGTGTAAATTACCATAATATAGTGAACCAGTCTCTTATTGATACACACAATGAAATACAAAATTTTGTATCTCCTCAAGCTTCCAGCAGCTCTATATATGTACGGATCCTAACACTTTAGAACTTATACATTGTCTATATATTGCGCATATTTTTTCTAGTTTGACATTTGTATTTTAGCACCATTTACAAAGGTGTTTTTTTTTTGCTAGGCAGAGATTAATCCATTCAACAAATATTTATTGAGACCCTATAATGTGCCATCCACCAGTGTGAGTTATGGGGACATAGTGGTGATCAGGACAGACGAAGTCCCTGCACTCAGGGCACCTACATTCTAATGGAGAATTAGGAAAATAAGTAAATGTACAGACTGTAGTTGTGCAGTGATGAAAATAACAGGATGGCAAAGAGTAAATGGGGGAGAATGGTCAGTGAAGGTGTAAGTGAGGAGATGACATTTGAGGTAAGACCTAAAAGATAAAAATGAGGCAGGAAGTAAAGAACATAGGCAGTGGAGGCGGGGGTTGGGGTTAGGGAAAGTTGAGGTAGGGGAGGAAGTACAATCCAAAGGACCAAAGGCAGGAAAGCGTTTAGCGTATTCAACGACAAAAATAAAAGCATGGGCACTAGAACCTAGTGGGGAACAGGGAAATGATACGAATGAGGTGGGAGAAGAGGGCAGGGGCCGGACAAGACAAGACCTTATTTCATTCTAAGAGTAACAGAAAGCCACTGAAGAGTTTTTTGGTATGGAATGGCATGATTGGATTTGTGTTCTTTTTTTTCTCCCCAGCTAATTTTATTGGATCATAATGGTTTATAACATTATGTAATTTTGGGTGTACATTATTGTTTATCAATTCCTGAATACACTTCATCGTGCTCACCCCCAGTAGTCTAATTTTTATCCATCACCACACATATATGCCCCTTTATCCCTTTTGCCCATCCTCCAACCCCCTTCCCCTCTGGTAACCACTAATCTGTTCTCTTTATCCATGTGTTTGTTATCTTCCACATATGAGTGAAATCATGCAGTATTTGTCTTCTCTGTCTGGCCTATTTCACTTAAGATCATATCCTCAAGGTCCATCCATGTTGTAGCAAATGGGATGATTTTGTTTTTTTTTATGTCTGAGTAGCATTCCATTGTGTATATATATATATATATATATATCACATCTTCTTTATCCATTCTTCTGTAGAAGGACACTTGGGTTGTTTCCACATCCTGGCTGTTGTGAATTGTGCTGCAATGAACATAGGGGTGCATAAATCTCTTTGGATCATTGATTTCAAGTTCTTTGGATAAATACCCAGTAGTGGGATAGCTGGGTCATATGGTATTTCTATTTTTAATTTTTTGAGGAATCTTCATACTGTTTTCCATAGTGGCTGCACCAGTTTGCATTCCTACCAGCAGTGTGTGAGGGTTCCCTTTTCTCCATACCCTCTCCAACATTTGTTGTTTTCTGTCTTGGTGATTACAGCCATTCCAACAGGAGTAAAGTGATATCTCATTGTAGTTTTGATTTGCCTTTCCCTAATAATTAGTGATGTTAAACATCATTTCGTGTGTCTGTTGGCCATGCGTATATATTCTTTGGAAAAATGTCTGTTCTTAAAGCTCTCTCTCTTTTTTTTTTTTAGCTATGCAGAGCATAAATTGGAAAGGAGAAAAAATACAGAAAGAGAGTTAGGCAACTATTGCACTAGTCTAGACCAGAGAGTGTGGCAGCTTAGGTGATGGTGGCAACCACACAGAGGAAATAAAGTGAGGGAAAGTTTTAGGCAATCCAATTTCCTGTTCTATTCCCTCTCCCCACATATAATACATCTTCATCTTCATCTATTCTTCTCTCATCCTTTCTAGCATCAAGGAATAAGTTGCCCCATCTCTTTTGTAAGACCAACCTCTCAAGGCATAGCAAAAATCAACTATTCAAAAAGACTTTCTTGAACTTTTTGACTGTGCTAAGAGTCACTAATGTGTGCAAACCTCTACTAAAGCATTTAGCATAATATTTTAATTACGTTCATTTGTCTTTCTTTTAATTAGACCATAGGCTCCATGAAGTAGGTGACTATGTCTTATTCACCTATATAATGCAGCGCCTGGGTTAGTATCTGGCACATAGCAGATACTTAATTATTAATTATCCTTGAATTGAAGGAATGAGTATTAAATTTTACCTAAGTCATCTATGACAATACTAATTTATTTTAATCTATTGATGCTATATATAAATAGCTTATCTTGAAAAAAATCTCTGTGTTCTTGAAGTAAGTCCTATATGGTTATGACAGATTGTTATTTCCATGTAATGCCAAATCTGGCCCACTAATACTTATATAGTTATTTTTCATCTATATTTATAAGTGAATTTGATATATCTTGTTCACATTTTGGGACCAGAGTTATACCGAATATAAATATATATTGAGTAGATGTACAGTCAAAGGTCTTAATTTCAAACAGCAGAAAATGACACTGGTTACTATAAACAAATATGGAGTTTATTGGAAGAATGCTAGAGAATTCATAGAAGATCGAAGACCTAGGATCAGTATAAGTCAGGAACCACAGGAGGATAGGGGTCAGCACAACAGTTTACATCATGCCAGTCTGGTGAACATAACGCCAGGATTGCTGCCACTGGGTACTGGGTATTGCAGCCTACAGCCACTGTCAGAAGAGGTGCTCCCTGTGCCAGCTTCTTTGGTGTGGACTCCTAGTCCCTGGTAGGAGAAGCTGATAGGTTTAGCCTAGGTGACATGTCTATATCTCAGGGTTTTGAGGTAGAGATAGTATCTGGCCTTTTCAGCTTCTGTTGTGGGTTCAGTTCCCAGGCACAGGCCTACACCACTCGTCTGTCAGTGGTCATGCTGTGGCGGTGGCTCACACACACAAAAAAGAGGAAGATTGGCAGTGGATGTTAGCTCAGGGCTAATCTTCCTCAGCAAAAAAAAAAAAGGTTGCTGTCTCTATATTCTAACACATAAAGGTAATATTTCCTGGAACTCTTTCCTTATCTTTCCCATCAGCATGCTTTCTCCATCTTAGCAGCCTTCTGATTGCAGTCACATTGCGTAGCTCCTGCTTTTTTTTTACCTCTCTTCCTTGCTCCTTTGACTAGGCTTTCTGTGTGAATTGTTAGGTTCTCCATATCAGCTTTGGTCCCATGGCTCCATGCTCTGTAGGCCATAGGCCAGGTCTATTCATAGCTCAAAGGAGGCTCCTGGATCTATGACCTTCGGGATAAAGATGATCCGAGTTAGCAAAAATTCTTAAGTTTATAAGTATGTAAGAGATTTTAAAAAGGAAATAACCATTTGTCTCTCTGATCCAGGCAGGGCTAGTACTGACTATGCCACTAGACTAGAATACAAAATCGGCCCCCTGCCAACTTGGGACTTTGACCATAAGAGATTTCAGATTTAGCCATTAATCAGTACTATTCCTGAACTTCTCCACCTTTTGGATGCTATAGGATAATTTGTGAGTATGTCTGGCTCCTTCACTAGGCCGAAAACACCTGTATCTTGTCCACCTTGTGTTCCCCACCCGGCCTGGTAAAGTATGTCACATGTATATGCACTCAATAATCATATAAAATAAAGAAGGAAATAATAAAACAAACTGTGGAAAAAAAGAGAAGAGAATCAATAATAGGGGAAAAGATGACTATTCAAGAATTGTGTTTACATCAAAGTGGGATCTGATCAATTGAATGAGGATTTGTCTAGATTGGTTGGTTACCGTAGTGATAGAAAAATAATTGTAAACATGTATAATATGGCTGTAACTTTAGTTTCTTCAGACACTACTAATGAAGCTGGGGAGAGGTGGGTCCAATAATAGTTAAATCCAATCACTCTCCCAGCTTCCATTAGCTGCATTTCTGGAATCCATTCCCCCTTCCAATTCAAGGGGGTGGAGCGGAATCAAGGAGTGGTTCACATAGTTTATGAATGGCTAGGGATGGTTTTCCTCCTCCTTATGGCGTTTGTCATCTCTGCCTCTGCTGCTCCAGACTTGTGCCCTAGCAGAAACTACTGCTTCTGTCATAACTCTGGATGTCAGCCACAGTGTTGTAGCCTTAGCTGCTTTTCCATTCCATTCCAATAGTCATTTCTGCCCTTACTTGTACATCAGTGTATTACTAAGCCACAAATAGCACTGCCTTGTGCTTTCAAGTTCTTAGGATGACTCTAATGCTAGAGCTCTTTTATTTGACCTACTATCTATCAGAGCCAGCACCACCCCTCTGACCCTGAGCCTCCAGCACGGCACAGATCCACAGGTGCCCTACTCAACCACCTACTCTAACACGGACCTTTGTTTTCCTGATCAAATCAGTCTACCTCAACAATAACTCCCCTCAAAGTTGGTTCTTTCCCATCTATTAAACTGAATTCTTGTTCAAAGGAGGGCTCTTATTCTCCCAAAGCTCAGAAAGGCGTCTTAGTGCTTGGGGCAGATGTCAGTTTCAACTTACCCAGTTGTTATAACTCATCTGAGAGTCCTTAAGCCCTCATATAAATAAACCCCTGATAGGTCTGCCCTGCTGGCCATCTGGATCTGCCTGGACACGTTGGAATCCACAGTGGGTCCTTCCACAGCTTAGCCTCTCACTCTAGAACTCCTGCTACACTTGAGTAGCTTTTATAATTAAAAAACAACAAATAAACTTGTGAGAACAAAATGAGAGCAAGCATGTGAAAGTGCTTTGCAAACTGCAAAGCGCTTTGCAAATGCAATGTATTATAATTGGTTGCTTATTTTTTTTTAATAGCAATCCATGTTCACGGGGGAACTGAATGCATCAAATAAGACAGGTTAAAAAATAAAGTCAGGGGCTGGCCCCGTGGCCGAGTGGTTAAGTTCGCGCTCCCCGCTGCAGGCGGCCCAGTGTTTCATTGGTTCAAATCCTGGGCGTGGACATGGCACTGCTCATCAAACCACGCTGAGGCAGGGTCCCACATGCCACAACTAGAGGGACCCACAACGAAGAATATACAACTACGTACCGGGGGGCTTTGGGGAGAAAAAGGGAAAAAAAAATAAATAAATAAATAAATAAAGTCAGGAATGATTAAGTAAGGGAGAAATCAAGTTGACCAACACATGGAAAGTAATTCAAAATCTACGTACTAAATAGAATTTCTGTGGGCCTATTTGAATGCAACAGACATTTACCAAATGAACAGAGATAGAAGCTGCAAGGTGGTCCTGGAGTACCTAAAAGGTAGTCATCCTCAGCCTACATACGTTAGGCAACAAACTACGACGTGGAGAATCACAAAGCTTGACTCCAGAGGTCAAATACCTGGGTTTAAACCTGAGCCCTACCACTTCAGAGCTCTAGGTGAATTTTGACAAATGACTTAATCTTAGTCGCTCATCTATAATAAATTACAGATATAATAGCACTGTCTCCCCCATGGATTTTTACAAGTTTTATATGAGCCAATACATATAAAGCACTTCCTACCAGGTCAGGCACACAGCGAGTGCTCTGTATGAATAAATTTTACAATTCCTCTACTCATGCCATTGTATTTCATGAAAGTAAATCGGGCTAGAGTTTATCCAAATTCTCACTAAAGCAGAAACCAAGGGGCTTGTATTTTTCAGTTAGATAGAATTTGGTAAATGTTACCTGTAACCGAATTGAAAATGATTTCTTTAGTTTTTAAACAAAAGTTAGGGAGTAGTCTAGAATGTTCAAGTGGCTTAAACAACTCACATTATAGAAAACTAGTTCATTTGCCCTTTTGCTCACAATATGGGCAAAGGGACACACTATCATAGGACGAGATCAAGAAATAACAGTTGATATTAAAATGATTAAAAATCTCATTTACTCAAAATGACTGCTATAAATGGAGATTACTCTCACAATCGCTATAGAAAACAATTAATATTCATGTGCAGATACAGTTTTATTTACAAATATCAGATAGTTTACAGTGTACTTTGTTTTAAACTACTGCCATAAATGGAAATCACTTTCACTACCACTATAGACAGCTACATTAATAATCATAAGTAGATATAGTTGAAGCTCTGAATATTAGTGAGTGTATCAAGTAATTTGTCCTAGAGTATAGCTTTATAAAAGGAAATTACTTTCATAACCATTTGAGAGCTTAATTACTAATCAAACATAGATACAGTTTTAGTTACAAATATTGGAGTTTATTGTGTAATGCTTGAAAATAACTGCACTCTAAAAACATTTATTTTCAACAATTCTTGAAAACCAAATGCTTAACATAAACCACAAAATGTTCACCATAACAATACTTTCAAAATTCTGTTTACTAAAACATGAATTTGGAGCAATGATAAAAAAAAAGGATTTGGATCCCAGCAATGCTTATATTCTCTCCCAGAGAGGCACGGGAGTGAGTCAATAACATTCCCATTGGTCTAAAAACAGGGCTGCCTGCCAGAGGCCTGACTCATAAGCAGACTGTTGGCCATATTTAGCAGAGGAGCCTGCACTTGATTAGCTGTGCTCTGACAATAAATATCCTATCATTGCCGCCAGTGAAAATCACCACAGTATAGAGAATTTCTAAGACTACGCCGTAATTCACGCTAACCAAGATAGAGCTGCCTGTGTGAAAAGCCTTAATATGAAGATCTGGTTTCATGACATATGTCCTCATGGAATTTCGTGAAGCAGATATTTAATAGCGGATCCCCCCTTCAGTCAACTCAACCATCTTGAGGCTGATTATCCAGTTTCTGGGTTATCCATGCCTTGCTTCTTCTCCTACTGCTTCCTCTGGCTGACAGCCTTGTGACCATTTCACTGTTCATTAGCACCTGCAAAGGGGAACTGAAAGCAGATGAACTCAAACCACTCAATTATGCTTCTCATTAGCAGCTCAACTGAAGGGTTCTGTCCAGGAGGTGGTTGCAACTATTAGGGAAAATTAGGTTTCTGGATTCTCAGTGGATTTCAATTATCCACGTAGTTTCTGTCCCCCATGACCCTGAATAATCTAGGGTTGGCCATATAGACGTTATTTGCTTTGCCACATGGAGAAAAAAGTGGATCTTTAATGGGAAAATTAAAGATACTATCTGTTCTGGTTCTATTGAGAATTTTCTCCTGTCTCCTTTTTTGTATCGTTAACTAAAAAGCACGTGAGGTTCTGTGAGAATTTGGACTAATTGTTATTTGTTTAGATTATGACTGTAATTGGTGAAACCCTGAAATTATTTGGACATGTGAGTATTTAGCCACATTTCTCACATCTGAAGGGCTTTTTGTGAATGTTTTAAATACCTAACTTGGCAACTCATTACTTATACTAATCTCAATCAGAAATATTGTAGCCAGGGAGTGCCAGTAATAATACGCTGTTAAAGGTTGATCCTATGATGCATGAACAAGGGTGTGTCTCCAGGGAAAACAAGACTTGTGAGTGTTTCTAAATTACGAAATACTTTAGTGTATTGTAACCCTTGTTGTTTCATGCATTTGAACATTTTTTTATAAAAGTATTACAGGTTTATTTTAGAAAGTAGAGATAACCATAAAAATGGCCCATACTCCCACCAGTGATAACCAGTTACCATTTGTAGTATACACTTGCAGAATTTTTCTGTTTGTAAATAGATTAACCCACCACCCTTCAAGTGAGGTCATATGTAATATTGTTTTCTAACTTGCTTTTGTCACTCAATGTGTCAGGCAGTTTTTTCTGAACTAATAAATATGCTTCAACAACATTCTTTAAATTGGTTGCATAGTATTCCATTGTATGAGTGTGCATAATTTATTTAAATACTCTAGATTTGGATATTGAAATGTTCTCCAATTTTTGTTATTATAACAAAAGCCATGAGAAACACTCAAGGATGTAAATCTCTGTGCACGTTCTTTTTTTTTTTTTTTTTTGGTGAGGAAGATTGGGCCTGAGCCAACATGCTAACATCAGTTGCCAATCTTCCTCTTCTTTTTTCTCCCCAAAGCCCCAGGACTTAGTTGTATATCCTAATCGTAAGTCATTCTAGTTCTTCTATGTGGGATGCCACCACAGCATGGCTTGATGAGCTGTGTGTAGGTCTGTGCCTGGGATCCAAACCCATGAACCCCAGGCCACTGAAGCAGAGTGTGTGAACTTTACCGCTTGGCCATGGGGCCGGCCCCTCTGCACATTCTTAATGTCGCCTCAAGAGAAATTAGTAGAAGTGGAATTCTGCATCAAAGGATGTGGATGTGTCTCCAAATATTTTTTTTGCTTAACAAATGCCCTAATATTAGCCATATTGAGATTGTACAGATTTTTCATGAGAGTGAAATTAGTAACACACTCTTTAGAATTTAACATGCAGAAAGCAGTGTAATGTCTGAGGGCTGTGTGTATGAGACCTTTTTAGTTTAATATGATGTGGCTGATTGTCACTCTGATCTTGTTTTTACTAGTGGTTTCCACCTTGTGCACTGACATATATTTAATCTTTACAGTTTACTAGTATCGATCAATTTAAGAGGACAGATAGGCACCAAAAATACTTAATTTCTTTTGGTGAATTATCACAGTAAAGCACTAAATGAACTTAATGTGCTCATCAATCTACTGCAATAAAATCTATTCCTTCCTTGGTAGATGTTCTGAATATTCTTTGTACTACATCATAGTCAATCTCAGAAGTAAAAATAAAAAACAAACCAAAAAATTCCTACCTACAGTTTTGTTTCCTTAGCTAAACGATCAACAGTGAAATGACTAGTATCCACCACCACCCCCAGAAGCCACCTAAGGAAGAGACTCATTATCTGAAAACATTGAAATCTCCAACATATTTTTTTTTGAGGAAGACTAGCCCTTAGCTAACATCTGCCGCCAATCCTCCTCTTTTTGCTGAGGAAGACTGGCCCTGAGCTAACATCTGTGCCCATCTTCCTCTACTTTATACGTGGGACGCCTACCACAGCATGGCTTGCCAAGCAGTGCCATGTCCACACCCAGGATCTGAACCGGCGAACCCCGGGCCCCCGAAGCAGAACGTGTCCACATAACTGCTGTGCCACCAGGCTGGCCCTCCAACATATTTTTTAACATCCCAAATCTTCCAACCTATTAAGTCTTTTCCATTTTGGTAAACATCTCCATCCTTCCACTTGCTCAGGCCAAAAACAATGGTGTCATCCTTGACTTGTTTTCCTTCTCTCACATGCCATATCCAATCCATCAAGAAATCTCATTGGCTATACCTTCAAAATATATCCTCAATCTAACCAGTTCCCAAAACCTCCCCTGCTACAACCCAGGTCCAAGCTACCATCATCTATCTTTTGACTTATTGTAATGGTCTCTTAACTGGTCTCCCTGCTTTGGCCTTTTTACTCTTACAGTTTATTCTTCACACAATATCCCAAGAGATTCTGTTAAGACATATGTCGGATCAAGTCACTCGTCTCTTTAAAACCTTCCAATGGCATCCTACCTCCCTTTGAGTCAAAGTCAAAATCCTTATAAGGGACAACAGGACCCTACAGACTATATCACTCTGTCATCCTTCAACATTCTCTTTGAACCCGTCTCCTGTTGCTCTTCGCCTTTCTCACTTTGCTTCAGCTACACTGGTCTCCATTCTATCTGTCTAATAAGCAGCAGCCAGAGAGAACCTGTACTTTAAGATAGACTCTACATGGCTATAGAAGCAGTGGTCAATAAACAATCCACTGCAATGAGCTCAGTGTGCTTCATACCCTTCACTCATCCACTCTGGAACATTCCATACTCATTTCTCAAACCTCACTCGCCTCATTCTTTGTCAGCAAATATTTATTAAGAGCCTATTATATTCCAGACACTGCTGTATATGTTAGGCATATGTCAATAAACAAAACAGAACTTTCTACCTTAGGAGAGTTTCCGTTCTAGAGAGGGAGAGAGAAAAGGTACTTAATAAGTAAATTGTGAGGTACGTTAGAAAGTGAGAATGCAATGGAAAAATACAGAACAGGGACACAGGGTTAGAAGCGTGTGCATGCGTGTGTGTGGAAGTGCTGTGTGTGCGTGCAGTTGTACTGTTGTTCGTTGCCACAGTGTCATACTTGGATTTGTCATATTTCTTGGGTTGTGTTTTGTGTAGGTCATAGATTCTATCTACATGCAATATCCTAGTTTCTGACATGCTTCCCCCATAAATCGGCTATTATCTGTGGTGATTTTCCTGCACTTTCCAGCATGACCTGTTCCTTGAATTTACTCTTACTCATTCCATTGCTTTAATAGCGAATGCATTTATCTCCCTGCCCTCTGGGCCACTGGTAGAAATTATGGCTGATGCTTTAAGAATTTGCAGGTGATCTTCTACCAGAACCACTTCTTCCCTTCTGTTTGGTCTTCTCTCTTGTTTATGCCTCAGGCCTGCCAGCGGCAGTCAGTGACACCCACTTGCATTCTTTAACCCCAAAAGTTTGATTGAAATTTCCATAGTCAGAAATGAATTATTGGCCTGCAAAGAATTACATGTGATGAGTCAGCTGGTTCTTTTCTTAGCAACGCGCCCGGTTCTAGTCAGAACCGGTATATTTAGGTTTACCTCAGTTCATCACTGATCCTGGAGATGGTAGAAACATCCAGCATAGTTCTGGGCTCCCTTGATTTCTCAGTTCTGAGATTTTGGCTTACTGTGGGACAATGCCTTGAGTTATCCCTAGGGGTTTCAGGCAGAACTGAATTTCTTAATCTACTGAACAGCCTGACTGCTCAGATAAGAGGAATTTAATTGACATCTATTTAGGAGATTCTGCCTGGAGATGAGCTATGGAAAAATACAGCTCCACGAGCAACTTTCCATTTTTCTTTCCTCAAAACTCTGATTTTCTCCTAGTCCAGCCATGCTCACAGGGATTTTAAGCGGATTAATTAGTGCTTGAAAAGTACCTTTATAAATGAAAAGTGGCTAAGTGCTAATATAATCTTTTAAACTCTGGATGTTTGCCATTTTTATTCGTATTACAGTTCTAATTTCATCCTTTTTCCATAATGTCACCAGATTGTAGGTGAGCTCCCAAAATAGGCCGTTACTAGGACTAAAACTGTTGTATGACCCAATATGCAAAGTAGCTCTGGGAAAGGAATGCTGAAATTGACTTGATTGTAGCAATGGCCTATTCTTTGAAAAGGATTCTTGTTTATTCAAGGTCATCACGAGTAATTTTTCAGGGATTTGGAAATGAGAGCATTTTGTATTTGGTGTAGTGCAAAAAAAGCTATTTATGTAACAGTCATCGCAGATTAGCTGTAATGCCATAGAAAGTTTGTTTCAAAATTCAGACTTGGAATTTGAGTTTAGCAATAGGTCAGATTAATTTTCATGAAAATCTTGGTATTGTAAGTCTTTCCTCCTTCCTTAAACTTTTCTTTACATTCTTTACAATTTTACACATAAAGCTTAACAGGTTGTCCTGAGATGTTTCTCTTCCAAGACTGATTAAAAAATATTCATTTGGATTTATAACCAAGGGTCTACGAGAGAAACAAGCAAAAATATTAAACCTACAGGTAATGCAGAAATACCATGGAATTGTAATGATTTTTCTCTACTATTTCACCTTTCCCAAGTATCTCACACACACACACAAAAAGTAGCAGCTAATAATATGAGCTGAAGCTACCAAGTTTTGAAACAGGCAGGTTACTGAAAGGTGGCTGAAAGAGGATGTGGGTGTATCATTGTTTCTAACTTCGAACAAGCTTAAACTTTGGCAGCTGCTCTATAATCAGTACCTAGCCTCTATTATAAAGGAGGATTTGTTCCTTTGCTGCATCTACCCGAACGAAGTGAGAATCTGCTGTTCTCCAGAATATAGATAATGATCACTTAGTGATCTTCTAGCCTGGCTCCACGCATGACAATATTAAAGATGCCAAAACTTTAACTACCTTGTCATATTAATTTATTAATTTTGCAAACCTTTCTTTAGAAAAGAATGCTTTGGGGGCTGACCTGTGGCCGAGTGGTTAAGTTTGCACTCTCCACTGCCAGCGGCCCAGTGTTTCGTTGGTTCGAAATCCTGGGCGCGGACATGGCACTGCTCATCTAAACCACGCTGAGGCAGCGTCCCACATGCCACAACTAGAAGGACCCACAACGAAGAATATACAACTATGTACTGGGGGGCTTTGGGGAGAAAAAGGAAAAAAATAAAATCTTTAAAAAAAAAAAGAAAATAATGCTTTGTTTTTGTCCTTTTAGGAATTCTATAGTATAGTCTGAAAAATTAAGTGAAGAAAATTGGTATATCACAAAGATGCATACGTTAAAGTCTGATGTAGTTTTCTCAACTATTGCTCCCTGAAAAAACGAGTTGAACGTTTATACCCTAAAGTGTCCTATGAATACATATCTTCAACAATAAATATGTCAGATGCATTTAGTCAGTTAAAGCAACAATAATCAATACCTGAGCAGAGCTGGAATACCGGACAATCTATTTTTAATGGAAAAAAGAGAATTATGATCTGTGATATTCAATACATAAATTACATGGCTCACCTCCACAAAAAAAGCATTTGCTTCTATGAAAACAATGCTATTCTCACATCCTTTGGTACTTATATATTAAACTCGGTAACTAAAGGGTGAGCATGTACTACTTTAGCTGTGGACTATAAAGTGTTTAAGAGTTGAAAGCTAATAGTAGGAATGAATGACCAAATTTCAGTGTGTATGAAAGGTTAATAGGGAGGTGCTACCGTCCTGCGTGTGACTGGTGGGTGGCAGTTTCATCAATTTATCAAGAACCAGAAGAAGGATGAATATTAGTCAAGATGAGGGGGGAATTATGAAACACTCCTGGGGAACTAAGCAAATGTTATCGTTGGGCAACAGATGAACAGTGACAGATACAATTTAATATGTCTGCCTACAAGTCAATGCACATCGGAAAAAATTCAACCTCTTGCATACCCTGAAAGCTTCTGAATTAGTACAACTTGAGAAGGGAAAAAAAAAACCCTTCAATATCCAACACAGGCGGTTCAGGGAGATTGTCTGCTCTGTGATCAGCTGTGGTCAAATGCTGAGCAAAATATTAAAAGTGTTTTGGAATAAGTGAAGAATTATTCAAAAGACATAATGATACACCACATACATATACCTAAGCTTTGTGACCACAACAAACACACACAAAATAATACACACATACATACAATAGTTACTTGGCCTTGTTTAGGGCAAACAAATGTCTTTCAGCTTTATTTTGGTAACATGAAACACAATTAAGGATATACTTAGTATTTCACTGTCCCTTGGTGTCATAAAATAAAATGGGAAAAGAAATACACAGAACCACAGATGTTTAGCATAAGTAGGTAAGGAAGAGAATATCTAATCATTAGGGAAAGTAGCATGGGATAGTGGCTATGAGCATGGGCTTAGAAATCAGACACATCAAAGTGCCAACCCCACTTCATCTATAAAATGACAATCCCTAGCTTGTGGAAATTAATAAACAGAAACCTCATCAAAATGGAGTTGGGAGGCCAAAAGGGGTAGCTCTCACACCTTATATCAATTGCGAGCCCAACAGGAAGAAAAACTTTCTCTTCTTGATCGGCAAGAAACTCAGCCAATGAGAGACTGTCACAATTCAGCCAGTGAAAAGCCACTACACTCAGAACTCTTTGTTTACAATAGCTCTCTCAACTTCCTCTTTCCCTCTATAAGAGTTTCTCCTTTCCTTGTTGGGAGGGAGTCACACGTGGCTTGCCATGGTTGCAGACCCTGAATTGCAATTCTTTGCTGATCCTGAATAAACCCGTTTTTGCTGGAGAAATAACTGGCTGTCTATTTGTTTGTCAACAAGCTCATGAGATTCATCTATTGTGTGGCTTACTGATTCCCAATGAGTGAGAGTTTGAGAAAATGTAGACTTCCTGTTACAGATATTCTGATAGCTTTTATAGATCTCAGTAGGTCCAAGTGAATTGCTCATAAGTTTCTTTAACGAATGTTTGTACTGAAATATAACAATATGCACTCCAAAAAGTACACAAATCACAAGCATACAGCTCGATGAATTTTCCCGGAATGAAAGGACCTGTGCAACCATCACCCAACTCAAGAAATAGAGCATGACTCAAACTCAGAAAGTCTCCCTTATTCTTCTTCCCACTCATTATTCCCCTTCTCTCCAAAGCGAATCACTATTATCATAGATTAGGTTTGTGTTTTTGAACTTTGTATAATTGAAATCAAAGTCTATGTAGTCTTTTGTGTCTGACAACTTTCACTCATTGTGTTTGTGACATTCATCCACGCTGTTGCCCAGGGTAGTTTGTTCATTTTCATAGTTGTGAAGCATTGAATTGTCTGAATATACCTTAGTTCATGTATCCATTCTTCTGCTGATAAATATTTATTTTCCACTCTGATTTAATGCTGCTGTGAAGAAATTTCTTTTTTTTTTTAATCTCCCCAAAGCCCCAGTACATAGTTGTATATCCCAGTTGTAGGTCATTCTAGTTCCTCTATGTGGGATGCTGCCACACCATGGCCTGATGAGTGGTGCATAAGTCTATGCACAGGATCCAAACCAGCAAACCCTGGGCCACCGAAGCTGAGCGTGCAAACCCAACCACTTGACCACAAGGCCAGTCCCCAAGAAATTTCTTGTACCTGCTTCTGGTGAATATATGCATCCATTTATGTTTGAGTGTGGAATTTCTGGGTCATAAGCTAAGCAAATATTCAGCTTTAATCAAGACAGGGAAGCAACTTTCCAAAGTGGTTATACCAATTTACACCTCCACCAGCCGCATATGAGAATTCCAGTTGCTCCACATACTGCCAACACTTAATTTTGAAAGATTTTTTTTTAATTTTAGTAATTCTAGTGGGCATCATAATTTGCTATTAAAGCGTGTTTCTTGTTTCATATAGGAAAGCAATGGTGGGAGTCTTTGATTATCCAGATTAAGCAAAATTAGGCACGTTTAGTAGAATTACTTAGATATGCCTCTACTGCTCATTCTATTTCTCAGGCTCAAGTTTCATAATTGAAAGTTTTAAAAGTAAAGCAAGCCCCAGTAAGTTATTTTGTGGACATCAACAAACTGATTCTGATTCTAAAGTTTATATATATGGAGAGGCATAACACCCAGAAGAGCCAACACAATATTTGTGGAGAAGAAAAAGTCAGAGGACTGACACTGCCTGACTTCAAGATTTACTATAAAGCTACATTAATCAAGACAGTGTGGTATTGTTGAAAGAACAGAAAAATAGATCAGTGGAACAGAATAGAGAGCCCAGAAATAGACCCACACAAATATAGCCAATTGATCTTTGACAAAGGATCAAAGGCAATACAATGGGGAAAAGACAATCTTTTCAACAAATAGTGCCAGAACAACTGCACATCCACATGCAAAAAAAGTGAATCTAGACAAACCTTACACCTTTTGCAAAAGCTGCCTCAAAATGGATCTTAGACAAAATGTAAAACACAAAAAACTATAAAACTTCCGGAACATAACTTAGGAGAAAATCTAGATGACCTTGGGTCTAGTAATGACTTTTTATATACACTACCAAAGGCACAATCCATGAAAGAATTAATTGGTATTAAAATTAACTTCTTTTTTTAATTATAAAAAAAATTAACATTCTGCTCTGCAAAAGACACTATCAAGATCATAAGAAGACAAGCCAGAGACTAGGAGAAAATATTTGCAGAACACATATCTGATAAAGGACTATCACCAAAAATACAAAAATAACTCTTAAAACTCAAAAATAAGAAAATGAACAACCCAATTAATAAGATGGGCAAGATCTAAACAGACTCCTCACCGAAGAAGGTATACAGATGGCAAATAAGCATATGAAAATATCCTCAACGTCATATGTAATTAGGAAACTGCAAATTAAAACAACAATGGAATACCACTACATCCCTATTAGAATGGCCAAAATCAGAACACTGACAACATCAAATGCTGGTGAGGATGTGGAGCAACAGGAACTCTCATGCATTGCTAATGGGAATGCAAAATAGTGCAGCCACTTGAGAAGACAATTTGATAGTTTTTACAAAACAAAACACACTTTTACCATATAATCTAGCACTCATGCTCCTTGGTACTTATCCATATGAATTGAAACACGTCCCACACAAAAACCTGCACAAGGATGTTTATAGCAGCTTTATTCATAATTGCCAAAATTTGGAAGCAACCAAGACGCCCTTCAGTAGGTGAATGGATAAATAAACTGTGGTACATCCAGACAACGGAATATTATTTAGTGCTAAGAAGAAATGAGCTATTAAGCCATGAAAAGACTGGGGGAATCTTAAATGCATATAACTAAGTGAAAGAAGCTCATCTGTAAAGGCTACATACTCCATGATTCCAACTTTATGACATTCTGGGAAAGGCAAAAGCATAGAGATAGTAAAAAGATCAGTGGTTGCCAGGGCCAGCGCGGGAGGGAGAGATGAATCAGAGGAGTACAGAGGATTTTTAGGGCAGTGAAACTATTCTGTATGAAACTACAATGGTGAATACATGTCATTATACATTTGTCAAAACCCAAAGAATGTACAACACCAAGAGTGAACCTGAATGTGAACTTTGAACTGTAGATGATAACGACATGTCAACGTAGGTTCATTAGTTGTAACGAACGTCCTGCTTTAGTGCAGGATGTTGAGAGTAGGTGAGGGAGGATCTGTGTGTGGGGAAGGAGGCGAACTCTCTGTACTTTCCACCCAATGTTCTGTGAACCTAAAACTGCCCTAAGAAATAAAGTCTATTACAAAAAAGAAAAGGAAAGCAAAGCTAACGCTTCCTGGGGAACATAATAAGGAAGTGGCCATTGTGAGCTTTATTATAAGAATACTGAAAAGCAAAGCATTGCAGAAATTCTTAAAAGCATGTAAGCTTTTATTCAGACCCATGAACTTCTCAATTAAAATGATGTTTTTATTGTCTGCATTATCTAAGAATGGGAGGCCAAAACTGGGAATACATTTCTGGGCCTCTATTTCCTACCATGTGGGGTAGGGCTGGTCTTTATGTAGATAATCACCTACATGGTAGGATACGAGAGATGCTTAAAGGCTGCCTTTAACCTAAAATCTCACTTAATATTGTCATGATATTGCCTTCTTCCCCTTCTGAATTGAAATATATCCTGCCTGCTTCTCTTACTTAACACCTCTAGTATGTAGCCCATCACCAAATGACACATCGAAGGTGTTCTATAATTGTTCGTTGAATAAATTATTGATTCTAATGACTTAAAAATAGGATGAACACCCCACACCATGTAAAAGAGAAAAAGTTGAGCACTCTCTTTTTACTTCTTGAATGTGTCAAAGTCAAATTCTTAAAGCCTAAATATCTCACAACTTTCTTTTAAACTACTTAATTTTGCTTTTTACAAGGGCAAATAACATGACTTTGAAACACACGGACTCTTTCAAAGTGGGTTGACAGTCCAGTTGATTTCGAATTCATTGATGTTACAGTTAGGCATGCTCGTTCTCAAATGGGCTGATTTCCATATTTGGGGTACAAAGTGTACATGGAAATCAAAATTATTCATACCTTTTATTTACTGTTTCTCCTAGTAGAAATGTCAGATGGCACTCCAGAGCCTTTAAATATAATGCGAAGTCAATTAGAGGCTATTCTATGAGTTCGGCTTTATTTCTTGTCCTTTTCCTTTCTGTTGTACTTCTCTCAAGGCGTTATTGCTTCTTCCTGTACCTTCTTGCTTCCATGCAAAGCAGCAGTAGTGTAGACTTCTGTCCTTGTGGCGACTCCCTTACCAGCTGGCCTGGCTCCAATTTGCTACAATGCCTTCAGAGACATGCACCTATTTCCTTCCTAGCTTTCTGATTGGCGAGCCTTTGATTCTGTACTGGTATATAACTAACCTGCTTTGGAATTAACACAGTTTGGGATTCTGCAAGGTACCCTAGGAGATGGAAGGTAGAAACAGTAATTGAGGTAAATCAAAAGAAGATCACACACTTGTAAGAAAATGATCTGTGATGAGGTTGTGGGAAGGAAAGAAAAAAGAGGTGAAATGAACCCTTGTCCTACTGGGTATAAGGTGAATGTAAAGCAGAATAAAGAAAACATTCCCCTTGGAGTGTTTTCCCATTCAATCCCAGAGTGTGAGATTTATGCTTCCCCCGATATCAGAAAGGTGTGAATTAAACAGAGAACTAAAAATACATTGGATGCCTAGGTCTCTAGGCCTTGAAATGATAATTTAGCAAATACTATCCTTGTGTCTGCTTCTATCTACTTCAAAGAGTGTTTCACAAACTTATGAGCATCCAAAAAAATAAATTTTGTAAAGTAATCCTTTATTTTTCAGTTTTTCCTTTGAAATGCTGATAAAGCTCGAGTGAACACAGTCAACAACTTCCTAATCCACATTGCCAGTTCATAAGAACCTAATTATTTCACAAATCTCTTGTGTTCCTCCCATCACACTAACATCCTCTCCTGTATGAGTTGTCTTCCCCTGTTTAAGAGCAGCAGCACACCTGTAGCAGCAGCAGCTTTTCAAAGGCTTTTCAGTGCCCTCTTCAGATCCATTGAATCCAGAAGGCAGTCGCAACAAGCCAAATCCTACCAAGATGGAATAAATGGTTACCGTTCTCTAGTTACTTTGTCCAAAGACGGGCTTCTGGTTTACGCAATCAAGTACAGAAGTCCAAGCGCAGCCAACCCTTTCCAGTCATTGTTACTAGACTTTGGCCATCATGGCTTTCACTGTTAAGTACACGGGCTGACAATAAGCGCCAGTCTACTCTGCACTTCCTCCAGATTTGGCCAAACTAAAGGAAGGACATCTAGGTGGAAAAGAATGGGGGTGGTTTTGATTCCCTTTGCTGGCGAGGGCTTCTTATGTGAGTACTCTTTAGGCTGGATTGAAAGGCACAGACTGTGAAAATATTTTAGTGGACATGTCAAGTAAAACTCAAAATTGCGTCATCACTTAGCAGTGCCTGAAGCACGCATCTCCCTGCCACCATTGTCACAATAAACTCATAAAGGTGTAAAACTATGCAGAGCTGCGACAGATACATGAAAACAACATCTGCTAAATGTCTCTTATGGCATGCTTCTTTCCTTTTTATTCTTTTCCATTTATCATTTTCTCCTTACCGAGCTTTGAACTGGGCTGAAATAGGAAACAAAGAAATAAACAAAAAATGTTACTATGGGGCCTGCCGTACAGCTCTTTTGGGGGTGTTATTTTTGTTGTATTTTTTTAACAGTGTTCTAAGAAATATTAAAGGACAGCATAAACATAGACTACTACGTTTCTACGTAGTATGTGTGAAGATAAAATACTATTATCTCTATCTCGATCTACTTAGGACTTTTCTGAAAATAATAAATTCATATAAATGTCATCTTTTAAGAGCTGTGGCCGTATTATCACTACTTCTGAGAGATATTTTTACAATTGGCAAAATATACTTAAATTTGCTTTGGTTCTCAGAGATATCAGAGTTTGAATAGTTTCTTAACCATCATCTCCTCCTGTATTGCCTATCTTGGTGACCCATCTCATCATCCAAGACAGAAACTTCAGAATCATCCCCGAGATGTTCTCTTTAAATTCACACATCCAATCTATGTTACACTTTTTTTGTGTGTGTGAGGAAGATGGGCCTTGAGCTAACATCTATTGCCCATCTCCATCCCCCTTCTCTTTTTCCCCCTCTCCAAAGCCCCAGCACATAGTTGCATATCCTACTTGTAAGTCATTCTAGCTCTTCTATATGGGATGCCACTATAGTGTGGCTTGATGAATGGTGTGTAGGTCTGCATCCAGGAGCCAAACCTGTGAACCCCGGCCGCCAAAGCAGAGTGCATGAACTTAACCACTCAGCCACAGGGCCGGCCCCATCAATCTATGTTGATTCTACATCCTTGATGTATTTTGAATCTCTTCTTGACACGTAATTAGTAACTCCAATTTCGTCTATCAATTCCCATTTTCTACTACCTTACTTTTGGTTTTTAATCACCTGGATGATTAAAAATTTCCCATCTTGTCTGCCTGCCATCAGTCTCTCCTCTCCCAAAGACTCAAATATTCAAACAAAATGTTTCTAAAACGCAACTATTAGGTCATCAGGAAATCCATAAGAGACGCTCCACTGCCTTTGCAACAAAGCCCCCACTCCTTAATACGGGTTACAAGGAACTGGTCTTTACTTACCTCTCCAACTTTCTCTCTGGCCATTTGCCCTTCAGAACTCCAGCCAGTTTGGTCTCCTTACAGTTTCTTCATCTTGAAGGCTTCCCACTCCACGCCTGTGGACGTGCCATGGTTTCCTATGCCTGGGAAGTTTCTTTTGAACTCTCTACTACCAAACCCCAGTACTCTTTTTATTATTTAGAATTGTGTTTAACGGCACATAATAGAAAAGTGACTACAACGCCTTAAACAAAAGTCCAAAGGAAATAGAAGTTGCATGATATCCTCAGGGACCAAGACTCCCGCTATCTTTTTATTTTACCATTATTATAATGAGGCTTCTGTTCATGGCTATGAGATGATGACCATCTCTAGTTTTCAGATCTGCATTCCAAGCACGAAGAAAGAGAAGAGTGAAGAGCCTGTTAAATTCGTTGGCATTGAGAAAAGATGATTTTCAACAAAGCCCCATCCAGTAGACTTTTACTTACATGGCCACTCATACCTAGAATGGTGTATGAAGGGGCGAGTAGGTTTTAACCAGACACAAGGCTGCCTCAGAAAACTCAAGGCCCTGTTTGTGTGCAGGAAGGGAAGAATGGATGCTGTCTGCCACATCCTTTTATCTGGTTATGTCTTACAAGATTTAGATCAAGCTTCACTTTCTCTTGGAAGCTTTTCATGACACCATAAGTCTAGGCTCAGGGCCATCCTCTGCATTCCCAGATTAGTGCCTGAAAAATAGAAGGCACTCAATACATTGAGTTGATTGAATGAATGAATGACAGTTACCTCTATTTCTTGAGCTTTTAGCATACTATGTTGTAATCATCAGTTTAGATGCTTGCTCCTTCAGGAACCTATAAGTTTCCTAAGGCCGGTGGCTGTGTTTTATTTACCTCGGTATTCCACAGTATCTGAAATATAGTAATCATTTAATAAATGTTTGTTGAATGAGTATGTAACAGAACACATTTTAAGATGAGATTGTATAAGCAAGTTGCAATATTCAGAAGGACGCAAAGATTAAATTCTCCTGTGTGTTGGAGAATTGCGGCAGGCATCTATCTAAATAAAGTTAGCACAGAAATATATTAATCTTAGTGTCTAGTTTAGAACCCCAACAGCTGACTAATTCCAATAGCTGAAGCCTTTGTATTTCTGCTCATGGGTTCGACTTCATTCCCAGTTCTGGAACCATAATTTCAATGATCAGTACTGCCATCTTTATTTTGGCTCTCATTCTGATGTCTTGCCTTATTATAACCAATCTTAGCTTCCTATCTAACCTAGAATCCGTGTCTAGAATTGGTCTTTCTTTGTGATTAGGTTTTGTCCACTTTGAACCTTATCCTCATAACTTGTCCCTTGTCATCTGTTGAAAGACCCCTTTTATACCAATTATTGGCCTGTCTGGACCTCAACATATCATGTGGGCTCTGTTTAACCGTGTGGGTCTCTTCCTAATGCCTGCTACTGGGAACTTTCCAGATTGCCTGCCTCCCTGCCTGCCTGACACCTGTAAGTCTGTCTAGGTCCTCAGCCCCACTCCCTCCCTCTCTGGCCCATCCTGTCCATGCAGCTCAGGCCTGGTTCTAACATTTGTGAGTGGGGCAGGACTCACCTAAGGAGCATCTTATCAGAGAATAACTGGAATCAAAGAGGGAAGCAGATATTTGATAAGAATGCTGAGAAATAGTCACAGGTGAATTAAACCAGAATCTTTATTAAATACTTAATCGTCTCAACTAATTTGCATAATGCTTTCTGTTTCTTAAAAGTTTTAGGAAGCCTATCAATGCATTTTTCTTTTTCACACAAGTGGCAGCTACCATCACCCTTTCTATTTCCTATTTATGGTTGTAGCTGCAGGAAAATGTAAGTTTAGTGTTTTCACAACAGTTAGAGTTAACTTGTTTTCTCTAGTGACAGTTGTTAGTAAAGTGGAAGTGTCAGTAAGAAGACAAAAATCTAACATACCTGCTTATTATGAAACAGCACCATACGTAAAGTCAAATCCTCTCCTTTGCATATGAATGGCTCTACCTCTATGCCCAGTTGTCTACACAGCGGACAATTCCTCCTTACTCCTCGTATGCTTATACACAGATTCACCTAAAATAATATGTATAGGGGTAGGCAGCAGATAATTCAGGTCTACACAAATACTGTGGAAGTGACAGATTCACTCCAGTATCTTTGACTCGTACACTGGGGCCTGTAGACACTTGTTTCATTATTACAAAGCATAAGGATGATTCCTTCTCTTCAACTCTGGTGACGGAGACCTGCTAATTTTTTTAGTCCTCCACCCAGTTTGCTAATAATGATTCAGCTATAATCAACTCTGACTGTCACAGCTTAAGGGTGCATAATATAAATAGCAGTGCTGGGGCGGATTTACCAATGTCATCCCATCCCTTGTCCCATGCTGCTCTGTGACTTGGAACTACAACTAAGAACAGGAGGAGTGGACAGGTGCAACCCTTTCATTCCTGTCTCATTACACTCTTGTAAGTTAAATCTGTATTGAAAGGCTGCTATGTGCCGGGTCCTGTGCTAGATAGAGGACTATAAAGAAGTCTGAGACAAGGTGCTTGCCCTCGGGAAGCTTACCATCTAGTTGACTGGAAGAGGAGACAACCCTCTCAGTAATAACTAACAGTCAGAGGCTTACATAACAACAGAAAACTACAGTATGTGTGGAGTCTCAAACTCAGTTTAACTGCCTGTAGGAGCTGTGCCCTCCAGCTCCCCCATGGATAGAAAGGCAACCAGCCCCACCTTACATGGCTTTTCACAGTTGAAGGGCATTTAATACAAAATAATGAGATGGTTTCACAAAATACACTGCAAGAAAATATAAACACTTCCTTCATTTTTCAAACATCACTGAACAAATATTCCTCCTCACTTAAAAAAAGTCTAAGTGCCTTTTCAAATAGTCCACATTGTACACCTTGTGCTTTCATTTCAAATGCATTCCTAACATAATTTAACAATGAATAATAATTCAGGAGTCAATTCTGATACTGTGACAGAGGAAACCACTTAAGCCCTGAGAGAAATAAACAAGAAGAGGGGTTCGAGAAGTCAAAGGAAAACTTCTTCTATTTCAGATCTTTCCTATTCCTCTCGTCCATCGTCTCCAACTGAAAAAAGAACTCGCGTCTGCCAGTTGGCCTGACCTTAGACCAAGTTTAATTAATTAGCAGACTTCTCCAGCTGTCATCTGGCCTCATTTGCCTAGGCTGTAACCACAGCTCAGTACATAACTGACGCGAAGACTCCAGCCGTGACCTTTTTGGACCACTGGGCTGCAGTGACTCGACAGCTGATCTGATCTGCCTCTTCTTTCCACTGGGCCCCGAAACCACGTGGCTCCTGCCTACAGAGGCCAACTTTAACTTCTCAAACCTGGAGCAGTGTTTCTCAAAGTGTGGTTTACAGACTGGTGCACTGCAAGTGACTGGGATTTGTAAAAACACAGATTCCAGGGTCCTGTTGTCAGAGACTCTGATACAGTAGCTATGGGATGGGGCCTGAGAATATGCATTTTCACATGTTCCCCTTTGTGACTCTCATGCTAACGAAATTGATTGACGATGCTGATACAGTTAGGGAATAAGACCAGTGGCCTTTGGACCCAACTAGTATAGTAAAAGGCCAAGACGGAAATAATTCAATTTGCTGGTAACACGTTTAATGTGAATACGAATCACTCAGCAAGCTTGTTAAACATACATATTTGGGGGTCCCACCTCCAAAACCAAAGGAATTATAATCATAAAGTGGGCCTGAGCACTGTATGTTTAAAAGGCTCCCCTAGGTCATTCTGAGTTATTTTAACAGTTGAGATCTGCTCCACTCAATCAACTGCTTCAAGGAATCCAGTGACTGGCAGAGAGAAAGGTTCCTTGCAGAAGACCCAGGCACCCATCCCCCGTTACCGGAGTCTACATGTTTTAAAGAACAAAGCTACACACGTTTTTTTCAGTGCTTAAGGGGTACTTTAAATCGAATGTGGTTGGAGTAAACACTCTCTAGTCTCTGGGCATGGGGGGAAGCAAACATTTGCAATATTATAGAAGAAAGGAGGAGGGAATTAAAAGTTCCCACAGTGAGAGGTAGGTGATGACAGGTCTGAGATAGCCAAGTGTTTCTGGCTCTGGCCTTACTCCCTCTATATTCCCAGCGAATCAGCCACCCATCCCTCATCCGGAAGGGCTGAGGAGTAAGGGGGCCTTAAGGAAGAAGCAAGTCCCTACATGGAGACAGTAGGGTTCTGTCCTCAGTCGGTTTAACTGGTCCTATCAGTTCCATAAAAAATCAGCAGAATACCCTGTCCCTAGCTCCAGGAGCAAAGTAGGACAGCACGAATAGACACAGAGCCAGCTCACATTGCCACATATGTTCTCGCACCATCTGCTATTAGTCTGTGCTCATCAGTTGGAGTGACCCACCTAGGCAAGCAGGTGCCATGCTCTCGTGGAAGAAGAGAACACTTCCATCTCATCCCACTGCCTATAGCTCATGACTGTCTATTAATTCCTGCTCTCTTTTCCCTCTGTGTCTGGAAGGGTGTCTTAGGGGTAGAGGTGACAATCAAGTAGAAGGGCGAAACTAACTTAAATCTACTACTGAGAGTCATGGTATTGTCACACGTGGCTCCAAAGTCTAACTAAAAAGGAACTCAGGGCTAAAAGAAGCACATAAGAACTCTTCCCACAGAGCCTGTTTCACTCGATCTCCTGGAACACATCATATTCCACCTCCAGGCTTTAGAGCACCAAACTCTCTCCAAATGTCCAGGTCCAAATCCATAATGATGCAGGCTCGGTGAACCGAGGAGGCAAAAGAAAGCTTCCTTGGACTTTCAAGTTCTGGCAGTAGTGCTCTTTTGTTCAGAGAATAGCATGGGGACAGGACCCATGGGCAGCGAGGAGCTGCAGGCGTGGGGACAGGACCCATGGGCAGTGAAGAGCTACAGGCATCATCCATCAGGTCATATATGATGTGGATTAAGGCTGCCCCAGGGAGAGAAGCCCAAGGTGACCTGGCCTACATGCCGAACTATATGACCAGATTCATATCTAAAGTTATACGACCGCACAATAACTAGACCCCATCTGCACTGAAATCATTTAATGACTTTCTACATCATCTTTTCTTTTTCCAGTAAAAATAAGTCACGTACCCATGCCTTATAAATTTAGCCCTAACCCTCAACTCAGGGCAGCAGCAGGAGCTCTGACTGCCCATGGGTCCTGTCCCCACGCTATTCCGTACTATTCTCTAAATAAAAGAGCACTACTGTCAGACCTTGAGAGACCAAGAAATCTTTCTTTCGACTCTTCGGCTCGCCGTCCCCGCATCAATATAGATAGGCATGTAGGCCAGGACACCTTGGGCTTCTCTACCTGGGGCAGCCTTGATCCCCATCAATAATCCTGGACATCATCTAAATGTTGCACTAGCACCTCTAACACTACATATCAAAAACGAAACCTATCTCCTCCAAACCAATTTGTGTTAATGACATTACCATCCTCCCAATTAGAAACCTACAGGCTGTCTTCTCTTTCTCCCTTGACTTTATCCTCCACCTTCCATCAAGACTTTAGACCCTTATTGATCCAAGCAGTAATGACTAGAACACTGGGGAACAGAGAGGAAGGGACGTTAGGAGACAGCTGATAGGATTCACCTCCTACATCTTCATTTCCCGGCTTCCGGTCCCCTTCTTCGCAATTCTTCCCACCCACAGAGTTGTTTCTCCCCTGTCCAAAAACCCTCACTTGCTCCTCAGCCTTAACTTCAACCCCTCCTTCGGCACACAAAATGGTTTTTAGCTCTCTCCCGTTATTATGCTACTTACAACCTAAAATTGAGCCAAATTGCCCCATTCCTTCTTTCCTGAACACATCCCTTATTTCCCTTGCTCAAAGTTTTTACTAATGCCCTTCCCATTGTTTGCAAATTTCTTCCCCTTCCATCTGTAAAATCCTTATTCATCCCTCAGGGTCCAGCTCCAATGCTACCTCGGCCTTCCTCCAGATGAATGCATTCTTGCCTTCTCTAAACTAAAGCACTTTGCATTTTAATGTTGCTTATCACCTTCTGCCTTGTCACACTCTTCCCCCACCTAGAGGATGGAAGGCACGTATTTCCCGCGCCACGCCTAGCTGTGCCTTTCCCACGGTAATTACTTCAAAATTGTACTGAATGAATGAATTTCCCCTTCCTCACTTTCTGGAGAAATTCCCTAAATGAAACCTACTTTTATTAATAACAGAGAAGTTCTCATGCCAGCACGTCTTCGTATCCATCTCTGTCTTGCTTGTCTGTCTCCATCCCTATTGTCTAGGTCTTTCTACCTCTGTTGCTTTCTCTATCTTTGTCTCTCTGTATCTCCTCATCTTTCCCCTTCTCTGTCCAGCACTCTGTCTTTCTGTCTCCTTTTTCATGGTCTTTTCCCTTTTATTGTTGGTCTGTCTTTGACGTTTTCCCTGCCTTTTCTCCCTCTGTCTGTCCGTTTCTGTTCCTCTGACACCCTGCCCCCTTCTTACCTGGCAGTCCATCTCTGAAGCTCTTTCAAAGCCTCGCTTAAACTACAACTCAAAGTAGAGTGTTATTGGGCCTTTCTTTTCAAGATGAAACTCAGAGAGGAGGCTAAAGTCTGAAAACTTTGTAACTTGGAAGAAAATCAACTTTCCAGGGACAGGTGGCATCAGTGCCTCTGGTAAAGAGTTTGAATAGAAATCCTCAGACACTCAGAATGCTTAATTTACATGATAAGGCATAAAGATATAAAAGGTGACCCACCACAGCTAACCACAATAGCAATGCTAATTTCTCTAACTCTGGCTTCAAAGATAAGGACAAGTTAGAAAGCAAACAAAAAGTTCTAGAAAATCATTGGCCACTTTGGCACCTTGCCCGGGAGACTCTAAGGATTCATAAGTAAGTATAAATGAATTGAAACTAAAGATACTTAATAATAAGAATGCCAGCTATTTTTTTCAGTGTCCACTGTGAGACATATGTCTTGTATGCATTAATTTATTTAATCCCCATACATTTTATAGAAGTGGAGACCACGGTTGACGTGGCTAATTGACTTCCCCATCAGTTATCCTCAAGGAGGGGAGCTGGGGTTTGAACACAGGTGTCGCCTGATTCCAAAGCCTGGGGTCCCAAGCTCTCCAAGCTTTTTGCCAACGTGTTGGATCTATAAGAATTCCCTGGGTGTTCATTAACCCTTCAGATTCCCTAACCCCATCCTACATTTACCAAATCCCAGGGCAAGGGCCTGGGAGTCCATTTGTTTAACAAGTGACCCAGGCGAGTCTTATCAGCAGGTCTCTGTGGGAACAGTGCGCTCTGCTAAATAGCTTCCCTAGCTGCGAGGTGAAGGAGAGGACAGCTCCGCTTCCCAGGTCCTTACAGGCACCCCTTAACCAACTCTCTTTCTTTCAGTGCCTTTCCTCGCCTCTCCTCCCCAGAGAATCAAAATCAGGGTACCCTTAGATTCTTCATTCAATCTTAATTGTACAGAAGTATCCACCCTGGTGACATCTGAATTTTGACTTGAATTTTGACCAAAGTCAGTAAAGAAATGGAGCTTTATTGATGGATTGAAAGTGATTAGAAGAGCGTGCCGCATTCACGTGGGGGGAGGGGAACCAGGGGATTGGAATCTTCCCGATACTCTTCAAATCTTACCTTATAGGTGATTGACTCTCTCACCTTTTTAAAGCTCGGCCCTTATTATAACAGAGGATTTTTCTTTCCATTAATAAACTGGACCTGATACTAATAATAGGAAACACCAAGAAAACGTACAGGCTGAAAACACAAAATAACAATGACTTACTATGGCTTGATTGTCCAGCTCCACGCTAAATGATTTACATGCATCTTCTCCTTGAATACTCGCGATAAACTGGTGAAGCAGCTGCTTCAGTCATCTGCATTTTACAGAGGACCAGAAGGAGGTGCAGGCAAATGACTTGGCCAAGATCTAAGATTCCAACCCAGGTTTGTGCGACTGCAGTTTGTGCTCTTGACGCTGCTGCACAGCCTCCACTACAAACAGGTCAAAGAAAGATTTAGAAAATTCACTGATTGTAGATCCCTAGTGAGATGTGAAAGGACGTTTTAGGATATTCAGGGTGTTTTGAAAAATATTTTGAGGTTATTACTTTGGAGGGAAAGCACAGGGCTCTTCCATCAAAATATTCCTTGGTGTCTTGGACAGAGAGTCACTGATTTGATCCCGTATGGCATTTCCTGAGTTCTTATCTTCTTAGGTTTATTAGCAACTAATTCCTTTAGTCGGTGAGGGTACCATTTGGAGCCATTGTTTCGAATTCACTATGAATTCAGAACTCTCTTTCTGAATCCTCAGAACCTCAAATTTTCCAAATTTACAGACTTTAAGACATGTATTTGTTAAGAATGTCCTTTCTCCTGATCAAAGATTACCCCAAAGTAGAGTGGTAAGGGGAGGAAGCATGAAGATATTCTTTATCCTTTCTTGAATTCTCCCCTCTTCCTGAAATTTTTCTCCCCATTATGCAAGGAAGGATAATAATGATGTGGAATAAAATTACCTCTCAACTGGAAGTACAAGATATTTGATATATAAGAATAAGTAGCTTGTCAACAATTCTTTTCATCTCATAAAGCCCTACCAAAATTATATACTCTTAAATAAAAGCTTAACAGCTTTCAAATATCTGAGTACTTATAATCTCCAAATTTAGAATCCTTTTCTTCTACCAAAACTGTATAAATAAGAATAAATCAGAATTTTTTAGAAACTTCAGCTTTCAAAAATCGTGATTATCAAAATGGCTAAATTTACTGCATGAATCATTAACTAATTTATACAACTTAGTGACTTCACATAACAGAAAAAGAACACTTTTTTATGTATGTCTGATATTGACCTTTTGCAAAATTGCTTTTATTTTTAACAAAGCAATACAAAAACTAGGTACAACTGTGGTTTGTTTGTTTGTTTGTTTGTTTTGGGGAGGAAGATTGGCCCTGAACTAACATCTGTTGCCAATCTTCCTCTTTTTGCTTGTGGAAGATTGTTGTTGAGCTAACATCTGTGCCAGTCTTCCTCTATTTTATGTGGGATGCCACCACAGCTTGGCCCGACGAGCAGTGCTAGGTCCGTGCTCGGGATCTGAACCCATGAACCCTGGACTGCTGAAGTGGGGCGTGTGAACTTAATGACTACACCACTGGGCCTGCTCCAAATTAGGTACAAATTTAATCAGTAAAGAATGGCTGACCCCTTTTCCATAGTTCCATTCCTAGTAGGCAACCACTTTTGAATATTTTGGTTTTTGTTCTTCTGTTAACTCATATGCTAGGCTCATAAGATGTTTTCTATAATAAATCCCATATACCCATCATTCAGTTACACAGGTTATGAACATTTTGCCAATATTGCTTCTTCTAGAATTCTTCCTCCTCTTTTTTCCTTGGGCTTCTTTTTGTTTCACATTTTCTCCCCCTCACTAACCAGTCCGTGGGGCAGGAGTGAAGTACAATTTAGCTACAGTGTCCAGTTCCTCTATGCCTTCCTCAATGCCTGGAAACTGTGCTTTTGCCCTATTTGCAAAGGAAACAATCTAGGTTGCTGGGAACATGGGAGATAAGGGGGAATCTGTAAGGCTGGGCCACTTTTTCTCATAAATGGCATTAATTAGTTTTATACTTTTTATATAATTGACATACAATGAATTACAATATTTAAAGTGTATAATTTGGCAAGTTTCAAAATATGTACACACTGGTGAAACCATCATCACAGTCAAAATAACGAACACATCCCTTTCCCCAAAATGTTTCCCGATATCCTCCTGCCTCTCCCTGCACTCCTTCCCCAAGCCGGAAACCACTAACCTGCCTTTGACTTATAGATAGGTTGACATTTTCTAGAATTCTTTGTTTTTTTTAAAGGTTGGCACCTAATGTACATTGTTAATCTTTTTTTTTCTTCTTCTTCTTCTCCCCAAATCCCCTCAGTACATGGTTGTATATTCTAGTTGTAGGTCCTTCTGGTTGTGCTATGTGGGACGCCACCTCAGCATGGCCTGATGAGTGGTGCCATGTCCGCACCCAGGATCTGAACCTGCGAAGCCCTGGGCTGCCAAAGCAGAGCACACCAACTTAACCACTTGGCCACGGGGCCAGCCCCTAGAATTCTGAATAAATAGAATCATACAATATGTACTCTTTTCGCCTGGCTTCTCTCAGTGTAATTGAGATTTGTCCGTATTGTGTGGATCCGTAGTTCTTTCCTTTTGGATGCTGAGTAGTTGTCACTGAATGGATGGATAGCCAACAATTAATTTATCCATTCACCTCTTGATGGACCTTTGGATGGTTTCCAGTTTTGAGCTATTACAAAGAAGGCTGTTATGAACGTTCATGTATAAGTCTTTGTATGAACACCAGCTTTCTTTTCCCTTGCGTAAACACATAGGAGTGGAATGGCTGAATTGTATGTAGGCATGTGTATAACTCTTTAAGAAACTGCCGAACTCTTTTTCCAAAGTGATTGTACCATTTTACACTGACACATGTGGCGTATGAGAGTTTTAATTCCACATCCTTGCACTTGGTGTGATAAACCTTTTTAAGTTCAGTCATTCTAATAGGTACAAAATAGTAGTTCATTGTGGTTTACTTTGCATTTCCCGGATGACTCATGTTATCAAGCAGCATTTAATGTACTTTATTAGCCACTCATATTTTTCTTGGTGAAGTTTCTGTTCAAATTCTCTTCCTGTTGTCTCAGGGGTCTCAAGACCGCCCTGAAGTTCACTAATTTACTAGAAGGACTCATAAGACTCATAAAACAATAGGTTTTGCTCATGGCTAACATTTGTTACAGAAAAAGTATAGCAACAGGAACACGATATGGACTAGGTGGAGTCCAGAGTGGTTAGGCACAGGCCTCCAAGTCCTTTCCCACCTGGAGTCACACAGGACAGACTTTTTCTCTGGCTGTGAACTATAGGGTCGTATGTAAAGACTCTGTGGGGGGAGCCCATTCAGGTCTCAGAGTCCAGGGGTTTTATGGAGGGCTGGGCATCTGGGCACATCCTACTATGCAACCAGCTATGGCAACCAAAACTCAGGGCCCCAACAATGAAATCAGGTGCACATGGTCAATGTTGACATTTGTGCAAAGCAATCATGATAAGATAGTATAACACGGTCCTCTGCTCCAGGCGTACACAATAAAATCCTCAGTCGTTAACATAAAGAACTATCCAGGTACCACAGTGCCAGAGGTCGTCCAACGAAGGGTAACGGCTCTAAGCTCTCTTGGAGATGTGTGAAGAATGAGCCACAAGATCTACTGTGCGAACTCTTTTCTCACACCCATTTTATTATCAAATTGTTTACTTATCATCGAAATTTAGGAGTTCTTTAGTCTGTATACAATCCTTTATCAAATATATGCTTAGGAAAGATTTTCTCCCAGTCCTTGGTTTGTCCTTTTATTCTCCTAACACTATCTCTTGAATAGCAGAAATTTTTAATGTTGATGAAGCCCTATTTATCAATTTTTTCTTTTATGTATTGTGTTTTGGGTATCATATCTAAAAAGTCTTTGACGAACCCAAGACTTTAAATATTTTTTCCTATGTTTTATTTGGGCATTTTTATAGTTTTTGGTTTTTACATTTAGATCTACGATCCATTTTGAGTTAATTTTTGTATATAGTTTGACCTGGAGTATTTTAAAGCAAATCTTTGGCATCATATCTTTTTACCCATAAATACTTTGGTATGTATCTCTAACAGATGAGGAGAATTTTAAAGACATAATTCCAATAACTTTATTGTAATTATTTAATAGCATCCAGTACTCAATCTGTGTTCAAATTTCCCCAACTGTGCCCAAAATATCTTTTTATTTATGTGAATTAGGATCCAAACACAATCAGTGTATTGCATTATGTTGACATGTTTCTTAAATCTTTAGTAATCTATAAGAGTTCCCTTATCCCATTTCCCCATGCCATTTATTTTTTCTTAATAATTCAGGTCCCTTGTGCCAATGAATTTCCCACATTCTGGATTTGGCTGATTGTACCCTTGTGGTATTTTTAACACATTGCTCTGCCAAATCCTGATTTACTGATCTTAGACATATATTTACTTTGTGCTGTGAAAGATGAGGATTTGGCTAACATGCTACCCTCTACTTCCCTCTCTCTAGTTATCTCTTCAGCATCTTTAGGAATGGAATAAACATGGAAGATTTTTGAAGAACCAATATGTATAATTATTTGCCTTTTACCAAGTAATGTCTCTATTTAGTCTTGGCTCTACTATAAACTACCATATATTATAATAAACTAATTTTTATCGGATGCAGTAGCAGTGGAGGAGTGGAGAATAGAGATTTGAGAAATATCTCAGCAGATCTGACAGTCGTGAATGAGGGAAGGAATGTAGAATGACTGCTCAGTTTCTGGCTTCAACAACAGAGTAGAAGGTAGGGCCATTTAGAAAAGAAGAGGAGGAGCAAGTTTGGGGAAGGGGTTGGGGCCGCATGAAGAAAATAAGTTCAATTTTTGACATTGAGACATGGGGTACTTATAATCAATTAAGTAGAGATGTTGCGTAGACCACTGGAAGTATGGGTCTGGAGATTAGGAGACAGATGTGGGCTAGAGCTACAGATTTGAAAGTTATCAGTTTTACGGATGACAGTGGAAGACACGGGCATGGATGATATTGCCCAGGGAATGTGTAAAGAGTAAGGAAAAAGGAAGACAAACAACAAAACGTTAAGGAACACCAAGATTTAAGGAGACAGAACAGCATGTGATAAGTACCATAATAAAGACATGCATGAGATACCGTGGTGACTCGAAATAAGATTGATCAACGGGGTGGGGAGAAGTTATCATAAAAGGTTTTACTTTGGTTTGGATACTGAAGGATGTATAGAAGTGTGCCAATGGGATGAGGGGCAGGAAGGTGGACAAACTCACCTATTTTACAAGGAAGACAGAGAACTTCAAATGAGAGCTCTCTCAACCATCCCCTACACTGATACATGTGTTTCTAGAGCAGTGTTCCTCAAATTGTGGTCAACAATTCACTTGCATGACAATCACATAGGGGCTTAATTAAAATGAATATTATTGGGTTCCACCTTAGACCTACTGAAGCAGAATCACTGGGTTGGCGGGCACTGAGAAATCCACATTTTCAACAACTTCTCTGTAAGTGATTCCGATGCAGATGGTTTGTGTGCTAAATTTTGTACAAACTAAGGTGTGTCCATGGGAACATTTAGCTGAAGTGGAATGGAAATAAAAGGCTTTGGGGTTGATGAAGTCAAAGAGTTGTGATCTTCAAGTTGTCACTCTCTTCTTGCCAGTTTTAGCAGGAAGGCCTAATGGGAAAACAGGGAACAGAGAGGTTGAACAAGGGTATAATTGACTCCATCTGTTTCCCCTCATTAGAAAGGAAAAATGAACCACATAAGACTAGGAGCAGAGCAGTTTTCCTCTGAGCGAATCCCAAGTCAACCAGGAAGCACACGCAGGCGCCTTGATGAAAAAGAAATCAACAAGTGATTTGGTTGATTGAATGTGGTCATTAACACAATAACAACAACACGCCCATGAGTTCCCCTGATTTTGTTTTCACTTTTCAGTTGGTTATCTGGCACTTTACACTCAGCTCTTCCTAGTGAATTCATGTTACCTGAAGTCACTAAATGTTTAGTGTTTCATTTGAGCAATAATTCAGAGATAAAAATTTCCATGTTTCCCATAATTTTTATCCTAAAAAGAGGAAATCTCAAGTCGAGTCATTGTCTACTGTTCAGTCAGAAAATATTTCTATGTCTTCATAGAATAGATAAGTATATATTTGGAAATACGTTATTTGAAGTTCATCATGAAATAGATTACTCTTGAGAATTAATTCATTTGTGTACTTATGGAATCCCAGGAATGTACTCTCAAACTAAATTTGGTGCCCTATGAATATTCTGCTAAGGCTAGAAATATTATTCTTCTGAGAAATCAGCTAACGGGTTTTGTTATTTTGTCAAAGCAGCTGTCTACACAGCTCTCCAGAGTTGGGTATAGCTTACTAGAAATATGCCATCCAACTTCAAAAGATGGTAGCATGTTACTTTGTTTTGAGAAAAGCCATGAATATTTCTATTCATTCCTTGTAATTTTTCTAGAAGAAAAATCATGTCATGAAAACAATTGCTTCCTTTGAGAAGATTACTATACCAGGCCCTTTCCTGTGATAAAATGAAGTCAATTCTGATTCCAAAATTAAACATGAAGAATGGTAAGACTTCATAAGAGAACTAACTCTTCTCTTTGTGTATCTACTTATTCCATTTAGCATTCGTAGTTTTCTAAGACACATTTCGTGGCTCACATTTTCTGCTGGTTAGTAGCACAGGAGAAGCAGATGCTAGCCCCTGGCTACACAGAGGTTAGAAGATGCTTTAGAAAGAGGTGCGATTGGGAAATAAACTGCCACTTCTACTGTGATTCCAACCAGAAGTTGAGGGATTATGTTGGAAAAAAAAAGAACCATGAAACCTAGAGAGAGGAGAGCCAGAGAATGAGGAATTGTCAGTGTGTATACAAATTTGTGTAAAGGAAAGATACTAGAGAAAAGAAATAAATACTGGTCGCTATAAAGTTACATTTTCTATAGAGGAGAAGAGGCTCTATTGTAGTGTATATATAGTCCCACAGGACCACGAGATTTTTTTTTAAATTTCCTACTTATTAAAACAATGTTTTGGTTATTGCATTAGTTTGCTAGCTATTGTGTTAGCTGCTAGGGCTGCCATAATAAAGTACCACAGACTGAGTGGCTTAAACGGAAATTCAGTCTGAGATCAAAATATCGGCAGAGTTGGTTTCTCCAGAAGCCTCTCTCCTCACCTTGCAGATGGCGATCTTCTCTCTGGGTCTTCACAGGGTCTTCCCTCTGTGTGTCTCTGCCCTAATCTCTTCTTAGAAGAGCATGGGGCATGTTGGATTAAGGCCAACCCTAATGACCTCATTTTAACTTAATTACCTCTTTAAAGACCCCATCTTCTTGTACAGTCATATCCGAGATACCAGGGGTTAGGACTTGAACAGATGAATTTTGTGGGGATACAATTCAGTGCACAACAGGTATTATTTTAAGTTTCCACATACATTAATACAAAGAAAGGTCCCTGTAGGGGCCGGCTCCGTGGCCGAGTGGTTAAGTTCACGAGCTCTGCTGCGGCGGCCCAGGGTTCAGATCCTGGGCGTGGACATGGCACCACTCGTCAGGCCACGTTGAGGTGGCATCCCACATCCCACAACTAGAAGGACCTGCAACTAAGATATACAACTATGTGGGGGCGGGGGGGGGGGCGGTGGGTTGGGGAGATAAAGCAGAAAAAAAAAAAAAGATTGGCAACAGTTGTTAGCCCAGGTGCCAATCTTTAAAAAAAAAAAAACGAAAAGAAAGGTCCTGTAAATACATATCATCCAATAACAATTGGATTTTTAGCAAAATCTAGTTGACTGTGAGTTACCTTTCTCAAGGTCTGATCTGTCTGGGGAATCGACATCCAATTCTAAATAGCTACTCTGTTCCAGGCACTGGCATAGGTGCCGGGGCCAGAAAGACGAAGGAAATACATTTCTCCTTGCAGAATCTGCAGTCTGGAGGAAGGGAAACAATATAAACAAGCAAGTACAATAAAATGTGCTAAATATTATTACAGAGGAAATACAATGTTGAAGGAGCAAATTCAGCTAGACCCATGGCGACTCAACCAAGATTAAGGAATATATTAAGCCCTAGAATACTGCTTAATTAATACGACTGCATAAAACATCAGAGCTTATTATTTTTAAGACTTAATTTATTCATCTGTTTAATTTTTTTGATTAAAGTCTTAAAACCCATTTCATTTACAGGCAGACCTCAGAGACATTGCAGATTTGGTTTCAGCCATGGCAATAAAGTCAATATCACAATCAAGTGAGTCACACGAATTTTTTGGTTTCCCAGTGTGTGTAAAAGTTACGTTACACTATACTGTTGTCTATTGAGTGTGCAATAGCATTGTGTCTAAAAAGGCAATGTTCATACCTTAATTAAAAAATGCTTTTTTGCTAAAAAACAAATGCTGACCATCATCTGAGCCTTCAGTGGGCTGTGGTCTTTTTGCTGGTGGAGAGTCTTGTAAAAAGCACGCTATCTGTGAAGTGCAATGAAGTGAAGCACAATAAAAGGAGGTATGCCTGTAGATGTTTGTTTGAAAAAATTTTACAAAATGCTGTTTATATTTATAGAAAAAATCAGGGGAAGTATGTTAATTTTTTTCATAATATGATGGTCATGACCTTGCAGAGTGTGTTATACAAATTAAAAATCAGTCTTGACAGGATACTATAAGCTAAGACATCATTGAACACAAGGCTGTATATAAGAACTATGAAGTACAAAGACAGTTAAAAAAAATCAAACTATACATGAACTGTTTGTCAAGAACTAGGACAGGGATGGCCCGATGGCATAGTGGTTAGATTTGCATGCTCCACTTCGACGGCCTGGGGTCCACAGGTTTGGATCCTGGTGCAGACCTACATACCACTCATTACGCCATGCTGTGGTGGTGTCCCACATGTAAAAGATAGAAGAAGATTGGCGAAGGTGTTAGCTCAGGGTGAATCTTCCTCAAGCAAAAAGAGGAAGATTGGCAACAGATGTTAGCTCAGGGCCAATCTTCCTCACCGAAAAATAAATAAAGTAAATAGTTAAAAAAAAAAAAAAGAACCAGAACAATCTCTAATGATATATAAGAACCAGGGTACAAAAACCAAGAGTGACAAATGTTGGAGAGGCTATGGAGAAAAAGGAACCCTCATACACTGTTGGTGGGAATGCAAACTGGTGCAGTCACTATGGAAAACAGTATGGAGATTTCTCAAAAAGATAAAAATAGAAATACCTTATGACCCAGCCATCCCACTTCTGGGTATCTATCCTAAAAACCTGAAATCAGCAATTCCAAAAGTCCCATGCACCCCTATGTTCATTGCAGCATTATTTACAATAGCCAAGACGTGGAACCAACCTAAGTGCCCAGCAACTGATGATTGGGTAAAGAAGATATGGTATATATATACAATGGAATACTACTCAGCCATAAAAAAGGACAAAATCGTCCCATTCACAACAACATGGATGGACCTTGAGGGTATTATGTTGAGTGAAATAAGCCAGACAGAGAAAGATGAACTCTGTATGACTCCACTCATAGGTGGAAGTTAACATACAGACAAAGAGAACTGATCGGTGGTTACCAGGGGAAAGGAGGGGTGGGGAGAGGACACAAAGGGTGAAGTGGTGTACTGCCAACATGACTAACAATAATGTACAACTGAAATTTCACAAGGTTGTAAACTATCATAATCTTAATCAAAAAAATTTTAAAAAAAAAGAACCAGGGTACAAAAGTAGTGAGATAACTCATTACAGGCGTACTTCATTTTATTGTTCTTTGCTTTATTGCAAATATCACAGACATTGCATTTTTTATCCTCCACCAGCAAAAGGATAATGACTTGCTAAAGTCTCAGATGATGGCTTGCATTTTTTATTTTATTTAACTTTTTTAAAGATTTTTTATTTTTTCCTTTTTCTCTCCAAAGCCCCCTGGTACATAGTGGTGTATTTTTAGTTGTGGGTCCTTGTAGTTGTGGCATGTGGGATGCCACCTCAGCGTGGCCTGATGAGCTGTGCCAGGTCCATGCCCAGGATCCGAACGGGCAAAACCTTGGGCCGCTGAAGTGAAGCACACGAACTTAACCACTCGGCCATGGGGCCAGCCCCTAATTTTTTTTTTAAGGTGTACTTTTTTGGTGAGGAAGATTGTCCCTGAGCTAACATCTGTTGCCAATCTTCCTCTTTTTTTTTTCCCTCCCCAAAGCCCCAGTAAATAGTTGGATATCCTAGTTGTAAGTCCTTCTAGTTCTATGTGGGATGTTACCACAGCATGGCTTAATGAGTGGTGGATCTGAACCTGTGGATCCTGGGCCACCGAAGTGGAGCTTCAGTGCCTTCTAAATTATTTTTTATAATACTATCATTTTCCTAATAACCAAGGATAGATTGATCACAAATCTCCACATACACCAGTGAATCTTCATTACAGACCTCTTTTCTCTTTAGTCCTTCAAAGATGCTATTAGAAGTGGAAGAAGAAGGATTTAGGTCAGAAAACGCCACCAAGGAAAGGTCAGAGAATCCTCCTTAGTGTTGTGTATGTAAAATGGTACTCTAATATGAGTCTAACAAATACAAAGAAATATGGCATGGCTGTCAGCATCATGCCAACAACTTAAGGACAAAGTTGTCAGGGTTAATAAACCTATTCCATAAAGAAACCAGTTTTTTTCTTCTTATTGATATATTCCTCAGCTTTCTTAAAATAAAATACATAGCTATGTGATTTAGCTTTGAAATATGTAAAATGAGGAAGTTGAACTAACTTAATTTTATGGTCTTTGTCAAGAACTTTGAAGAGTCTGAGATTTTAGTTTATGGGCAAGTTAACAAGTTAGTCAGCCACAGTTTCAGAGATGCTGGCAGAAGACACAAGACTCCAGGGTCAGAGACAAAGGACAGTTTATTAACATCAGCAATAGCAGCTGCTAGAGTATCAGCGTTTGAAACAGTTGCCTGAGGCCCACTTCCCACAGAGGGATGCAAAGAGGGCTAGAAGATACCTGTCCATACAGTGGGGTGTATTATGAAAGGAATCTCGAATTTATCATTTATAATGGGTAGTAATCTCTGGAGGGAAACACTATCTCTGTTTTCCATGGCTGTTTACTATACAAAAGTTCTTCTTTAAAAGTTGAGGTATAATTCACATGCCATCACCCTTTCAAAGTGTACAATTCAGTGGTTATGAGTTTATTCCCAAAGTTTTACAACCATCACCACACTGTAATTCCATAACATTTTCCATCATCTGAAAAATAAATCTCATAACTGTTAGCAGTCACGCCCCATCTCCCCTCCCCCAAACCCTGGGAACCACTAATCTGCTTTTGTCTCAGAGGATTTGCCTATTCTGGACATTTCATGTAAATGAGATCATATAATATGTGACCTTTTTCTGACAGGCTTCTTTCACTTAGCACAATGTTTTCAAGGTTCATCCATGTTGTAACATGAATCAGTTCTTCATTTGTTATGGCTGAATAATATCCATTGTATGGATATAACACATTCTGTTTATCCATTCATAAGTTGATGGACATTTGGGTTGTTTCCATCTTCTGACTATTATGAATAACGATGGTATGAATATGCACGTACAAGTTTTTGTGATGATATATATTTTCTATTCTCTTGGGTATATAACCAAGAGTGAAATTGCTGAGTCATATGGTAGCTCTATGTTTAACTTTTTGAAAAACTGCCAAGCTGTTTTCCAAAGCAGCTGCACCATTTTATATTCCCAGCAGCTATGTATGAGGGTTCCAACTTCTCCACATCCTTGCCAACACTTATTTCCTGTCTTCTTGATTACAGCCACCACAGTGAGTATGAAGTGGTGAGTATCTCACTGTGGTTTTGATTTGCATTTCCCTACTGGCTAATGATATTGAGCATCTTTTCATTTGCTTATTGGCCATTTTCATATCTTCTTTTGAAAAATGTTTATTCAAATCTTTTGCCTTTTTTTACATTGGATTATTTGTCTTTTTATTGTTGAGTTCTAAGAGTTCTTTATATATTCTAGATACTAGACCTTCATCAGATATATGATTTGCAAATATTTTCTGTGCCTTATCTTTTTACTTTCTTGATGGTGTCCTCTGAAACACAAAAGTTTAATTTTAATGAAGTTCAATCTATCTTTTTTTTTTTCAGTTGCTTGTCCTTTTAGTGTTATATATAACAAACCAAAGGCAGGAATATTCACACCTATGTTTGCTTCTAAGAGTTTTATAGGTCTAGTTTTTCCACTTAGGTCTTTGATCCATTTTGAGTCGATTTTGTATATTATGCGAGGTATGGATCTACCTTCTTTCTTTGTCAAGTGTTTACCTGGTTGACTCAACACCATTTGTTGAAAGGACTACTATTTCCCATTGAATATTTCCCTTGTCAAAAATCAATTGACCATAAGTGATTGGTTTATTTCTGGTTTATTTTTCTGAGAGTACCACACAGTCTTGATTACTATAGCTTTCTACTAAATTTTGAAATCAGGAAGTTGACAAAATCCAACACTTTCTAGCCACTTCTATTCAACATTACTACTAGTGCTTCTAGCTTGTGCTATCCAGCATGAAAGAGAAGTGAAATATATCTGGATTGCAAAGGATTGAGTAAAACTATCTTTATTTGCAGGAGACATAAGTTGACAACTCAATAACAAAAAATCAAACAACCTGATCAAAGAATGGGCTGGAGACATGAACAGACAATTCTCCAAAGAAGATATACAGATGGCCAAAAGGCACATAAAAAGATGTTCATCGTCACTGATCATCAGGAAATGCAAATCAAAACTACACTAAGGTATCACCTTACACCCATTAGAATGGCAAAAATAACCAAAACAAAAAGTAACAAATGTTGGAGAGGTTGTGGAGAAAAAGGAACCTTCATATACTGCTGGTGGGAATGCAAAATGGTGCAGCCACTATGGAAAACAGTATGGAGATTTCTCAAAAAATTAAAAATAGAAATATCATATGACCCAGCCATCCCACTACTGGGTATGTGTCTAAAGAACTTTAAATCAGCAATTCCAAAAGTCCCATGCACCCCCATGTTCATTGCAGCATTATTTACAATAGCCAAGATGTGGAAGCAACCTAAGTGCCCATCAACTGATGATTGAATAAAGAAGACGTGGTATATACATACAATGGAATACTACTCAGCCATAAAAAAGAACAAAATCCTCCCATTCACAACAACATGGATGGACCTTGAGGGCATTATGTTAAGTGTAATAAGCCAGATAGAGAAAGACAGTCTCTGTATGACTCCACTCATAGGTGGAAGTTAAACATGTAGACAAAGAACAGATTAGTGGCTTCCAGGGGAAAGTGCGGGTGGGGGGTAGGCACAAAGGGTGAAGTGGTACACCTACAACATGACTGACAAACAATAATGTACAACTGAAATTTCACAAGGATATAAGCTATCATAATCTCAATAAAAAAATTTTTAAAAATATCATTTATGATAGTATCAGAAACTATGAAATATTTAGGAATAGATATGAGACAAGTGAAGGCTTTAAACTGAAAACAGAAAATATTAATGGAAGAAGTTAGAAAATACCTCAATAAATGGAGAGAGATACCTTTTTCATGGATTGAAGGACTAAATTTGTAAAGATGCCAATTTGCCCCAAATTGATCTGTAGAATTAATGCATTCCTACAAAGCCCAAGCTGGCTTTTTTTTTTTTAAAAGAAATTTGTAAGCTGATTCTAAAATTTTTATAGAAATGCAAACAACTTTGAAAGCAAAGAGCAAAGTTAGAGGGTTAACATTATCTAATTTCAAAACTTATTATAAAACTACAGTACTAGAAAAGCTATGGTACTGACCTAAGATAGACAAATAGATGAATGGAATAGAATATAAACAGTCCAGAAATAAAGCCACACATACATGGGCAACTGATCTTTTACAAAGGTATGAGATGGAGAAAAGTACAAGGTGGAGAGAGAAGTGTTTTTTCAACAATTATCGTAGAAAATTGAATGTTCCTATACAAAAACAAAAAAAGGGCTGGCTCGTGGCCGAGTGGCTAAGTTCACGCGCTCCACTTCACGGCCCAGGGTTTTGCGGTTCGGATCCTGGGCACGGACATGGCACCACTCATCAGGCCATGCTGAGGCAGCGTCCCATATGCCACAACTAGAAGGACCCACAACTAGAATATACAACTATGTACCAGGGAGCTTTGGGGAGAAAGAGAAGAAAAAAAAGGAGATTATTGGCAACAGATGTTAGCTCAGGTGCCAATCTTTAAAAAAAAAAAAAAGAAGGCTAGGCCAGCGTAGCTTTCCTTTAAAAAAAAAAGAACTTTAATCCACACATTGCACCATTACAAAATTTAACTCAAAGGAGATCATACACCTAAAAGTAACACCTAAAACTATCAAACTTCTAGCAGAAAACATAGGAAAAAAATTTGGTGAACTTCGGTTGGCAAAGAGTCTTAGATATCATACCCAGTGTACAGTCCATAAATTAAAAATCAGCAAATTGGACTTCATCAAAATTAAAAACTTCTGCTTTTCAAAAGACAATGTTAAGAGAATGAGAAAACAAGCCACAGATTGGGAGAAAATATCTGCAAAAGCATATATCTGATAAAGGACTTGCATTCAGAATACAAGAAGAATCCCAAAACTCAATATTGAGAAAACTATCAACCCAATTAAAAATAAATATTTGAGCAGACACTTCACAAAAGATATTTGGATAGGAAATAAACATATGAAAATACGCACAACATCGTTAGTCATTAGGGAAATACAAATTAAAAGCATAAGATAACATCACACATCTATCTATCAGAATGGCCAAAATTAAAACAGAATGGCCTTAACCAGTATCGCCAAGGATGTAGGACAAACGGAACGCTTAGATATGGCCACTAGGAATGTCAAATGATACAACTTCTTTGGAAAACAGATTGGCAGTTTCTTTTCTTTTTATATCTACAAAATATTTGGATTCATGACATTTTTAACAGCTCTATTGAGGCATCATTGACATAAAATGTACATATCTAAAAGGACAGTTTGATACGTGTGACATATTCATATACTCATGAAACCATCACCACAATCAAGATAATTAACATACACCTCAGCTCTAGAAGATTCCTCAGTTCCTCTCTAATCCCTCCCTCTTGTCCCTCCGTCTCCCTCCCCTGATGCTCAGGCGATCACTGATTCCCTTCCGTCACTATAGATTATTTTCTATTCCCAAGAATATTAGGAAAATGGAAGCATATAGTATGTATTATTTTCTGTCAGGCTTTTAACTCAGTATAATTATTTTGAGATCGATCTTTTTTTTCTGCATATCAATTGTTCATCCTCATTGCTGAGTGGTTCCATTGTTTGGATGCACCATAATTTTGGCAGTTTCTCAACAAGTTAAATATACTCCTACCACATGACCCAGCCAATTCCACTCCTGGATATTCTCTCAAAAGAAATGAAAGCCTATGTATCCTCAAAGACTTATACTTGAATACACAAACTGTGGTATAGCCATACAGTGGAATACTACACAGCAATAAAAAATGCAACAGCATGGAGGAATCTCAAAATAAACATCTGAGTAAAATAAGCCAGAGGAAAAAAGAGTACATACTATATGATTCCATTTATATAAAACTATAAAATGCAAACTAATCTACAGTGACAGAAAGTGGATCAACGTTTACCTGGGGCCAAGGCTGGAGTGGGAGGGAGGAGCTACACAGGGGCAGGAGGAACCTTTTTTGGGCTGATGAATATGTTAATTTCCTTGATGGAGGTGATGGTTGCACAAGGTTGTATACATACGTTTATTTTTACTTTTTATTGCAGCAGCGTCGGTTTATAGCATTATATAAATTTCAGATGTACTTCATTATATTTCTATTCCTGTGTAGATTACATCATGTTCACCACCCAAAGACTAATTACCATCCACCACCACACATGTGCTTAATCACCCCTTTCACCCTCCTCCCTCCCCGCCTCCCCTCTGGTAACCACCAATCCAATCTCTGTCTCTATGTGTTTGTTTGTCGTTTTTATCTTCTACTTAGGAGTGAGATCATATAGTATTTGATTTCTCCCTCTGATTACATACGTATTTTTAAAATTTTATTTTACTGTGGTAAAAACACCAAACGAGCTCTACCCTCTTAACAGATTTTTTGGGTGTACAATACAGTGTCATTATCTATAGGTACAATGTCGTGCAGGAGATCTCTAGAACCTATTCATCTGCGTAACTGAAATTTTATACCTGTTGATTAGCATCTCTTCCTTTCACCCTTTCTCCAGCCCCTGGAAACCACCATTCTATTCTTTTGTTTGTTTTTTTAGATTAGCACCTGAGCTAACACCTGTTGCCAATCTTTTTTTTCCTTTTTTTTCCTTCTTCTCCCAAAGTCCCCCAGTACATAGTTGTATATTCTAGTTGCATGTCCTTCTGGCTGTGCTATGTGGGATGCCACCTCAACGTGGCCTGATGAGCGGTGCCATGTCCATGCCCAGGATCTGAACCAGCAAAATCCTGGGCCACCAAAATGGAGCGTGGGAACTTAGCCACTTGGCCACAGGGTGGCCCCTACCACTCTATTCTTTACTTCTATGATTTTGACTATTTTGGATATAGATTTTATCAATTTGTACACTTTAATATGTGCAGTTGATTGTATGTCAATTATACCTCAATAGTTTGGGGAATAACCCATAACCTCAAGGAATAATAATTGTAGTTAACATTTATTGAGTGTTTACTATGTGCCAGGCACTGTATGAAGCATTTTACATGCATTAGTTAATCTCATTCTCCAAGCAACCTATGATGGTGGTATTATTATTCATAACCTTATTCTACTTATGAGGAAACTAACGCATTGTTAAGTTACTTGGCCAAGGTCACGAAGTCTCATAAAAGGTGGAATGAACCATAACATGTACTTCCTTCCACAATAATAGCTGAAATGCATTCAGTGGTTTACGTAGCCGACCCTGAGTTAATCATTTGACATACACTACCTCATTTAATCCTAACCAGCACTATGAAGTAGGCACTATTTGACGGATGAGGAAATAGGCACAGTGGAATTAAGCAACGTGCTCAGAATGATATAGCGAGTGGTGGAGGAGCAGAGATTTGAATGAAGGATCTTCACCCATCAGGTGAGTCCCAGTGGAAAATAGGTTGAAGAACTACTTCTCTGTTTAGAAGTTTGGCCTGTGGTGCAGGCAGATGGATCTGATACTTGCCTGATCAGACAGGTCACTAGTTGCCTGATGCTGAACACATTCATTGCGTGGGTCTGTCACTGCCTTGACCCACCTACCTGACTGGAAACACAGGCACCGACCACAGCCTGCGTTACAGTGGAGCCTGCTAGGCTCTACCAGATTGATCACCTCCTTGCCCCTCCCCATCACCCCAAGCCACACTGTGCAGATGAGTCGGTTCCCCCACGTCCTTGACCTTAAATGCCTGGGTCTCTACCAGTCTCAGTTAGTTTCGTCTCCTCACAGACTTTGTGTTACTGATAACCAGAAAGCTTCCAAGCAGAGTGTATCCAAATTATGACAAAGGCTAGTTCGCAAACCATCTTATTCAGATTTGAACGTATCTGCTTTCTTATAGATCCATTGATTTATGTCGGCGTTAGACATTCCATGCATGGTTGAGGGCCGTGAATGTGGACTAAGGCAGTTTCATAAGCCATACTCCCTGCTGAAATATCAAGGGCCCGGATTACACTAAATGTCTTGTTTATTTCAAGCATTTACTCAGATAATTTTGCAACATAAGTATATCCCCTCCCCTTGGCCCCATTCCCACCCTGGGAGCTGCTGTTCTTCTCTCTGGTAGTACGGTGTTGAGTGTCAGGGTCATCAGAGTTTCCCGAAACCGTGAGAAGCAACCAATTCACCTCTTGTGAATTGTGCTCATTTACCACTGCTGTGCTTTGGTCCAATCCCAACAGCCCCCACTGGTTTGGATTTGATCCATCTCTTTTTGTGTTTTGAGGAAGATTAGCCCTGAGGTAACATCTGCCACCAATCTTCCTCTTTTTGCTGAGGAAGACTGGCCCTGAGCTCACATCCGTGCCCATCTTCCTCTACTTTATATGTGGGACGTCTACCACAGCATAGCTTGACAAGCAGGGCGTAGGTCCGCACCCAGGATCCAAACCAGTGAACCCCTGGGCTGCCAAAGTGGAACATGCGAACTTAACCGCTGTGTCACCAGGCCGGCCCCTGATTCATCTCTTATACCATCTACTCTGACTCTGTTCTCACCCTTCACTCAACATTTGGTCTCCCATTCCACTCCATTTATTGCTGTATTATAAACATGTAGTTTAGTCCTTTTAAAACATCTGAATTGAAGGGTTGTTCTCAGTCTGAGTGATACCATTCCATGTACTTCTCTTTCAGTATTCTCCTCCTTCATTCCACTCCATCTTCCTCGCTGGTACTTTGTTTTTCTCTTTCTTCTGTCCTATAACCTGTCCTATAACCCCCTCATGACCTGTTTTCTTCTACCTCAGTGGTTCTCAAACTGTAGCATGCATCCAAATCACCTGGAAGGCTTGTTAAACCACAGATTGCTGGATCACACCACAGAGTTTCTGATCCACTAGGTCTGGCTTGGTGCTCAAGAAGTTTTAGGGTTTTTTTTTTTTTTTTTTTGGCGAGGAAGATTGGCCCTGAGCTAACATCTGTTGCCAATCTTCCTCTTTTTGCTTGAGGAAGATTATCCCTGAGGTAACATCTGCGCCAATCTTCCTCTATTTTGTTTGTGGGATGCCACCACAGCATGGTTTGATGAGTGGTGTGTAGGTCCGCACCCTGGATCTGAACCTGCAAACCCTTGGCTACTGAAGCAGAGTGTGCAAACTTAACCACTACACTACCAGGCCAGCCCCAGAGAATTTTTAGTTTTAACAAGTTTCCAGGTGATGCTGATGCTGTTGGTCTGGGGACTATACTTTGAGAACCACTGTTCTAGCTGAACACGGTTCATATTGACCACCTGTCTATCTCTATGGCTTGTCCTCTAGGCCCTCTCTTGTGAACTGCCTTGATGTGCAAAGCAGGCAGGTATGGCTAAGAATCCTGACCTCTGAGGTCCATATGGTAAACCCTCTGGATATGCCATAATCATCCAGACAGAGGCAAATCTTTAAATTAAGCCAATGAGGGGCTGGCTCCGTGGCTGAGTGGTTAAGTTCGTGTGCTCCGCTGTGGCGCCCAGGGTTTGGATCCTGGGTGCGGACATGGCACTGCTCGTCAGGCCACGTTGAGGTGGCGTCCCACATCCCACAACTAGAAGGACCTGCAACTAAGATATACAACTATGTACAGGGGGGTTTGGGGAGATAAAGCAGAAAAAAAAAAAAAAAGATTGGCAACAGTTGTTAAAAAATAAATTAATTAATTAATTAAGCCAATGATCTTGGGTTACCCTAAAGGTAGAAATTCAATGTGACTCTAGAGGTAAGAACTCACAATGAAGATGTTGGATTTCTGTTCTAAAGCTCTTGAAACATATTTCCAAAGTGTAGTTCACTATCCAAATTAAGCTAGTTCAGCTTTCTAGAAGTAACAGAGAAGAAGAATAAATTTAGAAACTGAAGTGCAATCTCCTGAATAACCAAAATAAATGTGGTCTCATATTCATCTCCATTCTCTCTTTCTCCCTCTCTCTCTGTCATTATTAAAATGCATGTTTGTATGTGTATACATTAACATGATAAATTAAGGATTATCTGTGTGTCTATTTGTGTATACTTTTTAATACATAAGGATACATCTAGGCAATCCTTAACTTACCATAATTTGCATGTTATAAACTTCTAGCACTTAGAACAGGCTTACAGCACACAAATAAAATTATGGTAGTCAGTCTACTTTCTGATACATTCTGAGTACTGCTTCCCTTGGCTCTTAGCTTCGACGTGGCTCCTTGGACCTAGCCTCCACCCTATATAGCCCCTCTACCCTGTGTCTGGTAGGCCAACACCAGCAGAGACCTTCACGGAACATGGAGTGAGGGGTTTGAACTACTGCATCTGGCAGGAAGGGGAGGAGAATGAACTCAGCTGAGCAAAGGAGAGAAGGAGGGAAGAGAGAAGAGAGCGGAGTAAAAGAGAGAGAAAGAAGCTGACGGAGACACCTCTGTATGTCAAGAGTGAGTAATCTCTGACCGCGAAGAAACCAGAATGTTTTTCTTGTTTGGCTAGTGAACTGTCTCTGAAGGCAACGTCAGAAGTACAGTTCTGAGCGACATTAGCTTTATTTTAATGTGCGTATAATCTTCTAAGTGTGGATTCTTTCCAAAAAGACATCTGCTCACCAGTTTCCTGATTTCTGTCTTAAGTCAGCAAAGACCTCATCCTTCCTGACTTTTCTGCTGGCCACCATCCCTTTAAGGTTCATGTATGGTCTCTATGTTATTGTAGTCTCCCGGATGTCATTGTACCTGTAGGAATTTTTTTCTTAGCATCCAGCTATCCAATACCAAAAATGTTTCTCCTCCTAGATTCTTAATCTGCATTCTAGTATCATGGTATCACTACCCTCCCCGACCCGCAGTATAGAAATCTCAGAATCTACCACGAGTAATGAACTCTGCTACATTATATCCTTGGATTATTTCTTTCCCCCTGTCCACACTTCAAATGAGCTTTCAACAAACGTCTTTCTTTGGTTCTCATAACCCCTCCACTCTTTTCCTTGGTGATCTCCCCTATTCCCACATCTTCAACTAATATTGTTATGTAAATGACTCTAAATCTTCATCTCTGTCTCCAAACTCTCAGAAACAGCAGACCTAACGTCTAATGAGGTCTCCATTTGCAGGCACCTGCAATGTGGCTTCTTCCATACATAGCTCAGCATCATATTTTTCCAAATATATTTCTCCTCCTAGATTCCCAATCTGCGGTGCAGTATTATCATCTCCCAGTTACTCGGTATTGAAACCTCAGAATCATCTTCTACTTTTCCCATTCCCCCATCGCCTATATCAGGTCATTAATTCCTGGGAGTATTACCTGTGAAATCTGTTCCCATCTTTCCATCCTCTTTTCTACTACTCCAGTTCATGGTCTTTTTTTTTTTTTTGATTTGATTTTTTCCCTTTTTCTCCCTAAAGCCCCCCAGTACATAGTTGTATATTCTTTGTTGTGGGTCCTTCTAGTCGTGGCATGTGGGACGCTGCCTCAGCGTGGTTTGATGAGCAGTGCCATGTCCGCGCCCAGGATTTGAACTAACGAAACACTGGGCCGCCTGCAGCGGAGCGCGAGAACTTAAGCACTCGGCCACGGGGCCAGCCCCAGTTCATGGTCTTATGATTGCATTGAAATATCTAACTAACTGCCTCTGGTCCCTTGAACCAGCCCAGCACATCCATGCATCTCATATCCACCAACCAACAAAGTTAAGCCATGGATGCCTCCAGGCTGTTTACCATTGATTCTCCTTCCTTAAGACAGCTTCTCAGTATGATCCTGACTCTATCCTACAAACTCTTGGGCCTACAAGCCAAGTCTAACGGAGACTTCGGTCCTTTGCACTATATTTATTTACTTACTTTTGACTCTTGGTTATTCTCAGCAGAGTCTGCCTTGGCTCATCTTTCCAGCTCCTCCTTCTCTGGACAATGTTGCATATCTACACCAGGTCAGGTTCCTATAGCTGGCACCCAGGTTGAGCTAACACACTCATTCCCCAATAAGAGAATGGTGTTTGAAAGTAGTGTCCTAATTTATCCCCCTGCCTCCAGTTTCTCATCTTACAAACCATCCTACATACCAGTGCCAGAGCGTTTTTCCTAAAACACAGGTCTAATCATGTGTTTTTCCCATTCATATATCCCTGGTGATTCTCCACAGCTTACAGAATAAATTCAGAATTCAAGATGGCGTTCAAAGTCTTCCTGATTTGGTCCTACTCTACTTTCCCAGCTCTATCTCCCACTATACAATCACAAAACCTACTCTTCAGCCCCATTAGACGACTATTCAGCTTCTAAACTTAGCCGACATTTTCCTTTCTGCATGCTGTTGGTCATGCTGTTCCATCTCCCTCAAATGCCCTTTCCTCTAATTTCCAACGTTTGGGATCCTACTTCTATTTAAAGGCCCAGCTTCTCCATGAAAGCTTCCCTACTCTCTTCCTCCTATATGTTTCTGGTAACATTCTTTTGCAGTTAGATGTGTCCTTGTCAGTTGCCTTGACTACATCCTAAGCCCGTTGAGATCATGAATAGTGTATCATTCATTTATCCTTAGCACCATGCCCTGGACATAGTTACCACTCAATATTTGTTAAGATAATATGGTTTACTTAAAATCATATGTATAAGTTCTATTATGCTAGCTAAAATATGATCTAGTTACTTTATAGTCCTATATCACAATTAACCATCAAAAATAGTGAAAAAAGAAAAAAGCAATCTTCTAATAAGTTATATATTATCATAGGGCCATATACAGGGCTGTGCCTGTGATAGAAAAGCTTGATTCTGTAGATTTGGGGTCAAGCTCAGCTCTGTGTGTCTTTGAATTTGGCCGCTGTTGAAGCCAAGCTGTGAGGCATTTTGATGGTGAAAGGAAACAACGTGGTGAGGGATTAAAGGATGAAAATTTTGATGCAAATCAGAGTTGGTTCATAGGGTTTAGAGGCCGGTCTGCCCTTGTATAACATCTGAGTGTGAGGTGAAGTTGTCAGTAGTGATGAGGTGGCAGCTTCCATTAGCCTTTCTGTTTTGAAGGCAGCAATGAGCCAATGTTACAGGGTTATTTGAAAAAATGGATAAATAAAATAAAAGCAGCAGCAAAATAAATATCCTTGAATCTACTTGTCAAGAAATCATCCTGTGACCAAAAGCCTTTCCCAAAAATTTTCTTAAAAATTCATGCAGATCTCAAAGAAGGCCTTTTGAATGAATCTGATGCCAACACAGATGGACATTTTAGCTTCTAATATGTTGGAATGGAAGACTTACAAATAAGTAAGATAAGCCCTATGTATTCTCTGCTACTGTATTAGGTAGAATACAATTTAATGTAATCGGTTTCTGGGTTGCCCTGTTTAATTAATTTATATAAACTTCTAAGAGTCGTTCTGGTACATAACGTATACTTGAGTAAATACAGTGTTCGAGGTCATTTCCATAAAATGTCAGATATCAGGCCCTGGGTCAGAAAGAAATTCTTCTGCATCACTGTATAGGAAAATTGAACCGTAAATCTCCTGCTTCTGCCAGGAGAGGAGGGGCAAGATAGGTGTTCACGTGAGATAGCAACTCTTTGGTACTGTAAGTAGGTATAGGTTTGTCACTGTGTGTAGCAGGGAAGGTGGCTTACACAACTGATTTGTATTTGTGTCCAAGAAACAAATAGGTAATGAACAAATAAAAATTGATGTGGAATGGATGAACTTTGAAAATATCATTCTCAGTGAAGCCAGCCACCAAACACCATATATTGCATGATTCTGTTTATGTGAAGTGTCCAGAATAGGCAAACCTACAGAGATATAAAGTGAATTAGTGGTTGCCTTGGGCTGGGGAGGGGGTTGGTTTGGGAGGACTGGGAGGGGTGATGGCTAAGGAAGGGACTCTTTTTTTTTTTTGGTGAGGAAGGTTGGCCCTGAGCTAACATCTATTGCCAATCTTCCTCTTTTTGCTTGAGGAAGATTATCACTGAACTAACCATCTGTGCCAATCTTCCTTTATTTTGTATGTGGGATGCTGCCACAGCATGGCTTGATGAGTGATGTGTAGGTCCGTGCTCAGGATCTGAACCTGCAAGCCCTGGGCTGCTGAAGTGGAATGTGAGAACTTAGCCACTATGCCACCAAGCCGACCCCCAGGAAGGGATTCTTTTGGTGTGATGAAAATACTCTAAAATTGATTGTGGTGATGGCGGTACAACTCCATGAATATACTAAAAACCGCTGAATTGTACATTTTAGAAGGGTGAATTGTATGATACTGTGAATTAAATCTCAATAAAGCTGTTAAGATTTCTGTGGGAGAATATATAAAACAGAAATAAACCTCTTTCTAAGACTTGCCTAACTATTGATGCCCAGATATGAAAACACATTTTTATTATTTACAGATGTCAAACATGTGTTCCTTAATTTTCATGTAATTAATTATACTTTGAAAAGGTCAGAAAATGAACACAAACCAGAAAGTAAAAGAAACAATAGATTTAACTGCACAATTTTAGTCTCACTTTTGAAGTACAGTCATCTTCGAGAGACTGTTTATACTGAGTTTTTTTAAAACCTCAACTTCATAAAATAAATAGCATCCCTATGAACACGAGTGTGTGTTTGTCTGATCCACACAATTTAGCAAGCAGATTAAAAGTTTTCCTTTCGCTGTTTATTGCTATACCGATGTTTTAGTAACTTACATATTGGACAATTACCATTCACGATCTGTTAAGCCACTCTTGAAAATCACTTTGGGGCTTTGGTTAATGTCTAACAGGGAAGTCTGTTCTTTGTTAGAAGCATATTTTCCAGATAAAATTCAAAGGGTTGGTTTTCGGTGTACTGTATAAAACCATAGGTGGCACGAATCTGGGAATTCTCAAAGTCTCTAACAGTCTCAACACTTTCCCCAAAAGGAGAAATTGGCACCATTGTCCCTTCGACTAATTGTTGTGGGGCTATGTTGTAGCTGCCTGGCTTTCTAGCCCAAACCCTGTAATCATCACAACTGAACACGTTAACCTTTACCTCTAGGTAAGTGACCATTATTGGTCATTATTGTTTCCAGGCCTTTTCTTGCTGTCTACTTTTCCTTTACTGGGACCAATCCTGCTCCTGGTCAGAGAGGATTTAAGGAGCACTATTTCAATAGTGTGATGGCTTAGCATCAAGTGGACCTATCGCTTCTCGTCCCACTGTGATCTCACAGACCAGTTGAAATAACTGGGTGTCTTGGGTGCCATTTTCATTCGCCTGTGTCTGCCTCTCTTCATAGACTTCATCTGCCATGCCGATTCCTTTAGGCCTGGTGCCCTGCTTTGTTTGGCACTGTATTGCCAGACCTCTTAAGGGACTGCTAATTTGTTTCTTAGCCCCAATCCCCATGACTGGACTCCTGCTACATACAGTTTGCTTCAACCTCTGCCTACTGCCTGCCACCAGACTGTCTGGAATCTATTCTCTGCCTGCCTGCCAGGACATCCATTGCTAGACTTTCAGAGTCTAGCTGTCTGCCTGCTTATTGCCTACTGATACACAACCCTGCTGCTTTACCAGCCTGTCTGGACTCTTCCTGTTGGTGACTACAGGAACCTTCTTATCTTTCCCATCCTGCCCTAATTTGTCTCTAGTTTCTGGGTACCAGGCTCCTTGGTCTGGCTCTGTCTGCCAACGACAAGTACCTGTTGAGATACTCTCTCTCAGTTTACTACTAGGTTTTTATTTCCTTGGGCCAACAGTTTAGTAATTCTTGTTTACTCTTTCTTTTCCTTCGTTTCCTGTATATAATCTGTGGAGAGAAACAGTTTGTTCCTTTAAATGTCTCTTGGATTCATTCCTGTCTCTAATTTCCTCTGGGGCCGCTCTAGTTCCAATCCTCATGACTTTATCGGCCAGGACTTTATCTAGTTTTAGCCAGAGATCAGCAGCGTGCCTCAAAGGGTCGCCTGAGAGGGTGAGAGAGAAGCCAAGTGGTCATGAGCAGGGCCACCGTCTCCACTCCCACGCTAACTTCAAACAGGTCAGCTAGATTTGTATCTGTTGTCCATAGCGGGGTCCTGTGAAGAGTTTTCTTTAGGAAAAAAGTCCTGTAGTAAAGGAAAAATAAGTTCGGAAATCAGTGTTCCAAGTTATTCTGCATACAACTGCCAGACCAGCTCCTTAAAATACTTCTTCATTTTATATTATCCTGCTAAAGATCCTTATCAGTTACCACTACTATATCTTACATTCAAATCTGTTTACACACTGGGAAAATGCTATGGGGATAACCATGCTTCCTACTATTATTCAACATCTATGTTCTCACCATTCTACTCAAGCCCTCATATTATTGGTGCGTATTGTTTCCAGGCCATTCTCTACATTGTCTTTTCCTTACTTCCTTTCTTTGCTTTGCCTATTTAAATCTCATTTCTGCTTCATACCTCAGCAGCTCAAGCTCCACTTCCTCCTTGAAAACTTCATCTATTCCAGGCCCAACTAACCTCGCTCCTTCACCGTGTTATGTTGAATTCAGAGTCAGCACCTGCCAGTTAGGCAGCTCATTTTCTCTTACTGTTCCACAAATTTATTGTCTTGTTTGTTTTCTCAAGTAGATGTTATACCTATGGATGGCAGAGACTTTATGTTTTACAGTCTGTTCCATTACAAGTGTTTGCGTACGATGAACAGCACATTCACGATTGGCAAACAGGAGACTGATGTCAAAATAAGGTGGAAGTACACTTGGTCCGCGTATGAATTTTCGTAGCGTTCTAAGTTTGGAAGGATCAGGAGCAAGCTTTCTCACAATTAGGGAAAGTCTTAGCAATATATGAAGACTTTAAGAAAAACAGAAGAATCCTGCTCCAGACTCCGCCCCTTTAGTGTGACTGGTTTAGTGGCTTCAACCACCTGTAAGTTTCCCACGACATCAAACTATCTGGTCAAGCTGTGAGTACTGATAACGAAGCTGTGAAGACCTTGTACTGCATGTTTTCAAAAAGCTCGGTATTCCTCTATTCGATTTTTAATTCTAATGAACATGGCCTCTATTAAAAGTGAATGCCCTTGAGGATCCACATAGGGAAAGAGGAAGCGTGAAGGTCACGAAGCACTGATGGCTGTGAGCCTGGGTGCAAAAGCTTGTGGAAATGGAACCTCGTGAGTGTTTTTAGTAGGATGGTTATCGTTTTCATTAGTGCTCTGATTCCAAAGTTCCGTTGGATTTCAGTGATTTTCCCTATCCACGGTCACCCCAGAAGCCCTATTAATTTTGAGTGTGCAATTTTGCAGAACAGGAAATTCTCCAGGAAGACGTATATGACATTATAGCAGAACATCTGGTACTTATTTATCCGCATGACATCTAGTTTGGTGTTGACCACGTAGAATACATTTAATAAATACTTGCTTATTCTTGGGCAACCTTTAATTCACAAATATTTTTCCATGACCCTGAAAGCGGTCATTTCTCATTTTTGTCTAATCCATGTTTCCTTTAATTTCTCTAATAATGACCTAGATTTTTTAGATGAGAACACGCAGCGGAAGGGAGACACAGAAAGCCAGAGGGACACTCTGAAGATCAGCAGAAACCTCTGGGGTCATGGATGGCTCTAAGGTCAGCTGGAAGAAAGATAGGGCCTACCAGCCTTGTACCTTTCTTTTCTCCCAGGGTTGGCTTTTTTTTTTTTTTATTAAGATTATGATAGATTACAACCTTGTGAGATTTCAGTTGTACATTATTGTTAGTAATGTTGTGGGTACACCACTTCACCAGGGTTGGCTTTTTAAGGCTGACCGGGTGCTAAACTTGTGAGAGGCGAGAGGCAGAGACCACAAGGTCAGCGGGTCTAAGCTACGCTTTTGACATCCCCACAGGTGGTAGGAGCCTCCTTCTTTCTTCAGCATCAGAGAAAAGATCTCTCTCCATCCACCCCATTTGTGTGTCCCAGGAAGGTAAAACAAAGGAAGGGGGGTGCAGGGAGAACAGCCTAGGACTGCTCTTGGCGAGCTGCCTGGTTCATAATCAGCGGACCCAGCACCCCTGCAGGAGAGCCGGGGATCCTTTCGCATGTTAGCTTCCAAGCGACGCCAATGACCCTGATGCCTGAAGTAAGGCTGTTTGTTTTTAATTACTGTTTCCATTAACTGGAGCAAAATGCTGAAAAACAAACATGAAGAATTAAGACGGGGCTGCGACAACCACAATAAAGGCACATGTAAGCCATATTAGAGACATACTGTTTCAGTTTTTGCAGGAAAGATTATGCATCTTTTACACATACTTCTAATTTGATTTCAAATGCAGCTTTGCCTGGCCGGAGGATGGTGAAACCCAACCTCACATTGAAAATAATGTCAATCCATTTTCATGTCTATTTACACACTCCAAACAGAAGTCATCTGTATGATAACGTCTTCCCCCCTTTTAAAACCACACCAATGAGACCTGCAAGTAGGGACCTCTGTGTTCTGGAAGCTGCTTATCTGTTCTGCTTCTTCTCTTGCCAACAGCAGCCCCCACCCTTAACCACAGGGTCTCTGCACACGCTATTGTCATTTCCTTTGCCAGGAATCCCTTCACTCTCCTTCGCCTTGCAATTGCTCAATACATTTTTGTTTAATATCCTTCTCAATAGCCAGAAAGCTCTGTAAGAGCAAACAACATCTGTCTTGTTCACCATTGTACCCACGATGCCTGGCACGGTACCTAACAGGAGGCTGTCAACAAATACTGACTGACTTTAACTAGACCCTTAAGACTCAGCTCAAACAGCATCCTCTTTGGGAAGGTGTCCTGGAGCCTCCGACACTCCGGTGGTTACCTCCTGTCAAGTGCTCCGTGGGCTCCCTGTTCACATCTGTTGTACCCAGGAGCAGTTCGTTAACAGTCTGTTCCTTCTAGAAGACTAGGAGGTTCTAAAGGGCAGAAACGGTGTCCGCTTCATCCTTCTAACCCACAGCATTGTGCGTATCACGTGGTGTACTCTAAGGAGCTCAGTAAATGTCTACTGAGCAGGTGATTGAGCAACATTTGAGTCTAGAGGACCCTCAGGTATGGCCCACACCCACATCTCTCAAACAGGAATCACATGAAAGCACTGGAAAAACAGGTCATGTCTTTCCGCAGCATCCATTTTTATGCAGTTTTTCAGGAGGGGAGACGTAGTAAGTCATTTAAATCACATGCGTGTGTGCATGTGTGTGCATGCGTGCACATGGCGTGTGTAGTAAGTCGAATTCAAAATATGCACCCAATTTTAAGTCAAACAGGAACTTCAACAAAGCAAATTTACCTTAGGGCTCCTTGTCCGCCCTGTCTGGGAGCATGGACTCCCTCTTCTCTGCTTCCTCAGGTAGTTTACTACCTGCACGATTAAAAAGAAAGTGAATGACAATCACAAAGCCAGGATTAAAACTGCTTTCGGATATCTGACGTTCTTTTCACTCTACTGTCCAAGTTAATGGCCTCATCACGCCTATCGCATGGTCCAATTTATGCTAACGCACTCTCCATAAATATGCTTGTAAAAGAATTAGATTCAGCAAAGCTGAATTTAAGGTGAGAGGAGAAGGGCAAAAGGAGTCGGAGCCTGAAGATCTCTGAGCAGCAGGCATCTGGACATGTTTACAGACTTGGGATCTGAATTTACCCTTCAGGCAGCTTCTCTAGCCTGTGCGCTCTTATTCGATCCAGGGGGTTCATTCAAATCGTGCCCTGCCCTTCTAACGTTCTTGGTGTGAGCATTATTTTTAAAGGGCCCTGTTTTCAAAGGATGGATGAAACATAACGTGGGCCTCTTCCTGACAACTCAAGGACTGAAGACGAACAATACCCACCCTCAACGTCCCGCTGCTGCTGCTGCACAAAAACACCTAGCGCTGGTCTCGAGATTTACATTTTTAACAAAGCTTTGATACACGTGATCTTCCCTCCCACAACAACCCTAAACTAGTTCAGCCACCTGGAAATAGCACTCAATCCAATTGCCAGCTCTCTTAGAGGGGCTTGGGTTAAAGAGCCTTACATCCCCTGGGGATTAAGCGGTGGGCGTCTGCTGCTTCTCCTCCCCAGCAGCATGGGAATAAAGGGACGACTGTATTTCTCGGGTCGCAAGGCAATCCTGGCAACAGAAAGCACACCCACTCTTTCCACTTTGACCCATACAGTCTGTCTAGGCAATTCATCAGCGCTCTCGTTGGTGGTTGCTCCTCCAGGACTCGGTTGCCTTGCCAATCAACCCCTCCCACAGAGCGTAGTGGGACCACACCCCCGGCCAGGCGTCTGCCAGGGAAAGTGCTCTGGCCTACGCCAGGGGCAGCGGCTACCCGGTGGGCCCGCCAGTGAAACTCACACGGGATCCTCCCGGGCCTCACTTGCCCCATCTCTAAAATGGGCTGTACCGCCTCGATCTGGCCGAGTTCCCTCCCCTTTCCCGCCGGGCCCCCGGGAAGTGAAATCTGCGCTCCGCCGCAGCCCCCGGCGCTCTCGCCTGGCTCGGGTGGCCGCGCCGGGCATGCTCAGTAGCCGGCCGCCTCGGCCCGGGAGTAGGAAGCGGCTTTCCGCGCCCGGGCGGCTGACGGCGGGCACTTTGATGAATCACGTGTGGCGAGGCCCTCTTAAAGAGATAGGCACCTACTTTTTCTCCACCCTCAACACCGCCTTGAGGGCGGCGGCGACCGTGGTAATTGCAGCTGCTTAGGGGCAGGGCTTGCCCCAGCGCCGGGTAGTGGCAACGGCGCGTCGCGTCGGGGGCGCCTGGGAGCCGGGAGCCCCGGGGGCCTGAGATCGGCAGCTCCCCGGGCAGACACCCTCTCACCCAGGAAGAGGTGCTGCCGAACCCGCGCGGGGCAGCGGGACCGCCCCAAGGGGCTTCCTCCCGGGAGGAGAGGTGGGGTGACAGGGCACAGGTGACAGGGCCGGAGAAAGATGGAGCAGCCCGGGGCGGCGGCGGCGGCGGGCGCGGGAGGCGCCGGCGAGGAACCCGGTGGGGGCCGGAGCAACAAGCGGAGCGCGGGGAACCGGGCCGCCAACGAAGAGGAAACGAAAAACAAACCTAAATTGGTGAGTGCTCCCGCAGCCCCGCCGGCCTTGGGGACAGCGAGAGCCCCGGGATCCTCCTGCCGTTGAACACGGGGGGACCCGGGGCCCCCTCCCAAGGGTGACCGCGACCTCGCTGGGCAACTCGGGGAGCCGCTCAGGAGCGGCCACGCCGAGGCGCGGAGACGGCGTGGGGGCGGAAGAGCACCCCTTCTCCAGGAGCCCCTTTCTCCCTCTTGTCACCCCCGGAGGCAGTGCGGGAGGGAGAAAGGCCCCACCCCAACTTGCGGAGACCCCGAGTCCTGGGTAGGGGCTGTTGTTTGTCCAACTTGTGGGCACGAAGCTGCTTTGCGCAATTCCATTCCCCTCCCACCCCTCTCATTTGCTAGCTTTTGCCTCTTAACGCTTAGAGACCGGGCAGGGGACCCTCTCTTCTTTTCAGTCCCAATATTTGGGAGCCCACCGCAGACTTGCAAACCAACCCCCTCCCCTCAAACCAAAAAACACACACCGTAGGCCCCCAGTCTTTCTACTTTACCAGAAATCTAAGGAAGAGGCGCCTACGTGCGTTTTTTCCCTGCCTCTCCATGTGCTCTTCCAAGAAACATTTCTTTGGAAGAGTGGGGGGAGCGTGGGAGTTGGAGGCTGGGTGAGGTACCACCAACTGTCGTGTGTGTGTGTGTAATAGGCAGACTCATAACAGTACTCCGACTTCGTTGATGAAGAACCCTCAAAAGCAGTAGGCAGACCGCCCAAATCGCACCGTCCTGAGAGTGTGAACCGGTGGAAGCAGACCATTTCCTGCCCCAGACTTCATGTGCAGAGGAATGAAATCTGTGGGGCCTGCTATTAGATTGGGAAATACTGAAGTTTCCTCAACTCATCAGTTCAAAGGGTTCCTCTTTTTGGTAAACTTTCTAATTCGGGTGGCATGAGGGGAAACGGTTTTCCTGCACAAATTCAGCAACTGTTCCTTCTGTCCGAAGGTTCTTAGTTTAGATCTGAAGCACAAGCCACATGTTGCATATCTAGTTTTCATTTTACCCAGCAGCTTGACTATCATGAGGAAGGAGACAGTGACATGGAACCGAAGCCATTTCTTATGGCATCTGGCCATTTGCTGTGTACCTGTTGTGCTTTTCTCTCCCCTGCAATTTGCCTTTCAATTATGGACTGTCCATATTGGAAAACGGTCAAAGCATGACGATTTCAGGAAATAGGCAGTCTTCCAGTATGTGGGAAGGGACCTGGTGGGGTCAAGGAAAATGACCAGTTTAGAGTCTCATCAATTTCACCCTAACTTGAAGCAAATTGAGAACTTACTTGATGTGTCCTGTTAACCCAGTATTTAGAAGTGAAGAAACTGAGTCACAGCTCTTAGTGAATTGTCTCTGCTGGCAGAGGGTTAACCGGTTTAATGGGTGCCCCCACTATCTTGAAATTTAGAAAAGTCTTCTGAGTGTATCACCAAAGTTTAATGTATTTCAAAATTCTGATGTGATTTTTGAGATTTATCAGTTTGCGGTAAAAGAGTGATCATTTTTCCTTTCTTTTTTGACCTAGTACAAAACTGTGGTTTGAACAGTGATTAAAAGTTTAAGCAAAAATAAAAGTGAACTGATAGTTTCCACAAAGAGTTTGGTACATCCAGCAAGAACCTTCCACTTTTAGGAAGTGTGCTGTCAAGAGAAAGCACTTAACTCTGCCTTCCAGTAATAACACCTTGATTATATTATTCCCTTCCCTTCGGTCATTTGTCCTGTTTCATCTTTTATGTTTTACTTGCTTTGACAAGGTAACTAGATAGTTATGAGATAGTATCGCTTTCAGTTCCTGGCTAACACTGGTGTTGAACATAGCTTGATATAGTAGAACAAGTTTCTGAATTCGAGGGTTGGTTAATATCAATGGGAACTTTCTTTTTTGCTCAAACATAACTGTTGAGCCTTACATGATTTTACGAGCAGATGTGTCAGAGTTAATAAAAACAAATTTCGGAAGACATTTCAGCACATTTTAAGGCAAGCAAGTTCACCAAGCAACAAGACTTGGTAAACTTTTTTTATAAATGCCTTATTCTTTATTTTGAGTTGTTTTATTGACGCGCTTAGCATGTTTTTCTAAGGCCTTTTAGAAAGGAGTTCGACTGGGATTCTTAATTGAAGATATTGCTAGTAAGATAAAGCTTTACCTAGACTAAATTTTATTGTTTTGAGTATTATGTTGTTAATCAGTGTAATAGTCCTTTATTGTGTACGTGTGTGTAAAGGAGTTGTGATGTGGGATTATAAAAGGGAGCCATATGGTAATAGAAACTATTTGCATAGGTGATTGTGAGGGTTAGGGGTTCTTAAACTCCTGAAATTGTATGAAAAAATTTGCATGTGTATGTAGGTACCTTCATTGTTCTGGGCCCCAGAGCTTTCGTCAGTTCCTCGAAGGCATCTGGTGCCTAAAGAAGAATAAGACCTGTTGGGTTACCAGAGAGAGTGAGTCAAGGAGACAGCAGTTGATTCCACTTGAAGTTACTGAGGAGAGAAGGTCAGGGATGAAGGGAGAAGGGAAATATCAATCACTGCCCACGTGAGTGATTGATATTGAAGATTATTCATCTGGGCTTAAGAAGAAGTTAATTACACAATGTCAATATAGTGTGAGCTAAGATGAAAGTTTCCACTACATAGAAAAATTAACTCATTGGCTATAATATAGTGGACTCATAAAGTTTAAGGCTTGTGATTCAGTTGTTTTCACTTAGTTCCTCATTGTTTTGGATAACTGGAGAAGGAAGGCACGTTTTCTATAGAGAGGAACTACTTTCATTTATATCTTCAACTTTTTTTTTTCCTTCCCCAAAGCCCCAGTACATAGCTGTATATCCTAGTTGTAGGTCATGCTAGTTCTTCTATGTGGGATGCCGCCACGGCATGGCTTGATGAGCCGTGTATAGGTCGACACCCAGGATCCAAACCGGCGAACCCCAGGCTGCCGAAGCAGAGTGCATGAACCCAACCACTTGGCCACAGGGCCAGCCGCCTATCCTCAACCTTTTGATGGGTATTGGTGAGAACTTTTTCAGGACTTTAGCAACTTTGGCTTAAGATTAATTAAATCAAAATTTACTTCATCTATGCATTCTCATAATGACCCTTTTATTTTGATTCTTTCTAGTGAAGGCAACCTTGTCTTGGACTCCTCACATTTTGAGTAACACATTAGTAGTAGAACTTTGTATTTTATGTAACTATCTGGTTAGGCCCAGATTGAGCATGTCATCAAACAGCATGAATCTTAGATTAATAATTTGATGTCAAGCGTACAGTGTATTTTGTCAAATTGAATCGTAGAGAGAGCTCTAGAAGTGTTCTGAAGGAGCTACATCTCGGATCCCACATATTTAAGGCAGTGACTTAACCGTTAAGAGAGGCTTGTGTTAAGGTAGGACTGACACCCCTCACACACACACACACACACAATGGTGCAGTGTGGCTTCACATTCATTGATGTTTTTGCATTTTGACTTTGTGTTTCTGTAGAATTCCTGAAGCCTTTGGCTCTATTTAGATAGTGGAGTCAAATTAGTAACTCAGAGTAACAGAATCTGGTAATTATATAATTTGCTGAGTATTTTGGCTTTTTTTTTTTTTTGTGAGGAAGATTGGCCCTGAGCGAACATCTATTGCCAATCTTCCTCTTTTTGCTTGAGGAATATTATCATTGAGCTAATATCTGTGCCAGTCTTCCTCTGTTACGTGGGATGCCGCTACAGTGTGGCTTGACAAGTGGTATTAGGTCTGCACCCAGGATCTGAACCTGCAAACCCCAGGCCACCGAAGCAGAGTGCGCGAACTTAACCACTACACCACCGGGCCGGCAGCTTGGTTATTTGTTTTTAATTGGATAAATCATGTTTTGATTTTAATTGATAAAACCTGAGTATAATAAGTTCATTTATGCAACAAACATTTTCTGAGCATTTGCTACATGCTAGGTGTGATTCTGAGGGTTGATGATATAAAGATGCTCATAGTGTCTAGTGAGGGAGACAGGAAAGTTAATTAATGATTAAAGAGCTATGTGATAAGGAAAGCTAGGAATATGCATAGGAGGGGTGATATAGAAACATTATGGAGAGGCATCTAAATCTAATTGGATGCTTGAGCACGGTAAGGAAAGGCTTACCATAGTTGGTCACATTTGCACCAAGGCTTGAAGAATAAGGCATTGATTGAAGAGGGGGAGGGAAAGGCATTTTAGGTTGAAAGAACATATACAAAGGTAGAGTGATATGGTAGCATGCCCAATAAAGGAACTGTGGGTAGATGTTAATGGCAGAAACAAAGAGTACTTGTGGTGGACCTGCTAGAAAAGAGACAGAGTCCAGACTGGGATGGATATTGGTATGTCATCTGTTAGAGTTTCACCTTCTTTCTGAAAGCCATAGTAAGCCGTTGAAGAGATTTAAGGAGGAGACTGACCTGATCAGAATTGTGTGTCGGAAAGAAACTTAATACAGTGGAGACTTTCTTGGAGAGGGGTGCCAGGATGGAGGCAAGACGACCAGTCAGGAGCAGCACAGTGGCATAAAAGAGGTTGATGTTTAGAGTTAGAGACCTGGATTCCAATTGCAGCTCGTCCACTCAGCCATTTACTAGCTCATCCATAAACTGGGCATATTTCTCTGCATCTCGGTTTCCTCCTGCCACTCCATTGCCTCTCCTTCCTGCCACCCACCCTGAACATCTTCACAAATCTGAGATGTTCACCCTGTTTCTCCTTTATAAATCTCACCCGCCTTTCACGGCCCAGCTTATGCCTCAAAATTCTATCATTCTGCCGTTACATCTTCGCTGATTACTTCAGCTTCCTGAAGGTTCTTCCTTATTCTGAATTCCTGACTGTCACGAGTCTGAATGTTATATGTTGATTTGTATCTACAGAGATTTTCAAGTGCTTCTGGGCAAGGATCCTGCAAACCCTTGAAAACCTTGCAGGTCAATGCTTAGGTGCAAAACTACTCGGTAAATGACTATTAGCTGGGAATTCTTTCCCTAATAGCCCAGACATTTTGAGAGTGTAAATTGTTGAAAAGAGGCTTTTAAAAATACAAATGTTTACTTATATATGCCATTTTTTTCTGAGTATATATACTCATCAAATTAACCTATCTGTACATTCTTCTGTGTCCTTTAAGTTTGAAATTTAAGAAACTTCTTGGCTATTAGAGCCTGAACTTTCATGTGGAGAAACAGTATCAAAACTGATGATCACCCAAGTCACATTTTATTGTTATTAGTAGGAGACTTCAGATTATTGGCAAAAGAATACTGAATGGAGGACCAAAGGACCTGGGTTCCAGTGTCCGTCTTATCTTTTATTGGCGTGTGATCTCAGATAAGCTTGAGCCCTTTGGTTAACTTCTGCCAGTTGGAGATAATATCTACCTGATTTGCTTCACAAAGTGGTTTAGATACAACACAGTAATGAATGAGAAAGTGTTTAGGAAATTCTATATTGCTGTACAAATAGAGAGCATTATTGTTAACCCTTTATATTACCCCAGTCAAATGTGATTGTAGTTGGGTGATTTAATGGCTTTCTTGCAATTTTTTTTTTAATGATTTTATTTTTCCTTTTTCTCCCCAAAGCCCCCCAGTACAGAGTTGTGTATTTTTAGTTGTGGGTCCCTCTAGTTGTGGCATGTAGGATGACTCCTCAGCATGGCTTGATGAGCGGTGTCATGTCCACGCCCAGGATTTCAACCGGCGAAACCCTGGGCCGCCAAAGCAGAGCGCACGAACTTAACCACTCAGCCACGGGCTGGCCCCTCTTTCTTGTAATTTGATAGCTCTAACATTATTATTATATAAAGTACCATAATATGGTTATATGTTGATTAATTCCTGTCCCCTCCCCACTTCCATTTATCCATTTGGAAGATTATACATTCTGTCCTTTTATTAATAATTCTTTCTTTTTTTATTTTATTTATTTTTAATTTTTTGTAATTGCAGTAACATTGGATTATAACATTATATAGCTTTCAGATGTACATCATAATATATTTCGAATTCTGTGTACATTACATCATGTTCACCACCCAAAAGCTAATTATAGTCCATCCCCTCACACGTGAGCCTGATCACCCCTTTCGCTCTCCCCCCCTTCCCCTATGGTAACCACCAATCCAATCTCCGTTGCTATGTGTGTGTTTGTCGTTGTTTTTATCTTCTACTTATGAGTGAGATCATATGGTATTTGACTTTCTCCCTCTGACTTGTTTCACTCAACATAATACCCTCAAGATCCATCCATGTTGTCACAAATGGCCAGATTTCATCATTTCTTATGGCTGAGTAGTATTCCACAGTGTATGTATACCACATCTTCATTATCCATTCGTCCCTTGATGGGCACCTAGGTTGCTTGTAAGTCTTGGCTATTGTGAATTATGCTGCAGTGAACATAGGGGTGCATGTATCTTTATGCCTTTGTGCTTTCAAGTTCTTTGGATAAATACCCAGCGGTGGGATAGCTGGCTCATATGGTGGATCTATTCTTAATTTTCTGAGGATGCTCCATACTGCTCTCCATAGTGGCTGCACCAGTTTGCACTCCCACCAGCAGTGAACAAGGGTTCCCTTCTCTCCACATCCTCTCCAACAATTGTTGTTTCCTGTCTTGTTAATTATAGCCATTCTGACCGCAGTGAGGTGATACCTCATTGTAGTTTTGATTTGCATTTCCCTGATAGCTAATGATGTTGAGCATCTTTTCATGTGCCTGTTGGCCATCCATATATCTTCTTTGGAGAAACCTCTGTTCAGATCTTTTGCCCATTTTTTAATTGGGTTGTTGGTTTTTTTGTTGTTGAGATGTATGAGTTCTTTGTATATTTTGGATATTAACCCTTTATCTGATATATGGTTTGCAAATATCTTCTCCCAATTGTTGGGTTGTCTTTTCGTTTCGTTGATGGTTTCCTTTGCTGTGCAGAAGCTTTTTAGTTTGATGTAGTCCTAATAATTCTTTCTGTTGAATGAATGTAAGATGTGAGTTTAGCTTTTTTCACTGTAATTTTTTGAAGAAAAAATTACCCTTGTCTTTCAATTTATCAGTTTGATGCATTTAAAACTTTTGTTAAAAAGCTTGCATTAGATATCTGTGACATTCTGCCTTGTCAGGCAGCTTGCTGCTGTTGTACTAATAAGGAGACTGAGTCACTGATTTGTTAAGGGGTCTGACCTAGAGATAAGTTTAAAGGCTGTCACCTCTGTTGTCGAAGTTAGCTGTGGCACTGAGTCATCATGCTTCAGGGACACTGAAAGTGAAAAATTATTCAATCTTGCTCTTTTTTGGTTCCTTTTTGGAACAATTATAATTGTAATCCACCTAGACTTCACTCCAGGTATCAAGAGCTCTGGCAGGAGCAACGCGTCATTGAAGTGAAATCGTATTCTTTTCCAGCGTGGTCTCAAAGAACCCTGTAAATAAAAGGATGCTCTGAAAATAGTACACACAAAATATATGCAAAAAATTTACATGAATCAGCGCATTTGGCTGAATATTACTGGATATCTGAGCACCGTAGAGATTGTTATTGAAGACCCAACTTTCTCTTATTCCTGTGTTCAGTCTGCCATGCAGAAGAGAACAGTTCCTTCTGGCAGATTTTGGCTGTTTGAGACTTTTTTTCGTCTCAAGAGTGAAGAAACTAAGATGGTGGCCAGGTGACTTGAAATGTAGTTGTATACTTGATATGCAGGTGGGCATCTTGTAGAAGACACCCATGTGGAAGACAGGTCAAAAATGGTGCATGTAAAAGAAGATTAAGATACATTTTCACATAGCTATTTATTAGGAATAGAAAGAAATGAACGTATACTAATTTAAAATTTATTTACCTCATCAGAATGAACCTGAATTTCAGTCTAATTCAGTCTAAATGATTCACTCTGGCTGTGGTTTGAACAGAAACTCAACTGAATCCTGATGCTTGCTTTACGTGAGCTGGCCTGGGGAAAAGGGTATTGATGCCTTTCTCGTGAAAGAATGCAGAAAACAAAATTCTTACTAATCACCATTTACACGGCTTTGGTTTAATGAAAGTTTTTCTATATTACTTTAGGAAGAACAAGCCGCATTGCTCCCAAATACAGACCAGCAAGCGGCCACCAGTCTTTCCTTCTGTTAGGGCTTTGTGGAGCGGCGTCTACTTCAAGTGAGAAACTTCGAGGTGGCTATTCAGGCTGGCCTAGGTGGAAATCCAAGACTTGACTGGGAATGAATTATTCCCCAAAGGCTATTGATTCAATCACCTGGCAATTCTGGTGCTCACCCATGGGAGAAAAGATGTTGGGTGCAATCCTTTACAAAAAAATCTATTTGTTCTGTGGTAGATGTCCACGTACTTTGGTATTATGAGGGATTTTCATCTGCCCTTAATTTGTTGGTTCTCTCACTCAGCTAAAAGTAAAAAAGATAAAATGTTCACCTTATTTGTAATATGGGCTAGTTAATAAGACTTTTTAATAAAACGTATGAAAAATTTCAAACATATTAAGAAGTTGAGAGGCCAGTATAATGAACCACCGTATAGCCATTACTCACATTCGGCAGTTATCTTGATTTTCAGCATTTGCTTCATCCATCCTCTATTTTTTCTTCCTCAAGTATTTTAATGTAAGTCTCAGATATCATGTCATTTTACTCCTCTGTACTTCAGTGTGCGTCTCTAAAAATTACCGACATTTTTTTACTGTAACTGCTCTGCCACTGTTGCATCTTTAAAAGTTCACATATTCCTGGGGCTGGCCCCGTGGCCGAGTGGTTAAGTTCGCGTGCTCCGCTGCAGGCAGCCCAGTGTTTCGTTAGTTCGAATCCTGGGTGCGGACATGGCACTGCTCATCAGACCACGCTGAGGCAGCGTCCCACATGCCACAACTAGAAGAACCCACAACGAAGAATACACAACTATGTACCGGGGGGCTTTGGGGAGAAAAAGGAAAAAATAAAATCTTTAAAAAAAAAAAAAAAAAGTTCACATATTCCTTGGTACCATCTAACACTCAATTTATAATCAAATATCCCCCATTGCCTCAAAAAATAGATTTTTAATTGAATGTGTGCCTAATAATGTACATGTCACCGGGCTCCTTAAACAAATACAGCTTTAAATTAATGGTAAAATCTCATTGAAAAAGTCACTCCACATAAAGTGCTGTCATAAACTATCTGCTCCAGTTAAGTTCACTTCTGTCTTTAATTCTGTAGAAGTATCTAGCAAGGTTTACTATACAAGTATGGAGAGACTCCTTAGAACAGCTACTGTGTGCCATAGAAGACACCAAGTTAAAACTTTTGGCTCCACTCCCTGGTTGGGTAATCACTCATTCCTCATTTTGCAATTTGTGAAGTGGGGTGGGGTTTATGTGTATGAATTTTCCTCCCAGGGAAATGGTCTAGATAGTTGGGCAAGGAAAGGTGTTCTTGAGTTGTCTAGATAAAGAGTTCATATAACTCTGTGATACACACACACACACACAGCTATGTTTATGTTACTAGCTCTAGTTTTTATTTCAGTACAAATGCCTACCTGCTACTTGAGGTGTCTGTCTTTGGTTTTTAGCTGCTTTAATATGCTCTAGGTTGCTGAATAGTTGGGTGAGCAAACCTTTACAAAGAACTCTGAACTGTTAAGTTTCCTTATTTAGATATTTGTGGGGTTAAAATTGAAAACCAGCCTGCACTAATGAGGCGATGGAGCTGGGGATGGGTGGGGTGGGTAAGTATGAGAAGTCGACTTGGGCAAACGGCCTAGACTCCACGCAGATTTACTAAAGAAATTGTGTAACCACTACTTTCCAGACAGTAATTCAGTGCTGTTACTGTGCTGGGAGGCAATAGGCATATAATTTCTCAAACTTTGTGGACTCGAGTAGATTTAGACTAATAATCCATCTCCACTGTGCAGCTTCTAGGCTGACCATTTACTGACTCCATCAGGTGGGTCATTTTCGTCAAAACGGGAGATGACTGATAATTGTTGGGCCTGGACAGGTGGCATTTTTACCTCTTGTTTTGCTCAGGGGAGAGCAAGCTATGGAAGTGTCGTTTTGTGTGCTTTGAAATCAATCACTGAGGAAATCTCAAGTGCTTAGTAGCTTATTATGCTGGCTGAAGCTGTTTAGGAAGATTCTGTATGTAGAAAGCAAAACTTTGTATAAACTGTACACTTACATTTTGAACTTATGTGTAATAGAGACCAGGGCCGCTATGCATGGTTGGGCCCTGCTTGAGGGTGTGAGACCCCAGAGGTCGCATCACTTCCCAAATCGTGTGCCCAGTCACAACACTGTGTCTTCTGAAGGCCACTTTTTCTAATTCACACAAAGGTGCCAGGTGGGCCAGCTACTGCATTTAAAACCAGATAGATTTTATTCTCATACCTGATAGGAATTTCAAGGCACAGGACATAGTTTAATGTCTCATTTAGAATAGGTATTTACCATTCGTCATGGATTCTGAAAAAAGAATATAAGATGTATATCTATGTCATATGTTGTCCTAAACCTGACTACGTTTGCTTTTCAGTTATTGCAGTCCTCAAGTGTAGAGAGGGCTGTGTCCTTGGGGACCTGGGTTACAGGTTCCATATGTTGATTGCTTCCTCTTACTTAAGGCCCCTTCCTTTCTGCACTCCTCCCAGTAATTTTCCTGACATTATTGTTCCACAGTGCTTTGCATGGTTACTGATTGTATGAGTAAGACTGCGTTTTTTTTTTTTTTTTTTGGAAGTCTGTGCCTTAACTTCAACTTATTTTCATTTACATTGCCCACGATATAAGACAAGAACCTATAGAAAGTTAAGACGGGTTAAAATAAATTTGGCAGAAGCATTTCCTCTAATAATATGCTCTGCAGTCTAGTACCTCTCATTTCAAAATCAGTGTTTTCCAGAAGAGTCAGTGTGTGCATGAAACATTTGTGAGTAGAAATCATCTTTTCTTAGGCTGACCTCACAGCTTGTTTTTCACTGGCAGTGCATTCGCCTACATTTTTCCTCCCCTTTCGTGGAGTAGCTAATGGTCTTTAAACAAGCTATTAAAGGGAAGAATAATTTTACAATGCAGAAAAATAAAAATGGCCTGGGTTTAATCCATGCTGGTGGTTTGGCTTCTTGTGTATTTGTTTTACTAAAGCAGAGCTAAGCCATGTTCTCTAATCGCTAAATTCTTGGGCTTCCTCAGAATAGCCTATACTTGCTTCATCAGACCGTTTGCAGACAGCCTTGTCAACTTCTGAGATCCAGATCCTCCATTTTTAGATAAGCTGAGCAGGTCTGAGACCAAATACTAACTTTTAAGTGGCCATATCTCTGTATAAAATGGAATTGAGGCATTAGTTGTACTTTAAAGTAGCAGGAATTGTGCAGTGCTGTGGTCCAATTTTCCACGCTTCCTACCAGCTCTGTTGTAGCTAATTGCGGATCAAGATATGTGATGTTACAAACCCCTGCTTTCGGCCCCCTCCCTTTAAATAATCTCTGATCACTTTCATGTTTCTCACTCTGAAGATCATCTTCTTCCTTGTTGGTTTTATTGGTTTCTGCGAATATTATTCGTGGTGTGTCCTATTGCCTGGCCACAGAAATAACATGCAGAAGGATGGCCATTAGATATGAAATCAACTACCGAATGTGACAGAGATTCATTGAAAAGTGTTTCCTGTCCACACGCATCACCAACCATGTTGCCATCAACTAGCAGTAATGGCACTTGGATCTTAGCCCCACCACTTTGTGTTTTCAAGACGTCCATTTTATTTTACAGTATCTAAGAGTATTTCATATGCTATGCGGAGTTAAAATAAGCAAAATAGGATGTCTAACTGATCCTATTAAGTCTTTTTTATTAAAGAGTTAGTTTCTGGCAATTTAAAGAGGTTGTATAGAGAGTAGGCTGACTAATTTTGACAGTGTAACTCTGGGCAAGTCATTTCTCTGTCTTCTCTCTGGGTGTCAGTTTATTCTGTAAAATAAGGGAGTTGAAATAAACAGTCTTCAAGGTTCTAGTCAGCTATGACATCCTGGGAGTCAAAGGTTGTTGAGAGCTGTAATGAATCTGCTCTAAAGTAAATATATGACCTCTGGGTTCTAGTTAGATGAAAAGTTGGCAGTCACGAAAGATGACTATTTAAGGCTGAATGCTAACGAGTGAAAGTATCAGTTAACTTTACTGTCCTGTTTCTGGAGTCCGAGTTCGCCTAGTTTGGTGAAGGTCACATCAACATTGTTTTAACCATGCGTTGTGTGCAGGGCCCTAGAGAATGCTGGCTCTTCTCTAGGTCATCCTAATCCTTGGGTTGTTGCCTTGGTTCACTGACCAAGGACAGTACTCAAGCCTGCCCAGAAGTAATTCTCAATAACGAACAATATCATATGTGCCAGTTGCTGTTCTAAGTGCCTTGCATATATCTGTCAAGACCTGTGTAAGGTTTGGGATTTTATCCTGCTTACTCACCTGTTGCTGTTTCATGGATGACTGCAGAAGACTCAAGACTCCTGGGTCAGAGACAAAAGATGGTTTATTATTCATTGCAAAAGCATTAGCCAGGATGTCATCATGACATGCAGGTTCCCTATGGTCCTAAGTCCCACAAGGTAGACCAGTATGGATGCCTACACAAGCGGGCAGTTGCATTGCAGGGGAGGAACACTGAGCGTGGAGGATTTACCACTTTTCTGGTAAGCAGAAGCAAGCCTGCTCTTTGTCTGGGGAGGGAGGACGTTATCACCTTATCGTCAAGGTCACTTGCTACAAACATAGTCCTGGACCTTTCAGTCTTGGCACATCCAGCAAAGCAGGAATGGCCGGGGATTGATGGCAGGTATCCTCCCTCATCAACAGTAACTCATTTGATCCTCACAACAGTTACTCTGTAGTTGAGGAGAAAGGCCCAGAGCTGATAAGTAACTTGCCCAAGGATATGCAGTGGTGAGTTTGGAATTGAAGACCAATGTGACTGTAAAATCCATGTTTTTTTTTTTTTTTTTCCTGAGGAAGATTAGCTGTGAGCTAACATCTGTGCAGTCTTCCTCCACTTTATATGTGTATTGCCACCACAGCGTGGCTGACAAGTGGCATAGGTCCACACCTGGGATCTGGGCCTGTGAACCTAGGCTGCCAAAGCAGAGTGCGCTGAACTTAACCACTATGCTGTGGGGCCAGCTCCTAAAATCCATGTTTTTAACCGTGATTTTCTATACTGCCTAAGACCCTAAACTTCAGAGTAGCTTGAAATTGACCTAAAGACCTAGTGGTTCTCTGGACTGGTGATGGGTGGACCTGGCCTAGATTTGCGCTATGCTTATGTATAATTTAGACAGAGTTCAGGGGCCATTCATTTGAGTGCCACTGATAATCAAATTAAATATTAATTATTTAATTAAATAATTAAAATTCTTTGAATCACTGCCATGAGGCAGTGGGTCAGATATGTGACCACTTGCTAGAAAAGAGCCATGAGAATGAAAGTGATGTGGCTGTGAATTTTAAGGATACATGAACATAATTCTTAAGAATATCACTCTGACATCTGTGAAATGATCTCCTGGTTAACACAAGGGCTACGGTTCCTCAGTGCGGTTGCATATTGCATATGATTCTCTTTTTTGTCTTTTGTATGTTAAGAGAGTAGCTTCTGAACAAGAATCATGGCAAGCCATACTGCCTGCTTCATTTTTTAATTTCTATCTTTCCTCCTCTCCCTACTCCCCTTCTGTTTGTTTGTGAAATTTTGTGTGAAGGAACACTGCTTTGGAAAAACGAATGCTGTCTGCTATTACACAAGTACGCGATATGCATTGTTTCTTGTTTAGGGAGTGCCAGGAACCACCTACCTTCTCCTGCTGCTTCCTGTGTCCGCTTCGCCTAAAGATTGGCTGCTATACAAGTGTGGCATATTCAGCCAAGTGCTATCTTTTTTAATTAGGCTGTTGAAAGTGTCGTGACAAACAATTTTTGCGTTGACGTGTGGCGAGGAATAGAGCCCTAAACGATGGGCGTAAGTGCCAAATGATACAGACGTGCATAATGTGATATGAGTTCTAGTCCCTCAGCCTTAGCCATCATCCCTCCCCAAAGGAAAAGGGAGCCTTTAATTTAAAAAAATTCGATGAGTAAAATAGATCATGAATATACCAGTATATGCCTGGAATTGGGCTATTGCACACTTACGATCACTAATCTTAATGAATTAACATTTCTATGTTCTTTTCATAGAACTGTGTACAGTAAGTATGAAATGAGGATGTAAAGGGTCACATCATGATATAAACGTAACAGAGAATGCTGATAATTAAGCAGATTAAGTAGTTTTTTTTTAATTTCTATTTTTAAATATCCCTCTTATCTGTTCTTACAAATTCATATTTCCTCCAAATATGGTCCTGGTTGTTGACGTCCCTCTTTTATTTTTGACCTCATCTAACCCGAAGAGCTTTGTGTTTGGGACAAATATAGCTAGGAGGGTGTAGCATTCCTTTGTCTCAAAAAGTATGTTCTTCTCTTTCTTGACACCAATGCTTCTTAGTGGGGCACAGTTTTCCCTCTCAGGGACATTTTAATGTCTGGAGAGTTTTTGGTTGTCACAAATGGGGGAGGGTGCTATTGGTGTCTAGGGAGTAGTGGCCAGGGACGCTGTTGAACATGCTACAGTGTGCAAGAAGCCCCTCAGGACAAAGAATTATCCCACCCAAAATGTCAGTAGTGCCAAAGTTGAGAAACCCTGCCTTGGACTCTGTGACTTTTTGTTTATTTAGCTTGAAAAATTCCTGTGGCTCCTTAGCCGTTCTTCACTCTCCATTCTGTCCTTTCCTCCATGTTGAGACAGGGTCGGATCACATCCCTGTCTTTAAGGAAGCGTCATTTGTTTCATTGACTCCCACCAATTTTATTTTCATTTCCTTCCTTTCCACTGCTGGAAATCTGCTGGACTGGACTGTTTACAACTTTGTAGTTGTAAGCTAAACCTCTTATCGCTTATCTCATTTCGGACTCTAACAAAAATATTCATTCTCAACGTAAGGAGTTTGAAAGGCTCTTTTTCCATCTGCTGATTTCTTGATCCCTCAACAGCTTTTGAGGCTGGTCGCTTTTAACTCATCGTCTATATGGTGTTTAGCTTCCATGGGACAGTCTTCTCGGGCAGCTTCTGCCTCTGGATTTGTTGACTGCCAGAAGTTAACAGCTTTCCTTGCCTCTCATCTCAAAAGCTGCTCACTCTTTATCTTCTCTTCTCATACAATTGCAGGCAGTCATATGCCTCTTCAGATACTACCTGAATGCAGTTGACACCAGACCTTTCTAGCTACTTTGACATATAAGTTCAACGCTGTGTCATTGTTGGCTGAAAGACATTTCCTAACTATGATGCAGTTCTATTAACAACGGCATAGGGGCCAGCCCGGTGGCGCAGCGGTTAAGTGCGCACATTCCGCTTTGGTGGCCCAGGGTTCACTGGCCCGGATGCCGGGTGCGGACATGGCACTGCTTGGCACGCCATGCTGTGGTAGGCGTCCCACATATAAAGTAGAGGAAGATGGGCACGGATGTTAGCTCAGGGCCAGGCTTCCTCAGCAAAAAGAGCAGGATTGGCAGCAGATGTTAGCTCAGGGCTCATCTTCCTCAAAAAAAAAAAAAACCAAAAAAACCCCAAAAAAACAACAGCATAAAGTTGTTGATTCATTTCTCTGAGACTCATCTAGAACCTGGAATACTTTACGGCAGTGGGTGTTTTACTATTCTTCCTCTTTGTAGGGAAAATGAAAAATAGCTTGATACCCCCGACCCTAACATACACAGACACAGAGAGAGACACACACATGCACACACGGTGTTTATCAAGTTTACTTATTCAAACTAAAGTTTACTCTTGCCTCGCTTATCTACTGCAGACTGTATTACAATAATGTTAGTTACCGACTGACGTTTATGATTTCTGGTCCAGTTGAATCAAGGTTAACTTCTCTGTTTGACCAGTGAAAGTCAGTGACTCCTTCTCACCCAAATTGTCAGGATCAAGTTGATTTTTATATTTAGGGTTACTGGTAAGCTACCTAGTTTTATTTTTTTATCTTCCTCTTTCTATCTGCACCTTTATTTAAATGAAGCCCTTAGCTGCAGTGTCTCATCTACCTTAAATAACTTCTTAGCCTTTTTTCTCTCCTCAGTGAATTCTAAGTACTTTCCTTCTGTTTCTTCAGAGAACTTCTTAAAATCTTTGTTGCCTGATTGAAGGTGACGTGATCAACTCATTCCCCTTCAACCTTCAATTTCCCATAGAGAGCCAGTTGATGCTGCAGCATGCGTGGCCCTGTTCACAGTTGTGCTTATTATAAATGTGTATTACAGTGTCTCATCGTTCCACACACATCACGTCCCTGTCATGTGTGAGGCATCATGCTGAGGGGATGAACACGACTCTACATAGGTCTGCCTCTTGAGGGGCTCATGGCCTAGTGAGAAAAGAGGGACAAAGGAGTCTGAAGGAGTAAGTTCTATAGTGAATAGCTGTGAGCAGAGTGCTTGTGGGAACGCCTCCTACTGTGCCTGGAGGGGAGAGGAGAGACTTCGCAGAGGCCACGTCTGATCTAGGTCTTGGAGAAGGAAGAATAGTTTAGTAAAGTTAAAAGGGAGGATATTCTCAATAGAGCGATCATCGTGTATGCAAGTTGAGAGTTATGTAAAGGCAGGTGTTTTGTTAAGTGTCATTATTTAAAAAGGTTCCAGTCAGGGGGGAAGGCTGTTACTGAACTTGTTTCGTAACCAAATATGAGTGATCGTGGGAAGCATTTTTTAACAACTCAGAAGTGAGGTGGGAAGAAGGAACTAATGTTTACCGAGCACTTACAATGTTTCAAGCACTGTTCTGGGAGCTTTACGTCGCTGTCATGCTTAATTTTTATCGTAAACGTGTGTAGTAAGTATACTTGTTTCCCACATTTTACAAATAAGGGAAATGAGTCTCAGAGAGGTTAAATGATTCTGATTCCAACATACATGCTTTTTTCTTTTTTGAGGGCGATTAGCCCTGAGCTAACATCTGCTGCCAATCCTCCTCTTTTTGCTGAGGAAGACTGGCCCTGAGGACACATCTGTGCCCATCTTCCTCTGCTTTATATGTGGGATGCCTCCCACAGCATGGCGTGCCAAGCAGTGCCATGTCCGCACCCGGGATTCGAACTGGTAAGCCCCGGGCTGCCTAAGCAGAGCATGCCAACTTAACCGCTACGCCGCCAGGCCGGCCCCCAAAATACTTGCTATTTTATCAGAGCGTGCTACCTTCTTCTTAGAAGTAACAGACTGTATTTAAAATTTCGAAATAAACTGTAATGTTTTTCAACTTTATTAAAATATACTTCATATTTTCTATAAAAATATTTTATATTTATTTTTCCACCTATCACAAACGTCATTAAGAGACTAATGCATCTTAACACATTTCCTCATTATTGGATTAAGTTAGTTGAGAAATAATAGAGCTTGTGAAGTTTGCTGGGACTTGTCCACAAACATCTAATTTAGAGTTATATACGGTTAGTTTTATTACTGAGGATTTGGGTAAGCTACTCCGTCGGAAAAGTTCTAGCTCTGAAATTCAATACTTCACCTAATTTCGTAAATGTTTTGGAGAAACCCACCCCAGTGCTGTGCTAAGCATTATTAGGGTAGTAAAATAAACAGTCCCTGCCCACTAGGAACACAGCGTTGGAGAATCTGATGTGTACCAATTGATGGTGCAAGGTGGAATGTGGTGAGTGCCACTGCAGAGGTAAAAAGTGCTCAGAGTATTAGGGCTGAGTTCATGGAAAGAGTGGCAAGAGAGGAGTCTTAAAGCGGAGGCAGTCTTTCTGAAATAAATACTGAGAGAGAGTGGAGACGGGGCGCTCCGTGTAGTGAGAACAGTACTCACAGCTGTAAGGGGCTAGGAAGTTAGGGCAAGTTTGAGGAATTGAGTTAGCCCAGTGAGGCCCAGAGGTCCTTGTGAGCGTGGTGGAGGTCAGTCTGGAGAGGGAGCTCGCAGCTCCATCATGGTGAGCATGGATGCTTCTCTAAACAGTTTGGGCTTCTTTCTGTAGCCCAGGGGGGTATGTGACCCGGGGAGTGATGTGATCAGACCTTCCAATCAGACCTTCCTTCAAACTTTTTATAATTGGAAACCTCACAAAGTCTAAAGTCTTTTGTCAAAACTCCGTGGTAATTGGCCTGTTTGTAGTGTAGATATAAAGGTATCTATTAATTCTGATACCTTTTGACATACTTTAATTTGACAGCTTTGAACTTGTGAAATTGAACATGTACTATAAATAGTGTGCACTTGGATAATTTACAGTTTTATAGTGACTTAATTGGCCCTTGCTCCCCACCTACCTACTCTTCTGTAGATCTGTGCCTCTAAGCCTAAAGTTTTTTGTTTCTTAGGCCTTTTTACAAGTAGATACTGCTCTAAAGGTCAGGTAGTTTAGCATACAAGGCTGTTGTTGTCAAATTGAATGTGCTGTGTCTAGGGTGAATTACAGTCCCCGGAATATTCCAAGAGAAGCTGCAAGATTTATGATATACAACACTAGGGAGAATGAACTTCATTGAAGCGTTGTCATGATTTGGTTGTTTATTTCCATTTTCACGTATGAATCTCCTATGATGAAGTAAGGAGGAGACATTGCTCACAACGATGGCAAAATAGTCTGAGGGCTATGATTTGAACCCAAGTCCCCTGCTTAGGATAATTCACTTAAATGAGTGGCTTTGTATTAAGAAACACCGTCAACTTAGCTTTATTACTACAGCTTTTAAAGCTTTTATTACTACAGGAGTCCAAATGCATGGAAGGTAAGAACCAGAGGAATGGAAATTTGTCCATATGCAGAGGACTTTGCATACCCGGGATATCCAAGTATGTGTAAATCTGTGTTCAAATCTAATTCCTACACAAAATCCTGATTCGTAACATGTGAATGAAATAATATCTATTATCCTTATGATTAATGATTATGTTGATTTGAATGTAAACTTTGATGTTGATTCGAATATAGGGTTTTAAGGTTTGTTGCTCCCTTGAAAGTAAAACAATCTCCCTTTCTGTTATGATACATAACTGATGTTCAGTGTTTTGGTTTAGTTGAGGGCAAAGATACTTAGGCCAAAATGGAATGGTCTGTGGTTATTTTGTATTTCTTGAGTTTAGAGAGATTACCTATCATGTGTGTTACTGAAAGCGAATGATAATTTTTTGTGCAGTGGTTTGTAGCTGTAGAAATGGGACATTATTTTGGAAGGTATAGGCTGGGAGAATTTTCAAGCTCCTCGTCGGATCACAGGATTATTCGAAGAAGACATAGGTCTTTGGGACATGAATCATCCTTTGCTAGACAACTTTCTCATGAGAGATTTGTGATTCTTGCAAAATCCCTTTTGAGCCCTTGAAACATGAGGAGTATTACTACCAAAGCAGTGGACAGGAACTCCCTGAGTTATAAATATATGGCCATACGAGAGGCCCTTGGGCAGGGGCTCCCCTGGCATGTTAGAGCCAAAAATATTGTGTTGGTTTTTCCCGTCCTTTCCCACTGATATTGCCTTGGGACTTGGCAGGCCAATCGCCAGTAGGAGTTGTCTCTGTTTTGTTTCTTTCTCAGTGACCTCCATAAATGCAGTGGTGCCGGAAACAGTTGACTTCTCAAGTCTCTCTCCCACTTGCCCTCTCATCTGACTTTATTGCCAAAAAGTTGGGGCTGATGATAGGCGTGAACTTTTCCCTCTGCTACTGGCCCCTCTCCGCTTTTTGCTTAATAGTGTGGGACTTATTTTCCCACAGACATTATTCCTTTATTTGATACTTAGTATAGTGTCGTTCAGTTCCCTCGTATTCTATTTAGTGCTGAAAGATAAAGAGTCATGAGAAATAGGTGCTTGTTATCAAGGAATTTTACAATATAAGGAGAATAAACTTGTATACACATCAGTATTTGATTAGTGCCATATGAATGGCTGGGATTTAGAGAAAGGAGAGATTAATAATTTGGGTTAAAATAGGCTAGGAGCAGACTCACTAGGTACTTCTCCCTATCCTACCTCCACCCCCTACATTCCCCATGGGAAAAATGCATTCAGAATTCAAAACACAAGACTTAACTGTGAATTCATGGATTATGGTATACCCAGTTTTGGAATTTTCATATAGACCGAATCAATGTAAATATTATAAGAAAACAAATAGTACTTTTTAAATAGACTTTTTAGTAAACAAAATAAAAGTTTCCTGATCTTTTTTATATTTTTTAAAGCTTGGCACCTGAGCTAACAACTGTTGCCAATCTTTTTTTTTTTTTTTTCCTGTTTTTTCTCCCCAAATCCCCCTGATACATAGTTAAAAAGGTTCCTGATCTTTTTGGAAGACCATCTTATATTTTAATACTAATTATAGCCCTGCCATACTATTGATATGAGATGTCCAGTGCATTGAAAAAGGCAATTTCTTAAGAAGTCTCACTGGTTTCATATATTGCTTGAAAATGTTTATCAGTGAGCACTATTGTTCAACGCTGGAACAAGTATGATACTAAGTTGCATTTTCCTGGGGCCGCAAATGAGAGTATTTAAGGTGTTTTAAGGCTTTAGAAGTATGGATTCCATTTTTCCATTCATCTCATTCCCTTTAAACCTCTAGATTCCCTTTCATACAGATATGTTAAAAAGTGGTTTTAGGACTTCTTGCCTGAAAGCCACCAGGAAAGCTTGCAAAAAAACTTAGTCTCTGTAGCCTCAGTGGACCTACTGAATGAGAATGGTTTTGGTGTGGGCCCCGGGAATCTGCATTAAGAAGCTGCCTAGCTGCTTCCCTGCTCTAAATAAAGTCGGGGAAGCACTAACCTCATGCGCAGCTCACAAAATGGCAGCCCTGCACGTCGTATCTGGCCCACAGATTTGTTTTGTTTGGCTTGCAGCATTGGCAGTATGGTTTTTAAAATTCGATTTGTTTGTCGACTTTTATAAATTGGGAGTTTACAGATATAAATCCAAATTCCTGGCTTCCCTTGAAACATGAAAAGAATTTTGCAATACTGAGCCCATGTTCCCACGTGGCTGTCTGCAATCCACTGTACCTGAATAAGGTCTGTCTCATCTGAATGGGCCATGTGCTCTGGGGTTTGCCCCAGTCCTCCTGTACTGCATTTCAGCCTGGGGACAAGTGTTGGTTGACATTTTCTTTTCTGCAGTTGGCCTGCATCGCTCAATTGTATCACCTGCTTAGAATCCGTATGCATTTGAGTTTTTGACTCTGGATCTAAAAGTTTAAAAAATGTAAGGAGAAAGAGGTGAAACTGGAGGCTGGAAGACCAGAGAATTTATTACAGTAGTAGAGCCAAGAAATGAACTGCTGAACTAGGACAGTGGTCGTTGGGATGGAGAAAAAGAGAAAGGTTAGGATTTAGAACCTACCAACCTTGGCGATTGGCTGAATTGGCGGCGGGGGGCGGTGGGGGTGGGGGTCGGGGGGATGGGGGGTGGGGGGGGGGCCAGGGGGCTCGGATCTGGGTGGGTGGGAGAAGGAGTAGGGACGGAGATGGAACTAGGTGGAGAGATGAGTTGTTTTTGGACTCAGTAACTAGGGGATTGTGGGACATCATTGCTAGGTGCTGAGGTATAGCTTGTTAGGGAGCAGAGACGCCCCCCCCCCCCCCATCCCATGTTGGGGGAGAGGATGACTCCTAGAGAGCATATAAAAATCTCCTGGGTATATGTGTTTAGATTGAAGAAGCATATTCAAAAGCCTACTTGCTCTTCCTAATGCAAGTTGAAAAAAATCTACAAAACTGCAGCTAGCAGGGACAGATAGAAAATAGCACATCCTCACCTTAATCTATCTGTGGGCCGAGGCGTTGCACACACACTCCCAGTGTGGAGGTGTGTCAGAATCCTGGGAGTATGTGAGGTTTTTATCTAAAGGGGTCAAAGGTTAGCAAAGGTTGACACGTTGCTGTAGCATGTCACAGAGATTTAGTGACAACCACTTCCTTCTTGCAAATAGTAACTTTGGTTTCTTTCTCCCTTTGTCTCTTCTACATTTTAAATTTTGCTCTGTGCATATTCTTTAGTCCTGTGGATACTTAGCAACATGCTGTATTCCAAAAAGTGTTTGTAAGACATTTTTCTTTCTCTTTTATGTTTCTGACAACATTATTTCTTTGGGAATATGTAGGGAGGTTAGTTTCCCAGGGTGGCTCCCCCTTTTCAAATCCTGTTTAATGTACATTGCAGATGAGCTGTTTTATTAATAGTCTCAATCTGAGCTCTGGGATCAGCCATGCGCCGAGGAGTACAGGAAAGTGATGAGACAGTTCCTTCCTCTTTTGCAGGTACAAGGGTGACCCGGGGCAGTATTTTTAAATTGGTAAATTTTATCTTTGGGCTTCCTCAAACCCCTTTCTGCTCCCCTTTTCCGTATAATGGTGCCTTCCTTTCAGGTGACACCTCACCTTCTGTGACACCGCTCCCAAATCCTCAGTGTTCCCACATCACCTGCCTCTTCTTCCTAAACTCTTCATTGCTGTCGTACATCTGATCTCTCCTAAGTATCCGAATGAACTCACTTATGCTAAAATCACTTCTGGAGGTGCTATATTATTGTTCTTTTTCAAAGATGATTATCAAAAAAAAAATTAATTGCTTGGCAAAATACCCAGCAGGTAGCACAGGAGAGTGAATAAAGTCAGACAGTGAAAGGAGAATGTTTTGGGGGAGCGGTAATCATATAAGTAGCCCTGATTTAAGGTTCTTCTTTGGGTATAATCAGCTCTAAGCTGTTTTTACTTCTTTTTTTTTAAAGACTGGCACCTGAGCTAACATCTGGTGCTTATCTTATTTTATTTTATTTTTTTCTTCTTCTCCCCAAAGCCTCCCAGGACATAGTTGTATATTCTAGTTGTAGGTCCTTCTAGTTGTGCTATGTGCGATGCCTCCTCAGCATGGCTTGACGAGCAGTGCTAGGTGTGTGTCCAGGATCCAAACTTGGCGAACTTAACCACTCAGCCACGGGGCCAGCCCCTACTTTTTTTTTTGGTGAGGGAGGGTGGCCCTGAGTGCCAATCTTCCTCTATTTTATATGTGGGATGCCGCCACATCTGGGCTTGATGAGTGGTGTGTTGGTCTGCACCTGGGATCTGAGCCTGCAAACCCCCGGCTGCAGACGTAGAATGCGCAATCTTAACCACTATGCCACCTGGCTGGTTTCTGGTTTTACTTTTCAAGTCTTGCCTTTATTCACTTAGAAGCCCATCTCTCTCACAGCTTCTCTTCATTCACTACTTCCATGAGAGTGGCAGAGAGTCTTCTGGAGTTGAGGGTGGGCAAATAGGACAAGAAAAATGGCTCTTCTGAGTTTGGGACTGCTTGTATGGCCTTTTGAGTGACGAGTATGTTCCAAGACAACTTAATATAAGCAGTATTTAACTAATAAAATATTGCTTCGTATTTCTTACCTGCAAATGGTCCTACAATTTCTAAGCATAGACAGTTTGATCATTGAGGCAAATGATGAATATCGTTAAAAGCATTGGTTTCTACTAATTTGTAAACTACTTCTGTTCCTGTCTGTTGAGTTGTATGCTTTTGAAGGAGCCAGTTGTATTAGTTCCCAAACCTATAATGCCAGCTGTAATTGCAGTTGTAATTCTATGATTTAATGAAACATCAGGAAATTGGTGAAATGTGAGTGTGAGAAGAAAGAGATTCTTCTATGAAAATTAGGTAGGAGTCTCTTGCATGAGCTGATAAAGCAGCTAAAAAAATTGCCGTTGAATTGAGCGTAGGTGAGACAACTGAAAGCCTAGGAAAAAAAGAACAAAAATCCAGAAGGATTCCTATGGTTTTGCAGGTATCTTTAAGTTCTCTCTTCTAAAGAAAATGCAAATAGTAGAGAATGCATTAAGGGTGTGGTTTATGAAAGGAAGACTGCTCCGCACTCCAGCTAAGGAGCCTACGTTAAAAGAAAAGTTCTTAGCTCTACATCAAAAGATTGATGAATGAATGTATTTTACTGTGTTGTAAATAAAATATTGAAAATAATTTTTGCTGTTAATGATACCTCACTTTAACCAACTTTTGAAAAGTAACCACCTAATAGACCTTGTCGTTACTGTTCAGTAAAACTCATTTTCTGGGCTATTAAATGAAATTCTAGTTAGCACATCCCTTTGCCATTTGTAGGCATGGTGAGGGACCAACTTGCCTTCAGATCTTTTACGGAATGACTAGGATTGTCAAGCAGGTTGTATTCTTATTCTTTAAAATTTCCTAATCACAAATTAATTTATTGTCACATCCTTTCCATGACAGATGAAGGCATTTATAATGATAGAGAGTGATTTCAATATATAATCCTTGTAATTACAGATTTTTTCCAAGACCTTTCCTGGGATACACTTTCTGGAACTTTTGTGGTCCTCATAGGTAATCTTGAGGGACTCTATATATTTGTACTTTGATTTTTATTTTAGTATTCCTCATTCTTCGTAGTATTTTTAGTAGGGAGATTGCTAAGTATCATTTACAAGTGAAGTCTGATAGGGAGACTCTGGAACCATTCCCATATCGCAACAGCTCTTTTCAGATGCAGATGAAGTGGCATTCAACTACCTAGGCTTACTCTGTTCTGGCTCAGCCTTCAGGGTAGGATGAATAAAGCAATTTGTCCCCATGGAATTGGCTGGATTCACTTTTTGTCCCTGCTGTATGGAAAAAATAACATACTTAGCCACTGATCCTTTATGTCTTTTTAATGGTTATATGTATAATAGTCAGATGGTTAGAAGTCGTATGCAGGGGGTATACCATATTACAATTTTTCTTGCAAATTGCTGCTTCACTATCCTGTCTGCCAAGTTCTTCCTGGTGATTTTAAATTTGAGTTGATTGCTTTTGATGAACAAAAAAGAAATTTCCATTTTTCTCTTGTTCTTTTGTGTGGATTAGTGCCCTAGATTTGAGGGGCTGGTGCTAGTCAGTCTTTGGATCACATGTATAACATCTCCCATGATCCCTGTCCTCAACCCACCACTGTAGGATAAGAGGGAAAATTAGCAGCTGGTTAGGATAATAGTTTTAGAATTTGCGTATCTGGGAAATATTTTGCTGATATAAAATGATTGAATGCCTATGTGTTACTGTGGTAGCTGGGTATTTAAATGGGTGAAATACCAGAGAAAGTATATGAGGTAGAGGAGAACGTGTCTCTCCTTTTAAAAATTCTCTTTTTTTTCCCTTTTGGGAATAACTTGATTTTTCTTTTAGTTCCACTACTGCTGTGTTATCTAGATTAGTTTTAGATGTGACAGCCTATTCAAATACTAACATTTGCTAGCATTTTCTGTTCTTGCACATAATCAAGGTGGACTTTCTATAGAAAACAGGCCTGCAGTAAAAACAAAACGAAATTAAAAACCCAAAACTTCTAAAAAGGCAACATCCTTAACAAACTGAAGTGGTTATCTGGCTAGATATTGAATTCTTAGAATTTTGAACTCTACTAAATCCGCAGATTTATTACAAAGAGGTTGTAAAAGGCTAGAGCTGGGTACTGCTCTTGACTCTTCTGTGACTTTGGCCACACAACTTCCCTACTCTGGCTCTCCTTTCTTTTCCATATCTGTCAGCTCATAATCATGGTATATTATTTGTTGCAATTTTGTCTCTGATTTCCTCAGGGCTGCCAACCGTCAACCTTGTCCCTAACTTTGTTTTTTAGCCGTTTTTTTTTTTTGGAGGAAGATTAGTCCTGAGCTAACATCTGCTGCCAGTCCTCCTGTTTTTGCTGAGGAAGACTGGCCCTGAGCTAACATCCGTGCCCATCTTCCTCTAGTTTATATGTGGGACGCCTACCACAACATGGCGTACCAAGCGGTGCCATGTCTGCACCCAGGATCTGAACCAGCGAACCCTGGGCTGCCAGAGCGGAAGGTGCACACTTAACCGCTGCGCCACTGGGCTGGCTCCTTTCAGCTGTTTTATTCTCTTTATTGTTGTTACTTTTTTTGTGGATTTATTTATAATTTTTTTTCATTCTTTCTTTCCAGAACTCTGCCAGCTTGGTTTTTACTTCCTCCTTTTCTTTCATCATTTTTTCTCTTAAAAGGATCTTTATTTTTATCAAAATACTATATGTATATAATTAAAGTCAGTGGTACAGAAGGGCTTATAATAAATAGTAACCATCTCTTTCTATCCCTAGTGGTGTTCATCAGTGGCAACCCCTTTTAACTCTTTTCACTGGTTTCTCTGGTAGTTTTCTCCTTATCTCTAAATAATGTGCTTATACTGCTTATGTATTTTAGATGTTATCTCTTGACTTCCTGCTGTGATAGAAGAGGATTAAGTTCATGCCACCCCTGACCACCCCATCCTTATCATCACAGTATGGTTGTCACTATTTTTAGTTTCACTGGTCTAAGAGTATACCTTCTTTGATCTCTTTTTATGTGATCACATGTAATTTATTTGAGACTATGAGGAACAAAATCTGAAGCCCATTTAGATTTTTTGCAAATTTTATGTATAGATTCTCTGTTGCCCCCTTTCTGATCATTTATCTTTGAATTGGTCTGCTTACCTACTACTGTGAAGAATGGTATAGTGTGTGTATGTGTGCACAAGCCTGCGCATGTGCACACCCTAGTACGTATTTCCAAGTGCATGCATCTGAGAGGAGATGGTAAGGGTGAGCCAGAGTAATTCACAGCCTGAGCTTGTTTCCTTGCACACATTCTCTCCTGATTTTGTTTTTATTTCCTTTAGCCTGAGAGCATGTCTTCCTCAGTTTTTGCAATCAGTGGTCTTTGCAGCGATGTCAAGTTTGCTCCTGCCTCAAGGATTGTGTGTGTGTGTGTGTTTGTTTTATTTTATTTTAAAATAGACTTTATTTTTCAGAGCAGTTTTAGGTTCACAACAAAATTGAGCAGAGAGTACAGTTTCCGTATACCCTTCCCCCCCCCCCCCCCATATGCACAGCTTCCCCTACCATCAACATCCTGCTCCAGGGTGGCATATTTGTTACAAATAAGGGACCTACAGCAGCACATCGGCCTCGCCTAAAGTCCATAGTTACCTTAGCTTCACTCTTGGTGTTGTCCATTCTGTGGGTTTTGACAAATGTACAATGACGTGTAGCCACCATTACAGTATCATACAGAGTAGTTTCACTGCTCTAAAAATTCTCTGTTCTCTGCCTATTCATCCCTCCCTCCACCCTAACACCTGGCAACCATTGATCTTTTTACTGTCTCCATAATTTTATCTTTTCTAGAATGTCATAGAGTTGAAATCGAACAATATATAGTCTTTTTAGATTGGCTTCTTTCACTTAGTAATATGCATTTAAGATTCCTCCATGTCTTTTGGGGTTGATACCTCATTTCTTTTTAGAGCTGAATAATATTCCGTTGTCTAGATGTACCACAGTTTATTTATCCATTCATCTGCTGAAGGACATCTTGGTCACTTCCAAATTTTGGCAATTAATGAATAAAGCTGCTATAAACATTGGTGTGCAGGTTTTTCTGTGGACGTAAGTTTCAACTCCTTTGGGTAAATACCAAAGAGTGGTAAGAGTATGCTTAGTTATGTTTAGTTTTGATTTCTCCTTTAATTTCTTCAGTGATCCATTGGTTGTTCAGTAGCATATTGTATAGTCTCCACATCTTTGTCCCTTTCCAAGCTTTTTTCTTATAGTTGATTTCTAGTTTCACAGCATTATGGTTGGAAAAGATGCTTGATATGATTTCAGTCTTCTTAAATTTATTGAGGCTTGCCTTGTTTCCCAACATATGGTCTATCTATCATTGAGAATGTTCCATGCACACTTAAGAAGAATTTGTATTCTGCTATATATATATATTAAGTCCATCTGGTCTAGTTTTTCATTTAATTCCACTATCTCCTCGTTGACTTTGTATCTGGATGATTTATCCATTGATGTAAGTGGGGTGTTGAGATCCCTCACTATTATTATATTGTTGTCAATATCTCCTTTTAGGTTTGTTAATAGTTGCTTTATGTACTTTGGTGCTCCTGTGTTGGGTGCATAAATATTTATAGGTGTTATGTCTTCTTAGTGGAGTGTCCCTTTTATCATTATATACTGCCCCCCTTTGTTTCTCTTTACCTGTTTTATCTTGAAGTCTACTTTGTCTGATATAGGTATGGTAACACCTGCTTTCCTTTATTTGCCATTAGCTTGGAGTATCGTCTTCCATCCCTTCACTCTGAGCCTGTGTTTGTCTTTGGAGCTGAGATGTGTTGCCTGGAGGCTGCATGTTGTTGGGTCTTGTTTTTTAATGCATCTCGCCACTTTGTGTCTTTTGATTAGAGAATTCAATCCATCTACATTTAGAGTGATTATTGATATATGAGGGCTTAATGCTGCCATTTTGTCACTTGTTTTCTGGTTCTTCTGTATTTCCTTTGTTTCTCGTCCCCTGTATTTTGGACTACCAATTCAGTTAGGTAGTTTTCTATGATGGTTTTCTTAGTTTTCTCTTTATTTATCATTTGTGTCTCTGTTCTAATTATTTGTTTAGTGGTTATGTTTAGGGTTGTATAAAAAAATCTTGAGGCTGAGATAGTCCATTTTCTGATAGCCTCTTGTTTCCTTAGACTAAGCTGATTCCATCCCTCTCCTCTTCCCTTTCTAAGTTATTGTTGTCTTATCTTATTCCATCTTGTGTTGTGAGTTTGTGGTAGAAATGATGAGATTATATTTATTTTTGGTGTTTTCCTTCCCTTTATCTTTAATGTTATAATTAAGTGTTTGCTAACCTGTTCTGATAGAGAGCTGCAATTTTCTGATTTTGCCTACCTATTTTTCTTCTTGCTCAGGGCTTTGTAGCCCCTTTCCTATTCTTTTTTTTTTTCAGGTTATGAGGGCCTTCTTGAGGATTTCTTGTAGGGGGTCTTGTGGCAATGAACTCCCTTAGGTTTTGTTTATCTGGGTAAGTTTTTATTTCTCCATCATATCTGAAGGATATTTTTTTCTGGATATAATATTCTTGGCTGAATGTTTTTGTCTTTCAGAATTTTGACGATATCATTCCACTCTCTCCTAGCCTGTGTCTGCTGAGAAATCCGTTGAAAGCCTGATAGGGATTCCTTTGTAGGTTAATTTCTTCTGCCTTGCTGCCCTTAATATTTTTTCTTTGTCATTGACTTTTGCCAGCTTTGCTACTATATGCCTTGGAGAAGGTCTTTTTACATTGATAAACTTAGGAGATTATTGCCTTCTTTCACTTGTATTTCCAGCTCTTTCCTGAGGTTTGGGAAGTTCTCAGTTATTATTTCTTTGAACAAGCTTTCTTCTCCATTTTCCTTTTCTTCTCCCTCTGGAATACCTTAAATCCTTATGTTGTATTTTCTAATTGAGTCAGATATTTCTTGGAGAATTTCTTCATTTCTTTTTAGTCTTAGTTCTGTCTCCTCTTCCATTGGAAGCATTTCTATATTTCTGTCCTCTAAATTGCTAATTCTGTCCTCCATAAATCACCTCTATTTTTTAGGGAGTCCAGATTTTTCTTTATCTCATCCATTGTGGGTTTTTTTTTTTAAATTTTTTTTAAAGATTTTATGTTTTCCTTTTTCTCCCCAAAGCCCCCAGGTACATAGTTGTATATTCTTAGTTGTGGGTCCTTCTGTGTGGTATGTGGGACGCCGCCTCAGCGTGGCTCAATGAGAGGTGCCATGTCCGCACCCAGGATTCAAACCCACAAAACCCTGGGCTGCCTGCAGCGGAGCGCGCGAACTTAACCACTTGGCCACGGGGCCGGCCCCATCCATTGTGGTTTTTATCTCCAACATTTCTGACTGGTTTTCCTTTGTAGTGTCAATCTCTTTTGTGAAGAAGTTCCAGATTTCGTTAACTATCTGTATTTTCTTGTAACTCATTAAGTTTTTTTATGATAGCTATTTTGAATCCTCTGTCATTTAGATTATAAATTTCTGTGCCTTCAGGATTGATTTCTGGGTACTTGTCATTTTCCTTCTGGTCTGGAGAGTTCATATTTTTTTTCATACCTCTTGATGGCATGGATTTGTGCCTCTGCATAGTGATAGTATCTGTTCATAACTTCCACCTGCCGCCTCTGTTTGGGGGTCAGAAGCTGTGTATTCTGAGCCTACTGTGATGTGTAGCTCCCTCACTCCAGCTGCCTGCTTTTCTGTCTGTGCAGTGCTCTCGTGGACCAGCTGAACTGGAGCACTGGGCGGGGGACGAGGCGCTTTATTTTGCCTGTGCAATCCCTCCAGCTGGTGGCTGCTTTTCTGTCTATGCGGTGCTCTGGCTGATCTGCTGAACTGGCGTGACAGATGGGGAGTGGGGTGCTTTCTTGCGCCTGTGTGATCCCCTGTGTGCTCTCACTGGTTCCTCAGTATCTGCTCTCCTGGGATGCCAGCTTGATGAAGACACCCCTGCAATAGCTTAGTTACCTCTGTGTGGGGCTTTCCCACGGGCCGTGAGGGAACTCAAAGAAAGATGGTGTTCCCATGGAGGGCCGCCCCTCCCCCTCTTCCTCTCAGCCACGTGCAGTCCCAGGGTGGCCACCATTCAGGAGGAAGAGAAGATTCCTCTTACCTCTTTCCACTTCCTCTGGGGGTCCAGCTCCTCCACCCTCAGATGTATGGCTGTGTGGGTCTCTCAGACATCTTTTGTGTTGTGTGACTGTCCTCTGTTGGTGTATGAATGTCCTTTTTGTTGTTGTTTTTTTTTTTTGAGGAAGATTAGCCCTGAGCTAACTGCTGCCAATCCTCCTCTTTCTGCTGAGGAAGACTGGCCCTGAGCTAACATCCATGCCCATCTTCCTCTACTTTATATGTGGGACACCTACCACAGCATGGCTTTGCCAAGCGGTGCCATGTCTGCACCTGGGATCCGAACTGGTGAACCCCGGGCCACCGAAGCAGAACGTGTGAACTTAACTGCTGTGCCACCGGGCCAGCCCTTTTTGTTGTTTCTTCTAGGGGACAATCTAAGGGGAGAGCTCAGTCTGCAATGATGCTGATGTCACTCTCCTAAGGAGCTCGTTATGTTTAGTTTTGTAAGAAACTGCTAAACTGTCTTCCAAAGTGGCTGCATCGAGAATTTTGCGTAGGCTGTTCCTACGGCTCCCACTGTTTTCTAATTAACCTCTAGTCTTCCTTAAGATCTCAGCTCTGTTATCTCTCATCACCTCATTGACTCAATAATTTCCTCCCATTGCATGTTTTCACAGCATATGTATTTCTCCTTCATAGCTCTTATCGTAAGTTTGTGCATGTGATTTTTTAATGTCTGTCTTTCCCACTAGCTTGTGAGCTATATGAAAGCATGGATCATGTTTCTTTTTTTTGCTCACCATTTTGTCTCTAGCACCTTACCATAGTGTCTGGCATTTTGGCAAGTATTCATTAAATATAAAATGAATGAATTAGTAAAGAAATAAATTGCATCAGTGTTCTTTTTCAATGATGATTGATAATTATGTTTTGATTTGGCAAGTTTATTTTGCTTGAAGAATTTTGCCTAGAATATTGCATAAAATCTAGGCAAAATCATTTGGAACTTCATGTCAGAAGAGATGAGCCACAAAAGTTCTCTAAACCCCAAACTCTGTATGTGTCTCTGTGTGTGTGTACCCATATGCACACGTGCTTGTGTATTTTTATGTTTAAGCATTAAAAATAGTGTGATTTCAAGTAGATTAATCAATTTGTGATATTAGGTAACTCTTTTTGAGAAGCATGTTGTTATTAAACAAGAGATCATTTCTGACTTTTCTTAAGTGCCATGAATGGTTAAATAGTGAAGTGGAAAGTTCTGTATGTTTTTAAAAAAAAATCACTACACTAAAACTTGGATTGCATTCTTACAGGATAAATGTATACTGCACTTTAAAAAAAATACATAATGTAAATCTTAAGACTTGCATGTAGTTTATTTCTGATAGTCATTTGATTGCTTTTTAAGACAAAAAAAAATCTAGAAAGCAAAGCATTTCTTCAGATCCTTCATTTTTGTGCAGCACTTTAGTCTTACAGTTGAAGGTGAATTTCAGAACAAAGATTTTGACTCGGCAACAATTATTGACTTATGATGCAAGCTATTAATGGAGCCAAGACTCACTGAAAGTCACACTCTAGGGACACTTCTTGCAATATTTCACTTATTATGGCTTGATTATATATGCTTTCACATGACAATATTGATTAAACAGTGAAGATTTATTCTCTGTCATCATTGGAGTTAAGCAGTCATAGTTAAGAGGAAGTGGGGCATGCACAAGATGTAATGTGATGCTTTGCCTCATGTTTATTTCTATTTTAAGCTTCAATGACCTAAACTAGAGTGTTTTGCAAGAAATTTTACATGTAATTTAGAATGAGTGTCTTCATGTTTGAGTATTGAGAAAAGATTAGGGTATGAGTGAGTAATTGCTCCTCAATGTATATTTAAACGTAGCCAAAAGTAGGAGTCTTATCATAGAAATTATTTCATAGATGTAATAGCATAAGCATAAGATGCCTGCATTGTATTCTTTACTTTTGGATTAATCTTTTTTTTTTTTTTGGGCTCATGAGATGGCTTCAAAACAAAAGGCACAACCTAAACCCTTTTATGTATTTTGAGTACCTTTCTTCTGAACTGGGTCTTTTAGTCCTCTGGTTAGAGGATAAAACTTATTTTGCCACAGTGTTAAAAAATCTCGGATTACAGATGTGAAACTAAGGTTATAAAATAATAAACCCACAAACTCTTGTAAATATGGTCAATTGTCCCTTCAATATAGTTGCCCTGGGTGACAGAGGTTTTGTTTGTATTTTGTAATGATGCTGCTACCATTTCTCAAAATGCTTTTGAAATGTTTGGGAACTGTATTCAGAACTAGTTTTTAAGAGACATGAGAAAGCCACTTTCAAGGTCACATTTTGCTTTGAGTCTAGCATATATTTGAGGGCCTACAATGGTAATCAGAGTTTACAGTTTTTGAAAGGGAACGAGTGATTTGAATATATATATTCTACTATATTAACGAATCAATTCAGTCGTGTTATTTTACTTTTATACTTTGTAAATGGAGATAAGTTGGTTACTGGTATATAGTCATTTATCTGTCTGTCTATTCTATCTATCAATCTATTTAAACAGCTTTATTGAAGCATAATTGAGATATGTGAAGCCACATGTATTTAAAACGTACAGCTTGCTAAGTTTTGCATATGTGTGCGCCCATGAAACCATCACCACAATTAAGATAGTGAACATAGCCATCCCCACCAAAAGAGTTATGCCCCTTGGGAATCCCTCCTTTCTCCCCTCATCCCCATCCTCAAACTAAGAAACGTTTACATTTTCTTCAGTTTTCTGAAAGCGTTTCTACACAATTGATTTTGGTAGAGGACGCCAGTGAAGCCATAGTGTTGGGTCTTGTCTCTCTCTTTTTTTAATCAGTTTTGTGGATCTTCTTAAAGAAACAACTTTTGGTTTTATTGATTTTTCTATATTGTTTTTCTATTTTATTGATTTCCCTTTTGACTTTTGTGATTTCCTTTCTTCTACTTGCTTTGGGTTTCATTGCTTTTCTTTTTCTATTTGCTTAAGGTGGCAGCTAAGGTCATTGATTTGAGAACTCTTATTTTCGACTGTAGACATTTTTGTTATAAATTTCCCCCTAATTACTGCTTTCGTGGCATTCCGCAAATTCTGATATGTTGTGATTTTATTTTCCTTTAGTTCAAAATACTTTCTAATTTCTTTTGCTTTCTTCTTTGACTCATCTGTTATTTAGAAGTATCTTTCTTTCCAAATATTTGGAGAATTTCCAGAAATCTTTTGGTTTCGATTTCTAATGTAATTTCACCGTGGTCAGAGAATTTACTTTGTATGATGTGAATACTTTGAAATTTATTGAGACTTTGTTTTGTGGTAAATATACCACGTGCACTTGAGAAGAATGTGTATTCTGCTGTTGTTGGGTGAAATGTTCTGAAAATGCCGATCTAATCAGGTTAATTGATAATGGTGTTCAAGTCCTCTCTATTCCTGCTGACTTTCTGTCTACTCATTCTATCAGTTATTGAGAGGGGGAATTGAAGTCTCTGACTGCAATTGTGGATTTTTCTGTTTCTCCTTGTGGTTCTATCAGTTTCTGTTTCATGTATTTTGCAGCTCTGTTATTACCGGCATACACATTTAGAATTGTTATATTCTCCTGATTAATTGACCCCTTTATCATTACGATATGACCTTTTTTATCCCTGGTAATATTTTTTACTGTGAGAGCCACTTTGTCTGAAATTAATCTAGCCACTCTAGCCATTGTTTGACTTGTGTTAACCTGGTTTATCTTCTTCTGTCCTTTTGCATAGCATGTCTTGTTTTTCCTCTGGCTGCTTTTAATATTTTCTTTTTATCACTAGTTTTCAGTAATTTGATTAAGATGTGCCTTGGTGTAGTTTTCTTCCTGTTTTTTTGTGCTGGGGTTCTTTGGGCTTTTTGGATCAGTGGGTTTATAGTTTTTTTTTTTTAAACACATTTGTAACATTTTCGGCCATTGTACCTTTAAATATTTGTTATTCTCCCATTCTCTTTTCTTTGGGTCAGTTGGTCGGTTGAAATTATCCCCCATATTAGTGATGCTCTTTTCATTTTGATTTGTTTCCCTTTCCCTCTGTTTCATTTTGGGTAGTTTCAACAGCATATGTCTACAAGTGCACTAATCTTTCCTACTGCAATGTCTAATTTGCCGTGAATCCTATCCAGTGAATTTTTCTGCTCCAACATTGTGTAATTTTCATCTCTAGAGGTTCAATTTGGGTCTTTTCTATATCTACCATGTCTCTACTTAGCTTTTTAAATATATGGAATACAAGTTGAAAATAACTTTTAATATCCTCGTCTGTTAATTTTAATGTCTCTGTCAGTTCTGATTGATTGGTTTCTTTTTCTGTTTATTATGGGTCATATATTTGTGCTTTTTTGCATGCCTGGCAATCTTTGATTAGATGCTGGATTTTGTGAATTCTGCCCTATTAGGTCATGGATATTTTTGGATTCCTATAATTATTCTAGAGCGTTGTTCTGGGATGCAGTTAAGTTACTTGGAAACAAGTTGATCTTTTTGGGTCTTGCTTTTAAGATTTGTTTGGCAAGACAAGGGCAAGGTTTAGTTTAGGGCTAATTATTCCCTTACTACTAAGGCAAGAGCCTTCTGAGAGCTCTACCCAATGCCTCATTAATTATGAGATTTTTCCAGTCTGGCTAGTAGAAACAGGTTTTATTCCCAGCTTTGTGTCAGTGCCAGGCAGTGTCCTCTCTCTAAGCCATTTGAGTGGTTCTTTCTTTCCCCAGCCTAGGGTAGTCTCCTTGCACACACGCACCAATCAACACTCTGCTGAATATGCAGGGTGGATCTCTGCAGGTCTCCAGAGTTCTCTCTCTGTGTAGCTTTTGCTTTTCTGGCACTCTGCTTTGTGAACTCCAGCAGCCTGGTCTCCCTGGATTCTCAGCTTCTCAACTCAGGTAGACTGCAGAGCTCTGCCTGGGTCCCCTTGCTGAGCCACGACTGGACACTCTGTCAGGGCAGTGTGCTGGGGCAACTTTAGGGCTTGCCTCTTTTGTTTACTGTCTTTCAGGCATCACTGGACTTTGTTGCCTAATGTCCAGCATCTTGAAAACTATTGTTTGAAATATTTATGTTTGGTTTTTTTTTGGTTGTTTCAGGCGGGGTGGTAAATCTGGGCAGAAGTGGAAGTCCTAAACACATTTTTTAAAAAAAACAATTTGACATAACTAATTAAGGTGATTGAGATTTTTATGGTTCTCTTTTGCTATCTCTTGCACCCCCCCTTCCTGCCCCAGCACCTGGTCAGTCTTGGCTGAACGTTAACCAACCCCCTGCAACGTTTTTACATAGTCTCTAGGTATAATCTCTTGGATTTAGGTTGAAAGTGCCTACTTAACGATTATCTTAACGTCAATCTAACAGTCTCCCTTTATTTTGGTCAATAGTTATTTGGCAATTCCTTCCTCTACTGAACTTGGTTGGTTCATAAAAATTGCGTACATATAACTTCTTCCAGTTTCCAAACATTTTCCCTCCTAACGTTCTCCTCCTGGTCATGTGATATCTCTGTTCCTTTCTAGTTGTTTATTACAACACACTTTCCAGCGTGGGTCAGAATTTCATCCTTCCGGGTTCACGTATCAAAGTCTCCAGCTCAAGCATATATCATATTTTTACTAGAAATATAGCAGAGAAACAGAGTTTTAGTGCTAATGAGAACCTTTCAGTTTGTCACTTATGCTTGAAGAGATAGTGAGAGCATACTTCTCATCCTCTCTCCAGTAAGCAGCCATCTAGGTTTTGCCTTGTCGTGCCATATTTAAGATACTTATTTTCATTCTTGATTATTGTAAAAATTTAGATAAAAGCTTTTTAGAATATCTTAAATGCATAATATACTTTAGGGATTCTTTTATTGGTATAACCTTGTATATTCTTTAAGGTGGAACATTTTCATTGGTCCTGCTGGCAGGGAGAGGGAAGGCAGAAGAAAATCCAAGTCACTGTTCGTGAAGAACTTATGTTACATTTGTGCTGTACGGTCATATCAACATGGGTTTTGGCAGAAAACTTCCCGTCAATTTGACAGATTTTACTGGTGATAAATGTACTTCTAGAAGGCTTACAGCAAACCACTGAGTTATAAATGGATATTTCTGAAGTAGTCCTTTCTGATTTGTTTCGGTTCCAGGTTTTCCCCTCCTTGAAACCATACCCTATAATGATTTAGTTAAAATATATTGGATGTAGAGATTAGTAGTATGTTAAACATATGACCTCATTTTATACTGGTTTTCCCCTCTTGATTTCATTTAGTAAGACTGTTAAGTTTGTGGTTCTACCTTCTTTCTGGAATTTAAGGGAAGCTTCTGTTTGACAAAGCTAGGTCAAAGAGAATGAATTCGTCATCGTTGGCTGTCTCCAAAGCTTATGCTGAAATCGTCAAGTCCTTGAGTGATTAAGTTAATATACTCATTTTGTATGTTGCTGTAACTAAATTTGGGTAGCTGAAACCAGAAACTGGGAAGGTTTTTAATTTTTGTTTTGTGATTTATTATGTAGGATGGGAGTACCTAATTTTTTCGCATGTATTTAAATAAAGAGAATAAACATTTTTAATGCAAATCCAAGCTAAGACGTCATCTTACAGAAATCATCAACATTTCTTTCATGACATTTTCCTTCTCTATTTTTTAAATGCAAATACCATGGGGAAAATCTTCTAGTATATGCTCTTGAGAGTGCGTTTTGTGACTTACTATTTTGTATTTTACAGTTGGTCAGTCAAGTGCTGACTGTTGAATGCCTGAAAAGGTCTGTGTGTTATTGGTGTCAGAAAATAAATTCAACAGCTTTTATACACAAGCTAAGTCAGACAAGCTGAGTTCATGTGAGTGATCTGGAAGGCACGTGACCTTTGTGCTCTCTAGCTCTTGCTTGAATTCTGAAAGTAAACTATGTAAATGGTCTATGAATCTATGATGTCAGGTTAAAAACTTTTGTTGGTTTTCAGCCAAGGGAACTATGGAATATGTTGAGATGCCTCCATCTGTACTATGATGGATCACACCATGCCATAGTCCTGTGTTTGCTCATTGCTTTGTGAAGGTGTGTTATTAGCTGGCGTGGTGATACTACATGCTAGTCAGAGAATACTATGAAATGCTTTTGTTTAACCTCTGTGTGCCTTGGTTTTCTAATCAGTAAAGTGGGGATAATAATAATATCTGCATTACAGGTTCGTTGTGGGGATTGATTAACTAAACCAAAGCACTAAGAACAGTGCTCGGCACAATGTAGGTGCTCCGTGTATCTTAATTAGTAGTACCAATAGTAGTGATCTCTCTTCAGGTCTAATTTTTCTTTGTTTTGTTTTTTTCTTTTTAGTATACAAATGATTAATTAGCACCATTCCTTGTTAGGTATTTACCTCTACAATTTGGCAATTAAAGAGATTCTTGTTCATTTATTCCCTTCGTCCCTCTCCCTGTACCTCTCCCTCCCTCCCCCTCTCTCTTTCTTTTTCCTCCTCTCCTTCCCCTCTCTCCCCTTTTCCCACCCTCCCTCCCTCCCTCCCTTGGATTTCTTGGACTTGTTGCTGTCTAGCTGGAGCAGTAATAGGCTCAGGATTTAAATATTGCTCTGTGAGCTGTGGCCGTTTGATTCAGAGAGAGAATTTGAAGCCATATATCCTAGAAGAGGAAAAGAGACCCAGACATCCCTTTCTTTGGTTTCTAATTTGTGTTTTTATGAAAGTTCAGATGAAATTTTATACTTCCAATGTATTTAAACATTGAGTTTTAAAGCAAACTTCCTATTCCACCACCTAACCAGTAACTAGTCAACTTGGGTGAGGGCAGTGGTGGCAGGTTACTTTCCAAACAAACCCCCATGGCCTCTGAATGTTTGTGTTCCAGAGTTGTGAAAGTGTACTAATGCCTTCTGGAAAGATTCTCCCCCCCCCACCAACATACACACTTTTTGCTGGCCTCATGGGTAGGGATATGGGAAAACCTAATCAGCTAGTCGGGATGGTCAGTGGGAACCATAGAGATTACAGGTATATTTTATAATATCTTTAGGTAAATGTTATGACTGTATTTTGAAGGTTAACTGTTAATTTCACTTTTTTAGGGTGATGTTAATTCTTTGCTAATCTGGATTTTTCTCTGTAGATTTATTTTCTTGGTTTGAAAATTCTTCTATGTTGTTCTCTTTTATTACTAACGTCCTTACCCCTCACCCCCTTGCCCTCTAGCTGAATTGCCTGTGGTATCCCTAAATGCCTATTATATGCTCTTTGTTAAGATCAGTCCCAGTTTTTCTTTGGCTACTGATATTTCTTGAGCTGTCATTGATTTCTTAGTTACTCTTTCTTTGATGTGGGATATTGTTTAAGAGCATTGCCTTTGTAGAATAATAAACCTGGATTATCTCGCTTCCATCTTTTACCAGCTATGAGCCAAGATTAAGTTACATTATATCTATGAGCCTCAGGTTCCCCATCTGTAAAATGGGTATAAAAAATGCAATATACTTTAAGGGTTGTTGCATAAATGAAATCTTAAAATAAATGTAAAAGCACTCAGTATGGTACCTAGAACATAGTTAACCTTAAATAAATGATAATTACAATTATACTTTTGTTGTTGGCATCCATATTATTGCTACCTAGCCCTTCTCCTCTCTTACCATTTCAGTTTTGTGTCCACCAGTGTTCTGTCACAGAGGTTCTGTATGTGATGGACTGCCCAGTGGTGGGAAGGGCTATTATCAAATCAGAGAGAGATCCTATTTAAATTGAGAAATTACCAGCTTCCAGTAATTCATTCAGTAAATGAGTGGCTGCTCCAAGGGCCATTAGCTAGGTATTGCATAGTGAGTCTGAGGAATTTTGGTACTGATCAAGGAAAAAGAGAAGACCATGAGATGGTAATAGTACCCAATGAGCTTTACTCGGGTGATGCTTTGACAGATATGCGTGTTGGGGAAGTCCCTCATAGCCTGCGACTTTCCAGAGACAACAGCAGGGCCCGCTACCCAGAAGAGGAGGAGGGCAAGGGAAGTCCTAGGGGTGAGGAGGATCAGAGAGGGAGCATATGTGTCTAGATGATGTCCCTCAGTGGCACAATGGGGAGTCTTTGGGTTGGAGAGCTCCAAAGGCAGCAGCACTTGGGGTCTTTTATAGCTATAGGGTTTATTTTATCTTTGGCTGGCAGATATTGGGTGCAGTTTCACAGTGTATACAAACCAGACAGGTTCTAAATGCCTGAAAATCTGCTTATTTGGGCTATATTTAAAACAATTGGATGTGTAGAAATTTCAGTTTGCCACCTGTGGGTTTTTAATGGGTCTTAGCTGCTGTGAAGAAGTAAACAGCATAGGGCCAATATACAGAGGCCATCTTTTTTTTTTTTTTGAGGAAGATTAGCCCTGAGCTAACATGTGCCACCAATCCTCCTCCTTTTGCTAAGGAGGATTGGCCCTGAGCTAACATCTGTGCCCATCTTCCTTCACTTTATATGTGGGACGCCTCCTCAGTATGGCTTGATAAGCAGTGTGTAGGTCCATGCCTGGGATCTGAACCGGTGAACCCTGGGCTGCTGAAGCAGAACACATGAACTTAACCACTACGCCACTGGGCCGGTCCCTACAGAGGCCATCTTTTACTCATTTATATAACATACTCCAAACTATTTAAGAGCCAGTTCCTACCTCAGGAAATTCATACTTCATAGTGGAAAATTATATACCATGATAAATGCTATAATCAAGGTTTAAACTAAGACTTTGGGAGTGACATCAAGAGAGATACCCTCCAGGAGTAGAAAAAGACCACTTTTGTGGGGTTTCCAGGTTCTTTGAAGCACACTCTAGCTGCAGAAAGCACTCAACGTTGTTGGCTGGTGGTGACTGACATCATGCTTCATTAGTTTTTAAGTTTTAAAACTTTGCCACCCCTTCAATATCTATGGCTTACATGCTCATGATGAGTCACTGCGTGGAGCTTTGGGCCTATGTAAAGTCTCTTTTCTGCACTTCATGTGAAAGAAATTGCCTCTCAGCACATTACACTATGGTATTAGTAGGGAGGGAAGAGGTCATTCTAGTGTCTTCCTAAAATAAATGGTCACTATCTCAAAAACTCAGGAAGGTAGTTGTGTACAGTGTGAAATTTGAGATACTCACAACCCATTGGATATCTGAAAATGGAGAGACGTTTCAACTTGGTAGATCAAGTTTGTACTTAAACTCTTGAGCCAATTCTCTGGAAGTACTCTAGAGGCAATCCTTGTGAAAAGATTTAGACCCAGGCCAATTTTTTTAATGGAAGGAATATATTGCCCTCTGTTTCCCAGTTCAGACACCCCAAGAGCTTGATCTCCTCTTGTGTTACTCTCTGAATGCTTAAACTGAATAAGTAGCCAGTTGTCTCTCTTCTGTTCCCTTATGTACCATTGCGAGTGTAGCTGCCCCTGTCTGCAGAAAGGAAAAACCAAGTTTTTGATATCCTGAGTTAAAATGTGTATTTTCTACAGAAAGTGTTTCAAAGGAGGATGCAGTTGGAAGGCTACCTACTAGTGCTAATGCGAAGGTGTAGTATAGATTAAATAAGTTCGTAAACTGACTTGGGAATTCAACCATCATAGAGAACTTTGTCTCTATAGCAAAATATCATGGCAGAACTGAGTCTGGGTGGTCCATCAGGGCTATAAAGGGCCCATATATGTCAAAAACTTCAGTAGTACTGATTATGGCCATTAAATAAGTAATTTTGTTTAAAATCAGTATAACATTATTAGCAAATAGACTGGTACTTGAAGAGAACTCAGTTTAGGAATTTTGTAAAAATCCTGGCTGTGATTCCGGTGCTGGCTCATTAATTTGGTGCTAGAACTCATGACAACACAGTAAGAGAAACTCTATAAATGTTTAAGCACATCTATATTTATATTTCCCTGATCTACTGATTGTAAATCTTTCTGTCAGTTGCATAGTAAAGTTTTTCAACCTTCCTAAACCCTAATTGGCTAAACTGTTATAAAACCAAATTACTCAGCAGTGAGGAAAATAGAAACCTGAACGAATGCTATTAAAATAAGTTCAGAACTTCTCAAATTAGCCTGCATAGCTTAGACTTGCTCTGTTTTATCGAAGAGCACTTCTCATACATACTGTGAGTGTTATTGGCAAGTTTAAGACGGCTGGCACATTATGTGCAGACATGTATATGTATCTGTCATTGGTTTTTAGGAGCCCCCAAGAAAGGATTTGATTTTGCTGATCAGAAGCCTTTGTGGGTGTCAGCAAAGTTAAAGAATTGCAGAAGAGGTTAATAGCCCCTTCGTATTTTCCAGCTTTACGCAAAGTGTGGTCTATATATTGATGGATAGGAGACACCACTGTTGTGTTAAAGTCTAGGTGAAAAGGAAAACAAAAAGCATGTTTTCCACATCAGAATCTTTTGACTGAAAAATTTCTGTGATTTCACAAAACTGAAAAAAGAAGAAGAAAGTTCGAATCATCCGCTTTGATGTGTACGTGTGTGCGGGCCATTGCGTTAGTTCTTGAGTTACCTGTAACTTTGCAGGCGAGGGGACATACAGTGAGTCATCTTTTATGTTTCACTGATATGGTGATTACACACTACCTGCAAGGCTTCGAAGGCTAAGTACAGGCGCTTGTTGACTTGCTGTCCTTACTCCACCTCAGTTAATTCAAATACATGCAGAGTCCATTGTGGGAAACTGTGTGTTAGAGTAGAAGAAATTTGAGTTCTATCGGAATAAACACTAATACAATTGCTGCTTTGCCTAAAATCATAAAAAAGTCAAAAATTTACAACTACCTGTTACTTTGTTATGATAGTATTTGTAAAACACAGTGACAGAAATGAAATTTTTCTATGTGTTATTTGCACAGAATTTCTATCACTATTTTCAGATGGAATTTCTTATCCAAATTACAGCTAAGTAAAAAACTAGCAAACAGTATGGAACAAGAGCTTTAAAAGGAGTTATCACTACTCAGCGTAGAATCTGAAGCTAATGGGGAAAAAAATGAAGCTTACAAAATTTAATAACTTTTTGTTAATCCTGAATTCTTTCAAAGATCCTTCTTAAGTTTCCTGAAATTTTAAAATCATTTTTGCCTAACATATAATCATGTTTTGCTTAAGATTTTATGTAAGTATGTATTATAATATTTAGTTATTTTATTTTTATTATTTTATTTTATTTATTTATTTTTTTGGTGAGAAAGATTGGCCCTGAGTTAACATCTGTGCCAGTCCTCCTCTATCTGGTATATAGGATGCCACCAGAGCATGGCTGATGAGCGATGTGTAGGTCCACGTCCAGGATCCAAATCCATGAACCCCAGGCCGCCGAAGCAGAGTGCACAAACTCGACCACTATGCCGCCAGGCTGGCCCAGTTTTTAGGTATTTTAAATGTCGTTCCTGTACGAGTCCAAATAAGCTATTTTTGTTTTCTGTGAGGAGAGAGTTGTCCACTTTCACTTTGGAAACCTCTGTTCCAGGAGCCAAACAACTGCCAAACAAATGAACTTTTTAGACCACAACCCGTTCCTCAATTGGGCATTGTTTGTAAACTGAAGAATACCACAGTTAAAAGTACTAATAGTGAAATTAACTTAAATCATTGGTTGCCTTTTATGTATCTTTTTCTACAAAAAGTATGTTATAATAATCCTTATTTACAACTCAGGTATAATTTTCAGTTCTAGGCGATTTATACTCTTGAATCTTTAAAGGAGTGAATCATTTTGTTTTGTCAGATTAATTTTGCAGCTACATCAGAAAACTAAATGATGCGGTTATTTATAAAAGCTACTTCAAGTAGATACATGGCAAGTTATTGTGAGGTGCAGTATCTCCAGAGTGATAATCATAGCTATTTAGAGGTTATTTGTGTGGTATGAAGATAGTAATCACAACAACAGATATTAAATCACTCTATTTAATACAAACAACAATCATATGTCTGGGTACATTGCTTCAATAACAAGCATAATTTTAAACAGAATTATATGTAGGAGCTGCCTTCTCTATTCCTAGTGCTATCATCCTAGTCTAAGCTCCTATCACCTCACACCTGGATCTCTCTCTGTCTCTCTCCTCCCTTTGCCATCCCAATTCAGTCAATCATGGCAGGTTGGAGTGCTAACTATGTGCTAGAAACAGTGCAAAAACTGAGGACACAGTGGCGACCAAGAGAGACCTAGTTCTTACTACGTTGAGTTGACAGTATAGCAAGGAAGCCCCACCTTGATAGGGAATTTGATAGTTGGAATGTGTTACAAAAGAGGAAGTTCAGGAACCATGAGAGACTATAACAGGAGCAACTTTAATCTCAGCTGAGACCAGAAAGGATGAGTAGGAGATGGCCAGATGAAGGAGGAGGAGGTATGGAGTGACTGCTCGAAGCAAAGCAAAGCGCATGGAAAGGCCAAGATTGAAAAAGAGCTTGAGCTCTGCTAACCAGGGTTATACTGATGAAGACTCTTTTTTTGGTGAGGAGGATTGGCCCTGAGCTAACATTTGTTGCCAATCTTCCTCTTTTGGCTTGAGGAAGATGGTCCCTGAGCTAACATCTGTGCCAGTCTTCCTCTTCTGTGTACATGGGATGCTGCCATAGCATGGCTTGATGAGCAGTGTGTAGGTCCGTGCCCAGGATCTGAACTGGCAAAACCTGGGGCACCAAAGCGGAGCGCGGGAACTTAACCACTACGCCACTGGGCCGGCCCTACTGCTGAAGACTCTTGCAGACAGATTTCAGAATGTGCATAGAGGTTTTAGAGCTTGGATTCTACTTGGACCTAAATGCTAACCCCAACTCTGTAATTGATTCTCTTTGTGACTTTAGGCAAATGACTTAATGACTGCAAACCTTGATTTTCTGAACTATAAAATAGAACAGTAAATTCCTATATGATAGGAGTACTGTGAGGATTTAAATGAGGCAATGCATGGAAAGCTGTTAGCATAGTGCCTGGTATGTAATATTTGGTCAGTAAATGATAACTAGTATTTAAGTAGAGTAGACCAAATTTGCCAATCTCTGCAAGCCATCTGTTTGAGCCTTTGATTCCTTCTCCAATCTAGCCTGAATATTACAGCCTACAACCCTTCTGTGAAATTCTAAAACCTGAAAGCAGAATTTTATCATTTAGACACAAAACCCGACCTGGCTTGAGGTTGTATGTAGTCTTTATCCTGTTTTATGGAATATTCATGTCTCACTGCTAACCTTGAATGCATTTGATTTTGGGTGCTACCCCAGATCCTGCTGGGTGGATTTTGTAATCTGTGATACACATACCATATTCCTTTCTAAAATATGAAATGCTCTGAATTCCAAAGCACATCTGGCTTTAAGGATTTCAGATAAGAGATTGTGGACCCGTACCACCCAAAGTCATCTTTCTCAAATACTACCTTTTCCATGTCTGTCTCTGAATCAGGAAATCATAAGGACTCTTTCTTTTTAAAAATTCCTATTTATTTATTTGATTTATTTTATTGAGGTAGCATTGGTTTATAAGGGTATGTAAATTTCAGGTGTACATTGTATTTCAATATCTGTGTAGACTACATCGTGTTCACCACCCAAAGGCTAATTACCATCCATCACCACACACATGTGCCTAATCACCCCTTTCACCTTCCTCCCTCCCCACCTCCCCTCTGGTAACCACCAGTCTAATCTCTGTCTATGCGTTTGTTGTTGTTTTTATCTTCCACTTATGAGTGAAATCACATAGTATTTGACATTCTCTGGCTGCCTTATTTCGCTTAGCATGATGCCCTCAAGGTTCACCCATATTGTCGCAAATGGCAAGACTTCGTATTTTTTTTTTTTATAGCTGAGTAGTATTCCATTGTGTATATCTACCACATCTTCTCTATCCATTCATCCATTGATGGGCACCTAGGTTGTTTCCATGTCTTGGCTGTTGTGTATAATGCTGCAACGAACATAGGGCTGCAGATATCTTTCCGACTTAGTGTTTTCAAGGACTCTTAACGGTTGTCAGACTTAGTCTACACTACTCCTTGTGGTTTTCAAGACTGTCTCTAAACTGTCCCCACCCTACATATTCAAAATTTAATACCCTTCAACCTGAACCCTTTGTTTCGTAAGGCTGCTTCCCTAAAGTAAATGTTAATCCTGCTCCTTCTGTCTGACATCCTTCTCTTCCCCTCTTTCTGACTATTCAAATCCTACTCAGTAATTTGGGTACAATTCTTTATGGTTTCTTAATGAAGCTATATGTATCTGTTTCTTCTCTGAATTCCTCTTGTATTTAAATTAATTTATTCACCAAATACTTGAGTAGAGATTATGTGCTAGCTACTGTTCTAAGTGTTAGAGGTCCAAAAATGAATAAGACAGGTAAATTAAGGTCTCTGCTGTTAGGGAACTTGTTTTCTAGAAACTAGAACACAAATAAGTAAATCAATAAGTGAACAGGGTAATTTCGGATAGTGGTTAATGCTGTGAAGATAATAAGACGGACATGTGAGAATGCCTAGGGAGGAGGAGGAATCTCAGAATCTCAGAATTTAGCATTGGATTATCTATTTGTTTTTATGTGGTTAGTTTTCACTCCCTGGTTAGATTATAGATGGCCTAAGGGCAGAATCATATCTTAAACTCTTCTGTGCCATAAATTGCTGGGCATATAATGGGTACTCAAACATATTAACGTTTAGTTGAGACATTTGTCTTTTTTTTTTAGAGAAGATAAAAACTAATTTATTAAATATTGAGCCCCACTTGGCTAACTCATTGATCTAAGAGTATCTATTGTGTACAAAATACCGTGCTCGGTTTTGAAGGCTTTGTGTTTGTGTAAAGCTAGCTTTCTTTTCATTTGTTGTTTTTTAATCATAGACTAAGAAAGGAGAACTTTCTTCTCCAAACAATTTTCCCGTTTGAAATGGTTTAGTACAAAGCAAATAAACATGATTTCCATAACTGCTGAAGAAGTTGTGGCTCTTAAAAACCTGGATTATTCCTGCAGTTGTTTCTGATTAATTCAGGTAGTAAGTGACTTCTTCCAGTTCATTAGTGTGAACTTTTTTAAGACTGAAGCGGCAAACATAGATTTCCTGGACACTTCACCCGTCGTCCTGAAGCTGAGCGTGCTTGTTACACAGAAGAGACTGCTGGGTTCCCGTATCGTAGTCACCCCTCTTGGCAGTTAAAGATGGAAGTTCATGGCAAGACAATTAATTTAAGATTGAGCATATCTTGTTATGACAGATTTGTGAAACTTTGCCAGTGAAGTAACATAGTCTTTTGCTTCCTGAAGAAAACTGAAGCCCTGTACTGTGATGTCATATTTGATTTCTGGTCAATATACATTTTGTTTATTCTAAATTTGAAAGAGCATCTGGAGAAGAAAAACCCCCAAAGAATTTTTTCTTGTCATAAAAATGCTGGAAGGAATTTTGATTTGTAAGAGCCAGGAACTCTGGTGGGTTCAAATTGGCTTTTGATTTGATGGTCCTTCTGAGATGGTGTCCTTATGGTTAAATAGATAAAAATATTGGTCTATTAAAATGATGAAATGGGGGCCAGCCTGGTGGCATAGCAGTTAAGTTCGCATGTTCCGCGTTGGCAGCCCAGGGTTTGCTGGTTCAGATCCCGGGTGTGGACCTACACATGGCTTATCAAGCCATGCTGTGGCAGGCGTCCCACATATAAAGTAGAGGAAGATGGGCATGGATGTTAGCTTAGGGCCAGTATTGCTCAGCAGAAAGAAGAGGATTGGCAGCAGATGTTAGCTCAGGGCTGATCTTCCTCAAAATAAATAAATAAAAAAGATAAAATGATGAAATGGACCGTTTAAGATGCTAACAGCAGCAAAGTGAGGTAGAGAACCAGAGCTTAATGCCTGTAACTTCATCTCCTCAACTACTAGGCTTTTGCCCTTTGAGGGCAGGGTCCTGTCTCTTTAAATCCCAGTGCCCAGCACACTGCCAATGGATCTGTCATCCATTCATAAGTACTAATGGTGATGGAAGACTCCAGTGCCTAAGATAACATGGGGGTGTCTGAAACTGACCTTTACCGTTAGAAAGGAGGTGAAAGAGTATTTCAGAGCCATTTAAAATACTAGTAGTAATAGTTCAATGACTTTGAAAGCCAAAATTTGTTTTCCTCCTGTCATCTTAGAATCAAACCTCTACCTTGATCTAAGTTCTAAAAATCAGATTATATATAGCTTTTTTGGTGAAATAAACACAACTGAGAGGTACTCAACAACAACAAAATCCATGTAATAAAGTATTGGAATGCCTGAACGGAATGTTCAGCTTGGTTACCAGGTGACAGAATGGCCTTCAGTTGTCTTGCTTGGTCTTACTGGTCTGTAAAGTTCAGGGTGAGTACAGGATCTGAGGAGCCGGAAGACGGGCCTTTGAAGTGTGACTGTTTTCTTCTGTGCCGGCTGCTGATCGAGGTATTGGGCCGGGAGGTCGTCCAGAGATTTCAAACCTGGGTCAGCGGTTGATACGGATGGCTTTACTTAAGGGCCTTTCTAACGTGGAAAGTATATGGAGGTTCTGTGAGGGTACTATCCCATCAGAGCTCGCAGAATTTCTCTATTGTGATCGTTCTTTCATTCCTCTCATCTTCAACTAGACTGCGACCTCCATAAAGGAAGAGCGTGTACTTATCTTGTTTACGATTGTACTCCTAGGGCTCAGCACTGAACAGCTGCATAGTAGCTGCTCAAATATTTGTTCAGTTGAATTGAACATGGTTTTTGTGTGTGTGTAATATTGCCCCTGCCCTTCTTAGAAACCAAGAAACTGAAAGCTGGGTAAATAATTGAACTTTCATCTTTATTGTGATGGCCAACTTTGTTTTCTCTAAAAGAGAAGAAAATAGTCAAATAGTGTGACTAAGTTTTTGAGTTGGTGGTGAAACTTTTAAATTATATGCAATTTAGTTGTCCAATTTCTGTGGTACTTGGGTAATTGCACGATGTTTTTAAGACATTGTATAACTATGTAACATTAGCCATAAGAGAGTTGAATCTTTACATCTTGCTGTTTTTGTTAATTTCTGCCTGATTGAGAAAATTAAAACTTAATTTTCTTGCAATAAGGACTTCTGCATTTCAATCAGAAATTCAGCATTAACGTTTATAAGTAAATCAGCCATCTCTCTTTTTCTTAAGGGGTTGAGATTCCAGAGTGATACTTTTATAATTATGCAATACTCATATAATATTACACTAAGTTATATTTAATATAACTGATCATAAATGGAGTTTAATAAACTCTGATTGCTTGACTAATACACAAGCTTATTGCTTTTCCAGAGTTGATTTTAATGAAAATATATGGTCAGTGTACTTATTTGTGCAATATGCCCTCATCCTAATGACCATTATCGTTAGAATTACACAATAAAAACGTACTAAAATGACTTTAACCAGTGCTTTTAATTCAGGGGTGTGACTCTAATAAAGATTCTTTTTGGTCATGTTTAAATTGTTTATTTTTTTAACTCCGTGGTAGCTCTATAGTCTGTACACAGGAGTGAAATCCGGAATTTCTGCTTGCATGTGGTGTGAGAGAGAGACCTATGCATCTCTATAAATTACATTCAGAGAAAATTTGAGAGCTTGGCCCTGTAGAACATCATTATAAATGAGAATATATTTTAATACAACCATTTTAAAATCTGTTTTAAAGGTCAGGTCATATAAAAATGACTGTGGTATAATCTTGTCAAAGAAACAGCTCTTTATAGCTCTCTGAACTATTTTCTTGTAGGTGTTGTCTTTGTTACTGTTCTTAACTCCTTTATATCTTTCTTTTTTGACTAATATTTAAAGACAGTTATGTGGCAGAAATAATTTATTTTTGATTGCAGGTAGTTTAATTGTACCTTATGCAATAATTTCAATGTATGTTTAATGTACAGTGACCAAAAGTCACCCCTTCTGAAACTCAAACTCTTCAAATCTCCTTAAGTATTTTCATTTTCAGTAGATCACATTTGTGTCTTTTTTTCTGAACAGTTATAAAGAAGAATTCTAAGTAATGGTATCAAGAAGATAGTTATGAAAGCAGATGAGGGAAAGCTATGAGAAAAATATCCATATTTGTTTAATGTTCATGGTTTTACGGGATACACACTGTGTAGCTGAATGCAACTTGTAAATCAAGAAATCAGAAGCAGAGTGTTTTTCGTTATGATACTCTATCACAAGTAATTGGGATAATTTTTTACGTGAATATAATTTTCTATGTGCCTTAGGGTACTCTATCATTCTTGAAGATGCCTGTTTGGATAAAAAAGAAAAAAACTTTAAGAAAACACTAAACACAGCATAATCCTCCTCTAGTGTTATTTTTGACCAAGACTTCACATTTGGTTTATCAATAACCAAACTGTAAACTCGAGGGAAGCTCTAGAAATAGGAATGTGTCTAGCTAGATGGGCATTCCAGATAGAGAGAACAGTGGGTGCACAAACAGGACATATGGGGCGTGCAAGGGAAAAGGATTTCCATTGTTGTCTTCTCTAGCATTTGGATCACAAGGGAAGGAGTAGGTAGCCTAGGGCTGAATCCTACAGGGCTTTGAATACCATATGAAGGATATTAGTCTTTATTCAGTAGGTCGTCAGGCGCCATGAATATGAACGGGCATGTGATAGTCATTTCTAATGTTTATTATGCGTCCATGTGCCAGGCACTGCTCTAGGCATTCGGGCTACATCCCTAAACCGCATAGACACAAACTCTGTTGCCATGGAGCTCATATTTTGGTGGGAGAAACAGACAATAATAATAATAATAAAGTAAATTATAGACTATGTTAGATGTGATAAATTCTATTGAAAAAAGGAAAAGTAGAGCATGGTAAAGCAGATCAGGAGTGCATGGAGGAGGTGAGTGTTTCCATTTAAATAGGATGCACAGAGTAGACCTCACTGAGCAAAAACTCAAAGGAAGAGGATGATGGAGTAAGGGATATGGATAATGGAAACGAGCATTCCAGGCAGAGGGAAGGGCCAGTGCCTGTGTCTGATTGGCTTATTGAGGAACAGTGGGGTGGTCAGTATGACTGGAGCTGTGTGAATGAAAGGGACACTAGTAGGAGATGAGGTCAAAGGGTTATGGAGAGTGTGCAGATCAATAAGGCCTTGTAGGCCATTGTAAGGATTTTGACTTTCACTCAGAGTGAAAATAGCCATTGGAAAGTTTTGAGCAGAGGAGTAACATGATCTAACTTCAGTTTTAACAGTATCACTTTATCTGATGTGTTTAACTGTAGGAGGGTAAAGGTGGAAGCAGACAGGCAGGTTAGGAGGTTAGTATGGAAATCTAGGTAAGAGGTGATGGTGGTTTGAACCAGATGTTTGCTTTAAAATGACGACTTTAGCAATAGAATGGAAGCAGAGGTAATTATTAGGAGGCTTTTTGCTGGCAATCAGAATCTAAACTGGGATATTGTGTGTGAGAATGAAGACAGAACTGCAGAAAGATTGCCATGGAACTGGACAACTGCTTGGCTGTTGGGAATGAAAGAGAGGGAGGGGACCAAGGTGAAACGGAAGTCTTAAAACTGGATAAATGGAACGCAGATGGTACCATTAACATAAATGGTACCCTCCTTTCTGAAAGTCTGTCCTGACCCTCTGAGACATTTTGCCCCCTTTGTGTCATGAAGTGTTTCCATTTGGTTATTAATTGTATACCCATTTTTTCCCTCCTGCTACCCACCTAAGAAAGTTGAGAAAAGAAGTCTGACTCTTAGAACTGTCGCAATATTAAGGTATAATTAGGAAGGTAAAATTTAAGAATTATGAAAGACTGGAGAATGCAAATTTGTATATAGTTTGTATATGGAGAATAACTAATGAATTAGCCAGTCAAAGAACACAGAGTATATTGCTCAAAGTGAGTTCGGTAGATGACGTGTACGATGCATTGGGGAAGGAATGAATGCCAGGGGAATGCTCTTTGGGATCTCGGCCTCCTGGGTAATGATGGCAAAAGGCAGTTGCCCGAGGAAAATGAAACTGATGGGGCTTGGGGGTATCCGTGAATTTGAGATTACCACGAACTCTTTCAATTTGGTAATTCGACCCTAATATCCTACAGCTTGATTATACCAACTGAAAAGGCTGTATGTTGACTTAAGAGTTAGCATCTAGTGATAAGCAGATCTGTGGTTCTTGGGCAGGTCAGTTAGCCTCCTCAAGCTTCGGTTGCATCATTTGTAAAATGAGAAGTTTTGACCAGATTATCTCAAATTCCATCTAACTTTAGTGGTCTCTAACTCCATACTGTGTGATTTGATATGGACAAAAAATATGTTAACTTAAAAAAAAAAAGAGTTGGGGTGGAGGAAGAGAACTCAAGTCTCTTGCCATAAGACAAGGTAGAAATATTGCTAGCAATCCTTTTCTTCTTGTTTCTGTCCCCCACGATTAAACTGTCAACATGTATTCAATTGAGATACAGATTTAAGGCATTCCAGACATATGTGTACCTTAACTTAGAGACTTTGACTAAATCAAATTGTATTTCCCCCTAATTGACATTCTCGCTTTGAAGATATAGATGTGTTTCCAATCTTGAGGTTATAACCCTGAAGGATAGGAAGAAAACATAACCAGGAGTTGCTTGAAGAACTGTGTAACCTGTCTAGTAACCACACAGGTGGACAGGTACCTATCCAGATGGTAGCAGGGTAGTTGAGGCACATTGAGACCGACATTTCTCACTCTGATTTCACTTTACAGGAAATCATGAAGCTTGTCATTGTGCATGAAACAGTTTTCTGTCATCCAGTGGGAAAATTAAAGAGCAAATCCCGGGTAGAGATACTCCTAGGGTGAATTGATCTCTCTTGCAGTGGCTTCAGTTCTGATATAAATAATCCCCCTTCTTTTCTTTTTCCTAGGCAGTAAAGATTGATTGGGGTTTGTGTAAGCAGGATGTGATGAAGACGTAGTACAAAGATGTAGAAGTCTAGATCCCTGAGGGAGTTGATGGATTAAAAGTAGAAAAAGAACTAGACATATAATAGTGTGTCTGTCCCAGCTCATCCAGGGGAGGGGCTCTTTAACAGCACTTCGTTGGTGGTATTTGAACATCATTTCCTGAGATCTGAGACCAAATAATTCTCACTTTTTTAAAGCTCATGGAATTCTCCTCGCCAGTGAGAAGACCATATTTTTCTTAGTAAAAAAGGATGTAACCATGCATGACCAAGTTGATGCATGTTATTCAGCTTCTGTTGTAAGAAATAAATTTACAGGATGTGGCTGGAGGGTTAATTTCAATTCCTAACGGGCGATTTTTAAAAATCTGGTTCTTTCCTAATCACGTGTCTTAATTCGTACTTCGACATATTTATAATATAATAATAACTGCCCTTTGTGCTGATGGTATGTTCTTGTAAGATCCTAAAGTATCATCTGAATCATGGAGGATTACTAAATTATTAGATATGACTTTGCTTCCTTTACTTTAGTACTGCTTTATTGCTTTAGTATTGCTGTACTCTTAATTCTTCAAATAGCGGTGCCCATATTTGTTACGTGGTAGTTTTTATTAACCACTGCATTTTAACTAGAATACACCCTTGCCAATGAGTCTCAGCATTAGACGTAGAAAACCACATGTGAAAAAAAAGTGTTGATGTTTTTGAGAAAGGGGCATATGTTAACAGAATCATGAGTTCAATTTTATCTAGAATATTTATAAAGGTGTCCTTTAAATATCAATCAGATGTAACTGACGTGACATTTTTCCTCTTGTTCGTGTTTTTCTAAATCTGTGTATCTTAAAAACATGATTTATTCATTCTAAAATTTTGAAAAAACTTGAACGGGCGTTGGACTTCACTGTGTCTTTGCTCGTGTTGGAGCACTGTGTAGTGATGTCTGATCCAAATCTGACTTTGGGACCTTGGGAATCATCTTCTAAAGCAAATAGACACCCCCCACCAAACCTTCATTTTTAATCCTTAAAAAGTTGTTTTTTTCATTTTGTAAAGAAGTGCTTATTTCTATATTTAAACTTTCTAATTCTTTTTAACTGGTTGATAAAATAAAAAATGAGAATCCTTCAATTATTATTTTCTTGTTTGATCTATGAATTTCTCTTATCTGACAGGTATTTCTTTTCTTTTTTCCTTTTGGTTTTAATAGAACATTCAAATAAAAACTTTGGCAGATGATGTGGTAAGGTGGTCTTAGTAGCATGGGATTGCATTATTATGCATGTTGCTTTTTCATTAAAGTGATGGACATTAAGGCATTGATATATGCAAGACATAAAATGTCTGCGTGTTTACAAAGTACAGGAGAATGGAAGAACTGTCAATAGAATGACTTTTCTTTTTTGGAATATTCACATAAACAATTGTATAAGAACTCATCAAAATTTTGATATATCATCCTGATATATACCTTAACCAGACTTTTTTTGTCTCTATGTAAATCTCACTGGAAAACAGATGTTTCCTTTTCTGATAGCCAAGTAAATTGACTATGAATATTTTAAAGGTTAGCATTAATACTACAGGAAATTATTTTAAAATAGAAAGGAAGTTAAGTTCATTATGTTAGTCAGATATGTACTATTAAATTCAAAATCCTTCAATATTTTTGAGCTGAGTCTAGCATAGTAAAACTTGTTAAAAGTTATGGGCTTAAAATTTAAATATGCCCTTTTATAGCTAAACCTTTAAGAAATGGTATTTTAAGCAGTGTCACTTTTTTCTTTGTGAAATTACCTATCTACAAATAATGTAAAATATTGTTAGTGATTTAAAGAAGTGACAGTATGTGGCTTAACTTCATTTTCTTATCAAGATATAGCTGAAAGCGAAAGCCAATTTTCTAGATAGAAATGAAGGGCATAGTGGAAGATCAAATCTTTATGTAAATAATGCTGCTCAGTAAAAAAGCCGGCACTGCGGAAGTAAATATTAAGTGATATGAAGGGAAGAGAACAGAGATAGGTTGATTTGATAGTTGATTGCATATTTAAATGCTTTTATGTCCATCAAATCTTTTAGTGAAATTTGACTGTTGGGTATGTATTCAGCTTATTTGGGATTGCTTAATTTTTTTTTTCGAGTTGTTTGAAGATATACTACATATCTAAAGCAAGTTAATTTTCCTCAAAGAGTTAAAAAGAAAATTTAAAAATATAGTTCAAGATGATTCAAAGAAATGAATCTTAATGTGAACACGGGTATGAACCAGGGACTCATGAATTTAGCTAGTCATTTTTTCTGTAAAATAAGAGAGTTGGTCTAGATGATTTTTCAAGTTTCTTCCCAGCTCTAAAATATATGATTTATATAATCTCTTTGTAAGCAACCACGTACTAAAATCATTTTTGTAATCCTAAATAAGCTGCTTAAAACTGATCATGTTTCTTTCAAAGTACACCTTTTGATAAAAAAAAAGTGTTCTTTGAAGCAAAACAAAAAGTATGTTTTCTCAGTGGGGGTCAAGGGAATGTTACATAAGCTGTGGTAATAACTTCTGTGATGCTTTTTGTATTGTTGAAGTGATTATGAGGCCTGAGTAACGTGGCAGTGAGGATGCACTGTCCTCATTTCTAACACATCTGCTTGTTTAACATGACCGGACGGTATGCATGTGCTTCCTAACAGAATGCAGAATAAAACTGAGTTGCATTCAGTTTTATGATCATTACTAATTTTGGATGTCTGATGTTTTGTGGTTTAAAACAGGATGCCTGTTTCCATGAAACTGGAGTGGTTAACTCACTTTATGCAAAATAGCAAGCTAATTATTAGAGATTGTACATGGAATCCATGATTCAGAGTCAATATCCATAAACCAGCAAGTTCTGCATCATAGTAGATGTAGGAATAAGATATTTCTGTTTGTTATATTTTCAGTAAATGGAAAAGGTGATGTTTTTAATTTTATTTTGCTTCCTTAATGGTCCCACTTTTTAGGGAAGAGAAAGGTGGGGGAAATAATAATGATAGTTGTAGTAACAACAATAGTAATAATAAAGAGTAGCTGAGTGCACTAAACGTATCAACTTATTTAAATCTCACCATAATCCTGTGGGGTTGGTAATAACATTCTTTACTTATTTAACATACATTAACTCATTATCTCTATTTTAAGATGAGGAAACAGTCATAGAGAGACCAAGGATTTGTACACAGTTACTCAGCTAGTGAATGGCAGATGCAAACCCAGGTAGCCTGGCTCCAGAGTCTCTGCTCTTAACCATTATACTCTAATGCTACACTGACAAAGTATTCATAGACACTTGTCACAATTTTTGACACTTTGAAGAAGAGAAACATTACTATAATTTCCCCTTAGAATGGGATATCGGAAGCTCTTTTTTTTTGAGGAAGATTAGCCGTGAGCTAACATCTGCTTATCCTCTTTTTTTTTTTTTTTTTTTTTTTTGCTGAGGAAGACTGGCCCTCAGCGAACATCTGTACCCATCTTCCTCTACTTTATATGTGGGACGCCTACCACAGCATGGCTTGCCAAGCGGTGCCATATCCGCACCTGGGATCTGAACCAGTGAACCCCAGGCTGCCAAGGCAGAACGTGTGCACTTAACTGCTGTGCCACCGGGCCGCCCCTGGAAGCTCTTTTTATTTTCTTTCTCTTTTTCTCATAGTTCGACAGTTGCCACCAAACATACCTTCTCCCTCCAACAACCACATGACTTCGATGCAGGAATTTTTCACCTATTTACTGTGCAAAACAGAAATGACAAGGGACTACGTTTTACTTTTGAGGAATGCTTTTCACCCCCTAGACTTCTGAGGCTGAAGGGCTGCCTCAAGGTTTCAAAATAGTACAATCTTTAACTGGAGCTTGCTGCTTAAAATAACATTTTGTCAAAAGACAATAATGATATATATATTATGCTAAGTGCCACTTTGATGTCGCAGTTCTTCATATCTGTGATTCTTGATCTATTTCTTAGGGCTTCTTATTTTGTTCTCTTTGCAGCGTGACCGAATTACAAGTTTTAGAAAATCTACTGTCAAAAAAGAAAAACTTCTTATTCAACATCCCATCGATTCTCAAGTTGCAATGAGTGAGTTTCCAGCAGCTCAGCCATTATACGATGAACGATCTTTGAATTTGTCAGAAAAGGAAGTACTGGATCTTTTTGAAAAAATGATGGTAAGTTAGACTCCCAATTTTGTTGTATTCTGTTTTTTTTTTTTTTGAGGAAGATTAGCCCTGAGCTAACATCTGCTGCCAAGCCTCCTTTTTTTTTTTTTTTTTTTTCCTGAGGAAGACTGGTGCTGAGCTAGCATCTATGCCCATCTTCCTCTACTTTATATGTGGGACACCTGCCACAGCATGGCTTGCCAAGTGGTGCCATGTCTGCATCCGGGATCTGAACTGGTGAACCCCGGGCCGCCGAAGTGGAACATGTGCACTTAACTGCTGCACCACCGGGCCAGCCCCTGTTGTAATTTTAAAATGCAAGTGCCCAGAATAGCACTGGATTTTAAGTAAGTGTGTTTGTATGAACTGTGTTTATATCACGTAAAGAAGAGACCAGAAACTTGTTGATAGAACAGAACTATTCTCAAAAGTATCTGTGTTTTGAGCTAAAACATCCTTACCTGTCTGTCTTTTCCACTATGAGCTCCTAAAAGCAGGGGCTATCTTATTTCTTTTTGTTCTCTAATATTAGTGGTCTCTGGCCCATTGAGTCAATTTTTCAATCAACTAATTTGTGTTCCTGTTTCTATAAAGCAAAACAGACCTAAGTCCGCTTTGCTGAAAACAGCACAAGGTGTCCTGTTGGGCATTTGAAATAGAGTTGGGAGGGTAGAGGGTCAGAAAACAGCAGAGGGGACAGAGAAATTCATTCCTCCAAGTTTGTTCTATGAGCAACAGTCATACAACCTACGTTTTCTAGCATGTTTCTTATATTTTACAGCTTGTGGTCTCGATGATGTCTTAGATAATAAATACAGTATTTTCAGTATCCAGTAGTTTATGGTAGGAGAGGGGAGAGATGAGACATTGGGCCATATTCCTTTGGCTTGCTTGACCAGAGAAGAACTAGAGATGCTGATTCATGATTCATTCATTTATAATTCTATCCCACTTATCAGTGTACAGTTTTTTTGTGGATATCTATTTATCTAGAGTTAGGGTCCACAGGTGTTTCAAAGGTCCCCTCACCCACACCAAAATAAAAGGTTAAGAATCACCGAAAATCTAGACCCTTCTGCTCTGCCCATGATGGAACCCACCCCACTTATAATCTGCCCATATCACCCCCCCATTCCCCACCCCCACTATTTTCCTCCTGTGCCTGGAAGAGTTAGTAGGCCTTCAATAAATATGCATTGAAAGTTGCTGAATGAATGAAAATTCCCTTTATCTTTAAACTTTTCCTTGACTATTCTGTCTAGGCACAGCTGGCATCTGCCTTTTCCCCTGACACAAATCCTGACATTCCCACCCGCTTCAAGCCCTTCCTCCTAGTTCTGTGGGACACCCTTTTTTCTGCTGTTTCTTCCATGCCATCTTCTTTGAACCATCTTTCAGCACTACTTTCTCTTGTGAAGTCTCTTACTGGCCGACCTTCCTTCACGATGATAGCATCTGGCTCTCCTTTTAGCTTTTCCCCTACTATGCATTTTGGTGATTTCAGCTATGATGTGGATCACCCCTCCAATGCATTTTTGCTCTGAGTTCCTTGATTTCCTAAACTGTGACCTCTGCATTTATATATTTAGCTAGTTATAGGCTTGACTACACCTTGGACGGTGTCATTCTTTAGAATAATTCCATCTGTAAGATCTTTAGCTCTGAAATTCTCCTGGGAAGCTAAACAAACTATATTACCTCTCCCAGGCCCTTAATTTTACAGAGCGCGGCTTGTGTAGTGGTCGAGAACTTGGACTTTGGGGCATTCAGACTTGGGTTTGAGTTCTGGCCATGCCATTAATCACCTTACCTTGTGAAGGTTACATAACCTCTCTAAACTTTGTCTTCCTTCACTGTAACAAAGATAAAAGAGCATCTACTCATGGTTATTTTTAGGATTAAAGGAGATGATGTTCCTAGAACAGTGCCTAGCGTATAAGCTTTCTGTATAAACAATTTTATAAAGGTTTCTTGCATCCCTTTCCTTTATCAAATAAAGCTCTGTTCTTTCTTACCAATTTTTCCCATCCTCCTCAGTTTACCACTTGGTTGTCTTAATCACCCAGAACAATGATGATAACAACACAGAAACAGAAACATGCTTTGACACTGTTAACACTTTTAATCTTTTAAAACCTTCTTTCTTCTCTTCACTCAAATTTAACTTACTGCTTTAATCTGCTGCCCAACTGCTTACTAATTTTTGCAATCTTGAACTGGTTCTTTTTTTTATAGACACATCTCACTTTTTTTTTTAAAGATTAGCACCTGAGCTAACATCTGTTGCCAATCTCCTTCTTTTTCTTCTTCTCCTCCCTGAAGCCCCCCAGTACATAGTTGTATATTCTAGTTGTAGGTCTTTCTGGTTGTGCTATGTGGGATGCCGCCTCAGCGTGGCCTGATGAGTGGTGCTAGGTCCACACCCAGGATCCGAACCGGCGAAACCCCGGGGGCGCCAAAGTGGAGAGTGCGAAGTTAACCACTCGGCCACGGGGCGGCCCCGTGAACTGGGTTCTTTGAGTTCATCAGGGGCATTGCCATTCAGGGGCATTCGCTTAAGCTCAACACTTACACGCCGTCTTTCACTTCATTCGTTTCCTCAGTCACTTCTAGTTGCCTGGCAAATGGTTCTGCTTTCACAATGACTCTTAAATCTGTTTCCCAGTTGTCCTCCAGCTGCTCTTGAGGACTGCTAAAATAGCCTCCTAACTGGTCTTCCTTCTGTTCCAGGTTTTGCCTATTCTAATCCAGTACTGTACTGTTAATGATTCTGAGACAGTTCCTCTTCCAAAGCTCCAAGTGGGCCCTTCCGTTTTCAGACAACCATTTTATATGTCCCTACTCCATTGCCTCAACTGTGCTCCGAGATGACTATTTCACACCTTTGCTTTGCTGCTCAGGCCTCGGAACTCTTCCCCAACTTTATTCTCTGCTGCTGACCTTGCCGCTTAATTCACTGGGTAAATGGAAGCAGTCAAAAGAGAGCTTCTGCAGACTCCCTCTCCCTATCACCCTAACTTGTAGTATCGGCACTCACAGAGCTTGTCTTGCTCCCTGTCACCGTAGGTGAGCTTTCCATGTTACCATCTTTCCATGTGTGTACAAGATTCCATTCCTTTTCACCTACTCAAGGAGATTGCTCTCATAATTTTCTCCTCTCATCTTCCATTCCCAGCAGCCTACAAACATCCTGTCTCGTTTTATAAAACCTTTTCTTGACCTTATCTTCCTTGCCAGCTACTGCTCTATTTTTACTCTCCTTTGAAGCAAAACACCTCCCAATAATTTGTTTATATTCACTGCTTCCAATTTCTGTCCTTTCATTTTCTCTCCTGAACTCCCTCCAGCCAGGCTTCCATCCCACCATTCCATCAAAACTGTTCTCATCAGTGTCACCAAAGATCTTCATGCAGCTGAATCCCAGGGTCAATTCTCAGTTCTCTTTTTTTCTTTTAAAGATTGGCACCTGAGCTAACGTCTATTGCCAATCTTCTTCTTCTTTTTTTTCTCCTTCTTCTTCTTCTCCCCAAAGCCCCCCAGTACATAGTTGTACATTCTAGCTGTAAGTCCTTCTGGTTGTGCTATGTGGGACGCAGCCTCAGCATGACCTGATGAGCGGTGCCGTGTCCGCACCCGGGATCCTAACTGGCTCAACCCTGGGCCGCCAAAGTAGAGCGCGCAAACTTAACCACTCAACCGCTCGGCCCGGGGCGGCCCCTCAGTTCTCATCTTAATTGACCTATCAGCATTTGATGCTGTTGATCATTCTCTCCAACTTGAAATGCTTCCCTCCCGCCAACATTCATCCCCCTCTACATCTTTGGCTGCTTCTTTTCAGTCTTATTTGCTGATTCCTTTTTATATCCTCCACCTCTAAATGTTGGAGAGACCCAGGGATCAGTCCTCGAACATCTTCCCTTCTCTATCTGCGCTATGTTCTTTGGTGATTGCAACCAGGAATATGGCTTTAAATTCCATTTGCACACAATTCTCAGATTCACCTCCAGCTTGGTCCTCCAGTCTGAATTCCACACTCATATATCAAACTTCATAATTAGCATCTCTCCATGGATGTTCAACAGACTTCTCGAAAGTAACATATCCAAAATGGAACTGCTGATGTCCCTCCAGACCTGCTCCTCCCAGTGTCTTCCTTGTCCATTGAGTCACTCAGGCCAGAAACCTTAGATTTTTCTTTGGCCGCTCTCTCTTTCTCAGATTCCAGATTTAATTCATTAGGAAATCCCATTAGTTCTCCCTTCAGTGTAGACTTGCAACATCTAATCATTTCTTATCGCCTTCACTGGTCTCACGCTGGTTGAAGCCTAACCTGGAGTGCCACAAGAGTGGTAGGACTAGTAGGACTACCACAGCTCTTAATTGGTCTCCTTGCTTCCACCCGTGACCCTCTATGGTATATTCTCAACACAGAGACATGATCCATTTAAACCCTGAATAATGTCACGTCACTTGGCTTCTCAAATCTCTACCACGACTCCTCATTTCATTCAGTGTAAAAAAAGCCAGTATACTAATATAATAACCTCAAGGCCCTATATGATCTGACCCCTACCTTACCTCTCTGATATCTTCTTCTACTGCTCTCCCACCTTGCTCACTCTGCTTCGGTCACACACGTGCCTTTATGTGATTGTAGCCGTGAGCAAAAATAACTCCTGGAAGTTTTCAATTTTTTCAGTTTGGGTACAGCATTTACAAGTTTTTCAAACTTTGTACATTTCTATTTTATGGTTTGTATATTAATTTTAATGTCTCACGAGAAAATTACTACGTTCCTCTTTAAATGTGTTAGGTTTTTAAAAAGATTTGCTTATTGGATTCATAAATGTGATTTAAAGAAAGGTACAACCTGGTGCCACATTTTCCCTAATGGGAATTTTTCCTTCCATGAGAATTTTGGAATTAGAAATCAAAGAAATGTGATTTGATTAAAAGTAACAACCAAAAGATCAATAAAAAACTTTTTAAGGATTGTGTCTTTTCTTTGAGAGAAATCCATTTGTACTTTGAGCATTATGTATTTTCTATATTAGTTTTAGTTTGACTGTAACCAATTTACAGTGAAGAAGTTATTTTATGAATGATCAGAGCTTTCATTTACTGTGCGCTTATGGGCCAGGCATGTAACTAAACAGTTGGCATGTAGTGTTTGAGTTGATCCTTTTGACAGCTCTGCAAAGTAGGCAACAGGGTTATACTCCATTTTCAGGCAGTTGAGGCTTAGAGAGGCTAAATAAATTAGTTCTGTAACTTGCCTAAGTGAGTAAGTGACTGAGCTGGAACTTAAATTTAGGTACATAAAAGTCTAAAAAATTGGTCTTTTAGTAACGTCTATCTTGAATAATGTTTCATTCAAGCTAAATATAAAATTAATACATTTTCCTTGCACACATACTTGGTAGAGAGGACAACTCAGAGGTACATTGGCTTGTAGGTGAAGCCCTCCTGGGATGGATTATTTCCTGCTGATGAAAGTTTTCTGTAATCACTTTTTACAGAGCATCAGTTGAAAAGAAAGAGGCCGACAATATAATAATGGAAAACTGTTAAAATGCCATTATCAAAGTTGATTGGGAGAAGACACTTAAATTGTTCTGTTTCTGACACACAGAAGTAGATTTCCAGATACAAAATTTTGCTTTTTTATTTCACTCTTTGTGAGTGTCCTTCCTTGTACAAATAAATGTAATAGAGGTCCTTGTCCTACTTGATGGCTATTATGACAATCTTGTTTCTCTTGATTCTCACCTTTGATCGTGCTATTCCTGTTGATCGGCTTTTGTAGACTTTAGAGGACTACAAATGTTTAGACCATTTGGCCTAAACACTATATATGTGTTTTGGGATAACATACCCTGGGGTGTAAAACGTTTTAAATAATTGTGTAAAATAGAACATTATACACAGTAATAGTGTATGAGATGCTTGACAAGAAATAAATTACCTTAAAATTGCTAATACCATTTATTATTTGGAATTTCTGGGTAATATATTTTGGTGAAACTTTTGGCGAAAAGCTTAAATAATGAAAGGCGATATTCAAATATAACCCTTTCTTACTCTGATAATTGAAATTCTCGTTGTGCCTGAGGATCATATCTATCACCAGCAGTTCTCATTTTACAGCTTTCTAGATGTAGATTACAGGGGATATTGGGTTAAATCTGAAAATACTGCAGGACATGTTTTTTTAAAGTATTAACTCTTTGATTTGATTGCTATAACTCTTATTTAATTGCTAATAGCTCATTTTAAAAATCACTTGAGGGGGCCTGCCCAGTGGCGCAGTGGTTATGTTTGTGTGCTCCACTTCAGCAGCCCGGGGTTTGCAGGTTCGGATCCTGGGCACGGACCTACATGCCAATCATCAAGCCGTGCTGTGGCGGTGTCCCATGTACAGATTGGCACAGATATTAGCCCAGCAACAATCTTCCTCAAGCAAAAAGAGGAAGATTGCCAACAGATGTTAGCTCAGGGCCAATCTTCCTCACCAAAAAAAAAAAAAAAAAGAAAATAAAAAAGGAAAAAAATAAAAATCACTTGACTCTTTTATAGCTAAGTAAAATCCTGGAACAAGTCCAGTTAGCTGAAAGATCTGAGTGGTTAAGTTTTCCTTTACCTACTGTGTTAGTAGATTACTGACATTCCATTAGCTCTGACATCTATTCTCTGCATTGGTATGTCAGTTTTCATACTGTGGCTACTCAGTGAAACAATTATAGCCAGATCTTGTGAGTAATGGTATCAATGCCTATTACTGACAAATTTAGAGGCCCAAATTACCTGCGTGGGGTAAATGATACTTGCTCTTGCAGATCCCTGTTCCCCTTCTCTGCCCAGAGTCATGTTTTCAAACCTTCCACAAGCAGGTAAGGGTAGTAGGACCAAAACAACAATACTCTTTCCATGTTTTTGTTTTTGGTAATTTTAAAGATTGGCACCTGAGCTAACAACTGTTGCCAGTCTTTTTTTTTTTTTCTGCTTTTACTCCCCAAATCCCCCCAGTACGTAGTTGTACATTCTAGTTGTAGGTCCTTCTGGTTGTGGCATGTGGGACACTGCCTCAACATGGCCTGACGAGTGGTGCCATGTCCGCGCCCAGGATCCGAACCGGTGAAACCCTGGGCCACTGAAGCGGAGCGTGCAAACTTAACCACTTGGCCACAGGGCCGGCCCCTGTTTTTGGTAATTTTAAAAGATGACTGAATTATAGAGTATTACACATCATCTTTAACCCCAAATTCACATTTGAATGAGGTTCATATTTATAACCTTTCTCATGCTAATCAGCGGCATTTCGTATGCTTCTAATTAGGATTGGTGAAATATCTCCTCCTTTCCACTTTAAACATAAGGAAATTATTAATGCTGTAATTGAATATCTATTCAACATTTTAAGTTTCATAGCCTTTGAACTTACTGAGAATAGCTGGGTTTTGTACATTGAGGCGACTGTGTAAGGACTATTGGATGGTTAATAGTGACAACTTGTTTGTACCCAAGCTGATTTAATGCGATTAGAGCTAGGAGAGAAGTGTGTCTGGACATTTACATTTCCTTTTGAATTTTCTTGCTCTTTTGTGTGCGGTTGTTTTCTTTTAGGGAATGGGGGAAGTGGGGATTTCCATTTTAAGCTTAAAAAAAAAGTGAACATAGTGACTTTTTGGAAATTCAAGTTGGAATTTGATTTCTACTAGCTAGCACAAGGACCTATTGATGGAGGTCCAGCTGACATTGGTGACGTTGGATTTTTATGGCTATGTCAGTAAGGACTGTGCTCTAATACAGGTAATTAAATAGTTTTGTCGTATGCAAAAGATGAGGCTAGTGATGCTTTATGGTTAATTTATTTCAACGTCATTTATTAAAGGCAGTGTTTAATATGTGATTCTACATGCAAATGTGATGTTTTACACTTTGTTTCTATTCTGCAATTTATATTAATATACTTTGCATTTTTGTCATGGTTTAATGGTAGTATAGTTATATGCAATAAATACTAAATTATCTGTCCCATATGCCATCTGCTAGAACTCTCATAAATGATCCCAAAGCTTTTAATTTTTGTTCTCTCACTTTTGCTGTGTATCAGCCTAGAGAGAATAGTTGACTTTGAACCCTAGGGGTTGTACTTTAACCCAAGTGTGCTTGTTGTCCCCTGACTGCTGCCATGGGTTTCTTTCCCATCCGACACCAGTCTTTTAGAAAGGAGTTGCTTAGCTTGGCTGAGAACCTTTCAGTACTGTCAGCATAAGTAATTTTAATTAATGGTTAAATTACCATAAAATAAATTATAGGTAAACTAGGTCCTATAATCGACAATAACCCATGGAAGTAGTTTTCAGCAATGACTAGATCCTTAGAAATTGTCTAGATAACGTAATTTCCATTCGTTACATTTACATTTCCAGTATCCTTACTCCATATCATTACACTGAGAGAACACTAGCATCATTTCTAGTCAATGTAATTTATTTTCTTACACAGACTCCTAAGAAAAACTTATAAAGGGGGAGCAAAACTTCCCCATTAAACAGGTCTAAAAGGTGACTAATGGGTCACTTTCTAATTTCCGTACCAAATATAATTCTCACCAAAGGTTCACAAGTGAGGTGGTTGTAGCATAGGAGGCTCAGGAAGAGGAATTAAAGGAACTAGGTTTGCAAATTTTCTCTGATTGTAGCTGGAAAACTTCGCAATTCACTGTCTCTTTTCTTGGTTTGTACATAAAAATGTTTTCTAAGATATTTTTTCTGTTTGAAAGCTTCCACTAGTGTTTATTGCCATGAATGCATTTCCACAACCATTTATCCATATATGCAAAGGTGCATTGATAGGTACGGAGATGAATGCGTTACCTCCCTTGACCCCATAGAACTCAGGGTTTAGTCAGGGGGACAAACAAGTAACCAGGTGATTTCCATGGTGGTAGGACAGCTATGAATGGGCCACTGTGGGTACTCAACCCAGTGCAGAGGCTCAGGCAGCAAACAGAAGAGCTGAATAGACAACGAAACCCAGGGTCACTTCTGAATTTTCAGTCTTTGCTTTTTGGTATTAAAGTATTCTCAAGGTTTGAATGATTTATTTCATCAGGGTCCAGTGCCTTCTATCTGCCAGGTACTGTTCTAAGCTCTGAGGAGAGAGAGCAGAGAACAGCTCAAGGAAAATCCCTGCCGTCAAGGAACTTATGTTGTGATAGGGGCGATAGAGCAGACCACAAGGTGTAATTGTGAGAAAGAAAAAGCAAAGGCAAATTTCTGCGTCATGGAGAAGTTTCTTTGACGGCTCTCTGCTGAACGCCAGCTAGTTTGTTAGGTGCAGGGAACGTAGCCATGACAAAGACACTATCCCTGCCTCTAGGATTTCAGTTTGTACGGCTCGCAGGTAAGAATAGTTTTTATAGTTTTAAATCATTGAAAAAAAAATCGGAAGAAGGTTTCAGGGCACATGAACATTATATGAAGTTCAGTGTGCATAAATAAAGTTTTCGTTGAACGCAGCCATTCAACAAACGGATGGCAGCCGTGGCCATTTGTTTATGTATTGTAGATGGCTCCCTTTGTGCTACAAATGCAGAATAGTTGGATAGTTGTGACAAAGATCCTGTGACCCACTGAACCTAAAACATATACTCTCTGGCCCTTTACAGAAAAAGTTTGCCTACCTCTGAACCAGTGTAGTAGTCCCCAAACTTTTTGATTCCCTACCCTGTTGGAAAAGAAATATATGGATTTGAGCAAGTAACACCAATGTGTTTTATTTAAAAATTATATACATATATGTATGTACTAATACTATGCATATTATAAAATGCAGACATAGAAAGTAAAGAATGAGAAAAACATGGAATGAACAAGATTTTCAAATGATTTAAAATGAGTTTATTTTATTTATTAATGGTACAAAAGCCTTTGCTGTCATGATTAATAACTTTTTAGTGAGAGCAGTGTCAATGTGACATTACTTTTTATGTCTTGCTTAAAAAAAGACAGTAATTAGAAGGTTTAGTTCCAAGTTCATTTTATTTTGATATTTGGTTTAATGTCTGTTATAGTTGAAACATAAATCTGACAAAGATACGTAGGTCCAAGTGGAACAAGAACATCATTAGCAACACTCACTAAATCATAGTATTAACTTTCCTCAGTTCAATCCATGAATCAAGCCAAGGTTCCCTGCTGAACCATGGCTAGGAAATTTCCGTCTTCCTTGATGACAGTCAGTTGTTCTTGCAATTAATCTTAGAGTGTTGCCTTTTTATATTTTTAAATAAATGGATTCAAAATGGGCTTTAAAAAATGGGCCTCAACGGATACCCTCGGGGACATGGGCTCTTGCGTTTTTCCTTCCACATTCTTAATGTGTAGACCCTCATTCCCCTCTTTGTCTGCTCATGTCCGCTCCAGACGTTGCATCCAATGCCAGGAAGGAGGAGGAAGAGGTGAGTCACGCAAAGGATGAAAGGGACTGACCCGGAAGTTGGGTCTGCCAAAGTGTGTGCGTCTTTTCCAGTGAAGTTCATTTGAATAGTTACTTTCTTACTAATTGTTCGACCTTCAAGGGATTACTTGTCTTTTTGTGAATGAAAAATGCCTAAGTCATGCTAAATTTCAGCAGTTTTTAAATACTTGAGATATTTAAAATCTTGAGATAACCAGAGATATGTCTCTAAGGCACGATGTTTCTCGCTCACTTCCTACCTCGTTTCAAAGTATTGTAAATATTTTACTCTATTTGAAACAGCTTGCTTTTATTTAAAAAAAGAGCTACAGTCTTGACTCCGTGTCCTTTAGTTTCAACTTTCTTGCAGTGGCTTGAATTTGACATATGTAATAACCTTACTCAGAAATCCTTCTCACTTATGGTTTTTTCATAAAACATCTTTTTATTAAGTAAATCATTTATTTTGGTAATATGTTGTCTCTTTTAGGTTGTTCCATTAGTAACACAAAGAAAAGTAGTTTCTCTATTTCATTATTGAAGCAATCTAGCAAATAATATACCCTGAATTATTTTTAAAAACCAGCTATATTTTCAATCGGCTGTATGATAAACGTCCCACACTGAGTAATTTTTCTAATACTTGTGTTAGAAAATTTTCCGCACTGATTTCTATGTGTCTTCTGACAGTATTTGCTGACAGAGGACTGTGTTTTAGTTTGCTGCCGTGTTGTTTTGCATGTACTGTTTTAGCTTCTTCTACCAAGCGTTTCCCCAGTGTCCCAGAACCTTTTGTGTTTCACTATCAAAGAAGGAAAAAATTCAAAAGAGGCTTCCAAACATGTGTCATTAGGTTTACAAAATTTCACTATGGTGCTGTATTGAGTATCACATGATTTTAGTTATTGCTGAGAAAACTGGAAAAGCTCACTTCACGCTCTGGATGCTTGGATTTTAAATGGCCTGTTAATCTGAGGTGGCTTTATGCCATCATTAGCTAATATTTTAAGGTACAATGTGCACATAAAGTGAGAGTCATCACTGATAATTGATGCATATCCCTGTTTCAAATAGTTACTTTAATAATTTTTAATCTTGTGGGATCAGCTTCTTATTAGCTTTAGATTTTTGTTATTTTTACCATACAGTATAGTGATTGATACAAGGCTCAGACTTATGAGTAGGGAGGTATAAGAGTGTAACATTTTCTTCTTCCCTTGAGCTTGCATTATTGATACTATGCTATTATTCTCAATCTGTGGTCTTTGCAGGGATCTTAGTATTTTTTTTTTTTGGTGAGGAACATTGGCCCTGAGCTAACATCTGTTGCCAATCTTCTTCTTTTTGTTTGAGGAAGATTGTCCCTGAGCTAACATCTGTGCCAATCTTCCTCTACTTTGTATGTGGGATGCTGCCCCAGCATGGCTTGATGGGCAGTGTGTAGGTCCATGCCCAGGATCTGAACTGGTGAACCCTGGGCCACCAAAGCAGAGTGCGCCAACTCAACCACTACACCACTGGGCTGGCCTCAGCAGGAATCTTTTAAAGCCACTTTTCCATTTTTCTTGGTCTTTTTGAGGGTTGACTTAGTTAAAAGTAGATAAAAGAACCAGTCAATCCCCTTAACCAGGTCCATGTAAACTGCAGTAGGTTGCAGTACACTGACAGTGAACACACGTGCATTGTGAATACCCTACTCTTCTCCCAAGATACTTCCTGTACCGATTGGATCTGCAGATCAGTGAGGGCCCCAGTGTTATTCTCCTATTAAATATTAAAGCGTCTTTCCTTGTATCTTTGGAATAAAAATAAATATTTCGCAGACCGCAGTGGACCCTTTATGTAATCTCTGGACTCTGGAAACCACTGGTTGAATGTTGAGCTCAGGAGTTAGGATTCTGGGAAAGTGAAAATAATATTTGTGTTTTCTAATATAGAAATATATTTTCTGAAATTTCCCTCCTGATGGGAAAGAGATATATGTAGATATTCAAAGTTGGATCCCTCCAACAGGACCTGAAAGCAGAAATAGCTGAAGAGTTTTTGAGCCATACTCAGTAACATTCAATTAATACCACATTGCTGTTGTTTTTTTTTTTCTTCCTGCTTTGGGCTCTACACTATTTGTAGAAATATGTATTTGGACAATTTTTTCCTTTAACCTTGTTTCCCGTCTGAGCTTCTATATGTTAAGTGGCTATAGTCTATATAGGTAAAGTTAGCTGGATCTTTTGAAAACATGAGGTAGTTAATTAATGCCAGGTAGAATTGGCCAATTATTTAATGATGTAGGAGAATCCCTGACACTTTTCTTGGAATTTTCAAAAGAAATATTCTCTCTTTTCTAGTCCACAGAAGCTAGAGGAATTAGGAAACATCTTTAGAAAAGAATACATTAAACAAATGTTGTAAAAATCCATTACTTTATTACCTTAAAAGAATCAAAGATAACTATACTCACTGTTGATGCTAGGGTATATTTTTAGGTACTAGGGCATCACTAGTTCATTCTCTTCAGGGGTGCAGGTCTCCTCAAGAGAGATGGTGAAGAACGCTTGAGTAAGTATTCTTGAGAAGCAGAAGGAAGAGGGCAAGCATTTGATGTTGAAGTCAAGTTCAGATTTAAAAACAGCAAATGGAAAATCCAGTCTTAAGCTGGGATCAAGACATGTTGTGGAAACAGAAACAGTTCATTTATAGAAAATATATAGAAATTTATCGGAAATTTATAGAAAGAAGGAACCAGTATTACTTCCGTCTTATAGGGAAGGAAGAGATGTAAAAACGTAAAAGATTCACATTTACCTCTCATAAAGCAAAACAGAAAAACAGTGGAAAAGTTAGGAAAATAGAAAATGATGTTAGAAGGCAAGGAGAAAGTTTTAAAAATTATATTGTCACCTATTTAAAGATTTGTGGGGGGAGAATGAGGGGAAGAGGAAGGAGAGAGAATAAGAATGAATGAATAAATGAATGAGAATATAAATGAATGAATGGGCAGCTCGTTCAACTTTTAACTTCCTCATTTGACGCCATTCTCATATGGCTCCTCAGTAATAACTCTAGGAATACAATTTTTATTTGCTGAAGAAGTGAACGAATTTGTCTTTAATGGGAAAATTGTATCATGGCACATGTAGAAGGAGAAAAAATGGTTTACTGTTTACGGAAATGGCTTTAAAAATATAAGTGGTTAATTCTTTAGACTTTAAACAACAGTGTTTAAAACTACAAAATACTACATTTTTCTCCTGCGTTACAGAAGTACTAACTAAATGTTGAACATACTCAGAGCTTGCTTTTGTGTTTTGAGTACCATAAGAAATCAGTGGGTTTAGAAGTAGTTTTATATTCAATTACATTGTTTAGAATTAATGTTGAATTATGAGTATTGCTCTATTTAGTTTTATGATTATATTATAAAGCTGGAGTTAATGATTTGGAAGTATTAGCTGCCTAATTACTAGTATGTTTCTTATTTCTAAAAGAATAAAATGAGTCATTATGGTCTCTTCTGTTCCTGTGAATGGTACCTATTCCCAGTCAACCTCTGCAGCAAGTTCATAGGTATAAAAAATGTTGGTGGCTGTAAAGCAAATTAAAATTTTTAGAGAAAAGCTCCTAAATATCACGTTGGTTCAACAAATATTTATTAAATGCTTAGTGCATCCCAGGCACTGTGCTCTTTGCTGGCAGTCCAAAGATAAAAAAAGACCCAGTTTCTGTCCTCAGCTTATAGTTTAGCGGAGATGGATTTATCAGATGGTTTCAATTTAAGTACTCCAATATAGGAATTAATATGGAAGAACAGAGTGAAGATAGTCATTTCTAAGGGAGATGTTTTAGGGGAAATGTGAAGAATCAGCAGAAGTAAGAGTTAGCCAGATGTGGATTTGGGTGGGGTGGGGTGGGCTGAGATGGGATGGGGGTTAACAGAGGGAGAGGGTGGGGAAATGACAGCATTCTGGGCAGAGGGAACAGCATGATGGGCAAAGTAACGGAAGTGTGTAACAGCATAGCGTATGTAGGAAAACTACAAACAACCTTGCATTATTAACCCGTAAGGGGTAAGATGAAAAGTGGGAAAAAAAAATGAGACTGGGGAGGTGATCACACTAATAGCTAGCATTCTTTGAGAGCTAGTTAATATACACCAGGCTTGAGGTACGTGATCACACTTAATCTTGACAACATTCCACTGCTGTCTGTGATCTCATATTCCGCTTATTATTCTGCCCACCCGCATACAAAATGTCTCGACTCTGATGGCATGGTCCTAGCAGTGTAAGCCGTTACAAATTGAGTGGAGGTGTATTGTGATGTGGAAATGTCGCTGGAAGGAGAGCAGACTCTCCATCTACAGACTGCCAGAGGTGGCACTCCCACACTCTTAGGCCTGGCTGTGAAGTGTACAGATACAGATACTCGGTCTTGTCAGCATTTCAGAGCTGATTCTACTTGGGAGATGCAGATTCATGCTAACCACATTTGCGGGAGACTGTAATTTAACCAGAACGTTTTGAGGCAGTAGAGACATAGCCTAGCATATGTGAGCAGTATTTAGGAGTTTAATGGAGACAAACACAATATGACTCAGCAGAATGATGTGCTTGCCAATAAGGTCATAAAATCAGAGGCTGAATTAATAGAAGTATAGTATTTCAAGATGAATGAGGTAGAAGTCCTTTCCTTCCTTGCATTATCAAACCACAGAATATTTGAGAGAGAGAGAGATGGATGCTAAGTCATGTCACATGAAGGTAAGTTAAAGCTGGTATAGGTTATCCTTTAGCCTGAAGGAGAGAATGCTGCCTTCAAATAACATTTACATGGTTCTTGAGTTTATTCCCTCTGTCCAGTCTGACTACCATCTCTCTTAGTTCAGGCTCTTATCACTAGTCACTTGAGTTACTTCAATAGTTCAAATTATTGAAAATAAGAGAACCATATTTTCTCTGGTTTAAATAGAAATAAATATATTATTAAGACATATTAGGTAGCTCTTGAATCAGAAGGGTTGCAGAAATAGGCTCCAGTTAAAATGAGAGGAATAACTTCTAGAACCACACAACTGAAAGGTAGTCCCATTAAGGAGCTGTTGCTGTCCTAGAACCACTTGGTCAAACTGTTGTGATGAAAAAGATGCAGCCGCTGCCGTTAATTCCATAACCACGTCACCTCTGTTGCCACCCCGGCCAGCAATTTGGATGGCTTCCTCCTGGCCTGCTTCTGTACGTGGTTCACTTCTGAATCTTCAGCTATAAATGCATTTCACTGGTGGAGACTAAGCCACGTGCCTGTACTCCAGTTGTAAGGGAGACTGGCAAATGTCCTTGTTATGGATTCTTTCTTGGTTAGGTGGAACCGACACTGTGAGGATGTATTAAAATGTAGAGGGCGTGTTGGGCAACCCAAGCTGACAGAAGACCCCTGTGGTCTCCTAGGTGGTCTCCTTGGCCTCACTCAGATTCTTCTTATCCTTCAAGACCCAAATCCTGGTGAAGACTTCTCTGACCTTTTCCCCTGTCCTCTGCGTTCCCAAAGCATCGTTTGCCTACCTCTAGTGTAATTATTGGTTTGCATATCTGTTTTCTCTACCAGACCATGAATTATTTATTTTTATTTATTTAACAAAGATAGCATTGTCCTAAGTGCTTCATAAAGAAGAATTCATTGACTTTGTGGGTGCTTTCAAATTTTCACTCCCCTAGCCAGCCTAGCACAGTCCCTGGGGCATGATACATGTCCAGCAAATGAGTTGATTCCAAATTCAGAAAGTAGAGAAGAAACAATAAGCACACGGTCCTGCCACCTTAACCTGCTGTGGATATTTTGTTGTACATCTTTCACACCCAGTCATCCAAAGAAAAACTTGGCAAAAATGAAGCTGCCCTAAGATGGGAGGGGGCTGCCTGCAGAGGTGGTGAGTTCCCTGTTAGTTGAAATTGACTCAGAACATAGATGAGCATCTGTGGACTACAGGAAAAGTGCCTTTCAGCCTCATCTCTGTGACTCTACTTTGATTCAACAATGCTGGATCTAGCCTATGAGAGAGAAAAAGAGGAAAAAGATGTTTTTTGCCTTCAAGTAAATCATTAACAAGTACAATATATACAAATGAGAAATAAGGAGATAAGATAAGAACAGTAGGGGTAGAGACCGTGATAGTGGTGATTTGGAAGGGGGGTCATGCATATATACACAGAATTTATAAGGTATCGACTGTGAATGTATCGTCATAGGAGTCATTGCAGTGGGTACAAGGGTAGATCATGAGATTGTTGCTGTCAGTGAAGTTACTATTCAATAGATGGATACAGTTTGATTAGTTTTTAGGAGTCCTTTGTTTTTTTCTCCACATTCTCATATGTACATCTTTAAAATAATTTTAATGTCTTTTCCTTGTTTGTCCATTAGTTTACTTGATTAAAAAAAAAAGAGGGGTCTGCCCGGTGGCACAACGGTGGAGTTCACCTGTTCCACTTTGGTGGCCTGGGGTTCGCCGGTTCGGATTCCAGGTACAGACATGGCACCAATTGCCAAGCCATGCTGTGGCAGGTGTCCCACATATAAAGTAGCGGAAGATGGGCATGGATGTTAGCTCAGGGCCAGTCTTCCTAAGCAAAAGGAAAAGGATTGGCAGCAGATGTTAACTCAGGGCTAGTCTTCCTCAAAAAAAAAAGTAAAAAAAATTAACAATGGCCAGAATTATTGAGAGTAAAGGGATAAAAATATTTTTTTTCTTTTTTAAAAAATTGAGATAATCACATATTATAAAATTCACTGTCTGAAAGTGTACAGTTCACTGTTTCTTATTATATTCAAAGAGTTGTACAACCATCACAATGGTCAATTTTAGAACATTTTTATCACCTTCCTCCACAAAACACCATACCAATCAGTAGTCACACTCCAGTTCTCTTCTCTCCCTGCCTCCTGCTCCTGGCAACCACTAATCCACATTTTGTCTTTATAGATTTGCCTATTGTGGACATTCAGTATAAATGGAGTCACGTAATATGTGGTCTTTTGTTACTGTCTTCTTTGACTTAGCATACTGTGATTTCAAGGTTCATCCATGGCATAGCATGGATCAGTACTTCATGCCTCTTTATGACTGAATAATAGTCCATTGTATGGATATACCACATTTGTTTATCCATTTGTGACTTGATGGACATTTGGATTGTTTCCACTCTGATGGTGCTGCTAGGAACATTCATGTACAAGTTTTTGTGTGGACATATGTTTTCATTTCTCTTGGGTATGAGCTGGGTCATATGGTAACTATGTATAACTTTGTGAGGACCTGCTAGACTCTTTTCCACAGTGACTGCATCATTTCATATTCTCACCAGCAGTGTGTGAGGGTTCCGATTTTTCCATATCCTCATCAGCGTTTGTTATTATCATCCTTTTTATCCTAGCCATCCTAGTGAGAGTGAAGTGGTATCTCATTGTGGTTTTGATTTGCATCTTCCTAATGAATAATGATGTTGAACATCCTGTGTTTATTGGCCGTTTGGGTATCTTCTTTAGAGAAATGTCTATTCAAATCCTTTGCCCATTTGAATTGGATTATTTATCTTTTTGTTGTTGATTTGTCAGAGTTCTCTATATATTCTGGATAGAAGTGCCTTATCAGACATATGATTTGTAAACATTTTCACCCCCTCTGTGTGTTGTCTTTTCATTTGATGTTACTTTCTGAAGTGGAGTCATTTCCAACTTGATTTTGTGACCCCCCTCAAGAGTGTCTTAATATGTTGCAAGGACTAACATGAGTTTCAAGATTAAGAAAAATAGTGAAAGTGTTATATGCATGTGTATCACAAAATGAAGGAAGATTCCCAATCAGATTAAAGCTTACTGAACATCAAAACAGTGTGTTCTTTAATTGGATATTTTTCCCTCCAATGAGTGATTTTTGTTATTCCAATATAGCTAACTATGTTTCTGATTGGTTTTTTTGCTTTTCCAAATCCAGCAACTTCTCAGGAATTTTTCTTCAGTGACATAGATATATATTTCCTGTTAATTTACAAATCATATTTGCTTTTTGAGATAATAGTGATCCTAAGGGACCATATGCCAAATAGTAAGGTGTTTGTTTATTTGTGCTATCAGGGTGAATAAATAGCTTTGCTAAGGCTGTATGATGTATTAACTATGCCAGAAACTGCCAATTTATTCTGTGGAATAATTTATAAATATTTTTTCTTTCTGCTCATAAGTTGACTAGATAGAGATAGGAACCATGACTATATGGTAAAATTTATGCAAGATTATGTTATCTGGAGTGGAAAATAATAGCGAAAGATCCATAAAAATGATCATTGTTGTTAGTCACAGCATGAATTACTATTTTAAGCCAGAATATTAATATTTATTAGTCACTTTTGAACCTATTAAGTAGGAATTTGCTAATGCTCACGAAATGTTCTGTCTAATAGGAGGACATGAACCTTAATGAAGAACGAAAAGCTCCTTTACGGAACAAAGATTTTACCACCAAGCGGGAGATGGTCGTCCAGTATATTTCTGCTACTGCCAAATCTGTAAGTAGTGAGACTTGCCTGGCCCCGCCATACTGAGCGTAGCTTTGTCTGCTTATAAAGAAACAAACCGAGATCTTCAAGTTCTTGCCTCAATGTACGCGTATAGGCTATTCAGAAGGAAACATTATGCATGTATTTTTACACATTTAATATATATTTCAAAACTGTTCATAATTAGTATTCCGTTATTGGAAACCAGAGAGACTAAGGATAAAAGGCTGAGTTAATCCAGTGAGTTTTGGGGCAGAGGTTTTGTGCACTTACTAAAAGTTGACAGCAATTTGCAGGCATTCCACTGAACAGACAGTTTGTTATATGAAAATTTCGAATCTTGAGGGAGAAGACACAAACGTAGCCTAGTCACAAGCTTTCGCTAAGCTTACACGAAAGCTCCATGGCTGGTATCTGCTTTGGTGAAATTTTTAGCAATCTTTTTAATACGCAGTTTTGTTAGTGTTTTTCATTATTTTACGCGATGTGAGCTCTGTAAACTGCCTCACAATTGCTATTGTACAGCTTAATTTAATATGAAGGAGGGCGCTGCCTAGAAGCTTTAATCAAATCTCTTTATGTGAGTCTCAGAAGACTTGAAAGTAGGGTTCATTGAAAAGACTTGTTACTGGCAGGGAAAACCTCGTGTTTTAATGGAATATGTTGCTTTCTTCACTTCCTAAGGTGCTTCCAGGTTTGACTTCTCTCTGTAAAAAAAAAAAACGTATTTTTGAAATGGTCAAATGCATCTTTTACATTTTCCTAAAGAAAAAGTTTTTCACATCTGGAGTTTATATATGTGTGTATATGTTATATATGTGTGTGTGTATATATACACACAGACTGATTTTATGTGTGTGGTATATTTTATGTGTGTGTGTATATATGTATAAAACATATGCAAACATTTACATTTAAAACATGCATATTTTAAATCTAAAAAGTTGACCAGTGAAGAAAATAGTTCTTTATTGGAAAAATATCTTGTAAAATTATTTGGCTATGCTGTTAGCGCTATGTCACTAGGACACTAATTGTAGTGGCGAGTACTGATGAGTCTTGCCCTGAATTCTATGATTGCGTTGATTCCATACTGTACTTTAAGCAAGCTAAATCTGAATGCTGAACTATTTAAACATAACGCATTGCAGCTCTGCCAGAGCAGAGCAACAGCATGGTTTTTAATTTGCTTCTGGTATCCAAGGGCAGAAATATGTTTGAAGTGATAAGTGAAATTTGCCGTGAGCGTCGTTTTCAATAGAATGAGGTGATGCATAGGGTTTTACTTTGAAATTCTGATGAATCTCTTCTCATTTTTGCACTCCAGTTATTGTTCACAGTAAAATGCTTTAGGAAATGCAGGGTGTACATTCCGTGTTATTTTTCAAATACCTAAAGGCAAATACACTGCTAAATCTATATAACCAAATCTGACTGCAAAGTACAGATAATATATGAATGATCATGTGGTGTTTTACTGATAAGATTTTGTTAGTGTTCCTGGCTCATTTGTTGTTTTTCGTTGTGTAAGTGAGACTGAGTATAATGAAGATTGTATGAAGCTCTTATTCCTTAACCTTTTGATTTTTGCTTTGTGTCTCTATAGAACTTGTTTTCATTTCTTCTCATATCGTTTCCTCTTCAACTGACCAAAGAAATGCACCTTTAAGTTACATACTCATTTTTCAGATTAAAATGCTAAAGTTTGGGTAGATGTTGGATGAGCTCTCTTGAATTGCTTTCTTTGAAAGATGGAAACTGAATGTTTCTCAAAAGACTTGAAAATTCTTTGTTTGAGGCGTTAGCCTCAAAATCAGTGCTGTAACTGTCTAATCTATGACTCCTACTTGTTTCATTCAGCATACATATGAGCACCTGCCCTGTGGACAGCACTTTCATTAGAGTTCAAGATTATACACTTTATTGGCTAATATTTTTCCTGGACAAAATTTATGATGAAAGAAAGCCTATTGCTATTTAAAGCTTTCTCACCTTGGGGAGACATTCATTAGTACGGTGTTTTCTGTTGCTAAAACAAAGAAAATTGCTTATATAATTTCCTTTTGAAGGTGAGAGGGATGCCATTCAGTGACAAGCGATCTTCTCGTCTTTTGACCTCTTCATGATCGTGACAATAAAATTTGCATCAATTATAACCTAACATATGGCCATTTACCTTCCAGTAACCAAGGTTTCCATGCTCTGTCTTCCCTTGGGCTTTAGATATGCTTTGCGTGTCTTATACTTTTTACACTTACTTTTTCATTATATTAATGCATTGATTAAAAATGTTTCCTCATTTAAAGTAGATGTGATTGTAACCACTTCTTTATGAAAGTGCGTTATAAGTAGTCAAACTCTTTTCCACTAGAGTCCTTGGTGGAAAAATGTTTTATAGTCACATGTAAAACATGTGAGAATTATATTTACGTTTAAACATAAATTGTACATTTCCCTCTTTAACACTTGCATTAGTCATTTTGTATGGAATTGAAAACCAAACAAACAAAATATGAACTCAATAAGAAATGTCCAACATTCTCCTAGGTTCCTGGGCGAGGACAATAAAACAAGATGAAACTATACACAGGTGTGTGCTCAAAACCTGTTCCTAAAGCAAAGGAGAGTCTTTTGTTGTGTAATTAACTGTTAAAATTAGCATGGAATAAGAGAATATAGAGGAAATTAAAAGATAATGATGGAAACTATTGCTTAATTCTTTCCTCTGAAAGTCCCATGGATATACAGAATAAGTTGTGTGAATATTAAAGGAAAAAGTGGCTGGAGTAACTCTGTCGGTGATGACTGGACTTTAAATAAGGGATTGGAGAACCGCCTCTTGTCTGCATGAGCTGGACTCGTCTGCTCGTTGTAGCAAGTGTGGTTATGGACCTGACTTAGGGTAGTTGCTACGTGTAGATAATTTGGCCACAAATAATCTGGAAGAGTCTATATTTTCAAAACACCAGCATTTCTTTTCAGAAATGGAAAACCAAGCTTTGTTAATATGCCAACGTGGTCACACCAATTCATAATCCTGAAAGAGGAGCAAAACATCAGGGATTTAGAGGGAATCTTGCATGTTATATCTTAACAGCATACACAGACATTTATGAGGAAAAATTAGTCACTGAAATCCTAGCGTTAGTTTGCCAGATGCCAGTGTCCTTCTTAGAATATTTCTACCTTAAATCACAATCCTTGAAGTTGAGATTTTAAAATATGTAAAATTCTATTTTTGAAGGCACATGATCCATTGAGAGGTGTCATTGATTTAAGAAAAATCTCAAAAGGAAAGAATGTAAAATAGTGATAGCAGAAACATCTATAGATTGTTTTGGATTCGTCAGTATAATAAGGAGTTGAAAGTTGCAGCATTTCTGTGTGTGTGTGTGTTTGTGTGTGTATGTGTGTGTTGTACTTTTGCTTTTGCCATTTTCAGATATTTTCTTTCTCAGGTCTTCTTTTCCAGACATCATTTGAATATGGTGAAACAACTGAACCCAAACATGACCAAACCAATTTCTCTTAGCTTCCCTTGGCCATGTAATCGATTTGCTGTATGTGCTTTAGTTAAATGCAATCATTTTGCAATCTGAATGAATCATTAAATGGGCCATATTCTGGTCGTTTCACTGAGTATAAACCTGCCTTAATTGTTAAGACAGGCTCACGTTCTTTTTTTAGTTTCATGCCTGTGCTAAATAAACAAGGGACAAATAAGACCTTTGTCTTTTTAGTGCGAGGAAATAATTTAGGTCAATAGCATATCTTTCAATTCAGAAGACTGATAATGGCATCAGAGAGGCTTTTATTCAACTCAGTAATCACTGCCTGCAAATAGTCTGTTGAGTGAATATTTAAGAAAGCTCCTTCTCTCTGTGGAAATTCATGGATTCCTCTGAAATAATTTACTTAGAAACTGTCGTTATCTTTTTGTGTCTTGTGGTATCCTGTTCAATTTAGGATTCTTACTGGGATTTCAATTACATTGGATTTTTATTTTTAAGTACTAGCTGAAAAATAGAACATGTATTGATATTAATTGCTATTGGATTAATGGTTTTAGATTATCGATTAGCTCTTTTTTGGTCATTGCTTGATATTCAAGTGTAGGAATCTGATAATAATGATTTGACTTATATTTGGATTTTGGCATAAAAGTATGTTTAGGACTATGATTTTGCTTCTTGCTTTCTTAGACACAATTCTGCCTTTTAGAAATTCTCTTATGTCTTATCTATTAGGAAAGCTCAAAGTTGCAATTTTTGAACTGTTCCCTCCTTAGGAATATCTGCATGTTTAGATGTCGAATTCTTCTTTGTCTTCACATTAAATAGAAAACTCTGATCTTATAATAGAAATGCTAGGATGACCTAGAAAACTAGAATCATAAGCAATCTATCTTCTTTGTAATTTTCAAGTATAATACAAAACAATATTATAAACCTTAAGTTCATAGCAATATAAAATATTCCAGTTTTCAACCTAAAGTTCATTTCTTAATGCATGATTTTAAATGCAATATTTATATTCTAAAATACCTTATTTCAACCTTAATAGTATACCTGTTGTAACAAGGAAAGAAAAAAAAGCAGTCTTTGGAGAAAAAAATCAATTATCTATTGATAATTTTTTTGAGGGGCTGTGGCCTGGTGAAATATCTGATGCCTGATTTCACTTAATGTTGCATTATTTGATATTTAGATTGTACGCTATGAGAAGCCCGTTACAGTACATTTTTTTAAGACATCCTCAAATAGTAATAATCTTTTATTTGGGAATCCTTATTCCTCAGACTTAACACATTTTTGAAATATGCTGGAAATTATACTGATATGTTTGTTTTAGCCTCTAGATCTGAAGTATTAAGAGTATACATAGGGTTAGCTACTTACTAATTTACTAAACACTTAACTTCAGTGAAAAGCTTCTGATTACTAATACTGTTGCTATTTGTTTTTTTTTACACCATAACCACTCTCCGTTGACCACTGCATGCAGATAGTTGGAAGTAAAGTTACGGTGAGTACAAAAGATGTGTCTTACCCTTAGATGTGAATTCATGCTTTTGAGAATTGAATGGTTTTTGCTTGTAGTAGTTTATACGTTTGGTTCTTCTGTTGGTGTATGTTTTACCAAAGCAGTGAAATGAATATTAAGATCGGGTGATTAAAATTTAGCTATGGTAAGTATTTTTCTGGTGGTTTGTGGAAATGTTTTAGAACTAGAATGTGCTTGTATATTTTCTCTTAGAAAGTTTAATTTTTTTTTTTGGAATTGTGCCTGTGTTGGTCTTTATGATTCTGATGTGATTTTGTGTTTTGAGCAGTTTCTCAGGATGCCAGGGAGAGATTCCTAAAATGTTAGTTTATGCTAACAGGAATTCTTATTGAAATATCTCAGGGCCAGCCTGGTGGCGGAGTGGTTAAGTTCGCGCGCTCCACTTTGGTGGGCTGTGGTTTGCAGGTTCGGATCCTGGGCACAGACCTGGCACCACTCAGCAAGCCATGCTGTGGTGGCATCCCACATGAAATAGAGGAAGATTGGCACAGATGTTAGCTCAGCGACAATCTTTCTCAAGCAAAAAGAGGAAGATTGGCAACAGATGTTAGCTCAAGGCCAATCTTCCTCACCAAAAAAATTAAATAAATAATAAAATAAAATAAAATATCTCACTTTGACACTGAGCACATAGCATAAAGAAAACAACCCTTATGTCCAGTCAGGAGGCCTGGGTGCCTGTCTTTGTTGAGTGCTACTAGTTGTCTCTGTGACTTTGGGCAAGTCCTGTAATCTCTCTGAGGTTCAGTTATTAAATGGAGAAATTGAAGTGATTGGCTTACTTTATCTTTTAAGCTTCTTTCTGTCACTGTCTTTTAAAGGTTTTATAAGCAAGGCACTGTACTTCCGTGCCATAATTACATGATACACTGTCACATAATACACCAAAAGTGGCCTATATTGTAATTGAGAGCTATTTGTAATTCCCTGGCTTCAGGACTAAGCAGTCTGTATTTAGAGACAGGGCGGAAACCTTATCTTTAATATTACCAAGTACCGTAATATCTAGAATACTGAATGTATTTAATATTTATTTTGCTTTAAAAAATTGATTTCTTTTTTCTTTTTTAATTCGTCTGACATCTAGGGGAAAAAGACATCAATCTTTCAGGATAATTCCAAAAATCAGCAGATATTCCTTTAGTGCTTATTATGTGCCAAGAACTGTGCTAGGTGCTCTGAGCGCTGGAAAATAAGAATGAGATAAGGCCTTATAGTTGCAATAATATATGTGGAAATAATCCAACCAGAAATATTGTGTGCTGATTGTAAGTGTAATAGGAACTCATCAGCAGGAGAGAGAAGTAGGGTTAGGGTAATTAGAGAAAATTCCATGCAAATTTCTGGACTTAAGCTGGGCTTTCAGCAAGAATGAGTTATGATGACTGGGATTTAAAAATATAATTTTTTTTATTGCTTTTTCTCCCTCAATCCCCCCAGTACATAGTTGTATATTTTAGTTGTGGGTCCTTTTAGTTGTGGCATCTGGGATGCCACCTCAACATGGCCTGATGAGCGGTGCCATGTCTGCACCCAGGATCCGAATGGGCTAAACCCTCGGCTGCCGAAGCGGAGCGTGTGTACTTAACCACTCGGCCACGGGGCTGGCCCTGATGACTCGGATTTGACTATGGAGACGAGACTATGGAGAAGCTCTCAGATTATAGAAGTAATATTCACTGCAAAGGCTCGGAGAAAGAACCAAAGTGTATTTCAGGGCGGGAAGAGGGAAGTGAGAGGTGAGGTTGACTTTACTGGAACAAAGAATGTATATTGGAAAGATTCAAAAATCAACTTGAAAGTGGATCTTGATGTCCGGGCAGAAGATTCGAAATTAGTTTGAGCAAGGGAGTAACATGAGGACTGCAGGGATTAAGAAAAATAAATTTGATAGCAGTAGGTAGGCTGGATTAGGCTAATGGTGGTTCTCAAACTTAAAAGTGTATCAACATGCCAAGAACTCTGCGTCTTTATCAAGCACCACAGATTCTGTTAAGGTAGTCTGAGGAGCACACTTGGAGAAATACTGGGTTAGGACAGAGTCTACCTAGGAGACTTGTGTGTGAGGCAGTGAGGGTGATAAAGGAACCTTGAGCTTAGTTTAACGTGGGCCAGAGCCAGCCTATGTTTCTGGTCTTGGTGCCATAAGCAATCCAACGGCCTATGCCCGAAGCCAGTGAAGTATTACCAATTCCTTCACGTGCAGTTACCGAGTTCTGTTGATTATTTCTCCCAAATGACTCTCAACTCCCTCCCCTAGTTACCCACACTGTTGCTTCCTTAGTGCCAACTCATCATTTCACACACCTGTCATTGCTGGGGACTCTTAAGTAGTCTCGTAGTCTTCACGCTGTTTCCCCGCATGTGCGTGTTCTGCCTTCTTACCAGAGATCATGCTGTTTTCCCCTTTAAAACTTTCAGATGGCTCCCTGTTGCCCTTTGTGATCTTCTCCCTGCCTCCTTTTCTAACTTTACCTCCAGCTGCATTCTTACGTGTGCCTGTCCTCTATCTGCACAGGAACACTTGGCAATTCCTTAACATCCTATTCTTTAGTACCTCTAAATCAAGCATATTCTATTTCTTTGAGCTAGAATGCACTTTTCTTTAGTGTGCCCAGCAAACTCTTAAATATCCATCAAGATTAAGCTTCATGTCAATCTTAGAAGGAGAATCTCCCCTTGATAACTCCTTCCTTCCCAAAGCACCATGTGTATACCTGTATATAATAGTTAACCTATTTTATTATAAGCAATTATTTCTATGTCTTTCTTCCCCAATGAACATAGCTCCTGCCCTCAAAATACTAGGTCTAATGGGGAAGACAGACAGGTAGACAGAATAAAGATAGGGCCTGAAGATGCAATGTAGTAAAGGTTGCCAAGTGGCAGGCCAGCAGGCTGTATATGGTTTGTGGAAAAGTTTTGCCTTGTCCGAGGGTGTTTCGAAAGACAGCATGATAAGATAGGGGTTATGCATGATCTGCAATGTAAACTATTTCATACCGATTGTCTTATCTGTGCCCTGCTTCTCAGGTTGGAGTTTGCAAATCCTGCTCTAAAGGGAGGAACGATAGGAATGAACTTCTAGAGGAAATGATGAGGGATTTGTTCTAGAGTTTAGGTGGGAGGGGTGCCTTAAAGGGAAAGATTTTTTTGTTGTTTTCTTGAGACTAGAGAGAGGAGTGAAAAAACAATATTTCAAATCACTCTGGTGAAAGTCAGGTACAAAGGGCTCATTTTTCATGGTCTCATTAATCTTCAAAAGATGGGAAGTAGGGCCGGCCCAGTGGCATAGTGGTTAAGTTCACGTGCTCCGCTTCAGCGATCCAGGGTTTGCGGGTTTGGATCCTGGGTGCGGACCTACACACCACTCATCAAGCCATGCTGTGGCGGCATCCCGCATACAAAATAGAGGAAGATTGGCACAGATGTCAGCTCAGGGACAATCTTCCTCAAGCAAAAAGAGCAGATAAGAATTTCATAGAAGTGTTCCAGAGAGAAGAAATTCTAGAATAACCACTTTAAGTACTATGGTTGCCTAGAGATTATATATATTGGCCGAAAAATGAGTGATGCAGAAGCCAGATTGAAACTAGAAAGATGGAATATGTAATGAAGCAGGTCTGCAAGGCCCTGACTTTCTTTTGTCTGTCCAATGTTGATTAGAAGCAGAAATGGAGGCAATTGAGTTCCTCTCCATCTCAAACTGCAGTCAGCCTTACTTTTCACTATTCTCCTTTATAAATTTTACTTTAAAAATCAGGCTGGAAAACTGCCTGTTACCTGAACATAACCAGCCCCTCTGCCTTGTGCAGTCTTGCTGCTGACTTTGCTCATTATATCTTTTTCTGCATAGAATGTTTTCTTCCTTTGTCAACATTCTGCCATCCTCCACAGCTCTTCCATGAAGCTATCCTGATTCCCACCCCATTCCCCCCCAACCCCAGTTGCCACTTAGTAATTGATTTGAACTTCTGTAGCACTTTATTTTTAACTCTTTTATGGAATCCCTTTCTACTTTATCTTATACTTTCTATTACGTTATATGTTCCTTCTGGCTTCTGTTACAATACTCCTATTTTACTTTAGTTTATAGTAATGTATATCTTTGAATAATACTCTCACCCTAGGGGTCTGTCTTTTTATGTCCACAGTATAGATCCTCTGAAGGGATGCAGATTTTAGTAGAGGCAGGTGGCCCTTGGTTCAGATTCCCACTCTGCTGCATCCTAGCTGTGTGACCTTGGACAATTTACTTAACCTCTCTGTACCTCAGTCTCCTCATCCATAAAACGAGGATAGCAGTACTAAATTCAGGCTGAATTTGAAGTTTATTGTTTATATTTACTATATTTAACATACAAAGAGGCTTGCAAATAGTAGGTCTAAATTACATTTTTCATTAAATGTACTGAATTCTACAAAGTACTTGGTATGAAAAACATAAAAACACGAAGATTACATGGTAAAATGAGATAAGTCTATGAGCTGCCTCTTTTTTTGGCTAAATATTCAAGATGTGTGCTGTTTGATGGGATTTATTCTGGGTCGAGAATGGTGGGAAAGGTTCAGCTGGATGGAAAAAGGAGACGGCTTCGCCTGTTTATTAGAAGCTGTGTGTTATGTGGTATAGATTATTGCTGGACTTTGAGAAAAAAATGAAAAATCGGTCTGTGGTCTCAAGATCATATTGACAAGGTTATTTTAAAGATTTAATAAAATAGTTGGAGATTTGTTATAGATATCATCTATGAAGGGAAATGATAAAATATCCTCCTGTAGATATCTTAAAATAGCAAAGGAGAATTTGCAGTAGGATAAAGATGGAAGGACCTGAATGCGTTTTTCACTGGCTTCTAGTTCTAAGTGTTGTACAACTTTGGAAGGAAAATAAATTGTTTTTATTGTTTAGTAACACATTGCAGAAAACAGATTTAGAAAACAGCTAAAATGATTGATTTGATTTCGCTGCAAGCCAGGAATAATTTATCCACAGGTGGAGAAAGAACCATTCTTCTGTGGGAAACAAAGAGTAAGAACTGACGTGATTACATGTGATAATTGGAAAATAGAATTATAACGACCAGACCTTACACTGTTAAATTTATATTGATCATATATGTGATATGATATGATACATATATCAGATATTATATTAGCTTATGGTAATTTAATGACATAAATACTTGAATGCCTGGGGTAGCAGTAGGGGATTTGGGGGCTGGTGTTTTAGCATCCGAAAGACCTGAATTTGAATTTGTTTTAATCAGCACTCCTTCATTCCCTGTGACGTGGTTAACCTCTCTCACCACAGTTTGATTCCTTTCTTGAACCAAAAGTTACTGCTCCTGTTATGTGCCAGGCACTATTCTAGGTGCTCAAATGATGAACCATACAGGTAAGTTCCTCACGGAGCTTACATTCTACTTGGGAAGACAGACAATCAGACACATATTAAGTATAATGGCAGGGAGTGGGAAGAGCTATGGAGGAAAACAAAGCAAGATGAGAAAGCAGACGGTGATGAGGGATGCGCTAGTCTAGGTAGGCGAGCTGTACGACGTTTGAAGGGAGACGTGAATAAAATTGGGGAGAGCCATGCCAATATCTAGGCAAGAGCTACAGAGGCAGAGAGAGAACATCAAGTGTCTTGGATTTGAGGCAGGAGTGTGCTCTGAGTTGTTGAAGAATAGCAAAGAGGCCACTATAGTTGGAGTGGGGTGAACAAGGGGAAATATGGGGGTATTTAATACCCAACCCCAAGAGCTCGCTCGTTAAGGTGACGACAAACATGGTTAAGCATAGTGGTGGGTTGTAGTTTGGAAAGGTAGGTTGAAGTCATTTTAGAAGGAACATGTTGAGGAGTTGGTACTTTACTAGTGAGAAGTCCTGGAAGGTTTTGAGCCATGGAATGACAAAATCCGAGCTGTATTTGGGGAAGGTAAATGGAGCAATGGAAATTGGAGGAGTTAGACGGTACGGCAGGGAGAGCAAGCTGGGGGTTGTTGCAGTAGCTGAAGTTTTAAGACCCTGAACTGGAGAGTGGTTAGACAGGCCCAAATGGAGGGTATAGAAGAGGGAGAGAGATTGTGGAAGTAAAATATGTCAGCCTTGGGCCGGCCTGGCGGCGTAGTGCTTAAGTTCGCACGTTCTGCTTCGGCGGCCTGGGGTTCACCGGTTCGGATCCCGGGTGCGGACATGGCACCGCGTGGCACGCCATGCTGTGGTAGGCGTCCCACATATAAAGCAGAGGAAGATGGGCATGGATGTTAGCTCAGGGCCAGTCTTCCTCAGAAACAAGAGGAGGATTGGCAGATGTTAGCTCAGGGCTAATCTTCCTCAAAAAAAAAAAAAAAAAAATAGCCTCAGCAAATGGTTAAAAAGGGTAGAGGCGGCATGTGAAGGAATACTGACTGAAATTTCAAGCATGGATAACTGAAACGATGGTGGCTTCAGTGTTCACCAAGAAGTCAGGAGCAAGATTAAGTTTGGAGTGCAAGGTGATGAGTTCAGTTAGACATGTTAATCAAGGGGACATTAGTAAAATCCCAAACACAAGAATAAAGTGATTGCCACACAATATTTCTTTAGTGCTTATAGCATTAAGAGTAGGAGTTTATAATTTGGTTCTCTGTTTCAAACTCCTACTTTTACTATTTTAATTATACTCTCTGCACAGTGCTGCTGAATCTGTTGTTTATCTTTCTAATAACATTTCCTTGTTTATAACTGAAGCCTCCATATCTGTATAAGGCAGTGAAGGCCCTGTGTCCTTCTAGGGGACTCAGTGGACCCGGATAGAAAGGAGCTAATCATTTTCATGGCCTATAGTATTGCTCATCAGATAAGCCATTTTACGTGATGAAGATGTCACATTTGTAAAATTTCTTAATAATCTGAGTCAAAAGGACAACCCTGTCATGGGTGAAGTTTAGGTACAGATGTATGTTTCTTTCTCCCAAACGGGGCATGGGGATCACCGGCTCTGATTGAGTGAATATTGCAGGCCTTTTTTCTCAAAATAGAGCCAAAGGAATTTGTTCCCCCAGGCTGGTGAAGAAGGTCATACCGAAAGAAAGTTCTTGTTAAAAGTATAAACTTATGGCCAGGCTCAAAGTAAGAAATCCAAAATGCCACTGATGTGTTCCTTCCTATAAGCCACGTAGTAATTAATCATACTACCCATAAAATATCACTAAGTGTGGCAGTATGTATTCGTGGGCTGTTAAGCTGCTATTGCGTTATTAAATTGAAGTTTTATTAGTCTACTGATTGAATAGTCTCTTAATGATTACTTCATGTAATGTTACGCTTGTGTCAGGCCGACTAAAATTTGAATATACCCTGTGAAAAGAGATCAAATCTTTGCCGTTTTTTTTTTTTTTAAATAATTTTGTAGTCCAGAAGGGGGAGACAAAACATTGATTATTGGAGTTGGAAGTAGCTGCTTCATAAGAAAACATGACTTTCTTGCGCTCCAATTTGATTGTTTTTTCTTATGGGTTTAGAAATTGTGGGATAGTTGCTACTGTAAAATACTTAGTTTTATGGTGGTGACAATTTTGTTAAAAATCTAAATTGAATCAGAATAAAAATAACCAATGCAATTATTTTTAACTAGTGTATATAAAGTAGGAAAACTCATTTGGTAATCAGATGAAAATAAGACCTGAGACTGTTTAATGATGGTATATTATAAGTGATCTTTTAAAAATAGCAGGAGCACTATTAAAGTTCCAATTTTGGTCTTTTCTAATTTTACATTCATTATGAGCAGTAAGTAGCTACCTTCCCATTTCCTTATGTTTTAATACTACAAGCCGGCTTGTGGATTATGCTTGTTTTGGATAGGAGTATCTGCATATGTTTTGAAAGGTTTTATTATTTAAATTTCCATTCAGTTTTAGAACAATTTCTTATCAATCCCTTGCCTTCCAGTGCATTGTCATAATTACATTGTTTCATCATGCCAGATTAAATTCATTGTTTAAAGAATGCTAAAATAATGTAGATTATAAAATATTAGGAAGTTGTCTTACCTTGGGTATTTGGAAATGTCTGAAAGACAGTATGAATATTGACTTTATGCTTAGACATATATTTTGTAAATTGATCACATTAATATTTATGAGTATGGGGTAGTTATGTTTTATATCCTGATAGTGGAAACAAAAAGATGTACTCTTCATGTAGGATTCTGCACTGCGACTTTATTTCCTGTGTATTTTGATTGTTATCATGTTAGAAATTTTTATTGAGGATATGTCTCTGTGTATATAATCAGGTAAAAGGATGCATTTAAAATCTAATGCTTGGTATAAGACATTTAAAACTAGTATAGCCATTATTTTATATTACATTGATGGAAAACTATGACAGAAATTCAACTATGGCAAAAATTTTGACCGGCCATACAGCATGAGATAAATATATAGGTGTTTTTCTGTGTTTGTTTTTGTTGTTAAGTAATATAGTCTCTATACTATGTCTCCTTTAGAAACTCTGTGTAAAATTGCCTGTTGCCATTATGAAACTTAAAGTGGAATGACACGGATATTTTTTATGAGGCAATGTTTTCTTGCTCCAGTTAGCCTTGTCAGCAGGGGAAAAAGTGGAAACAAAAAGATTCTGATCAATATTAAAGAGTTAGCTTGCTCTATATCAAATTTTGGCTTTTTTCTCACATATTTGATTCCATTTCCTATTTCAGTTAATCACGTTTTTTCTATCTGCTTATCTGTTAGGAAAGGACGGTTTGATTGAACCAAAAGTAGCTCCTTTGAATGGGCTAAGGGCAGAATAGAATCATCTTCAGAATGCCACCTTAGATTTATAAAGTGCTTTAGCATTTTTAAAGCCCTTTTTTTGTATTTTCTCATTTGAGCTACATATTATATGTATTTCTGTAGGTTTGCACATCAATTTTTTCAGGAAGACATTGGCTCCATCTCCAAATCCTGGGGTCTGGCCTTGTCTCGTGGAGTTTTGTTGAGTAGTATATACTGGCCAAAGTATTTCCTGTCAGTGGTCAACAGGTATTCATGACTTGAATTAGTATCCTGTTTATATGCCCGCATGAAACGCTTTGTGGCCCTGCATCGCTAAATTATGGTCATGTGACTAGGAACATTTAAGGTCATTTTTTACTGTGGTCACCATAATTCACATCCCAGGATCAGTACATTAACTTCATGTGCTATTAGAGTTGCAGCCACAATTAACTATCGAAACAATATAGAAAACAAAAATGAATTTTAAGAACATCAATCAAAGACGCAAAAAGCTTTCTGGGTTCAGTTTATATGCTGATCTGTTTGTAAATTTTTACTCACCTGTCATGGTTCCTTTCTTCAATGAACTTGTGATCTAAGGAGAAAATAATTGCCTGTGCAATATGTAATTCTTGTGCTTTGAGTACTGTAACTACTTTGTTCACTTTAGGTAAATCATTTCTGCTCATTGATGCTGATGCTTTTTTGGCAGAGTAGTTTTACATTCAGAGGGCTGTTTTACAAAGTGTGATTGGCAACCGTACACTAGATATAGTGTGTCTGTCTGTATCTTTTGATCCATCTGTCTATCCTCTCAAAGTTAAGTGAGCTTACATAGCTTCCCTCTATGTTCGAAAGCTGAGAAGTTACAAGAGAACTGAGACTTTTCCTCAAAATTATTTCAGATTTTCTTATGGGGTGGAATGCTTTTGCTTAGAATGAGAGAAGGTATATGTTATGGGCTGAATTGTCTCCCCCCAAATTCGTATGTTCAAGCCCTAACCCCCCAGTACCTCAGAATGTGTTGGAGATAGGGCCTTTAAAGAGGGCCATTAGGGTGTGCCCTCATCCAATCTAGCTGGCTGGTGTCCTTATGAGAGAAAATTTGGACAAAGGAACACCAGGAGGATGCACAGAGGAAAGACTGTGTGAGGACACAGGGAGAAGGCGGACATTGGCAAGCCAAGCAGAGAGGCCTCGGAGGAAACCAACCCCGTTGACGCCTTGAGCTCGGACTCCACCTCCAGAACTGTGAGGAAGTAAATTTTGGTTGTTTAAGCCACCTCCTCTGTGTTTTGTTGTTGTTATGGCAGCCCTAGCAAACCAATGCAGTGTATGATCTTTATTCTCTTATATTTAACACTTAATAGTAGCTGACCTTTAGAGGACACCGAGTGCCAGGAGCGGTGCTAAGCGAGTTCCGTGTAAAAACTAACTTAATCCTCGTAACCATGATCACCCCCATGTTATAGATGAGGAAAGTGAGGCTTAGAATAGCAAGGACATTGTCTGTGGTTGCACAGTGAGTAGGTGGGAGAGGCAGGACTGGAACCCGGTCAGACTGACTTCCGAGCTGGGCCTCTTAAGCAAAACTTAAGTAAGAATTTGGTGGATTCCAGGCGGTTGTGGATGATGATCATCACCACGCGTGCTTCCCTTCTCTAACATTGTTATTATTTAGTCCTTCACCCATTGCTTATAGGTGACTGTTATCTTCCACCAGCTGGAGGATGCTTGTAGGCCCCACCAACAGCCTGCCTGTGGGAAAGCTACTCCATCACAGAGACTTAAATGCCCCTATGCAAGTGTTGCTCTCTGGGCCCCAAATGACTGAGCAGACGTGGTCTTTGTGCTTTCCTAGCAGATACTCGCAAACAGGTAACAGCAACTCAGATAAACAGAACATACTGGGCAACTAAAATGTGAGAAAAGAGATATTGCTGCTCTATGAGCCAAACATAAATATTAGAAATAAGCCCATTTTTAGCAATGGCCTTTAATTCTTTTGAAGCCATTTTTCCTGTGTCTAAAGTAGATGAAACATTGTGCCTCTTTGAGTCTTATATCATCAGTGTTCACCTTTCTTATGCACTCTTGCCTTTTATAATTAATTTCAATTAAACATTAGTTTTGTTTAATTAATATTGTGTAATTAAAATGCTTATAAGCTCTCAAAGGGCAAGAACTATGTCTTAATACACCTTAGACATTTTCAAATACACTAGGCTATAGCAGTGATAAAATAATTAAACATCCTTTTGTTCAATGTCTACATATTCACCACCCCTGTGACACTGAACTGTATGTAAACTGAAATCAGAAAGCTGCGTTCATAATGCTTTGCAAGAGCAGAAGTCCTCTTCCATTGGAAATGCAGTTCAGCATCTTAGAATCTTATTTTTTTCAGGAATAAACTAAATTTTTTTCTACTGCAGTTTAGGCCTCTTTGCTCTTGCCACATTTCCTACTTCCACTGAGGACAATTGTTCGTCATCACCCATGTAATCTCTCTTAGGTCCTTGTAGATTTAAGTGGCCCCTCCGCTCCCTCTTCTCCCACTTGCTCTAACTTTTCCATATAGTGCTGCCTTCTTTTTAATTGCTTTTGCACTGTACAGCTGGGACCCTCAGAACTGTAAGTGCTACTTGATAATACACCCAATCTAAATGCTCTCATTCTCATTTTCCTCAGTGTGTGTGTGTGTGTGTGTGTGTGTAGTTCCTTAGTTTTAGCAGTGACACTGCTATTGATAGTGACTATGATTTTTGCATACAGATATGACTAAGAAATACTGAGAGCTCTCCCTCCAGCCTTTTCCCATTATCTAGGAAACTCCAAAAAGAGCTCTTCATCACACCAACTACAAATATCCTGGATCTTTCACCTGTGGAGTTTTTCCTCCAATTGTTTTTGCCCACAGCTTGGTGGACAAAGTGAATCATATAGGAAAGCCACCACACAAAGTGGATGCTTACAGCATAAATTATACCATAGTGAAAATTACAGCGTTTGGACTCAGAAGACCTGGGGTTTGGCTCATGGCTCTCTCTCTTCATGGCTGAGTGATTTGAGTTGAAACACTTAACCTTTCTTGAGTCCACGTCTCTTTGTCTGTTCCTACCCTGCCATCCTAATAGAATTATGAAGCACTTTGTAAACTGTAAGACACACTACATATTGAAATCGTTGTCATGGTAATAATGGAAGAAATGATCCTCATGGTATTTCCTAATATATATTTTTGGAAGAAAGTGCTGAACCACAACTGTTGCTAGCTTACAGTGACGCATGCATTCATACGTCATTCCTTCTTTCCTCATCATCAGTTGAGAAGCCAGTTCGATTATAACCATTGTAAGAGCTCAGGTCTTCTAAGAAGGCTCCCAGACCACAGACTACATTTAAAGTCACCTTCTTTATGAAAAGGTACAACCAACCATGAGGATTATCCCTCTTCCTTCATGTCAATATTAAAATATCTGCGTTTTAAGCTGCACAGCCATGTGCCCTTTCTCATTTCATTTGAACTCTTTTCTCCAGCTGAATATTGTACCTACTCTACAAATTTGGGCTTCAATATCTACTTCTAGATGAAGGATACACGAACTCAGAAGTAGGAAAGTTTTCAGGAGTATTATTTTGAGATTTGTGGTAGTAGTTGAGAATTTGGCTTTTTTTTTTTGAGTAGTGCTAGATGTTTAAATACTACAAAAGGCTATAATTCCTTTAAATATACATTTTAAACCAAATATATGATTTAGAACAAATGCTTTTCAAGTTTGTTATTCCCATTCTAAGAGTAATACAATATGGTTCAGAAAATTGGATAACGCAGTTAGGGAGATGGAGTTGAAAAAAAACAGGAAGAAACCCATGCCCCCAGCCCCTAACATAAATTGCTATTAATAATTTGGTACTCATATCCAATTGTGTCTCTGCTGCGTAGCTATATTTTTTACATGGTTTCTACCACTCTTGCTATCTATACTTCCCCTTCAGAAATGTGTCCCTATTTTATGATGAAGGAAACTGATGCAGATAATGTTTGGTAGATTAGAGCTTCTGATAGCAAAGTAGTGTTTTAATCAATCCTGGCGCCCTCACTTCACTTAATTACAGTCTGCTGATGTAAACTCAGTATCAAGAAGCATTGGATGCCTTGAAAGTTATGGCATGATTTTATCTTTAGTAACGTTTGAGCATGTGAACAGTTAAGGCCATTTTTATGTGTTTTCCTGGATAGCTTAAAAAAATCTAGTGGAAAATGTCCATGATCTATTCCACTGTTGGATGGACATAATACACAAATTGCTATCAAGATAGGAAACAATACTAAATTTCAGTTGTCTCAGGTAACTATTTATAATGATACATTTTTCTTATTTATGAGATAATGACTAATTCGGAGAAAAATCTGGAAGTATTGAATGGGTACAAAATAGCAGAAAAATGTATCAGTAAGTCTCATGAAATTTTGTAAGCATCTATTTTCATTACTTTTGGGGGGCGCTGTTGAATTACTGTTGCAAATGAAACAAGCTCTTCATTTGGAAGAATTACTTGTATTAAACAGACGACTAGGCTGAAATAGCTGCTCAAACAATTTCATGCTTTTGTTTTTAATGTAGTCCAATTATAAAATGTCACATCAGATTGTGAGTATACAAGTGCATAATTTTATTTCTGAGTTATCACATTTTAAGAAGTTGATTAAAATAACCCCAAATATTTTATACGCTTTTTGTATATCACAGATTAACCATTTAAACTGAGTTGAAGCAAGATTGGAACTTTGGCCGTCGATACCTTTACTAAAGGAATTGATCAATTATTTTATAGTTACTTATTTTGTCCTTTTTATTGTTGAATGTGTAAGGAACTCACTACTACATTTTATTATTTGCTCTAATTTCTTATTTTGAGAAATTTCAAATCTGTAGAATCATTGCAAGAATATTACAGTGAATACCCACACCCCTCACCCAGATTCTCTAATTGTTAACATTATGTTATATCTGCTATAATCTGTCTTTTCTTTTTTGTTTCTCCTTTTTTCTCTTTTCTGAGTCTTAGTTGCTGATTTGTAACACTTTACCCCTAAATACTTCAGTGTGTATCTCTTAAGAATAAGACCTTCACCTGTATAAGCACAGTATCATTTTAAAACTCTGAGAATTTATTTATTTATTTATACAATACTATTATCTAATATATGGCCCGTATTCAAATTTCCCCAACTATCCCAATAATGTCCTTTGTAACTTCTTTTCTCTAGGATTCAGTCAAGTATCATGTGTTACATTTATTTGTCATATCTTCCTAGTCTTCTTTAATCTAGAACAGTCTCTAAACTTTTAAAAAAATTTCATGATTTCATTAACATTTGATGAAGCCAAACCAGTTTGTTTTGCAGAAAGTTTCTCAATTTGCATTTGTTTGATTATTTCACCATAATCAGATTCAAGGTAGACATTTTTGTCAAGGATGCTGCGTAGGTGATGTTTGTCCTCAGTGCGTCGCATCCTGAGACACGTGGATATCAGAGTGCCCCATTATTGATGATGTTAAGTGTGATCATTTGGTCAAGAATGTAACTTCCGTATTTGTCTTCGTAATTTTAGTAAGTGATATATGGGGTTATTCTTTGAGGTCACGTAAATAACCTGTTCCCCAGCAACATTTCACGTGGTTTTAACATCGGTTGATGATTCTTGCCTGAAGCAGATTATAGCTAGGGCTTTACAAAATGGCGATTTCTAATTTCATCATCCCATCTACATTTCTCATCTGGCATTCTTCTTTAAGGTAGATCTTTCCCTTATTTCCCCTTCCCCTTTTAATTTTTTTTAATGCTAGTATGGACTAATGGATTCTTTATTTAAATTCAGTTCTTTGCCATAGCTTGTTGATAGAAACTCTGTTAAAGCCTTTCGATTGCTTACTGAAATTAACAAATAAAATGAAGAAATTAAATAATTAACATCTGTTTGATTTGAACTTTATGAGTTAATTATACCCATAATACTTTATTAACTTTCATCCAGGAACAGTTCCGTGTGCCCCTGTCCCGCCCCCGAAGAAGAAAACATTAGACAGGTATAGTGGAATTTACAGTAATGAATGGCCAGGTGGCATAGTGGTTAAGTTTGCCTGCTCCGCTTTGGTGGCCCAGGGTTCATGGATTCAGATCCCATGCCTGGACCTACACATGGCTCATCAGGCCATGCTGTGGCAGCATCACACATACAAAATAGAGGAAGATTGGCACAGATGTTAACTCAGGGAAAATCTTCCTCACCAAAAAAAAAAAAAAAAAAAGAGAGAGAGAGAAATGTCTAATATGACATATTTATTCCCTGCAGTTGTTATATTTGGGCCTTACTTAGATTCATTGCTGCATAGTCCTTTTGATTCTAAACATTAAAATCTACTTTTGTATCTTATCAGATATAAGAAATTTTATATCAGATTGCTATTTGAGTGAGAATACCTTTAGACATCTTTATTTTCAGAGTTCCACTATTCTTTACAAAGTCATGACAGTTTATCTTTAACTCTTATCAAGCAGGAATCTATAAATACCCACAAATGTGTTTTCTGGGGGAAAAAAAAGCAACATTTGCATATAGGAATGTGGGTTGTCATAGTGTTTGATCATCTAGAGCAATGCTTTTCAAACTCTCTTCCTTACACGCTGCTTACCCGAGGCTCTCGTAGGTGTGCTTCAAGGCTTCTGCAGATTTTTTCCCCAATTCTGTTTAAAATGAGAGCTTTACTTGTTTTAAAAGGTTACAGACATAACACCAGTGTTCAGAGACACCCAGATCAGTAATTTCTAAGACCAGAATAATTCATTTTTGTGTACACCTCAGAATGCAGCTTCTCCTGGCATCTTTAAGGGTGAAGTATCCTAAGATTGCAAGAGATGCTATTTTCAATCTCTTAACATTTATACATACTTATTTGTGGAAATCTGAGTTTTCCTCATACAACTAAAAAAAAAATGTGTAGATCATCTCTACACTTTGTCTAATAGGACTGTAGCTCTTTTATAAAATGCCTGATGTTAGATATTTCTGTGTATCCAAATAGACTCATTGTTCTTCTTGAATGACTTATAAAATCAATTCCCACTAATAGAATACCACTTTAATATACTAGAAAAAGTGGTTAGTCTTTGGAAAAAAAGTTTTTAAACCACTAATCTTAGAGAAAATATCCATTTCAATGTGAAAATTTAGTATACCCATTATTTAAAACATACGTTTATGTGTGTGAATTTTAGATGTATTTTCTTTTGTGGGACATTGAATCAGGACTTTAAAATTAGCTAAAAATTTAGTAAAATTAATAAAACAAGATAAAGGGTGGGAATTAGGAATTCTTGCTGCTCTTAAGTAAAAACAAGAGTAATTTTTTTTTTCTTTTTGAGGAAGATTAGTCCTGAGCTAACTGCTGCCAGTCCTCCTCTGTTTGCTGAGGAAGACTGGCCCTGACCTAACATCCGTGCCCATCTTCCTCCACTTTATATGTGGGACGCCTGCTATAGCATGGCTCGCCAAGTGGTGCCATGTCCGTACCCGGGATCCGAACCAGCAAACCCCGGGCCGCCGATGCGGACGTGTGAACCCAACTGCTGCACCACTGGGCCGGCCCCAAAACAGGAGTAATTTTAATGGTCTGGATTGAGGGGTTGTGAAAAGCAGCAATTATGCTTACCTGTAAATCTGTGTGGCTAAACTATAAATGTGGCAAAATGGCCAAGGAGCTATGAGGGGGCAGCAATATCATGGCATTACCACATGATATTGAGTGGGCAGCAATATCATGGCATTACCACATTTCAGAGCTGACGGTAGAGTTTATATTGTCTGTAAGATCCAGGTAAAGGTTAGGCAAAAGTTTTGTGGCCCTTCGTGATCTATTTCCTCCATACTGATGGAACATTAGCCTTCCAACGGGAAGATTTCCCTTCTCATAGAAGGTTCTGCTTATTACCTCTATCACCTTCTGCTGTCCATTTTATATTTGTATCTTGATTTCTGCCCTTTCTCATTAGTCTACTTTGAGTAATTAGGATAAAGCATTTCTGAAGTTTTATTATATAAGCATGAGTTGCTGCCTTTTAGGGAAAAAAGAATTTTCCAGTCACATCTTCCTAATTGTCAAAATTATCCTTTGGTTCTACACTCAAACTATTTTCCTATAAATATTATATCAATAAAAAGAAAAAGACTACATAAATATAAACATTTTATGGATGAAAGTAGAACATAAGATAATTTCTTTATGTAAGGATCTTCTGTTAATAAACTAATTCTTTAAAATCCTGTTTATATAGCTCTCTTATGCAAGGAGAATAGCTTAAGTACAACAGTATACCTAGGTAACTGCCATGTGGAAATAGTGAGAGAGACTGAACTGACACTAAAATGTGTTAAAACACATATATTTATAAATTTAAGTATCTTTTCTTCCTTATAGATGTCAATTTTAAGAAATAAAATTAATAGTATTAAAAGTACAGGTGCAAAAATGTTCCTATAGTGCTTTTAAATGTACACAAATTCTCCCAGATTCAAAGGTATGAAATCTATATTATGACTTTTATACTGCTGTTTAATGCTATATAAACCCCAATCTTTTTTTTTTCTTTTTTGAGGAAGACTAGCCCTGAGCTAACTACTGCCACTCCTTCTCTTTTTGCTGAGGAAGCCTGGCCCTGAGCTAACATCGTGCCAATCTTCCTCTACTTTTTATATGTGGGACGCCTACCACAGCATGGCGTGCCAAGCGGTGCCATGTCCGTACCCGGGATCCGAACTGGCGAACCCCGGGCCGCTGAGAAGGGGAACGTGCGAACTTAACCGCTGCGCCACTGGGCCGGCCCTGAACACCACTCTTTATCCTCAATATTTCTCATGTTATTTATTTAAAAATATTTATTGAGCACTTGTTGAATGTGCCAGGTATTTTTCTAGGTGCTGAGGGGAAAAAAAGAAATAGAGCAAAAAAGTGCCCTGGAGCTTACAGTCTAGTTGGGCTAGGCTTGAGAAGACCATTGATAAGAGCATTTGTTTTCTAAGTCTCAATTCCTTCAGTGAAGGGGAGTGGGGCCACATTTTCTAGTGTGTAAACTGATCATTTTATTTGATAAAATTGCAGTTGTATTAAGCTCTTATAAAGTATTTTGTTTCCCTGCAGGGGCTTATTTAGTATTAAGCATCCAATGCATAAAATCAGACCACAGTGAAATCTTAGTAGTGAGCCAAGGATAAATCTTTTGATATTCGTAAAACAGCCGGAACAGATATCATTGTACAAGTAGGGGGTGGAGTGGGGTGGGGATCTACTGTGGTGGTGAGAAAAACCCTGAATATCTGAGTTATGACTAAAATGGGAGGGAGGGAGACGAGAGAGCGCGAGCGGGAGTACACAAGAGCATGCCAATCAGAGCCGGAGCCAGAGCCCAAGAAGACTTGGGCATTACATTTTACACGTTAAGTCACTGATTTGATGACAAGACAAAAAGGCATGTTCTGGCTGGTAACTGTCTTGAAATGCCTAGCCTTCTTGTACAGAAGCTAAGAAGAAAAACTGAGAAGGGAGAGAAGAGTGGCGATGATCAGACTTAGCATGAGTGTCAATGGCTTGCAGATAGTAAAACCATCAGTGACAGATGCAAACTAGAGCTGGTGGTAACAATTTTCCAGTGGACTTTGGAAGTAGCGATTGAAGTAGCTGGATGGCGAAAGATGTAATGAAGACACAGACAGCAGAGCTCTGTGTATCTGCAAGTCAAGGAGCAAAGAGGCTGTTAGGCAAAGCCACAAGGCATGGCCTCTGGTGGTTCTCAACTACATAGGAGGAATGTCAACAGTTGGAGAAGTCTCCTCCCAATCCTCCCACCCTTAATTCTGAGGACAGACACTTGCAGCTGGAAAGAGTTCCCCCCTTCCAGCTGTGGGAATCAGTCCTCTATTCCGTGTTTTATCTCTATACAAAAAAATCTGCTGGTAGCTTAATCACTCCTAAGGATATTGCGTGAATGTGGAACCTGTGGCTCACACTGGTCAGTCGTTTGGCCTTAGGGACCACCCGCCTGCGTCTTAATATCCCCATTTTATCTATACCATACTGTAACTGTGCATGTGCATATAGCATATTTATCTGTAGCATGTTCAGATCACTGGGAAGTATAATAGTCATTGTAGACAGAGACATTTCAGTGAAAAAACTTAAAATAGACGCATTGGAATGGAAACTTTCATCTCCCTGAAATATTTGTTCCTAGAATGTCTCATTCCCTACTGATTCTAGGTCAGGAGGCATTTTGCTTTATTGATCTGCTTTCCTGCTATTTGGGATTTTAATATTCCACATAGGTGCGCCAGTTTTCTTTGTGAATAATGACACGGCCAGATTACATAATTACAGATACAGAATTCTCTCATGTTGCTGAAAATAATACTGGAACAGGATAAGTGTGTGTATCATCTGAATGAATACGCCATTTATTTTTATTAAAATATTAAGATCCATATTAAGACCCCACGTTGTTCATTGTCCATTGATTTGAATCAAGAAGCATACTCTGGCCTTTGATTTTTTGTGGTTATAGATGTATGGAATTGGCAATATTGATTGAAATGTAATCTAGTCTTTTTAACTCTGCTACTTTAGGAGGAGGTTCTTCCATATAATAAAACATTTCTCAAATATATGGAAAACCGGTAGTGTAAATATAAGCATCCACAATTAAATGAGTGAAATTGAATGCATTCGTTTGACTATCGGGGTTTAAAAAAGGTATGCAGTTTGGAAAAAATGATATGGAGGTGGTCACATAGCCAAAACTTAAATGTATCTCTCCCTCATAATATCCCTGCACTATGCATAGAACTTGCTTAATTAGAGAGAGGAAAATGTGAAGGTGTGTGGTCCATGAGTTTAGAGAGCAGTGAATGGCATCAGGGCCTGGATGATAAAGCTGGGCTACAGTGGAGTCTGTTTGAAGTGTCTAGATATTGGATGATTGGAGGACATCATCAGTGTAGAATACAGACCTTGGAAATGTTGGCTGGACCTTGACTGCAATTTGGAGAATAGCCATTTCTGTAAGGTTGGCTAGATCATGGGCAGATAATGTCAGATATGGTGAGCCGCGGTGGTTAAGAAAGCAAGCTCTTGAGTCAGTCTGTCTGGGTTTGAATCCTGGCAGGCCGTGTCATCATGGTTTTCTCATCTGTAAAATGGTAATGGCAAAAAATAGCATCTACCTCCAAGGTATGTTATGAGAATTAGGTGTTAGCCACTGCGATTGTTGTCATTACTGGGGGAGCGAAATGGATTTGGTTTGGACACAAAAACATGAATTTTGTTTATAGAAGTAGTCAGATAAAAGTGGAAATATCTGATAAGCTGTTGGAGAAGCTGAATAGAAATTAAGTAAAAGGGGGAGAACAAGCATTGTTATTTTGTGAGTCCTCATATAGGAGTCATAGTCCAAACATTAGAAAATTCTGGGCTCCCTGAGGGGGAGAGAGTGGACAGAAAAGAGTAGAGAGAGAAAGACGGTTTCCAGGGCGGTGCTCGTGTTTAGAGAGCAGAAGGACGAACTGGAGCTTCTGGCACAAATAGAAGAGCAGAGGGGAATGCCCTTGAGGAGCAGAGGGGGCGGGGAGGTGAGCAAAAAGTCAAGTGAGACTTTCACAATGTTGAGGAAACCTGTTTGTGTTTGAAGAAACCAAGGGAGTTAATCCAAAATATGATTGTGCCCGCAGGCCCTTTTCCACAGAAAGGTACTGAAAGTCCCTGGTTGCCCTCAGTGAAACTTTACGCCATTGTGTAGTAGAAAAGTTATTTAGAGCAGTGGTAATCAAGAATTTGGCAGCGGAAGGGAACGAAATGGCCCCTTGATAACCTCTGAAGAGGTTAGTACCCTACGGTAAGTGCTCACCTGGTTACCGGGGAGTAATTAAGGTACTGTGGAGAATGGGGTTCAGGTAATTAGAGCTCAGGATTAGTCCTTTCTGTTGTGAGTGGCTGTCACTGTAAGCAGATTTTGCGAGAGGATCAAGACTGGTAACAGATATAATTTAGTTATTCTAAACGTAATTTCTACTACAGAAAAGATAACAGATGCATTTAGATCAGTTTCTGTTTGTGTTACAAAAGAACCATGTAAACTATTGATTCCAATTTGATGAGCGCTGACAGTGTTATTTGCATAGCTATTTAACAGAGGGAGGAAATAGAGAAAATCCTTGAGAGCCCCAAACCAAAACTCCTCATTGTGTTTTAAGTCTAGTGACGATGACACTAACCCTTTTACTTCACTCCAGTAATAGTTTAATGTTTTACTCTGTGGACTAGACTCCTCCCAGTATTAGGAAGAATTCACAAGGTAAAGGGTAACCCTGGTCAATACTGTGTAAATTATTGCTAGTAAATTTTCTTTTAACGTGGCCTGTGCCAAATTTTAGAAAATGTAATAATTGAAGCTAGTATGCAAGCAGTAGCTTCTGTAATAAAATAATTTTATGTTATGTACCATGATGTAAACCTTATTGCTTGCTTTGATTTATATGCAAATATGTCTTTTTCTTACAGTTTACGCTGCTTTCAGCTGCTGTCTTAGTTTTTGTGCTCTAGAATATCTCCATTTTTTCCATGATTACCATAATAAAATAGGCAAGCAGGGAAAGTTATGGCTACTTCCTGGCTCATTTTGTATATTTGTTTCAGTAGCAGTACCAATCTTTTAGGCAACCAGTGTTGTCAATGTCATGAATTTACAGCAAACCTGTGGAATTTACATATATAAAACATAGATGTCATGCTGGTGAATTCAACTTACAAGCCATGGAATAGAACTCTTGCAGTGAGGCTGTTAGTTTCAGGTAATTTAAATCTCAGTGGGAACGAAGAAATGGATTTTGAACTAATATATTTTTGAAGTCTTCAAAGATAGGAGATTGTAATATTCTGTGTAAAGAAAAAAAAGATGAGGATTTTTTTAAGGTAAATAGGTTTAAATTTAATGAAGTGATTAAAAGTAATTTCAAGATTTATTTCCCCTTTATAAAAATTATTTTTCATTGGTTTAAAGGAAAATTGGTTAAAAAAATTAAGTTTCTTTTCAGCATAATGCCAAATAGAACCAAACACACCTTTCAACATTTGGAACTTTGTTTTTTTGAGGAAGATTAGCTCTGAGATAACATCCACTGCCAAGCATCCTCTTTTTTTTTTTTTTTGCTGAGGAAGATTGGCCCTGAGTTAACATGCATGCCCATCTTACTCTATTTTATATGTGGGACGCCTGCCACAGCATGACTTGATAAGCAGTATGTAAGTCTGTGCCCAGGATCCGAACTGGCGGGCCCCAGGCCACTGAAGCAGAGTGCACGAACTTAACCGCTGTGCTACTAGGCTGGCCCTGGAACTCTCTTTAATTGGAGGAATGCAAAATTGTGTTTGTGAGGACCTACACAGGGCCTAACGTAGTTCATTCACCTATGCCATTGTTGATTAGGATGATAGACATCACTCTTAAGGTGTATTTTATACTAGCTTTTTTATCAGGTCAAATTATATCTTGATAAAATGTTCTAATTTTAGAACTGGAAGGAAAATATATAACTATTTTACAGTATACGGAGTTGTAATAATATTATACTTAATTTTAAGACTCTGCTACTCAAGTGTTATGATTGTTAGCTCTTTTTCACACATTTGCTTTCTCACGATAATGGTGTCTAATGGTAGAGGTCAGCAGTGACTGGCTCCTCATCTGCGTTGTCATACCACATCTGTAACCTGGAAGTCTAGTGATTTGTGTAATTCTCCGTCTCCTTTAGGAGGCTGTGGGACCCTTGATGGTCGGGACTGTGTTTATATTTCTCTTCCAAGCATAACGCTCGATACTTCGTTGATAGCTGATAAACTCTAGGAAGGCTCCTACAGCAAATATTTAAAGAGTCTGGCAAGACTTAGGGCCTACCACTCTGCCCTTTCAAAGTATTTTGAGGAAAATGAACTAACGCCCTAAGTATTACCCAAGGAAGCATGCAAATTATGCAAGTCGAATGACGGGTCAGAGAAAATTGGAATGTCCATGATGGAATAGTTAACATCTTTTTGTTTCTAATGTATCAGGCAATGTCATTTCCAAGAGGACAGTTGGTTACTGTGTACTAGTTTGATTTGTACTGTAAGCCCCTTTATACAAAGGCTGTGTTTAATTTTTATATTCCTGTTAGGCCTCTTACCTAATGTTGCCAGGAATGCAATAGATGCTCATTAAAATTTTGAATGAATGATCAGCGTTTACTGGTTTATTGCCAGCATACCCTCCCAACTCTCCAGTAGATGATAAGCATTTTGATGGTGAGACCCAAGTATTAGTCATTTTTAAATTCTTTTCTCTCCCTCATTCAAAATGGTTCCACATGTATAGTCGGGGGTTCCACTCCCACATTTGGAGATTTGCTAGAAGACTCTCAGGACTCAGAATATAGTTCTATTGACAGCTAAGATTTAATGACATGGTAAGGATGTGTAACCAGATCATAAGGAGAAAAATCCAGGTGGATTCTGGAGGAATCCGTGGGCAGGCTTCCTTATACTGGCTGTCTCCCATGAGGGGTCACATACAGTGCCCTCTTCCCTCAGCAGTGAGAATGCAGCAATGTATCTGCACTGTTCCTGCCCAGGGAAGCCTATTAGGGAGTCAGTCAGTGCCCAAGACTTTTTTTTTTGCTAAGGGAGATTAGCCCTGAACTAACATCTGTTGCCAATCTTCCTCTTTTTTGGCTTGAGGAAGATTGTCTGTGAGCTAACATCTGTGCCAGTCTTCCTCTATTTTATATGTGGCCCGCCCCAGCATGGCTGATGAGTGGTGTAGGTTTGTGCCTGGGATCCGAATCCGCGAACCCAGGCCGCTGAAGTGGAGTGCATGGAACTTAACCACTAGGCCATAAGCTCGGCCCCCTGGAGATTTTTTGGGGGGCTGGTCATGTAGTCACTCTATTTAGCATGTACCAAAATTCCGGATGCCTAAAAGTAAAGCAAGTATTCAGTATAATCCACATGGTTTGTCCAAGCAGACACAGTAAGCCATCCTTATCAGTTAGAGCACAGTGGCAACACTCCCCAAAACCCAGTTCCCAGATACCAGCCAAGGGTCAACCTTGCTAGCAAGCCATAGTCTTAGACCTGCTATGTGAATGCTTTTCTACACAGCATGCATTTGTGTGAATACCACTTTAGGTAGGAAAAGGAAACTGGAGGCATTTCTTTTAGTGCTTCAAACCAGTCTTGTGCTTAATTCATTAGTCAGGGAGACGAAGGTCTCCGTTCTTTATTAGGAGTGCCTCTGATGCCTTGGTGGTTTAAATGCCTACTCACCAACTTGCGTTGTTGCTCAATTCCCTCCTTGAGCTGTATGAAAGTACCAAACATACTTGTCTTCCCCATCTCCCTCAACAGAGCTTGAAAGCTTGCTCCAAGTACAGTGGCTAACACTCCATGTCCCCTTTTAAATCCGGTCAACTAGGCCATCCTCTGTTGATTCCTGGTAACAGATAGTTTTTATAGACCCACATAATATTATATCAGCTTTTATTCAGAGTGTTTAATTGTCTTTATTTTAGTTGGTGGGTTGGGGTATTCATAGGACAGGAGCTGAGAAAGCAATCCACCAAAGAAAAGAGTGAAGATTCCAGAAAATCTAGGCATATCGTTGTAGGATCTCATGTCCCCAGATGTTCAGAGCTTAATTTCTGAGCTATTTAGATGAATCCCTGAGAGATCGCGTCTCCACAGTGATTGGTAGAAAATCACCTTTGATTCCTGCTTTATCTAGTTTTCTGAGATAACGTGTTCTCTGATTTGAAAGGTTTCCATCAATTGGACTTTACCCGCTTGCTTGTTGGACTACAGTTAGGGCACTTTTATAGTCAGCAGAAGCCCCCTGATCAGGAACTGAGTCTTCTGACTGATCTCAACTATTTGCAGTATTGCCTGCATTTCTGCAAATTAAGGGGGAAAAAAAGACTCTTGTGTGTCTTAGAGAATCGTGGGTGTCAACGCAGGCTCTCACCCAGTTAATCTTGTGTTTTGAGAAGAAAAAAAAAATGAAAGGTGCTGTTGACAGTGAGATGTGACAGCTAACAGCAGAAGGAGGAACTGCAAAAATATAGTAGTCTTTGGTTTTTTCACAGAAAGAAAAACAGCCTGATGCTCCTCAGTGGTTTTGGCGGGCATCGCTGTGTTATTGGACAGAACAGAGATTGATCTTGATGAGGAGTCATCACGGGGAGATTCAACATGTTCTTCATCAGTGCAGTCTAGGCGTAATATATTTTCAAAAAGTTTCCATCAGGAATGGTTAGCTTTTTTTTTTTTTCCATTTTAGTGCTTAAAAGCGTATCTTTCAAGTGTACCACCCACATTCATAGATCACTGATTGTGCTGGATGAAGGACTCATATGTAGCTGTTCTTATGAAAAGCTCATGGGAAAAATACATGTCTGTGACTTATTCAACACTAAATACAATTAAAAATGTTTTGGGTGTAACTACAGAAGAACTGCACCAAGTGAAAGAGGGAAGTTTCCAGAAGTATCTGGTAAAATTTGGAATGCATTTTGTATGTTTCCCCCATTGCCTCACATTAATATTTTGGAGATTAATTTCCAAAGAAAATAATTGGTCACCAATAAAATAGATTGTTTTAAAAATATGTTCCTGTTCTCCATGAGGCAAAGAAGTCTTAACTCTTTGTGGGGAGAGGGAAGGCATTTAAGCAAAGAAATAGGAGAAAAGATACTTGAACCCTAGTGCCATCTCATGAGGAGGAAAAAAATTCCTAGTTTTCAGACATTAGGAGTGCAATTCTTATCAAGCTGGCAGTGTTACTGGTCAACTGGGAGAGGAATTATGTGAGTTCTGTTATATTAAGGTCCACCCCTGTCCCAGCATCTCTTCTAGGTAACTATCCAATAACAATTACTGTGCACTTACAATGTGTGCCAGGCACCATGATAAATATTCTTCCTGGACAACCTCATTTAATCCTCACTATAACCCTGTGAGGTGGTCATTATTTGTTTGGGGGTGGGGAGGGGGGGGGCGAGATTAGCACTGAGCTAACATCTGCCATCAATCCTCTTTTTGCTGAGGAAGATTGACCCTGAGCTTACATCCGTGCCCATCGTCCTCTACTTTGTATGTGGGACACCTGCCACAGCATGGCTTGATAAGCAGTGTAGGTCCATGCCGAGGATCTGAACCAGTGAACCCTGGGCCGCTGAAGCGGAGCATGGGAACTTAACTACTATGCCACCGGGCCCGCACCAAGGTCATCATTATTTTTATCTCCATTTTTGGAGGAGGCTGAAATTCAGAGATGTTAACTAATTTGTCCAAGATTAGTTGTGCCTGATGCTAAACTCTGATCTCTTAATTGTCATGCGGTGTTGCTTCCTACTCAAATACACTCTCTAGTGCCATGATGCGATATCCAATAGGTTTTCTCCAGTCACCATTGGGCAACAGGGATATTTATAGATGTAAGAATATGTAACAAATGGAAAATGGCTTCTTATTCTTCTGGGAGTTTCTAGTAGGGGAATCCACAGATGGTAAATGAAATACAAACCTATCATCCCTTATTTTTTAGTTCAAAACTGAAGGAGTGCTTTATTTCATGATATTTATTAGTCTTTGTGTGGTTTGGTATAGTTACTTTTCCTGTGTTGTTTTGATACTTTCCAACAAGCAGTCCTTGATTGATCATTTTACAGACAATTCATTTATCTTCCTGAACATGAGTGCTCAGCCCTCAGAATGCTGGAACTCTCCTTCTGCACCTTCGGGCTCCTTCTATCAAAGCTGGGGCAGTGCTCTTCTCCTCAACAAGCAACTCGGTTTTCAGCTCTTCCTCTTGACCCCACCCCTCCCTGCCATCAGATGCGAGCAGTTCAGGGCTTAGGACTCCTCTTATTGCAATAGTACATTATTTTATGGGTTAACTGGATTTTTCAGGATAGCTTTGGCACTTAAGCATTTTATTTCAACTTGTTGTACTTTTTTTAAAAGATGCAAGCAGTTCAGGGCTTAGGACTCCTTATTACAATAGTACATTATTTTATGGGTTAACTGGATTTTTCAGGATAGCTTTGGCACTTAAGCATTTTATTTCAACTTGTTTTACTTTTTTTTAAAGATTGACTCTTGAGCTAACAACTGTTGCCAATCTTTTTTTTTTTCTGTCTGCTTTTTCTCCCCAAATCCCCCCAGTACATAGTTGTATATTTTAGTTGTGAGTCCTTCTAGTTGTGGCATGTGGGATACCGCCTCAGCATGGCTTGATGAGCCGTGCCATGTCTGCACCCAGGATCCAAACCTGTGAAACCCTGGGCCGCCAAAACGGAGCATGCAAACTTAACCCCTCGGCCACGGGGCCAGCCCCCTAAACTTGTTTTTCTTATTAAATATGTCCCAGCATTTTTTGCCAGCTGATTTACAAACAGACTCTAGAACACAACCCACGTGTAAATTGGAACTGCTCATATAACACATATGGGGTTGGGGATACTTTTTCTATCAGATTAGATTGAATATTCTTGTTAATTTGAATCCGGTGATATATATGAAATTGTGGATGCTGCAGTTAGTTTAACACTTCAGTTGCTATAAAAGCATAATTTCAATAGTATGTAAATTTAATGTAACTTTGGAGACTTAGAGTTGGTTTGTTCATTTCAATGTTAATTTATTTAAATTTTAGATATTTTAAAATAGGTTTGTTTGTGTAGGCTTGGTAATGTTTTTTATTTCAGTAGCATTACATTTTGAAATGAAAGTTACTTTAAAATAGGCTCCAAGGAGGTGTTAGTTAAATTATTAGTAATGAGTTTGGATGCTCTGAAAAAAGTATAGTTGTCAATGAATAAACATAACGAAATTGCAGTAGAATCTCTTTATAATGCTGCTGTTACAGGGCACACTACCTGTTTTGAGGACTCATTTTGTTATATCATGATTTTACTACATAGAGCGATAGTTTCAGGAGCAATAGGACTTTAGGCTATGAAAAGCTGTTATTTTGGGTTATTGGAGTTTAGTTTCTACTATATTAGAACTTCTGAGGACAGTATACTTGGGAACCTAGTTCTAGAATCTTATATAACCATTGGAGTGTTGAAACTGGTCGTTCTAGCTTATTATCTGTTTGGATTTCACTCCCTATTGTGTACTTTATTACTGATCTTTCTTATGTTACTCTTTTCTTTGTATTTTATTTTTATGCTGAAAAAAATATTAACTTTATACAAATAGTACAACCATCTTGTAGAAAAGTTTAAAAACAGGACCTCCCCCCCCAAAAAAATGCATCTTAATCTCACTATCCTGAGAAAGTCAATGTTAGTGTTTGTATTTGCGTGTATTTTTCAGTTTTACTCAACAAGATAATATCATTGTCTTTCCATGTAAAAATATATAAAGCTCCATAATTTTTCATGGCTCCATAGTGTTCCTTTATGTTGGCGATTTGGTGGATGCCCCATCCTCCAAAAAACAGCAGACCATATGGGGTGGAAGGAGATCCTATTGGCCTTACCCTGGGAGAAAGAAAGCAGAGATGGCGAGCATGGAGTTCCAGAGGGCATGGATCCGCGTGAGGAGGAGCAAGAAATGAAGTATGGATCAGTGCAGGAACAGTGACCTTTAACAGAATGACCCTGCCCCGTGGAGAATGGAGGTTTAATGAGTGACGGAATCCCAGCAATTGCCTTAATTAGATCAAGCTGTCCTTTCAGGGGAAGGAGAAAATGAGGGCTTGGAGAGGAGGATTAAAAGTCTTACTAATACTGTGCCCTTCCAGAGAGCAGAGTGAAAGTCCCCTCCCCTCTTTGGAAATGTGTCTCCTGCATTATATGTTACCCAATAACTTATTTAACCATTTCACTATTGAAAGACATTTGCGTTATTTTCAGTTTTTAACCATTTATGGCTCTAAAATGAACATCCTTATTTATGAAAACTTGAGGACTTGTTTTTTTCCTTTAGATACAAGAAGTAGAATTTCTGGGTCAGGGAGTATGCCCATTTGAAGACTTTTGGTAATTATTACTAAATTGCCAACCCTCACTCATATCTTTTATATTCCATTTTTATTAGGGAAGTTACAAAAGCAGTTTAATATTTGAGTACTTACTGTGCACCAGGTAATTTACCTTTATCTCATCTAATCCTCACAATTCTGTGAGGTAGATGGAATTCTTGATCTCTTAGAATGAAGAAACTGAAGCTTATAGTGATGAAGGAACTTGCCTAAAGTCACAGAATTTCTAAGAATCCTTTTTCCAGATAAGATCACATTCAGAGATTCGAGGGGTTAGAATGTGGATATATGTTTTTGGGGGCCACTATTCAACGTCCCATTTCAACAAACATTTAGAGCAGTAGTCCTTGTACTGAAACTAACCCTAACCTCTATGCTGTTTGTTCTGGTGTCCTAGTAGTCTATTTTATTGAATATTCCAGCTGCACTTGAAAAAGAAGATGTATTCTGCAGCTGTTTAAGCATTCTATAACCATCATTTAGATCAAGTTAGTTAATAGTGTTGTTCGAGTCTTCTCTGTTCTTAATGACTTTCTATCTACTTATTTTATCACTTATTGAAAGAGGCATGTTGAAATCACCAACTCTAATCGTGGATTTGTCTGTTTCTTTTTCAGTTCTGTCAGTTTTTGCTTTATGTATTTTCAAACTGTATTATGAATTATATATACTTTTAGGAATGTCTCCTTTATTCCTTTTAATGTCTTCTTTATTGACTATTTAATAATGAAATGTCCTTCTTTATCTTTTGGTAGTATTTCTTATCCTAAAGTCTACTTTGTGTGATATTTATGTAGCTACTCCAGCTTTCTTATGATTACTATTTGCATGATATATCATTTTCTGTCCTTTTACATCTAACCCATCTGTATCTTTATATTTAAAGTGAGTTTCTGGTAGATAAAATATATTTGGGTATATATATTTTTAGTGTTGTCTGAAAATCTCTGCCTTTTAAATCGTATGGTTAATTCATTTACATTTAATATAATTATTAATACGGCTGTGTTTGTGTCTATAATCTTATTTGTTTTCTATCTGTTCCATCTGTCCTCTGTTCCTTCTATTTCATTTCCTGCCTTCTTTTGGATTAAGTGTTTTTTTTTTGTTTTTTTTTTTACTACTCCATTTTATCTCATCTATTGGCTTATTAGATATGCCTCTTTATTTTAGTTTTCAGTGGTTGCTATAGGTTTACAGTATGTGTCTTTAACTTAACTTTAACGTGACAGTCTAGCTTTAAATAATTTATATACTTCCCTGTATAATATAAAAACCTAACAATTGCATGCTTGCATTCTCCCCTCTCATCTTTTGTGTTATTATTGTCATATATTTTATTTCTACATATGTTATAGGTCTGGCCAAATATTGTATTACCTTTTTCTTTAAATAATCAATTATAAGGGAAAATAAACTAGAAACAATGTCCTATGTATTCTCATACTCTGTTTCACACACGATTCTGGCACTCTTCATTCCTTTCTGTGGATCTGAGTTTCTATCTGATATCAATTTACTTCAGCCTGAAGAACTTCCTTTAAACATTTCTTATAGTGCAAGTTTTCTTCAACTGGTTTGTCTATTAATGCCTGTATTTTACCTTCATTTTTTGAAGGATACTTTCATGGGACACAGAATCCTAAGATGACAGGGGTTTTTTTCTTTTCTTGGTTTGAGAAGCCAGCAATCATTTTAAACTCTGTTCCCCTCTATGTAACATGTCTTTCTCTCTGGCTACTATTAAGATTTTTTCTTTATCATTGGTTTTCAACAATATGATAATGATGTAACTTGGGGTTATTTTGTTTTTATCTTGTTCAGGGTTCGTTGAAATTCTTACATTTGTAGATTGATATTTTTCATCAAATTTGGAAAATTGTGGGCCATCATTTATTCAAATATTTCATTAGATTTATCCCTTCATCATTTTAGAAATGTCTTCTATATTAGATTGTTTTATATTGTCTCATGTTATTGAGCGCTCTGAAAATTTTTTTCCCTATTTTTTCTTTTCTGTGCTTCAGATTGGTGGTTCTTATTGCCATTATTTCTATTTTGCTCATCTTTTTTATTGCAGTGTCTAATCTGCTATTAAGCTCATACAGTTAAATTTTCATTTCAGATATGGTATTTTTCAGCTCTAGAATCCTGTTTGGTTCTTTCTTTGTAGTTCCATTTCTCTTCTCATTGTGTTCATGTTTTCTTTAAATCTTGAATATATTAATAATATCGGGTTTTAAAATTCTTGCCTGCTATTTCCACCATCCCTGTCACTTCTGGATTTGTTTCTATTGAGTGATTTTCCTCCTGTTTATGAGTCATAATTTTCTGCTTCCTTGATTATCTTGTAATTTTTGACTGGATGCTAGATATTAGAATGTAACATTGTTGAATATTGTAATTTGGTTGCCTTAAAGAGAGTTAGACTTTGTTCTGGCAGTTAGTTAATTTATCTGTAGATCAGCTTGATCCTTTCAAGACTCGTTTTTAAACTTTGTATGAATCTAAAGTAACATTTCCTCTAGAGCCAGTGTAATCCTGTTCCTAAAGTGTGGCTTTTTTCTGATCTCTGTATGTTCAGTGAAGTCTCTCCACTCTGGCTGATCAGAATGTCTCTGACATTCTCTGTGATCTCCAGTAGGTGTTAAGTTTATTCTTTTCTGGTAGTTAGTCTTTCTTTGGTAGTGTTCTGTGCCCATCCTCCTTGAGACTCCCCTATGCATGTGCAGATTGGTATTCAGCCAAAAACTCAAGGAGACTCCACTATGGGTGTCCGGAACTATTTTGCTGTGGGGATTCCGCTTCTCTGGTACTGTGCCCCATAAATCCAAGCTGCCTCAGCCTCTCTGATCTCCCGTCTCTCTCTCTTCAGCTCTGTGAGACTGCAGTACTCCGCATGATTTCCCCCTTCCTGAACTATAATGTGGAAAGTGCCTCCACACACAAAGCTGGGATGACTATAGGGTTCATTTTGGTTCCTTTCTCAGGGATTATAGCCCTGTGCTGCCTGTTGTCCAGTGTCTGAAAACAGTTGTTTCATATATTTTCTCTAGTTTTCTAGTTGTTTACAAGATGGAGGGCTAGCCTAGTACCAGTACTCCTTTATGACCAGAAGCAGAAGTCCCTAAGATAGCTTTTATAGATGGATGAGGTGTATTTGGTTGCTTTACTTTAATTAATAGACTTTTACATTTGTGTTCATTTTTCTCTTGGGTGTTGCATTTTAGAAGTAAGCTTTCTTAATTCAAGGACAAAAATAATATATATGTATAATCATGAGGTAATTGTATACATTTAATCAGTCATACAGACTTCCTTGTGGATTGTTTTTTAAATTTCTATGTGTATGGGAGACATTTACATACTGAATTTGTATGTAGTCTTTTTCGGCTAAAGAAAATCATTACAATTGTGACCTACTTTTTTTCCATTGGATTTTATTCACTAATAGCCAAGTGTTTTGATAGAGTGTAAAGCAACATTTTATTAGTTCCTCAAATCCCTTGCTATGCTCTTTTGCAGAATGAAATTTTTCACTGTTTATGTCATAGTGCAGAATATAGAATATGAAAATATAATTGTCCACTTCTCTTAACTGCAATTATAATTTGAATAGTCTCGCAAGATACATTTCTTTTCCCCCAGACATAAGTGAGCCTCTTTTGAGTTCAGAGCTAAAATTAAGGACTATATTCAGTTGAGTCCCCAGGACACTCGGATTCTCCTTCTAGGTAGCACTATCTCATTTTTACATTTCCTGTGTTGTCTCTGTAGATGGTTAGAAAAGCAATACTTCATCAGAACGATGGGTTCCTGCCAGTCCCCCTTTGTGAGATGGTTATTAAAAGCCTGTCCTTTCCTCTCCGATTCAGAGTGCTTGGGTTTCACTGATGTTATATGCTTGAGCTCTTCTGACACAAGGGAGAGGAGAGCTAAAACAGCTCTCAAACCTGGGTTTATAGCCTTCGGTATCATTTGATATTTCAGTGAACTAGGTGAGGTGGTTCTTAATCTTTCTCTACCTCTCTATCATTAACATGGTTGGTCGTCAGCGAGAGCTGCAGTCAAACAAAAATGGAAACTTTGTAATTTATGTATAGCTTTAAAAAGGCAAGGAAATGAAGGATTATTGCAGTTGGTGCAGTCTCCGATACAATTAATATCAAATGCATATAAATCCTATTAGAGATCTGTCATGGGTGAAAAAGGAATATGAAAAATGCGTGACCTATCTTTATTAGATTCAGTTAGAGAGAGACCATACAGAGCTAAGGAGCTTTACGAACTGCATATTAATCATAACCAGTCTTCTGAGATAAACCTATTTCTTGTAACTTATCAAAGCCATACAGAAGATTAGTCATTCCCTTTGGTAAAGGAATGTTTTACATATTGTTCTGAGTTTTGAACATTGCAGCTGATTAACAGATATTTTAATACTAAAATATATCTCATTGAATTATATAGCTTAGGCAGCTATTATCCTGTAATGCCACCTCAATGGGGAGATGGGCTCTTTGTCAAAACCTCTACAGCATTGTTTTGTTGCATATGGAACAAGATGCTCTAGGGAATTGTATTAGAGACCAGACAAAAGAACTTTGCTACAGCAAGCAATCATTAAATCATGCAGAAATATTTCTTTCTTAAATCTTTACTTTCAGCAACAATTGGTAGATGCCAGCACCATTTTTTTAATGTCACTTTCAATTCCTGAAGTCTTTTATCTCTTTGAAAAGGAGGAGAATTAGCTTAAGGGGATGGTTAAGACCATCATGTTAATGCACAGTATTACTAAAGATAGGGGATGTATAACAGCTATAATCTGACAAAGATAATTAAGATCGTGTTTGAAAAACATGTGAGAAGGTTTCCTAAGATTATGAAACTTTTAGATAAAACATAAAGAGTAACAGGTATAAAATGTATTTTTTTTTAAAGATTGGCACCTAAGCTAACATCTGTTGCCAATCTTTTTTCCTTCTTCTCCCTGAAGCCCCCCCAGTACATAGTTGTATATTCTAGTTGTGAGTGCCTCTGGTTGTGCTATGTGGGACGCCGCCTCAGTGTGGCCTGATGAGCGGTGCCATGTCTGTGTCCAGGATCCGAACTGGCAAAACCCTGGGCCGCTGAAGCGGAGCGCGCAATCTTAACCACTCGGCCGTGGGGCTGGCCCTGTAAAATGTATTTTGTATTGTTGGTTCAGAAAACTTAGAGATGTGGAGTGACTTAAGCATTTAGTTTCTGACCTCCGGTTGCCTCTTGAGAGCCCACAATGTATTAAGTCCTGTCCGTAAAGACATAGAACCGTGTCATGATGAAGATATTTAATCTTATTCATTTGTTTTCATATTTCTAAAATAGGCTTGTTTAAAAAGTTTTAAAAATATGGAAGTATAAATAAAAATCTCTCATTCTTCCATTCCATACCCGAGGATTAACTACTACTAATTATTTGGTGTATTATCCTTCTAAAATATCTTTTAAAAACTCATTTTTTGAAGGAATACACAGAAAAGTGCACAAATCATAAGCATACATACAACTCAGTGAAGTATCTCAAAGTGAATTCACCTATGTAACCAACACCCAATTCAAGAAATAGAACATTACCCGTTCTTGCCGATTCCTAATGCCTTCCTCCTCCCCACAGGGCAGGCATAACTACTAATTTGGGTTGGAACACTATGGTTTAGTACTGCCTATTTCTGAACTTTATATGAATTGAATCATAGAGTCTCTATTTTTCTGTATCTGGCTTCTTTCACTCAAGTCCACGTTTGTGAGAGTCATTCACAGTCTTGAGTGTAAGTACAGTTTGTCATTTTATTCTTCCGTAGCCCAGCTCAGCAAACATTTTCCATGAAGCGCTAGGCAATAAATATTTTAGGCTTTGCGCATCATACCGTGTCTGTCACAACTGCTCAGTTTGACTGTTGTAACTCAAAAGCAGCCATAGACAATATGTAAATGAATGAGCGTGGTTGTATTCCAATAAAACTTTACTTACAAAAATAGGTTGCAGGCTAGATTTGGCCCATGGGCCATAGTTTGCCAACCTCCTCTCTATAGTATTCCATTATATGAATATTTCACAATTAACTTACCCATTCAAATATTGACTGACATTTCTGTTTTTGCTATGAATGCTCTCGTACGTCTGTTTTTGTATAGATATGCATGCATTTCTGTTTGGTCTATGGAATTGCCACATCATAGGTTACATACATAGTTCAGCTGCGGTAGTAATGCCCAATGGTTTTCCAAAGTGATGGACTAATCTACACCCTACCACTTGTTACATTCATCATCAGTTGTTATTGTCAATCTTTTTAAAAGATGTTTCTTTGTGCACTTAAGTTATACGTAATAAATGATGGTATTTTCATTTTAAAAAGTAAAACATGAGAGACTCTATAAACTCCATATGGAAAATTTGATATGTTAGCCTCTAACTGAACCACCTAGTTATTTTCCTTAATCCTAGTATGCTAAAGGAACTCCGCAGCATATATTATGTAATGTATGTATTGAATTGACTTTTATTCTCATCAAATGTCTAATCCTAGTATTAGTGTAGCCATGCAGAACAAAGGAGAATGCTAAAATCCTAGATAACATAATTTCTGCACAGGTACTCTATTAATAGCCTTTTCCAAGGGTATCGATGACCTTTATTTTACAGTCCAAATCCGAAGTCCTTTTCTTAAATGTCATCTTCTTCAAACTCCTTTTGGCATTTGATACTTCATACTACCCATTCTTTCTTGAAAATCCTGTGCTTTCTACCTATGTGTCCCTTGCTTCTATTTCCTAGCTTCCCATTTTCCTGCCCCAGTAATTTTGCCTGATTCCTAAATTTTTGTTCAAGGCCCTTTGTTCTCCTGATAAAATTTGCGTGCCGTGATGAGTTCATATTATCAACCTTATGTGGATGCTCCTAAATTTACATCTTTGATTCGGACTTCTTACCTATTCTGGTCTTATATGTCCAGACACATGGAAGGCATCGCTATTCTCATCTGTTCAAATTTAAATGTTTAAAGTGAAACTCATAATGTTCATATTTATTCTCTCTTCTCTCTATCCCCTTAAAGTTACAACCTTCCCCTTACCCAATTTAGCAAATACAAATAGTAGAAAGAAGTGTTTTATTAACCTTTGATAAGTAGCAAGCAGTAGAATAATTTCTCTTGTTGGGTTAAATGAAATATAATGGAAGGAATGGCACATTTTATAAAACTCTTATTAGGAAAGAAGTCTGTAGCTGTATTTGAAATAATGTGAAACATTGTTAATTTTTGTTCACCAAATATAAATCATTTACAGCCGTAATTTGGGGTAGTTAGGTAGGTTAATTTTGGAAAATAGTACAAAAGTAGTGCTCGATCATTCTAATTGAACAATGATCATAGTCCAATTCTTTCTAGTGTTCCAAAAATAAAGTTATAAATATATGCTAAAATTTAAAAATAATTTATTCAGCATAAATAAGTGATAACTATCATCTTGAAAAAAGAATTGCTTCTGGGTAGTAAGAAAAAGCATGACTTTCCAGTGAGGCACTAATATCCTTGAATCTAAATGGAGTTAGTTTAAAACTTTTGAGAAAAGCATATAATTTATCAGAGTGTCATTTCCAAATGTGGAAGCCCTTAATCTCATAGGGACCGAGGAGAGTCACTGAAATTCTTTAATATCCCTGACATACTGCTGAGATGTAGGGTGACACTGAGGCAGATTCCCTGATGATAACCCTGGCCACCTAACAGAGTTTAATATAGGTGAAATAACATATATTTGAGTGCCTACTGTTTCAGGCATTGTCATAGCAGCTTGCAAGTACATTATAGTGAGGACAAAGAGAAAAAAAACCCGCATGTACATATATATGTCCATATCCACACACGTACATATATGTACACACATATAGGTAGATAAAATCCCAGGGGTAAATGCTATACTGGAAAGAACTGAGATGGAGCGGAGAGGAGAGTACCAGGGGTGAGGGTTACAGTTTGAAATAGGATGATCAGGATGGGCCTTGTCGCGATATTTGAGCCAAGATGGGAGCAAGGCAAGGGAGTGAGCCAAATAAACACCAGGTATGGTGTTTATTTAGTAGGTTTTTATTTATTTCTCACTTCGTTCCTGGAAGGATTGGGTGCCTAAATTATTTAGTAGATCAAAACTAAAGGAAAATGTGATGCATGGACATTTTCTGCCGTCGCTAACCTGAGGGAACCATGCCAGGGAAAACAGCCCACTCTGAGCACGTGTGCTACCCGGACATCTGTTTTACCCTGGAGCCCCTGGGGTTCCAGGCTGCCCACCGGCACTCAGGTGAAGTATTTCACTGTAAAGTTTCCACACCCGATGAAATAGACTAAGACTGAGGATATTCCATCACTTCAGCCCCTGAACCTGGTTCTCTTTGAGTGCAGATTTTCTAATCTAAAAATCAAATGAGAAGGAACGTGAAAAGGTTTACTGGAAACGCCTAGGTAATGTGATGCCGTTGTAGTGATGGCTCTTTGGAAAGAGTAATTCTTCTGATGTTATTATCTGTTGAGTGGAATAATGCTGGGTATTTCTGGCTAGGCAAGGGCGAAGGCAGATAGGACCTTAGAGGAGTCCTCAGATCACACAGTACAGGAAATTACCTATTCCGGTGATGTAGCATCTGCCCTGGCGGCTGGCGTGCCCCGTTATTCCCCATTACTGTGATTGGGAAACCTGGAAACCTGGAAAGTGAAATTTGAAAGAGAGCTCTTACTTTGTTATGTTGCTGCTGAAGCATCATTGGGATAAATAGAGGTGTAGTTTTACAGACTGTTTGGTGATATTCTACACAGAAACCTAATAGCTGTATCATGAATTCCCACCTCCGTGTTCAGAATTCTATAATCTATTAGGGGAATTTTCCTTTTACTTTTATGTAATTTTACAGATAAATCTTCAGTTTTTGATATGGCAGTGTATCATTGATATTCAAGTGAGAACATGCAGGGCTTGTAATTTGAAAAATTAAAGATGAGAAATTACACTTTATAGGTTCTAACTGTATATGTTCCAATGTACTTTTTCTTAGTTTCCTGGCTTCTGGTTTCTGTTAAATTGGACATGCCACTTTATCATTAAATGCATTCGTATTTTTGGTTAGCCGATTGTATATATTTTACTCTTGCAAGAAAGAAGCAGAGGTATAGACATCCTGGACTCATTGGTGAAGTAACCATGTCAATAATAATCCAGCTGGGCAAGTGGACGACTTTAGGTAAGGCAGGGGATATAGGTAAATGGCACAGATTCAGACACATAGGTTTTAGTGTTGAAGAGGAATCCTTAATAGTCTGGGAAATTGAGAAACAGAGTCTGAGACCCAGGAACAGGGTGTGGGCTAAGAAAGACATCCTAAGTAGAGGCAGAGATGCTAAGCAGAGGAAAAAGGATGCGAGGAATTCATAAAATTTGATATGGAGCTTTCCACGGTTTTATAAACCATGGGCTTTTTGCCGAGGAGCATATTAGCACAAAAAGGACACTTAGAGGGAATCTGGTCCATGAAGCTCAGATTGGGGAAGAGGGTGCTCCTACACCCACCGTCCACCGCAAACGAGGTTTGGTATTGTAGAAAAACAACAACAAAGCGCTCCTTGTGGACCTTAAAAAATATATGAGCCCTTTTTGAGGTCCATTTTTCATATAAATTAAAAGTAACTAATTATATCTGAAAGAACAATTGATATAAAAGTTGTTCGTGTATTTTTTGGCCCACTCTTCATTGGGAAGATTTAGTTTCATGACCCTTTGTGTTACATATCACTCTAGTTCCTAGACACTTTTATAAAGGTGCCATCCTTCCCACTCCCTCATGTCTTCATATTAGGGCTGATTTAACAAATACTCAATAGATAGACAAAATCCCCCCCAGCATTGATTGTTAACTCAAGTGAGACATAAATAAAGAATATAATAGTAAAATTTACAAAAGGCTATCAATGGCACTAGTGCCGGTATCACTCCAAAGACTAATCATTTATCCTAAAGTTACAGTGACAAAAGATTTTCTACTAGGCAAAACAAAAGAATTTGTGCATTCTTTCCCCTCCTACCTCCTATTTTGAATATATCCGCAAGGCTGGTTTAAATCTTGCTTAAAAGTTTACGTTAAAAAATGTATGCACTTCACATAGACGTGGTAATGCTTAATTGTCCATTAAAGAAGACATTTCACATTTTCAACATGAATGGTTTCCCACTCTAAACATTTTTATTAAGCCATTTATTCAACAAAGGAAGGCCAGCACAGCAAGCAATAGTGTAGAGGTTTTTCAGCTACTACTCTTTCAGGAAAGTATGGAGAAATACATTTGAAACACCACACTGAGGCAAAAACCCTTTAATGGAAATCCAGATAACATCAAAAAAGTGATCATTGCCATTGGACTATAAGATTAGTCTAGAGTTTGATTTTATGATTTTTTAAGGATATCACCATTTAAGGATATCTTACCATTTTCTCTTAAATTTTCTTCTCTTGATTGTTTTTTTTTTTTTTTTAAAGATTTTATTTTTTTCCTTTTTCTCCCCAATGCCCCCCGGTACATAGTTGTATATTCTTTGTTGTGGGTCCTTCTAGTTGTGGCATGTGGGACGCTGCCTCAGCGTGGTCTGACGAGCAGTGCCATGTCCGCGCCCAGGATTCGAACCAACGAAACACTGGGCCGCCTGCAGCGGAGCGCGCGAACTTAACCACTCGGCCCACGGGGCCAGCCCCTTCTCTTGATTGTTTTAAGTTACATAATGCCAGGGATCTGATCTTAGATCTTTCTGCTCTCAATCATGGTTTCTTAGACTACTTCGAAGAGTACCATGTATTTATGTATTTTAAAAGTGGTTTAAGGCATGCTTGGTGAAGATGTTATTAATTGCACATGCACATTTCATTGATTGGCATATAAAATAAAAAAGTAAATTATTAAATTTTTGGACACCCAGACACGAATGCTGTTTCCTGATATTCCATGGTGATTTTGCGTGCTGCTCCGTTAGGTGTTTGATGGAAACAAGATCTCAATCTCTCTCTTTCTCTGTCTTTCTCTAGTCCACCTTTTCTGGAAACTTAAATATGATCTCTTTGTCTCTCCAGTCCAATAGTAACTGGAAGAGAACGCCTTTTATTTGAAAAAAATAACCTCCCTCTTTCAAAATAGGGAGGAATCAATATGTTTGCAGAGACCATCTCTGTTTTATATGGTTGCCTAAAATAAAATTATTAGTGTGGTGAAAAACACAATTAAGAGGGTAGATCTACTCTCTTAGTGAATTTTTAAGTGTGTAGTACAGTATTGTTAACTATAAGCACAATGTCATAGAGCAGATCTCTAGAACATTTTATCTTCCATGAATGAAATTTTATCTCCATTGAATAGCAACTCCCCATTTCCCTCTCCCCTTAGCCTCTGGCAACCACCATTCTACTTTATGCTTTCATGGGTTTGACTACTTTAAATACCTTATATAAGTGGAATCATGCAGTATTTATCCTTCTGGTACTGACTTATTTCACTTAGCATAATGTCCTCAAGATTCATGCATGTTGTAGCATCTCACAGGATTTCCTTCTTTTTTATGGCCAAATAATATTCCATTGTATGTACATACCACATTTTCTTTATCCAATCATTAGTTGATGGGCGCTTGGGTTGCTTCCATGTCTTGGCTATCGTGAATAGTGCTGCAATGAACACAAAAGTGCAGATATCTCTTTGAGATTCTGATTTCAATTCTTTTGTATATATATCCAGAAGTGGGATTGCTAAATCATATGGTATATCTATTTTTAATTCTTTGAGGAATCTACATACTGTTTTCCATAGTGGCTGCACTATTTTACATTTCCATGATAAGTGTTCAAGGGTTCCAATTCCTCCATATCCTTGCCAACACCTGTTATTTTCTGTGTTTTTTGTTTTTATAATGGCCATCCTAACTTAGGTGATCTGTTATCTCATTGTGATTTTGATATGAATTTGCCTAAGTGATATCGAGCATCTTTTCATGTACCTCTTGGCCATTTGTCTTCTTTAGAGAAATGTCTATTCAAGTCTTTTACCCATTTTTTAAACAGGGCTTTGTTTTTTTTGCTATCAAGTTCCAGGAATTCTTTTTATATTTTAGATATTAACCCCTTATCGGACATATGGTTTACAAATATTTTCCCCCATACTGTAGGTTGACTTTTCACTCTGTTGATTGTTTTCTGTGCTGTGCAGAAGGTTTTTAGTTTGATCTAGTCTCCCTTGTCTATTTTTCATTTTGTTGCCTATGGTGTCATATCCAAGAAATCATCACCAAGACCAATGTCACAAAGCTTTTCCTCTATATTTTCTACTGGCAGTTTTACAGTTTCAGGTCTTACATTTAAGTCTTTAATCCATTTTGAGTTGATTTCTATGTATAGTGTATAAGTAGGTCCAATTTCATTCTTTTTCATATGGATAGCCAGTTTTCCCAGCAGCCTTTGTTGAAGAAACTATCTATTCCCCATTGTGCCTTGGCATCATTGTCAAAAATTAGTTGACTGTATAAGCGTGGGTTTATTTATGGGCTCTCTATTCTGTTCCATTGGTCTGTCTGTCTTTATGCCAGTACCATACTGTTTTGATTACTGTAGCTTTGTAATATGTTTTGAAGTCAGGAAGTGATATGTCTCCAGCTTTGTTCCCCTGTAGTGACAAGTTGCTGTTTTTTTGGTTGTTTTTAAAATTCTCTCTTTGTCTTTGACTTTTTTTGTTGTTGTTAAAGAAGATAAAGAAATTTATTAAAAATCAGCACCAAGCCTTGTAACAAATGGTATAAAACATTTCCATTCAAGTTTTGAATATAGCAGGGATACTCATTAACACTGCTACCATTCAACAAAATCTTGAAAGTTCTAATTGACAGTACACAAAAATAAAGATAGGCGATTTAAATATTGAAAGAGAAGGATAAAATTATCACTCCATACTTCGTTTTTGTCTTTGACTTTTGACAATTTGATTATAATGTGTCTTGATGTGGATTTCTTTAGTTTAATCTTATTTTAGATCCATTGGGTTTCTTGAATCTGAATGTCCACTTCCTTATCCATATTTGGGAAGTTTTTGGCCTTTATTTCTTTAAATAAGTTTCTGCCCCTTTCTCTTCTCCCTCTGGGACTTCCATAATATGTCTATCAGTCTTCCTGATTGTATCTCTTAAGTCCCTTAGGCTTTCTTCATTCTTTTATTCTTTTTTCTTTTTGCTCCTTTGGGGAATTTCAAATGACTTGTCTTTTGGTATACTGATTCTTTCTTCTGCTTGATCGACTCTGTTGTTGAACACTTCTAATGAATTTTTTCCAGTTAAATTACTGCATTCTTTAGGTCCCAAATTTCTATTTGGCTCTTCTTTATATTTCACATCTCTTTGTTGAAATTCTCAATTTGGTCATAGATCATTTTCCTGAGCTCATTGAGGATATTTATGATAGCTATTTTGAATTCTTTGTCAGGTAATTCATATACCTCTGTTTCTTTAGAGTCAGTTTCTGTAGACTTTTGTTCCTTTGATTGGGCCATTTTTCCTTGATTTGTGTGTGTGTGTGTCCATTGTAACTTTGTGTTGTTATCTGTGTATTTGGAAAAACAGCCGCCTCTCCAAGTCCTTAGAAACTGGCTTCATATAGGGGAAGACCTTCACCAGTAAGCTTGGCTAGAGATTTTGGGGGCCTCTCAAACCTTTTATCTGGATGTATCTTTTCTGGACTTGCGTGTGTAGATTCCTAATTAGAGGGATTTGCTTGTTTATTTTTTTCAAGCACTTGTAATCTCTTGCTCTCTCTGATGTCTGACTGCTGTTCCGTGGGTCCTCTGAAGCAGCAGCATGTCACCCAGCTCTGTTTTGTTCTCAGTAGCCCCCAGGCACCTAGAGTTTGCCAGGTCCAGTCCCTTAGGCAGTCTTACCCCAAAAAACAGAATGTTGGATGTATGGTCTAGTCTTCTCTTTCCCTCCCCATGGAGAAGCCAGGAGCTGTACTTTTCCTCCAAATTGCATGGTGCTGTGCTGGCGGAAGGGACTATGGCAAGAGGGTGCCCCAAATTTTCCTTTTGGCTTTGATGCAGCTGGTTTTGTACTCATCTGGAGTGTAGGAGCCTCTTAACTGGTTTCTGGATTTCTAACAGAGAAAATTAGTCTATGTGTTGTTATTGAATCAGTGTCTCCATGAGAGGAAGGGGAATCTGGAGCTTCCTGTTCTACCATTTTGCTGACGTTACTCGCTTATGTGGCTGCCTTTTTCATTAGTGGATGCAGTGATAGAAAATTAATTGAAGAAGGGGAACGATGGTGCTTTGAAGATTTATTATTGTGAATTTTCAAATCATCAGATAAATATATCATATTGACTTGTAATATATTGGGGGCTATTTTTGTAACAAAGGAAAGTCGAATACTGTATTCTCCTCTTGAAAAGTAGTGAAGTTTACTAGTATTTTAAAAGTTGTAAGAAGTCCTTTGTTTAACTTTCTTTAAACCTAGTATTTCTCAAACCTGTGTTACTAAGGAACCCCTTTTGGGATCAAAGAAGTGATACCCAGTAACATTTTGAGGAAAGGCACTCCTTTTCTGTTGTTTACAGCTAGGTAAATGCTGAATGGTGTGTTTAACTATAAAATAGCCCTGGGTCACATATGACTATTAAAATTTCAATTAATTTAAAGTAAGCAAAATTAGGTATTCAGTTCCTCAGTCACATTAGCCATATTTCAAGTATTCAGTAGCCACAAGTAGCTAGAGACTACTGTTATCAGACAGGAAATGGTTTAGAATAGAACTTTTTTATTATCACAGGAGTTTCTATTGGACAGTGCTGGTATAAATTAAGTTTATTCAATTTTGATACTCATTAGCAATTTAAAATGATGTCAGTCTTGCTATATGCTTATTTATCCTTTACAATATGAATTTAGTCTTAACAACCTAGAAAATATGAACTGTAGGTTCTGCAAAGAGAATGTAATCTCAATCTGCTTAGTATCCAAATTGTATCAAAAGCCTTATCAAGAACAATTATATTTATGAGGGCTTATTGGAAGGAATGGCAGTCCATCCATCGTTCTTAATCAAGGGTCAGCAAACTGTGGCCTATGGGCCAAATATGGCTTGCCACCTGTTTTTCTAAATAAAATTTTATTGGACCATAACTATGTCCATTTCTTTACATATTGTCTATGGGTATTTTCAGGCTCCAATGACAGAGTTGAGCCAAGTTTACTGATTTGTTGTTTTTGTGTTTTTAGATTATACTGAGGGATTTTACAAGAACTATTCTTCTAAAAAGCTGTTACTACTTTTAATCTAACAATGTTGTAGCGGGCAGTTTCCACTATATCATTGGGTCCATTGTGTGAAAACCCACATGAACCATTTTTTTTCCAAGTCTAAATGCTAGAAAACCTTTTGCTCCGTTGAAAAGAAACTGATTATATTTTCCTTTCCTTTTTGATTTGGCCACCAGAAAACACAGTTAAATCTTTGTTGTATATTCTTCTTAATCTTGACCTATTCTGATTTACATTATTTTCTATTCCTGTTTTCTATTTTTAGTTGTTTTCATAGTCTTGCAAAACACTTCAAATTCCATAAGAACAAGGCAAAGTATAAATAAACATTAGTAATTTACAGTCTTCCAAATTTTTTACACAATTCACTTGAGTGATCACATCTGTGGCTGTCCACTTTTATAGAGCATTTGATATTTGAGTCATTTTGCTATTAGGAGCATTTCTAGTATTAGTGATAAGTTTTCTAAACTGTCTATAAGCACTTTGTTGCTCAGGTACCTTATCAATCCACATGATACAGAATGCCTTAGAAGTAGGAATATAAAATCTAATTGTGGTCTGTGTTTCTCCATATGGCTTCAGAAGCAGACCAAACCTATGAGATTAAGCATCTTTGTTTCTAAGTCAGTATTTGGAACTTAGTATGTATTCATTCATTTACCCTTTCATTCATTGATTCTTTTAAGAAATATTTGTTGCATGCCTGCTATGCACTGAGCACATTCTTCTAGGTGCTGGAGATACAGCAGTGAACCAAATAGACAAAAATTCCTTCCCTCAAAGAACGTACATTTTAGTGAGATTATACTTAAATGCCAGTTCAGTAGACTCTTAATTATTCAGGTGATTAATGGGAGAGATTGTCTCCTATATGTCTCCCACATATACCAAAGTCCATGGTTGAGAACCATGGCCTTGTTTGCTGTGGCAATAAGAGAGACAAATAGGCCAGATCCATCTGGAGGCAGAGGCCTGGAATCTTGTCCAACCTTCATTGTGTTGAAGAATATGGGTGAGAGAAAGCTGATTAGAAATATAGCTAGTTGATCCTAAAATAGTCTGGGAGCAGGTTTATGTTCCAAATAACACATAGGTGAAGACATACTCTTTGAGACCTAATCTATTCTTCGAAGTCATCAGGATCATTCTTGGATGATTGGTTTTAAAAACAAACAAAAATGCATACCAGTTAAATGTATTTACTGCAAACATATTTATTGAACACACAGTATATGACAGTGTTCTAGGTGCTGGGGATAGGGCATTGAACGAAACAAAAATCCTAGCCTTCATGGAGCTTACAGTGAAGAGTAGTGACCAAATGAACAAATAATTGACTAAGGAAACAAGACAATTGTAAATGATATGGAGACAATTAAAATGGAGAGATGCGATAGTGACAGAGTGACTCCTTTAACTTGATCATCAGAGAAGGCTTTTCTGAAAGAGGGACTTATAGTCTGAATCCTGAATAATATGAAGAAACCAGCCATGGAAAGATCAAGAGGTATACTCTTCCAGGCTAAGGGAACAGCTAATAGAAAAGCCTTAATGTTGAAAAGAACCTGGCATGGGGGAAAAAGAGGAAGAACGTCAGTTTGGATATGAAGCAGTGTGAGGGTCAAGTGAGAGGGGAAGAGATCGCAGAGTGAGGCAGAGGCCAAATCGAGTAGAGCTGTTCATGTATGTCAACTGAGCAAAAACTGCTGTCTGTCTTTAAAATAAAACCACTTCCTGAGTAGCCCTGAGAACTTTCCAGCTCCTCATAAACCAGAAGGAAGTTATAATAATTTAGGCTTCACTTAGTAGTGAATACAGGCAAACTCATGTTCCAGTCTTTTATTTTCACTTATTTGTTTTATATTCTTCTTTGTTCTTTTTCCTTTTGGCTAGACAGCAGAACCCATTGACATTTTGCTTTTCTCTAGATGTCAATCTCTAACTTCCTTGCATGTGTGCACACAGAGGAAGCTGTGACAGTCCCTGAGCCAGGGTGGTGGGGGGCAGGAGCAAAGAGCTTTTGAATTTGCTGGATGGGTATGAGACCAATGATGGTCACATCCATATCTCCCAGGTAATTGAATCAAACATTTAACATTTGTGAAGCAAATTCTCTAAAGAATATACTAATAACTTTCAAATCATGATTTTTTTTTTGTTCTTTTAAGTTACCTTTTGGCCAAAGTGCAAGTTTTCAATCTTAAATCTAGCATCAATCACCCTCCCATAACTTTAAGACTTGAGTATTTACTTGGTTCTATTATATAGCTTTTGTTGCCTTTGAAAGTGAGAGACTGAATGTAACTCTGATGGCTTGCTGTCACTAATACTGGTATCAGGTCTGACTTTTAGCTCTTAAGATAGTATTTTTCACTTTGGAAACAGTTTAAAGATGCATTGAACTTTTTTTCTAAAGCTCTACAATCCATTTATATATATAAAACGTAGTAACATTAGTCTCCCACACACGAGGCTCACAATGGGCAAAATTCTATGTCTGCTTTAGATTTTCCTGTAGAATACATTGTTTTGGCTGCTTTCAAAACATCAAAAATATACCTGCTAGGTTTCGTTTTTTGTCTTGACTTTTTGGAAGTTTCTATACTACTCTTTCTTAGGTTACATATAGATTATAAAGTGCAGTCAGATCTTATGAACAGTGATCTTTTAGACCTTCTGAGCATCAGAAACCATCAGATTCACATTAAGCTCTACTTCCTTATATTGTCAATTTATTTCACTAATATAAAAATAATCATTATGTAATGAGACAACATTGAAACAAAGGAATATTGGATTTAGTTTCCTGACTACTGTGTTCCTCTCTTCCCTACCTTCCCAGTACCCACTGGCTTGATGTTGGATTGTGCGTGAAATTAAAGGGAGCTTGAGTGCATAAATGGTGCCCTAGTATTGTTTGAATGAGACGATACTGTAAATTCAAAGGTGGTTTTGATGCCCCTGAGCACATATTGTAAAATTTTTAATCTGATAGATAGGTGGTTAGTATTCACAACTGCTACTATTGGTATATTTCTGAGAATGAAATTTGCCAGAGAAAGGAAGAGTTATAGCAGGAGAGTTTTTCTAATTTTAGAAATTATGTTAGAGACATTTCAAATCAGTAGGAAACAGTGTTGCTGGAGCAAGTGACATATTATTGAGGGGAACATATAAACTGATTCCCTACCTCACACCATGTATCGCAATAAATTTCAGAACAATTAAAGAGTTTTAGGTGTAATGATATATAAAGCATAAAAAATATATTTTAAACTGTACACAAATTAGGAAGTTTTGTAAATCAAGGAGATACTATGCATTATTAAAAGGCAAATGATGAAATTTGGAATAACTTTATAAAATTTTGATAAGAGATTAATACAGTCATGTGCTGCATAATGATGTTTCAGTCAATGATGGATCACATATACGATGGTGGTCCCATAAGATTAGTACCACACAGCCTAGGTGTGTAGTAGGCTACACCATTTAAGTTTGTGTAAATGCACTCTATGATGTCTGCACAATGACAAAATCGCCTAACGATGCATTTCTTGGAATATGTCCCCGTTGTTAAGTGACGCATGAGTGTACTTTTTATACATGTGTTCTTATTCAGCAACAAGAAAAATAAATATCCTAATAGAAATATGAGCAAAGGTAATGACCATAATATTCACATAGTGTAAATTATATGTATGATGCATGTGGTGTGTATGGTATGTGTGGATGGGCTTATGTGGTTGTGTATGGGCATGTATGGGTATGCATATGTTCAGCCTTACTAGTAATAAAAGAAATGACTATTAAAAGAATGGTGCAATTTAATAGACAAAAAAAGATCTAAAATAATTATCTGATTGCTGAGGGTACTGAGAAGCATACACTCTCATTTCTTGATAGTTGATTTATAAAACGGTACAACCTTTCTGGAAGGGAATTTAGCAGAAGGAAACAAAAGCAGTGAAAATGGTTACGTTGACATCCAGCAATTCTATTTCTAGAAAAATTTCCTAATGAAGCAGATTATAAAAAAGATATCTGTACCTGGATGTTCACTTCAGCATTATTTCTAATACTGAAAAATTAGAAAGAGCACAGATGCTCAATAATAAGGGTTTGTTAAGTAATTATTACATGATAATTAAAACCAATCTTCTATATATTTAATTATATGAAAGATTTTCATGATATAGTAAGTGATAAAAGCAGGATATGAAATGTATATACAACATATAGTATGACTTCAATTTTCTTTAAACATATATTGTACATAGGAAAAAAGACAAGACTCTGTGCTAAAATATTAATAGCGGTTCTCGCTAAATCTTGAAATTATGCTAATTTTAATTTTCTTCTTTTATGTTAACTGTATTTTTCAACTTTCCAACTGTGAGTTTGTCTTAGTTTTGGAATGAGACAAACGGAAAAAATGATCAAGAAGAAGGGGTTGGATTACATTATCTTTTTTCTCTCTTAGTGTTGACAGGGTAGCATTCATTGATAGAATTAATAATTTATCAACTCGTGAGTTTAGCAAGAGAAAATATTAAATTCTGTTTTGTTTATAAAACATGAAAAAATATTTTCTTGTTTTCCCATGGTGCGAGGGTGAAGGAACTCACAGCAGTTCTTTTACCTACCATTTCTTTTAGATATTAAAGAAGATAAATATGTTGTATATCCTTTTGACTTGACTAAGGGAAAAAAAGGAAGTAGATATATAAATATCTCCACCTTTCCCTCACACCCAGATCTTTAATCACATCTGGATTTCAACTGTAGGCAGGGCACCATATTAGTTATTTATTTTGACCACATTTGAGGGATTTTCTATTTGGGGAGACTATAGTGATCACGGATTAAATGGGAGTTAACATTTAGAAATAGATTCCTGGCCAGGTTTTGTGTTTTGTTAATAGGCTGGGAAGCTAAAAATAATGCCGTGTAAGGGAAAAAATCGCAAACAGATGAAATTTAACTGAGCACCAGACATTCAAAGTTGAAGAGCACACATGGGGGAAATTGTATGTCCTTAAATTATCAACTTATTGGAACTGAAATGCTTTGGTACAGATGTGAAGAGTAAAACAAAAACAAGTCTGACAGTCGGTAACATCTTCCCATCTGCTCTCTGTATTACAAGTGGAAGTCCCCCTGTCCACGTTCATGGCAACAAGCGCTTAAAAAACAAACAAATAAATGCTTCACAATTTCAGTTTTAGATAATGTATTCAGAAAGAGATGATAATATCATGCATAGTTGTAAGGGACAAATATACTAGTTTAATTTACTTACAGATGTTCATCAGGATGCTTTTCCCTCAAAGTGATTTTGATTTTCTCTAAAGACCAATCTCATGAGCTATTTAAGAAAATGTGAATTGATTTGCATATGTAAACAATTGAGTCCATGCACCACATGATTTTATCCCCTAATTATTCATGTAAAGGTTTAAATTGAACATACTCCACATATCACAAACCTATGCTGCATATTAGCAAATGCATATTAGCAAAGACAGTTGCCTTGCTTCAGTCTGTCTCTTAAGGTGAGACACAATCCTTTGGCAAGTGGTTGTTTACATGTAACTAAAATATGCTTTTCCCTTCCTCACAAGTATTAAGTACTTATCTAAGAAAAATTTTCATTTTGAAAAACTTCAAAATTTTAGTGCAAATTATTTGATTACTGCATTTATTTTCTTACTATTTTGCTAAAAAATATTGTCAGTTGTGCTTTGGTACCATGTATATCTTCGTGGATATTTTGAAGGTGTTTTTTTTTATTGGCCCTGTTTATATGGGTAGAAAATTATGCTAAATCACAAAACTAAAAACAGAAGCTATTTCTTGCTATGTAAGCATGTCTAGTAGAAATCTAGATAGGTATAATATTCTCTTAGACTAAATTTCTTTTACCATTTTTGTTTTCTTTTCTCATTATATAAGAACATGTTGTATTAGCTATCCCATAATAGTGATTACTTTAAGCTATACTTGAATGTTCCACTTGCACCTTATACGTCATATATGGGATAGAGACCCTATCGGTTTTCCTTATTACCCGCTCTAGCCTCCCCTCATCGGCCTTTTCTCTGTGCTCCTCGTCACTGTTAGCAGCATCACCGTCCACCCTGACGGCCGCACCTGAGCTGCCCCTCACTCATTCTGCTTCCTGTGTTCTCCAGAGTCCACCGCTCCCCACAGTCTTTTAGTTCCCAGCTGCTTCTTGTATTTTTCACATTCATCTTCTCCACATCCCATCTCTGAATTCATCCTTCAAAAAGCCTTCAGAATCATGTCTATAAAGCCTCGTCTCCTTTCTATCACTTATTTTACATATGTAATTCTTTAAATTTTGTCCAGTGTCTAAATAAAATACTCCTGAAGAGTATTGCTTCCTGAAGTCCTTTTTTCCACATCACTATTTAACTTATATTTTCATTGCCGTTTTGTATTCAAGGCCGCTTAAAACTTAAAGTGAATTTAGAATATGGCAGTTTTAATGGTTACAGGTTATTAAAAAAGACCCTTAATGATGAAAAGCGAATATTTATAATTAGAAAAGCATAGAAAAATGAACTTTACTATCAGTTACCTATATGTGGATTACTGCCATTTTACATTATCGGTGAGAGTCAAAGACTGTCATTAAGTTGAATACGTGCACACTTTGCCTTGGGGATGAATTCTGGTGCTGACCTAGCTGAATGATGAGGAGCATGCCTGATTTGCAAAGTCAGAAACACTTTGGCTGGAAGAGATCATTCAGTCCAGTGCCCTCTTTTGAAAGAGGGAAAGGGAAGTGACTTACCCAAGGTTATATAGCTAGTTACAGAGCTATAGAGCTAGTAGGAGAGTAGTTGAACTTATGTGAAAACGTTAATGTTTGGATTATTTGGGAAAAATTATTCCTTAAACATTTGAAATATAATTATTTTTAATGAAGTGAAAAAATATATATTATAAGTTTAAAATATTTCGTAAAACACATTCCTTTAGTTGGACATGTTTTCTTGGTTAAGTATTGGTATAAAGCTTAGAATGAGCCATTAACATGAAATACTCTTAGGAAATAAAACTAGCTAGGTAATAGTTAATCTATATCAATAATTGAAGACTAGATTAAATCATAATTTTAATTCATTCCTCTAATATTCCAATCTCTATTATCTATGTAACACTTTTTAAAGGATCTGAATTTCTTACTTACGTAAAGGAAGGAGAAAGTATTAGCTAAAGATTTAAAGAGAAAAAGCAAACCAAGGGCTTGAAAAGGATTCCCTGAATGGCAAATTGGCAGGGTTAAGGCAGCTATTGCAAAGAAAAAATTATTATGTATCTATGAAACCATAGTCCAAGTGAAGAAAGCACGTTAGGTTAAAAACAGAATTAACCCCCCCAGAGATCTGGAGGGCTACTTTTCAAAAGATCGCAGGTCCAATTGTGTTAGAGGGACAAAGCCCACCTAGCCCAATAACTTTTCAGACATTTTGGTCTTAGGGCCCTTTTACACTCTTAAAATGATTGAGGACCCCAAAGAACTTTTTACATTCGGGTTATATCTGTAGCTATTTTGTGATTAGCTTCAAAACTGAGAAAATTTTGGGGTCGGCCCTGTGGCCGAGTGGTTAAGTTCGCGCACTCTGCTTCGGCGACCCAGGGTTTCGCGGGTTTGGATCCTGGGCGCGGACATGGCACCGCTCATCAAGCCACGCTGAGGCGGCATCCCACATGCCACAACTAGAGGGACACACAACTAAAAATACACAACTATGTACCGGGGGGCTTTGGGAGGAAAAAAAAGGAAAATAAAATCTTTAGAAAACTGAGAAAATTTTAAAACACAAGAATGCACAGGTGCACACTCCATTTGCCATTAGAGTGATGATTCATCCCAGATCATGTCGCCTCTGGAAAACTCCACCATAGGTTTGTGAGAGAATGCAAGTGAAAAAGTCAAATAATGTCTTAGTTTTATTTTGAGAATGGTTTTGACCTTGCATGCACCCCTGACAGGGTGCCCATGATCCCAGGTGTCCTTTGAGCACACTTTGAGAACTGCTGTCTTCTCATAGTAGTCTATGTACACGGGACGCGTACGGACAGGAGCGAAGCTTGAGGCAATTAGAAATGCGAATAGTGCTGGAAGTTTGTCTTTTGCTCATGTCTTCCTCTCTCAGTGGGTCAGCCTAATTCTCACCTGCTGGAGAGAGGCTTCTTGATTTGGCAGGCATCTTGGTTATCAGCAGCAATAAGAGCAGTCAGATTGGCTGGACAGCTCTCCCTGTATGTATGTTTGAAGGCCAGTGCCCACTGAGATGGTATTTGTTGTGCATGGATGTGGGAGGTGTCTTGGCCAAAGAACTTTGGGAAATCTTGCATGCTATGCACTTACCCCCTTCCTTTAAAAAGCTACAGTGCATATTAACATAGTAAATAATCTGAAATGTCTAATAGTAGAAAAACGAACTAACTTTGGTTATCTCATCGTTTCTAAATCTTAGGTGATTCCAGGGCATTTGTTATCATCTCATGGGATACTAGTGTCCCCCAAAAGGGTTTGGGAAATCTTGATTTGTATGATAGAAAATTTTGATTCCATTTTTACATTGTAGAGATGTTTACTACTCCCTTTTACCTACCAGAGAAGTTGGTGTGGTTTATGGCAATAAGGAAGCAACCACAGAAGTTTATACAGATGTGCATCATTTGGTGGAAAGGCAGCACATTGTTGCCAGGGAAAATTATGCCTAAATAATACGTTCAGATTTCTTTTTGGAGTATAAATGGGTAGATAAATGAAATCTGGTGAATGGATTTTACTTAGACTTTTAAATTGCCAGAGAAAGAAGAAAAAACATATTATTATCTCAATATGTATTATCAAAAGTTCTTTGATACAATTCAGCATGCTTTCTTATTTTAAATAAAGTTTAATACAATAGGAAAAGTTACTTCTTTCCTTAATAGGATAAAGGTATGTATCTTAAACCAAATCTCACTGTTATATTTAATGGTGAAATACTTGAAGAATTCCCATTAAAGTCAGGAACAAGATAAGGATATTCACAATCACCAGTATTTTTTAGCCCTTTACTCTTTCTATTATTTTGTGGAAGCAGGGGCAGTGTGTGTTAGTTAATGCGATGAGACAAGAGAAAGAAATATAAAGAGAAGAAAGGAATATGTGAAATTATTTTTACAGTATATGAATATCTGATAAAATAAATGTATCAAAGTTAATAGCATTTCTATATACAAATTATGACTTAAGTGGTTATAAATGGGAAAAAGTCCTATTTCTTATAAAAATAAGAAACATTCAATGACATACCAATAAAAATTACAAGAGGATTTTTTTGAAGAAATTGGCAATGTAATGTTAAATTTTACTTTGAAGAATAAGTATCTGGGAATAGTCAGAGAAAACTGGGACAGACGTGCAGTGAAGGGCATCTAATCCTACCAAGTATGAAAAAAATGTTAAAGCTACGGTAATTAAAATAGTTTGGTTTTGTTTTAGGAATAGACGGATGGATTACTTGAACAAAAGACAGTCCAGCAATGGACCTTAATACATATGGGAATTTAATTAGGGTGGAAGAGGCATTTGAACTCACTAAACATCACTTATTCAATTTCTAAACTTTGATTTGATACAAAGATCATAAATAAACTTAAATACTACATTACAGAGTGAACAAAATATGTTTGCAACACGTGACAAAGGGCTCGTGCTCTTACTATACAAAAACTTTTTAGAAAATAAATACAAGCAAATTAAAATCTCAATTTAAAAATGGCAAAACCCTTGAACAGGCAGTTTGCAGCTAAAGAAATACAAATAACCGATAAATATATAAAAGGTACTGCAACAGGGATTAAATATATGTAGATTAAACCAGCTGTGGCATAACTTTAAAAAAAATCTAACAAATTAAAATTAGCAAATGTTAAAAAGTCTGCTAACGTGATAATAGCATAAGAGAGGGTGTGGGAAACGAGCACTTTCTTCTACTTTTGGCACCAGTGTTTTCCCCTGTCATCCTTTTGGATGGAAATTTCATGATATCTATCAGAATGTGGCCCAGCAATTCCAGTTGTTGGGATTTTTCCTACACTTAATCCTATACAAATATGCAAAAATGTGCACGTACAAGAATATTGGATGCAATATGTCTGTCGGGGGGACTGGTAAAATCAATCCGCTGTCACTCTTGCCCTGGCTGTCTGCTCCAACCACACCAGCTTTCTGCTCCTTGAATATACCCAGTCACTTCTACTTGGAGGCCTCTGCACTAGCAATTCCCTCTGCTTGGAAAGCTTTTTGCCCAGATTTTTTACATGACCTACTCTTTCTTGTCATTCAGGCCTCAGCTTAAGTATCACTCCTCAAAGGAGCCTTTCCTGGGGCTGGCCCCGTGGCCTAGTGGTTAAGTTCGCGTGCTCTGCTGCAGGTGGCCCAGTGTTTCATTGGTTGAATCCTGGGTGCGGACATGACACTGCTCATTAAGCCATGCTGAGGCAGCATCCCACATGCCACAACTAGAAGGACCCACAACGAGGAATATGCAACTATGTACCAGGGGGCTTTGGGGAGAAAAAGTAAAAAATAAAAAAAAAATCTTAAAAAAAAAAAGAAGCCTTTCCTAACTTCCTACCATAAAGTCCTCTGACTCCCCATGATATTACTCTGTTTTATTTTCATCTTAGCAGCTACTGCTTTTTGATATTTTCTTACATGTTTATGTATCATCTGTTTCTCCAGAATATGGAAAGGCAGTATAACTTGGTGATTAGAAGCATTGACTCTGGAGCCATAGTTGGATTCACATTCTGGCTCTGCCATTTACTATCTGTGGGCACTATTAGATACTATCGATTGGGGACAATCTTAACTTAATCTCTGTGTGTTTCACTTTCCCCATCTGTAAAACTGTGGGTGAGAATAGAACCTACCTCGTAGCCTTGCTGTGAGAATTAAATGAACTTTAACATCTGAAGCACTTAAAGCAGGATTTAAGACGTGGTAGACACTCACAAAATACTTGTTGATCAAGTGAATTAAATGATCATTCATTCATGCAAAAGACTATTATGAAGCCATTTCAGTACATGAGGTAGATCTGTGTGTGCTGGTATGATCTACTTCAAGATGTAATATTAGTGAGGATAGGCTGGTATACACTGAGATGGTAACCTCAAATCTCAGTGTCTTTAAGTAACAAAGGCTTATTTCTTGCTCATGCTACGTGTCTGTCACGTGTCAGCGAGGGTCTCTGCCTCATGTTATTCTCACTCAGGATTCTGGGCTCCACCATATGACAAAAGGAAGCAGAAGATGCATAATGGCATCTCAGATGCTTTCGTCTAGAAATAACATCCTTCACTCTACTCACAGTGCATCAGCCAAAATAAGTCACGTAGCCACACCTAACTTCAAAGGGTAGGGAAGTGCAATCCTATCATTTTTCTCTAAGGAGAAGAACCCGAAATATTAGTGAGCAGTCATTATTAATGGGAATATAATAATTGAGAAGAAAAGTACAAAAGAGTAAGTATGGTAAGAGCTTGTCTTTTCAAAGATGTGTGTGTGTGAGTATATATATAGAGAGTACTTGGATTTATATTATAAAAATGTATGGAACAATCCACAAAAAAGTCTTAATAGTGGTCTGCTCTGGGAAGTGGGATGTTTACTTTTCACATCATACCTTTATGTACTGTTTGATATATTTTTCAATGTGCACATGTATTACTTTCGTAACTAAAAAAAGATTGTCTCTCAACTTGCCCTCACATCTACTTTGACAATGTGCCACGGCAAATACTATTAAAATTGAGTCAATACGGGATGGCTTATATTGTATATCGCATGGAGAAGGAAACCGATTTAGCACTAAGAACAAAAGGATGGGAATAAATGGATTCTTTTCTGGTTGGAGAAGTATAGAAGGGTGTTCCTCAAGGGCCAGTGGCAATACTAAAGTTCTGTAAGCTATCTGGTGGAGGGTGTTGCATGGTAAAATTTCTGAGGTTACTAGTAACAAGGTCTTCTGTGTAGTTAAGTGCCAAGCGAGTAGGGTAGAACACAAAAAAGATTTTTGTATCACTTTGCACTTGGATAGAAACATGACATAGGTAGGTAACATATTTCAAATCTCTTAATGTTGCTGTTGGCAATCATTCTAGGGCTTTTCCCAGCTTGAAAATTCCTAATTTTCATTCTTCTTAAAAAGTAAGACATGAGAGGATATGCTTGTATATGATTTGCAAACAAAGGAAGAAGCATTGACTTTAGGTAGAAATCACTTCTATTTAGATTTTTGTCGTTACTTGCAACAACTCAGATAGATACATATGTCTAGTTATTGCCCTTTTTCTTTGTTTGCCTTCCTTGGAAATGCATACTTTTTGAGAGGGAGACACCAATATGGGAAGTTCTGTATGGAGGCAAAGATGTAGCTGTAACGTATGTGGGATGGTAAGTTGAAGGAATTTTGAAATTAAAGTTACTGAATAATTTGCAAAGTGGTCTAAGATTTGTGTACAGAAAACACTGTGAGAGAACTTGAAGGAAATTTTTCTATTATCTTTAAGTGTTCTTTGTAGTATATTGTTAAAATTTGTATTATATATTTATTTTAAATAGTCTCTATTTAAAACTATAGTTCAGGTAGGAAATTATGATATAGTGTATTTTATTTTATTTATTGATTTATTTTGGTGAGGAAGATTGGCCCTGACTTAACATCTCTTGCCAGTCTTCCTCTTTTTGCTTGAGGAAAATTGTCCATGAGCTAACATCTGTGCCAGTCGTCCTCCATTTTGTATGTGGCATGCCACCACTGCATGGCTTGATGAGTGGTGTGTAGGTCTGCACCCAGGATTCGAACCTGTGAACCCCAGGCTGCCTAAGCGGAGCATGCGAACTCAACCACTCCACCACCAGGCTGGGCCCTAGTGTATTTCAAATACGTATTTTTGTTCCCTTTTCATAACCTCCTATTAAAATGAGTAGTATAATGGTTACATTTTACATAGGAAGGCAAACACAGTCCAATTTAAGACTGGTCAAAATTCTTAAAGGATTAGGATCAGTATTTAAAACATCAATTTATCACTCTGTAAGTCAGTCCAGAAAAATCAGATGGGTCCACAGGTCTTTCACTTACTCAACCTGATGACTTTTCAAAGGGGTTTATTACCATGCAGAGAGATACATGAAAGCACTACTTTATGTGCTTTGTATTCTTGCATCATCATATTGAAGACAATAGTGTTTTCTCAACATTACCGAGCTCCTTGTATGTCAAGGAATGTTTCAATTTAAGTATTGTTTCTAAAAATCAGCTGCATTTAGATTGTGCTCTTCACCATATACTCCTCAGTTGGTGATCTGTATCAACCAGTAAGATAATATTCCTGCTCAACAATTTGGGGTACATCTTGAAGAAGTGTTTTGAAATAGGTGTCATGTTCTCCCTTTCCTTAAATTTCTAGTAATTCTAAGCTTTTCCCTTTAATTATTACTCATGAATAATTAATGAGTTTATGAAAATTAGCGGATATGGTACTCAAAATGGATATCAAAAGCAATATGGTAAAACACAGGAACGTACAGAGGCTTGTAGATTCTTTATATATCTAATACAGATGGAAGGCCTTATTTAAATTTTAGTCGTATGCTACATTAGGAAAAAAAGGACATATTTCATAAACATTACTTTTACCTTTTGATCGTATTTGCAAAAAAAATAATTCTTAATGGAAGCTGAAAAATTAGGTCACAAGTAGTCAACTTTTCTTGCATACTCTATTGTAGAGTGTGCTGGAAAGAAACAAAGAAGTCAGGCGTACTTATCAATCAACTGTTATTTATTGTGCTCCTCTTATTTACTCAACACTACAATTGGGTGTGGAATACAGGAAAAAAAAATCCTGATTTCAAGGAAGTTAAGATTTCCCTCTTTGATGTGCTGAGAGAGGTTAAATAATTTGTCCAAGGGATCAGCGGTGGAGCTGAGAGAGATCCTTTTGACTCCAGAAGCATTTTATGAGTGTGCTAAATTGCCTCTTCCACAGCAGGAATGACTTCATGGAGCAGGCGACAGTTGAATTGGAGTTTTAAGGGTGTTACTGGGAGAGGAACAACAAAACTGGAATTTAAAAAACGGTAATGAAGGAAACTGTCCCAGTCCCCAAAGAAGACATGTGCTAGGAAGTAAGGAAATAGTATAACAAAGCCACAGCAGCAACAACAGCAATAAGAATAATACTGGCAGCTAATAGTAATTGCACACTTATTATGTGTTGAACGTTGTTCTAAGTGCTTTTAGTACGTGAACAAATTTCACCCTTCCAACAACAACATGAGGGAGGTACAATTATCATTCCCATTTTACAGATGGGGAAACTGAAGTCCAGAGAGGTTAAGTAGCTTGCTCAGAGTTGCACATGTAGTAAGCGGAGGAGCCAGTGGTTGAGGCCTAGGGTGGTATAGCTTTTGGTGATCATCTTCTAATCTTTATGCTAGCCTGCCTCTGGATAGGTTAGTCAGGAGTGGTACCCCAAGCCAAAGTAGCCAATCAGTGCAGTGACCCATTGGGTGTTAAGAGCCTATGAGAATTGGGAGCAAGGGCTAGGGCAAGCTCTAGCGAGGTCCCTCAGTTTCTCCTGTTACTGTGTAACCAGAGCATGGCCCCACCTTCTATCCTCTACCTGTCGTCTTCCAAATAGAGGAGAAAGAGATCCCTCCTTTCCCCATGGCCACGTCGGCTGACCCCAGGAAGGTATTAAAAGCACCTAAAGATTCTTGGGTTGGATGACAAATCCATGTTTGGTGATTTTAAAGACCTTTCCAAAAGAGAAGGGGCCAGGAGCATTTTCTAATCACCTTTCCTCCTCCCCTACCCCATCAGGCCTAGTGCCAAAGCAGAAGGAATATATTTCTATGTTTTATAAACTTTAAATATCCGTTGCCTTGGAAGTACGTTGTCTTATTGTTTTGTTTTAGGTTTTATGTTTAAAAGATTTTTTATAATTTAGTAGATATTTGCTTTTATTCAAAAGAATGTTATGTAATTATAAATACAGTTATCTACTTAACTATAATAAAATAAGTTCTCTCTGACGTACTGGGAGGGTGGTGTCTGTGTATTATAGTTGACATCAGCCTAGGTTTTGCAATTGCGCCACTGTGGTCAAGAATGGAGTTTTGACTACAGTGGTGTTAAGGGCCTTTAGAAATAGTCAGGAATTTATGCCCAAAGTCCTTGCCTTATAGGATTATATAATCTAATGATTTAGAGAACTTTTGTTATCTAGAGTTTAAGGTACTCATAAAATGTTGTTTGGTTATGGAATGAATTTTCTCCTGATAAATGACTGTTCTCAAAGGCATATTGATTTCCATATAATTATATAGCTAGTTATACTCTAGTTTATTAGCAAAACACACTTGGATTTTGCATAATTTAATGAATATAATTAATGACTAACTATTCTTCTTTCCTCTGATAGGCTGAGTAATCAGACTGACCTAGACCAATTATTTATACTTATTACAGAATAGAAAAAAAAATAGCTACAAAATATTATTTTGCATGATGGCGCTATTTTTCTCAACTTCCAATCTTAAGTACTTGATTAATTTCATTTTAAAGCAGTACAGGTATACTTAATATAAGGAATAGAGACATTATAGCCAAAGAGTGGCAAAGAAAAATTCACATGTAACATATTCCTTTTCTTGCATACTTCAAAATAAAATGATGTCACTGGGAAGACAGGCACTGATATTTTAGATATTAGTTATTTTATCTTTTAATTATTAGGAAAGGGTGTTTTGTGAAGTATGGATATAAAAATCTGAACTGTAAGTCATATTAGGTAATGACCAGTTCCCAAAGGAACCTTATACATAGCTTCATGGATAAACATGTTTACATCTTCTTAACAGCTTCCTGTGTAAGTGTGTGTGTGTGTGTGTGTGTGTGTAGCTGAGGGAGCAGCCAATGAACTTTAAGGTAAGGTAGTGAAGGCTCCTGATTGATCAAGTCAAAGTAAAGCAACTATTTAGTCAATTCTTTGTGTGTGTGTGTGTGTGTGTGTGTGTGAGTGTGAGGAAGATTGGCCCTGAGCTAACATCTGTGCCAATCTCCCTCTATTTTATGTGGAATGCCACCACAGCATGGCTTGATGAGTGGTGTTAGGTCCGCTCCCAAGATCTGAACCTGTAAACCTCAGGCTCCCGAAGCAGAGCACGCAAACTTAACCACTATGCCACGGGGCCAGCCCAAATTCTACTTCTTAAGGGCAGAAACTATTTTTTTTCTCCTTCAGTGCCTAGAATAGTGCCTGGAAATAGTAGGTGCTCAAAAATTTTGATTGTATTATTGTAAGTAAAAAGGAGACTTGGATTTGGGTTATAAAAATACTTATGCTACTTTCAGGAATGCATATATCATATCAAATTGGGCAATTCTCTAAATCGGAACAAGACTTTTTGTATACTGTCAACTCATCAGGACTGTTTTACTAAGATTTTTCATGTGTGGCTTTGAGAATTTATTTCCTACAGTGTAAATACAGTGTGTTCATCTATTGATCTCTTACTTCTTATTAGGCACCATATTGGTACTTTTACAGATGTCATCTTATTTACCAGATATCCTCATTATATGCCTGAGAACAGATGTTATAATCTCCATTTTTCTCCATTTTTCTGAGATTCTGACTCAGAATCTAAGTAAGCTGACCAGTAAGTAGCTTGGTAGTAAGCACTGGGGCTTTTATTTGCACTCAAGTGCTGCTTTTCTCGCATATCCTTGCTGCTAGTCAATCTTATCTTCTCAGAGTGGAAATAATCTTTGGAAATAGCCAAACTTTTCTGCCTTAAATTTGATGAATAAGATGGGTGACTGAATTAATCAGATCCTAGCCTTAAAATATAAAGCAATGAGACATGTTTTACTGTGTGGGTGGCAAACTGTCCCTGAAGGTAATTCTTTTATCCCAAAAGATTGTTCAGAAATGTTTTCAGCAGTGGCATAATTCATAATTACAGTGTGTATACAGCCCCTGAGATAACTGTGATAGACAATGCACGTTTGGAAGATTAAGTTCTACTTGTTAAAAAAAAAAAACAGGATAGTTATTTTATAGTCACACTTTGTAGTGCCAAAGTAAATCACTTTCATGCCATTATGTAGTTGTATACATTGTTTTAAGAGATGTAAAGAAATATTCTATTAGAGTACAAAATTACACCATTTACGTTAGTGTGGAACGTTTGATCATTTCTAAGGGAAAATTGCAAAACTGTTGAGCTCACCTCAGTTTCTATGGTGCAGCCCCTAAAGTCTCATTTCTTTAACAGGGCCTTGTGGGTGTTCTAAAGGAAAGGTTGAAATGAAAAGAAATGAGAGAGTCAAACAGTGTACTGTAATAGATGAAATGGAAAGTAATTATGTTAATGTTGACTCATTATGAAGCTCCAACCATTTTTACCTGCTCATTTCTGTGTGGAAACCTGTGCAGCTGAGATGCTGAATAAAAAATTCTTGTACAAATGAGCCTAGAGGCATGTTTCTAATATTGGAGCTAAGCCTATGCAGAATTGTAATGAATTTCCCTAAGTCAGTATTTAAATATGCTATCAAGAGGAGGGAGTTCTCCTGCCAGAACATTTGGATTCTAATGTTTATCATCCAAGTTTTAGCTGTATTTTTGAATCTTCATAGCTGCATATAATTGTCATTTGTTAATTACAGGGCAACAACCCAAATCCCGTGCTACATCTGTATCACATCTAGTGTCAGACTTTCCAACATACACCTGTCTAGGAGAAGGATTTTAGAGAAATTGTAAGGAAAGGCCTTATAAGGAAAGAATGTTAGCAGGGCAAAATGATGTAGATAGCTACATCTTGGCAAATATGTGCTCAGGAGCATTTTGTAAGGAAGCAGTTGTAAATTATTCATTCAAGAAGTTTGGCCAACGGGTGAAGAGTGTGATTATGGGTTTATGTACAAATCCATAATTATAATCATAATCATAATCATATACATATATGAAGATATATGAAATGTTTAAGAACATGGGATTTGGGGGCAGGCAGAGTGGATTTCAACCAAGTCTGTCTGATTCCCAAACTGAAGCTTTTATTCATAGTCAGAGAAATGTAAAAATGTCGTTCCCCTAAATGCTTATGCTGCTCCTCCCATTGCATAGATCCTTTCTCGACCATATCCTTTTTTCTATAGTGCTCATCCTTCAGTCATCATGTATAGTAAAATTTAATGCTCTTACCTGCTGTAACTCAGGTGTCCTACGTGTATTCAGGACATAAAATATTTTAGAGAACATCTCTGACTATGTTAAATTGCCAACTATGGTTTAATTACTTCTTAGAAAAATGATACATTGTCATTTTTAATTTAAAGACAATTTTTTTCCTATGCTAATGAGTGGCTTCTAAAACAATTAAATTCCTAAAACAATTAAATATCTAATTTTTGTCAAATTATGTTAAATAGTAATTGAAGAGTTTAATTGAAACAAAAGAATATTTAACCTTGGGCAGGAACTTTTCTTTTCTACTGTCAGTGTGTGAATGCTTTAAAGTAGTAAACTTAAATTTAATTTTCTTAAAATTAATGTTGGTGCTTACCATGTTCTTTTGTATTTGCTGGTATTTAGTGTTGGTTTGGTATTTAGTGTCAGTCTTTTATGTTTGGGACTTTTTAAACATTTTTTTATTATTCCACGCAAAGGTGCAAGAACTAGTTATACTTTATTTTACCCTTTTAACAGTGGAGTCATGCTAGCATAGAATTATCGCACCAGAAGGAATATAAAAATTTCATCTTAGAGCAGAGCTGTCGAGAAGAAATATAATGTGAGACATGTATGTAATTTTAAATATTCTAGTAGCCACATTTAAAAAGTAAAAAGAAACAGGTGAAATTTATTTTAATGATACATTTTATTTAATCCAACATATTCAGAACATTATCATTTTAATATGTAATCAATAAAAATCATTAATGACATATATCACATATCTTTTTGAACTATTCAAAATCTGGTGCATATCTTACATGTACAGCACGTCTCAATTCTAACTGGCCACATTTCAAGTGATTGGTTTCTACACATGACGAGTGGCTGCCATATTGGGCCGTGAAGATCGAGAATCTCAATTTCTTTTCCATCCAAATATCCCTGATGACATGGCACATGAGACTAGTGCTAGTGGTTCGGCGATAGAACATACCACCCTGGTATAAGGCCTTATAAGAAAATCCAGGTGAGAGCAACTGTCTTCTGTAGTTTTGAGGGGGCAATAGATTCCCCATGATCCTGATGGGTCCCCCAGCCGAGGTCAGGGAGCGCACCTCCTCCACTGAGAATCACTGATCTTATTTGACCTCTTTGTTTTATCCCTGAGGGCACGAGACCCAGATTCATTCCAGGGCCTATGTTCTGCAGTAAGGTTGGCAGTGTCAGAGTTCTTTCTGTCCTGCAGTTGCCTTTCCTCATGTTTGTTTGTTCATTTTTTGGTATAAATGAGTTTTCCTTCTGCTCCAGTCTGGATAGATAATGGAATGGAGACATCACATATCATTAATGATGGTTCTGTTGATGGTATTTTGCCCATTAAATGTCCATTGCCTCTATTCTCTTTGAATCTCTACCTGTCATTTAAGCCACTATTGTAGGCTCAATGAATCAGAACTAATTGCTTTGCATTTTGGAAATAAATTGCCAATCTATTCTCTGCGTTGAAAGACATCTCTCCTCCCCCTTATTAATTGGGATTTTTTTTGTTCCTTTTGAAAGTGTATTCTATTACACTACTGCCACCAGAGAACGGTTACTGATTACGTGCCCAGTGCTCTTCTCAGCCTTTGCCTGAATCATCTCACATAATCTTTATGACAGCCAAGGAAGGTGGCTCTGTTGTTCTCTCTCTTTTGAAAATGAAGAAATTGAAGCTCAGAGAGTTGAAATGACTTGCTCAAATTCCTGCGGCCACCGAGTGGTGAGGCCAGGGGTCACATCCAGGGAGTCAGACTCCAAAGACGTACTTAGCCATCATTCTTTGCACAACCCCTTGTTCTTTCTTCTTTCCCCTGCTTTGCGTGCTGTCCAGTGGGGATGGACCAGTGTGTGTGGACGGCCTTGTACTCTCCATGCTTTTTTCTTTGTCAGTGGGAAACGAGTTACCTCTTTGTGTGGTTCTTTGGTCTCTTCATAGCATTTGTAGGGTCCACTTCCCTTCACCTTCATGCTCGTAGTACCCTCTTACCAAATAAAGTAATGTAAAGCCCTTCATGTGAGTGTTTACTGGGAATCGAGAAATTTGGAATTGAGAAAAGAAGGGCAAATAGAGAAAGACTCAGGAAGTGAATGAAGCTGGCTCACTGTGTTCCATTCATCCATATTTCAGACTCTCACCAATGAACCGTCTCTTGAAATAACTGTCTTCTTCTTTCCACTCCCTTCCCACTTGCATATTTTTAGGCCAGGACTTTTAGAAGAGCCTCGCAGACTGTACCCCTCACCCCTTGAAAATGCCTCCAGAGTTATCATTCTAAAAATAAATCTAATCGTGTTGTTCCTTGTTGCCTAGCAATGGCCCAGCACAGCATGACGCACAGGCTCCTCAGAAGCCTGGCTTTCCACCTGCACTACCTCGCATTCCCTTCCTCCTCGTTCCCCAGTCCCCCGCCAATCTGAACATCCAGCACTCCAGCCGAACTCTGTTATTCCTAATTTCCCAATGCACTATGAACTTTCCTGCCTCTGTTCATGATGTCCTCATTCACAGAATGCCTCCCTCAAGCCAGCCTAAAGGTCCAGTGTCATTCACTGTTTCCCATAATGTCTTCCTCTCCATTGAAATTACTTTTTTCTTTGTATTCTCATAACACATTTTCATTCACAGGTTTCTTGCTTTTCATATTGTACGGTGGTTTTATGTCTCTTGTTTGTTTGAGAGTAAATTCCTTGGGCTGGAAACAAACAAAACTGGCATTTTTTGAGCATCCAGGTGCTAGACATGTTTAATTTATATCTGCAATCCCAGCACCAGAGTAGAATATAGTAATTATGTACTTAATATTCGTGGAGTTATATGTTGTTTATGTTGTTTACAGCTTTTAAAATCCATCAGAACTCCTTTGGGAATCCCAACTTAGTTCCATATGGGGAGGAAACTGACATGTATTAAATGTCTACTAGGTGCTTTCGATACAAAATTTTGTTTAATATTGGCAAGAACCCTATTTAGTTAGTAGAGTTTCCCCATTTTAAAGATAAAGAAATTGAAGCTAAGTGAAGTCAACTTAATTACCCAAATCACTCACCTAGTAAATGGCAGAGCTGGGATCTGAATCCATGTGTGACTGAAGAATGCCTCCTTAGATTTGAAAGTGCAGACTCCGGGTAAAGAAAGAATCTTCGGTGAAGGTAGGAGGTCACAGTCTTGGCTAACTAGATCAACCGAATCAAGCATGATGAGTATTATGGTGCAGGCATTGCGACCCGATGGCCCTTGCTTCCCCCAGGTACACTAGTTTAATCGTGTTGCTTATGTTCCCGTTTCCCTGTGTTGGCGTATACTAAACTTTGGAAAGGTTAGTATTGGTAGTGTGCTTGTGTGAAATGGGAGTTAGGAGAAGAGGACTGTAGAAAGACAGACTCTTCTGAATTAGTCAAATGTCTGAATTACAGAATTTTTCTTTGAAAGAAAAAGAATGATTGCCTAGTAGAGGACCTTAGGAAACCTGTTTTACTGAACGTATAAAAGCTTTTAGTAATCAGCGTGTCAGTTGTTTGTCAATAAAAGAGGGCCCTTCAGAAGTATTTTGGAAAGGGGTAGAAAGCTAGCATTAGTTGAGTGTCACAATTTATGAACTCCTCACATTGCCTTATGAGGTAGGTAACCAGAGATTTGTGAATTGAGGCTTGAAGAGGCTACAGCACTTGCTTAAATCACAAAGTAAATAAGTGGGGGAACAGCATTCAAAAATATGTTTCTCCCACTCCCCCAAAGTGCACACCCTTTCAGATATGCCAGAAACTAATTTCAATATTCCTTCTGTACTCATTGTTACTCCATTAATTTTATTAGCAAACATATTTCATAAGCAGTACAAAGATGAATTTCAAAACTGCTCTATCAATAGGCACCCAAATTCCACATTCATAATTCTTGACTACACATGCTAAATGAAAACATACTGGAACCATTTAAACTGCCATCAATCAATTCCTTCTTTGCAGTTATGCAATAAGCTGTACAAAGGTGGTGGCTTATTTTTCACTAAACAAACTTGCTTAAACGCACCGTTTAAAGATAATAGTCACTCTGTCATGCCTTTTAAATGATGTTAATATTCTTCACTAAGTCATTTACTTCACCTTTCCTTTACTTTTAGGAAGTCAAGTTTTTGATTCGGCTTGAGCCCAAAGAAGATCATAAAATAAAGCCCATCTTTTTAATGTCAATAGTAAAATTGTCATTGATTTATAAACTCTGAACATCTAAATGCTAACTTGTTTTTGGCAATCAAATTTCCTAACCCACCATAGTGCATGGTGATAGCTTGGTTTCATATGGTTTTGTGGATAACAGTAAACCCGAATGAGCCTAGGAAATTTATGTTGACACACAGATTTTTCAGGGATATTTAGCATATTGCAGAGGAAGTGCTCTTTCACATCAATATGCTAACCCTCTCTGAACCCCTCATTCATTGAAAACACTGAACACACCATTCATTACACAAGCCAGAACTCTTAAAAGCTTGCAAGCTTTAACATTCTCCTTATAATTCAGTCGTGGTTATGAAATATGAAAAATAATATTTTAAGATTTATTTAAAAACACTTTGGTAAGGAAAACACATTTCTTCTTAGCCCATCATTAATCTGGTTTTACATATGGGCTGGTCCCACTTATCCTGGAGGCAGTTAATCATTAAACATTTTTAGTGGCACAAACCTCTCCTTATAAAAAGATTTTTGTCTTCCTGTCATAAATTTCTCATTTTTCTTCCTGGAATTTTAAGTTAGAAAGTGCTGTAAATATCTTAAGGTAGCATTGCAATTTTTCTGCCAAATTAAAATGAGAGCTGCCTACCATTGCTTGTCCTTGTTTATCGGTGGGGTGTGGTGTGTTGGTTGCTATCTTCTCTCTTCACATCCCCTTAGGTACTCAACCCTTTGCAAGTATACACTGATTACCTTTCACATAGACACTAGATTGACTACCTGATGAAAATAACCTTAATTCTACTAGCCAAAACCAAGGCTAAGTGCCAGTGCAAAGAACAAGCTATCAATAAATTAAACATCATTACCATCTTGGTGGGCTTTCCCTTTAAATAGGTAGAAAGTGGATTTATTGATGAGGCACAGTTTCCAAAGACAGGGATGTGTTGCCCTTTTCTTCAATGAGATGATTAATAACTTTCCCTCTTTCTGTCTCTGTTAAGCCTGATGAACAAATAATTATTTCATGCAGAAAAGCAGAGAAACTGCATTTACAATTATTATTTGGGGTGAATTTTATTCGATTAAGTTCTTGACACAGATCTGAGTATGGTAAGACTATTTTTGTATTTCACCGTTAGTCTTTCTCATTTCACTTGATATAAAGTATAAATTAAAGCAAAAGCACCATTTTTAGTTGAGTGTGAAAAGTCCTGGCAGTGGTAGAAAGAAGAAGGATTTTTTTAAGGAATGTATTTCTTTGGATCCCCACAATAGTACTCAACTTGATATTTTTGAGTAACCAATTATGAAACCTGCAGTAGCAACCAGAGTTAAACTTTGAACTAAAGCAAAAGTATAAATTTCTCCAATGATGTTCATATTCACTCAGTCCAGTTTCTCATTTCACACATTTACCAAAGCAAGCAATGATAAAATATGCATATCTTGAGTATTGTAATTTGCATTTGAAACTCTGCAGAATCTTCTGGCTGAATGAATCAATAATGCAAATATTTTTCTAATTATATGTTTAGTGCCCTTTAATCGGATTTTGTGAAGTCTAAAGTGCCATGTAGAAGATAGTTTTTTTTTTTTTAAGAGAATCTGACAGAGATTTTGGTCCCATGTTTCAAAGTACAATATGAATTCTGTCTGAAATCTCAATTGCTTTTGGTATGTCTAACTTAAGTTCTGCATAGTCCCTGTGTCAATGATATAATCAGTGTGACTGCTGGAATCAGGTCTAGTGGAATCCATAACTAGGTTAATAAGTATTTCTGGAGAGAGGATTTCCTGGCTTAGATACATCCCTTACATATGCATTGCCCCTTATTGTCATTCCAATTGCTACCATTCCTTTTGTCCCCTTCCCCACCCCTATGGCCCTCATCCTTTGTTGTTGCCTCTGTGGAAGGAAAGACAAAATATAGGGAAAACCTTGGAGGAGGCCCTTACAGCTATTTCCAATATCTAAGGAAGTGTAGTGTAGATGAAGAATTAGAGTTGTTCTCTGTAGGCCCCAAAGGAATGGGTAAAACAAAGGAATAAGTTACTGTGAGGCATATTTTACATCAATAAGAGAACTAAGTGATTGATAACTCAAGATGCCCGGATTTGGAGTGACTGCCTTAAGAGATACTGAATGGAATGTTGACATGGCAGTGAAGTGTAATGGAAAGAAAGTGTGAGTTTTGGAACCAGGAATATCTGTATTCCACTTTTGACTCTACCTGTTAATAGCTATGTGGCCATAAGCAAGTCATTGCAGGTTGGTATGAGGATTAAGAGATGATGTGTGTAAAGCTCCTTAGCACTGTGCCTGGCATGTAATAGGTACTCAATGAATGGCAGGCACTGTTGTTATTATTTTATTCATTTTATGAGTGCTCAGAAGCCACTCCTTAGAAACGATGTTGAAGATTGCACAAGGCAGTGAACTAAATTAGAGAATTTGTATTGTCCCATCTACCTTGCTGATATGATCCTATATCGCTTTTAAAGATATTTGGTTACCTGGTAATAAGCTTTATCCGCTTCTCTCTTTATGGTATAGGAACTAGGTAAGTAGTTAATGGGGAGAAAACAGGATTATGCCTTGCTCTCCAGACCACCTGACATGCATTTTAACTGAAAATGTAAGTTGTCATACAGGAATATTTTATTATTGTGTTTTTATGGCTCTGTTAACCACTACTCATTTGTTCTTCCCCCACTAATCTAATCTATTGACTTGGAGCTATACCTCATGTAGATTTTGAGAGCATATTCCACATCTTTCTTTCTACAATGCCTAGCCTCGTGCATGTTCCACAGCAAGCAACGGTAAAGGTTTTTGTTGGGTAAATGGATCCAAAGGTTGAGCTGTTCGGCAGTTTAGGAATTTTATGGTTTCAGGTTTTACATTCAAGTCTTTAATCCATTTTGAGTTGATTTTTGTGCATGGTGTAAGATAATGGTCTACTTTCATTTTTTTGCAAGTGGCTGTCTAGTTTACGCAATACCATTTATTGAAGAGACTTTCTCTTCTCCATTGTATACTCTTGACTCTTTTGTTGAAGATTAGCTGTCCTCTTTTTTTTTTAATGTAGCCCTAAAGAGACTCATATATGACGTTTTCCTACTTTTTTCACTTTTTTCAGTAAAATATCTAGTAAAATGATTCCTAGACACCTTGTGATATTCCTGTCCTTGGGGTTCATGGTGCAGTTACTCAACAAGGTCCTCCTCGCATAGTCAATAGCAAACCCCATTGGACCTAGATCCTTATAGTGTTAACTGTCATAATACAACATGGTGTATTTACATCAAGTTGATCTCATATCTAAAAAACCATTTCTCTTCATATTAAGCATAGATGCAATCCAGAGATAATAAAATTGGTAATCTTTACTGAACACTCACTATGTGGCAAACATTGTTCTGTGTCTCATATGTCTTAATTCACTTGTCACAACATCACTATGAAGTAAGTAGTATTTTTATTCTATTCTATAGAGGCCTAAACTGAGGCACAGAGAGATTAAGAAACTTTCCCAAGATTACATAACTACTTAAATGGATCCAACCCAGGTAATTTGACTCAAGGATCTGGTCTCTTAACCATTATGTTATAAAGCTGGTAGATACTTTAAGATTCTACCATGCTTCCTGCTTTTTCTCTATTTCGTTTTCAATTGGGTCCTCATTCACAGGGAAAGCATAGAAAGGGAAAAAGTAGAAGCTCTTTGGTTTCACTTGTTTATTCCAGATTTTCATGCCACAGTGTCTGCCTCTGTACGAAGTGTCTGGGGTCGGTAAGAACTATGATTGTGCCTTATGTTTCTGATCATAGTAATTGCTTCATTTTCTGAGAGACGCAACACTTAAAGTTATTTGCAAACATATTGATTTTTCTACATTTACAAATGATAGTTTAAATAGCAATTGGAATAGAAACTTTAATAAAGCAAATAAGGTTTGGTTTGCATAGTATCTCAATTCTGAGATTAGGTAATGAGATGAGCAAAGATTTTGCCTAGATCTTATCTTTGTTTTTGTTTTTTCCCCATTCTACAGTAAGGTACAGTGATAATTATAATTCAAAATGATAACCCTGAGAAGGCATCAAGATCTTTGTTCCCTAGAATGTACTTTTTGAAGCAGGAATGTGGATGCTTCTTTTTTAGAAGTATTTTTATCAACATGGGTTTAAATAATAACGATAACCAAAAAAGGTAATGTGGTCATGAAAAGATTAAAGTAAAAGTTAAATTTATTACAGCATACCATAATTCATGCTAACAGTCATTCCAGTTAACTAATATTTGGATTTTGAAGAAGAAATAATTGTACATAATGTGCATAAGAATTCCACTCTAGATGAGTCACAGAGCAGATTGCTGATGTTTTGTTTGCTCTGGTAGTGAAAACGGTTTTTATTCAGATTCTTATTTAGTACTAAATGAGTTCAAAATTTATATTACCTATCTGTAAAAACCCTTCTTAACTTAGAATGTCGGCTATCTAGTCCATTTCATATGTTAAGCCTGAAATGTTAATTGATTTTGATTAAAATTTAACAGGTTGAAATAAAATAGACATCAGATTTCTCTTTTATTTCATTCCAATTCAGCCAAACGTCGTCTTTTGAATTCTTATAATGTGCTAGGCACCGAACATTTCAAAGACCATTAGGAAGTAGTTCCTGTGCTTTCAAGTGTCTGGTTGGTCAAATTGATCAAATTACCAGTTTACCAAAACTTTGTTTTAAGAAACATTCTCCTTGAAATTATTAAATGACTGTATTCTTCTTTTGAATATGTTCATGTCAAGTTTACAGCACTTAAAGTGAATGCAATGCTTTTGGTAGGTGTTCACTGTTTCTCTGAGGTTTTACTTGACTCGTCTTCATGACAGTATTTTGAGGAATATTTGTTTCCTCCCAGCTCCTTGCTACTACAGCTGTAGGGAGCTGGGGTGCAAAGTGGGACACTCTATGAAGGGAAAGATGGAAAGCGAGTTGGTATATTGGCCTGGGTTGCTGGTCCCAAAGAACCTGGAGCCTAAGGGCCGGAGTGAGGGAGGAGATTGGCTGGACGAGTTAGAGTCTGAGGTATCCAGAAGCCTAGAGGGCTGAGTCACCAGTTTTCTTTTGTTCTGCCCATCCATCCAATGTGATTCATTTGAAATTTTAAAAATAATTGAGAAAAACATTTCTGATACACTTAGTAAGTTCTGCTCATTGATCCTTTAGTGAATTGACCTTTGGCAAATAGGCTTTTCTGTGACTCAAGCTAGAGCCCCTGCTATCAAAGGTATCCCAATGTAAACAGAAGATACAATATTATCTGTAGCAAGTTTCAGGTCACAAGTTGCCTTAACAAGATCTGAATCTCAAAACAGCCCATTGAGGACTGCATGGATTATTATCCCTTTTTAATATCCCTACTTAACACTTGAAGGTTCAGAGAGGCTAAGTGAGTTGTCCTCAAAAGGCGATGAAAATGGAAGAATCGAGACTTGACTCTGGCGTTCTGGCTCTAAAGCCAGTCAGTGTTTTTCCATTACACCCTTCTGAAGACACACAGTTTGTATAAATGATTTGATTTTTAGGTTTTTGAAGGCCGGGGGGATGGAGGATGGAGGATGAAAGAGTGCTGAAGGTGGCTTACTTGATAACACATTTATGTAGTATACTTTTCTTTTCCTTAGTAAATCAATTTTATAAGGAATTATTCCAAGAAGTTTTAAGCATTTATTATTATAGACACAAATTAAATTGTATACTATTAGTTTAAAAATATTATTGGAACATTTGTTACTTTTGTATATGATAGCATTATATAATATTAGGTTTTAATCCTTTGATTTTTCTGGCTCACAGCCCTCGTCTAGATATCCTTTTGAGGTTTTCAGACTTAGCAGGATCACAAAGAGTTTTCCTGTTTTAGACTCCTGGTTATCTTAAGACAAAAAGATCACCCTAGGTTCTGTTGATTCTCACATTGAAGAGAAATTCCCATTTCTCATTAATATATTCAAATACATTCACTTCAGACATAACTGTTCTGCTAAACAGATTCACTCCTGTGTCTTACTGTTCCCTATTTTAGGACTGTACTTTTCAGAAAAAGCTATAAAACTTTCTTAAGCATTATGAATATAATATTTCTGAACCCATCTTAAAACATTGACTGTTTACTGTATCTGTTATTAGTTACAGCTTCTAAAATGGGTTAATTGCACTTCAAGACTATAGAATCTTATTGATTTTATTTTTTGAAAGCTGCTTTATGTTTCCTAGTGTAATGGAGGATCAGTCCCCAGTCACATGTGATGTTGTGCGTATACTAGATTTAAATGTTTAGTGCTTGCTTTTGACAACTAAGTAAAGAAGATCTATATGCTAGCTCTAGATTTATTTTGGAAATTGAAAAATCGTGCTTTTAAAATTATTGTGGGTAGCTTCAGTTTGTATCCTAGTATACCAGCACTAATACATTACTGGTGTCACCTTATATGATGTATGAAAATATTAGGTACTACAGTGTTGGTGAAATTCTATTTCCCTGTGTTCTTATTCATTTTAATTCAAAGCTAAGTCTTTCTACTGGTACTAGATATTTCCTTTACATTGCAGTGGGAGAGTCTAATAATATTCTACAAAAATTTATATCGAAACTAACAAAAATACAAATGGCCTAATTTATCTTTTCAGCAGTTAAAGGAAACAAATGAAAATGTGCAAAGTAGTGACATGCAGGATAAAAAACACCCGAACCTTATTTTCCTGGCCTAGCCTAGCTTGTTCTATTATGGGTTTTATATGATCACACTTTGAAATGAAACGCCATTAGTTGAAAAACAAAACAATCAAAAGTCTTAAACTAAGTGACAGGCTTAAAACATAATCTTTGGTTTTTGGTGCGTCTCAGAGGCATCTGAATTGAAAATTGAGGAACTGAGTGAATATTTTATAGCAACTATCTTTTCTTTAAATCTAGGCTTCTTTCTTAATTCTAAAATTATTAATCTAATTTGTGCTATGTTCTACACTTTAAATTTCTTACTTTTTAATTTTATGATGAGTCCATCTTTCTGTTGTTTAGAATATCTTTCTGAGATAATTAGAAATTTATATCTTCTCCTTAGATTTTCTTTGAAATATTGGTACAGTATGATGGTTTTTCTTCGTTTAATCAATTAGAGAATCTATAGTATAATTAAATTCACGATTGAGCATATTTTATCCAAATTAGAACTGAGAGCTGGTGGTTCTAGCTTTGGCATTAAAACCCCAAACATTCCTAACCCTTAATACCCTTCAAATTAGGATTGAGTTTATCATGTAGTTTATGAGAGCAAAGGTTATGTAGCTTTCTGGTTTCTAAAGAAATATGATACGTACTAAAAAAAGAATATGTTTTGTTGTGTATTCACTTATTGAATATGCATTTTGCTGTTGAATATTGTGCAAGCAGACGCAGCAATAAATAAGTGTAGCATCATCCCTATCCTCATGAAGACATGGGAGACAGATATAAAACCAATATTCATTTTATTTATCCTAAGTGCTTAAAGGAGAAATCCAGGAGATTAGAGGAACCCAGTTTGGGAGGCCAGGGAAGGTCTCCCTGAGGAATTGATATTTCAGCTGCATCTTTAATGATGGATAAGGATGAGATAAGCAAAGAAAGTAGGAAGAACATTTTTCAATGTGAGCAAGTTAGAGTCTATAATTTAAAAATAGATGAACACAATCTGAGATGGAGGACAATCAAAGGTAAGAAGTCAAGTTGTTGAAACATTGCGAGCTCTAGAGCAGCATGGAAATAACAAAATATGGCAGTTTTAGAACCCTGCCGAAGACTGATCTTAGTGAATCTAGATTTTATTTTGAATGAAGCTCTGGGACGCACTTTAGTTCACTTGCTTGTAACTGGAGTATTGGGATGGAAATATGGCAGCCAGCCAAGTGTCGATGGCTACTTCGATTAAGGACAGAACGTGCAAAAACAAATACTTAACAAAAACTAATCCATTAACGTGTGTTTTTCCAGGTAACTATATGCTTGGGCCCTCTGGGTGATAAAAGGTGTCTTATTAGTTGCCTTCAGACACCCCAGGTCTCACAAACTTGAAGTTGTATGGTTGCTAAATGAGTTAGCAGAAGATTTAAAAATAGAATTCAAGGGTTTTTTCTTTCTGTGGTGCTCTCTGTGCTGACACCGTCTTTACTTGAAAGTTTGTGTTGTTTTTCGGTAGTATGGGTCCTAATTAGTTAGATTTGTATACGTTAGAAGAATCGAATATTTATCTGTTCTAATATTTTACAAAAAGAACCTTGTTCAGTGTCAGAGAGAGGAAAACCCAACAAGCTTTCTAGAAAAATCAAAGCTGCCTGTACCCACTCATTCAGCCTTCCAGCAAGCATTTATTGAGGAGCTCTGGTGTGTGGTGTCGAAGGGATAGCCTTAAGAAACAAAAAACATGGTCTCTGCACTTGAGAAGTTTTCAATATAACCAGTGAAATGAAAGATATGCACATTCTCACCAGAGCATGAGATGGAAACAGCAAGTATCCTTCTGAAGTCAGGGTTGGTTTTGTTTTGTTTTGTTTTTAGATTAGGGAGAGATTGAAAATACTTGCCTTGGTGTTTCATTTCTGATGTATTATACATGAATATAATGCGAATGCTCTTGGAGGATACATGGTATAGCACTTGTTGAAACTGCTGCGCATTTGTTTACATCATCTGTGGGTCTGGATTATTTCCATTTTTATAGGAAAGAGTGAAAAAAATACACTCAAGAATAATAGTCACCTTTTTAAAAGAATGTTCAGAAATTTCAAATTATTACTTAAACAATAAAGTTAGAATAGGTTTGTCAGAGTAGTGAAAGTTCCAAAATACTCTTTCTAGAGATACTGTCTATTTTTCAAAGAAACACAAAATCCTTTCAAACAAAATACAGATTTCTAAAATTTTTCCTGCAATGGATGTTAAATGTCTGTAAAAAAAAAAATCCACCTTTTAAGGGTACCACACCAAGTAATCTTAATTGTGTTTCACAGATTTATTGAAAATTATGGTGATTTTATTAGGTAGTTGGAAGTTTCTTCCCAAATACCCAGATTTTTCTTTAAAAGGTTGTTATATGATATAGAAAAGAACACTGAAGCAAGAACAGCGAAAATGCCTGGGTTCTGTTGCTTCCAGTGGCGAAGGTGCGTGAGTTTCAGCAGCACACTCAACGTGCTTGGACCTTTTCTTTGTTCTGTTCTTATCTGCCCTGATTATCGCGCATGGCTCTTATGAGGATTAAATGACATAACATGTGAAAATGTTTATAAGTTATAACGTGCTATATAATGTAAGGTACACCTATCACATGGAAGCTAAGTATTTTTATCCAGTAGCGGGAGTCAACCATGTGCATGTTATAAAAACCAGATCTAAATTTCTCCTTCTGTTAAAATGATTTAGTATTGTTATCAAAATAAATGTTTAAAATACATGTAGGGAAGAATTCTTTTTTGTTGATATACCAACAACAAAATCTTTGATGAATACAAAAGTATTTAATAGTATATGAAGTAAAGTGACAATGGTCATTTGATTCCCTTGAAGTACATGTATAGATAGCTTTAGTTTTGTATTCCAGGGTACTGGGAAGAGTGATTCACAGTGGATACTGATTATTTGTGCTATGTATTGGGCTGTTTCAGCCTCGAGGCAACTGTGGCCACCAATATAATGGCTAGTGGCCAAGAGGGAGTCAATTGACAACCATGAGTCAGAGTTTGGAACTTGATTCAATCCCATGTGGGGTGGCCATAGCTGAAGTCAAGGTTCACAGGGATGTGGGGAAGTGGCATTTTATCTGGCCCATTGACAATCTCCAAGGAGTCTTCTGATCTAGTAATTAGGGTGCAACTACTTGATCTTCTAGGCAGACCTCTGGCAGCATTGTGGTTCCAGGTGGTCAGTCTGGTTTGGAGCAAAAACCTTTGCCAAACTTTGGGAGTAATGTCAGGTGCTATGTTCAGTGCCTAGGGGAAAAGGTTAGCATGATGGCAAGTTAGATGGGGTTCAGGGCAAGTTCCTGTCCCAGCAGGGGATGTTTAACCTAAGTATACCGGGCTCTAGACTTAGGAGAGCAAAGCTAAATCTAGACACCTCTTACAGGCAGTGATGAGGCTCCTAAATATTTCAAGTTCCCTGGTCATAACTGAGCCTGCAGATTGGAGGTGTCAGTGTCTGGAAGTAGCCATTTATAAACCTAGTGAAACACACTAACGCCATGAAACATGCATCTGGAACGTGACAGATATGTCCTCTTCTCTCTGCTTCTGTTGACTGATATGGGGATTGCTTGATAAAACCGAGAACAACTTGCAAAATACCTCTAAAGACAATAAAACCCTGGACTAGAAATCAAAGAGGCTGGAGTCACATGTGTTGTTTTTGTCTCACCTTCCAGTTGACGGTTGGAATTTTGAGAGTCAGGAGGATAAAGAGGGTCATTGACTGACTATGTACCCCAAAATTAAATATTAAATTTTTAATATTTAGTAGAGTGATCTACTTTCAGTAGCATTTCCTTATAACAATAATAACCAGTTACAGAACACAATGAAATGGTTAAGATGGTAAATTTTTTATGTTATGTGTAGATTTTTTATTTTTATTTATTTTATTTTATTTTACTTTTTTAAAGATTGGCACCTGAGCTAACAACATTTGCCAATCTTTTTTTTTTTTTTCTGTTTTATCTCCCCCAAACCCCCTGTACATAGTTGTATATCTTAGTTGCAGGTCCTTCTAGTTGTGGGATGTGGGACACTGCCTCAACGTGGCCTGACGAGCGGTGCCATGTCTGCGCCCAGGATCCGAACCCTGGGCCGCCGCAGCGCAGCGTGTGAACTTAACCACTCGGCCACGGAGCCAGCCCCCTGTGTAGATTTTTTTAAAAAAGAACACAATGAAAAAGACCACATTCATAATAATAATAAAGTATAAGATAATTTGAATGAATAAATCTACATCACTTTGAGAGCTATAGAAATAGACTAGAATAAATGTAAAGAAAATAAAATTCTAGAAGGGATGAATAAAGACCATGAAGATAGAAAATTTCTCCTTTTTAATTTATACATTTAACATAATTATAATAAAATAAAAACAGACATTTTAATTGAATTTATTGAATTTCACAAAATCATTATATATATATATATATATATATGGAAAAGGAAACTAGCAAGAACATAAAATACCATTTTGAGAAGCAGGGGAAATATTTTGGTGGTAGGGAACTATCCCATAAGAAGTTAAAGCATTAACATTTTAAAAAGAGAGATACTGTATTAGCACACATACTCATGTAGATAAGTGTGAGTAAAAAGAAAGTCCGACAGGGGCCAGCCCAGTGGTGCAGCGGTTAAGTGCGCACGTTCCACTTCGGCGGCCCTGGGTTCGCCGGTTTGTATCTCGGGTATGGACATGGCACCACTTGGCATGCCATGCTGTGGTAGGCGTCCCACATATAAAGTAGAGGAAGATGGGCATGGATGTTAGCTCAGGGCCAGTCTTCCTCAGCAAAAAGAGGAGGACTGGCAGCAGTTAGCCCAGGGCTAATCTTCCTCAAAAAAACAAAGTCCAACAATATATTATTGCTTGATTGATAGACAAATAGAAAGAAGGGATGAGTGTTTTATAAGGATGTAAAATAAGGGGAGGAGATAGGCATTCCAACACCATTTATTAATCTCCCTATAAATCTGGAGGGAAAAATAGGTCCATAACTCAAATTGTATATGAAGTTCATAGAGAGTAAAAGTAAATCTCAAAGTGAAAACTTTTAAGCTTTGAAGTAACCAGAGTTACAAAGGAAAAGATTTACTCCTTTGAACACACAAAAGCTAACTGTGTGGAGAATAGCAAAAAGAAAACACTGAGAAAAATATTTACAAGTTTATCACACAAGGGATTAATACTGTTAGTATCGAAGCACTGCGTAGAGCATGATGGGAACATTTAAGTTTGGCCGGATAAATGTGCAAAAGAAATAGACAATGCACAAAGTGGAAATAAGATCAGTAAAATGGGGCAAAATTTAACATTCCAATTGAGAAATGCAAATTTTAAAAAATGAGGTATCATTTTTCCATCTATTCACTTGGAAATAATAAAAGTGACATCACCTAATACGATGAAATTTGTACATTACTGTATTGTGCCGGTAGTGTTAAGTCTGTTTGAAAAACAATTTGACAGAATATTTAAAATGCTTATACCCTTTGACCCCTGAAGTGTAACACAGTACTTGAGAGAAAATGTGCTAAGGAAATTATCCAAAAGAAGATAAAAGTGATTCCTTTCAGGGTTGTGCATACTAATGGAAAATTGGGGTGGGTGGTAACCTTAATTCCAGGAAGAAGGAAATACCTAAATTATGGGCCAAACACTTAGGAGAATATCAGGTAGGAGCTAAAATGACTTCTATAGACTGTGTAGAAAAATGAAAACGTTCTTCTGATACAGTGGTCGAAATAAATTACATGTGTGGTATGATGTATGCTTTCAACTTTGTAAAATGTAAGCATGTAATCAAAGATTAGATGACAATGTAAAAAGTAGTTTCTGGTATGCTGGGCTTAATTTTTAATGACTTTTTTTACATTCTCCCCAAACTTTCTTTTTAAGGACGTATAGAGAAAATGAGAATGGCACAGACTTCTAAGAATAATGCTAGGCATGCTAAAGTATGCTGCTAATTAATAATGATAACTTCTATTGATCATGTTCTAAGGACCAGGGGCCACTTGAAGTCTTTTACATGTATTCTCTCATTCTAAAATGTTTGAAAGCTCAAAAGAGAGAAAGCTTAGGCAGGATATACTTGTCTCCAAATCATTCAAAGGCTGTGATAGGAAAACACAATTAGAATAGTCCTTTATTGAGGCTGGCCCAGTGGTGTAGTGGTTAGGTTCATGTGCTCCACTTTGGTGGCCCAGGGTTCACAAGTTTGGATCCCGGGTGCAGACCTACACACCACTCATCAAGCCACCCTGTGGTGGTGTTGCACATACAAAATAGAAGATTGGCACAGATGTTAGCTCAGGGCCAATCCTCCTCACCAAAAGAGAAAAAAAAAAGGAATAGTCCTCTTTTATTCCATTGGGGGGTAAAACAACACAAACAAAACACTCAACAATATAAAAAGTATAAGAAAACATATCTTGACTTAATGCTAACAAAAACAACAATGCTAACAGCAACAACATACACGTTCCTCCTTGTGTCTTCTCCACCTCAGGAAATGGACATACATCCTGATGTCTAAGCCAGAAACTTGGCTTTCATTCTTGATTCCTCACACTTCCTCATTCTCTTCCTCCAATCCGCTACCACATTCTGTTGATTCCAACTACTGAAATATTTCCCAAACTCATCCTTTCCTCCCCATTCCCACCATCACTTTCCCAGTTCAGGCCACCATCCTCTTCACCTAGATGACACCAGCAGCCTCCTAACTGGTCACTTTTCTTCCAGCCTTGCCTCCCTTTCTTCTCCTTTTGCCACATATCTAAACACGCCACTCCCCTGCCTAAAAATCCTCAATGACTTCCCTTTGCTGAATAAAGTCGAAACCCCTTAATGAGGCTTTCAAAGGACGTTTCAGGCCTTAGCCTATATTTACTTCACCAGCATCTGCTCCTCAGCAAAGAAATTCATTCTATCTCTCTCACACACACGGACGCACCCACGCACGCACCCACCTACAGCCATGCTGAACTTCTTCCATTTCCATGAGTATTTTATTTTCTCCCATCGCTGGGTCTTCACAGGTGCGATGCCTCTACCTGGAACACTCTCCTTCACCTGTCGAACCTCACCTGAAGTTTTTTCCTACATTCTCTCTTCCTATTTATCCTTCAGGTTTCCTCTTAGATATTCCTTCTTCCAGAAAGCCTTTCTGGACATCTGGGTCGAGTCTTCCTGTGTTCCCATACAACCCTATGCCATTCCCTTTCTATTTAGGTTACTAGAAAATAAGGACCACTCGAGGAGAGCACACGATCTACTTGGTTTACCCCTGCACCCCTAGAGTCAATAGAATGTCTGGCACATAGGAGATGCTCAATATGTATTCATTGAAGGAATCTGTATGGTTTTGGCCTACAATGAGTATTGTAAACTCCTTAAAATTTTTATTTTCAACTTCCAGTTTGAGCACTGTTTTCTTAACTGTCCTAACTTCTTAACTGAGTACTGTCTCATTAACACCAAGCACAAATGCCACACACAGTACATCTTCAGTAATGGTTTGAAATGAATGAATAACTCAGTATTTGAATGAATGAATCATTATAATGGTGACACCTCACTGAGGTTAATAAGCATTCTTCCTCTCTTTTAGTTCCTTGAAGGCAAAAACTGTCTCATTTGTCTGTTTTACCTACAGTATCTAACATAGTGACTTATTTATACTAGACACTCAGTGAATAATTATCTTGAAGTCCCAAGACTGAGCAGTAGCTAGAGAGTTCCAACTAATGCTAGTGTTAATTAGGTGATCTTGACCATATCTGGAGTTTGAACAGCTAGATTTCCCTGCATATTTATGTATGTGTGCATGTATGCATGGTCATGTCAACATACATTTAAAAGTAGAAGACTGGGGGCCAGCCAGGTGGTGTGCTGGTTACGTTTGCATGCTCTGCTTTGGTGGCCCAGGATTCATGGGTTCAGATTCTGGGCGTGGATCTACACATCACTTGTCAAGCCATGCTGTGGTGGCATCACACATACAAAATAGAGGAAGATTGGCACAGATGTCAGCTCAGGGACAATCTTCCTCAAGCAAAAAGAGGAAAATTGGCAACAGATGGTAGCTCAGGGCCAATCTTCCTCACCAAAAAAAGAAAAAAAATTAGAAGGCTGGTTTCCTATTCTAAATATAGTAAGCAGTGACCATTAAAGTGATGCCATCATCCTACAAGTAGTCCAAGTTCTCTTCTCATTGTTAGGTTGTTGATTTGTTTTACTGTGGTTGTTTTTGTATTGATCTTGCAAAGAATCCTAGCTTGCTCTGCACCTTTTAAGGCACAGTCTAGGGCTTGTCCTAATCATTCACTGTGTAATCAGTGAGAGGGTGTCAGGACTTCAGAAAGAATTTTAACTGAGGGAAATAGATGTGGGAAACCCCTTATGGGAAAGGTCTTTTTTTCTTTCTTTTCTGCGTGAGTATAGAACTTCAGGTGATAGTGTAATCCATATTCTTTCACCTCCTCCTCTCATCAATATGTTTTACTTATACATGTCTGTCTATCAAGATGTGTCTTGAGGCCTACTAATACATGTTCGAATAAATATCTTCTTAGTGGTTTCGGTTGAAAGGGTGCAAATCTTTTTGGTTCAAGCAGGAGAGATGTACCTGCTTTGTTATGAGGAAAGGGTTTTCTTTTATGTCCTCATTATTCTTTATTTCTTTCTAAATTTTTTCCTATACTGTATTGTGTCTCTCCTTTATTATTATTTTTAAAATTGTTTCATCCCTTATCTTTTACTCTCACCTTTTCTTTTCTTTATTCAAGCCTTATACCTATGGCTCTGAGTAAATCTGACCAAACAGATGATAGAGCTTTCATTTTAAAACAATATTTAATGTATCTTAATTATAAAAGTACTCATCTTCATTTTAGAAAATCAGGAAACACAGCAAGATTTAAAGAGGAAAATATAGATCTAAAATTCTATTACTCAGCAATAATTACCATTACATTGGCATAGATTACCATTTAGATAATATGAACATTTTTACCTAATTCAAATTATACTGTACATAGGATTTTGTATCTCATTGCACATATCATTGACTCAAAGATATATTTCTACATCATACAAACATTTTATTGGCTGTATAATATTCCATTTAAGTAGATGCCATAGTTTACCTCTCCATGTCCCTACATTTCGTCTCTTAAAGTGTTTACGAGTTTCCTTATTAAAAAATGACATCATGAACATCTTAGAACATAGAGCTGGGTCTGCAATTTCCTGTGAGAGATTCCTAGAAGCAGCATTATTAGTCAAAGAGAATGCATACTTTTTTAAGGCTCTTGCTTATTCTTACCCACTTTCCAGAAAGATTATGTCAAGCATGTTTGTTACCACCAGCATTTAAAAGAATTTCCATTTCACCACACAGCCAGGGCTTTTTAGTTTCTTTAACTGTATTCCACGTCAATAAGTGCATAATTTCTGTATAGCTGTGTGTACTGCATTACCAAATTGATTCATGAAACAAACTATATTATTTTGCATACATATTTGAATCTTACACAACTTATTCTGAAGGCAGTAGGTACGTGGTGTATTTTTTCTACACTTGGAGTCATATTTTTTTGTGCTGGATTATTACTCTGTGATATTGCATTACTCTGTTAAAACTCCAAACTAGATCAATTAATTTGTTTTAAGTTCTGTATCTTTGTGGCTTTGACAGCTGTGCTAGTACTAAGGAGAATAAGTGATCCTGGACCGCGTTTTAGGACAATGAGAAGTGCCAAAGGCATGAGAGAGGAAGACTAATGGATAGGACACTGAACTAGAAATCAGATGCCCCAGGTTCTATTCCCAGCTCCATTTGTCATGGTGTATCACGGCCAAATTTGATTAAAGAACGTGCCCAATCTGTAAAACGGGGATAATATGTCTCACCTTACAGGGATGCTAGAAGGTTTAATGCAATATTTTTTTTCTAATACATTCTATGTTCTTCCAAAAGAGTTCTAACGTTAGAGACCAAAAAATAAAGTCAATCTAAATTCTGAAAACAGAAATTAACTTTTATACTTTCAAACATTGATATCCCCAGTTTAATTTATTAACTTAAAACCCTTTATTGGTTACTTATACAAAATATAAATACAAAGATTGTATAAATACAAAGTATAAACCAATACAAAGACTGACTATAGGATGTCTTCAAATGTAGCAAAAAGCAATATTGGGCTTATGAATAGTTTCTGCTTTATAGCTTACATCATTTTACATATATTCTGTATTTATCATATATTACATTAAAATGTAAGGGGAATAAACATGTAGGAGAATGAATTAACATGGTGAGTCTAAAAATAGTATAAAAGTCTTTTGCTTTACCAATTTGTGATATTTTCATTTAATAAATGGGCTATGAAACAGTGAGATGAAAAAGAATTTCTTTATCCTCATTGCTTGACTATTTTTTCTGAATTTGGCAAAATTCTGGCTATAAATCGATGCCATTTTTTCTAATCTAGGATGAGCGTTTTTAAAAATAGTGGAAAACTTGGGATCAGTAGAAGAGTTAGGTGACAAATGTAAATAATCCCTAAGCCACCTTTAGAAATTTTCATTAAAAATTCTCTTGGTAAAGAACATGCTATTCAATCTGACTTTGAGCTCCCAGAGGACAGGGCAGTGTCTTAGACACCTTCGTATACCTAGTGTCTAGCACACAGTAGGTGCTTAGTAAATGTTTCCTGGAGAAATTAATCTGCTGGTTGATGTAAAAAATAAAAGCAACTCATAAAGGTTATCTGCTTCCAAGAAAACTAATATACCATAGGAGCTAAAAGGTTCTTTGCAATAATTAACATCTTAGGTAAACGTAGTATTTCATACATGCACTCTACTTTCCTAAGAACTCAAAGCATTCAGCGCTCTTTAAAATTCACATTTCTGGTGTAGAAACTCTACTGCATCCTGATATTTCAGATTAGTTCTATTTTGACCACCAAGAGCTCATGCTTTGCATAAAGCCATACAAGTAATTATTTTCTGGGACAAGAGTAGAACTTTTGCCCTTTAATTTTTGTTTTATTTTTGCTTTCAGAGACTTAGCCAGTTCGATGGTGGTCTATAGCAATTTTTAGTTTTCCAAGAGAAGCTCCCTTTTTGAATGCTTTGGAATGTCAGTAATGTTTCAAAATAGTTTTTTTTTTTTTTGCCATGTTTGGTGATACTGGCATGTATCATTTTGTTGGAATTGTCACAAATACGTTGTGAGATCTACATCAATAAATTTGCTAATGTGTATGATATTTCTCATAAAAATGCTTCCCCCCATGCAGATTTGTGTGTTGCAGTAAATGAAAAATACATTGGAGGAAAGAAGCCCCCTCCCCAACACTAGGATTTTGTAAAGTTCTAGTGATAGAAAATGTATCACACATTGAACAATACATACATTCCTAAGAATTATATAGACCATTACAAAAAAGTCACTTCCCTTGAGGAAGCCTGCTAAATGAGTAACACTTACAGTGTCTGGTGGATGAAGTAAAGAATTATTGAGAATACTGATGGAGCAGTAAGTAATCTCGGGAGTAAGTAACATGTTCACCTCTGGTATCAATGCAGGGACAGAGAATAATTGGAAATTTTGGCAAGTCATATGGGACTCAGGATCCCAATGGAATATCACTTAGGCTCTCAGGGATGTGTGTGCTTCTGCCCCATTTTTTGTCTTGATAGTGGCCACTCTTTCTCACAGACCTCAGACAATATCTTTATTCCTTACTTTGTCCCAGAACTGTGGAATGTTCAATCTGCAAGTGACCTTAGAGATAGTCTTTTAGCCCAGCACCCTCATTTTCTCTTTTTTCTTTTTTCTTGAAGTATAATTGACATATAATATCCTGTTAATTTAAGGTGTACATCATAGCAGTTGGATATTTATATACATTATGAAATGATCACAATAAGTCTAGTTCCCATCTGTCACCATACAAAGTTATTGCAATATTATTGACTAGATTCCCTATGATCTACATTCCATCCCCATGACTGACTTATTACTGGAAGTTTGTACCTCTTAATCCCCTTCACCTATTTCGCCCACTCTCCACCCCTTACCTCCTCTGGTAACCACCATCTTGTTTCCTGTGCTGTGAGTCTGTTTCTGTTTAATTTTTTTGTTTGTTTTGCTTTTTCAATTCCACATATAAGTGAAATCTTACAGTATTTGTCTTTCTCATTTCACTTAGCATAATACCCTCTAGGTCCGTCCATGTTGTTGCAAATGGCAGGATTTCATTCTTTTTTTATGGATGAGTAATACTCCATTGTATATATATATATACCACATCTTCTTTATCCAATCATCTATTGATGGGCACTTAGGTTGCTTCCATATCTTGGCTATTGTAAATAATGCTGCAGTGAACATAGATAGGGGTACATATATCTCTTTGAATTAGTCTTTTCGTTTTCTTAGGATAAATTCCCAGAAGTAGAATTGCTGGATCACATGGTAGTTCTATTTTTAATTTTTTGAGGAACATCTATACTGTTTTCCATAGTGGCTATACCAATTTACATTCCCACCAACAGTGCGTGAGGGTTCCATTTTCTCCACATCCTCACCAAAACTTGTTATTTTTTGTCTTTTTGATAATAGCCATTCTGACAGTTGTGGGGTGGTATCTCATTGTGGTTTTGATTTGCATTTCGCTGATGATTAGTGATGTCAAGCATCTTTCAATTGTCTGTTGGCCATCTGTATGTCCTCTTTGGAAAATGTCTTTTCAAGCCCTCTGCTCATTTTTTAATTAGATTGTTTTTATTTGATATTAAGTTGTGTAAGTTCTTTATATATTTTGAATATTAAGCCCTTATTGGGATGTATGATTTGTAAATATCTTCTCCCATTCAGTAGGTTGCCTTTTGTTTTGTTGATGGTTTCCTTCACTGTGCAAGGGCTTTTTAGTTTGATATAGTCTCATTTGTTTATTTTTGCTTTTGTTGCCCTTGCCTGAGGAGACTGGTCCAATATAATATTGCTAAGACTGATGTCAAAGAACTGACCGCCTATGTTTCTTCTAGGAGTTTTATGGTTTCAGGTCTTACATTCAAGTCTTTAATCCATTTTGAGTTTCTTTTTGTATATGATTTAAGACAGTGGTCCAGTTTCATTCTTTTGCACGTAGCTGTCCAGTTTTCCCAACACCATTTATTGAAGAGACTGTCTTTTCCCCATTGTATGTTCTTGCCTCCTTTGTCGTAGATTAATTGACCTATATGCATGGGTTTATTTCTGGGCTGTCTATTGTATTCCATTGAGCTATGTGCCTCTTTTTGGGCCAGTATCATACTGTTTTGATTACTAAAGCTTTGTTGTATAGTTTGAAATCAGGGAGCCTGATAGCTTCAGCTTTGTTCTTTCTCAAGATTGCTTTGGCTATTCGGGGTCTTTTGTGGTTCCATGCAAATTTTAGGGTTCTTTGTTCTAGTTCTGTGAAAAGTGCCGTTGGTATTTTGATGGGGATTGCATTGAAACTGTAGATTGCTTTGGGTAGTACGGACGTTTTACCAATATTAATTCTTCCAATCCATGAGCATGGTATATCTTTCCATTTATTTGTGTTGTATTCAGTTTCTTTCATCAATTTCTTATAGTTTTCAGAGTACAGGTCTTTGACTTATGACCATCTTATGACCATTACTTTGAACTCTTTATCAGGTAAATTACTTATCTCTGTTTCATTAGGATTTTTTTCTGGGGTTTTATCCTGTTGTTTTGTTTAGAATGTATTCCTCTGTCTCCTCATTTTGTTTGACTTTCTTTGTATATTTCTTTGGATTAGGTGAAACAGCTACTTCTCCCAGTTTTTAAGGAGTGGCCTTGTGTATGAGCATCCCCTGTGTATACTGCATGTCCTGGGTGGCTTTAGCAGGCTGGCTATCGCTGGAGCAGGTGCAGGTTGGGGGAGCCCAGAGTGCATTGGAGCTCCTTTGGAGGACTGGCTGGACCTGTTGTGGGCCGGGGCTCCGGGGTGCACTAGGGAAGCCTACGTAGGCTAGCTAGAGTTTCTGGAGTGTGTTCCTGCCCACGCAATCAAGGTTGAGGGGGAACACAAAAAATGGCACTCACCAGTGCCTCCGACCCTGGAGAGGATTCTGGCAGTTCTCTGCCTGTTTGGCAGACATGCTAGGGTTAGTAAATGGATTTCCTTCCCATATAGTCTAGGTGCCCTGTAAACCAATGTTTTTTCACTGTGCCCCAGGGCAAGCAAATCTGCGTGTGGGCCCCTCAGTGATATCCCTCCCTGCTGCAGGTTGCCGCATTGGGAGTGAGGTTCGTGTTGATATCATGTCTCCATCTTTCCTACCCAACACTATGTGATCATTCCACTGTTTGTTGTGTAGAAGCTGTTTAATCAGCCCTTAGTTCTTCTTTGAGAGGAACTGCTCTATATGTAGGTGTGGATTCAGTGTGCCCATGGGAGGAGGTGAGTTCAGGCTCTTCCTGTGCTGCCATCTTGAACCTGCAACACCCTCATTGTTGTACGAGGAGGAAACAGATTCACCCAGAAAGCCTGTGTATGTCTCATGGCACAAAGCAAACTGTGACTGAGCAAGGCTTAAAATCTAATTGCCATAATTTCCACTCGAGTAAATTTCCCTCTTTAGCACACTCCCTCCTTAGTATTACTGGTATTGTGTTTTAATTGACAACCTAGTTTGGCAAAATATCTCACACCACATTCTGCTTATCTAAAATGACATGTGGGATATTGACTGGTAAGGAGACCAGGCATATCAAATGGACTGATTCATGGATCCCAATGTGATGAAGAAGGAGGGTTGATCTATAGGTTTGTGTGAGATCAGGAATCTAGAGATTTGTTCCCAGGACTCAGAGAGGGTATAGATTTCTAAAAGATAAGGAATCTGACTGATGGTGAGAAGTTGATTCTCATTGCAGGTTATTGTGTGTATCTGATATGCTACGCAGTATTTCAGGGAATTGTGCCAAAAATTCTTTCTACCAAATTTGTGTCTCATGAGCAATCACCTATAACTTATCTAATTTCCAAATCTTGTGTGCATCTGTGTTTATGTGTAGGTGTATTTTAAAAACTGAGTTAAAAACTCAGGTTATGTATCCATCCATTCATTCATTCATCCAACAAACATTAAGAGTATCTCCTGTGTTCTAGGCACTATGCGATGGGCTGGGAATACAGCTTGTAAGAAGAGAAAAAGCTTGCTGCCTAAAGCCCTTGCTGCCATGGGACTTATATTCTAGTGAAAGGGGTCGTCAGATAATCAACAGATGAGTAAACAAAGAAAACACCAAACAGTAGTGAGTCCCCAAAACACTAAAACAGAGTGATGGGGGTTGTTCTTAGGATGCTATTTTAATGGTGGGCTACATCATATAGGATGGTCAGAGAGGGCTTATGTGAGTAGGTAGCATTTGAATAATGGGAAGGAGACAACCACACACAAATTCAGGATAAGAGCCTTCCAAGCAGAGGGAAGACCACATGCAAAGGCCCTATCATGGGAATGGGCTTGGGGTGTTTGAGTGCCAGATAATAGACCAGTGTGGTTGGCAAGTATGAATAAGGATGGGGGATAGAGTCAGATGAAGTTGTAGAGGAAGGTAGGGGCAAAATTCCACTGGGCTTTGTAGGCCCTGGCAAGGAGTTCAAATGGACCAGGGTTTGGATCTCTACTACTTACTAGCTGTGTGACCTCAGATAAGTTTTTTTCCTTTTTTTTAAAGATTGGCCCTGAGCTAACATCTGTTGCCAATCTTTATTTTTTCTTCTCCCCAAAGCCCCCCAATACGTAGTTGTATATTCTAGTTGTAGGTCCTTCTAGTTATGCTATGTAGGATGCCGCCTCAGCATGGTTTGGTGAGTGGTGCTAGGTCCGTGACCAGGATGTGAACCAGTGAAACCCTGGGCCACCGAAGCAGAGCGCACGAACTCAACCACTTGGCCATGGGGCTGGCCCCCTCAGATAAGTTTTTAACTTTTGTGAGCTTCAGTCTTCTCATTTGTAAATTGGGGATAATTATTGCTTTTGGGATTATGTATAAGGATTTGGATCATAAATGTAAAGTGAGTTAGTACAGTGACTGGCTGTAGTTCACTAGAGAAGTTGGGTGTTGATGATGATGCTGATGCTGATAAGACAGGCAATAAATATCCATTGTAAACCTAACTATGTGTCAGGCAGAGTGTTGGACACTTTACATTTATTTATATGTAAATCTTCAAAACAATTCTGTAAGACAGAATGAAACTCAGAAAAATGGTTACTTGTACAGTTAAACAGTCCTAAGTAGGAGATACTGGATTCAAAATCAAATCTCCATGACTCCAAAGTCAATTTTCTCCCACTACATTAAGGGAGTAAACCAATTATACTGTGTTGGTTGGTTCTGTATATAAATGCAATTTGTGAGTATACATGCTCTTACAGAGAGATCAATCTTTTATATTACATGAGTATCTCTTGCCAGGCAAGAACTTTAATGCATGTTCACATTCCTCTCAATGCTTAGGATAATGTCTTGTTCCTCCTAGAAACTCTTATTATATTCTTTCATTAAGCGAATCCTCATAGCAATATTAATTGTAAAAGTATTAATATTAATACTTGCCAGCAACATGCCACAACTTTTGAAGAAACCCAAGGAATCTTCAGTTTTTTTTATTTTTCCAAGAGGCCTTATTTTTTCCCCAAAGACACACATCATATAGCAGCCTCTTTTGAAAGTGTTTTGCCCTTAATTGTACTCGGTGGAAATGTCAGAAGAGTGAATTAACCTACTGAGCTCCAGATGGCTGACTTTTTTTATTGTTTCGCTTTGTCTTGTTTTGTTTAAAGGAATATAGCATTGGCAGCAGAGCCTCTGACTGATGGCAGATTTGAGTAGTGTAAACTGTTGTGTTTGTCAAGCAAACATGCACTTAAAAAAATCTCAAGTTGTACTTTTTATTCTTTGCTGTACAAAACCCTCACTGAATATATTTGGTAAGTTGAAAGGCTCATTCATTTTGTGAGAAACTTTATAAGGACATTACTGATTATCTTAACTACCGAAGATATTTAATATCAATGTTTCACTTTGGGTAGTAGTAGAAGGAAAGGAAGCCTTTTAGAGATGTGTGTGTGTACGTGTTGAAGGATTAGATTATATTAATTTTCTCTCTGAGAAGTAAATGACATGCTAAAATAATAAACCAGTGAATGTGGACCATGAAGTAATGTTATTTTTGGAATAATTATTTTGATGAAACAGGATTGTATGTTTTCTTATGTTAAAATTCACAATTTAGGACTTTAGAGGTGAGAATGACATGAGCAGAAATGGTAATCTATGAAAGTCATACCATTATATTGGGTAATATTATACTGCTGCTTCTATTGGCATAACCTCTAACTGAGTCAGAACATCATTTGTACATTTATAAAAACCCTATGAAGACTACAAGCTCATTGTTCTTATCAGGTTGCTCTTTCAAGTTAGGCTAGGGCTTTGAGCAAGCAGTATTTCATGATATCTGTTGTATACTATTTGAGAAGTAGAATTGGTTCTCATGCAGCATAGATGAATTATTTATCTCAAAAAAGCTTGAATAACCTATAAATCCACCACTACTGTAGAAAATTCAAACAAATGTTTGACTTTGTCAGGTAAAATCAGTTTATTGAATTGAAACCAAAAAAGATCAACTTCCAGGTCTTCTTAGAGTTCACATATACTAACAGAAACGAATCATTCCTCTTTTAGACACTAACCAGAAGACTATCTTACTAAAATGCTGTATGAGGGCCGGCCTGGTGGTGTAGCAGTCAAGTTCGTGCAATCTGCTTCAGTGGCCCGGGCTTCGCTGGTTCGGGTCCTGGGGGTGTAGCTAGCACCAATTATCAAGCCATGCTGTGGCAGGCGTCCCACATATAAAATAGAGGAAGATGGACACAGATGTTAGCTCAGGGCCAGTCTTCCTCAGCAAAAAGAGGAGGACTGGCAGCCAATCTTCCTCAAAATAAAATAAAATAAAATAAAATAAAATGAAATAAAATGCTATTTGATCCCAAAGATGTCAGTTTCTTTAATCAAACTGAACATTTATGGACTAGCTGATTTTATTGTAAATAGTCACTTTTAATGTCACAATAATTTTTTTACTGGTCAGATCACATAAAAGGAAAATTGGGTATTCAATTGCATATATACAAATTAAAATATCCTCTCCCTCATTCTTGTCTATCTATAAAATATTGTATTCTATACTTCTTGCTGTCTGCTTCTAAATGTAAGCACTGCTCAGATTTTCTTACTTGGCCTTGTCTTCTCACTTTCTATATTCTCGGTGGGAATCTTGAACAACGTTATCAATGCTAATATGGAGGCAATGTGGCTTAGTGGTTAAGCATGTAGGCCTCAGAGTCAGACAGACCTGGGATCAAATGCAGACTCTACCAATTACTAGTAATGTAACCTTGCCCAAATTTTCTATGCCTCAGTGTCCTGATCTGTAAAAATGCAGATAACATTATCCCTTGGCTCAGAAGGGTTGCCTAAACCTGGGAAGCATCTTCGTTTCTCCATCTTGCCCAGCCCGGCATCCCCATTCACTTACCTAAGTGAAATCAGTCTGTGTCCTAAACAACTCTCTAATCCAGTCTTGTCTTTCTAACTGGAATGTTAATGGTTAGCACATCATCATATTCTTCCCTGATGATTTTAGAAGACTCTAAACAAATCTACTGTTTCCGTTCTCTCCCCCAGCTCCTTTTCTACACACCTGCCTACCCAAGCCATCATTTACAATACAGATATATTTGTCACTCCACAGCCTAGATCCTTCCAGTGCCTTTCTCTAACCTATGGCAGTTTCTCAAATTTGAGTAAAATATAGACCCCTTTTAAAGAAAGAGCCTTCTCAAAGACCCCAGTGTAGACTTAAAATATTTCAATTATGCTGTCTAAATATGTGCCAACACAAAATAAGATAAACTATGCTAGTAACTGTTATGCAACTTTTAAAATAAATATCCACATTAAAGAAAAAATACAAAACCAATAAAACTTAAATTCACATTATTTTAGGCGATAAATGTTTGCTGAACCTAAATCGCTGTTCACAATGTGAAGATGCTACAGTGCAGGCATTTTTGAGTTCTCTGTGCCTGGAGTGTTGTAGGATGACCCAGTTGTACTACCAGTTTTCTCTATTCCATCTGTGGTTAAATTTTGATTAGTACTTCATGTTGCAATGTCATTTGGTAAAAATACATTGTTTTCATACTGAGGCCATCTCTGTTCTCATTAGCCTGAGGTAATAAGAGTCATACTTCCCAGTAACAATGTGATCCTCAATGCAAATGTGGATGCTGAGATTAGATGGCAGGACTTGGTTATCCCAATGATCCAGTTTATGCATAGCTTTATCAAATTATCTCAAGAAATGAAACTGCAGAATTTTAAAATTACCTTACACAACTCAGAGGCCATTAAGAATATGTTTGAGCATCTCAGTTTGAGAAACATTAGCCCTGAGCTCCAGGTTTATTGATCTACTACCAAATCCCCAAACATTATGCCTCAATGTTTATTTTAACTTGTGACTAAAATAACCTCATCAGCCTTGGGGGAACATGTACTCACTCTTTACAGCTTACCTGAGCTTCTTCCCCCAAATGAGATCAGACCAGCTATCCTTCAAATTGCCATACCACGTCATATCTACTTCTACCATGGTCCTTATCACATAGGTTAATAACCGTCTGCTTATTGTCCCTCACCCCCTTCCCAAAGAGTAAGCTCTTTGATGGCAAGGATAAGTCTTGGCTTATCTCTGTACTCCCAGTGCCTGGAACTTCACAGGAAGTCAATAAATGTTGAGTGGGAATATTTTAATACGAAAAAGACACCAATTACATAATAAGAGAGAGATGCCTTGTCTCTCTGCAGTGCTATTTGGTGAAGAAAGTGGAAACCTAACTAATCAATGTGTGTGCAGAGAATATGGGGGTCAATTAAAATTTTATCCTTTAAAAAAGAAAAGCTTCTGCTTCAGTATGCAAATAGCGGCATATTCTGAATGAAAGATTCAAAAGGGCGGGACCTTTGAGATCATCTAGCTCAGCGGGTTTAAAACTTTATTTTATTTAACATCAAAGCAGCTTATCCATAAGAAATCATACATGGAATAGGAACATATAAAGCAGATAAGCATGCAAATGTCTTCATTATTAGGGGAGGAGAGGATCTGGAGACTCCCCTGCTGAGTCATCCTTTCTGTACATCCCCTCCTCAGTCCCCAAAGGAGCCCCGAAAACACCTCAAGGAACTCTATGCACCCTTAGAAAATAATAACCTCATCTACCCAAGGTAGAAATCCTTTTTTGAGCATCTCAGAAAGATAAGCAGTCCACCTGAGCACCACCTGAATAAGGTGACCAGAAACTAATAATTTCATAATACCAGTATTTCATTTGACAATTTTTAAAGAAAATACTCATTAAGTTAACGATAATATATATAGTCGTCCCTTGGTTTCCGTGGGGGATTGGTTCCAGGACCCCCATGGATACCAAACTTCAAGGATGCTCAAGTCCCTTACATAAATGGCGTAGCATTTGCATATAACCTACGCGCACCCTCTTGTATACTTTAAATCATCTGTAGATTACTTATAATACCTAATACAATAAAAATAGTTGTTATACTGTATTGTATGGGGAATAATGACAAGGAAAAAATCTGTGCATGTTCAGTGTAGATGCAACCATCATAGGCTCTTTGAGCCGCGGTTGGTTGAATCTGCAGGTGTGGAACCCATGGATACGAAGAGCTGACAGTAATGGCAGCAAACATTAATTGAGTGCTTACTATATACCAGGCATTCTATTTTACCTGGATTCTTATTTCATCCTCACAACATCCCTGAGGGTAGATAGTATATTATTCCCATTTTGCAGATAAGGAACCCGAGGCCCAGGAGGTCAAGTAATAACTTGACTAAGTTCACACAGCTATTGAGGTTAACCAATATTTCTGAAACTTTTGCTCGCTTTTTTTCTTTTTGTTATAACCCTCCATTGGGAGCAAATTGTGCCCCCTTGAAGATAGTTTTGCACTGTCTTCAGAAAGGAACTATTTTATGTTCTAGCCTGTTTCTGACAATTATTTGCTAGTTATATAGTCTCAGACAAGTCATGACCTCTCCATGGCTCAATTTTTACAACTGCAGAAAAGAAAAATGGTTTCAGTATCTTTCCCTGTTGTTAGATTGAGATGAAAGAGTATATAGGAAAAGTTATGAAAGCTATTTGTGCTATAAAAATATAAGGCATTTTTGATATCTAAATCTATGAATCTCATTCAGTGCTGAAGACACACATCCATTTATTTACATGTCAATTAGGCACAGATCTTGTACTTTTCCTTGTTTTCCTGTCCTTTGGCTACTTTCCCATTGATGCACTATCGATGCAGGTGGGCACGGAATTGAATAAAATTCAGTGTGCTCATTTTGCCTGACAACACTTACTAAAATGTTTGGAAGGCTAGGGGTTTGAAAATACTGGGGTGATTTTTTGTTTTGTGGAAAAAATTTTTCTTTATTTCCTTTACAATTTATAGCTTCATTACCTGCTTAAGATGTAGTTTCTGTCTAGGCTGTAGGAAACATTTATAATCTGCAAAAGTATTCTGAAACTGGCTTCGTTACGATGTCTAAAGTTACTCTAGAATTGGATCTAAAAAATGGTAAAGTGGCGAGGGAAAACATTATATTTAAATATCTTCATAGTCTTTGCCTAATATAACAGATGCTAATAAAGTTTTCACTATTGTTCCTATCTTTAAGTAGTACAGCAAAGAAACTGGCTATGCCAAATATATTGGTTATCCTACTGGACGTTATCATGGATCAAGTTCTGCCTGTTTTCTTAAGTCATTATTTGCATAGATGAGCTTTCTCTATTTAAAATGGCAGCATGCTTTTTCTCCCTCTCTAGGGCAGTGGATGGAGTAAATGTAGTGCTATTACAAAATGGAGGAAACAGGCTACTCCAAGGGTTCTTAACTCTTTGGTACCATGGGCCCCTGTCTCAGTCTAGGAAACCTACGTGAACCTTCTCAGAATCGTGTTTTTAAATGTAAAACATAAAACACATAGGATTAAAAAGGAAACAAATTATATTAACCTATACTTATGAAATTATTTTTTAAACATGATTTTCTCTTTTTTTTTTTGCTGGGAAAGATTGGCCCTGAGCTAACATCTGTTGCCAATCTTCTTCTCTTTTTTCCCCTCCCCCAAGCCCCAGTACATAGCTGTATATTCTAGATGTAAGTCATTCTAGTTCTTCTATGTGAACCACTGCCACAGCATGGCTATTGACAGACGAGTGGTGTGGTTGCACACCTGGGAACTGAACCCAGGCCACCAAAGTGGAGTGCACTGACTTTAACCACTAGGCTATCAGGGCTGGCTGTCAAATTACTTTTTAAAATTATGACACATTCCAGAGAAATGGAAACTTATGTTCACACAAAAACCTATGCATGGATGTTCAGAGCAGTTTTATTCATAGCAGACAAAAACTGGAAACAACCCAAATGTCCTCAACAGGTGAATGGTGAAATAACTGTAGCATATCTATACCACGGAGTAGTACTCAGCAATAAACAGGAACAAACTTTTACTGTATGCAATAACTGGTATGAATCTCCAGGGCATTATGCTGAGTAAAAAAAGCCCATGCCAAAGGTTACTATTGTATGATTTCCTATATATGACATTCTTGACAAGACAAAATTATAGAAATGGAGAAGAGATAAGTGGTTGCCAGGGGCGGAGGGTTGTGGGAGGGATTTGAGTGTGGTTATGAAAGGACAACATTAAGGATTCTTGTGGCGATGGAACTGCCCTGTATCTTGATTTTGGTGGTTGGATACATGAATGTACGTGTACTAACTACGCACCAACTAAATACACACACACAACACAAATAAGTGCAGGTAAAACTAGGGGACTCTGAATAAGATCAGTGGGATTTCTCAATGTAAGTATCCCAGTTGTGATATTGTAATATAGTTTTGCAAGATGTTACCATTGGGGAAACAAAGGAATTCTCTGCGTTTTTCTTCCAACCACATGTGTATTTACAGTTATCTCAAAATAGAAAGTTTAATTAAAAAATTGTGACATAGTGATATACTTCTTTCCAAGATTTGTTAAATAAGACGACAAAGTGGCAGCTTGTATAACTAGGGTAACTTTGGAGAAATGGTGAGAATTAAGTGGTATTTTGAAATATTGCCACAAATGTGGTGTGTGTGATGCTATAGGAGAATATCTGTGACTTCTATTAGTCACAGTGACCAAGTTGTAGGTGCTACTTATACTGCTGTAGTCTGTTGCTTACATTCATGATTGAAAGAGATGCTAAATTCAAGTCAGCGGTTACTGAAAATAAAGATGTTATTGTTCCCCTTTCAAATTTACATGCTCCCTGTATTGGGACCCAGAGTTAAGAACTCCTGGGTTACTTTCTATCTGTTTGCATTTCATTATCTGATATATCTCAGGGGCCTCTGTCAAATAAAAGATAAACATAATGCGTAAGCTTTCTCTTATCAAGTACTGTGCCTGGTGATAAGGGCTCATAAAAAATGCTGGTATCCACACTTTTTAGTTTTAAAGATTTACTTGGTGGTGTTCAGCCACATGCACATTGTTTATCATAATTGCTAAATATTAGTTTTAAAAGGCAAGTATGGAATAGACCACACATTTATTGTTTGATATGAAAGAGAAACATGTCAGATTGATTGCTTATTATACTTGGCTAATTTTGAATATCATTAAATATTTTAATTAGCTTTCACTAGCAAATCATTTAATAGTGGTTTAGTTTTTTGTTGTTGATGTCTCTGAGAGTGTGTAGATCAAATGAGGCTGTTGTTTTACAAGAAATGAAGTTCAGGGGTTGGCCCCGTGGCCGAGTGGTTAAGTTCGCACGCTCTGCTGCAGGCGGCCCAGTGTTTCGTTGGTTCGAATCCTGGGTGCGGACATGGCACTGCTCATCAAACCACGCTGAGGCAGCGTCCCACATGCCACAACTAGAAGGACCCACAACAAAGAATATACAACTATGTACCAGGGCGCTTTGGGGAGAAAAAGGAAAAAAATAAAATCTTAAAAAAAAAAAAAAAAAGAAATGAAGTTCAGTGTTTTGGGATCAATAGTCTACTTATTAAATATCACCCTTTTGTCTCAGTTAACACTAAACATAAAACTTTATTGTGTATTTAATTAATTACTTGATGTTATTATGAATTATTTTCCTCCATACTCTATAATTTAAGTATGTGTTTCACAACAGAAGAATTGACAATAGGACCACAAAATTTAAATATATGTCCAGAGTTTCTTTGTGTACTTCATTTCTAATAGTGTATGTAATGAAAGAATGATTTAAGTATTTGTTCTGTGTTGGTCTTAGATTCTATAATTTGGGGATGAAATGATTAATCTGGTATTTAATACATAGAAGCCTCAATAAGTAAGCAATAAATGATTCCTCTTAGAAAATCTTATACTTTTCTTTAAACATTTTAGCTAATTACATTTAAATATGGTTAGTTAGTCAAATCCTTTTGGGACAAATGGTATGTATAATCTGAAGAATTATGATGCTTCTACATGGCTATAAAAAAGTTGTTTTTTCTGTCCTAGAATTTAGGATATGGTTTCCTATTTTGCATATTACTTTTAGCCTCTGAAAGGTCTTAATTAAAAACATTGCATCCTGCAATGGGAAATGACACTATATGAAGTTATCTCATGATAGTAATTTTCTGTATAGGTTTTTATCTTACAGATCCTCAACTGATAATATATAGTATCTTTTACACTGTATTTTTCATGCAGTTTAAAGAATTTTCACTGCAAATTGCATATAAAATTATTTAAAATGTTGTAATATATTTATCTTAAAACACCTTTTGTATTTTTTGGAAACATTGGATAAATTACTTAACTCTGATAATCTCCCTTTACAAGATGTTTTTCTTATATAACTGGAGAGAAGCCATTTAAAGGTTTAACAATGTATTCAGAGTCCTATAGCCCACCAAATACATCCTTATTAGAATAAATATGTAGATTGAGTTAGATCAAGCATTTGTTTTGTGTTTCCTTCTCCTCCTGGAACTCAAGGAACTGATGATGAGGAAAATGGCTTTTCGGTTTCTTACGCTTTTCATGTTATGGGAGCCTCTTAAAGAAGAACACTGTGAACCTTTGTAGATATAATTCCAAATTTTTTAATCTGTAACCTTCCTTTTTCAGAGAACTGCAATGATAGATAAGAAAAAACCTCACGATTAAAGTAGCCACAGACACCTGACTGCATTCGGCTTTATAGACCCTGGTCAATGACAGTAATGGAATTACTATTTTCATGACAATCATACTGTCCTTCTATTTGAAGATGACACCACTGATAGTACTTGCTATGTGTGTGCACGCTGTAGTTGAAGAGACCTGTGTACAATCACTAGTTCTTCCCAGTGTCTGCAGCAAGATACTTTTACAACTTAGAACTATGAAGCCGTTCCTCAAATTATAAGTAAATCAGAATTTACCTTAAAGAATGACACATCATGCTCAGACTAAGTCAATCTAAAATCAGAAGTGGTATCTCCACTGCAAATGTAAAATGTTCTTTTTAGAATATTGCTCATCTGGTTTTGATACTAACATTTTATATCAGAGTAAGGGGAACGTGATTATTAAGCTGACCCAAAGAACCTTTGGGTTCTTTGTGTAGCGTCTTTGAATAATACAAGCACAGTCACACTGACAAGGATCTCCATCCTAATGATTTCCAAATTAAGGAATGGCTTCAAATTAGGAAAGCTTTTTGTTCACCTAGTTTTGGAATAGCATGATGTACGCTAATTGCTAACTTTGTCTGCATTATTTTTTAAAGATCAAATGGGCACAGTGGTAATTTTCATTAATCTCATACAGAGCAGCTAATTAAAATTTCCATTATTATCCATCCATTATCTAGTTGTTTCCTTTGTTCAGTATCAGAACAGGATGTTAATAATAAGTCATTTTTGTATTACAGCCCTATTAAATATAGTGAGAATTAGTTTAATCTATTGCACTATTTTGTTTTTAGGTGATTTCTTTAATATTATGTTGCACCATATTGATTATGCTGAAGATACTTTGACATTTCGTAACAGAGATTTCAGAATTAAATACTTGTTGCTTTAATTTTTCATTCAATATTAGGAAAAAGTGACATATAGTGGAAAAAGAAGTAACCCGAGGACCAGAATATTAGTGTTTTATTCTCACAACCTCACTAATTATGTGAACTTGACAATCACCTGGATTCTCTATTTCTGTAATGAGGGTATTAGAAGAGCTGATCTTTAAGGGCTGGTCCAGCCTTTACATGCTATCATGTTTTCAAATGTGAGCTTATGTTAAAACCCCAAAGTCCTTCTAAGCTTGAGAAAAGGCATTTGTTCTATAAAGTTATATATTCTCTGTCTTGCTCCATTAGATTGTTTGCTTCCACTCCTTATAACTACAGAGTATACTAAATTACAAAACTTAAACTTGTTTCTAAGACTTGGGGGAGAGGTGACTCCCAATGTGATGGGCTGGCCCAATTGTTCCATAGAGAGTATCTCAGCCACAACCATATGAAAGAAGGGAACTAACATTTTCTTAACAGCTTACTATGACTACGAGACAACACATATGAAATGCCCATTTTAGGCAGTTTATATGCATTGTCTTAATCCTCATAACAAACATGAGGGGTAGGTGTTTACTACCCCTCTTACCATAGATGAACAAACAGGCTTACAGAGATTAGTTCAATAGCCTGCTCAAAGATTACCTAGAAGGTTAAATGAGGGGCCCATGATTCAAACCCAGTGGCAGTTGGAGCTGTTTGACCTGTTACTAGCATCTCTAAATATCTTGTAATGGAACATCTCAGAATTGTCATATTCTGAAGCAAAACTAAACTGAGTTTAGAAGCTTCAGCATGTTGAAACTTATCAGTCATTCACCCATTTGTTTATTCACCATCTGTTCATCCATCCATCCATCCATCCATCCATTCATTCATTCAAGAAATATGAATTGAGTATTCACTGTGTGCCAAGCACTGTGTTAAGATCTGGAGATACAGTGGTGAACAAGGTAGGCAAGATTCTTGCCTCATAGAGCTTATGTTTTAATCAGGAAGACACAGTAAACAAACAAAGTGCTAAACAAGATAAACTTATATAGAGCTAATACTATAAATGAGATTTGAAATGGTGTTGTGATGATAACTGCAATGTGGAGGAGCGAAGACTACTGGGCTGAGACTTAAATGATGAGAGCCAGCAATGGAGAGATCAGGGGTAAGAGTCTTGTAGGCAGAGAAAACAGCAAATACAAAGGTTATTCTACACGAATAAGCTCTATATACAAGCCTCCAGGGGCTCAGTAGGGCCTTATTATCCACTAATTAAGAAAAGAAGTTTTAGGATCATATGAAAGTGGTATGTGACTTTAGGCTTGCAAAATTTTACACTATAAATGTTTACGTGCTATTATTCTTTGTGGATCTGTAGCCTTAAGAGATGGGTAAATAAGCTATAGATATGTGAAAATGATTTCATGGTGATGTTTGTACTCACTGTGCCATCTATGTGGTGATTCATCCAGTGGACTTCTTGAACATCTACTGTATAGCCTAACAAAGCAAGAAAAATCAAGTCAGTGGCCATTCCACAGCATCTGGAGCTAACAGTGTGAAATGGTATTCCTTGTTCTGTAATTGTTGTGGACAGATTCAATCACAGCAGACTTTTGTTGAGGCTCACTAAAGTCAGTCACTGTGTTAGCTTCTTGGCATACATGGAGTTCCCAGTCTAGAAGAGAGATAGACACAATTATGACCTCTGTCCCAGTGTCTTAAGTGCTGTAAGAGTGACAGTGCCACAGTGCTATAAGGAAATACAGTTCCCCTACCTAGGACTTTAGCAGACTTTAAACATTTACTATTTCATGGAATTTTTAAAAATTCAGACATTAAGAATGATTGACAATTTCTATATTGAAGAGGCATTCTCAATAAAAAGCCAAATAGCATGGAACCCTAGGGAATCCATTTCTCATTATTAACACATTGTTTTTTAAAAAAACTTCTATATCCTCTAATGATATGACACCTACCAAATGGAAAAAAAATGCTTTCCTTATTCTAGCTTAGATACTTAGCAGAAACTGAGTGTAATGCGTATGAACTTAGAAAATGGGACTCGGCTATAGTTTTAATTCAGGGGGATATGTTTGTAATATAGAAAAGGGGAAGTTATGATTATGTGTGTCCAGAATGTGAAACTGTGAGTTATTAGTACAATGAATGTGTTGATGATGTTTTTCTCCCAGCCTTTCCTCCAAACTACTTACATAGTTATGGCAAGGTGATGAAGCTAAGGAGCTGTGATGAGATAATGAGTTCTAGAAATAACTCCACGTATATTGGAAATTAAGCTAAAATCTAGTTGCTATCAGATAAATGCATTTAATGACTTTTTAAGATTAATCTACAACATAGGAGTAAGATAGGAAGGAATAGTTGAGGATTGGTGAATGCTTTAGACTAATTTGATTAACTAACATGCTAATTGGAGGCTATATTGTTTTACATTTTAATAACCATTTTCACTTGTTTTTTGAGATAGGCTGATACTCTGATATATTTCAATAGATTTAGGTTATATTTAAAGTTTTATATAAAATTTGGTTCACTGCATTTTGTGGAATAGAATATAAATATCTTACCTGGGAAAATTCAGATGATGATTTCTAAATGTTCATCCTGTAGTTAAGGAGGACCAGCTAATGTTAATCCTAATGCTTGGACTGTAAATTTAAGCATCCTTGTCAGTGGTACTTTATGCAACTCAAGTCCATATTCTATTCAGGCCATGAGCACCAACAGTGTAATTTTCTTTTAAATGAGGCTGAGGAGAGTATTGAGATTTATGCAAGATGATTTTACCACATCGATTCTATGACCAAGAATTTTTACAGGCCTAGCACTCTGCACACATTGCACTGTAAAATATTTACATACTCTATGCATTATTTTATTTTAAAAGTTTTTTTGAAAACCTGTCATTTGTCTAAATTTTTTTTTATAGGGAGGACTGAAAAACAGCAAACATGAATGCACCCTGTCTTCACAAGAATACGTTCATGAATTACGATCTGGTATTTCAGATGAGAAACTTCTTAACTGCCTGGAATCTCTGAGAGTTTCTTTAACCAGCAATCCTGTCAGGTAGGTGGTTTTTATTATTTTGGTATGATTCATACAATTTGTCCTGTATATAATCGTTGGGAATATAATCAGTTATGTCACTGTAACCTCAAGATTTTCTGACCAGAAGTCTGAAGTTAGCCAATAAATCAGCAGTGTCTGATTATGAGGTTGTAAACATTTAAAAAATATAGTTAATCTGGTCTCTAATAACATAACAATTTTAAGAATACAAATATTACTTGGATGTTTAATTTCTCTTTGATTATATAAAACCTGGATCCAGAAGTTAAATATCCACATTTACATGGAAACCTGTGTACTCATATATAACCATTATTATGTATTTATTTGTAAAACAAATTAAGTATATTGGCTCTATGATATTATTCCTTTTTAACCTGAGAAGTAAATATAATTTTATATTCTGAAAGTTTTAGATATACTATTCATACATTTCTGTAATTTGGGATGGCAAAAATTAAATTATTTTAACCAATTAAAGAAATAAGAGAGCAAGTATTAATAAACTCCTCAAAACTCTACACATTTAGGCTATTACCTAACTACAAAGAAGTTTTAAGGAAGTTCCTTGCCAATGGTGGATTCCAATAACTGATGTTCATTTATTAACCATAAAAAAGCTTTCAAATTAATTACACCCAAAATAAAATCTTTTTATAAGAAAATATACATTTTCAATGTAATATGAAAATATTCTGAGATCTGCCTACACAATTGCTAGAATCTTAAATTCAGAAGTTCCTGGATAAGGGTATATAGAAACTATATCTTGATTTTGTTCATGTTTTTTCTAATATATAATGAGGCCCACATATTGTACTTCTCTGACCTATCCACAGAACCTTGAAAATAATTTATTTTCAGTTATTCTGTTTGGATTTATGTATAAATTGAAATATATCATACTATTTATTTTTTACCTTTAGTGCATTTGGCAGAAGAACTGGAAATTTATAATTCTGTAATAAAAAGTTTAAAAAGGCAAGGGTGAGATATGACTTACTTTTGAATGTGATAATCATTCAAAGGGCTGTCTTGCCGTTTCTTCCAGAATGCTTCAAGTTTTAATGATTTGAACAAGGATGTGAGCTCTTTAAGAACAGTAACCATTGTGGTGGCCCCTCCCTCACTCCCCCACGTATCCTCCGGCACTCTACCATAGTGCACTTATGATATGCTCTGAAAAATTTTGTTCAATGGTTAATTGATTGAATAAGTGAATAAATGGATCTTTAAGAAGTGACTATAGAAGAAGTTGTGGCATTCAGGAATGAAGGGGGAGAAAAACCTAGTAAAAATGTATTTTTATAAAGATGGCAGGAGAGGCTTGAAATTACACGCGGGGCTTTGTATATGTGACCCAGCAACTACCAGACGACTGCAAAGAATCATCAGATCAGGCGAGAAGGTGGCAGGTCCTGATTGGCCGGAGACAGCTGCATTCTGGTAGCTGATTGGCTCTGCGGGTCGCGTATTTGTGTCGTCACAAGCCTGGGCGTTCACAAGGAGCCGTCTGTAGAGGTCAGAGCCGCGTGTGGAACAAACTGACCAGAGGCAAACGTCGCCGTGCAGCTGCCTGTGCTGGCCTTAACATGAGTAAGAATGGATTTGGTAGCTATGGCAGCATCTCTGCCGCGGGAGGAGCCAGTGGCGGCAATGACCAACCGTCTCAGGGCGGCGGCACGGCTCCTGCTACTAAGCTCTTCAGATCCAGGGCCCTAATCCAGGAAATTATACCTTGTTCTGTAAACCAGCTGCTCACCTCCACTCTGGTTGATGATGTCTTTCAGATTAGGGGCGTTGAGGTTTCCCAGGTCTCTATCGTGGGGATAATCAGACAGGCAGAGATGGCTCCAAACTACGTTCTTTACAAAATCGATGATATGACCACCAAGCCTATTGAGGTGCGCCAGTGGGTCAGCAATGAGAAAGCAAAGCAGGGGGTGACTCTGCTTCCCGTGGGGGTGTATGTCAAAGTGTTCGGGACCCTCAAATGTTCTGCGGGGGTGAAGTGCCTCGAGGTGTTGAACATCCGCGTCCTGGAGAGCATGAACGAGTTCACCGCGCATGTTCTGGAAACGGGCCATGCGCACATGATGCTGCCTAAAGCCTACCAACTGGCCCCTGTGCAGAATGCACCTGTTACCCCATTGGAGATGGATGGGGTTCAGGAGTCCGGCGAGGACTGCCCTGACTACATTCTGAAGGAGGTGCTGCGTTTGATTCGTGAGTGTCCTCGAAAGGAAGGCAAGAGCCTTCAACAGCTCCAGACCGAGCTTTGCAGCCTGAGCATCAAGACCATCAAGCAAGCCATTGATTATCTGACTATCGAGGGCCACGTCTACTGCACTGTGGATGGGGAGCATTTTAAATCTGCTGATTGAAGCAGCGAGAAGAGTGTTCATGTTCTGAAGACCCTTGCCTCTAGTTGTGAGTTTGACCTGTTGACTTTTCGGAAGTAGATTTTTTCAGCAAAAGATCTCAACTGGCATTCTGTGGAACATCACTGCTTTTCCAACTGCTTTGAACTTTTTTAAAACTATATTTGAAGCTCAGAGGGAGATGGCGCTGCAAAAATTGGACGTTTTATAGGATTTACCAGCAAGCAAATGAAAATACTTCTGGATAGGTGAATTTGGGGGAGAAAAGGTACAAAGAAAGTTGAAAATTATTATTTAGTTGAGTGGGTGCTTCTTTTTCTGAAATAGCCATATATTAGAAGAACATAGATGCAGTCAGGGAGCCAGCTAAGAGGCAAAAAAAAAAAATTGTTGTTTTTACGTTAGACTTATTTTCTGTGTTTGGGTTTAGCTTATTATAGTCATATTATCTCTTGCCAAATACAGTAATTAATTCAAATATGCTAAAGATAGCAATTCATGAATTCAAAGGCTCAGTTCAAGTGTTTATTGAGTGATTTGCTCTTACTACCGTAGGTTTATGTTTTTGTTAAAACATAAGATTATACTATGTTTAAATAGCAGGGTCATCTTTGAATACTTTTTTTCCTGAAAATGTGATTGTTTAATGATTATTTCAAATATGATGTGGTGATATTTGGATTAAATTACAATCTGTTGTAGTTGCACGGTGCATGGATGCCACACTTTCTGTAAGTTTTTTGTTCGATGTATTATCTATAGTACTAAATGCTATTTTTTAGGTATAACAGGTTTTGTTCTTATAGATTAGGCAAACAAATAAAAAGTTATTATGAGAATATTAAGCCTAGCAAGTTTAACTGAAATTTATTGTAATGTTTTACTAAAGTACTTTTGCAAAATCTTGACTTTCCTGTGTAATTTTTTTCTAAGTACATTTGAAAAAACCTTTTGTGTTTGAAAATTAATAATTTTAGTTATCCAGAATGATTTTTCTCTTCTCTATATAATACCAATAATATATCCTAGTTGCAACAATACATTTTAGTGTATATTATATTAATTACGTGAGAATTTCAAATAATTGAATGAAGTAAGCCCTGAGTTATACATACACTAAAGATGGTATCTTTTAAGTTACTAGTTTTGTTACATCAGAGAAAAGAAAAAATATGTATATATATTCAGACAGGTAGAAGAGAAAAGCATCGCTTGTCTTAATTGGGTCACAAAAAGAAGGTGCAGAAACAGAGAAAATCCCTTAAATGCACCATTGCCATTAATCCAGTTAGGATAACTATTAGCGTATGACCTTTCTTTGCCAGCCCTTATAAAAATTTATCTCCAATTCTTGCTTAAGCTTTCTGAGGCATGAACTTCACCTTTCTTCCCCTCAAAACCAAAGAAATCATAAATGACACTCTTTTGAAAACCACAAATGGTTAACATACTGTAAACCTGTTTGTTATTTGAATTATCAGACACCTTCGCAAATTCTAGTTTTCATAAACATAAGAAATTCGGAACCGCTCTCTTTCGAAAAAGGTTGTCTGTCCTAGGGAAAGTCACACTGTGGGAAAGGCAACCAGGAACATGTTTCTCCTTCAGAATCTCAGTGTGGAAAGAAATAGTCTAGGAGACTTAGTATTCTTTTGTGATATCATTTATACAAATCCTAGAAACCTGAGATTAAAATCTGATATTTATGACTTCATAGGTCACTCTGTTAATTGTCAGAGTTGATTCAACTGGTCATTGGAGGGGTAGCCACATTTTTCCCCACTCTAGGAATATTCCTCCAGAACTAGGAAAACAGCAACCAAAAAAAGCCTTCAGTTGCCTTTGTGCCTGGGAACTGGTATGTTGCAACATGTACATCTGAATTTAAGGCTGAGGACCAGCTCCTCCTCCTCCCCCCAACCTCCTCCCATCCTCTCAGGGGAACTGGCCTCTGTCTGTGTCCCCTGGGGTTCTTTTTAACTTTTTTAATTCCCCAGACACTGGTCTTACCCTTAATCTTCTGAATGGAGTCATGTGCTTTAGTGGGATTCTGCTGCAGATAAGGGACTATGATGGAAAAATAGTAAGTAGATCTGGCTATAATATGAGTGGAAATCAAGAAATATTTTTAGGTAGAACACAATTGCTGGATTGTCTTATACGTGTGTATTTGATGCATGTTAAGGGTAGCAGATTTTAAAAATTCATTTTAAACCATTCACCTGGCATGCATATTTCTTTTTCAATCATGTTTGGATGGTGAATGACTTGGCCAGTGTTCCGCTTCCTCTCCAGTCCTGCCCTGTATGTGAACCAAACCTTTGAGGATAGAATACAGATCCTGGGGAAATATCATTGACCATTTTGGGCAGGGACATTTAAGCCTGAGGACCCTGAAGAACATAAGTGACAATTATAATCCACTTGGGGTTGTTTTTCTATGGCTCATAGACATATGAAACATATGCATTTATGTTGAAGTTGATTCTAAATTAACTAAGTAAATTTGAAAATGTTTTCAAGTCAAAGCTAATATTACTGTTTTCATAATTGTTAGTAATCATTTTATTACTTTTAACTACTAAATTTAGATTTATATTTTGAGTATAATCTGAGACATATAAATCTTTTATGTTTCAATTTCTATTTACTTTTTATAATGATAAATCAAGAAAAGTAATGACCAAGAATTATTTGCATTCGTGAAACCTTTAATGGGCACCTACTATATGCATTTAAGTCTTAGCTTTCGTTTTAATAAGCTTAAATTCAATTGACTTCTGAAATCCTTATTAAAAATAAGTTAACATTTTAATATTTATATAGTGCTTGTTATCTGCTAAGCACTATTCTAAGAGTGTGTGTATATGTGTGTGTGTGTGTGTCCCTGTGATGCCTAGATTTATAATCTCAGCTCAGATCTCTCTCTTAAAATTCAGACTCTGTCTCTAAGTGTGTTCCTGGATGGCCTAAAGGCATCTTTAAAAATACTAAAAAAATAATAAGAAACACATATGTGTAGCATTTAGTATCCCCCAGGAAGTGTTCTAAGAACTTGAATTATACACATTCAACCAGGGTTTCATTATTATTAGTATTAATGTTCCCATTTTATAGATGAGGAAGCTGAGACTCAGAAAGTTTAAGTAATTTGCTCTGTTTTAATGTTACATGGCTAGTAAGTGTCAGAGCTAAGATTCCAACCCAGGCAGGGTGTCTCCAGAGCCCGGACCTTAACCACTTCTTTATGCCACCTCACAATAAGGCAAGTCTTTTAAACTATCCTCGTTTCACTCTCGTCACATACTAAGTATTTTGACTTTCTTTCATTAAAATTTCCTGACTTGAATAATAATAATAATAAAACCTTCGTGAAATCTTTCAGCAAAAAGTACAAAGGAAAATGTAAAAACACCTGTGTACTCATCTACTAGTTTAAGAAAAAAATTTTTATTATAGTTGAAGAGAACTTAGCCATATAAGTCAGATTAATTTTTAATGACACTCTAACATCCTTTGAGCCTGTATTTTCACTGATTAAAAAATCATCTGAAAGTCTTCATTTTCTCTAATCCAATGCATTTATTTTTTGAAGTGTAATATCTTAAGAATATGTATCATCTCATTGAAAGTCTGTCTTTTTCTGATGACCACGTGGCTCTGTGTAGTGAAAGTTGGGACTTCTTTACCCTATCCATTGGGGATGATACCACTAGTAATTCAAATGCCATCCATATAATATTTATTCCAATTTACTATTACATGATACATTAAGAAAACATTATTTTACTTTTGAGTAAAATTGTAAATATTTATGTTTCTAGCCTTTGGTAATACCTTAAATTGGAGCAGTTCAATGAATAGCACTTAATATTATATGGTTTGTTTTTACATGTCAGCTGGCTATGCAATAAAGCAATAATAAAAATAAATTTCCAGGGCCAGTCCCTTGGCCGAGTGGTTAAGTTTGTGCACTCTGCTTCTGCGGCCTGGGGTTCACCAGTTCAGATCCTGGACGTGGACCTACACACTGCTCATCAGGCCATGCTGTGGTGGCATCCCACATAGAAGAACTGGAAGAACTTACAACTAGGATATGCAACTTTATACTGGGGCTTTGGGGAGAAAAAAAATGGAGGAAGATTGGCAACAGATGTTAGCTCAGGGCCAATCTTCCTCACCAAAAAGAATAAAAAAAATAAAAATAAATTCCCCTTTTCCATATGGGGCTTGTCCCTGTGGAGCTTACATTCTAGTAAGAGGAGTCAGACAGTTTTTGAAAAAATATACGTAAAATGTCAGGCTGTGATCTGTGCTGGGGAATGGTGTTGCTATTTTATATCACATGGTCGGTGAAAACCTCCTTGACTTCAGGGATATTTGAACAGAGGTCTAAAGGAGGTGTGGGAGTGAGCTTTGTGGTCCACTGGAGGAGGAATATTGTTAGAAACAGGAGACAGCAAAAGCAAATGCTTCGCCTGTTCCAGGAATGTCAAAAAGGCCAGTGTGGCTGGAGGCGGAGAATGTAGTCTTGAGAGCCATTGTAAGGACTTTGGTTTTTACTCGGAGAGAGCTCGGAAGCTGTTAGAGGGTTTTGAGGAGAGTAATGGCGTGACCTGACCCAGCTTTTTAAAGGATAAGTGGGGGAAAGCAGGGAGACCATATTACATGTTGCAGTAAGGGAGCTAGAAATCTCACAGGAATCCCAGGGACAGCTGTACAGCAGTGCCTCATGGAGGCCGATATGGAAGGTCATTTGACATCCCAAGGTAGTCCTAGAACCTGGTAATTTTTGTCATGAGCCTCCGTCAACTCAGCAGCAGAAATTCATGGCACATCATCTTGATTTGTCCCATGGTTAACATGGACTCGACATGAGTCTGCTTCTTTTTCTGATAACTGCCTGGCCTTCTCTCTGTTACCCAGTTCAAATTCCTAATGGGGAGACTCTGGTCCCCATTTGTTTCTGCTTGGGTAAAGCTTTTCACGCCAGGCCACTCCAGTTTGCAGTCCCTCTTACGTGTTTGCCTCATCACGGGTCAGGCAACCATCCCTAATGGAGTCAGTTTTGCTCTTGGTAAGGGAGAGAGGGAGGCAGGGTGATGTGGTCCAGAATTTGTCCACCTAGGACTGTTGCCTCAGACGGTGGCTGTGGGGAGTGCCTGCCTAGAAAAGGGATAAGAGCTTGTTAGGCACTGGCCAGGACAGTGACTTTCATAAGGTGAGAGGGAAAGTTACTGCGTGGAGATCTCCTCAAGGTCAAGGAATATGTTTTATTCATCCTGGATATTCAGCATTAAGCATTGTTCCTTGAGGCATCACAAGTTGAGTGAATGAGAAAAAGTGACACACTGCTGCCGTGAAGTGCCTCTAGTGTTCCCATGTGTGTATGTGTGGGCTTGGAGAGAGGAGGAAAAACAAGGAGTACCAGTGTCCTTACTTTTCCTTCGAGTGTCCTGGGAATTCTTACCAAAGTCTAGTAAGCCACCTCCAATCAGTGGTCTCTCCTTGGACTTTTGTCTACCATTTGACTCTGGTCCAGTCTTCTTTTTTTTAAAGATTGGCACCTGAGCTAACATCTGTTGCCAATAAATATTTTTTTCTTCTTCTTCTTCTCCCCAAAGCCCCCTCAGTACATAGTTGTATATTCTAGTTGCAGGTCCTTCTAGTTGCGATGTTTGGGATGCCGCCTTGGCATGGCCTGATGAGTGGTGCCATGTCCACGCCCAGGATCTGAGCCTGCAAAACCCTGGGCTACTGAAGCAGAGCACACAAACTTAACCACTTGGACACAGGGCCAGCCCCTTTCTTATTCTTGATAGGGGAGATACTCTCCTCCACCTACCCCTCAAAAAACCCTGAAAAGTGGTAGTGGTGGGACTTGTGTCTATATCACATGGTTAATAAGTTCTAGAAGTGCAGTGTAGTATTTTCCCCTCTTGGGAACTCAGAGAACATTAACATTGTTTAAAAAAAAAAAAGGCTTTTAGAGCCAGCCCTGATGGCCTAGTGGTTAAAGTTTGACGCATTCTGCCTTGGCAGCCCAGGTTTGGTTCCTGGTGTGGAAGCACACTGCTCCTCTGTCAGTAGCCATGCTGTGGTGGAGGCTCACATAGAAGAACCAGAAGAACTTACAACTATACACAATGATGTACTGGGGCTTTGAGGGAGGAAAATGGAAGAAAAAAGGAGGAAGACTGGCAACAGATGTTAGCTTAGGGTGAATCTTCCCCTGCAAAAAAAAAAAAAGCCTTTAGAATTCCTGCAGGAAAGAAACTTGTTTAACTTTATTAACCCAGAGTTTCCAAGTTAAAAAAAAACCAAACTTTTTTCTTCAGAAATGCTTATGTCTATCCCATGGTATAAATCGTATATCTTCTATTTTTATCAGATTTAAACTCACCAACAGCCATGAGATTTTATCTAACTACCCCCTGCTTTAACATCTCCCTCACAGAAACCAACTAATAAGTCACCAAACTGATACAGCAAACAACGAATTAGTCTTCCTTTTGGACAGAAACAAATAAGCAAATGAGAGCAGTGAAACAACCAAAAAATCAGAAAAGGAGGAAACTGATGTAAGAATAAACCCAAGAATGAGTATAATTTGTATAGCAAGAAGGAAATGACACAGGAAACAAAGAAAAGAAAAATAGTCTATAGAAAGATGAATCACCTTGAATGCATAGTATCTTATATAGCAGTAAAAGAATCCTTGAAATTCAACGGGAATCACTTAATATTATTGTTTTCATTTCCTAGGGCTTCCATTATAGTTACTCCAAACTGGGTGACTGTAAACAACAGAAATTTCTTCTCTCGTAGTTCAGGTGGCCGGAGGTCTGATATCAAGGTGTTGGCAGGGAGGTCCCTCCTAAGGTTCTAAGGGAGGATCTTTATTTGCTTTATCCAACTTCTGGCATTCCTTGGCTTGTGGCCGTGTGCCTCCTGTCTCTGCCTCACTTGTCACATGGCCTACTCTATGTCTCCGTGTGTCCTTTCTGTGTCTCTTATAGGAACACTCTAACTGGATTTGGGGCCCACCCTAATCCAGTATGATGTTGTCTCCATCCTTACCTTGATTACATCTACAAAGACCCTATTTCCAAATAAAGTTATATTCTGAGGTTCTAGGTGGATGTTATTCAACGCACTACAATCGTGCTAAGGAAAGTTATCCTTAAAACCACTGAAATGACAAAATTAAGTTATGTTCTGTTAGGTGAAAACGTTAATTCAGAATGTCCAAAAAAGTAGAACTATGTACTACTTGTAGAACTATCCTTATGTAGAACTATCCTTAATGAAATTAAATCTTGTTGCCCTTGTTCCCTTTATAAAGAAAAATTTTCTGCAGTACCAAATTCTGAGAGAGCATCTCTATGATAGAGTCACACTAGAATGCCAGTAATGACTTCTGATTTCTATCTAGTCCTTCGTCTCTCACTCTCTGTGACCTTAGTCTAGTCAGTGACCTCTTTGGGCCTCAGTTTGTCTATATGTAAATGAGATTGGAACCTTCCAGCTCTAAACTTCTGTGTTCCGTGCTTTCTTTTGCTTAGTTCCAATCCTACTGCCTTTGCTATTGGAACCAGATTAGTGTTTAGAAATGATTTTGAAGAGTGCGAAAAACATTCTTCCATGAGACTAAAATATTTCCTAGCATTCCATTATTTTCTTGCATTTGTAAATATTATATTTAACCAATTCAAGACAGGTATTTATAATTTCCCTTAAATACTGAAGAAAGCAACTTCTAAATCTCTGTTCCATAACTATTTCTCAAACCTGATGTTTGTTAGAATCCAGGCATTTGTCCTTCCGTGGCTAATTCGCTTCCCTACGACAGTTTTAGCTGGTTCCTTTTCATTCAGACACTAGTAAGATAGTAAATAAATATATAAACATGCACACTAATAGCTTTACTAAATATTCTCAAAGCATAGTCATTTCAGAATATTAAATGGAGTCATGAATTTCAAATTCGTATGGTATTTAATCACCTAGATGATAAAGGCTCTAAGAAAGTCAATTCATTGTATTATTTTCTGCTAAAGGCAAGTATTCAAAAATCCCGTTTATAAACCATCATTAGCTGACCATATCCCAAATCACTCCCTTCCTATACATTCCTTCAATATTTATTTTGTACTGTATACGTTACCCTGCACCTGCTTATGCTCTATAGTAGTTTCATGCATGTATGTCTGCTTTTCTCATTTAGATTTTAGACTCCTCTGGGGAAGGGACCCTCTTGCCCTCTTATTTGTTTCATGATGGCAGGTATGGTGTAATTTATATACAGTAATGTGTGATTTGATGTGGCTGTTGACCTACCATCAATAACAACCTATGCTTCTCCAGCAGTGAGAATGAATTTGCATTAATCTGGCACTGTTTTGTGGCCGTGCATTTTTAGATGTAATCAGAGAAAAAGAATGAAGCTAACTTCCTCCACACAGGAATGAAGCCTATCGGTTTAATTTGAACCATATTCATAAGCTACAGATGCCGTAGCGTGCTTTACACAATGGTCTTTTTGCAGTTGCATGGTGAATTAATGAAATTGAATGTTTACAGCTCTATTTAACACCCTAAAAATCCACGAGTTTTGACTGTAAAATAAATCCCAATCTTTCGTCACAAATTGCATTAGACTTTGCATATATCATGGTCTGTTTTCGAATGAGAACTATTTAATTTACAGATTTTTGTTCACATTCCTTTACTAAAGTTTATGAAAGGAAGCAATGCCTGCTGAGAAATGACCAATGGGTTTGGACAATTGGATTCCCAACCAACCCATTACAGGATGTATAGGTATTTGGCAATGCATTTTATGAAGATCCAAAGCAATGTATAGCAATAAATCATTGTCACTAAGTTTTCTCAGCACACGACAAAAACAGCAAATATTCGTTTGAAGAATAGTATCAGAGAGTTGTGATTGCATAGAATTCTTTTCAGAGTTGTTGCTGAAATTGCCTTACAGCTTGAGGGGTATTTTACCCCACTAGGAGGCTGTTCTTTCTGTTTTGTTGGGAGTCTTAGTTATCTGCCAAACGAATGGCATAGTGTGTATTTTCACTTCCTGTAATGATTGCTTCCTCAGCCAATGTTTTCAAGCAGGTGAAAACAGATGAAATATTCTTTAGAGTTCATATATGTGTAGTTATTTGCTTTTCCTCTGGAATATTTACTTTTACTTGATATTTTCTAATTTCCCTTTAGATTTAAACAGACTTTTGTAGTGTATTAACAAACATGCATTTTAACATAATCATCGTAGTGAAAATAGCTGACTAATGACAGTAATACAAATTAGGAATAGAAAATGCTTTCTGAATTATGGGTGTTAATACCTATTTAAATAGCCTGTATTAAACTTACTAAAAGCTTGGCAAAGCAGCCACCGTTACTTAGAAATGTAATATAAAGGTAGGTGCAGATCAATACTCTTAGAACATTTTGCATTGGACTACCTATGAGAAATGGAATAATGAGACAAGTTTTTATGATGCAGAAATGTGATCAGGACTTAAAATTGTGAGCACATCTCATAAGGCAGCATTATGAGCAGTATTACTAAAGCAGGGTTGTTTAATATTAGTATTTTAAATTTGTTTGCTTTAACTTTCAAATGCATAAATCATTTTACAAGACCCCTAGTACAATTTTTCATAGAGTAGGAAATAGTAAACCCAGTGCAGTTATGTCAAATTTTATGCCTTCCTTTAAAATCTTGGACAACAATTTGAATTCATGGCAACCATATCCATGCTTATTTAGGTAAGTTACTACCATAAATATTAAGTGACATTAAATTTTTAATTATATAATCTTAGCTTCAAAACACAATTTTAACTCAAGGCAGACCCAATATTATATCTCATAATAGAAGCAAACTGATCTGTGTGACCTATATTATTTTTACAAAGAAAAACATAGGAACCGCAAATACTGACTCAAGTTTCCAAAGGATTATTTTAGTAGGAAAAAATGTTATAGGCATTAAAGTAGAATAAAGGTTGGCTCTTGTGTTGGCATTTATTTTATTATTGCATGACATATGAAGCTCCACCAAGGCAGTGCATTTTCTCGTTTAAATGATGTGTTTTAAATGAGAAAACCAATATGTATATATAATAATTATCTAAAACAAGTAGAGACTTGTGACTGGACATGTCATTATAAAAGTATATAAAGTCTAGCAGAAGAGTCTAGGCACACTAATTAAATGCATTTCTTAATGGAAGGCTAACTTCCATTTTAAAACATTTTATATGCATGTTCTATATATTCAAAATTAGTCTTGGGAAGAAAATGCTTATAAATATGTGTGCTATTTGGAATCTTCTGTTTTGGTTTATATGAATTAAGTTAACTAAAGGTCATGGACACATACTAGAGTTTTATATTCTCATATTATTGTGGGACTATACCTAAAACAGTTGCAGCTTACGATAAGAGATGCTAAGATGATCCCACTACCATTAAGATGAGGGTAAAAAGACAAACTCCACGTTAACAAGGAGAGAAGGTCATACTTTTCAAGAAGCCTAGGACAAGGGTAGATAATGACTTGAGTAAAAAATAGTTTCAATTTTCCTTGTAGGCAAGGGGAGAAAAGGAAGAGTCTTGAGAGACATAGCTGTTATCTGATGAATGACAGTGCATCTGTTTTTCAGGAGGGGCATTCGTTCTAATTGTGAACTCAAAGAATTTTATTTTGTGGCTCTTTAAGTGAGGGATATTGAACAACACAGTAGAGTGAGTCTTTGATAGTTTTCCATAAAGTACAGAGGATTTCTATGAATGCCCATTTCCTACGTGGGGCCTTGAGTTAAAAAAAAAAAATCAAAGTCATGATGTTTCTACAAAGATCCAGAGTAATAGTACGGGCATGCGGCTGCCCGGTAATCTAACCCACTGCTAAGGTGTACTTGAGAAATGTCTCTGAGGCTCTCCTCCTGGAATATCTATCATCTCAGCTGGACTTTTGATAGGAGCTGGATAGCTGACAATTCACAATTAAGATGCCAGCTGGCACCTGGAGTGCAAGTGTTCTGTGTGGTCGATTGAAAGGAGATCCGTGTGCACTAGATAACAGTGTTTGCTCTATGACCCCAGCTGTTCAACTGGTGCTAGATAATGGACAGCTAATTTGGGGAGATTTCCCACCTGGTCAGCAAAGCTATAGGTGTATAGCCTCTCACATCGGGTAGTTTAAACCTGAAAATCTTCTGTTGAGATGGAATCCATGAAGGCAGACTATAGAAGGCAGTATAACATTGTAGTGCGCTTTGAAAAACTAAATCAGCTTCAAGTGAGATAGCTTAGTGGTCTGCCCTATGAATATGAACTCAAGCCCTCATACACCCAGAATCAATCCACTCCTATTTGTTAGATCTGTTCTGCTGCATCCAGTGTTACTGAAAATATGCAGATTGAGTCCAATTCTGTCTATTTTGGAGGATACTGCTTGAGTACTGAGCACTGCTTTAGGTTTTTTATGAGACGAGGCAGTGGTACCATACCACCCTTGATACCAACTTCCAAGAGAGTTTCCTGGAGATCATTTCTTAAATTGGTACCCTCACCATTCATTCGTCAAAAAGTCTTGAACACCAAGTGCTAAACTGGAGTGTTAAGTGGATTTTTAAAAAATGGGGTTATCATAAATTTCCGTATGTGAATTAGCATTTGTCAAAGAATAAGGATATTCTGAAATGGATCCAGCAGTAAAACGATATTAAGCATTAATTAATTTTTGTTGATATAGAAAATGCTTAAAAGTTTTGCAGTGTCATTGGGGTCAGCATTATAAGCATCAATTAAAATGGCAAAATATTTTAAGTGTAAGCGGTATGGGACATTGAGCTGGGGGCATTCTCTGACTTTATGACATATTTTGTACATCAGAAAGACTTATCTGTCAGTTTATTTACTTATCATTACTTTTTCCCAGGAATAGAATGCAGGATGCGCTGTGTTGAGTTGTTATTATGTGAGCTTTTCATTAATTTTGGTTGCTGCTATTATTTTTGTTTTTGTGAAGTATAATAATGATTTTACATGTTGAAATCATATATCTTAATTTGCTGATGACAATAGTTTGATGCAAGCATTCACCTTAATGTATTTCTCAACCGTTTAAATTATCTTGGAAAATTGGAGTAATAAAACTTAAGAACAGACAGCTATAGAGGAGTTAATTTCGAAGGGTAAGAACAAATTATATATGCATATTGATTTTTCAAATATGTGGCTGGAAATTTCTCAAACATATTGATATGATGAATGCTAGATAAATATGAATTATCAAATAGGACCGTGGAGATATAAGCACCATGCTGGACACATACCGTGGAGCTATATATAAGCATCATGCTGGACTTTTTAGTTGGTGAGCTCACAGCAGATTTGAGATTATGTAATAGCAGTCAACTATTTTTGAATATGTAGAGGAATATAATCCTCTGTATCTTCTTTGTCTTAGAGAGCTCATCCATCCATTCAAGGTTTGGGCTCTGATCCCTGTGTGTATGATTTTGAATCATCTTTGACACTCCTTGTTCATCACATTTGCCCATTTTCTTATTTGCAATCTCTCTGGCGTAGTGTTTACATTTCTGTTGTCAGTACTCTAGTTTAGACCTCACTCCACTTGGAGATATGAGTTGACAGAGGAACTGACTGATCCAGCAAAAAGAGTTCAGTGGGTTTAGTAAAAATTCAACATAGTGCAAGTGAGTAAGGCAGAGCGCGAAGGGATAGAGAAGTGAAGGAAGTTAGCAAGAAGCGTAGGAGAGGAAAAACTTCAATTCGACCCTCTTAGCGTTGCTGGCTGGGTCTGAAAATTAAACTCACAAAGACAGATTAACAGGAGTAAAGCACACCAATTTTATTTAATTATTACATATATTTGGGGGCTTTCACAAGAGAATGAAAACCCAAAGAAGGAAACGAAGCAGGGAGCTTTTATGCCTTTTAGACGAAAAACACATTTGTGAAGAATTGACAATACAAAGGAGTCTGGGCTGGGGGTAGTAAATGGTGAAGAAGTAAGTAGGAGAATAAGGGTTAATTGAACAAGATTTGTGTATACAGCCTTCTTGGCCCTAAATTCCCTGTCTCAGGTGGTAAGACTGTCTTCCCTCCTCCTGGCACAGTGAGGGGACCTTTCACATGGGAGGTTTAGCTCCTGGGTTCAGGGAAGAAGGCGGGGGATGAGTTCAGAGTGACCTCATTGCTCTGCCCGTTTCTCAGCTTCCTTCAGATGAAGATATTCAGTATGCCAGGGTGCCATATTTGGGGGTAGTGTGTCCTGAACCCCATCAGATGCAACCTTAAAGTGACAGACCACCTCCTTCATGCTGAGTAAGGGGGCAAGAAAGGCTAACCCAGGAATACTATTCCCAAATTAAAGTTGAACGGCCCCACTTTTTCCAAATGCTTCCTAATACTTATATTTTGTGCTGAACAAGTAATTATTTTATTTATTGATATATGGGAAGCAGAACAAAAGTTTATTTTTGGACATCTCCACTGTTTTTATTATCTAAAGTTTCCCTTGCTTTGAAGATGGAATCCATAACAAATAATTTTCAAAAAAACCCACAAAATGCCACACTGGTATTGCTTTCACTTCTGATATACACATTGATGATATTTTTATAAATTTTAACTTTCATTCAATATTCCTTCATGAAAGGAAAATACCAAAAATCTTGTAACCACTAATTGATGATTTTTAGGTTAGTTGTTGATAATATAGTTGAATGGGAAGTGTGTAAGGATTGAAGAGTTCTAGATTCCAATTGTGGTTTTGCCATTAACAAACTCTAATGACCTAAGACAAGTCACTAAAATTCTTTAGTTTCTTCATCTGTAAAATGAAGTGGCCATTATGAGGTAACACTTTGATTTTACAACCAGTGAAGCTACTCTGATCAGTGCATGTTCTTTCGTGGAGGTTGTTTGCACATGAAGACAAAACCATGTTGTTAATTATAATTATTAGTTTTTAACTGCTCCAATTGAAAAGAGAGTCCTTGCCATTTTGAAGAAGACCAAAGTTACTTCAGCAATTAAAATATTATGCTTTCTTTAAAAAGCATTTCAATGTTCTGAAAGACTCATCAAGTATAAATGTGTGTCTTTTAGGAGTAGCTGTGTTTCTAGATTTTCCTGAAAATGAGCGCAAGCCAGGTTGAATATAGTAGAAGGCTAATATCTCTTTCTTAGATACTGTATTCTACACTGTAGTCCTATAAAGGTTTTTGTCTATGTGTCATGTGCATGTTTATTTTTATTATTTTGTTGTTATTGCTTTAGATGGTTTATGTCACTGTGGAAGAGAAAAATAATGAGCATGTTTGGCTTAATTTGTCTTTGATAGGCCTCAACAATTCCCAGGTTGTTTAATGTGGGGTTATTAATGATTCTGATTATTCATTGTTCCATGATTGTGTATTCATTGAGTATTCATTGTTCAATGATTATGTTTTGAAAAAATTTATTAAAGTCGGCTATATTAAGATATTTAACTATGGTTAAGAGTGCACAGATAGACACATAATTTCCGTAGTATCTGTCAGTTTTAGAGGGAAAGGGTTTTAAAATATTGTATAAAATTAAACCTGAGAAGACCAGAACAATTCCCGTGAACAGATCACATTTGAGACATTAAAACATTCGGAGTTGCTGAGATTTTTTGACATGCACAATGAGGACCCGAAGAAATGTTTCTTTTTGGTTTGGTTGCAGTTATCCTGTGCTAAAGATATTCGTGAACATTACATTCCTTTGATCTTTGTCTACGTAGCTATCACACACTATAATGAGTCTTTAATTACATGTTTCTGGCACTGCACCTGGTAGGCGAGAAGGACTATTGCATTTCTGTTGTTCAGTCATCAAAGAGTAATTACCCTTCAACTCTCCTTACCCCTGTTACCTCGAAAGAAAATTCATTTAACTTCTCTGCTGCCCACCAGAATCAGAGAGTAGAACATGTAAATTGGTGTGGGAAAAGAGGAAATGGACTGTGGTAGGTGCTAATGCCTTTGGTTTCCTCCTTGCACTCAAAAAACACTTCTTACTTTATTCACAACAGATGAACTTGATGTCAGCTCTGTTTCATTCCCAGGGTTTGCCGGTTAGAAATGGGATCTCTTGGAGTAAGTTAATTTTACCAAAATTGCACTAAACTAAAAGAAATTGGATGTCCTATGGAGTGCATGATAAAATTTTAGCTGTATTACTTACCTTAGGAAAATAAACCAATACACTTTTGGGGTGGAAGTTAACATTTTATTATAAGTTTGACTGGTTCTATCACTAAGAAGGGAACTTTAGCAAGTGTCCTAACATAATTATATTCACAATTTCAAACACATGAAGAAACTTTAAAATATAACTAGCTTTCGCTTGAATATTTGGCATGCTCTGTCTCCCTCCTTCTCCTCTTCTATAGATTGAAGATTCCATTTTCATTTTCATTCACATTTTTGGTAAATTTTATTATCATCATTACTGTGGGATAAGACCATCTCTTATACTTGTCTAACAATAATTTTTATTTATTTATTTATTTTGAGGAAGATTAGCCCTGAGCTAACTACTGCCAGTCCTCCTCTTTTTGCTGAGGAAGCCTGGCCCTGAGCTAACATCCATGCCCATCTTCCTCTGCTTTATATGTGGGATGCCTACCACAGCATGGTGTGCCAAGCGGTGCCATGTCTGCGCCTGGGATCCGAACCGGCAAACCCCGCGCTGCCGAGAAGCGGAACGTGTGAACTTAACTGCTGCACCACCTGGCCGGCCCTCTAACAATAATTTTTAAAGGAGGGTGGAGAAGAAAATATTCTTTGTTCTGTAGCCTGTTGGACATTTTAACAGATTTGGACTTAAGCCATTTCTACTATCTCCAAAGTAATTTTGAGAGCTTAAGAAATTGATTTTAATGAATAAGGAACTTTTATCCTTTGAGAACGATTTTTTATTTAAAGTATTGCCCTCAGGGGTGGCCCCCTGACGTGGTGGTGAAGTTTGTGCTCTCTGCTGTGGTGGCCCAGGGTTCACAGGTTCGGATCCCTGGAGCAGACCTAGCACCACTCATCAAGCCACGCTGTGGTGGCATCCCACATAAAATAGAGGAAGATTAGCACAGATTTTAGCTCAGCGACAATCGTCCTCAAGCAAAAAGAGGAAGATTGGCAAAAGATGTTAGCTCAGGGCCAATCTTCCTCACACACACACAAAATAATAATAAAGTATTACCTTCAGTAGATTTTTATATGTAACTCAGGCATTTACAATTTGTTGTAAATATGTAAGAAGAATTTGTTTTTTATAATGTGAGCAACCAGAAAGAGTGTACATTTGCTCTTTTGTGAGGAACTTTAAAAATGTGTGAGTAGTATGAAACAGAGCAGGATCTTTCCAATGAGACCTGATAGGGAGAATAAATGCAGCCAGAAAGAACTCTCATAAACAAATAGAGTATAGAGAGAAAGATGGAATGTTTTCTTTGGTGTTTTCTAAGGAAATTGTAATCTATCTCCGTATTGAAGTCAAAACCACTGAGAGGCAGAGCTGGAAAATTGACATATTTGACTTTTCTATGAATCAGGTGAAATAAGTGGTCAGTGAATGTTATGCTTCAAAAGAATATGCACAAATTTCTGGAAATGGCGGTATTACATTTAATAGCTACTTTAATTGGTAAGAAATACTTCATGCATTAATCCACCATGATGATAGTTTCCGTCGACATTCAAATGCCCTAGGCTGTTTTGTTTACTTTCATGTAGACAAACCTGAGTGGATGCATGTTTTTTTGGGACTAAGACCAAGGCAATCATAGCATATACAAATCCATGTTATTTTTGTTTTTAACATTTTTATTTATTTATTTATTATTTTGTGGAGAAGATTGTCGCTGAGCTAACGTCTGTGCCAATCTTCCTCTATTTTACGTGGGACGCTGCCACAGCATGGCTTGACAGGCGGTCATAGGTCCGTGCCAAGGACCTGAACCCATGAACCCTGGGCTGCTGAAGTGGAGCCTGTGAACTTAACCACTATGCCACTGGGCCTGCCCCTAACGTTTTATTTTTTAATGGATATATATATATTGATAGTGGAATTATCTATGAGGTTGATTTAGCTAAACAAATTATCCTTTAGAAAGGCTGAAAATACTAAGTTTTTCTTGGCTACTGATTGGAGATATTGATCCACAGACTGAATGTATGATACTGTTTGTGTTGGGTTGTACATTGTCTTTAATCACCTGGGGCCCTTTTTCTTTCCATAAGTACATATAAGTAATGTTCAATTTTAATTGCATTCCCAAACATTGCATTGGCAACATTGGTGTTAAAATGAGATGTTTTCCTGGTATTAAAATATGTAACACCATTTACAATCATCTGTAAAGTCTCCTCAACCCCTTGAATTAATTGTTTCATGTCTTATAATTTTACCAACTTTCTGAATTCCCCCAAGAAACTCTGAACTATCGTTCATTTTATTTGATGTTCTAGTGATTTGGGTTGTAGTATAAGATTACACATGGGAATAGAACACCATTAGAGAGAAATAAAATCCTTTGTACAGAGCACATAACCCTCTATGCTAGCCTTTAGCACTGCACAAACAGTGATAAAGGGATGACATGACTAATATTGGACTTCTGCACATGAGACCAATTGCCTTTACAGCTTATGGGACTCAGGATAGAACTTTCTAATTTTAGCTTTAACCCTTTTGAAAGATAGAGGTGAATCCAGACAATCTAATCATAAGTGTACATGCAGTCACTATTTCCTGTTATGTCTGTATTGTGAATGGTGTACTGGATCATCCATCCACTGAATCTTTGATTTTAAGTTATATTTACATGAATTGTAACTAAATAATTCGGAGTCTGAATCTCCAATTTATGGATAAAAGGTTGAGGTTTGGGGAAATTGTGAAAGGTTTCCCTTTACATGTATGGTGAGGGAGCAGAATCTCGTTTTCTCGTATGATAGATACATTTATAGTTTTTCTCACTTTGTTTTGCCCTGGAGAGCTAGAGAGAGAAAAATCTTGCTTTCTCTTGGATTTGGGGTTCAATGAATCCTTTGCTACTTTCATTAAATATAAGATTTTCTTTCCTTTGATCATGCTGATCAGTATAAGTGGGCCCTTTAAAAATAATGACTTCAGAAGTTCTGAAGGCTTGGGATAGATTTCTGTTTTAAAACCTTAATATATTTTGATATAATTCTTTCTGTCAGGATTATGCATAAACTGTAAATAGACTGTCTCTTTCCACATCCCCTTTTCCCCCCACCGGTGTAATTTCTATGTGTATTCTAGTGTGAATTGGCCAGCACTATAGTGAGCAATAAATATTCACAAAATTGAATAGTGACAAGTTAAAGAAAGCGCATAAGGTAATATGAGTACCAACTATTTAAATTATGAAGTCTTTTTAAAAAATAAATCAATAGAAGAAGTCTAGTGTCGTTTAGATTCTTCTGCATATTTCATATTAATTAAAATACTTTTCAATAAATAAATGATGAAATGTTATTAAATATGAATATTATTGAAAGGGAGTCTTTATGCCTAAAATTCATACTGTACTTTGGACTAGAAGATTCAAAGAGCATTCGAGTTTTTGGTTTTTAACATTTTCAAAAACGTCTTAAAAGAAGCTTTAGTGTGCTGTTTCACATGCGTTGTTTCATTTAGTAGTCACAAAGCCCTTATGGGGTATAGGTACTAGTCTCATCTCTATTTTGAAAATGAGAAAACAAGCTTAGAGAGTTTAGGAAACTCATCAAAGATAACACAGCTAGAATATGGTAGAGGTGGAATTGGAACCTAGATCTGTCTTTTTCTAAAGCTTGTGCACTTAAAGCCATGCCACTATGTGTTTTCACAGCATATTCCATTGATGGATGGTGGGATAGTTTCCTGACCTTTGAGTAAACTTGGGAAAAGGTCTTTCATTTATAACTTCTTGAGCATCGTACCAGATATTGGACTGCCTGATAGATATTCAAGCCTTTTATACCTAAGGTCAGAAGATACTGTCTCATCGTGGGTCAGTCCTCTTGTTCCCTAGATGATCTTCTTAGCTTCTTTTTCGGTCTTCGGATCTAATGCTGGCCTTGCTCACTCGTACCTTATTCGTCCTAACTGATCTTTCTATGTTTTTTGTTTGGGTGGTTCATTTGTTTCACCTGGTCCCCTGACAAATGATGGCTACAAACATCACCATGGATGTGTAGCATGTCAAGACGACTCTTTAACTTAGGTAACTTGACAACATAAAACCACCAGTATGTTTTTAATACCTAAAAACAATATTGTGGACTATATAGCCCATAAAAAAATGTATAAGCTACATTCTGGTTCTATTCTTTCGATAAGCTGCCTTACCTAAATCTTGATTGGATGTTTCAGTTGGAGTCTACAGATAGCTTTCCTTAACAGTATTTGGTAGATTTCTTATGAAACTTAGGACTTTAAAAGACAATAAAAACATGGATTGAAAAGTCCTTATCACACCTAAATGAATGAAGTAAGCTGTTAAATAACGTAAAGCATATACGGTCGTGCATCACTTAACAACAGGGGCGTGTTTTGAGAAATGTGTCTTTAGGCGATTTTGTTGTGCGAACGTCATAGAGTGTTCTTACACAAACCTAGATGGTATAATATGCTATATACCTAGGCTACATGGTACTAATTTTATGGGACCACCGTCATATGTGTGGTCCGTCGTTGACCAAAACATCATTATGTGGCACATGACTGTATTTGTGTGTGTAGACATATATAGATAGAAGTTCAGTGCAGTTTGGGAACAACCACCGATTCTTCTTCAGTGAGTTATTGGTGGAACCATTGGCCAGATGTTGTTATTGAAAACGTGTACTAGTCCTGTTAGTAATTTCTAATGATATGCTTGAAATAAACCTGGATTTTGGAGTCAGACCTGGGTGTGAATCCTAGATCTGATACTTAGTTGTTGAGTCATGTTTGCCAAGTCATTTCACTACTTTGCTTCTCAGGTTTTTTTTTTTTTTTTAATGTGAAAACAGTTTTCCGAATGGCCAAAGTTAAAAAGACTGACCATATGAAGTGCTGAGAAGGATTTGGAACAATTAGAACTGTGACACTTTGCTGAAGGAATGGCAAATGGTATAGCCACTTTGGAAAGCAGTATTTTAAAAAAGTTAAACATACACTTACTATAAGACTCAGCAGTTCCACCCCTAGTTACTTTTCCAAGAGAAATGAAAACATATGCTTACATGAATACTTACATGTGAATGTTTATAGCAGCTTTATTCATAATCATCAAAACCTGGAAACAACCCAGACATTCATCAGCTGATGAATGGATAAATAAATGGTGATATATCCATACAATAAAAAGGAATGGACTACTGATACATGAAACAAAATGGTTGAATATCATAATATTTATGCTAAGCAAAAGAAGCCAGACACTAAAACCTCCATACTGTCTGATTCCATTCCTGATGACGTTCTGGAAACAGCAAAACTCTAGGGACACGGATCAGATAAGTGGTTGGCCAGGGGGCTGGGAGTAGGGACAGGGGATTGACTGCAAAGGAAAATGAGGGAATGTTTTGGAGTGAGGGAAATGTTCTATATCTTACTTGTGTTGGAGGTTGCATGACTATACATTTGTCAAAATAATGAATTTCACTGTATGTAGATCGTATCTGAGTAAAAGAGAAAGGAAAAAAGCTTGTGTTTCAGAGTGGTTATGGGAGTTAGAAGAGGTCATTCTCCTCCCCCATTTTTCCTTCTGTTTGGTTCTTCATTATCCTCTGCTTCTTCTATGTCTCTTATAAATTTAGGGCCCATGATAGAATGCAATTTCTTATTTCAGGGTGAGATACTGCAGAAAATTTATATCTTCGTCTTTATCTGTGATCTCTGAGTCAGATTTTAAATCGAGTCATCAACTATATTTTTACCCCTCTGGATATTCCAATTAGTACTTAAGAACTCAGAGCTGGAATTTGCATACTCTGTAAAATACACCAAATATACTTGCTTCAATTGCGTTCCTGATCTCCGTCCTTTGGCGGTGGGAGTGCACAGTATGTTTGGGAGGGTGCGTAAAGCAATCTGGAGTTTTGCGCCTGAGTCCTGCCTGAGAAAGGCTTCCTCCACTTGTCAGCAAACCTTCCTCCCCTACCAGTGGTTCTCAAACTTGAGGGGGGGCATTAGAATCACTTGGAGGAGTCGTTAGAATGCAAATTGCTGGACCTTACCCCCAGAGTGGCTGATTCGGTAAGTCTGGGGTGGAGCTCAAGAATTTGCATTTGTAACAAGCTCCCAGATGATGTTGATACTGCAGGTTTTGGGCACACACTTTGAGAACTGCTGCTTTATGCTTACTTCTGGTGTTGCGGCATCAAAATTCCTACCTCAGTACAGCAGCCAACACTTTGTTTTTAAACTGCTTTGTCATTTCACGGCCACTTCTGTACTTGCTAAAATCAAGATATATGTATAGAGGGAAAATAGTAAGCATTTGGCTAGAGGCCACAAAGTGTTTCATATATGAAAGACAGAAAAATGGTTCTGGCAAAAGAAAAAGGAAGAAGCGTAGGTCTAGCTGCACCTCTTCCTTTTCACGTCTTGAGTGTCATCATGCTACATCATAATCATTTTATCCCCATAGCAGCAGGCTCCCTTTGGACTCCCATTCTCTCTACTTTGAAAGTTCTGAGGGGGCCGTCCTGGTGGCACAGTGGTTAAGTTCACACACTGTGCTTTGGTGGCCCATGGTTCGTGGGTTTGGATCCTGGGCATGGACCTACAGACCACTCATCAAGACATGCTGTGGTGGCATCCCACATGCAAAATAGAGGGAGATTGGCACAGATGTTAGCTCAGGGCCAATCTTCCTCACTAAAAAAAAGTTCTGAGGACTCTTACTAGGCATCCTCTATCCATCCATTGGCCTAAAATATTCTCAGTTAAGACTTTTCACAGCCTAGTTTGTAATAAATAGCCCCTGCCTCCTCACATTTAAGTTTCAAGATTGTATTCTATTTTTTTTTCCAGACCAATAGTAATTTTCCCTGAATGAAACCACAGTACCATAACAATTTGAAGCAGTCTAGGATGTGTGGGTGACTGATTTTTCAAGTGAACAAATATAAATCATGCTCTTGTATCAAACAGTCCCCTAGACCAAGAAAGAAAGAACCCTAATAATTTTAATAGCATTGGGTGTTAAAACAATACGAGTAACATTTAGAATCTTAAAAATAATTTGTAGATGTTAAATTTAAGGAAATCGTGGATTATTTTATCTTCCCAAATGCCAAAGCAGATACTGAAGGCTGTATATATGAATTTGTTCAGAATTCCTATTATTTTATGGTGGCTGTAGGGTATATTGTACTGTAATGATATCTGCTGATTTCTCTCTGATAGATTAAATACAGTAGATTATGCTTAAAGCTGACGTCCTTTTCTCCTTCCACCAACACCCCACTGATTATCGAGGCTTTAGAGAAAATTGCTTATTGTGCTGGTTGATTACATGCCTCAACTGAATAGTAGCTTGCTGCCAATTATCATTACAATGCTGTATTGATCTTTTCTCATTTCCTCTATGGAAATTAAAGCAGAATATGTTTAAAATGAGCTGCTGTATATAGTGTGGATGTGATTGGTTCTGAATATTTGAGCTATTTGTTTTAAAATATATTTTCTTCACTATCTGATGTTTCTTACTGACATTCTCTTAGAAATTTAGGTCTCTGCTTTGTTGATAAGCTCTACCTTCGGTAGATGTGAAATGAAGTTTAAAGACTGTGGAATAGAAATATAGTCATGGTTTGTGTAGAGTATAGATTGTAAGCATTGCTTCGCAGGAGTCTGCTATATACAATCATTTATGTTTGCAAAGTTCTTGGGCAGTATGAGACTGATTCTCTCAACCAAACAAGTCAGTAAATTTAATTAAATTTGAATTAGCAAATAATTATTTAGTGTTGACTATATGTAAACCACTCTGCTAGGCATTATGGGAGACAGAAAGATGAATGTGATAATATAACCATCTTCAGAGAATTTATAGTCCAGAACGGTGGGTGAGACACGTGTGACAAGAATCATAATGTCACGCAGTACGAGATAAAAATACACGAGTGTTCAAAGGAAAAATAACTCATATTTGGAGGGAGGACTTATGGGGAAAAAACATTAATGAAAGAATTGACAGTCAATTTGAGACTTGAAAAGTTTGTGGAGATGGAGTTGGGGTTACCTTCTGGAAAGAAAGAATAAATGAGGTAAAGCTGGGAAGTGTAGGGACGACTCCAGGAAAGAGAATCTGTCTGATTTTTATTGGAACATGTGAAGCTAAATCTGCATCACAATTTTAAATGTGTTAGGTAGTCCAGAGGAAATTTTTAGCCAGAAGACTGTGGTTATGTGCAGTCTAATCTGGCAGTTTGTAAAGTGAATAAAAGAAAAGATTGAATGTGTGGAAACCCCAGTTGGGAGGCCCCTGGCATGTTAGAGGAAAGGTAACTAGGGCTATATGAGAATGTCAGCACCAACAATGAAAAGGAGGGAGGGGGCGTATGTGGGAATCATTCTAGAAGTAGAATATTCATAACTGGGTGACAGAAAGTCAGACCAAGCTCTGCATGATCAGTCTTCCAGCCTTCTACCACACACGGGACTTCATCTCCTGCCACTCTCCCAAGCCTGCTTATTCAGCTGCAGCCGCACAAGTCTCCTCCCAGTTCCTGGAATATTCTCAGCGCACTAGCTACTACCTCAGTGCCCGATTTGCCCTTATTCTGTCCACTGGGAAAGTCCTCACTTCCTTGAAGGCTCTGCTCAAATACCGCCTTATCCAAGAATCTCTCCCTGACTACACATTGAAAAACAACATCCTGGGGGCCGGCCCTGTGGCCGAGTGGTTAAGTTCACACGCTCTGCTTCAGCAGCCCAGGGTTTCACCGGTTCAGATCCTGGGTGCGGACCTAGCACTGCTCATCAAGCCATGCTATGGTGGCATCCCACATAGCACAACTAGAAGGACCTGCAACTAGAATGTACAACTATGTGCTAGGGGGGCTTTAGAGAGAAGAAGAAGAAGAGAAGAAAAAGGAAAAAAAGATTGGCAACAGATGTTAGCTCAGATGCCAACCTTAAGAAAAATAACATCCTGGCTCTCTTTATACCATTAAGCAAGGTTTATTTTTCTTCATCATACCAAAGCACTGACATTTTGTCATATAGTTATTTATCTGTCTCCCTCTTTCTGGATAATAAGCTATATGAGGGTAAGGGGTAAGTTTTGTTGCCTGTTATGTTTCTATCATCTAGAACATGCCTGGTACTTAGTAGGCACTCAATAAATACTTGATGAATGAATGAACAAAATAAATGCAAAGGTGAAAGAGATGGGGGATCAAAAAATTATACCAATATTTCAAGTCTGAAGGATTCAAAGGATAGTGGTGTTATTAACAGAATATGGAAGAGTGGAAGAGGAGTTGATTTAGGGGAGCAGAAACATAAGGGAAGATAAATTTGGCTTATAAATTCAGGCTTAAGTATATGATGTGGGTGAAACCACCAAGGCAGTGCTGTGGAGTAGGCGATCTAAAATGTGAAGACAAGTCTGGGATTGAGGCAAAGATCTCTGAGTATCCTCGTAGAGTCAATACTTGAATCAATGGGAGTAGAAAAAGAAGGGCAAGCGATATAAAGACGGGATTATTGGATTTGAAAATCAAAATTTCATTTTGGACGTTTAATGTTTTATATATACAAACTTATTTATACTTTTTTTTTGTTTATTTCATAGCTGGGTTAACAACTTTGGCCATGAAGGTCTTGGACTCTTATTGGATGTGCTGGAAAAGCTTCTGGACAAGAAACAGTAAGAATAAATATGAAAAAAGATCACCAAAGGGGGAATTTTTAAGCACAATATAATGTTTTTCTTTCTTTCATTCAGACAAGAAAATATCGACAAGAAGAATCAGTATAAACTTATTCAGTGCCTCAAAGCATTTATGAATAATAAGGTAAGTAGTATTTATTTCTGCCTCTCTCGCAAAAGGTAAAAACTTGCCTAGCAGTATGAAAGTATGAAACAGGCAAAATAGTGGTGCTTATTCAGTTTACAAAAGGGTCTTTATGATGCAAATCATCGTGTTCATTTAAATATTATTTAAAATATACTTTGCTTCACAAAATATTTATTGGTAGGTTTTTGCAATCGTGCAAAGATATGTCTTGTTCCCAAATCAGATCATACTTTTTTTCTTTTATGGTAGTAGGAAAATTTAAATGTCATATGTTGAAGACGATTTCCTTACAGACAGTTTTTATTCCATTGAAAAGGAAAATTCCAAGCTATGGTTTGACTTGTTTTCTGAGAACATTATAAAGTTAAGATTTCCCTTTCTTTTATGTTCAGGTCGTGTCAGTGAGTTAACATACATAAAAGACATTTCTGAAAGGTAGTGGGTTTTTTTTTTGTATATGGATGATACCAGTTGCATTATGAGGGAGTCTATGAATTCTAGACAAAGGTTTTTCTTCTAAAAATAGTCTTTGCTCAGGTTCTGAAGTTACAGTCATTTTTTTCTATAAACTGTTTTCTTACTGTCTTAGAAATGATTTGCTTTATATTCCTATAGGGAAAATACCACTGATTAATTCACTAATTGCATAATTCCCCTTAGATGATGTTTTAATAATCTCAAATATTTAATAAAAATAAATTATAACAATAACCAAAAGCTTGCCAAATGTGAAATACAGCTATGAATAGCCAATGCAATGAGATTGTCTATTTAAGTAATCTGCAAACAGTCTTTCTTAGGCATATGGGATTACATGTAAGTATGTATGTATTATACACACATGTATCAGCAAAGAAGTTTTTGGCATGTGGAATGAATGCTCGCTAGCTGACGTGAGACTTTCATATAGAATATACTAGTTGTGCTGTTCTTAGAAGTTTGATCCAGGAAGATTTCCATCAGTACTAGTACAGAATTTCTCAACTTCTGTGCTCTTAGTCTTTGGCAACAAAGTTATGCAGAATCTGATGCGTAACAGGAAAGCGCTTAATGAACATTGCTTCTCCACAGCTCAAGATGAATCTCTTTCTTCAATGGAGGGAAACAAAGAAATAAGAAATAAGTTCTGCTAGAAATACATTTCTAGTACAACTCTGTACTAGAAATCAGGAGATATAGTCCCTGCTTTGTCACTAAGTTGAGTGGCCTTTGGAAGATCACTTGGCCTTTCTGGCTATCAGTCCCCTCATTCAGCTGTAAAATTAACTGTAGGACCCTTTGTTTTAAATTCGTATTGACTCGCCTGGTCAACTCTCACAGTTTTCCGGGATACTAAGTAACTATAATCAGTCCCTGGAGAAAGTCATGTTAGTGAGATTTCCTGCAAGTGAGATTTTCCCACAAGACATGTTCATGAGTCAATACATGATTACTTAAAATTTGGCGGTTTTGAAGAACATGATGATTTGACTTAGATTCTTCTAAACTACGGTTAAGCTTTAGTCAGGGCATGTTACATGTCTTGCACATAGGTGCTCAGGACATGAATAAATGGTTGATCTTTTAAGTTATAGTCATGTGAAACGATAGGTAAAAAGTACACGCTGAAAATGAAAAATGTACAGTGATTTATTCATTTCATGTTGGAATAAATTGTCATAATCAAAGAATGAGATGTCATTTCATCTGAAATGACTTAAACATCAAATTTCTTGGCCCCAAGGAGTTTAGATTACCTACTTCAAACACTCTTTTGCCTTATACAATGCTTGTAATAAGAGGATCATAAGAAGCAACCCATTGCCCCTTAACTTCCATTGCTGTAAGATTGCTCTCATGTTTAGATCAATGGTTTTCCATCATTTCTCATATCTTCATTTTTATTTTCAGTATGTCCCAACATATTAGAAACTATCTGTAAAATGAATGGAAATTTAAAAATTTAAATGATTTCACTCTCCGTCTAACTGGTTTTTAAAGCCATTATTTTAGGTTTGGTAATTGCATGGTTATCTATCTCTGTTTTACACGTGCATTTTTCACTGATTTTCCTTACTATTTGTTATCTACTAGCCACCTTTATGTCAGCCCTGGTGGTCTTGTGGTTAAGATTCAGTGCTCTTACCTCCTCAGCCTGGGTTCCTTTCCTGGTCAGGGAACTACACCACCCATCTGTCGGTTGTCGTACTGTGTCAGCTGCATGTTGCTGTGACGCTGAAAGCTATGCCACCAGTATTTCACATACCAGCAGGCTTACCCATAGTGGACAGGTCTCAGCGGAGCTTCAGTGGAGCTTCCAGACTAAGATAGACTAGGAAGAAGGACCTGGCCACCCACTTCCTAAAAACACTGGCCATGAAAACCCTAATAGCAGTGGAGCATTGTCTGATACAGCACTAGAAGGTGAGAGGATGGCAGAAGAGGACCGGGCAGGGTTCTGCTCTGCTGTACACACAGTCACTAGGGGTGGAATCCATTCAATGGCACTAACAAGAAAGCCACCTTTATACATATATATCCCTTCTATTTTCTTTGCTTCTTTTAAATCTTGTCTCTTCCGTTCCCTTTTTTTTTCGTCTTATCTCTGTATATAATTCCTTATTTATTATGACCTCTGGTAAAATCACATTTAAGAGCTTTAGCTATGTTTTTTTTTTTTTTCCTCCTGCATTCTTTTAGAAATTAAATCAGGAACCATGAAAATATTAATATGTATGATACTTAACTAAAGGTTAGCTTGAAATGGCAATTTTGCTCCAATAAAATGTTGTCAGATTTCAGCATTAGGCTGTGAAAAGAAGCAAACGTATCTCATAAGAAATCTGAGAAATACTTTGTGTGACAAAGATTGAAGAAAATATTACCTTCTTAATGTAGTGAAAGCCCAAGTTTTGGGCTTTCTTTAACATTTCTTTACCTGTTCATTCTTATAATGAGCATTCGCATGCATGTGTTGAAGCCTAGAAAATAAATGAATATGGTGTCCTCTCTGCCTAGTTGACTGTGACACTAAAACCCAGGCACCATTCCTTTGGGTTCATAGCTTTTGTAATGCAGCACAGCTGCCTGAAACGGGGAGGATAAGAGAGAGAAGGTATGGAAAAATCCATACAGAGGTTTATTGCTTCTTTAACTGGCATATAGTATACACAAGAGCTTTTCAACATTTTACCCTGTTTATTCAACTTAATTTTCCACACAAACATGTTGGAGAATTTAACCATGAATTCCAGACATCTCCAGGGAGACCCAGTGACATAAGTAGAATTACTTTATAAAATCATATCAATATGTGCTTTACATGTTCTTCTTTGTTGAAGAAATACTGATTGTTCCCATATTTCTCCCAATTCTTTATGGAATTTTTAGGCAGGCTAATGGAGATCATCTGATCAAGGGACAAAAACTCCAAGATGCAGTCATTTCAAATAAAAAAAAAGTACAGGATCAATAACTGCATTTGGAGAACATTCGTATTGTTAGGTAGAACCTCATTGTGGAGGTATGAGTTTTTAGGAAATCATTCTAAGTTGCCTTTTGTAATTAAAGGTATGTTCCAAAGACATTTTGAATGAAGATCCTTTTTTGTTTTTGTTTTTGTTTTTTTAGTTTGGATTGCAAAGGATCCTAGGAGATGAAAGAAGTCTTTTACTATTGGCAAGAGCAATTGATCCCAAACAACCCAGCATGATGACTGAAATAGTAAAAATACTTTCTGCTATTTGCATTGTTGGAGAAGAGAACATGTAAGTATTGCTATATTATTATATTAACTGCATGGAAAATGACACGAGAAATTAACAAGTCTTACTTTTGTGCTGTCTCTTTAGTTAACGTGCATGAAAATAGTATTAAATTTTGGAAAAAATTGGCATTTTTATATTATCTATTTGCATTTTAGCCTTTTGTTTTTTGATTCTCTGAAAAATAGGTTTAAACAGATAGAATCCTAATGGGAAATTCTTCAAAATTTGATTCAGAGTGAATGAATAGAATTTTGTTTAGCCGAAGGTAAAGTAAACATTAGAAAAGTAGGAAAAAGTCAGTTAGAGAGTAATTTTGGCTAAATACACACACATATACATAACCCCCCCCCCCACACACACACATATGCACATCACAAAATTTAACTTAACTAACTGAATTAACTAGATACTTTTATTCTGTACTGTTATTTTATAGTATTTTATATTTATTACTTTATCTGCCTAAGGTTAAGTGAAAAGATGAAGCAATTATTCATAGAATGAAATAAACTAACTTGTTAAAAAGAAAGAACAAAAAGGCTGTTGGTAATTATTCAGAGGGCATGCATGTGCCAGTTTCTGCCAGTTGTTGCTGACTATGCATTAGATCGTTTCTTCTTATGAAAATGATATTGAATCTGAAGCAACGTTTCAGATGTGATGTCATTAATAAGTCCAGTTTGTGAGAAACCATTGTGATAAAGAATGAAATACCTGCTAAGGACATGAGCTAAAATATTTCTTCTGGGCACTTTGTGTGACAGTATTAATTTCAATTTGAATCAGACAGCGCCATGCAAAGATTTAAGAATATTCTAATATGTTGATTTTCTCATACCTGTTAGAATAAAATGAGATGTTGCTTAATGCTGGCTACTGTACTTAGCAACCAAAAGGCAAACACTAAACAAAAATATTATCATATAGCATTAATTGTCTTATCTCCATGAGAACAAACCGAGAATGAGATAGCATATGCAAATGTAAGGTTTTCTTAGGTTTTATAAAAAAATCAGTTTATACATGAGTAAGAAACATTTTCCTAGTCAATTAGATTTTCAATACTTAATTCATATTATAACCTCCCCTGGTATATTTGTTAAGATTAATTATAATTTCAGGTATAGTTTGATAAGAGTAATATACTACATAGAGGTTAATTTCATTCACACACTGTACAGAGAGAGTTTCAATGTTTTTGTTTAGATAAATAAGTTTCTTGTGCTAGGTAATTATAGACACTTCTCTAGTTACCTAAGCTTTCTCTTTTAGATTTTTTTTTCTTGTTCCATTTAAAATAATGTTGGTTTTTGAAATTTCTTTTAAAAATATTAGTCTTTCTAGCGCTTTATTATAAAATTACAGTTTGTTTATACTTGAATAAGCTTTTAATAATTGTTGATGCCGTATTATGTTTAAGTGATATTACTATCTATGTTAACACATGAAATATCAAAACCTGAAAGTTTAAATGTCAAAGTTTATCAATTAAGTGTCTTTTAAAAATTGTCACCCAGAAAATTATTTTCCTCGAGATTTTTTAATTGAATTTTTATTTTGATACCCTAAAATTATTTAATGCTGTCAATATTTGGCTTGTAGAAATATGTGGATGGGAACACAATTCTTAGATTGTAATGGTCTATATAAACATCAAGCTCCAGAAAGAAAACAAGGGAGACTGCAAGAAATAACCCATATTCATAATGTGTGTGTAAGATATATTTCTCATTTCTGTTTCTTTTTCTATATTTCTCTATAGTCTAGAGAAACTTTTAGGGGCTATAACCACAGCAGCAGAAAGAAATAACAGAGAACGGTTTTCACCAATTGTGGAAGGATTAGAAAATCATGAAGCTTTGCAATTACAGGTGAGTTAGTTTTGTCTTAAATTGCTTCTAAGGCTATATTTAGAGTATTCATTTTGGCTGACACCACCTCCATTTTAGCTAGAATTTAAGGAGAACAGAACGTAAAAATGAAATTCTTCCTGTTGCTTGGTCATTCATAAAAGCTAGAAGTTTTGTCTGTGAGAATAACAAATTGTTTAAAATTAGGAAAAGCACTTTGGCTTGTTGTAAATATGATGATTATGATTATCATTAATATTTGGGTAGAAATTTAGTGATTAGTGTAATAAACCACGGAAATTAAAGCCTTAGCAATAATCAGGGCAATAGGGCAAGGAGTTCAGCCAATGCCATTTTCCTAACAAGTGGTAATGAAGTCTGTGGGCTTGTTGCAGAAATTTAAGAAAGCTAAGCACGTCTCTCTTTGTGCCATTCACACACCATTCAGAAGTCTGACTCACCGGAAAAGGGAAGATTGAATCGCAATTCTTAGGTCAGGGTCGATTTAATAGCCCCGTGTAGACCCAGCCTACACGTCTTCTTCAGAAAATGACAAAACTCACTATCTTTTCGTAGATGGTTTCAGGATATGACTCATTTTATGAAAGAGAACTTTGTTCTTGAGTGATGAGAACTCGTATTTATTGACCATACTTAAGATGTGAGATCCTGGACTAAATATTTTAATTTACATATGTTATCTGACTTGATTCTCACAACAACCCAGCTGTGTAGGTACTGTTATCATCTCCATTTTGCTTATGAGACAAATAGGCTAAGTGAGATGAAATAACTTGTCTAAGGTGACACAACTTGTAAGTGGCAGAGTCAGAATTTGACAACCAGGCTTGTTGGTCTCCGACGCTCATCTCTTTCTTTTAGACGGTGTTTACCATTTAAAGTTCCATGGGAAACTCTTTCTGAAATATTGTTTTAAACTCCTGTACTGTCATTCAGCCAGGCCTGCTGGTCTAGTGGTTAAGATTCAGTGCTCTCACCACCGTGGCCCAGGTTCATTTCCCGGTCAGGGACCCACACCACCTGTCTGTCGGTTGTCATACTGTGGGGGCTGCATGTTGCTGTGATAGTGAAAGCTATGCCAGTGATATTTCAAATACCAGCAGGGTCACCCGTGGTGGACAGGTTTTTCAGTGGAGCTTCCGGTGTAAGATAGACTAGGAAGAGGGAACTGGCCGTCCACTTCTGAAAAAATTGGCCATAAAAACCCTATGAACAGCAGTGGATCATTGTCTGATGTAGCGCCAGAAGGTAAGGGGATGGTGCAAAAAGACCAGGTAGTGTTCCCCTCTGCTGTATACAGGGTCGCTAGGAGTCAGAATCGACTCGAGGGCATTAATAACAACGAAGTGTCATTCAAGAAAGAGAAGATGGTTCCACATTTAATTTTGTCAAGTTATTTTAGTAGTGAGTGTTTAAATATTCACATTTCTTATGTAAAACAAAGAGTTTCTTTTCCCCTTTTGTATTGTTTTATGAAGTATTAGTATCTTTTTTTGCCAGAGTTTGAAACTACAGAAGATAGATGAGTTGGCTTGTCCAAAGAGAATACTTTAGTGTTACAAAACTCTAATTCCTCTCCAAATATTTAAGGAAATTTGTTAGTCGTTACTTCTACTCCAACCATGATGAGCATTTTGGATAAACTTGTAGGGTGTGCCTTTTATGTCCATTGTATTACATTTTTTAATAATCGGGCTATTTCCTTCCAATGTTTTTCTTTTTATGATACACTCATTATAAAATTTATCTCAATATCATTTTATATTTCTACTGAAAGGTTTGAAAACTGTCTTTTGCAGATGACTTCTTGAAATCTTTCTTCTTGTTCCTGTGGTTGGGCTGACCTAACGAAATTTCATTGGCTTGAGTCATATGTAGGAGTTGGTACTTGGCTTGCAAAGTTTGTTTAGGAGGAGTTAAGTGTTTTAGATATAGTCAAAGTTTTCATTACTCAGATCACCCACACTCTCAAAATCACACAGCTGTTGAAGGGTAGAGCTGTGATTTGAAGCCAGGTGTTTGTGATGACAACATGTGTATATTGCACTGTCTGACCTTTAAGATGACGCCTCTGGGGTAGCGTAGGTCACCCCAAACCATGAGGCGGGAGTGACCTTTGCCAGCGTTCGGGAAACTGGACTGAATGGAATTGATAAAGAGGCAAGTTGTTAACAAGTAACATCTGGGAGAATCATAGACATCTTGCTAGGTGCTCAAGAAACTGTTGAATACTGATTATAGATGCAAACATATGCAAATCACAATTTGAAATTTCCTATTTTTAATGAACTACAGAAATTAGTAATTTGTTATGTACAGAGCCTATTACTCTCACAAGAATTGTGAAGTGGGATTTTTGTTTGGACTACTTCACGTGAATGAAAAAATATCATGTAAAAGTTCCAAAATATATTCAAAATGCAGAATGAAAAACAAAAGTTTAAATCTGTTGTTTAAAAAATATAATTAGTGCTGTATTTTAACAGAATTACTTTTCTATTTCTGTGGTATCCTGAGACTTCTCCAAATGTTATTACAGTCTCAGGAAGTAATTCTGTTAAAATACAGGACTAATTATATTTTTAAATAACAACTATATACCTTCTTTTTCTTTTTTTGGATTTCAAAAGAGGTTCTTAACTTCTCACAGAGGTTTTCTAGCTCATCTTTAAAGTGAAATTTTGTACTATGACAGAATTTTCATTATCCTCAGTGGTTCAAGAAGTAGACAATAAATCATGTATCTTCATATGCTCTCTCTTCATTGACTTCCCTCAGCTTAGTAGCACTCTCTCAAGTCTCCGCCATACTTCAACACCTCCTTTTGATCCTCTTATCCCTCGAACTAGCCTCTCATCTTCCTTTTTCATTTTATCGTCCAAACCTCTACAAGAATCATCTCTACTTGTTTTCTCTGTTTCCTAAGTTAACTTCTACAACTCAGCCTTTTTGCAGTTCTCACAATGGTTAACAGTCATCCTCTAATTTCAAAATCCAGTGGACTCTTTCTAATTCTGATCACTTGGCACTGGTGATCACCTCCCTCCTTGAAAATTGTACTGCCTTTCGCTTTCCAGGTACCATTCTCTCCTGCTCTCTGACTACCTCTAACTGTTCTTTCTCTGTCTTCTTTATGTCTTTCTCCTCCTCTTGCTTCTTCGGTATTTTGTTCTCTATGTTCTATTCTTGGTCCTCTTCTATTATTATTTTTGTATATACATACATATATGCGTATTCATATATACACACACATATATACACTCATACGCATATGTATATGTACACACACATATGTTTTATTTTCCTTAGGAATGTTCTCAATTGCTTCTCCAGCTTTAACATCCAACTATGTTCTAGTGATTCCTCAGGTTTATAAGTCCAGCTCATCTCCCTCTCTATTTAAACCTACATGTCCAAATGCCTAACTAGATGTCTTGTAGGCATCATAAAAATAAGAAATAAATAACATTTGTAAGCCATGTGTCATTATTCTAAATGCATATGTTACCTTATTTTAAACCTCACAGCATTCTATGAGAGAGATAGTAGTACTATGCCCATTTTATAGATGAATAAACTGAGGCTCATAGAGGTTAAAATAAGTTTCCTAGGGTCACAAAGTGAACAGGAGGCAAAGCCCAGATTAGAGACTAGGGTTTCTGGCTCCAGAGCACAAGCTGTTAACCACTACGTGGTACCTCCTCTTATTAAAACCAAGCACGTTCTCTCTTTCCCTTAACCTGATTCTCCCAAAAAGCAGTCTACTCTTCTTCCTGTCTGTCTCATTTTAGCTTATAGAGGTATCATCTTCTTCGTAATCTTTAATTTTCCTGAAGACTTCATTCTTCTTTGGTCCCTGCATCTAATCAATCATCGTCTTATAGCACACACTGTGAATTTATCCCAGTCTCTCTATCTGCACTGCCTTTATCTTCTCCCACCAATATTATTCCAGTAATTTCCTATTTGGTACCCCATACTGATACATTCTTCCCCTCCAGACAAATCTTCTGTACTGTTGTCAGTTATCCTTTGAAAAATAATTCTGATTCTAACATAGTAGCCTTCCTAGAAACCTATGCTCATGACCCGTTGTTACTTTGATAAAGGGGAAAACCTAATCGTGACATATGACCTTTAATGTCGCCCCAGCCTAACATTCTGGCCTTTGAGCCTCTCACTCTCCCATATGTACTGTATATTTTAACCGTACTAAACCTGGTGTTTCCCAAATATGCTGTAGAGTTTTAAATGCCCTCCAACATTTTATCATGCAGAACTTTACTTGACAAACCAACCCTTCCACACCCATATCCCTTTCCTCCTCCTAAGGTTGCATGAGGGCACAAAGGAAGGCAAATTTAGGTATGTCTGGGAAGGCTTCAGTGATGATGTCATGCTTTGACTAGGTCTTAAAGGATAAACAGGAATTTTCCAGGAAATTATCATTGCTAATAGACAACCAGTATTATGGTAGTGTGGGAGGCAGGAGAAAGACTTCCAGTAGGTAAAAATAGAGGCCAGGGTAGTTTGCCAGTCACTTTTCAAAAGAAGACAGAGTGAGGTAATACCAACATATAGTTGAAACTAATTTCTATACAGCCTTGCAGGAAAAGCTGGAGTACACTGAGCATTAATAATAGTTGTTTATGGAGAGAGAAAGTTGTATAGTTGACCTCCAATGATGTATTATAGAAAGAGCCTTAGTCTTCACACTGCTGTTAGTCTGAAAGGTGCCATGTCTTAAAGGATTTCAGGAGCGGTGGGCAGAAGTGTGTTTTACATGATTTAATACATTTTAAAAATGTTTTCTAATGTGCTGGAAATAATTTTAAAAATTAGTGCATGCTGTAATTAGATATGGTACACAAAAACATAGCAGTAAATATCCACTTTACTGATGTGTGATAGGTTCACTTATCCTGACCTCACCTATTTGATCGATTTGTCATTTTGGAATGTAACTGAGAACCAAAAAAGAAATGAAACAAAAATAAAATAAATATAATCTGGGCAGCCCGAAAAATGTCACTAAATCCATCCAGTAAGCCTCATGACAACAAAGACCTTTTGACCTTTAATCAGAGCCTATTCACTCTTTCTTCCTATGGTGTCTTATTTTTTTTTTTTAAAGATTGGCACCTGAGCTAACATCTGATGCCAATCTCCCCTTTTTCTTTTTGCTTCTTCTTCTCCCCAAAGCCCCCCAGTACATAGTTGTATATTCTAGTTGTAGGTTCTTCTGGTTGTGCTATGTGGGACGCCGCCTCAGCATGGCCTGATGAGTGGTGCTAGGTCCGCACCCAGGATACGGGCCGGCGAAACCCTGCGCCACTGAAGCGGAGCCTGTGAACTTAACCGCTGAGCCATGGGGCTGGCCTCTTTCTACGGTGTCTTAACCAGTCCCCTTGTCTGTTTTCCATCCACAGCAGACTAGATGCACAGGTTGGGAGGGCTTCAGAAGAGGGCTTATTCCAGAGCGCTGCATTGAGATGATCAGGAAGTGCCAACTGACGGGCTGAAAGCAAGGGACAAGGAGAGAGAAACATAATAAAAGACTGGAACTAGAATGCAAACATTTTAACATTTGGTTTCATTTCGTTTCAGGGCAAGTAGCCCTACACACCTCAGTAGCTCTTGAGGGCGTCTCTGTGTTACATCATAGCTCATGAACTCCTGTATTTGATTATCCCTCTGAATCAGCAAGAAAATAATCAGTTATATCTAGGATAGTTTGTTTAAGAATGCAGGAATTATGTAATTCATTTCAGAAGGACTTCCGTGCAACAACAGATGTTGATGCTTATAGACAAACCCTCAGATATATGGACTGAATCTTTGTAGCGGGATTTTTTCTACAGAGGTTCTTAAGTGAGATTTTGCTCTAAGCATACTTATAAATTAGCTATTAGTGCAGCCATACCATCACATATGAGGAAGTAGCTTTGGATAAATCATTTGTCATTTGTCGGAGAGGTACATGTATAATAAAACAAGGCACTGCAACTTATGAGTAAGAGGAAAATTTGGGGAAAAGTAAATGAGTGTGTTAAATATTGAGTGTTGAAGGAGTGCCTGATGTTACTTAGGAAACTTGTTTTAGTTATTGAGGTTTTAGATTGCTACCATTTTCAAAGTAAGTAATACAATGGGGGAGCTTGTATAGAGATGTTTTTACAATTTTGTCATTTTTAAGGTACTTACAAAAGTAACTTCGGACTTGAAGGATGCCTTTTATTGTGAATCTGTTCAAAAGTTGAATCCTTGTCAAAGCTATTGTTTTCGGTAACAGAGGGTCATTAATGACCTGCATAATATAGAATGCAGCAGACACTTTCAAGTCATTGTATTGGCTTCTCCAGCACCATTGGCACTATTGATCACTCCTTTTTCAAAGCCCTCTCCTCCCTTGACTTCTGTGATTCTAAGCTCTCCTCGTTTTTCTTTTACTTCTATGTTTCATTGAAAATCTCCTATCTCTGTGCTTGGCCCTTAAATATACTGATTCCTGGAGCTTGATCCTCAGTCCTTTGGTCCTTTGCTTTGCTCGCTCTGTACCTTGTCCTTGGGGAGCCTCATCCATCCTTAGGACTTCAATTGCACTTCTAGGTGATAAATCTCTCTGAGCTCTTCTATTCCAAATTCCTCCTGACTCAGACCCTGTATGTTGAGCTGCCGACTGACTGGATTTCAAATCCAATATTGTCCATAACTGTTCTTATCTTCCTCCTTCCTAATCCAATCCCCTGTCCAACCTTGACCTGCCTTTCTTTTGTATTCCCAGTCCTGGTTAACCTTAGCATTATTCACCAAGTAGCATAAACCAGAAGCATAATAGTCAGCTTCGAATCCAGTCTTACTCCATCCACCATTCCGTCAGCCACCAAATCCTACCAATTCTCCTTCCTTAGTGTTGTACTTCCCTTCCTTAGTGTAGTCTGCCTCCCCCTGCAACCCTGCTGCCATTTCTTTGTTTCAAAGCCTTGACATCTCACTATTTTATAATTTCCCTGGACTCTTAAATGTCTTCTACCCTTCCTTCTAGCCCCCTTTAAATCATCTTCCACAAAGTTATACTTCTGAAATGCAATTCTTGTTTTATCATTGCTTAAAATCCTATAAAGTCTACCCATAGCCTCTAGGATTAAAGTCTAGCCCTAGTCCGCATTAAATGCTTCATCATCTCACGCTTGCTTTGTCTCTAGCCTCGTATTCCACCACTTTTCTATATACTTTTTGGTCCAATCATACTCTGCTCAGTATCCTGAACATTTTATGGTGTTTCATCCCTCTACCTCCATAACTTTGTACATGGCTCTGTCGTGCCTGGAATCTCTGAATTTCTTGACTTAATTAACTTGCTCTGTACATTTGTATCTTTCTTGGTTGGTACTTATTTTGACTTAAACCATCTTTTTTCCTAACTCCTGCCGGGCTAGGATAAAGAAAGACCTTGTTAATGTCAACAAAGTACTTAATAAGGTCAAGTGTGTGACAGTGTCAATAAAATTTTAAAAGCACAATTTGTCACAGCTAATGGCAATATGGATAATCTGTCTGAGAATGCCCTCAAGTTGGCAATTATTGCACTCCATAGCTCTGTGAATTGTGATCAAACAGATACATAGATGTAGTTTTCAAGGCTGGTAAGTTAAAATAAATAAAAGGTTCTAGCATTTTCCCAGTAATTTTATGAAGATATTTCATGTTTAAATATTTCCCCTCTCTATACTTAGGTAAGACACTGAATGCAATTTCTTTTTTTTAGTGATGTATCTCATGCCAATAAAATTTGAACTATTTAATGACTATTCGTCTGTTATATTTGAACCATTTTATTGGTGGCAGTTAGGGGTTACAAAGAAAACCCTAAACAAATACAGAGCCTTATCTTTAGAAAGCTTATAATCTATTTTGTGATATTTCACCCTCTATAGCACACCCCACACCTCAGAATAAAGACAATAGGATCCTGTGACTAAAGAATGTAGATGATTATTGTGGAAAGAGAGTAGACTGTTATGGTAAAGGAGGGATCATAACCTGGGGGGAAAACTGATAGTAATTGAGTTCAGTATAATTATGCGTGGCACAATTTATTGGATGCTTTATCACATGCACAGTGTTGGTGGTTTTTATCTGTATGTTTATGAATTCATTCAATAGCTTGTATAGATATCATGTCGAAATCTCCTTATGATATAAGGAGATCATTTAATAAACATGCAAATACAGAAACTGATTGTTTTTACTGGTTAAAATTCAGACTCATGGGCCTAGCCTAGCATATTTATTGATAATGGAGAAAATTCACTGATTGCCTGTGATTTTTAAATTTAATTCTCATGGAAGCTGTACTTAAAACAAATGAACATGGCTGACCATTTTGAAACTTATAGCCATTATAAAGAAACTAAACAACAGAGGGAGTCTGGATAATAGACTTTGTGATAGTCAATTCAAGGGCACTTGGTTTCTTTCCAGTACAAGGAAAAATGTTATTCAGCAGTGCTGGATTTGTGCATTGTAGTGTAGTACAAAGAATCGAACACTAAAAGTCATGAGGCCTGAGTTCCAGTCCAATCTTTACGGCTTATTATTAGCTGTGTAATCTCGGGCAAATCAGCTAATCTTTCCAGGTTTATGAATAGGTTAGACCAGAGCATTCTGTGTTCTTTCTAGCTTTAAAATCCCATAATTCTTTATTTTCTATCTCTGGAATTGGATTGTTTTTTGAAAGCAGATAGATTTGGCATTGTAAGAGAAAAACATAGTTCAATCATGCTCTTAAAGATTTATGTACGTGGAAGTTGAATATACCAATTTTGAAACTTTTATTATTCAGGAGTGAGTTTTGTACTTCTTTGGAGCTTAGGTTTTAGAGATTAGGCCAGAAGCCTTTGAAAGGCTCCAGTGCAGTGCTATCCAATCAGCTTTTCTGCAGTGTCCTATCTCTTTACTGTCCAATATGGTAGCCACTAGCCACACGTTGTTGTTGACACTTGAGCTGTGGCTAATAGGACTGAGCAACTGGGTTTTTAATTTTCTTTCATTGTGATTAAGTTACATTTAAATTGTGACTGGTGGCTCCATATTGAACAGCACAGGTCTAGTGTGTGTGTGTGTGTGTGTGTGTGTAGTTGCATGCACGTTTGCTGAGTAGGGAGTGAGGTGGAAGGAAGTAAAGGAGAGTGAGACACGATTACTTTGGATGATGAGTTGCTCACCATACTTCACTGTTCAGGATGTGTATAAAGTAGAATGTAATATGTTTCAGGACCTGTTTTCTAGCTTTCCTTTTTTTCTTTATTGAGGTATAATTGACACATAAGATAACCGCTTTATATTCTAGACAACATATTGTTAAAATAATTATATATTTTTCTAATTAATCTATATAGTTTCAAAGCTCGATATCCCCAGTATATTAAACATGATGTACTAGTTCAACTTTATTATCTTACCCATCCTTAAAATCTTTTGTTGTGTGAATCTATGAATGGAGTTTATGAGGTGTCTGGAATGTGCTGGAAATTGTTCTATATTTGGAGGAAAGTGATGTGGTTTGGACTCATGAATTTCCTCCTTGCTGTGTGACCTTGTATAAATTATCTGCGTTGAGCCTCAGCTTCATCATCTGTGAAATAAGGATAATAGTTAACACTTATCTCGAATGGTTTTTATGATGAGATTAGATGGCGAATTATGTAAAGTACCTACTATTGTCTGATAACTAATAATGATAGAAATAATGATGGTGATAATAGTTTGAGGTTTTGTATTTAGCTATGAATTCAGAATCTACACAATGGGTATTTCATGTTTATAATTAAGTAATAACCTATTCTGCCCTTTAAACCAATTACATTTTTAAAATGTAATTTTGCATTTGTAAACAGTGACAATTATTTTGGTTTTGGGTTGATTTTGTTCCTGTCCTCTGAAAAGGGGAGTAATTGTGTTGTAGTATAAAGGAACGGGGATAAATTTTTGTTCTCCATGTTCATACAATATAAATATTTTTATAAAAGAACATTGCTTTAGCAGATTATATTGGAAAATTACATGATAGTATGACTGTTTGTCTTATGTGATTTTTAATTAATTAGATATCTATTGGAATTTGGTAAATAATAAACAGTACATTGATAAACTAGTGCTGTTGTTGCCTGTTTAAAACTACTGACTTCAAAGTGTCTCCTAATTTATCCTATAGTCAATGGATGCAACCTTTTTTTTTAGTATTCAGTTATATATTCATATATTATATGTAAAGTGAGTATTTAATAGCATTGCAACTTTTATCTTATTAAATGTACAGTTATTTTGATATTGATACATTTATTAATTCTATTTTTATCATCTCCTGATCTAAATACTTTTCTTTGTATAAAGGTACAATTCCAAGACTCATTAACTTGTTTCTTATGGAAATGTTCTCTTTACTTGTAGGGTATTAATACAAGCCATTAAGCTAGAATTTCTTCTGGCAAAAACAATCCTAGCAGATGGCAACTTTTCTCTCTATTAATTTTGGATTGGCCATGTACTTTGGCTTGTTCGGTCATGTCATAGTTGTAACATAACAAGGATCGCTCAAGCAAATACAATGATAATATAGCTGCGGACATGTACAGTATGCAAACTTATATCCTAGCCTATTGAAATTATATAAAGACACACCTTTTCTCATTGTAAATAAGAAGGTTGAGTAATCCATTAAGGCATAAGTGTCATAATAACTTATCTGGTATATCTTTTAAGGTAATGCCCAGCCTATGGCAAATATTTAGTTGTCTTAAGTGTTTGAGCTTGACATTTGAGCCTTCGTAGGAATTAGACTACATTGTTCCCTTATCATTGAGATATCTAATAATGTTAGAAACAACCTCAGTTATCCATTTAAAGCATTCAACTTTTTGATTTTTGAAACTGGATGTGAGGTAGATGGGCTAATCTCCCCCAAAACTGCTTAAATGCATAACATACAGATGCAAAAATGAAAACAATATACCTGTTAATCTTTTCTCTCTATCTTGAAAAAAATAACTCTGTTATAATAATAGGCCTGGTAGGTAAGTCAAAAATGTTTGAAATATTTTTCCTTGGCTAATGTATTTTTCCCATACTAACTATTGATTTATTTGCATCCCCTTCTATATATACTTAACATCTTTACTAAATCTGGCGTTTTTCAGGAGTCTCCTTGCAGTCAGCTCTTTGAACACTCTTCTAGTCACTGCATACTTTAAAAACAATCAATTTAAATCTACAGCTCTTACCTTAAACCATTAGCCAGTTGCCTTAGACTTGAGCAGCATTTTTTAAAAATGCTATTCAGTAATAATGTATGGAACACCTGGCAATTAGCATTTTGTAGATTCCCTTCTGGCTTGCAATTACTAGAAAAATAAGTCCCCTTCTATGATAGAGAACCTCAATATCAGAAGGTAAGAGAAGTGAAACCCATTTTCCAGTGTCAGTATAATTAATGAGTCACCTTCGCTTGAAAGCAAGCCCTTATATTTACTTTATCATGCGATTCACATTAGTATTGGTGTCGCAGTGTCTTCTAGTTGATCTTAATTCACTTGCATTCATTTTTTATATGTAGTAAGTTAATTCATCTTAATCATATATTTTAATACTCTATATTTTGTGCAAATCCATCCCAGTAGTAGGAAGGAGAGAGTATAAATCAATGTAATAATTTCTCCAAGTTATCGCTGTTCACTGTTTAATATCAGGGTACTTTTATAACTTTATTTGATTTTTTTTTTAGAAAAGTGTTTATAACCATATAGAGTTGAGGCCAAGTGCACTCTGAGGACAGCTGGATATGAAAGATACATTTCATGGTCTTTTTGAAAGGGGCTCTCTATGCCTACTTTTGGAACTTTGAGTTTCTCAGAGTTTAATATTCCTCCATATTGTTTAGGAAACATAGCAGTAATTGACCATCCATCATATCTTTGTTAGAATCATTCTGGACATTAGAAACTTTACTGTTAATTTTGTTGTTTATATTATAAAGTCATAATCACCCTTATACTTGGATAAATATTTGCATTTATTCTACTTTTAATGTATATATTTATGTCATTAATGAACGGAAAAATAATTATCTGAATGCATTAAGTACTTATTTCCTTAATTAAATTTTTTCAACAACGTTTGCTTTCTAATTGCAGGTGGCCTGCATGCAGTTTATAAATGCCCTTGTCACTTCTCCTTATGAGCTTGATTTTCGAATACATTTAAGGAATGAATTCCTTCGTTCAGGACTGAAAATAATGTTACCAGTAAGTTGAATGTACACATTTATTATACTGATGAACTTTAACATTTTTCTCTCTTTAGAGAAAAGTACCTGCAGCAGAGTAAATAAATGTGCCTTCCTATTTTCGTTTATAAAGCATTAGACATTTTGTAAGCTTTTTTATGTTGTACTAATATCAGTCTCTATATACAACTCATGATTCAGAGTTCAGCTAGTGAAGTGTCCAGAAGTGATGTGTTTTTTTTGTCTTCTTGACGTTGAAAGGGAACTTCTTCTCTTTGAATTTGAACACTGAGAACATAAAAGACTACTGTGTTTTTGCAGATTCAATTTTCATTTAACAATTTTTCTTTCCTCTCTGATAACTCAGATTGATTTTATTTGTATTCAGCATAAGTAGGCATGAAATTTTGATTAGTATATTCTAGACACATTACTTAAGTGTAACAGGAAATGGTATTCTTGTTACAAGGCCGTAGGAACATTTAGCAAAACAATTTCATTTGTTAAATGGAATGTGAATATTTGCTCTAATTATGATACTGTTAAAAAACATTTTTAAAATAACTTTATAGGCTTGATCTGAGATAAATGAGCACATTTATTCTATAAATTCAAATGCAACTGCTGTGACTTTCTATTTTATTTTAGTATGTTAACTGAAGGGCTTGGCATTGTTACAGGAGACAAGTAAAATCTCACCCATGTCTTCATTTAAGCTACTCAGACCATACCTGAGAAACAAGAATTAAAAGTAAAGGAGGGGGGAAAAGAAGGACCGAGGAAAGAAAAAAACAAAACAAAACAAATGTCAATGAGCATATATAGAAGACTTAGGGTTTTAGAAATGCCAAAATCAGGGAAATTTTCTGGTGAGGAACGAGTGTGTAGCCTGCATCTGTCGCTTGTGTTCTGATAGTCTTAACTGAACGTAGTTGAAACTCATCATCATAAAATGTACAATTGGGTCTATTGAAACCCATTTGAATAAGATGTATGATTGGGTCTATCTGATTTTAGAAATTTCCATGTCAATTCCACTTTGAATGGTTCTTTAATTCATGACTTTATAAAACCAGGAAATTGGTTGCCGTGAATCAAGGCAACATTTTAAGTGACACGTATAGAGGTTCAATATGCAGTTAACTTAGGCACATTCCCTAGATATCGTAAAATCAGGGAAATTTTCTGGTGAGGAAAGAGTTTGTAGCCTGCATCTGTAGCAACATTTTAAGTGATACGTATAGAGGTTCAATATGCAGTTAACTTGGGCACATTCCCTAGATATTGTGTGTGTAACACATTTATTCTTGTTTTGTCACAAATCTTTCCTCATGAGAAGTCTGTGGCTTTAGGTAAGCTAGAGATAGTGTTATAGCCTTGATTCTAGTTTGCTTTTGAGGTGCCTACTACTTATTGGTTTCCATGCTTGTCCTCACTGGGTTGGTCCTGTGTTTCTGGGAGAGTGATAATGTCTTTGGACACTTGCTGGCTACAGGAGTTCCTTAGCATCCTCTAATCTTCTACTTATTTATTAATATGCCATGTTGCTGCCTTAATTGTTGCTATTACTCTTCCATCCTTCGTTTCCCTGTGTTTATTTATAGTTGAATGTTCATCTTTTGCCTTACACTATTGAATGGCTGGTCAAGAAAACTGTCGACTCTTATTTTAATTGATTTAAGTCCTCATCTTTTCAGAAAGAGTATGTACAGTAGCTCTTGTCCTTACCTTTTGTACTTTTGTCTGGGTGTATTAATCTCTGTTGGGTTCAGTGGTCTCATGGTGTGTTGTTCATTTGGTTATAGTGACAGCTAAGATTTTGCATCAGTGTTCCTAAGCTACACTTTCACTTGGTCCTATAGCCATATATAAAGCCTCTTGGTGCAACATATACTTCTTAATATATGTATTCTTATTATATACTTTCAGTTAGATTTTTCTTTAACTATCGCATCTCGTCAACATGCCCTGCTTCTCAGATATCAGTGATTCCTCAGCAAGAGAGGAGTGGGATGTGTCATGGTTCTACCTTCTTAAGTTTTGAGGTAGAACCTACAAAGGTTCTTAATTTTTTTTTCTCCCTAAGACAAGGGAGCAAAATATGGCTAAATATGCCTCTGGTTCTCATCCAAGAGGTTGGGCATGCGCCCCTAAAGAGAGACTGTCAAAATCTTATTGGGAGTGGGGCAGAGATGCTCAGTTTGAAAAAGAAAATCTTTCCCAGGTATTTCCGATACATGAGATAAGAATCAGAATCCAGGTAGATAGACTGTGAGGTTAGAGATGCTTTCTTTTATACTGTACATTTCACTACTGTTGTTGTTTTCTCATAGTTTTTTATCATAATTTGGAGTGAAGGCCAGAATAGTCATGTTTTTATGTATACCAGATGTACCTAACATGTCAATATTATCTTATTAATTCACTCTCTTATTTACTAAATATTTAAATTTATACTAGTAGAATTTGTAGTAACATTAAACATCTTGTACACATGTACTCAAGCTTAATAATATATTCATAGGTGAGTCTTTAAAATCCTAACTTTTTTCCTATTTATTCTTATTTTCTGCACTCTACTAAAAAGAGGAGCTCCTTGATTTTCTAGAATATAGCATATTCAAAGCAGCAAATTGGATGTGGCCAGAGCTAGTATTAATAGTTGGTATATAGATAAAAAATTATACCTATCTGGAATCATTAAGTGTTAGGGAAGAATAATTCTTAGGATTTCAATAACCCCTGAGACCATCATAATATAGTAGAGTGAAACTTGTTTTTAGATAATTGCCAGAATCCTTAAGACAGGGACAATTATTTTAATTATATTCTGTAAAAATTTGTTTTCCAAATTCCTGCTGTCTCTATAGATTAATTTGTCCATGGTGTTTAAAGGGAGTTTATATTTCATTTATGTGGAAAATTCATTTTTCATACATTTGCTTTAGTAATTTGGGATAAATGAGTTGTTATGTACTATAGAGTGATTTTTAAAATAGTATTTGCTCTGTGGTTAACTTACATTGATTTCTTGTGAAGTTTTCTCCATGTACTTTTTATTTAGCTAAATAAATTAAGAAAATATTAGGTAAATCAGATACGTGAAGAAACAAGATAGTAAGAAATTGTGTCTGTGGGAAGCAGGCTTTCTTAGTCTCTTTTAAAAGACCGTGAAACCTTTTCTTATTATTTTGAAGACTCGATTTTGATTGCTTGACTGGTAATCAGTCATGTATTTGGTAATGGACTTTTGATTTCTTTTGAAGTACATTACATTCTAGAGACGTAATTATATGTTTCAGAGAATCTGCTGAAAATGCTCATCTATACAGCAAGTTTGTTTAAAAAATAACTGAAACATGTTTACAATATTTCACATAATATAATTCAGTAATTCTTTGATATTCTACATTTTTAAACATAAAACTTTAGTGATCCATTTCTGTTTTCTTTTATAGGATATCTGGCACATTTGTGCTATATAAAAAATTTATTAATTCATTAAATGTTTATTTTGTCAAGAATTTATGGATATATCTTTCAAGGTTTGACATTTGACTGAAAGGAAGTTTTATATTTATATATGTGTGTGTATGTATATATGCATACATATTTTAATGGAGTGTTATTAATAATACTTACAAGATATTGCAATTATACATGTCTATATTTTTATATTGTGCTGTATATGTTACATACTATCTATATTGTATAAATAATGTGTTCTCCTAATTGAAAACTAAATTAAACATTTAACCAGTTATTTTCATTGAAAATAGTTTAATCATGCAGATTGATTCCATGTTTTATAAAGTTCTGATGCTAATTGAATAATAGTATGTAACTTAGATTTTACTGTTTTTCAAACGTATTTGAATACGTTCAAGTTTTATGGTGAACATCTAAGAAATAGTTTATTGTGACATAAAAATAAGGAAAAGTCCATGTTCTAAAATGTGTTAAAGGTTGTTTCTGCAATGATCAGTATATTGGGTATGTCTGGCTTCTGGTCTTTTCTGAATAGAGTTCAGAAATCACCTGAAAACATGACTCACCAATGTTAGATAATTTTGCATTCCAATAAATTTCTTCATTCCCTTTCAAAGTGGAAAACTAGACCTAAAGGAAGTTATTACTAAGAGTAAGCTAAGTGTAAATTCATTTATTTGTTATATATTTTATACGAAATTTCATAGAAACCTATTAATAAGTATTTTCATATGCCCTGTAGGTAAATTTTCAGTAAATTATTATATATGTCAATGCTAGAAGAAGAACGTCTAGAAAATGCGTAAATTTGTGTTTGGCTTCAGTAATAGCCATTACATCTCCATTTGTAATTGTTCTATTGAATAAAAATAGAAACAAGAAATGCATCCTATTTTGTTTTATTGACCTAATTTGAAGTACACCGTGCTTGCATTTCCTTTTAGAGTTCAAGCTCAGCTCTGACATCCTAGTCCCACTTTTGGTATCACCCTTGAGCATCCACACTTGTGATTACCAATTTGGGTTTTGAAAGCTGCAACTTAATGGACACATATTAAAAGAGATTCCAGGTGATATATATTAAGCCCAACAATCTCTAGTGTGGCATGCTTCCAAAGATTTTGTTTCTACTATTATTTTGAAAATGATCGGAGTTTGTAATGCATGTGCTTATAATGTATTACAAAAACAAATCTTTGATGCCCAAGTTGGTATTTTGTGATTAGGTTAAGCAAAAATGAAAGGTGGGGGAGGAGGCTAGACATGCAGCTTGAGAAAAAGTCCTGACACCTTTTTGCTTGAAAATCACAAAATATCATTTCAAATAAATTTGTTTATACAACTTTTTCCGCCATACTTGGGGACTGTTGTGCTTGAATATATCCTTGCATTCGTTCTTCCTTAATACAATTGATCTCTATTTGCATTTTTTGCCAGAGGCATATGTGAATGTTCTAACTGCATGAGTCCTTTTCCATCTTTGATTAGTGTGTTTAGTCAAAACGACAGCATTTAATTTGGGTTGTTAGCAATTAGTTTTTTTCTGTTGTAAAAGTGATCGTTAATTTTTTAATGTGAATAATCAGAATCTGCAGCATGAGAAGAAAAGGCAATGAATGCAATGAGGTTCTTTTATTTGAAAATAGAAAAACATAGTACATTTACTTTCTTTCAGGAAGCCAAGTGCCTGGGTCAACATTTGAGATTGCTTCTGTGTATGTAAATGAATAATAGTGTCTGGCCTTTATTACCAATGTATGGTGTTGTCAAACTGTTATCCGTCTGTTAAGTTCTATGTTTATATATTAGGATCTGAAAGAAAAAGAGAATGATGAGCTTGATATTCAGTTGAAAGTATTTGATGAGAACAAAGAGGACGACCTAACTGAATTATCACACCGTCTCAATGACATTCGAGCAGAAATGGAATATCCTTTTGATAAACCACAAAAATCATTTTGCATGTATTGTGAAAAAAGGGATTTGTGGGTGATTTTGTGGACCGTTATTAGAATTCTTGTCTGCCAGCCCAATTTATATCCATTTATTTATATTAGAACCTCACTATGATGCTGTCCTTGAGATTCACGTTGAGGACTTGTCAGACTGTCCTGATGATTTACACAGACTATATTGAAATCTGCACAATGGCTTGCTGTATTATAGGTATAGTCTGCTCAATGGTCTTGAATAGACAAGAGCCTAAGGCAATATACCTCACAGATAAGGATTTTTAGGGGAAGGTTCACTGAGTTCATATGTGACTATAGGTAATACACTTTTTCAGTTTATTAAATGGTACTTCAATGGTTTAGAGACGTAATTCAATTCAAATAAATGTCTTATTCTCATTCCAAATATTCCAGTTCCTTAGTGAAAAAAAATGTTTAGATGTGATACTATCTGACTATAAAACAAGGCTGTGTGGTAAAAGCATTTGAGTCAAATACAGCTAGCATATAATCTTCCCATGGCAACGATTTTATATGAAATTATTTTAGATCTGAAAGATGGTTGTCATAGCATTGCTGACCATTTGTTTCATCCCCGTTACATTTCTTACTTATGGATCCTGGGGAAATTGGGAAATACTTCAGAACCAAAATGACCTTTGAGCTGGACTTTTTCTCTATGATGTCTTCTTCCCTCGCTCCCATAAAAAAGCTGGAAGTAATATTCCCCTCTTTGAAACTCCTACAGTATTTTGTTTGTATCTGTCTTATTTATGTATACTACTATGCCCCTATGAGATTGAGGGCAGAAATGTTATATTTCATCTTTTTCCTCCAATGCTGCTGTCGAAGTATCTTACATGTAAGTATTGGGTAAGTGCAGTGAATAACAATTTCTTTATTGTGAGGGATAATTTCTAGTAATTTCTTATCCATCACCAGTGACTCAAGTCTACAGTGGTTTCCACAATATTAAATGCTTTTTATATCAATTAATAAATATCTTGCTTTCTTGCTTTATATAGATTTCTCTTATAATCACACTTCACCATGAAGCTATTTTTGGATCCATTCTGTTTCCATTTAAAGGACCTTATGAGACTTTGACACAGCACTCTTACATGGGGTCTAAGAAGTAACCCATCATATACTTAATTCTCCTTCAGAGAAAATGTTGACATTTCACGTTATTTTTAAAATGCTGGATTACATCTCCTCTTCTACCTTTCTTTTACCTTGGTTTTCCAGGTCCTCACTTTCGTTATGAAAGTGAATCTATTTTTGAAGTCTATTTTCTAGTTTACTAAAAGCATTTAAATTTCTTCTTCTCTTTTTATATCCTAAGAAGATGTTTCAAGTTCCATTGTCTTACCTCTCCATCTTTTATCAAATAGTGAAATACAAATGAATACAAACAGTAATTATTTCAGTTTTAGTATTTCATCTGTATAAAATAAATGTGGTTTTGTGATTGTTTTTAGCAGGCCACAGAATGCTCGTTTGCATTCTATGTTATGTGGCAGTGAAAATAAAGGAGTAATAGCTTGCATGAATAATATAGTTTCTTTATCCTGGTCACAAGAAGATCAAGAGAAAACCATTTTCATTAATGGCATTGCTGTTCCAATGGTACTAGCTATAATCTGGAATTAAAAAATATAATGAATAACTGATCGTTTAGGGTTTTGATGGTTAAATGATCTTGGAAATACTCTTTAAGTCTATTTCTCTCATTAAAAGATTAAAGTGATTCCATAGATTAAATTTCTTTATGGAAATGTTTAAATACTGGTTCATGGAGTTGAAGGTTTAGAAACAGTAATGGAAGCAAAATGATATGTCAGGGTTTTAAAAAATGAAGCTACTTTTGTTGTGAAACTTTTATCAAGAATCTTTGATTGTTTTCCTTTACTTACTTTCCACTGATATGAACGAAGTGTACCATCTTCTGTATAATATGTTGAAGGACACTGCTGCTGAAAATTACTTATTATCCATTCTACAACACTTTTTGCTCATCAGAAATGATTATTATATCAGGTAAGAGGCAGTTCTGAGAGCACTATTTGTGTAATTTGATATTAAAGGAAAATTAACAATGGAGTAGAGCATAGGCAGGATATGCATATCTATGCATATAGAGTGTAAGGGTTTGATGATTTTAAGGTACCATTTTTTAAAAGATGTTGATTTATTTTTAAGTGGGCCAGAAGACTCTATTTATAAAATGGGAACTTCAGTGACGGAACTTTTAATAACAATGAACCTAACAGATTTTCCTGCCCCCAGGATGAATTTTCTTTGCTAGGTGATAGTAGCACGGAGTAAGCACTGAAGAATCTATGGTAGAACTTTTAAGTTCTTGTATATTTTAATAAGAAAGATTTTATTGTTATTTGTCTTTTAGAGTATTTATCTAGTAATAGATGCGATCTTATCTAAGAAAATAATAATGATAACATTTCAGCTTTATATTCAGCAGTGTAATTCTTCAAAATGAACGAGTATGATAATCATAAAGCTAGAAGTTTTAGAGTCTAGTAACTGGGAATATGTCTGAAAACTAGAAAATTAGAGGAAGGGTTCTGAGTGACTGAAATTATTCCGGAGCTGGTGAGCATAATCTCATGTTTAACTGTTCAAGAGACTCTTAGCTGTTCTTCATACCCTATTATGCATGAAATTCTGGCAACCTGGGTTCTCTGATTCCTCAAAACTTGCTTGTTTAAAGGAAGAAGGAAGGCAACCATGGGGTCAGGCATAGTCCCAACAAATGTACAGTTCTAAAGCCGCTTAGACAAATATTATAGTTCAGCCCAGTACAACAACTGATGACTGTCACGATGTTACAGAGACATAGAAAAATGTGGAAAATATTCAATTCTATGCTGTTTTTTTTAAGCAGGAAAGATAGTAATGCCTTTAAAATGATTGTTGTTTTCTAAACTAAGTTCTGGCAATTAAAGGGGTACTGTGCCCACTGGTATGCAGTTACCTGGGGAAATAATTTATGTGAAACCATCCATTTCTCAGTAACTTTGAATAAATGAGAAGTTGCTCTAATATGACATGCTTTTCATCCTGAGAACATCCACGTGAGATAGAAGTGTGACAAGCACTTTTATTCTACTTACAGATAATTAACCTGGCCTCAAAGAGGACGATTGTATTTTCCTTATTTACCCGAAGAGGCGTTGACTAGATTATTGATTATAATCCAATATTATGTACCCTAGACCTGATGATGACTTGAAAAAGTCTCAGATGTATAATATATATTACTATTTATTCTTGTTCTTGAGACCAGCCCCATAACAAAAGACATGCAAGAACAATTAGAATCTGTTTGTCTTCATTTGCAAACTTATAGTAGGTTGGCTAGTTATCAGCACACTAATTTTAGGGATGTTTGTGTCATAATTTGTCTGTAGTAGTATTTCTGATTTTTCTCTGTTGAATTTATTAGCCACTGATAAATACTAAATTTTCCCCAAATTTTAATGCAAAAATACCATTTTAAAAGATTTGAAGTGAGCAAGTGGTCATTTTTAAGGCCAGAATTGTCTTGATAGATTGCAGAATGAGGATATGTTTTAAAACCTTTGACATTTTGAACAAATTGAGGCTCTAGCCATGCATATTAAGTGTGTATGCTTCTATAAAATGGATCTTTTAAAATACGTGCATAAATAGACCTTTGGAAAAGTCTGTAACGTAAGTGGCTCAATCCAGTTTTGTAAGCTGTTATAGCTATCTTGAGTAAAAGTGTTGTCGTAAATTCGAGACATTGCTTGCCACCTAATGCCAAGATGCTCATCCCTTATTGAAATTAAGGACCTATAGAGGCCTAGAACCATTTCTGTATCCATGGATGTAGGACTAGCAAGTCATTTGTTTTCATTAACTTTAGGAACAATAGCTGTAGTAAGTAGATAAGGTTGATAAGTATCTGAACACAAGCATGAATCCCTGAAAACTAGAATATAAAGTCACTAAGTGTTCACGGTTGATTACATCACAATGGGTTTTGCACTGTAACGTCCAGACCATCTTTAAGCTTAGACGTATTTCCCCCAAGAAGCATAATGGCTAGAAAGGGTTTTCTAACAGCGCTAGAAAAAGACTTAGTTGTTTTATCGTGCTGAATCACTTCTTAGGAAAATTGATTTGTATAGGTGGAAAAGGTATTCAAGAATACTTTCTCTTTCAGGCCGCAGTATTACAAAATAATTGAGGAGTGTGTTTCACAGATAGTGTTGCACTGCAGTGGTATGGACCCAGATTTCAAGTATAGGCAAAGACTAGACGTTGATTTCACTCATCTGATAGGTACGTAATATAACCCTCAGCGTGCTTTGATTGTGTTTTACTCTTTTCTGTGTAATAGACGCTTTTTAAAGATAGCTCTCTCATTGAACTTCCTCTATTAATATCTGGTAAATCATCATGTCCATTGGTTCTCAATCCCTGTAATTGTTAATTGTGATGATCGTGAGAGTTCTGCCTGTGTGATTGGAAATATTAACCTGTTTGATAAGTTTCAACACTCTTGAATTCAGTTTAAAATCAGTGCCCCACAAAAAATTTATATTATTATGGATGACTGCCTTGCTTTTTACAAACGTGACTCTGAAATCCTTTGATTCAGTTTATACTGGTACCATAGTGGTTTTGTAGAAATCATATGTACCATAGAGTCTAATTATTAATATAGCTATGGTATTAGTGTTCAAGTTTGAGAAAAGAAATGCAGGCTTATTTTAGTAACTTAAGATATTTTAATTCTATCAAAGTAGATCCGTTTATATTTTCAAAGACCTTAGAGCTGGGAAAGAATTTGAGATGATCGTGTTCATCTACTTGGATTGCTGAGGAAATGACCTTATGTCATCCTAGACTGGTAGTTAGCTACACTTTCTGGAATAATCTCTGAAGGATGATGTGAAACCTCTCTTGTGAAATATACTATGTTATATGACTTTATAGTTAAGCAGTTTAATTTATACCTAATTGAAATCACTATTGCTAAGATTCAAGCATGAGCTTCATTTGTCTTGTCTTTAAAAGAAGAAAACAACAGTTGTTGAATGCCAATTATGTATTATTCTTCACTCCATAGCACAGGGAAGACTCACAGTAATATTCAAAGATGAATTCCTTGTTATTTATCTTGCATTACTCTTTTCTGATTTTGAAACTAATGCTCACTTATTCTAGGCAATCTAGAGACTCGTATAAGTGACAATTAAGCTCAGTACGTTTTACCACCATTACTCACTTTTCAGCTCAGTACATTTTCTTCTCTCTCTCTTTCTATCAATCCATCTATCTTTCTGTCTACCTACCTACCTACCTACCTATCTTCTCTATCTGGCTATATGCCTATTTTTCATGGAGCCTTATATTATGAGATTTTTTCCATGTTAACCTTCAAAATATGACTTTGAATGTCTCTATAATATTCCATTTTATAGAATATCATAATCATCTTAACCAATCCTTTCTTATTATACATCTATATTAGTTTCAGCTTTTCACAATTCTAAATAAATTTGCTGTGAACATTCTGTGTATAAATGTTTGTCTTTTTCTCCATATTTCCTTAAGATTGATTCCTATAAATGAGCGTATGAACTTTGAAAGGCCGAATGCTTTTCAGAAAGCTTGAGTCAATTTACCTCGCCCCAGCAATTAATGTGAATGCTGGCCTCATTGCATATTTTTCACTGAGCTTTATAAACTCAGTAGTTTATTTCATATTTTGTTGAGAGAGTTATAAAGGACTATTTCCAAATATTTGTATTGGCTTATAATGTATTATGGACCATAGTTGGCACGCATACTCTACTGTTGATTTTGGCTAGCTCATTCAGTGTTCAACAGACATTTGTTTACTGTGTGCCAAGTACTTATGATTGTGGACCCTTAATCAAGAGCATTGGGGTGGGGAGAGATGAAGGGATCAGGTAAGAGAGGATAGTCAACACCAAAGTCCACGAGGACCTCAGCCATGTGTCATTTCTGTGATTATGAACAAATCATTGAACTTCTCTGGGCTTCAGTTTCCTCAACTCTAAATTCACAGAAGTCAAATATATGTGTGGTTCTTAATATTTTCTGGTCAGAAGGCCTTTTTCAGTAGCTGATGAATGCTGTGGAACTTTCATTAGAACACATACGCACACTCATGTGCATACTCAAAAAAATTAGCAGGTGCTTCAAGAATTTCTAGGAAATCTGTGGATCTCTATTTTAAGATCACCTGGATTTGAGGAGCATAGAGTCTCTTCTGACTTCACAATTCTGTAAGTCTAGTATTTTTCATAATTCCAGTCATATTCCTGCCTAAATCTTTCCAGTGCCTTCCCACTGAAATTTAAATCAAAATCATTTCCAACCATTACCAGCACAGCACAGGTCTCGCCCCTCTGTGATCTCATAATTTTTCGATTTCCTCCTTAGTTTCCTAGCTCCAGCACACAGTTCTTTAAAAAAAGGAAAAAACTTTATTGAGCTATACTTGGCATAAGAAAAACTACCCATATTTAAAGAATATAACGTGATAAATTTGATATTTATGTATACACTTAAAACCAGCATCACAGTCAAGATAATAAACGTCTATATTACCCCCTAAAGTTTCTGTGTTCTTTGTAGTCTCTCCTTCCCATGGCTCTACACCTCTCCCATCCTGAGACAGTCACTGATCTGCTTTCTCTTACTATAGATTAATTTCATTTTCTAAAATTTTATGTAAACAGAGCACACACCATGTACCCTCTTTTTGTCTGTCTTCTTTCATTCAGCATAATTATTTTGGGATTCATTCATGTTGTTGTATTGCGTGCATCAATTGTTCATTCTTTTTTTTATAACTGAGTAGTATTTCAGCATATGAATGTACTGAAATTTGTTTATACATTTACTTGCTGATGGACATTTGGATTCTTTCCAGTTTTTGGCTATTATAAATAAAACTGCTATGAACATTCATATACAAGTCTGGGTATAGACATATGTTTCCATTTCTTTGGGGTGAATAAATAGGTGTGGAACGGCTAGGTACAGAATCGACTGTATATGTAATAATGAGAATATTGTCCAAAAGGGGTTCTTCAGCTACTTATATTCTGGAGTGTCTGATTAGACTCAAGAGTTTTTATGTTTGTTTCCCTATTTACATACTGCATTCTGCCTCAGAACAGAAGTTGTTCACATGGAATCTTTCTTTAGGAAGCCTGAATTAGTGAGTGTTATTATATCTCCCCCTCTAGCCTTATTTTAAGGGTCATTTTGAGTCTTAATAATCTTAAGCATAGATTCTTTGGCACCTCCTCACCAATAATAAACTACAAAAATTTTTTTAAAGAATTCTATAATTGTTAAAGTTGGAAAATAATTGAATCCCTTTAAAGGAATGATGAGTTAGTCAAATATGTTTTTGGATTCTTGGTTTTCTGCCTAAACAATACTATCGTTGACTTCAGATTCAGTTAGTATGCAAAAGAAAGAAAACATCGTAGTTTATGTTTTATGTATAGTATAAGTCAATTTCCCTTTAATAGCAGTTGACATAAAAATGATAGTCTACATAGTAGAATTATAGGCTGGCAGCCATCTTTTTCCTAGAGATCTGATGCAATAATTTCTAATCATTTTTGGTCAATCTTAATAGATTCTTGTGTGAACAAGGCAAAAGTTGAAGAAAGTGAACAAAAAGCAGTGGAGTTTTCGAAGAAGGTAAGGCTTATAAAATATTAACCATAATTTTTAAGTTTATAATTTAATTACAATACATATTGTGCCTTGTTTCTTCATGCGAGGCCTTATAAATGTTGTTTCAGTTATGTAGTAGTTTGTGTTTCTAGATTTAAACATAACCACAGAATATTGATTTCTTTCCTGATAAGATAAGATGGCTACTTGTCCCTTTTTATCACCTTTTATCCATTATGAAAGAAAAGCACTGGCCATATTCTACTAAAGTGATAAAAGAAATAAAATTAGGTTGCTGGAAGGATATAGTTAGAAGCAATCAACTGAAATACGTGCCCGCATCGCTTTCCTGCAGCTCTCGTTTACCGTGGGCGGCTCCTTGGAGAACTGTGAGCTGTTTAGCTAGTATTATCGGTGTTATGTCTTTAAAGTCAGAGCTATTGATAGCAACAGAATGATGCAAGGTGTTTTTTCTCTCTGCTTAAACTTATCTTCTTTGAATTTTATAATTACCATTTTTTAAAGATTTTTATTTTTTTTCCTTTTTGTCCCAAAGCCCCCCAGTACATAGTTGTGTATTTTTAGTTGTTGGTCCTTCTAGTTGTGGCATGTGGGACACCGCCTCAGCATGGCTTGATGAGCGGTGCCATGTCTGCGCCCAGGATTCGAAGCAACGAAACCCTGGGCTGCCGAAGCAGAGTGCACAAACTTAACTACTCAGCCACGGGGCTGGCCCCTAATTACCATTTTTTAAATGATGCTGCTACTTCATGTAGGTTTGGTGGAATGTGAGGTCCCCCTTTCTTTGTGTGTTCATACCAGCTTTATGAATATCTTAATTTTGTTTAAATCTCGGATTGTCTTTTCCTTGTTTCATGAAAGCATAGTATACTTTTATGAGCTTCTACCGAAAGTTGCATTTCTTTGTCGTAGACCGTATGAAGCATTAGTATAGTATTTCCCGTTGGTGGCAGGGAGAAGCATTGAAGCACAAGTCTAAAAGCTCTCCAGTTTGCAGCCTTCTGACAGCAAGATAAAGTGCTTACATATTGCTGTCTCTTCGAAGTTATGACTTACCTTGGAGATTAGATAATCACTTTTGCTATCACTCTAGAAATTATAGAGTATTACTAAAGTTACTTCAGGGCATCTGAAGAAATGTCTTTGCTCTTTCAGTCACTAGACTAGATTTTAAGAGCTTGAGCATAAAACGTTTGTGTGAAGCTGTCATTTTTAGTGGTGAAAGGAAATGCACGCTTTTTGATTAATAGACCTTTATATTTCTCATGTTCTTGTTTTAAGTAGCACATTTGAAATTCCCTTTGAAAATCTTAGGCTCGCCTTAATTTTTCGCTATCACTGTATTAGATACCATAAGACTGGAACAAATTATGATCATCTATCTGGTAAAATTTTCTATAAGCATGTATTATGGGAAAAGGAATCCTGAAATAATAAAAAAGAAATTTCAGTGTTTGATGCTTTATTCTCATCACCAACATTTAGAATGAAAACATGTACGGCCTCCCAGTGGTTATCTGCATGTCTTCTCTTATTCTGGGTGATTTTAAGAGGTCGTATAAAGTAGTAAAAGAAAAGGCGAGGGATGGCTAGAATGAGAAGCAGTAGCTGTAAGATCTGATCTCAGCTTTTCCACTGATTAGCTGTGACTTTAAGTACGCCACTCACTCTTCCTGGATCTTAGTTTCTTTGTCATTAAAAGGACAGGTCAAGTTTAACAGCCTTGTAAGAAGGCTTCCAGCTTGTGTATCTTAGGTTTCTGTGATTCCTGGTTGGCACGTTTACAGATTAAGATCATTTTATTTTTATTTATTTTTTAAAGTTCTTTCATTTTGGCGAGGAAGATTGGCCCTGAGCTAACATCTCTTGCCAATCTTCCTCTTTTTTTTCCTCCCCAAAGCCCCAGTACATAGTTGTAGGTCCTTCTAGTTCTTCTACGTGGGATGCCACCTCAGCGTGGCTTGTTGAGCAGTGTGTAGGTCCACGCCCAGGATCTGAACTGGCGAACCCTGGGCCGCTGAAGTGGAGTGCATGAAGTTAACCACTATGCCACCAAGCTGGCCCCTAAGATCATTTTAAATCACAAGCAGAAACTTGGGGTGCCTCTCTTCAAATATACTAATAAACCATTTGTAGAGGAAGATTGTGTACAGTGTGCTTGTGTAGGCACCATGTTTCAGAAGCACACAGCAGACGCTAACTTTGGGAGGGAGGATGGGACTGTAGAATCGGATAAATCTTAACATGCGTAGTAGTGAAGTTGAAAAAGCCCCATCTTCTCAGTGAACTAGGAAACCAAGTCATTTATTGACTGTGAAGGATCTCGGATGGGTTTGAAATTTAAAGAGATTAGAGATCATATGGACCAACCTCTGCAGGACATTTTCCTGGGACTCAAGTAGAGATGAATAAAAGAATTAGTGAAGGAGTATTTCAGGTTTGACCCAACCACTATTATTATCCAATTTGCTCACCCACTCTTTCTTCACACTTGGATGTGAATGGTATTTTATAATTTCCAAAGGTCAAATCTACTAGGAGGATGAATATTTATTAACAGTGAACATACTTTTTTATTGTTCCACAAACGCTAAGGCAATTCTAGACAGTAAGATGTATCACCTTTAGAAACAGAAATACCATCACTGGAATAACGTATAGACTTCTAAACTGACTTGACATGACATTGACAATAAAGGGCAAATGCTCTGTAGCTGGACATAAGTGGAATTCACTCTAAGTATGCCAGCTTGTTTGGGCCTGCTTAGAGCCCTGACTGAGGTGAGGGTGGGGCAGGAGGCAGTAAATGGATATTCACCATTCAGATGGTCTCTTTGGCTTAGCGCGCTGTAATGGAACCTCTCATTTCCCCTTACAACATTTTATACAAACGTTTTGGTTAACTGTCTGAAGGAGGATGTAATCTGCCATATACCATTCTAATGTCAGATTTTGTGGAGCCTCACTTTTTGGATGCTAGACAATTAAGATTATAATAGAAATATTCTAATTTGTATTAATGTACATCCTTTTGAGCGTTCTAAAAGTGCAATCTCTTTTCAAGATTAAATATAGTTAAGAAATTGAACTGCTCAATGGCTAATTTTTGCTTCATTTTCAAATAATTCGATAAACTTAAAGGTATGGGATAAAACATTAAAAAACATGATTAATTCTTAAACCTATCTTTCAATAACAAAACAATAAAAATTCCATTCTATGTGAAGAGAGACTTCTCAGTCCACCTTTTTAAAAATTTGTTTTGTATTTCTTTTCTCAGAAGTGAAAAAGGGTTTGTTTACCTTGGGTTGGGGGCATATTTCTTCTTTACTACCACTGCAAGCAATACCCCACCCCCCACAGGGAGGCTTAATTGTCAGGAAAATAATCAAGAGCTCTGATTTTCTGAGTGACTTGGGAATTCAGCAAAGCAAGAGTCGCTCCACTTAGTTAATACATAATGTTATTTGAAGCTTTCTCAAAACTGTATTATGAAGTGTACATTTATGGTGGTGATCATTGCAGTTCGATGAAGAATTCACAGCTCGACAGGAAGCTCAAGCTGAGCTTCAAAAAAGAGAAGAAAAAATCAAAGAGCTTGAAACAGAAATCCAGCAACTTCGAACCCAGGTAATGAAACAAGATATAGACTTTGTGTCATGTCACAGTGAGTTCGATGGTAGAAAATTATCTTGTTAGATGGAAGGAAAAATGTGACCAGAAGCAGACTTTGTGGCAGTTTCACATTTTAGTTGAAGTAACTCTATAGATTTGATTTTGTGGGACAACAAATCATTTTAATATTTGGAGAAAAATAAGGCATTCGTTGCTTAAACTTCCCTGAATATTTTTAATGGAATATATTATACAAGCAAGACTGTTTCTGAAATGAAATTTTCATGATGATTTGAAAAATTGGATGCATAGTATTTTCTTTCAAAAAGAATGTGGAAATGCTCATTAATTTTAATTATCCCAAAAGCTTTTTGAGACCTCTTTAAATCATGAATGCCATAATTTCAAAACCTAGCAACTTTACATTTCTACCTACATTCCCCATGATGAAAAGCTCCCATATATACTTAAAATCTTAATTATGGTATCTAAACTTTAGAACTGATTAAGTACTCTTGACATTTTTTATGTTTCAAGTGAATATTAAGAAATGGAAGATTACCTCTTAACATAGTGGATGCTTAGTAGGTGTTTCTTGATTGACTAGGTTTGTTTCCATCAGTCTACTGAAAAATGAGTTCACAAGTCCCCCATGAACTCCGAATTACCCAATGCAGTGACCTTTTCCTGCTCTCAGACTGTTTCACTTATCTATAATATTCAATAATTTCTTTTCACTGAATCTTTCTCTTTTTTTGTATCATCTGACTTCCCTTTTGACATCTCTGAGAACTTAGTTTCTCTTTAGATTTTTGCCCCCCACAAATGGTGACGTTCCCCCATGTTCTGTCCTCTGCTCTTTTCTCCGTTTGTCCTTGCACTAATATCCCCTTGAGTAACATAAATTTAAATATCACCTTGTAGTAGGTTTCAACTCCCCTGAGTTTATCTCGTATTTTAAGCTCTTGATTAGCTCTCTGCATGTTGAAATCAAACCCATTATTTGCAGTCACCTCCCTTTCCTCAAACCAGCTTGGCTTCCACTCTTGTTTAATTTTACCACCAATTTTTTGGAGAGTAAAGCTGGAGTTTCTTTGCCTTTTCCCTGCCCCACCACCTGACAAATTAAGCTGGTTACTGTTTTATGTCAGCTCTTTCTCTGACTCTTTTTGCCCTTGTACCAAAACCCAGGACGCCCAGGGCCACTCTCTCGTTACCTCCCGCCTGGCATATTACAGTTGTTGCCTAACTTTTCGCCCTGCCTATAGTCTCTTCCTCCTCAAATTTATCCTTTATGTCAGTGGCAAATTAATCTTCCTAAAACACTGCCCTGATTATTGTCACTCCAGGCTTTAATATGTTCAATGTTTGCCTGTTGCATTCAGGATTAAATAAAAATCTCCTTAGCAGGCATTGGAAGCCCTTCTATCCTGGGCTCCCTTATCTCCCCTTTGCAGCCTGGTCTCTGACTGCTCCCCGACCTGCAGCCTCTGTTGCAGCTAAGTCACCTTTCCTCCCTGCACATTTAGAATTTACTGTCTCCGCACTTTTCCTTCTGCCAGCGTTTCCCACACATTAGTCACAGAGATGCTAATAGGTTTTTCATGAGGAAAACATTCCATAGTCCAATAAATTTGGTATACTTGAAATTTTCCTCTTGGAGATTCACGTTACTCATTAGCATATTAAAGGGTCTGAGATGTCCTACATTGACGAAACTTGTCCAATTCTTTTTGAGACAGCTTTCTCAAATTCATTTACCGCAGAATCCTTTATCGCAGACCACCTGTGAACATCTCCTGGAAAATAGTGTTTTCATGGAACTTAGTTAAGAAATGCTAAATTATGTTATTCTCTGTCAGAAATGCCCTCCCTTGCTCATCGGTGCCTGCAAAATATATCCTTTAAGGATAAGCTCAGGAAGATATCCTTTGGAAAGCTTCACCAAAAACTTCGTTAGGGGATTTCTCGAAACTTCTCTATCACTTTCGTAGACCGCTCATATCGTATTTGTTTGGGTGCCTGTTTTATTTCTTCTCCTTGTTCATAAGCACCTTGAGGTCAGTGTCTTTACTTATTGTTCTTATTCAAGGCCCTGCTGCACCTACCATTTCGTGAATTGTTGCTTATTTATTATTAAATTAGCTGGTCTGTAAAAGTGCAGAGTCTCTCAGTCCTGTCTGGGGCACCCAAAATTGTGTCAAATATTAAATTATTCATTTGCCATATTCAATTCTCAATACTCTATTGTAGCCTAAGTTAATTTTTCCATTACTAATTGTTCATGGGAGGGAAGAAAAGGGCTGGTATGATTCAATTTTTAAAGACTGGTGACATTTAATATAAATGTTTGAGATTCTTTATTAAATTTGTAAAATATGTATTTAACTTGAGTAAAAGCCTATGTTAAAGTAATAGCATTTTTAGGGTTGCACAAGTTTCGTATCATAAATATGATCTAACAGAGACAAAATTTGATGCTTACAAACACATACTACTTTAACTTTGCTGTTTATTAATAAAAAAATGGGATACGCATTTTACCTTTAAAGTTATTCAACAAATCCATTTATACACAAAACTTGTAAGGTAAATTAGCAATTTCCTGAAATTTTCAGAGGAATTATTTTAATTTCCCCCAGAATTTATTTGATTTCCCTTACCGTTTTCTAGAATTTTGCTATATTAAAAATAAAGTTAAAAGAATTTTGCATGTTTTAATCCCCTCTTTAATTCTTCCTAATCTCGGGAAAGGATTGTCATTTGTTAAGTATATAAACATTTAGTTGCATATATATATATACACACACGTAAACATTTATATATGTGAATAAAGTGGGCAACGTGCATTGAATAGTATGAGAAACATTTCTATGATTATGATTGTTAATATTCTTATAAATATACGAGTTCTTTAAATTGTTGCTCCAAAAATATGCTTCAATTTATTTATTTTGTAAAGGTATTTCCAAGTTTAGTTCACACAATGAAGTAGTCCAAGTAGGAAATTCACATTAGTAAAGATAAGAAGACTTTCTCCCAAATAAAAATAACACTACACCAAGAAATTTCATTAGTTTTAAACCTTTCATTCAGTTAATCTAATGTCATGTCTTGATTACAAAAGATGTCCGTTCATTGGTATGAGTTTCTTAGGAATATTTATAATAAATAACTCCACTTTTATATTTCTTTTGGAAAATGAACCATTGTGATCAGTAATGGTTTAAAGAAACAGGTACGGGTTATTCATCAAAACAGTAGACCATGTGGAATGCTGCGTTCTGCTTCATCTGTCATTCATTATCTACAGAATGAGCTAGCTTGACGTTGCTTTCTTGTGGTAGACATGTTATACTCTCCTCATAATCCAATCTGAGTGAATTAATTCCCCTCGTGGCAAATGACACCCATTCACAGGAGGCAGTCTGCTATAGCGGCAAGAGGACTGCATTAGGTGTGAGAAGAACCACGTTCAAATCTTAGTCACATTTCAGACTGTGACCTTTCGTTAGTCACCTAACGTTTTTGCAGTTACAGGTTCTTAATCTATGAGTGGTGAGATAAAGGTGAGATAAAAATAACCTACCTATTTTATATGGTTATAATAAGGACGAAAATAAATTTTCATCATAAGATGAATGTGATTTTATGTTAATAAACATATATTACTATGCAAATGGATGTTGCTTACTATTATTATTGGTATTAGAAGACAGTAAGTTAGTGGTGCTATGAGACAGACTCTTTGTGTATAGCTAATTGGCCCCAAAGGAGTCAAATCTATGACCTTCTATTAATTATCCCGTATTCAAGCCAACCAGTCTAACAGGCCCAAACTATACAGTACTTCTTTGCATATATTTATAATGAAATATAATTTTTCATTATTTTGGAGGAGTGTTCCAGAAAATCTTTGAGGATGCCACCTTTCCTGGCATTAGTGTGTTAGAAGTGGTCATTGTCTGGAGTTTATAATGCTTATCAGGAATCTATGCAAGTCTTTTCCCTGTATTGTTAAAGCCTTAGACGCTGCTCAATTAACTGAAGTGCATCCATACAGTCTTAAACAAACAAACCACAAATGTCGATGGATGAGTTTTCTTTGTTACTATATTTTACCATGAGCATTCCTACATTGGATTATTTGTATTTCAGGGACCCGGACTCCTAGCTTCATCAGGCATTCCATGCCCTCCTCCTCCACCTGTACTCCCAGGTGGGGGTCCCCCTCCAACCCCGCCTCCACCACCGCCACCTCCACTCCAAGGACCTCCCCCTCCTCCACCTCCTTTACCTGGAATGATTGGCGTCCAACGACCACCACCTTTGTTTGGGGTGCCTCCTCCACCACCTCCTCCCCTAGGAGCACCGCTTGATCTGCCATATGGAATGAAGCAGAAGAAAATATATAAACCTGAGGTGGCCATGAAGAGAATCAACTGGTCAAAGGTAATCCTATGACTAGAGTTTTTGGCTTTGTCTAGCCAGAGTTGATTGTCAATGTGTGAATAACTGTATTGCTACGTGTATTATGTAATGTTTGAGAACGCGACTGCTACTGTTTTGCTTTCCTTTGTGAGTTCACCATCTTATGTTCGTCTTTTAGTCTAGTACTTAGAGAATTGTAAAGTCCACAGGTAATTTGAAATTAATGTAGAAGGCAAAAGGAAAATCAAAGTGAAAGTGGTGTTAGACAGTAATATATGAAATATATCACCGAATGAAAGATCATTTTGATTCTTTTACCGTTGTTAACTTTAAGTACTATAACATTCTTAAATATAATCTTTTTTATTATAGAGACTTTTTATCTTAGTTTTGTTCTTAGTGAATGGTTTTTTTTTTTTAGTTTTAAACTTTCAGATAGTGTTAAATAAGTGACAGTATTCACTATTGATGTAACCTAATTGTTTTTTGATGTGATGTATGAAAGTTTTTTCTTTTGAATGTTATTTTGCTTTATTACTATCAAATAATATATCTTGTGAAAAGCTTATTATCAAGATTGACACAGTCCCCATTCACTAGGAACTAATCCTCTAATGAAAATACAATTACCCAGACCCCCATATGGGGAAATGACTTATCCAAGAACATACAGTGATGTCTGACAGTGTCTACATAGTAAATTGGTTTGACCAGAAGAATGGTTAAATTGGTTTTAAAGTTAAGTGTATAATTATGCTTTGTCCATAAGATTAAATGAGGTATAAATGGTTTTGGAGTGTAGTTATTTTTTATTAGATACACTCCACCAAACTGTAAGATCCAGAAGCTGTTGGCCCAGTTATTCTGTGTGTATAAATGTAATGATACAGTGTAATGGTCCATACATATCACAAAGCATCATGATGTGCTGGAAAAGGAACAGTCCTAATCTTGGGTTTCAGTGAAGTAGTTAAGAGCATAATTCTCTGGAGCTACACTGCCTGGCTTAAATCCCCCCGTTGCCGTTTACTGGCTTGGGCAGCCACGTAAACTTTCTGTCGCTCAGTTTCCTCGTCTTTAACGTGGAGATAATAATAGGTCCTGCTTCAAAGGATTATTGTGAGGATTAAATTAGATGCATTAACAGATGCAAATCACCTAAAACAGTACCTGCACATAGTAGGAGATATGTAAGTGTCAATTATTATTATGATTATTGCCTTCAACCTAGTCAGTGAACATGGGGAATTCACTTTTCTAAATCTCAGTTTCCTCATTTGTAAAAATCCAGGAGCAAGAAGAATGTATATGAGTTGGGGGAGGAATTTACTAAATTATTATTATTATTATTATTATTATTAATTTATTTTTCTTTGAGTAAAATTAGCCCTGAGTTAACATCTGCCACCAATCCTCCTCTTTTTTGCTGACGAAGACTGGCCCTGAGCCAGCATCTGTGCCCGTCTTCCTCTGCTTTATATGTGGGACACCTGCCACAGCATGGCTTGACAAGCAGTACAAAGATCCGCACCCGGGATCCGAACCGGTGAACCCTGGGCTGCCAAAGTAGAATGTGCAAACTTAACTGATACGCTACCAGGCTGGCTCCTACTAAATTATTTTTAAGAGTCCTTCCAGTAGAAGGTTTTTTAAAATGTAATTTGCTGCGTGGCCTATTGCTATCGGGTACCTTTTCTGTTCACCAATAGAATTCTGTGACTTTCCCAATGAATATTTGCTTCAAAAGTGTTATTCTGGTAGATCCTAAAATTGATTTAGTAGGTAGAAGAGTAAAGGAAATGTCATTCAGCCTTGCTGAAAGTGAATTCTTTGAAAAATTAAATAGGAAGTAATCATTTAGAAACTTTCTTATTTTTTTTTCAGATCGAACCCAAAGAATTATCTGAGAACTGTTTCTGGTTAAAAGTTAAGGAGGACAAGTTTGAAAATCCAGATCTCTTTGCACAGTTGGCACTGAATTTTGCTACCCAGATAAAAGGTACGTTTTATTTTTTTAAATATAAATTTCTTACTCTGATATATTGAATTCATCACTTTGATAAAAATTTTCTGGTAATTTGTGCATGTATAATCTTTCCACACTGGACAGAGTCAAACATAAATAGATGAACATATTAACTATATTTTACCCAGCGGCTAAAGGAAGATAGCTCTTTTTCCTTTTAATTTTATTTTGCATAAATGTTATTCTTCATCTGCAAATATGGGTTTTATTGTTATAGTTTAATATCTGAGTTATACCCCTCTATTATAAAGTTATCATTTTTACTGAGAAGCAGAGGAGATGAATTTGTTGATTCACCATGTAAGAGAAAATAATGTAACAGAATAGTAATAGCTCAGAAGTTTTCATGAAATTGGAATAAGATGGTTGCCATAGTGCTTAAATAGTCTTTTACGTTGATACTACTTATTAATTTGGTTTCCTAGAAAATTTTATAGTTTTTTCTATAAGCAGAGTTTCTGGAATAATATCAAAATCTGGTACCTAATAAGTGTATGTTACTGATTTGATAATAGAGTGCTTCGTTTATGATTAGATCCTTAACGTCTTGTAAATTTCACACGTAATTTTCATGCTATGTAGGTAACTTCTCAATCTTGTATTTAATTATTGTGAATTTTTGGTATTTTATTTTAACATTACTATTTTACTAATTATTGCAGAATTGATAGTTGAGTTGAGCATAGGATTTTTTCAGTCTGAATGAGTCTTTACAACTAAGAAATTTATCTATTCCATAGGCCCATGCCTTGGAATTAGCACCTTTACCATTCATTTGTCTGATTTGTCACAACATGCCCTAGGGTGTGGGAATGTGAATTCTGGAAGATTCAGAGAGAGAGAGAGAGGTGAAAATTATTCCTTCTCAGCCCTTCTATTATATGTTGCACACCGGAGGTGCGTGCACTGTATTTGTTGTTCCTCACAGATTGAAGTTCACACACACACAGAAATTTGGGGTGATTAGGGTATTCTGAAGAATTTTGACATTCTAAAAAATACCTGCTGTTAGGGTTTTTTTCTTTTTCCTTTTTATTTGCTATAGTAGACTTCACATTTAAAGGGCTCTTCAATGACTCCAGAGATAATTATAATCACTTTTTTAAATTAAAAAATAAAACATGCCTATGTCCAGGTATTCATATAGTAAAACAAAAGCAGAACAAAAAAGGCGTGGTAAACATGTTGCTTTAATCCCAGACTTGCAGCTTCTTTCCCAGAGCAAACCACTCTTACTACTTTCTCACATTGCCTCCTAGAAACAGTCTATACTTCTAGAGGCATATGCATATTTATCATTTTTTTCTTTTTTACTTCTTGCTGTTTTCACTTTATGTACTTGGATATTATTCCATAATAGCTTGTGTTTATCTACTGTGTTCTTTTTACATGCTGCATAGAATTCTGTGGTATGGGCCTATCTTAATTTATGTAACCAATCCTCCATTATGGATAGTTACATTAGTTCCAGTCTTGCTGTTTCAAGCAATGCTACGGCGAACACGTATCTACATATACCTTTGTGCACCTAGGATCTAACTGTAAGATACATTCTAGAAGCAAAATTCCTGGATAAAATGCTGTGTGTATTTATGATTTTGATAGATATTACCGAATTCCCTGCCAAAGAGTTTGTCCCTTTATAGTGCCACCGAAAATATATGTGAGCGTCTGTTTCCCACAACCTTTGCCCATCTTGGAGGTGAAAATGGTAGATTGTCCATGTTATAATTTTTACTTCTTGCATTAGGAGTGAAGTCGAGCAGCTTTTCTTCTATTCATAGGCAATTTTTTTAAAAGGTTTTTTAAAAAAATTTTTTCCTTTTTCTTCCCAAAGTGCCCCGGTACATAGTTGTATATTCTTCGTTGTGGGTCCTTCTAGTTGTGGCATGTGGGATGCCACCTCAGCGTGGTTTGATGAGCAGTGCCATGTCCGCGCCCAGGATTCAAACCAACGAAACACTGGGCCACCTGCAGCGGAGCGCGCGAACTTAACCACTCGGCCACGGGGCCAGCCCCATATTCATAGGCAATTTTAATTTCTTTTTCTGTGAAATTCTCCCTCCGGTCCTTTGAACATTTTGCATCAAGTCATTGCTCTTTTACTTATTGATGTATTTATTTGGAGTCCCACAAGAATCATAGGTTTCCTAAAATTTTAGAGTTAGTCTGGACTTTAGAAGTGATCAAGCCCAGACTCTCTATTTTACAAACGAAGAAAATGAAGTTTGAGACAAAGAAGTAAGTATAAAACCCATTAGAGAGTTTCTAAAGGTAGTGTGGTATAGTGGGAGAAGCCAGAGGAAAGGAGGCGCACATATTTGCATTCCAGCTGCGATGCTTGTAACCTCTGAGACGGAATTCTTTCATCCATAAAATGAGTAGACTAATGTTTACCTAGTGGTATTGTGAGAATTAAATAAGGTTATATATTTAAAGCACCCAGCCCAGTGCTTGGTATAGCAGGCACTTAATAAATATTAATTCTCCTTTCCCTTTCATTTCACGTGATGCTGTGTGTGTGTGTGTGTTTTATTTTAGTTATTGACACTTAATACAACTGTTAATTCAGCAGGAGAATTTCCTGCTCTTTTGAGCAGCACTTGGTAGAGCCAAACAGTTACCATAGAAGCAATTCTTACTGCGGCTGCTCAAACCTAATCAACCCAAAGCAAAACTAGGAAGGAGTCACATAAAGGCTCTCATGTACTCACTGCTGAGAATACCGCATCTTCATTCCTCTTAAGTCTGATTCTCTGAATTTTTTATACGCTACTCCTCCTGCTTCTACTTTCCTCATTTTTATATTGGAGTGCAAATAAGATAGGAGCACCATTCCGTACCATTACGTTCACTAAGATTTATTTCTGAAAGGGCATTTAAAGGAACAATTAAGCATCATAGCGTATTCCAGACATGCATAACATAGCCCAAACAAATTTTAATGATGCAATACTGCCATTTATTTTAATAACACTTAATAACTATTGATTGGTTTTACTGTAACAGCTGAAGTTCCTTGTCACTTGCAGTGCCTTGATTCATAATTTGGTCAATAGGTGGCAGGATCAGTAAGAAATCCGCAGGCAGCTCGGCTCCAGTGAACCTGATCCATGCTGCTGCCCTGGCTTTCTGAGCTCCAGGGCACCACTTTCTTCCTCATTCTGCTGCTGTTTGCCGCTCACTTAGCTGCATTCCAGAAGGAGCAACTCGCTCATTGTTTCTAAGACCTATTTTCAAAGCCCTTAGACCCAGTGTTCCAAAACCTCTGAGAAATTCCTCCTCCTGTGGGTGGTTTTGAGAGCGCTCAGGTCTCTGTTCTCCCTAAATGCTTTGTAAGGCATTACTGGTCTATGTTTCAAGAAGATCTTTAACATAGGAGTTTCAAGTCACTTCTGCTTGCTAAAGAGAAAGAAGTTTTAAAATGCACTAGGTCTGATACCTCTAATATTTGAATGTGTAAATATTTATTATATGAAAGTACCATCAACTTATGCTTTTTATTTGAGTTACTTATTCTTAGAGTTTTAGAGAAAATTATTTTTAATTTTCTATTGTGAACCAAATTATTTCTATTTTAGGAGAGAATGGGTCTCTCGTTTCATTTAATTTCTACTTGTAGAGTACCCACTCTGTGCAAGATACTATACTAAATAGGAGAGAGAAGTGAATAAAGTCTTTCCCCTGTACCAGGGAACTCGTCATCTAGTGAGGGAGAAAGGAAGAGGTACACTGCGTTTAGCCCAAGTTGTATTCAATGTTGGCATAGATTTTTTTATTTTTTAATTAAAAAAAATTTTCCCACAACTAGAAGGACCTGCAACTAAGATATACAACTATGTACTGGGGGGGGGGGAGGTGTTGGGAAATAAAGCAGAAAAAAAAAAAACATTGGCAACAGTTGTTAGCCCAGGTGCCAATCCTTAAAAAAAAAAATTTTATTTTATTTTACTTTTTGTTGGAGGAAGATTAGCCCTGAGCTAACATCTGTGGCCATCCTCCTCTTTTTGCTGAGGAAGACTGGCCCTGAGCTAACATCCGTGCCCATCTTCCTCTACTTTATATGTGGGATGCGTGCTACAGCATGGCTTGCCAAGTGGTGCATAAGTCTGCACTCGGGATCCGAACTGGCGAATCCCCGGCCACCAAAAGTGGAATGTGTGCACTTAACCACTACACCACTGGGCCAGCCCCGGCATAGATGTTTTTTAAAAGCCATGGGAGCATAAATGGAAATACTTAATTTTGAGTAGGGCAAATGGAGATCCCAGAGGTGGTATAATTTGAGCTGGGCCTTGAAATTTAAGTAGAATTTCATTAGAGGAAAACAGAAAGAAAACATTCTAGGCAGAGAACATCATTAACAAAGTACGGGAGGGGGTGAAGTGCATACTGTGTTGAAAGCACAGCCTGTTGCATTGGGGCTTTGGGGTGAAGGTGATAAGATGAACTTTACACTCAGGAAATGGGGTTTTGTTCTTTAAGCATTAGGGGCACAGTAATTTGATGATTAACCGTTGAGCAGACCTGTGGCAGACAGACAGGCGATGGGAATTCACAGATAGGTGATGGAGCACTGATTCTGAACATACATCAGTAGCCTAGGCAAGATGGGATGGTATCCTGACTGGCACAGATTCTTAAGCTTAGTCTCAAAGGTCTCTTCTGGTTTCCAATTCCGGTGTTTCCGTGCTCAGAATGTTTAGGTTCTTGTTATAAGCCATAATGATGCCATATCACAAAATATATCTCAGAATGCTTTCTAGATTAATGAAAAAATGTATACATATATTAGAGGCAGCTGGAGAAGACCCTATTAGTAATTTTGAATATACATCATATTTGTAACTGTTGGAATTTGTATATGTGTTCTAGTCTTATTTATTATTCGATTTGATGATATTTGGGAACATATAAACATCAAGGCTATAATAACAGTGTTATTTTCCTTAAAAATCTATAGTAATTATAGATTACAGTGATATTATGTAAAAATTAAAGTAGTGATTGTTAATATTAACTAAACTTGAAATAATAGTAAAATATGTAGGTTATAACTGCTAATCCTAATTAGAATTTCTAGGGTTCTCCAGAGGCTTCAGGAAGAACAAAGATAGTGTGTGTGGAAGTTGTAAGCAATTTCTTTGGTTTTAATGTTGCTTAGAGGAAATATAAGAAATAAACATAAGAGGTTAATAAAATTTAGCTTCTTCAATAATATATTTCAGTTGTGCAATTTAGCTTTAATAATAACAGTAAACTGAGGTGTTATAAGTATTTCAAACGCATATAAATGTCATTGTGCAATTCTTGAAATATTGGGCATAGCTTCAAAATTATGGCGAAACTGAGTTTGAAGATATATTTATGTAAAAGTACTTTTTCTCTAGGATCATATTTTACATTGTGTTTTGTAGTCTTAGAATCAGCAGGGTGCTTTTGAAGATACCCACCCTTGTTTGGTTGCTTAATACACTCTTCTGTATTTAGTGAGACAATGAAAAAACAAGAGTGGTGAAATCGAATATGTCTCTGTCTTCATAATATAGAAATTCTTGGAATTGACTTGAAAATAATGAGATGTCAGTCTCATAGTGCACAGTTCCTCTAAGAGGGTGGTAAAGTGTCCTAAGAGACCTGGTGTCCCAACAAATAATTTGTCATCTTAATGACACAATATGCATGCTCCGTCATGTAAGCATTAATATGCAAAGGACCAAACCACGAAGGCTTAATTCTTTTAGGCAGCCAACTAAAAGCCATACATAGCTGTATATAATTTCATCATTTTTACTATATCTAAATTCTTTGGATTTCTGTATGTAAACTAACTGATCGTCTTTGTCTATCACCTTACCAAAGCTTTTTTATTATGAACACTTTAAGTGTTTTAACCTATGGTGACACATGCTTTCATTTCCAGTTGTCATATATCAGCATCGAACAACCACCTCCTTTCTGTAGAAGAGGGAAAAAGGCATTTGTGAGCCAGAGATACATGCCATCATTGAATTATAAGTCACTAATTGTAAAGAGAAGCTGAGACAGTGTGTCTTCCGCCTTCTAAATGAGTAGTCTTCCAAATGGCTCTATCTTTACCTGTTGGTGATAGTGTGGTGATTGTACTACTTCTGCTACTAACGCCATCACTACTAATAACAATAATAATGGCAATCATAATAATAACATTAATAGCAATAATAGCACATTTGCTAAGCATTTACTATATCCCAAGAGCTTCACTACTCATTTTAAATTTGCATCTCATTTATTCCTCACACCAGCCCTCGATACTATTATTATTGTTTCATAGGTGCAGAAACTGAGGCTATGGGAGATAAGCGATGTGTCTTGTTCACAAAGCTAGTAAGTGGCAAAGCTGAGGTTTGAACCCAGGTTCGTTCTTAATCACGTCCCTAAGCTGTAACAATGACTGAATACCTTTTATGCCCTTAGTAATTTGTGTGTTTTGTTGCATGGTTAACTGATCCCTTTTTAATGCTATAGTTTCACATATATTGTCTTGTGAAATGTGTAATCCTAATTATCCTGGCACTGAAGACAGTTCTTCAGAGCTTAAAGCAAAGCTCGGAAGTTGTACCTTCATGGAAGGGAATAAGGTTATTTCTTCTACAACTAAGATTTTTTTAGTTGTTTTCTGCATAGAATCTATCAGTTGTAAAGCATTGCTATGACTTGGGGTCTGTCTCTTCTAATAATGAATGAAGGAGTGTGGTCTTCATGTCATTAGGCATTTGGTGAAGATATAGTAATATAAGTGGTTTTTCACGGGGCTCCTTTGAGGTTAGCTTCATAACATTATAGATACCTTGTGTTATTTTAACATGATGCTTTTTAGCTATGAGTTAGCATGTCTTTCCCATTTCAGTAATTTTTGCTGATAAACATTGTATCGATTAGGCACGACAGCAGGTGTTTAGTTGATAGCATTTCCAATTCACACAGATACTCATTCACATTTAGAATCATTTTCTAGCCAGATTAGTTTTATCTTGGCAAATGGAAATTATTCATATTGAAATTCAGTGGAAATTTTTAACACAGCTATATAAAACTACAAAGGGGTGTGTTTTGTTCCAACTGCATATTGATGGCAGTTAAACCAGTTCTAGAGTTATTTTGCATGATAGAAGTAAGAACAAGAGGTTTATCTGATTTTTTTAAAGAAATATGTTTACTCTAGAGAGGTTCATATCTGGTAGCTTTTCTAAGACGTTATAAGTAATCCCTTTAGTCAATTAGACCTTGTTGGTTACAGTAAATTAAATTGTTTCTTTTCAGTAGGTTATTCAGTAATAGCTGGTTGTTACTTAGTTTTCCCTAATTTTAAACTATGCTTTTTGGTATTATTATTATTTTTATTATAATTTTCATTCATATCATTATTTTTTATTTTGCTTTTTTATTAGTTTTTTCAGTTTTATTGTGATATAATTGACATGTAACGTTGTGTATGTTTAGGGTATAGAGTATAAGGATTTGATATATGTACATATTGCAAAATGATGACCACAGGAGGTTTAGTTAACATCCGTCACTTCACATAGTTACAGATTTTGTGTGTGTGTGTGTGTGTGTGTGTGTGTGATGGGAACTTTTAAGATTTACTCTCTTAGCAACTTTCAGATGTGCAATACAGTTTTATTAACTATAGTCATCATGGTGTATTTTACATCATCAGAACTTATTTATCTTGGAGCTGGAGGTTTGTACCTTTTTGTCATCTCCATTCAATTTCCCCACTCCCTACCCCTTGCCTCTGGCAACCACCAATCTCTTCTCTATTTCTATGAGTATATCATTATTTTAAAACAATGTTTAACATCTCATCAGGTAGGTGTGTCAACTGAGTGAGATATATTTTGTATTAGGTGCCCTCCAGATACTGTATGGGAGATGACCCAAGAAATCCAAAATTATAACTTAAAAATATCAGTTCCATTTAACACATGCTTCTAGGAATACAGTTGCGCTTGAAAACAGGTTCCTGTTTTTGTGCATGACTATTATGTTGCAAGAATTTTAACTTTTAATTTTATTGTCGTGATGGATGTTAGTTACCTATAGCTACATAACAAATGATCCCAAAATTTAGCAGCTTAAAAGAACACACATTTATTTTCTCACAGTTTCTGGAATTTTGGCACAGCTGGGCTGAGTCCTCTGCCTCAAGGTCCCTCACAAGGCAGCATACAACATGTTATCAGGCTTGTGGTCTCATCTGAAGGCTTGAGTGGGGAATGATTTGTTTTTAAGCCCATCCGTATGATTTTTGACAGCACTCAATTTCTCCAGGGCTACTGGACTGAGGGCCTCCATTCTTCTTTGTGCTTCTTGTCTAGCTGCTGCCATCAGTTCCATGTCTCATGGGCCTTTTAATAGGGAAGTTCACAAAAGGCAGTTTTCTTCATGGAAGAGTACGTGCCAAGAAGGAGTGAAGAGAGAATGCGAGCAAAAAGGAAATCAGTCTTGTAGCCCACTCTCATCATTAGAAGCAATTAACTAGGTCCAGCCCTCACACACACATGGAGAGGGTATTTCTCAAGGGCATGAATACCAGGAGGCAGGGAGCATTTGGGAGCCATTTCACAAGCTTCCTCTGACACGGATATATACAATTTGGTTTCTCAATAATTACAAGTTCTAGCTATCTCTCTCCTTGATGATTTCAACAGAATCCTAACTGGTCTCTCTGTCTTCAGTCCTGTTTCCTTGTGAGCAGTTTTCTACAACCTAGTCAACCTTGTCTTTTTAAAGTGTAAATTATCATGGCACCTCCATGCTTGGAACGTTTCACTGACTACACATCTTATTCAAGGGGACGTCTAAACTCCTCCTCATGCACTTCAAGATCATTTGTCTCTTTATTTCCCCTGAATTGTCCTTAGACTAAATTCTTTTGTTCCTAGAACAGAGGCACTTACAAGACTTTGCAACTTCTCTGTGAACACACCTTCACTAATTCTTTGTTTAGGCTCTATTTAGTTGACGCTTCCATCAGAATGCAGTGTTCATAATATATTATACAGGTATACCTCGTTTTCTTGTGCTTTGCTTTATTATGCTTTGCAGATATAGTGTTTTTTTACAAATTGAAGGTTTGTGGCACCCTGTGTCAAGCAAGTCTATTGGCGCCATTTTTCCAACATTTGCTCACTTCATGTCTCATTTTGGTAATTCTTGCAATATTTCAAATGTTTTAATTATTATTATATTTGTTATGGTAATCTGTGATCAGTGATCCTTGATGTTATTATTGTAATTATTTTGGAGTGCCATGAACTTCTCCCGTATAAGACGGTGAACTTAATCAATGTGTTGTGTGCGTTGTGACTGCTCCTCCTACTGGCCACTCCCTGTCTCTCTCCCTCTCCTCAGGCCTCTCTATTCCCTGAGACACAACAATATTGAAATTAGACCAATTAACAGCCCTACAGTGGGCTCTAATTGTTCAAGTGAAAGGAAGAGTTGCATGTCCCTCACTTTAAATCAAAAGCTAGAAATGATTAAGCTTAGTGAGGAAGGCATGTCAAAAGCTGAGACAGGCAGAAAGCTAGGCCTCTTGTGCCAAACAGTTAGCTAAATTGTGAATGCAAAAGAAAACTTCTTAAAGGAAATTGAAAATGCTACATCAGTGAACACACAAATTATAAGAAAGTGAAACTGCCATATTGCTGATATGGACAAAGTTTTAGTGGTCTGGATAGAAGATCAAACCAGCTACAGCATTCCTTTAAGCTAAAGCCTAATCCAGAGCAAGGCCCTAACTCTCTTCAATTCTATGAAGCCTGAGAGAGGGGAGGAAGCTGCAGAAGAAAAGCTTGAAGCTAGCAGAGGTTGGTTCATGAGGTTTAAGCAAAGAAGCCGTCTCCAAAACATAAAAGTGCAGGGTGAAGCAGCAAGTGCTGATGGAGAAGCTGCAGCAAGTTACCCAGAAGATCTAGCTCAGATCATTAATGAAGGTAGCTACACTAAACAACAGATTTTCTGTTGTAGACGAAACAGCCTTCTACTGGAAGAAGATGCCATCTAGGACTTTCATAGCTAGAGAAGAGAAGTCAATGCCTGGCTTTGAGAAGATGCCATCTAGGACTTTCATAGCGAGAGAGGAGAAGTCAATTCCTGGCTCCAAAGCTTCAAAGGACAGGCTGACTCTTGCTAGGGGCTAATGCAGCTGGTGACTTGAAGTTGAAGGCAATGCTCGTTTATCATTCCAAAAATCCTAGGGCCCTTACAAATTATGCTAAATCTACTCTGCCTGTGCTCTGTAAATGGAACAACAAACCTGGATGACAACACATCTGTTTACAACATGATTTACTGACTATTTTCACCCCACTGTTGAGACCTGCTGCTCAGAAACAAAGATTCCTTTCAAAATATGACTGCTCACTGACAATGCACCTGGTCACCCAAGAGCTCTGATGGAGATGGAAATGAGATTAGTGTTGTTTTCATGCCTGCCAACATATCATGCATTCTGCAGCCCATGGATCAAGGAGTAATTTCAACTTTCAAGTCTTATTATTTGAGAAATACATTTCGTAATGCTGTAGCTGCCATAAATAGTGATTCCTCTGATGGGTCTGGGCAAAGTAAGTTGAAAACCTTCTGGAAAGGCTTCACCATTCTAGATGCCATTAAGAACATTTGTGATTCATAGGAAGAGGTCACAATATCAACATTAACAGGAGTTTGGAAGAAGTTGATTCCAAGCCTCATGGATGACTTGGAGGGGCTCAAGACTTCACTGGAGGAAGTAACTACAGATGCGGTGGAACTAGCAGGAGATCTAGAATTAGAAGTGGAGCCTGAAGATGTGACTGAATTGCTGCCATCTCATGATCAGACTTTAATGGATGAGGAGTTGCTTCTTATGGATGAGCAAAGAAAGTGGTATTTTGAGATCGAATCTACTCCTGGTGAAGATGCTGTGAAGAGTGTTGAGGTGACAACAAAAGATTTAGAATATGACATAAACTTAGTTGACAAAGCAATGGCAGGGCTTGAGAGGACTGACTCCAATTTTGAAAGAAGTTCTGCTGTGGGTAAAATGCTATCAAACAGCATTGCATGCTACAGAGAAATCATTCATTAAAAGGAAGATTCAATCGATGTGCCAAACTCCGTTGTTGTCTTATTTTAAGAAATTGCCACAGCCGCCCCAACCTTCAGCAACCACCGCCCTGATCAGTCAGCAGCCATCAACAGTGAGGCAAGACCCTCCACCAGCAAAAAGATTCTGACTTGCTGAAGGCTCAGATGATGGTTAGTATTTTTTAGCAACAAAGTGTTTTTTAATTAAGGTATGTACATTTTTTCTTTAGACATCATGCTATTGCACACTAAATAGACTGCAGTATAGTGTAAACCTTACTTTTACATGCACTGGGAAACCAAAACATTTGTGTGACTCACTTTATTGCAATATTCACTTGATTGCGGTAGTCTGGAAACCAACCTGCAATAGCTCCGAGGTATGCCTGTAATGGTCTTTACTCATTTGTGTCCTCCATTCAACATGGAACTTCTTGCAGGCGGGAAGTACTTCCATTTTGTTTACTGTTGTTTCCCTGGATGTACCACAGCTCCTATTCAATGAACACACAAGTGAATTACAGTTATATATAGTTACTTTCGTAGTACCAAGGCAAATAAAATAAAGTATGAATAAAGTATGAATGCTCGTCCAAAATTTAGGCATATAATAGGAACTGTATGTGTATTTAATAATTCATTTGGTTATATATATATATAAATAAACCTGTCTCTTGAAAATCTTTCTTACAGCTGATTAAATACCAGAAATAGACATAACTGAGTCTGGCTGTGGTAGTTTGTTAATGTTAATTTGCCCATTTAAATTTCTATGATTTAGTAATTCACTTCATTTAAGTATTTATATGTATACACATATAGTTTTATCCTACCACAAATTTTCTTTAAAATTTTCAAATGTGAAAGATTGTTTTCCATGGTGGCCTAGGGTTGATTAAGTTAATAAAGTTTTAAAATTTATGGTTGGTCCACTTAAATAAACACAGCTTTCATTTGCAGAAGTAAATGTCTGTTTCCTAATTCATTGTTTGACCCTATGGAAATCATTTAATTTCTTATTGACTCTATTTAAACAACTATAAAAGAGCATAAAGATCAGTAAAATAGAAACCCCATCAACGGTTTTGTGAGTATGAAGATAAATATATATCACAAACTCATAGCAAAACTGCCGGTTTTAACGATTAAAGTGTTAATGTTCCTGTGCACTTATTATATGCCGGGTGCTTTGTTAAGTGTTTTACATGGATTATTTCATTTAATTTTGTCATCGATCCTGTGCTACAGGTACTATTATTGTAGCCATTTTGCAGATGAGCAAAGTGGAGGTGGAAATCAAGCTCAGGTAGAATGATTCCATAGCCCACGAGTTGTATCACTTTGCTCTGCTTTCTATTATGAGCAAAGACGTGGAGATAGAGTGCATTAGAACAAGTGTGAACCCACAGCCCGTGGTTTTTTTGAGGAAGATTAACCCTAAGTTAACATCTGCTGCCAATCCTCTTTTTGCTGAACAAGATTGGCCCTGAACTAACATCCGTGCTCATCTTCCTCTATTTTATGTGTGGGACGCCTGCCACAGTGTGGCTTGATAAGTGGTGCGTAGGTCCACGCCTGGGATCCAAACCTGTGAACCCAGGGCCACCAAGCGCAGCACACGAATTTAACCACTGTGCCACCTGGCCGGCCCTGCGTTTTTGTACACTATTGCATCTCTCTGTAGTGTGACCATGACTCTTTTTTTTTTTTTTTTTTTTTTAAGATTTTTTTTTTTTTTTTTTTTTCCTTTTTCTCCCCAAAGCCCCCTGGTACATAGTTGTATATTCTTCGTTGTGGGTCCTTCTAGTTGTGGTATGTGGGACGCTGCCTCAGCGTGGCCTGGTGAGCAGTGCCATGTCCGCGCCCAGGATTCGAACCAACGAAACACTGGGCCGCCTGCAGCGGAGCGCGCGAACCTAACCACTCGGCCACGGGGCCAGCCCCTAGTGTGACCATGACTCTTAAAGCTCTATTATCAAAAATCTCAGATCAAGATCCCCTTCTCTGTCCCATAGGACAAGGATAGGCTATTTATGTGTGAATTCTTGCCCTTCGAAGTATCTTAGTCTTGCCTACACAATCCTACCTAGCTTACATAGAGTATTAATGTATTTCTATTAATTGGACCCAATAAAAATATACACATCAAGTGACAGAACTGAATGAATCAATTTTCCAACTAAAAAAAATTGTTTACAGTGTTTTGAAAAACATATCTCCCAATATAAAACCAATCTAGAAAGAATGAAAATATATTGAAGTTTCTAGCCATCTTTGGTTAAGTTCTCCATGTATGTGTGGTCTGCGTTTGGTTTATCTATGGTCAAACATTAATACTAGTCTGATTTTTCCCTGCTTCCCAGCATCATTTCCTCATGCTCTTTGTCATCTGTGGATAGTGACGTAAGGATCATATTTTTAATTTAAATTGATTTTATAGGAGCCTAACAAAATATGTGATGCATTGAAATGGCAAATATAACTATCGTGCATTATCAATATTCCCTCCATTCGAATGGCTTACTGAGAGTTGACTGTGTCTGGCTTCATGTGATAAGAATAGACTGATAACATGCTCCTGGCAATGTGTGAGAAATGTGTTGTTTTCTAGCATGTAATTGCTTTTAATAGAAGGCAGCAAAAGTAACTACTCTGTGACATGTGACGCTATTAGGATATTTGTAGTTTTCTTTGAAAAGAAAAGCTGGTGTGATCAGGTACCCTTTGTTCCATTAACAGCAATGATAAAGATGCTATCACTCCTCTCTTAGGTTTTACTTACTATTTGCTCTTGCAGTACCAACCAGATCACATTCTTGTTAATTATTGGGATTTTTATTCTTTTTCACACGCTTTTGTTTTCTCAATGCTGACAATGTAAGTATTTTAGTAATTTATTGTATTAGCACGTGTTAATATATCTGCATGATGGATCAGAATATGGTTCTAAAATTTTTGTGTCATAGTTTATAGATGTTCCTTTTATTAATAATATTATCACTTGGCATTATACAGTTTCTTACTCCACTTCAGGGCATAAATGGAACACAATTAAAAGTAAAATCATAGGAACTTAATTTCTTAGATTTGAAACAGGATTTTGAGACAGAAGTCAAGCCCTATTTGACTATTTCAGACTAAGAGATAATTTAGCTAATGGATTCCTCTAGAATTTTGTACCCTTTCCTGAGATGACTTCTAATCAGTCATATTCTTTTTTAGATTTCGTTGTATATAACCTGTGAAAGCAATGAGATTTTTCATATTGTTTTCTGCTTGAAAGTGATTTGGTCTATTAATGTTGTCTGTCATCCTTATATAAGATGATAGTTACCACCATAATTTGTAGGGCATGATACTGCTTTGATTTCCAGTGGTAGGAATATTTATTTAAACTGATCATTTCATCTATTTTTGCCTAAATAGATGCTTCTTTTGACCGGTGGTCCTCATTTATGATGACAGTGGGATAGGGGTAGAGTTTGTGCCCGTGGGAACTGACCCAGTAAGCATTGCACTCATGACCTTAGTATGATGTTCTAACCAATTTAAACAATTGGCCACAAGTAGATATATATGATGATAAAGATAACTGTCAACTAGTTTAAGCAGCCTTTTTCATAGTAGATATGAACTTGATAGTATTTGCTTTCTACAATAGCACTGCCCGAGAACAGCTTCATACTATAGAGCTCTGAAATTCTTTAATATTGAAGACTTTTGAAAGTGCTTTTTTAATTCAGTACCTTACCAGATCAGGATATAACAATGTCATTAATCTTATAGAAAAAAAGGCAAGTCAACAAATTCTTAATTTTGCTATTTTCAGGGACATAACTGAAAATATTTTAACTAAGCTTTATGGAGAGAGGTAGTCCTTGTACAAAGTCTTGTCATCATTATCTTAATATTATGGTATCATTTTCACTTTGTTTTAGGGATAACTTACATTTCCTCATATCTTCAGAGACGCCAAGGCTCTCTTAGATTTAATCAACTCTCTTAGGTTTAATAATTTTATCAGCTCTCTTAGATTGAATATTTTTCAAAATACCATTATCAGTTTCCTCAGTGGGCAGATTATATTTGTGCCTCAGCATTTATGTATTGCATAATATTTACTTCAGAGTTATTACCAATAAATAAGTTTAATTAATTGCAATAGACCCCAGTTAGAACCTAATAAAGTAGTCGTCTTAAGAGTTTGCTCTGAGTTTTCTGAACATCACAGGTGGCTATAAATAGCTAACCTTTTTTTATCATTTAGTATTTATGTGTTGTGTGTAGCAGCTCTCAGTTATCTGCTTTAATAGAGCGGAATGAATGTACAGAACTTTGGGGAGTATGTGTGGAAGGTAAAAGCAATTAAATGTTTTTGTAGTAGTTTTTTTCTTATATTTCAGTAGCTTTAGCTCAGGCCTATTTGTGTCCTCTTGGACTGGGAGCAAGAAGCAAAAGAAGAGGTGAGAATAAGCTTTGTATGGCCAGGTCTACTAGGGCTTATTTAAAAATTTTTAAGAGATAACCTTAAACCTTTGTTAGCAGAGAGAAAATGGGCTCTTGGCCTTTGGGAAACATGCTATATAGGTCTTCTCTCCTGCCTTCGGTTTCTCCTAGGCCATACATTACAGGAAATCCTGGATCTACTATTGCATTTCTTCATGGCCATGTGAACTGCAATGGGTTTGCATTGTTTGGGGTGTTGAGTTATACACCTCTTTTGGTAGATTATCTTTGTTTTCCATTTCCATTTTTTGTCTCTTGTAACAAGAGTGATATTATTGGTAAGGGTCCAACAAATACCTCAGGATTGATGTGGTTAGAGTTGCAATAAAATATGTTAAATAAATAAACATGTTAAATAAAATAAAATGAATTCACTCAAGAACTGTGCTAGATGCAGTTTGGTCTGTGAGCCTTCCGTTGGCTACTTACTGAGGGCACTCTACATTCCTTAGCCGCTGAGCAGTCAACAACTGGGAATGTACATATGAAGTGGAAATGCAGTGTTTGTCTAGTAGGAGAATGGATAGAGAGACAGAAAAGAGTTGACTCATAAAGCATTTGTTACATACCACGTATTCTTCTGAACTTTTTACATATATTAAATCATTTAATTAATACTCATGAAAGAAAATCCATGAGATAATACTATTGTCTCCAGTTTTATAGATGAGATAACTGAGTCACAAGAAGATTAAGTGACTTGCCCAAAGATCACAAGAATAATAGATAGCAAAGCTGTGTTTGAATCCAGTTTACTATACAAGTTGCCAGGTTCCGGTTCATTTACATGGTGTCAGTTATATAGCTGGTAATCTAGGTTCTTCTTATATGTTTATGAAGTATATTTATTGGAAACCGAAGTCCCATTCCACCAGCCTGACGCCTGCCTGGGCAGGTCGGGTTTATCTGGAAGCCAGAATGGGTGTGACAGCAGAGAAGAGAGTCTGGTTGAGTGATACATGCTGGCTGTGGCAGAATTTCCAGACTGTCCACATTTAAGTTGCTTCTAAGTCTGAATATTATTCATTCTTGGCATCTAAGTGTACTTATTTTAGAATCAAATCTTGAAGTTGCAATTTGGGAAGGACATGAAAAACTCACAGAAGTTGCTCTTGTTGTTTTAACCCCTCCACTTGTGTGTTATTTCTTACCCCAAAGTCTCTCCTCTTGGACCTGCTGTGTAGGAAGTGTTTCAGAATTCCTTTATAAGGAAAAATGCTACAAGATGTTTTGCAAGTTTATTTCACCATTACATTAAAAGCTAAGGATTCTAAACCTATATCACTATGTCTTGCTTTTGATATATATGTTAATCCTGATCTCTCACCATCCAAATTTCCTAAAAGGAAGGGCCATATGGGGTTAGCTTCTGTCAGTAATGTTCTTCTCCTTTCCTGGAGCCTCCAGTTCATGTTACTCCTAGAAATGCTGTAATATAAGAACCTAAATTGCATTTCACACCTGTAATGTGAATATTAATGCTTTCCTAATAGTCCTTTGAAGTGTGGGGTTTGGAGTTCCAAGGTCATTTTCACATAGCTGCTAGGAAGTGACTGTGTGTAGCAGTTGCAGGCATGACAGCATGCTTCTTTCACTGAAGAGAATCAGTATGTCCCCTAATCAACATACATTTTTTATACAGTTTTTAATGGATTGCTTTAAAAAAGTTATTTAAAATGTATAAACCATTTAAAAGCTTAATTTTATAATAATTTTTGTCAAATTAGTTATTAAATTTGAATCATGCTATGTCATTTTCCTTTTTTAAATGAAAAGCACTGACTCATTTATAAGTATCGTTGTATTTAATGGCCATCAGTACTGGCTCAGTAAAATGTTTGGTGTCCATACATATTCCCTTCAAATTTTCTGCCCTTTCCAATTTTGCATTAAGGTCAGATTAGAGGGTTTACATAAAATATTTTAAATTTGAATCATCAAAAGAAGTTGTGTCACTGGGCTTTGGTACATGGTGGTATGTGCATTTGCAACACATTAATAGTTGCACGTTATGAATAATTAACCCTATCAATGATTCCCTAGAATCAGGTGGCTTTGACTAGTATTCGGAACGAATTTTAGCCTGAACACTGCCGTTAAGGAAATTCACCTAGGAGCCAAGCAACTCGCGATGTAGAAAATAACAGAGTTGCTAGGACACTGGAGTTTGTGGAATGGCTGCTTATAGACCATTACTGTTTTACTAATCATATTAAAATTCATCATTGTGATCTTTGGAGAGAAAATGAAATTATGTTCTGCTTTATTATTTCTGTTATGCATATCTACATAGTAGAAATGCAAAACTTAAGGAATGGGTGGATTATTATTGCCTTCATGCTTAAGGATGCGTCCCCTAAAACTGATAGAATAAAGCAACCTATTTCGCTTACCATGTAGAGGTGGGCAGTTGGGGCACATGTAATATTAGATAGCTCTTTGCCAGTCAAAATTGGCAATATTTTGATGTACTAATAACTTTTAGTGAAGGCATCTGCTATGAGTTAAATAAGCCATCTAATAGGCTTAATATATTAATATGCTAACCTCTGTACAGAATTTGCTGGTTTTGGACAATGGATTTCCCAAGAAACAGTTAATGCTAATCTCCATTACTAAGCAGTGATTCAAGAATTTTTTTGAGACTAAATTTTAATGAAAGATGAAATAATTTTTTATCAATCTTGTACATAATATCATAACTCTGAATTCAACTTAACTGAACGTTATAAAATAGTCCTACCACCTATTTACCTCAGACATGCACATCTCCCTTTTCTCAATGGGCCCAGGCACGTGCATAATCAGCATAGTGACAAATTTACCTTTCGCAAATCTCAGATCAACTGATGCTTGGGTATTGGGAGTTACTTTTCCGTGTATAGGCATTAATAAGTAATGGTGGCCTACAGAGAGACTAATTTACTGTAGAAAGGAGATAACAGCATTATTCTAGCAATTCTTCCAAGCTGCCATTGAGGCTGTCCTCCTTGTCTTATTTGTTCATTGAACAAACACGTATTGAATTTCTATCATATGCTGTACACTACTAGTCTTCACAGAATGCTTATTGCTCCATTAGCTCTATGACCCACAGAATGAGTAACTGTGAATTCACTGTGGTGGAAAGGAATTTTGTTTATCTTGTTTTGCCATGACAGCATCTCTGTATTTCTGCATTTTAGGCCCTGCTTGCTTGCTTAGACTCAAGATAACTATTTCTTCTACAACCTTCAAGAATTTCCTAGGATCCAAATAATTTTTTGTTGTTGTTTAGACATGCTTGAACTGTTACGTGTTGACTGAACCACTGTGTGCAATGATGGACAGTATTTTCCGGAGACGTGCTTCTTAGTTATTCTCTTATTTCTGCCCTGGTTTTTAATCTGAGTCCTCTTGTTGCTTCCTAAAACTCAGTATGATCAAAAAATTCCAGTGGACTTTGGGGTCGACCTATATTTTGAAGTTTGGAAATGGGAGTGGAGAAGATAGCAGTTAAAGTATCCAATAAAAGGAAAACTAAGTTCGTAATGAAGACTGTTAGGGGTGATGTAATATGCTTGCCACTTTGCTAGGCACTTGGTTTACCAAATTAGTAATTGGATTTTTTTTGAGGGAGCTGCTTCTATTTTCTCAGAAATGTGTTTTTTATTTTCAACAAGTATGTAGTAAACAATCTTTCTAGAAACTATGAGTTTCTTAATAGCAATTGGTAAATTTATTTTTCTATGCATTTTTATATTCATAAGTATATATATTAAGCACCTCCTCTGTGCCAGATGCTAGTGTAGGCCTTGAGGGGATGTAGCCATAATGAAGGCGGATGTGATCTTGACTGTCTTAGAACTTACAGTCTAACCGAAGAGATATAATAATAAACATATAATTAAATTAATATGAATTTCAGATAGCGTTAAGTATTCTAAAGAAGATAAGGGGGATTAAGTGTGATGGATAAGGAAAGTAATTTTAACAGAATATGAATTGGGGAATTTAAAACACATATCTTCAGAAGCAGGAGCCAACAGGACCCGATGGGTTGAGTGCGAGGGTAAGAAAAAGGCAAGGAATCGGTGATCACTTGTAGGTTTGGGGTTTGAGCTAAATAAAGTACTCTCCAGTAAATCTCTTAGTTTAGCTACCAAATCAGAAAAGGCTGAGGGCAATAGTGTTGACAGAAAAAGTGGTCAGAGGATTAAAACAATGTCATAATGAAGATAAAGCCGTCTGTGGATGTACTGTTCTCATCTTTCCAAAGGTAGGGAGTACAGTGCAGCTTGAATGAATTCAGTGTTGATGCATGGAAATAAAAGTTATTGCTTTGGCATTAACCTTTGCTTCAACTCTGGGGGTTTGTGCCTCTTTGCATTTGGCTACAGAAACAACCTTTATTTTTCTCTGTATTTAACTACTTGGTCAAATGAGCAGTGCACCTCTGAGTGTTTCCTTTGATCTAATCTAGGTTGAGGTCATACTGTGTACTAGGCGTGAATTAATTATGAAGTGAACAATTTTGCTCTGGTGAAGAGAGGATTTTATTCTCATTCGAACTAAATCTGTGATCTAAGAAAGATTTTTACATTCTTTCTGTGTCTGAGGGGCACTGATAGTGTCCTGATAAAAACCCTGTCGAGTTCAGAAAGAAATGTAGGTCATTTCTTTTGGATCTTCTACTAAATGCCTTGAAGTACCGTGTTCCAACATCATCCTTCCAGACAGAAATCATACCCTCTATCCAGGAAATGTTTAAAGTTTATGCATTATCTGGTTCTAGGAGTTGAGAGTAAGTTTAGCATTTAATAATTATTGGGAAATTGCCAAAATGGATTATACATATGTGACAAAAATGTTCATGTAAATTTTGAAGTATTGTGCCTGTAATATTATTTATGGTAGACACCAAAGGGCTTTCTCACTCATTTCTTGGAGCTCCATGCTTAAGTAGCCATTTCTCTGATATCTGAGTCCTACAGAATGAGTCGAATTAGTAAAGCGTCTGTGATTGTTGGTCATTTCCTCATCTTTTATAGCCCAGAAGACTTAGCACCAAATCTGAATCCTCAGTGGGCTGACCGAGCTTTCCAACTTTATCTATGACCATTGATATATCTTCACTTGTAATATTTTACTTCATTTCAGTTTAGCTGAGAGATATTTTAGCACCAGGATAAAAACTTCTTTGGAGAATTACATTCAAAAGATAACGTAACTTCTCTGTAGGAGATTCTTTTCAAACAGCATTCTAGTGCATGTGGAAGGTATATTGCCTTTGAGATATGCTCACCTGCATCTAAGGTAGCTTAGTTTATTTGATTAGTGAACCCTTAAGAAGGGCCTCTGGAAAGTATATAAGAAAATTTCAAACCAACGCTTTTAGGTAACTGATCTCCCTTCTGTTTCCAATGTTTGTTTATCACTTGATGTTTTTAATTAGTGATGTATAAAAGGAATCACACAATTCTTGTAGTTGTTTTGTCTTCTAGAAATGGTGTCATAATGGGGATAACCAACATGTTTTAGTCTCTTATATAAGTTACACACACAAACACATCCTTAAATTTATGTATTTTGTCTTTATTTCTACATAAAATCTCAGTCGTTCCTGCATGCCCTGGTCTCAAGTGGATTCGGGTCTGCTCGGTAATTCTTCCCTTTAACAAAGGGAAAAGACCAAGTTTAACCTAGAGAAAGGAAGTTAAGCAGTAGAAAAAGTGATTTGTGCTAGGCTTGGAACACCCCAATCTTTCTATTTCTATATTCCAAAGAAGCTCTTTCTGGGGGCATGGTATTGAAGGGCCATGGCTTCTGTTATGGTTGTTCATTGCAAAAGGGCACCCTGCTGCGAATCTGACTAGGGGCTGCTAGCTGGCACAGGCTGCGCTTGCCAAGCTGTGTACCCGCAGGTCTGCATCCATCACTGTGACTGCCCTTCTCTAATTAGCACAGTAGTGCTGGAGCCTCTGGAGACAGCCCAGGCAGACCATATGATAGGCAGACACTGCCCATGACTACTGGCCTTCACTCCTCATGCGCATCCTCGAAGTGTCTTCTGTAGTGCTTCCTGCTCTGTGCTGCTTCATTCTTTCCTCTTCTCTCCCTTGCCTTTGCTAGCAGGAAGCTAATTCCACTAAGGGTACTTAATTATTTCTCTTTGTTGGGAATAAGACAAATGTTACCCTAGAGAGTTATATTTGCGATAATTATTATGTCAATATCATTGGAATCTGGAATGTATCTCACCATTTTCTCTCTTTTCTCAGCATCCCCTTACTTCAAAGTGTAGCATCTTTAACTGCAATTTACATACTCCCTGACCTCTGAGTAAGTGATTATAGTCTTGTACATTAAAGAGGAAATCCAATTTAAGTAAATAAACTCACAAATGGAGGTTGGGAAAGAAATGATAATAATAATGACTCACACTTAGAAAGCATTTACTCTGTGCCGAGCATCGTTATAATTGTCTTACATGCATTAACTCAGTATATCTTCTCAATAACTCTTTGAGATTACTATTATTAGTCCCCTTTTATATATGAGGAAAATAAGGTACAGAGAAGTTACATATCTTGCCCAAGATAGCACAGATAATAAATGCGGGAATGATGATTCAAACCAAGGCATTCTGTTTCATGGCCTTCTTTACTTTGCTATAATTTATGAATTTGCTAATTGCCTCGATATCGTTTTCCCTTTAACATTTCATCAAGCTCTGCAATAAATCGTTACTTACTTTTTCTTGCTATTCATAGGGGATGAAGTAGGATCATATCAGTAGCTATAAGAGGTTTTCTCTTTAATCAATGTAGAGCTTTTAGAAGTTAGTACATTATGAAAGCTCCATTTTCATAATGGATGACTGGAAGAACCACCTTATTGTATCTATGTGAATACATACATAACCAACAGTTTGTTTTCTGTCTCTAAGCTAGTAGGGTGGTATAAACTTCAGCATACCTTAAGTGCAGTTACTGTGCCTCAACTTAGAAGTGTTTCTTTAGAAAGAAGAAATAGTCCACAATACATAGAATAAGGCAAGGAAGTAATGAAAATCTTAGTCTGTCATAGCTTTTCAAAGAGTTGCTCTCTTTGTCTTTTAGCCTGGAATATATATTTGCATCTCTAGATGGTCAAGAAGATTAAGACCCACACCCTAACCAAATTTTCATAATTCCTGAGGTTTGCAATAGTAATTGAAAGTTCATAGATAGCTTTCTCACAAGTATAGGGGAATATCTTTGATGTGCATAGACCATAATTTAGCCTGAAATGTTAATATGATGAATATAAGGAGGCTGATCCATTTGAACCTATTAAACAAGGAAGATTATTGATGATCATATTTCCACTGGTTAGTGGGCATTAAACCCGTATAGAACCGTCAAAAGGTGATTGGATAAAGAGCAGTGATAACAAAGCTAATAAAAGCATAGAGGAGACAAGGATTTCTACTTTCTTTTTTTAACACAAGCCATGTTATCTCCCATATTCCTTTTGACACTTTGGTACTTGCTCCTAATTGAAAGTATTTTGCGAAGGAGATATAGGGAAGAACTTTCCTGACAAAATTCAGTTAATGGATGACATTTTATAACAGTAAGTGTGTTATATCTGAGACCACCATGTTTCTTTTTCTTTTAGGCCACAGGCATGGTACAGAATGACCTGCCCATCCTTCCCCTGTCACTTCTCTGAATAACAGTTTTCTTGTTCCTTTTATTTAAGATTTTATTAGTATTTTTGTATTATCAGGCAATCGGATTTTGCTTTGCATTTTGTATATCCATAGTAATCCATGGATGATGGCCACAACTGGTTACAGCTCAGAGAATGAGGTTGGGTAGTGAGCTGACCCCATGCATATGCATAGAATGAATGAGGGAGACTTATGTGGAAGGTGGTACAAGGGCAGACCACTGGGACTGTCTCTAAGTAGGGAATCAGAAAAGAGGTCAAGAAATTTACTCCTAGTTGGGAAGAAGATCTAGAGCAGAACTCTCCCTGGCGAAATTCAGTTAACAAACAATGTTCCTATCCTGACTGCTTCAATGGTCGGATACAAGGGGTCATGCAGTTATTCCTGTGCTAACAGCGACTCTGCTGTGTTCTTTCTTTCTCAAAGCCATGTTGGAATGCAAGCAAGTTAGAATGACTTTATTATAGAGAAAACATGGAATCCATTTTGCTTTTTTAAAAAAGTGACTGGTTCACAAATTTCAATAAGGTATAAAAATAAAAACTCTTTGCATTTTTACCTTGGAACTGATGATATCACACCAGTGTGACAGGGCACTCTGGTTGTGGTCTACTAGAGGCTGTTCCATGCTAATCCGGAGGGAGAAGCACCTCCTATTACAGGTTTATTGGTGAAGAAGAGCAGTAGGCCAATATCTTGGCTCTTTGGGAGAGAGTATTGTATCTCAGGGCACCATGTTCTTGGCAGCTAGACATACTAAGATGAATAAGATATGTTCTGCGTCCTTAAGGAGCTCATTATTTTTCAAAAGGGAGGTAGATACATAAAGTGTCTGCTATACATAAAGTAATTGCTGTACTACAAAGTGGTAACTGCTCTAAAGAGCCATGAAAGAATAATATTATTATTATTGAAGAATAATTAAAGGTGGGTCCAGAAGTTCTCAGACAAAAAAAATTGAGTTGGGACTTGAAGTTTATGTAGATTTTTTCCAAAAAGAGAAGGCTTTCAGGGCAGATGAAACTCCACGAACAAGGGCAGCTCTGATAAAGCATCACATGTTGGGGAGTAAGGCACAAGATGTTTCCTTGGAGAATGTGATATGAAGGACAGAGGGAGATGACAGGTTGGAGTCAACTAGTAAAGGACCCTTTTACTATGACCTATGGTTAACCTTTAATGGATTTTTAATTAGGGGTTTGTGATGGTATGATCAGATTGCATTTTAGAGTGATCACTTTCAGTAGGAAAGTGAAAGATTGATGGGAGAGCATTTAGGAGGCTTTTTAATAATAGTCTAATTGAGAGATTTTAATGACTTGAACTAAGGCAGTGGGGATGTAAAGGAGGGAGCTAAATATTTAGAAAGTGAAATTAACAGTTATTAATGAGCTTAAACTTGAGCAAGTTAGAGACAGGGAAGAAAGGGGAAAGAGAAGTCTAATATTATTCCCATGTGGAAGATGATGGTGCTACTTACTGAGATGGGGAAAAATGGGAAAAACAAAAGTTAGGTTTCAGACATACATACTAAGTTTGAGATATAAGATAGTTTAGTGGCTATGTCCTATAGGCAGTTGTAAATAGAAAACTGGAACTCAGAAAAATATCTGCATTTGAGGGAGAGATTGGGAGTTCATCTACGTATATACATATGGGAGTTCATACCATGAGAAAGGATAAGATTACCTAAAGAAAAATTGTCAAGACAGAAAAAAAGAGGGCCCAGGATTAATCCCTGAGGAAGACCATTTTAAGGGCCAATGGAAGAGAAGAGCCAGCAAATGAACTGCCAACAAAAGAAGTAGCAAAATGAAGGAAATGTGTCATCACGAAAGCCAGAATATTGCTGAAAAGTTAAGTCAGATGAGGACAGCGAGAAATCTTTAGATTTGGCAGCATGGAGAATGTTAGTGACCTTAACATAAGTGTTTTCTAAGGGTTGGTGTGGATGGAAGCCAGACTGGAATTCTCTTGAGTTTAGACCATTGGAAGTATCTGGGGTGCAAGTCATTGTGATAACACAGAAGGAATGTAAGCTAGTAGGAGAAAGAAAGAATGACCTGTGGATCCTTTTGAGTATGATACTCAGCTGGAGATGTTCAGTGTAGGGGAGGAAGACAATTCCTTTACCCTCTAGGCCCTTCTGGCTGGTCTCAGAGTTTAACTGACATGAGACAGAATAACAGGAGAAAGTCAAACAAAGTTTAATAACATGTACACATGGGAGAAACCCAAGAAAACTGAGTAACCTGCCAGAATGGCCAAAGCCGCCACCTTAAATACCATCTTCAGCTAAAGACAAAGGAGGCTGTTTGGGCTAGTGATTTGGGGCTTCAAAGGGGAGGAGGGCAATTTACATGGAGATGAAAATGTAAATGTTTGTTAAACAAGTGCTTGTTGGGCCCTCTATAAATAATGTTATCTCATGATATTAGTTCCTTCCTGGAACAGACCTTCTATCTTAAATTCCTTTAGGCAGTTATGGAGAATGTCAAAGTTTCCTTCAGAGTCTTTTTGTCCTTAAAAATAATCAAGGCAAAGAGACACATTTTGGGGTGGCCAATTCTGATCCTCCGCATCAGCAGCTAGAAGAGCAGATGGTCTGGAACACACAAGAGCAATCTGGCCTGGAGATAGGATTTGGGAGGTCATCCAGTAGTTGAAACTTCACTGGATATACTCAGCCACATTTTCAAATAAAATTGGGAACAATTCATTATGGAAAATTGGCAATTTTTATTAAGGTATAATTCATTACAGCTATACATTCGTATGTTACAGTTTGCAAAAGAGACAACTGACGAATGAAACGTGTTAGCTTAGCCTTCTCTAAAGACTAATTATTTGAATATGCTTTTGTATTCATTAAAGTAGTTAATACCTGAGGAATGTATTTGCTGAGTCTAGGATCTTAGTTAATGAAAAAAGTTGTAAAAATCAGGCATCTTTATAAAACCCAAACCTAATCAAAGCACACAGTTTTATTAAAGTAACTAGCTTAAAAGAAAGAGAAAGACTTAAAAACACAGATAATTAGTTTCTTTTGTACTTATGCCCTAGATTTATATGAAGTGCCATCTTAAGTTATGTGATTATTTATCTCTACTGTTGACCTAGAGATTAAAAATACCATCAGACAAATAGCGGAGGATCTCTGAAATTCAAAGTAGTTCTTTTGGAAGTTAATTGTCTTGTAAAGGCTCCATCCTCAGACCACTGAATTCACAATGGAGTATGATGGTTGGAAATGTGGAAATGACCATTTTTGATTTAAATTATTTTTGTCACATAGTTTTCGATGCTAGTAAAGAAAACATTGAATATAATTGACCTTATTAATTTTAATTTTACACAATTTAATAAAAGTTATGTTAGTGATTTTACAGAATGAAACCTCAATCCATTTATGCTTCTGAAAAATAACCTTGTAAAATGTCAAAATTGCTATTGTATGCTTTTGAAAAACACTTAATGATTTGTGCTTGATGCATTTAAACTCTTTATTGAAGGTCAAGGATTCTATTAGGGCATTTTCGTCAGTAAAATGTTGACAGAAATTAACTAGGTGGTTGAATTCTCACTGACAATACTGTCACAGTTTTTAAGAAATTGTCTAATGATAAGGCCAGATTTTGCTCATTATTTTTCTTAGTAACAACCACTAGTTCATTAAATATTGCCTTAATTGGAGTGTAAGTGTCAAAACTTAGTGGTCACAGTCACAATTTTTATTTAATAGATATTTAGTTTAAGTTGCTTTAGTTAAGTTGTCTTCAGTGACTATGTATGTATGCTGTGCGTTTGGATGAGATGTAATTGTGTGGATGTTCCAAGAGCATTGGTAATTATGTTGACCTTAATGTGTTTTCAATATTCAATTTTGAATTTAGACATCCACAATTTGATCTACAAAGTCACACTCCAAACTAGTAAAGTCACAAAACAAAGGCAATAAAAAAAAGCTGAAATATTGTCTTATTTTCTTATTCCAGACTTGCGTATCACCTAGTGAGTGCAGTATATTTTTTGAACAATCAAATTTATTACCTACCACTTAAGCAAGAGTTTCTGTTGTTACGTGGTGATTTTTTTCCACCTCAGCCCTGTTTAAGGAGATGGTTATAATGAACACAGTAGTTCGAAAGGCCTAAAATTGAAATGTAATGAGTATATGGTGTAGGCTAGAAAAAATAATTTTCTCTCTCCTCTTCTATGTTTTTGCCTGAGACCCCCTATAATAAAAGATAGATTAACAAGAGAAAAATAAACACAAGTTTATTAACATATATGCTTCACATTTTTCACATTTACTGGGGGGGGATTCCCCCCCACCTCACCACCCCCCTCCCCCCCCCGTAATGGCCTGACCCGCCACCTTAAGTAACATCTTCAGCTAGAGACAAAAGAAGGATATTGGGGTATGAGGGAGGCCTATGGGAGGTCACCAGGAAAAGCACGGTAAACAAAGGTAAGGTTGTTATACAGACTTAAATCCCTGCTTTCTCCATTGACAAGATTCTCTTGTGATTTAGAGTCATCCTTCTCTTCTTGGTACAGAGAGGGATACACCTGTACAAATGGAGATTTGCTTTATAAATGTAAATGTCCCTTACAGAAGAGTAACTTCTGTTTTCAGAGCTGCTTCTTTGTCTGCTGTTTCTCAAAAGTAATCAATTCAAAATCATCTTTATGCTAAAGAGGCACATTCTGAAGTGGCATATTCTGCTACCCTTCAATGGACATGTGAATATAGCATCAACAAATCTCAACATGTCTCAGGATTCCCTCTTTTACTGATGTCAGTAATTACTTGAATAGAAAATTCTTAGGTTAATCTGTACAAATCACTTTCTTTGTGGATGTTTCTTTATCCATACTTAGGTGCATGCCCATATATGTCCTGTTGATGTAAAAGATGGAGAAATATTTTAAACTTAAGCATCCTTGGAGATGCTATGGTTGTGGTACCTAGGAGTTATGTATGTATTATGAAATTATCACTCAGAATTCTTTGGCTTCAGTGTGTGAGAGAGGCTTGGCTGGTATGTAGGGCATCCTATTCCTCCATACCAGCTGTCCCATGATGTAAATGGTCCTTTAACTTAGGTTTTTGAATCATGTTTAGCAAACACATGCATACCCTATGGCTCTCCAGTACCTTGAGTTTCCCTATTAAACTTCGTATGGCATATAGTCATCATGAGACTGCTTTGGTTACTAATGATTATAGATGTAACTCAGAGTCTCAAAGCTCTGAACACAGCCATTCTTAATTTTTTGAGAGTTTGTAAGTTTCATGGGTCTTCAGAAGACCTTGAGCCATCATTGCCCTTTCTCTAGGCAGGGCTGTATTCATACCCCCACCTCGATATCATCTCCATTTTCTTAACAATCTTAAATGTCTTATGTACTTTGTTGGCTTTTCTCAGTTCATCTGATGATTGCGATCATTTTGATTATATTAAATGTCATGCTTTTAATATTCCTCCTTTGAAATGATATTTCAGTAGATAGCATAAACATTAAAGGTAAGATGGTGAATTTAATGCTAAAATGTCTAAGGTAGACAACCAACTATCATTTATGTAATTCATGCTTTTATTACACATGTCATTGTCCACTAAGGCTGGCTTAGTTTTTATCAGATTAAATGGTGGGAGTCTGTATTCATAGCTAAACGACAGCATTTTACAGAGGAAGCAAATACTTTTTCCTAAAGGACATCCTTAGCTTCTAGTTCCTATGATTTAAGTTATGTATTTTGACAGTCAATAAGGATAGTTGTACTCTGAAGAAATTTTTATACTGTACCTCAATAAAGATAGTAATATATATTAGCCTTTAACCTCTGTGACACAGAATATGTGAAAAGACTCTGTGTTATTTATCACAAAAGAGGAAAAAAAACCCTAAAATCTTTTTTACTCACCTGTTTCCTGCCATAGTATACTGAGTCAATTTTAGATTTGGGCAGAAAAAATGACTGCATTGTATTTTGCAAATGTAATTTACAATACAGATGATTGTATTAGAGGGAACTAACTCATTTTAAAGATTCCCCCCATAATGAAAGAAATGAGAACGTGCAGCTTATGGAGGACACATTAATTATTCTTGGTTTGCAAAACTTGAATTCCTTTAATATTAGTGATAGCTTTTATTGTTGTTGAGTGAAGCTAAACTCATATATTAATTTTCTAATTATTTTTATGATAAAAATGCATTTCTCTGCTGAAGGTAGCCTTTTATGATAGAATAAAAACTAGTGAACTTTATTGCTTTATTTGTACTTTATGCTTGTCAGCAGGGAGTCATGGTAAAAAGTGAAACAAAGGCCCACTGACAAATGGGGCTGGGTTTGGTAGAGGATTTGGAAAGCAGGCTCTGGAGCTAGACTCTTTGGGTACCACATCTACTTTTACCACTTGGAAATGGTGTGATCTTGGGTAAGAACTTAGTATCTCAATTCCTTCATCTGTAAAATGGAGATAATAGTATCTATCCCTTAGGTTTATTGTGACAATTGAGTTAATATACGTAAAGTGTTTGAAATAGTACTTGCCACATGCTAGACGTGGTCGTTCTTGTGATCATTTTTATTACTATTGTTACTGCATAACAGACACAATCTGCTCACTGCAAGACAAAAGCCAGTCGTCAAGAGGCAAGATGGTGGCAGAGAAAGGGCATTTATTAAGTGATAAGCTAGCAAATCGGAAAATGAGGGACTGGTGTCCTAAAGGACCATCTTCTGGGGGCACAGAATCTTGAAGCTGTTATATAGGCCAGTGGGTTATAGGGGAGGGGGTTAGGAATGTTGACCCTCTGGTGTTACAGACTGGGAGTCACCAAAGCAGAACTTTCAGTTGTCATTGATGATGGCTATCAGCATAGTCTCTCTGTCTGGGGGTCATCACACTCCTAAGGAGCTCAAAAGAGCAAAGTTATTGTCTTATCGCAGCTGAGAGGTATGTACACAAGCAGGGGTCATAAAAATCTACAGAGCAGATGGATCTCCTGGACGGTGTATATCCAACTGGTTTAGTTAGTCAGAGGTCATTCAAAGTTACAATATGGTTTCTTTTCTACAATATGGCTTCCCTTATGTCAACCTTGTGTTGAGCTGGTATCGCTGTCAATAATGTTTGTTTATTATAGCAGCAGGCATTTTTTAGTCCAGTGGGTGTTGTCAATTCTTTGTCATCTGTTTGCAGAGAATATGGTTGACACCTTCAACACGATTACTGTGTGTTCAACTTTCCTGTAGCGTCCGTGATCTGGCTAGCACATAGTATAGCAATCTTATTTTGCAGAAAAAGAAACTGTGGGTCAGAATGTATCTACTTAGGGCTATAAAGTAAGTAATTTAAGAGTCTGAATTTGAGTATAGCTCTTCTGATGGCTTGTTAGGTCCTACTTGTTCTTCATGGCTTAAGTTTGTCTGTGTTTTTCTTCATTTTTGAATAATGAATTCCTTCAGTCTAAGTACCGTGTAGTAAATGTATGAAATGTTAGTATAGGTATCAGTTGTTTTGGTTTTCCCATGGAAAAAAGTTAACTCTGAAATGTGATTTATGGAATTATCTTTCTGTCAATGTCTGTTATGAAACTGTGTATATGTGCACTTAACATGTGATAAAGCTACACTTGAGAATGGAGGGGGACAAGGTTAATGACAAATAAAAGAAAAAGAAAAGACTCAGGGCTTGGCTTTGGCCATTGTAAGTCGAAGACTTAGGTTAAAAGAGAAATCAATGATAGGAATGTAATATTTCCAAATTGTCCACTTGTAAAGCAAACATCTGACGATTGTGGAATGAAACATTCTTCCATCTTCAGTAAACAGAGATTGCTAAAAGTTTCAGGATTCATTCAGTCTTACAGCTTCTAGCTGAATATTATTGATTCTTATCTCTGAACGTTTAATGTAGAGGTTCAGGTTTCCATAAACATGAGTTTCTATAAAACATTAAAAATATATGCCTATTTTATGAATTTTGTAATATTTTAAATGAAAAATACCTACAGCACTATTGATTAATACACTAAAAATGAATAATTTCTCCTGTGTTCCTATTGTGATCTGCCACTGTTATCTACCAGTTCATTATCTAACCTCCATTGTTTTCAAACTCAGTGTTCAGTGTATTTGAACTATATTCTTGCTTCAGCCGGGCCTGTCTGCTTGTCCTCACTTGTGTATATGAGTTATATGGCTTGTTCATGTCCCTGTCACTTACAACTGCCCCAAATGAAATACCTGGTGCCTCTGACTCAACTAATCACAGCATTTACTTCCTTTACAGTCTTGTTTACTTCTTCTAATTATTCCTGATACCAGCTTTGAGAATACTGAGGAGAGAGCTAACTATGCCTGAGTGGAGCCTTTCATTTTCTTAATATGCATTCTATTAACGTGTGCATTTTGCTTTCTAAATGCTCTTGAGTTACTTTTAAATGTTCTCTTTGGTGTCCTCAACCTGTTTCTAGCTTCCTGAGGGTAAGAAACAGGTCATCCATTTGCTTTGTTCCCTTCTCAGCACCGTTGCGCCTTTAGTTCAAGCTATTTTCTAACTTCCTCAGCGGGAAAAGGCTCAGGGTATACAGATTTATTTTCATTAGCTTACATAATACAAAACTAGGTAAATGTAGGAGTTGGGGTGATTTATGATCACTTTAAAACTCCGCACCAAATGTATTCCTTATTAGTATGGAGTATATCAATGTTGAACTCTCTACCTTTCCTATGCCTTATATTTGACCCTGAAAATGGGAGCAGGTCCTAGAAATTTTAGGCAATGGAGATTGGCCCCAAAGCCTTGGTTTTTAAGTAGCTTGGTGTTGGGGAGAATGTTGATTTTCCAAATTTGGTTCAATATTTTATGCAAGTAAATTTTCTTTGTTGAAATCAGAATGAACATTCCAAGATCAGAGAGAGAAATATTTCACAGATATAATTAGCTTTTCTGTAAAAAGAAAGGCTGATGAACAAATACCGTCTTGAAATTTCAAGTTGTTAATCCATGAATGTGTATTAGTCTCACTGGCCGACAGTGTGTTGTCACTCAGTAGGTCAAATCTAATCCATGTATCTATAGTCTTAACTGCTCATTTGCACATTGGCTTAACTCTGTGTATTTAAGCATTAAATGTTTTTATATATCTAAGCTTGAGTACATTATTAAAAGTTTTATCTATTATCTTTACTTTCCAATGGAAAGAAGTGATAACCTGTAATGAATACATATACATTTGCATCAGTGTCATGTGGCCCACTGCTGTGCAGACTGTAGCAAGTACTGTCAGAATATGAGTGCAGAGCTGTGGTCTCATTTACACTTGTTGCAATTCCCAATGAGAATAAAGCCAACAGATAAAATCGACATTTTCCTAAAACATGACCATATTGATTCTATAGAAGATTTTAACTGTTAATGTTGGTTCAAGATCTAAATATCCTCTCCTTTTCCTTATTGTTTTAACTCTGTATCTGTCAGACTGATCACTTTTCAATATAAATTAATTGTGAGACGGGACAAAAATAGCATTCTATGTTTTCTCGACATTTCTAATTCTCATTTTATTTGCTCCAAAATCACCAAGAAATGGAGGATGGAAATATCAGAGAATGATTTTCTCAAAGAAAAATATTATAAGATGTTATTTTCATTGTTATAAAATAAATTTAGTACTTGTGAAAATACCCGGACTGAATAGTCCTAGATCAAAGCCAGGCAACTTTGCAGTCCAAATTTAAGATGCCCTGTAGATCTTTCTCATTCTAGTTTTCAGATGCAAACCACACCCCTTCCTGTCTTTATCTTTGTTGCTGCATTTTTCTTTCCCCTTTGTTTCCCATTTCCAGCCTTCTCCCTATCTTCTCTCCCTTTCCTTTGCTCTTTCCTACACAATTGTGTACTAAGTGGAAAACTACAACTTGTACTCAAGGAGGAAACATCTATATTTTTATTTCTTTTTAAAGTCCACCTTCATGGGACATTATTGATTATGCTGAAATTGGCAAAGGGTACTGCTTTCTAAACAACTCAAGACAAGAAGCAAAATCTTATTTGCCCTAACTCCAAATGTCTACGTACATATATACTTTCTTGTAATCCTTTCAAACTGAAATAACCCATGAAAATGTGACTTCCCCTCAAATACCTTTTTCTAGAATAATTATAGTAGTACAACAATTCATAAATGATGACCTGAAGCCTAGTTCATAATACTTCAAATTCCATTTAACAAGTACCTTATTTCCTCTTTAGTCCCCGCTTGCTTTGTTTGTTCATCAGTCAATCATCCAAACAAATAGTTCTTGAGTATCTGTCATATGCTATGTTTTCCTTGGGCTGGGTCTCAAACAGTGAATAAAATGGGATTCCTGACATGGAGGAGTTCACAGTCTTGTCAGAGAGACAGGTATGTAGATAAATAAATAAATTATACCATAGTGTGGTAAGTCCTGTAGTCAAGGTGTGAAAAAACTGCTCTGGCAATTGTTAAGGTTCTCTGAGAAGGTTGAGAAGGCCTCATATTGAAAATAATAATTTTGTTTCTGAATAATGACTAGGGATTTTCCAGGTAGAGAAGATAGTAAAGGGCATTCCAGGCAGATGGATTTATGCATGAATGTAAGGCACTGTTAGATGATGATGTTAAAAAATTGAATAGGATGCCTCCTGGCAAGAAGGAATGCTTCTTGCAGCGTGGGAGATAGACATTAAAACAGATAAACACCAGCCATTTTGTGCGGTAATAGGGTGGGTTAAGATGCAACAGGGGCATTGTGGAGCTGTTCCTAACTGTGCGTCACCTGCGAGGTTTAATAGCTGTAGTGTTGAAAGAAGCAGTTCCTGAGGTGAATGACCTCAACAATAAGAACAGTAGCCACTAACGCTTATCGAAAGGTTACTCAGTGCTAACCACTGTGCTAAGCACGTCACATGCATTCTTTCATTTAATCCTCACAACCCTCTGAAGCAGATACTATTATCAAAGCCTAATTACAAAAACACCCCAAAATGCTGAAGCTCCAGGTGGTTAAATAACTCCTTTAAGTTCTCATGGAAATGGCAGAACTGGGGCTTGAGCCCAGTCAATCTGATCTAGGTCCTCTGTTCACATATAAATTTCATGCAATGAGCCATCTCTTGTGTTACAGTGGAAATGAAAAATATAAATATTAAATACAACAGAACCTCTCTCCTTGAGGATTTCATACTCTAGGACTTGTGCAAGAGAACTCTTATAAATAATTATAGAGTAAAATAATATATGCTATGCTGGAGATATTTTTAAGGTTCTGGAGGCAGTTCTATAATTGTGAGGAAATCACTGCATTTAGTGCAAAAGGTATGCATTTAAACCTGTTTCTTTCTTTCTTTTTTCTTTTTTGAGGAAGATTAGCCCTGAACTAATATCCACTGCCAATCCTCCTCTTTTTTCCTGAGGAAGACTGGCTCTGCGCACATCTATGCCCATCTTCCTCTACTTTATATGTGGGACACCACCACAGCATGGCTTAACAAGCCGTGTGTAGGTCTGTGCCTGGGATCTGAAGTGGTGAGCTCCAGGCTGCCAAAGCAGAGTGTGCAAACTTAACTGCTATGCCACCAGGCCGGCCCCTAAACCTCTTTCTTGTTACTTACTACCTGTGTAACTTTCAACAAGTTATCAGGCTTATTTGATGCTCAGGACTTGGTAAAATGATTTTAATAATAACTGCCTTAGAGGATTGTTATGAATAGTAAATAAGATAAGCCAAATGGGCTGTAGAAAGTAGTGAGTGACTGTGGAATCTAATATTTTCAAATAGTAACAAATAGAAGTTCTTTGAGAAAACATCATCTTGTTGGAAGGAGCACGGCCTTTGAAGTTAGACAAAACTTACTATATGCCTGACCTTGGAAACCTGGAGTCCTAGTTGCCTCAACTATGAAACAGGGTTAATACCACCAGCTTCATGGGGTGGCTGTGCATTTACTTATACCCATTCCCTGGATGTTTAGGGAAGGCATCAGAGAACAAGGAGCCTTGGGCCTTGGAGAATGACTAAGAGTTCACTGCACAAAAGCACTTTGAAGGAACAGGATGATGCCTTAAGAGACCTCCTTAGGGAAAAACCACCTAAAATGTGTTAACAGAGTTGCTGAGAGCTGAGCATTGCCTTGGTTTGTTACTTGGGCATCTTTACAAGGAAAAGGAGGCAGTCATGGACTTAACATAGAGAAAACTGAAATACTCCCTTTTTCTTCATGTGTTTGTTAAGCACAAAATAGTCATGGAGAAAAGGGGATAGACAGCTGCCCTGTTCTTGCTTGTCAGTCTTCAGTTGGAAAGGAATGTGTGAAGAGAATGCCAGGAGAGGCTCCTGGTCCCAATCTGCTGTCATTTAATAGTTTAATAGTTTTTGTGCCTCGTAAGTTGGGGCCCAAGTGCTGGGATTAAAGAAATTAAAGGCTGCAATGCCTTGGTTTCTAAGTTACCAAATTAGCCTGGATATCTCAAGCTTCCAGCAGCAGCAGGCAAATTGCAGCAACAGCAAGGAAAAGACTTGGCTGAGTTCACAGGGGCGACAAGATCACCAGTGGCTTCCAGTCGGGTTTAGAGATGGAGTATGCAAAGGGAAATAATACGAAAGGTGGTTGGTAAAAAATTTGGACTTAGATTCTTCTGTGTGAACTTGGACAAGTGGTTTAGCATCACTGTTCTTAGGTATAAAAATGTTTAATAATACCTACTTTGCACTATTGTGATGAAGACTAACCTAGCAGAGTCCTTCACTAGGGTAGACATTCAATAAACATGAAATTTTCCACAGTCCCACACCCCAGTAAAGACATATGTGCAGGGAGGGCAAAAGGGCACATGGATACAGTGATGGATGGCAACTAGACTTTGGGTGGTAAACACGATGCAGTCTACACAGAAATCGAAATATAACGATTTGTACCTGAAATTTATATAATGTTATAAACCAGTTACCTCAGTTAAAAAAAAATCACCACTCAAAAAAACAAAAGAAATATGTGTAGTTAACTATTCAAATTACCCAAGGTCTTGATATTTTAAGTTGTTTCCTTTTAAAGGCACAGAGGTAAGGAGTTTACAAAAATTATATTAGATGGGTGTGGACCATTTAGTCGGTTTGACTGGATTAGGAGATGCACATTGAGGAATAGTGAGAAATGCATTTAAGCAGATGGCAAGAGGAAATGAGGATGGGAGAACTGCTCAGAGGGTTCTTCACAAACAAATTCTAGAGGTTAGATTGTATCCAACGGGCATTAGGTAGCCTTGGCGGGTCTTGCAGGATGATGTTTGAAATGAACTGGTAGCTGAACGTGGACACTGGAGAGAGAGAAGCTTTGAGCTGGAGCATGAGCTATGTGACTGTTTTTGCAACCAAGGGCAAGGTCCTGAAAGCTTAGAAACTGTGTTAATAGCAGTGGGCATAGAAAGAAAGAGGCACATCTTAAAGGACCGGTGAGCGTTGATGAGGGAGCCAAAGGATCAACTGGCTGAGAAGCCCAAGGAAGTAGAGAATGGCCCCGATGGTGGAGGACTCGTGAAGATTCTTTTTGTGATGCAGTGTACTATTTCTGTTTTTACTGTGTTTACTCTCATGACACGTTAGCATGTATAATTAGAGATGAGTTTTAGGCAACTAAAAATACAGATGTGGAAGGGTGAACTTTCTAAGATTGTCACTGAGAAGAACCAGAAACTCAGTGTGGAACAATGGGAAGTAACCATGGTTAACGGCAAAGGAAGAGAAAGAGGTAGAAAAGTGGGGAAGGTGATAGTGGTTAAGGTTAGATGATGGTTCAGGAAGAGGATGGAAAAGAATTCCTAGGGACATTTATGGGCAAAAGTAGCACTTCCAGTCAAGTGGTGGATCTGAGAATTGGTTTGTCGGGGTTCAAAGATGAAGTGCGATTTGTTTCTTGGCTTTGCTTCTTAGAGTAATCTTATTTATTTATTTATTTTTAAAGATTTTATTTTTTTCCTTTTTCTCCCCAAAGCCCCCCCAGTACATAGTTGTATATTCTTCGTTGTGGGTCCTTCTAGTTGTGGCATGTGGGACGCTGCCTCAGCGTGGCTTGATGAGCAGTGCCATGTCCACGTCCAGGATTCGAACCAACGAAACACTGGGCCGCCTGCCGCGGAGCACGCGAACTTAACCACTTGGCCACGGGGCCAGCCTCGAGTAATCTTATTTTTAATCAAATTGACTTTTATTTTTGTTTCAGATGTTCATACTTATTACTTTTGTCGTGTATTTTTCTTTGTCTCTGGTTCTCCCCACAGTTGTTTCCCACTCTTCTTCATGAAACGTCCTATTTTTATCTCCTCTTTATCTCATGCTGTCATAAATCCTGAGCAGCCAACTTTTCAACAACTTGAACCAGAGCAATTCCCCAGCTTCTGCTTCTGCTTCTCTGAGAGCTAGTTATAGACACTGGCCAGTTGAAAACTACTTGTGAGATACCCTCAGCTTTTTCACAGTGGGTAGGAGTGTCTGCAACTCCAGTGTAACGCTTTAAAGGGAATGAACTCTGGACTCAGAGTACTCGGTTGGAGCCTAGCTCTGCCACTTAGTGGCTAAGTGACCTTTGGCAGGTTACCTAACCTCTGACATCTTGGTTTCCTCATCTGTAAAATAGGGGGGACAATAATATTACCTCATGGGGTTTTCATGAGGGTTAAAAGGACGAAAATGTTTAGAATAGTGTCCTGGTTCATAGTAAATGATATGAGTGTTGGGTGCCATTATTTTCTTCTTCTTGTTATTTTGATTTATTATTATATAGACTTGAAGCATGGGTCTAAGTTAGGAACATAGCCCACTTTTACATTTTATTTTTATCTTATTTGTTTGCATATTGGAGAAATTTATCCTCAAAGTAATTGATTTTATTTTATTTTTTTAAAAAGATTTTATTTTTTTCCTTTTTCTCCCCAAAGCCCCCCAGTACATAGTTGTATATTCTTCGTTGTGGGTCCTTCTAGTTGTGGCACGTGGGACGCTGCCTCAGCGTGGCTTGATGAGCAGTGCCATGTCCACGTCCAGGATTCGAACCAACGAAACACTGGGCCTGGGCCGCCTGCAGCGGAGCATGCGAACTTAACCACTCGGCCACGGGGCCAGCCCCTTGATTTTATTTTTAAAGTAAGATGTTTTAATTCAGTCTCTTTGAAGATGGGATAGTGATCACATTAAAAAGTATACTTTAGGAAGAATGGGGATACGTGGCACTTTTATTTATCTAAAAAATATGTGAATAATATGAAAGTTACACAGAAATTAGGCTACGTATAGTGTCTTTGAGTCATCAAAATTTACCACATTTAGCTTAAAATATTCTCTAATACCAACTTTTATATATGAAACAGTAAGCATTTTTGATGAACATTATTTTTAAAACAGCACTTTGATGCCAGGCCATTTTTTATTGTGTAAATGTTCTGCCCTACACAAATCCTCTGGTGTTTCATTTCAGGGAAGGCCTCATTTTGATTTGCCTGAATGCACAATAAAAAGTGACTGAATTAAGTGATTTCCATACTGTCTTTCCTACCTGCATTCACTCTGTTCCTTAAGTGACCCGGCTTCTGGCAATCCTTCCAAGCTTCAGATACTAACCAATATCATCCAATATATTGACCTTATATCAAATTTCCTTCTTTTCTTTCTATTTAAGATTTTTGTAATCTATGCGTCATGACTCACATACAAATATGTGTCTATATGCATGTTAACACAGCACTTCTTTTTATATGGAGTGGCTTTGTAACACATCTTCCTCAGTTAAATCAAATACTGACTCGAAATCTCTTTTAAAAAAAACCTCTTCTGGCCGCCCCGGTGCCTGTAGTGGTTAAGTGCGTGTGCTCCACTTCAGGGGCCCAGGAGTCACAGGTTCGGATCCTGGGTGTGAACCTACACACTGTTTATCAAGCCATGCTGTGGCAGCGTCCCACATACAAAGTAGAGGGAGATTGGCACAGATGTCAGCTCAGGGACAATCTTCCTCACCAAGAAAAAGAAAAAAGCCTTTTCATGTAGCAGCTTGCAGCAGATGATCCGTATAAGAGAAAATGAATAGCTGTTCTGGAGTGGGCTCACTTCAGATTTATACAGTGAAACTATATATTGATCAATTCCTGTATGCTTTCCTTAGATCTGAGCAAATTATATTCAAATAGTTCTGTTGCTAGGAATGGCTTAAAAAGCTACTCAGCCTTTTTGTTAGAAAGAAGTAAAACAATTATGTCAGCTTCTACTATTTTTACATCGTATAGTAGGAATATATTAGCCTCAGACTAGAAGACTGGTAAAAAGGTCTGTCTTGAAACAAATCCCAAGCTGTCAATATGTTGGTGATGAATTTCTTCTGTTTTCGTTTGGATCAGTAGGTGGGGCAGTTCACCAAGTGTGAAATCGACATTTAATCTTTCTTTTTATGAAATGCAAACCCACCAGTGGCTAATTCATGAAAAATTGATGCTCGGCTTTTCTTAAGGTTAAGTTGTTCTCATTTGTCTTGGAGAACATCTCACTTAGCCTGTGAGTTGATACAATTTGGCAGAAAGTGAAAACATATTTTAGAGTATTAAAATTAACTCGTTCTTGACCTTTTCTTTTGGAATGGTAATTTTAGTGTCAACAGAAGCCTCTTTATAAAAAAATCAAATAGAATTAGGAGAAATAGATAATCAGCTTTCTTCATAACCATAGATGTGCTATGTATTATAGGTTACTTTACTGTGTAAAAAATCCGTCACGTTGGCAGAGTTTATGCTCTAAGCAGGTTTATTCTTAAAGATAAAGATATGGAAGTCCCTTTTGTTTTTTTTCTTAATAGTTTGAGCCTACAGCCACTGTTGATAGAATGTGGTGCTATCAATGCCTTTGACAAGTTGCTTCCGTCCCTTTCTAAAGAAAATTATTCAAAAGGAGCCAGCCAATTCTTAGCTGCTGCGTATTAACTGTTGTCACTGCTGCTGTAGTTCCCCAGCTGGCCACCACAGTGTCATTTGTATTAATCTCCTCAAGTGTGGCATTGCTTACATGGTTGTGTCCGTCTTTGTAATTGCCTCAGCTCACGCTACGGCTCTTCAGGCTTGTGTGGTGGGCAGGAAATACTATATCAGTTTCCAGCAGAAACTTCTTGGCGGTCTAGTCTTACCGCTGAATGTTTAATGTGACTGATTTTTGTCCTCTGCAAAACTGGGGGTCTGTCACTGGTGCCCATCGTGAAGCTGGGTATGAAGTTGTACACCACTTCTGCTTTGAATGCTTTTCTTGGAGCTGCCTGAGGTCCATTGCAGGAACGTTTTAGGTAGATCTGTTGAAACATGCTTAATTTAAGATTTGTCAGGGGGTGGCGCAGTGGTTAAGTTCACGTGTTCCGCTTCTTGGTGGCCCGGGGTTCGCCGCTTCGGATCCCGGGTAAGGACATGGCACTGCTTGGCAAGCCATGCTGTGATAGGCGTCCCACATATAAAGTAGAGGAAGATGGGCACGGGTGTTAGCTCAGGGCCAGTCTTCCTCAGCAAAAAGAGGAGGATTGGCAGTAGTTAGCTCAGGGCTAATCTTCCTCAAAAAAAAAAAAAAAAGATTTGTTAAACATAATTACCAGAAGACCTTAACCCTAAGGTGTATATCTCAGTGCAAACTTGATCACTAAGCCTTTTTAATATGGCGCTTTGAGGACAGGATTTAAATAGTTACCATTTTCATTTCCCTGTATGAATTTTACTTACTGGACATCAGCAGTTTAGAATTTTTACCTGTTTTTTTTTGCTTTGGTTGATGGTGAGGGAGGAAAACTCATTTTTCAAAGATTATAAATAGTATATTGCCAAAGGTCATAATCTAGCAGAACACTGATAAATCGCTGGATAATGACATGAATTCAGATATAATTTGAATGGCATAGGAAGCGTTAGGAAGTGTCTCTCTCAGGGTAATTTGGGACCTTCTTAGTTCATTTTACAGTCATATAAGTTCAAGGTAAGTTTCACTGAATTTGTCTAGTGGTTTATTAAAATAGAACAGACAGATTGAAATATATGGTTTTTAGTTAAATTCATGATAACACGACCCTCCATTTTATGTAATTTAATTTTTTTTCTTTTTTGATGAGGAAGATTGGCCCTGAGCGAACATGTGTTGCCAAGTTTCCTCTTTTTGCTTGAGGAAGATTGTCCCTGAACCAACATCTGTGCCAATCCTCCTCTATTTTATGTGGGATGCTGTCAGGCATGGCTTGATGAGCAGTGCTAGGTCTATGCCTGGGATCTGAACCTGCGAACCCTGGGCTGCCAAAGCAGAGCGTGCAAACTTAACCGCTATACCACCAGGCCAGCCCCAGTAATTTAATTTTTTAACCCCGTCTGTGAGCTTATGTTGCAGCTTGATGGTAGTTGGAAGTGCAAGTAGTTCCTAGTAATGAGTCCTTTAGCACTTTCAAATGTTTTGATGATGATGAGATAAAACAAATAGAAAGTTTGATGGTATGAGTTAAAAAAATTTATCTGACTGCCTCTTCTCTGGATTATTGATGCAACCTTCATGAAACCAAATAAACTTAGTAGAAGGGGGCAAAGCCATGTGAGTGGAGCTGATGTGCTACAAATTCATTGTACTTAGTACTTTGTGCCAAGTTGACACGGTGGAGAGCTAAGACGTGAGAGAAGCATACAAATGTAGCAGAATGTTAGCTGCCTAGGCGAGCGAGGAAATTGCTGTGTTCCAAACCCGTTAGAAGTTATTAGCATAAGATGTCTTAGCAGCTGCGTTTATTAATGACTTATGCATTTATCATATGTTGATGTATTTTAAACACAAGACCAGATCTAGAGGAGGCTAAATGTCTTCAGTTTTTCTGAACACCAACATCATGTGCTCACGCATTTTTAGTTGATTGATTAATCATTTGAAATAAAGTATAGCTATCTTGTCATGTTAACAAGACTTTCATTTTATTTGCCTGTTCATCTGTGAAACAGGAGAGACTAGCATCTTAGAACTTTAGTATAAAAGTTTCTCTGTATATATGTTTATTTTATGAAGCTTCGGGGTGAGTTTTTAAAAGCTATCCTTTAATCCTTGCAATGTAAGGTGGTGAAACAAGATTCAACTATTATCGCTTCTTAATTTTTATTTTTCTGAGAAGTACTGTATTTACTTTGCTGCTATTTTGACCGCATTACCAATATACTGACATATTCCATATATTATACTTTTGCATCATGCTTAACTATACATTGGCTTAAATAGAGAGAAATTAGTCATATATTATAAACCCATGTGGTTAATTAGGCATTCATAAATGGCTGTGTTATTTTTAGTTTTTCTTATTTTAATGAACAGACTAGTTTTTAGAGGTTTACAAAAAATTGAGTGCAAAGTACAGAGTTCCCATATGTGCCCTCACCCCGCCCCCAGGTTCCCTATCATTAACTTCTTGCATTAGTGTGGGACATTTGTTAACAACCGATGAACCAATATTGATGCATGATTAACTACAATCCATAGTTTCCATTAGAGTTCACTCTGTGTGTTGTACAGTCTGTGGGTTTTGAGGAATGTATAATGGCTTCTATCCACTGTTATAGTGTCGTACAGAATGGTATCACCGCCCAAAGCAGCCCCAGTGCTCCGCCTGTTCATCCTTCCCTCCATGACCCCCGCCAACCCCTGGTCACCACCCGTCATTTTACTGTCTCCATAGTTTGTCTGACGTTTTCACATTGACTTCTTTCACTGAGTAACATGCATTTAAGGTGGCTCCATGTCTTTTCGTGGCCTGATAGCTTATTTCTTTTTATCACTAAATAATATCCCCTTGGATGGATGTACCAGAGTTTGTTTATCCATTCACCTATTGAAGGGCATCTTGGTTGCGTCCAAGTTTTGGCAATTATGACGAAAGCCGCTATAAACATTTGGGTGCAGCGTTCTTTTTTGTAGACATAAGTTTTCAACTCATTTGGGTAAATACCAAGGAGCATGATTGCTAGATCATATGGTAAGAGTGTGTTTAGTTTTGTATGGCTAGTGCTATTCTATCTTTTCAATTTTTATTTTTTGGACATTACACTCACAGAATTGGACTAATCACAACCCCTTAGTTTATAATCCACTCATCATTGATTTGTAGGTGACACTTTTAACTTATTTATTAATTTATTAAGTTAATTAATTAGTTATTTTTGATACTATAGTAAGTTCTTCTGACATTACCATCCAAAACAAAATCTAGGGCCCTGACAATAACCTGTTGTTTAACTATGCCCGTTTCTTGCCTCTCCCAAACTGAGGCCAGTGGTATTTTAGTTTTAGATTTAAGAATGGTTCAGGGGCCAGCCAGGTGGCACAGTGGTTAAGTACTCACATTCCGCTTTGGGGGCCCAGGGTTCGCCAGTTTGGATCCTGGGTGTGGATATGGCACCACTTGGCACACCATGCTGTGGTAGGCATCCCACATATAAAGTAGAGGAAGATGGGTACAGATATTAGCTCAGGGCCAGTCTTCCTCAGCAGAAAGAGAAGGATTGGCAGCAGTTGTTAGTTCAGGGCTAATCTTCTTCAAAAAAAAAAAAAAGAAAAAGAAAAAGAAAAGAATGGTTCACTATGTATTTTTATTGTTTAAAAGTTAATTGGTTATTTAGGACATACTTCTCAGGAGTAATTATCCAAGTAACCAGTTTTTTCCCCTACAAATATGGACTAGGCCTTAATAGATTTTTACTTGAACTAATACTAATTTTATCCATTTTGCCATTGTTCTAAGTATTAATGGTATATTTTCCATTGGCAACACAAGAAGAGTCTTCTGCTAAAAAACTAAGGCTCTTAGTGAAGTTATAAAAATCAGGAAAGACGAGGATTGTCACATCGTTATGGGAAACAGATCCTTGGGGGAATACGTCAAATTGTTAATACCAAGACTCCTGTATTTTAAATCTACCTGCACTCGCAAGCTAATGGGAATAATGCCAGTTCAACTGAAGCATCAACTGGATTGAAAGAAATCCTAAAGAAGAACGAAAATTTAAGCTCTTGGCTATGTGGTGCTGTGGTTAACCCACCCACTTCTCTGTTCAGGTAATCTAGTTAACACTGGCTGCAGTGTCAGTACATTTTAACACGTGATGGTTAATGTTATTGTGTGAAACATTTTCTAGTAAGACTCAACCTGGAGCATACTTTAAATAAACCCTTGCTTGACCTGACTCGGGAACACACCTCCTATTTTACTTAGTGATCTGTGAACATAGGTGTTTACGTAGCTATATCTTACGGGGCTTCCTTCTAATTAACCATCATTACCTTTTGGATGTGTATTTGTAGTAGCAAAGTGATTTTGCAGTTGTACCCATTATTATTCCCTGAGAAATGTTATTACACATAAGGAATAGTCTTTGAGCCGTGAAAAGGGAAGTTACAGGTAAGATGAGTATAACTCTTGTTTTCTTGTGATGTCCTTAATTCTTTGAGAAGAGAATAGTCTTTCTTTCTCCCAGAAGGTGAGATCTTCGTGCGTAGAGACCATCTTCTATTCCTCATAGTGTCCTTAGGGACTTGTGCAAAGAAAGTCTTAAAAATTATCGTTATATGAATAGATATTGAGAGCCTTGAGTGATTTATTTAGAGTAAATGTTACACAGGAATCTCCCAAAGACCAAAGAATATAATTCAAACAGCAAGGTCTAGAAATGAAGTTTAAAATGGTCAGTGATATTGAAATATAAGGCATAAGTAGAATCTGATTTGATTTGAGAAATAGTTAATATGTAATTAGTTGTTACCATGTCAGTACATTTGATAAAGCAACGTACTCTGAGGCTGGTCAGGTCAAATATATTGTATGCATTTAAACTACAGAATAGTCGTTCAGAAAATATTGACTAAGCACTTCTTTTGTGCAGAGTACTTTCCTTTCTTCTGGGGGCACAAGGATGAAATTATATGATGACTCTCGTCAAGGAGCTTATAGTGTAGTGAGGAGAGAGGCTTGTACAGAAGCATTTATGTACAGAAAGTTGTTCAATGCAAGCAGGCACCGAGTGTAAGAGTAATGGGAAAAATTGGGAAAGAAAACTTGAGTCGACCATACTCGAGGTAAGAGTGTGCAATTAGATTGTTAAAGGCTGTGGATTACGGGGAATATGAAAGAGTAGAATCTGTTACTGCACTGGGAATGAGAAGACCCAGGTTATAATCCCAACTCTGCAACTTTCTAGCTCTGACGTCAAGCCAGTCAATTTGCTTGTCTGAACTTGTTTCCTCCAGTGTAAAGTAAGGGTAGTAATAGTAGATTTGCCTACTTTATTTTAAAGGTAATGAGAAACTGTGAAAATTGTTCTCCTGTAAATGCTATATACCTTTTCGCATACCTTGTTTCCTCGGTTGGCTATGTGTGGTGGTGTGCATCCTGTACACCTTCGTTTGGAGTGTGGTGTGGTACTGTTTGCCCTCTGTTAGGGGGAATGGCACAAGTTCAGCAAAGTGGCTCTTAAGATTGCCTTTGGCAGAAGCAAACCTCTCTTGTGTAGGTAGATGTCTTTACATGTATGTGATTTTTTTAAAAATGCAAAGTGGGGGCCGGCCCCATGGTGGAGTGGTTAAGTTTGAGCACTCTGCTTCAGTGGCCCAGGGTTTCACTGGTTCGGATCCTGAGCACGGATATGGCACTGCTCATAAGCCATGCTTAGGCAGCGTCCCACGTAGCACAACTAGAAGGATCCACAACTAAAAATATACAACTCTGTACTGGGGGGATTTGGGGAGAAAAAGCAAAAAAAAAATACAAAGTGGTTTGCATTAAAGCTAGCTTTTTCTCTGAAAATAATGTTTTTGAAACTATCGAGGAGCAATTCATTTTTAGTAAAGTAATTTTATGATAAAATTAATGCCTGTTATGGAAACTCTGGAAAAATCATTGGCAAATTTGGAAAAAAAATTATTTAAATAAAAAAATTAATGTCATCTGGAATTCTGGCATCCCAAGATAATGTTCTTTAAGTCTTAAATAATATTCTCGAAATCCATTTTCAGACATGTATGTTCCTTAAAGTGTTACATATGTATATGTGTGATAAAAAATAGGGAGGGATGTTTTAGGTATTTGGCAATCACAAATTTCATTCACATCCAGTATATACTATTTGGTAAATTTTTTGTTATTTTATAATTTGGGTTTCTGATTCACACTTATAAGATCCTGAAATTATTCATAATATTATGTTGCCACTGGGAGTGGTACAGATTTTATTTTCAGACTTTAATTACTTTATGTTAGATATTAGACTTGCTATTTTTCTTACTCTTTCATTATTTCTAATATTTCATTTCTGTTTAATTTTATTGAAAATTTCATGATTTTGATACCTTTCTATATACCTGCTAATTGATTTCGATGCTTCTAGAGGCTCTAAGAATAATAACAGCCAACACATACTTGGCACTTGCTGTGTGCCTGACAGGGCTCTAGGTGACTCATTTAGTTCTTACAGTAACTCAAGGAAAGCTGATAATATGCTCATTCTACAAATGAGAAATCTTCGGAAGCACAGACAGATGAAGTAAATTAACCAGCATCCCACAAATAGTAAGTGAAAGAGGTAGTTTGAACCCAGGCAGTCTGGCTCCATGGATCATGTCTTCACTCATTCATCATTACTGCTCCTCTTGGCTGCTAAAACATTTTATCAAGTGAAAATATTTACCAAAGCAGGCGTTTCATTTTCTGCTTTCTGTTCTTATTACATGACCAACATATCTATACATTTAACCTCTACAGTATTAAATGGTTTTGAGGATGACATATTGGAAGAAGATTTGGATTCATGCCTATAGAATTGAGAATGTAATCATTAAAAGTTTAGACCTTAGATTCAATATTTTATTTGCAAATTATTTTTTACCTGTATAAATTAACAGTTTGAACTAATTACGTTGACAATGATATTATGCGTAACATTTTCCACTAAAATATAGCTAACGATGACAAATCTACTTCAATATTACCAAAAGGAATTCAAATTTCGTTTGGGATGAATACTAGTCAATAAGCAGGCATTTGAATATGAGTATGAAGATATATATATATATGTGCACATATATACACACACATGTAATCTTGCAAGTGTTAGTCTATCTAAAAATGTATAAGTAAGTACTAGTCTGGGAGGAAATATTAGCCATTTTCAGTATGATGAGATCCTAGGGGTTTTACGTATTAATGCACATGGGAAGATACACATTGTTTCTTTAGATCTTAGGGGCTAATCAAAGTGGATTAGAAATCTTTACACTCTAACTTATGTTGAGGCTACTTTACCTGGAAAAATATTTCTACTTTGTGCATAGATTTTGCTAAAAATATATTACCTTTAATGTTATCAGTTAATGTTGTCAAACTCTTTGAAATGGAAAGATTTGTAAGATCGCTGGGTGTCTGTGAAACCTTCAGTAATACCTTCAAATGAACACCCAGGGATAGTATTCATGTCTGTGCATATTCCAGAGCCAGTATCTCTGAAAGAGACGCAGGTTCGGGTCGTTCCCTCATCAGAGAAAGACATGCTTTGGTCTTTGTAGGCTAGAGAGGCAAGAGGGGCTCTCTGTGTTTTTCATTTTGATGCTTCCACCCAGATGCAGGTCTGCTCTCTCTGCCTGAATCCTGTTAGTGCTTGGGGGGTTGTGTTGAAACGTACATTTACCAGAGCTATGCTGTAGAAGCAACTTTGAATAATTTCACTCATATTTCCATTTATTTCTCCAGAGTATGATCTGATGAGGAGAGGTAAAGAAACAAAGCAACTAGCCAATATGTGCTGGATTATCACTTTCTGGATAAAATCGGATTATTGTTGATTTCCATCTCAAAATGGCTGCTTTATTTCTCAGGTTGGGAATGACCTGATCTGGTAAAGATGGATCAGCTCATCAACTCTGACTCCTCCTTTAAAAAGCCGATAGGCTCCTGCTGATTAGGCTCCATTCCCTGTGTTTTATTTTTCTCACATGCTGGATTCAGGGGAGGGTGTGTGGGTGTTGCTACCTCTGAGTAAGCTGACATATGGCCCTATGGGGAACGTTTGCTTGTGATGGCAACAGTCTTGATGCTCTGTCAGGTTAGGTTTTATGAATTATTGATAGATTCAGCTCCAGACTTTGGAGTTACCTACTCAGAGGTCAGTTGAGAATGTAATAATCTCTAAAACACATGTTCCATTTTCAACAGTCTGGAAATTACGTGGTACGTTTTGTCAGTGGTAAACAGACTTACAAACCATTTCAGCTAACTTTCTCCTAAATCTCAGGTGAAAGAGAGTCTCCCCCACTATGAAAGCTGAGAATGGGAAATAACCTGTTCTTCCTGCCTGAGTGTTGATATCCTCAGACTCTAGGACCCAGCGAGACTTAGGTGCCAATGCCAAGTATGGCATTACCTCTTAAAACTCCAGACAGACTCATGGTTCATAAGAGGATGCTATCTTGCCTGACCACTTTATATGTCAACTGGGGTACATTTATTTGAGGGTGTATTTGATACAAGCCATGAGGACATTATGGTACCTAACTAGAGAGACAGGGAATAAAAGCATTTGAGAATCATTGTAGTCCAAACTTGAAAATGGAAACTTCACTTTAAAAAACATAATCGTTATACTTTGATAGTGTCCCTGAAAGTTGAAGCTATGAGGACTAATATGGTTGCATAGATGATAAGAAAATATCGTTTATAATACAAATCCAGCTGCCATTTTGTTAGGAAATAAAAAATAACCAATGTAGTAGGTGCTCAATAAATATGTTTCAAGTGCTTGTTGAATGCTTAACATAGAATTGTAAAAAAAAAGAAAATTCAGATTAAAAGCATCCTAAAGCTTAAAACATGAGTTTACTTTTACCGTCTATCTGAGTTATATACTCTGATGAGCTTTCCTTACCAAGTCGCACTGCCCTAGAAACAATGGTTTTAGATAGAAGGTCAGGGGGATTTTCCTATTTCTGGACTTCAAACTGCAGGTGGCTCTCTTGGTCTTTCAGTTCCAAGTTTAGGTTAAGAACTGTTGCTCTACCTTCTTCCTGTTCTCTAACTGCCAGGAAAAATATTTTCACCCAGATTATCAGACTTCCTCTCGAAACCTCTGATAATTGTCTTAGTATTGGATTGTAAGCACCATAACTTTATTTTCTCACATGTGAAAGAAGTTTTTTTTAAAAAACATATTGCTTAGCCTTCCTTTAGAATGCCTCTGATTTTCCTTTGCATGTCTTGTATGAGGATTTGTTAAATATAAGTTAATTATAATGTTGATAACGCTTCTAAAAAACTATACCAGTATTCTAAGCATTATTTAGGAAAAAAAAGATGATTCTATTCATTTTTCTTCTCATTTTTGGGATAGGATTGCTATTTTATCCTGTAATTTATCTCAGACACACATGGTACTATAGAAATTTTAGAAGTACCAACATACATGGATATGAAAACCTGTGTTGATACAACTTCAAGTGAAACCTAAGCCTCAGCTGTACTTTGATTCATTCTAATGTTTAACAGAATTGCCTGAGACCATGAAGGTGTGGAGATACAAACACTTAGGCAAATACTGTGCAGAAGTAAATTAGAAATAACATAGCCCTTAGTGTGGATTTTTGAGTTATCGTTAATAATAATATCACTTTACATTTTTATAAACTGCAAATCTAATTCTTTTCTCTGCAAAGTAAGTAAAGTATATGCAACTTCCACTTTTTAAGATAATAGATTACTCTAAAATATGATGGGTGATAGAGAAAATGCTATCAAGATATTTCTTGCCAGTACTTAATTGTGTTTAAAGCCGTAAGCACCAAAAGCCGAAAGATTGTGTGCAATAAAGGTCTTCCTCTAAGACATTCATCAAATAATGAAATATAACCCCAAATGTCGAATTCTATGTGATGTGTGCCTTATAAATATGCTTGTAGTAGTGCTATTAAAAAAGGCACTGATACCAAACTGACCTGAAGAATGACACATGTGGCATTTCTGCAGCTGTGCTATTGTCTAGGAAATTCACAGAGGGGGCCTCCCAGGAATTATTTGTATGTTCCTTTTGTGTAAAGTTTTTGTCTGGAAAGTCACTGTGCAAACAGTAGCTGTTCGATCGCACCTGCTTCTGTTGAGGGAGAGTGGGTCTTTTATTTAGAGAGCATCAGTAGCCATTTCATTCATCCCTGTACAATGGACCCACATAAAGACGAGCATTCCAGTGACGCCAAAAGAAACCGGGGCTTCCAACAAGCAGGGACGCTTGTAAACACTGCGTCTGCCTCTGTGTCTTTTTTTACTTTTCATGCAATTACATCCAGGTCTTTATTTTGAGGAAAAAAATAATTGATTCAGAACAGTAACGGGCAAAGTTCTAAACTGCAGGTTTGAATTTAAAAATCTGTATTATGTAAAAAGCTGTGGCAATGTCATATATAAGCTTGGTCATTTGCATTAATATGACTTTAATCTTCTTAAGGTATTAGAGAATTAATTGCATTATCGAAGTTACGATACCGAAATATTCCATAGAATACCTTTGAAAAATGTTCACGCAGTTGTTTTCTGTGTGCCTATTGTCCTAGCATCTAAATGATTTTGTTTGTATCCCTTTTATGGCTAATCGTCTTCAATCCTGATGTCTACATCCAGTCCCTCTTCTACTTCCAGCTCTTTCATTGACTCCAGTCAGTAGGATGCCCACGTGTTACTCTATTAGAACTACCCTCTCTCTGGCCTCTTAGTTACTACCTGCCGACTTCTCTGTTAGCTATTTCTTATCATTCTTCATCTTCATGTTATGCTGACAAGACCTTCTTGATACGTACTCTCTCTCTTGTTTTATTTTTAAGCAATTCGGTGATTTTAGTATATCCATAGAGTCATGCAGCCATCATCAAATCTGATTGTAGAACATTGTGGTCAGGCAAAAAGAAACCCCATACCTGTTAGCAGTCACTCCTCATCTCCCACCCTCACTCTTCTGCCCCTCACAATCACTGATCTACTTTCTGTTTCTATGAATTTGCCTCTTCGGGACATTTGATAAAAATAGAATCATATCATTTGTGGCCAGTGTATCTGGCTTCTTTCACTTAGCATATATTTTCAAAGTCCATCTATGTCATAGTCTGTATGATTACTCATTTCTTTTTATGGTTTAATAATATTTCATTGTATGATACACCACATATTTGTTATCCATTCATCAGTTGATGGACATTTGGGTTGTTTCCATCTTTTGGCTATGGTGAAGAGTGCTACTGTTGACACTGGCCCACAAGTATTTGTTTGAATGCCTTTGGGCATTTGAAGTTCTTTGGGGTCTATACCTGGGAGTGGGAATTACTAGGCCGTATGGTAATTTTGTGTTTAATATTTTGGGAAACTGCCAAATTGTTTTCCAAGGTGGCTGTACCACTCCACAGTCCCACCAGCAGTGTAGGAGAATTTCAGTTTCTCCACATCCTCCCCAACATCCGTTGTTGTCTTTTGACTGTAGCCATTCTAAAGAGCATGAGGTAGTATACTATTGGGGTTTTGATTTGCATTTCCCCAATGGCTAACAATGTTGAGCAGCTTTTCATTTATTTATTGGATATTTGTATATTGTCTTTACAGATGTTTATTCGGATCCTTTGCCCATTTGTAATTGGGTTGTACTCTTATTGTTGAGTGGTTGCAAATATTTCTGTGGATTGTTTTTCCATTTTCTTGATAATGTCTTTTGAAACACAAGTTTTTAACTTCGATAAAACCCAGTTTATTTATTTATTTATCTTTGTTGATTCTGCTTTTGGTGTCATATTTAAGAAACCATTGCTTAATCCAAGGTCACAAAGATTTGCACCTATGTTTCCTTCTAAGAATTTTGTTATTTTATCTAACTTGGTTCTTTTGCATGTGGATATCCAGATGTCCCAACACCATTTGTTGAAACTATTCTTTCCCCATCGTTTTCTTGGAACCTTTGTCCAAAATCCATTGACCATAAATAGAAGGGATTGTTTCTGGACTCCCAGTTTTCTTCCATTGATCTATATCTTTATGCCAGTAAATCATTGTCTTAATTACTATAGCTTTGTAGTAAGTAGTACTATAGGTTTTGACACGTGTGAGTCAAAACCTGTTTTTCCTTCTTTTGGCACATACTCTCTTACTTATTCTTCTGTTTTCTTATGATGATCAGCTTTTCTTCCCACCAATTTGTGACGACTCTTTTCTCAGACTCCTCTTTAATATTCTTCACTGGCCCCTGTCACACCAAGTGTCTACCAGTATCACCTCCTCTGATGGCTTTTTATAATATCACTTTCTTCATCTAGACAAACATTCACAAATCCTGTCTAATTCATTTTCTATGGCCTAAGCAATGGGCGATGGAGAAGGAAGAGAAATATGTCAATACTTTGTTTAACCATCTCTCGATGGCCCAATTAACATAATTCAGGCTTGAAAGGAATCAGAGAGGAGGAGGCTAAGGTAGTAGAGATGGAGAGAAGCTTTTGAGAAGTCCTTAAAAAGTCGAATGAACAAGACTATTACCAACAGAGAAATAATTGAATACTTGAGAGGGAATGGAAAAACAAGTCAAGTTTTGCTCTATATTAGCAAAATCGTAGTTGCCGCCATCTTTCCTTTTTCTTCCACCAATCAGATAGTTATGTTTAAATGCAATATGACAGTATCATTTCAGTTGAAAGTGCAATAATGCAAACATTAAAATTTGCAAATATTAAATTAAAGCATAATGCAAATATTTTTGGTGGTTTTGTTATACTTACTAGTAATTTAATCTTACGATGTTATGCTATATGTACCATGCAGACCCATAAGATATAAACTGTATTTGGCAGCCTGGGGAAATATACAAATCACAGAAACAAAGAGCTTATATTTCTACATTCAGTTTTACTTTCACAATGACTTTAGTGTTTCCCCTCATGTTTTCTATGTGTGTTTGAAATCGCCTTACTGAATTTTGCTACACTTGATTCAGATATAATGTAATATATATATAATGTCACCAATTTATTTCCTCTTGCTTTTTGTTTTTTGGTGAGCAAGATTGGCCTTGAGCTAACATCTCTTGCCAAAGTTCCTCTTTTTGCTTGAGGAAGATTGTTGCTGAGCTAACATCTTTGCCAATCTTCCTCTGTTTTTTGTACGTGGGACATTGCTACAGCGTGACTTGATGAGCAGTGTGTATGTCTGCGGCCAGGATCTGAACCTGCAAACCCCAGGCCACCAAAGTGGAGCACGTAATTCAACCACTATGCCACCAGGCCAGCCCCACCAATTTCATTTTTAAGGAGAAAATTACATTAACACCTTTGAAATTTTGGTGTAGTGTTTTTTCATCACACTGTGGAAATACAGCAGTGTCAACTGTCCTATGATGATGGAGCTAATGATTCTAGTGAATAGGGACATATGTTTAAAGTAATTTTAATATAAGAAAGTATACTTTAGATACCTCTTGCCTTTATTTGCCATACTTTTGAGCGTTGATTTTATTTCTTATTTAGTTTAACTAAGTGCTTTATTCAGGGCTTTAAGATCTTTGTCCAGTTCAACAGGTAGTACTTCTTTTACCCTTTTTATACATCCATCTTGACTTGTTCTGGCTTCCCAAGGCCCACTGATTAACCATCTTTTGCAGTATTTCTCAGCTCTAGTCTGTGAGTTCACATTGTACTACTTAGGGGGACGTTAGGACATCAGGGGACACTAGGACATTCTCTGTAGCCAATGTCCACAGGTTACCTCAGAGGAACCATTTATGTATGGAGGCCATTGGCTTCTGGAGCCACACAAGAGGTCTCCATAACTATGGCTCTCCATAACTCCATAACTAGTTTTCACCAGAATGTGAAATGATAAAATTTTGAGAAATGACCTTCAAATGAAAATGTTTTCATTAGAACCTATGGGGGAGAAGAAAACTAAAACACTGTACAGAAAATTGGAGAAATAATGAAAAAACTCATAATTCCATAAACTTTATAGCCTATTCCCCTCTAAAAGATGTTCTTTATAGCATAATGTATTCCTACCTTTTTGTCCCAGCATCATTCATCGGGGAATGCCTACCTCTATCCAATCTTACTAATAGAATTTTAACTGCAAGTTCTAGTTGTGCTTTTCTGCTTTCTTTAGTCAATGCACGTTTATTAAGTGCCTACTTTTTTCTAGACACTAAGCTGAATGGTGGGGATATACAAATAAGACTACATCCTCAGGGAATTCAAGTGTAGTGGGGAAGATAGACAGGTAAGGAGATTATTATCATATCATGTGATAAACACCAGAATAGAGATGAGTAGGGTACTATAGGACCACAGAGGAGGGAGGGCCACTGAACTCAGAGGAAGGGACGTAAGCGAGAATTCCCAGTGGATATTGATGCCAGGTCTAAGTTTCAAAGGCTTAATAAGGATTAGCCACTGGAAAAAGGAGATTGCAGTGTGAAGAAGTTCTGGACAGTGGAAGTCTACATTGAGCCTCGTGTTAAGGTATGGGAAATCGTGGTGTGTTCAGGAAACTTGAAATTGTTTGGTGTAGCTGGTGGGTAGTGTTACTTCTATGGAAAGTGGCAAGAAATGAGTGTATAAAGCCAAAAAGGGACCATATAATGGCCTACTATGCACTACTTAGGAGTTTGGATTTTGATCCGAAAGGCAGCATGGAATATGAATTTTAAGTCGAGAAGTGACCTTTTTAGATTAAAACATTAGGAAGATCATTCTGATTATGGTATGAGAGGTGATTGGGATCTGGTTGGGGGTGTGGAGGGGACATTTGGACTTGAGGAAGAGACACCTGTCTGGAGCTTATTGCAATAGAAAACTAGGCAAGACATTGCACATGCCCAAACTAAAGTAGTGGGAATAAAGGCTGCTACAAATTCTATAGATGTAGAAAGTATAAAATTTAATTCCTAGAACTTGATAAGGGCTATTATATTATATTACTCAATTTACTGAATTATAGTTCTGTTTCCTGAGGTTATCTCTGCCATCTTGATTGGAATTTTGAGTGTTGATTGGGCAATTTAGTGCCCAAATCTTTGAACTAATTTCCAGTTTTATGCCACTAGATAGCTAATAATAGCTATTATGTGTAGGTTTTTTAGTAGTCTTATTTCTTTAATTTTTAAGCTCTTGGAGGCTGGTGTGGTCTCTCACTCTTATCCCCTTTGCATCTCCTGTTACTGGCATATTCCACTTAAAAAGCACTCAAGTCCACAAATTTTAGTTTAAAAAGAGAAGTTGGAAGAGATTATCTCAATTACACAAGGACTTGCCTAAGTTTCCTAGAACATTTTCAAAAGAGTATAGTATAAAAAATTAATTTTACTTGCACCTTTTCAGTTTTGCCTAAAGGATAGAACTCCTTTATTTAAGAGAGTCTGACTTATACGACTAACTACGTTGGTGGTTTTATGTTTTTCTCAAATAATTTAGTACACCTATTTTTAGCCAGAATAATTTAATTTCCCTTGCTAGCATCTCTATTGGGATGATGGTGTACCTCACACACAACCGTTTACTGAAGGCCCTCTCTATTTTAAGGGCTGTAATACTACATAAGACATTATGATACTCTTAAGGAACATGTGTAAATCATTGTTTGGTATCCTTCCCAAAGGTTCTGAATTCTGTATTTTGAGAGTTGCAAACCCACTGCTACTTGTCCGTGTAGACTTTTCTTCTTTTTCTACTATAAAAACAATTCCTGGGATACTATTAAAAATTTGGTGAGACTCTTTCATCTTCAGGTATAGTTATGTTTCCATTCATACATCTACATTAGATACCCATTCTGTGTCAAGAAGTGAAACTTTGAGATTTTTGTGAGCAAGATTAGAAAGCAATTAAAACTGGTTAACAACTTTAAAAGTTTGGAATCCTTTTGAAATATTTTCCAAAGTAAGGTAATAGCATCAGAGACCAGAAAGACGCCCGATCTAATAAACTGAGTCACTTGCATTAGAGTGCCAGTAAATGTCTTTTTGAAAGGTCATCTCCATTAGTTCTTCTGTTGCTGTCCTTGTGGGGTTTTTTTCCTCTCTCTTTTTTTGTCTTTTAAAAATGATCACTGGTGTACCATAACTTACCTGTAACTAAATGGAGGACTTTATGAATTATTGAAAGCCTCTGTGTTTAAGCAAAAAAAGTAATAGAGAATGTCTAAATAGTATCATAACATATGTAAACATATACTTTCTTCAAAGATGTTTTAAAGAAACGAGCTGGAAAACTAAAGTCACTGTCACAACGATTGGCAAATTCCCTCAGGGTTAGGGACTTTGTGATACCTATGAGTAATTTTTTTTTCTTAAGACTTAGTGGATCAAGGTGACTGTTTAAACTCTTAAAAAAACTATAAATGTTGCATAGGTCTATATCTTGATGACTGTGAAGTTATGAGTAGATATTAAACACAAGGGCCCTCAAAAGAAAATATACACAGGTTTAAAGGGCCAAAGTGATTTAACTTGCTTTTTTGGTGACAGCTCTTTATATTTTATATCTAGGTTGTTCTAGTAATTCGCATGAAGGGAACTCTTCTACTAGCTGGAAGTGTCTTCCAACTGAGAGTGACTTAAGTCAACTTCTTACTAGCTCCTATTGAAGGTTATTGATAACTTAAGAGAGATTTCAAATTTAAATTACACAAAATTTGAAGTTATCAATTTTGTTAATTTTTACAGAGTAGGCATTTTTAGTGTATGCATTTCTTAGACTTTTTGTGAATTAAACTTAATGGCAAAAGCTTTTATTACTGCTAGAAATGAACAATTAAAGGGTACAGATGTTTCCAGACAGCATTTGGTCAGAATTGTTTGTATATAGGAATTAGAATTTAAAAGTCAATGAAAAATAGAATATAATTATTCCAATAAGCATTGCAGCCTACTTTTATTTTTGGTATGTACATAATTAAATTTCAAATATATTCTGAGTAGGAACACGCACATGATATAGGTTGGTCTTTAAAACAATCTGTATGGTATATACAGGACAGAATTTTTTTCATGTTGTTAGCCTAAGGTTCCAAAAAATAGGAAAGTGCAAATCAATGTGGAATTGTCAAGTCTGCAAAATATCATACCTTAGGATTGTGCAGAACGGGTTCTGAAAGAAAAGTCAGAAGCTTCATCCCCCAGCAATGTTCTTTCATAACGAAGGACTAGAAAAAAGATAGAAATCAAACTACTGCCATGTAACGATTTAAAAATTAATCCATGCTTGAGACCCCTGCACCACTGTGTTATTGTAACATGGCCTCCTTCTGTCGCTTATGAAGAACTAGATTCGGAACATTCGAGTTCAGGCAGGAATATATTACCATTGTAACTACTGAACACTCTGTGCTACTTAATTTTTTTAAAAGTGTGTAGGTATATGTGTGTGTGGCCTGGATGTGCAGTAGTCTAGGAAAAGTCTCTGTGTAACGGTGAGGATGGTATTTTTCTAGACATTGCTGGTCTCAGAGGTCCCCATTAAAAAGAATAAGGGTTGCTACTCCTCAAACCTTGTCAGATACTGGGCATATTACCTGCATGCACAATGGAGGCATGAGGATAGCCGTCTACCTTTGTGAGAACCTTGTTTATACGCTTACAGAACATATCGACTACTGTATGCATTATTTCTACAACACTACCAGAGCTTGGCTTGTAAGATTTTGTAAGAAATACACACGAGAAAGGAATCATAGGCCTTGGATTTGGAAATGTCTAATTCAGTCACAGTGATGCAGTGCTCAAATGAACTATAGCAGATTTAATGAGCAATCTAGGACAGAGACACATGTACTGGACACACCAGGGAAAGAGATTACGTGTACAGGGACTAATTAGCATGAAATATGAATACATTCATATAAGTAGTCTTGATCTATGGGACTTCTTCATTATTGGGAATGATTTTTGCATGAAGTTAATGAAGAGAAATTCAGGAGTTATGCTTTATAAAGAATTTTAAAATAGTATTTTAACTTTTTGATTCTGCAAAGTCTCAGTTTCTGGAGCTAAAAAAGAAACTGCATATCATGAAATAGTATGATGAAATGAATTGGACCTATTTTCTAGAAAGTCTCAAACATTCAAAGTGGGAAACAGTAGCTATCCTTCATATAACAAATTAACAATTAACGAGTAGTTTGACTTCAAGTTTTTGGGTTAGAGATGCACTAGATATTGAGTATCACATTGATATTTTAAATAAGATGATCTGGGCACATTATATTTTAGGCAATATACCTCTAGCCAGAGGGTTGAAAAGCTTGGATTCAGTTCTCTGGGGGCTCTAAGACATCTTTAGCAAAGAATTCATCAATCTTGGGGAAGCATTTAGACAGAGAATGGAGTTTGTTTGTTTAAGGCTCATGGGAAGGGGAACCAAAGAAGTGGTAGGAGGAACAATATTGAAAAATAGATTTAACTCCAAAATTTAAAAAAAACCCAGGAGTATAATATTCATTTGAATATTAGACATTTCATTCAATTTAAACAATATATACATATTTTTTTCCTGAGGAAGATTAGCCCTGAGCTAACATCTGTGCCAGTCGTCCTCCACTTTACGTGTGGGTCACTGCCACAGCATGGCTGACAAATGGTGTAGGTCTACTCCCAGGATCTGAACCTGTGAACCTGGGCTGCCAAAGTGGAGTGCACCGAACTTAACCACTATGCCACGGGGCTGGCCCCCTAAACAATATTTTTATTCTTAATTTAATGCTTGAAATTTAGCATAGGAACACCTAGAATTTTTTCTTTTTCTTGAGGAAGATTAGCCCTGAGTTAACTTCTGCCAATCCTCCTCGTTTTGCTGAGGAAGCCTGGCCCTGAGCTAACATCTGTGCCCATCTTCCTCTACTTGATATGTGGGACGCCTACCACAGCATGGTTTTTGCCAGTGCTGCCATGTCCGCACCCGGGATCCAAACCGGTGAACCCCAGGCCGCTGAGAAGCGGAACATGCAAACTTAACTGCTGCACCACCAGGCCGGCCCCGGGACACCTAGATTTTGAAACTACTTTTGATAACCATTGAGCACTCTTAAATTTGAGGAATTAAGCTTATTTTCACCACTCCCACCTCCTTCAAAAAAGTTCAACATTAAATTGCTTAGTTAAATGTATTGCCAAATTTTATGTAAAATGCACAATTAATGTTAATATTTTATTTCATACCTGACTTCAATAGCATTTTTCATGTGCTTTCTCTTTGCAAACGTCTTAGAAACTTCTACAGAAGTCAATATTCTTGAAGAAAAGCCAACGTGTTTGAGATGTGAAATTAGAACAGAGACAGATAAAATAGTCTATACGTTTATTTTATGGGATACTTCTAAGAAACAGATCATTTGTATGTAGGGTCATAGGGCTGTGTGCTATTTAGCAGAAAAACCGATTCTGTACGGCACTTACCATGTTCAATGTTCTCGTGTTGTCCCCTGATAGTAACTCATACCTTTATATTTATGCAATGTGTTTAAGTGCGGCAGTGGGTCATTGGAGTTGTTAATAAAAATAGATTAAAAATAAATTTAGAAATAACCATCATTCTCTCTATCCCAGCTTTGAACATGTCAAAAAGCACAAGACTTTTTCAATTTCATTATCAGGGCGCTTTTGAAGAGAGAGTTGACTGACCAAATGTGGGTCAGGAGTCAGACTCATTCTTTGGGTGGTTGCTGTTTACTTTATTGAAACATTTTTAACTTTAGGGAGGTGCAGTAGACACATGACAGTCATCAAGAGAGCAGAGGATGCTTGCTGAGGGTCAAGTGCATTTAGATTGTGCTCCATGAGGTGCTAGATGAGTTTACCTAAGACTTCTTTTAAGGCTAGCAGAGTACTGTTTTTTTAATCTCAAGATTTCAGTTGAAGAAATAAGTTTAAAGAGCTAAGTATTTTCCTTAAAGCCACACAACTTTTAAGTGTAGATCTGGAATTCAAATCCAAGTTGTTCATATGATTGAAGGTATATCTCATTTCTTTGTTTATAATAGAGTATCATTAAACACTGAGATGAACAAAAATTTCTATTGAACCGACTTTTCGATTTAGCTGGGCAATAGATGATCTCATTCCATCCTTTGTGTACTGTACTGAAATACCGCTGGTAGGAAATCATGCTTGGCTTTCTGCTGCTTAGGTCTCAGGCATACGTATGTATTCCCCGCTGCCTCTCCATGCGCCTTTAGCTCCTGCAAATGCTTGTAACCTGGCCTATTTGTCTTAACATTGTTACCACAGTATAGGGTCTCTTTCCCCCCAGGGTTACGTTGGGGGCTGTTTTCATATTCCTCTTCATGTCCATTTCTGGTATATATGTTCATTTTGTACCTTTTAGAAAATATTGAAGAGACTTTTTAAAAAAATCCTTGCAATTAGGTGTCACCTAATTGTGATAGCCATTGTTACCATTTTGTTTTCTTTCAGTGATAGTTTCCTTTTTGTCATCTGTGTTTGTATCTTTATTTTTTTATAAAATAACATCTACTATATATATAGTATATACCGTATCTTGCTTTGTGAACCTAATGTATTCTTGGAACATAAACACTAATATTTTGCAAATACATGATTTCAGTGGCTGTCTAAAACTCTCTTCTAAGGATATACCATGATTTATTTAATTATTCCTCTGTTGTTCAATATTTAGATAATTTCCAATTATTTGAACTTATTATGCCACATGGGATAGTCTTGTATATATTAATCTTTTTGTAAATCTCTTATTGAAATTACTGATGGAAGGGGATGAGTTATTTTAAACTCTTGTTATGTATTGCAAAATTGTTTCTGGAAAGGCCTGTTCAAATTTACATTCCTTCTAGCCATAAATGAGTGGTAATCATTTAGAACTGTCACCAATACTGATAACATAATTAAAAAATAATGTGCAAAATTGACGAGTGTGACACAATATCTCACTTTTTATTTGTGTTTATTTGCTTACTAATTATGTTAAATAGTTTTAATACATATTGACCACTGTGTTCCGTTGTCCATTATTTGTTTATGTCTTTTACTCATTTTTATATTATAGGGAGAGTATTTTTCTTACTGCTTTAAAAATCTTCTTATATGTTTATATTAACCCTTTGTCACTTTTGTTGCAGTTTTCAGGTTTTTCCCCGAAGTTTTCTTTTGTCTTTTAACTTTATTTTGAAATATTTTAGGATGAACTAAAGTTTTGTGGTAAGTTGGTGGAACCATTTAAACTAGAATTTCTCTTTTAGATAGAAAAGTTTTACCTTAGTTACTCCAGAGAAATAGAGGAGTGTATAATAATTGTAATATAGACTCAAGAGAAATCATACAAGTAGTGCTATTCATTATCCCTGGCTTTCATTTAAATGGAGCTGGCTTTGTTATTTTCATATTCCTCTTACTGAGTCTCCACCTGTGACAGTCTCTTGGCAGGATTTCAATCCACTTCTATGTCGTGTATTTGTGATTGGAGCTGAGCCAGCTTCTCCTGCTTTCTGGGAGGAGTTCCCCATCATTGTACCATGCACTGGCTTGGAGCTCTTATAATGGTGGGGCTGTACGTGCATATGTATAGGGCATTCAGGTTTACTAAGACTCAAGTGGATCATATCTATGTCATCAAACCCAAGCATATGAAATCTGAAAGTGAGCTTAAAGATGATGGTGTGAAAATCTCACCGTGCAGATGACTCAAATGCAGACGCTGCTGTTGCCTTCATTCCGAGGCATTCAGACTTTACCCAAGGATGGTGGACTTAGTTGATTCGCTGACAGCCCCATTATGTTATAGAGACTTTCTTGGTATTGATCTCGTTATACATTTACTTTCTACTCTGTCTACGGGAGTATAATATTTTCTTGACCGAATAAACCAGGCTCCTAGAGTGCATGATTCTTTCTTGGCACGAACTTTGTAGGATGAGACTTGGCAAATAACCTAGCCCTTTGAGATATTTTCCGGAATGTGGTGCAGGTATTCCGTCTATGGCGTTATTATGAAAAGCATTTACTAAACACATTGATATGTTTTTTAACATAGTGAGAAGAAAGAAACTCTTTTTCACAGTTTACGTAACTTAACAAACATATCTCAGTCAATTTGAGTGCTACTTAACTTACAGGGGTCACAGCAGCTTGAGCTAGCCATCAGTTCCCAGCTCGGGATGCTGTAGATGTTGTAGGCTAGAAATATGTTGGGCCCTCAGATGAAATCTGTTATTCCCTCCTGACACGACAAGACTGTGCTCACATCATCAGATATCAGGGCTTTGAGCAAGTTGGCCTCTGGATGGTTTATCTTTTCCGGGGATTTGAGTCTCGTGCTTGCATTGAATGTACTTTGAATTTCATGTATATCTCAGCTTTATTAGTCTGTATTTGGGTTGTTTTGAAGGGTTTCATTTGAATACGTAGATTGACACATTTTTGTACATGTTGCTAGAGGCGCTTTTGCACTGCTACAGTTTAGAAATCAAAATAATAAATAATACATATGGTGTTCATTGTTTTTCTCTTCACAGCCTTTCTTTTGATGACTATAACCTTTCACTGGAAGTGCTCGTAACATTTCTTTCTTTTTCTTTTTCTTCTCACTTGTTGTTCTTTTTCCTGTTTTTAAACTAATAGTAAAAGGTTAGCATTTCAGACAGGCCTGGCATTTCCTAATTTGAAAATACACCATTCAATTTTTTTTTAATAGACTTTCCTTTTTGGAACAGTTTTAGGCCTAAAGGAAAATTAAGCAGAAAATTCAGAGTTCTCATATACCTCTTCCCTCCCCCCACAGAATTTCGTCTATTTTTAGCATCTTGCCTTAATATGGTACATTTGTCACAATTGATGAACATTATGGATTGATACATTGCTATTAACTAAAGGCCATAGTTTACATGAGGGTTCACCCTTTGTGTTGTACAGTTCTTTGGGTTTTGACAAATGCATGATGTCCTCTATACTGTATACTGACATTTGATTTGTCCTTTGATGGTGGTATCGTCATCTCTTTGGTGTATTCATTCATTCATTCATTTTGATCATATGTTTCTCCAGTAACTATTTATTGACTGCTCTCTATGTTAAGACAGTCTCACAGATGCTCCAGGAAGTCGCCAACCTATGCACCTCCAGTGTTGAAAAGAGATAATGTGTGAGAAAAGGCTTTAAAAGTGAAAGGCCTTCACTGACAGAATGCTATAATAAATAACTGGTTATTGATTTCAGATTTCTGTTTGTGAAGTGTTTCCCTAAGTTCCAACATGGGTGGCAAGTTCGAATTATGTTTCAGCCATTGATTTGCAAGGGAATGGGGTGTGGGTGCTGTTTTAACTAGTGACTGTTCTGAGCATTTCCCTATTTGTGATGGATCTTTCTTCGTATCTTCCCTATTAGAAGTTAGTGGAGGCATTAGAAAACGTAGTATTTTTCTTTAGAACTAATTATTCGTTGATTTTGGCAAAGTGTAAGTAAATGGGAAATTTTGACTTAATGAATTTCCCTTTATACATTTTCTACAATAAATCTATCAATTAGTGAGAAAAATTTATAATACTTACATTCCCTGGGTGGATCAACAATGAGGGAGTGGATCATTTTTGTTACTGGAACAAAGCATTCCAAATAAATAAATAACAGCAAAAGGAAGACTATAAATATAGACTTCTTTGAGTTGTCGTCTTCTTTTCTAGTTCTGTAATTCTTTTTCTCTTTAGCTGTAAGCTTATACATTGTCTAGCTGGCCATGATGGCTTCAGGCTTGGTATTAGCATAATTTCTTAGTAAGTTTTTATAATAATCTGCTGACTATTGCTTTTGCAGAGGTTAGTTGTTATTGTTCTTGAAACAGTTTAGTTTAGATGATATGATTTGAAGTTAGGAAATCTGAGTTTAAATCTCAGCTGCTGTGCAACCAGGGGCAGGTATCTTCGCCTCTCTGAATCTCAGTTTCTCCTGAGTCATGATAAGAATACCTTTCTCATATGATTATTAGTGTGATTAAATAGAATAATGTACACGGACAATATTCCTATTAATCACTACTTGTGATTTGTGTGACAGTAATGACTATTATATTGTAATAGATCAGGTTGGAGTTCTTCTTGATCCATGAAAATTTCTAATGTTTCTTAGATGAATTTATTGAACATAGGAGAGCTTTCTTTTCATGGCTAATGGCTATCCTTTGGAATACAATCCTCTTTCTATGTGAGTTGGGAAGCTAGTACTTTATTTTCTCTCTCTCAGGCTTCTGATTTATGTGTTTTCTTTGAGTGAATATCAGACCATTGCTAATATCATAAAATAAAATCTAGCAAATAGACAAGTCAGTCATTGAAAATAAAGTCTAGTCAAAATTCCTTCAACTATATTACATTTTAAAATAAGAAGGCTTGGTTTTTGAGTTTTACTACCATAATACCAGCTTTTTTCGTGTGTGTGTGTGTGTGTTTTAACTTAAGTGACTGAAATACGTTTCTGCTCATTTCTGTTTTGTGAGGTCGGTTCAACTTTGATTGTCCCATAAGAATAAAAGAAATGAAACAGTTTTTATCACTAAACTGGAGAAGCTATTGCTTCTTATCTTGTTTGTTTTGTTTGCTATTTAAATTCACATTGAGGCAGAATTTAAGCAAGTTTATGTCGAAAAACACTGCTAAATTTGGAACTCACCATTGTTGGTTAAAATATATCAAAACAAATCAGTTTTTCAACCATCTCGTTTTAAGTAGGTATAAAATCCACTGAAGATGCTTTTATTTTTGAAACAACCTTGAAGTTTGGAGTTTTAAAGCATACTTGTCTGGCAATACCTATAGATTAAAATACATGGACATTAATTCTGATAGTTCAGATTGACTTATTTAGGCGTTTCAATCGAGACTTATTTTGTTTTATTCAGAGTTAAAGCTGACAAAACCAAGTGGACGTTGTTTTCTGAGAATAGAGTTCCCAAATCTCTGACTGCAAACGCTACTGGGGTTAGAACCGTTTTCCCTGTTGGTAGTTTTTCGAATGAGTGAGTGCCTTTCTGTGGATGTGAGCAAGCTCCACCAATTACAGCATTTCAATTTCAGAGAAACTAAGATGAGTCATTTTTCACAAAAGGCTTTATCTCTCCAACTCTTTTGCTATCTGTGCTTGACAGAGAGGATTTGATGACTTTTTGAAAACTCCCTTCTGCTGCTTAGCCTCGTAGTGTTTTAGTTGCCCTGTAATAAAAATGGAGCAGAGAATTGAAAGGCCAAAGCAGAGGGAGTTTTATAGCTTGGGATGTTTTAAGTTTCAAGGATTTATTTTGTATTTAACTACCAGGGGTTGGTGGGGGGGTGGGGATGGATTCTGGTATTGTTCATTTTTTCTCTTGGGGAAGTCCGTTGTCCAGAATATCAGTTTACTTCTTTATATAAAAATAGTAATATTTTGCCTTTTCTGGAGGATAATTTTAATGGTACATTGCAGAGATTTAGTAGGAAGGAATTGTAAGCATGCTTTTAATATTTATAAAGTATTTTGAGGGCCCTGCATGAAGGCTATATGTAAATATGCTACCAATAAAATAACACCACTAATACAATTGAGATATTAAAAGAAGGAAAAAATCTACTTACCATCTAGTGAGCAGGGACTTTCTTTTCCTGATTTGCATTTAGAAAGCTCTAAATTAAAATGCTAAAAGGAAGGCAAACAATTTCAGCCAGTGCTGCTAGTATTGTAAATACAACTTGCTTACTTGATATAATTTTAAATAAATACTCTTGACATTAGGACACCATGCTTTCTGATCATGTAATGGTAAACCACAGAATAATGGAAACATGCTTGAAATGGGCGTAGTTTTTACCACAGTGAAGTATTAATTGCATACTTCTATGTCTTCAAATTAATTTGTGACATCTCTACACAGAAATAGACTTATATAAAGAGAAATGAATAACTTGTTTGTCTACAAGAATGTCATTTCATTTGTGAACCATTTTAACAGAGTTTTCTATTTGGGCATACAACAAAGAAAATATGTAATGTTGTTTTCTCTTCCCCAAATACTTTGCTGTATAATAAGAAATTGTAATTTTGCAGTCAAAGAAAATAAAAATCCAATAAACTGGTATATATATAAATTTTTAAAAATCCAGCACATGACCAAACAGACACTTAGTGCTGTCTTGTACATTTCCTAGTATCTTCTCTTTAACGCAGCTCATTCGTATCTTTTTTCTTCTTCAGCTTTCATGCCCCGCTCCTCAAACTCCAAAGCACAGAGCACACAGACACATAGAAACACACAGACTCTGATGACCTGCCTCGTAATTGATGGACAAATCTAGAAGCACTCAGTCAGGATTCCTCCATCTTCCCCTGTGAAATCCACCAAATTGCTCTGTGTCGATATCCGTACTATTTCCTATTACTATGCATAAAAAGAGCCCCTGCACCTGTGGAACAGTCCACTTGGGCAACGATTCCCACCCCTCAGTGATTTATCTTCTTTCCCTATGCTACATATTTTCTTCGCAAACAGATCATTTTCAGCAGCATGCTAACATGCTCTAATATCTCCTCTCTCTCAAGAGAAGGATCACTCTTGACCTCATAGCCATCTCTAGCTTCTCTCTGCTTCCCAGAGAGCAAAACCCCTTGAAAGATTTCTCTGTTAGTCGCTGTCTTTACATTTTCATCCCACTCTCTTCAGTTCACTCCTACTAAACTCTCATCCCCATCGCTGCACAGTCTGCTCTTCTCAAGATCACCAGTGACCTTCAATATTTGCTTCTCAATTATTGTTTTAACCTGTCAGCAGCATTTGATGCAGTTGACCACTCCTATCTTAGAGGAAATTCGTATATTGGCTTGCATGACTCCACGCTCTCCTGGGTTATCTCCTTCTTCACCAGCTAATCTTACTCAGTTTGCTTTCTTCACTGTTTTGGTTGCTTTCAAGATATGTTTTGGGGATGGAGTCAGCAAGACTTGCTGATGAATTGAATGTGTGGGATAAAAGACAAAAAGGAATCAAGAAAGATTCCTAATTGTTTGACCGGAACAACTGGATGATGGTGCCATTTATTGAGAAGGGGAAGACTTGGGTAGTGGCAGGGTCAGGGGTCAGGAATAAAAACTTTTGCTTTAGTCATGTTATGTTTGAGACACCTTTCAGACAGAAATCATAGTCAAGATGTCCAGTAAGTAGCTGAATTTGAGTCTGGAATAGCAGAGATTAGTTATAGCTCAAGATAGCAATGTGAGATCGTTGTCACAGAGTTGGTATTAAAATAATGTGTCTGGATGAAATGACTTTGAGAAATGTGTACATGGCGAAGAGAAGGACGTATGGGACCAAGCCCTGGTATAGTCTTTCAGTTAGAGTTTGGAGGAAGGAGGAGGATTCAACAAAGCAAATTGGAGAAAGTATGGACAGAAAAAAAGAGAACAGTGTAGTGTCATAGAACCAAGTTAAGAAAATGTTCCAACATATGATCTGAGAGATTAGGTAGAAGGACTATGAAATAGCCATTGAGTTGGCAACATTGAGGTCACTGATGCCCTTAGGAAGTTTCAGAAGAGACTTTGACCTAGATGCCACCTTGGCATGAGTTGAAGAGTGAGACAGGTGAGGGAGTGTTTGCACTGTGGCTAGACAATTCTTGAGAAGCTTGGTTCTGGAAGAACACAGAGAGGATGGTACCTGCAGGGGGTATGGTATTAAGGGATTTTGGTTTTTTGTTAAGATATGAAATGTTAAAGCATCTTTCAATGCTAATGGGAATAATAGAGTTGGGAAGGAAAGGCTGAAGAAGTAGGAGCGAGATAAGAAAAGAAAAAGTGAAAGCAATGAAAAGGGAGGGATAGTAGAGCCATATGTGGAAGAACTTACCTTTGATTGGAGGATCCTTTTCTCCTTTGTAATAGGAAAGAAGACGGTGTAAACGCAGGTCTCTTTGCTGGTGGCATGATTAGGGTGTTTCCATTTGATGGTTTCTATTTTCTCATGAGTTAGGCCGCAAGGTCATCAGCTAACACTTTAGCAACAGTGTGGGTTGCTTTGGTGATTAGATTGTTTGAAAAAAATTGGAAATAATTCTTGGTATAGTGTTGCCATCATTCTTGGGCGATACTGGATGTTCATTGGAGATTGATGGTTATTACTTTAGAGCCATGTGACTCTTCCAAGGTATGTTAGTTTTTTCAGAAATACTCTGCTGTACAAATGCAAGCTAGAAAATGCAGTAGAAGCATTAAGAGGAAAGTGTGTTGAGGATGGGTATTAGACAATGATTACTGATGCCTAGTAATACTTATTTGGCCGTGGAATTTAAACTAGATGGTGGGGGAGTGAGGACAGGAGAGGAATGATGGTCTCAATGCCACTTAAAGATTCATTCAGCAGGATTACTCGATTGATTGATTTGGAACTATAGGAGAAAAGCTCATCAGATATTATGATCGAATTGGGATTTGGGAGGTTGAGTTATTTTTGGTGACCACAGTGTGACCAAGGGGTTGAATGTTATGGCTGAATTCTGGAAAAGATAGAGATGAAGAAGCACAAGAAACTGAGAGACCAGATAGTCTTGGATGTGGATGCTGAAGTCAGTGAAAACAACAACAGAAGTTAACCTGGAGAAAAAGACAAAGTCAGTTGCTCAAGTCCTCAGTAAATGACGGGGTCTGACTAAGGGATCTGAAGATAAAATGGAAAAAGTGGTAAAGCTGGATTATGCCAGCTACTACCTGTTTCTCTCACAAGGATAGTATGAAAATTAAATATTGGCAAACCAATTACCTTATAAACTGATGACTGAATGAAAATCACTTCATGCATTGTTAGAGGTAGCCCAATGAAATTGGATTCCATTGTGTTTACCTAGTTCAGATGGTACGTTTAATGAGGACAGTTTAAGTGGAATGACATTAATGGTGGCTAGCTATGATTATAATGAATTTTTCAAGGTTAGATTAATCAATTAGGTTTACATAGTAGCCTTAATTGAAAAAAAACATGTTGTAAAAAGTGATGTATAATTACAAACTATTTTAAAATAAACACTTCAAATATGTAACAGTTATAGAGGTAAAATATGCTTTCTACTCTGTTTCTTGGGAACAGTATGTAAAGTATTTACTTGAAACATTTCATATTGTTTATGTTAGCCAAGTTCATATTCTGGAAGGTAACAAGGCTCCAGAGGAGTCCTGGTGTTTTAGTCTTGGTTGTCTGTGACTGTGCGACCTCGGTTCCATACACTGGAAAAGGAAGTAGTTGTATTCATTTTGTGTGAAAAAAGTGTGAAAAAAAAAGATATTTTAAAATAGCCTCTGATTCTGTTCTTTGATCCTAAGAAAATAAGTTTGATGCATTTCTATGAAAATTGTATCTTACCTTTTAGTGTAGACAAATAAATATACATGCTATGTATATTTGTACCTTCTTGATACAGGATTCCAAGCTATTAGTGATAGTGTGATTTAATGCTTCCAGTTTTTCTTTTATTCTGTAATATCATTTAGATAGGCAGTCAAATAATTTTCTTTCAATTAAGACCAGGAGAATAGCATAACATAGTAAACTAAGAGACACTAAGAAAAGATGGGTTATATTTTGTTTTTATTTGGAAACCATTTCAAACACAGAAATTTCAAGAATAAGAATACTACAAAGAACACTTGTGTATGTCCTTTCCCCAGATTCACGTACCGCTGACACCATTTTCTCTCTCTCTCCTTCCCCTCTCCACTCTGTGTCTGTCTTTCTGTCTCACTCCTTCTCTCCCCACCTCCCCATCTCTGGCTCAGGCTCCATTTCTTCTTGAGCCTCCTTTAATCTGGAACATTTCTACAACCATCCTTTGTCTTTTGTGACATTGATACTTTTGAACAATATAAATCTCCTTTTTTTTAATAGAATGTTTTTCCTCTTGTGTTTGTCTGTTTCCTCGTGATTCGATTCAGGATATGCATTCTTTACCAGAATTATACTTAGGTGATGCTGTATCAGTTATTACATCTGCAGGCATACAGGATCTGTCTGGCCCTCATTGGTGATGTGAATTTTGATCACTTGGTTAAGGTATTATACAATTTCTCCAGTGTTTAATTACTATTTTTCCCTTGAAATTAATAAGCAATCTGTGGGGAGACACTTTAAGACCATGCATATATCCTGCTCCTCATCAAAGTGTTCCCCTAGGTTATCTAATATTTACCATAATGGTTGTAAAATGATGACTCTCCAACTCCAGTGCTCTCTCCACACAGTTGGCACTCAGCATTTTACTGTAAGCAAGACCCCTCCTTTCTCATCTATTGATTGATCGATCTATTCATCTAGCTACTTATTGATTGATTGGTTATCAGTTGGACTTCTAAATTTCTATTTTTCAATGGCTTATAATTCATTACTGTACTGAATTATTTTGATGTTCAATCTTTCCCAGATTTGACGAGAGAGAGCCCCCTCAAGCTATCCTTGTGACATTCTCCCCCCTCCCTTCTTTTTAGCACTACCTTGCTTTCTGATATAAAGACATCTTAGTTTCGTCTTGTACCCTGCCATAGCCCCAGAATCAGTTATTTCTCTAAGGAACCTGGTTCCTTATAGTGGGGAATTGTATGACAGACCAATACCTGGATGTTCTTTGTTACTGAAATGCAAGAAAAGACAAATTACTTTTAAATTCAGAGAGTACAAAGCATTAAAAGTCTAATTAGAAGATGACATTTTTAGCTAAATCATGGTATTTCACTTTTACATATGTCCTATTGGTGTGATAGAAGTGTGAAATGATTTCACACTGGTATTTGGTAGCCTAATTGTAATTAATAACTTTAATTTTTTAAAAATTATAATTAGTGTGTAAGATGAGGAATTAGCAAATACTTACCTGCCCTAACATGATGAAGAAAATACTGCTAACTTATGTAATGAATATATTAATATATTATGCAATGGCCATATATTAATATATTAATAATTAATAATATATTAATATATTATGCAGTGGCCATATATTAATACTCTATTTGAGTTGATTCTGTGACTCAGTTAATAATATAGAAAATTAAAGTATCAAACAGAATTAGATCAGGGATCTTAGTGAGAAAACAGAATCAACTTCCACTCAAAAAGTTATAGTTAAACAATAGCTTTAATAATCACCTATAAAGTACTATAGATGGACAGAACTCTTCTTGAATGTATTTATATTTTCACCTTTAAAAATCTCTCAGATTATGGGGTTTCATAGAGTATTTTTCTATGTATAAATAGTTTCTTGATTTTTGGGGAACCTATCTTTACTGTAGTTGGGAAATAACATTTGATCAAACAAACTCCTACACATTCAATGAGTTGATAATTCAATTCAAAGCTCCTGCTTTCAGTGTTCTACTTTATTTTCTAAAATCACCCTGTTTATTTTAATTCCTCTCCTTTTCCTAAGCCTCTAAATTTTTTCCCTCCACTCTTGTATTGCTTGATAATTGACATTTTTAGAAATCAGTGTACGCTGAGCTACAGCAACAGAAACCTATCAACACACTTAGATACTCTCTATTATACTCAAGGCATTAATTGAGCACTTACTATATGCCAGATATTGTGCAGGGAGCTCGTTTCTTTAAAAGTTGTTTGAATTACTAGTATTTCCAATGAAACTGATGGTGGAGTCTGCTCCCCGACTACCAAACTGTGTTAGAGCAGCTTGTCAGATGCATTACTCATTAGGTGGCTAAGGCGGAAGGTCAGAACTAAGGTTTATAACATAATGTCATTTGATGTTTTCCTTCTGTTCATTATCACTGCCATATCTGGTAGTGAAAACAGATATACTTTTTCTCTTTCTCTCAAAATATACTTTTCCTAAAATCTCATATTTTTAAACTATGAAGTTTTCTCTAAAACCTTTCTTAGAATTGGTGATGTACCATTTCCCCCTTTACTAAGACAGTGATAATCAAATGCTTGCTTTTTGAAGCATTTTCTTGACATATCTGAACTGGGTATTATTTTTTTAACCAGTGCTTCTTTCTGATTCGTTTTTTTCCTATTATTGCCTCTTACTTTATGAATAATCGTGTATTCTCACTTGCTTCATTGAGTAGTAGTAGCATAATTATGAGAGTATATTAGAAGAATTTCTTTTAGATTGACCCAATCTTATGAGATGTGAACAACTTAGAAATAATTGAACCATGTTTATTCCCCCCCCGCCCCCCCCCCCCCCCCCCGGAAAGGAAAAGCTCTTACTAACACTGAAACTGGAGTCATCTTTGGACTTTATTCAAATGTGTCAGTTTTGTGAAACCATACAAAGATGTTCGCTTAGCTTAAGGGAACAGAAGAACTTTGTTATGCTCTTTGAGTGTTACATTAAACTAGATTATTGCCTCAGGATCCTATTTAATATGTCCATCTGATTTATGATTTTTTTGTCCTTTTTCCTTTGATTTGTCTCATTTTTGGAAAACTTGACATTTATTTCTATTTTATTTTTTACACTGTCTCCATGATTATCTATATATTCATTACTGTCAGTAATGTTACTTGCTGAATTTAAAGCAGATTATGTGGAATGTTGTGTTTTGAATTTGCAATCATATGGCATGAAGGAGGTAACATGGTTTGTAGGTTTACAGAATGATGTTTTCGGTGTCAATTTTCATAAATTCTTAAAACACTATTTAGTCTTTGATCTTATGTAATACATAGAACAATATAAATGTTAAATATACTTTCATTCTCATTTTTATTATTGATTTAAAGAGACTTTAAATTTCTACAGCAAGTCGCATTTCTCCCTTTCTGGCCATCTATCATATAATTAAGGTGATATCAAAGACTGATTAGAGTATTTAAGTCATTAAGATTTTAATTCTTAATTGTACAATCTCCCTTGACAGGGCTGTTAACTTTTATGCTGGGGGGGGGTGGTAGAAATTCAGTAGAGACATTTATTTATTTTCTTTTATGAACAAGGCTGTAAGATTTGCATTTTTCCCGGTGGCATTGGGAATATGTGAATAGATGACACAGCTGCTGGCTTGGTGTGTTTGGGGGTATGATTAGCAGGTGCTTGCAGATCTGGAACTTGAAGGATTCTCGTATATTTAGAGATGCAGATATCTGTTCTCTGGTTTAACATTTCTGATATGTCTATTTCTTTGGCATCTTGGTGGTGTATAACCGTCATGCTTCATTCCTTGTTTTTTTGTTCCCTGCTCCCTGCCCCCAAGACATTTTAATGGCTTAGGGGATATATCTACCATAACCTTTGAATTAGATGGACATTCTTATTTAAATAGCTGAATATATTTTTAAGGATAATGTAGGATTTCTCTAATTGCCTCCATCGTTTATCTATAAGAAGGAAAGTGAAAACCGCAGCCAGCCTCATTTCCATGGCTCATTTCTATAGTAAAATTACCTATCTGGGCTAAAGAAGTACCATTTTCCCCATTTCATCTGAGACGAGACAGCCTATAAAGAACTTGGGCCAACCTGATTTTTTATCATTTACCTCGTTAGCTTCTTTGGTTAAAAATAAAAGCTGACAAACAATAGGAATTTTGGATGTTCATGATTCCGTTTATAGGCCTTCAGTATAGTGATTACTGAATATGTGCTTGGTAAAGCCAATTTATTTCTTAACTCAAGCAATATTTATTGAGCTACACAAAAGCTACTTGGCTATGTATTGTGAGATCTAGAAAGATGACTGAGTTAGACGCGGGCCCTTACGTCTAGGAGCTTAATCTTCAAGAATAAGACAGGCCCACAACTATTAAGAAGATACCAAACATGTAAAAGTCCTAGAGGTGAGATTGAGATGACGTGGTGCTGGTTTTATGGGGATTCGGAAAGGGGAGATAGTGGAAGACATCATGAAAGTGGAGGTAATTTTGCTGGGCTTTTAACGATGGGTAAGATTCAGGCATTTAATATTGTGGCCGAGAGGGGAAAAAAAAAGGTGTTTTCAGCAGAGCAAATTGTATGTTGAAAGAGCTGGAGCTTATAATATCGTTTTCCCCAGGCAACAGCAGGTATGTAACATGTGGCTAGACTGCAGAGTTTATGTTGGAGATGGAGGCGGGTAACTTCAGAGGAGATGGCAGAAAATGGTGTTAGAAAGGTATGTTTGAACTGGATTATGAGTGCCTTTAAATGCCACACTAAGAAATGCAGGCTTTAATTGATAAGAAATTTGGATGCATTGAGGAATCTTAGAAGACTGACATGAACCAAGTTATTTTTAAGGAAGTTTAGCGCAGCCATGTAAGGTGAGAGGGCCTGAGGGCCTGAATAAGAATGGTGCCTTTAAGTTAGAATCTCTAGGACTAGGGAATTTATTATTGTGTAATACAGTATAGGGAGGAGTTAAAGATGACCGGAATTTTAAGACTATGTGACTGGGAAAACTGGCGATACCTTTAACATAACTAGAGAAGGGAAAGAAAGAGGAAGAACAGACTTGGAGTAAGATGATGAACGGATTTTGGAAACCATGGTTTCCAAACCCTTAGGTTGCCATCAGCATCTAGGAGGAACTATACAGTAGGCTTAGAAATGCTATTCTAGCCTTTTGCAAAAATTCTTTTAAAGTCTATTCCTGGGAGTGAAATTGTTGGGTCCTAGCATATGCACGTCATCAATGAAACTGGTGCTGTCGTTGCTGCAGTTGTTTTGTGAAGTAATTATTTGTTTAGATTTGCCCACGTCTTTCCCTCTTCCTTTGCTCAACGTGCCTTCATATATTTTCAACCTTCTTCTTGGGATCATTTTCCTTCATTGAAGTACATCCTTTAAAATTTCCTTTAGTGAGGGTTTATTGGTAGCAAACTTCCAGGTTTTATTTTTTTGAATATGCCTTTATTTTTGAAAAATATTTTCTTTGGATATTCTAGGTTGTTATTTTCTCTCAGCATTAAAGATGTCATTGCCCAATTTTGCCTTCTCTTATTGTTGATAAGTTAGCTCTCACTCTGTATTTGCTCCTTTTAAGGTATTGTCTTTTCTGTGTATTTGATCTTAAGATCATCTATTTATCTTTGGTATTAAAGAGTTTGCTTCACTATTTTAGGTGTTGATTTCTTTTTATTTATTTACTTGGCAGTTTTTGAGCTTCCTGAAGCCATGTATTTGTGTCTTTCTGGAATACTGGAAATTTATCAGCCATTATCTCCTCAAATATTACCTCTGCCACATTCTCCCTTTTCTGACCTTCTGGAAACTGGATTATAGAAATTACACCTTGTCACTCTATGCTACATTTCTCTTAATCTCTCTTTCGTATTTTCCATCTATTTGTCTCTAAATGATACATTCTGGAAAATTCCTTCAACTGTATCTTCTACTTTATGAATCTCTCTTAAGCTTTGTTTCATCTGCTGCTAAACCCACCCTCTGAGTTTTAAAATTTTAATTATTACCTTTTTTTAATTTTAAGAAATTTTGTTTGGTTCATTTTTGGATCTGCTTTGTCATTTTAATAGTATCTTGCTCTTTGTTAATAATTTCCATCTCTTTTATCTCTTTAAACGTATTAAACCTGCTTGTTGTTTCTTGTACATTTTTCTATGAGAATATTTTAAGGCCTCATGTGAGAGTTAATGTTCTTCAAGGAGATCCATGTTTGCTTTTTCTTGGTTGCTACCAACCTATGATCGTGTCAAAATTTGGGCTTAAGGATTCTTTTAGACTTTTAAGGAAGTGTGAATTCAGGCTGTATAAAGACTGACTTTTGACTAGGAATTCTCAGAGAAGACTTTTACCTTTTCCATTTAGCACCAAGGTTTGATATGGGCAATTTTCTTCTTAGGACCCTTGGGAGGTGAGTAAGTTTATTTCTGATTTGCTGTTAAACTGATTTGTAGTCCTCTGGGGTTTATAGGGCCATTTTCTATTACTCTTTCTACTTTGATCAGGCCCTGGGCTTGGTTTCTATTCCCCCAGACTTGAAACTGAATCTCAAGTTCATCTGGGTTTAGCAAATTCAGTCAAGGTCAAAGCTGGCTCTACTGATCTTGACCTCTCTAAGTTCATCTTTCACTTAGTTTTCGGCCTCTGGGTATTCCTCACTTTCTTGCCAGATTATCTGTGCATTTTAAATTATTTTTAAAATATTCATCACGTTTAGTTCTTTTAAGTGGGAGAAAGACTTATTAGTCAGGGTATTTATTCTACCATACTTTCAGAAACAAAAGTTAGGGTGACTCATTTTTATGTGGACACGTGACATCTCAAAATGACTTTATTCTTATGTTGCAGTTTCCTAAACATGAGACATTGCTGCTTGAATACAGAAATCATGCTGTTCAGTCTTTATCTGATCCAACTTAGTTACTTACTAATATTCATCTTTAGAACAGGAAATATTATTACAACCACCTATTGAAGAATCAGAATGATTCAGGAGGTGATTTCATGGGCAAGAACTACGTTCTGTCAATAGTGGTAGTTTCCAGTCTCTCTTTCGCAGAATTCTCCCCCTCCTCATTCACAAAAGAAATTTTAAAAAGTGTGGGGGAAGACCAAGAAAACAATCAACACTGTCTATACAGAGTAGTATCTTATGCATGGGCGCTTGATACCGAATGCATGTGTTCTTCTGTGTCTGTGTGTGTGGTTTCTGATTTTTCAGTTCAGGACTGGAGGGCATGCAGGTGCTGCAGGCTCTAGAAGCACTCACACAGGCTCTGCTTATCGTGTAGAGTGACCGACACTAGGAATTTGCCATAGGAAAATCTTCATTGTTATCTGCCACCAATAATGGGTTTTACCAGGGAAATACATATGCCAGCGGTTAAGTTTCATGCTAGTGATGGAAATAGAAAACATAAATCAATCATAGACTCACCTGTGTTAACTACAATATGTAGCAATGAATGGCGGTGGCATCTTAAATACAAATCAATTATGGATATATGGGTTGATATCCAATAACTTTGGAAAGGCTGGCTTTGAATTTTTTAAATTAGAATACACTTTAAATTCTAACGCGTAGAGTTTTAAGAATTTTTACAGTTTGGCAATAGAGTACTTTCATTCAATCCAGCAAGCATTTTTTTTCAGTGCCTATTATGTACCAAGTTGGTGCTAGTTTCTAGTGATACAAATGTGGTTAAGATATGGCTGATGGCTTTAAGAAGCCCGCACTGAAGCAGGGAGCTTCATATCTAAACTAATGATAATGCGGTATATTAAGTGCCACCTCCATGCCAGGACCAAAAGCTGTAGAGGCCCAGAGGAGGGAGTAATTAATTCTGCCTGGAAGACTTCAGGAAGGCACCCCAGAAGAGATGGTATTTTAACCCAGCCAAATGTTTTCAGGCTGAGAAGGAGCGGGATAAAAAGAGCTTTCCGCAAAGACATACAGGCTTAGAATTTTCTGACTTTTTCCAGGAATGGTGAGTACTCTGGTGTGGCTGGAGCACCTGGCTGCCTGGGGTCTGTTACTTTAATTTCCAGCCAGGTTTTGAAAGGCCTTGAATGCCATGCTTATTACTGAAGCTTTATCCTATATGTAGTGAAAAAAATTAAGTATGAGTGATAACATCATAATATTTTATAAGGGTAACCCCAGTAATGAATGTATAGAAGAAATTGGAGTAGAGTGAAAAGAAATGCAAAACAAAAATCTAGGAGACTACTGTAAATTCATTGCTCTTCCATATATCATAATACGTTGTTGTAGGTATTCATTTGTTTCCGCTCAATACAGAGGTTGTGCCTTAATCAATTTTGCATTCACGTTGCATGCCATAGTGCATAGCTATAGAATAAATGGATTAATGAATAAGTGGTCTAAGCAATGGTTGTTGAAGGGTCTAAACAAGGCAGTAGATATGGAGGCAGAATTTTGTAGGGGTCAGGCAGGCTTCAGGAGAGAAGTGTCAGAGATGGCTTGGTGGTTTCTTACTTGTATGATATATGTTGGGTTACGATGCCTTTTTCCAATGTGGGGAACGGACAAACCACTTTTCAATTACTGGATGTGAGTTCCTGTTGGAGCATCTGTGTTTGAAGATCCTATGGAAGAAGTAAGAAATTGGATTTGTGAGTCTGCAACTCAGGGGAAAGGCCTGGGCTGGAGATAGAGATTCAAGAAACATAAGCACATAGATTAATGATCAAAGTCAGGGAGCGGATCACACAGGGTGAGAATACAAAGTAAAAAGACGAGAGCATGGGGACCTTGAGGTCACTAATATTTAAGGAGTAGGTAGAAGAGGAGGATACGATGTAGAAAACCAAAGGCTAGGCACAAGCGTAGGGTTGGTTATCAGGGAAGTCTCTGGTCTTTGATGTCATTGAAGACAAAGTTTCCAGAACAAATAGTATTGGTAATCAGTAGTTTCCTATATGGATGTATATGCTATTATGGAAATAGATGTAACACACGTATATTAATATACATTTGGAAGATAGCAAGATCACCTATATCTGGTGTTATATAATTTCAGATCTTAAAGCAATAGGACAGTTTCTAGGAAGGAGTGAAGAGAACAAAGAACAAACACTTCTTGAATCATGTGTCATCTAATAGAATGGTGCTCTCATTTTCAATTGATCAGCTTGAAGTAGGTTTTTTTTCATTATGTATGTTTATGCATTTCAGTTTCATTGATTACATGCTTTAAAAGGTTTTAATGTGGCCAAGTATTGAGGATGTAGCTGTAAGAGCCTTTATGTGGTGGTAAACTCCAGCATTTAATAACTGCTGAAAATGCAGTGTCTTCTCTCTTATTGCATTTGACAGGTTTTTTGTTATTATTTTGATACTCTTTATTTTGCCAAGAGGTAACTCATTCCCAAAGGTATTTTATGCCTGGGAAATTTCATCCCGCTTTGTATAGGAGGCTAGGTTTTATATTATCTTTTGAGTGTGCATTTTTACTGTGGATTATAAATTACTGAAATTACTTAAGCAAAATTCATACTGAGATTTTTTATTTTCAAACTGATAATGACTATATGGATTAGAAGCTAGCCCAGAAAATGGCCAGCGAATAATCATCCTTGCCTCTGGGGAACAGTAAGTCATTGCATCATGCTTCAGTTATCATTCAGTATATCAGTGATATACTCCTTGATTCATTTCTGTTATTTTTCTTCCAGCAGATTTTTCCTTTATCATCTTTAGTGATGGAATTTGGGTGTCTGGTATGCTTACCTGTGACTTTACAGAACCCCATTTCTTTGTATGGCTCACTTGGTTGGACTGCATGCAGTACGGTATTTGTAGAATGATTGTTGGGGGCCATTGAATGGGAATTGGCATTTATGGAGGTTCCTGTGAAGTGCCACTCACTCTGCTTCATGTTTTACACCTGTTAGTTCACTTAATGAAATGACAGGCAAACACGCTAAGGGAGGCAGCTTGCTGTAGTGGAAGGAGTATGGGCTGGAAAGCTCTGTTGGTCTGAGTTTGAATCCCAGATTTATTACTCATTAGATGGACAAAGTTACTTCACTGCTCTGACCCTAAGTTTTTGTATAGTAAAAATGGGATATTTATCTTGAAGAGTTCTTATGATAATTAAGGGATGGAGATATATAACTAAGGCACTCATTAAATAGAAGATAATAATATAATGATCAACATCCTTAATAATAATTGATATTAGAAAGGAAATTAAATGTTTGATTTTCTTTGGGTGCTATTACTAAATGATAATTCATGCATGTCATACAGAGACATGGGAGGGTATAGGCAATTGCCTTTTAAATAAAACTTGAAAATTTAGTGAAAATTTGAGTTTGGCAGTCATATTGGATATCATAGGGTTCTTAAGATCGTAGCTATTTCCTGCAGCTCTTTCACTTCATAGGATAACCCCTTGTCCCCTACTAGGAACTTAACTATTTTTTAATTGTATTGCATTGAAATTATTTGAGGTAGCATGGTTTTCTCACTAAATCGACCCAGCAAATTTTCTTGTCTCACTTGAATATTTTTTCTTAATAAGACTACAAATGCAGTCAGTAAGTTGAGAAAACTACCTGCTGTCTTGTTGGTCAGCCACCTAGTTGGTCCATCTGTACTTGGTGTAAAGGCAAGCTTTAATAACTGCCATTAGGTCTGCATATTGTCAGATTTCACACCTTCAGACACCATGGGTAATTGGGTGACAGCCAGTTTATTTTCTTCAGCTAATATTGTAGATGAATACTTCATATTTTATTTTAGCCCTGATATGACAGAATTAAATAGTGTTCTAATCTTTATCAGTAGTTTGTTATCCAGTAACTTGTGTTTTCCGATAAAAATCGCATAGGCTGCTGCTTCTGGAGCATTTACCATTGAACAGACCAATTTTCTTCATTTGTTGACTCAGACAGATGGAGTTGTTGTGTTTCTTTGCCACAGATGTTGATAGGGCTTTATGGGCTGTGCTTGTGGTATAAACATGTGGTTCTCTAAATAATACTTTCCAGCTTAGTTCTGTTGGTACTGCTGCATACTACTTTTCCTATGACACGAGAAAATGCTATTTTGTCATCAGTAAAAAGAGGGTGTGGCCCTTGCTCACTATCTATGTGGAGTTTCTCTTCCTGGCTGATTTCATTAATGAGCAATTCCAGGAAGCTTTGGGCCATTGTGTCACCTTGTCTCATTCCATTATAGATATTGATGCAACATGGATCGCTGAACAGTATAATCTCTTTTGCACAGTTTCTATTGATCTTGTCCAGTAAATCATTGTATGCTGGGTTTGTTCTGAAATCATTTTGGGCATAAAAGCTGCTCTTGAATTTGGCAATCAGGTGCCTTCTTGTAATAGGCAAACTTATGCAAAGCGGAGATTTGGTTGCTTTGTTTCTGTCTCCTTCATACTATAGATAGTTATTTTTCCAACTGAACTTTTCAAGTGAGTGGTCTTTACTCACTGTTTCTATTCACTTCTTCCTCGCATCCTGTAACAGGGCTTCTGTTGTCACTGCTCTCTTGAAATTGCTCTATATGGTATGGAATGGTCTATTTTCTTCTGGTCTTTTTTTTAGGGCTTAGACTATGCTTGACTTTTCTGCTACATTTGACATTGTTGATTACTTTCTCTTACTGAAACATTTTCCTTTCTCACTGTGGGGACAATATGCTCCCCTGTTTCTCACACTTTTTTGATTGTTCTTTTTGTCCTTTTCATTGGCTCTTCTTTCTTCTCTATGTCCACGACTCTGAGTATCCTCTGGGGTCTGATCTTCTATCTTGGATTTTTTTCTCACTGACTATTCAATCACTTCGTAGGCTTTAGTTACATCTTGAAGACAGAAGATCATCAAGTTTGCATTTCTCTTCCTGCACCCTCATCATTTTTCCACTCTGATATTTCACATGTTTTATTCACATAATATTTCTTGAGTATCACTTTCTAGATGCTATGGGAGGTGGGATGGATGTGGGAGACAATGCTGTACCAAACATGTTGTTTTCCCTGAGTATGTAATTTAGAGAAGGTAATAAGATGCATACAGGAAGCTTAATTAAGTAGGACAGCATGTGGAAAATCCCTTATCAGTGATGTAGGTAGACAAACTGGGAAAGGTTTCATCGACAAATAAGGATATAAAAAGGTTTGAGAGTGTAGGGGAGGAAGACAAATCCTCTACCCTCTGAGTCTTTTTGGCTGGGCTACGAATTAAGTTGACGTGAGACAGAATAACAGGAGAAAATCAAACAAAGCTTTATACCGTGTATACATGGGAGAAACCCAGGAAAACTGGGTAACTCGACAGAATGGTCAAAGCTGCCACCGTAAATATCATCTTCAGCTGAAGACAAAGGAGGATTTTGGGGGTGAGGGGAGTCAGTTATGGGAGATTACCAGAAAAGCATAGTAAACCACAGTAAGGTCATTATGCAGATTTAAGTCCAAGCCTTCCTCACTGAGAAGAGTTTCTAGAGATAAGGTCACCCCCCTCTTCCTGGTGCAGAGAGGGAGATGTCTTTGCAGATGGAGATTTCCCTTACAAATTTAAATGTCTCTTGCAAAGGGTAACTTCTCCTTGGGTTTCAGAGCTTTTCTCATGTCTGTGGTTTTTGAAACTAACCAGGCCAAAATAATTCTCATGCCAAAGAGACACATTTGGCCAATTCTGATCCCTGACAAGAGCAAAGATATGAAGAAAGGTGAGCTCAAAGTATTTTGCAGTCATTCAGGAGTGCTGTCATACATTTTGTATCTTTAGGTAGACTTGTCCTAAGTGGACAATAGGCAAAAATCACTTAACATTTAGAACCTATAATCTTTTCATCTATATTAGGCACACAGACTGACAGTATGTACAATAACTCATGTCATACCCATAATATATTAAAATGCATATATTTTGGAGGCAGAACTTCAAGGATGATTTTAAATGAATATAACCATTTCATTTTCTATATTCACTTACTCCTATAGTATGTTGTATACCTTGTTTTTTTAAAATACTGCACTGGATATCAGCTATCTGCCCTTGTAAATGTCTTATCAGATTTATTTCCATGAGCTCTAAGTGGAAAGCTAGATATATTAAGGCTTCTTTTGTTCTTCTTCATGGATTGTCACACCCGACTTTGAAGTTCATGTTTTTTACCTGATATTTTAATATGATTTTCCAGTAAGAAGTAAGAATCTATCATTTCTTATTAGCCAACTTGAAGCTTTTAATTTGATTATATTTCTTTATGACACCTCTGTTCCAGATTTTATGTATTGACTTCCTGCTTCCTCTCTGTAGTTATAACCAGTGCTTAAGTTCAGATTCAAAGCATTCTAGGCTAAAAGCAGAGGCACACTTTGGTGGGAGCCGTGAGGAAAGCAACAATGAGCCCCCACAGTGATGGGACTGAAGTGGCTGGGGTGAAGTAAAGGCCAGCCTAATGGCGAGCACAGCGGGTTTGAAATAGTTTGCTGGGAAAAAGAGTCAGCAGGTTGCTGTCCAGATCCAGTCAAATTTATTTGCTGTCTGCGACTATTAGCAGCTGCCTCTTACCTGGGCTATTACTTTATCTTTTAAGTTTCCAGTAAAACCTTCAATTTGAGGGATTTCCGATTTTTTTTTCTTTTTACATAATGCAGGTTTCATTCTAATCTTTATGAGATGTGCTTTACTTTATATGGTAATAGCTCTATCTGCATTTTGCAGATTTCAGAGAATTCCGGGAGCCATATATTGAGGGTGCAATGGACATTTGAGGTTTACTTTGCCCTGAGATTTAGTGTTTAATCTTAAACATTGCTTTCATCTTATATATGCCTTTATAAACAATACAGGAGCCTCTATTATCTACCTCTCGGGCTCAAAAATTAATAAAAGGTACACAGTAGGCAATTACCAATTATTTTACAAGAAATGACTAGGCTTCTGTTCTTGTTTTGTGCTCTATCTTTTGCAGTTATTTTAAAAATGCTTTACAGCACTGACTGTAGTCTTATTAAAACATAGTTCTCACAGGAGATAGAGTTTCTCATAGCTGGGCCCTCATCCAAGAACTTTTTTTTAAGTTCTTAAAAGCTTACAACCCAAACTGTTTCTGGCATTTAGTAGAATGAAGTACCTCATGGAGGCTCATCATTAAACTGAAGCCACCTAACTATGATATATGTAATGTTACACTCATACACACACACACACACACACACACACACACACAGCCCAGTTGTGCTTATCAATGACTTAGTATCAAACTAAGTGCACCTACTGAATAGAGTTCATAGAAGTTGACTTAATTTACTTTGATAAGTAGCTTGTATGTTGAACTCAGTTCTTCATTATTCTCATTGTTTATAGGTAGTATCAACATACTACTATCTAGGAACATGACTGAAATTGACCTTGACATGAAACAGAGTATTCTATTTAGGAATATGTATTTTCACTAGAATTTGGTTCTTGAGATCTATTGGCCTAAGACACACAAGCTTTAAAATGGCTACATGACATGCAAAAGCCATGAAACCAAGCTAGGGTACGCTTTCTTACCATTTTGTCTAGCTTACCTCTGGGTTTTGGTTAGAATGAATGTTCCCTTTGCTGAAGACTCCCTTTCATGGAATAGAATATTTCGTCTCTTCCTATTTTGCATATTCCAAGCCTTCCTGCCCTGGTTGTTTTTAGCGACTTGGTAAAATAGGAGCATATTTACATCAAGCAAGGATAAATCCATCTTTGATTACCTTTCGCTTTCCTTTTCAATAGCAAATCATTGTTTTTTCTCTTCTCTTCTCTTCTAGCATTGTGGCTACTGCATCTATAAAAGGGAGAGAAGCAATGTTATCTAATATTAATTTTAGTATGTATTATGTGCATACATGTTTTTAATTAATGCATAAAATGCATTCTTATTTATTCCTAAAACTTCTATGTACTTAGCAGAGTGGTAGAGTATAGAAATATATGGCAAGAAGATCCTTGCCTTCAAGGAAGTTATCTAGTTGATAATTGATTTAAAAATAAACAGAGTGTGCCTTGAGGATCCTTTGCTTTCTCTTAAAATCTCATCGCTTGTGTCTACTATGAGCCCAATTGTTGACCAAGTGTTGGCCTCAGTGTTAGATTCTGAACTTAGAAGAAATTACAAAGAAGACTTCCATGGCTTACTGTTGATGATATTTGCACTTTTCAATTTGGGGAGTATTTATTGATCTATTAGAGCGTTGTGTCGTGTGCCAGAGAGCATTTGTTCCAAACCTTGCTAATATCCAGAGATACAGATCCTGGGACCCTGCCTATAGAGATCCTGACATTCTGATTCAGTAGGTATAGGTGTGTTTGAATCCAGATTACTAGTAGATGAGAGAATAGGGAAGGACAGGAAGATGATGTCAGGCATTCTACATTCTTGGTAATAGTATAACAGAGAGGATGATAGATTGGGAAGGAAGAGGGTCATGAGTCTGGTTGTCCTAAAAACAGGATAACCTTTAGCTTATTGGAATTTTGTTCTTAGCATGTCTTTCACATTTCCAAAATAGTCTCAAATATTGCTTTTCTGCTTTCATGTAGAAAATCACCAAAAGACTAAATTTGACTTATAAAAAGGAAAGAAATTAGAGCTGGCCTGGTGACGTAGTGCTTAAGTTTGCATGCTCCACTTTGGCAGCCCGGGGTTCATGGGTTCAGATCCTGGGCGCGGACTTGCACACCGCACATCAAGCCATGCTATGGCGGCATCCTGCATACAAAATAGAAGAAGATTGGCACGGATGTTAGCTCAGGGAACATCTTCCTCAAGCAAAAAGAGGAGGATTGGCAATGAGTATTAGCTCAGGGCCAATCTTCCTCCCCCCAAAAAAGAAAGAGAAAGAAATGAAAAGTTCAGATGCTCCCTTTCCTACCCTTCTCAAAATTTTTCTAATGCTTTGATTGCCTTCAACAGAATACAATGAAGTGGTTTCTGAACTAAAGAAAATTACTGCTGAAAGATAAAATTGAAACCAGTTGGAATCCGAAAGAGGAAAACAGAGGCAATGTAACTATGGTTGTTTCCCATTGAGCTCAGCCAGCAACAAACCAAATTGAGATACTCAGTCATGTTTCCTATGTACATAAAGTCAGAGAACTGTATTATATGCAATTCAAAGGTCTGATTTCTGTGTGTTTTGTGTAGAACTCAGATTTCATCTTTTCATAAACTAGCACATCCCAAGTGAAGCATTACCAAACTCTGTGGTCCTTATGAACTCTTATTCTACTCAGATATTGATGGGACAGTAGAAACTAATTTTATAATTTTATTAAGGCTGATTTGTTTTTACAGTCATTTTCCATGTTGACATATAATAAAATCATATGAGAATATATGGCGACTAAATAAGGGACAGTTACAGTTTGGGACTGAATCATTGATCCCTGTAGGATTGATACATTTAAAAAAGCATGAGGAGTATAAATGTGTTTGATTATGTGAACACTATTTGACAAACAGAATTATCAATCCACAGTTAGAGTAAGGCACTTCTAGATGTTATTTTGCAAGGAAAGGTTGAACATTTACTCACATTTTCAAAGGTTGAAACAAGAATAAATTGACCTCAGTTGCAAAAGGAAGGGGACAAGGGACCAGACGCTTATCGAGCGAGCCCCTGTTACGTCAGGGATTGGCAAACTACAGAAGGCAAACCCAGCCACCACCTATTGTTGTAAATACGGTGTTATTGGAGCTCCACCATGCTCATGTGTTGCTTATTATCTATGGCTGCCTTCACATGACAATGGCAGAGGTGAGTAGAATTGTAACAGAGGCTGTATGACCTGCGAAGCCTAAAGTATTGACTGTCTAGAACTCCCACGTACAGAATTCCTAGAATTTGCCTCAACTGCTTTTCAAAGGCTCTCTTCGTTTATTCCAGGGACCTCTGGGGGTGAAAGTGATCATGACTCATTAGGTCATTCTTTGGCTTGGGCTCCCTCAACAAGCCTATGCTTTTTATGAGCATATTGCTCCACTCTGCACAACCAGTTTTTCAGCTGGTAACGTCTCTGAGCTCTGAGGTCCCTGACATAATCTGTAAGCCTCTCACTCTAGTTCTTCATTCATAAGTTACACAAAAATCAATTTACAAGGCTGGACTAGGTGGGAACACATACGCCAAGCCAGTGCTCCATCTTTAGTCCTCTTCTTCATCTTCCGCTGTCAACCAGGAAAAAATAAATAACACTCAACACCTCTTGGAGGGATTGCTGACTACCAAACTCAGAATTCCAGTCTGGGCAAGCAAGGATGCGAAGCCACGTATAGCAAAAGAAACCACAGCTTTGATTTAGTGTTAAAGAAGGCACAGCAAAACATTTTGGTTAGGCCATAAGAAAGAGCTCTGTGAAGGATATTAAACCATGGGGTATGTTCAACATCAGCTCTGCCATTGAACTTTTCTCTGAGATCTTTTGCAAGTCTCTGGGGACCTCAGTTTCCTTATTGTAAAATAGGAATAATAATAATATTGTTATGGACTGCATGTTTATGCCTCACCAAAATTCATATATTTAAGCCCTACCCCCTGGTTTGGCTATGTTTGGAGATGGAATCTCTAAGGAAGTAATTAAGGTTAAATGAGATCATAAGTGTGGGGCCCTGATCCAATAGGATTAGTGTTCTTATGGGAAGAGACATCAAAGAGCTCACTCTCTCTCCACACACATCAAGGAAAGCCCGATGGGGGGCACACAATAAAATGGTGGCTGCCTATAAGCCTAGAGAACAGGCCTTAGAATGAAACCGTCCTTGCCAGTACGTTGCTCTTGGACATCCCAGCGTCCAGAACTCTGAGAAGTGTCTGTTGTTTGAGCCAGTCAGTCTGTGGTATTTTGTTTCGGCAGGCTGAGCAGCCTAATACAAAGATGTGCTTTGCACAGTTGCTAGCAAAATCCATCCAGTGCAGTGCCTGGTGGTGGTTTTATGGATCTTCTTAATCATTATGTATACCCAATATTTTCCCAGGTCATATGTGTCTGGGGATAGAAATAAAATGACACAAACGATTGTATAAGTAATGGACCTGAATTGGTCTTGCTGGAACTGGTCCTGTCCAGTTTTCTCCAGCTGATTTAGGAATTCTCCAGGGGAAGCTTACTTGTATATATAAGGTCGAGGTAATCCTTGACTTTGTATGTTGAACCTTCAAAGGATCCTTTGCAAATGTTATAAGTTCATGGAAATTCTTAAATTGCTTTTTATGCAATGAATTCAGGCATTTTTACAGACATGATAGTGCTGTATACCAACCAACGGTTCTGTTTTTATAGCATTGCTGTTTTTGTCTGTACATAAAACGTTTGTGCAGGTGTCTTAATATTTTTACGGCAATGTGACTTTCTTTTATAAATCATAAGTGGGGAGTAAGAAAATGAATGTGTTGATACTTGTGATAAGAAATATGGGTATCAAACATAATACAATTGTGAAAGAAGATGGAATTCATTAGGTGTGTTGAAAACAGTGAATCTTGAAACCCTCCTACCACTCATAACATGTTAAGTATGTTGTTAAAATTTTGCTTATTTGAATTTCACTTCTACCTTTCGCTATCCCTCTATAGCTAGGCCACCGTTTGGTGTGTGTCACTTTGTGCCGCCTCTGCTCTGCCTGTTGATTGTACAGCTTGTGCCACAGAGCATTTCTGTCCTGTGCACTCATATGTTAGAGAATTCTTAGTGAGGAAGTCCTTTCATTCCTTTTTTTGTCTTGTTTTTCTCTTTATTTTTGAATTGATAATATATTTACATGGTTAAAAATTCAAGAGACACAAACATAGTACGGAGTGACATTTCTTCCTCTCACCTCTGTCCCCAGCTGCTCAGTTCCCTCCCTAGTAGTAACTAATGCGATAAATTTCTTGTAACTCTTCCTAGAAACATTTTATGCATATACCAGCAAGTACATATAAATATTCTTCCCTCTTCTTCCCCATAAATGGTAGCATGTACTGTCCATTCTTGTGTACGCTGTTTGCTTCATTTAATGATATTTAGTGAAGATCATTCCACATCGTTCCATAAAGAGCTTCCTCGGTCATGGATATAGCAAGAGTAATCCTCTGAGTGGACCTACCATATTTTTATCAAGCAGTCTTCTATTGATGAGCTTTTGGAGCATTTCAAATCTTTTGCTATTATAAACACTGCCCAATGTACCATAATTTATTAAATCTGTCTTCAATTAATGAAGATTTATAATCTTTTGCTATTAACAATACTGGAATACATAACCTTATACATAAATCTTTGTGTGCAAAATGAGAATATATATGTAGGATAAATTCAAAAATAATTGGAGTACCTGTTCTTTTCCAGGCACCATTCTGGGTACTAGGATATAATAAATATGAACTGAACCAGTGTGAACAAGACAGTCACAAATCCCTCTTTTCAACACAACTTGCATCAAAGTCGAAAGTATAGACAATAAACAAATAAGTCATGTATTATGTCAGATAGCAATGATTGGTATGGAGAGAAATGAAGCAGACAAAAGGAAAAAGGAGTGCCGAGAGAGAGGCGTTGCCACTTTGAACCACATCATAAGGAAAGGTCTCTATGAGAGAGTGACATTGAACAAAGATCCCAAAGAAGTGAGGGAAGATCTGGGGATGATATAACATCAAGACCAAAGGCTCTGCTGTGGGAATTGGTCTGGTATATTTGAATTGGTCTGGTATATTCGAAGAACAGCAGGGAAGCTAGTGTGGCTGGAGTAGAGTGAATGAGAGGAAAGTAGATGAGGTCAGAGTAGTTAAGGAGGGACCATGAAATATAAAGTAGGACATTCTAGGCTATTGTCAAGACTTTGGTTTTTACTCTGGATGAGACAGGAAGTCATTGGAGGGTTTTGAAGAGGGGAATAACATTGATTAGTTAATTGACAGGATAGAGTGAAAAAGGTGAAAGGAAGAATTGAAGCTACTTGTTAAGCTACTGTAATAACCCAGGCTAGAAGTAATGGTGGCTTGAACCCTTAGGTAGGAGTGGAGGTGATGGGGAGTGATAAAATACTGGATTTGCCAAAGAGTGGGATGCGGCCTGGAAGGGAAGAGTCAATGATGACTCCACATTTTTTTGTCTTGAACAATTAGGATTGAGTTGCCATTTGTCGAGAAGACTGAAGCAGGTTTAAGAGTAAAATAAGGAGTTTGGTTTGGGATGTGCTAAATTTGAGATGCTTATTAGGCAATCAAGTGGAAATATCCAGGAGATGAGAAGCTTCTTTGAGGATACATAGTTTCCCAGTGGTCTTTCATCTGAATAAATCCCTGGTGGGATCTACAACACTGACCTTCTAGTCATGCTCAGGTATACCTGAAACCAAGACGGAAAATCCCAACATTGTCAAGTTGATGGCTGGCTACAAATACTTCGAGGTGTTATTTTGTTTGGTCTTGCTTGGTGAGGTGAACTGCCTTCCGCATTAAACTAAATTGTTTGCAGGACTTGCACCATTCTGAGATGTGCCACACTAAAAAAAGAAAAGACTGGATACGATGAATGCCCAAACTGTCTTCTCAACAAGAAATGCCCTATTAGCCTAGCGGTGCTGCGTGTTAGCATCGGAATTCCTGCTGTTATGCTTTTCTTAGTACTCCTCTTTGTTTGAGGCACTTAGCTCTTGGGGTTTATTGCTGGACTTAGTGATTTGTGACATGAATTAGAAAATTTCACATTACAGGAGCTTCTCTGAGTGTATGGGATGGCCAGAAAAACATTCGTCCATACTTACCAAAGCCAGAGCGAACCTACGGGTAAAGGGATTAATATTTGCATAAGGTACTTCACGTACATTAAAGGTTAGCAGGAAGAACTTCTACAACCTCATTAGTCCAATGCTAGGTTGAAGTAAGAACCTAGTTTAGGTATTTAAATTATCGCTTCAAACAAGGGAAATGCTGCCGAAAACCTCTACCACAACTTTATTTGTCCTCCCTAAAATATACATCACCTGCTGAGCTGTCGAGGCCCAGTTGAAAATATACAATATTAGCTACGCACGTTGTTAAACATAGTGTTCTGGTGACATTCAGCAGTGTTCAGTAATTGGCTTAATGAACAGGTGTACGAGTATATTAGTTATGCAGATGTTAATTTGCAGTAACATGTGCTGCCTGATTTGGGGGGGTTCTTGTCTAAACTACAACCAGTAAGATTTGTTCCTTAATTAGGAAATCATTACAAAGTATATGTGTGTGATTCCCACCGTTAGGACCATTAGTCTTGTTTAATGTGCCCTAAACTTCGGGAACACTCCTGCTACTGCCATTCCTATGGCTTCTGGTGGTGTGCAGGTGTCAGGATGCAATCTACCTTTGTGTGCGATGCCTTACTTACTGTGCAGCTGTAGGCAACCCGGGGAGGAGCAGCTTAGCAGCTGCGAGATGCTGCGTGTGCGAGGAGGTGGAAATGGAATCTCGTGCTGCATATTGCATCAGCTTTGCCTCTCAAGGTTTGGTAAACAACTGCGTCATTCCTCACAAAATGGGTTCGAGAATAATTGAAAACCAGATCGTGCTTGCTTACCAAACTGACTAATCTTCACCTGTATTTTTTATGATTCTCTTCCCTATTGTTTCGAATTCCTGCCTCCTCTTGGTCCTTGGGATTGCCAAGGCTAACAGTTTATAAACTGTAAAAAGGGATGGGTATATTGATGTAATGTAGTCAGGTGATTTTTATTTTTATGTTGAATAAATGGAAATTTGCAAAGGCTGATCTAGCAAACACCCATGTACCAGCCTCCCAGCATGAACAGAAGTTAACAGTGAGTCATATTTACTACTGATCTTTGCTTTTAATGAAGTAAAACATTGGAGAGAAAGTTGAAGTTTCCGAGGTTCTACTTGCAGGATCGCTTTCCTCCCCTAAGACAAGCACTGTTGTTAATTTGCTGAGTATCTAGGGCATGTTTTTATAATTTTGCTATACATGTATATACGCATCTATCAACAATACATAAGATTAGTCTGTGTTGTATTTGTTTACTTTTTGGTGAGGAAGATTGTCCCTGAGCTAAAATCTGTGCCAATCTTCCTCTTTTGTATGTGGGATGCCACCACAGCATGGCTTGATGAGCGGTATGTAGGTCCGCACCCAGGATCCTAACCTGCGAACCCCTGGCCACAGAAGCAGAGTGTGTGAACTTAACCACTACACCACTGGGCCAGCCCCAGATTAGTCTGTGTTTTATTTTTAATTTAGATGAATGGTATTATAGTGCATGTATCATCTTTTACCACTTTCATTTTTCCATTCGGCATTGTATTTGGGATGTATCCGTGTTGAAATATTTAGCTGTAGTACAGTCACTGTAAATGCTGGGTTGTATTGCAGCATATCTACATACCACAATTTATTGATCCATTCCAAAACCCCTGGCATGTGGGTTGTTTCTAATTTTCGTACTGTTATAAACATTGCTGTAGTGAACATCCTTGTCTCCTTGACTGTTTGGCCTGTAAGGGGAAGGATTGGGTTATACTTATGGTAAGCACACTTGAAATATATTAGACATTAGTAAATGTTTATGTTAAGGTTGTTCTCATTTTTACTGCCACTGTTGGCACAATCAAATTCTTATTTTTCTCCGTCTCCTCATCCATCCTTGGGATTGTGAGATTCTTTTAAATGTCCTATTTGATGACTGTGAACTGCTATTTCATTGATTACTTTTATTTGCATTTCCCTGACTACTGGTGAGGTTGAGCATCTTTTAATTACTTACCATATGATCTCAGGCAAATGACTTGATTTTTCTGTTGCTTAGGCTCCTCCTTTGTAAAATGGCAATGGTAATACCTATCGTGTAAAGTGATATGAAAATTAAATTAGTGCCATGTACAGAGCAGATATTTAATAAAAGTTAATTTTTATGGTAGTTGTGATGATTGTGGTTCTGGTTACTACTTCTAGTACTATTACCACTATTATTATTGTTGTAGTTATTATTATTATTATTATACTTTCCTCTTTTATGTGTTTCAGATGTATATGCACAGAAATGCATATGCATTGTATGTGTGTGTATATATATATATATATATAAAATTCTTTGCCCATTTTCAAATTGTATTTGTATAATATTTCCAGAAATGCAAGGATAAAGATGATTTTTTAAAAGGATGGAAAATAGCGATTAAATGAAAAAATTATTGCAGCTATCACACAGCTATCTGTGTGTGATTACACACAGAAATCATAGATTTTCCCTGCCTGCCATTGTCATATTTGCACTCATTTTAACATCAAATTATTAACTGAAGTGAAAATAGCACTTATTTCAACTACTACCTGAACAATTATCAACTAATACCTGAACAATTATTTCCACACAGTTAGACTCACTTCTGGAATTGTATAAGTATGGATAAAATATGTCTTTATGTAGCGAGATCACAATTCTTCTATTTGTATGATATTTCTAAAACAAGACATGGGCGTTCACTTGTTGAATATACACATATATATGCATGAAGTTACATAAATTTTCACTGTGGGTTTTTAATTTTTAACTTTTTCTTTTAAAGATTTTTTTTTTAAATTTTTTTCCTTTTTCTCCCCAAAGCCCCCCAGTACATAGTTGTATATTCTTCGTTGTGTGTCCTTCTAGTTGTGGTATGTGGGACGCTGCCTCAGCGTGGTTTAGTGAGCAGTGCCATGTCCGCGCCCAGGATTCGAACCAACGAAACACTGGGCCGCCTGCAGCGGAGCGTGCGAACTTAACCACTCCGCCACGGGGCCAGCCCCATTAATTTTTAACTTTTTAAATTTTTTCCTTCTTCTCCCCAAAGGCTGCCAGTACATAGTTGTATATTCTAGTTGTGGGTCCTTCTAGTTGTGGCGTGTGGGATGGCGCCTCAGCATGGCTTGATGAGCAGTGCTAGGTCTGCACCCAGGATCCGAACCAGCGAAACCCTGGGCCACCAAAACAGAGTGCACGAACTCAAACACTCAGCTATGGCGCCGGCCCCTTCAATGTGGTTTTTAACACTGCTATTGTTAGTTTTATTTACCCTCACTTTGTATATAGTGCACTTAATAGGAACTGTCACACTTTTATTTCTCCACGTGTTCCTTATAATATGATGTAACACTTCAGTTGATGTTGATTCAAAAATGCCAGTCTCTAATATGGAACTGTAGCTTCCAACAACAAAAAGAGAGTTTGCTGAGTGATATGCATGGATTTATTTAAGCTGTACTATTATAGATAATGAAAATTACAAATTTTTTATCTCTTTTGGAGATAATTCCATAATTAATAGTTTAAATATGTCATGTTTTTAAGAGATAAGAGTAGACGTTTAAGTCATGTACCATAGTATGTGCATGCTAGGCCAACACATAGTAGGTCTTCAACAAACATTTGCTGGATGAATGACTGAATGAATGAATGAATGAATAGCATTGAGGTTGACTTTAGGAATCAATCTTTCTTACTAATTTTGAAATAAATTAGTTATAAAAATTTTACAGTGATTTATGGTTATTTATCACTATGTAAATCATTCACTGTTACCCATTTATAATATCTTGATGTTTGCTACATTTTACAGACGTCTTCTCACATGTTCTGTGTATCCACTGGGATAGCAGGAATTAATCGGGGATTCCTGAACATTGCCTAAATTAGATTGAGGAAAGAATATGGCCATGTTTACTTTATTTATGCTGATGAGCATCCCTCAGTTGTAAAGGAATAAATTTATAGTACAATTGCATGTAAAAATCCATGTATTAAAGGAAATATAAGAATACTCAGTGGGCATTTTATCTTAGATAATTAGTATCTTGATGTTAACATATCTTTAATGATAATACAAATGCCTATATTATTACATTGTTATCTTCCTACAGACAGTATTTTATAATGTTTTGTTATTATTTGCTTGGTTAGCAGTGCCAGTTTGAGCACTCAAATTAATTTAATCCATCGGACTGAAACCCAGTGGCTATATGGTTTTTCATTTGCACAGGGAGAGATCACATTTGACTGGAGGCCTCATTATGAACCTGAGGACCATAGAGCCACTGGTGACAAAATCAATTCTTGAAGTTTAAAAATCTCTTCAGTCCCATCCAAGTAATTTCAAATAATTATAGAAACACTATAATTTAAATTTTAAATTAATTTAATTTTTTTGTTGTTATAAGCACATTTAACGTGAGATCTACCCTCTTCACAAATTTTAAAGTGCACAATACAGTATTGTTAACTATAGGCACAATGTTGTATAGCAAATCTCTAGAACTTACTCATCTCGTATAACTGAAACTTTATACACGTTGAAAAGCAACTCTCCATTTCCCCTCCCCTTAACCCCTGGCAACTGTGCTTTGTTTCTATGAATTTGACATTTTAAATGCTTCATATGAGTGGAATCATGCAGTATTTGTCCTTCTGTGGCTTGCTTTTTTCACTTAGCCTAATGTCCTTCAGGTTCATCCATATTGTTGCATATGGCAGGATTTCCTTCTTTTTTTAGGGCTGAATAATAGTCCATTGTATGTATATACCACATTTTCTTTATTCCTTCATTCTTTGATGGACATCTAGATTGTTTCCATATCTTGGCTGTTGCAAATAATGCTGCAGGAAATGTAAGGATTCAGACATATCCTTGAGATTCTGATTTCAGTTCTTTTGGATATATACCCAGAAGTGGGATTGCTGGATCATATAATAGTTCTATTTTTAATTTTTTGAGAATCCTCCAAATTGTTTTCCCTAATGGCTGTATCAATTTACCGTCCTCCCAACACTATACAAGGATTCTCTTTTCTCCATATGCTTGCCAACACTTGTCTTTATCTTTTTGGTAATAGCCATTCTATTAAGTATGAGGTGGTATCTCGTTGTTTTGATTTGCATTTCCCTGATGATTAGTGATGTTGAGCATATTTTCATGGACATGTTGGCCATGTATACATTTCACTGGAGAAATCTCTATTCAAGTTTTAATCACGTTATGGAATTTCCCATTTATTAATCAAGTTATAGAATATTTAAATTTTGTAAGCATTAGAAACATATATTGAGTAAAAGCATATTATAACAAGTGGCATTTTGTAGTCATGATTGAAAGCAGGGAATTTTTAATATATGAAACCTTTAATACTATCTGGATAAGTTTCATATTGCCTCTTCAAGTTCTCTATTTAGCTAAGCTTGTGGTTGTGATCATTAAAGACACGAAAGCCAAAGGCAATAATAGCCCCTGGTCAATATCTACTGATCATGGCAAGAACATGATTGTTTCTGAAAACCTATCTAGTTAAGGAGCTATTTTAAACTAGCTTTCCTCTAGTGATTCTCAAAACAACAGTGCCCACTCATGGAATTCTTACCATTTCTTGAACCCAGGATAAAGCCAAGTTACATAATACAAGGAAATATGTTAAGATTCAAAAAACAAAACTGTGAACTCTAGATATTTAAAACATCTAATCTTAATTTTAAACCACTTGTTCATTTGAAAATGGGAAAGTTTGAAATATATTTTAATGAAAAAAATAAAAAATATGAAGCCATACAAAATGAGCATTATGTATGCCTGGGTTAGTCAGGAGTCTGTTAGTTTGCAGAAAAATCTTAGTATATCCTTCATACTGCAGCATTTTCATTCTATTTGTGCTTGATCAACTAGCCTCCATTAGTGGAGTTTTAGGCATATTGAGCAGTTTTCTTGACTATTTCTTTGACTAGGTTAAAATGTCTGAATGATTCTAGAAGTAATTTCAACACGATTCAGCTAATTTTTTTTAAAATTGACAAAGGGAATGACTCGAACTTTCATTTCTTTGTATAGAGTTGTCTTAAGCTGAGAGTGGCTGCAAAATTAGAATAAGTTAAAATGCTGATTATTGCATAGGAAAGACACTTTGAGGAACATTTGTGATGATTTTAAAAGAAATATATTAAAAGTCACTTTCCTACCAGTAGTAGCAATAACTCTATTATGTTGCATAAACATGGCAAAGTACTTGTCATCTCCTGTAAGATCATGGTTTTCAAGTGTAATTATTATCTAGTCTTCTTAGACTCTGCATCACTTTAGATTGGTCATACCAATAAAGCTGAGAACTAACTGTTAAGGCTGTAGTTATTCGGGTAATTTATTTTATCTGTTATTTTTGTACTAAGTCCATTTGATTTCCCTATATTTTGCACCATTAAAACATAGGAGGTCTTAATGGACTTGCAACATTCTGATGCACTCTAGAACATGTCTAGAACGTTTTACAGGTGCTAACATCTGTGAACACATAGCTCACCAAAAGCATACTGAGGTTGCGTGTTGCTTTTCCTCTAAAGAAAATCAGTTACTTATTTGTGATCTCCTCGACAAAGACCAGATAAATTAAAATAATAAAAATAATTATTGCCTCAAAATGAAATTATGTTTTTGAAAGTCATAAAGAATCAGCATGACTATGGCCATATGATTAATTCAGTGATGAATTTTAGCAGTGTGAGTTTGGGGGGTAAGAGCATACGACTCTACTGGATTGAAAAAAAAATGTTGGCTTTACTTTTCTCATATTTTTTCATCGTCCCATTACCTACAATCCGATTTTATATTAGAAGAAGTAAACTGCCACACATGAGTCCAGTGGTAGCTGGAGAATTTCTGTATAGGAGAGGTTTAGGGATTTGCCATAAAGCTTCGTTTTCGCAGCAGACAGCCACATTGTAGTTTACTTTGGTTTTGGGGATGGCATATTTGGGGGAGAGCTGATGAAGGTTATGGGGGGCTAAAGCCACTCCTTGGCACTGCCACGCCTCACAGTTTCAGGTCATTGTAACTGTTCTGAACTGGAGAGTCACCTTCTGAATACAGCAAAAATAAATCTTTTGTTCTAAGAAAGCAAATAGTACTAAAAAAATGCTGAGAGAGACAAAGCTAACTTACTTCGAAGACCATGTCTTTGAGGTTGGTTAATTATATGTATGCAAATGGGTGCTACTGTCGTGCAACTTGCAAATGGTTCCTATCTGTTCTTCAAAGGGTCTCAGCAGGAATTGTTATATGACAACCTGTTTAGCAGTTAAAGTTACTTTAAAGCAATTTCGCTGAAAGATATGCCTAAATGTTAGCATATTTTAGGATAAATGCATGTCTGCCTTTTTCCTCAGTTGGGCCAAATTAGGGAGATTTTCCTATGTATTTAATTCCAGTGCTGCTGTAGGTCCCTGGTAAAGGAGTAATTAATGTGGCACATTAGGGTAAGAAGCAAGCAATTGATTTTCGATTCTATTTGGCTTATCTTTTCTGCTTAAGTGCTGATATTTAATTTGTAGGGAAACCTCTAAACAGGTCTATATTTTTATGTTTATCCTCTTCCTTCAACTAATGAAATAAACACATTTATTGATTTTGGCATGAGCTTTTTTAATGTAGTTAATATGCCTTACGAATGTTATTCTGTGTATTTGGAGTCATCCCTTTATTGTTTATGGATCAACATTTTTCTTGCAGTTCAAAAGAAAACAGAAGCTTCGGAAGAAAAGAAGACCATACCCACAAAAAAGAAAGTGAAAGAATTGAGAGTTTTGGATCCCAAAACGGCCCAGAATCTGTGTACGTGACATCTGACGCGTAAGGGGTGGTGGCCACAGTGTCAGTGAGGGGTTGTGGAATGTATTTGAACAAAGTCGTAACTTCTTTGAACTGGTATATTTAGTGTCTAAAATTCTGTGTAAACATGATGTGGGTGCCTCTTTATCATTCGGCCAGAATGGAAAGCATTAGCCTTGGTCAGGCCAGGTGAAACTTACGAATAATAAATTTTTGAAAATACTAATAATTAAGCATTGTTAGAGGACACAGTGAGACATAAGGCAGAGTTGAAAAGAATGTTTGTTACTTTGTTTTCCTTCTGCCTAGGCCTGAGAGTGATGGTTTTCGACTATTAACTAGTCACATTGGGCAAATCCTTTTACTGCTATTCCTTTATATTTGAAGGAATTGTGATGTGACCTAGTTAAATTAACCACTGCACTTTAAAACTGGTTAGTAAGCCTTAAAGCCTTTAACAAACCAGCCAGCCCTTAAATATGCTTTTGCTAAGGCAGCTGGACAGTTAAACCCATCTTCATTTAAGTCGGCTTTAAGTTTTATTTTGACGTGTTCTCTCCTCTGTATTGAATTCAGCATTTTTTTTTTTTTTTTGGTCTCCGCTCTAGGCTGTGTTTATATTCTGAGGATACTAAAACACTATGCATGAGAAATTTCAACACATCAAGCATTTCTAATTATGCAAAGAAATGCCATGGGAGTTTACTTTGTTAAGGAATGAGCTATAGGGAATCAGATTAAAATAAACAACTCATCATTCTCATGTTGGTAGGAATGTTGCTGTCAGAAAAACAGGTTCTCAGGGCCGGCCTGGTGGCGTAGTGGTTAAGATTGCACACTCCAATTCGCCGGCCCAGGGTTCGCAGGTTCAGATCCCAGGTGCAGACCTATGCATTGCTCATCAAGCCATGCTGTGGTGGCATCCTACATACAAAAAAATACAGGGAGATTGCCATAGATGTCAGCTCAGCAAGAATCTTCTGCAAGCAAAAAAAAAAGGAAGATTGGCAACAGATATTAGCTTAGGGCCAATCTTCCTCACAAAAAAACCAAAAAAAAAAAGAAAAGAAAAAGAAAGAGGAGCCAGTCCAGTGGTGCAGCGGTTGAGTTCACACTTTCTCCCTCAGTGGCCCAGGGTTCATCAGTTCGAATCTCAGGTACAGAACTATGCAACGGTTGGCAAGCCATGCTGGGCAGGCATCCCACATATAAAGTACAGGAAGATGGGCACGGATGTTACATCAGGGCCAATCTTCCTCAGCAAAAAGAGGAGGATTGGCCGCAGATATTAGCTCAGGGCTAATCTTCCTCAAAAAAAAATTTAAATAAAGAGAAAGGCAAAAAGAAAAACAGGCTCCTAATAGCTGTTGTGAATGTGTACATTGCTTACCTGACAGTACATTTTCTTTATAAAGTGGATGTGCAGTACTGTTTTTTAAAAACACAGTATGATCTTAATTGCTTGCTGCTATTTGTCAACATTATTTATTTAGATTATGGACGTCTCATTTGGTGTTTACATCTAAGTAAGTAATCATTTGCCTAGACAGTGAGGATTTATTTTCCTTAGATAGCAGTACAGTTGTATAGACCTTTTCATGAAAAAAAAAATGTTAGACATGCGTTCATGTTCTGGTGATAAGAACACACAAATGTTCTTTGAGAAGTGTGTTTAGTGGGGGTTCAAGTGGCATGTATTGTTGAAAAATACTTTCTGAGTAAGCTTTTCTAGGTATAATTTGTTGAATTATTTCTGTATGATGTATATCCAATTAATACAAAGTTGACAAGGAAAATTGTGATTCAACACAAAAAATACTGTATAATATATAAATATGTGTATATATATAATACATATAAAATAGTACATCACATGAATGTCTGCAGGCATGCAGAGAACCTTTCTGACTGAGACACTTTAATTTTTTCTTATGTGGGAGAACAGCGAAGTAGATAGATAGCACTTTTTTGTATTTGGTTACTTTGTTGTCATTCCTGAGAAGTGCTGTGTTGGATGTGTTGACAATTTCCACAGTAAATTCTACGTTGAATTAAAAGGCCAACTTGAAATAAAATCTCTAACTTTTCATGGGTCATTTTGTACCCACTCAATCTAAAATGCATATGCATGTAGTCATCATTGCTATTAGTAGGAGTTTTATTTTGTATATAAATATGCACGAGCTATAAACATTTGAGCCTGAGATAATAGGCCATTTTTGCCTAGATGAGTAGTGTAGTCAATCAAATGGAAACTACTTTTGTTTGTTCATAACTCTGTAAATTAATATTAGTGATCCAAATTTCGTATTTTGAGTCTATGAAATGGGAAACCAGTATTTATTAGGACCTGGGAAATTTGATGTTGTCCTATCTTTAATAAAATCAATTTTTATTAATAAAATCAATTTTTATTTTAGCTATCTTCCTAGGATCATATCGTATGCCATATGAAGATATAAAAAACATTATTCTGGAGGTTAATGAAGACATGCTGAGTGAGGCCTTAATTCAGGTAACCTTTCATATTTTCCCTCTAGTATTCATTTCACAGGTATTTCTAGATTGCTGTCTTCTCAATGGAGTTGTGAGAAAATGTTCTCCTCTATCTGAATAATAGAATCAGAAGTATCTAGCTGTGTTGATAGTAAGAGGACTCAACATAGAAGACCTAGGTTCCAGGTTTGCTCCTGCCATTTATTAGATATGCGTCCTTTTAAATTTCAGTTTATGCGTATGTAGACATATTTCTTGTCATTCTCTGTACATAAAGTTGCATGTCTTTCATCATCACAATGTCTCTGTTAAGTAGGCGGTGTTATTACCATTTTATGGATGTCAAAGCAGAGAGGCCAAGAGGCTAAATAGCTGGGCATTGTGCCAAGCACTTTATATATTTTATCTCACTGAATCTTCTAACACTCCTATGAGATAAATACTATTATCCCCATTTTATGGATAAAGAAACTGAGGCTTAGAAAGATTGCCCAATGTCACATCACTGGTAAGTAGCAGATTAGCAGAGCTGGGATTCAGAACAAGGTCTATCATAACTGTAAAGCCATTGCTCTTTCTATTCTCTTATTCTGCTTCCTCTAGGCAAACTATTTCAGCCTCCTAAACATCTGTCTCCTCATCTGCGATGATAGGGTCACTGTGAGGATGAAACCAAATAAAGTGCTTTGTACAATAAAGCACTATACAAGGTCTAACATATTATTAGAATTCCTGGTATGTCCAGCCCTGTCCAGTCTAATTTCTTGAAGGAAGAACTAAAGATTTTTTTCATGGAAGGATGTAGTCATTGTAGTTTTTGTGTGTTTGTTTTTGAGCCATGCAGTTTGTTTTGATTTTAAGAAGACTGAGTAGTTTATGCTGAAGTAATTTTGCCATATCTCCCTCTGACTGTCTCTAAAACTCAGAGAACTAGGGTTTGTCACTTAAACAGGCTATGTCTGTATGGAAGTTCCTCCTTTTTTTTTTTTCTCCTGAGTAAGATTCGCCCTGGGCTAAACATCTAGTGCCAACCTTCCTCTTTTTTTGTTTGAGGAATATTAGCCCTGAGCTAACATCTGTGCCAGTCTTTCTCTATCTTGTATGTGAGTCACCACCACAGGATGGCTGATGAGTGGTATGGATCCACGTCTGGGATCCGAACCCTTGAACCTAGGCTGCTGAAATGGAGCATGATGAACTTAACCACTCTGCAACAGGGCCAGCCCCATGGAACTTGCTGCATTTTGTAGTGTAGGCTTGCATTACAGTTTACCTCATGTATATGTTTTAAATATAGATATATTTATTTTCTATAGGAGTAAGGTTTAATGAGTTCATATAGGTTCTTTATTATCATGATACACCTGTATGAATCTCAGTAAGAGTTACACTTGGATAAGGAATCCCCTTGTGGGAAAGTCAAAAAAAATGTTTTTCTCTGTGCAACTATCAAGTCCATAGTTCTCTTGAGCTGAAATGGAGAGCTGATCATATTTGTCCTGCCCATCTTAGTCCCATGATGTTTTTACACAATAGTCAGTGTAGGGGAGGAAGAAATATTCCTCTACCCTTCTATGTTCTTTTGGGTGGTCTTAGAATTAAATTGACATGAGACAGAATAACAGGAGGAAATCAAACAAGTATTAATAACATGTGTACATGGGAGAAACCCAGGAAAACTGAGTGTCACCAAAATGGCCAAAGCCACCGCCATAAATACATCTTCAGCTGAAGACAAAAGAGGATGTTATGGGGAGTGGTTTGGGACTTCAAAGGGGAGGGAGGCAATTCACATGGAGATGGAAAAGCAAATATTTGGTAAACAAATGTTTGTCATGCCTTACAGAGACAATGGGTCATGGGGAGGACTTTGATCAAATGGGACTTGCTGGGTTCCTCCCTGTCTCCCACACCTAGTTCATATTATGCTAGAGTGATCTGTGGTGATAGCTCCTGCCTGGAACAGGCCTTCTATCTTAAAGTCTTTTAGGCAGTTAGGGGGGAGGTCACAATTTCTTCCTGAGTCTTTTGTTCTTAAAAATAATCAAGCCAAGGGCACCCATTTTGGGGTGGCAAATTCTGCTCCCCTGCGTCAGAATGAGCAAGGCATGAAGCCTAACTGTGATTTAGTCCTTCCTCCTTTTTTCAATTACACAGTTTAATTTTAAAGTACAATAAGGCAAACAAACTTCTGACTCCTACTCAATAATTGAAGCTTTTTAGTCTTTTCTGTATAATCAAATTATAGTGAAATAGAACCATATTTTGAAGAGTTAATCGATGTAGCCATTTATTTTACCCATTAAAATTGTGTGGCTTTTCCTTCACATGACTTGATAAATAAAAAGAATACAAATATGCAGAATGCTATCGTGGTATTTATTTGCCAGTAACGTTAAAACCATGTATTATTTTTTAAGTCGTGTTTTCAACTTTTTAGAGAATGTGAGAAATGGGAAAAGACTCTCACTTATGAATGTTCCTCTAATATGCAATAAGCTTTTAAAATGTCTATATAAAAATGTATTACCTGGGATTTTTTTTTCTCTTTCACTTTATTTAGTAGCATAAACAATATATATTTGTTTCTGTCTTTAAATTGGGTGAGCACTGTCTATTTGGGAAGAATGAATTGCTTACAATGTGGAGATGGCAGTAACTTATGTTTAAATTCTTGAATTTGCTGGTTTAATCTTGTCCACTATATAGTCAAAACCACTGCTGGTGAAATCACATTATTATGCTATATCTTGGATTGTATTCTCGGAAGGTGAGTGAAGGAGAATCACAAAGAGTCCATCCTGCCAGGCTCCTTTTGTGCATCTTGTACCCGATGCTTCCATGCGTTTCCTGTTTGCTGTGGATGGCTTGACTGGGGCCTGTCTCATCTCTTCCTCTTTTCTAGACCTCCTCTTCCTTTTCTAAGCCTTTATCTCTTTCTCTTTTTCACATATCTCTGTGGTTTACCCCTTGCATCCTTTCCCCCACCAATTTTGTGCCTTCGTTTTGTTGAAAGCAGACTACTGAGGACTTTTTTTCAAGCCAGCTTGGTTTCCTTCTCAATGCCAGATAGTCTAAAATTTCTTCTCATTCCTTACCCTGCTCAGTCAAAACCCATTTTCTTAGTTCTGCTTGTTGGAGCAAACAGTTTACCTTATAATTTAATAGTATGCATGATTGGACTTGTGTTGCTTAGGTACAAGGGACAAATGGTGAGTAACTCACCTGAGTTATAAAGATAGTATTGCATTCATCCAGACAAATCAAATGTCTGAGCATCTTCTGGTAAGGAAGAAGAATCCCGGCTTGAAACAATTGGTTGATCTTCCAGCACCCAAAGGAGAGTGCCTCTCTCAGCAAGAGAACAGACTAGAATCACCACCAGTGCCTCTTTCTCCCTCCCATCCCAGAAACGTTTGCCAGTGATGCAAAAGTAACATCAGTTTGCCATTCATAGGAGCCGTTTACCATTTATGTCTAATTACCATGTAGCACATGGATAATGCATAACATTAAATATGTATCATCAGATTAACTTTGTTGTAAGTTCCATTTGATTACAGTGCTAGACTCTGTCAGTGCATAATCATAGTTTGTTGCTCATGTGGCATGGTTGTCTTCCTCATAACAACAAAAACAACAAAAAACAATTAAGGGCACATTGCTTCCCAGAGACTTCAATTAACACCAGTATTATCTCTCCAAGTATGGGTCAATAGGCTCTTCCATGCCAGACAATGAATAGATTTTAGTTATTTGTCAGGATAAATATCTTACTAAAAAAACCAAAAAAAAATCCAAACTTTTATTTAATCAGGAAGATCAAGACCAAATTTTAAGGTTATTAATAAAAATATTGTCTCCTTTATTTCAAAATATCTAAAGTTAAGGTAGAAACTGAGTTCTCTTTGCGGAAGAAGTTGAAATGTCCTAAAATACTTACAGGAACACAGAGAAACATTTTAAAAGTACACCAGATCCTGAGATTGTTGAGGAGCTTTTAATATATGCAATTATGAGTTAGTTCCAAATAATGTGCGCTAAATTTAGGTGACTCTTGGAGTCATTATTTCAGCTTTGAAAGCCTGCTTCAGTGTAGTTAAATTTGATCCATTGAGAGAACCATCCAAGACCAATAAGTGTTGTTAGGATATCAGTGGTAAAATTGAAATACTTGCAGACACACTTACATATAGAACATTGATGAAGAAGTGAAACTGTTAGTTTCAAAAAAGGGATTCAGCGCTAAGGGAAAAATAAAAGTGTGTTCTGTTTTAGAACATTAGTGCATGCATATGATTCTTAAATGCTGAGTAAATTGATGTTGGTAGGGGGTTTATGGTCGTATTTACAAGGCATATGCAGAAAAAAGATGATTAACGTAGAAGACAGTATAATATTACTACAGAATAATTTACAAAGATATGTATAAAGCAGAGGTTGATAACCAGGTGTTCAAAGCCCCTTTTGGGGACCCATGGAAAGAATTCAGGGGCTCCTGAAGTTCGATGTGAAAAATACTGCATCTTTATTTTCTTTAACTTCTAACTAATGTTTAGTATTTCATTTGGTTAACAGTGTAGGCAACAGACCAAAGTAGTATTAATAGTACCTCTAAGTTTGTCACTAATAGAAATAATAAATATTTTCATATCACATTAAATTTGTGGCATATATCTTGAAATATTGTTTACAGTCATTGCTACTGCAAAATTACACTAGTTATTAAAGCTGCCACTAGATCTTATTTTTTAATGCTTTAATCAAGAAGCACATCTGTCATTATATCACAATTTATTTTTGTAAATATGTTGATAACTATTTCAATATAATTGGTTTCTTTTGTATTCGTATATATTTTACTTTATTCTGAGAAGAGATCCGTAGCTGGCGATAAAGGGTTTATGGCACATATAAAAAGGCTAGAAACTAGTACAGAAAAGTTTCCCAATCAAGATGGCAGTCATAAGTTGTTCCCAACTTAAGTCCCCCTCACAGCTATCCATAGAATAGACGCCATTATGAAAATCCCAGACCCAAGGGTGAGGCTAAAGCACCCTATTAGACCACAGAGACCAAGAAGGACCAAATTTAGAAGGGTAAGAGGAGGAGGTACATTCTGACCACATTGCCCCTCCTCAGGCTGGCACAGTGCCACACCAAGAGGCCACCCCTGGGCCTATAGTTTCTACAGTGAGAAGAGAGAACCCTAGATGGACATCCAGCTCCCCCAGCATTGTGGGATGCTTCCCGCAAGGCCCACTTGGGTCTTACCTCTTGGAGATCACTTGGGAAATTGGTGGGCCTTGACTACTGAGGATCAGATAGAGATGGAAAAGGGGGATGGGACTTACAGCAACCAGCACTCAGATCTTGGCAGACCACCTTCTTGCTTATAAGCAGTGGCTGAGCAGAGATCCCAGAGCAAAACTGGTGGCCCCATCTAGCCAGGGAGTTCAGCTGGCAGTTCTGCCTGATTTGGGTTCCCCGTCAATGGGCTGTACCAGCCATGGAACCTGTTCTGCCCCCTTGCCTGGGCAGGGAAGCAAATTTGCAGTCCTGGAACTGTTGAGTATAGCCTCCAGTCTCATCTGTCCAGGAAGCCTGGGCAGAGAACCTGGGCAGCTGTGGAGCCCATCCTACAGCCTTGCGTGGGCAGGGAGCCAAGCAAGCAGCCCTGCCCAACTGTTGAGCATGCTCTCTGGCCTCACATAACCAGGGAGCCTGAATAGTGACCCTGGGAAGCCTTGGAGCCCAACCTACACCAACAGTGAGCCACAGAGTCCAGCCTATAGCCCCGCCCAGCAACAGAGTACAGCCTATGACCCTACCTGATTGCTGAACACAGCCTGAGGCTTCACCCAGGCAGGGAGCCCAGCCAGGTACCCCACCCAATCATGGAGCATAGCCTGCATCTGATGAGGCAGCCTGGATAGCAACCATGCCTGACCGCAGAGTACCGTCACTAGCTCCAACCAACTATGCGATACACTTGGAGGCTCCTCTCAACTAGAGAGCCTGGTCGAAGAGTGGAGCTCAGCCAGCGGCCTACCTGATCATAAAGCCCAGCCTGTAGCCTTTCCTAACATCAGGGCAGAGCCTGTAGCCTCGCTTGATTACAGAACACTGCCTGCAGCCCCAGCTGAAGATGGTCCAGCCAGCAGCACCATCCACTCAAGTTGCACAGCCTGAGACCCCAGCTGACCAGGGGCAATTGCAGAGCCCAGCCAATAGCCCTGCCCAATTGCAGAGTCCAACAAGTAGCACCATCCTGCCAGGGCACACAGCCTGCAACCTTCCCTGACCAGAGGTGATTGCAGAAATCAGCTAGTGGCCCTACCTGATTGCGGAGCACAGCCAGCAGCCTAGCCCCATCAGGGAGTCCACCCATGGCCCTGCTTGAATGCAGAGCCCAGCCAGCACAGCCACTCAACAAAGGACCCCAACAGCAGCACTCCCTCTGACCTCAGACAACCAGCAATGGCCTTGCCAAACTAGAGACCCCAATAGCAAGCCCCATCTGCCCACAGACACTACCAGCTTACCTGCCTAGTACCCCAAGGTGAGCTGCCAAGTGAAGGTCTTTCCCTGCTGAAGCTAACATGTAAAGTCTAGAAGAGGAGAATACTTACTCAGTTGCGCAGATGCTAATGCAATCAAGAATCACAAAGAATCAGGTAAAAATGACACCACCAAAGAAAATTAATAAAGCTCCAATAACTGACCCTAAAGAAATGGAGATCTATGAACTTTCTGAAAAAGAATTCATAATAATCCTCTTAAAGAAGTTCAGTGAGGGCTAGCCCTGGTGGCCTTGTGGTTAAGGTTGGTGCACTCCACTGTGGCAGCCCGAGTTCAGTTCCCAGGTGCAGACCTATACCACTCATCTGTCACTGGCCATGCTGTGGCAGCAGCTCACATACAAAAAGAGGAAGATTGGCAACAGACGTTGGCTTAGAATCTTCCTCAGCAAAAAAAAAAAAAAAAAAAAAAGGAGAAGTTCAATGAACTATAGGAACACACAGAAAGAAAATTAAACAAAATTGGGAAAACAATGCATGAACAAAATGAGAAGTTCAACAAAGAAATTGTAACCATCAAAAGAAGCCAAACAGAAATCCTAGAACTAAAGAATACAGTGATCAAAGAATTCAATAGAGAGATTCAACATCACACTCAATTGAGCAGAAGAAAGAATGAGTGAACTGAAAGGTAGGTCATTTGAAATTAGCCAGTCACAGAAGTAAAAAGAAAAAAGAATGAAAAAGTGGAGAAAGTCTATAGAACCATGAGAGGATTTTTCAAGAGAAACATTGCAGACAAGGAGATTGTGAGCTGATATATTCAAAATACTGAAAGAAAAAATACTGTCAACCATGACTTCGTTACCTGGCAAAGCTGTCCTTCAGAAATGAAGAAAAAATAAAAATTTTCTCAAACTAACAAAAGCTGAGAGTTCATCACTGCTAGACCTGCTGCACAGGAAATGCTAAAGGGTGTTTTTTAAGATGAAATGAAAAGATGCTAATTTAAATTATAAAAACATATGAATGTGTAAATCTCACTGCTAATGGTAAATGTATAGTCAAAAACATATTCTCTAATATTGTAACGGTGGTGTGTAATTCACTTAAAACTCTCATTTAGAAAACAAATGTATTGAAAATAATCATAACTACAATAATCTGTTATTAGATACACAGTATAAAAGGAAGATGTAAATTGTGTCATCAATAATCTAAAATGTGAGGGGAAGGAAAAGTAAAATTTTCAAGTTTTTGTATGCTATCAAAGTTAAGTTGTTATCAGCTTAAAATAAGATGCTACAGATATTTTTTATGTAAGCCTCATGGTAACCACAAAGGAAAAACCTATAGTAGATGCATGAAAGATTATGATAAAAGAGTCAAGGCATACTGCTACAAAAGGTATTCAAATCACAAAGGATGAGAGCAATAGAGAAAGGAACAAAGGATATAGAAAACAGTCAGGAAACAGTTAACAAAAGACAATAGCAAGTCCATACCTATCAATAATTACTTTAAAGGTAAATGGATTAAATTCTCCAATCAAAAGACATAGAATGCCTGAATGGATAGAAAAACAACATCCACCTGTATGCTGTCTATAAGAGACTGACTTTAGCTTTAAGGACATACATAGATTGAGAGTGAAGGGTTGGAAAAAGATTTTCAAGCAAGTAGTAACGAAAAGAAAGCAGAAGCTGTTATATGAAACAAAATAGACTACGCAAAAAGATGCTCAAAACGGACAAAGAAGGTCATTATATAATGGTAAAGGGGTCAATTCATCAAGAAGATAGAACAATTGTAAATATTTATGTACCTAACATTGGAACACTTAAATATATAAAGTAAATACAAATAGAACTAAAAGGAGAAATAAAGAGTAATAAAATAATAGTTGGGGACTCTAATTTCATGCTTTCAACAATGGATAGATCATCCAAACAGAAAATCAATAAGAAAACAGTGGATCTGAATGACACTATAGAGCAAATGGACCTAACAGACATATACAGAACATTCCATCCAACAGCAGCAGAATACACATTCTTCTCACGTGCACATGGACCATCCTGCAGGATAAATCATATGATAGGTAACAAAAAAGTCTTAGCATATTTAAGAAGATTGAAATCATATGAAGTTTCTTTTCTGACCACAATGGTATAGAACTAGAAATCAATACAGGAGGAAAGATGGAAAATGCACAAATACATGGAAATTAAACAACACACTTCTGAACAACTAATGGATCAAAGAAGGAAAAAAGGGAAATATAAAAAATATCTTGAGACAAATGAAAAAAACATACCAAAGCTTATAGGATGGAATAAAAGCACTTCTAACAGAAATTTATAGGGATGAACACATATATCAAGAAAAAAAGAAAAATCTCAAATAAACAACCTAACTTTACACCTCAAAGTGTAACGAATAAAAACATAAAGAATAAAACATAAGCCAAACGTTAGTAGAAGCAAGGAAATATAGAGCATAAATAAATGAAACATAAAACAGGAAAACAATAGAAAAGATTAACAAAACTAAGATGTGGTTCTTTGAAAAGATAAACTTCACAAACCTTTAGCTAGATTAACCAAAGGAAAAAAGAGAAGACTCACATACATAAAATTATAAATGAAAGAGGAGATATTACAACTGATGCCACAAAAATACAAAGGATCATGAGAGACTACTGTGAACAGTTATACACCAAGTAACTGGACAACCTAGAAGAAATGGATAAATTCCTAGTAACATACAACCTACCAAGACTGAATCATGAAGAAATAGAAAATATGAGCAGAACAGTAATGACCAAGGAGATTGAAGCAGTAATGAAAAACCTCTCAACACAGAAAAGTCTAGAATCAGATGGCTTCACTGGTGAATTCTACTGAACATTTAAAAAAGAATTTACACCAATTCTTCTGAAATGCTTCCAAAAAATTGAAGAGGAGGGAACACACCCAAACTCAGTTTATGAGGCCAGCATTACTTTGATACCAAAGCCTGATAAAGACACTACAAGAAAAAAAAAAAAACCTACAGGCCAATATATGTGGTGAATATAGATGCAAAATTCATGAACAACTAGCAAATTCAATTCACCTGTTCATTAAAAGGATCATACACCATGACTGAATGGGATTCACCACTGGGATGCAAGGATGTTTCAACATATATAAGTCCATAAATGAGGTACATCATATTAATAGAATGAAGGATAAAAATCATATCATCATCTCAATAGATGCAGGAAAAGCATTTAACAGAATTCAACATCCATTCATGATAAAACCTCTCAATCAATTGGGGATAGAAGAAACAGACCTCAATATATTAAAGGCCATATATGATAAGCCCACAGCTAACATCATACTCAATGGTGAAAAGTGGACAGCTTTTCCTCTGAGATCAGGAACAAGAAAAAGGTGCCCACTCTCACCGCTACTATTCAACCTAGTACTGGAAGTCCTAGCCAGTGCAATCAGGCAAGAAAAAGAAAGAAAAGGCGTCCAATCTGGAAAGGAAGAAGTAAAATTCTCTCTGTTTACAGATGACATGATCTTATATATAGAAAATCATAAAGCATCTTCCAAAAAACTGTTAGAACTAGTAAACAAATTCAGTAAAGTTGCAGAATACATGATCAACATGCAAAAATCAGTTGTGTTTCTGTACACTAACAACAAAATATCAGAAAAAGAAATAAATCAATCTCACAATAGCATCAAGAATATCTTAGGAATAAATTTCACTAAGGAGATGAAAAATCTGTGCACTGAAAACTCTAAGACATTGATGACATAAATTGAAGAAGACAGAAATAAATGGAAGATATTTTGTGTTCATGGATTAGAAGAGTCAATTTTTAAAAAATATCTATACTACCCAAAGCTATCTATATATTCAATGTAATCTCTATCAAGATTCTAGTGGCATTCTTTATAGAAATAGAAAAGAACAATACTGAGATTCATATGGAACCACCAACGACCATGGACAGCCAAAATCATCCCAAGAAAGAACAAAGATGGAGGGATCACACTTCTTGATATCAAACTATATTACAAAACTATAGTAATCAAAATAGCATAGTACATAGACCAATGAAACAGAATTGAGAGTCCAGAAATAAACCCATGCATATACGGTTAGCTAGTATTTGACAAGGGAGCCAAGAATACTGAATGGAGAGAAGGATAGTCCATTCAATAAATGGTATTGGGAAAACTGTGTATTCACATACAAAAGAATGAAACTAGACCCCTGTCTTACACCACTCACAAAAATTAACTCAAAGTGGATTAAAGACTTCATTGTAAGACCTGAAACCATAACACTCCTAGAAGAAAACACAGAAAATCTTCTTGACATTGTTTTTTGCAATGATTTTTTGAATATGATATCAAAATTGCAGCAATAAAAGTAAAAGTAAACAAGTGGGACTACATCAAACTAAAAGCCTTCTGCACAGCATAGGAAATAATCAACAGAGTCAGAGGCAACCTGCAGTATGGGAGAAAATATTGGCAAACCACGTACCTGATAAGGTTTTAATATCCAAAATATATAAGGAACAACTCACTTAGCAGAAAACCAAATAATTTGATTAAATAGTGGGCGAAGGACTTGAATATACATTTTCCAAAGAAGATATTCCAGTGGCCAACAGGTACATGAAAAGGTGTGCAATATCACTAATCATCAGGGAAATGCAAATCGAAACTACCGTGAGATATCATCTCACACCTGTTAGAATGGCCATTATCAAAAAGACAAGAGGTAACAAGTGCTGGTGGGGGTGTGGAGAAAACAGAATCCTTGTGTACTCTTGGTGGGAATGTAAACTGGTGTAGCCACTATGGAAAACAGTATGGAGGTTCCCCCCCAAAATTAAAATACACCTACCATATGATCCAGCAATTCCACTTCTGGGTATATAGCTGAAGGAAATGAAATCACTATAGTGAAGAGAGAGCTGCACATTCATGTTCATTACAGCATTTTCTTTTTTACAATAGCCAAGACATGGAAACAACTTAAGTGTCCATCAGTGCATGAATGGATAAAGTTTTGGGGTGTGTGTGTGTATATATATATATATATATATATACACACACACACACACACAATGGAACATTATTCAGCCATAAAAAAGGAGGAAATCCTGCTATTTGCAACAACATGGATGGACCTTGAGGGCATTATGCCAGGTGAACTATCAGAGAGAGAGAGACATATACTGTGTACTTTCCGTTCAGTTTTTCTGTGAACCTAAAACTGCTCTAAAAAAACAAAATCTATTTTGGGAAAAAAAGGAAACTAGTCCAGGGGCTCACAGAAGGGGAGCTGTAGGCTAGGGGAGGCTGTGGTTAAGGCCATCTTCCTGGAAGAAGTATAAGTTGACCTGGACTTTGAAGCACTATTAGAATTCAGTTAGAGAGGGCTAGAAAAAAGGAATGGTGGACAAAGACTTGAGGCATATAAAGGAAAATATCCATGTTCTGGTATAGCTCACAAGTCATGTAGGTTGGCAGTGAGAAAGAACATATAAAAGGTTGGTTGAGTTCATATTGTAGATCCATAGGAATCACAAATTAGTGACCCGTAAGATGTTTTCTTTGGCCTTTGTAGTTCTTATATGGTAGAATTTGAGTGTCACATAATCTCCAGTTTGCCACAGGCCCCTCCCCCACTGCATTTTGCCCACTCTGATTCTTTCCTACTCCCTATAAGCATAAGACTTTTTGATCCCTGGTAGATGACTTGAATGCCAAGCTGTTGAGTTTGGATGTGGTCAGATGTGTGTTTAGGAAGATTACTGTAGCTGTAGTATGCCAAATGGCTTGGAGAAAAGAGATTAGAGATAGGGAGATAATTGTAATTTCAAGTATAAGGTACAACGAAGTCCCAAAATACATTGGGGGTAGAAGAAAAAGGGAAGATGGGTAAATAAGAAGTAAGAAAAAAGATTGAAAAATCTTGGTGATAGAATGATTTTACAACTAACAAGAAGAGGCAAATCAGGTGAGAGAGAAAATACTTCCGGGGCAGAGGAGAAAAATTTTACAGATACATTATGTTGGAATATGTATTGGAAGTCAGAATAGAGATTAAGAAGTGATTGTTGGAGCATGAAGATCAAAGAGTTTCTTGAGGTTGACTGTGGGGAAAAAAGTGTCAAATGAAAGGTTAAGGACTACACATTTGGAGAGAGCACGCAGGTTGAGGGGATGGATGGTGTTAGGAAAGTCAGAACAAAGGGAGCCAGTGCATAGGGGAGAGTGCTGGGTCCTGTGGTGTGTCAGGAAAGCCAGCACAGGAGAGAGTTTTAAGGAGGAGTGAATAAGAGAATGAGATCAGGGGAAAAGATACCTCTTTTGATTTTCTGAACGCAGTGACTTTACCTAGTTTAAGTAGTTGTTATTTTCTTGCAGTTCTTTTTTAAAACAACCCACACTACTTACCAGAGCCCTATTCCTTAAGCAAGTGTTTTATTTATTGTCTTTTGTTCTTTCTCTCCCTTATCTTTAAGGGACAGATGCATTTCTTCTGGGCATGCTATTGTCTGGTGTCCTATTTTCTACTCCCCTTCCACCTGCTCCATTTTCTCTCATCTTTTCTTCTTTCTCTTCTTCCCTGCTTTTCCTCCCTCCCTCCCTCCCTCCCTCCTTCCTTCCCTCCCTCCCTCCTTCCTTCCCTCCCTCCCTCCTCCCTTCCCTCCCTCCCTCCCTCTCTACCCTCTTCCCTTCTTTTCTCTCTTCCTTCCTTTCTTTCATTTTAAATAAAATTTTTATTTACAAAGGGACCTAATTTTTCTTAATAATACCCCGTCAATGAAATACAGCTGTACAGCACCTCTTTCATACCTGGAAATTACAGAAATACCTCCGTAGGTGTCTTTCTGTGATACATCCTGGGAATATCCCAGCTTGCTTTCTTCCTCCCCTGATAATTTGCACCTCTGTTGGCTGAATAAGCTTTTCTGAAACCCTTTCAAGCATCAGCACTGTACCTGGTGTGTAGGGTGTTACAGGTAGCCACATGGTTATGTTTTTCCAAATGCTATTTTATATCTCAAAACAGATTATGTGATCTCTGTGACTTATTATTGGGTCCTGACAGTGTGATTAGAATGAAGCAAAGGTCATCCCATCCATTCCCCTGATTCCAGGCAATGCTACTCCTAAGTCATCAAAGATAGATGGGTATCTATCGATTCTGCAGGGAAAAAAGATTCTTCAACTTCCCTCAATTAACCAGTTCTAGAGTATAATTATTCTTATAGTCAGGAAGTTCATGCATGTGTAATAGTGGAGCTCGTTTTTGTCTCCTCAATCCATCTTTGTAATCATTGATCTATTTACGTGGCTATCGACCATCTGTATTTTATGCAGGCTGTGAGTCTGCATGTGTTCGTGCACTTTACAAGGGTTGATGACTTTAGAAGACTACAAGTATATCAATTAAGGCTATAATGGCATTAATATTGTAGAATTTTAAAACATTTTTTTCTTAAATAATTTGTATTCACCACATTCCTTTTCATAATCCTTTAGGGAAAATGAAACATTAGCAATGACAGCAACAATCATAAAACATTTCTTTCCCATTTCTCATTGTGGTGGAATAAATAATTACTTTATGGCGTGCTTTTCAATCTAAATAATACTTTTATCCATGAGCTGCTGTTCTTTTTCATCTTTGGCTTCTAACTGGTTAGTTGAGTGATGTTTTTTTCTCTTGCCTTTCTTCACTCAAGTTTTCTTTGTCCCTTGTTTTTCACTTTTAGTCTGTTGTTAGGATCGCATGTATTCTAAGCAAATGTGATGACTGCTTATTTTCATCCCTTCTGTGTCTTTTGTTTATTAATATCAGTATTTCATTTGTACCATCGCTGGTTGTATTGTTGTCCACAAGTGGTACCAGACTGCTTCACGAAGAAAGAAAAGGTAGCTTTAAACAAGTAGTTTTTCTCGTGCTAATTGGATTGTAAAAAATATTAAAAAAATGCAAAAAATTTAGCCTGTTTACTCTGAATGAAACATAGATCTTATTAATAGTTGAGCAAGATGTGGCCTCAAAGATCATACTTTCTGCTGCCTTGTAGACTTTAAGCCGTATTAGAACTTCATTAACGTTATGGCTCTTTCGTTCTATAGATCCATTGGGTCTATTGAAGTGAGCTGATGCTTGGGGTAGACCACGCATTTCCTTGCAATTGTAGAACTTGGGGAGTGCCCTCTTTTTCCTCCCACAGACTTCCAGAACCGTGAACTAGGAAATGGGGAGCAAGGTTATACCAAAACCTGTACCCTAACTTGTAGCTGTAAGGCTACCTCTGGACAAAAGGAAGAAGTCCCTTAGCCTATGAGAAATGGGAGGCAGAGAGTTCAGGCACCCGTGCCCTCCATGAAACTAACAAGAGATGGAGAACAATCACACTGTTTTTTTCTATTAGCTTCCTACTTATTTTTGTATTATGCCAATTTGCTTTGAATACAAAGATTATTGGCTAGTCATATGTTTAATGAATTGTAACACCTTTGTAATTGATTATATCTATAAAACCACGTCCTCTCTGTGACGTGTTCAGGAAGTAATCAAGACATTTCTTTCTATATACAAGGATATATATAAAATATAAATATTTACTTACCATATAGTTTTTGCAATGTTCTATTATAATTCTAGATCTCCTTTGTAAAGTCGAAATGTACCTAGTCATCAAATCTATTAAAGTCATATGATGTTATAGTATAATTTAACATAGTTTAGTAGAGTTAACATGCTATGACATACTGTGACACCGAAATAATATAGGTATAACATGATCGATATTTTAAGTAATCTCTTTAAAAATATTTTAGAGAGGCAGTCAGGAAAGAATACACAAGAGAGATTGAACACTTCATTTCTTAAGCTCAGTGATAAGCACATAGATTCATTGTCTTACATATACATTTCTGTGTCTTAAATATTACACAATAATAAAGTTCAAAAGTATTTGACAGGTGCTGAAAGCATATGCTTAAGATGGGGTCCCTCAACTTGGGCACTGTGGATATTTTGTACCCAATAATTCTTTTTCGTGGAGTGCCGTTTTGTACATTGTAGGATGTTTAACAGCATTCCTGGCCTCCACCCACGAGATGCCAGTAGCATATGTGAAATCATGGATTTATAAAATTATCAACATCTATTATGAGTGAAATTATACATTTTAGTTTGAGTATTAGTAGACAATATTTTGTAGAAATCAAAGTATCTGAAATCGAAAACATGATGTTGTCTAAAAGGTTTGGCGATAGAAGAGTTTGTCATATTAAAGAGTTAATCAGAAATGTTGTGATCCATTCCAGTAGTTATGATATATCTGCGTTGATATTTGTTCTAATAAAGAATCGCAAAAAGACAGTAAGTATTTTGGGGCTAACAAGCTTAGATGTCAATGCTAAAATGTGACTTCAAGAGTGTTTTCGCTTGGCCAGAAATAGGAGGATGGGCTTGCTATATGACAGCAAGGAAAGGGGAGGTTTGTTAGATGGGGTGACCTGCAGAGGTGTAGCTTTACAGGAAAGTTTGCAAGCAGCGTAACCTCCTAGGAATGGTGAGAAAGCAAATGGATGAGAGCAGATATGATAGGAAGAATTCTCCCTGATGGAATGCTTAAAAGGTCTTTTTTCTCCTTCTCTTCCATTTGTGGAACCTGCTTGAGGTATCTGCTAAGGGGTGACCATTCTCTTCCAAACTGTGCACATGGTCAAATTTAATTTTGCCTTTGTATCTCAATCATGGAATGAGAGACCACCAAAAGACTAAAATAAACTTAATAAATTGTCTTATTCCTTTCTCTTATTTCACGGGAGGAGAAACTGAGGTTCAAAGAGGTTTATGTCACACAGCCAATCTGGGATCACAACTGAATTCATATGATGCCCAGTTCATTGGTTTCTTTTTTTACCCATGTCGTTTGACCTGTGTTTTTCCCTGCTGTGGCATGTAGGTGGATGAATAGGTTGAGGAGTTTACTGTTGGGCAGAATAAAAAGTAGCCACAAAAAGTTTACTAATTAAACAGTTTGTGCAATGTCCATCATCAGAAGTCAGAGTAGAAGTTAAATTATCCTTTAAAATATCTTCTTCCAGCATTAGAAGGCATTATAAATGTCTTCATTGACATTCATTATTGTTTGTGTTGCGAAACATATAATTAGGTGCCAAGAAATAAAGACTTAATTTTACTTAATGCAATATAAGGGGCATCGGATTCCATTTCTGCATTAATAAGCAGCATTTTAGTAAAATGAAAGTGTAGTTCAAATACTAATAAAACCATCCTTTATTTTCTCCCATATGAAGGATTTAGAGTGATGGGCTCTTTTAATGAAATGAAGTCTTCCAAATTGGTGAGAAAAATAAGAGTAAATATTTTAGTCTTCATTTTATAATTTTTCTTCAATGTATGTAGCTGAATAGAGTTGAAAACTAGTTGCTTTTCAGGAAAAGCAAGTAAGGTGTCTGTTTTTCTTCCTTGAGTGCGGTGACTAATTGCTACATCTTCTCCTTTGAGTTTCTACTCTTCAGTGGTTTTTTTTGAAATGCAACTCAGTGTAGTGGGGGAAAAAAGCATTGTGTTTGAGTTTCAGTCACTTACACCCTGTGCCACCTTGGACAGCTCACTTATCTTCTTTTAGCCTTCAACTTCTTGTCTATAAAAGGGGGGAAATGTGTATTTACAAAACTGGGTTACTATAAAAATTAATATGAGCATTTGTGAAAACACTTGCAAACTGTAAAATGCTAAACAAATAGAACACAAATATAGATGAGTCCCTCGGATATATACTTAGCCCTAACCTCTCACCTTTTCTAGCCGTTCAGTAAAGATAATGAACTCTCCTCTCGAGCATTCAACCATCACTTGAAAGAGCATCCCCAAAAGAACTCATATTCTTGTCCCCTCCCCCCCCCCCCCCCCCCCCGTCCATATGAAGACCTATCTGCCTTATCTCCTGGAGTTTTTTCCATCCCTTCTCTCTTCTTTGACCCTGACTGAGTCTCATCCTAGCTCATCATGCATTCTTACTGATCCTTTCACTGAAGATTTGTTAAATTCGCTCTTACTTCCCGTTCCCACAGGACTAGACTTACTTTTCATCCCTTCAACAATTTTGCTAGTCTTGTTTCCTAGCTGGTCTTTTTGTCTCTAGGCTACCTCCAATCCAGTGCATCTTACTTGGTTCAACTAGATTTCCTTTTTCCTCCATCAATTCATTTTCTTCCTTAAGAAGCAATAGCAACGATTGCCATCTGTTGTTTATTTTAAACCCTGTAGGTGATCCCTAGTTAATCGCAATTATTTAGTGAATTTCTCCAAGTCTTGATTCTGAATAATCTGTACACGACTTGCCTTTACTTTTCTCCAAGTCTTTGCACAGGTCCTTCCATCCTTTAGGAAGGTCTTCCATATCTTTTAAAACACAACTTAAAGCTCACCTTCTCCTAGAAATACTCCCTGCTTTCTGTACCACCCTGAGCATTCTCCCCATTCTTCATCTGCTCATTTGTTCTATGTTATTCATAGCTTTTTGGAATGGTTTTTGAAAATGATCTTTGCATATGATGCCGACGTTCTGAACTGTATAATAAGTATTCTCTGTTTTAGTCATATTTTTAGATTTTTTTAAAACAGATATGTGATATGGTATTCTGCTTGTATCATAAATATCATATCATGTGATTTGGTGGTATTTTAAATTAGAGATTGTGAAATTGTTAACTGACCCTCTCTGTAGGGCCGTAACAGGAGGGTGACCAGTCCATGCTCAGCTTAGTGTCAGATTTATGGATTTCTCTTTCTTGACTATTTAGGTCTGTGTTATCTCTCAAGGATTTCTGAGAGTTACAAGAGCTGCCTTAGCCTCCTTTATTGCATTAAACCTCTTTATGAAAGTAAAGACAAGAATTCCATACAGTATCAACACAATACTTAGATAAAGTCAGGATTAGTGGTAGGTGTTTCTAGCAGTCCTAAACATTTCTGTTATAGATGACTCGCTCTGCATGTTCTTTTGCACTGAGAGGTGAAAACTATCCTAGTCTACGTGGTTTCCCTGGGCCTCAACTATCTGTTTTGGGGGAGTGTGGTTCAGCAAGGGAATATTGGTGGTCTCCATTAGCCTAAATGCATGCCAGCAGTGTTTTTGGCATACTAGATCCGAAGAGCAGCCACTAGGTCCAGCTGATGTAAGTTCCATGATGTATATCAATTCAAAAACAAAATTGTGCTTACTTCCAGATGAAGACATTTTCTATTGGTGATGAGCAGCATCACACATAGGGAAGAAGCTCTTGTTATTGGTTGCTGTAAATCCACGAAGAACATCTGAACTAGTATAAAGACAACAGATGCTCCATGAGTTGCATATAATGTGAGCGTGTGCTTTCTCTTTGGGGACATGCCACAGGTCTAGAGAAGGGTCGAATTTACCTAAACAGAATTTGGGGAATGTTTACCAGATATCCTCCTTAGATCCTGGGCGTACGGACTCCCCTTATCTGATCTTAGGCCAGGTTTCCTCAAAAGGGCCAACGGGTCAAGTGTTATAAAGAGAGTAGACCGTCAGAGGATGGGTGATTAGTTGATGATGGAGTGACTGCTTCGAGTGGGACTGCATCTTAAGTGAAGCCAAGATTCCCCAGGGTGATAAACTCTGCCTAACCGACCACCAACCAGTCGTAGGATAACATATTTGGTCACCCTATATTGATATATTGTCTTACATGATAATTAATCATTTTATTTTTGTGGAATTTGGCATTGGCATATATTCCAGATCCTCTCTACATATAATCTAACTCACTGCTTTGCATTTCACGGTAGAGAAGTGGTAAAGTTTGCTCAATGAATGTTTATAAATAAACATTAACACATGTCGCTAGTTGGGAAAACAATCAGTTTTCGAAGATGGCAGTAAAGACTGTTATTGGCTTTCTATCTGTTAGAAACTCAGTGCCCCAGGCCAAATGTACTTATGGGTTATTTTCATAGATAGTTTGAATCCTGCTTCGAGGGGGGAATATTTCAAACAAAATTGGTAATTTGTTGGAGGATTTCTTCAATTTTTGTTTGACTAGCTCCTCTTGGTTCATGGTACAAATGAATGCCTAAGCGTAAGAGTTGTTCAGGATCATCTGATTGTCTCTTAGCTCATTCTTTTAAAACTCCCTGCCAATTCTCCATGTGAAAATGGATGGAATATTTGGAAAGGGTCTGCAAAAAGCCAACAATTATTTTTACTTTAAAAATCTTTGAAATAGATGACTTTAAGCCTTGGGGATTCTCCCTTAGCCTGTGGAGGAAAAGTAGACTGCAAAGTATGTCTAGACATTGCAAATGTGAAAAGTCATTATCTAGTTGATGATGACTGGCTGAAAAATGTCCCTGACTGGCTCCAAAGAGGAAATCAATACTGAATGGAATCAGATGAATAGAAGCCTAAATCCCAAACTGTAAAAGTTTTAAGGCAACAATGTGAATTCTTCCAGAGTGATCAAGAATATCTGAGGACAGAAGATTGAATTAAATTTTATAAAAAGGATCATCTGGGATACTTCTCTAATTTTTATCTGTATGTGTACAATTCAAAACACCATTAATGAAATGTAACCATATGTGCCCACATCACCAGTATCTATGAAGCCCATTGTTTACACCTTCTTTCCAGAATAAATCACTCTATTGAATCTTGGGCTCATCATCACGTGCTTTGCTTTATAATTTTGTCACATATGGATGTATCCCTAAAATATATGTTTAGTTTTTGCCTCTTTTTTCAACTCTGTATGAGTGGGATCATACCGCATACATTTTTTTTTTTTACTAAATTTTTGACTTTTTTTTGAGATTCATCCATTTTGATATATGTAGCTATTTTTAATTTTATTTTTGCCATGGTACAGTGTTCCACAGTATGAATATTCCATGATTCATTTGCCCATTGTCCTGTCAGTGAACATTTGGATTGTTTCTAGGCTTTTGTTTTATTATTGTTGTTGTTATTGTTATCATTAATACTGCTAGTACAGATCTTGTTGCCATGGATGTTTTTATACATGCTCTCGGTGCAAATCTCAAAGAGCTCCTCCAGATCAGTAGTTCTCCAAGTGTTGTTTGCTGGACAAGCAGCTTCAGCATCATCTGGGTACATGTTGGAAAAGCAAAGTCTCCACCCCCAACTCAGACCTGCTGGATCAGACTTTGGGGTGGAGTCAAGCAATCTGTGTTGAACTAGCCCTCCATGCAATTCCCTAATACACTATAGTTTGAGACTGGTTCTAGAGTCTTATAATTACTGGGTTATGGGGTGCATGCATCTTCAGCTTTACCAAGTAATGCCAAATTATTTTCTGGAATGCTTGTACCAGTTTATCCTCCTGCCAACACTGTATGAGAATCCCCATTGCTTTAAATGAGTAATTCTCAAATCCAGCTGTGCCTGAGTATCATTTCGGGAAACTTAGAAAAATACCATTGCCTTGACCTCCCTCCAGACCAATTAAATCATAGTTTCTGGGGATGGGACCCAGGTACCATTTTCCTCCTAGCTTTATTAAGGTGTAATTGATATACAAAAACTGCACATATTTAATATATACAATTTGATGAGGTTAGCCATATGCATATACTCATAATACCATCACCGCATCAAGGTAATAAACATATCCATCACCTCCAAAAGTTTCCATGTTCATTTGCTTTTCTTTTGGGTTTTTGTGGTAAGAACACTTAACATGAGATCTACCCTCTTAACAAATTTCTAAGTGCACAATACTGTTGTTAACTATGGGCATGATGTTGTTGTACAGTAGATCTCTAGAACGTATTCACCTTGTATAACTGTAACTTTACAGCCATTGAAGAGCAGGGCCTCATTTCTCCCTCCTCCCATCCTCTTGACAACCACCATTCTATTTTTGGCTTCTACTAGTTTGCCTATTTCACATACTTCATATAAGTGGAGTCATGCGGTATTTGTCTTTCTGAAACTGACTTATTTAACTTAGCATAAGGTCTTCCAGAGCCATCCGTGTTGTCACAAATGGTAGGATTTCCTTCTTTTTTAAGACTGAATAATATTCCATTGTGTATATATATACACACACACACACACACACACACACACACACACACACACAATTTTTTTTATCCATTCATCTGTCACTGGGCATTTGGGTTGTTTCCATATCTTGGCTGTTGTGAATAATGCTGCAATGAACATGGGAGTACAGATATCTCCTCGAGATCCTGATTTCAATTCTTTTGGATATATGCCCAGAAGGGAGATTGCCGGATCATATGGTGCTTCTATTTTTAATTTTTTGAGGAACCTCCATACAGTTTTCCATAATGGTTGCATCATTTTATATTCTCACCAACAGTGTACAACGTTTCTAATTTCCCCACATGGTTGCCACCACTTGTTATCTTTTGTTGTTTATAATAGCCTTCCTAACAGGTATGAAATGATATCTCATTGTAGTTTTACTTCGCATTTCCCTGATTATTAGTGATATTGAGCACCTTTTCATGCACCTGTTGGCTATTTGTATGTCTTCTTTGGGGAAAGGTCTATTCAAGTCCTTTGTCCACTTTTTGACTGGGTTATTTGTTTTTTTGGTATTGTGTTATAGGAGTTCCTTCTGTATTTTGGAAATTAATTCTTCATCAGATCTATGGTTTACAAATATTTTCTCCCATTTTCTAGAGTGTCTTTTCTGTTGTTTCTTTTGCTGTGCAGAAGCTTTTTAGTTTGATGTAGTCCCACTTTTCTATTTTTACTTTTATTGCTTCTGCTTTTGGTGTCATATGCATGAAATCATTGCCAAGACCAATATCATGAAACTTTTCCTCTATGTTTTCTTCTAGGAGTTTTACAGTTTTAGGTCTTATGTTTAAGTCTTTAATCCATTTTGAGTTGATTTTTGTGTATGGTGTAAGACAGAGGTCCAATTTCATTTTTTCTGTATGTGGATATACAAATTTCCCAGCACCAGTTGTTGAAGAGACCGTCCTTTCCCCATTGTGTATTCTTGAACTCGTGTCAAAGATCAGTTGACCATATATGCATGGGTTTATTTCTGGGCTCTCCATTCTGTTCCATTGGTCTATATGTCTGTCTTTATACCAGTAGCATACCGTTTTGATAGCTGTAGCTTTGTAATATATTTTCAAGTCAGGAAGTGTGATGCCTCCATCTTTGTTCATTGTCCACAAGATTGTATTGGCTATTCTGAGTGTACCATTTATTTTTTAAAGCTTCCCAGCTTATTTTTATGTGACAATGATGTTGACAACCAATGTTCTGCACCCTGGACAACACTTGATATTGTAGAAATTTTATATTTTTGCCAGTCTGGCAGATGTGACAAAAGAATCCTATGTGTGTGTTAGTTGGTTTTTTTCTGGGATACTAATGAAGTAGAGCCCCTTTGGGGCCATTTGTGGGCCACTTCAGGGCCACTTATGTTTCCTCTTCTGTAAAACATTTGATTCTTTTGTCCGTTTTTTCTCCTATTGTGTTGCTTATCTTTTTCATGTTGATTTGTATGAGTTCTTGATATATTTAGAAGAGTAACTTTTTTGTTGCTTATGTATTGCAAATATTTTCCCATTCTCTTTTCATTTTCTTCATGGTGTCTTGCTTTCTCATGAACAGTTGTCACTGATCTTAATGTAATTTTATTCATCAGCCTTTTCTTTTAGACTTTGTGTTTTTGTGTGTGATTTAAGAAATTCCTTTCTTATCTAAGGTCATATAGGTATTCTCCTTACATTTTCCTCTAAAAGTTTGAAGAAGGTTGTCATTTACCTTTAAGTCTTTAATCCACTTGGAATTGATTTTTTTTTTTTTTTGATGAGGAAGATTGGCCCTTAGCTAACATCTGTTGCCAAACTTTCTCTTTTTTCTTTTTCCTCCCTCAAGCCCCAGTACCTAGTTGTATATCCTACTTGCAAGTCACTCTAGTTATTCCACATAGGATGCTACCACAGCGTGGCCTGATGAGCAGTGTGTGGGTCCATGCCCAGCATCCAAACTGGCAAACCCCAGGCTGTCAAAACAGAGCATGTGAACTTAACCACTTGGTCACGGGGCCAGCCCCTGAAATTGCTTTTTGTGTATACTGTGAGGAACAGATTCAATTTCACTTTTTTACATAGTAGTAACTGTTGTCCCAACATTATTTATTAAATCATCCATCTTTCCCCTAATTTCTGTAATGTCGGTCCTGTCCTATATCGAGTTTCCAAGTATGCATGGCTCTGTTTCTGGGATTTCAGTTCTGAGACATTGGGCCATTTGTCTCTCGCTGTACCAATGCTACACACTCTTTAATTATATAATTATAAGAAGAATTTTATATGTGATAGAGGAAGTCAACACACGTACTTGTTGTTCTTCAGGGATATGTTGACTGTTATTCTCTCTTCATTTAGCCACATAAATTTGATAATCAGCTTGTCAAGTTCCAACAACAACAAAATTTCTGTCAGGGTATTTGATTGAATTGCGTAAACTATCTGGACAAGTCTGGGTATATTGCGGTCCATATGATATTTGATTCTTCCTATCCTTAAACATGCATCTGTGTCTATTTATTTACATTCTTTTTAATGACTTCCAGAAACCTTTGTTCACATGTTCCTAATTTATCTGTTCTTGTTCCACATTTTGGTTATTTTTTTAACTTAAAAAGTTAAACATTATTTTTACTGTTCTGTGCATGTTTGCTTGGATTTCCTCACCACATATTTAACTTATATGTATGCATCCTTCTTGTATGACAGAGCTTTCCTTTGGGATCATTTAACTTCTTACTGAAACACATTTTTTTTTTTTTTAAATTTACTTTTATTTTTTTGTGAGGAAGGTTGGCCCTGAGCTAACATCTGTTGCCAATATTCCTCTTTTTGCTTGAGGAAGATTGTTGCTGAGCTAACATATGTGCCAATCTTCCTCTACTTTTCGTGGGACCCCACCATCGCTTGGTTTGACAAGCAGTGCTAGGTCCGTGCCCAGGGTGTGAACCCACAAACCCCGGGCCACCAAAGCAGAAGTCACGAACTTAACCACTATGCCATCAGGGCGGCCCCCATGAAACACGTTTTTTTGAAGTACCTTTAGTGAGATTCTGCTCATAGTAAATACTGTTTTTATTTGTTTGATAGTGTTTTATCCTTGTTCTTAAAAGATATTTTCAATGAGTATGTAATTCTAGCTTGTAAATTATTTTCTCTCAGCTGTATGAACAGATTCTTTCACCATATTCTGACTCCAGTTGTTGTTAAGTGAGCTGTAGTCTAAATTAACATTCCCTGGAGGTAACCTGTCTATTCTATTTTTTGAACTTCTTTTTGTCTTTAGTATTCTGTAGTTTCTTTATATGTCTTGTTGTGGATTTCTTTTATTCATCGTTCTGTTTATCCTGATATATTGGGCTTCCTGAATTTAAAGATTGTTCTGTTTCCTCAATTATGGAAAACTATTAGCCATTTTCATTTAGAATATTATCTCTCTCCCATGTTGTCTATTCCTGCCTTCTGTAACTCTGGTTGAGCTTATTTTTAACATTCTCACTCTATTCTAGTTTTTTTGTTTGTTTTTACCTCACTTTCATATCTTTTTTGTTGCCAATCTTCCTTTTTTTTTTTTTTTTTCTTAAAGATTGGCACCTGGGCTACCAACTGTTGCCAATCTTTTTTTTTTTTTTTCTGCTTTTTATCTCCCCAAATCTCCCTGTACACAGTTGTATATCTTAGTTGCAGGTCCTTCCAGTTGTGGGATGTGGGAAGCCGCCTCAACGTGGCCTCATGAGCGGTGCCGTGACCACGCCCAGGATCTGAACCCTGGGCCGCCACAGTGGAGCGCGTGAACTTAACCACTAGGCCATGGAGCCAGCCCTGCATATTTTGTCTTTATGTACTATACTCGAGTGGATTTTTTCAGGCCTGTATTCCAATTTATGAATTCCTTTCTGACTTGTGCCTAATCTTCTGTTTTTACCTATCATATGAGTTTCTAATGTCAATTATTATAGTTATGTGTAGAGATTTGTTTTTGTTTTTTTTTTGAGGAAGATTAGCCCTGAGCTATCATCTGTAGCCAATCCTCCTCTTTTTGCTGAGGAAGCCTTGCCCTGAGCTAACATCCATGCCCATCTTCCTCTACTTTATATGCGGGATGTCTACCACAGCATGGCTTGTCAAGCAGTGCCATGTCTGCATCTGTGATCCCAACCAGTGAACCCTGGGCCGCTGAAGTGGAACATGTGAACTTAACTGCTGCGCCACAGGGCCGGCCCCCATTGTTTCTTGAATAGTATGTCTTGCATCTTTATAGGTCTAATTCTCTTGTTTATTTTTGCTGACTCTTACTAATGTTTATTTACTTCTTCCTGTATTATCTGTATTTCTATTGTGAACTAATGATTGATGAATCTTTATCTGTGGAAATACTTTGAAATAGAAGTTTAGAAGGTACTTTCCTTCTTGGAAATTTGCATGAATTTACTGCCAGGTGCCTGGGAATACTACCAAGAGTAATCACTTTAAATCTGAATTCTCAGCATATTTTTTTGACAACTAGATAGTTTAAATTCTGGCCAAACACCTGCATGGGGGCTGTCTTGTGGTTAGAGGTTTGTGGGGGAGAATCCCCTTACCCCCATCCCAAAGTCAAGGTCAAAGCAGACAAGATTCAGGACCGTCTTTCTGTGTGGGCAGACTTTGGCTTTTCTTCAAGGTAAGCCCTTTACTGGGGATATTATCTTTTGGGGTTTTAGATTTACATAAGGAACTGAATTTGCGCTCTCATCTTGTGAAAGTTCTAGGCTTTGTGTGCCTTGGTACGTCTGAGGCCCATTAAAGCTAACAGCTCTAGCCCACTGGAGGTGGTAGATGTTCCTACGGCAGTCTTGGCCTTTCGTGTTTGGTTATGTCTCTGGATTAGTGCCTTCTTTTAGTTTTCTTTCTTGAGGGGAAGAAGGGAAGGCTATAGGAATTTTTCTTAATTTCTTGTCAGCCTAGCTTTGGATCTAAAGGTATTTTTAAAGAATTTTATGTGTTCTGTAAATTGACAATTTACAATCAATTGGGTAGTCAAATTGGATAGTCAAATTGACTGGTGTGACTAGTCAGCTAGAAACAGAAGTCTTTTCTAAAGTATCTCGATGACCCTTTCATTGGGAAGGTGGGAGAAATGTATGAGCTACTGCTCATTCGCCACCATGTTCACATGGTTCCACAGATGTCACGTGTCGTTTCTGCTTTGTTAAAAAACTGTTGTCAGCTTGGCATGGACACCTGATGTGTGAAAATGTCCAGGGTATTATGGGTGCTCCATATTGACCTACTATTCCTTTACTCTAAGGGATAACTATATAGTTTCATGTCTGTTGTAGATGCCGGCATCTATAACCAGTACTCATATGAAAACAGAGAAGTAAATACTTAATGATAGCCAATCATGTATAACTGTTTCTATTACAAACTTTTGGACTAATTGGAGTGACTTACTGGTACTCTAACGATCTCAGAAGTAGAAGCGAGCTCGCGTTTGTGTGTGGATTGTTTTCCTAGACAGTGAAGGGTTCCTCCCTTGGGATCTGCATGGGAGTGGTGGCGTCTGATATAGAGTGTTTCATTTAACTAGATGGACATTCTGTTAGTGTGTTAGTTTTCATAGTATGCATAGAATTGTGTTGCTTCATACACCCCCCCCCAAAAATCATGGAGGACAGACACTGACTTCTTAGAGTGAATGACTGGGTATAGCATTAGCGTACAACTCTGTATACTTGGATGAAATTTCCAGATAGTTCTTTGGGGTACTCCACATAAAGTACATCGCGCTATTCTTAGTTTAAGACTTTGTAAGCTGTTTGCACCCTTCAAAGTCTACAGTTATCCTAGATAGGCGTCTTGACTGTTGGGGTAGGATTCAGGTTTGGAAACATCTAGATAAAATATTTTATAGTAATGCACATTTGCATTTATTTTTGACAGTTTGTCACAGCCATGACAAAGGGATATCTAATGAAAGCAGAGTGTAACATAAACAGGATATTGTATACCTGCCATCTATTTTAGCTAATATGAATCTATTCTATTATATATCTGAGAATATCACTTTAGCCTCTTATAATGAGAAGATATTTTATATTTTATTTGAAATATATTAATGTAAAATACATGAAAGATATATAATTTGTAAAAGAATATTAATAACATGGATACCACTTGTATCACACTTAAGAATATATTACATTTAACATTTAAACGTGGGCATACACACCTCAGGTGCTATTCATTATTCATAGTGAGTCATACATTGTATATGTTCTATATTTTTTTAATTCTTAGATCACCTTTTAGGTTCAATATGACTTCCGATTTTCATTTTTGAATACAAAGTAGGATATAAACAGAAGAGAGGATAATTAGCATCAGAGGAATAGTTTTAGTAATTATCTTTCAGATTAATTGTAAATCATAAATGATTTTAGAAAGCAATGTATTTCTTTTGCCATAGGATCATGACATTATGGGAGTTGACTTTTTATGCACAAAGTAGTCACAATTTTTCCTTTTATAATTATGGGAGTTGTAGATACATCTGCAGTCTCAATCTACAGAGCTAGGACACTTTGAAGAATTTAATTGAACTTAAATTAAGAAATGTTTAGATACCATGTCATTTCCCTGGCCTGGAATTTTGACCGTGTATGCAAAAAAAGAGTTGAACCCAAAAGAGATATTGCCGGGAAGAATCATCAGACCCTCTGACTGAGTGATCATTGCCAGTTTGAAAGCTTGGAAAATGGAGAGGATGCCAGTGCCATTGGCAGAATGGGGCCGTTAGGAGAAGCTGGTAGAAGTAGGGATGAGGGGTCAGAAGGAGGATGAATTCCCCTCTTGATGTGTTCCAGTTGAGTTAGTGATGGGACGACAGGGTGGGCCTGTCAATGAGAAACATGGAAATGAATATGGGGAAGAGTGGTGTGGGCTGGAGCTGTTCATTTGGTGGCATTAGTGCTGAGATGATGTTGATCCTGGGAGAGTTGATGAGCTTTCTAGGGGACTGAGTTAATCTTAAGTCTCAGGATTTAGAATAATTTCTTTAGGAAAAGTTTTTCTACCTGGGCCAAGTTGAAGATTAAATAGGTGGGAAACCTGTACAAGGCTGCCTCTTTGTAAGACACAACTGTTAGACACCAAGGTCAGGTGTTTTCTCATCACCTTTTCAATGCCTATGTGTCCTTTTATCAACTAATATTCTTTGAAAGGAGTGACTCCATGGAGAAGGCTAGAAAAGCTCTCCCTAAGTGCTTTAGGCCAGTTAATCAGTATTTTAAGACACTTTAGCAGGCTCTCAGAGTCTATTTTATTTTATTTATTTTTTTTATTTTTTAGTTTTTTTTTTTATTTAAAGATTGGCACCTGAGCTAACAACGGTTGCCAATCTTTTTTTTTTTCTGCTTTATCTCCCCAAATCCCCCCGGTACACAGTTGTACATCCTAGCTGCACATCCTTCTAGTTGTGGCACGTGGGACACCGCTTCACCGTGGCCCGACGAGCAGTGCCATGTCTGGGCCCAGGATCCAAACCAGCAAAAACCTGGGCCGCCGCAGCGGAGCACGTGGACTTAACCACTAGGCCACGGGGCCGGCCCCCAGAGTCTATTTTAGTAGTTACAGAAATGTTAGGAATTTCAAACCAAAGGGAGAGAATTATAGCATGACCACCTGACAGGAAATGTATTTTGGATCAAATGCAACACAAATTACTGTCAGTCAGATGTTGATTCTGGTTCCACTGTGTAGGCAGGAACAGAGATGGCCCTTTCGGACCTGTAATCTTTGTGAGGGCAGACTCGCCAGTGGTTAACGTGCTAACAGTCACATAGTGGGCAGCCAGTAGATATCAGCTGAATGGATGGATGAAACACAAAATAAGTATAGAACCAGGCCCAGCATCGAAGTGTGTGCCGTGTAACTCAAAGCAAAGAACAAGAACACGTTAATGTGATTTAAGAACGTTAAACACACACACACAATTTAAGACCTATACCATAAGAAAGTCTCGAAAAATATATAATAAATTATAATAGTTAAGGGATTGAGTTTTTTGATTGGGCAAAATGGGGAAAGGTTGTGCTAAGATCACAGATATTTATCCAAGATTTGGGGGAGGCGTTTCTTATCTGGAGTTTTAAAAAAATAAAATATTTGTCAACATGTTAAAATAGTATTATTTTATATATGTATGTATCTCATATATATGTGTATATATGTGTGTGTATATATATAATGTGATAATATATTTTTAAAGGAATAAATAATATATTTTAAAAAAGAAGTATTGGCCCTGATCCATTTATGTGGGGAATGATAGACTTAATCACAGTGAACCCAACACTTGCTCTGCTACTACTAAAATGACTTAATGAGCTATAAGACGAAAAAGAAAGGTTATGTTTTGGCAAGAAGGAAAGGGCATTATGGTTCAATACCTTCACTTAACTAACCTTTAAGTGTGCAATTAACATTTAAAGGAAATAAAGTTTTGGAAGTATTATAGAGTAATTGGAGAAATGTAAAAAGTAGTTAAAAGCCCATGGTCTGTGAGGAGAAATTGCTCCAGATAACAGTGACAGTCATCAGAAAGGGAATTGTGATGCGTGAAAAAGGAAGAAAAATCTGCTCCTTTGGTGACATAGTTACTGCTTTTCTCTTTGTTGTTTTCTTCATGAACCTCAGCTCATTGACATTTTCTAGGATAAAACTTTCATGCTGACCCAGAATTGACCTTTTAAACACAAATCCTGAAATATTTGAAAGAAGATGTTCGGTAGTAAGCAGGAGGGAGCAGGGTGAGGGAGAAACAGAAGGGTTGAAACAGGAAATGTGCTATCAACTCGCAGTTTGTCAGAATCTAAATTGTATTTAAAAATTTATAATTTCTAGCCTCTGCTATTATGAACAGCTTTTCACTTAACTCCTCTTTGCAGTTTAGAGAACAGAAGTGGTGGTGTCACTAAAACACCTAAAGGGGAAAGCTATTTAAAACTTTTGAAGTACGGAGTCCTTAGGCAATGAGAATTTTAAAACATTGGTCCTATCCACATCAGTTCACCTGTTTTCCTCTTGCTCTGGCTCCTCCCCGCTGTTGCAGGACCCTAATGCTTTCCAAAAGCCCCTACCTTAGATGTTTCTAGGAGTCTCGGGGGAATATGTTACACACTCCATGAACTCATTTTTGTCAGCTTCCATGTAGCAGCTGGGGATGGTTTCCCTCATTTCCTGTTTTGAACCCTCTCCTAGCGACGCCTGTGTGTGGGGAGAGGGGAGGAGTTTCACATGGGGCATAGCTAGTGTGTACTGAAGCCCTCTGGGTGCCAAGGGTGTGGGATGTTCTGTGGCGAAATACAGAAGCATGCGTTTCTTTCCTTCTCTCCTTATTTACTATACTTGATTAGAGGGGTACCAAAACACTTCTCATGACTCAGTTCCCCTTTCCACAGCACTCAGATATTTGACTATGTTGGGGGTGGGCAGGCAGGGCCAGAGACACATCCAAGAAACAAATATGCTACACTCGGAATCACCCCAGTCTTTTCCAAAATGCAGACTTTCTTACTTGGTCCAGCGTGATTGCGTGATACATGCCTCCCTTCTGTTAGGCAGATTTCTCTCCCAGGAGGCCCCTTGGTCCACCTTGCACATAGACTTCCGGTCGATTCCTGGGACTGTCCACATTAGTCTCAAGCTATGCCTTGCACCTCTGCGTTTCTCCATTTTCTCTCTTGATGTGCTCTGATGAGTAGGTGAAAGAGTAGAGGTAAATGAGTACTGCTTGTCTCCATCTTTCCTCCGTCTTCTTGTCCTCCTCCTCCTTGTATTCAGGGATTTGTGGGCATGAAAACGTTAGTGTCCAATCTTACACTACATTTTTGTCTACAAAATTTAGTATATATGTAAAAAAAATCAGGCATCTGTAGGCGTTGGCAATGATGTCCACTTGCAACATGCGATTCTAGAGGTAGTGTACTCATTAAGCAATGAGCACTATAATATGTCTGCATCTACCACACAAGTGGAGAGAGTTTTATTCTAAACCTTATGGGCAGATAGAACCTCCTAACCAATGGCAGTTATATAAGCTTGTAACGCAGTCATAAGACGGTATCCCGAATCAGACTACATCTAAGCCCACTGAATCTGTTAAATATTTCATATAGCTGAACAGAGAAAGAACAGATAAGTCACCTGCTGTGGAGCCTGCATTGTGAAGATGAGTTAACAGGTTACCTATACCTAGGAAAGAAACAAAATAGCAAGTTTCACATTCTGAGCGGAAATTCTGCTTTAGGCTCCATTCATTCTAAAGTACCTATTTTCACAGTTAAAACTTAAAATGGAGATGGAGAGTTTGAAATATGCAGAATTGATATTTTTTGTAATTTTAATAATGTTCTTAATCTTTCTAATTTAGTTTCCCTGTAGTGAAAATTATGCAAGTTACCAAACTGATTCCTTGTTTTTCTTAATAATATACTTCACTAAAAAAACTCATTAACTGAGAAAAATTTTAAAAACAATTGAGTAATTTACATACATCAAAAATATTTTGGAAAAATGGAAATAATACCTTGATATTTATTTACCTTTTCATTCTATAAAAGAAAATGTTATTAATGGAGCAAATAATGGCTGTTCTTATTCACATTTGATTATACATATATGTTGTTATATCAATATCGGTATTTCTTTTAGGTCAAAGGGCATGGTATTTTAAATCTTTCCTCTCATCACTTACACAATGGGTGCCATTGCAGGCCTAGAGCTTAATGGAAATGCAAATTAAGTGGGAGGAGAGAAAAGATAAATGGAGAAAAGAAAAGAACACTTACAGAGGAACCTGTTAGGGTTGTTTTCATGGGACTTATGCTATCTGTTGCCAACTCTATTGTTTTTAATGTGGAAAAATCTATAACATACAATTTACCATTTTACCCATTTTTAAGTGTACAGTTAAGTGACGACGTTAAGTATAGTTACAGTGTTGTTCAACCATCACCACGATTTATAGAACTTTTTCATCCTCTCACACGGAAACCATATGCCTTGTAAGCAATAACTCCCCATTCCTCTGCGACCCTAGCCCCTGGTAACTTCTGTTCTCTCTCTAAAAGCGTGTCTATTCTAGATGCCACATGTTAGTGGATTCATACAATATTTGTCCTTTTGTGTCTATCATATTTCACTAAGCAAACTATTTTAAGGTTCATCCATGTTTTAGCATGTATCAAAACTTCATTCCTTTTTTGGCTGAATATGATTCCTCTGTATATATATACCACATTTTATCCACGCATCTGTTGATAGACAAGTAGGTTATTTCTACCTTTTGGCTATTGGATAATGACGCTATGAACATTTGTGTTCAAGAATCTGTTTGAAACTCTGTTTTCATTTCTTTTTGGTACCTACCTAGGAGAAGAATTGTGGAGTCATATGGTGATTTTACGTTTAATTTCTTGGAAACCACCTAACTGTTTTCCACAGTGCCTGCACCATTTTACTAGCAATGCCTGAGGGTTTCTTTTTTTCCACATCCTCACCAACACTTGTTATTTTCCCTTCTTTTGCTGATAGCCGTTCTAGGAGGTATGAAATGGTATCTCATTGTAGGTGTTTCTAAAAATGTTATTGTAAATGTAATTGTTCTCTTAATTTCCTTTTAGATTGTTCGATGCTAGTGCATAGAAATACATGTGATTTTTGTGTGCTGATTATATATCCTGAAACTTTGCTGAATTCATTTATTAGCTCTAACGGGGTCTTTTGGTGGATTATTTAGTGTTTTCTACATATAAAATCATGTCATCTGCAAGCAGAGACAGTTTTTTCTTCCTTTCCCATTTGGATGCCTTTTATTTCTTTTTCTTGCCTAATAGCTCTGGTTAGAACTTCCAAGACTATGCTGGATAGAGGTGGTGAAAGCAGGCATCCTTACCTTCTTCCTGATCTTAGCAGATAAGCTTTCAATATTTCACCTTTGAGTATGATGTTAACTGTGGGTTTTTCTTATATGACCTTTATGACGTTGAGAAAGTTTCCTTCTATTCCTAGTTTAGTGAGTATTTTTCTCACAAATGTGTGTTGGTTTTGTCAAGTGCTTTTTATGCACGAGTTAAAGTGATCATGTGGTTCTTTTCCCTTCATTCTATTAATATGGTGTATTACACTGATTGGTTTTTATATGTTGAACCAGCCCTGGATTCTAGGAATAAATCCCACTTGGTCATGGTGTATAATCCTTTTAATGTGTTGTGAAACTTTGCTAGTATTTTTCGAGGAATTTTTATCTGTATCCATTAAGGGATATTGGCCTATAGTTTTCTTGTTGTGCTTTAGACTAGCTTTGGTATCAGGGTAATGATGGCACAGAAAGGAAGAGTTCCCACCTCTTAGTTTTTTGGAAAAGCTTGAAAAGGATTGGTGTTAAATATTTGGTGAAATTCACTAGTGAATGAGATCCTGGGGTTTTCTTTCTTTGGAGGTTTTTGATTGCTAATTCAATCCTCTTACTTGTTACAGATCTGCTCAGATTTTCAAATTGTTTTTGACTCAGTTTTGGTAGTTGGTGTGTTTCTAGGAATTTGTCTGTTTCTTCTAGGTTATCCAATTTTTAGCATACAATTATTCATAGTATCCTCCTATAGTCTTTTTTATTTCTATAAAATCAGTAGTTATGTCCCAACTTTTATTTCTGATTTTAGTTATTAGAGTCTTCTGCTTTTTTCTTAGTCGGTCTAGCTAAAGATTTGTCAATTTGGGAATCAACTTTCAGTTTCATTGATTTTTCTCTCTATTGTTTTTCACTTCTTTCTTTATTTTTTTTATATCTCTACCCTAATCTTTATTATTTTCTCCTGCTGCTTGCTTTAGGTTTGGTTTGCCCTTCTTCGTCTAGTTCTTTAAGGTATACAGTTAGGTTATTGACTGGAGACCTTCTGTTTTAATGTAGGCATTTATTGCTATATGGTTTCCTCTTAGCGCTGCTTTTGCTGAATTCCCTAAGTTTTGGCATGTCATGTTTTCCTTTTCATCCATCTCAAAGTATTTTCCAGTTTCCCTTGAGATTTCTTCTATGATGCATTGGTTGTTTAAGAGTATGTTGCTTATTTCTGGATATTTGTGAATTTTCCACTTTTCCTTCTGTTATTTCTTTCTAGTTTCATCCCATTGTGATCACAAAAGATACTTTGTATGATTTCAACCTGTTAAAATATATTAGGACTCCTCTTGTAGCCTGACATGATCTATTTTGGAGAATGTTCCATGTGCACTTAAGAAGAATGTACGTTCTGCTGATGTTAGGTGGAAGATTTTGTATCTATCTGTTAGTTCTAAGTGGTTTGCAGTGTTGTACACATTCTCTATTTCCTTGTTGTTCTTCTGTCTACTGGTTCTGTCCATTATTGAAACTTGTGTATTGAATGCTCCAGCTATCATTATAGAACTGTCTGTTTCTCCTTTCAATTTTATCAAGTTTTACTTTATATATTTTTGAGCTTTGTTCTTAGTTGTGCATGTGTTTATAATTATATCTTTTTGATGGATTGAAATTTTTATAAATATAATATCCTTCTTTGTCCCTTGTTACCTTTTTGATTTAAAATCTATTTTGTCTGACAATACTATAGCCACCTCAGCTTTAGTTTGGGTTGCTATTTCCATGGACTATCTTTTTCTATCCTGTTGCTTTCAACCTCTTTGTGTCTTTTTCTCTACAGTGAGTCTCGTGTAGACTGCATATAGATGGATATGTTTGTTTGTTTGTTAATCCATTATGCTAAACTCTTCCTTTTAATTGGAGAGTATAATTCACTTACATTTGAAACAATTATTCATAAGGAAGGGCTTATTGCTGCCATTTAGCTGTATGCTGTATGTCTTACATGTTTTTTAATTTCTCTATTACTATCTATATTTAGGGCTTGTTTGGTAGCCTACTATTTTGATTCCCATCTTTATTTCTGTATAATTTTTAGTGATTTTCTTAGTAGTTGCCTTAGGTATAACAATTAATATCTTAAACTTATAACAACCTAGTTTTCATAATACAAACTTAATTTCAATAATATGCGCTGTTCCTATACATCTCTGTCCCTCCCTTTTATATTGTTATTGTCACAGATTACATCTTTATACATTGTATACTCATTAGCATAGATTTATAATTATTGTTTATGCATTTGCCTTTTAAATCATATTGAAGTAAAAAGGGATTACAAACCAAAAGTACGATAACATTGGCTTTTATATTTACCTATGTAATTACCTTTATAATTGTTTATTATTTCTTCTTATGTCTTTGAGTTACTGTTTAGTGTCCTTTCATTTCTGCCTATAGGACCTCCTTTAGTATTTCTTTCAGGACAGGCTTTCTAGCCATAAATTATCTCAGTTTGTTGTTGTTCTTAATTTGGGAATGTTTTAGTTTCTCCTTCATTGTTGAAGGAGGAGAGTGATGTTGGATATAGAATTCTTGGTTAACAGTTTTGTATTTTTGTATAACAGTTTTGTAAATATGTTATCCCACTACGTTTTGGCTCCCATGGGAGAAATCAGATGTCTTATTGAGAATCCCTTGAATGTGAAAATTCAGTTCCCTCTTGCTGCTTCAAAAATTCTCTCATTTTCTACATTTTGACAATTTGATCAAAAAGTGTCTCAGTGTAGAGCTCTTTCAGGCCCTGTTTGGAGTTGATGAGCTTCTTGGATGTGTATATTTAAGTCTTTCATCAGATTTGGGAAGTTTTCAGTCATTATTTCTTCAAATATATATTTTTTTGCCCCTTTTTCTCTCTCCTGGGAATCTTGTGATACATGTTTGTATGCTTGATGGTGTGCCATAGGTCCCTCAGGCTCTGTTTATTTTTATTTTTTTTTTTCTGCTCCTCCAACTGGGTCATTTTAATTTTCTTATCTTTGAGTTCACTGATCCTTTCTTCTAGCTGCTCAAATCTGTTGTTGAACCCCTCTAGTGAATTTCTCAAGTTGGTTACTGTACTTTCACTTCTAGAATTTCTGTTTGGTTCCTTTTTATAATTTCTGTATCTTTATTGATATTCTCATTCTGTTCATATATCATTTTCCTAATTTCCTTTAGATATTTGTCTGTACTTTCCTTTAACTCATTGAGCATAATTAAGATAGTTGATTTAATGTTTTTACCTAGTAACTCCAAAGTCTGAGCTTCTTCAAAGATTGTTTCTGTCTTGTTCTTTTTTTTTCCTGTGTGTAGCCCATGGTATTCTGTTTCTTTGCATGCCTTGTAATTTTTTTGTTGAGATTTGGACATTTGAGTATATTATAACTCTGGAAATTTGGTTCTGCCACTCCTCACAGACTGCTTAATTTTGTTTGCTGAGGGCTGTAGCCAATTGTGAGTTTTTCAAACAATTTTTGTAAAGTGTATATTCCTTGTGTGCAGTCATTGAAGTTTGGGTTTCATTATCTCTGCTGTCAGCCAGTGATTTTCTTAAATGTCTGGTTCTAAAAAGCAGGGAAGGTGTTTCTGTCTATTTAAATCTTATCAGGGAAAGCTGCTGCAACTCAAGAGAGTTGAAACCAAGGCAAGCACTACACTGGTCCTTCAGGGGACTGCCACACCAACCAAAATGCATATCCCCAAAGTTTGGAGAACAAGCTCCTTATTGCCCACCCAGGTATCAGCCAGCCCCTCCAGGAACTCAGGCACTATCCTCAAAGTGGTTCTGAGGAATAGGGTATGGTATCTGTTCTGTGCATGTCATTCTCTTATCAGAGAACAGCAGTGTCTCCCTTCATCAAACACTTCCCTTGTTGTAAGTATCCAATCAGCTTCCAGAGTTCTGAAATAGTCTATTTAAATTACTCTTTCCAGCTCAGTAGTTGCTTTGGTGGAGGGACCAATCTCTGGAACTTTCTCCTCTGCCATTTTGTGTCAACTATCTTAAATCTTTTTTTCCTGCTTTGTTCTTTTTCGTATGTCTTTTGAAATCCTATACAAGTCCCCAAAATGTTGGTTGCAGGCTAAAGTAATGATAATTAGAACTGTACCAAAGTCCAAGATAAACTAGTTGAGAAGAATTAATCAATTTTGAGTCTCTTAGGCATCAATCTTGAACATGCATCAGACTTCATCACTTTTTCTTGATTCTCCATTAAAGTAGGAATGCATTGTGTATTTAAATGCAGACTGTAAATAATGAGAGATTTTTTTTACAGGCTTGTGTGGTTTATAAGATTGAAGATGATTCGAAATTTTGCCAACTATAGAGAGTAGAATCGATTTTTAAATTATTATTATTGCACATGAGTTAATTCTACATAATATTTTTCTGTTTTCTGTATGAATTGACTAACTATCATGATAGGAAATAAAGCTTAAAAAGTTACGCTATATGTTTAAGGCCCAGCAGCTTAGGTGATTTTGGAATGTCATTTATTGCTATATGATCTTTTGGTTTAACATTTATGTACTGTAGTGCATGGAAACCAAGGACATTTATATATTTCTTCACATGGAATTGTAGGTCATGCTTTGGTTAATTTTTTGGAGAGGAGGGGAGGATCCCCTGGTACTATAACAGAATCACAATCAGAAATTTATCTACTATCCTAGTTTGTCATTTTTAGAGTTGCATGCATGTATAATAATCCTAATAATAAAATACTAAACTTTTATACTTTTTTGTTTTTTAGAACCTTGTAAAACATCTTCCTGAGCAGAAAGTACTCAGTGAGTTAGCACAGCTGAAGAATGAATACGATGACCTCTGTGAGCCAGAACAGTTTGGAGTTGTGGTATGTATCTGGCATAAGGGCCCACAAATTCAGCTGGGATGTAACACTTGTCAGAAACAGTGAAAAGAAAGACTTCAATTGTTGAGTTTTTCTTTTTTTACTGTATAACTACATAATTTAGTGTAACATTGGCTGTCAGAAAGAAATTCTTGTATATCTGTTATTATTTGTCATTGTATTGAAAATAAAGAAATTAAGATTCACATTCTAGAAATTACCTCAATTTGCCTCCTGGGATCTCCTCCATAGCAGTGCTGATATTTAATTCTGTCAATATATGAAAAATAGTATATATTGTTGTATTGGCTGTTTTTTGTTCCATGTATATCTTGATGTTGGAATTTGGCCCCTCAAAATTTAGGCTAAAAATAAGGGTATTAACTAGATAAATAGTAATATTCTGGAGACTCTTCTTTGTGGTATATTTGTGTCAGAAAAAGCACAAGAATTTTTAGATATCCTATAGAGTTTCATTAATTGATTGAAAGCTTTAAATACACAGTTTCAGCTGGAAAGAAAATCTCATAAATACACATCATGCTTTAGTGCGGTTAAACCATTATTGGAATAAATTATGTTTCCTTGTCCCCTCTTCATTTAAGGGGTACAAAAGAGGCCTAGGTATAAATTATGCATTAAACAATATAGTTACATGTTTTAAGCATTCCCCAAACCTGCTCTTCAAATAATTGGCCAAAAAATAGTAGGAAAGAAGGCATAATGATTTATTTAATTTCTTGGGGAAAAAGCTATTTTGGACTAAGTGTTCAGTACAAGTTTGTTCACTGTATGAATGAACAGTTGTATCGCGGCTGCCAGCTTTACCCTGGCTCCCTAGCCATTTACATCTGAATACTAACACTTTTAAAATTACCATCGGACTGAATAGTCAAACACTGTGTCTGCTTCATCCAAAATATTTTATAACCTTTTTAATAGTAATATATTTGAATTGATCTGATTTGCAATTTAAAAATCTTCTTTAAAGTTAAAGTGCGATGAGACAGAGAATGTTTCTTTTGAACATGTGCAATAACTACTTGCCCGTATTTGCAGTTTATTAATTCTCAGATACAGCATTGCATATACTGATGTAGGAGGATTCTGTCAAGTCCTTGCAAAGAAAATCAGGAATGTATATTTGGGATAAGATAGAGAATGTATAGGTACCTGAAGAAGATATTTCTTTCATTTTTGAATTAGGTAAATTAATCAACTGAACTGGCTAGATAGTATTTATTAAATAGCACTTTAGCACCATGTTAAATAATGAAATTTTCTAGCCCGAAGTCCACAGTTGAAACCTAAGCTGCTCGAATTCATATTATAATTGAAGCAAGGCTATATACCATCTGAGAATTCAGCTGTGTCATGATGGTTATGAGTTTTACAGTAGGTACACTACACAATTTCTCTGAAGCCATTTTTTTTCCGAATGCAGTTTATCTTGGAAGATGTATTAGTTTGCCAAGCAAGTCCTTCAAGAGGAATATCCTTGGTACCACACTGAGGAAATGAAGTTTGGGGACATAAAAAGCAATATACCTTCTGAACTCAAAGCAAAGTAGAAAATGGAAGAGATTGCTTGTTTATGCACATAACCATAAATAATTCTGGGGCCGTGTACATGAAGCTACCTGGGCCTCTTATTTACTCTCCCCATCCTTAACTATGTGTCTGTAGGGAAAAAAGTCAAGGACATTACACAGTAGGTTACGCTATGTAAATTACCTAAGATGGTACCAATCAAGCTTTGCCGAATAAAGTTTAGATAACCTGATATCTAGGAAAAGACTTTTGAAACAATGATATGCCTTGGTCTTTTAAACATGTATATTTTACAGTGCTTAGAACAATATCTTGTATACAATAGACAGTAGATAAATGTTTATTGAATTGAATTAGAGGACAATTATTAAACCCAAGTGTGAGCCTGAGATTAAAAATAGCATATTTTAGATCCATAAAAGTCGAAATGCTGCTAAAACATATTTCTCCAGGTCTATGCTGAAATTAAATTCACTTCTATGTGAATGCACCCAAATACTTTTTAACCCTCAAAATATATCGACAACTTACATTTAGGACAGCTTTGGAAATGTGTCGAATCATCCGGACTAATGAGAGAGGCTCCCAACTGGTTGTTTTGCTTTCGCTCTCTTTCTTCGTCAATACTATTGGTGAAGTCTTCTTAAAATCTATATTCATCATATAATTTCTATATCAGAACCCTTTGGTGTATTGCAGAATTTACAGAATAAAACCCGAGCTCCTTAGCATTCTCCTTCTGCCTCTAACTCTCTGACTTTATATCTCCCCGGTCTCTTTGGTGAACTGAGTGAATTGGTGTCTTTATGACATTTTAGCTTTTACCTCAGCGGGACTCTCATTGCCATTTCAGCAGTTATTTTACTTGTTTCTATTCAGCGGTCTTTCATTTTTCCGTGGTGGCTGTACCATATCTTACCTGCCCTCTTCAAGTTTTCTGTCCCTCCCCTCCCCATTCATTTCATTTCCTACAAACAACCTAATCTCTTCCTTGCCGGAGTAAAAGGAAAACATTTAGGCTTCTGAACGTCCAATATATCTTCTACCTACAAAGTTATCTCTAGCCTTATCTTTTATTAATCTATTCTCTGTCAAACCTCAGAAAAAGGGGATACCTTGTTTTTATGACTAATATTATTGTTGCTGCTATGATTATTGATAGGAACAAAAATGTATTGAGGAATTGCTGTGTCTGATACTATGCTAAGCGTTTTCATGAGATGCTGAGCATCTCATGTATTCCTCCCAACCCTGTGAGGTTGACACTATTATTAGCTCCATATTATGGGTGCGGAAAATAAAGCCGAGGAAGGCTAGGGACCTTGTCCAAGGTTACATAGTAAGGAGTAGATGCAGAATTCAAACTCAGGCATCTGACTTCATAGTGCTTTGTCACTGTACTGGCCTGGGGGTTGTGTGTGTGCATGTGCGCCTGTGTGTGAGATGCTCTACTACATGCTAATTAACTTATCTCTGTTAGGGGCATTATTATCTCTTGCTTACTTTAGTTCTGTTATTCTATTGCATCTTCAATTTGTCAGTCTCTACTCTGCCTTTCTTCAGGAAAAAAAAAATCTCTTAAATCACTCACTGCCTAAGAACGAATGAATGGATAGCTGGATAGTTGGATGAATAAAAATCCTTCATTGGCCCTGTGGTCCCTGATAGCTACTGCGCTCTCTCCGTTTCCTCGCATCAGTTTTTCTGCTTAGGCTCCTTTTGTTCTCTACTTCTTTACCTCTCATTCACCATTCAACAAACAGCAATCAGCATTCCGCCTTCAACAATGCATTGAAACTGATCTGGGAGAGGTTGTTAATTACCGTCTAATTGCATCTAAAATATTCATCAGATCTGTTCACTTCTCTTCATCTGTGCCTTCACTACCTTAGCCCAAGCCAGCACTGGCATTCCCTTTAACCATTATGATATGCTTTTAGCTTGTTTTCCGCACTTACACTTTTGCCCTTCTCCAAATGTGTCTCAGCACCGCACTCCATGTGACATTTCTAGAGTGCGTTTGTGTTGCATCATGTTATTCATCTGCTTAAAGCACTGGTTCATGGTGTGGCACTAAGGCTACAGTATAAACTCCTTCCCACAACTCACCACCTCTCCTACTTTTGTCTCTTGCTGCTTGGCCTCTTGTTCATTATGCCTCAGCCACGTTGTATTTTGTTTTTCTGTTTTTTGAATTTGCCATGCTCTTTCCTGCCTCTGGTGCATTACACATGCCCCTCTTACTTGCTGCCTGCCTGCCTCTCTCCTGCTTATTCTTCGAGTCTCAGCTTCAATTTCATTCTCCCGGTGGTGCCTTCACTTACCTATCAGTCAAAATTAGGTCTTCCTCTTAATCTCTCAGAACACCTTTTTCCTTTTCCTTTCTGGAAATTTATCATGGTTTGTAATTAAATGTTTATTTGCAAAGTTATTTATTGAATGTCTGTAACCCCCACTAGATTGCAACTTCTATGAGGGCATGCATCATGTTGATTTTATTCACGTGATATATACTTAACAAATGTAGCTGAATGTATTAACGTGATTGCAAAATCAGTGGAGTCTTTTCAGTCTTGTCGGATTCTGTATCCATATAGCACTTGATAACATGGAAGAATTTAGCCCTCTTATTGAAACCTTTTCTTTCCTTCTCTAACAATAAATACTTTCCCGATTTTATTCCGATAACGCTTGCCAGTGTCCTGTAGAGTTTGCATTATTATATAACTTCCTGGATGATAAAAACAAAATCTCATCAGTTAGGGATAGACTTATGCTAGAAGTAAGATTACTCCTGCAAGATTCATTACAATCATCATCATCATCAAAACAAAAAACAATGAAATTGGGGGGCCAGCCTGGTGGTATAGTGGTTAATTTCACATGCTCCGCTTCAGCAGCCCAGGGTTCATGGGTTCGGATCCCGGCCACGGACCTACACACCACTTATCAAGCCATGCTGTGGCAGGCGTCCCACATATAAAATGGAGGAACACAGGCACAGATGTTAGCTCGGGGCCAGTCTTCCTCAGCAAAAAGAGGAGGATTGGCAGCAGATGTTAGCTCAGGGCTAATCTTACTTACCAAAAAAAAAAAAAAAAAAAGAAAACGAAAACAAAGCAATAAAATTGGCAAAACTGGGGAAAAATCTGGCTTCGACTATTTGAAAGAAATAAATTTATCTGAGACAGTGACCAGGCTGCTAAGCTTTTTCTTAATCTTTTGGTTTTTTTAGCAGCTGCATCATTGGGTTTGCTTGTAGTCACATGTGGTAAGTTAAAAAGAAACAAAAAAGAAAAAGAGAGAGAGAGAGAGAAAAAAGAAACAAATGACAAAACCCAGGGACATTTCTTTCTGTCTAAAGGCAGACCTCCTAGTAAGAGGGATATGCTAGTTCCCACACCTTCTATGATCAATAATCCTTTTCTTTAGGGGGATAGATTGGCTGCATAGCTTCCCACTGGCTTGTCTTCCAACCTGCCTCCCACAGAATTGAATTTGGTACATTGTTGTAATTATGTGCTGTACCTTTACTGGAAAAAAAGCACAGATCTTTGAAAGCTCTGCCAGTTAGAACCCCCAGCAGGAGCTTTTAGACTCTTCGGAGTGTGTTTGCAGCTCAGCTGCTCTCAACCCTCAGAGCTATGGAAATTCCCACTTGTCTTGCCCCGAGGATGGAGACCCATACTGTGTCTATCTATTAAACTAACACATCTTCTGAGAAAAAGAGGGCAGTAATTAGTTCTCTTAGTAATCAGTACTTTGTTTTTCTGACTTCAAAATTACCCATATTTTTCAATTAAAAACATTCTAAGGCTATAATCTAACAAAAAGATGTTGAGATAGCCTTGTGCATAAAAACATTTATAATGAAAAGCACAGATTATGTGATATTGCTGACAGCACATTTAATTTTTGTTTCTTTTTCTACACAAATATAGGAAGGCGGGAGGAGTGGATTTATGCCTATAGTTGGAAGGACAACTGTAAAGTTTGTGTGCATTTTAATTTTTTAAAAGCCACATAAGAGCTTATGAGCTGTATTCAAGATAACTTAACCAGGGGAAAAGGAAATTCTTAAAAGCTTTTTTTTTTTCTCCCACATATCATCAAAGGCAATTAGTTTGGATGGAAAATTGTAGCTCTTCTGTTCCATTAATATTAAATCATTATTCAAGTTTGCATATTCATTGGGAAAATGGCATTTTTCTTTATTTTATCTGCTTTCATTCAGGTGTTTAGTGTTTTGATATATAGCGCCTTGATTGTTTCTATTTTCATTCTTTCTGTAAATATGAATGCTAGCTCTTACTTGTAGATGTGCTTTCATTTTAGCTGAGAAAAAGCTGGTTGAGTAATTTCGAGATTAGGTGAAAGAAAACTCACCATTCTCAAATCCATGTATTCAACTTCTTGTTCATTTCGTTGACGTCTCATGATAATCCATTTTGTGACAAGATTGCTCATTTCCATCAGCCTTTTCTATAAAATAAGATAAAATAAAACCACCTGAAAAGCGAATATTCAGATTAAGTCTATGTATGTCAATCAATTCTCCTATTGATTGCTTTTCATTAAATTTAAAAAATCAAAAATGGGCCCCTTTTTCCTTCTTCATGTCAGAAATCCCTGATAGAACAGCACAGCGCCACAGTGGATGTGTTGATGGCCGTTCTCGGCCTTGGACAGCTGTTTGCAGAAAGATGTTTTGAATTTCTTGCTCAAATTCTTAGTATGATTCTACTGAGTTTACGTTGTCTTTGGGGTCAGACATCCTTACTGTGTTCTGTTCCGGACTACTGAGTAGATATTTGTTGATGCATAATTTCCACCTATCCCTCTCTTTGGGGAAAATATTCTCTATCAGCACATCACTATTTTTCTGGTATAAAGTCAGTTTTCAACGCTCTATTTTTCCAAAGCTTCATTTCACAGATTAGCTATGGCTTTTGTCTCTCTTGATGTCTAATGTGGAAACGTTTGCCATTGACTCCATATAGCAGGTCCAATTGTGTTGATTATTGTGTCCAGGCCAGGTACTAGGTGTACTGCAGAAAGTACAGCAATGAGCCGGCGAGACCCTACCCTTGAGGACGTTATTCTCTGAAAGAGGATAAGAAAATGATGTAATAGAGAATCACAGATGTCCCTTGTTTCCATATTTCTAGGCAGAGTTTTGCTCAATCATTGAGACTGGATCTCACAATTTTTATAGGCAGTTCTGCCTGCTGTCTAACTTAAATCCACCCTTCTTTAATGTGACTTCATTATCATAACCTTTATTATAGTCACTGATGCAAAATTATTCTGTGTATTCAGTGTACAATTGGGTCCTAACAGTATTTAACTGTTTGGAGAAAACACCTTGTAACAAATGTATACTTGCTACAAATATATCTGTTAATGCTAATGAATTCTTAACATTATATTTTGAAGAGACTAGAGGATCAGTTATGCTCAGATATGATGGTAGTTGAAGATGTGTTTCTTAGGAGCGCAAAAGGAAAGATAATAGAAATAACCTTAAAGGCAGGCGACACGTGATGGCGGGAGTGGCACGTGGCCATCTCCTCCTCTTCCTTCACACATGATTTTTACACTTGTGCTTTTTTCCTTTCTCTCTGGATTCTTATGGTAGTTTGGCAGTAGATCAATATTCACCAGCTGCATAGGTAGTGAAGTGTATAAAATTCAAATTATATAAACAAAACTGTGTCTAACTCTTTGGGGAAATAACCCACTTGTAGCTGCTCTCACTAAAGCTGTCAATGCACTTTTTTTTAATATACTGCAGATCAGCTAAAGAAATGATAGCTGCTTGATGTGATTTGATAGACAAGTACCTCATAACACAAATAAATCCCCTACATAATACAACACCCTGGTCAGCATCCTCCAGCACTTCAAGGAATGAATTATAAAACAAAGGATGCCAGTCAACTAAAATGCTGCGAGGGACCACAACTCAAAACAAACATACATTTCAGCTGAGTTTTTGTTTTATTTACTCATATCACTTAGGCGCACTCAAGTGCCTTTATGAGACATGAGCCTTTTAATAATTGTATCTGTGGCTGGGGATGTTGCTTTGTGCTTCCTGTTATTTCTAGGCTTAGTTATCCAAAACATTCCCTTACATACCAAATTCTCTAATGGAGATTCAACTGTTATCTGTCAATGTAGTCCGGTCTGATCATAAAAATTCACACTTATGATTGCAGCAAATTCTGTTAGTGTGATCAATGCATACTGCTCTGTGGCTCCTGTTACGAGATGCGCCTGAGAGAGCTTCATGTCCTCCATAGTCTCTTGCTTTTATAATACCACGTGGTCAGTGATAACATTTCTAATAGTAAATGTATATTATGCATTAAAACTGGCTAAAGAGAGCAGTGCACAATATTTACAGTGTATTCAATAGATAATGGGTCCCGTTCCTCACTGAGCCCTGGAAACACACATTCCTTACTTGTGGATGAGAGAAGCTTTCCTTCAGGTTTGGGAGAACAATCAGGGATCAGTGTTCCTTCTTGGGAATCTCTGAGGATGAGTGCAGGGAGTAATAACAGCAATAACTGTTGGTTTAGAGTGCTTACATTGTGTCCGCTACTATGACAGGAGTGTTACACATAGGATGTCATTTAAGTCTTACTGCAACTTGCATGGATGACTCAAGGAATCTATTTTACTGGTGAGAAAATGAAGTCTCAGAAACATTAGGTAACTTGCACTAGGTCATACACCTAGAAAATGAAGAACGTGTTCAACTCCAGGTCTGTGTAATTCAAAAGTTCCTATTTCTTCTACTACAATTTGCATTAGGGGTCTGGAGAATGCAGATTGTTTCTTTCCCTCTCCAGGGCTTAGGGAAAAATTCTTCTCGAGCCTACCCTTCCAAATAATTATATGGGGCTCTGAATTTGGGCTAAGATTGGGCCTGGGCGGTATTGTTGGAACGACCTGCATAGTAGCAAACGCCTTTATATAGGGTACCCTCCTCCTTCCCCACTGCAGCCTACTATGGTACCGCTTCACACTATACATCCTCTTCCCAATCTAGCACTTTGATGATATTGGAATTCCTACTTGTATGAATGAATACCTCCATTCATTCGTTCATTTTACAAATATTTATTTTTGAATCACCTATCGTATTTATCACCTGCCATGTGCCAGACCTGGTTCTAGAGGGTAAATAAATGAAGAAATTTTGCCCGATCAAAGGGCAACTCTGACTCCCTTAAAATGTACAACCTCTTCCAGAAATCAGGCTGACTGATGACAGATTAGATCCAGTAATAGCAGTTCAACAAAGTTAATTCCCTAGCATTTCTGGTTTGACATCTCAGTTGAAGATATTATTTTTGCGACAGTAAAACATTACCATACGCTGTTAATTTTGTTCAATAGACAATCTGTCTGTCCTACTTGGGAGAAGAGCTGGAAAATGGTCAGTCAGCTAAGGTCTGCTTTTAAAATCAATCAGCGAATATTTGAATGTCTAATATCTGCCAGACCCTGTGCTAGGGGCTGCACAGGGTGCATTCTTTGACTCTTCTCTCTTTACTCTCTTGTCATCAACAACCTTCCTTGCCTCCCCCAGCATCTATTCAAATAACTCCAAAATCTGCCAACTCCAATACTTATCTCTTCCTAAACTTGAGGACTGCATTTCCAAATGCTACCAGATATCATAATACCTAAAACTCAAAATGTCAAGAAAGTAATATTATTTCCCTATCCTGGAGGTATCATTTTACTACTTATGCAAAAATTTGGAGAGGAAGGCTGAAGGGATCAGGAAGTACATTTAAATAGTCTATTTTAGTAATTCTAGCTTGAAGTAGGTAACATTTAAGCTGATCAGTTGCTAAGTCCCATGGATTCTTCCTTAATTCTGTCTTTTGTGTCCACCGCATCATTTCTATTCCTACTGTCAACATTCTAGCTCATTACCTGTTTCTTAGGTCATTTTGCTGACTTACTAATGGTTTCGCTGCCACTAATCTCTCCTTCAACCAGTCATACATACTGCTCCCAATGAGACTCAAGAGGCAGTGTGGTGAAGTGGTTGGGAATCTGGGTTCTGTGGTCCGAATGCCTGAGTTCAAATCTCTAGCTCTTCTACATATAGTTTGACTTTGTGCAAGTTACCTAGTATTTCTGTTTATCACTTTCCTGATCTTTAGAATGAGACTAATGATAATAACCTTTCCCCAGGATTGTTTTGAGAATAAAATCAGTATATATATATATTTACATATATATATATGTAAAATACATATGTAAAAAATTCCTGGCACAAAGTACTCAATAAGTGATGATGATGATGATTAAAGAACACTTTTGGTCACTTTATTTCAGTTGGAGCTGGTACTAAAAACCAAAAAGAGATCAAATCCATCCTCTCTACGTTTCTAGGCCTAGGACTGAAGTACAAAGCCCCAAAAGGATAAAAATATGAATGAAGACAAGTGGTATTAGAACTGAAGCAAGACTAAAAACCCATGTAAGCCCAAGTTTTAAATCCCTTGTTGATCAGAGGCCAAGGCCACCCTGGTGAGCTGGGTTCCCACATGCCCTTTAAAGCATGGCCACAGCAGGGCAGGGCCATGGCGACTAGCCCCTGGTCAGAGTAGCTCTGTGGCTTTTTTAAGTATCAGGAAGACTCAAGAACTACTCCCTAAACATATAAACTGACAGAGAACATGCTTCTGTGCTAATCATGGCCAGTTACCCGTGAAAGAAAAGGAAAACGAAAGTGGGGAAAGGTTTGGACATAGTGGTAGAGGCGTAAAGGAAAGCAGAAAACCATATAGAAACTTAGAGAGATTCCCATACGTACACAAGGAGATTTGCGCATTGATGGAGATGCAGACTTTGACATGGTCAGCTTCCTATGTCGTGGCCTTTACAGGGACTCTTCAGGACTCTTGTCCGAATTCTGCCCCTAGGTATATGCCTCATATATTCCTAACCTAGAAACCTTTCCTCACACCATTCTTTGTCTCTATGCCTTCTTTCTGGTCCCAGTTTCTCTCTCTGTATTTGTTTATTTATAAATCTACTTGTTTATTTATTCATTTGTATCCCCTCTACTGTGAAGCCTTCATTAAATATTGTAGCATAAGAGTATAAAGTTTTCTTTCAGTGACCATCTCCAGAAGTTAATTTCTGTTTACCCATCTAGAATCATGTGCTGTTTTTTTCACTAGCTATAGTTTTCGAGTGTCTATGTTATGAGTTTTAGGCTATATTAGAAACTTTTGGAGTAGGTAGTGTCTTATACTTACCATGTGAGTACCGAGAAATAGTAGGATGATTTGTATCATATTACGCTGATCATATAAAAAAGCTAGTGGTAAGTGATAAGACCTACATAAATATAATAACAGGTGGATATTCCCAGCGTACTTTTATATATCTGCCTATAAAAAGCATGAAAGCGTGTAGGGGGATTAACAGAAGGCAAAGGTTAGTCTTTGGAGAGGCAGACACCCATGGTTAATAGGCAAGTTCATTTCAAAGAAGAAAAATGATGGACTATGCCTTGCTTTCATATTAGATCCGATATGGTCTATTCAACAGCACATTTGCTGCTTTGAGAGGGTGATTTGTGGTTTAAAGACTTTTGTTTATGTTGTTAAATTCTTTTCATGTTGTCTACAAATATCTCAGTGCCTAGTCTGTACCTGGCATTTGTATTCAAGAAACTAAGCTATATGTGCAAAAAATAAATATAGCTAGGATTGTTAATTTCTTTTCATTGTGTATGCGCTTGCGTATGTTCAAGCGAGTCTACCCTCCCCCCACCTCGCTCCCAGAATTCATTTGGTGAATGAAAACTCGTTAAATGACTTGGAGTTATAGGAAATTAAAGACTAAAAGAAATTATTATTATAGGAGCTATACCAAAGGGAATAGAGAATGTGCACCAATACTATGAAACAGGTAATTAAAACCTGAGTTGAACTGTTTGTAAGAAAACCAATATAGAATTCTTGAATAATGTGCTTAAAAGTAAGTTCATGTGATACTACCATAACCTAATTATTTAACATCAACATTCTGTCAAGCAGGTGAAATTCTTTAGAGCATATATAAATATTTAATATACTTTATGAATAGAAATCATAGGTTTGAAATTATTAAATGCTCAATCAGAGCTAGTCCTCTGATTTCAAACAGCATAGTAATAGGTAATTTCCTAGGAAATGTGGTTCCACTTATATTTTCTGTCATCGTGTACATCTTTTATCTGTGGCCCAACTATTCACTCAACTCAATTTCCTATTTGTAAATTTTCCTAGTTCACCTCAGGGGCACATTTTTGGCAGTTTGAATGCTGTTAATGAATAATGATTATATGATTAACATATAGCACTTGTCTAGTTTCTGTAATATTCTTCATGCTATAAGAATGATCTAATTTATTTGTTTAAAACTGAACAGCTCACTGATTTTTAAACTTTTATAAACATCTTCTTTGGGAATGTCTCAAGCAAATAAAAATAATATATTTTAAAACCTAGAGAGAATTCACTTTATGTAGGAATTTTCCAGTATTGTCTCTAAGTTTATCCCCCCTGGCGTGAGGACTAACAGGCTGTGATATATGTTCTTATAGAGCCTTCCTTATCTTACAGATGAGCTCAGTGAAAATGTTGCGGCCCCGACTGAATAGCATTCTTTTCAAGCTCACTTTTGAAGAACACATAAACAACATCAAACCGAGCATCAGAGCAGTCACTCTCGCCTGTGAAGAACTGAAGAAGAGTGAAAGCTTTAACAGACTTTTAGAGTTAATTCTTTTGGTTGGAAACTACATGAACTCAGGCTCCAGAAATGCCCAGTCTTTGGGTTTTAAGCTCAACTTCCTTTGTAAGGTAAGATAACATTTTAGAATGCTAATTTCCAGTAATCTCGTCTATGAGAGGACTCACTCAAAATAGCAATAGTATATAAGTCAAAAAAAACATGCTTTAAAAGGGTGAATTTTATGGTGTGTGAATTTTATCTCAATTAAAACAAATAATTTTTAAAAATCTTACCGCAGTAAGTAAGATCTCAAAGAGAGTTCAAATTCTTCCGTAGTATAGTACTAAACTCTTGGGTATCAACTCTTACTGGAGTTTGTAAATCCAAAAAAATTGCTTTTATAAAGTAGATGCAATCTTGTATTTCAGTCCCTTTGTACTTATTTTATATCTCTCCAAAAAGTATTTGAGAAGCGAAATTCAATGAGGTAAGTAGCCAGAAATTTCTTTTCGGATATGCTTTGTTTATTCTTCTCTAATAAAATAATACTCTTTATTACTGACTAGTGTTGCGTTACTAAGTTTATACTAGATACCTTGCACATTAACTAAAAGTTTAAAAAATCACACGATAATCATTTTATTGTTTTGACTGGGCCATTTCATACTATTATTTTTGAGATTTAATTCTTGTAAAAAGTAAATAGAGAAGGGTGAAAGTGATCATCTATGTCCATTTTTAGGCTAGACCAAAGCACCTTATTGAAGGAAACGATCTGTCTGTTATGGAGAAGAATCTGAACAGACTCTGAGGTGAAGGCCTGTACAAAAGCTAGAGATGAAAATAAATCTGAAAACAAGCAGTCTATCTTTGACATCTCACCATTCTTTCCCTTTTTTTTCTTTCACATCTGAAAACATTGCAGAACTTCAGTTAGTTCTTGAAGTACATATTATAACGCAAATCCCAGTCTAGGAATGGGTATAAATTTCTTTTCTATTCCTGCAGTAAATAGGTGTGCATTACATATACATGGCCTAGCATTTTAATATGTATCAAAAATGATTTGCTTCCAGTATTCTAACCCAGATAGACATAAAGCATAACATTTGCAGATAATAGGATGTATAATGGCAGTGTAAGTATCTGTTTACTCCTGATTTATGTTTGAGGGATGTAAGAAAAGAGAGCAAGGAAGGTAGGGAAGATCATCTGGAATGCTAGATTCTGTCAAACAAATTTTTTTTTACTCCCTCTTCTTGTGATATTGGGGAACATGGGAAATAATCTGATAATGCCAGAGAGAGTAAGGCAATGCTGGTAATAAACTGGAATAAGTCATAGCCAGATTTGTAGGATAAAAAGAAATATTTGAGACTTTTCCATTGTATTGCATACCATATGCTCAATATACTAATAAAGAAAAACTAATAAAGTCCTCCCTTACCAGGATGCTGCTTGTTTAGAGTATATGCTGTATGCACAGTGAGTGAGTCATAAAGCATTCTTGGTTGATGCTTATAAAGATAGTATGAATTAAAGCAAAATATCATTGGAAATTTGTATTGTATACCTATTTCACAATTCATAACAAAATATCCTAATTTGGGTAAATATGTACCTTTTTGTGTGTCTTAATTTCACTGTATTCAAGTTAATTACATGAACTGATTTTTTTGGATAAGGAATGAATAAGTCATTTACACGCAGGAACAAAAGATTATATTAATCTCACAGAAGGGTTTTGCAGTTACATCTTATATTTGGGAGACAGGCTTCTTCCTGTCATCTACCTGTCAAATAAAAGTTCTTCTCCACAACGCTGATCTGACATCTATCACTAGAGGTATGCACAAAGGATTCAGCACAAAGATTTTTGCCAACTTCAAATAAAATAAAAAATAATCTTGGGGGAAATACTATCATGTAGTAATAGGTGTTCTAAAAGAGAAAGAAGGGAATGTTTTAAAATCTTTTCCCCCCACTTTTGAGTAGGATTTGTATCCTCAGGGAAATACTTGTCATTAAGAAAATGCAATACAATATACATGCACGATATTCCTACAGTATCTAGGATTCAAAGGACATTTCTGGAATACAGAGGATTCTGAGGAGATGTAAATGTCTAAAATGACAGAAATTTGCTGAAGTACACAGAAGTAGTTAGGTTCGTAATCTGTTCAAAACTGAATTAACTAACTGCTGATGTATGATTAGCTAGAATTTCTGTTAAATTTCACTTATATTATAAAAGATTACTTCGTTGGTTTTTCTTAGTGTTCTTTTTTCTTAAAAAAACAGCAGAGGGAACTTGCTTTGTAAAGCCCTGACTATGCTCTAAAAATGATACCATTTACCCACCTAAATTATTCTAATGATAATTTCCTTTCTCAGTGAATTTAAAATTGTAATCCACTGCTTTTTACAGGAAGCTATAGGGTATGTTAAAATATTCACCTAGTTAAAAGAAGCCGTGGTATAAGCAGTTGAACTTATCGGATGTATCTCGTAGTAAAGTAATATTAAAAATTCAGATGGTCACATTAACTCCTATAATATTTGGGAAGAAAAGGAAAACAGATGGGTTAACCTAAATGTCAAATATCACTAAAGGGTATCATTACTATAAGTACTACCCTCATCACAAGATGCTTTGTTAATTTGTAGCAGTGAATTATCACTTTTCTCAGTCACCAAACCAGGGTGCTGAACTGTTAGAAAAATCATTTCCATGCAGATGAGTTGCCAGTGTTAGCTTGTTCCATGCTTGCCTGTTGGTTATTACAATTCTAACCAATAGGAATATTGCACTTCAGGGTCGTTTGTTGTATATGTTTTCAGTATATAATAACATATGTAATCTGTATAAGAACAAATCATCTACAAATACTTTGCACTCCCTAGGCACTAAGCTTTGTGGGTGTATCAGATAAGGTCTTTGTTTGCAAGCAACAGAAACTGACTCTGCCTGATTTAAGTGAAAAACAGAATTTATTGAAAGGATGTGAGGTAGTTCAGCCAGAAACCGAGGAAAGGCTGAAGAACTTGACCTTTAAAAGAGCAGCAACTATGGCAGCTTTGAGAACGTGGGGAGCCAGGACGAAGGGAAAGTCTTTTCAGGAAGTTGCCTTTGGGATGTATTAGCTCCTGCCATTTTCCTTCTCCTTTCCCTATGTTTGGTTCAAATTCTAATTGGAAAGAGAGACTGATTGGCCTAGTGTGAATTACAGGAACAGCTGTGTCCAGGGGAGGGCTAAGAACCTTGATTGACAGCACTACCAAGACTGCTTGCGATGGAAGATTGGTCATGCCCTAAAGGATGCTGTTATCAAAGATAGGGATGCCAAGGTTAGGGGTAGGTGAAGGGATATCAGGCAGGACCAAACAAACAAAGGCAAAGCAAAACAGATGGTTGGTACACCAGGGGGTTACAAACAATACAGAAGACATACAGAAATCTCAAGCAGCTTGTGGTACCGTTGAGTAGCCAGGAAATATACATACAGAGTATTACGTACTGCCACCAGATACACTGTCAATGAATACAAAAATCAATGGCCATTGAGATTAGCGGGACTTCTGAAGAGGGAGGAAGTTTTGGGGATGGGGATGGTGATGGGCAGTACTGGTAAATTGGAACAGAAGGATCTTGAAGGATAGGTAGAATTAGGTTATATGAAGAGAAGAAGCTATAACCTTAGAAGATAGGAGGACGCTGGGCTCAGAACCTACATTGTAGCTTCCGTTGCCAATTACTAGCCAAATTTTCGTGGCTAAGTCACTTCCTCTCTCTGAACTTCGGTTTCCTCATCTATAAATGAAGAAATACAGTGACCCTTGTTTATTTTCATAGAGTTGTTGTCAGGGTCAAATAAAATGATGTTTGTCAGCATACTTTGAAAAATTATAGTGTCAAACAAATGGTAGTAGTTTTTTTTTAATGATGGTACACAACTAGGAATAATCATGATGTGTTTGAGGATGAATTTAGAAAACCACGCTGCCTGGAATATGGGGTGTATGTTGGAAGCAGATGATAACTTTGGTAGGCAGACTGTGAGAAGATTTTGAGTTATTTGTATACTAGTTTGGATATCTTGCCTCCATAACTATTTTTTTCTTTTGGAAAATCACTCCCAGCCATTTCTTAACTTATGAAGGCCAAAACTTTTCTTTTTCTGCCTTGTGTTAATATCTCCTTCACTCATACTATGACTTTCTAGTCCTTCCAATTGGACAGAAAGACATAACAAATTATGATATAGTAGAATTTTGTGTTTTTGTACATATGTGAAATATGTTGTACAAAGAACTTGAAGAAAACATTTAAGTTTACTGTGAAGAAAATTTTAGGTATCTTTAAGTCTTTAGGATTAATATGATAATGTAATTGTGCTACTTTTCCTGAGATTCATCATTTATATAAAGTATATGTAACATATAAAGGCCTCATTTCCTAGAGGCCCTCACATGGTATTAGTGACAGAATATTATAGGCATTGCCTCAAATGTACAAAGGAAAACATCCATCTTCATAGAAGTTGTAAGAAGGAAAGTGAAATGGTTTGGTTTCGTTGTGAAATAGAAGGTAGCTTACTAGAAAATATGATTTGTAAGGAAAATGACAGCTGTCTATGGAAGCAAAATTTGGATATAAAATCCAAGAGAAAATCTACAAAACACCTAAGGAAAAAGTCATATCTGAGTACTCTCAACATTTCACAATGTTTAATCATTTTTAGCTGAAATTATGTGGATTGTGTCCATATAAACTGAGAATCTTAACATGAGAAAGTATCTAGTCTAGCCCCTGCAGTCTGCAGAGAAAACTGACCCTCAGAGAAGAGAAACCCTGGCTAGTGTATCGGTCAGCTCGGGCTGCTGTAACAATATCACACACTGCGTGGCTTCAACAACAGAGACTTAATTTCTCACAGTTTTGGAGATGAGAAGTCCAAGATCAGTGTTCTGGCCTAATTAGTGTCTGGCGAGGGCTCACTTCCTGGCTTGCAGACAGCTGCCTTCGAACGGTGTCGTCACATAGCCTTTCCTCTGTGCATTCACAGGGAGAGACACAGAGACAGAGAGAGTGAGCGAGGAAGAGCTCTGGTGTCCCTTTCTCTTCTCATAAGGACACTAATCCTATCAGATTAGGCTCACCCTATGACCTCCTTTAACCTGAATTGCTTCCTTAAGCCCTTGTCTTCAAATACGTCACATTGAGGGTTAGGGGATCAACATGTGGGTTTGGGGGTGGGGTGGGGGACACAGTTCAGTCCGTAACAGTCAGGTTCCTGGAGCTGGATACAGTGACCAACTGTCCTGGTTTGCCCAGGACTGAGGGCTTTCCTGGCATGTGGGACTTTCAGTGCTAAAATTGGGACAGTCCCAGGCAAACCAGGACAGTTGGTCACTTTAGTTATGAAACTAGAGGTGGGGGTTCTGTCCTCCTAATTATGCTCCATTTCTCTCTCTCACTCTCTTTCTCTTTTAAACATGTAACTGAAGCAGCCTTACCTTTTGCCTTTTTATAATGTCCTTTGCTACTCTTCTTCATCTAATTTTTGCCCTTTAGCTCTTCTCTGGTTTCCACTGCACATTGTGAGGACAATTATTCTAGAACTCTCCACACTTTACTATAATTATCTTATTTCTCTCTCTTTCAAGACTCAGAACTCATGGATTTTGGATGTTTGTTTTGTTCTACATTGTATCGCCAGTATCTATTGTATATGAAACCCTCAATAAATTGCTATTGAGTGAAAGCCAGATGATTTGATTAAATATAGGATGTGTTGCAAGTGTTCTCATAAGTGTTAACTGTTTTTAAAGTGAGAGAGTTTATTTCCTCCCAGATATAAAGGGTATTTTTACCACCAAAACTATTGAATATGTAATTGTAACACTTTGCTATAGTGTATTTGTAAAAACATAGAAATGTATTATTTGCTATAAATATAAACGAACAATTCACCCTCAAATATGGGTCAATAAATAAATATGGAACTATTAATTTAAAAACCAAAGATATTTTAGAAAATAACCTCTATAGGATATACCAAAAGGCCTCTGAGCAAAGGTCCATAAATCCTGGTCAATAATCCACACGTTAGGTTGCCTGTGTCTCTACAGTTTGTAAAGTGCTTTCTTTGAGATTCTGTGAGGTTAATTTTTATTAACCCCATTTTGCAAGTTAGGAAACTAAAGCCTGGTAAGGTTATGCAATTTTTCCAACATTAAAAAGCTAATAAATGTTCAATTTCAGGCTTAAATCTAGGTTTTCTGTGTTGAAAACTTTGCGGCACCCTGCCTCATGGCGCCGTAACAGAATGGTTGGTTGTAAGTGGCTCATTTCAAGGAAGCCGTACATACGCGACTCTGCCACTTAGAGTTCTGAAAATGGGGAAAATCACATGTGGATTTTCTCAACTCTCTGGTAGCTTGTAAAATGAGGAATCTCTTCTTTTTCTTCAAATTGAATTGGAAGTAATTGTAGGCATATTAATAGTCTCTCTTTCCCTAATGGATTTGAATGTATCAGGCCATGAGCCTATATATTTGTAATAAAATAGCACCTAATAATCTGAATAATCCTAGAGCTGTCACTTGACCTTGTATATATAGGCTTTCAGAGCATGTCAGTTTTGGGTAGGCAGGGTTGGCTGCTGTTGTCAATATTTTACAAATGAGGAGCTGCGCTCCAGAGAGATGGCTTACCCAGGATCACTCAGTGTCAGAGGCAGAGTGAGAATCCAACTTTTCCTAGGATTCAAATTATTTCAGTGGCTCAAGATATTTTCAGAATTTGATCGTCTCTTTTGCTTTTTCCTATCAGACAGTGTTTAGCATTCTTTGAAATTGGGGGAAATGTGGTTGATAATTTGCTGAGAAGAAAATTGCTTTGGAGGCTATAATTTGTCTTGGAAAAATTCTGTGTAGGGGAAGATTACACATTCCATCAAGTATGGAGTTCGATGGAATGTTAGGTCCTCTTTCCAAACTCTCCATTTTCTCCCCTTGGGTCCTTGAAACTTTCCTTCGTGTGGGGCTATTTGCAGCAAAGAGTTTTCAGTTGGTGATCTTCCTGAGTTGCTGGCTATACTCAATGATAAAAGATCTAATGCTATGACAGAATGCAGAGGAGCTCATTCATGTTACTTTGCATTTTAAAATGTCATTGTATAATACAGTGACACTCCGTACCATTTGTTCATAATTCATGACCAATAGACACAAACATTTCAAGTTAAGGATTTGTCTGTGCCTCATTACATTACACTGAAGCAAGAACATTCACCATTTTTGACCTCTGAAATAACTAAGCACCATAGAATGACATCAGGACAGGATATCATTCTTAATTTTAAATGGTTTTCTTTGTTCAGCTTATTTGATGGTTGACCTTTATTTAAGTCCATTGTGTTTTATTGTATTGTGCTTAATGGGCTCTCATCATTGAGAACCACTGAATAGTTACTTGAATTTAAAGATGAATGTTGCACCGTAGTGATACTATGCCAGTGGTGACATTTTAGATTCCGTTTCTGTAATTGTGTCATGGGTTTTTGTTTCCTGCAGTTCTTCAGGTAAATCAATGTACCAAAATTTGTGATTTTCAAACAGCAAGCATTAATCTTACGACAAAAAGTCCAGAAGTGTTTAAATTTATAGAACACTAAATTAATTTTTTTTAAAAGATTTTATTTTTTGCTTTTTCTCCCCAAAGACCCCCAGTACATAGTTGTATATTCTTCGTTGTGGGTCCTTCTAGTTGTGGCATGTGGGACGCTGCCTCAGCGTGGTTTGATGAGCAGTGCCATGTCCGCGCCCAGGATTCGAACCAACGAAACACTGGGCTGCCTGCAGTGGAGTGCGCGAACTTAACCACTCCGCCACGGAGCCAGCCCCACTAAATTAATTTTTTTAAAGAAACAATTCTCCATAAGGTCTTTACATTCCCGTATGTTACTTGTTATATGTCCTAAAGCACATACTATTAATCGGTGCAGGTGGACTTGAGCACACAGGCAATTGGTAATCCTAAAAGACTGTTTCAATCATCTCATTTCTCCAGTAATCAAGATGCTTGGACACCAGCTCAGAAATCCAATCCGAAGTCCTCACCTCCAATGCCCTTCATGCTATTGAAAATCTGAGCAAAACACAGACTATTTCTGAGTTTCTCTTCTTTGAAAACACAGCCCTCTAAAAGTTGAAAACTTGTGATCATGGCTCCCTGATTGTGTAATCCCGTGGACACACTACAATGTACTTTGCAAATTGTCCTTCAGTTAGAAAATCAGCTCCTGTTTCATTTCTAAGATGGGGGGTACCCAGTCTCTTTATCCATCTCTGTACTACAGTGGTCCACAGTTGGATCGGCTCCTTAAGTAGAAAGAAAACTTGATGAAGGTAGTGTCACTTTCTGTCTTTAGAGGTGCTTTCGTCTAAGATGGAAATCTCAATTCTTCCGAATGGTCACATTTTCCAGACTTACGCTAATGTGGGGATGCATTATGTCTTCCTTATCCTCTGGAGCCTACATAACAGAATTGAGATGCGAGAAAAGGCTAATTGCTGTGTCAGCAGGGGTGAAGCTGGATGACCATGTTGGGCACGGGAATTGTCCAGTTTTGTAGATGTCCTTCTTCCAATCGATATGGTTATGAAAGACTACGTCTGTTGGAATACCTCTTTTGAAAACTTGAGCTCTGATTAAACGAAACAAATTCACACCTTTATTCTCATACTTGCCTCTAAAAATACAGTGGTCCCAGAAGCTTATTTAAAGGTTTTTCTCTAAGTTGCAATATTCATTAATTTACATTCATTGGTGCAAATTAGTCAGCTACTACTTTAAATGTAACACTTGTTTGTTTTCTCAGAATCTGATTACATTTGTTTAGATATTATCACATTTACAGCACTGCAGTTTGGGGTGAGTGGAAACTTCATTATACCCCCCAATTTTCAGTTTGTTAAACTCTGTGGAGAACAGTAGTTTGTGGATGTAATTTGTTGGATGCTGACTTGATTAGTATCCCTTGTCAATACTCACTGCTTTGGAGACATCATTTTTTTTCTCTCAACATTTTTTCTGTCTGTTTTACTTATATATGTGAAAATGCTCTGTCCTTGAAACTCACATACACAGACACACACACACACACCCACCCACACACCCCCAGGCCCTTAACTGTGATTATTAATATTGTGAAGCTTACGATGCTTTCCCTGGTTTTAACTTTTATGTTACAGTTAAATCTGCCTCCCATATGTCTCTATAACTTGCTGTGAGGGCTAATATGAATATGTATAATACACACTTGGCTTGTGTGCCAGCTCTGCCTAGTTATTGTACTCCCCCATGCAAATACATGACCTTTTTGATATGGAAGAGATTCCAATTTTTGAAGGTTTTATATTAGCGGAAGATCAAGGAAAAGAAATTAAAAGCTAGATCAAGCCAGAAAGTGTGTCCGTGCACGTGTGTGTTTGTGTGTGTGTGTGTGGGGGGGGGGTGTGGCTGGCATGGGAGAGAGATTGAGAGACAGAATAAGAGTGAAAGAGAATGAAAGAGTGAGAAAGAATCAGGAATGTTTTTCAGAATTGGATGATCAGGGAGAAACAGGGTTGAGTTGAGTATTTCTCCTTATACATAAATTGACAAAATTGTGAAGAGCATTTAAAATGCAAAGTAAGACTTGCCAAATTATGCTCCTTATCTTCCTCCAATCATAATTATTAAAGAGCCAAATATATATATTTGTACATAGAACTATAATGAGGGGTGTAATTTGTTTTTGGTAGAGGACTCATGTGTGGCTTGGTTTATAACTCATTAAATACAGACATTTAAAGAGAGCAAAAAGATGTGTATATCTGTATTTTCTTTCATTTTTTGTTTTTTGGTGAGGAAGTTTGGCCCTGAGCAAACATCTATCGCCAATCTTCCTCTTTTTGCTTGAGGAAGCCTGTCCCTGAGCTAACATCTGTGCCAGTCTTCCTCTATGTTGCATGTGGGATTCTGCCACAGCATGACTTGATGAGTGATGTGTAGGTCCGCGCCTGGGATCCGAACCTGTGAACCCCAGGCCACCAAAACGGAGCACGTGAACCTAACCACTATGCCACTGGGCTGGCCCCTCTTTTATTCAAAAAAAATTTATTCTCGTACACTAATATAAAAAACACAATCAACTTAATCCTGTGCCGTAACTGTACTTGTCGAAATCATTATGACTAAGCAGTAATGGATATATGTAGTTAACTGTTCTGTTTGGTAGTATGGCTGGCAGAGATGAATAATTCTCAAGTTCACCAAAAAGCTCTGTTTTGGTTCGTGATGAGTTCCCCATATCAGGGGTGGCAATAAACAATTTCAGCACTGGAGCAGACAAAAAAAAATGATGATTTATAGGACTAGCTGTAGGTCTTACTTGGTTCGCCACAAAGACTGTTTCCGCAGAGGAGTTAAATGAACCCAGCTGGCTTAGTATTCTGTGAATAGCTGTAGTCATTTTCGGAGTTTAATCTTATGACTGATTTTGTAATTCTCACAGTGGGGGAAAGTTGACAACATGAACAGCATTTAGTGAATATAATTAGTAAGTTTGAAAACAAATGCCTTTTTATTCTATAAAAGCTCTGTTCGAAGGGGATTTTCAACCCTGTATGAGACTGTTGTTCAAAAAATGTGGCTACTGTGACTAAATGTGACCGATCATCTTCCAAACTGATATTTCTGTCAAACGAAGCCGTACATGAAGGCATGGCATACTTTAAGAAGGAGGGCTGATGACCATGGAAGGGGGTTTATAAAGCAGCAGTTAATATTCAAAGAAAACTCTGAACATCCAGTTACCCTGTGACAGTTTTAAGGATTCTAAGAACTATTTATATACATTTAAATGCTTTTTAGCTAGTAATGGGGCAGCAAGTTGGCCACATTTATTGAGTCCTTGCTTTCTGTGGAAACCTGTGCTAGATGTTGCACGGTTAAAGAGAAATGAAACATGCATCTCCAGTCCTTGAGGGCCTTATGAGCTAGTTGCCAGAAGCAGAACGTTGTAATACTAAAACAAGAGACAGAGAGGGAGATATGGAGAAATGAGGCAGGGAGTGGGGCGAGAGAGGGCTTCTGTATAATAGTGCACACAAAAAATAATCTATCTTGCTACAAATACTGGGTAACTAACTACAAGCGAATAAAGTACTCAGATGGTAACCCCTACTGTAAAGCTGCTCCACTTTATTTTATTTTATCATTTGACATCTGTATTCCCTGCAAAGTGATCACTGCCCCAAGTCCAGTTACCATCCATCACCATGCAGTTGACCTCCTTCACCCGTTTCACCTACCCCCAACCTCCGGCTCCTCTGGTAGCCACAAATCTGTTCTTTGTATGTGTGATCGTGGTTTGTTTTTTAAGATTCCACATTTGAGTGAAATCATATGGTATTTGACTTTATCTGTCTGAATTATTTCTTTTAGCATAATACCCTTTAGGTCCATCCATGTTGTTGCAAATGACAAGATTTCATTCTTTTTTATGACTGAGTAGTATTCCAGTGTGTGTATATGTGTGTGTGTGTGTATATAACACATCTTCTTTAAGTATTCATCCATGGGTGGCCTCTTAGGTTGTTTCTGTATCTTGACTATTCTAAATAATGCTGCAAAGAACAGAGGGGTGTATGTATCTTTTCAAATTAGCGTTTCATGTTCTTTGGATATACACACAGAAGTGGAATTGCTGGGTTGTATGATAGTTCTATTTTTAATTTTTTGAGGAACATCCATACTGTTTTCCCTAGTGGCTGCACAATTTACCCACCAACAGTGCACAAGAGTTCCCTTTTCTCCACATCCTTGCCAACACTTGTTCTTTCTTGTCTTTTTGATACTAGCCATTCTGACAGATGTGAGGTGATATCTCATTGTGGTTTTGATTTGCATTTTCCTGATGATTAGTGATGTTGAGCATCTTTTTATGTGCCTGTTGGCCATCTAATGTTTTCTTTGAAAAAAATGTCTATTCAAGTCCTCTGCCCCCCCCCCTTTTTTTTTGCTGAGGAAGATTAGCCCTGAGCTAACATCTGTTGCGTCTTTCTCCACTTTATGTGTGGTTGATGCCACAGCATGGCTGACAAGTGGTGTAGGTTGATGTCCGGGATCCGAACCTGCAAACCTGGGCTGCCAAAAGCAGAGTGCGCCACACCTTAACCACTACTCCATGGGGCCAGCCCCCCTCTGCCCATTTTCAAATCAGATTGTTTGGTTTTTTGATATTGAGTTGTATGAGTTCTTTGTCTAATTTGGATATTAACCCCTTATCGGATATATCATTTGCAAATATCTTCTCCCATTCGGTAGGTTGCCCTTTCATTTTGTTGATGCTTTCCTTCACTGTGCAAAAACTTTTTAGTTTGATGTAATCTCATCTGTTTATTTTTGCTTTTTTTCCTCTTGCCTGAGAAGACAGATCTAAAAAAACATAGCTAAGACTGATGTCAAAGAGTGTACTGCCTATGTTTTCTTCTAGGAATTTTAGGGTTTCAGCTCTTATATTCTTGTCTTCAATCCATTTTGAGTTAACTTTTGTATGGTATGAGACAGTGGTCCAGTTTCATTCTTTTGTGTGTCACTGTCTGGTTTTCCCAGCACCGTTTATTGCAGAGACTCTTCCACGTTGTATATTCTTGCCTCTGTTGTAGATTAATTGACCATCTATGCATGAGGTTATTTCTGGGTGACCCACTTCTTTAGAAAACAAAAGCACAATATAGCCCCATTTACAACAGGTACTTATAACATATACAACATTTACTTCTCTCCCTCAAACAGTTGTTTTAGATTTTGCTTTTTCCGACTGCTGCCGTGTGCTTCTGACAAGCACAAAGCCTTGCTGTTCATATTTTCCTTCTTTCTCTTTTTGAATCTGCATTCTCAGAATACTCTCTTCTCTTTTACGTTATAATAAGAAGATATTTAAAACTGCTTCTTATAAGTTCCTACCTACCTTCTACTGTAATTAAATGTTATAGTTTTTCAAATTTTGGACAAAATCAATCGGTACCTCTTCAAAAACAGTAATATAATAGTACTAATGTGTGACTGTTAGATGTCTGTACCCTTCCTTATTCATTAATTGGGAAAAATATCAAGTGATATGTGTTTTAGCAAGAAGATGTCATGAAATTTTCCAGCTAAATTAAATAAAAAGGAAAAATGACACTATTTTATGCTCTGAGTGAGGGACCACTCTGGGATCCAAGCAACTTAGTATGAGGAAAGATACGCTATTTAGAGGCTGACTGTTCAGAGAAAGGAATTCAATCTTAAAATTCAAGCAAATAGCTAGATACTTACATTAAAACAGAATATTTTACTTGGAAACCTGTGCTGACAAAAGTAGAAAAGCATCGTAAGCTCTTCAAAGATTTGGTGGAGACGTGGATGCACGATTCCAAAGATTTTTCATCAATCACAGCCTGGTCCGTTCAGATCCCTCTATGTTTACAAACTTCAGCTTTCGTGAAATATATGAGAAAGGCCAGGGTACTCGTCAGCTTCTAAAAGTGTCTTGTTAGGACTTTTGTTTGTTTGTTGGGTCGTTATTATTTCAGATATAAAATGTGTTCACGACCACGGAAGATTTGAACTTAATGTGTAATTTTTTAAAGTAACTTTACCGAAGTATAATTGACATACAATCACATTTATTCATTTTCAGGTATACAGTTTGATGAATTTTGTTATTTGTGTACAGTTAAGTAACCTCTACCGCCGTCAAGATACAGAACAGTTCCATCAACCTGTATAGTTTCCTCGTGCCCCTTTGCAATCAGCCCCCACTCCCAGTTCCAGCCAACTACTGATTTGCTTTCTGTCACTATAGTTTTGCCTTTGTCTGGAATTTCATATGAATGGAATCATCCAGTAATGAAGTCTCTTGTGTTACTTTGTGTTTGGTGTGACTTTCACTTAGCATAACGTTGTGGCATAGAGTAGTAGTTTATTTTTATTGCTGAGTAATATTCCATTGTATGGATATACCATATCTGTTTCCATTCATCATTCCATTTCCATTCATGGACATTTGGGTCATTTCTACTTTTTTGCTGCCGTTAATATTCACATGCAAGACATAAATTTCATTTATCTTGAATAAATACCTAGGAGTGGGAATGCTGGATCATATTGAAAGTACAGGTTTAATTTTAAAAGATACTATTTTCCAAAGTGTCTGTACCATTTTATATTCATACGTACAGTTAAATTAAATTAAACCACAATGAGAGATCATTTCAAATCCATGAGATTGGTAAAAATTTAAAATTCTGATAATATCAAGTATGAGTAAGAATATGTGTCAAAAGGATCTGTTGGTGAGAATGTAACTTGGTACCTCTATTTTGGATAACAATTTGGTACCATCTAGAAATGTCAAAGATCCAATACCTGGAAATGCTACTCCTAGTATAGTCTCTAGATTAACTTTTACATAGGGACTCTGGAGACATGTACAAAAATGATCACAGCATCAAAGGATACTATCAGCAGAGTAAAAAGGCAACTCACAGAATGGGTGAAAATATTTGTAAATCACATATCTGCTAAGGGGTTAATAACCACAACAGATTAAGAATTCCTACACCTCAACAACAACAAAAACCAGCACTGTAATTCAAAAATGGGCAAAGGACTTTAATATACATTTCTCTAAAGAAGATGGCCAATAAGCACATGAAAAGATGCTTGACATCACTAATCATTAGGGAAATGCAAATCAAAACCACAATGGGATACCACTTTATATTCATTAGGATTGTCACTATCTAAAAAACAGAAAACAAAAAGTGTTAGTGAGGATATGGAGAAATTGGAACCCTTGTGCATTGCTAGTGTGAGTGTAAAATGATGCAGTTACTGTGGAAAAGAGACTAGAGGTTACTCAGATTAAACCTAGAATTACCATATGATGCAGCATTCCACTTCTGGGTGTACACATAAAAGAACTGAAAGCAGGGACTTGAACAGAGATTTGTACACTGACATTCATAGCAGCTTTGTTCCCAATAGCAAAGGTGAGAGCAACCCAAGTGTCCATTGACAGATGAACGGATAAGCAGAATGTTTTATATACATAGAGTGGAATATTATTCAGCCTTTAAAAAGGAAGAAATTCTAGTACATTCTACAATGTGGACGAACCTTGACGATATTATGCTAAGTGAAATAAGCCAGACATGGAAGTACCAATATTGTATGATTCCACTTACATGAGGTACCTAGAAAAGTCAAATTTGTATAGACAGAAAAGAGAATAGTGGTTGCCAGGGGTTGGAGTGGAGAGGGTGATGGGGAGTTATTATTTAATGGATACGGAGGTTCAGTATGGGGTGATGAAAAAGTGCTGGAGTTGGATAGTGGTGATTGTTGCCTGACAAAGTGAGTGTAGTTAATGCCACTTAATGGCACACTTAGAAATGGTTAAAGTAGTCAATTTTATTTTATGTATGTTTTACTATAATAAAAGAATGTTCACAGCAGCATTATTTGAATAATATTAGTAATGATGATTGTCCCCACACACACAATCAAATGGAAACCAGATAATGAAAATGTTCAACAGGAGAATATAACTAAAATGAATTATATTTATATAGTGGAATAGTATACAGTAGAGAAAACAAATGAATGGATTTAGCCACAAACATCAGCATTGTTATGTCATTCACCTCTAAAAAACTGCTCTTCAATGCTGAATTCCAGTTATGCTTTAGCAATATTAAATGTCTTGGACCTTCGAAATTATTCTTAAATAGCTAAAACCACTAATGTTGAACATCCAAATGCCATTTCTTTACAGTGTACATACATAGCAAGATCAGTTTTATACACCCTTTTAGTGGTGGTGGTAATCTTTAAAGCTGTGTGCAGAAAAAAACCCAAAAAACTGTTCCACCCACTCTCAAACCTCATGAAACAGTTTTTTTTAAAGTAAAATAATAATGACAATAAAAGTTAAAAGCTTTACTTAAATGCTTCAACCATTTCTGAGAAGAAACCAGGTAACACCGTTGAGATATTCATGCTGGTAAACTATTTCTATACCAATTTAAAATCATTTGATTTTTGTTGAAAGTATTCTTAGAAGAATTTCTATTCGGTAAGCCTACTATAGACAGGTTGATTAACTAAGAGCACTTGAAAGTACCAGACCAGCTTTTCTTTTTAAAGTATAGACATAATTCATTAATCCTTGCCTTTCCCGAAATAAGTACAAATGGTTGTTGATTTGCGACTGGTTACTTGAGGCTAATGTCTATGCAGGACGTTCTCCTTGAAGAGGTGGGACTGGAAGGGAAAATGCTGAGGGGTGGAGCAGGAAGAGCAGGAAAGCAAAATTTGTCTTCTCTGGGAAACTAACATTGCGAATGCCCTGCTGGGCCTAAAGGTGGCAATTGACATCAATCCTTATGCCATTTAATGTTGTCATGGTTGCAAATTTAAGCTCTCCTTTCACAGATTGCTACCATAAATTAAGCTAACACGTGTAAAACTCTTAAATTGCTTGACTTTTACACAACTGATATCATCTGTTCCCTTTTTGTTGGAAATACCATTATAATACTAAAATCAAGAGTATAAAAATGGGATGATGGGGCCTACATAAAAAATTAAGACATCTTTCCACTGGAAATTACATTTGGCTGAATTAGTATCAGCCCTGGTCATGTAGTGCCCAGAAAAGCATTTTTGGTGACAGATTTAGAAATAAAGCCAGGAAAGCATGTATTAAACCTGTCTGGTCATAGCTACAGAGTTAATGTCTTTATGGTAATTGCAATCCTTAAAAATACATTATCTTTGTCAATGTTATTGCAGTGTATGGTGCTGTTGAAGAAAGCAATAATTTGTAAACAACCCTTGGCAGAGAGCACAGAACTTAATTCTGTTTAAATAAAGGAGACTAACATTAGGATTCATGTGCTGTATCAAGACTGGCAAGCAGTGGTAGTTGTTTTGATCTACGCACTGGAGCATTCATGATTGCTTAAATATTAACTGTTCCATGAATATACAAAATATAATAGGGAAAAAAGAAGCCATGATTAGGGAAAATTTTTAATGAAAGAAATGAAGTTGAATTATCTGATCGTATTGGTAGTTTAGATGGGTTTATTCCACAGACTTAACGAGATTCCTTCACTGCATTTCACTATCTTCTTTCTTTCCAGCGACAGTCCAATATAAATGTGTGTTGTGTAGTGTGGCTATCTGTCAGAACTCTTTGCTTGACACAGAGGGATTAGGCAATTCTGGTTTTTCTGAGTACAGGACCTGTTGATAAGTTTGCAGAGTCTCATGTGGCCATTTGTATAAATACTGGAGGAAAAGGCAGGGGATCTCAAAGGGCCTCCTTCAGATGCAATCTCTATATGGAGTTTTATCTCACATTAGTTTTAATACGCTTTAAAGATAGACCTGCTTATATGTGTCCTGAAACTTTTCCTTAAGTAACATCCACACTGCTTTACCCCTTCATTTCTTCCATCCTTTCTATGAAAATCAGTTTCATCTCTGATAAATATACATTCTCCAGCAATTTGTGCAAGAAAACCTGGTGATCCTCCCGCACATTCTTGCTTCTTTCTGGAAGAGAACATTCTCCTGCAGCTGGCTGGATATTTACTCCTTTACTTTGCTTCTGATCCTTCGCTGTGCCACTTTGCAAGTTGGGTGTAAAATTGCTTTGGGAAGGGGCGTAAGGTCCACGGCTTTGTTCCTATATGATGTATGGTAATGCATTAACCTGGCCACGTTCTCACTCTTGGCCTTCAACTGCAGTGGGGTTGCTGACACAGGAAATGCAAAGTCGGAAGATGCCTGTGTCGTGGACAAGGGTGATGCTCCCTCGCCTTGCCCTCTTTTTCTTTACATTTACCTGCTGTAGTCTGATCTCTGCAGGTTCACATGAGTCAACCCTGTTTGCCATATGGATCAGGTGTTTGTTTCCTCAGAGCCAGTACATATTAGCACTCAACTGAGGACCAGTGAGATACATTAGCAAGGCAAGAGTTTGATGGAAAGCATTGAAACCTTATGTCTGCAACGGAAATTTGGTATTCTGATCAAAATTCTTGAGTAAATATTTAAGCAACAATTCAGATTTGCCAATAAGAAGTGAGTTTGCAGCTTGAGTTCGAGTTGGAAGGCCTGAATGATCTACTCTGTTATCTAGTCCATCACTCTGATAATACACAGCAGACAAGACGTGCTGCAGCATCACGTAAGTGTATTTTCAATACGGTTTTTACAGTTTTAGGTGAAGGATGAGGGACAGTTTAGAAGACAGGGAGAATGTGTCTAGAATCTTCACAGCATGGGGCATACTCTTTGGGTCGTTTACTCTTGGATAAATAGATGGGAAATTATGACACAAATCAGTCTCATTTTTATATAAATTCATCAAGAACATTCAGAGGTATTCTGTCCTTCAGATGCCACAAATTGCTAGACAATTTGTCTCTAATTTTAAATGAACGCTAAGCTTTGAAATCATGTTGACGCTTCAACTTGTTATATGTAAAAGTGATTGTGAGAACACCTGGGCAGCAAGGGACAATTGCCAAACACCTCTTTGCCTGGAAATTTCCTTCAATGACGTCTGGTGGTTCCCAAACTTCAGCATGCATCAGAATCACCTGAATGTGATACCAGGATGTTTTTTTTCTCCCCCATATGTTAAAATACAGATCGATGGACTCCACCCTCAGAGTTTCTGATTCAGTGGATTTGGGGTACGGCACCAAAATTTACATTTCTACCACGTTCCCAGGCGATGCTGATACTGCTGGTTCAGAGGCCATGGTTTGAGAACCACTGCAGTAGGCGATGCCTATCCATTCTCCTTTCTCACGATTTTTTCATTCTTATTTCTTCCGTTGTCCGATCCCTTCAGGCATAATTATGCTGAACTTATTCGGGACAAATAATTATAGTAACTTTTGTCACTATCCTCACTGTTTCCCAGCTGCCAGCTCTGCTGCTCCCCCCCATTCTCTAATTATTATACAGAGTCAGTATTTTGAATAAATTACCTTCCGTGTTACCTCCTCTTTCCAGCTATCCATTCCTTTTTTCTTTTACACCCCTGGCACTGTATTGAAACCGCTTGAAGGTCACCAAGGATTTCTCTAATCATCAAATCAGTCCTAATTATCTTTGGCCTCTCTCTAGCATTTATTCATTCAACATACATTTACTGAGCAAAATTAATATAGTCCTCATTTTTAAGGACTTCACAATCTGGTAGGTGAGGCTGATTGTGTAAACAAAATTATATATTGTGGAAGAAATGCTACAACTACAGTATATATAAATCACAATGGGAAAACAAAAAACAATTTATTAATTCTGTTCAGGGAAGTTGAGAAAGGCTCATTAGCACTACTCCCCCTGAATGACCCTTCCCCCAACTGCCACCCCTCCCTGCACACCTTTTCATCACCCATGACACTTAATTCAGTTCGGTATGTATTAAACACTCAGTGCACATAAGTTACCATGCTATGTTCTGACACCAGCTCTTATTAGCTGTGTGACCTAGGCCGAGCTACTTAAGCACTCTAAATCTAGTCCTTTGTCTATAAAATGGGCATATTAATAACTAACTCACTGAATTGTTTTGAGAATTAGAAAAAAACGAGGCATATAAGGCACTTATCAAAATGCCTGGCTCGTAGGCACATGATGGATGGGGAACAAATCTCCGTTCCCCTCCCTGTTAAAGGAGGAATAGGATGCTCCCACCTGATGAAGGAAGGAGAGCATCTAAGGTCAGGCAGAGCAAGCAAGTGAGTAGAAGTCTTCACCCATTCCCGCATTCAACAAATATGTATTAAGTGCCTATTATGGGCCGGCCATTATTCTAGATGCTGGGTATATAAAAATAAACAAAACAGAACAAAAAGCCTTATACTTGTGTAGCTAACATTCTAGTGGAGAGAGATGTACAATAAATAAGTAAATACAATATATGGTACATTGCGTAGATAGTATAGTACATTCTCATTGAGATCATTGCTATGGAGAAAAATAAAAGAGGGAGGAGGTAAGAGGTGTTGAGAGAGTGGATTGCAATTTGAGATAGAGTGGCTAGGAAAGACCATAGTGAGAAAATGACTTTTGAGTATGGATCTTGAAAGAAGTGAAGAAACTAGCCGTGAGATGAGTGAAAGAAAAACCTTCGGGGGGCTGGCCCGGTGGCCGAGTGGTTAAGTTCGCGCGCTCCGCTGCAGGCGGCCCAGTGTTTCGTCAGTTCGAATCCTGGGCGCGGACATGGCACTGCTCATCAGACCACGCTGAGGCAGCGTCCCACATGCCACAACTAGAAGAACCCACAACGAAGAATACACAACTATGTACCAGGGGGCTTTGGGGAGAAAAAGGAAAAAATAAAATCTTTAAAAAAAAAAAAGAAAAAAAAAAAGAAAAACCTTCGGCAGAGACAAAGTGCTCACAAAGGCTCTGAGTGAGATGCATGCTTGGTGAATTCAAGGAGCAACAGCTAGGAGGCCAGCATGGCTCCAGGGGGTGGTGAAGGATAGTAGCTAGAGATGTGATCACAGTGGCAACAGGGGCCCAGATCACAGAGGGACTTTTAGGTTATGGTAGTAACTTACTCTGTGTGAAGAGGTGAAGTTGAAATTGGCTGTCCTCACTTCTAATCTGGATGATGATCACGGTCATGATAATGTTATCTTATTCAATTCTATAAGTCTACGAGCAGATGTACTTCTCTAATGCCCATTTTATAGACGAGAAGGCTGTGATATAGAGTGTTTAAGTAACTTGCTCAAGGTCACACAACTAGTGAGTGGTAGACTCAAGGTTCAAACCCAGTTCTGTCTGAATCCAAAGTCTATGCTCAGTAACTATTCTGATTAGCAATTTGAACTTTACTAGATGAGTTGTCAAGAGCCATTGAATTTTTTGAAGGAAGGGAGTGACATGGTCATAAGGATGTTTAAGAAGCACAGTTGGGTTAAATCATATAGGATAAAATGAAGCAGAGAGAATGGAATGGCCATGACCATCTTCTCATAGATTATCTCCACGTAGCTACCACTTCTGTTTACAAAATGAGCTGCACCTCCTTCCTAAAGCCAGCTGGCTCTAGTCATCACTTCCTTGATATCAACATGATACAACCATTCTTTTCATCACTAGAACTTAAAACTTTTGGAAGCTTTGATTTTTTTCCCTTTCCCTCATCCCAAATATTTCTTTTCAGTGACTTAATCCTGTTTGTCTTCACAAAGTGTCTTGAATTTGTCCCTTCTTTGCCTTTTTTACATATACCCTAGTTATCATTTAAATTATATCAGTCGTTGACATTTGCCACCAAATTAGTCTCCTGCGTTGTCTCTTTTCTGTATAATTTTGTGTCTTCTCCTAAGTTCTGAGCTCTGTGATGTTTCAAAGGTACCATGCATCATTTACCTCTGAGCCCTGGTGCCCAGCACAGTCCCTAGCCCTCAGTGGATAACGAGTGTGCTTCTACCTTCATATTTACTTTGCTCCTAACCTGCTTGCCCTCACAAACATATGGTCCTCCATTTCCAGAGGGGCACACTGTAACTCGATTCTGGCATTCACTCCCACCTAACTCTCGACAAATATGGTGTCCGGAAAAGTCTGGGCTTTATAGTCAACCTCTGTGTGTATATATATATACATATTATATATATATATATGGGTATGTGCACACGCACACACTCACACACACACACAAGAGTAGAGTTTTAATTTAGAAGTATTGCTGTATAGCCCACACAAGAGGGAGCTTATGTGGGAAAAAAATCTTCATTCAGAAACATTTATTGCCTACCTAGTATGTTCTAGCAATCTCTTAGGTATTGTGGATAAAAAATACTAGTGAAACAGGCTCTCTACCATTGAAAGAGCTTGTATTGACTAGAAGAAACTGTGTTGAAATGTTTACAGTGAAGGAACATGGCAAAATAAGGCATTAATTACTCCTAAGATAGAGAAGTCGTCAGAAAGGAAGTGGTAGTTGAGTAGTCTTGAAATATGAGTAGATATTTACTTGGCAGGTAGAAAAAAAAGGAGGGAGAATGAGGGGAGTCTAGACAGAGAACAGACGTACCAAAGCACAGTAGCACGACACTGCATGGTATGTTCAAGCAATTGTAATCAGACTGAAGAGAAGGGTTTGCAACAGAGAGCAGCAGGGGCCAGGCTAGAAAGGTAGGCCGGGCTGGCCCCATGGCCGAATGGTTAGGTTCGCATGCTTGGCTTCAGCGGCCCAGGGTTTTGCTGGTTTGGATCCTGGGTGCGGACCTAGCTCCACTCATCAAGCCATGCTGAGGTGGCGTCCCACATAGCACAACCAGAAGGACCCACAACTAGAATATACAACTATGTACTGGGGGGCTTTGGGGAGAAGAAGAAGAGAGAGAGAGGGAGAAAAAAGAAAAGGCACCTGACAAAGGGCTTCGTGTGCAAAACCAAGAAGTTTGTATGCTTTTCCAGGAGATGAGGGGGGCCTTTGCAATGGAAACTCCGAATGGATTCTAATTATCCTGACAAAATTAAACATTTGAAAAATAACGTCTGTGTACAGAGGTTAAATTAACTGGAATTGTTTGGTTTAGAGAACAAGACACATGAGAAAGGAACTTTCAGTCTGTGAGAGGTGATTATACACAGGATAGTGACCAGTTATTTTCAGTTCCCACTGAGGACAGAGCGAGAAGAAAGAGGCTTAACTCTCAGCAGAAGGGAAAATTATCTACAGAAGGGGTCCTTCACAGAAAGATTGAGTGTGACTGGCGTAGATGATTAAAATGTTGTTGTCTCAGGCTCTCTGGCTGTGTGCTGGCTTCTGTGTGCTCAGGCAGCCTGATTTCAAAGACAGGGCGAAGACTGCAGGTTTTCAGGCTCGAATGAGAGTATTGGAAATAAAATATCTTTTATATGGCAATTAGGTACTCAGATGCTTTGCTATCTGCCTAGCTAAAGGTTTGGAAATGTCTTTGAACATGTCGAATATAGGTATTATCTTTCATAATATACCACTCATATTTATTAGAAAAAAAGAAGTGATCTGAATTAGCTATAGAAATAGGTGTTGTTCTGTTAAAGGTATTTTGTATTCATGTACCATTTCAGAAAGTTATTAAAGATTAGATAGATACAATTAGTATAAATTCAGTTATTAATCTTTATGTGTAACATTTGTTGGTCAGATGATTACAATTAAAACCGCTGTATGCTTTATTAACTGATGGCACTTTAGTGAATATAGTGTGTTATTCTTATTTTGATGATTATTTGTTGGTAACTCAGCTTAATAAAATAACATAAAAGGTTTTTAGCTTTTTCAAATATTTCCAATTTCTGGAGCTGCTGTTTGTGTTTTTATTGTTTGAAAATATATACAAGACAGAGGATTATAGAGTGACCATTTTGTTCATCCTTTTACTTCTCGTAAAGGGAAGTCATCTCTGTCTCAGAGCCCTACCTGACTGTGCCTGGTGAGAGGGAGCGTGGGAAAGCACAGGCAGGGGTGCGAAAAGGCACTTGGCTCCTGGCTGGAGCAAACCTTGAAATGCTTATAGTATAGCCACCACTGAGACTTAGGTAATCTGGACAAGTATTATTGGAATATTTAATGTTTATGTGAAATTAACATAATTTTGAGTTAATTAGCTATCAATGGAAATCAATTTTATTTCTTAATAAATTAACCCAAACACTTTGGAAGTGATTTGTGCATACTCAGATTGGATTATTCTTATACTACCCCAAGAGATGTATATATCCAACTGGTACACTTGGAAGAGCAAATTATTGGATAAATGCCATTAACCATTAGAACTGATGGAGGTGAATGTGCTTATTTGCCTGCTGTGCTGACACTGAACACAATAGGTCCTGAGAGAGACAATGGCTAATGTGGGAATGGTGTAGATGCAGTAAGAAAGACTGAAGACATGAAAATACAAAGTAAATAGACTTTAATAAGTAAAAATTCTTTCCCCTTATATTTTACTAATATATATTTATTGTAAAATGATTGGTCTAAGGATCATACACATAGAGAAAAATAAAAAAGATCACATATTTTTCATGATTATTTCCTGCCAGTTTGAAACATTAAAATGGACTCTGTGTGAGGTTTTTTAAAAAATAAATATTATCATACAGATTCAGCAATTCGTCTCTCATACCAACTAGGTCATTTCTCAAGTTGACAAGATAGTTGCTTGGCCATGTTTGCCCATGCTTCGAAAGGAATATTACAATTCAAAAAAGTATGGGGCTGGCCCAGTGGCGTAGTGGTTAAGTTGGCATGCTCCACTTCAGTGGCCCGGGGTTTGCCAGTTCGGATCCTGGGCCCAGACCTACACACCGCTCATCAAGCCATGCTGTGGCATCCCACACAGAAGAACTAGAAGGACATACAACTAGCATATACAACTCTGTACTGGGGCTTTGGGGAGAAAAAAAATAAAGGTAAAAATAAATAAAAATTAAAAAACACATAATGTATTCTGTCTACAACCCTTTCTGATTTTGACAAAGATACTAAGATATTTATTTAACTTAAATGTTATGCTTTATTTACCTTTCTAAAATGGAACCATTGACTCTACCAAATTTCTTCATAGAAACTAAATTAATGGACCTGATTCTGAATGAATATTTACCAATTAAAAACAATTTTTGAAAATTAAGCACTGATAAGTATGCATGCCAAAAGCTAAAGTTTTAAATCACCCATAAGATTGACATATGAGCACATTGCTATTTTTCTCTTTTTGTGTTTTCCTTTCCAGTGTTGGCCATGTGCCTTTGTTTAAGAAAAAATTAGAATATACTTATACAATTGGATATCCTGAAAAATTAGATGGGTTTTGGGGCCAGCCCGGTGGCACAGCGGTTAAGTTCACGCATTCCGCTTCGGTGGCCTGGGATTTGCGGGTTCAGATCCCAGGTGCAGACCTATGCACCACTTATCAAGCCGTGCTGTGGCAGGCTTCCCACATATAAAATAGAGAAAGATGAGCACAGATGTTAGCTCAAGGCAAATCTTCCTCAGCAAAAAGATGAGGACTGGCAGTGGATGTTAGCTGAGGGCTAATCTTCCTCAAAAAAAGAAAAAGAAAAAAAGGTGGGTTTTTGTTGTTTCGTATATGCATTCGTGTTCTTTTTTTTCCTTTGGTCTTCACAGAGTTCATAAGATATAGATCAATTTTCTTTCTTTTGGGAAGATGTACCTTTAATTTTCCCTAAGCACCTAATGTTTTTAGGATTTAGGAGTTCAGGTAATTTGTAAGAAAAAAAGGAAATGTTAATTTCTTTATTATTTGGGACATCCAGCATACTCTGAAAAGGATGCTCTTTGTGAACATAACACCATCATCTCAGGTAAAGACCTGTCTTTAAGAAAGTGAACCTCCCATTGATTCCTCTACAGCTGCAAGCCTTACTTAAGATAAATTGCCCTTGAGGTTTTTGTTGCTTTTTGTTCTTATAGTTTGTCCTTGAATTGTGTCATGTTAACCTTGTAGTACTTAAAAGTATTTGATGGATCAGCATGATAATGGGAAGTGTAAAATATTTTACTTTTGTGGGATAAAGTAACCCAGAAATTCTAAAAGAAATCATTGTGACCACTTGAACTATCTACCTCCTGCCTCCTGTGGCTGTTTGTTTTGAGCCTTGAGACTAATATTTCTTTTAAGTTGTTTATATCATTGGGAGGTAAACAGTTGTTAAGAAGCTGTAGCACAAAAGAGATTCAGAATGGACTTGATTGATTAAATGGGATGTTTCTTTTTTCTTAGTCACTAAAACAATAAGGATGAAATTACTCTGAAATTACCTAAATATCCTCCACAGCCTTTTCATAAACCTGTTTGTGAAGAATACTCATTTATTCTAAACAGAGTAATCCTTAAAGCTGAAAACCCCGAATCAGTATGAACATCAGTGGAAAAACCCATCATCTAAGGATTATAGAATTAAAACATCCAATAGAATGAGAAAACTTGATACTTTATGCTGTATTTATCCTTCATTTTTAAGCAAATCCTTGATTTCATTTTCAGCGTAGTCTAGTATGAGAGTTATATTAAAGAAAGCACTTAAATTCTCATCATAGATTTTTTTTGTCCTATACTTTAAAGATTTTTATCATTGTAACTGTAGCATCTCTTTCCTAGTGTTCCTGAAAGGGAAATACAATATGTAAGCAGACAAATAAAATTTGTCATTTTCTCACGATTGTGTGGTCAGATTCTGTTTATAAATTAGCATAAGAAGTCTTCAGTTGTTCTTTTTTGATGGCCCATGCAAGTAAAGCAGGGTAAAATATGCTTACTCTTTTACATTAATTTGCATCCATGATGGCTAGAAATAAACATAACCTCACAAAGGAAACCAGCTTCCAAGACTATATTTCTGTGATAAACTCTAAGAACAGAATGCTGATAACATAAGCACACATTAACTTGGACTATTATTATCGGTGCTTAAATGAATGCTCTTTTCTCATGAAAAGAATAGTTCATTTTACCATAATAATTTAGACAGTTTTAAAAATATAGATTAAAGTTTAATTTTTCACTTTTTGGGGTTGCCTTTCTCACTTTTAAAATATGGAGTTCATGGGGCTGGCCCTGTGGCCGAGTGGTTAAGTTCGTGCGCTCATCTGCAGGCGGCCCAGTGTTTCGTCGGTTCAAATCCTGGGCGCGGACATGGCACTGCTCATCAGACCACGCTGAGGCAGCGTCACACATGCCACAACTAGAAGGACCCACAACTAAGAATATGCAACTATGTACCGGGGGGGCTTTGGGGAGAAAAAGGAAAAAAAATAAAATCTTAAAAAAAATAAATAAATAAAAATAAAATATGGTGTTCATTTTAAAGTCCAGAACATTGTTACTAGACCTCATTAGGAACCTAGCTCAAACTTTTATTTTAAATTAGTTCTCATGAATTGAGTTCATTCATTCATTTCACTTGTTTAAGAAAAAAGTCTATATTTAGATTACTAAAAAATACTAAAAAATTTGTTATTTCATTCCAGATCAGAGATACTAAATCAGCAGATCAAAAAACAACCCTCTTGCATTTTATTGCTGAAATTTGTGAGGAAAAATACCGGGATATCCTGAAATTTCCTGAAGAACTGGAACATGTAGAAAGTGCAAGCAAAGGTAATTGATTTGTAACTGCTTTGAGACTATTTCTTGCCTAAGTATTATATTTTAAATGATAGGATTAAATAATCTATAAATATGAATCGTTTGTTTTTCTGTTTGTTTACTGATATAAGAAAAGCAGGAAGATAGTTTCTGTTGCCTTATGTTTGACAGCACAGTGCATTTTAATGACCTGCTTTTAATTTACTTTATTTTTTTAATACTGCTAGGTTATCGAAGCTTTCATATCTCTGATCAGATAGTATGTTTCTTCATCCATTTCATAAATACTGGAGTGTATATTATTGGCAAAGCAACCATAATACTAGCGGGCTTTTGGTGATATCAAAATGATTGTGAAACAGTTCTTACTGGAATATGTTTAAAATCTAGAAGGTAAGAAAAGACATAGATACAGATACTTTATAAGACAAGGATGAATATGAGAAGTGCCACATGACAGGCTAATGATGAGAGAGTAAGAACTTTTGAATGGGTAGGTAAGAGAAGGCTTCATGGAAGAGGCCAAAAGAGTGAGGATTGAGGATAGGATTTTTGTAGACATGGAAAAAGGGGCATGCTTTCCAGAGAGGACACTATATGAGCAAGGCACAGTGGCAGAATTTGTTAGGATGGGTGGAAGAGTAGTTGACTGTGAGGCTGGAGCAATAAGGTGGCCATCTCGGAAACTTCCATGTCATGCTGAGCAGTCTGGTCTTGTTGTGGTAGGCGGCAGGGCATCATTGAAGGACTAAAATGGGCAAGACTTGGCACCAGTGAGGAACTGGAGAGGGGAAACAAAAATGTCTCCACGATTTTAATTTGAGCTTTTTAGCTTTGTTGGTTAGTGAGTATTGTCAACTCTTGCAATAAGTTGAAAAGTGAAAGAAAGGAGGAAGGATCAAGGAAACATTTTTTGAAGCTGAGATTATAAATGTGGAGAAGTACATTTCCCTCTTAGATAAGTATGTCATAAATCTTATATTTGAAATTGCACTGTAATAATTCCATTTCTCTATAACTCTGAGGACTTTCAGTAAGGACTCAAAAGCATATATGTTTCCCAAGTTTATTACAAACCATATAAACCTGTTAGTGTCTTTTGAAGGGGGGAAAATGTGTCTATAAAACCCAGAATATTGTTTGTGTAATATTGTTCAGTGGTGATCTCTGCCGGTCTGGTATTGTCAATCAAATCTTCAACATATTTTTTTAATTTAATCCAATGTGCCTCATTTTGTGGTCCAAGGACCTGAATAACACTAGGAGACAGAATATGACCCCATAGTACTAGTTATTTTCTTCCTGTTTATTAAAAAACTTTATAATATAATGGAAAATTATACTCACAACAACTATAAGAGCAACTTTCTGGCAATTGCTTTTCTAAAGAACTTCTATATCTTGCCCCTTGGATTTAAAAACGCACCTTTGTGACTAGAGCATATTTACTAACATGTAACTAATGTGGACTAATAGCAACATTTAGAAAATTTGTATTATAATTTGAAACATGAAAATGTCAAAAATAAGACCAATTCTGAAATTAGATCATTTCAGTGCTAATATAACTTTTTGATCGCCCTCTACCGGAATTTTTCCTACATTTTATTTATTCAATATGTAGATTCAATTTCCGGAAGATTTTGAAAGGAAGTATATCAAGAATATGTTTAAATAAAATGATCTATCAATTTGATGATGATGATTTTTCATTCTTGCCTTGAGCATACTTTACCTGAATATATCTGATAAACATAAATATTTTAGTTGAAATAATCTGGAACAACTGTAATGAAATCTGGAATGAAGCTTATATCAGCTTTGATTTTTGAATCTAAATACCTGTTTCTCTATATCTATATCTATGTCTCCTTCTATGTGTGTATCGTATCACATCCACTTTTAGCCACCACTGCTATTGATGAAGTGGCCTATAGAGCACAGCCTTTTGAGTTAGACATTGTGAAGCTCTAATCCTAGCTCTATTACTTATTAGTTCTATAACCTTGAGCTAGTACTTTAAACTTCCAAGTTTTTGTTTCCTCATCTGTAAAATGGCAATGATAGTAACAATAGCATTAAGTGAGTTAACATATTCAAAGCATCCGTTAGAAGGTTTGGCACGTAGTAACTATGCAGCTGTTGCTATACCACTATCTTTATTATTAGTAGTAGTAATAATAATTATCAATATACTACTGTGAATAGTATAGTTGTTGCCATTGTCTTGTTGGAAGGGAATAATCTTAAGGGTACCTATGGTTCTGCCAGGCTCAGCTCGGTATTTATTATATTCAGTTCTATTTATTTGTTTCCCATGCCTGGGCTTTTGGTAAATCCTTTTGTATTTTTCTTTTGCAATATTACCAACTTCTTTGTCCCAATCCGTTTCAAGAGCAAAATCTGTCTATTGTATTTTGATTATTTTTGCTTTTGTGTATTCTTCCTGGCAGTGTAGTCAAAAGACTGTTGCCAAAAATCCTCTTCCGATCTCCCTGTTTCGGCCTCAGCAATCCCCATTCTCAAGTTATTTTGAGTAGTTCTTTCTTTTTTTTCCTTATGAAATTCAGACTCAGAGTTCTCAACTCAAAAAGTTCTTAAGCACATTCCACCTGCTTGCACCTCTCTTTCATTTCCTCCTAGTTCTCATTTCACTGCGCCCGGACATATTTTCTCTTGAGCCATTTTGATTCCTTTCTAATAATCCTGTCTCCGTGTACGATTTCATGCTGCGTCCCGTGCCTGGAAATCTCCCCTGCTCTGTCCTCTAAGACAGCTGACTATCATTTGTCAAATCACTGTTCAGAATCTCTTTCTTTCTTTCTTTTCTTTTTTTAATGTTTTGCTGCTAAAGCCTTAGGAGAAAATACTTTTGAATTTAGTCTGTAGGAAAAAAACAAAACATGGTGAAAGGTCAAGTCATTTACCTCTTATTGATAGTTAAATACTTTTCCTTGGTATTTGAGTCTAACTTGTCTTGTTTGCTTAATATACATTTCAGTCCTGTTTGAGTCACATTCTGTCACCTTCAGTACTGTGTAAGGCATGTATGTATTGACAGTCAACCAGAAAATATAAAAGTAGGTCAACGCTATATAATTCATTTTATTTCATAATGGACTATCTCCTTGTGAATGATCACCTTCAAAAACAAAAACGCAGAAGTACCTTTCTTTTTAACCTGGAGGGATAGAGATAAAATGAAACTAATTCAGTTAATGATTGAATTATATAAGTCATATTTAAAGAACAATTGTATGAATACTAATGCCTTTTTTCTCCGTTTTTGGATTATTAGAACCGAGTACTTATTTTGATAGAGTAAGGATCTTTTCTGCCTGATATAGCAAATAAATTTATTTCAGTTAAGTGCTAAAGTTACAGGCCTCAAATTAACTGACGCAGAGAAGAAAACTACCTTAAAGTGAAAGGAAAACCTAAAGAAGAAAATATGTGGGATCCATGGAAAAATTTATTGTATAATTGCATTTATTCCTTGTAAAGCTAAGCTTCTAAAATTGTGTGCGTCTTGGAAGATGCAAAGCTGTGGTATAAACGTAGCATATTTTCCTAGAGCTCTGTAACTCAAAGATATTGGGGAAAAACACATCATTTTTACATTAAAACAGATATATATTATGGAGTAGAATGCAAAATCCACATGAATTTTTAAAACAAAACAGATGACTTCAAAGAAATTTCACACTCGGAGCAGATCCCTAGGGGTGTGTGTTCAATTTTCTCTTCCATTAGGGGTACTTGGGTGGGAAAAGTTTATAAAGCATTGCCTAAAAAATTATTAAGTGGTTTGGTTTTCTTTTGGCTTCACTTCTTTATTTATCTATTTAGTTTATTGCAGGGAGCGGGGAGGCGAGCAGGCAGGGAGAGGAGGAGAGTGCCTGACATTCTCGTAAACAGAGATTCTCATAGTCCTTAGGAAGTTCGGAATCAAACAGTACAGTGTAATTTTATTACCACTGAAATTAATACAATAATATCACTCTGGGCACTTTATTCGAGGTTAAATTATAAATCTGCAGGTCCTCTCATTCATGTCTGACATACCAATGAGTCTTTAGAGGGAAAAAAAGTGGTTGCTATAGAGACTCTGATGCTTTTAAAATATTGAAAGTACTTTTGATAAAACCCAATTACCTTTTCGCCAATGATTAATTTTAAAGATTGTACATGTATATATATGATTGTGTGGAATAGATATATAGATCTCTATTGTATGAAGCATTGCTGGTTTACTAGACATATTTTATAAATCCTTTATTGTTTTATTCCCCCCGTGGCTATCACTTCAACTTTGAGTTTTGAGGATTTTTACAGTTTGATTTAAAATCTCTGGAGTTTTATAGGTTGGCTCTAGGGATTAAATCAAAAGGGTTGGTAAAGTTTAATTAAAACTATTCCATTCAACAGGGAAATACTATATTAATGTATTTGAAGGCACTATTAATCCTAAGGTTTGACATAAATCTGAAATGGGTTTCACTTCAGTTAAATTAGGGCCGTTTTACAAAATAAAAGCTCGTTAAGTTTCCCTCCCATAAATAGTGTTAATTTCTTATTCATTAAGTCAATTATTATAAATTTTGATGACCAACTCTACCTTTTGATAGCAGCCGTCTTTCCATGTCATGTTAGTAGCTGATTAGCTATTTATCCACTCTGGCTTCTTCATAGAATTAATAATGATTAAAGTTCAGATTAGAGGATATATTATAGGGAAAAATCTATGAAATAAAAAAGAAAAAGAAAAACGTAAAATAGCAGCAGTGTCAAAAAGTTGGGGGAACGAAACAAAACAAAACATTTTCCGAACCTCCAGAGCTGGCTGCTGAAAGGTACCCAAGATGGCATTTAGTCCAAGTGCATCATTTTACAGCTAAAGAAACTGAGGCCCAGAATGAGGAAAGAATTACCCACCATCACACAGCTGGGTGGGAGAGTCAATGAAGGTGGGCAGACCTTGTGTAGAGTTATTTTATAACATATATTTCAGTTCCATTTTTACTTCCTTTGTGGTCTAAAATATACAGCAGAGATTCATGCTCACATATTGGAAAACACATAGAAAGTAAACGCTGACCAAATAAAAGACTTACTGGAGTGTAAATGCTCCTGTTTCTAGGTAGTGGTCCACAGCCTCCCTTGCCCCATTTTGACAGAATTACCCGCTCCTTGCTCTGCGTCACAGCAGCATTTTAGCCTTATTAGTAATATAGCACATACCACATTAGCATTTTGTATTTAATCGTTTGCTTCTCTCTGTACCTCCTAGATTGAGTTCCTCAGTGACAGGGAACATGCCCCGTTTTCCCTACCATCTGTGTTTGCACAGCATCTCAGAGAGAAGTCACTGCTCAATAAATGTTTATTAAATGGAATCGTTGCATGTCATTTCAGTACAGCAAAAATATTTCAAAATAAGACATTGTGGGAAGTTGGCAAATAGAGAATAGCAACCTGAAAATTACTGTTTGCTATAAATACGAGAGGAGAAACAAGATAAGTTAGAATAAAGAGAACATTGGGACTCAACAGTGTTTCCTGATCCATATTTTACTTCTTTCAGGGAGAAAGTTAAAATTGGAAATAATTGAGCTAATAACGGGGAGAATTTAAACTTATGGAGGCCACCAAACCATAAAAGTTCATGGTGAACAGTAAGAATTATAAGTCTTGTAGGAAGTAATGGCAGTTAACCGTCTCAATGTGATATCTAACTAAGCTGAAACGTCTATCTTTTATTCTATGCCTGAAAAAAAATTACTTTTGTATTGTCTACTCTTAGTTTTATTGAAAAATCTTTGAGTTATGGAACAAAATCCTACTATTTTTAGAGCAGTTCACGTACAGTGACTCATAGGACCTCAGGTGTGAGAAAATATAAAACTGGAGGATTTCCTAGCAGATTTAAACTTTGGGTTTTAGTCTTTTTAGAAGCACAGGATGATAATATACCAATGTGACAAAATGTCAGTAGAACTGACCTTACTTAAATGTTAGCAGTCTGAGTGAAACCGAGTACACATCATACCAGTACATCATTTTAATAAAAAAGATTGTGTAGCCTCCCTTGGACTTTTTCATAATACTGTTTTAAATAACTTAATTTTTGCTGAATGAATTGGACTCTATCATGCAGACACTATAAATAGCTTATAGAATTTAGGGGAATATTGAGTTTTAGGGAATCAAATTCATCAATTTTCCAATTTATTATACTTCTTTCTTCCTTACTCTCACCACATCACTCCTAGTTATTTAACAAAGTGAATTTCTTTAAAATAATAGAAACAATGAGCGGTCTAAAACATGCATGAAAATTGGGCTTTCAACCTGAAATGTCAAAAAGGCTTAGGAAAGAAAGATGTTTTCTTACTGGTCAGTAATCTAGTCGTTACCAACCAGTGTTTTCAATTCATAACATGTAAACACTCTAGTTCATTTTCATTTCTAGAGGAAACTCTTTGTTGAAAACGTTAATATCTTCAGGTAGCCGTGAGAGGAAGCAGAGACCTTGGCCATTTGGATTTGAGTTAAATGTTTCAACATAAATCAAAAATTTGTTATAGACTTATATGGGTACCTTAGCTTTTGCATCCCAGAATCCTTGTCTGCTAGAGAATCCTATGCATAGCTTATCTGTCTCACACCCTTGCCCCGCCTGTCTCAGAGCCTAGGCTTCTGGGCTTTTTCCAAACTGAAATGCCATTCCCTTCTCTCAGCCCTTTTGAGCCCTATATATCTTTTTGAAGGCCCAGCTTAATCTCATCCCTCTGTAAAGGCTTCCCCAACCGTTATGGTTTATGATGGTTTCTCACTTCCCTCCTCTACCATAGTACTTAGTGGAACTTCTTAGTTTGGTACTTGATCCTGTACTCTCTTGCATCTCAATATAAGGGTTTCCGTGTTTGTGGTAGCATCCTGGCATGATGCTTTCTGAAATAATGTGTGATGTCATTAGTCTACTTTTTCAGGACAACATCTAACACCGTATTGATATAGTAAATTTAGCTCAGTGAATGTTTATTGCACATCCACGTGATCCGAGTTGCTATCTTTAACCTCACAATGAAACTTTTTGAAAACTTAAATTAACTAAAATGTATTTGCAGATATTTAATTCCAAGTTCTTACATATTTAGCAACAAGTAGAAAACCAAGTCTTCAAGGAGGGTTCTTTAAAACTGATCTATGGTGTTAGAAATCAGTCTAATGGTTACTCATGGGGGGTTAGTGACTGGAAGGAATATGTGACGGCTTCTGGGGTGCTGGTCATGTTCTGTTTCTTGATCTGGATGCTGGTTACATGGGGGTGTTTAGTTTGTGAAAATTCATTCAGCTGGTCACCTATGTGCACAATGTATGTATACTTCAAAAGGCATTTTTAAAAAGCAAATCATTCAAATTTTTAAAATATGCAGTGACTTACGAAAAGTGAGAAAGGTACTACATTTTAATTCAAAAGGTCCTCATGTTTTTACTTGTGCTTAGTTATAATGATCACATGCTTTGTATAAATATCTGCTGTCAGAGTTGATCTGACGTTATTGTAAATAATTATTATTTTTCAGCAAGTTACATGTCACCTAAGGATTTTATCAAAGTGTCTTTTAGTCTAGAGTAGAAGGGTGCACTCTAGTATTAAAGAAAAGGAAGAAAGAAAAAAAACCCACCAACTACGTTATATACCATGTAAATATTCAGAATGATCTTTCCATAGTTGTTATCAGTATTATGCTGTCTTGTATGTCATTGAATTCTAACATGTCCTGAGCACATCCTGAGTGAAAATTTTCACCAAGAACCTGTCACTCCTGTCATTGTTATCATTGTGTCTTTGCTTCAATGTCAGGTAATAGGATATGTGGGAATATTGCTCAGTTTTATCTCATTGTGGATTCAAGCTCGTTAGCTGAAAAGTGAATATTCATACATCAAATGTTATAATTTGATTGACTCCTGAAGTAAAACGCAAGGACTTATTCGATGCTAAGGGGTTAAAGGATTGATGTTGAGTAGTAATGTCAAGGTTCAGAGAGGGGAGAGTAAGGCAAGAAGGAAGAATGACAGAAATGAAGAAAGAACCAGCTGTCTGCTGCCACAGCAGAGTCCTAAGAAGAGGTAGCTTATGCCCTGAGTGGAGATACCCTTGTACCACTAGGGAGAATTGGTGAAATCTGGCAGTCCACTTGGTTACCATTACTGCAGCGTGCACCACGACCAGTCCTTCTGATGGATTCATCAGTAAGGATGAGCTGGTTTACAGATATAGGGGTTGGGGATTTCGGGAAATTGTAAGAACAGTATCAGAACTACCTAAGCAATGGCCTCCATTCTCCACATTTTACACATCTTTAACATGGCTTGAATACTAGGACCAAGTCATAGGGGCCACCTTGCTGGTGTGATTTCTTGAATTTACTTGGGGTCCTTTTCTGGAGTTTGGATTCTATAGGTTGATGAGGTAAATTAGTAAATAGCAAATATAACATTTACTTGTGTCCATTTTATATGACCGAAACTCCTTCGCAGTATTTCCATGTAAAACAGAATGGAGCTGGCATTTTTATTCGAAGATGCATTGAAATCGTAAGGGAAAAACCCCTGACTCTTATTGGAAGCTAATAGCTCTGAGGCAAAGGATTCCAGTATCGTCATATCTGAAAGAAACACGTGCTAGACATATGTCCAAAGATGAGAAGCATCACATATACATTCTAGTTTCCACTTTGTTGCTACTTATTTGTTGGGTCATAGTTTGGCCATTTAACCTGTCAGTGCCTGTTTCCTCATTTGTACGATAACGTTTCTTATTTTGAAAAATAGAGATGGTCATATTTAGCCTGTTTATCCCTCCAGGTGATTATGATAATAAAATTAGATATTCACTGTGGAAATGCCTTAGGAGAAAGTTGTCATATATAAATAATGGTTTATTATTCAAGCTAGTATGAGGATGTTAATTCCGGATGATTTTGATTAGGTTTTTTTATGTTTGTTCAGTCCTGTTTTTAAAATGAAGGTCAAAATTCACTTGTTACTTTCTGAAATAATGTGTGATGTCATTAATTTTATTTTCTTTACATGTTCTTCCACTTTTTTCCATCTTGTAGTCTTTTAAAAGTAGGACTCTAAAAACATGATCACAGAGGCTCATCCTAATTTTGAATGACATCCCTGAGCTTTGACGGAAGAATCATTGCTCCACGTTCAAGAGTTGATCATATAAGTTCCAACATTCTGTTTTGTTAGGATATCTTTGTCTTTAGTATGTATAAACATGGAAGAAAAGAAAAAGCATATAGTGTTTAATTGAATATCCTGAGTAATTAATACTAAATGTTTAGGGGCAAATAAAAAAGGCATGAGTTTAAAATATTGTTATAAGAACTAATAAAAATTATAATAAAGCATTTATTTTATGTGCATTTTAAAGAAATGGATTCTGCTTGCAGTTGGAGCAGAAAACCCAAGGCTAGTGTTTATGCCAGCTGTTGCTTCTTCACGCAATTATGCATTTTTTTCTAATACCTAATAGTGATAATAATAACCACTGCCATTTATAAAGAGCTTACTAAGTGCCAGGCACTGTATTAAGCATGGTTTTACAAAACAGGAGACTGAATCTTTGAAACATGAAGTAATGTGCTCAAGCTCACACAATTAATAAGAGCTGAGGTTTGGCTGCGTGTGTATCCCCTGTTCTTTTCACTGTAGCAACACTCAGAGGAATATCAAAACATAGTTGAAAAAGATAAGAATATGAACATTTTCTTCATAAATTTAAGATAAACTGAGAAAGCAATATAAACCTTGGTAAATTCTATACTTTAATGGCAACATTAATTATTTTAATTAGAACCACCCGATGAAATCATACAAATGCAAACACTTACTGATTTACTCTAAAACTACAGTAAACTGTTAAATATATAAAAATGGTATCGTTAGGATTTAGGGTTTCATTCAGTTGATTTTTCCTTCTTCATGTTTGCAGAGAATAGTACCATGCTGTGAGATAATGAACAAAGAATAAATATCTTCATTGCCCGACTGTCTTAAGGAATATGATTGTTGCCTAAACACACGTTTAGGTAACTCTAGTAGTATAAAGACTTGCAGTCCCTGAATTGTACATTTATATCCCTTATTTTAAAGATGTCAGTTTTCTTCAGTTACCTATTCCATGGAAGCGTGGTAGGCTTTGTATAAATTCATGCGTTTATTCGTGTATCTTTTACTATTAGTAACCACACTGTTCTTCAAAGGGAAATGAGTTATCTCAAACAGATTAATTACCTCGGTTGACATTCTAACTTAGAAATCCATCAGAAATGATTCTTAACCCTTAAATGGGCAAATGGCACAGAGACAGAACGTTCTCAGAAGAAAAACATAGCAAAAATGTTCCCCCTCATCAGTAATGGAAGAAATGCACATAAAACAATAAGATAGAAGTTTTCAGCTGTTGAATTGGTAAAGGTTAAAAACAAACTATACCGTATACTCAGTGCTGGCACAGGTGGCGTAGGTGAGATCCTTGTGCATTAATGGTCCGAGTTCAAGATGACTTCAACTTTTTGGAAAGCAAAATGTATCAAAAGCCTCAAATGAACTGCAAACCTTTAATTTGTCCTAAGATGATGATCAGAAATGGGCACCAAGATTTATGCACAAGAATTTCATTGTAACATTATTTAACAGTGAATAACTGGAAATATCCCAAATAGCTGAGAATTAAGGGAAATAGTAAAATGAATCATAGAAAATACATACAATGTAATATAGGTTGAATAAAATCAAGCCTTCAATAAACTTTAATGACATGGCAAATGAAAATAATATAATAAATTTAAATAAAATTATATATAATAGGATCCAATTTTTTGTTTTTTGAGGAAGATTAGCCCTGAGCTAACTACTGCCAGGCCTCCTCTTTTTGCTGAGGAAGCCTGGCCCTGAGCTAACATCCGTGCCCATCTTCCTCTACTTTATACGTGGGGTGTCTACCACAGCATGGCTCTTGCCAAGTGGTGGTGTGTCTGCACCTGGATCCAAACTGGTGAACCCCGGGCCCTGAGAAGCGGAACGTGTGAACTTAACCACTGTGCAGCAAGGCTGGCCCCTGAGGAAGATTAGCCCTGAGCTAACATCCACCACCAATCCTCCTTCTTTTGCTGAGGAAGCCTGGCCCTGAGCTGACATCTGTGCCCATCTTCCTCTCCTTTATATGTGAGATGCCTGCCGCAGCATGGCTTGGTAAATGGTGCATAGGTCCGTGCCCGGGATCTGAACTGGTGAACCCCGGGACACCAAAGTGGAGTGTGCAAACAACCGCTATGCCACTGGGCCGGCCCCAAGATCTAAATTTTATTAATCATGGTATACTTAATAATATTTGCTGTCAGTAGTATTTTTGTATTTTCTATGTGGTTTATACAATTGAGTTGTGTTATTTGCTCCTATGTTCTATAAAGTCACCATGAACACTAAATTAGTGAATCCTGAACCAGTGTTCCAGGGGAAATACAGGGTTAGGTTCCTATGAGCCTCTGGTCACAACATTTTCGTCAACTGATCAATACAAACCTTGTTTTATGTGTGTTTCTGTTTAAAGACACCTTATTTAATATATATGATTGATTCATTAACATTGAACTCACAGCCAACAGCGCTATAACTCCTGTCTGAATGAAGCCTATGTAACACACGCATTTTCTCCCTAAGTGACATTACAGCATTCCTGTACTAGGTAGGAATACTAGACAGCACCTCAGCGCTATGCTTGGGGATCATTTTAAAAAGCAACCTCACCAAAAAAAGCACAAAAATGAGGGAAACGTGGCACTAGATAGATCACAAAAGGATAGTTGTTTACAGTATGAGAGCTGAAACAAGAAGGCAGAGTGTTTCCTTGTTCAACCTTAGCTGGAAACATGTGCCTCGGACAACTCAAACTTTTCACCACTCTGCACATGTGACTAACCGCAAAATCACTGCCAGTATTGATTGGGGTTACAGATAAATTTCAGCAAGTAGGCAAATTCGCAAATATGGAATCCATGAATAATGAGAATTGATTGTGTATTTATATTTATAATCATAATAGTTTTAAGATGTAACTCATCATACAGTTCATTCATTCATTCATTCGCTCATGCAATATTTGTCTTTCTGTGTCTGGCTTATTTCACTTAGCATAGTGCCCTCCAGGTTCATCCAGGTTCTTGCCAATGGCAGGATTTCCTTCTCTTTTAAGGCTGAATAATATTCTATTATATATTAATATTTACTACATTTTTTTTTATCCATTCATCTGTCAGCAGAGCCTTCGGGTGTTTCCATATCTTGGCTACTGTGAATGAAGCTGCAGTGAACATGGGGGTACAGAGATCCCTTCGAGATAATGAGTTCATCTCTTTGGATAAATACACAGAAGCAGAATTGCTGGATCACATGGCAGTTCTATTTTTAATTTTTTGAGGATCCTTCATACTGTTTTCCATAGTGGCTGTACCAATTTACGTTTCCACCAACAATGCACAAGGGTTCCCTTTTTCTACATCCTCGCCAACACTTGCTATCTTTTGACTTTTTGATAATAGTCATCCTAACAGGTGTGAGGTCTCATTGTTGTTTTGATTTGCATTTCCCTGACGATTAGTGAGTGATATTGAGCACCTTTTCGTATCACTGTTGGCCATCTATATGTCTTCTTTGGGAAAATTTCTCTTCAGTTTCTTTGCCCATCTTTTAATTGGGTTGTTGGTTTTTTGCTATTGAATTGTATGAATCCCTTATATGTTTTGAATGTTAACTCTTGTCAGATATATCGTTTGCAAATACTTTCTCCTATTTCATAAGTTGCCTATTTTCTTGATTGTTTCCTCTCCTGTGCAGAAGCTTTGTAGTTTGATGTGGTCCCGCTTGTTTATTTTTGCTCTTGTTGCCTGTGCTTTTGGTGTCAAATCCAAAAAATCATTGCCAAGTCCAATGTCAAGGAGCTTTTCTCCTGTGTTTTCTTCTAAGAGATTTATGGTTTCAACACCTCACCATATTTTTTATTATTAAAAAAGTCCCTTCAACACCTACTCAAAATACCTACTTATAATCAGCAGCTGTTTTAAGGGAAGACTGATGTGTATGTCTGTGTTTTGATTATATTTGCATGCACTGAAATGTAATCATTCTGAAGAGAATTCAAACAGGCAGGTCATTTCAGGAAATGGATGCAGTTTAAATGGAGGTACAGATCAAGGAGATACTAAGCAAGGGTTTTGTGGTAATGATTGGTGTAACATCTTCCAAGGCCTCATACCATTGCCATGCGGCAGTAAGCAGCACATTTCCCATGCTTTTGCATTGCTAATAGTGAAGTTAGACATCTGTTCTTCCTGAAAACAGTGAGGCAAATGCCAACCCAGCTAATTGCTGTACTTGAGAAACACTTTTTTACCAAGCTAAAGCCTAGGAAAGGGAAGTTCAAGTATGTACCTCATAAAGTCCATTTGGATTTAGATAACCAGCTAATCCAGAGCCAGCATTCTTATCTGATTTATATTGTCCTCTCTTAGCAAGGATTATATGAAAGCGATTACTGACATTTTAATTTTTCTCTCTTTGTGACTGTTTTACAAAAGCAGCAATGTAGGTTAGAGAACTCTCCACGTTGTCATATCTTTAATAAGTATACTAGTACATATGGAATTAACACTCAGAAAGAAACATATTTCTTAGCCTTGAGAGTTTGTTTTTAATGATTTACAAACACAATTTGAACTTTTTTCACTATGCAGTCAAAGCTTATAATAATATCAAGTCCTGGGGCCAGCTGGTGGTGTAGTGGTTAAGTTCATACACTCCGCTTCAGCGGCCTGGGGTTAGCCCGGTTCAGATCCCGGGCACGGACCTACACACTTCTTATCAAGCCATACTGTGGCAGGCGTCCCACATATAAAATAGAGGAAGATGGGCACGGATGTTAGCTAAGGGCCAATGTTCCTCAGCAAGAAGTGGAGGATTGGCAGCAGATGTTAGCTCAGGGCTAATCTTCCTCAAAAAAAAAAAAAAAAAAAACCCAAGTTCTCCATGATCTGGAATCTCCCTTTTTAGTAGATTGGAAACCGTAGCAGTGACACTAGAAAGAGAAGGAGAGATTTTGGGAGAACGCAGGATTTAAGTTTTAATTTAAAATTTAAATTTAAATTTTGGATGTAGGATGTGACATGAGTGGTGGATGAGGAAACCACCAATGGGGAGAAAGGTTGCAAAGCCAATAGGAATAATATTTATATGCAGGTATTGCACCTAAACAATATATGTGATACTTTGATATTACCTGAGTCGATTTTTCAAAACACGATTCCCTGAATGGATTTCACTTCCAGCATCAACAGCGTGATACCACTAACACTCCAAAGTAAAATAAAAGTTCTAGAATGAGCTGTAATTTCAGATTCAATATCATCAATTAAGTTTGGAAGGAAGTTTAAAGAAGTGTTTATTCTGCCTGATCAAATTTCAAAACAAGTGTACAGCAGGGTCAAACAATTAGCATATTTGTATTTTGTGTTCTATCTGTATTTCTAGTCTCAAAACTAATTATTGGTCTAAGATTTCTTGTCATTTAAAGTAGTTAATACATGAAAGTATGTGCTGAGCCTTACTGTGATGTTAAAGGCTTTTGAAGTTCAAATAGTTTGCAAAATATAATTTAATTTTCTATGGATATTAATCATGGCAAAATTGCCTCTCTCTAAACACAGTTTTGTACAAAGTAAATCACATTCACAATTTATTATCTATGAAAAGAAATGTATATCTGTAAACAGGCTTTTTTCTTGCTTCTCTAACAACCATAATCATTTAATCATCTTCATTCTACGCCTTCCTCTGGTCTTCCACAGTCTTAAAACAATGGGGAATGATTGTGATTAATGAAGCCACTTGCAAGATGATGTTCAGGACCATATTCACATTGAAATGTTATAATATTTAAATTATAGCAAATATCTGAGATTGGAGGAAACAAAGAGCTTTATCTCCCATAAGTAATTTCCAGATCCAGCTAGAAACGGTTCACATAAGTTGAATCAATTCTAGGCCGTTCTCCAGATTCTTGAATTCTAAGTTTGTGCCAACTGGACTTCAAGGCGTATCTACAGACAAGAGCAGCAACTCTGTCGCTTGTCAGCGTTGTTCTCTTCAACAGTGCTTACTGCCAGCTGTCCAAATGTGCAGGGTGCGTGTGGCTGTGAGTGCTCAGTGCTGTAACACCTTAATAAAAAAATAAATAGTGACTGTCACTGTTGCTTTTGCTATAGCTTTTTGACTCATATGCTTGATTCCCTCTGCTTTTTTTTTTTTGCATGAAAGATAAAAGAAATCACTCCTTTGACATTCAGGGGGAAATAACGAAGTGCTAATTAAACTGATGTGAAACAGTATTATCATCTTTAGTTTTACACTGGCAGTTTTAATGCAGAGTTGCTTTAACAGGCTTTGCAAATCAAAATTTCCTGGGCCCTTGATTATTTTTCCGAATTCACTGAACAAGTCCATTCCCAGGGAGATTCAAAATGCAAAACAAGGCCAGATAAGAAAGACATTTGTTTCATGAAAGTTTCATGAGCACTCTCACTAGCTGAAGATAAAGGGGAAAAATCTTTCACAGGGAGTCATATGAGATATTGCTGTATACAGATTTTTAGAAACAAAATACAGAAGTCTGAAAAGCCATCAGGTATGCTTTGAAAGGAATACAGAATTATATGGATTTCGAACATGTTGAGAAATGACTTAAACGTACTGAGCTGTTCACAGCCCTTGGCTTTTACTTTTTATGTGAGTTATATCTGAACAAGGATTTTATTATAGTCAGTGTTGTTCATGCTGCTATAGTTAAGGTTGTCAGCATTTCCATTACAACCCCACTATTTCAGTTGGGGTTCATAACTCAGCTTCAGAAGTCACCCTGGGCTAAAGGTTGGCATATGCATTTTCAACTTGTGGTGGTAGTGATGGTAGGAGTGTGATTAAATATGTAGTAAACATTCAAATTAACATATACTACTTTTTATGCTATGAAATATTTTAATAGGATCATATATTGTGGTTCCTTAATTATAGAAACTGTCTGACAAATGTTAGCTCTGTCAGTATAACTGATTAACAGAGTTAAGAAAACTTTTTTCAATCTGATTAGTCCTTGTAGCCAAGAAACTCTGAGCTTATCTTGGAGCCATGAGCCGAAACGCTTCCTGTTACCAATTGAGTAATGGCTTCTAAAAGCACTCCATGATATATCAACACTACAGCCAAAAAACTGGTTAATTCTGTCCAAAGATTAGTGGGTGCCATGGGGACTGTAAGGTCAAAGTGACAGTTTGGGATTTTACATATATCCATAGCCTAACAGATTTTTTTTTCCCCCCAAGATGGGCACCTGAGCTAACTTCTGTTGCCAATCTTCTTCTTTTTTTTCTTCTCCCCAAAGCCCCCCAGTGCATAGTTGTATGTTCTAGTTGTGGGTCCTTCTGGTTGTGCTATGTGGGACGACACCTCAGCATGGCCTGATGAGCGCTGCCATGTCTGCACCTGGGATCCGAACTGGCGATACCTGGACTGCGCAAGCTGGGCGCACGAGTTCAACCACTTAGCTGGGTCTGGCCCCCTATCAGATTTTTTTAAATGGAGATGTATTTCTTTTGAGTTAATCTCATTTTTCTGGCTATAAAATTTCCTGGTTATGAAAACTAAAATATTATAGAAGAATTAGTAAATACAGAATAATTAAAGACATAAAAATAACAACGAATAATGTGAATTACCCTTAATCCCTCAAACCAGAGATAACCACTGGTTACATGTTGATGTATATCCTTCAAATCTTTATAGTATACGTGACGCAGATATGTAAATTGCAAAATTGGTAGTATAAGCTGCATCACAATCTGATATTTTTCCTATTAGGAGACTACAAACTTGTCATTAAATGTTTTTTTTAATGTGTAATTTCCCTGTCTGCACAATATTCTACTGTATGGGTGTATTGACATTTATCACCCATAGTTGTAGATTTTGGAATCTGTTTAATGGTGTAATCTTACTTTAGAATTAAAATCTGGTGAAACTTTTCAGCATCTAGAGTTTTGTCAGCATCTTGATCTTGTCTGCGTTTAGCCATTTTTATGGTACTCTAGTTACTGCATCCCCAAATGTCAACAATTCGTAACTGTTGATTGGCAAAAGGTATTAAAAATAGAGAATTTAGTTTATATTGATTACCAAGAGATACTTACCAAATACTGAAATTCTATTGGTATGGTTGCTATTGATGCTTATAACATAAATGGAACAGAATTTTTAAAATTGATGTATTTGCAACCAATGGAATGATCATTTCCTTTGAATTCTTATTAACGTGAGGAGTAGACAAGGGGGAAACTTTGTGACAAATAACACTTCTCCTTTTAAGTTTGTCCTTTTTTTTGAAGGGGGAGGCATTCACCATAAGAATAGGATATTATTTATTATACAGAGTTCTGTGATCAGAAAGACCTGAGTTTACATCTCAACTCTGAGCTTTCTAGTTATATATGTGATTTTAGGCAAGGGATGTCACCTATGTGAGCTTTACTTTTCCTTAAGCTGTAGGTAATACCTACCTCACAATGTTGTTATAAACATTCAGTGGATTATTATGCAAGAATTGATTCATTTATTCAACTAATATTTATTGAACATTTATAATTCAGGCAATGTGCTTAGCAATGTGATAGTGAACTAGACAAATACAGTCCCTGCCCTCATGGAGCTTATAGTCTAGTGAGAGATACAGAGGACAAATGAACAGATGCCTAAATATACACTTATGAATTGTGATAAGTGCTGTGAAAGGCAATGACAGGTGCTCTTACTTTGGGTTGGATAGGTTGATGGATGTTCTCTGAGGATGTAACATTTAGGATTTCCAGGTAGGGGGAATAACAAGGACAGTGGACTCAAGGCAGAAGGAGTTTAACATGTTCTAGGACCTGAAAAGCAAGTGTGGCTAGGAAATAATGTAACAAGTGTAAAGTGGCATAAGATGAGGCTGGAAAGGTACACCAAGGCTAGGTCATGGTAGAACTGGTACCCAACAAAGTGCCTGGCAGAGAGGGAGCCCTCAATAAATATGCACGTTTCCTTCCTTCTGAGCTTTAGAGATGAAGTAGTCTAGGCCAAGGGTTTTTGGGTCAAGTTATATGACTTTTTTAGGTCATGTAAATATGTCCCCTCCGATTTGGATTATCATCACGTTGATCTTCGGTGAGGTCAGACTCACTTCTGGTATTTGCGTAGGTGCCCCTCGTTCTTTGCTTTAGCTGGCTCCTCTTCCCCTACCCCTCTCCTCCACACTGCCTCATCCACCCGGTCACATACACATAATCTGCCTGTCTGTGCTGCGCAACTTTTCTTGTCTTTATCATTCTGCCATATTTCCCTCTCACTGGCCCAGTCTGGGTATTTTCCTCTACCTGGATTCATCTTCTCTTCTTTTTCTGATTCTTTTGTAGCTCATGATTAGAGCTTGTGATACGAATACTGAAAATCACTGAGAGGTCAATAAAACAGCGAGAATCACATGTAAAAATTTCTCAAGATGGTGAATCTTTAAAACTAAATCTTTCTGCCAGAAAGGTTACCTACTCTCCATGGAACTAATAAATAAAACTTGCACAGACTTATGCCAGTAAAAATAGATCTAATAAAGTTACCGACAGAATTCATGCTTCAGATATCTTTGTATTAAGAAAGAGAAGGGGGAAAAATTTCACAAGATTATAACAAAAATAGCCCTGGTCTTGGGAAAGTTGAGTCGCAGACTAACAACTTACTCTGTTTCTTTAGGTGAAATAACAAAGCACATAATGAAAGAGAACGACATACAGCGCAGACAGGACATTCCTGTGCCTGTAGTACAAGAGTATATAATATGGGCATATGTTCTATGTGTGTAGATATGAATGCTTTTACTACTGGCAGTAATTAATCTGAAAGTACCAATTTCGGTTGACTTCACTTGTCTTAAATAGTTGCCTCATGAGTTTTAAGTATTATTTCTAAGTGTTATTATCAGTAAGTCATGTTTAATATCCAACCATTATGTTTAAAAAAATAAAGCGTATATATTTTATAGTCATTGTTAATGTTTAAATGCTGTTCTAGTGGATTTATTTTTTCTAATATGAGAGATCTTTTAAAAATTAGTTAATAACATTTGGCATTTCAAAGTCTCCCTGCCAAATTCTTTTTATTAAAGGTACCTGTTGTAGGAGAGGAAAAGCTCTTTTTCTCTATCCTCCTAGGCTCTTTGGCTGGGGGCCAGTAAATTAGACTGACAAAAGACAGATTAACAAGAGAAAAACAAACAGAAGTTTATTAACATGTACATACACAGAGGAGTCCTCAGCAATGAGTAACTCAAAGGGGTGGTTAGAACTTGGACTTTCGGAGCATTTTAACAAAAGAACAATAATTTTGTAGAGAAGTGACAAGACAAGGGAAAAGGACTTTGAGTCTCTAGGGGTGAACAAATTGTGGCAAGGTGAATAAATCTACATACGGGAAAATTAATGAAAGATAAGGGCTAGTTAGTAAGGTTTGTTATATAGCTTCCTCTGGTGCTGTCTAGACTTGTCTCCAGTGATTAAGCATCTTCCTGCCCTTCCTGGTAGAGGCGGGAGGGCAGAGAGTTTTCCTTGTGTCACCTTCTTTTTAATTGCCTTCAGCTCAAAATAGTCCTTATGTCAAAGTGTCATATTCTGGGGAGCCATATTCTACCACCCTTCACTGTCATGTATAATCTAGCAAACTATTATGGAAGAGGGCAAGAGGATTCATTCTTACAATGCACACAAATTCCATCATTGTTTTATTTTGATGAAATCCCCCATATCTTTAATATCATTGATCATGTTTCAATACAAGAAGGATATGGAATTTAAAGGCTGCTGCTGAGAATGGTTTGCTTGGGGCCGGCCCCATGGTCAAGTGGTTAAAGTTCCATGCACTCTGCTTCAGCGGCCCAGGTTTCCAGGTTTGGATCCCAGGTGTGGACCTACTCCACTCATCAGCCATGCTGTGGAGGCATCCCACATATAAAATAGAGGAAAATTGGCACAGATGTTAGCTTAGAGCTAATCTTCCTCAAGCAAGAAAAGAGGAAGATTGCCAATGGATATTAGCTGAGGGCAGTCTTCCTCACCAAAAAAAAAAAAAAAAAGAAAGAAAAAAAAGAATGGTTTCCTGATGAGCATTTCCTCTTAAGATTGATAGCATTAAAATATGGGCATAGAATATAATTCAGTTAAATGAACACTGTGTACTGTGCATAATACTTCATGCTAGATACTGTAAGGTGACAAAAAGATGAGTGAGTTTGGTTCCCTGCCCTCTAAGATTCAATGTAGTATGGGAGGTAGCTATATATGCAAAAAAAAAAGAAAACAAGTGAGAAAGGAGACACTAACTTTTATTGATATCCTGCATTGTAATAGGCTGTCGTAGTAAATGATTTTTACAAATGTTGGCTCTTTTGAAATTTGCAACCTTCCTGTGGATTCTCCCTCTTTTCCAAAAGAATCAAACTCAGAAATGTTAAGATTCTCACCTTAAAGTCACATTGGCACAATGTGAAATCCACAGTGATTTTCTAGAACTAAGGGAAATATACAGAGTTCTATAATTATAGATTCTTGAAACTATAACATTCTGGAACCAAGTCCTAAGGCCGTTGGTTACCAGAACCACAGCACTAAACCTCAAGCCATATTGTCCTGAAATTCATATTACTCCATGTGATCCTAATTCCAGGATTTCAGTTCAGGTAGCAATTACTGTGGGCCAGAGTTGTCAGAGGAGATAACACTTAAACTTCGCCATCCATATAGGTATTGGGCAGCAGAAAGGAGAAGTAAAGGCAAGAAAAACAGTGCTGTGAAATACATAGGCAGAGGGAATAGTTTATCTGCAGTTGACTGTGACACAATTGGCTTGATTGGCACACAACTGAGTCCAGTTGGGAGATGATAGAATCTATGTTATATAGAACTTGAAAGGTTAAATTGAATTGAGACTCACACATTAAGACTAGGTGGACATTGTGTAACCCTGAGCAGGAGAGTGGTTTAATAAAAGTAGTATTCTAGGACGATTATTCCAGCCCTCATACCAAAATATCTTTAAAAGATGAACAGTTGATGGGAGTCAATTACATTTCAATCATTCTCTAAAGTTCATCATTATCAATGAAGTAAGCCTGTCTTGTTACTTCTTTCTTAATTAAGAGCAGCCAGACTTTTAGCATTATGTTACATTTTTCAATCTTGAAGAATCGTTATTCTTCAGTTCTGTAACATTGTAGTCTCTTAATCTACAATTCTTATAAGATATATTTTCAATCTTCTCGTTCTGTCCTCCCAACTTTAACCTTTCTTTCATAGTATCTATCTCTTAATATTTCTCCTTAATATCCCTTGTAATGTCCCTTCTTAAACTCTTCTTAGTATTTCTTCTTAATATCACCTTAACATTATCAATTTCCTTAGATTTATCTTTCAGTTCTCCAGTTCTTTCTTCAGCTATATCTAGGAAACTTTTCAATTTATGTGTTTAGAAGCAATATATTGTGGTAGTTAGAAGCAAAGACTTTGGAGCCAGACTTCCTAGATTCAACTTCTTTTTCTGCCACTTACTAGCTGGGTGATGTTGGGCTAGTTTCTTATCCTCTTTGTGCCACAGTTTCCATTTTTGATACGCTTGGTTTTGTTTTTTTTCTAAGCCATCTTTTCTTTTTCACCCCCTTGCTTTATGGTGCTCATTCCTTTTTTCATTTTTTTGAATCATTTGAACTTATATATATTTTTAATTTCCTTCTGATTGTTCTGATCTCTGTAGTTCCTAAGGTATGAATTTCACCCGTTGTTATTTCTGCTGACTATCTCATAGTGGTTTGTTTGTTAATAGGATTTGTAATTTACTTGGAAGCTCACTTTCAGCAGAAATTGGTTTTTTTTTTTTGGAAGTTCCAGATGCTCTGAGTTGTGGAGGTATCATGTGGAATGGTTTCTGTTTTTCTGCCTCTGCTAAGTTTTACCAGTTTTTATATTAATTTTCAGTACAGAGTTCCCACATAGGTTGGTAAAACATGCTGTCCCACATTTCTACCCACAGCTTGACATCGTTAGCCTATTTCCCTGTCACACCCCTCAGCAAGTGGCTGAAGTTTTCTAGACCTATTTTTTCAGATGGGACCACCTTTTCAGGCTCCTAGCCTTACTCAGGGAGCTCAGTTCTGGTTCTTCACGTACAAGAAGCTTGTGGCATAAATTATTTTCCTCACACAGATATTAATACTCTAGCCTTTATGCTTGTTTTAGTTCCATATTCCTCTTGGCCTAGCTCTTAGCTTCCTATCAGAGCTTTGGCTTTGAATTTCTTTCTTGTGTCTGACCTCTGGGAATTTGCCAATCTTAATTTTGAGCCTGATTTTTTTCTTAAATTTTATACAGAGTAACTTGAACAGCAGTAGTAGCTTTTCACGTTATGCTATTATTTTGTGTGGTAGAATATTGTCAAGAATGACAATGTAAATTCACCAAAGTTATATTTCTTTTTTTTCAAAATTTTGTTCCAACCACCTCACTTCTCCCTTTATTTTTTTCCACTTGGCTGAAGGTCTGGCTAGAGCTCGAAGGTTTTTTTCCTTTTGGCAGGGAAACATTCGCCCTGAGTTAACATCTGTTGCCAATCTTCTTTTTTTTTTCCTTCCTCAAAGCCCTGGTACATGGTTGTATATCCTAGTTGTAAGTCCTTGTAGTTCTTTTTTGTGAGTTGCCACCACAGCATGGCAACTGACAGCCGAGTGGTGTGCTTCCATGACCAGGAAACGAACCTGGACCACTGAAGCAGTGAGAGCGCTGAACCTTAACCACTGGGCCATCAGGGCTGGCGCCAAAGTCATATTTCTTTAATGAGTAAGGTGGCTCGATATATGCATTAGTTGATTCATAAGCCTTTTTTCCCAGCATTATTAAGATATTATTGAAATATAACTTATGTAAATTTAAGATGTACAATGTAATGTTTTGATACATGTATGCATTGTGAAATGATTACCTCAATAAGGTTATTTTAGGCCTCCATCTCTTCACATAATTACCATTTGTGTGTGTGTGTGTGGTGGTATCTAAGATCTCTGATTTCAAATAAGCGAGATTCATTAAAAATCAAGAGTTTATTGCGAATCTAATACATTTTTAAGGGCATTACTATGTTAGTTCCCTTTCAAAGATGTTCTCAACCTTTAAGATACTTATAATCTAGTTAGAGGCAAGGAATAAATAAAATATGATGAAAAGTGCTAAGTGACAGTGCAACACAGCTGTTCCATAATCCTGTAGATCAGAGTCATCTGGGCTGGAGTACCTTAACCTGGCAGGTTACACAACTGTACCTGTACACCACACCTAAGTCATGCCTATTTTTTCTGCTTTCCAAAAAGAAGTTACAGTCATATGTTGCTTAATGATGGGGTACGTTCTGAGAAATGTGCTGTTAGACGATTTTGTCATTGTGTGAACATCATAGAGTACACTTACACAAACCTAGATGGTATAGCCTACTACACACCTAGGCTATATGGTACTAATCTTGTGGGACCACGTCATATATGCAGTCTGTCGTTGACCGAAATGTCATTATGTGGCGCATGACCATGTATAAAATGACCCTTCCCCAAGCTTTATTGTCTGGCAGTAAAAGTAAAGCAGACTTACGGTTCTGAGTTTAACTACTAATTTTTTAATCCAAAAAGAGAAACTGACTTGCCTTAGGTAAACTGAAATTGTCAACTCTGAGCCAAAGCAATGTATTGAATTTAGAAATACATGTCTTCTTCGTACACATTGGCTGTACAATTTTAACATGAAGGACTTTTAACTTTTCAGATAATATGTACCTATCATCAGCTTTCTTGTACTAAATAAACTTTTTGCTTTCTTGACCATTAATTCTTAGAAGTCTTTGTTACTTTTTTTGGTATTTAAGAATAAATTAAAATTCTCTTTTATATCCTTTCACCTAGTAGTATTTTATAACTTCTCTGAACATGAGTGATGGGTTAGGATTTTGTGCAGTGATTAATATAAAAGATGTTGTGTATTGTATATATACATTATGGGGTTTGTTGTATGGTCCTCTGTCAAATATCTGTTCTCATAATACCCCAAGGCATTATAAATCAAAATGGAAACTGCAACAGAGGACCAAGAGGGAAATATTGTAGGTAAATAGTAAAGCGGGAGGAGGACCCATCACATGCATTGTATTTAATTCTTTCAACAAATATTTGTTGAATGCTGACTACATGCCAGGGATTATACCAGGCACTGGTGATACATTGATGATCAAGGCAGATCACGGTCAGTGCTTTACTGGTGCTTCCAGTCTCACAGGAGAGACAATTAGTGACAATTATATAATGATAGACTTTGCTATATGCTAGGAAAGAAACACACTGGGTCCAATAATGGACAATAATACGATGGAGTGGGTGCAGCAGGAGGGCACCTTCTGATAGTGTGCTCTGAGATGGCTTCTCTAAAGAGTGCCACTTAGATGGGGACCTAAACACTGAGAAAAAGGTTGTAGTATTTTCTCTTGGCAGGGTTAGTGCTTCATGGGAGACATAAAATAGTTTCCAAAGGAGCATTATAAAAATAAGTTTCTTTAAATCTTAACCTGTGATTTGTGCTTTTTTGTTTGTGAATATTTTATTTGACATCCATTCTTCATACACTGATGCGATTTCAGAACAAACAAGTATAGGCGGCAAGTGTGAGGTGTTCTGCATGATTAATACGGCAGCTCCTTGTAAAATTTCCCTCCCCTTCTCTCCTCCCTCTCGCTCTCTCCTTCCCTATCACCCCTTCTCTCTCGCTGTCCTGCCTTTAGGAATGTTCAATCTGTTGGCATATTGCTCGACTATCCCTTCCTACGTTTTAAGAGAGATGTTAATACTATGAGTTATTTGAGAATAACCAAATAGATGTTAACATTATTCTTCATTGAATCCTAAGTGTTTTATTTGACATTTTTCATATAAAACCATACATTTATCAAAAATTCCTGTTTATACTAATTTTTATTAACTGGCTATTGCCTTGTGTATTGTAAGCTAAATAATTATATAATATGGAAAAAAGGCATGATACATTGCTAAATGCTGTTTTATGGGAAAAAAAAACCCTTTGGCACAATGTAATGTATACTACTGCTTACTAATGCCTTAAATATCATTCTGTGATATACAGTAATGTCAATAAAATGGACAGTTATGATTGACAACATTCTGATACATTAATGATGGTATAATAATTAAATATTTAGGAAAGACTGAGAGATGTGGATATCACTCTTTATAAAACAGGTTAGAATTTAATGCAGAAATGGACCAATGGAAATAAAAGCACAAACTCATAGGACTACAAGGGTTATTGAATAGTGTCTGACCCAACTCCTTTCCTTCTAGAAAGACTAGAAAAAAACTTCTAGGCAAACAGCTGTCTTTAGTATTTTTTAAATGTTAGTAAAAGTATTTTAAAAAACGTAAAGTATTTCATGGTCATAGAAGAACACACACACACATACACATAGCATGTAAAGTACAAAGAATAATAATAATTCAAAAATTCGTTACCACCCAACTGAAGAAATGAAACTTCTCCGCTGTGCATGCCTCTGAGATCCCAGCCTCTTTCTCTCATTCCCAAGGTAACCGCTGTCTTGAGCTATGTGTCTATCATCCCTTTCTCTTTATAATTTTACCATGAGCTGTCCCTAAACAATATATTGTCTACTTTTGCTCGATTTTGAAGCATTATATAAATGGAATCATAAGATATGCATTATTCTACAATTAGTTTTTTCCACTAAACATTATGTTTCTGACATTTGCCAGTGTTGCTGTATACCCCTGAATCTCGGTTCCTCTGTCATGTAACATTCCATTGGATAAATACACCGCATTTTACGTATCCGTTCTGCCGTTGATGTGCACGCAGTGCCCACCCCCACCAAGTCTTTCATTAATATAAACACAGCTCATGTGAACAATGTTTTATTTGCCTCATGCTGCACATGTGCAAAGATTTTCCTCTAGGGGAACTATTCTCAAACTTTTTTATCTCAGGAAACCCTTTCACTCTTAAGCATCCACGACTTCAGAGCTTTTCCTTATGTGAGTTAGATGTATTAATATTCATTATATTAGAAATTAAAACTGAGATCATTTTAAAACATAAGAATACACAAGCACACATTGCATTAGCCATCCAAGCAATGATGCTATTACGCATCATGTAGACTGTGAAAAACTCCATTGCACACTCTTTTGAGAATGAGAGTGAAAAAGGCAAATAATGTGTTAGGATTATTACGAAAGGAGGTTTCACCCCCCGAATCTGCTGAAGGGGCCTCAGAGAGCCTTAGGTTGCTAGCACACACATTGAGAACTACTGTTCCAATATAAATCTGGGATTAGAATTATCAGATCATGGGTATGTGTCTCTTAAATTGACTAGATAATACCAAATATTTTTTCCAAAGCAGTTGTACCAATTTATATTCTCAATAGCAGGATATAAGCATTTCCTTTACTATACATTCTCGTCAGCTTTAAGTATTGTCAAACTTTTTAACTTTTGTCAAGCTAGTGGGTGTAAAATGGTGCCTTGCTGTGGTTTCCAGTTGCATTTCTGTGATCACTAATGAGGCTCAAGATTTTTATTGCCATTCAAAAAAACTGTTGGGGCTTTTTCCCATTTGGGGGGTGGTTATCGTTTTCTTCATTCTATTAATGAGTACTTTAAATACTGGAAATACTAAACCATTGTCAGTTATATGTGATGCAAATATCTTGTCACCATTGAGTCTTCTATTTTTACTTTTGAAAATTGTGCCTTTTTTTTTTACAAGTTTTCTAGTTATTTTTTTTAAGATTGGCACCTGAGCTAACATCTGTTGCCAATCTTCTGTTTTTCTTCTTCTTCTTCTCCCTAAAGCCCCCAGTACATAGTTGTGTATTGTAGTTGTGAGTGCCTGTGGTTGTGCTATGTGGGATGGCGCCTCAGCATGGCTTGATGAGCAGTGCCAAGTCCGCGCCCAGGATCTGAACCCACAAAACCCCTGGCTGTTGAAGTGGAACACGTGAATTTAACCCCTTAGCCATGGAGCTGGCCCCAAATCATGCCTTTTAGTGAACATATTTTTTTCAAATTTTAATATAGTCATTTAAAAAAATTATTTATTTATTTATTCATTTTTTGAGGACACTTAGCCCTGAGCTAACATCTGCTGCCAATCCTCCTGTTTCTTTGCTGAGGAAGACTTGCCCTGAGCTAACATCTGTGCCCATCTTCCTCTACTTTATATGTAGGACGCCTACCACAGCATGGCTTGTCAAGAGGTGCCATGTCCGCACCCGGGATCAGAACTGGCGAATCCCGGGCCACCAAGGCAGAATGTGCGCACTTAACTGCTGCACCACCAGGCCGGCCCAATATAGTCATATTTTTATCGATCATTTCCTTTATGGCTTAGACTCTGTTTTGTTTAAGAAACTCCTTCTACCCTGAGGTCATAAAGACATTCTATATTTTCTTTCATTCATTCAAATAATTTGTATTGGTTACCTAACTACTGTCGGATACTGTTCAAAGTACCGTGGATATGGCAGTGAAAAAGTATGTGACAAAACCTAGATTCCTGGAATTTACATTCGGAATGTAGAGAGAAACACAATAAACCAACGAGTAAGTAATGATTGTGTATGAAGGATAGTGATAAAAGTTAGGGAGAATCATAAAGCAAGATGAGAGTGTGAGTGGTTAGAGGTAAGGCTGTGTATCACAGGACAGCAAAGTGCAGAGTTCCCAACACAGTTGTATGCTTGGGAACTTTGAGGAAAAGTAAGAAGACCAGGTGGTGAGAATGGAGTGAGCAAGAGGAAGAGTATTCAGAGATGAGGTCAGGTTGATAATGGAAGCCCAGAGCGAGTAGGGTCTCCTAGGCCATTGTAAATACTTGAGCTTTGACTTTGAGGTTGGAAGGCACTGGCAAGTTTTGAGCAGAGAAATAATACGGTTTGATAACTTAGATTTTAAACAGATCACTCTAGGTGCTGTTTTGAAAATAATCTGTAGACAAGCAAAGGAGACAGCCAGGAGAACAGTTATGAGTCTTTTTCATAATCCAAGCCGAAATGATGGTGGTTTGCACCTGATGGTGGCATGTTAAAAAGTAATGATCAGATTCTTGATATATTTTAAAGCTAAAGATTTGGAAGTTGATTAGTCAATTAGTTTGTGAGAAAAATAGAGGAGTCAAAAATGAGTTAACTCCTCATTTGGGGGGAGGTTTTTTTTTTTTTTTTTTTTTTAACATGAGTAACTAGAAAGAGAAAATTGCCATTTAAAGAGATGAGGAAGACTGCAGATGGAGCAAGTTTAGGTTCAGATGTAGGAACTTCGTTTGTACATGTTAATGTCCTTGTGCCCATCAATTTTCCAATGGGGATGCCAAGAAAGCAGTTGGATATATGAGTCTGGACTTAGCAGGAGAGGTCTGACCTGGCTGTATAAATCTGGGAGCAGATAAAGTCTTTGAAGTCATGAGACTGGGTGAGCTTACCAAGGGAATAATTATAGAGAGAAAAGGGAAGAGACCTAGAGTCTGATTCATGAGACACTGCAATGTTTAGAGATCTGGAAGATGAAGAGGAAAAAGCAAAGTGGACTGAGCAGTGACCAGTGAGGTAAAATGATATTTAAGTAGTGTCCTGGAAGCCACCTGAAGGAAGTCTTTTGTGAAGAGAGTGATCAAATTTGTGAAATAAAATGAGATCAAGTGAAATGATGCCTGAGAATTAAACATAAGATCTGACAATATACATGCCCCTGACATCTGCTGTTGGATAGAATGTGATGGGCAAGAGAGTCAGATTAGAGTAGGTTGAAGAGAGAAGGAAGGAATTGGTAATAATAAGTATTTTCTTCTAAAACATGTACATTTTCACGGTATTCTTTAAATGCATTGCCCTTTACTTTTTACGAAGTAAAAGTGTTCATTATAGAGAATTTAGGAAAGGCTTAAAAAGAAGAAAATGAATATTTTCTGTGATCTTACTATGACCACTATTAATAATTTGGTTTATAGCATTTGGGTTTATTTTTTTCTGTGTATTTTTATAAATTGGTTTTATGAACCAAAAATGGAAATACAGTGTACATATGTTTACTATGATTATTTTGCATAACAATATACCATGTTTATCTTGCATTTTCACTAAATAATTTTCATGATTCTTAATGACTGTGTAGCATTTTATTATGTATCATGGCTTATATATATCCAATACCCAATTACTAGGCATTCAGATTATTTTCAGTTTTCAACATTATTTTTTAGAAAACACTGCAGTAAACACACGAATATGTAAAAATGGACTTTCATTGACACATTTTTAAAGATTTAGACTATTAGTCCAAGGGGACATGTCCAGGAAGGAAATACTCTGATGGCGGTGGATCTAGAAACCATGTCATACAAAGAGAGGGCATAGGAAGAGTTGTTCCCATAGCAACAGTTGGAAGGGTTCTGGTGGAAGAGGAGAAATGTCCACCAGCAGAAAGTAGTAGAGAGGAGGATAGGAAGAGGTCCCACCCATAGAAAAGATCTGGATAGAAGTATAACTGTTGTTTCTATGTGTAGCAATTTTAAAATTAAAAACTCCATATTTTGCTGAATTAGAGGTCACATAATGTTTGTTAGACCACATATCTTATAGGTGCAAGTATAAACTTTTTATGCATTCTAGAATCAAATACAGCCCCATTTGGATATGTATATGTATGTCTGTGTTATAGTTGAGGCACTTTAATTTCTATGTTATACTGATAGTTTATGGAATGCTACAAGGTTTGAAATAGATTTCTAGAATTAAAAAATATTTTTAAATCAATTTAGAGCTGATTCAATTTTCTGAAAACAAGTATAACTTAAGCATTTTCTCTTTCTTGACCTTAAACTACTTAAACTCTGTCATTTTCCAGCTCATTTACTATCTTGAGGAATATGATGAATCAATCAAGAAATCTTTGGTTTTTTTCCCTGAGGTTTCTCTTGTGATTTCCAGCAAAAGAGACAATGTAGATAACATTTTACTTGATGTTGATGTTGCTTAGGAACTGAGCTGACAATCAGGAGTGGTCTCTCAGTTTAGATTTACAAAAGGCCAGATAACTTGCATGTCATTACTACTCCAGAAGCATCTTCATTTCTCACCTTCCTTTTCAAACATTGTATTTCCTAAAGCATTAGTAAGGAAACAAATGTTCTTTCCACTTTTATATAGCCTCTGAATATTTCCCAGTAAAAATGCATCGCTTGAAAAATCAGGGAACAAAATAAAGCTTTTTAAAAATTCTTAGTTTAGATGATGAGAAGAGGGCTAAATGAAGAGTTGAACAGATATACCTGATGGGAACCCTCATTTATTGCATATGTGTAGAACTAATCATACCGCTACTTAGCAATCGAAATCCAAACACTGTGGGAAGGTCAAGTGCCCTCGTTTCAAATTGCCTTCTGACACTTCCCAGTAAGGACTGTATCCTCTAGGTGAACTGAATTACTTTTGATTCCCCATCCACAGATTACACTTTTCCACTCCTGTCTGTGTGACGTTCTCTCTACCTAGATTTCCTATATCCAAGACTTTGAAAATCTAAATCCCATCCATAATTTTAAGTTCAGTTAAGTTGCCACCCCCTCCAAGTAGACTTCCCCGAATACCACATCTAAAAGTACAGTCTCTTCCATTGAACTTTATTTCTGTGTCCCCAGAGAACACCCTAGTGATGGAACATAGTTATGAGTATATGGGATTTTGATTTGCTCTGTTACACTATTATAATGTGTGACATATACAATAAATAATCCCTGAGTATAAGTTGTCTTTATGAAAATCTCCAGCATATATAGATTTATATTTGTATATCTTTTTGGCAACCATGAGAATTTTTGATTGTGTATGTGCAAATCCTAAGTATTCCTCTTAGGAGTATTTCCAAAAAGTGAGAAAAGGAATTTAACGGAATAGTAGCTAAAATAGCAGTGTTAAGCAGTAGAATGAGAGTAGTATTTATTGTATGGCACATGACAAGTTTTTTATACGCATTCTCTCCTTTATATTTCACACTCACCCTGTAATGTAAGGTACTATTATTTCCCCCTGTTACAAATGAGGAAACTGGAACTTGGGGAGACTTGTCTAAGTTTCCACAGATAGTCGAAGATAGAGTATAAAGTTTTAAAATGAACTCCTGGACCCAAAAAGGAAAATGCGAGAAATTATACCTGGGTTTTAGGATTGTATTCTCATGTGTGTTAGGAAGGAGCACACTGCTGTGAGGAAGAAATGTTGATGCGTGTGCCTTATGGCTTTGTAATGGAAGTGCTCCTAACCATGGTAGGAGGTGACATTAATATATCTTTGGTTGTCTTAGATATTAATGGGAAAAAAGTATTTATAAAAGCTTTCATAAAACAATTTGATTCCTTTATGCCTCTAAAGCTGTTTTCCCATGAAAGAATAAAATTTGAAGTAGTGAATTATCCTAACGTGAGATTCTTCGGAAACCTAATTCCTGGAGTTAGGTTTCTAAGAGTGTGTGCCTGTTTAAAAGAGCTGTTAGTAAAACTTCATGTGCTGTATTCCGCAGTGTGGTTTTCATTATTTTTGACTGATCCTGCTTTCTAAGGTCCAAATTAGAACCATCTCTTTAAAACATTTATTAAGGAGAGTACCTGAACCAGTTTGACTGACATGTGGCAGACACCATCTTAGAGCTCCCCCGCCCTTAGAGAAGAGTGACTTAGTGAGGACTATATCAGTAGGACATGCTACCTGTTATATTAGCATGTATTTCTGGAAGGAAGGGAGAGAGAAGGTGGGAGGGAGGGAGGAGGAAAGGAATTTATTTAGAATACGCTGAAGGAGATGCCTAGCCAAGAGATTATAATAACCTTATCACAGCTTTTGGCCACTTGGATGAAAAAATGTCGTTAATAGCCATAGTCATACTGCTACTCAAGATGGTCATGTGCACACACTGCATTAGGAAACTATTTCCAGTAGATTAAAAACAAGTTATAACAGGTTTGAGGCTTCTCTTTTGCAACCATCTTTTGTATCCTTATGGTCTCAGATGGACCCGTTGAAGAAAATCATCATTTACATGTCCTTGAACACTAAATTTCTTGTTCTCTTCCTCCAACGTCTAATAGGCTGTCACTGGGTGTCAGCATTTAAGTAATGTCACAATAGGTGGTGCCATAGCTCTATACTGATGGGCATTATAGGAAAATATAAAATGTTCTTTGACCAGTGAAATCAAAAGAAGAGAAAAAAATGAAGGTCTTCTCAGCCCTGCTTTTATAAAATTCATGAACAACTAAAATTTTTTCAAAAGACCACATTCTTCCATTCTGTTAGTAAAATACCTTGACTGCCTTCTTGATTCTGCTGGCGGCCAGTATGGCAATATGCTGAGGCCTGAACGGTACATGATAATATTTGTAACACTGATGTCAGCCTGTGTGGGGAGTAATTACTATATTTGTATTAAAGTAGTGGTTGGGTTGAATCGCTGCCTTTTTAAACTCTCCCCCCTACTTTGGTCATTTCTACTGCTGATTTGCAGTAAAATAGCTGACAACTGCGTATGATTAGTTTAGCCAGATGCTACTTGCTCTGGTAAATTCATTTTAAGCATTTGACAAGACTGCAAAGATTAGTGCCAGCTTAACTAAAAATACTTTTACATATGAAAGATATGCAAAAAGTCAGTTACTTTCCAGGTATACGATGACTATGTAAATTAACTGGCAACATATCTTCTTTAGGGTTTATTTGTGAGTCATTTGTCTACTTTACAGAACAATTGGTGGAGTTCTCTTTAATAAGTATGTTCAGAAGATGTCACCAAATGGAGTGTTTACAAGTTTCTGTATGTTATTATGTTGCTCTATGAGTTACCTGCTCCTGAAGATGTAGGGAGTTTCTGGGTAAAATTGGGAACCTCTGGATTAGAACATGACCATATAAATGAAAGGTTCTTGGGGCCAGTTCCCTGAGCTAGTGGTTAAGTTAACAGTATGCTCTGCTTTGGTGGCCTAAGTTCGGTTCCTGAGTGTGGACCTACGCCACTCGTTGGTGGCCATGCTGTGGCAGCAACCCACATACAAGATATACGAAATAGAGGAAGATTGGCACAGATATTAGCTCAAGGTTAATCTTTCTCAAGCAAAAAGAGGAAGATTGGCAACAGATTTTAGCTCAGGGCAATCTTCCTTACCTAAAATAAATAAATAAATAAGAGATTCTTTCTCTAGCTGCTTCTAACATTCAACATCAAGAAGGAAGCTCTTTTCTTACTCTGAACACATTGTTCTTAAGATTGGCCATCAGGTGCCTTAGCTCCAGGTAACACTGACCTATGATAACTAGTTTATTGCATTTTTTTTTACCTTTCCTTTTCTCAGAGTCCTTCCTCATTCTCTCCCCTCATCTTCAGTCTTTCTCTTACACCCTCCCTTTTCGTAGCATACAGTGTACTATAGAAATCTCTTATTAATGATTGTTGTGTTAAATTTGATTAGTTGAATAAAAGTGAATTTAGATTCTACATTCTATCTATTGCTTGACGTCTGATAGCACTGCCAAATACAGCTACCTTTATAGGCTTTGAGCAGCTTCCTGTGCTCCTTTGCAAAGCTGACCCTGTCTATTGAAATCCTCTATCATATACTGTTAGTTCTGGAACAGGCTTGAGATGCTGTGCCGTCCAACCTTATTTTACAAATGAGGAACCTGAGGCCTTAGAGTTTCAATAACTTGTCAAATATCACTTAGGAATTAAGTGGCTTGAGTAGGATTAGAACCTTGATGTCACCACATTGCAGTGTTCTATCCTCTTGGTTACGCTCCTTCCCAATTGGCTTGACTTTGTATATTTGAATGTCTTTATACGTTGCTGGCTTCAATTTCCTGATGAAACTTACTGATTTATCTGACTTTGGAATTCATACTCAGAACGGAACACCAATATGAAAGTCTTCAGTTTTGTCCCATTTCCTTTTCCTCTTTTCCTCCCTTTCTTCTATCCTCCCCCTGAAGAAGATCCTCCTTTCTCCTTCGTTACTTCATTTTCAGAAACCATAGTAGAATCTATAGGGGCTGACTCTGTGGCCGAGCGGTTAAGTTCGCGCACTCCGCTGCGGCGGCCCAGGGTTCGGATCCTGGGCGCAGACATGGCACCGCTCGTCAGGCCGTGTTGAGGCCGTGTCCCACATCCCACAACTAGGAGGACCTGCAACTAAGATACACAACTGTGTACGGGGCGGTTTGGGGAGATAAAGCAGGAAAAAAAAAAGAATCTATAATTTTCCTTTGGAATTTCCTGTGTATTTATTTTCCTGCATCCCTTTTTTGTGATGCCAGTAAGCTGAAAAGCTTACTTAAAGAAGAGAAAAAAGCATCACCCTGCTAATTGGCTTTTCTTCGTGGTCTACTGAATAAAGTACTAGATTGGGAATAAGAAAACCTCGATGCTTTTTCTTACCTTGACCAATGACAAACACTCTAGCCTCCAGTTTTCTACCAACAAAGTGGTATTTCTCTGTGCTGCAGAGTTATCAACCAAACTTAATTTAAGGTCTGGACATGTTTAGGGCTTTCTCAGAGCATAGTGCACAGAAAATATACGATGGTATTACTGTGTTTTAAGATATGGAAAAGAAAGATGATTGTTTTTGGTATAGGTAGTTATTATTATTAATTTTTAAAGACTAGTCTATTCATAGCTTTTCAGGACAATGATTTAGCAACCCTGTGACAAGATTATATTTCTCTTTGCCCTATTTCACTACCCTGTGCTTTAGATTAACTCAGCCTCTACCACACATCTAGAAAAGTGGTCTTAGTGGTGGTGGGGTTACTCTTGTGTGTGTGTTAAATGCTTATTGGTAGAATGGGGGCCTATAATTTTGTGGTGATCCCAGGCTCTGAGTATGTGCTTTTAACAAAGGCCTTCCCTGCTGTATCCTCATCCCAATTCTAGTTTTATTTAATGTGACAATGGTAGTCTTGTACAAGATTAAGTATATAAGTAGTTAACTACTTGAGCATTTTATGTAATATACAGATTGCTACCAATAATGTGCTATAAATTTAGTTTTTATAAAAAGATCACGGTATGTTAATCTGTGATATTCTGTAGGATAGTTGTGAAAAGTTTATAAACACTCTTTTAAGGACATGAGTCATTCATTAACCATTTGCTTTGCCTCTCACTATGTGCTGTCATTTGTCAGTATCTTTAACAATAAAAATGGACCCTGAAATACAGTACATACAATACCTTGGGACTTCAGGGGAGGTACAGGCAACTTCTAGCCAGGGGCTTGGAGAAAGCTTCACAGAGGTGCTGAAATTCCGTGGTGCGATTCCAGTAGGTTGAGATTTTGGCATATAGCCTGTGGGGGCTAGGGATGATAGGGGGAAGAGAAGAGGTTGGAATTCAAGGTAGAAAGAACAAACGATACCAAGATCCATGGTGATGAAAGTACAGAGTAAATTTGAGGAGCAGTGAGCATAGAAGATGTTTCTAGTATTGGGAGAGATTGACTGAAAAGGAAGTTTGCGACCACATCAAGAACAGCCTTGAATGCCATTTTAAGGAATTTAGATTTTCGGAAGTTTGCGACCACATCAAGAACAGCCTTGAATGCCATTTTAAGGAATTTAGATTTTCTTTATGAGGCAGTAGTGGAGCCATTGGAGTATTTTAAGTTGCAGAGGAATATTATCAGAGGTGGACTTGAGAAGATTGATCTGCTAGATAAGAATAAAATGGATGAAGGAAAAACTGAAGGAGGAGGAAATAATTATTAGGTTATTGCAGTAGTCGAAGCAAGGAGAACGTAAAACAGGATAGATGTGACTGACATTCAGAAGGATAACTCAACGTTATTTGATTTTTTTTATGTGGGCAGGAAAAGATAAAAGGCAATTCTAAGCCTGAAGAACTCCTGATTCTGGATTTTTTTTTCCTTCCTTAATGGGAGAGTAGTAAGTTCAGAGGAAGAATCCTGGTTGAGGAGAAATGATTTTCAAACTTCTATGATTTGAAGTGTACAGCTGCAGTTGCCTACTGGGGAGATCGACGAACACATGGTGTTTGAATAGGTATTAAAAATTACCTATTTTTTGCAGGTATCCCCACAAGGGTAATAATTAAAATTAGGAGATCAAAAGAGATCACTCAAAAAGAGAGTGTAAGAAAGGAGGAAGGCCAAAGAAAGAACTTTGGTGAACACGTCATTTGAGCACAGAAATAAGAGTCACTAGCGAAGGAGAAGTTAGAGAAGCTGGGTGGCGAAATCATGCTAAAGCAGTGTAGAGAACTCATGGAGGCGACCATTTCAGGAAGAAGGAGTTAGTCAACAATCTAAAATTATAAAGCGAGAGCAAGTCAGTTGAGGATGAAAAGGTCGATCGTTGGGTTTTTGGCCTTGGGCGTACTGGTGGTGCTGCAAGGACAATTTCAGGGGAGTGGAAAGACGGGGATCAGATTGTAAGGGGTTAAGCAGGTCCCGGGGGATGATGAAGTGAAGTCGAATTTCTGTAGATTGCAGTTTTTTCAAAAGGTGAGCATTGCTTATACTTTCATAATGTTAAACTGAGTCTGTTCAGAATTTTAATCACATGCAAGAAGCATTTTTATCATTTTGTAGCAGATTTTTTAAAGCTATCATTTCAGATTTTGAACTGATCAGCATGAGACAGATTCTCTTTAGCACCATTTTAGTCCTGGACAAAATTCAAGCTGGATATTACTGATTGCTCTGAAATGCAAATAGTGCTATTTTGTTTTACAGCTATCATTTAAAAAGCCATGTACTCATTAAGATAAATATGTGCTGCATGAACAACAAAAAAATGAGAAAGAAAATGGACATTATTTGTATTTTGTGGATTCTCTGATATGGAACTGAACGCACTAATCTTCAAATACTAATGAGCAGCAAAATGTAATTTGCCAATGCACAGTTAATTCTGACTGGCTTCTGTTGATTTGTAGTGCTATAACCCCATACCAGGTGAAACTTCCCATTTTTAGAGATTTTATTTGACTGATCTTTCTAATTGTGGCCAAATAATGAGGTGATTCTCATGAAAAAATGCTATGTTGGAGGAAATCATACTCCCATGGAGCTCTGATTATAGTTTCTCTATTGAGTTGTCTGCCACCAGGGCCATGAGCTCTGATTTTCCTCTTTCCCCTTCTGCTCTTCCTGCCTTTTCCTCATCATTGACAAACAAGGGCTTTCCTCTAATTTTCCACTTGGAAACCCACTAGTAGCTTGTCTTAGTTGCAAACAATGTTTTATATCGTATATGGCTATGTTGTCACTTCTCTCTTCTTTTCCTTCGCCTTTATCCCGTTACTGTGTCATGTTATTTATACGTACATACATATATAATAAGATACTGTATAGACATAGACATACATACATGCATACACCCATGCATACATATATATACAAACATTCATATCACACAGTTGTGGGAGAAAGGTTGCAAAGCAGAAAGTTTAGCTGTTTAGCTCATAGGCTAATGAGGTTTTGTTCCTTAGCTTCACGTGAGAAAAATCTCTATTCCACGATCATAAACTGAAATCCTAAACCCAACTAGCCATTTTACAAATATGCCTCTGGAACATGGGACGTTGGGTTAAAGCATATACAGCTCAATGAGACCAAGCATTACGATTGGCAAATGAACTCAAAACACTCTCTTCGTAATGGTAGGGCAGTCCGGAATTTTGTTTGCACAGCATTCAAACTGTAATACCCTGAATGAGTAGCAGATTGAAAAATGGTGGGAAACTTTGAAGTTGTGATTCTCAGATGATTTGAGATAACACTTGTTTCGGGGAATAATGAAATCTTGTTGTTGGAAGGGACCTTAAGGGATCATCTAATTTAATTTCTTTTTCCAACGCAACAGTACTTTCTATAACACCCCTGAGAGATAAATGTCCAATGACATGGAATTCCTTGCTTTCTGTGGGCTTCTGTTCCATTGACAATATATTCTTTATCCTGAATTCTGATTGTCTTCCTGTAAGCTCTCACTCAGTTCTACCCTGGGGGGAAATACAGAATCCAAGACTTACCTCTTCCTCATAGTAGTTATTCAAATATTTGAAGCTCTTTCCATTTTGTTCACTTTTCCAAGGTACTTTTATATGGTATATATACCTAGTTTTATCAACTATTCCTTAATTATGACCTCTCCAGAATGTTGACTGCTCCCCTTCTCGTTTATTATAATTTTCAATGCCCTGCCTAAAATGTCATACATTATTTAAACTAACACTCCAAATAGAGTCTGATCTTTGCAGAATACAATTGAACTATGCCTGACACACTATAGGTTTAAAAGTCAAATTTTTAGAGTATAGGTTCCCATCTTAGATTATCAACGACAAACTCAGATTTGTAGCTTTTATAGTAATTGCACCTTGTTGTAGGCACATATTGACTCTGTGGTCAACTGAAATCCTCATTCTTTTTCTTTTTTTTGATACAAATTGCAGACAAGTTAGATTATCCAAAATCCTGGACTTGTGCCACTGATTTTTTTGAACTACTTGTAAGATTTGTGTTTATCTCTATTAAATTTAATTTTGTATGGTTTCAGTTTAATGCTGCTACCTTTTACAAAAACTTTGAATTGCAATTCTATCATCTATCATATTAGAATCCCTTTTCGGGGGTTGTTTCATTTGCAAATTTAACAAGTATACCTTCAAACATCTTGTAAGTCATTGATATGTTATAAAAGACAGGAACAAGAAGAAATGCCTGAGAGTAACTACCAGAAACCTCCTACTGGGTTGACACCAATCTAATAATTAGTAGCTTTTGAATTTAATTTTTCAACCAAATTAAAATCTACCCAGCTGTACTGTTATCCCACCCGTATGCCTTTTTTTTTCTCACAATGGTACAGAGAGAATTTGCCCAAAGTCATTATGAAATAAAAATATTCCATGTATTTACCTTCCAATTGCTTTTCTCTAAGAAAGAGTTGCCAGTAATTTGGCTTCAGTTATTTTTTATAATCCATGCTACTTCTTGATTTTTAGCATGGTGTTTTATAAGCTCAGGAAAACCTTTTGTTTGGTCTACCCAAGCACGGAGCAGGGTTGGGGGTGCTTCATTTTCTTTATCACAGTTGAGGAACATTGATACTTTAATCAAGACTTTTGCTAAGGGAGAAACAGGGAAGATATAAGAAATCTAAACAAACTGGCTTGCAAGTATAGAATTCTAATTCCTCTCTAGCTAATGTGGCCTACAGTGCCTGACTTGTTCCAAATGGAGACCTCTGGAAAATGAGAGCCTTTGCCTTGACTCCTCATTACCACTATTTTGGTCTGCTTCCATGTGTTGAGTGTCATTTGATACTTACCATCCAGGACAATCATCCTGGATTTTATGACCCTTGAATATAGACTAAGAGAAGTTATGCCCTCTTACCTGTCTACCTAAGGCCCACTCTCTCAATTCCTGTTTCTAGAATGGAAGGCATGCCTTTTCTCAAGATCATTGTTACCAGGAATGACCTCATCTTATCTGTGAGATGCCACTCTACCTAAATTTTTGTGATTTCCCCCCATACAGATTTGATAGAATGGTAACTTTATGCAACTTGATGATCTTGGCATTCATATAGTAGAGATTACCACTCTGCAATTCCAGGGAGTATGGTTATAAACTGTCACTTAATCTGTCAAAAGTGTGGACAATGTATCAGAGCAAGGGGTAGGACTTGAAGACCAGTTAAGTAGCTATTATTGTCTTCCATGCGAGACATGATGAGTGCCTTAACTAGTTTGAGACATGATGAGTACCTTAACTAGTTTGTAGCAATGCGAATGAAGTAGATACTCCAGTGGTAGAATGGGAAGTTGACAAAATATAAGACAAGGGAGCAAAAGAATCAGATAATAAGTAAGGGCTTTGAGCCAACATCGTTAAAATTTGATACTCTTTTTGGAAACAAGGAAATTAGGAATGATATCTACTGGAATAAGAGGGCAGGATGGAAATAATCATGGGTTTATAATGGTGCTAGCATACTCTGGGTGATTCTAAGCATACAGTTAAGAATTCCTACCCAGAGAGATATTTGGGAATTGTTGCCAAAAAGATAATAGGTGAATTCAAAGAAGAGTCTTTGGAGCAGAAGAGGAAGGGCTTGCAGATAAAATCTTGGAGAATAATGCCTGCATTTCGAAAAGAACTGGGTCAGAGAGTGTTAAGAAAGAGGAAGGATAAACAAAACTGATGCTGTCTTGGGCCAAGGGAAGAAAGCAGTTTTTTGAGAACAGTAGGGAGTAAAACACTATCATCAACTTCCACAGAGAAGCTCAAAGTATAAACTGACGTCAGGCCTTCAAGTTTGGTGATGACATAGTTATTGGAGACCTCCCACAGAACAAGTTCAGGGGGATGTTAAAGACAGATTGGAAGGTAAATATATGATGAAACATGTACAACGTGTACATACATACAAAGGTACATACATAATATGAGCAGGAATGAGGGAAGCGGAAGAAATAGACTACTCTATCCAATATAAACAGCAGAAAACAGCTTTACTGTTGCTTCTTCCTGTTTAACCAATAATTGTGTGGATGAAAGAGAAAGGGGAGTTAGATAAGCTTATTTGTTGAAAAATTACCGGAAGTTTGCTATACTGTTTTAATTGATTTTAACTTCAGACTATTCAATAATGAGTACGTAGTTTTACCACCACAGGATTGAAATTAATTGAGTTCTTTGCTTTGCATAACTTTAATAACAAACAGATGTTAGTTTTCCGGTAAAAGCAACAAAGGTTGTTTTCTAAATTACTTTGGATTTACAATGCTACAGCGCATTTTTAATTACATTCATATGTGCATACCTTAAAAAAATAATTTCAAAATGTTTTATTACAGTAAGGGAAGCACATTTATGCCGCATCATGCAACATGGAAAGTATTGTCTCTGTAGAGTGGTGTAAAATGATTGTAACTTTTGCATTTTCGTGTTTTTTGCTTTGAAACTGCCACCATTATTTACATTCCCTAGTAATCCAATTTTCGGTTCCATGGATATATATGAGCATGTGCCAGACAGGGCGTCAGTGGAAAGCTAAGAAATGAAAAAGGTAAATAACAGCCAGAGGAGTTGGCAAGATTACCTTTTCTTCACTGTGCCAAGACAGCTATTCTTGCTGAAAATAAGGAGAAAGGGGTGCACAGTAATTTAAAATTAGGTAGATATAGAAAGAGAAAAGCTAGGCAAATAATTCAGGTATAGAAGCAATTTCAGGAGATGAATGGAGACGTTGTCCTGACTGTTGAGGAAAGAAAGTCAAGAGAAAGGTTGACTAACAAAAAGCCATATGTGAACCCAGAGTCATTGGTAACTGAGATTGAGGAGAGGTCTTGTGGCTGGAGTATTCAGAAGAATGGAAGAAAGGTTTCACCCCTTGGGTCGTCTTAGCCAGAGGGAAGACTATCAGAAAAAAGACACAAAAGAGATGGGTCTCTGAAAATTTGTTTTACTTTTGTCAGGATTTCTTCACTCCTGCCTCCCTCGGTCCCTCCCTCCCGTCCTCCCTGTTTTCCTTCCTTCCATGCTGAGTAAGGGCGAGACACTGGAAAGAACTGCACATCCCCAGATTCATCTCCGGAATATGGACAGTGAACTATAAGTGATATTTAAAACTCCCTATTGCCATTACTGTATAAATAAAATCATATGGTTCATTAAAAATTGCCACCTCCAAATGGCCGAAAGTACAAAATGAAAGCCTCAACGAAATGAAGAAAAAAATAAGAGAAAGCAACTAAAAAAAGCCAAAAATCCTTCTCTTTGCTTAGCCAGAAAGAAAAAGAAAACAAAAATTGAGTAGGATTTATTGTTAGAGAATGTAACCTTTAAAACTAGCATGTGACGTGTGTTACCTGCCTCTGTAGGGCCAGGCCCTTGAGAGATGCTTCACTAGGCAGGGACGACGATTGTAGAGTTCTTGGGTGAGAGTAGAGGCGGAGATTGCCAACATGTGGGCTGTAAAGGCTGCCTACTCAAACTCTGGGCACTTTTCCTTGGCTTGTTTAGTTCTGTGCTATGTACATGGGTGTTTTGGCTTAGGAGAAAAACTTCAGTGCTGTTAGAAAACGCCTGCTTCACAAAGACAGTATGAAAATGGCTTTACCAATTTTCAATAGCAAAGAAGTAGCAGAAAGCAGACTTGGAGTTTAATCCCTTGGTTTCTCGTCACTTGCTTAGCTACTGATGATGTGCTCGGCCTTTCCACCAAATTCAGTGTGCATTCATAGTCGGTGTAGCCCATTCTTTGTGTCTGTCTAATGCTCTGGTGTCCAGAGGACCCATATCTTAACGGATGCTGGTTTTTAGTTATAGTGGCATAGGTGGTCACCAGGGTAAATGGAGAGATTTGTGATTTTAGGATGCGGTGCTAGAAAGATGACTATGAGTCTACTTTCATCGTCTCAAATGGAAACAATGAAAAACTGAGCATTAGGATGTCCAATAAACCTAATAGGAAAATGGCCACACACCAAAAGAAGGCATCCCTACCAGACTCTTTTCCTTGGCACAATGGAAAATAAGGACACTGAACACCAATACATGTTTTTTGTACGTGCATGCACCGATTTTGTAAACCAAAAACGTGTGCAAAATAGAGAGTCGAGTCATGGGATGTAAGAGCTGGAGGTGATGCCCTTAGGCTCTATCGATTCTAAAACACTGGCCCATGGACCAGTGTCCATCTGTGACGTTTTTGCCAGTCTGTAATTCAATGATAATTTAAACACACACATTCACACTCAGAAAGTTAAGCCAAATGTCTTCAATATAAAGAACTCTATTATTCTGAGATTATTTCCTTTCCACCATTTTTCATAATAAAAATCTCCTACTTTTATGAGAGAGTGATGATGATAAATGGTAAGGGTTTTCCTTTTAAAATAACAGCCTAACTTGGCAGTATAGAAAGTTAGTCCCCATTTTTTTTTTCTTGTGCCTGCTTTCTGGAGTCCTAACACCTGGGAACAGCTGATCTGGTTTAATCTCCTTATTTCACAGTTGAGAAAAGTAAGGCCTAGAGAACTCAAGAGAATTACCCAAGATTCACTACCAGGAAATTATGGAACTTAAACTAGAATCTGTGTCCATATTCCTAGTCCAGAGCTCTGAATAAAGCAATCAATTCCTGCTCTTTTTTCTAAATAATATATTTATATGTTTAAATTAATCTTAACTTCGTTGCTTTCATTTTTCTGCTTTTGCCAGATTCATACTTCCTATCTTTGGTATGCCAGTGCTGCATTTGCTTACCTTCCTTATGCAGTTGTTAGTTCGTCAAGCACTTTTTAATTCTTGACTTGTCTCTTATTTTATTAAAGTGAATTAAAGGTACATTGTCTTATTAAAAATTTAAGGCCTTTTATTGTCCTTATACTAGGACTAAGTAGTCTCCCCATTGGTATCATTTAAGAAAGACATCGATTGCATTCTACTTGGCTGCCTCCTGGTGCTGGAAAAGCTATTTCACTTTCTGGTGAGGGTCGTGCTGATGAGTTGAGTGGAATGGGTACTGGTATAAGGCATTTAATTATATGTTACATTCATTTATCTTATTTTGCTGTTTATCAGGCAGAATTTTAGCATCCTCACAAATTATGATCTGACCCAAGGAAATGCCTAGTCAGTTTGTTTTCTCTGCTGGAATTAGAATATCAAGCCAGGTGGAAAATTTAAATCCTTGTATGATGAGTTCTAATTCCTGGTCTACAAATAAATATGTTATGATCATAACAATTTATATTTGTGTTATACTTTATATAATAAACATGTGTTTGTTTATTTTTGGTGTTCAGTGCTTTTTTTTTTTTTTGGTGAGGAAGATTGACCCTGAGCTAACATCTATTGCCAGTCTTCTTCTTTTTGCTTGAGGGGGATTGTTACTGAGGTAACATATGTGTCACTCTTCCTCTATTTAACATGGGATGCCACCACAGTGTGGCTTGATGAGCAGTGCTAGGTCCGTGCCCAGGATCCAAACCTGTGAACCCCAGGCTGCCAAAGTGCAGTGTACAAACTTAACCACTACACCACTGGGCTGGCCCCATTCAGTGCATCTTTTAAGCACATTGTGAGACTTTGTTTTTCTTAATAACTCTGTAAGGACCTAGGTGCTATTATTCCCTTTTTGTGGATAACATAACTGAAGCTCAGATATCTAAGTAATGTGCCCCAAACTGCATGACTAGCTAGTAAGTGGCAGAGTGAGGATTAGAAGCTCAGGTCATTGACTCTAGATGCATTTATTTCATATCTCAGCTCCATGCTAGTGCTTCTCTTTGCATATTATTCTTAAAATAGGTCTTCTGCCTTCTCTCTTCTCTCCCTGAAAGTAATGCCATTCTTAGTCAAACATCCCATTCCTGTTTTAATGTCCTAGAAATGTTTTCAAATTCTCCAATTTGTGTTATTGGTTCCACCTTCTGGGGTAACTTACCTCAAACACCATGATGAGAAGGGAGGGAAGAGAATAAGTAGTATTGTTCTAAAGTTTGAGCCTGAATTAAGTATAAAATCATAAACTCAATTAAATGTGATTAAATGAGCCATTTTATAGCTTAACTCTATACAGGAGCATATTAATTATGCTAGCAAGAGGAAGATTCCACATTCATGTTTAAAAAGGCCATTTTTATTTTAGATCCATCAAAATCACTTCCCAAACTCTATACAGTTGGCCATCCATATCCTCATCCACAGATTCAGCCAACTGAAAAGCAAAATTTCACGGATATGGAGGAATTGAATTGAATGTATGACTGCAAAATCCGCAGAGACAGAGGGCCTACTGTAGTCCTTGTAGTGCACCATGTTATATAAGGGACTCAAGCCTCTGCAGATTTGGGTATCACGGGGGCTCCTGGATGCTGAGGGAAGACTGTGATTGCCTTCCTCACGGATGGATTGCTTCATCAATAGTTCTGTGGTACTTTGTTAAACTATTTGGCTGGGGGGTAGGTTCCAACCTCACACTGTATCCTAAAATAAATTCCTTTCATGTAGATTTCAAAAGCAAAAGTTAATAAAAGAAATCAATAAAAGAAAGAAAATAAAACACAGGTGACTATTATCTGATCTCAGGGGAAGGTAGGGCTTGCTACGCATGAGAACTTAGGGAAAAGCCGTGGGTAAAGCTTGCCAGATATGTATCAATTAGTAAATTCTGAAATCCCAAACAAAAGGTATAGGCAAAATTAGAAGGCAAATGGTATACTCTGGGAAATAATTAAAACATATGTAACATCCAGATACATTTAAAATAGTTCATAAATTATAGGTGTCATAATAAATTTCTCCTTTACTATTAAAGAGTAAAGTTAAGTGCAACATAGGTCCTTGAGGTGCGTTTTGGAAATTGCCATTGGCTAGTCTCATTGGTAAACTTGGAAATGATTAAAAGCAGATAGATTTCTGGAAAATAGAAACTAGTACAAACCCTAAGATAGCCCACACCAGCCCACCCTTTTGAAAATTCTTGGTGTTGAAATGTTATATTCTATATATTAATGAAATAGAAGAGAAGCTAATACACTATATTGTAAAACAAGGACTAGGTTTCCATGGGGCAGTGATAAACATGCTTGTATGCTTACAAGCAGAAGAGCTTTCATCAGTAGCTGAAGAGTTCACTATTAGCAAAAAAAAAAACAAAAAAAAACCCAAAAATGTATGTGTAAAGAAAACACAAGTATTTGATATGATGTCATTGTTTTAGAAATAAAATAAAGCAATCCTGGCAGGCTTGATTACATTTAACTAAAACCTCTGGGATACAAGGGCTGGCCCAGTGGCATAATGGTGAGGTTCACGCACTCCACTTTGGCAGCCCCAGGTTCATAGGTTTGCATCCTGGGCGCGGAAATGGCACCATGCATCAAGCCATGCTGTGGCAGCATCCCACATACAAAGTAGAGGAAGATTGGCTTGGATGTTAGCTCAGAGCAAATCTTCCTCACCAAAAACAAAAACAAAAACAAAAAAGCTGTGGGATACAACACATGAAAGATTATGCGAGCAATGTCTTAAGAAACTACTGGTCACCTGAAGCATATGGTGACAATTGCACAGGATAGCAAAGCTTGGTAGCTTATCACTGGATCTGGCATTCAGAATTTGACTTATAGTCATACACATAGAAAAATTTGCACATAAACACACGTGTGTATGTGTGCCTGTAGTTTTGTTATATTGCAGTATGAAGAGAAAGACCAATAAAAAGGGGGATTTTCGGTATTATGTTTCACCTTCCTTCATTCAGGCTGTGTTACTGCCTTATCTGTTTTGGAGCTAAGCAGGCTATAACAGAAGATTGTAGGCATTATGATATCATCAGACGCTAACAGAAATTTATTGAAAGAAATTATGGTTTTAGTGGTGTGAAATTCACAAAACTAATAACGAGGGATTTGTCATCAGATGTTAATAAATAGAGAAGTGGCAGAGATACCAAGAAAGAAAGAACACGAAATGCTTCAATTATGAGCTAGCACTGGAAGTTTGTTACCGAAAGACGGAAAATGTTCACTCTTCCCTTTACCAACAACTTCTTTCGAGATTAAAATGTAGAAAAATGGACCAGATATCACTGTATAGTTATTCAAAAGGTGATTTCTATGTTGAGAATATGATTTTGAAGCTGATGCAATCTGATTTTCATTCAGAAAATGCACATGAAAAACGTCTTTAATAAAATATTTGACCTATTCCATTGATTCTAATGAATTAACTCCCTTTTTTCCGTTATTTGATTATGAGGCAGACTGATGGATTATATCAAGATCAGAGAAATGTTTTAAGGTGTGCGTTGTTATGGCAGTTGTACTAATTTATAATTTGTGTCTATATGCGTGTATACATACTTATATGGATATATGGATAACCTTCCATGTAACTCAGAACACACCACATGGGGAATATATTTTGTCCTCACTACACACTTATGAAATAGGTGGTAAGCATTTGCTTCTGGCAGATGAGAGGAAATAGAGGTAGCATGTGGGGATGGTGAATAAAACAGCTAGGCAGCAGCAGCAGCACAAGAAGTAGCCTTCTCTTCTGTTTACCATCCATCTAATTTTCCTTCTCCAGTGACACATTATTGTCTTTGTATGTATTTCCTCAAAACTTCCTAATACCCACCAAAGGTATGGCTTAAATTTGTGTATATGCCTCATTTTAAGAATACTTCAAATTAGAATAATGTAGGTCCATAAAACCGAGAAACATTGGGTGATTATTCATCTCTTACAAGGTTACAGATAAGTTATAATCTTTCTTCAGGTATCTAACAATTGATTCAATATATAAGAAATCTAATGAGCCTACTCTTTTTGAAAAGAACTCTGTAGTAGAAAATGAACTCTATCTACATTTTAAAATACATTTAAGGTGCCTTACTTCCTATTGATGCCATTTGTTTCAGTTCTGTTATTTACCAGGGACAGAGGAGGTAATATTTATATATACAAGTTACAGAATTAGTAGCTTGCACTTAATGATTGCTACCCTTCCTTCCACCTTTTCCCTGGGTTAAGTTTGAGGCGTTCAGATCATTTTATGATCATGACCACAGCCCAGTTGACTGTCAAGGACTAAGATATTTGCCAATGCCACTTGACCAGATTCTTTCAAAACCAGTTATTTTAATTCTTTTTTGTATTTCCCAAGCCTTGCATATTTCCAGTTGAATCAAAATACATAGAAAAGAAACGACCACTCAGTATTCTGAAGCAAACCAGTTATGTTTGCATCACTTAGCGAGCTTTATAGGTCTCAGACAGAGTGACTGTCAGATTCATGAAAGCCAGCTGAACACCATTTGTCTCTTTCAAAAGACAATGGGAGTGAATGATTCTGGTGCATGTGTCATGAATGTTGAGAAGCTCATGTCATAGTAGAAAAAAACCTCGTTGGATGACTCTGGAGAGATATATAAGAAAGCTAAGGATGCTATATTTTACCAAAAACATGCTGGTCAAATCAGTGGGCAGGGGAGGATGAGGGGGGAAGAAAAGAAAAAATATATATACACACACAAATACATATGTGTGTAAGTGTATACATAATGTGTGTGTATATGTATATATATGGAATATAATATTTTAATATATTTTAAGCTAAAATTGTCCAATATTATAAGTGGTCACAAAATTCTTTCCCATAAAAACTTACAAAGCATATGAAACTAGAACATATTTAATTTAAATATGTATATTATGCATACACATAAACAGGCATGAATGTATTTGAATTTGTACTTAGTATATCTGCATTTATAATCAATAAATGTTTCTCCGTATGTAAATTGTCATTACAAGTTTACGGAATCAGCAACCATGTTCTAAGTCTATTGTTTCTTCTGATCTTTTATTCCATGAAAATTCTAAGTGCTTCAGGCAAACAGTCCATGCCAGCTACAGCATTTTTATCCTTTAGTGCAGGGCTGGGTATAGACAGGCAAGCACTTGATGGGTTCAATCCAATATATTGAACTTCACCTACATAGTTTCAGCAATGTGTCCCTCCTTTATCATCAAGTTACAGTGATTTCCCAACACCTTCGTTTGATATTTCCATCCCTGACAGCTCACAAATGCCCCTCACACTTTGACAGCATTATACTCTGTTAAGAAAGGAAAGCGGGAGATATCCTTTACCTTTCAAATATATTGCGTTGGCATGTGAGCTGTGGCCAAACTTTATTAAAGGCGAGGGGAAGTCCACATAGAAAGGAGAATTAACAAACAGAGAATCAGGTGGCTTGGGAGGGTGGAGTCCAGATGGGGAGCAGGTCGGGGGAAGACAGAGCCCAGCCATCAGCAGGTTGCAGGGGGAAGGCAGTGCTCACTGTGTTTTTCCCTCCTCCTGCTTTTGCAATCTCCCTTATAATAGTCAGTCACCCGTGACCCAAACAATCACCCCGTTGGGTTGATGATTAAATTTACTTATATATATCTATATGTAAATTCGGTTAGTGCAAAAAACAGATAATACAGAGATTATAAAAATAACTTTATCATGATAGATAATTTAAATTGCTTTTATTCCATATATACTTGTGGAATGTGTGTATATGTATATATGTGTGTGTCTGTGTGTATATACATATGTGATCTATACATATGTATATGTATATATGTGTATCTATACACATATGTATATATATGTGTGTATATGTATATATATGTGTATCTATACACATACATACGCATATGTGTCAATGTATGTAGATGTGTATTTGTAATATATATGAATATTTGCCAGTGGCATAATTCTCCATTCCAGTCTGCAAAGCCAACGTTGATGGAAAGCTTGCTCTAAGGACATTTCTTCCTTCACATCATGCTCCTTGCCCCTTTCTTGAAGCAATGTCTATTTTTCCTTCTTTTTTTAACCCTCCAGAATGTTCTAGTTCTTATGAAATATTCGTCTTCTCAGCGCTGAACCTGGGACCTTTGCATACCAACCACTGTTTTCAGGCCTAATTTGAACCAGGGCTGGGTGGGGCTGGGGAAAGAAGCCTTCTTTAAACCGTGTTGATATTAATAGCAACTTAATGCTTTGGCTTTTACTCTCATTTCTACGGAACTGAGTTATTTGGAACTTTTTCAGCCATGAAGAAATCTGAATATATGGTCTTTTGTATTTCCTTTCTTGACTTAAGTACTTTTGAAAGGTTATAACCTACTTTTAAAAGAGCTAGCCCCAGTATAATAAAAGTATACACCTTTTTATCAACATTCTTCAGCTCTACCCCTTCTGGACTGCTTCTGGGAATGACACGTTGTAAAAAGACCAACCTCTTTAAATATTGTAATGATTGTGAATATACTTATCATGGAGTCCTAAAATGCTGTTTCATGCTCACTGTGGAGTTTAATAGGGAAAATGGATACTTGCATCATAAAATCTTTTCTAAACAGGCCCATGAAAGACTTGGATTATACATAAAAATATGTTTAGAGGCAGGTATAATGTATATATTCAAATGGTCAATTTATAATATCCATATATCTTGGTCCTATCTACTGTGATGCTGAGCAATAATTAAACATATTCCTTTAGCATTTGACTCATTTTAAGCGCTGCTGAGATTATGTTAAAACAAGTTTTTAAAGATTAGTGACTCTAAGGTAGTATGTTTGACCAAAAAAATCAAGAAAGTCATACCTGTCAGGGGTCGGGCAGTGCTTTGAAGGTGCTATAGGTCAGGCACAGTCAGCATGATGTATGCTTGTGTCACATTAAAAGCATCCTCGGCAGGAATAATATCATTTGTCAGAGTTATTGTAATGGCCTGTGACCCTGTTTCTGTATCTGTCTTACCAGTTACCTGGACTATGTTTTCTAAACATGCTCTGGCTTTTTGGCTTTGGGCATCTCCCTCATTCTGCTCTCAGTATCTCATAGTGACCTCCAATTATCTCCTCATTCCTCCTGGTGTTTGCCACTGCCAATCTCCAGGACCATGAGTCAAACCCGCTGTCATTTTATTGAATTTTGGCACTGCTCCTAACCAACCCTTTATCATGCTGGCAGTATCTTTGTTGGTGTTTTTGACCAAATTAATAGCTGAACTGGATATTTTCATATTTAATTGAATCACTTATAAAGAAAATATCAATATAGTAAAAAAATGTTATAAGTCCTATAGTATACATATCATATAACAATGTCTACAGAGTTTAACTGAAATACTTTAACATTATAAACATAATATAAACCCAGGTTAGGTTGAAAGCCACTTATTCAGCAAGCACTTATGGACATCTTTTAAGATTATCTATGGGAGGTTGGTAACAGCAATAATAATAACAAGAATGGTCATGATGGTGATATCAGCTCACGTTTATTGAGCTTTTGGTGTATTTCAGAGCTGTTCTAAGTACTTTGCAGGAATTTATTTAATCCTTACAACAACCTTATGAGGTAAGAACCATTATGATCCTATTTTATAGGTGAGACAACTGAGAAGTAACATGCCCGAAGTTACAATACTAGGAAGTGTAAGAGTCAGGATTTGACCCCCACTTTTTTCATGCATCAAACTGAGATAGTACAATTTGTCTTACCTTATGCCCAGGATTTGATTAATAAGCTTCAGGGAGCTAGACGAGGATAATACTTTCAGTAAGTGTTGCTTATCAGTCATTACCCATATATTTAGTAGACTAAGTCATGCACAGCAGTGATTTTCCTACTGGAATTCTTGTTTTAATTTGTAAAAGGAAGAACTTTGCCACCAGGGTGAATCATTGTGGAAATGAAAGGAATTCTGGTGTCTTTCCCTAGAAATATTCTTTATATCCGTCCATCCATCCATCCATCCATCTAGAACTTACTGTGTGACCAACACTCTAACAGGTGATAAGATTATAATAGTAAACAAGACATGGCCCCTGTTTTCAAAAAACTTAATCAAACTCAAGAAGAGAATAGAAACCCATTTATCTTTTTTGATTATGTATTCACCTGCCTGAAGGCAGATTAACTCTCAAGGAGTCTACCAGTTCAGTGATTTTGATTGTAAGAATAAATTTCACTTTAAAATAGAATATAATTTGCTTAATTCTTTTCAGTCTGTTTTCGGATTAGTTTGGATCTAATTAATGCATTAGCTACTGTTACATAGGGGTTACTTTTCTCTGTTAGCTACTTTTGCCAAAAGGGAATGTTTGACAAAATTCTATATAAATGCAATGTACAGAATAGTCTTTTTTCTGTGGCTGTATATATTTAGGGAAGAATGTGTAGAATTTCTGAGTGTTTAAAGATAATAAAATATTCTAACAAATGTTCGTACAAAAAATATCTTTTGAGTAGGATGCTCATTCTGTTGGCCCAGACTTAAGTGGACTATTATGTAAGCCTTTGCGTTATTTTAATTTCTGTCATATTTATTTTTTAAGCAACATTAAGGAAATGAAAGGGTATTTTTAATATACCCTCTCTCAAGAATCTAAGATATTGATCAGTTCTTTTTGTCTTCATTTTTGATTTTTTTCCAGTCTTTGTCCATAGGCAATGTTTATAGAATTATATGGCCTTTATTTGTGTTTATTACACTTAATATTTTTAAAGCATGATATTCTTTCTGTTGCTACATTTTCTTCATAATTGTTTTTATTTATTGTGTAATCTTGACCCAAATTAATGTGCCAAACTTCGTCAAATCAGTATCATACTGTAGGACACAAAAGACTTCTAACCTTTCACTATGAAAAATAACTTTTTAATTTATCTATTTAACTATGTATACCTTTCTTTGCTTTGATTATTTCCTTTAGATGTGCCAAGATCTGTAAACATTTTTCTGCTTTTGAATTTTCTAGAAAAATCTTGCCTTCCAGGGAGATTGTATCAATGTACACAATCATCAAGAATAAATAAATATGTGGGTTTCACCACAACCTCAAAAACAGTAGTTTTTATCTATTTTATTTATATCGCTCCCGCTTCCAAAGAGGAATTGAGACAGCCAGTCATGAAAAGAAATGAACACACAAATTCAATAAAAATGTAAAAATAAAAATGAGACTTTTAAAAAACCGTGCCAATAAATATACTGTGGTAATCTCTTTTGTTATAATTTAAATTCCTATGACTATGAATGAAAGAGGATATTTTCCCATCTTTTAAATTAACGTTATCACTTATTTTCTGTGTTGTCTTATCGATTGCGGTCGTGTTTTGTTCTTTATTTTATATGAGTTCTTTATATTTCATGTATTTGCTGTGAATATTTCCCTATTATCTGTTTAATTACAGTTATATGATTATAATTTTTAAAAATCTTATCCAAAATTGTAACTATGACTTAGTATATTTGTATTTACAAGTAATAATGTACTTTAAACTTATTCTCACTTATTTTTAAGTGAAATAACCTGCTGATTTGGAATCATAGATGCCAGTTGTGTTTGTATGTCTATCAAAACTGTTATCACAGGCTAACAGCATCCTATTGTTAGAACCACTTATTATCCTCCTTTCGACATGATTTGAACAGAAATCTCTTCTTAACTAGTATAGCTCTTAGCGTTTCTTTTGGACATGCCAGACTTACTTTCATTTCTGTTATAGGAAAATTTCACTATTTTCTATTTATTTTCTACTTTCCTTTCCAGCATTGGGTTCGTCCTGGTTTTGTTCATTCTGGAGTTCCACAAACACTGTCTGTTTCTATGTGGTTATGACAATGATGAGACACTGACTTATGGAATTAACAAAGACACGTGCAAACTATTTTACGGTACTGACATAACAAGAAAGCAGTTCTGGGCCATGATTGAGACCAGGAGCTACTGAGGTTCAACAGTTTCTATTCCACAGAGTGCCATTTTGTCCCAAATGATTGATGACATTCTCCTGCCCTATTCTCCACAGATTATAAGAACACTATTGCAATCTAGAGCTTCTGTAGATACCCGCTTCATTAAGCATGATCCCAAAATGTCATTTAATTTATTTCTTAGATTGAATGTCTCATTAAACTCTGATGAGGCCAGGAGCTACTTTGGGCTGGACTTATTATGAAGCACTCTTATCTTAAAATTTTATTCTATCTTTTTTGGCAAAGGAAATGGACAAGACAGTGAAATCAATGCACAGTGCACTTTATCTTTGACAAACTGAAATACTGTTTTGCTAAAATAGGCCCATGGGGTAGAGAGATTAAAATCACACGTAAAGTAGATCAGCATAAGGAGTGAATCTACAAACTTATTGGGTATTATTTCATTTTGTTTTAATCCCATTTTGCCGTATTTGGGCAAACAGAGCATATCTATTTAATTAAGCAGATACTGACCTCCCCTAGCTCCATTTAGAAAGTAATGTTTCCCTTTTTTAAGTAACACAAGATGAGTTGAGGATAATTCACTCATGTTCAGTAATATTCGAGCCGTGTTCAGTAAAAGAGATAGCTCAATGGTTGTTTTTCTTACCTTATAGAACATATGTGTGCCAAAAAACAAAACAAAACAAAAGCAACCTTGTAACATTTGTATTTGCCCTTTATTTTTCCATTGTAGAATCAGGGCCATGGTTATAGGTTGGTATGGGTGAGAGGTGGAGAAAGGAGGTAAATTTTTCAGTAGACCAAATTAAAAACACTTTGTGAGCAAGGAATTAAGATGTTGGCCAGCCCTAGGTCATGCTGGCCATTGCAGTACAATCTTTGGCTGCTTCCTTAGGGTTGGGATTGCCATGTAGCAAGTGATTTTTCTTTCCTGACTCCTGCATCCCGCACCTTGCCACTGCCAGACTGTGCATTCAGGACATGTGAATTCCACCACTGTGTACCGTGACCCTGGGTCAGCACCAAAACTGGGAGAACTCTTCTCTTCAGTCTTTCCTCAGCGTCTTTCCGCAGCATGGTAGAGAACTGCTCTGCAGTCTAACTCTCTAGCATACTGTTGCCTATGGTGTCTCGCATTGGAAGCTTTTCGCTTTGTAAACTTTGTTAGTTTGCTACCTAATGAAATTTGAAATTTTGAAAACTTGCCCTTGTGTACCGGGATAGCAGCAGTGTTTTAGTATAAAAAGTAAATTTAACTTTAAAAAAATAACAAACGAGAAACTCATAAATACATGGAATAATTGACCTAAAGGATTATCGTTCAACCTCCATGTTTGATAACAGGGCAAGAAAAGAAAATCTGGCACCATTTCAATATGTATTTTAATAGTATCTTGGAATTCTACCTTTCCCTGGAGTGATAAATTTTAGTTTTAAAATCCTTAAGCATTATTATTGTGACTTGAAATAATATGGTATTCCTTTCTTTATTCTCTCTTCTACTGAATTAAAAATATCCCTATTCAGCACCAAAAATGCCACTTAAATTAATGCTGTGAAGTCTGATTAGAAGTAGATAAAATTGTCAGAATATGAGTGGGCAGTGTGACAAATATTTAATGAAATTTATCAGTCTGTATTTCAGAGCATGTAAAAAAAAATAATGATCTCGATTCTCTATTCTGTGGGGTATTCAAGAAAAGGTATGTTGGAACCTGTGGTTTGAGTTTTTGCTTAAATCATCAGCTGCGTGGCTAGGGCGGCCTGGTTTTGGTTTTATCTTGTTTAAATAGTCTAGGTTATTTTTATTATATTAATTTTAAGGTAGCCGCAATCAAGATGCTGTTTTTCATTTTCTGATTAAAAAGAAGATAAAGTGTGTGTTTAATTCATATTAAATAATAGGAATCCTTTTTTTTTTTTCCCCAAATTGGGGTTAATAAAAATAAAAGCAGTGTTTGGTAGGTGCATGTGTGGCTGGGAGAATCCATAGGATTTAGAGTCATAGGACTTGACTTTGAGTCCTTGCTCTCAGGTAACTAGTTGTGTGATATTAGGCTTGTTTCTAACTTCTCCCAACATTAGTCTCCTCCTGTAAAGTAACTGTAATTGTCACATTTGCTTCATTGAGGGTGTTGCTAAAATTAAAGGAGATAATCTATCTAAAAAGTGCTTTGTTTACTGCATGCACAGGAGCATCTGTGATTTATTACGTTATGTAACTTTTCAAGTTTGTAAAAAGTCATTGGTTAAATAGTTGAAAGGAGGATTCGGGTGTTTTCACTGTTATACAGCCATTGTTAGGGTTCATTTTGTGTGTATGCTGTAAAGAAATGGTTGAAAGGTGTCGCAAATGCAGTGTTGGTTGGTGATGTTTAGAATTTGAAAAGACTTGGAATTCACATGAAATTTTGATATTAGATCAATGTTTGTTCTCTATAGAAATTACCTTCCCTGTCAAGAAAGGAATTGCATGTTTTTCTTGTTGGAGCATATGAACCTAAACAAGGCAACCTGAGACTCATTACTAAGATACCAGATGAAAATGTGTTAAAATAATAAAATAATAGACATATTTCAGACTCTAACTTCAGTGGAAAACATGGATCACATTTTGGTTTCTCCAAAACCAAAGGAGGAAGGATAGTTTCCTTCTTTTTCTGTTTTTTCCCCTCTTTCCATGCTACTCATGGTATTCTCTTAAGAATGCTTCTGTTTTCATTTATTCTCAAGATTAAGAAATGCATTTTCACTGAAGTGTTAAAATATGCACATTGTGTGGCATTATGGTGTTAATATCAGCAAGACTAACAGCTGAGCCAGTTCTTTCATTTCCTATCAAATTGCTGTTAGTAACCAAAGCCATCTCAATTCTATTATATGTCATGTTTTGGAATCTTGCTTTGCATTATCAGATGCTAAGATGCAGCAGATATTGGTTTGCATCTTTAAAAAATGTTTCCAATAACTCTTAACTATGTTAAGTATTAGGAAAGGGCTGAATGTACTTAGGCAATATGCAAATGTACTCTTGATTTACTGTAGAGAACCGTTTTGTTAAAGTGGTTATATTTTCATTTTCACTAATTCATTCAAAAAACAGTTATTAAACATCTATATCAGACACCTTGAGTATACAAAGACAAATAACAGTGTAGTATCTCCATCTAGAATCCCACACGGGAGGAAGAGAAATAGATATCTAAGCAAGTAAATTACAGTACAGCATGTTAACTCTTATTGTAGCAATATCAACCTCAGTGCTATGGAGCACAATGGATGGATCAACTAACTCTGCCTGTTGAAGTTCAGGAAAGCTTTACTAAGTGGCTGGCTTTTGATCTTGATCTTGCAGGACGAATAGGAGATTGCCCGGTAAAAAGGAAGGAATATAAGGGCAGAGAATTGCATGTGCAGAGAAATGGAGTCATGCAAAGATCTAACATCCATAGACTAGGGAGTAGCTAAAAATAAGAGGCCAGTCTTCTATTCTGACATTCCACAGGCCCAACTATATTAATTATAAAATGTGAATATAACATGTTTTCACTGCAAAACAACAAAATATGTTTTATGTGTGCATGTCTGTGGTGTTAAAAATTATAATATCTTCATATTTTTGATCTTCCCAGAATCTTCTTTCTTAAATAAGTTAGTCCTAAATTTTGAAATACCTATTATAAACTTGGGTATTAGGTTTCTGTTTTTCTTGAGTTATTCAAGTTTCTTTCTACAATACTAAGCACAGTTTAGATAAGACGTGCTTACCTTGGTTAAATTTTAGAGATTCCAGTAATAAAAATGATGGAGTTGGTTTAGTCTCCTCCAATCTTGCTTAAAAACAAGTCTCTGATATTCGCTTTCTATATAGCATGCAATCTAGATGAGCTGGTTTAGTTTTTATTTTGTTTTTAGTAACAACTTGCATAAAGGAAATATAATGATTTCATTAAATCTGTCTCCTTCTGAGAGACAGGGGCCTACCAGTCTTCCTCTCAGGATCCTTGTAATATAGTTTTCTTGGCTATTAGATGGTTTTGTTTCATTGAATCTCAGCAGTTGATTGCTTTAAAAGCCCTTTTCTGAGTTGGGTCAACATTCCACATTGAGATTTTTCTTCCCTAGTCATGCAAGAATTCACCTGTTATTAACAGTGATATGAATCATTCATGTGCACTAAGAGGGAAATAGGTTCCAATTGTTTCAAAACCTGTTAATTTCTAGTTCTAACTGTGGGTAGCCCTGTGAAGTGAATCATATCACTGTCTGGAAAAGAGAAATGGGAATCAAGTTCCTAGCTCGCCATCAGCCATGTAATCATTGAAGATGAGGGTTAAGAAGAGAAAGCCTCCGCTCACTCTTCTATCATTCATCCAATAGGCCTGCATGTGCCCTTGTAGCCATGAGATTGTACAGTGAGGGACTGCAAGGAGGTATGGGAACCCTCATTTTTATATTAAAGTCTGTTAAGTACATAATGGGGGATTGGCTGCTTGTTTGTTCTATTAAACAGCTGCTACCCTCTGCTTTCCTACATTAATTACATTCCCACAGGGGGAAAAATATATTTACCTTTATAGACATAAGTGCATATATAACATGTGGTTCATATACTTATATAGAACATATACTGTTGACAATGAGCAAAAAATTGTAATTTATTTTCATGTACAGCTCACACACTTTAAAATGTCTTGTTTCTAAGGATACAAATGTGAAATTGATCCAATGGGTTCAACAATCAAATCTTGAAACCAAAGTTATACTACTTTTTGTTATTTGTGTAGTGGTTAACCTCTTTCTGATAGTGCCAGAGACTTATTCACTGGATTTACCTGTTGAAAGAATTTTTAACTAACAGCTGGATCAGTCCTAGACTGGTGGATTTACTTGAGAGATGTTATGTGTAGTGTTTCTTAGCAAGGAATGCCATTATACCAGTATAGATACTGTGAGGCCTCAGATAAGGAATCTTCTGTGGGAAACCTCTTTTACTTTTTATTTTTTCCGGCTTTATTGAGCTATAACTGACATATAACATAGTGTGAGTTTAAGGTGTACAATGTGTTGATTTGATACACTTATATATTACAATATGATTACTGCTGTAGTGTTAGCTAACCCCTCCATTGTATCACATAATTACTATTTTTTCTGGTGAGAACATTTAAGATCTACTCTTATTAATTTTTAAGTACACAATAAAGTATCGTTAACTATAATCACAGTGCTGTGCACTAGATCCCCCACATTTATTCATCTTCTCTAACTGGAAGTTTGTCATCTTTGGCCAGCATCTCCCTAATTCCCCCACCCCCTTGCCCCTGGTAACCGCCATTCTACCTTCTAGGAAACCTCTTTTAGAATGATGTTGATTATGCTAAAGATATTTTGCAATCATACAGAGGAGTGTCATATGGATTTTATAGATACAATTGTTAACTCATGCTGCACGTTTTCTTAAGAAAGCAGTAAGTGTTTAAGAGAATAAGGGGGGTGGGTAGGAAAGAAAAATCAGGCTATGACATTTGTATGACCTCGACAGAAGAATTCCACATTATAAGTAAAATATACCCATCCTTTGAGCCCCATCTCGAATGCTGTCTCTTCAGCGGCAATACCCCCACTAGAGGCAAAGGTGTCTTCCTTTGAACAGTGAAGCACTTTTCTTGCAATTCTCTTATGGCTCATGATTTTCTGCCCTTGAACCGTGTGTCTGATTGCCTTGTCTCAATTATTAGAACCTAAATCGGGGAAGAGGGGAGTGGGGACGTGTGGGACAGAGAGTTCTGCCATCTCTAACACAGTATTTCTTTCACGTAATAAATGCTTAGTAAGTATGTATGGAATCGAGTCTAATAGTATTAATCAGTTTAACACTAGAAAACTTTTACTATAGCATGGATTAAAGTCCACGAGGCTGAGAAGGACAGAAATTGGATAGAAAGAGAAATGCGTCTGATTCAGGTCTTCCAAGCTGCAATAAAAAGAACCCGAGCTCTGCCCATCACCTCCCCTGTGCCACTCCTACATTGAACAGTACAGAGGATCGAGACCCCCTTAAAGGCTATGGTATTGTGTCCTCTCACTTCAAATTCCTCTTGTTTCCTCAAGCCACACCAAAGAGATAAATGGTTTAAGTCGCTATCATACAGACTCTAACTCCCACTTAATTCCTTTGGCCCCCTGATTTGGAAGCTCACCTACTACAATAAGAAAGAAGAAAATACTCCTCTGTTCCCAGAGTTCTCGTGGGTACTTCCCATTCCACCCTCATGATGGCATCCAGAGCTGTTCTCCTCGCAGTTGCCACATTCCACTCTGTGTCTGCTGACTCTGATCCCCCACTGCCACCACACTCACCCCATTTTCCTGAAAGCCACTGTTCTATCCCCTGACTGAAGGAGATGTTTTTCCATCATTTTCTGCTTTCCCTAATAATCAAATATTTGCTCACAATTTCACGTGGATGTTAATTCATGCTTTTATTGTCATTGTTGATGACAATGCACACTTACTCTTGGAAAAAGAAATTTAGGATTTCTGAAAAGTTAGAGCTGAGGTATGCTCTTGGAATCCAAGGGACAGAACTCTTAGTTTCTGTTTTGAGGAGTTAAGCTTTTCATGTGAGATGATGTTTGAGCTGATTCTTGAAGGTAACAGCATAACGCGTATGTGTAATAAATGCACATGTAATAAGTTAGACTAATGATCTCACTGATTGAGGTGTGTCACAGGTGTATGTATTTTATTCCACTGGCTTTATCAATGTTAGTGTTGTGACCAAGCAGGAAAAATCAAATGCTGCCTGCCAAGACAAGAAAAAAATCAAACCCAATATATATTCTAATAAATTTCCTTATCTGTGGAATACTGCAACTTATACTTAAAACAATGTTATTTATTAAAGTCAGAATAGGGTATTTTAGGCCCCTTCCAAGGATAGACTTCTGATAGAGAGTCTTCAAGAGGAATTATTAAAGCCTCATATAATAAGTTGAGTATACCGTGAATATGTTTTGTGTGTATGGAATTCGCAGACTGGTGTAGGCTAGCTGTGCCGGAAAATGTTCTTTCCTATGTTTAGGAGATTCTTCTGAAAGCAAGTGATGGAGAAAGAAATATAATTATTTCCATAGTAAAATTTAAAACTCTCTGCTATATTTTAATATCTTTGTGTTTTCTATGATAGACAATAAGCATATATACGTATATTACACTATGTAACTATCTTTTAGGATACTATATGGGAACATTAAATGTGAATCCTTTGCTTGTTGATTCTTTGGAGTAAATGGCACGCTTATTTTTGTTGTTGTTTAGGGAAAAACATAAATAAAAGAAGGCAAACGGATTTTCTTTCATGCTACTTTGGAAAGTTTGAAAAGTAAAGATGAAAAAGGAAAAACGTACCCATGATTCAATAAGTCTTATAAATGTTACTGTTGTCGTCATTTTTTTTAATCGCATCTTAGAGCCACATTTTTATTCTTAGGGATTCACAAGTAAGCTTATAATGAAATCCATTGAATAAATAGGAACAAAATTGCATATACTGGCTATATAGGTTTTTTTTTTAAGAAATATCAATACATAAACAGAAGTAGAGCTCTAAAGAGAAACTACCCTGGTGAATGTGGACGTGTACCCATAGTTGTAGCCTTATTATTATCCCAAGATAGACTTTTCATATTTCTGCACCATCATTTTTCATCTTGCTCACCAACGGAATATCTTTTATAGATGTCAGAATGATTAGATTTACTGTCTGCAAAATACTCATCGTTGAGAATTATAGACCACTTAGAAGATTGGCAAGGACAAGTTAAAACTGAAAATAGGTCTCTCAACAGGCATGCGAAATCATAGCAGTGATTCAGTCCATTCTCAGGAATATTTTTCTTTCATGGTAGGAAGGGATATGCTTTACATTTTGAGATTGTTTGCAGAATAAATACTGGGAGTAGAAAATTACACCTGTATTTATTGTCAGACCACATTTGTTATAGAATGCATTTTCCAGATGGATCCTGGCTTCTGTGAGAACGTTATTTTCTTTGCTACCCTTTGTTGGAAATGGCTCAGTTCAGGCCTTGCTCTTAGGATTCTGCCACTTTTGTACTGCCCAGCTAGAGAAGTCAAAGTTCGGCTTTTAAAAATCCTGAATGCACGTAAGTTTCATTCTGACAAGCTCTCTTTTTTCAGGATGACCGTATCAGTGCTTACAAATTTTAGAAGGAAAAAAAGGAACTCTAAGATGACCTTTAATGTCATTATTTAACTTGGGTCTTGAGGAGAGCGACTAGAGCAAGAACCTGAGGATGAAGGTTTACCGATAAACACTTCTGTTCCTCCATCTGCTCCCCTCCCCCCCATAGGAGAGTTATAGTGGAACGACATTGCAGGGCGGGGCAGGCGGGCCGAAGTACAATGGGGATGAGGTGAGAGCAGGGAAGGTGGTGTGGGAGCAGACGGTAGCTGGGAAGAGAGGCGCTCCATGGCACTGTTGGCATGGTGACAGAGAGGTAGACGTGCTAACAAGCTGTGCCAATTTCTGACTGTTTCACAACTCCGCTTTGTGACTTGTGGCCTCAAACCTTACTCATTTGCTATCACCGTATAGCTTCCCCGTTTGCAAACAGCTCCTATGAAAGCATTCTTTTCCTTACATTGTCTAAATGCTCTTTAAAATATATTTTGTGTGTTATTCGACTGATATGTAGAAGAAAAGTGCTCACTGTCCTTGGTCTCCAGGTGAATAATAATTAATACATATAACAACCCTGATAAGAATATATGTGTATATGTTTTTATATATATATAATCATCATAATGTGTGTAACAACCCTGATAATAACACATATATGTTTTAAATATATTATATATTTATATATATTACGTATATACGTATATTATGTATTAATTATGCGTATATTACGCATATATATGTGTGTCATATGTGTTATAAATATATATATATTCATTATAGATAGCTTTGCCATATAATCTATTTATATCATAGGAGCAAATACTGTTAAAAATAGTTCAGTGGATGTTTTTCTTTTTTGACATTTGGTTGTGGGACTCATATGAGCATTTGCTTGTCGCATCTTTAGTTGAAATTCTGATTCCCATTAAAAAAACAAAAGGAAATGGCCCAATGTAAGTTGAAATGGGTCCTTTACCGAAGTCTTATTTTTCCGTAAAAATGCATCGGTTGCAAATGTTACTGCCATTTCCAGTACCTAAAGTCCCCTTAGAGGATATGAATAGTGTACTGATTTGAAGTTTTCAGCCATATGCCATGGTCAACGCAAAAACCTATTGTATTAAGTCAAACCACATATAATTGCTGATACTCAGCCCTTTTTGAACTATAAAGTAGCAACTCGTTATGGTTCAACCTGTTCTATAATTTTTTTTTATTTCCTATATTGAGTTTGGGTAAAATAAACAATAAATTATTAGCCACATACATCTCTGTTTCATCTTGCAGCTAAATAAAGATGAAATACAATTTTTCAAACCTTCAGAGAGTCCAGCTCAATTAAAAATACCGTTTGCACGGGTGTTGAGATTTGTCTCTGTAGAAGTGCTCTCAGAGGCTTGGTTGATATGTAATTTATTAACCTAAGCTTTTTTTTTTAATACATTTCCTCAGAGGTAACTCTGCTATACATAAGAATATTTGATGCATCAGAGAGGCAACTAAATAATGTGCTTTTTGTTTAAAAATAAAGGATTCTTTTGTTAGCCCCTGGAATTTCTTACTCAAAATCTTATTCAGAGTAATAGTATTAAACTTCTGCCACAATTTAATGAAATGATTTTGCTCCCCCCCATTTTTTTTTTCTTTCTGAGGCAGTTTTTAGATTGGAATGAGTAGACTCTATAAAGAACACAAATGATTGGTATTAAATGCCTGTCTCTTTTGTCTAAAAGTCCTTAGTTTTTTGAACTGAGATGAAAATTGAATTGGGCTTTATACCAAAGAATTTATATTTAGATGAAGTCATTCCGACGGTACCGAAATGTTATTTACGTTCCTGTAGCAAAGCTCATAGTCGTACACTGAAGCAAACGTCATTTTTGAGAAGCATCTCAACCGCATCTAGGCTTGTTCTTTCTTCTTTCATTTTATTGTTTATTTTGGTATTTGAAGAATAAAAGGAAAGGCTAGTTTATTGAATAGAAAACGTGTGTTCGTGAATGACAAAATGTTTCTGACCAAAGTAGATTAACCTATAGACAGAAGTTAAAGTTGATTCTTAATGATAAGAACACATATTAAACATGAATCGCCTCTTGGATTTCTCCTAACTTTGCTTTAACATACAGGATATTGTGGAATAGCTTTGAAGGGAAGGTCTAACAGTTATAACATCAGTCTTCCTTCATTTACAAGCTTAAAATAAAGCACAGAGCTAGTGTAATGTGACCCCTGAATTCTGAGAGAATCCTCTGGAGATTATACTTTGTGGTTTTTGTTTTGTTCAAGTGCATAAGAATCTTAGTTTTGCTCTTGTCCTTGAGTTTTCCCTAGTTCTGTGTCCGAAGTGAAGTTTTCTTCTTTTATAATGTTTATTATTTTCAATGAAGAAATTTTCTTATGCATACGGTTCAGTTTTTTACTCGAATTTCTAGATCGTTTTATCTCTGTGTCCTCTTGCTTGTTAATAGATTGGTTTCCAATTCTCCTTTCCTACGTTTCAGCCCACTAATGGGTTTTCTTCTTTTCTCAAACAGGATGTGATTCAAATTGACTTATACGAGCTTATGGTTTTTTTTAATAATGTTTTAGCCCCCACCTCTTTTTTCGCTAGAACATGGTGGCTCATTCCATATCATTATAGTTACCATGGCTTGATTAGTTTAAGTTCACATACTGTTAATTTGTTATTTTTCTCTGATATGTTTTCATTTTATTTGGTTATACATTTCTACAAATGTTTAATGTAGGTCAAGTTAGAAATATCGTTTTTGATACTTTTCGTACTGTCCTTCTTCATTTTTTACTGTATATTGTCTAATTACTAAAACATGTAGGGTAATTGATATTTAATAAACTTTCCCTAAGATGAAGTAATACTCATACTTTTACTCAATAAATGGGTAGTGTCCTAGTGCTTATGAACAACAACTTTAAGCCAACACTGATCTTCTTGTAGTTTAGTAGTTTGACCTGTAGGGTCAAATATGTGTGGATGGAAGAATTTCAGCATTAGCAATTCAGGAAGCAGTGGTTATATTTCTGACATTTTAGGGGTTTTTTGATTCAAAAAACAGATGGTGAATCTAGCTCAAAGTAAAGAAAATTATTGGAAAGTATAACTGTTATGCTTTTAGTTTAAAGTGAAATAAGGGGCCGGCCCGGTGGCATAGTGGTTAAGTTCATGTGTCCCTCTTCAGCAGCCCAGGCTTCACAGGTTCGGATCCCGGGCATGGGCCTACTACACACTGCTCATCAAGCCATGTTCTGGCGGCATCCCACATACAAAATAGAGGAAGACTGGCACAGATATTGGCCCAGTGACAATCTTCCTCAAGCAAAAATAAGAAGATTGGCAATAGATCTTAGCTCAGGGCCAACCTTACTCACCAAAATAAATAAATAAAAAAATTAAAATAAAATAAAATGAAAACCACAAGGATAGTCTGGAATATCAAATGGAATAGCATGTACTCATGAAAAGCAACCATTTCCTGACCAAATTCGACTCTTATTACCTATAAAAACATGATGGTTTTTAATTTATTTGGGTTGTAGTGTTAGCTCAATAGTTAGTTGTCAGTTTCTGAAAATAGCAGTTTTCAACATTTCAAGATTTTCAATTAGACTATAGTGACAAATACCAGTCTTGCTAATCACCACAGAGTTTAGTCAGTTAAATTATGATATGGTCTTTCTTTAACTATCGTCAGGTCAGTTAGTATCTGCTTAATCTTTCTGCGCCTTAATAAACTAAGGGAAAGATTGAGATCATTAGATATCCAACCGTAATTTAGCACTGTCAAGATTAAGGAGGGTATTATGGTCATTAGGAACAAAATGGTTTCATTTATGGACTGAGAACAATGAGGCCCATCAATAAACCACTTTCTGCCTCTAATGAACCTACTTCTCTCTAATTGTGTGCATATGTAACAACAAACTCATTTTCTTCTTTCATTCTCGATGAGAAGATTGTTAAACACAAATGCTTTGCGTATGTGTCACTTATACTTCCTTCAATTTCGGTATGTGTTCATGAATGCAATAAATTATTTCTAGGTGAATTGATATGTCTTTTAAGGGAAATGTGCTGTGTTCTCTCCCAGTTTTGCAGTGTATATTTGTCAGAGGAATAGATTTTCTAAGATTAGATGAACTCCAACATCAGTGGCATCTTAATACTTCCATGAGTCAGTCATTTTAGAAAGATATCTGTCTTATAAAATTCCCGATTCAAAATACTTGAATGTTCTAAGAAGTGAAGATGCCCTCAGTAAAGAGTTCATAAAGGATTCATCTCTTGTTGGGCTCTCTGTCATTCTCCCATCGTTATGGTAGAAATTCTCTTAACCCACCTCCTTGGAACCAAGTTGCCTGAGAATTCAATTCTCAGGCTTCACTGGATGTGAGGTGTTGACTGATGCCCAGGGCAATTTGACTGCTGGTAGCTAGTAGCTATCCTTGAGTGCACCCTGACACTTCTGCTCTTAACATTTGAGATCATGGCTTGCCATGAATGTGTTATGCTTATTTTCTGAACCTCCTGTATATGCCAGTTGTACTTGTTAGGGCAATTATGTCCTTCAGTTAACTATTATGTGAACCAAGAAATAGTGTTTGAAAAAAGAAACATGCCATTTTTATGAAAACTACGGTGAATTCTTTGGAAATGCTTGATAAAGTCATTTTAAATTTGCGTCTAGTCAGGTGTGGCTGAGCAAACTTAAAAGATAGGAACCAGTTCCAAAGCCTTCTGGACTCTGATTGCTTCATGAATGTATTCGAGTTCTAGAAACTCAAATCTAGAAACCAATCTAGAACCTGGTTTAGAGAATGTATTTTGTGTGTGGTTTATTTGCAAAGCAAGTCTCTGAAGAGAGCCAATCCAAGGATCCTAACTCAAATAGAGTACCTTAGCTCTACATCAAAAAGGTTGGCAAGTGAATATTATTTATACTTTTCTGGTTAAAATATTTAAGATGTATATCATGTTTTATGAACACATACTTTAACTGAACTCTTTAGTTAATTGACCTTTCCTGATTTTCTAATTATCTTTCTAGTCCTGTCTAGTGTATTAAAATCTTTATTGCTGCTCACTCATATTCACTAGAAATGTTAACTTCATAGTCTAAGTTCATCATTTTCTCTCCTTTCTACAGCATAAAAATGGGCCATTGAGTGTTTATACCTTGAAGATTCTTCCCCTTACGCCCCCACCCCCCTGCCCCAAGATAAACTCAACTGCCATAGGCTATGGTCATTTTACCCAGTTAAGGTATTAAAAAAATTGAAGGCATCTGTCTTGTTTCTCTCTGTTGTGAATATTATGTTATCAGAAGCATACAGACTATTTGCAGAGGAGAATCTAATGGCAGCCTGAGCATAGTTTTCTTGGCAATCTTAATTCTAAGATCAGAGAGAAATAGGAAGGGCTTCCAGTGGGGCCTAAGCATAGCACATCCTATGAGAAAATGTGATGCCTCTGCTCTAGAGGAGCTTACATTCTTATTGAGAAGATAGGATTTACAGGTGAGACACACTTAGAGAACAATATAAGAGACTAAAATACTTAGATGGGCGTGGCAGATTATAAATTTTCTAGGAACTAAGAGAAAGAAGAGTTAAAAAGTGTAATTATGGTACCAACCCCAGAATGTTTACCCATGTCAAATGATTGAATAAAAGAATGGCTCAGGAAGACGTGGAAGTCTGTAGGTATTATCAATGGAATATCCTTTCCACTGTATATTGGAGAAGAGTTGACAAAATGTAAGACTATAAAAATAAATACTGTCAGGGATTACACAATATAATTAAAAACATGCCAAGACTTATTTGTGAAAAGTGAAGAATGAATATATATTTAAAAGCATATAATGTAAATATTCAGGTGGTCAATGAAGTCAAGAGAATTCTGCTTCTTAGGATGGAATTAGAACTTGTTCCATCATCTATAGCTTGATGTGGATACATTGGCCTACAAAAATGGCAGTTTCATATGGTTCAGCCATTACATTTGTATTCAGAATTCCCTCAAGGACATTAATCAGTAGAAATGTGTGGAATATATATATATATTCCAGTAGTCACATTTAATGCATGTAAGTCTGCCATAACAATGTAGAAAATCTATCAATATTAAAATTTATATCACATTTATTCATTTACCTAATACTATCAGCATTAACAAAATACCTTAGCTATTCATGGCATGGAAGTGTTCTGAGCACAGTATAAGACTTGCAAAATCATTGAAGCAGTGTGGGTCACCATGATACATGAATAAAGTAAGAAGATTTCCCCATTCTGTCCATTTATAATGTAGGACTTGATGTAGTTTATTCTTAGCCGACTAACGAGACCATTGGATAGTAACATGTTTGTTCATTTCACCCAATATGTATTTTGTCTTACTGTGTGCAGTGCACTATGCTAGGCCCAGTGAGAAGTACAAAGACTACCCCTTACCTTCAAAAATGTTACAGGAATATAATTTTCCTGATAGAATGATTGCAGAAGATTTATTGAGGTTGACTTTAGCTCAGAGAAAGTTTTTAAAGACTTATTTCAAACGGGTCTTAGTTTATTTCACCTCTGGCAAAGTCAGTTGCGTGTGATAGTGAATCCTAAAGCAAAACAAGGAGATTCTGTAGATCATATAAGAAGCAGCAGTAATCGGAAAGTCAAACCCATTTGTTGCATTCAGGTTAGTGAATATAAGGCATAATTAAATAAAAGTAACTGCAAAATTGAGATCCAGTTTTTAAAAATCCAGGTTATTCCTAGGCGAATGTTTAAATCCTTAAACTATTTAAATGATTAAATCTTGCCCTCAAGTTTATATTAGAAAATTCAGCAGGTGCATGGAGCAAATTTTAGGAGGGGCGATGGTAGTTTTCTTGCCTAATACTTGAACTTTTGAGTGCAAATAACGTGAGGTCTTGAGTCCTAAAATGATTGGGGTTATACACGGGATTCTGTTTATGGTGGAAGATTTGAAAATACTATTTTTGTGAGGAGAGAGTTCATGTAGAAAATGAAATCTGTTGATGTACAATAAGACAAACCCCAAAAAAGTGTTTTCCAACTTTGCTTGTTCCTCTAGAATTACTCATTAGTGTGTGCTCATTTTTTTTCTTTCTAAGATCATACCCTTTATTAGGCAGCAATATTCTGCAAATGGAGAAAAGAAAATGAGCAGTTTACAATTATGTAAATAAGACATAGTTTTTCTATTTCTGAAAAGTAATAGAGAGAACTTTTTCCCCCTAAATGAATAAAAGTGCAAATAAAATTAGAATCCTTGTACCTCGCTACTCATTAAAGGGTGACACTAGTAACAATTTGCAAAGAGGAAACTGTAGAAATGCAATAAAACAAGATTATCTTGGCAAAATTGAGATTTCTCTCTGTACATCATGCTAAAAATGTCGCTGAGAGCTGGTCTTTGCAAGACAGTGAGGGATCTTGGCATGCAATGTGATTTGCATATTTAAAGAATCGATTTAAGTCTTACAACCCACACCACAGAGAGAAAGAAGTTTCAGAAGAGGGATGCACCATTGTCCATCTGTGTATAGCAGAGTCCATGTGGTTACCAAAAGGGCACTGGTGCATTTTTTAATTCCTAGAGACAATAAGGCTGGGGTATGAAGTTTACAAAAGCAATTTCATTTTATGCCCATCGTGGAGATTGTGACTGTTTTTTATATTTGGAATAGCACTGTAGTCTCCTATTAATTTGCATTACTTTAATGCCTTCTATCCTAAAAATCTTTTGATTTGTGTTCAAGATGTTAGTCATATTCATTAGTTTCTAATTGCATTCTGTAACCTCTGGTAGCTTTGGGGACTTCAAATGTAATTGAAAGTTTTAATTTTAACTCATAGAATCAAGGAGTGATATGGTGACATCAGTGTTCAAAGAAGAAAATTTTTCCCCCAGAGGCATTCATGAGATGGATTGAAAGCGTGGAGACCAGTTGCCATAGTCTAACCTTTAGGTGACGTGAGCTTCCGAAAAGTGGCAGTTGCCAATGGAAAGGCAAAGATGAATGCTAAAAGGCATTTTGGAAAATAACGATGGATGAGAATTGGCAGCCGGCTAGATGTGGTTAATAAAAAGGATAAAGAATAAAAACTAACTCTGGTTTTAAGCACTGACAGCTGAAAGAATGGTGGGACCATTGGGGAAACCAGGACAATCAGAAATAGATTTTGGTTTCTGGGGGAAAGCGGTTGCTCAGGTTTGGCTATGTTGCTTATAAGAATGTGGAATCCCCAATTGGATATGTTTATTTGGCATGTGACAAGAGATGACTGCCCCTCAAATAAGAGGTTGCGACTTGCGTATAGTCCCGGAATCCTCAGCTTACACACAACAACGAAAACCTTCATGGAAAAGCAATGTGTTAAGATAAAGAGTTTATAGGGAAAAAAGCAGAGGGTCTTGGGAATGCTGCCATCGAGATGGTGGGAAGAAGCGTAGAAGGCAGCAAATGAAACAAGAGAAAGAACAGTCCATTGCTCTACAGAACAAAAGAGATCTAGGGGCTGGCCCGGTGGGTGGCATAGCGCTTAACTTCACGTGCTCCACTTCAATGGCCTGGGGTTCTCCACTTTGGATCCCAGGCACTGACCTAGCACGGCTCATCAAGCCGTGCTGTAGCTTGATCAATAAAGTAAAATACAGGAAGATGGGCACAGATGTTAGCTCCAGGCCAATCTTCCTCAGCAAAAAGAAGAGGATTGGCAGTGGATGTTAGCTCAGGGCTAATCTTCCTCAAAAAAAGAGATTTATATTTGGAATTGAAGCAGCATTATAGTATTGGTCTCAAATAATTTTTCTGTATGTCAGGTAGTCATTTCTTTTCAAATAAAAGATAGGAAATCTTCACAGTTATCACAATAAAAGTACCTAGAAATTTCCTGTTGTAAACTATGGGTCTCCAATGAATTGTAATTATTTTTATGAGTTGGTAGAATTCTAATAAATACAAGCATCCCTGCTGTAGAATAGATGCATTCTTGAAAAGTTTTCTTTGAAAAATACATCCCATGTTACCATGCCTTGCTTTCTAAATATTACCTTTATACGTAGAAACTTAAGAGAAAGAGTCAGGGAGCTGCTTTGGCCCCATCTTGTTGCCGACCACAATTTCCCTATAGCAGCATTTCTAATACCATCAACTCAAGATTTTTATGTCACAATCACTATTCACAAAGAATTTTCACCGCACATTTGTATCCTTATAACCACTCTATGCGGTCAGCACGGCAGTGGTATGGCTCCTGTTTTACAACTAAGAAAACAGAGGTTCAAGGAAGTTTAAGCATTTTATCCAAAGTCATATGGAAAGTAAGCGGGACTCAGGTCTTCTGATTCCCAAACCAGCTTTCTTTTTGTTGTTTTCATGCTGTCCCACGTTTATTATATATTCCCTGGAGACTCCTGTAAGTGAAACTTGAGAATTTCATCAGAGCGAATCCTAAAGGTACGTGGTGAATTTGCTCTGTTTTACGGAGCAAAAATCTGTTTAGGTGAGATTTCATACATTAGGTGAGAGGTCTAAAGTGGCTGTTTTACTGGGTTCTTCTGGATACATTTTGACGTATGTTAATTCTTTTAGGCTTTTTGAGTAAATTACTCTTGAAAGGGGTCTTACTGATACCCTCCAGAGGCCCAGAAGAGTTATTGGCTTACAAAACTTATGTAGACTGCACTCAGGAAATAGTTCACTCATCTCTTAACATCTGGATGTACTGTTTCATTTTTTTTTACCATTATGTATTCATATCTGAAAACTATGGCCATTTGAAAATAAATATGGTAAGCAAACAGTGTGTATATGATTAAGAAAAATTCACTGTAGCTCTGACACTTTATAAAAAATGTTTAAGAAAAGAAAAAGAAAAAGCCTTCAAGTTTATAGCATCATGTTAAAAATATCCCAGTGTATCTCTGTAACTTGAGAATTCAATGTAATTTAAATAACTAAAAAACATTTTTACAGTAATACTCCATTCTCTTTCAACAGAATTACCAATTATTTTTATATTATCTACTTTGAAAATATGGGAAACAAAATTGTTCAAGATGTTTGGGTATATGTCGTTCTATGAACCAAAACACAGTTTTTGTCAATCTGCATTCCCCCAGAGAGATAATAAAATATTGCTCTGTGAAAATCTGATTTTCACCTTATGCTAATCATACTCTCTTCCTCAGACTTCTCCTACTCTCTTCTAAACATAACCCTCCATCAAAACAAGAAACGAAACAAAAACATCCTCCAAGAGAGAAAATTGCAAAAATGCGAAAGCAGTACAGAAACCAAGAAATAAATATGTTTATTTAGTAGAAAATAGGAGGTGAATGTTGATGACTCCGCCATTGAAAATGAGTCCTAGTCTACAACTAGGCCTCCAGGTTCCTTGGCCCGGATTCCATCAGCATGAACTTCTCTCCCTTTGAGGTCCCCATAAGCACGTAGACAATAGCCTTTGTCATCACATAGAACATGGCCGCCTCCAGGATCCAAGCTTTGAAATGTGCCTTTCTTTTTTTTTTTTTTTTTTTTTTTAAAGATTTTATTTTTTCCTTTTTCTCCCCAAAGCCCCCCGGTACATAGTTGTGTATTCTTCGTTGTGGGTTCTTCTAGTTGTGGCATGTGGGATGCTGCCTCAGCGTGGTCTGATGAGCAGTGCCATGTCCGCGCCCAGGATTCGAACTAACGAAACACTGGGCCGCCTGCAGCGGAGCGCGAGAACTTAACCACTCGGCCACGGGGCCAGCCCCTGAAATGTGCCTTTCTACCCACAACCATCCTCACCCAGCCCTGGCCTCTCAAGCCTGTCTGTTGGCCTCATTATGACTTTACCGTTACCCTTGCTATCCTCTCCCTTTTCTTCTAACCTATTAGTTCCCCTCTAGCGGCATTCGCCGTGTCACCTGAGCTATACATTTCAAGCCCACACAGTACCATAGAATCCCTACATTTTTCCTCAAGCTGCCCTCTTTTAGCCTTCTTTTGTGCACACCCTGCTGCTCCTGTTGCTCTGTTCCAATTCCAAGTCCTGCATAGATGACAAAAGTCACACACACTGTCCACCTGATGGGCTCCACTATCCCATGATTTCTAACTTTAGGTTCCTAATGCAATTCAGATAGCTTTCCATTTAACTCTAATCCTCTCTTTTTTCCCCACAACAGCAATTCCAAACTGTGTTTGTTCTCTTCAACCCACAAGTCCATCCTCCATACACCCAGAAGATCATCTTTTCGCATTTCTGAGAAGATCTCTTTCATTTACAGTCACATGTCTCAGAAATACATTAACCCTCTACCCTTTACAAATTTTCTTCCTCCCTACTCATTCTTTTTTTCTTTTTGGTGAGGAAGATTGTTTCTGAGCTAACATCTGTGCCAGTCCTCCTCTGTTTTGTATGTGGGATGCCACCACAGCATGGCTTGATGAACAGTGTGTAGGTCTGTGCCCAGGATCCAAAACTGTGAACCCCGGGCCACCAAAGTAGAGTGCGTGAACTTAACCACTCAGCCACTGGGCCGGCCCCCCTTGCTCACTCTTTAGTGCATTATAATCTGGCTGATACTCTCATCAGTTTATATGTCCTTCTATGTACTTGTTTTAACCTCCCAACAAAATTACAGGCTCCATGAGGACAGGGATGTGCTTTCCTCCTCTCTGACGTCCTTGTCCTTTGCTATTGCAATGTTGTGCCATTAGCAGACACTAAATAACTGTGTGTTAAATTAAAGGTTTAGAAGAACTTCAGGTACCACGTTCAGTTTGTACGCGTCCCATGCTTGGAAATGCCACTTAAGCTTGCCCTTCCTTATTCCTGAGAGGGAGTAGAACTTATTGGTTAAGAGTGCACACTAGACTATATACCTTCAGGTACTGGCTCTGCCACCTACTAGGTAGATGACCTTGAGAAAATTATTTAATCTCTCTTTGGCTCAGATTCTTCATTTGTAAAATTGGGATAATAACAGGCTATATCTCATAGGATGGTTATGAGGATGAAATGAGTATGTGTGTGCACACACAGGTAACACTGGGCTGTGTAACTTGGCAGCTTCCTGAAATGTATTGGAGTAGTGATATAAACCCCATGTTAGCTACAAATGGGTCAATTACATAGGCTTCTTCTTGGCCAATTGTTAGATCTTTAGAAAAGTCTGAAAGGAAGGAAAATGTGGAATACTAGAGCATTGGATTTGGATCTGTCTGTTATTTTGAAAAGTGATAATTTGGCCGTTGAGATTGAATTTCATGTTGCTTTGTAGTGGCTGATTTTTCCTCTTCTACTGACTAGCTTAAAGAACCTGGCTTTGACTTTCTGCACTATCTGTTGCTTTTGTAGTTTATTTACATAATTTGAAGAGTTTTAAAATAAATTTTTCCAGGAGTGGCTTGATCCTGTCTGTGGTATTGTGCAAACTGTATAAAATATGCATTTTTTAGTCCTGTTAAATAATTATTCTATAGATGCAATTGGCAGAATAAATTTATATAGTTCACTTCACCTCATGGAATTTACAATATACATTTTACCCCCAGAAGGGTGAAAACAATCTTTGCAAAGAGACTCAATTGCATCGTGATTGTAGAGAAACCAGAAATCCAGAGACCTGGTCAGTCACTTTTGATTCTTCTCTGTCTCCATATCCTCAGGAGAGATCTGGACCGGGAAACTGCTGATGTCTCTCCCGATAGTTCATATTTATTAATCTAGAACATGAAGTGGTCTCCAGAGGCAGGGTGATAGGGGCGGGTGAAATGCGTGAAGGTGGTGTAAAGGTTGAAACTTTCAGCTGTAAGGTAAATACGTTCTGGGGATGTAATGTACAGTGTGGTGAGTATAGTTAACAATATGATGTTGTGTATTTGAAAGTTAAGAAGGTAGATCTTAAAAGTTCTCATCACATACAAAAACTTTGTAACTATGTGAGGTGATGGATGTTGACTACAAGGACTTATTGTGGTAATCCTTTAGCAGTGTATACATATATCAAATCGTTATATTGTACATGTCAAACTAATGCAATGATGTTATATGTCGATCAAGAAAGATAGGACACAGGTTAGCAAACTTTTTCCTCAAAGAGATATTGGTCAAAGGGCACAAACTTCAAGTTATAATATTAACAGTTTCTGGGGATGCATGGTGATTATAGCTAAAAGGAAATGGTAACTATGGGATGGAATAGAGGTGTTAGCTAACACTATGGTGGTAATCATTTTGTAATATATAAATGTATCAAATCAACACTTTATAAACCTTAAACTAACACAATGTTGTGTGTCAATTATACCTCAATAAAACTGGGAAAAACAAACACCACCACCAAAATGAAAAACAAAAGACATAAGAGCTAGTAACATGAGCTTTTCTTTTTCTTTGCAATATGCAAGGTAAATCTTTTTTTTTAATTAGCTAATAGAAAGTAAATGTCTCTGGGAAGCGGGAAATAGGGGGCAGGAGACAACAAGTGCTGTTTTCATAAGCAGACTTCCAGAATGATTTGACTCTTTAACCTATGTACATATATAACTTCCATAAAAATAAAAACTATGATTAAAACTCCTACAAAGAGGGGGCTGGCCCTGTGACCAAGTGGTTAAGTTCATGTACTCTGCTTCAGCGGCCCAGAGTTCACCGGTTCAGATCCTGGGAGTGGACCTACACACCGCTCATCGAGCCATGCTGTGGCGATATCCCACATAGAAGAACTAGAAGGCCTTACAACTAGGATGTACAACTATATACTGGGGCTTTGGGGAGAAAAAAAAGAGGAAGATTGGCAACAGATGTTAGCTCAGGCCCAATCTTCTTCACCAAAAAAACCCAAAAACCTTCCACAAAGAAATAATTAAAAGTTGCTATATTCTTAAAAAAAAGAAAGAATGGGAGGAGGAGCACGAGGAAGTGTGGGAGAAGGGCCTTCAATGAAAATCAAAGATAAGAAAATGGAAATCCTCTATTTACGGGTCTTAGACGTATTGATCCTGTAAATGACAGGAGCACAAAAAGAACTGACATATATCTAGTCCTATACTGTCCTAGTTCATATGAGAAGAGCTTTGCATACATTATTTCATTTCGTTATCATGACCGTCTTACAAGATTAGAATTGTTTTCCGCATTTCCCAGATCAGGAAACTAAGGTTCACAAAGGTTAAGTAACTTGCCCAGAATCACTCAGTAAGTAGTAGAGATGGAATTCGGAATAGGTATGTCTGACTCCAAAGGCCATGTTTTTTCTACCACAACTTAGCACACCACTGGATCACTGAAAGATTGTAAGCCTTACGGTGACAAGATCAGGGTTTGGTTTTGAAGTATAAGTCTGGCATAGGGTGGAACCAGATTTTATGATGCCATTATTGACTCATTTGGATGTGTATTTCTGGGAGAACTAGTTGGTAGGACATATTGTTCGTTTGGGTTCCAATTCAGGTTCAGCTGACGTCTAGTCAGACCTTCTGTGGGCTGGGCACTCTGCTAGGTGTGTTTTACCACATTATCTAAATTATTATTAATTGTGGTTGGATACTTTTTAAAAAAAATATAGAAACATGTTTTATAATGTTTGGTTCATTTGAGCTACTAGAAAAACTGTTTTGGAAGAGCATATGTGATGTCCAGGGCCAAATCTATTTTGTCAGTAAGTATTACCAGCATGACATCTGCTTGCGTGTCGTGGATGGAATTTGCTGTGAACCCATCTTAAAAAAGTTATTCTGCATCTTTTCAGCAGCCACCCATCTTCGGTATTGAAATAGTAAATGTTTTTGAATTTGATGGGAAATTGGTAGATCTGTATAATGAACATTAATTTCTAGTTGTCCCAGGTTGAAAGGCATGGCCATTTGGGTGGGTTTCTTATTTGAGGTTTTTTATCCATTACTGGCCTCATAGGAGAGATCCAGATCCTTTAGAAGTTGGCAGAATAATCCATGTCAAAGGACCATAATTGTTAAACCTTTATTTTAGAATACCAAAGGCTAGAGATTGCAGTGGCAAGTGTAACTTGCTGACTAACTGGAGGGATGAGCAATGACGGACCTTTTGAAACTGATGGAAAGTTAGATTTGTAAGAAGAAAATGTAAAGGGTAGGGCTTCTAGAAAGACTTTGTCACATCCACGGCAGCAACAGAATTACTGACTTGGGAACTGAAGCAGATGTGTGCGGTATCCCCATCCACTCAATATACTCAGGAGCAGTAATTATATTGTTCCACTGTGATTGAACAGGAAAACATTACTGTTGTCCTTAAAAGGAACAGTTCACTGATAAGAAACTCAGCAATTAATTGCCATGACCAGTCATAGAAAAACAACCAACAATGAAATCTAAAAACGTACATACCTTAAAAGAAGCTCGTAGGGGCCGACCGGTGGCGTAGTGGTAACATTCACGTACTCCACTTTGGCAGCCCACAGTTCACGGGTTCGGATCCAGGGCACAGACCTACACACCACTCATCAGCCATGCTGTAGTGGCGTCCCACATACAAAAGAGAGGAAAATTGACATAGATGTTAGTTCAGGGACAATTTTCCTCAAGCAAAAAGAGGAAGATTGGCAATAGATGTTAGCTCAGGGCCAATCTTCCTCACCAAAAAAAAATTAAAAAGCCTGTAGAGCTACATCCAGGAAGAAGATATGCTTATTGTGAATACCTCAAGTGGAACCAGTGGAAGAGAGGGACCAAAGGATGAAACCTACGTTGTCTTGTGTTGGCTAAAACACCCTTAACCCTTCCCCTTGTACCAGTGTTAATGTGCCAATTATGTGCACTATGAAGGAAAAACAGTTGAATCTTTCAAATTTCTCCTTCTTTGAGGGAAATTCAGGCAGATATTTTCAGGGCTGTGTGCTTTAAAGGCCTGCAGCTTTTTGATTTAGTGTCCTCCCTCCTCCTTCAGAGGCAATTAGCTGTGTGGTTGTTATGGGCAACATTGGTTTCAAGAAAAGTGTAACAGCAAGACTTTTGGGGAAAAAAAAATAAGTCTTAATAGGAATACCCGTGGTACCTGTGCAAGTTTAGAGTAACTCAGAGAAAAGCAGTAAAGAGGAAAACTAGGAATAAATTACAAGCATAGCCCAGAGGAAAATGACCTTACCCAACGTCTAGAAATGTTTGTACTTGGCATGAGTCATGGATGCAGGAATTATTACCTAGATTTATGCAGCCAGAAAACTAACTGTGGACTAAATTATATCATGGTAATGTAATGAAACAATGTAACTGTTCTGAAGTAGAATCTGTATGCAAATACCTTCCTATTTCATGTGCCAGTTCAGACCTCTCTTCTGAGCTCTGGATCCAGATATCTAACCGCCTACTTGCCATCTCAACTTGGATGGTTCCTACAATTGATACTTCGTAGGTCCAAAGCTAAACCCTAGATCTTTCCCCACAAATCTACCCTCCAAACATCTCCATTTCTGTTTTTCGTGCCAGAAACCCACAATCGTTCTTAACAATTCCCTCTTCCTTACCTCTCACGTTTCATCCACCCCAAGCCCAGTGAGCTCTACCTCTAAAATACATCTGCAACCATCTTTGGTGATCCTAGTCTAAGCCACTGTCATCTCCTGTCTAGATCATAATAATTGTTTCCTAACTCTTCTCCTTTGTTCCATTCTTGACTCCCTCCCTCCATTTTCCACATAGCTGCCAAAGTTATCTTTTTAAAAGCGTAAATCTCATCAACCTCTCCTACTTAAAAGCCCTTCAGTGCTTTCCCACTACTCTTCCGGTGAAACCGAAACTCCTTATCATGGCCTGGAAGGCCCTGCCTACCTCCTGAACCTTCTCTCCTCCTTGAATCCATTGTTTGCTTATGAGACAAAAATACCGAAAGTATAATAGATTTATGAGATGATGATACCCAGATAAAGCCTTGCTTTCTTTATGGACTGATTTGAGTGGTGAGAAAATTATTACAATTATATCCTCTCATTGCTTTAGTTTACATTGTCATTCTCTTATCTGTGGCCATATAGGAATCCTATTAGTATCCCCAGTCAGTTAATGAATAAAGAAAATGTAACCATAAACTTACTCTCCTTCCAAGTGTCTTTTATTTGACCTGTAACCTACTGCCAAGCAGAACTGCTAATCCGGGCGGCACTAATGTAGAATGGACTCTAATGGCTCCGGCATCGTGACCTCAGCACTGACACTGATCTCAGTGTAGTCAATGGCAACCTGCATTCGATTGGGGTGAAAGGTGATGGCACTGTCTATGTACATACCTGTGGACTTCATGCGTTAGACCTGTTCCAGAAAAACTTGGTACAGTTTAAGAATAACTGCTAAATCATGTACCTCCATTAATTTTCCGGATGAGTTCAGGAATACAGTTCATGGAAAACTTGGCCACAGTCACAAAAATTACACTCAAGAAGGCTAGCATTCTTTTTTTTTTTTTTTTTTGAGGAAGATTGGCCCTGAGCTAACATCTGCCACCAATCCTCCTCTTATTTTGCTGAGGAAGACTGGCCCTGAGCTAACATCCATGCCCATCTTCCTCTACTTTATATGTGGGACGCCTGCCACAGCATGGCTTAATAAGTGGTGTTTACGTAGGTCTGTGCCTGGGATCTGAGCCGGCAAACCCTGGTCCGCCGAAGCAGAGCCTGTGAACTTAACAGCTGTGCCACCAGGCCGGCCCCTAACATTCTTTTAATATAGCTTTATAGCTTTATGATGACAATATCTACATGTATTTAATTCTTATCAAATAGCATGTGGAAGAAAGTATTCAAATGGTTTACCAATCCATATAATCTTTCCACACCTTATTAATAAGGATATAATATACCAGGAGTAAGCATTCATGAATGCTTACACAAGAAGCAGGTAGTTGTCTTGGTGTGAAATAAACAGTGCTCATTTCTCACACCTGGCTCATCAGAACTTTGACGATGCTGAATATAATTGTTTTCCACGTGTTTTTTCTTTGTGATCTTTTTCCATAATATTAATTATTACAGCTCAAAACTAAAGACACATATAAACATATACTCAAAATTCCAAATTTGATGAACTTATAATTTAGGATTTCTTAAATTAAGATTTTGTCTTTTCTGGTCTTAGTCAACAAGCCTCTATTTTCCATAGCCCTTATATTTCCATAATTTTACTAATTTATGTTTAAGGCCTCCTATTTTAATATTAAGTAGCCTCCTTTCACAAGGTTCCTTTTACCATTAGTGTTCTAATTCCAAGGTGAAAGAAGAATGCATTACATAGATTTGACAAGTGAAGACATTAGTAAAGTAATGTCATAAAGGATTTATCAGCATTTGAAGGCTCTGGCAAGCTTTTCTGTTGAGAATACTGGTCCAGCCATTTACATAAAATCTCCAGGGGAGAACAATTCAGCATAGCTCAACCTCAGCTCAGTAAGACTTGACTTGACCCGTTACAATTATTTCAGTTTGAGGTGTGGACGAGTGAGCCATTTTATACTGCAAGGAAAACAAATGAGCTTGAAAAAAGCTGCTTCACGATGAGAACAGCAAGGCTGTATCCGGCTCCGCTTTGTGGAAGCTTCAGCTCGCGTATGTACCTCCCCATCCTGGCCTTGAGCTAAGACTGCCAACAAGAGTAGGAGATTTCAGTTTGTTCTTTAGCCTTTGATTTAAAAATCCACACGTCTTATTTGCTGCAGGCAGAATAACAGTTGCAGGAAAGACAGCAGGTGAAAGAACTGTGGTTCTGCACGGGCACTGTGTCTGTCCACTGCTGGTGGTTTGGTGGTCAGGTCACAGAATTTTTATTGCAAATCGTTATTTTGAGGGTTTCACACTTGCCCTCCCTCCCCCTTTACCCGCGCTGTCCTTTAGCCGTACTTTCCATAGTTATTAGTAGCGGTTTTTTCTTTTCTTTTCTTTAGAAGGCTCCATTTCTTTCTTTAAAAAAAAAACAACCTTCAGACTGAGGTTTTCAGGCTGAGAACTTGTGCAAATGTATGAACCCAGGCACTGAAATATGCTCAGTAACGTTTTGAGAGTTCATATTTAATATCGTTTCTTATGCGGGGTCGGTGAGCCAAGGAGTCAAAAGAAAGATTTCTTAGACTCTCAAGATCTGGCAGTAGTGCTCTTTTATTTAGAGAATAGTATAGAATAGCATGGGGACAGGACCCATGGGCAGGCAGAGCTGGTGCGTGGGGACAGGACCCACGGGCAGTCAGAGCTCCTGCTGCTGCCCTGAGTTGAGGGTTAGGGCTAAATTTAAGGCATGGGTATGTGAGTCATCTCTTTACAAGACAAAGGAAAAAAAGTTAAAATGGTACCAGTGCCAGTAGGGTCCGGCCATTGGGCGGTCCCACAACTTTTAGATAAGAATCAAACCGGATTGAGTAAATGGCAGAAGTCACGGCTCAAATATTATCTTCAACTAAAGACAAAGGAGGATTTTGGGGTGGGGGGTCAGTTACATGAGGTTGCCAGACAGTAAACAACTTAAGTTCTTGCCTTCTCCATTAAGAGTTTTCAGAGATAAGGCCATCCCCGCTTCCTCCTGGCGCAGAGAGGGAGGCATGGAGATTTCCTTCACGAATGCAATTGTCTCTAATCAAAGGGCAAACAAATTCCACTCCTCGGAGCCTGCTTCTTATCTGTAGTTTTAAAAGTAACCAGCCTAAAAATCGTCGTCATAAACTGTTTTAAAATTAAGCAGCCTAAAAATCCTCGTCATAAACCGTTTTAAAATTAAGCAGCCTAAAAGTCCTCATCAGTTTCTAAAGCAGTTTTCATGTTTTCTGAGAGAAGTTCCTCTGCTCTCAACATCAGTTCAGGCCATTTATGAATCCAATTTAGAAAAACTGCACCTCATCCCTAAGGACACATGTTAGGGGGCAAAGGATGGCACTTGTGAACATGTATTGGAGACGAAATGTTTTAAAATTTCATTTAGAGGCCAGCCCGGTGGCATAGTGGTTAAGTTCGTGTGTTCTGCTTCAGTGGTCCCGGGTTTGCTGGTTCGGATCCCAGAGGTAGACATGGCACTGCTCATCAAGCCGTGCTGTGGCAGCATCCCACATAGAAAATAGAGGAAGATGGGCACAGATGTTAGCTCAGGGCCAATCTTCCTCAAGCAAAAAGGAGAAGAATGGCAACAGATGTTAGCTCAGGGCCAATCTTCCTCACCAAAAATAAATAAATAAATTTTAGCAAGGATTCTGGTTAAATTGTGTTTTCCATTATGGTGACCTTTTAACAATTTTTACCCCTGAGAATCAGTCATTTTCCACAGATTGTTGTTGTTGTTGTTATAGGAATTTCTGATTTGTGTGCCATTTACCACTTACTTTCTTTAAAGGCCTAAGAAGTCCACGGTGATGAGCGTTTGCTATTGTTATTATATAAACACATTTGCTTCATTTCCATGTACAGCACTGATATAAAATGAAACTATTCACTTATAAATGCACTCGAGAAAGAACACAACTGTGCCTGTTGTTCAGGCTGCTTGTAATGTCCTCTGCTTTTTTACGTATGCTTTCTGGATGAGTCACTTCAAAGCTATGCTGCTTAGCTGATGGTAATTCTTCAACTAGATATATTCAGTGAAAGGAAATTACAGGGTGCTTATAATCGTGTTTGGGCCTACTCACATACACACTTACAAGAGTACATTTTTGGCCTTTCTTCGAGCAAAGATATAAGAAGTGTTGGGTTACTTTGTCAATGGGTAAAATTAATAGAAATATTTAATTCAGAGAAAAAAACTCTCAAGTTCCTGGAAACGCTTTTATATTTACATAAAATTATACTTTCTGCTCATGGTGTAGAGAATGTCACCAGAGTCCTCTGATTTTTGTTTCCCCTTAAAAGCGTATCAGTTCTCTTATATACTGTGTAATTGAAGAATCTTTCCATTTAAAATTTCACTTAAAATGTTTATCTTACACTTTACTTTTCTTAAAATTATGAATTAGAGCAAGTCTGTCATTTAAAATGTTTTGAGTAAAAAATCAGGCCACTCTCATATATTTGCTTGAGGCCAGGAAAAATGTCTATGTATATTTTTCAACTGAAGTAAGTAGATAAATAAGATTTGTGAGGAAAGTTTCTCCCTACATATAACTCAAGAGAGTATACTGAGCTTAAAAGGTTATTTATGGAGTACAAGGAAGAAAGCTATAATAAAGAACCCGAGAGCTATAATTTAATTTTTTAGTGTTGTAATTCAGATTCAGTAATTCAGTAGCAGATGTAAAAAATGAAATGAGAGAAAAAAATTAAAGTGCCACCAGACTGACTAATCAGTCATTGAAAATGCCTGTAGTGGGAATTTACTCAGATAGAAAATGTTTGCACTGTCATTAAAGACTCCCTAATTTATATTAGTGAACTAATAGAATGACAGACACAAAAAACACCCTGAGGCCGAAGCTATGCGAGAGACCAGCATTTCTAATCCACTGTGGTATTTAAATGTTCTGGACCTCCAGCTATCCTACATCTACCCCTGCCTCCAGGAAGAATATTTTCCTCTCTCTCTCTCTCTCTCACACACACAGACACCCTCAAGAAATATTAGAATTAGCATAGGCTAGGACCTAATTAAATCGTTAAATAAGCAGCACCGACTCTTAGCTCTTCAGATTGAAGCAAATGTATTCAAGGCAAATAATCAGGCAGGTAAACACGTGTTAATTCTTTTCTAACACTTAAAAAAATCTGCTATCTTTTAGGCAAGTCTAGAGAGCCGAAATAACTAAGTTTTAAATGTCTCCAGAGAAATACAGACTACTGCATAGGTTTTAATTTCCAGAAATCTTCTTTAAATTTGGCACTGGCTAATATCTCTGAGATTGGCTGTGCTTTGGTAGAATTGTCACTGGTCCTCAGACCTAGAATTCCATGTGCCCTACAGTGTGATGTGTGGTAAAACCTACAAAGAGAACACAGTCTAAGTTTGGTTCTCTCGATTAGAAAGACGAACTGGATTAAATTAAATCAGGCCGTAGTGGGGTAGCTGGCAGGGAATGACTGCTTTTTTTGTTCAAATTACGTCCAAATTGTTTAATTCTTGGTGGCGCTTATACAGTAGGAATTTGTCTATTGGAAGGTAGAGTATGGGGGAAGGATGGTGGAATATGGAATAAATGTTTAGAGATTACCTATTATGTACCAGGTCGAATGATAGGAACTTTTTATTTATCAAACCATTTAACTTGAATGACTACTCTTTAAGGAAGGTATTATTATCTTCATTTTGCAAGTGGGGAGATAAAAACCCCAACCCCGAGAGAGTAAGTAACTGGCTCAAGGTAATCCAACTGGTGTTTGGTATGGCAGAGATTAGAACCTAGGTCGATCTGACTCCTAAGACCATGCCTGTCCCCAAGTATAAGTGACATGCCCTTGTGCCAGGTGGGTGCAGATTTTGTCTCAAGTTGCTGGCCTTCCAGGTGCTAGAGACACTGCTTTACATTTACAATTTCCTGAGAAGACACCGTTTGGCTCGTATCACACCCCTGCTTGAGAGCAGTACATACACCTCATAGAGTTTTTGTGAGGATCAAATGAGTTAATACATAGAACTACTTAGAATAATGTCTAGCACATAGTAAGTACTCAGTAAATATTAGTTAAAAGCTTAAGTAATGACTAACCCTTATACCTTAGGAAGATTAGTTGAAGGAACTGGTTGGTTGTAGCCTGGACAGGTCAAGAAGATGCGAGTGATACCTTTCCTATAAACTGGGGAGTAGACTCGATCAGTGTTGCTACAAGGCAAAATGAGGACTAATGGGTAAGAAGAGTTCAAGTAGGCTGATTTTGATTATAAGTCAACAAAAATGTTTCTAATCATACCAACTGTCACAAAGGGAATAAGCCACTTAGGATATAACGAATCCTCTGTTCTCGATCTAGTTTATGCACCACCCTAGCTTCACTGGGCACCCCTTCTGTGCCACCCTGCCCACAAAGCCTGGGCCACTTGTCTTGCTCGCCAACCAGAGCGGGAAGTAAACACCCCTTGAAACGGAATTTCACCCATGAGAGAATAGAAAAGGAGAAGCACCAGCGGTGAACTGCTCACCCCCTCTAACCAGCTCTTCCACGTTCCAGTTGTTTGGTTTGTCTTATCTGGAGACCAGGACTGACTGCAGGATTAGGAAGGCCCAGTGCAGAATGAAAATGCAGGGCCCCATTTGAAAAATTATTAGGAATTTCAAAATGGCGACCACAAAGCATTAAACAAAGTACAGGGCTCTTTTAAGCGTGGGAGCCTGTGCAACTACACAGGTCACGTGCCCATGAAGTTGGCCCTGATGGAGACAGCCCGAGACACTAAACTGCCAGCTGTATTTTCTGTAAAGCTGTGGCAGTTCAGTCACTTGCTGTCTCGTATTTGCTTTTGTCCCTTTTCCCTGGGATTATGCCCCACCCTCACTCCCCAATAAGGCCTTAACATGCAGGCTTTATTTTAGGCTCTGCTTTCCAGGAATGTGGACTATGACTCTGTGCAACCTGAGTTTTTACAACTTGAGAGGCTGGTCAAAATCCCCTTTACTGTCACTTCTAACTCGAAGATACCATAATTCCACCAATTTCAGGCTATACATTTTCTTTAATGGTATTGTTTGTTTAATGCAGCCATAAATTTGCATGTGGGCTAGAATCCTTGGATTATTACATCTCTAGTATTTTATTCCCTTTTGTTCATGTATAATATTAATAATTCGTTACAGAGGAAGAGTAGGGGAGCCTAATAAAAAAAAGGTGTCCCTTACTTCTCTTCCTCGTCCCAGTGCCTCACTTTCCCATTTGTCGAAGCATTTCCTGCAACCCTGCCTTCTCTACATATTATTAGACAGACTTCAACTTCCTGTTTCCTTTCCATACTTGCATAATAATTGATGTGGTAACTTTCAGTCATTATGATTGTATCTAACCTCTACCTGCACATTCAGTTGCAGAAGTAGGCATACATTTAAATCAGAACCAAAATTTATTGAGATACACATATTCATTCAACAAACCTTTAATGGGTACATGCGTGATGAGTACTGACGGAAAAGCGAATTAGATAGATAGATACGGATTAGAAGTAGATACGGATCTTACCACTAAGTAGCTTGAGTTTTTATAGTGGAGACTGTTTATGTACATGAAACAAAAATAAGTCTCGTTCAAAGCAAAAAGTGATGTGTGGAAGATCACTTAAACAAAAGTGCCTGTAAATGGTAGAGAATCTGGACTAGAGCTCTGGAGGGATTTATGGAGGACTAAAGATTCAACATGTGGAACTGAGGTGGACAGATTTCTGGAAAATATTGTTCTATTCAGAATTCACCTTTAGAGTAAAACGCAATTTCACTGGATTAAAAACACTGTCTCTTGTTATTTGAGACAACTAGACTTTTGTGTGCAGAGAAACTTGATTAGGGTGTTTCTGTATTGAAACTTCAGAAGATGAATTTTCATCATCATCCCCTTTTTACTACTGGAATTGCTATTGCTTTTGTTGGGGGATTACTATTGCGACCTAAACCTGGCCGAAAGTTATTATGAGTTCATTTCTTCCATGAAACCTAAGTGACGTAAACAACTTGTCAATTTATATCTTCAGCTTTTCAGTCAAGAAAAGGAGGAAGGAAAACCTTTTGAATGATTAGCGAGAATCTACTGGAAAAACCCAAGTGAAAAACTTCAGTTTTAAAGTCAGAATGATTTCCTCCACAGCAAACTCATTCTTTAAATAAGGGAAGCAATGATTCCCAAGCCATTAGCAAATTTTTGGCAAGACAAGACTCTCTTAAACTTCTCCAGTAAAGAATAATTTCCAAGATGTTGTCAGATCTAAACAAATGGAACTAAATTGGACAGAACTTTGGGGACTGACAGAGTAATAGAAAAAAAAATGATTTGTCTTTAGTGTTGGTGTTTGATTTTCAGTGTCTTGAATTTCCATGTATATTTAGGGCAATTTCTCCTCATTGAGTTATAAAGGTGTGTTCGTCAGTGTGATGAATTTGGATCAGTAGGGTTTGGCTGAAATTTGCCAGAGGGTAGATTTTGTCAGTCTCTTCAATTTTTCATTGTCATTCTGATATGCCTCTGAATGAGACCAAAATTTACTTTAAAAAACAATAAAAAACAATTGTAATATTATTCTATTTCTGTTTCACGGTCCTTTAATGAAAAGAGCAGTGTTTCAGAGGCCTGGATTGAAAAACCAATGTTGCAGGCTACATATCAAATTCTAATACTTAGCTTGTCTTTTCACCTAAAACCCTGCCCAGTGCTGTTGATATTGATGGAAGTGTCTTCATACATAATTGGCCTTCATGCAGGAATGGAGTATCTATAAAATGGTATAAGTTAAAAAAAAACCTCTGTGAAAAGAAGGCATCATAAGAGACCTGGAAAGTGTGCATGTATTTAAGAGCAGTTTGAATAGAATACTTAAAATTATTGGTTGTCAATGAGAAGAGAAAAAGAAAAGTGCAGAGAATGTTAGGGGTAATTAAAGCAACTAATGATAGTGTGTGAGTGCACGCTGAAGCTTTGGGGGTGTGTCTGTGCATATGTGTTTGCTGGGGTTTGCTCTAAATTCTCTCTATTTATCAACAGCTATTTTTCACATCTCTGCGAGTATGAAAATCACTGAAGACCGGAACTTTTACCGTAGATGTTGGTTTATAAAAACCAAGATATTTCAACAAAAGAAAAATATTTGATCCTTTTATGTAATTTAACCTTAAATCATTTATATAGCCAAGCACATGCATTAATAAGATACAATCTCTTTGAACCATAGTTTCTCTTTAATCTTCAAATTAGATTTTAAAGAATGAAATATTAGGAATTCCATCAATGAATTTAAATAGAAATGGATTCATTTGAACTAATGGCTGAATAAAATGGTGACATTCCCATATTAAACATGATGATTCGGTGTATTATATTACACATTTTCACTTATTTCATGGAGGATAGAATTTTTATGAGCAGTAATTCAGAAAAATGTGAGTTGACTTCACGGAACTATTTTCCACATTAAAAAAGTACTTTGATACTGTTTTCTTTTGGTTGTTTTGTGGAACACCTGATAAAATATTCTAAACGCTTTGCACGTTGTTCTTTAGTTTCAGCTCAAATTCTCAAGAGCAACCTTGGAGCAATGGAACAGCAAATTCTTCATCTGGAACGTGACATCAAGAAATTCCCCCAATCAGAAAATCAACATGATAAGTTTGTGGAAAAGATGACGATATCCTTTATTTGTTTAAGCATTTCATTTGTTCATTTCTGTGTGTGTCTGTTTGTGTATCTGTCTCTCTATCCATCTATTTACTATGTGGTTAGTTCTAAACTTACCGGTCTGTTTATACTGTCTGGATGAATTTGTGTATAGGCTGTGTTTATATTTGCAGCATAAATTTTAGTTCATGGTTTTTCGAATCAGGTAGAATAGGGAAGAGAACAACTGTATAAGAAAAAATGCCATTTCTCAAAGGAGAATTTCATTTGAAGGCCCACAAGATATGAGAGGTAAGTCTTACGAGGCTTGATCAGACACAAAACAAAACAAAGAATCTCCTTATGTAACCAGTTGCTTAAAGGAAATGATCAACAGGAGAAGAATTTTGTTTGAGACTTTTTTTTTCTCTTGGTGTGCGTGCAAGTATTCTCCGAAGGCACGTGTATTTTCAAGGGCAGAGTATGACTATTATCAGTAGACTGAAAGGATTGTGAGGATAAAATGGACGCGTGGATGGATGGATGGATGGCCTGATGAGTAGATTGTATATTTAAATAAATCGTAGTAGCTATCTATATCACATTAAGCATTTCCTGCTAAATAAATGCTTTTAAACTTTGATTTTTACATAGAGTATATTCATATAAATTACAGAAATATATGAAAGGAGGACTTGACAAATAGCATTTAGCTTGAATTGTTTAATGTTAAAGCTGGTGTCTAAAGATAAACTACATTGGAGCTGGTATTTTTTTCTCTATTTTCGTTTTCAAGAGTTAAAGCTATATCCTCCTCTTCTGGGTTTAAATAAATATCTTGAACTGCAGATTGATTCACCATTTTAGATCTCTAGAGGGAACAAATACTGTAAATTCTTTATCTGATAATAAGTAAATTCCTTCAACAACTCTATGGCAGTCACCTTGTTTCAAGGTTAAATCTATTGCCTTTTTCTTCTATGATATGCTTTCTTTCCTGTCCAACTTGGAAGTGAACGGTACTAAAGTCGAATTACTTGAGAATGGCAATTTAGATTTACGTGACAATTTTTTTTCTTTCTCAGTCTTTTGGTTCATGAATTAATACCCTGTTTCGTGTGGTCCTTTAGTGATGCTGAGTACTTTCATAAATAGGAATATTAGAAACATAAATTTCTGGGTAATTAGAGGCAGGAAATCCTCAAAAATAACCTTGGATTGCATAACTGCTCACATTGGGATACTTAATGTGAAGATTTAACTTTACTGCTGATTAGATTTTTCTTTCAAATATGTTATATTGTCCTGTGGCTGGAAACACTGCCTACATTTTTCAACTTTTGATTTTGGTTCTTGCCTCATATATTTGAATTTAATTCCCAATCCCCTTGTTCTTTCTAACATTTTTCTTCTACAGTTGGCTTATGGCCACACAACAGCTTGCAACATTGAGGAGTCTTTGTTGCTCATTTAGAAAAAGAAAAGTAATTTCAAACCCTCATGAACTTGGCCTAGACTCTTTATTTTATTTCTCTCTTTATGCAGGTAATTAAGCACTTTAAAATGAAAATCCAGAGCCTTCCGTATCTGTATTTTACAGATGAATGGTTATTCTTCATTTAAGTGGCACTAAAGTGTGACTGTTTGTCCACAAGGGGATTGAAAACTATATTAAAATGTATGGGGCTGTTGCTTTGCATATCATGTTTTTTTAAAAAAACAAAATATACGGCAATTTATTTTAGAGGAAAAGTTCGAATATTGAGTTGAGTTGGTTAAAAAATCCAAATTAGTGAATTACGATGATAGAACCTGTTACTCAAATTGTTCTTGCTTTGGAAGGCTCCTTGGGCCCCCATTGAGAGTTTCAACCTTCTAGAAAATGACAAACAAAGTGCATGATCATCATATGGATCTATATTATATGAATTCTGGTGCCTACTTAGCATTTTTTTCTAGTTCTCTGGCAGTTCCAAAAGAGAAGGATATTTTATTGCGGAATACTTGATTCTGTTTTAAAATTAGAATCATGAGTTTCTTTCTAGTATAGGATTCTTTGTACTGGATGATCTTTCCAATCTTTCTGGCCCCTGCCAATAAATTGTTTTACTTCCGGTCATTACCCTTTAAACTGAATAACTACAGGCACAAGTATGGGAATAGCTTCCCTTGAAAGTAACCTTAACTACTTAAACAGTAATCTCTCTGCAAGGACTGTGAGTTCAAAAACTGAATAGCACTGCCACACCTCTGGGCTTTCAGAACAGCATCAGTGCTGGAGTTAGCAGCAATTGCATGAGACTAGACATCAACTAATATGCAGGTTGAATATTCACCAACTCCAGGTTGGACTATGTCCCATAGCACCATATGGGACTTACTCTTTCACAGTATTGATTGAACACTTATAATATGCTAAACATTGCCAGGCCGTGAAAATACAACAGAGCACAAAATAGAAAACTTGACCTCAAGCTGCTGACAGTCTGGCATTTACACGCTTCCCTGTCTTGCTGTCCCCATGGTTGAGGTCATGTCTGGTGTGTTAATTTCTGTATGTCGGTCATGATGCGCAGCACCTGCCAACATGTCGGCACTCACTATGTGTTGAATCACAGAACGTTATAGCTGGAGACAATGGAGATCATCTCGTCCAAGTTTCTGCTTTTACTCAGCACTTCAGAAGGGAACAGTGGTAGGCTGTGCTTATAGTTATAAAACTTTTCTTCATATATATCTTCTTAGGATCTGGAGTAACATTGAGTCACCTTTGTAGAGCCTGCATGTACAGTGTAACCAGTTTTGGAAGGAATACTCCACACCTAAGAATAGCCAGTGACTTTAGAAAGAAGCTCATCACCTCTGTCTGCCTTTTTCTCCTCAAATCGGTTGCTTGTTCTGACTCAAAAAAATAGATGGAAAGAATAAAATAAGGAAAACTAACTTTATACAAAATACCATTTTATACAAAATGGGGAGAATGGAGAAAATGCTCTTATAAATTGTAGTAGGGAGGATCAAAGAGTGTGGTCTATAATGGAGATATATATATATATATATATATATATATATATATATAGTGCTATATATATTGAAACACGTATTGTTTAAAAATCTAGATAACCATGTGGGGAAATTATTAATAATATCCTGAATTTTTTAGAAAGCAAAGTTCTTTGTATTCTTCATGCTGCTATTATGCTCATCATAATAGTATTGCAAGTTTCTAGTTCAATTGTTTGTACAGTGAATTGAAATAGAATCTATAAATGATGACAATCACTCTTATTTATTGAATGTTTACTATTGTAGGGGAGGAAGAGAATTCCTCTGCCCATTCTAGATCCTTCTGGCTGGTCTACAAATTAAATTGACATGAGACAGAATAATAGAGAAAATCAAACAAAGCTTTGTAACATGTATACATGGGAGAAAGCCCAGAAAACTGGGTAACTCGCCAAAATGGCCAAGGCTGCCAGCTTAAATACCATCTTTAGCTAAAGACAAAGGAGGGTGTTGGGGGTAGTGGTTTGGGGCTTCAAAGAGGAGGAAGGCCATTCCCATGGAGATGGAAAAGCAGATATTTGGTAGATACGAGGGGCTTAGCAAGGACCCTCATGGTCTATCCGTACCCAGAGTAATCTATGGTGATGGCCTGTCCTGGGGACAGGCCATTTATCTTAAATTTCTTTTAGGCAATTAGAGGGGGAGGTCAAAGTTTCTTTCAGAGTCTTTTGTTCTTAAAAATAATCAAGGCAAGGCACAGAGACACATTTTGGGGTGGCCAATTCTAATCCCCCACATTATGTATCAGACACTGCCTACTTTTACATACTTAAGCTTTTGAAAAGTGTTCTTTTATTAAATGAGGAGTATTTTCCATATCTGATGATGAAATTGACTACCATTGTTTCTGTGTCATTGTAGTGAGCTCAAGTTGTGTCAGGGTAACTTCAATAACTGGTAAAGTTATTTGCCATGGCCCTGTTGTTTTTAATTCATCAATTTCTAGAGGTCATCATTTTTTATCTTTTAAGGTTACCAGGAATTACATAGTCTGTGCCTGTGTGTAGCACCTATTGCAAATATTGGTTTGGTGATGTTCAGAATCACATGTGGTTTCAAAGTTTTGAAAAATAACCCATGCTTAAGGGAGGTGAGAGGGAACATTGGGAATAGACTTCTTGATCACTAGGCCTGTTCTCTTTGACTTGACGTTATATGTAGATTCTGATTTTTGCAGCTTTTCTTTTCTTGACCAGCGTGACTGCGAAAGTTTCTTTTTTTAAAAAATTTTTAAATTTTATTTGTGTTTATTTATTCTCCCCAAAGCCCCAGTACATAGTTGTATATTCTAGTTGTAAGTCCTTCCAGTTCTTTTGTGCAAGCTGCTGCCACAGCATGGCTACTGACAGATGACTGGTGTGGTTCCATGCCTGGGAACCAAATCCAGGCCATGGAAGCAGAGTGCACCAAATTTTAACTGCTAGGCCATCAGGGCTGGCTCTCTTTCTTTCTTTCTTTTTTTTTTTTTCTGTCTTTTTTCTTTTTTTTTTCCTGTGTTTTTTCTTTTTTTTTTGTTAAGATTGGCACCTGAGCTAACATGTGTTGCCAAACTTCTTTTTTTCTTCGTCTTCTTCTCCCCAAAGCCCCCCAGTACATATTTCTGTATTCTACTTGTAGGTCCTTCTGGTTGTGCTGTGTAGGACACTGCCTCAGCATGGCCTGATGAGCAGTGCCATATCCATGCCCAGGATCCGAACTGGTGAAACCCTGGGCCACTGAAGCAGAACATGCAAAGTTAACTACTCAGCCACGGGGCTGGCCCCCCCCTTTTTTTTTTTTTCTTTAAATCAAAGCATCACTTTTGCTTACTGCTCCTTGCTTTTTCCAACAGGAAAGAAGACCATTCTTAAAAGAGAGCTTCTTAGACTTTTAAATATGTGTTGTGGTCCATTCTTAACATCTTAAATTGTCTAAAAAGTACACTAACCACCATGTTGACTTTACTGCTTATATCCTGTTGACAAATTTCTTACAACATTTACTCACATAGATTTTGTCAATAGCAGGGCTGTTTATTGCCCAAAATCGGCTTAGTTTTTTTATTGACTGCTGGCTAAATCATTTCACCAACTGGAGGACAGGGAAGACTGAGCAGTAGGGGCACCATTAACACATTGACAAGAAGAGCGGACAGAATGTTAATGACATTAACACCCTGTCAACTAACTATCAACACCTGGGATCTCCTCATAGTGGGAGGGAGAGCCATCTGAAGTGGTTAAAAATCAAGTTACTGAGGAAGCACATTGTCCTTCTCAGACAATTCAAAACAGATTTGGGGTCTCCACTGCACTGCAATTATGTGAATTTTTATTCCACTATTCTTTATTATGAGAATAATTTTTAGAAAGATGCAAAAACAGAGTTATTAGTCAACCATGGCAACATTAATCGCTTCTGAGAACATGCCAGTAACGGGTTTTAGTGAGATGATCAGCCACATTTTGTAAAGTAGATGCCATATGAAACTGACAAAACAAAAACAAAAAGAAACCTCAAGAGCAAAGCTGTTTTTCGTTTTTCTGTGAATGTAGTAACCCAGGCTATTTTCTAGCTCCCAAAAGAAAAAATCGAGAACTTCAGACTAGACTGGAGGGAAGTTAACTGGCTCTGACTTTCTCTCCTTACCTTCAGTTGCCTGCTGGTCTCAGAGTCAGAAAATTAGGAAGTTCAAAGCAAAACTTTCTTTATGAAAGTGCACAGGCAGAGAGGAGGCAGGATAAACAAACAAACGAACAAAAAAGCCTGGTCAGTAATGGACATAACGCAGACACTGAAATGTATCCATTGTGTTTTAGAAAACCACATGGGGAGAAGATTGCTTTTTGAAAAAGGAAAACTGTTAGCAGTCCTTGAAATGTACACTCTTTGTAATGGTATTGGGAGTTTTTTTAGTTCAATTATTTGTGCACTGATTTGAAATAGAAAGTGTAATCATTTATAATAATCAAAATAAAAATGATAATAAAATAGTAATAATAGCAACTGTGTAGTGAATGTCATGTGCCGTTGACAGTGCTAGGAACAGATATACATATACACACACGTACATAGATATACATATAATCTCGAGTGATCTCGAAAGCAATCCTGGGAGGTAGGGACTATTGTTAACCCCATTTTAAATATGTGAAGATTGAGGCTACAGCGCTTCAAAGTTTCAACCATGTGTGTACGTAGTAAGTCCGGTTAATGAGGGCCAGGATTCAAGTCTTGGTGTTTCAGACTCCAAGCCTTGTGCTCCTAACCATGGTATTGTTCTGCCTCCAAGATCAGAAAGCTTCGTAAATCTGAGATGAATTCCATTCGCTGTGAAACTATTTACTGCTTCCTTTCCAATCTCCTTCAAATGGGAAATGTTTTCTTTTTGAGAGGTTTGTAAACTAATTTAAAAATTAGCTGCTCACTTACACCATCTCCAGAAAGCCTTCCTTAATCATAGCAATCAAAATTAATTTCCCTATCCCCTGTGTTCTCATAACATTTTAATACTTAGATTATTGTACTCGCTGGCTTGCCTCTACTCGACTTATGTGCGTGTCTGTTTTGCATGCTAGGTTATAAAATCTTTTGAGATACAGACTCTTATTCATCCTTGAGTACTCTACAGTAAGCCTAGCACAATGCTTTATAGAAAGTTATCTTAATAAATTTTTATTTAAATAGGTTAGAGTTCATTGGATGATGATTAATGTTAAACAACATTCTGGCAAGTAAATAGACAATATTAGTGTGTTGTCCTGGCGTAACACAAAAGAAAGGAATCTAACATGTTTCCAATGTTATTCCTTTGTTAAGTTTTGATTTCAAATGCAGGTATGAAGAATTATATCTAAAACTCTTAGAAATCCCATTCTGAGAAACTGTCTGAATGGAGCACGTTTTTTTAGGGTCAGTCAGCACAAAAATTTTCTGTTTGAGGAGTCCTGCTTGTTTGACCTTCAGCCTGAAATTACATAGACTATGAGCTACATTTTTCAAACTTGGTTGAGGGAATTGATAGACGTGTGGTGCACGATGCTGCTGGTGAGAAAAGAACATACTTCTTGGTTAGAGGGTGCTTTATAAACTCTTTCAGGCCTCTAGAGACTCATCTTGGAAGTCATCTTTTTCAGAAAATAAATTGGGACATAATTTGTCTGAAAGAGTTGATATAGCCCCAACCTGACACATTCTCGTCATTCCCACCAGAAGCTAAGTTTTAAGATATTAAAAACCTTTCTATGGGATTTATTCATATTGAGTAGAAATAATTTTTTCAAAAAGCTTGAAAAAAATCAATGACCAAAACACGATAAATTGTGTTTTTGTGTATGCACATGTACTAGAGAACATGTAGCATGTACACATATCTATATCTGTATGTATAGACACAGATGTGATTTAAAGCCATTTCAGCATTTACAAGAGCATAAATTAGATATAATAGCAATGAATCTATGAGCTCATTTCCTTTGCTTTGGTTCAAAATTTACTGAAACTTTTTATTTTCAATTATGAAGGGCATGTGATGTATATTAAATACATAGTTTATAGGCAATGATAGTGATGTTAGTATAACTATTCCAGTAATATACTCTTGCAGAAAAATCTCAGTCGTACTATTATCATAATGTAGAAAAATATGCTAGTATCCTTTTCTTTAATAGAAGTCTGTTGAGTTATTTCTAGTTAGGATCTGTTCGAGATATAGCTTATGGAAATTATAGCAAGTAAACTTAGCTTTTCATTAAACATTGTCTGTTCTTTTCTTCTGGTTTCAAATTTTAAGATATAGGAAGTGAATTAGCTTTAGAAGGTGAAGACTGAAAAAAATGCAAGAAAAGAAGGCAAGTTAGTATGTTTAGTAATGATGTAATGGTACTCTCCTTTGTGTTGCAAAGGTAAAATAGTATCATAAGCTCTTACATTGTCCAAATTCATTAGTGAAGTTAGAAATGGAAAGAAAGGGGCTGGCCCCATGTCCGAGTGGTTAACTTCACATACTCTGCTTCAGCGGCCCAGGTTTTCACCCGTTCAGATCCTGGGTGTGGACCTAGCACCACTCATCAAGCCATGCTGAGGCAGCATCCCACAGAGCACAACCAGAAGGACCTACAACTAGAATATACAACTGTGTACCAGGATGCTTTGGGGAGAAGAAGAAAAGAAAAAAAAAAGAAATGGGGGGGTGTGGCCCAGTGGCTCAGTGGTTAAGTTCGCATGTTCTGCTTCAGCGGCCTGGGGTTCACCGGTTCAGATCCCAGGTGCAGACATGGCACCACTTGGCAAGCCGTGGTGTGGTAGGCATCCCACATATAAAGTGGAGGAAGATGGTCACGGCTGTTAGCTCAGGGCCAGTCTTCCTCAGCAAAAAGAGGAGGATTGGAAGCAGTTAGCTCAGGGCTAATCTTACTCAAAAAACAGAAAAAAGGAATGGAAAGAAATATATAAGTAACATCACTGAAAATTATCCAACTGAATTTTGATGATATATATATCTCATAAGATATATATTTAGAGATATAATCACATTGAGAGGATTACATCTCAGCTACTCATTTAAAGCTAAGTGGTGAGAATGGAAAATCAATGAAATTTTTTTCTTTAAAAACTCTAGAAAAGCCTTCCAAAGATCATCGGCAAGAAAGAGAATAGGACCTAGTCACCAACTGATGTTGTTTGGGTAGAGAAATGTCATGAGTAACTGAGTTGTAAATGGTTCCAACGGGCAAATGTATGAACCCTCTTTACCTGATCAAAAGCAAATATTTACTAAATGACTTTTCTGTAGCTACGAAGGCATTATCCAATCTGTTCAATTACTAGATTCCTTTATCGTGGGCTGACTCCAAACCGGAAGAGACACTACTTCATCTTGCACACTGTTGAGAAATACTCTGTCCACAGATAAGTTCCATATATATAAAAGTACTTTCCAACATTAATGTTCTGTACAAATGCAGAGCATTTTTATTAATCATTTGAATGAAAAGATATTTGGACTGAGTATGAATGGATCTGAGTTCTAGCCTTGGTCTTTCCAAACTTGGGAAAGATGCTGTTTCCCCATTTGTAGAACTGAAACAGTAATAGTTGCCTTGCCGACCTCACGTATGTTGTTACTAGGACTGCATATAATCATCACTTGGAACATGCTTTGTAAGGTAGAAAACATATATGAGGTGTCATTTATCATTCTGCCCTAGACCTCACAAATGGGAAATAGATTATTTACCCCAAGGAAAACGTTCTTTATAAACAACCATGGTCTACTTTTGTCCAACTTCATTTTATTTGTTTTTCTAAAAATCTAAGTTCTATCAAAGTTTATTTCTTTTAGACTGACAGAGAAAAGATACATTCTTTAAAACGTAGTGAATACTTGCGGAGGAAGCAGGCTCTTTACACCTAATTATTCCAGAAGTTTCCATATGTTCGGTATTCAACAAATCCCTACCTTTTGCATTTTGGTAAAAGAGAGGAAGAGAGGACAAATGGGATTTGCAGATACTTGCATGCTCGATGAGAGGTGATATTCTAAATGCTAGGACACCTCTAGTGTAAGATCAAGCTACATTTTCTGCTTTCAAGAAAGAATGTAGTCAGGGAGGTAAAACCAACAGAGACAAGATAGCAACAAAGAAAACAAGATGATTTCATTGCTAATTGAATGTAGCACAGGCTAAAAATGAAATAAGCCTTTTAATATCCTTTCGTCTCTTTTTGGTCAGTGAGACAGCATTCCGGCTTTCACCACAGTTGGGAATTAACATTGCAACTTCATTATTTTGTTGGAAATATATTCTCAAACCAAGCAAAAGCCCCAGATGAAAAGTTAAATATGGAAATGCATTCCAAAGCCAAATGGAAATGACTTGTATATTATCCTTTGTTTTGCATTAACTATCTCCCTTAGCACAGATAATTAAGAACTGGCCATACCAACAGTTTCTCTAGGTTCAAAGATAAGTTTTTTTCCATGTTTTCATCAGTCAATTAGCATATATTTATTATTATTATATATATTATTATATATATTATTATTAGCAAGATCCTAACACTATACTAGGTGCTGTGGGACTGAAGCATAAAAATAAAGTACAAAACATCCTCTCTGCTCTAAAGAAGCTTGATATTTAGTTAAGAGCATGCCTATAAGAAACAAGTCGCTAAAAGGATGATGTTTGATAAAGTTGAATTGTGTGGCCTTGGTTGTAAATACATTAAGAGTTAACCAGGTTGGGGCGGTTGTGTTTTGGAGCAGCTTCATGGAGGAGGTAAGATTCCACTCCTGCAGAACATACGCTCTCCGGGTGCATGACGTTCACTGTGTTGGTTTTGTGGTTATCATCTTTTGTACTCACAGTGCCTGGCATGTAGTAGGGCTCACCATATGTTTGGTGAATGAATGAATGCATGGTTGGCTCTCTGCTGGCATTTTATTTCAAGGATATCGAAGTATCTCATAGAGATGGTAGTTAAAAATATTATGCTATGTCTTGTCATAGGTCATCCAAAACCTGATTCTATATGACTTTGAAATTCATTTAATGTCTTCATTTAAACAAACCCCAAAATAGCCAGTCGCTAATTATGTCTGATTAGATAAGTATTAAATTGATTTTCTGTTGCAAGAACTTGCACAAACCGGACTGTATTCAGATATTCTGGGATTGGGTTGAAGGAGAATCAGAACTTAGGATGTGAAATGATCAACTAGACATGATAGGCCTTTTTGTGTGTACAAACATGATTTTTTATTACTAAACTTTGGTGATTCCTGTATTATAGAATTAAACAGCTTAAATTCACAGTGCGTGTTAAAAATGATTAGTTATAGGCATTGAGATGCCATATGATGGGGCACATGTATTAGGTTATCTAACATATTTGTCTAAAAATTCACATATCAATGCATAATTGACACAGAGAGTTTGCCCTCAGCTCTAGGTTTTATCTCCCTCTTACTCACACATATATTTAGTTATTTTTTTAATTCCTGAATATATCTTGTGAACAAAGCATTAGGACTATGAGGTATTCAAAAATGAATAAGACATGGACCTTTGATTTCAGAAACATGTACATTTGTAAACAGAATCACCGATATACCCAAATGGCTTTAAGACAATATGGGGGGGCTGGCTCCGTGGCCGAGTGGTTAAGCTCACGCGCTCTACTGCGGCGGCCCAGGGTTCGGATCATGGGCGCGGACATGGCACCGCTCGTCAGGCCACGTTGAGGCGGCGTCCCACATCCCATAACTAGAAGGACCTGCAACTAAGATATGCAACTGTGTACGGGGGGGGGGGGGGGGGTTTGGGGAGATAAAGCAGAAAAACAAAAAAAGATTGACAACAGTTGTTAGTCCAGGTGCCAATCCTTAAAAAAAAAAAAAAGGAAGATTGGCAACAGTTGTTAGCCAGGTGCCAATCTGTAAAAGAAAAAGAAAAAGAAAGTTATATGCAAGCATCGAAAAGTTGACTTTGCATGTTATTTAAAAAAAAAGACAATATGGGTATGATAAATGCAATATACATGACGGAAAATTCATTCTATAAAATAATAAAACCTAGTACATCCATAGAGATTTTGTGTGCAAAGACAGTTCACATTCATCATCTTAGTAGTAATTCAGAGCAGTCGAAGATCACTTCTGACCGAAAACTTGGGGGGAGGTTTTATGGAGAATTGCAGAGCAGACACAAGCGAAGACTCAATCAGTAAAGATCAAAAATGTGTTGAAAGAACATCAAGTAGGCCTGTTTCGCTGGGAGTAGTGAGAGTTATTGCTAGGAAAGAGTGAAAAATCAAATTCCGAAAGATCAAGAATATTGCTCTAAAGAGTTTGAACAGTATTTGGTGGCTTGTAAAGAGCTGAAAGGCCGATGACTCTTGTTCTCCTTCCAGCCACCGTGTGGTATTGGCCTGAATGGGGTGATGCTCCCTGTCAGCTACTGATCCAAGCAAGGACTAAAGCTAGACTTGGTTCCACTGTTAGAAAGGTGTGTGTGTGTGTGTGTGCGCATGTACATGTGTGTGTCTGATGGAGCAGATGAATATTATTTTACTTTGAATAATTCATTTAACTCCCCTATAGTTTGGATTTGGAATACAGTAAGAAGGACTTAACATTTGTATAGTATTTTATACTTTAAAAAGCTCTTTTATTTTCTCATGTCTCCTCTGAAATGTTCCATATCAAAAGCTACCATATTAAGTCTTGCACCTAGTTGATGATTTTTGAGGATTCATTGATTGCACAAATATTTATTTAGTGATTCTCACTATGTGCCAGGCATTGTGCTGGGTGCTTGGAATACAGTGGGGAGCAAAGAAGACATGATGTAATGCTTACCCTTAGCGAGGTTTTAGTCTGGTGGGAGAGATAGACATTAAACAACTCCACCAGTGTCCATGGCAGATGACATGGAAGAGATTTATAGTGCCACGCCAATTGACAGCCTAGTTAGGGAGGGCTCTCTTGAGAAGATAATGCTTGAGCTGAGATGTGAAGGATGGATAAGAATTCAGGGAAGAGGTGAAGACGAATCTTTACTTTTGCCTGTTTATGTATAGATGTTAAAAATGTTTGATGGCTTGTTACCTCGACAGTGATTTGATCAGTTACAATTCTAATGCACGTAGTTTCTTCTCCATGCTCTTACTGGATTTGCACTCCTTGTGGAGTTTTAAAATTGGAGAGGTACAAATCTCTCAAATTGAACCAAATACTGCGGACATTTTATGTTTCAAAAACTATGTTAACTTTTTTCCCCCAAAGTTGCTTTTACTATTGGCTAGGGATTGAATGTGGGTATTTTTGAAAAGCTATGTTAAATTCAGTGGAAAACCTAAAGCTCTACTAACCTTGTGGGAGCTGGAATTTTTCAGCTAAAGAGGTTCGAATAGATTTAGATATTTATCCAAACCCAACTTTCAAACCACCAGAGATTTGCCCATTACTCGTTTACATAGAGCTTAACTACAGTGGTTTCCTCTTTCAACATTTACTTTTTTTATTTAAACAGCTTAATCGAGAGCTATAAAAACACTGGATCAGTCTTTTCAAATAAAAATGAAATGCAGCTGCCATGGGTTAGTCTTAAAGAAGAAACCCTGCTGCCTGCAGGAAGTTTAGGTGTTAAAATGATGGGTTTTTTAAATACCGAAAGATCTAGTTGGGATTTCAAGGTCATATCTTTGAATTACAAGTTTATAAAAACCTGGCAATTCTTTTGTTTTGTGGCATGTATGTGTGCACGCACAAGTGTGCTCATGCACGTGTGTGAAATACCAGAAAAGTAATGAGATTAACATTATTGATCTGTTAATTAAAGGAAGATTTCTGTAACTTTATTAACTCAATTCCCCTACACGTGGGACATATTGCTTCACTATTTGTTTTTCTGCACATATTTTATCTGTTGTTATTTATGTTTTTCATAACATAAAATGCCAAGATGTGCTTAGCTTAATACTACTAATATTGATCCGAAATTCTTTAGACTTATGAATGATTGTTACCTGTTTTCCTTTTCTATAAGTCGTTGGTTTGCATTTAAGTCTCAATGTTCTTAAGAATAAAGTATTTTAATACTCATTTCCTTTAGAGGAAATCAAAGTATCAGCTTTCAATAAATTAGCCTAAACACAGAAATTCAGGGAAATGAAATGATAATTCCAAGTTATGCAAATAAATACATTTAAGTACAAAGGGATCGTATTAGGCGATCTTGAATTTGAATGTTCCTTTCAGCTCTAAAAAAGTTCTTACACTCCTAATGCAATGTAGTGTATCCATCTTTGTTCTACTCAAAACATTAAGTGCATAAATGTTGAACTAATTTCCTCCCTGATTCATTTTACCAGTATCAATAATATAATACTGTATTGTTATTCCTACTGGTAACAAACTCATCTATTCATTCAGCAAATATTTACCAAATACCAACTATGTGCCCTGCCCTCTTTTTTCCACTGGGGATTCAGTGATGAGTAACTTAAAAAATATATACATCAGGGGCCGGCCCCGTGGCCGAGTGGTTAAGTTCGCGCGCTCCGCTGCAGGCGGCCCAGTGTTTCGTTGGTTCGAATCCTGGGCGCGGACATGGCACTGCTCGTCGGACCACGCTGAGGCAGCATCCCACATGCCACAGCTAGAAGAATCCACAACGAAGAATACACAACTATGTACCGGGGGGCGTTGGGGAGAAAAAGGAAAAAAATAAAATCTTTAAAAAAAAAAAAAATATATATATATACATCAATCTTTGAGCATATATTCTAGTGCAGCAGACAGTCAGAAAACAAATATGTAGTATAATACCAGAAAATGACAAGTAATAAGAAAAATAAAGATGGTCGCAGTGAGGGACGGAGAAAGTAAGAAGGAGAAAGGGTAGTTCTGAGGTGACATGTAGAAAACCTTATTGTATGTTGGAAAGCCGTTTAAGGATTGAAAAGAGGTGAGTGAGTTACAGAGAAGACGAAGACTAGATGACGAAGAAGGGAGGGTGTGGGGGTGGTGAATCAGGAGTTTGGTTTCAGATCTCTTCCGTTTGAGACACTGTTAGGCATCCACGTGGAGATGTAGAGCCTAGAATATTTGAATAGTTGAGCCTAGACTACAGGGGGAAGATCCAACCTAGAGATAGAAATTTAGGAGACATTAGACTAGATAATATTACCTGGAGAGTACATTAGACAGAGAAGGAGAGCTCCAAGGACTAAGGTCTGGGCCACTCCAACATTTAGAAGTTAGGAAGATGAGAAGAATTTGAACCAAGAGGTGGAGAAACAGAAGGTAGCGCCAGTGTGGGAGGAGGAAACCAGAAAACTGTACTGGCCTGGAAGCCAAGTGAGGGAAATGTTTGAAGAAGGATCCTTTTGACCAGACTCATTTATTCTATGCATTGATTGAAATGGTATCATTGTGACTTTGTTAAATGAACATTCTTTAAGTAGAGCCCCCAGGGTATCAATGGTGGGCCACTTCAACAAAAGACCACAAGGAAAGTTTATTGCTCACAGGTCCTGGAGGAAGTACACAGCAGCCTCAAGGGACCACATGGGAAGGGTACAGGTGAGGGAGCAGGAGAACCTGGGGCCTATGTCTTTATTAGGGTCCATGAGTGGAATGCTTTGGGGTTTCTGGGCTAAGGCCGGATTGGTCAATTCAAACCCAAAAGAGCCAGGTTTTGGTAAGCCCCCTGGGGGGTCTTATCTAAGGCCCTGGGATGGGGGGAGACTGTTGTTCACAAGGCTTGCTGGGGAAGTCACATCAGGAACTTATGTTTACTTGTCACTCTGCGGGCTGTTACCTGGGGCATGCTTTTTGAGAGGAACTAGTGTCGTTTCAAGGCCACAGCAGGCCACTTGGCCACACAAAATAGATGCCGAGGCTGCGATATCATGGAGTAGTTTAGCTAAACTCTTGACAGGTATTATATGTAAGGTGTTGAACACAGACAGCAGAGAGGAACTAGGGACGTTGGAAGCTTCTAAGTGTTTTATTGACAAAATGTAGACTTATGTCATGCATTTCTTCTTTGACTTTGCTATTTGATTGGCTAGCGCACACCGAGAGTTATGTTAGATTTTTTTCCTTCTATCGTAGCTGACTATGTTTCCAGATTAATCAAAATATCCCCATTAAGTTGTCAGTTAAATCACAAATAATTGCCACGAGCCATTCATTTCATGTTTGTAGAATCCTCTGCATTAAAGGCTATGAAATTCTTTGAACAAGTATTCAGTGAAATCTCAATTATCTGGAATTCCAGTAGCATATATCTCTTTTATAGATAACCAGGATTTTCTAAGTTTGAGCATTAACCATTTGAATGCTGGAATCATACTTTATTTTTTTTAAGGAATAGCCTTCTAAAGTCCATTATTATATTGAAAAACAATAACATTATATTGGTGCTGGCATTTTATTAGGCGCAGTAACTGTCTTCTTATCTACCTCCATGAACAGAATGTTCCCACCGTAATTTAACCATATCCTAATGATCTAAGTTTATCATCAATTCCCGTGAAGTGCTTTAGAAGTATTTGTCCTGGTGATGTGGTAGAACATGTTTAGAACATTTCTTTTCTCCATCCTATCTTAGGTCTGAGACTTCATTTCATTTGCTGCATTGAGGACACTATATTGAGGCAAAATGGCACATGTGCATGTGCCTTTGATGCCATCAGGGCACCTAGTCAGGTGGCTAATTACCCCTTGTACACATACATTTTAGAGAAGTTCCATGGCTTTAAGGCCCGTGTTACTGTCGGTTCTCCCTACTTCCTACCCTTTAGGAATTCAGGGGTGGTCAATCTTCTGTCTCTTTAGAATTACTCTACTTTTGTGGCTGGCCTCGTGGTATAGTGGTTAAGTTTGGTGCACTCCACTTAGGCAGCCCGGGTTCATGGGTTTGGATCCTGGGCTTCAACCTGCACCACTCAACAGCCATGCTGTGGCGGTGACCCACATACAAATAGAGGAAGATTGGCACAGATGTTAGCTCAGGCCTAATCTTCCTCAAGAAAAAAAAGGAGAATTGGCAACAGATAATGTAGCTCAGGGTGACTCTTCCTCAGCAAAAAAGAAAAGAAAAGAAATTACGTTACTCTCTGTTCTTGATATATACTATCCCTATTATTGCTCTTAATTTCTGCAAGTGTTATTCCATCATTATTTTTGTTTCAGTCCCTCATCAATCCAGATCAGTACAGAATAAGAACATCAAAGCTGGAGGCAGCTGACAGTAGTTGAGATGAGAAATGCACTCAAAACATGCTCTGCTTTCTTGGTAGGAAGCTAGGGCATTGCACCGTCAGAGAGGAGTAGCACTTTAATAAGATTGGTCTGCCAGTGACATGCAGAATGACTGAGAAAAGAGAGACTGAAAACAGGAATATCAGTTAAGAAAGTCAAACATTTTCTGTGTGCCAGGCACTGTTCTGGGCCCTTCAGGTAGAGAGATTAATGAGACAGACAAGGTCTCTGTTCTCATGGAGCTTAAATTGTAGTTGGGTTGGGGCTGGGAAGAGGAGTGGGGATTCAGTGCTATGAGTGCTAAATGCTGCTGAAGGAAATAAAACAGCTAGGGTGCTGTTTTAGATTGGGAGCGCAGGAAAGGCTTTTTTGTGACATTTGAACTGAGGCCTAAAATATACAAAGGTCCCAGCCATGCAGAGGTCTGGGTAAAAGCATTTGGGGCAGGGAGAAGAGCTTGTTCAAAACTGTGAAAATGGAAATCAGCTTTATAGGTTCAAGAAACAGAAAGAAGGCCAATATGGTTGGTGTGTGGTTAACAAAGGGGAAATTAAGAGAAGTGAAAACTGAGAACCAGATAGGAAACAGATCTTACAGGTCCTTATTGTCCAGGATAAGGAGTTTGGCTATAACTGTACCAACGTGGGTGTTGAGAGGTGTCACTATTGCTTTTGAGTTGAGTTTTAACTAGCCAGTTCTCTAAATGAGTTAGTCAGCATTTAGGATTAACCCTAGCTAAGAGCTAGAGATCTCGCGGAGAATAAGTCATAGTTCTTGCCCCAAAGGAGCTTACAGTATAAATAATATATTCTGTTGATTAACAAAATATGAGAATTTTGCCCACAACTTTGGAAGAACAAATATTGGCTATTTTCTTTTTTGTTTTATGGAAATTATGTTGTCTCGTAAGGATCTGTTGGCAGCATTTATTTCGACGATGGATTTTGGAAGTGTGAGTTTCATTCACGCTCCCTTTGGACAGTATTATCTTCATGTGCAGTGCCTGAGAATTAGTGCAATGACTGTCATCGTCCTTATTGGAACACCGCCAGGACATCTGGCATGATGTCTCATATAAAGCAGCTATGCCATCTTCCTCCAAACAAACGGTTCTTTGGTGATTGGATATCCTGTAACTTCTCCACTTACATAATTCTCTGCCATAATCTAATTTGTAAACTGGAGTGGGAGAAAAGAGAAAATTTAGAAAGAAACAGAGCACACCAACCTTTTATCCTCCTGGTAAAGCATCTCACATCTCAATTTGTATTGTTTCAGTAAAGTAGAAAACAAAAAAATATTATAAATATAGTTTTTATTTTGTCACTCTTGCTTGAGTTTTTTGGGCCAAGACATGCTTTTAATTGTCAAATCTGTGTTGGCTTTACCTTTAAAGAAAAATCACTATACTTTGCTGTATTTGTCAAGAATGACAGGCTAATTCTTTGAGCCAAAACAGTGGACATGAAATGTAATTTTTGTTGATTTTCTGAAGTGTAGCACAACTTATTTTTTGACACATCCTTTGCTGTGGTTAAGATTCCCATGGCATAGAACAAATTGCTTATTTTCAGGTTGCAAAGTGTAGCTAATCTACAAGAATAAGCTTTCTAGTATCTGCTATCAAGCCAAGAAATGATGTTACACCAGAAACGTGCACAAATAAAAGAAACGATTTTCTTATACAGGATGCTGTCACTTGGACCGTACATAGAGTTGATTTGTAATATAAATTAACTCCAATTATCGATTGTTCCATCTGACTTTGTACACATTAAGAATCTGCAGAGTTTCCAAGTTATTAATAATAAGAATGCTGTGTATGAAATGTAATGGGGTGCGTCAGCTGGATTCGAGTGAGATATTACAGTAAATGTTGCTCAGCTTTACCATCTGTCACATATTCCTTTTGCATAATATTTTAATCCATTAAAATGTGTCTTTTTTTCTTTTAAAAAATCAACCTACTTCGGTTATAGCGAAAGAGCTTTAAGGATTAGTCTCTGACCACTGACCTTTCTGGTGTTCTAAGTTCTTTTTTTTTAACGTTTTTTTTGTCTTTGTGCCCTCATTAAGATGAAAAATGACGATCCCTAGAAATAGAACGTGCCAAGCTCCCAGGAACACTGCTAACAAGTAGTCAGTCCCATTAACTTCTTAACTTCTCAGACGAGAACTAAATTTGGCCATGAGATATTGGTTCTGAAATGACTTGTTCTCAGGAGGAGTGATTGAATGAAATTAGGACTTGCTTTTACTAAGTGGAATGGAAAACTCATGTCACAGCGTGTCACTTCCTGCTTAGTGAATAAGATATTCCCTGGGGTTAAATTAGGCACTTTATATACATACCTCTTTTAGGACGCCTGGACCCCATTGATTTCCTTGTGACCTCAGTGTGCAGAATAGTACCCCTGTGACTTAAAAGACTTCCTGTATAACCAAACTGTCCAGCGTTGACCCTCAAAATAGTTCACTCACCTGGGAGGGTCTAGTTCAAAATAGTCACCTCCTTCTAGTGAGAAAGTCAACTCTTGCACCCTGTTAGCTCGCCACTCTCAGGCCACTCAATGAAAGGAACTTACATGTCATTTAGAGCCGTTTACCAAATGAACCATTGTGGCCTGAAAAAGTTGAACACTATTGGCCCTGGCAATTTACCATAATCGAAGAGTTCCGGCAGAAAATATACAAGTTCTGATTTCTTGCTAATCTGTGTTTGTGCATTGTTGCTCTTGGCAGCTCCCTAGGTTATTTTGAGTAGCCTACTCTTCTGTTCCTGCCCTTGTTATTAATTTGTAAAATGAAGCAAATTACTGACCCTTGAATTGTGCTATTACACATGCTTGAGTAATTTCATTTCATTTATGAAGAACTTCATTTCATTTATTTATTATTTACACTCTACCTGCTTCGAGAACAGTGTGTACTGGCTTATTTTTAAATCATTCTAATTCAAACCAACTGAGTATTTTTCCAAGTCCTATCCTGAAGAAGACTTTATGTCATCATACATTATTTCACATTTACTGTGCTATGGTGAAATGTTGATTATTATAGCATTTCTCTGGCCACCTAAAAAGAACTAGATTAACAAAGCGTCATGCCTGGCGTCTAATATCCCTTCTTTTGAGATGGTATAGTCTATTGGGAAAGAATACGATACTTAGATTAGATTTATGTGCCTATTTCTATCAATTATGTGACCTTGGGAAAGTCACTTGCCATCTCTTGCTCGAATTTACTCAGTTTTTTTTTTTTTTTTAAAGATTTTTATTATTTCCTTTTTCTCCCCAAAGCCCCCCGGTACATAGTTGTATATTCTTCGTTGTGGGTTCTTCTAGTTGTGGCATGTGGGACGCTGCCTCAGCGTGGTCTGACGAGCAGTGCCATGTCCGCGCCCAGGATTCGAACCAACGAAACACTGGGCTGCCTGCAGCAGAGCGCACGAACTTAACCACTCGGCCACGGGGCCAGCCCATACTCAGTTTTGAAAGTAGCGGTTAATGCTCATCTCCCCCAAACTTAAAAGGTTATGATGATCAGAGCAGTAAATATCAGTTGCAGGTAAAGTGTTTAAGTCCCATTTTTCCCCCATTATCAACACCAGGTAGAGTAACTGTCAGTTGAGTTGACATTATCAGGCTTCTCTCATGTATCCAGGCACTGTTCAGACCAATGAGGGAGAGAGATGGCAGGACAGAGTCCCTATATTGAGGAGCCCACAGTGTCGTGGGGGAAAAAGCCAAGCACACAACAATTGTGATAAAATTCCTGATGGAATCAGTGGCACAAATCAGATATACAAAAGTGTCATAGCTGGCAGGAAGTGGAATCTTTGAACTCTGACCAGAGGACAGGAAACAGGTGAAAAATTTGGATAAAACAAGATAATGTGTGGGAAATTCCTTCAAAAACTCTTTGTAGATAAGACACAATCTTGTCATCAATGTCATTTATTTATTTTTTTTTTGAGAAAGATTAGCCCTGAGCTCACATCCGCCGCCAATCCTCCTCTTTTTGCTGAGGAAGACTAGCCCTGAGCTAACATCTGAGCCCATCTTCCTCTACTACATATGTGGGATGCCTGCCGCAGCATGGCTTGATAAGCGGTGGGTAGGTCTGTACCCGGGATCCGAACCGGTGAACCCCGGGCCACCAAAGCTGAGTGCGCGAACTTAACTGCTGTGCCACTGGGCCGGCCCCTCATTTATTTATTGTCACAGACATTAGTATAGTATTTGCTATATGCTGGACCCTGTTCTAAATGTTTTATGATAGTAACTCATTTAATCCTGTTAACAACCACAGTGCGGTAGGTGCTATTAACTTCATTTACGTAATAAAAAAATTTGGTACAGAGGGGCTAAGTTGCCCAAGGTTACATAGCTGCTAAGTGGCAGAGCTGATTTTGAACCCGAGCAGTTGGGCTCTGGAAGTGGCACCCTTAACCAGGTTTGCTATGCTGCTCCTCCATCACCCATTGACGGAGAAGTTGCTACCTTTGCTTGAATCCAGTGCTAGAATCTCTCTATGACATTCTTACAAGGGGTCATTTTGATCTCTGTTTGAGTACCTAGAGAAACGACAAGGACCTAACCAGCTCTTGAAACAGCCAGGCACATTTGTGGACAGCTGTAATTACCAGAAAGTTGTGAATTGGAGCCAAAATCTGCTTTTTCTGTGACTTCCACCCATTGATCCTATGTCTCCTTTCTGACACCACACAGTCTAATTCGTCTTCCACATATGACTGTTAAAGTATCAAAACATTTCCCATGCCTCCTGTTTGAATTTTGCATTGTCTTTTCTGTTTGCTGGGCACCAAGACCTCAAAAGAAGGTTTGTGTTTGAGAGTAATTAGCAGATTCCATTATTTCATTGAGCACATACTTATGGAGTTCCTACTATATGCAAAATGTCATACCAGGGGGCCAGCCCCATGGCAGAATGGTTGAGTTCATGCACTCCACTTCAGTGGCCCAGGGTTTCACGGATTCGGATCCCGGGAGCAGACATGGCACGGCTCATCAAGCCATAGTGAGGTGGCGTCCCACATAGCACAAGCAGAGGCACTCACAACTAGAATATACAGCTATGTACTGGGGGAGTTTGGGGAGAAGAAGAAAAAAAAGAAGATTGGCAACAGATGTTAGCTCAGGTGCCAATCGTTAAAAAAAAATTCATACCAGTTACTACCAATTGGAGAGAGAATGACTAGCAAAGTATGTTTTCAGTTCCTACCCAAAATGTTGCAGTTATCATTTAAGATACAAACTGATGAATAGAACTGTTGTCCACACTTACTGAAGTAAGGATTTATTTATTTATCTATTTTTTTAAATAGTTCATATCCACATTTTTTGTTTGGTTGGTTTTGTTGAGGAAGATCGGCCCCGAGCTAACATCTGTTGCCAATCTTCCCCTTTATTTTCTTACCAAAGCCCCAGTACATAGTTGTACATCCTAGTTGTAAGTCCTTCTAGTTCTTCTATGTGGGATGCTGCCACAGCATGGCTTGATGAGCAGTGTGTAGGTCTGCACCCAGGATCTGAACTGGCAAACCCCAGGCCGCTGAAGCAGAGCATGCAAACTCAACAACTTGGCCATGGGGTCCACCCCTGAAGTAAGGATTTAAATAAGCAGCAGCTTGCTAGGTGCACCTGTAGACATGCCTTAATTACTCTGAAGGATTACCTACCTGTGAGCAGAGACTGCTATTGTCTTCCCCACAGCACCTAGCACCAAGCCTTATGGAGAGTAAATGAACAGTAAATATTTTTGACTGAATGAATGAGTGAGAGAAATATAGAATTTATTAATGCTGTCCTTCAGATAATTGCTCTTACAGTAGTCACAGGTGGTAATAACAATAAGGAAGACAGTTTTACTTTGCTGTTTGAATTTCTTTAAAAATTTCGTTTGCCAAGTTAAATGCTAGCACTAGAGAAACAGATTTCCCCAGGAGAAATGTCTGAGTGAAATGTTTGAAAGACAGCAAGGTGATTCAGCAGCCAGAGTATAGGACTTTAATAGTATTGATCAGTTCTCAGCTTTGAACAGATTCACTGTTATCACCTGAGAAGCTCTCTGCCACCATGTGAGCCCTGTAGAGGCATTTTCTAGATTATCATCCTGGGGAGCTGTTTGGCGCCCATTGTTCTGGCTAACATTGTTATCATAGTGGAGAATTCAGCAAAGACATTGACCATGTCCTCTGATCATTCAATTGTTTGAATAGCGTTTGTATAGAGCATCACAGTCAAGCAGTCAAGTTCAGGTCGGATTTTAACCCCAATACACTACCCTTTGTTGTGCTTTTTCAGGAGGATGGTCTGTCTATTAAAATATATATATATATTCCCATTCTGTAGTCTGTGAAAACTTGTATGAGTGGCAGGGTACTATACATAATAAAATGATGCATGCCCATGTTAAAAGCTTCAAGTGCCTATTTGTAAACAAATTATTATTCTTTCTGCTGTCTCACTTGGCATAACCTTAACATCATGCATTTATTTGTGTTACCTTACTGGTAATTAACTATGATAGAGAACTTTACTGTAGCATAACTTTTTTAAAAATCATTTTAAGACTAAGTCGATAGTTTATTGGACAGGACCTCTGTGGAATGACTGGAGGATGATCCCTAAGATATAATGGGATGGGAGAGGTTCGTTCATTATGTTAGAGATTTTGATAGAGCTAGGCCCATAATTAGTTAACATTTTCATTAATGATCTGTAAGGAGTACCAGTAAACAACACTTTAATTAAGTTCATGGGTAATAAATTAATAGGTGCAGAAAATACCAATGAAGACAGGAAAATAATTCAAATAGACCAGAGAACTTTTTAAGATACAGGAATGTAACAGGAATTCCACTGGCCACATGTAATCTCTTAGTCCAGCAAATTAAAGGCCATATTCACTATATTCATGGGGTATAGAAAATAAGTAAACAAACAAATTAAATATCATTGTCAACAGCATAATGGCTACAAGAAGCAACAGCTTTTGTTTGTGATAGGGGTCTAAATATATTTCTACATACTCGTATTTTACCTTTATGTGTCTTAGAAACAAAATAATTCTATCATCTAAATGGCAGGGCTTATGAAGAAGCTAACATTTATTGAGTGCAAACTATTAGCCAGTCACTGTATTTAGGCACTTTAAATACATTATTTGTTTTCTTCAGCTTGTCACATTTTATAGGCTCAGAGACATTATGAAAATTTCCAAGATCTCTTATCCATTTAGTGGTAGAGCTGGGTTTGAACTCCGATCTTTCTATGCTGTTTCCAATAATGATAGAAAAGATGGCATGAGTGTGTGTGTGTGTGTGAAAAATTGGTTTGGAAACATTTACCATCAGCTAAATGGTATGCTACTCAGTGATACGTAGGTATTTCTCAGTAAGCTTATGTTTAAGGGGAAATTTTTACATTTAAAATGGCCCCAGAAGTCTGTTTGACTAATAAGGCCACCTAGGGGCTAGGATAATAGTTATTGTAAGTTCCCACTGAGTCAGTACCCTGGTCCATGTGTAATTTGACTTTGGTCCTTTTAATGAATACTTGGGCCTTAGGAAACTTTATTCACTGTGCCAATAATTCCACATATTTACTCTTGGCCTTGACATCATTGCCAACAAGAAGAAGCGATCATTGTTAGTTTCCTTCTAGTGACTTAAACCAAATGAAACCTTGAAACATTCACAACAAATAAAACTAGTGATGTGTGTGTGTATGTCTATGGAGAGAGAGCCTGGAAACAATTTTGGTTTTCTCTGTGTCTAAACTACGTGAACTAAACAGATATTGAGCACACATCTTTGAGTTTCCTAGCTTATCATGAACACATTTTTAAGAACCAGGAAGACTGTGGATAATTAGAACCCATTTTGGCTACAAGAAACATAACTAAAAGTCGTATATCTTGTTGGTAGTGGATCAGTAGAATCATGTCTTTGTATAAAGGGCGATATTTTTCTTCCATCATCTTTTCAGCCCAAGTCTTTAAAATATTTTACAATTATTTGGTTTTTCTTCTGTTTGTCTTTATTCCTAAAACTATATGTGGTGGCAAAGTTGGAGGCAAAGGCAAGCCTTGCCTTCTAATCCTGCATTGAGTTCCTTCCATTACTAAGCCAGGCACCTGTTGATCAGCCGCAAAGTTCCAACCTCGTCTAGTTTGTTCCTTCTAAGAGATGGAGTGCCCCAAATGAAGTTCCTCTGCCAAGCAGCGCTGGGAAAACAATCCAGATTTTTAGACTTTCTAGATCAGCATTCTTTCTGCTATCAGAAATGGCCTCAGAACCCTTCTCTAGGCGGTCTTGACCAATGAATTGTCATGCAAGCTGAAACATACTTGTTATCCCTTCCAGAGTTTACCATTTAAATGTCTCCTCATAAGTGAGAAATGTCTGTAGTCGTGACTTAGTGTGACATTAAGTAGTTTGGACGTAACACACATTAATTGGGATATGGTAAATAGCATTTCTATGAGAACTGTGCCTGAAATATACACATTGTACTCTGTCCACTCCACAGAAGAAGAACAGTTGAGGTGGCTAGATGTTTACAGTGTTGGAGTTAGAAAAACCGATTGAAATGAAATGGTAAGAAATGTCTAAATGGCACAATCTATGACCATATAGAACCATCTCTGCTGGTCATTGTTAGATGTCTTATTATGTGATTAAAAATGTTCTAGGAAAAAGGTGCCACAACTAAAAAGGCATGTGGGATGTTAGAGGACTAAATTAGGAGATAAGGATTGAAATTCTGATCCTGCAAAAAACCCAGCTGTACATTTCAAATCAGTTCATCTCTCTGGTTGTCAGTTTCCTCATTTGTGAAAATGAAGTTGAACTAGATCATCTGTATAGTTCTGTCTAGCTCTGAATGCTGAGTCTGCTCCCACAGTTGCTCAGGATATCTAAATATTGTTGCCTCTTTCAATTTGGAAATTCGCCTGAATCTTGCATGAAGTAAAGGCCATCAAAGAAAACTCGAAAGGTCAAAGTCATTAGCAGAAATGAATAAATTACGCAGTAAAACTTAGGGTAGTGTCTTCATGGAGAAACTTGTTTATCAACTAACCAAAACTTTTTCGCATGTTAAACATAGTAAAGAAAATCCATTCAGCCAAGAAATTCCTATTGTGCACCTGCTGTATATATTACATTCTATACAACCCTAGCCTGAAGCAGCCTATAGCCCAGAAGAGAAGCTAAGTCCTTTACATAAAAAGATGACCCTGCAAAGTCAAATAGGTACCTCTAAATATTAGGTGAAATGCTGGAGGAATCTATCAGAGGAGAGAAAGATCACCTTTGGAAGGGAATATTAGGAAAGGCTTGATTGGATAGAGTGGCTTCAGCCAAGATAAGGAAGCTCGAGGTGTGTGCTCCAAAGGCCCCAGCTGAATTCAGAGTACCCAGTTAGTCCACTTATGTCCTCTCCCAAAAATCTTCCCGCTGGGTTTTGGCTTTCCCTGCCCCTCCCATTCTTACCCTCCTCCTCGGCTTGAGTGCTACTTGTCAGGGGACTTTGATCTAATCCGTGCTGTTACCCCAGTTGGGAATGATTTGTAGAAATGACTATAGCCAGTTCAACAATTCCATTCCAAAAATATGGATTTAGGGCCATGATTCTCTATTGTCCTCATTCCTCATTTTAACTCCTTGAAAAGAAGAGCTTTTTCAAACTAGCTTTTTTTCTTTTTGATAGACTTTATATTTTAGAGCAGTTTTAGGTGTACAGAAAAACTGAGCACATAGTACACAGAGTTCCCATATGCCCGCTCTGCCCCTCACAGTTTCCCCTATAACTAACATCTTGCATTAGTATGGTACTTTTGTTGCAATTGATGAATAAATATTGATATTTCTCATTATTTAATTAATTTATTTATTTTATTCAGTAACATTGGATTATACCATTATATAAATTTCAGGTGTATATCGTTAGATATTTTGATTTCTGTGTAGATTACATCATATTCACTGCCCAAAGATTAATTACCATCCATCACCAAACACATGTACCTAATTGTCCGTTTCGCCCTCCTCCCTCCCCCCTTCTCCTCTGGTAGCCACCAATCCAATCTCTGTTTCTATTTGTTTATTTGTCATTGTTTTTATCTTCTACTTATGAGTGAGATCATATGGTATTGACTTTCTCCCTCTGACTTATTTTGCTTGGCATAATACCCTCAAGGTCCATCTATGTTGTCACAAAGGGCCGGATCTCATCATTTCTTATGGCTGAATAGTATTCCATTGTGTATATATACCACATCTTCTTTGTCCATTCTTCCCTTGATGGGCACCTAGGTTGCTTCCAAGTCTTGGCCATTGTGAATAAGGCTGTGGTGAACATAGGGGTGCATATATCTTTATGCATTTGTTATTTTAAGTTCTTTGGATAAATAGCCAGCAGTGGGATACTTGGATCATATGGTAGATCTATTCTTAATTTTTTGAGGAATCTCCCTACTGTTTTCCATAGTGGCTGCACCAGTTTGCACTCCTACCAGCAGTGTATGAGAGTTCCCTTCTCTCCACATCCTCTCCAACACTTGTTGTTTCCTGTCTTGTTCATTATAGCTGTTCTGACCGGAGTGAGGTGATATGATATTTATTATTAACCAAAGTCCATAGTTTATATTAGGGTCCATTCTTTGTGTTGTACAATCTGTGGGTTTTGACAAATGTATAATGGCATGTATCCACCATTACAGTATCATACACAATGGTTTCACTGCCCAAAACATCCCCTGTGCTCCGCCTATTCATTCCTCTCTCTCTCCCCTGGAACCTCTGGCAACCACTGACCTTTATACAGTCTCCATAGTTTTGCCTTTTCCAGAATGCCACGTAGTTGGAATCAAACAGTATGTAGCCTTTTCAGATTGGTTTCTGTCACTTAGTAATATACGTTTAAGGTTCCTTCATCTCTTTTCAAGGCTTGATGGCTCATTTCTTTTTATTGCTGAATAATATTCCACTGTCTGGATGCCTAAAAATAGCTGTCATTTTTGAAAATAGTTCCAAGACATGTCCTTATTTGGCTTTGCCCCTGGCACAAGCTGTAGTATATCAGAGTGGCATAATGCATTGTCACAACTTTAGAATCACAGCCGCTGAGATGAGGAAGGGACCTGCAGCCCTGGTTTGCTGGACAAAACCATGTGTGTAAGAGAAGGATGCAGGACAGGCTTTCAGGCCTCTGAAGTTTGTGTCTGTGTCCTGCGATTCACTGACTGCCTTAAATAGAGGAGTTCACCTCTCTGGACTTTTGGGTTCTTTATCTGGAAAACAAGGGAGGTACGAGATGAACTCTGAGGTTCCTCTAAATTCTGAAATTTGCTTGTCTGGTCTCATCTTCTAGTTTTAAAGGTGAGAAAAGAAAGCACAAGGAAATTAACTAATCTGAATGAGAGAATATAGCAAATTATTGGCACTGCTTGGACTAGAAATTTGGTCTCTAGATTTGCTCTGGCATTTTTTTGTCTCATTTCACCCTGTGCTTCCTGATTTTTCATGTAAGACCTATCTTTCTCTTTTAAGAGCCACTGATTAAGTGAAGTAAATTGGTGGAAAAAATAAGAAATAGGGATCGAAAGGAACTGCATCTTTGTCTTTATTTGATCTTTGACTGCATTGAAAATGTTCATCCAGGCTTCTGTTTCTAAAACACATCATTCTATTATGTTCTGGATGTGAATAATTTTTATAAAATTTTTCATCACTGATGGGGTTGTCCCCCTTGTTTAAAAGGATAGTGAACCTTTATTTATAATAGCATTGCAGAATGTAACTGGTGAAAATAAATGGAAGAATATGCTTCCTAGAGTGTCTCTTCATTGTTCCCAGTCAGGCTTTGGCACTTGTAAGACTGTCATCACCCGTGATCAAGTTCACCAGAGAGAAGAGAGATCAACGAGTTAGCCTTTCTGCTGGCTTGGTTGCAGTTAAAGTGGGTACCAAAATCACACCGTTCCTACATCATAAATATATTGAGAGAGAAGTAGATGTAGATATATAGATATGAACTTTTTTCCCTCCCTCCTATACTCTAACGAAGTATAAAATCTGGAGTTTTCTTTTCCTTAATCCTCACAAGCTTTCTTTGTCTCGATCTTTTTTAGTGTTTAGCCTATCAGATCTGAGAGGTAAATAGGTCTACACCAGATTAGAATTACATTACAGTAGCTATAATTAAAGCCTAGAATGGAGACATTTGTAATAAAAGATTTGCGAAATCCGAAGTATAAGTGAACGGTTTTAGTAATCAGTCAGGGTTGAATATTTGTTTAATATGATAGTCAGTGAAAATTTCTTTCTAAATAAAAGCTCAGTACTAGACCTGTGATGTCTTCAGGTTGCCTAGAAAAGGTGGTGATACACCCGATGTTACATTAGTTCCCATCCTTGCAATCATAGAGTTTTGATTTAATTAACAGGGAAAGTCTGCCTATACAATAGGGGATAGAGTGTGGATTTTATTTCTTTAATAGTTTGACAAGCAGATTGCAACAAACAAGGCATTTGGAAGGCTGTTAGGGTCCCAGAGGCCTTATAAATATGCTGTGCACTCCTCTGCATTTCCCCAGGTCCCTGAGCTAGAGATGTGATGAATAAAATTAAAACCACCAGCTCTTTTTGCATGGCTTTCAGCTATCACTAATTTAAACGGAGTAATGACTATTTTACAGGTATACCTTCAGTAGCTTCAGAAGTAAAAGAAGTGAAATGTAAATGTGTTTTGACTTTGTATTAAGTTGCTCTTAAATTGAAAGATTTTCTACTTTCTGTGCCGTGATACATTTTCTTTAAAGCCAATTCCAAGAATAAAACTCTTTATGCCCCCTTAGGATTGTTTTATATTTAATAGTGCTATCGAGACTCACATGGGACAAAACGTGCAGATAAAGTATTTCTTAGAAAAGTGATATATATTTATGTATAAACACATCATTGGAATAGCATAATCCATCTGGAACAAGTTCTTCTTTAGAATTTGATTTTAATAGATTAACACTCTTAGAATTTACTGTATTTGTAGCTATTCATGATTGCACAGATTTTTCCGGTCCCTTTTCAAGGATATCTTAAAACTTACCATAATTCATGGATGGATCATTTAAAGCTCCTGGTACCTTTAATATGTTACCCAGAAGTAGAGGAATATTTTAGAGACCTATGAGGAAGGCTAAGGTAAAACACAATTCATTGTACATGCATTTGCAACAAAGTTCATCAAAGTCTGTGGGAAAAAATGTATAATGTAAAGCTCCTTAGCTTGATATATAAGACCACAAAATGTAAATATTGCATTAATAATAACTATACTAAGGAAAATTGGCACTGAGTGTACGCTTATTGAAAAGGCTAGCCTTTTCCAGTGTTAACTCTGAGAAAAGGGGGAGTCTCTTTATTGAAAACCCACATTAGTGTGTTGCTTTTAAGAAGAAAAAAACATTGATGGGGAAATGAAATTTTTACTTACTGATTAAAAGCTCCGTTGTGTCAGTTGTGAAGTTTGGGGAGCAGGAAAACTAATTTGTCAAATGATGCTCTTGGAGTTCAACAATAATAGATGGTCTCCCACCTATTATTCTAGAAGAAGGCACCTGTGTTTTCTCTTAATGTGCCTGTGCCTTCAAAATTGCCACTGAATCACACCCACAAGTGCTGAATTGCAGTTCCCAGTAGCCATTTTCAGTGCCTTTTTAGAAGATTGTATCCAAATAACAGACCAGTTGAATTAGGGAAAGCACATTCTATAACTGAATTCATTCTTAATCCTTTCCTTTTATTGTCCTCTCGATAGATGTACTTTATATTTTTGCTTTTTGACAGTTTCAACGAGAGGCATGGTGTACCTAAAATGAGGTGAGAAACAATTCTAACCCGATAGTAGTAGCTCTCTGAATTAATTTATTCTCTAGTTTTGTCTGGTTCTTTTCTACCTTACCAAAAAGGCTCTTTTCAGTATTACAGAACAAAAAAAATGATGACTTGTGTCATGATTTACATGGCAAATTTCATATACTATCATGTTTCATGTTCCATCACATTTTTGGAATTTCCTTTCCCACTGAGATACTAGGATGTCATAGCATAACTGGATGTCCAGACATAGGTTTAGAAATGAAGGGTAGTGGTGATGTTGGTTAACAAACACCTTCCAGTTCCGATGTAGGGGTACTGAGTGTGCCTTAGCCACTTATGTAATGTGGTCATAGAGCCAGCTGGTAGCCCAATCAGGGATAGCACATGTGTGTGAATATCTATCTATCTATCTATCTATCTATCTACTTATTGATAGGGAAGGCTACATTTGTCTCGTATAAGTGATTTCCCTTTTATTTTGTGTTTATTTTTTAACTCTTATCATAAGTGAAACTACTCACTGTTGGCCTACTGGTCTGGCGGTCATCATGATCGTGATGATGGTGAAGATGATGGTGACAATGATATCAGCCTCTGAGGTAGCCACTATTCTTTAACTCTCGAAACTGAGATTTAAAGAGGTACAATAATTTTCCCAAGCTCATATAGGTTACAAGTTTGCTGAGCTAGGAATCGTGCTGAGTTCCATCTGACAGTGAAACCCCTTATGCTTCTAACAGTGGTTAATGAATGCTTTAAAGGGGAGACTGTTCCATAGACATGGATGTCTTAGGACCTTGTTCCCATTTTCATACATTTGTACTCACATGAGGACCTTGTCTGCTTGGCCAATCTTAACATTTCTTTGTACTCATGAGATAATATTTAAAATATTGAATAACTGATATGTCATGGACACTAATCAATCAGAATGGATGCAATCATAGGCTGGAGTAGGGTCCAGGAGGCCCATACTTTGCCAGGTTACCTTTTAGTTGCCGGATCACGAGTATGTCTGGGGAATCCTGGAAAGAGGGGCTGGGGCAGCTAGAACAGCCATTACTTACCAACTGGTATGAAAGTATTTTTAATATTTTAATAACCAGCATGGTCATTAGAATGTATAGTGGCTGAATATCAGCACAGTATGTTGTCTAACAGACCAAGATAATTGGCAGTGGTGGATGTCATAAGGACATCTCTTACTGGTATTTCTGGGTTCAGTACATAAAAGTGACAGGATTCCTGATAAGTGAAAGAACATGTTCTTGATCCTTTGTGGGAAGGCAGACTGCATGCATCAAGCTCATTCTTCCTCTTACCAGCCTCAAGAAATTCTCGAACTGTGAATATGTGGAGTTACAGCAAGAGAGAGAGAGAGAATGCTCAGTGTGCCATATCTTACTTGTCTATCTTTCTCTTGTCTAGACTATGAATACATAGAGGGCAAAGGCTATATCTTACTCATCTCTGTCCCTATTCCCCAGCACAGTACTTGGCACAGAGCAGGTGCTCAGTAGTTACAGAACAAATGAAAGCATTGAACCCCACTAATAGAAGACCACTCTATTGGCAATCCAAAGGCATAAGTTAAGGAAATCAGCTCCCTAATCTTGCCAGAGTCATTAACCTAGCTATAATTTATGATCGTCTCTTCACCTGTCAACCAAAGAAAAAAAGTAGCGTCCTCATTGCACAAAGTGTGAAGCAAACTGGCAAACGTTTATAACAATCAGATTCGCAGTGAAAGAAATCTGGAAGCAAACCCAGTTATTTAAATTAATTGTCCCCCTTCCCCGTTTCTTGTATTTCTTGCATCGTGACTTGAACCTTTTAAATTCAGCTTTCTAGAATGCTTGTAAGATTCACTCCTGGCCAGGCTGACATTCTATACAATTGCTTCAAAAGCTATGTTGCAACGTTTTGTAATACTACCTCAAGATGTCAGGATAGATACTACAAACTTGGTTATTGCTATAATATCATAACTTGCACTTGTAACCGGTGTGTTGCCCAAGCAAAACCCAGAGAAAATGATCAAAATGCAATTGTGTATCACTCGCTACCTCTTCAACATTTATTCCAGGAGTTATCTTGCTCTGCACCGAGAGGAAAACATAGGCAGTCCCCATGGCTTTTAGATCTCTAAAAGTCTCTTTAAGTAGCAAACACAACCTCAATTCAGAAATTAGAATGCTAGGCTCTCGCATGCTAGTGATACCAGCAACCTAGACTCAAAGCTTTAAAGTCGAAAGTGAAATCTTTCCTGCTTCCCAGGCTAGGCTGTTGCAACGCTAGAGGGAGCGAGGTGCTTCCCCTGCCTGGGGAGCCTCCCCTGCCACCCCCTTGATGTGGGTTCATGCATTTCTGACAGCTTGACACTTCCCTCTTGTCCCATTTTTCTCAGAGCTCCAAGCCACTGACGTTATGACAAGGATTCTCTGTCTGTGTACTCCCACCCTCTCAGATGTTCCTTTTGGACAGAACTTGAATACAGGCTCCCGATCATCTCTCTCCCACAGGGCTCACTTCTAGTCCATGGAAAACACATCCGGGTCTTTGCCCTGAAAAACTGAGTGCAGGGACCGAAGCCCAGCTGTCTCTATGCTACTAACCCAGGCGACTTCAGCTTCTTCAGGAATGAATCATGTACCCCTCTTCTGTGGCCCCCAGCTTCAGGGAACACATTCATGTTCCGAATAGTCTGACGGAAGCCCCCTCCACTAAGTTTGAATGGAAGGATATAGCATCTCCATACGCGTACACACCCTTGGCAGGTGTCTCACATCATGGCAACAGCTTCTCCAAATAATCTTTTCCTAAATCCTCTCTTCCTCCAGTCTACTGACCCTTTTATATTTGTGAAGTAGTGAGAGGGGGCTCCCAACAGATGGAATATGAAAGTCATGAAAGTGATTTTAAGAATTCTTTCTGAAGATTCTGCATATAGAAGTCTGTCTGTAGATATTTTTCTATCTAATGTTTATCTGACATTGGCACGTCAGTCAGAAGGGAGAAAAGAAGAGTCCAATTTTAACATCTAGTTACAGATTAGGTATATTTTTCTAGTTTTTTTTTTTTGCACCTGGGATGTATCATATGACAATAGGCCATATAAGATTGTGAAAGGCAGTTCTGTCCTTTGTGGTGTCTGGTGCTTTCATTTGCCACCACGAACATGCAGGTAACCACAATCAGAGTGTAGATGACATGGTATTTCGAGTATAGAATTAAGGTCTCCTCTTTTGAAGTTGATATCTGACCTATGTAAAAAGAGGTTTAAAAAGTCAATTATAGGGCCTGCCCGGTGGTATAGTGGTAAAGTTTGTGCACTCTGCTTTGGCAGCCTGGGGTTCATGGGTTTGGATCCCAAGCATGGACCTACACACCACTCATCAAGCCACACTATGGTGGCATCCTACATACAAAATAAAGGAAAATTGGCACAGGTGTTAGCTCAGTGACAATCTTCCTCAAGCAAAAAGAGGAAGATTGGCAACAGATGTTAGCTCAGGCCAATCTTCCTCACCAAAAAAAAAAAAAAAAAAAAAGTCAATTATACCTTCAGAAAGATGGACATCTTCCTGACTATGGAGAGGAAGACTTAAAATCAGAACTAAAGTTTCTTTTTGGCTGGGAGAGTCTAGTTATGGGACTTTACAATGATGGTGGGTTTGGAATATTAGCCATTCAGGATAGGAGGAAATGCTAAACATATACAAGCACAAAGGACTCATAGACGATGCAGAGGGCTTGGCTGAGGTTGAAGATTATGAATTGGTATTGTTTCTACTTTGTAGTTGTGTGATTTTTTTCACTATCTTGCTGTCACCCTAGTATAACAGCGGAGATGATCCTTGTAGTATTGGTCCAGAGTTGGAGCGTTACTTGGCAGATAAGGAAGCAGAAAGGTAGAAGGCAATTGACAGCACTAGTGATTACGGAGTTTAAGTGATAAACCAGGAGACCATACTGGGTAGTGAAGGAAGGGAAGCTGGGAGTCAACTAATAGAAGGCCAAGAGAAAAGGATTTCTCCAGGGGAAGGGCAGGTGTTCTGGGAATGAGAGGATGTAATGGGTATGTGATTATCATCACAAAATGGGATGTTGAACTTGGAGATGCCAAGAGCAGTACACTTCTGGGTGGTCCAATAACATACCTAAAGTTAATACGGAATTAAAAATTCTCTGTGAGATTGAAGAGTGGATATTGTGGAAAGTGAGAAATATGAGAATGAAAGCCTTGAGACTCTGTGATAGAGTGGCATTTTGAGTTTAAGATGTCAGAGATGGAATAAGCATTTCTTTGTCATCCAGGTGATGACAGAGTACCAATGTCTGGCAGTGAGAGAAAGGAGAGCTGCCAAAGTCATGCAGAATAACTTTAGGGGGGATTTGCTGTGGAGAATGAGTTTGTGAGCGAGATGCCAAAGACCTCAATAATGGAGCGTGGTTGAATTTTCTGTAGATTGCATCAATGGAGCGATAGTGGGATGGTGTTATAGTTGAACAGCGTGCCTGTAAGAAACAGGTGAAAGTGCAGAGGTAAGAGAATGAACGCTATTTTAGGAAAAGGAGACTCATTTATTTAGAGTCTGCAGGGGATTGAACTCTTCACATTTATTTCTAATCTTTACCCTAACCCATCAAGATACATATTACTTTTTACTTGTTTATTATGGAAAATAGTAAGCATACACAAAGGTAGAGAAAATGACATCATGAACCCTTGTGTACCTGGCATTCAGCTTCAACAATCATTAATGTTTTACCAACTAATCCCTTTTTCAGACGAGAAAAACTGAGATTCATAGAGTTTAAGCAATTTGCCCAAGATTCCATGGTTAGTCTGTAGGGGACTAAGGCAGAACCCGAACCCAGATCTAGCTCTCACTTCAAAGCCCGTGTTCTTCCCATGACACCACGCTCTTTCCTTATAAACCATCACTTTCTCTTTTTAAGAACATCTTTCACTCTAGGAGCACTTTCCTGTAACACTGGAAAGCCAGCCAGTTGAAACTGGTTAATCTCCTCTTCTATCCTTCTTAATGACTTAGCACCCCCATGTACTTAACAGGTCATTTGCTCCAGGTCAATTGTGAGCAGCATTCCTTCTCTTGTAACAACTTTATTATTTCATCTTCTTGCTTAGCTAATGTTTTTATAGTGAGGATTCTTCCCAGATATTTTCTGAGCACACTGATTTTGTGTTCAGGGTGCTGCTGCTCTCATGGTTATTTTGTAGGTGAATATATTACTTTTTGCTCAAATGATTTGTGGACTATCAGTGAAAGACAGGGTTATTGAGGGAAAAATATGAGCCTTTGGCAAGGATTTGGACATCTTGCTTTCTAAGTTGATGTTAAAACATAACATGTCCAATAATTACGTAATATTTGCCTATAATCTTCTCAGCTGTTGAAATGGTAGTTTCATACTCTTCGCCTTTCAGCGTGTATGGACATTGTTTCATTCATTCAGAAACTCAGAAATATTCAAGGTAAATCACAAATACAATGCATGCTGTGATGTCTCTAATCTTTCCGGTTTGATTTGCTTTACACAGTGGGCTATGTCTTCATTTACGTTGTCCATTTAGTAGCTTCCCCAGCAGTCCTGCTCTGGTAATTAGGTGGCTTATTTATACCTCAACACCTTGAGCGTCTACATCTCATTTCACTTATTGCTCCTTAAAGTTCTTGTAACTCAGTGGTTCTCAGCCCTGGATACACATTAGAATCACCTGGGGAACTTTTAAAAAATACTGATGCCTGGGCACCATCCCAGACCGATTAAACCAGAATCTCTGAGAGGCGGAGCTCTGAGAACCGTGGTGGCAGGTCCTGTCCTTTGACCAGTGCCGCTCAGAACACTCTGCTCAGTGTGAGGTTGGGGCAATAAAAACAACGGACCAGTTCTTTACCTCATCCTCTCCACTTTTATCTTTATTTGGCAGTAGCTTTTTTTAAAAAAAGTATATGATTAGATACCATCCCATTCATGGGTTATCAAAGCTCAGAATTTCACCTGCCTCAAATGCCACTGCAGAATGCAACAGGATTCTGGAAGCAAGACTGTATTTGAAGATTTTAAAGGAGATGCATTTGCTTTGCACTCGTTACTGTAATAGAAAGGGAGAAAGGCAAGGAGACTGAGCAAAGACAAGATTGAAAGAGCGTGGGACGTTTGAGGAGCTAAAGCTTGTTTAGTATGGCTGAGCCATAGAATAGCTGGAGACGCAAGTGTGAGCCGTATCTCGAAGGACTTTGGATCTCATTTCAAGGGGTTCGATCAGGACCAGCTACATCATTTGTGCGAGCAGTGCGAGATGACGATGTGGGGTCCCTGTCCATAAATCATTAAGAATTTCAAGACCGCTGCGGAAGAACATTAAACCACGCACAGAACCCTTCCAAGCATGGGCCCTCTGTGGCTGCGCAGGTCTCATGCCCACAAAGCTGGCCCGAGGTTTAACTGTATCCTGAAGGTAATGGGGGATGGGCAAGATTTAGGCAAGGGAGTGACTTGAGGCTCGTTACAAAGATTGTTCTGACGTAGGTCGAAAAATGGATTGTTGAGCTGAGAGACAAGGTACTACTGATGGCTTTTATGAAATCTGGTCTATTTCCATATTTTTTCTGCGATTTTTAACTCTTACAATGGTAATAGTTGTGATGGTACTAGTTATAGCTTCCATTAGTATAGCACTTAAACACTTGCATATACAGTATTGTCATATGATCCTTTAACCATCTGGTTGTCCGGCAAGGCATATGTCATTATCTTTGGTTTATAGATAAGGAAACAGTCAAGCGACTTTCCAAATTTTATGTGACTAGCGATTGATACATACGGGATTCAAATCAGCCCTCTGACATTTACACTACTGATATTTCTACTATACTAATATTGCTAATTGTATTATTAATAGCTCTTTATAGAAGCAATTTTTAAAGTATCCATTTGTACAGTATTTCAGTGGATTTCACTCAATTGTAGTTGAAGTCATCGTCTACTGTGTTTTCAGAGCCTCTCATACAAAGATCCACATGATGGATTTCTTAGTTTAATGCCAGCAAGATTTTTTTTGAGAAAGATGTCTGTTTTCTTTTAGTTGGACATTAAGAAATGTTTCATGCACCACTCTTAAGCTGTCAGGAAACTTATATTCAAACTCAATACCCGATTTTCAAAATTAGCTCATTTAATCCCTCAGTTCCCTGTAAATGGTGTCTGAACTCCCTCTGAATGGTGTCTGTTTTTATTCTTGACAATGGTATTTTCACATTATATTTCATTTTCTTATGTTAAATTTTATGTTACTTCAAATACATTTGGAGCAGTCAGGATGTAAATTCTTACTTAATAAACAAATAATAGCCATTTGGAAATTTATGCAAAAGAAAGAAGAAGCACAAAGGAATGTTTCAATGGCTGAGCAGTGGTGTAGCAGACTTACCCATTCAAGCTTTAGTGGCGTTAAAGCAAGAAGGAGGTGACAAGTCAGATAAGCATTCCCTAATTAAATTAAAGATTGAGTGATTACAAGAGAGTTAAATATATGTACAATGGAATATTACTCAGCCATAAAAAAGGATGAAATTGTGCTATTTGCAACAACATGGGTGGACCTTGCAGGTATTATGCTAAGCGAAACAAGTCAGCCAGAGAAAGACAAATACCATATGATTTCACTTATATGTAGAAGATAAAAAGGAAAACAACAACAAACAAACACATAGATACAGAGATTAGATTGGTGGTTACCAGAGGGGAAGAGGGAAGGGAGGAGGATGAAAGGAGTAAAAGGGCATATGGGTACAGTGATGGATGGTAATTAGTCTTTGGGTGGTGAAAATGATGTAGTCTACACAGAAATTGAAATATTAATGATGTACACCTGAAATTTATATAATGTTATAAAGCAATGTTACCGCAATAAAAAAAAAAAAGTGTGCACCTGCAAATGACTTAGGCCAACAAATCTTGTACTCTTAGAGATTGTATAATGTTGCTATAAATTCCAGTACTTCTGTATCCTACCCAACATCTCTCAACTTTTTATTTTCACTCATGCTCAGGTCTTATAATTTTTATTTTTGCTCTCTCTTGTTGACATTTCTTTATTGTTATTACTCTGTGTATATCACAACTAGAGATCTAGACATTGAAAGAGCTAGGCTTTCAAAGTAGATAGAACAACTAAATTTTGAAAATGTACGTTTTATAAATATTTGATTATTTTTATAGAATCGCTATGTTTGCATTATTTTAGGTGTTTGTTTCTTTGTTGTAATTTAAGCAGTTGGACTTAATTACACTCTAGGGAAAAACAACATTCTTTTAATAGTCTTGTTTTCACATTTTCTTGATTCTTGTCTTTTTTAGTTTGTTCCTAATTTGTACACAAATAGTGAGTACAGTTCAGAGTGACTACTGTGATGGATAATAATTGAATTTCCAAAGCCACATTGTTCCTTTTATGATAATACCATGTTAAAAGTATCGAAGGTACAATTTTTGCATCTGAGACCAAATGGTATTCCAGCTTCTATATACAAAGGTGATCCTATAAACACAGCTTGAAGGCAGCTATTTAGCAGAATTCATTGGCTGGGTCCAATCTGTAGTCCACCAGTCACTCATACCTGAATGGATACCTTGCCTCCTTATCCTGGGTTGGCTCACAGTTGATCTTGTCATGCACCAGCCCTTGCTGTCTACCCTGGACCTCACCACTCAAGTCACAGACTGCCCCTGACTTTGACCCATAGATTGTCTGATGGTGACCAGACCCGCCTCCTGTCTTCTTTCACTACCCAGTGCCAGACTATCCAAGAAAAATTTTTATAAAGATTCAGTCTGTATTTATTAGGAAGGGAAAGTAATTTAGAAATGTTCTAGTCCATTGATCTTAACTTATGGATGAGGAAACTGCGACTCAGAAAGAAGAGGTGACTTATGTCTGCATTCAATAACATTTTGTAACCTTTTTATTGGAATCTGAAGATAGAGATTATTTCTATAGAGTTCGTAGAGTTTTTTCAAGAAATTATGTTTTCTTTGAGTTATTCAGGTTGCATCTGTGCATATTAGTTACAGAAGACAGACTAGTTATTCTTATTTATTTCACATGGATAATTACAGGAATGTAGAGCAACCACAAGAAAAAAAATCAATAGTACTTAACAATTTATATATATCATATTCTATTGAACCTTGAAACTATTTGCTATACATTATCATCATTATATTATTTTCTAGAAAATATTTAGATCATAAAATTGAATTATAAAATTGAGAGTAGTTTATATAATTTAGGAAAGTTTCCACTAACATTTATGCAGTTCCAAGTACATGACATTATATTTTTATTTTATTTACTCCATTAGTGTGGTGGATGTTGCCTCTGGATATGAAACACTTCGTCTGCTTTTATACTGTCCCTCTCTTCCTTTCTTTTCTCACCTTACCTTAGCAGTCTTCTTCAGTCTCAGAACTTCAATCAATGCTTTAACTAGGTTTATATCTCTCTGTATTTGCTTGCTTTTCCACACACCAGACCTAATCTTCTATATCCCCACACCCCCAAACTCAGTATAATTAATACTAAACTTGTTCACCTCCCTCTGGAACCTTTCTTAAAAGATTACCATCACGCTCCTTAGTTATGTAGGTTCAATCACTAGTGGTGTTCTTGACTCTTTTCTCTCCCTTGCCTCCCACATCCATTTAATAATAATAATAGTTTTTGACATATATTTAGCATTTACCATGTGCTGGGCCCTATGCCAAGTACTTAATATTTCATCCTCAGAACTATTCTATGAATTTAGAGTTGTTATGATTCTCATTTTACAGTTGGAACAACCATATACAGAGAAATTAGGTAGCTTCCTTAGGTCAAAAAATTTGTAAGTGGAAGAGCTAGGATTCAAACCCATGCAGTCTGGCTCTAAATCCAGGTTCTTATTCACTGCATTAAGCTGCTTGCTAAACTGATATGTGTTATAATTTCTACTTCTACAATAGATTTGTATCCATCTAGTCACTCTCTCTTGTTACCTTAGTACAAGTTCTCATTACCTCTTGCCAGGACTACTGCAATAGTATGTAGTCTAAACCAGTATCCCCTGACTCTCCCTCCATCCAGTCCATTTCATATACTGTTGTGAGATAAATCTTCCCAAAGCATGGCTAGCTGCACTTAACTGTCCCTTTGCCAAAGAAAAATAGAGTGGCTCCAAACACGCTAGGCCTTATAGGAATTGTCCTTTTTCTCCTTTATTAGTCCTGTGCTGTAGGCAGACCTGATCACTTGCTGAAACACCATTATCTTTAAGTATTGATTTATGTATGCTTGAAGTTGTCAGCTTTATGTTCTTATTTAGGTATAAGATTTTGTAAGTATCCATATTAAACATCATCCTATGTACATATATCTCCGGACCATATAATAGCTATCATATGTATTACTTGTTTTCCCTCTGAGACCTTTAAAATTCTCGCACATGTAAGCATGTGTTGTTGATTTAATCTGAAAATGTTTCCAGTGTGTAATTGGCATGATTGTGGTTTTACAACATAATTCCCCAATGTTTATGTGAACATTGTAAGATTTAAATATGAAAAGAAACTCTTTACTCGCTGCTATTAGGACATGTGCTTTGGGGCGTCTTTACAACCCCATCTATACCTTCTCTGATTCTTCTTTTTACCGAAGACATGAATCTGTCCCCTGGCTGGCTGTAGTTATAGGTCCTGGCACAGAAACTTTTTGTTTTTTCTTTTTATGAAGCTAACTGGCTCATACAGGAATCGGGCTCATGACCTTGGCCTCATTAGCACCATGAGCTACCCAACTCTGACATATAGAAATTACATAAGCAACAAATCATAAGAGAAAACAGAACTATAAGATGGCCTGTTGGGAAATAATTTTCTTAAAGAGCATGTCCAACTTGAGACCTGCATTTAGCAGCTTCTATCAGATTCGTGATCCTGCACAGTGGCTTGTTTTAAGAGTGAAAAACAATGTAACAATAGCAATAGAGAGTGAAAGCAAGGAGGTTTCCCTGACATACTATTTTCTTTCTTGAATAATGTAGATTTATATCGAAACAGGGGCTCTAACCACCTATCAGTAATATGTTTTTGTCAATTTTCCTGGAGATATTTATTCATGAAAATAGCACTGGTGGCAAACACGAGCTAGTGAGGGAAAGTATCCTAGACAATTCCCCAAACTACTCTGCCCGTTGATTTCCATGATTTGTTGTGCATGGATTCTTTTTTTCTGTGTTGTTGGACTAAAGCAGAGAACAAGTGAAAATTGCTACAGTTCTAGTGATTTTGATAAATGGACAGGTGCCAAAGATTACTTTTGGAGTGACTTTCCCTCCAGATAAGCATTACTATTGCTGTTACTTCTATTTTCTTTCCACCTTACGAACTATGGTATGGAGTGTGTTAGAGGTTTTATTGTGAAGACTAAGACTTGTTTCTGACTCTCTTCTGAATTTCATGACTTTGGGAAAATCTGTTCATTTGTATACTACAGTGGCACCCTTCAAAATATGGAGATACTGAGAGATTGAGTTTGATGTGAGAATTGACATGTTTATCAGTCAGTCTTCTGGACAAACAGAAATAGAACACATTTGCACGGCCATAGTTGGCTCAGGTCAAGAGCAAGTGGTAAATCCTATGCATACTTCTGCTTATGATTTTGTGGGCTTAAGGCATGTTGCTGCGATTATAACTAAAGCTGGATTTCTTGACTCTTTCTGGTTGTGTTGCCTTAACTCAATTAATTTTATCCTCATACCCTGATGCTAGGTATTTGGAATTTAGTAAGTCTTAAATTTTGAATCAATAGTGAACATGATATAAATGAAGATTTTTTGAAATGGCTAAAATAGACACGTAGATTGAACATGATCTCTGACGCTGTTGATACTGTACTGAGTAATAACAAGGGAAAGTCAGCAGCGTCTTGGTTATGCTTTCCTTATTTTTATCAATGTGGAGGTGAATTGATTATGTGAGAAAGACAACATAGCTTCTCTAAGTTACATTTAAAAGAAAATGAAAATTAAGTAATATTTTGAAAATCATGTTTGCAAAACTCATGTGAATAAGTCAGAAGCATGGAAATTCATCATTAGGCAACCCAGGATATAGAATTTATTATTAAACAATCTTTGAAATTACAAATTCGGTGTATGCTATTTTCACATTTCTGTCCAGGAACTCTCAGTTCTTTTCGTCCCTCTTTCTGGGTTTGTGCCTCTCACACAAACTAGGAAGAAGGTTAGTTTGCTGGCCTACCTCCCTTGAGCTGTTCACCACATTGTTGAGGTAGAATAGGAAAGGAGCTATAAGAGAGAAAATAACAAGAGCTAGCTGTGACGACTAAATGAGACAGAGGTGTAAAGGGCCTAGCACAGATGTGGCACATAGTGCCCTAGAAATAGCAATAGTAATAATTGCTATTACTGACAAGAGCTTAAACTCAATTATGCTGAGGGCCTTGAATTATCATTAGCATTGCTAATAGCAATGTTGATATTAGTATAACTAATACCGTTATATTTTGAGGTGACATGGGATACAGATGAAAACATAACAGTTCAGGCTTAAATATGATGAAGTTCCCAGTGAAAGTTACCATCAACCTATCTGGATAAAGTGTTCTATTTTGGAGAGTGCTGGTGGAAAATGCTAGAAGGAAAAGTCAGAGGATCCTGTGTTGCAGACTACATAGCTTGAACTTTATCTTATAAAACGGCATTGATGGAGAAATACTTTAGGAAGATCTAAGTCATAGATTTGAATTTCATGGACTTTAAATAGCACTGAGTACAACCCTACTTATTTTTGACATACTGTGAGGTTTGGGTGATTTGCCCAAGGTCATGCCATTTGTTGATGGCAAAACAAGATCTTGAACCTCAGACACCTGACATGGAGTTAGTCCAGTGCTCTTGTCATTTAAACAGCCTGACAACAGTGTTCAGAATGGATTTTATAAAAGAAGTGCCAAATGTTACTCTAAAGCAAAATATTTTTGTATTTCAATTAGAGAATGAAGAGTTATGCGTATAGATTGGAGATGATATAACTATAGGGACGAAAGTCAACAGACTCTTGAAATTTCAATTAAGATACTTTCCTCAAAGCTGCATAATAAATGCCATTTATAGTTAATTTATCCTATATGTCATACATTTAAAATGCATTCAAAATCAAATATCAAGACTAAATTGTACCTCAATTGAAAAAGCCATGACAATTTTCTTTTTGCTCAAATACTAGTTGAGGTTTGTTTATTGCACCTTTTCATTTTAGAACAATAGAAGCTCGAGAACTAGCTTGGTAATATAACAAGAAAGCATGATTATAGATATAAGTGATGTAACAAGAATTCTATTCCCAATTGTGTGTTGTAAGACTGACAAACGTTGGATTAATGTTGAATAGGTAATTTGCAATTCTATGCTGTTTGCAGAGATAACATATTTTGCTATTGTTAGGAATGTGCATATAAATTTGTTTGGGAGGCTTTCTGATACCCGAAGGACTTAAAAAATGACAGAATTTCCCTATAGTAATTCATGGAATAACTTATACGTTGTTCTTCCCAGAGTACGTAACTCTATATTGTATATGTGGTGCTATAGCTTCTTAGGGTTGTTAATGGCTCATAGGATATAGAATAATAGATGGGTTCAATACTGAAGTACCCGTTCAAATTTGGTAAAAGATTGTGGTTAATAATGACTAACAGTGAAAAGGTTTGAATGGCATCTTGATTCGTTTTCTGGTTGGCAAATGGTCATATTCCAGAAAATGCTACTAAGATTTATGTTAGTTGGATATCTTGTCATTTGGATTTTTGAAGAAAAAGGCTGTCAAGTGAGTAATAGAGATTGATACTTAGGGACATGAATAAGACACCTTGTCCTGCAAGTCTTAGGAAATTAGACTGTCCCCAGGCCTATTCTGAGAATAAATTAAAGATGTCATGCTCACATCTTTTGTTGGCAGTGCCAAGAAGAAATAACAGGTTCTTTTTTTGATATGGAATGTATACTACTGATACTGAAATACATACCTATAGTAACTATATGTAGTTACATATAGAGAGAGAGGACAATCCAGTGAGACTTTCCAACTTTACGACGACATAACTCCTGTACTCCACCAAGTGCAAAGTGACTAACTATACTAGTAACTTGTAATTAGCTTATTTTTAAAAACAAGCCAGAAGAATTACTCTATGTTTATTTCTAACAATTGTGAAAATTGAAGTAATTGGATAAGTAGCTTTTGTATAAATTTAATGCATAAAATATTTGATGACCTCAGGATATTCAGAGGACTAGGATATTTATACAATTAGACATGAGTCATGCTTTCTATGAAGAGCTTAAACATTTAAATAAAATATTTGTTACTTGGGGCCGGCCCCGTGGCGCAGTGGTTAAGTTTGCACGTTCCGCTTGTCAGCGGCCCGGGGTTTGCTGGTTCCGATCCCGGGTGCGGACATGGCACCACTTGGCAAAAGCCATGCTGTGGTAGGCATCCCACATATAAAGTAGAGGAAGATGGGCATGGATGTTAGCTCAGGGCCAGTCTTCCTCAGCAAAAAGAGGAGAATTGGCAGTAGTTAGCTCAGGGTTAATCTTCCTCAAAAAAAAAAAAATATATATATATATATTTGTTACATATGATACCGTAAGTGCATTATATTCTAAGTTTTATCATGAAAAGAAATGTTTTATAATAAGAGCCAAAAAAAGCAAAGTATTCAAAACAACTTGGAGCAGGGTTCTGAGACCCGTGAAGGACTACCAGCTCGTTCTTTATAACTTACTCCCCACCGCTGACTCAGTCTTAAATGGTTAATTAATTTTCAGGGAATAAGCACAGAGTATATTAGCAAAATTAAGGGTACTTTAAAGTTTTTGCTGAAGTGTTTTTAAGTCTTAAACAAAATTTCAAACCCAGAGATTTGTAGGAACAAGATGCTGAAATTTTTCTGAGAAATTCGTTACCGAGGGCTGAGTGACTTGACCATTGTCAGTTGTGAATTACCTGTCCCCCATGTAGAGACAGCTGATTTACATTCTCGCGCAAGTTCCTTATCTCACAGTAAGTTGGCCCTTTGAGTACCATTATATTTGCTCGTCTAATTCATTGAGATCAATAGAGCCCCAGTCAATATTTTAGACGCTTATTCAACTTTTATGAAAGTACTGCAAACTCAGTTTACTTATCTTCTGTGGAGTCAGTAAAACTGAGTGAGAGAAAAACAAATCTCTCTTTCTGAGATTATCCCTTCTGATTTCTGAGTATATCTCTTAGGTCCAGCTCTGATTTCTGATGCATATTCTCCCCATGAGACCCGCTATTAAAATGAGTGTGGGGAGATGCATGCTGACTCATACAGCTAGCCGTCCCCTATACCTTGCATAATCAAACGATGTGAGAAAGACTTGCTTAATTAAGATCTCAATTCAATTATGTTTTGGCGCTCTTGACACTCTTAGTACTTGACAACTTTTGGTTTTCAGATTTGCGTGTCACTTGTATTTTTTTTACTTTGTATAGATAAAAGGTTTATGCCCTTACTGGTTTGAATTTTGGTTACTTAGAGTCTTTGACCAGTAAAGAGAGATAATTTGGTTTAGCATCCGATGGATAATGCTGTGTTTCCCAATTGCTTTTGCTTTTCAACTCCATCCAGACACTGGAAAGCTTGATCATTTTTTGTTGTTGTTGTTACCAATAGGAGATACCCAACTGCAGCTTGCATATATTGTAAGATATACAGAGAGGGTTGTAAATTCCCAACGTTGTCCTCTGTTTCTTAGTCCCCTTCTATTGAGAAAATGTTTCTTACCAGTCTTGATAAACTAGCATTTTCAAGAAAGAAAGTTGTGAGATTTTGTTGTTTTGAGATATTGAAATTATGTTAAATTATGCATGGGAAACATTATTTATTTATTGAGTTTAGTGCTCCCAAACTGTGTTCTACAGAATATTGTTCCACAGAATGTTAAAATAAGTTTTGAAAAGAAAAAGTAAAGAAAAGGTAAGAGAGGGTAGTCAGGGGGATTGTCTGTGGCGAGTTAAGTTGCAGATGTCCTGGATTAAAGAAAGAGCAACAAGTCTATTTCCTGCAGAATTTCTCCTGATTTAATATGCCACTTTTATTGTAAATCTCTAAGAGGAGCTGTGGTAGAAAATACTTTCCAACTTATTCGGCCATGGTATGTCTGTGTGTTTAATACCTTTTAACATCTCAAGCATGGTTTACACCTTGGGAAAAGGTGGCCTAGCTATTTATTCTTGTATGCACAAGGCAAGGTGAAATGAGCACAGCACAAAATTGTTAAAATTTAGTTATGCACCATACCTTAAATGCTTGCAGACTTTATTAGCAAAGCTTCCTCATAATAGGAAATCCTCATTGAAATGTTCAGGAGGAGAAAAAAATCAAATAGAATTACTTTCAAAAATGCCTTCGTGTAGGGGCTGGCCCCAAGGCATAGTAGTTCAGTTGGCGTGCTCTGCTTTGGCGACCTGCAGTTGGTGGGTTAGGATCCTGGGCGCGGACCTATGCACCGCTTATCAAGCCATGCTGGGGGAGGCATCCCACATATAAAATAGAAGAAGTTGGGCACGGATGTTAGCTCAAGGCTAATCTTCCTCAAAAAAAAAAAAAAATGCATTGGTAATACCCTTGGTGTTGAATATAGGAAAGAATAGAATACTTTCAGCTACTACATAAATAAGCAATATGGATGCTATTATACCTAGGACTTCAGAACGTTAGACAGCTACGCATGAATGCAAGCCTGATTATTGCTAGTTAGTAACAAATCTGTTGCTTTCAGAACACGCGATCCACGTACACCAACGTACCGTAACACGTACACCAACGTACCATAAACACTGTCCAAGCATTTTCAATTTGTAAGCATGTTATTTGATGTGTGAGTTACTTAAAACATTCTAAAGGTGTTGAACAATAGAATTAGTTCATCTGAAAATAAATCACAGGGCCTGAACTTGAATATTTATAATGGCAATATTAAAAACGTGGGACAGCAACGAAGCTGTGATCATGCAAGACCCTCATGGTGCAGCATGGAGTCCTCTGTGAACCATTACTGAGAACAGAATAACACTGAGAAAAGCCCAGATAGATATATTGCTAGAAACAGTGCCCTCATTCTGTAGTTTCAGATTGAAGTTGCAGAGACTCCCATATGGGAAAAACACTTGTACGTATCTCCGTGATGGTGTTCATCTCATGATGTTTGATTCCGTTTTGATGGGTTTGTTGATAGCACGATTCCTGCTGTCACTATGATTTGTGTTTATGATAGCAGTTTCCTTTTTAATAAAGGATGCTGTTGCATACAAACACTGACATGAAGCTATCTTTTCAGAAATTACATTCCATGTGCTGCTATCGTCATTGCAACATTGTAAAGTGAGTCTTTTGCTACCAACAGAGCAGGATTGTATTTTTTAATGTATTGATTAGTGTGTTTTGTTGTTTCATTATCAGAAAGGAGCTATCATTATTTTTATTTTGTATTTGCTTTTAAGTAGTGTACACTTCCAAGGAGAAATAGCAGTACAATGTGGCTGAAACGCACCTTGATAGCAGAGCAACTAGAGGACTGGCCAGAGGGGAAAATGAGTATAGAGAAAGTGGGAGGGCATCAGATTCGACAGAGTCCAAGACTCAGGGAGGAGAACATCCAAAGTCAGTCGGCATCGTTTCTGCTAAGCTGAGCTGAGGCAGCGTCTAATGCCATAGCCAAGAGCAGGAGCTAAGAGATCCCAGGCTGAGAAAATAGCCAAAGAATGAGAGGCAAGCAGGCAGGGAGCTGTTGCTAGGGCGAGCCAGCCAGTTGTGCTGGGTAGGGTTTTTCTCACCTGGAGCTGCTTTTGACAACCCCATGCCCAGTGGCATTTTCAAGTTGTTGTCTGGCCCCAGAAAGGTTCATCTGTAAAATAAATTGAACAAGGTTGAATAGAAAGTATATAAAAAAAGAAGCTTCAAGAAACCTTGTGTAATTAGTTTACACTGTTCTAGCCAAATGTCAGTGAAGGCATTTCTGATCAGGTACAGACTAGCAATACACCCGGCCCCACTGCTGCCTCTCCCCCTCCTCTCTCCCTCCCCTTCTCTCTCTTTCTCACGTTAGAAAAAGTTCCCTGTTTAGTTAGGCAAGGATGCACCAATGTCGCAGGAAGTGAGGGTAGAAGTACATAGAGCAGAATTCAGCATAGCTCTCTTTGGCTCCCAGAGTTACATAAAGGGATGGGGTATTGCTGTCCCTTACTGTAAGCTGTCACTAGATCTGAAAGTTCATGTGCCACTGCTGTTTTTCCCACACACCTCTCATTACCATTCAGAAAGTATTTCTTCAATCTGTGCATTCTCATTTAATGGGATGTTTACAAACACTGGGCTTTCCTCATCCCTGAACCAAAGTCAGCATTACCAAGACCATAGGCTCATTCTGGAGGGGAAAAAGAGTCAAGGCCAGGCACCCTGGAACAGTATCCCTTTCTCCACTTCCCTTGCAGTCAGTTTACCACTTTCACCCCGTCCACATGCCCATACGCTCTCTAATCTCCTTCTATCTGGATGGCTATGATACTGCCTTGTTTTTTGGAGGGCCTTAGTCACAAATCCATTACCCCATAGGTATTTTTCTATTTGTCATCATAGCTTCATGGAAGGCCCTGTGTTACATAAACACTTGCTTTGGAACTTTATCCTCTACCTCAAAAAAACTGACTTTCAGCCATGTAGCCAAAGAAGGAATAGAGATAATGACTTTCCATACCAAAGGAACAGTTCACGAAGGCTGAGAAGTGGCAAGATCATACAAGTAAGGAGAAGTGGATTGCTATATTTGGTTGGATTATTGGACAGATAATGAATTGTGAATGAAATAGTATAAGATAGGACTGGAAATGTCCACTGAGGCCAGCCTCCTCAGAATCTTGAGCGCCTAAGGAAGAAGCTTTTACTATATGTATAAAGAAGGTTTTTGAGCAGGGCCTCACTGTGAGGGGGCGGACATGAAGAAAAAGGCAGCACTGGATCGCCAAAATGATCTTGCCAGTTACAGACCCTTTGCCATGGGAAGTTAGAAGTTCATGCCTGTAAGATAGAAGTAGTCAAAGCAGAGAGAAAAAGAAGTGAAAAGAGCATTTGTGTAAAAACTGGGAGTGCTCGCCTGCCTTTCAGGTTTAATTCTTCTGTCTTATGTGGCAAACCAGCTTTGCCCTTAGTCTGAAACAGTCTTGCCCTTTATCATGAAGGGAATTCCTTTTATGAAGGACTGATAATAATCTTTTATGAGAACTGAATGGTCAGTTGATTGGGAGCAGACTATAATTAAACATGATTTATAAGCAATAGATTTTGCCTGAGATTTTGAAGCTATGTAAAGGTTTTCTTTTTCCTTAATATTTACTAAGCTTGTATAGATTTCAGATTTAGGGTGAACAGAAAGCAAAACAAGCATTGGTTGTATAAATTTCTGTAGCATATACTGACTGTGGGTCTAAGGACACATTACCCAGGACTAGACTGGCATGACTCAGCCTTGTTTAGAGATTGGTTGTTTTTACCCAGTATTTTTACTCCTGCCATTCAGAGCCCTGGCACTAGGGTAGTATGTGCCCCAGGGGGCTTGAAAAGCAGATCGTGGAGAGTCTCCAAACATAGCCCAGTGGGTCTCAGCGATAATATTGTCCTCTACTTTTCAATAGGTTTTTGATATGAAGAGGAATCATTTTGAAACGGTGTCACTACCGTCTAAACACTAATTAGACATGCATATTAGCAATGATGAAAAAAAGACTGAGGCGGGGCTGGCCCCGTGGCCGAGTGGTTAAGTTCTCGCACTGCGCTGCAGGCGGCCCAGTGTTTCGTTGGTTCGAATCCTGGGCGCGGACATGGCACTGCTCATCAGACCACGCTGAGGCAGCGTCCCACATACCACAACTAGAAGAACCCACAACTAAGAATATACAACTATGTACCGGGGGCTTTGGGGAGAAAAAGGAAAAAATAAAATCTTAAAAAAAAACAACAACAACAACAACAACAACAAAAAAACTTTATAAAAAAAAAAAAAAGAAAAAAAAAAAAAAAAAGACTGAGGCAAGGTTGGCAAGAATTAGAATGACCTAGGCCTAAATCACATACCTTCCTAATTAAATGAAGCAGTACTTCATTGCTGTTTAACCTGCTCTGGTCTTACAGGCTGACCTTGACTCACTTCCGGGTCAGAAGTCTTTCCACGCTATGCTTATTAAGGTCCCGTGTATTTGAAGCGCAATGCTACTCTAATCCTCAAACCCTGCCACTTTGGTTTGCTGCTACACTCCATTTTCCCTTTGCTTCTGTACCACCTACAGGTCTTATGTGTTAAAAAAGCCTCTTCTAGCAGATTTTTATTCAACGTTTTCTTTTATCAGTGGCTTGCTCCATTTTACTCTTTTTAGACCCAATTTTCATTGATGCATCCTCAAGGCTTAAATAATAATGAAGCCCCTGCCAAATGTAATGCTTCCTGGTGCTGCATGGGCTTAGCAGCACAGTAACGTTGTCATAGAAGAACCTAAAGGAACTACAGGTACACTTTTCAACTGGTTTGTTTTACAAGTGTTGCTATAGAAAATGCTTTATAAGTAACATTTCGAGAACAATATTTCTCTGAAGCTCCTTGTAGCTGCTAGAATGTTTCCCAGCACCTTTTCTTATGTCTACCAGGGAAGTTCTATGTTTAGATTCTGGTCAGTTTTCAACCATTTTCATAGATGACAGCATTAAGTATCAATTATGCAAAATGGTGGATAATCTCTCTAAGATTTCATCTCCTCTTGTGAAGGATCTCTTTGAGTCCTTGAGAGAGAGAGCCAGGTGGGTGAGGAAACCCAGGAAGCAGTTTTAGGACCCGAGGCATGTAAATTCACAAACCTATTTATTTCTTCTCTGCCAGTTCTAATCTTGATGTAACGAGAAAGCTTCTAGATAAGAAATCATGACCTTCTTGGAGTGAAAAAGGCAAAAGAAAGGAAAAGAAAAGAAAAGGTTAGAGCTGGTGTTCTATTCCTAAAGAATGCCAGAGAGACATTCAGAGAACTCCTCAACATACTGCCTTACATGGTCCCCTCCAAGAGTAACCCTTCACAACTCATGAGACAAATGAGATTTCCTCAGTTTGAATTTGCAAAGGGACAAAGTTGCCACCAAAGAATCAGTATGAATGGGATTCAAAGACTAGAATAGAAAGAAGGATGAATTAACTGACTGATCAGCTTTATTTTTAAGACTCATTCATTCATTCCTTCATTCAGCAAAAAGTTATTGAGTGCCTACTGAGGTGCTCGACACTGTTCTAGGCTCTGGGGAAACCACAGTACACAGAACAGATAAAAATTTCTACTTTCCTGGTGTTTACATACTAGTAATGAAAAATAGACAAACAAAATGTTAAAAAATTGCTAAGTGTGTAAGAAAGTGATAAATACCATGAGAAAAAGAAAGGAAGAGGAAGTTGGAGGCACATTGGTATTTAAGATAGAGTAGCCAGGAAAGCTTCGTTGACATGGTGACTTCTAAATGAGGATCTAAAGGAAATAAGTCATGCAAACTTAGGAAGAAAGAGCATTCCAGGCAGAAGGAAGAGCAAGTGCAAAGGCTCTGAGGCAAGAATATGCCTTGTGTGTTCTAGGAAAAGTGGTGAGTCCAGCCTCCCTGAGCAGACTACATGAGGGGGAGAGTAATAGAAGCTAAGGTCAGAAAAGTCATGAGGAAGAGACAGATTTGTACACCCAAACAATGTGGGGCTTTGTAGGTCATGATAGGGACCTGAGCTTTTATTTAAAGAAAGATGAGAAGCCATTGAAAGGTTTTGAGCAGAGGAAAGACATGCTCTGACTTAGATATCGACAACATCACTTTGACTACTGTGTTAAATAAGTGTGGCAGGTTGGAAGCAAGGAGAACAGATGGGGGATGATGGCAATAATCCAGGCAAGAGATAATGGTAGCTTAGACCAGGGTCTTGTTAGTAGAGATTGTGGAACGTAGTTAAATACCTGGATATATTGATTTGAACCATATGAAATTGCCAATATTTGACCATTTTTGCTCAATAAAAACCATAACTTCTAATAGTTCTTTCTAATCTTTTGAAGGGAGAATGGATAGAATTTTACTAAAATGATAGAATGGATGTGTGAGATATGAGAGGTATCAAGGAAAAGTCCCAAGGCTTTTGACTTAAAGCAATTGTTAAAAATAGAGTTGCCATTAACTGAGATAATGATGAGCCCAACGCTGTTAGTCTGATACTTGTTTGACCTAGTTAGTTTTCTGTTCCCAGACACTAAACTTTAATTTCAGCCAGCTGTTTTGGTGCTCTATGCCAGTGGTCACAAGTAGACACTAAGTAATAACGGGCATGATGCATCATAAATCCGTCCTCATTGCTGGCAGAAATAATCAAGCTTTACTGTTATACTGATTGATATTGGATTAGTATAGTCATCTTCATGTAAGGATAGCACGTTAATTGTGTCTTTTATATAACGTGGTTTGAAATCTGTGATTTCAATGTTTTTTTTGTCATCGTGCTGCTTCTTTCAACTTTTATTGTCCCATCTCATTTTCTTCCTGTTTTATTATATTCTTTCATGACTTCCTGTCACTCTAAATCAGTAGAGATTCGGCTAGACTAACTATATGTTGGTGCATACAATTTGGAAAGATTGTCTTTATGTTCTGTGATCAAGTGTGAAACATAGGAGCATGGAGGCGGGATAGGGTGAGGCTTTACCATTTTGTATGGCTGCTTTCAGGAAGCAATGAAGGTAGATAGATACAAGCCTAACTTGAACAAATTTTATATCCTCACTTACTTGAATGGCTTTGCCAGGAGTATTGTATGTATCCATAAAAATGAAAGTAAAATATTTGACAGTGTATTTTCTTTAGGTACATTAAGGTATGAGGCAAGTTCGTCACAGCAAAATATAATATTGTGGAAAATCTGCACTGCTGAGTTACACTGAAATCAGAAATTAGCAAGCATTGATAGCTGTTTGTCAAGAGTGCTGATAATATACTTTTAAAAGGGGTCACAGTATTTGTCTGAGACAGTTAAAGCTGAGGGTCTATCAGTTTACCTGACGTTATCTTTTTGCCTGCCTAGCAGTCTCTGCGATACATATCTTTGTCTACTATGGGGGCTGATTTCTTCTTTTGCATTTGAACTTATAGGGGAAAAAATAGAATTGGACTGAAAAGGTGTTGGAGAATGTAGAGGAATACTTAAACGTGTCATTCAGTTTGTCTAAATTTAGAAACCATAAAAGCTGTTTGTTCAAGGGACTATTTTCAAGATAACATGTTGTGTATGAACATAAGTAGTGCCCCAAGTCGTGGGAAGGCAGGCTTGGTTTTGTTGCTGAGAAATGTTTTACTTGAAGAATCCATAGAAGGAAATTGATCCACATCATTAACATCTCCCTCCCTTAGACATACTTGTGGTGAGACAGGAAGGGATGATGGTAAAGAATATTCTACCCTTAGTGAAACCTACCTTTAATATATGGCTGTTGACTGTATACTTAGTTTTATTTATCATTGTCCTCCTTTTGATTAGACTCCTATCCTTCTTCCCTCTTCCCTTAAAGACCTGGTAATGGAGATAAAACAAGTACACAAATGAAACAAGAAACGTGAGGCATGATGTGATGTCACAGAGATACATATGTTTGTGTTTTAAGTCCTGTTTTTACTGGAAATTAACATGTAAGTAGATGTGAATTTTATGGTTTCATGACTCAATGCAATTGCTTCTCAAAGTGTGCTCTAGGGTGCCCTAGGGATTTCCCTCAAAAGCATCAGAGGTTACTGACAAGGTGGGAACTTATCCCCCTCCAGCCCCATCCCCCTACACACATGCTCACACAGAGCAGCTCCATTTATGTCTGTTTTATCAATTGAGTTTTTGTGTAAGACTGTGAAAAGAAAGCGATGTTTTGATTTAAAACCAAAAGATTGTAAACCACAGCTTTAGTAGAAAGAACATGATGTTTGGAGTAAGAGAAATCTGGGTTGAAATTTCAGTTCTTCCCTTAAATGATGCTTACATCCTCCATCACCATAACCCCTCTACATCAGTCTCTCAGTTGTGAGGATTAAAGGAGACATGTATAGAGTGTCTATTGCAGTGGCTGACCAAACGGTCCTGTTGAGTTAGAAAAATGTGGATTCTATTCAACTATTTTTTATATCATGGGTATTATTTCAAAACCTTGGAAAAAAAGCAGCTTCACATCTTTATTAAGCTCAGGATTTTTGGTTTCATGTCTATTCTAAGTTTTTTCATGTGATTTTGTCTAAATAACCATATCTGGCATCCATTAAACTAAATTTATATTTGTTTTGGATCCCCACAAAACAGATCAGCATTTCAGTTATATTTTGATTCTGTGGTGGTTTTCTTCTGTCTCCTATAGAATTCGGAGATCTAGAGCAGAGAATCCCCCAATTTTTCCCTCACTGCGTTGAGATATATTAGCCCTCGGGGTGGCCAGTGCTCTTGAGCCGGCTGCCTTAGTACATGAGCAACCTCATGTATTTGCCCCGGGGTGCCATACAAATATTATCATTTCTTATGTTTACCACAATATATAGAAGGTATATAGATGCAGAGAGAAGCATAAATGGGCCTCTTCTTTTCTCTTTTAATCCTTCCCCTCTGTTCCTCCCTTTTTCACTTTCTTGTCTTCAAACCCCCTGATTTATAAAGGTCGCAACTAGGGATAGGGAGCATAGGCAATTTGATGAAGGAAGACAGTCCTGTTTTTTTGTTTCTGTGCCTCAAAACCTATTTAGATAAACTTTATTTACACATTGAGGGAAAAATATATATATATTTTGACAAGTTGACTAGTTTCCCTCTGGGTTTCCATTTGCCTTGAGCAAAATCTGCACCAATCTTGTGTAGATGGGGCAAATGTGTTTATGTATTGGGGTCCATGCCAAATGAAAAAGTTAGACATGCACCAGCTTCCATAATAGGAACAGCAAGACCTGAAACAGAAAGGTAATAGAAGCCGGTGCAGGGTGTCTAGGCAAGATGAGAAAGCAAATTGCCTGGAATATGAATTGCATGATGACTATTGTAATGCTCCTATTATTTTTCTGAAAATTCGGAATGACTTTATGTTGAGCTTGAACCAGAAGGACTACCATGTCCATTCTGGGTACAATCAGTAAGAAATGAACTAAAGCAGTGAACACCAAAAATATTAAAATGTCACCCTTTGTTTTACAGCCCAACCACCACTTTTCTGATTGCAAAGTAATTTCTTCAGTCCTGTCCATTGTTTGTCAGTAGTTCTTATGATTAAGTCCTTTAAACTCAAATAACTCTGGAAGAATGCTTTAAAATAAGAGGTTCAAGGGCATTTTTTTAGTGCCTCACCTTCTCTTGCTTAGGGAAAGCAAGGCACAATTCAGACTTGAAATATCATTTTCCTTTATTATGAGTGATTGTTCATGTTTTAGTTGTTTATAAACAGACATTGCTCTTTGTACTTATTATTACCTGATGATAATTCAAGTTAAATCAGCCAGATGTTAAAAGTCGTCCATTGATTTGATGGAAGAAACATCAGTATTAACACCAAACCACGTTGAACTTGATCTTAGAGATATGAGCCCTTTTGTGAGAGTATATTTTTGACTAATAATATCAGAGGGAAATTAATAGAGTTGTGGAATATTACACTTTGCGTTTGCAAAAGACCATGATGATGGTACTACTGTTCATATGCATGAATGTGACTGAAGGGAGCTGTAATGATCTGCACCCCTTTCCACTTTAAGCACCGGTGTCTCCTGACCTTGTCAGTGATTGTAATCATTCCACTGTAGCTTGATTACAGTTTTTAACATGGCAACTCATCACCAATGCCTTCAACATCACCCACAGTTGGAGTAAGGATAGTGGTAAAACTATAGGAACATAAAACTTAGATAAAGCTTCTCAAATGTATTATTAATGGAATCAGAAATATAGAATACTTTCTCAGAAGGACTCAAACACAGAAGAATCTTCAAGAAACAGCAGTAGCTGTATTTTTCCCTTCTGAGGCAAAGATCAGATTAGAAATATTGTATTTTGATACACTCATCAAAACAATCTTTTCTTTCTTAATTCTTTAAACCTAGAATGTTGAGCCTAACTATTTGCCATTCATAATCTTGAGAATTTTCTAAAATTGATGAATAAATAGGTTACATGGTAAGAAGAAAATTGTGCAGAAATCTATAAGGAATTCTCTTCCTTCTCCAGCTATCCTTGATGCTTCCTATCCCATGTCAAGTAATAAGAAGTTTCAGTCTGTGTTCCTTGTTCCCTTCATGGCAGTGTAGAGATTTTAGGGTATGTTCACACCAAAAAGTAGTAATAAGTCAAATTTGGAAAATGATCATTTTTCCTACTCTAATTGGAGGGATTTAATGCTTTTACAGGGTATCAGAACTTTAAAGTATCTCTAACATAAAATTCTCATAATATTGTTTCAAAAGAGAATTAGGGGCTGGCCCCATGGCTGAGTGGTTGGGTTCTCACTCTCCATTTCTACAGCCCAGGGTTTTGCCGGCTCAGATCCTGGGCGTGGACCTAGCACCGCTCATCAGGCCATGCTGAGGCAGTGCCCCACATGCCACCGCCAGAAGGATCTGCAGCTAGAATATACAACTGTGTACTGGGAGGCTTTGGAGAGAAGAAGAAGAAGAAAAAAAGGTTGGCAACAGGAGCCAGCCTGGTGGCACAGCGGTTAAGTTTGCATGTTCCGCTTCAGCAGCCTGGGGATCACTGGTTCGGATCGGGGTGTGGACATGGCACTACTTGACAAGCCATGCTGTGGTAGTCATCCCACATATAAAGCAGAGGAAGATGGGCATGCGTGTTAGCTCAGGGCTAGTCTTCCTCAGCAAAAAGAGGAGGATTGGTGGCAGATGTTAGCTCAGGGCTGGTCTTCCTCAAAAAAAAGGGAAAAACTAATAATAAAATCTAAGGTTCACACAAAGGATCCTTCTTTTCACTTGAAATATATAACATTATAATTAGCATAGAAGGAGTAAAAGGAAAGGATAAAAAATTATTTTCATTGAAGGCTATCTCTAATTTCAAATGGTATTAGTAGAGATTTTATTACTAATTCATTTAATATTTATGAGTCCCCTATGGTTGTCAGTTATCCTTTATGACATCATTTATAAGATGACTGAATAGGAGCACATTTTCTTTTTTTGTGTATGAGGAAGATTCGCCCTGAGCTACCATCCGTTGCCAATCCTCCTGTTTTTTGGCTCAAGGAAGATTAGCCCTGAGCTAACATCTGTACCAATCTTCCTCTACTTTGTATGTGGGATGCTGCCACAGCATGGCTGATGAGTGGAGTAGGTCCACACCCAGGACCAGAACCTGCGAGCCCCAGGAGCTCATTTTCTAAGCTGAGCTATTTAGAATAGCATTATGAAATTCTTTAATAGCTGGACTTGAAAGAGAGAGTACTAGATGGAGAATTAACTTCTGAATCATGTTACATACTAGGAAATTAGGGTTATATTTACCGCGGCATGGGAACAAATTTAAGGATAAAGTGTTTCATAGAACTTCATAACGTGGCTCATTTTGTGTATGTCAGAGATCAAAGTATGTCATGGGAAACAGCATTGCTGTGCAGTAAAAATCTGAAATAATGCATGTGGTGGACTGTGGAGACATTATCATAGCTCCTAGTGCATGACAAAACATGTTTAACTATCGTTAGTATGATGTTTTTTCCTCTAAGTTTTCCTTTTAGATGATTGTTGCAGAATAAGAAGTAAAATGAGTTAAATGAACTTATGTACAATTCCAGTCATATTCACATACTACATATGTGTTTTAAGTGGCCACTTGCCAGATCTTTAAAGTTACCTTCCAATCTGGGTTGAAAATCGTACTGGAAATCATTTTGATTTTAGGCATATTCAAACAAATGACATGCTAATTTACACCTTTGGAAATATATTTGCATGTGGTAGCATTTGGAAAGACACAATTTTATTAAAGTATTTGGATTAACAAATGATAGTGTGAAATGCAAAACCCCACAGCAGTAGACTTGAAAATTTAATTGTAACTAAATTTTAATATATCCATCAAATACATGTCCCACTGTATTTAATGAAAATATATTGTTTCTATTTCTCACTTTGGAGACCCCTTTGAAGATAGTAAAAGCGTACTTTTAGGACAGAAAATAGGCTACATAGTTTGTGAATTGGAGTCAATGTTCTCGAGTTTATTCTTGTTAGTTTTCATGCAATTAAAAATGCATTTAAAAGCCTAATAATGTTATACATAGCACATTTCTGTAAGGTTAAGCATATATTCTTTGAGGGAGAGTACAGAAGAAATAAAATGGATTTTGTGAGTTCGAAGGGAAGCTGCATGTAGGATATAGAAGGGGCGACGCCAAAAGGGAAGGAAATGAATAGAGGGAAAGGCCGTATTTTTAATTACTTCCAAAGGGCACTGGTATATGTTTTATAACTGTGCATCTCTGTTTTTATGAAGTGCTAACTCCTTGAAGCACAAAATTACATGTGTGTGCCTGAAGGCATATGGAAAGAAAACACACCGGAAACCATCGCCGGCTCTTAGCCACTGGTTTAATATGTACAGTTTTGAAGGGGTTTGAGAGTCCAGCAGAATCTACTGATTTTGATTAGTTTTTCAAGAAGAAGAAGAAAAAACAAACCTTTTCAATTGAAAACCTACCACTGAAAATTTAAGTTAGATTAGAGATGGTGCTTTGAGATTTTCTTCCCGGCTAAGATATAGGTTGTTAATAGCAAAAGTTCTTTTGCAACTCTAGGATTTGCTGTAAACTATGATATATCTTTGCAAATAGAAATCTTTTAACATTTATTCTTAAGTTTTCCCCAGCCCTTACAAAGCAAGCACAAAGCAAGAAGAGAGAGGCTCTTTACGTCCCAACCAAATGACTTATAGGACCTAATTCTAAAATGTGGCCCTCATTTGTGTATTCAGTATCTAAATGCTATAATTTGACTCCACTAATAACCAACCTTAAGGAAAATAATTACCCTTTGGTGTCTATAGATGGTTCTGCTTTTAATGAAACGTTTAAAGAGAACAAGTGTTTTACTGGTAATTCACAGGACTCCGGGTTATTCCCATTTGGGAAGCTGCTTTCTCCAATGGTCCTGGCAAATCTTCAGCAGGAGGTGATGTGGAGCTCACGAGATGGGTGCATTGCTTGCTTTTGTATAGAAAGCGACAATAAAAGGAGCAGATAAATACCTCATGTAGCTAAAAGTCAGATGTACCACTTAATAGTTTCAGGTGGCAACTGCACTGTCGTTTCATATAAAATTCCTTTCATAACTATATAAAAAACTGCTTCTGCCTGCCAGCCTTTGAATGTCCTTCTTTTAACTATAAAAGTAAACAGTAGAGAAATCACACACTTCGAGCTTTTTAGGATAGATTTGCAAAAAGAAAAAAATAAGGAGAAAGCCCTTTATAGTTTAGCAGCATTAATAACATCTTAGAAAAGAATGCCATAGTGATTGGAAGGCATCCTAAGTCAGTAAAAATGACAAAACAGTCAACCCCACCATCACAGTAGATAGACTACACTAGTCAAATAATAAATTTTTTAAATCTGTCTTTTACCAAAAAATTTTTGCTTTTCATCTCTTGTATTTTTTAATGATGGCATCTCAATTTTTGTTCTTGTTGTTTTTCTGTCTAAGTCTAACAGACATATTGTGATAGTCTGTACCCAAACACAAAGGTGTGAGAGATCTGGAAGAACCTACATAGAGTGCAGTAGAAAAGATCTGTGCAGGAGCCAGCCCGGTAGCATGGCACTTAAGTTTGTGTGCTCCCGTTTGGTGTCCTGGGGTTTGCGGGTTTGGATCCTGGGTGTGGACCTAGCACCGCTCAGCAAGCCATGCTGTGGCGGCATCCCGCATACAAAATGGAAGAAGACTGGTATAAATGTTAGCTCAGAGACAACCCTCCTCCCCCCCCCCCAAAAAAAGAAGCAGACCTGTGCAACTTAAGACTTGACTGTATTGATGTCCAGAGGAAAACTCCACCCATCAGCTCTGTCTATATTCTTTCTTTGGGCAGTGATAACTTAAACCATCTCTATGAGACTACTAGAAAGCTATAGAAGGAAATTCTCCTTCAACATGTATTGCTCGTCTTAGAGTTTAAAGACAATTAGCCTAGTGGTGATCACTATTTGTACACATGGCTACGGATGAAGACATAATGGTCAAGCTACACTGTCTGCTCATGCATGTGAGCAGTGAGCAGGCTCTTGATTGACCATGTGCCTTCTTAGTGCACAGTCTGCACCTGCGCTTCTGCTTCCTAGAGGCATAGTGTACTTGATAGCACTGCTCAAGCACAGAAAATACTTACACGCATCTTCAGAAATATAGGACCTTCTGATTAGAATTGCTTTTGATGGCCACATTGCGTATTAGCCGTTGATTGTTAATACGGAGAGCAGGAAGGATGTTATATTGTAATGCACAGCAGTGGTCCAGTCGGGACAGTTGCTTAGATATCTTAAGCAGGAGTGAGTTTTGCATTTGCTTAGGTTTCTTCCTAATGTTACTTTCGGTATTTTAGGTGTGGTGTCTGGTTTTCAATTCTTGCTAAATAGTTCTTTTTGGGGGGGCGGGGAGATTAGCCCTGAGCTAACATCTGCCGCCAATCCTCCTCCTTTTGCTGAGGAAGACTGGCCCTGAGCTAACATTGGTGCCCATCTTCCTCTACTTTATATGTGGGACGCCTACCACAGCATGGCTTGCCAAGCCGTGCCATTGTCCACACCCGGGATCTGGACCAGCGAACACCAGGCTGCCAAAGCGGAACGTGCGAACTCAACCGCTGTGCCACCGGGCCAGCCCCACTAAATATTTCTTAATGCAGAGTTCTAGGGGGCCTCATTTTAACATGATCTTCTTTATTTGATCTAAATCATTTGCAGCAACATTTCTGTTCTTTAATTTAGTCAAGGGAAAGTTAATTACTGTACCTTTTGGAGTTGAAAGTCTTTGGGAATTTAAATATACCTTATATAGAATAATAAACAAAATATTTCTTTTTGAATATAGTCAAATACAAATGGAAAGTAACTACCATCTGTAGAAAACTTTCTATAAAAATCATTGACTGAAGGAACGGAAGCATGTCAGTGTATGTACCAACCTTTCTTTATGCATTATCCAATAAAATGACATTTCAAAAGATTCACAGTGGGTAGCATATGGAATCCTCCATAAACACTGATTAGATTTAATAATGTTTGTATCACTGTTTGGGAACATGTACAAGGAATGCGACAGCCATATATTATTAACAATAAAATAACTCAGAAGAAAAGCTCCTAATTAAAGCAGAACTGATTTAGAAACTTAGCAAAATTGCAGCCAGAAATAACCACCTACCCACCTGCCCGGGACTTGGGACTTTCTTTTACGCATACAAAACAGACTTGCTTCCTAGGGCTGCAAGATGGCTGCTATGAAAATTACAATGAGCTGTGACAATACCATTTTCTGCTTGTCTGGAACAGCACAAAACCTAGTCTCAGAAGGACAACATTGCTGCTCAAGTTAAGGTTTCAGCCAAGTGGCATCAAAGGAAAGCAAGATGTGGTCTGCGCTTGTGCTGAACTGTACTCAGTGACTCTCCATGATTGATTAATATCCTCCTGCTTGGCAAATGTGCCGAGCTAGATTAAGCTCAGCATCACAATAGCGGAGATTCACTCACGGGCTGCCCTGGTAATTGATGTACACCTGTCCTGGGGAGCAATGTATGTAATGCTTTTGTGTTTTCATAGGAGGGGCCTCTGTGGTATTTTCACTCGGTCATTTCTAGAAGAGGGAAACAGGAGCAGATGAAAGCAAACAGGAGAAGGAGATCGTTTAATTGGACAGTTTGAAAACCTGGTTGAGAAAGATCCCCCACCACTTATAAATGGAATAGTTACACTCTAATTAGTGTCTCTGCCTGCATTCTAAAATATGAGAATGTTTAGCAGGTTTTATTTTTATGAAGAACTATCTGCGAGCTTAGGAAATTGCTTTGTTGTGTATTTAACCCTTTTCCAAACGACATTTCCCTAACACATTTCCTTTTTAAATAGCATTTTTCATACCCTTCTCTACAATCCGTTTCATTAATTCCTTCTTTTTTTTAAAGATTGGCCCTGAGCTAACATCTGTTGCCAATCTTCCTTTCTTTTCCTCCTCCTTCTCCCCAAAGCCCTTCAGTACATAGTTGTATATTCTAGTGTAGGTCCTTCTGGCTCTGCTATGTGGGACGCCGCCTCAGCATGGCTTGACGAGCGGTACCCAGGATCCCACCCAGCCAGACCCTAGGCCGCCAAAGCAGCACGCGTGAACTTAACCACTATGCCACCAGGCCGGCCCCTCATTAATTCTTTCTTAATTCATCTAAAAGCAAAGATGCCCTTCCAGAAGCACTCACTTTTCTCCCTTGTTGTTAGCTTGGGGTGTGTGTTTTCTTGTTTTGTAATTATATCAAACCATATAGGTATATAGTATTTTGGAGGCTAGTTTAATCATATCATTATTTTGCTCTAAAAATATATCATTAGCTCCTTAAGTTATCTTATTGTTTTCTCTAGATCTAGATCTGTCGTTGGTCTGGTTTAGTTTATGTATCTCAGTTTCAATCTAATTTAAATAAAATGTCACTTGCTTAGCTGAAAGTCCTAAATCAGTAGTAAATGTGCAAATATGTTAATTATTTTCCACATGTTGTTTTTAGATACTTATCCTTATTTTCTACTTTTATTTTTTTGACTTGGAAAAATAATTTATAAACTCAATAATATTAAAATATATAAATATTCTATTAATTTGATTTATAAAATGAGCTCGACACTTCTCATATATATTAGACCAATATATAGCTATATTCATCACTTTTTTGCTAATACATTAGCATTTTTATCTAAATTAATTTTCATCCACTAATGAATATTAGAAAGCACTGTACATCGTTAAAAGTCTGTATTCCTGGATTAAGTATTTCCCAAGATGTTTATTACTATATAAACATATTCTTTCCATTCCCTTTTTCCATCAAAAAATAGCTTTAAGACATCGTGATAAAAATGATAATGTATTTATAGAGACGGGATAAATCAGAAGCAGTAAAGATGAAAGAATCAGATTAGACATTCCATTTGCTTACTCAATATGGTGTCTCTTATGCCCAGGTTTCCATCTTTACAGAGCTTACTGGGGATGTTTCACCCACACTGCAGTCGAAATGATTTTCTTTTCTCTGCCATCTGCTGTTCAGTTAATATGTGTCTGAATGTGTGTTTTATGCAAAATAACTGACAGCCTAACATTTTGGCACATTTTGCTCTTATGTCTTGACAATGTCTGGGCATTTGTGGATAAAAGAAATATATTTTTGTTTGTACATGTAAACGAGTGAAAAACACTCCCCCAACTGCACCCCTCACTGAAATGAGAAGACACCGAGATGCTAAAAGGAAAGCACCCACTTTAAAAACAACAAACGCTAATTCTTATGTCAGAGAGATTCAAGTATTAATATACAATAGAAGCAGACATTAACAATAGAGTGTTTTGGGTTTCTGTTTGAGACTGTTGAACTAAACTGGGCACTGGTATATGCAAACTGTTCTATCACTTGTTTGGAATTTATCGCTACATCTGAATTTTCCTGGACCAGCCAATGACTACTTTCAGTATTCTCAGGCAGCAACATGTCTTCCAGGACACCTGGCTGTTACAAAGGAGAGAGCGCACAGGAGGGAGCCAGCTAGGTTCTCTACTTCTGGTCAGCTTTATCAGAGAATGTTTTTGTTGTCACGCTCCTTCTGACTCCCTGGCTGCTCCCTGGGTAGCCCTACCTAACATGTAGAAGTCTTCTCTTGGCATTGTCACAGAGTAGCTCTAAAATGTAAGTGTCAAAGTCTGTCTAGGCAGATCCACTGGCATTTTTTTTGTTCTCCCCACATTTGCAGACACACACACACACGCACACACGCACACACGCTTCCTCTGGGCTTATAAGCAAGGTCTGTGTATACTAAATTGCCAGGGAAGAAGGAGAAAGTCACTGACCCCTCTCCCTTGAACTTGCAACTCAAACAAGTCAAAATTTGTGTTCATTACGTGTGTGTGTGCATGTAAAGTTGGTGACCAAAATAGAAGTTTGCCTTTTTTAAAAATTCTGGTAAAAAACACATAACGTGAGATCTACCCTCTTAACCACATTTTACATGTACAGTACATTATTCTTATCTATAAGCACAACATTGTGCGACGGACCTCTAGAACTTTTTCTTCTTGCATGACTGAAACTCTATACCTGTTGAATAGTGACTTCTCATTCCCCCCTCCCCCAGCCCCTGGCAACCACCCTTCTCCTTTCTACTTCTATGAGTTTGACTGTTTTAGATACCTCATATAATTGGAATCAAGCAGTGTTTGTCCTTCGGTATCTGCCTTATCTTGCTTAGTATAATGTCCTCCAGGTACATCCGTGTTGTAGCATATGACAGATTTCCTTCTTTTTTATGGCTGAATAATATGCTGTTGTATGTATATACCGCATTTTTGTTATGCATTCATCCACTGATGGACATTTAGATTGTTTCCACTGCTTGGCTATTGTGAATGATATTGCAGTGAACATAGGAGTGCAAACATCTCTTTGAGATGCTGCCTTTTCCTTTTTTTCAGGCCAAGTGCTGGCTTTGAATAACACATTGACATTGAAACATATATGATTCCTAAGATCACGTAATATTTTGAGATGTCAGAAGCACCTGGAGACAGCAAACACATTAAAGATAGATTTGCAGCCCTAGTTTGTATCCATGTCACAAACTAAACACTACTGAAGCTATTTTGTTATTGTTTGTTTTCCTCAAGCAGACAAATTTCACAGAGCGCATTTTTATCTTTCCAACAAAGGAAAGAAAAGAAAAGGAACGTGTTGGTTGGAAGTAATGCCACTGTATTTGAATACCTTCTTCCTCATAAAGCATCTAAAAATGTCTTTCAGAATTAAATAATGCAATTTCATATTGAAGACATACATTAAACTGATTCTAGAAAAAAACAGCATCCACTGGGGAACCAGTAAAATTAATAAATTCTTGCATATATATATATACACATATATACATACATACATAGGGATATACATACACATAAATGCATATACATATTTAGGGAACCTTAAAAAATAGATGAATAGTTGCTGAAAAGCATAAGAAACGTGGTGCAAAGAAAAAGCTTTGAGAAATTTTTTAGTAGGAAAAATAAAATTTTCCTGTTGGAAATTCTGGCCCCAAGTTGGTCCAGAATAGCTATTACCATATTGAATAAGCCCAGGGAACCATTCTGAAATGTGTGGCTGCCACGATTGAGGTATTAGATTTCAATGATGCTCTTTATATCCTGAAATGTACTTGTTTTCAGCCTTACAAAAATTTTTAGTAAGTGAGGAAGACATTAGTGTTAGGGTTAGGGCTACATGATCATCTGAAGAAAATGTATGTAAGGTGATGGCATGAATGGGTTCTGACCAGTGAACATAGATCTTCAAAGCTTAGAGAACGAGGAGTTGGAAGTTTAATTTTGGGATGACAAACAGCCCAGATTGGAAAGAAATGAGCCCTCAATAGGCAGTTGGGTTAGAAATATAAAGTTGTGCTTTAATGTCATTATTTTAGAGTAACATGTCTGCCTTTGAGATGGTTTATTGTAGGTGAAATTCAGGATGAGGATGCTGTGTACTTACTGGATCTTTAAGCCTGTTTTAGAGATCATAGGATGTACAAAAGGTGTGCAAAATAGATTTTTACCATCAACTGCCTTCAATCTAGAATAGGAAGACAATATAAAATTAAACAATTACCTTGAATAACTTATTCAAGTATTTCCATTAAAGAAATCAAAGGATTCACTTTTTCTCAAGATGTTAGTGCTTCCATTTTACCTGAATACTTACAGAATTCTTGCAGCTGGAAGGAACCTTACAGAGTTTCTACTCTAGTTGCTCTATTTTGCAGCTGGGGGAAGGGAAACCTACAGATCACCGTGTCCATACAAAACAGGGCTTAAATCTCTTGCCTCAGTTCATGGGTGTTTCCAAGGCACAGAGTTGGCTCTTATCTTTAGGAGTAAACTTGATTTGGAAGATTTGTCCCTTTTTGTTGCCGCTTCTTTACCTCATTGGTGATTTTAGTTAAGGAAAGATAAGCAAGAAATAGTAAGGCATTATCAGCTAAATTTGAAACTACTACTTGGATTGAAAACCCATCATTGGAAACTATCTACAATTCAGTATAATAATCCCCAAACCTAAAATGGGGCATCTGAAAAAAAGTGTAGGAAAAATAAAATGCCCAAAAACTTCGGAGAATTATTTTACAGTAAACAATCAATCCCAAATGCCTAGACATTCATCCCAAAGCAGCAGACATAGCAGAAGTACACGGTATAGGAAAAATTTAAAAATAGCTATCCTAAAGACTGGACGATAATGGTGAGAAACATAATGATTCTCAGAAACTTGAAGTCTCCATTTCTAACTAATTTCACCACTGTATACAATTGTTTTTGAATCTCTAGTAATATTTCTTAAACTCCTTTATACCCTAACTCTGTCACTATCCAAAATAATAAAACTCAATTCCCCAGGGGCCTACCCTTTGGCAAAATTCACACTGACTACATATTTTTCTTCACTGACATTTGTTGTAAAATGATCTTTTATGATCATCGGAAACTGTTAGCACCGACTGCGGGATCTGAGGTTTTCTCTCTTAATGGAAGTTATTATTCCAGAATATTCTATATTTGGGGGAAATTTATCTAGAAGAGTGCTAAGGATACGCTTGTTAAGGTCCTGGCCTGGTCTAGATCTGATTGGATAAGAGGAAGTCTGTGCCCTTTGCCTTGGCTTTGGAGTTCTCACTGTTGCTACACAAGTTGATCTCCAGTTTATCAAAGGAGCCCACAGATTTCCAACTGCATGTTCGAAACTAGTCATTATTCTTCCTACCCTCCCCCCTACCAAAATAGTATTCCCTTTCTCGTCTCCCAAGTTCCGTCAAAAAACAAGTATATACCAAATATACTCTGAGTCACGAGGGCTAGAAAACTCAAGTGTCTTCCTCAATACCCTCTCTCACACCACTAATATCTAGTCAGTCGCCATGTTCCATGGACTGGAGCTCCTCCATATTTCTTATATCCACCCTTTGCTTTCTATTCACAGTGCTGTCTGTTAGCTTCCTGCGTACTCTCCGTGGGTTCGGTGTCTTATCTTTCCTAACCATCCTTCCACTGTTGCCAGAATTAGATTCCTACAAACAGATGAGACTGTATTACTCCTCTGTATTAAAACTATGGCATACTCAATGCGTACAAAGAAACCTGGGAAACTTTAACATGCATTCAAAACCTTCCCAGCTATAGGGAAGAAAGGGTTTGCCCTTGATAATCCTAGGTTTGAGAGCTGGGTCTGTGAAACAGATGAACCATAGACAGGTTAACAGGAGAAAAGGTATACACATTTATTAAGTTTTAATATCACATCCATGGGGACATGACAGGAAAAAAAAAGTGACTACCGAAACAAGTGGTGAGATCTGAGAGTTTATATACCATCTTAATAGGAGAAAGGGAGAGGGGGTGTAGGCCACTTAGAGGAAAGTAAAGGACTTTTAGGAAAGATGAATAGGCTCTTAACAGAATAGTTGGAAGATGTGATAGTGTGGGGCAAAATTTTTCTGAGTGTGGTGTCCATTTCCAGTCTCCTCTCCTTTGATAAGAGTCCATCTTCCCTGGTTGATGAAACTCTCAGGGAGGAGATGTATGACAATTGAGTCCCTGTAGGAGGATCTGTCTTTAAGCAGATAAGGGGAGTTCAGAGAAAGGCTCTCCCTGCATTTGCTGTTTTTCCAAGTGCCTTCAACTCAAATAATCCTTATTCCAAAGAGGCATATTTTGGGTGGCCTATTCTGCCACCCATCACGAGCTTATCCCCCTCTCTATCTCCCTGTGTACCCAAACTACGCTATGGCAGAATGGTCAAAGTTCCTTGATAACTCTAGATACATTTATACCTTTGCTCAAGCGATTTTCATTGCCTGAGGTGTCTTCTCTTTGGACAGAAAAATCCTTTCCATACCTTAAGATGGAACCCAAAAGTTACTGCCTTCTGACACCTTTCCTAACAATGTCAGAATCACTGCTTTCTGTGTGTTTCCACATCTTGAATTTCTTTGTGGAGCTTAATTTATTTTACCACACCCTTTTTTTTTTTTCTTCCGAACCAGGGAAGCAGCATGGCATGCCGGTTAAATGCATAGTTGTGTATTGTGGGGGAGTGGGGAAGGGTATGCAGGGTCAAATCCTGAATCCTCCAGTTGCTGGCGAGATGGCACTGAGAGAGTCAGTTGACCTCCCTGAGGCTAATTTCATCATGTGTAAAATGGAGTTACTCATAGCACAGATGTGTCATTCGGCCATTGAGAGGGTTAAATAAGACAGCAAGGCTGTAAAGCATTTAGCTCAGTGCCTGGTTCATTGTAAGAGTTCAATAAACATTAGTTCCTGTTCCTGCCGCTCTGCTATTGTTTATCTGTCTCCCAACACTGGTTTACAAATTCACTGAGGATTAGGAGCCAGGTCTTATCACTGTACTTTCTTTTTTTCTACTTAATCTCTCACAGTTTCTTATATGTTGTCACCACATGATAAATGATGCTAAGAACTGAATGTGAGGTAGGGCTGGAGGTAGGACTTGATCTAATTAACGTCTGTGTGCATACTATGAATATTAAATCAGAATGCTGACATTCCGGAATATACACATCAATCTCAAAATTTTATAATTATAACACTTATGTTACTCTAAAACGCAACTATTTGTATGCCAACCTCAATAGTTATGTATTGCCTGACATCTGCTATTTTTAACTGCCTTTGATTCTATGTAACGTTCTTAATAATTTATCAAATACTTTAATTAGATATTTATATAATATATACTCTTCTCCTCAGTAGTTAGGAACTAGCAAGTAGACTTACTATCATTTGGTAGTATGCGAAACTTACTATACTAAGTTTTTTTTGTTATGGTTAGTGCGTGTGTTGTGTGCGTGTGCATGTGAGTGAGTGAGTTTTTTAGGCCTTTGAGCAAAAGAAATCTGATCCTATCACTTCCCTGTTTAAAACTTTTCAGTGACTTACATCTTCCTCAGGAACGTTTTCAAAATGCTTAAGAGACTTTTAGAATCTGGTCCCTCCATCCCCCAGGACCTATCTCCCTCCTATCTCCCGCTTACTCCGTACATTCTAGCATTTCAGGCCTCTTTCCTCTTCTTTGTGTTTCTGGACCATTTACTGTCCTTCGGAGCCTTCGCTCACCCTCCCCCAGTGCTCCTTCTCTTGCCTTTTCCCCTTCAGGTCTCAGTTCTAATGTTTCAGCCTTCAAGAGGCATTACCAGACTCATAGCCACCCCTCCAAGTCTAAATTAGTGCCCCCAAATCTACACTCTTTAACAACCGCTGCTTTGCAATCACCGTTTTCGATTTGTAATTTTTAAATGTTTTTTATTTATTTGATTCGTGTATGTTTTCCCACTAAACTGTAATTTCTATGAAAGCAGTGTGAAGATTCACTGCTAGGTCCTGAGCACCGAGAAGATACGTGGCGCATAGTAGGCACTGAATAAATATGTTTGAATAAATGAATGAAAACATCACTCCATTGGGTGTCTAAGAATGCAAAGATAGAGTTTGTCTTCAAAGGAAGGGTAAAAAGAGATGGACACAGGAGACACAAGGGAGGGAATAATGAAAGGAGGTAGAGAAAAGTGCGTGTGCTGAGGGTACCTCTTAACTATATAATAACCATCACATTTGTGGCTTTGACTGGAAGCTGAATGAAAAGCATTTTCTTTATACTCAGCTGACTCAGGCCATCTGTGGAAAAGTGAGCTCATTACAAAATAGTTTCATCTCTCCACTAACCTAATTGCTTCCTATATGTTAAAAACTGGGGACTTGGGTTCAAAATCCTTATTTTGGACTATGCTGTCTTTGTTATATTATTTAAGTATCCTGTGCTTGAGTTTCGTAATCTGATTTTTAAAAGAATTTTGTAGTCTATATCCTGAATATTTTAAAGTATTATGTTGGACCCAAATGCAAATTATATATGCATTCCATATTGTCCTTGTTAATGTGTCATGTTTTAAAATATTTGTCAATACGTATTCATCACATAATGTAGGGTCTATAAGTAAACTCCAGCTACTTTAATATCCCTTAATATAATTTTTTAAAGGTATATGTCTTTGAAATATTAATATTTTTTTCTAAAAATGATATATTTAAATTAAATGGAAAAATTAATATTTTGTTTTTAGCAGTTAGAGGAATCTTTTCTAACAGGTCATGGGAAGAGGAAATGCTATGTGTGTTCTTCAGGAGACCGTATATTTGTGACTTCCTTTTAGTTAAATGAATAATTATGCCATGTTGCCAACTAAAGCTTGTGTGAAGGTTAAGTGGATCTTGAGTTGATTTTTCCGTGTTCTCAACAATCCAACAGTAATGCTATTTCAGATTTCAAGTTTTTTATTAAAATTGTAACTAATGTACTGCCTATGAAGATGAGAAATTGTAAGAACTGATTTGACTCCATTAGCTGTGAGACACATAAACTCCTTCAGCCCCAGTGCTCTGCTCATGCTTATTCCAGTGCTAATGGAAGAACTTCTCTGTGTTAACAATCACTCCTTACGTCAAAATTAAGTAAAATGATAGACAGTTTTCTCTGCCTGGTATTTGATGAAGCAATGCTATGTAGAGGAGGAAAAACTTTTCCTCAGCCCTCATGGGGTCCCCGGCTGGGTCTGAAAATTAACCTGCCAAAGACAGATTAATGGGAGAAAAGCATTCAAATTTATTTAATATAAGTTTGACATGACACAGAAGCCTTCATCAGGAAATAAAGACCCCAAGAAATGGTTAAACCTGAGTATTTTTATGCCAGGTTTGATAAATAGTGGAAAGTTATGGATACAGCAAAGAGTATGAGGTAATATAGTAAACTGGGGCAGGGGGGCCACCTTAGCAAGGCCTGTTCATTCAGATTCTTCTTGGTGTTCCTGTCTTGGAGACAAGGATGTTCCTTTCTTGTAGGTATAAGGAAACCACTTCTCACATGGGAGTTTTAGGATCTATTTCAGGGGAGGAGGGCGGGGGGAAAGTCAGAGTGACCTTCCTGCTTCTTGCATTTTCTCAGACTCCTTCAGCTTAAAGCATTTAATATTCTGTGGGGCCATTTTTGGGGGTAGTGTGTCCTGAACCCCATGAGCTATTTTAATCAGTAAGAAGGCAACACCTACCTTCAACCAATTTATAGTCAGGTGGGTACAGCTACAGAAAATAGTCAAAACAATATATAATGTACATAAAAGTATAAAGAAAATAATTTGCTTTCTATTTGACTACATGCCTATGGATGAATTGTAGCTATTTCAGGTTGAATTTTAAGTCCATACTATTACTATATTACTAAGGAATATAATCTGTAAATCTGTAAGTAGTCACACAAAAATGTAGATGATAAAAGCTTTAGGCAGTTCTATGTACTGCATGATGTAGGGGAGGAAAAATTTTCCTCTACCCTTCTAGGTTCTTTTGGCTGGTCTAATAATTAAATTGATGTAAGACAGATTAACAGGAGAAAAACAAATTTCATTTTGTAAGTACAGGAGCCTCACAAAGACATGAAAGGCTCTCTAACAGTCAGGCAGTTAAGGCTTATATGCCATCCTGAGCTAAGGAAGAGGGAATAGGGGTCTGGGGCTTCAAAATGAAGGAAAACAATTCATGAGCGATGGGAAGAGCAAAGGTTTGCCATGCCATGCAGAGACAATGGGACGCAGAGAGGAATGTGAACGAAGAGGCCTTGCAGAGTTGGCCCCCAGCTTGCCACACCTAGCCCATACTCTTTGTAGTTGTCTCTGGTGATAGTTCTCTTCCTGGACCAGGCCCTGTATCTAAATTCTTTTAGGCAGTTAAGGGGGAGGTAAAAAGCCCTTCCTGAGTCTTTTAGGCCTTGTTTGACTTCAGGTCAAAGTAATCCACATGCCAAAGTGGCACGTTTTGGGGAGGCTCATTCTGAAGCCTGTCAGTAAATACCCAAGTAATTGTGAAAACTGCTTCCCTAGGTCAGATTTTCAAACGAGTTAGTATAAAAATGCTTTGTGGAACTTATGATATACGTTTTATAAATTGTTTCCAGATTCATAATTGAGATCAAATGGTTTAAAATTAATAATACTTTTAAAATATTAACATTTTACCTGCTAGCATTTTCAAATGCTGAATATATTTTAGTTTATAAACCCTGCAATGAGCAAGTGCTTCTCTTAGGGAGAAGATGGTGTGATTTTAATTTACTGTTATCTTGAATAACTTCAAAGCTGGAAAAGTCAGAAATGTTTGTCTTTGAAGAATGAGGCATTTGAAAGTCAACCAGTAAAAGGAAAATTGCTCTTTATTGTTTTTTCCCCTTGTATTCAATAAGTTTATATGAATTAGATATGCCCACTTTACCACCTTAAGGTTATATTTATTTTAGGGTATAAATTACTGTGAATTATCTTAGAAAGTCTGTTGTTTTCCCAGGGTTCTTCTCTCTAGATGTTTCAAGGACTCCCGGGGTTGTGTAGGCAAATGGTAAGGGGTCACTCTACATTTCGATCCCAGGATAGTCTAATCATCCTCTCCGAAGTGCCCTATTCTTTGATGCTGTGATAGCTGTTGTCACCATCTCCTGTGACACCAAAGGCCAGGAAATCTAGGTATTCAGGAGCAAATGGCCTTTTGCTACAACTCTTGGTGTTCTCTTCAGGAGTTCCTCATGGAACTGTACCAGCATTAGTTACACAGTGTGCCCATAACCAGCCTTCCCATTTCAGCTAGCCATGGCTATAGGCCTCTCCTTTAGTGCTCTCAAGACTTAGCTAAAGGCAGGCTGCCTGGCCCAGAGAAGTCAATCACAAGAGCCTACAAACACTTTTTCTAAAGTCTCTGTTCTAATCAGTCTTAAAAAATCCCAAGTAAGGAGCAAAAATAGCTCAGTTCAAATCTCTACTCTCTTCTTCTCCATAGGCACTGTCCGGTTAGATAGACCCACTTTATGTTATAAATAGAACAGAAATCTATAGGTAGCTATAAGGGTGCCTTGTATTTCTATGACAAGAAAATGGCATTTGGTTTCTAGAATTAAGATTGCCCATGAGCCACCAAATAGCCTTTCATAAAATAAATTTTATAATACATTAGTTCTTTACCAGGGATCCCAGTACATAACTTTAAGACTTATTTCCTTTAAAGTGTGTTTTTAATTTCTGTTCTCTAATATGGAAGATAAATAAAATGCCCAGTTTTAAATTTTATCAACTTAAGTATCTACTAGAGCAACAGTAGGTCTAATATACAAATTTAAGCAGACCATCATTCTACTGATAAATATAATCACTATTACATATATAGCTTTAAAATAAAATTGATATGGTTGAAGCCTACCTTTTTTTTTTAAAGATTCTATTTTTTTCCTTTTTCTCCCCAAAGCCCCCCAGTACATAGTTGTATATTCTTCATTGTGGCTCCTTCTAGTTGTGGCATGTGGGATGCTGCCCCAGCGTGGTCCAACAAGCAGTGCCATGTCCACGCCCAGGATTCGAACCAACAAAACACTGGGCCGCCTGCAGCAGAGCATGCGAACTTAACCACTCGGCCACGGGGCCAGCCCCGGTTGAAGCCTACTTTTTAAAAAAGTGTTTAAAATGTCAAAATTGATGAAGATATATAAGCAGATTAAAATGTGCTGTCAAATTCACGGAAATATTACTATAAAAATACTCTTGATAAATAAAGTTTTCTGTGAAATGGGTTTATCTTAAGATTCATAAGAGGAGTTTTAGTTTTCTAAGTACCTAAGTCAACCCCATGACCCGTTCTCCAATGTGATGTTATAATGAGGCTTTACCCCTTAAACAAATATTTCTTGAGAAGCTGTATAGCATAGTGGTATAGCTGTATAGCATGGAGCATGAGTTCTGCACTAACACTCAGTTTGTTCCCATTACTGTGACTTACCAGTTCTGTGACCTGGGGCAAATTCTTACCTCAGAAAGTTGTTGTGAAGATGAATTGAGTTTAACCCATGGGAGGCATTCCACAGCACCTTTATTTATTTATTTATTTATTTATTTATTTATTTATTTATTTATTCATGAGGAAGATTGGCCCTGAGCTAACATCTGTACCAATCTTCCTCTATTTTATGTGGGATGCGGCCGCAGCATGGCTTGATGAGCCGTACTTGGTCCGCACCCCGGGTTCCAAACCTGCAAACCCTGGGCCACTCAAGCAGAGTGCCTGAACTTAATCACTACCTCACTGGGCCGGCCCCTTCATGGTGCCTTTAGAGTTAACTAAAAGGAAAAGTTAGGTATAATTATCATTATTGTTGATTTTAGGCACTGTTCTAGATGCTGATGAGTCAGTGGTCAACAAGACACATAAGACCTACTCATGGACCATATTTTTAAGTGGAAAGACAGGCAATAAACAGGTAAATCAACAAAAGTGATCATGTCTAATAGTGATAAGTTTTCAGAATGAAATAAAATAGGCCAGAGTAATAGTGATGGGAGTGGATATTTTAGATTGGATGGTTGGGGAAAGCCTCTCTGTGGAGGTAACATGTGAGCTGAGATTGAATGACCTGGTAGAAAAGAAACATTCTAGGCACACAGAACAGCAAGTACAAAGGCCTTGAGTTGGGTCTGAGAGCTGGGTATGTTCGAGGAACAGAAAGAAGGTTAGTGTGGCTAGGTATAGTGCTTAAGAGGGAGATTGGGAGGAGACTAGGTTGCAGAGCTCCGTAGAGACCAAATCTTGTAGGGCCTCATGCACCCTGAGAAGGAGTTTAGATTTTATTCCAAGTGTTGTAGGAAACTATTAGAAAGTTTGCAGGAGAGGATTTACATTTGAGATACCAATAGATACCACTAAAAAAAAGCAACATTCAAGTAGATATGACAAGTAGGCAGTTGATTATAAAAGTTAGTACCTCAGGGGAGAAATTGGGGCTAGATATATAATTTAAGAGTCATCAATATAGATGGTATTTAAAGTCGTGTGAATTGCTGAGATCAGTTACACAGACTGTAGAGAGAGGACTCGGGACCAAGCCCTCAGGGTACTCTAACATTTTATAGAAGTTGCCGGAGAAGGAAAGGAGGTAAGAGAAAAAACATTTTAACCCTGAAGGTGTGTGTCATAGAAACGAAGAGAAGTAGTTAAATGTGTCAGATGCTGCTGAGACATCAAAAGGAAGACAGAGGGGTAAACGTTGGATTTCACAACATGAAGGTCCTTGTCATTATAAATAATACACTTCTACCGTGTGAAAAGAATATTAGACTAGGTATCATGCAAGGGACTATCATAATGTCTACTGTATGGGAGGAAAAATAATTATCCCTCTACCCTTCTGAATTCTTGGCTGAGACCACTGCCCCCCACCCCCTCCCCACCCCGGCCCACAAAGAAAGACAGATTAACAAGAGAAAACCAAACAGAAGTTTATTAACGTGTATACCTTGTGTACATGGAGATATCCAGGGAAACATGAGTAACTTCCTAAGGTAGCCTAAACCACCAGTTTAAATACCATCTTCAGCTAAAGACCAAAGAAAGAAAGGTGTCAGGACACCAGGTATAAGGGGAAGGAGGGTCACCAGGAAAAGCACCAGAAACAAGGGTAATGTTTGTTATGCAGATTGAAATCTGCAGGTTCTCCATAGATACCATTGATTCTCTGGTGATTGAGAGTTGTCCTTCTCTTCCTGGCACGGAGAAGCCTTACAAATAGAGATTTCCTTTATAAATGTAAATATCCGGTACAAAAGGATAACTTTTACTCTTCTCCAGGTTTTTCTTGTATCTTCTTTTTCTCAATCAGCTGTAAATAATCTATGCCAAAGAGGCATATTTTGGGGTGGTACATTCTGCTCCCTTTTACTACATTCTAACCCTAGGTGGATGAGTGCCTTTTGTTTAGTTTCCACGACTCTAAAATTTGAGTAGTGGTATTTCTCTACCCTTTTGATAGGTTGGTTATGAAGAGTATGGGACGTAACAAAAGGAAAAGTGTATTTTAAATAGTGATGTCCTATACACATGCAAATTGATGATGGGAGAATTATTTGTAATATTAGATTATAAACTTCTTCGGGGTCTGATTTGAATGATTATTGTATCAGTCACAATCCTTAGCATAGTACTAACTAGCATCTTGTATTTAGCGTCTACTCAAAAAAATAAAAAATTTCCAAATGAGATAAAGGGATAAAAAGGAATGATGGTGTTACCAAACCAGGTTTGTTTTTGCCCACTGCCCAGAAAGCCAAACACCAAGACAATGAGAATGCAGCAGAGAGAGGATTTACTCACAAGGCAGCCACATGAGGAAGCGAGGGCATGAGCCTCAAATTTGCTTCCCTGAAGATAGGGACTCAGGGATATTTACGGGATAGGGGGCAAGGTGGTCTGAAATGCTGAGAGAGGTGATTGGAGGTGAGGAGAGGTGAGGTAATTGATGATCTGCGCAAGCGTAGTCAGACTTCGTGCCTCTTCATAGGACCCATGCTCACAAAATGGCGGCATTAGCATGAGCTGAGGATGGAGTTTTTAGTCTCTTGACATCAAAAGGTCACCTATCAGACATCTGCACGGGCCCAGTTGATGAGTTGGTGGTCTCAACCTACCTGAAGTGGACAAGGAGTTCTAATTCCTGAAAAACAGCTCACACACCCATTAGCATGGTGACCCAGCCTCCAGGGAGATGTTACCTATTGGAGCCTAGTGGGAGTCAGATAGCATATTGCCTAAGCAGCACAGTTAACAATGGGTGGTTAAACAGCTAAAAGCTATAATCAGTAATTGCAAAAAGGAAAAAACTGTACTACCTAGATACTTAATCATCAATGGCTGTTTGCTGGTTTCAGTGGTGTCCAGTTCTTTTTTACCTGCAGTCCCAAGTAGGGTTTGGTGATGTGGATGCAATTGTGAAAGATTTCAGGGCTGACTCCTGCCATCTATCCCTTTTACAGAGTAATCACTTTGAAGATAAATGAAGGACTTGGAGATTGGGCTGCTTTCCATTTGTTATTTCTAAGACAAACCCATTCCCAGAATTTTTCAGCTTTACTCACTTTGGTACACAGGCAGAATTTCTGAAACCAGTTTTTGTTCTAGGAGAACAAATTTATGAAATGGTGTATCACCACACGGACATATTTTAGCTCGTGAAAAATTGTGTCATGATAAATGGGAGACATACAGTTTTTTACCTTTTTTTATCTTTGGCTTTTTCTCTGTCTTGTACAGGTGTTGAGCCTTCTGAAATATACAAACAGTTTAGTACTTTGCATTGCAAATAGAGTACAAGTAAGTGACCTTTGCAAAGTGTTTCTGCCTAGCAAGTCTCTGGCATGAGTGTGTTTTATTTAGGGAAGAAAGACTAGAAAACAAAAATCTCACTTTCATTCCGTGCTAAGAAATCAAGAGCATTGTCTTATTTCTGCTGCCCTTAAACAGGATGTTTAGCACTTTCTTAAAAAATAAAAAAATATATGGTGATATTCTCAGAGGTAAAATCGGAACGTGTATGTAGACTTATGTACCCTTTGTTGGTAAAAAGATAGTAGAGTCAGTCAGAAATGCATTAATTTTTTTAGGTCTGTTGACATCAAGAAAGATTTAATGTCACTTGTTAGAAGGGAAGAGATTGCTGTGTTGTAATGTGAGTGCTAATACTTGAGAGGCATAAGAAAGGATATAGCTAGGGGGCCTCTCCCTTTTAAAATCCTGCTGTATCCCGTAAGTATCAGCTACAAAGTAATTTTCCAGAATGGTCTGATTTCCCCATTGACTTCCATTGTACAACTAGACCTGTGTTCCCAGGGAAAAGAAGTTTAGCCCCCGGTCACAATAAAACACACTAAAGAATTCAGAAAATCTTATAAAATCAAGTATTTCAAGACACAATGATCAGTACCTAATAAAATAATACTATCACAAAATATTCATACATTATAATGGATCTTAAAATAGCATGCCCCAAACTGTGATTTTCTTCTTCTTTTACAATCCCAAGTCTGTTACCTTTCCATTTAAAGACATTTTACTTCTGTGATCATGGTTGATTTTCAATAGATTTAACTCTAATTTTAAAAAGTAGATTTAGTTTCCTTTATTCTTCATGATTAGGCCACCTTACCTTTCTCTGAAGCATTTTTATCAGTTAGCATTCAAAAATTATTAGCCATAGAAGGAAGACCAGAAGAAAATACTTCAAATGTTCATAATATTTGCTTCTGAATTATTGGAAATTTTAGTTTATTTATGTTTTTGTATTTCTCAGTTACCTAAAGAGATCATTTTCTATATCTTCTATAATCAGGAAGAAAGTATTATAATTTCTTTCTTAATTATATAAATTTATATTTATGTATAATGAGATACCTTTAGTTGGACACATTTATATATTTGGTTCATTTTAAGCTTTGGTAGTAGCTGTTGATATCACTATTCTGATAACCTTTTTAAAACAATGATGTAATACATTTCTGGATAAATAGCTTTTTTAGACCATACTACTCAAAGTGTAGTCCTGGACAGGCAGCCTCAGTATCACCTGGGAACTTGTTAGAAATTAGAATCCCCAGGCCCCTGGCCTCAGGCTCAGCAAACAGCAAACCGTGTTTTAAGGAGCCCTTTAGACGATTAAGGTTCTAGAGCTACAGCAAAATCTCTCCCTCCCACTCTCTCCCCACTCCCTTCCTCCCTCTCCTTCTCCCTTTTTCTTCATCTCAATCCCTCTCCTTCCTTCTTCTCCCTCTCTCTACTTCTCCTTCCTTCTTCTCTCTCTCTCTCCCTCTCCTTCCCCTTGCATTTGGGTTATGTATATATGTATACACACACACGTATGTATATAACCTTTATATAGAATTCAGTGTAACCTCTCTATCTATATAGAATATGCATATTTTAAAAGAGAATATATATATATATATATACTTTTTTCCTCCGTTTTTTGTTGCTGTTTGTTTCTACCCTACATTGTTGATGAACAGATATGATAGTTTTCTGGTATTTATACTTACGTACTTTCATTTAGCAAACATGTTCTACCAAACGTGTTCCACATGATTATACATTAAATAGTTCTGCCTAATTTATACATTATCAAAACTCACCGTCCAATATAATGACTCTAGCAAGTTGTTATGGGCTGAATCGTGTCCCCCCAAAGTTCATGTGTTGAAGCCATAACCCCCAGAACCTCAGAATGTGACTGTATTTGGAGACAGGGCCTTTAAAGGTAATTAAGTTAAAATGAGGTCCTTAGGGTGGAATTTAATCCAATATGACTAGTGTCCTTCTAAGAAAAGATTAGGACACGGACAACACAGAGAGGGACCACCGGGTAAGGACACAGCGAGAAGGCGGCCATCTGCAAGCCAAAGAGAGAGGCCACAGAAGAACCCAAACTTGCCAGCACCTTGATATTGGATTTCTAGCCTCCAGAATTGTGAGAAAATAAATTTCTGTTGTTTAAGCTACCTGTTCTGTGATATTTTGTCATGGCAACCTTGGGAAACTAATACATAAGTATTTACAGAAATGATGGTGTAATTCAATCTTAACATCTATTGATTGCCTTTGAGGTACTATTGGACCATGTTCCTTAACAGAAAGCTACAGCTTTACAAAGAGTGCCAGAGAGCAGTATGATAAACTGTCCAACATGCACAAGCAAATGGTAAAGCTCTATGAGAATCTTGGAGAATACTTTATTTTTGACTCTAAGACGGTGAGCATAGAAGAGTTTTTTGGCGATCTCAACGACTTCCGAACTTTATTTCTGGTGAGTAATACATCTTAAAGCATCACAAGGGCTGTTGCTTTTGTTTTTAAATAATTTCTTCTGTTGACATTTTACATACCTATTGACCATATTGATTTCATGTTATAGTCCTTTAATAGGAATTGACAGATATTTTGTATCTGTGGTATGGATAAAAATTGTTGGCTGCCTTAATGTATAATAGGGACCTAAATGACTTATCTTCAACTTTAAGTATACACGAGAATTTTTCTCCTCAAATTTTATAGAAAATGGATGAATTGGTACTTAAATGACCCTGATTTTTATACAGCATAATATTATAATTTGATGTAGCTTAAAAATTAATATCTAAAATCATCTTTAACCTAACACATTACAGTGCTATGATTTATAAACAAGTTTCTTTCATAGTCTAGATGAGCAACTGATTCTAAATTGGACTATGTAAATGACCTTGAATACCCAAGGTTTCTTTCAGAATGTGGGCTCTTGTTTCAAACTGTAACTCTTGGGGATAACAGTAAATATTAGCATTAATTGGAGGTGAGCGCTCAAGGTGCCAGTTATGATGCTAGAGAGAAGCAAAAGCTTTGCTGTCTAAATGCTGTGGAAATACTGCTCTGCATCCAGTGAAGGAGGAGAAGATCACAGGCTCTGATTATGATAGTCACAGAAAGATAAGCACAATAGTTGATATCCAACAGGTAAAGGTCCGCATATTTCAAAGAAGGAATTCTAGCCATTATCCCCAGCAGGAAGATGAATTAGCCAACTAATTCATTGCCATTTGAGACATGTTTCTATTCCCAAAGCAGTTATTTGCTAAATAAGGCTCCTTCTCTCAATTGATGGTGTTGCCCATGAATTCATTTTATTTTCGTGTGACTTGCACAGTCTGTAAGATACACATATGCTTGTGCATTTCATTCAAAAAACCATTTGGTTTCATCTACTGACTTAGGACACATCCCCCAGAGCACACTCCAGCTTTGGTAATAGAAGCTAAACCAAAAACTTTCACAATATACTGTTTGTTTTCTTTTTTGCTGAAAATATTAGCTTATTTTGGTCTTTGGTCTTTTCCGCTTAACAGAAACACATATTTAACTTTTTAGCTGGCCAATAAGTAGTATAATGTGTTCTATGGGCAGAGAGTGGTCAAACTGTTTTCAAAACTTAAAAGTTATAAATATGACATGAAAATATGAACACCCAGTTTATGTGTACTTGAATTATTTTCAAAACAATATGTTGAAAAGGAATGGGGACTAGAAAATGCACTTCAGTTGACACATTGAAAAGATAAATCCGATAAATTCTTTTTGTAACATCCATGTCTATGGGTGAATGGAGATAAATAAATAGAATTAACATTGTCAATCTCTATTAAAAAGTGCCTTGTTTTAACATGGATTGGATCCTAAAACACTGCCTGTCACATGATGTACCCCCTTCCTGATACACAGACATGGAGTGGAACTTGGTGTACTTCTCTCATGTTACAGCATTTGGTTAAGGACAATTCCTCTGTGACAACCTGGGTTTAGCCCTATTAGCCAGATGTTTAGAAGGCTTGCTGAGAACTATACTTGTATCTCTTCTCGATCAGAACTTGTTTTAAAAAAATGTAAGGATATCATTATTAAGAAGACCTGATTCTGTGTCCTGGTGCTGTCACTAACAAGCTATGTGACTTTAGGTAAGTCATTTATCCTTGCTTGCTAGCTAGCTAGCCAGCTATTTATTTGTTTGTTTAGTAAAATGAAGGGATTATACTACCAACTTCTAAGGACTTATTCCTCTTTAGAGTCTAGGAGTTGTGGCTGGAATTTCAGAGAGAGAGAGAGAGAGTGTCATGTGTATTACATAACTAAATGGAGTATATTTTTGGTCTTCTAGCTTCACTGCACCTGTAGCTTGAGTACAGGGAAATAATTGGCCACAAATTGTCCTCTTGTAACTAAGCTGACATTCTGAAGTCCAGTTTTGTGTGCATGTGAGTTAACTTCTTGAGAACCTGCTAAGATCGAGTTTCTGAGCTTTCAAAACAGGCAGCCAGCTCCTATACTGTGTCTGGCCGCCATTGCCATCTTTCTTACACGACACCACTGCTACCACTTCTATCTACAAATTGCTGCCAATTTGCTGGCATGAGAACTAGATGTGCAATTTATTAGCTGTTTTGAGCTTGGGTTGGTCGTGTAACCTCTCTGGGCTTCCTCATCTATAAAATATGGATGATCATTCCTGCCATGTCTTCCTCACCACCATGTGAAAACACCTCATAATCTATGCCAAGCAGATGGGGAGTATTATTAGCCATTATCTATCCATCCATTCGATTATTTATTGAGAACCAACTTGATTTTGGTAATGCTCTAATCCAGAGATAAAAGGAAGAGAATAGTCTCTCTCTATCCACAAGTGGAGGGAGCCAGACAAGTAAAAGCAATATAATTTGATGAGTGCTGCTATAGGAATATGACAAGGTGTTATAATAATACAAAGGAGGAACTGCCTAACCCTGCCTGAGATGACCAGAGAAGCCTTCATAGAGAAAGTGACATTTGGGCCGAGTCTGGAAAAATCCATAGGAGTTTGACAAGCAGATTTTGACAAGCAGGTTTAAGGGTTTTACACCTGACCTGTAAGCTGAACACTCCTAAATCAACATCACCAACTTGAGTCAATCATTTGTGCTCACCATGTTCCTGTTTCATAGTGAGCTGAAGGTGATTTCAGTCTCCCAGGGGAGGGAAACACCCTGAAAGAGAGACAAAAATTGTAATCGTCAGAAGTTCCCATTTTCTTAGTGCTTTGTGTGTTTGGCTTCAGGGTTCTTAGCGCTAAAAGCATATTGGACTATAGATGGAAGCAATAAAATACCAGTATTGCTGAGAAGAAAATAAGAGTTCTGATTCATGTGCTACCAAAAATTACTTCCAAATGAGCTCAGAGTTTCATCTTAGGAGATCTATTTGGCATGTGTAGCATAAACAAAATGCACATACCAAAAAATCTTCCTCAGAGAGAGATCCTCTACAGGATGGAGAAAATGGAAATAAACAAAAGGGGGTGACATTGTGGATTAAGACCTTTTCGAAAATAATCACACTCAAATTAATGAAAGCAAAATTGGGTAACCTCTATAAGATGCTGCTCTATTAATTATTCATATCATTAACATTATATATTACTCAACTAACAAGGATATTAAAGATATTCAAGATGAATGTGCTATATATTGGGATGAAGATATGTTTAATTGGAAACTTTTCTAGATTCAGAATTAAGACTCTCTTTCTAGGTAGCTTCTCTGAGATCATCAGAGTTTAAAAAACTGCTTATAATATAGGTAAGATTAATTAATAATCCCTAAATTTAAGTTGAATATTTTGTGAAAGAAAATAAAATTCCATATTTATGTAATGTCTAAACATCTTTTTTGCATATTCTCCTTTATGCTTCAGCATTCTACTAGTTCAAATAGTTGACTGCACAGTCTTTTCTTTCGAGATATTTTGAATAGAATATTCAAAATCAGTGAACCTTATATGTTTCACCACCGTGCAGTATCTTGCTTGGGCATAAAAATTAATTTCAGCTGTTGGGAAAGTGTTCGAGGCAAGTATTATACTTCAATAACTTTCATAGCTCCAAATAAGTTATCGAAAATCTCCCTTTTCTCTTTTAAATCTGTCAGTTTCCTGCTGCTTCTGTGTGTTTTGGTTTGGTTTTGTTTTGTTTTTTAAAGAACAATGTGTTACCCAGGCACTCAATAAATATGTGTTGTATATGTGTCCTCATTCTATATCTCATATCCTAGAACTATAGAAACGAAGTTTTCTAGAACTGTTAGATTCATTGGCATAACTTAAGAAAATGTTGCTATTACTCTTACTCATGCTAGCAGATTTCCCCTCAACAAAATAAATATTTGCTACTATTAATTTGATAAACAGACTAGCAGTTTTTTTTAACAAGCAATTTTATTTTATTTTATTTTTTTAAGGTATACTTTTTGGTGAGGAAGATTGTCCCTGAGCTAATATCTGTTGCCAGTCTTCCTCTTTTTTATTTTTCCTCCCCAAAGCCCCAACACATAGGTGTATATCCTAGTTGTAAGTCATTCTAGTTCTTCTATGTGGGCTGCTGCCACAGCATGGCTTGATGAGAGGTCTGTAGGTCCACACCCAAGAACCGAACTGGTGAACTCTGGGCCGCCAAAGTGGAGCATGCAAACTTAACCACTACGCCACTGGACCAGCCCCTAACAATTTTTTTTAATTGGGACTTTTAACAATTTTGGAACAGCTCTTAGATGAGCATTGAAGTGGCCAAGTGTTAGGGGGTTAAGTGATATTTCTAATGTCATGGAGTTTTATGCCATTGTGCAGTCTTGTTGCATCTTCCTACTAAGTATCTTTTGAATCCATCCACTTCTCTGCAAGCCGACTGAGGCTATTTCAGTTCTGGGCCTCCACCATCCCTCAGCTGCACTATTAGAATGATGCCCTGACTGGTGTCTGAGTCCAATTCTCTTACCATTTCTAACGTCTAATCTATTCACCACTTTATAGTCAGAGTAAAATTAAAAACAAAACAAATAAGAGAACATTACTTTTCTGCCTTAAGATTCCTTAGTGACTTGCCTGTGGCCTCAGGATAAAATCTAAACAGTTTAAAATTAAAATGGTTTGCCAAATCAAAAGAACTCTGGTTCCTTAAAGGCCAGACCATCTCTATCTGGCTGAAAGAGTCATGATCACTAAGCGTGAACTCTCCTCCCACACTGGGAAAAGTCAAGTATGGAAAGTAGAAGCAGCAGAATAAGACAACAGCAAGTGCCTAAGAGGACCTGAGCCTCGTAGAACAAGTACAAACTTTGCAAGCACAGTGTCAAAACTGAATGAAGGCTCAGAGGCAAATGTATGGTTGATGTTATGCCTTAATTGCTCCCAAAGCTAGTATGGCATGGGGAGTGATGTCAGCTGAGGTCACTCTTTTTTTTTTTTTAAAGATTTTATTTTTCCTTCTTCTCCCCAAAGCACCCTGGTACATAGTTGTATATTTATAGTTGTGGGTCCTTCTAGTTGTGGCGTGTGGGACGCCGCCTCAGCATGGCTTGATGAGCGGTGCCATGTCCGCGCCCAGGGTCTGAACCAGCAAAACCCTGGGCCGCCGAAGTAGAGGGCGTGAACTTAACCACTTGGCCATGGGGCCTGCCCCGACAGCTGAAGTCACTCTTAATTCTCAGTTAGGGATGTTCTTCCTTTTATCTTGTAATTGTTCATCTAAAATCTAAACTTGTCTGAGAGCTCCTTGTGTAGCCATGTTGGCTTATGGAGATACTTAATCTTGAGAAGCCCTCATTTCTCTCAAGCCATCTTCCTCTTTACAAGGCCTCAATCATGTCTAAATCTAAACTATCATGGGAAAGCCAAAGTAAGAGTCTGCACTGAGTTAGGCTCAAAAGGCTTAATTGCCAATATACAGAACATTTTACTCATTCATTTAAGGCAATTTGCCTTTAAAGAAAGGAGCATGAATTTTTGCATAAAAAGATTTTGTATGTAATTCCTGATCCAATAAGACTAAGTTATTTTGACACATTTTAAAATCTTCAATTCACAAAGCACTTGACATTTAAAGGAAAGTTTAGTGCAGTATTATAAAAATGGTGGACTTAGGTAAGAAATCAATTATGTTCTTTAACAAAGAAAAGTCTTAATCAGTAATATCAACTCTGTTATCTAGTATTCCATCCTCCAAAATCTCTGTTAGATGCCTCATAAATTGATGCTTCCTGGCTTTGCCAATAAAATGGTAGTATTATGAAGATGCCCTTGAGAAGCTGCAAAGACCCTGAGGCGGCTCTTGAATAGTATGGTTTTATATGTAGACTAAATGTCTCCAGGTCTCATCACCTGTGAATTCAGATAGGGGTCACCTTAGTAACAATAATCCAAATATCCCAAAGATCTCTTCTTTACCCCCACTGGCAGGACTCAAGCTCCCTGCAAAGTCTCCACTCCCACAAATACCTCTGGAGTCATCTCATATGGGCTCAAAAACATGTCATCTATCATTACCACTTTACATTTGCCCACAAATATTTGAGTGCTTATTATTCTCGGGTGATGATTATGCGGGCTCAGTGAGCCAAAGAATTGAAATAAAGATTTCTTGGGCTCTCAAGGTCTGGTAGCAGTACTCCTTTATTCAGAGAATAGCATGGGGACAGGACCCATGGGCAGTAAAGAGCTACAGGCATAGGGACAGGACCCATGAGCTGCAGGCATGGGGACAGGACCCATGGGCAGTGAAGAGCTGCAAACATGGGTTGAGGGTAGGGATAAATTTATAAGGCATAGGTATGTGAGTTATTTCTTTACAAGACAAGGAAAATTATGTAAAACAAGTCGTTAAAATGGCATCAGTGCAGGTGGGGTCTGGTTATCGGGTGGTCCTATAACTTTGGATGGAATCAGGTAAGGACATCCTATGCTTCCTGAGGATGATATTGATCGGTATGTAGGGCAGGCCGCCTTGGGCTTCTCTCCCTGAGGCAGCCTTGATCCTCATCAGTGAGAATATAGCACTGAACCAAACAGACCAAGCCCTTCCCTTGCTGTCCTGCTGCAGCTCCAGCTCCCCTCTGCTAAATGCCTTTTGCCGGCAAAGCCGCTTGGGCTTGCCCTCCATGAAGACGCCCATGTCTGGGCCAGCGTTGTGGTCTCCTCCTGCTCCAATTTTGCCGCGGATCCTTGCAGTCACATAGTGGGGTTCTGCTCAGTGCAGCAGTAGCCGTGTTTCACAGGAACCTTCAGAAAAACAGTTCCTTTCACTTCTTTTTTGATCCCTTTCTCCTTGGAGGCTTAAAAAATTTTTTCAAGTCCTACAGACCTGAAGGGGGTCCTAAGACCATAAACCCCTCCACTGCCCTTCTTCCTCCCATTTGTTCAGGCACCTAGGCGTGTATCTTCCTATTCCTAGAAGCCAGGGATAAATCAAGCATCAGCATTAATCCTTTCATGCAGATAGAGCCCTCAGGGCCCACCAACTCCCTCTATTTAATCACACACACCCAGATGATTCCCTTTGAGCTCAGCTGGGACCACCCTGGCTACATAGCCTTAGGTTTGTTTTGATCTATTGCAACTCTTTGAAAATAGGCAATCCATGTAAAATATATGGTAACTCTATTAAGCAGGCTGTTTGACCAGAATACCTCATTCCCCAGCTGTGCGGAGAACAGACTTTACTGTATTATACAGACATCATCGAATTCTTCCTTAGAAAAAGATGTCACCTATCAACTTTTGTATTCTGTTTGACTGTTTATTTTGGGCCAGAAGTAGATCTCCTCTTTTTCTGATAGAACTGTTCCTTGCCTGAAAAAACTAAATATGCTATCATAAGGAACTAAAGGGCTATGTAAGAATGGCATACGTGGTTTAAAGAAAACCCAAATTCCTCAATATGATCAAAATGCCTACTGGTTTTTAAATATGTACCTACTTTAGATTAATATTATAAAATTTTAAAATACCATGTTTCTAAACATATTTCTAAAAGTTGTCAGCCATGTTTATGGCAAGCCGAATATTGCCCTTTAAAAACCTAAGAAAATATAATAGTTGATGCTGAGAATATTAACAAAATCAGTTCAATGCCTACATTTCTTATTAAAGTCTAGTAAGAACTAGAACCAGGAAACAAAATGCAATTATCTTTAGTTCTACCAACATCTTACATAGAATTTTTCAAAGAAATGTTCCTCATAAATGTTATTATTGAATGATGTCTAAATACCAGGGTAGGAAAGTTAGAAGTGGTAGGGGTCCGGGCCAATGGTGTGGGAGTTAAGTTCATGCATCTGCTTTGACAGCAGGGAGTTTGCTGGTTCGGATCCCCAGCACCGACCTACACACCGCTTATCAAGCCATGATGTGGCAGGTGTCCCACATAAAGTAGAGGAAGATGGGCACGGATGTTAGCTCAGGGCCAGTCTTCCTCAGCAAAAAAGAGGAGGATTGGCAGCAGATGTTAGCTCAGGGCTAATCTTCCTAAAAAAAAAAAAGATAAGCAGTAGGCTATACAAACTGACCTTTTCCAGTGGCCTTGAGCTTGGCCAAGGCTGTTGATTGTTATCAAAGTCTGCCTGTTAACAACCTGAGCAGGAAGGTCCCAGAGGCTGAGGCTACGGGTACCACCCTTGCAGCTTGCCGAGTTTTTCTTCATTCTGCTTTATCCTCATTTGTTTGTCCATTTGTGAATCAATCTTTTATCAAAAGAGACGCCCTGGTCCCCGTACAAGGTGGTAGGAGGCAGGACTCTCCCTGGAACCCTTTTGCCTGACGTACCCACCCCTCGCCCCCTCCCCTCCTCCCACTTCCTCTCCAGTTGCTTTACCAACTTGTTCAAGTCACTTCATCTAAGAAGGCCTCCCTAAGGCTCCCATTTTGGCCCTCATAACCCTTCTGGGTGCTGTCATACCTCCACCCCAGCACATTTTACCCGTAATATGTTCATCTCCATATCCCCGGTGATCAGCACTATAAGTAGCCTCCTGTGGGTCAAGCACAGTGCTAATAACTAAGGACGTATATGAATGAGTTATGAATTAATAAAACAATGAATGAACCAAATGACCAAAGATGAAAAAATCAAAACGTTTGCCCTCCCAAGCTTACATTCTAGTGGGAAAGGCAAAGAAACAAATACTAATAATGAAATATAATGCATATATACAAAGAGCTTGTGAGCACAGAGCATAAAGGCATTTATTCTGTCTGATTTAAAGAAGGCTTCAAAGAGGAGGTGACCTGTGAACTGGGTCGGGTCATTGTGTTGCTGCTGTATGACCTTTCACCTTTAAAGGCGTTCTTTTTGTTCTTCCCCACCTGATTTGGTGTTTATGTTTAGTAGTAAACATAGATTGTTTCCTCTTTTTCCATGCGAGTTCAAAGTGGAAAAATGGCTATTTCATTTCTGGCGGATGTAGCTATCAGGTGATTATTATGATCTAAAGATTATCCATCATCTGCTTGGACAAGCAGTCCCAAGCTTCAATTACTCCTTGTGACTGACAGCTGTCCTGACCAAGAGGCCAGTCGATGCAGATTATCTAGGGCAAAATCAATTGCTTTTAAGACTGAATTGTCGGGTGTTATTTTGGGCAGTGGTTCTCGCCCAAGGCTAATTTTCAACCCCCAGGGGACATTTGGCAAGGTCTAGAGACATTTTGGTTGTCAGAACCAAGGAGGAGGTGCTTCTGGCATCTAGTGGCATCTAGATGAAGCCAGGGATGCTGCTTGACATCCTACAATGTCCAGGACAGCCCCCACAACAAAGAATTGTCAACCCAAAATATCAATAGTGCCAGACTGAGAAATCCTGATTTAGGGTTAGCTGCTAAAGAGTTTTTGTTCTTTACTTTTCATTTGGTAAACAATTAGAGGGTTCAAATTAGTAAGCAGAATTTGTACTAGATAAGTTAATAATGCGACTGTCACATCAATTTAATATTTTAACAAAAATTTCATTTATTAACTTGATCATTGTAAGGTATTGGTTTAGTTATGAATATTTTCTATATCATTGAAAGATATCCTGGTTCGTATGGCTTATAACCTTTTAAATCATGCATGTAAATTATGGGAAAATTGGAAACTACAGACAACAAAGTCAATTAAAATTCTACTATCCAGAGATAACATTAATACCTTGGCATATGTTCTTCCAAATATTTCTCTGTACAGATACATACTATGTATTTAGATTATCAATATGTTTTTCTTAAAATAATAATGATACAAGTCTTATGAAAATGTAAGCCCTAAAATTTATATTTACTTTAAAAATCCTAGCGGCTTATGCCTGTATGGATATGACCACCGTCAGCGTTCAGTGCATATGCCATTATGCCATCGATTATGTTTTCAGTTGTGGTTAGTAATGTTAATTGGCTCATTTCATGATGTCTTTTTCAAAACACCTGGGTTTTGGTACCATGCTAACAATAATGACTTGGATTAATGACTGTTGGACCAATGGAATCTTGCCTTTTCTTTCCGTTTTCTACGTAATTCCCTCATCAAACTTCCCATGGCAAGGGGCCTTGAATTGGTAATTGTTGAATTGCCAGTTGGGTCCACTCACACTAGCATTTCCGAAGCATTCTGCTACCTGTCTCTGCTGTATACTTTGATTTAAGAACCATTATTTACATCAACTGGGCTGTCTTCGGTTTAGAAATGCAAGCTGTTTGTTAATTATATAAAGGTTTATAATTTAATCATAAAAAGCTCTAATAAAAGTAATATTTTGATTTAAACTCAGAACAGGTGTCCTTCTAAAGATATATATTTTTTCACTTTCTCTCATCCTCTTCCTTGAACCAGATTTCAAAGTCATAGAGTACAGTCTCTTAAACTTTTTTTTTTAGATCTGAAACGTGTTAAAATCCTGATGATGAAGCAATTCCTGGTTTTGCTCATATATCTGTTTTAACTTCATTTTCTGCAAGTGTTTGCTCTCATGATACTCATTTTCCTGATATTCTTGGCGGGGCTTTTGGGCACATCAGAGACTGCATGGTGTTCCTGAAAAGCCAGGGAATAGGCCAGTCTTCCATCCAGATCTTGGCATTTGGAAATGGAAGGTGTTCAAAGTCCATTATTCTTCAAGATCTTATAAATCCTGTGCTCAAATGAATGGATTGCTCGATATAATGGTTTAATTGAAGTCATTTTATTTTTTTTTTCAAATTTCATTAATAGCGCAAAAAAGAGCCAATTTGCTTATACTGGAGATGGTATGGTTTGGAATAGTATATAATTTGTTTTTGCTCAATTGTCTTTGGTCTAGGAGTAAAAAAACTAAAGTTTCATGTACATTAGAGACATATAAATGTAACAGTGATTAGGAAGAGCAAGACAGATGATTAACTAAAATGTGGATGAAATAATAAATATAACTGTAGTGACCAATATACTCCCTAGATGGGAGATATGAGTTGATGTGCCCAAGAAATTAGAAACTTTGTTTTGCAGGTTATTTTCAGTGCTACAAGCTCCTCCTTCATCAGATGACATCCACAAGAAAGGATTTCTTGTGCTTGCTTCTTAGTTTAAAATACGAGATTTAGAAATAAAAAAGCAATTTAAGATTAAACCTCTTTAACACCTCTTAATCATGTGGTTGCTCTTTCATACTTATATAAAAAAAGTCTGAAGCATATTATATTTTCATAGAAATATACTTTTATTTCATTTGAACATTATTTAGGCAAAATATGTTTTTAGGCAACCTTTAGGGAACAGGCTTTAATGCATGGGCCAAATTACTTTATAACTATTACTATAATTTCTTGAGTATATGGATATTGTTGTTCAAGTATTTTGTAAGCACCTGAAAATAATTTGCTTTAACTGTGCTTTTAAACAGACTAGCTTGTTTTGGTGTTTGCTCTTTTTCATAGTCTATTAGAATGCTTTTGACTGCCAAGTAACAGAAAGCATAACTAAACTTGGCTTAAGAATGTGGTTTTACTCTCACACATCACAAGAAGGGTAGAGGTAAGGCAGTTACAAGATTGGCTAATTCAGTAGCTTGGTGATATCACCTAGAACCTCGGATTTTTCAAATATTTCTGTTCTGTCATCTTGGCATGTTGGCTCATGGTTGCAAAATGGCTGTAGTTGTTCCAGGCATCACATGCAAATATAGTGATATCCAACAATGAAGAGAGTGTGGACTCCCATGGAACTTTTTTTGTTAAGGAGAAAAACTTTTCCCAAAGCCCCTGGGCAGAATTTTCCTTCAAATTCTGTTGTCCAGGATTGGATCACATGCCAGTCTCTAAACTAATCCCCATCAAGGAGAATCTCAGGCTACTCATGACTCACCCCTGGGACGGGGGCAGGGCCCCTTCCCTGAGCATGGGAAGCCAAGCAGGGCTCTGGAGCAAGTAAGAAGGTTGATGTCAGATAGATCAGGGTAGGCACCTAACAGTATCTATAAAATAGACAACACAAAATACATGGCTGCTCAGCATTGTTTGAGTTCTCAAAACTTCCAAATTTGCCAAAATACAAATGAATGAGATGTTTTTACGAAATGCACACTGTGTTCATTTAAATAATTTTAAAAAAATCTTGAGGAATAGAAATGTAAATAGAAGACATTGTTCATTTATTTTCAGGTTGGCCCTCCCTGCTTGTTTTCTGTCTTTAGCTGGAATATACTTATACAAGAAGCTCTGCTTTTCTAGCTTCCTTGCTTACTTTTTCTTTCATTCATTCAAGAAATATTTATTGAGTGCCTTCTAAACAAGAGAGCCTGTTTTCACCACTGGCACTGTTCAGTTTACTAAAATCTCGGCCCTTGTGGAGCTTCATTTGTAATGGGGAAAGTGAGACAATAAACTATAAACATAATTATTAGGAAAATTGTATGTTAGAATATAATAAGTGCTATGGAAAGGAAAAATGTGCAAAATGGAATGGCCAGGTGACAATGGCCGAAAGGTTTCAGCATTAGTTATAAAGTTCTTTGTACAATCAATATTTTTAATTAAGATTTAGATTTTGGCATTATAGCTTTTTTCTTAAGTGTAGTAATCACTGAGTTTGCCTGTTTAGAAGACTTTACTAGTTCTAATTAGATGATTTTCGTACAAACCCTCACCAGTTCATAGGCTGTGTATCCTTACGTGATATAGGAGAAATAAAAATGAATGCTGCCCCACTTGAGACAAAGAGTCTTGCCAAAGGCTTTATCATTTTGGTTAAATAATTGTAACCTTATCTTCTGGAATATGGAGGATATGCAGAGAGCTTTACCTAGAATCATGGTGCATTGCCTACTTTTAGACACAGGTCAAATTCAAAACTTGAAAGAGGAAACTCATGAGAATCTGTCCGTCCTTTTCCTAATATTATTTCCAAAGCTATGGCTCTTGTCCTTGTTAATTATTTAAGTTAACACCTGTCCTTTTTCAAGAGAAAACAAAACAAAACAGTACTTCAGAAAAATGCTAATACAACCTCAGTGACTACTTCAAGATAACTCAGATACCTTGTTTTGGAAGATAGACATTAACATCCCCAAATGAGTTTCTAGACAAGAAGATCTGACAAAAGGTGGCATGTATAGCAAAGCGTGTAGTGCAGTAAAAGCATATTTTTAGTGCCAAAAATATGAAAAATCACAGAGAACTCACAAAGACATTTAGTTCATCTTGGATTCCTTTCACCCTGGTCCTTGTTCCCTTCCAGCTGTCAGCTAGGTGATCTGATTAACTAATGCAGTACTGATGTGTCACTCATTCTGTACCACATACATGCCCTTTAAATTCAGAACAATGCCTTAATCCAGCAGAGCAATTCTACTATCAAGAACTTCTTGCAGCATGGCTAGCTGATAGAGGAAATACTTGGGGGAAAGGCGGTCTTTCTTGTATCTCTGAAAGAACATCGTGTACGTGGCTGCCTAATCTTCCTGGGTCTAGGATTTCTTTTTTCTTTTTTTTTTTTCCATCAAGGACATTCCACAACTTAACCTGTCTCTTGTGGTCTCAGAATCCAGCTTTACGATCTTTGTCTTTCAGTATGGCATCCCCTGGTGTTGGCCTCCCCTGTGCAATAGATCAGGGATCAGCGATCTCTGAGCCAGGGGCCAACTCAGCTGCCCTCTGCTTTTGTAAATAAAGTTGTATCAGCACACAATCATGTTCCTTTGTTTGTGTGTTGTCTGTGGCTGCTTTCGCCCTCCAGTGGTGGTGCTGAGTAGTTGAGACAGAGTCTGTAGGACCCACAAGGCTGAAAATATTTACTGACTGGCCCTTTACAGGAAAAGCTTGCCAACCCTTCATATAGAGCCTGCAAACAAGGGTATTGAGGTGAAATTCTGGAAATCCTAGAAAACAGGTATAGTCTCCTGTGTTTGAACTTCGAAATGCAGTCCCTCCTCAAGAGGGGATAGCTTTTGAGAAGATGAGAATTAGGAGTTTCCTTGGAAGAGATGTGGTATCAACTTGGCTGTTGATTAACCTTTTCCTTTCCAGGTGAAATTCACTTCTTTATGTATTGTGCCTTATGCGGAAATACGGCCCTCATCTGGCATGCTGGGTGAGATGACTGCAAGGGGTGACCCTACACTTAGTTTGTGAGACCCAAATCATGTCTAGCCAATAGTCTTCATCTCACTTATGCATCCCTGGAGACAGACACTTAGTGCCTGTATTATATTAGGTACGCAGTGTATGCTTTATACTCCAGCTTCCCCTCAACTATACCTTATAGTACAATACACATATAGCCTGATTAGTAGAACAACCCTTTGTCATAATGTGGGCAGGATTTCTTGGTCTTGATTTTCAGTAGCAATATCTCCTCAGTCTATTCCTTAGAATCCCTGTCCTTCAATCTTAAATATGAGCATTACCGAGGGTCCACCCTTGGTCCTACATAATTTTTCCTGAGCAGTTCATATCTATCCTCACTCTTTCCTGAGCTGCACTCTTGTTCTTCAGCTCTAGACTCAAGTTTATTGTCTGTTGGATGCCTCTAACTAGATGCCCTACAGCTATCTCAAACTCAGCAGATTCAAAATGGAACTCATGACGTCTTTTCCCAACTTCCTCCAATATTCTCCATTTTGGTTAATGGCACATCTTGATGTCTTCTCTCCCTCACTATTCACATCCGATCTATCCCCAGCTCATGTTGATTCTGCCTGAATCATCCTCACTTTAACTGCCCACTGTGAGTATTTCTTCTCTCTGCCCTGGACTACTGCAACCATCTTTTCAGTTGTCCTTCCTTCAGTCTTAGCACCCTCCAAACTGTCTTTATACTACTACCAGATATTTCTTTCTAAAACGTAGGTCTCATTGGGACATCTACCTTTTCCGAAACCTTTAATGGCCTCCTATGGGTGACAGTAAAGTCTAAACTAGCATTTGGAAACCCTTGGCAGTCTAATTCCTCCCAACCACTATCCTTTGTCTCTGTTTGGAATACTATCACGCTCACAATCTCCCTTCTGCTGGTGAAATCATTTTTATCCTTCAAGACTCCATTCAGTGGCTACTTTCTCCATTATGTCTTTCCTAATACCTCCTCCCTAACTCCAGGGAGAATTAATTGCTCCCTATTTTGTATGCTCATATCACGGCGTTAATGTAGTGTTGTAAGACTCCACTCATTATAATTGGTGATGTACAGACCTGCCTTCTTCTTTATGCTGTGAGTTCCTCTGGAGTAAATGTATCTTACTCATTTTTGAGTTTTTATCACACAGCAGACAGAATATGTGGCACGTAGAAGTAGCCAGCAAATATTTGTTGATCAGTAACCATGTTTCTAGCTGGTAAGAATGTTCCTCCTCTGCTAGATATCTAATAATAAATGGCCTGTTGTATTAAATGCTTCAAAGCCCTCTGGCTCTTCTCTCTTTCCTCCCCCCCACCAGTTTATCAAAAACATTTCATTATTTTAATGACTCCTTTGACGCTTCATCAACATTGATTCAGCAAATATTTGTCTAAAACACTTAAACTTGTCTACATTCACTCCATCACTCTAAGTTGTGAAATCCCAAAGTGAGCTATATTTTCCACATACAACTCTTGGGTGGAGCTATCACTAGGCACAAGAAGCACATCCTCGTTACTCCATTTCATTTGTACATTCCACTATCCAACCTCTTGTTTGTCAACCTCACTTTGTGATTCACTAGTCACTTATGACTGACTCTGACCCCGTAAATCTTCATTATTTATCCATAGCCAGCTACTCCCCTACTTATGTCTCTAGGATTTTTTTATTTTTATGAGAAAAATCATTAGATAAGAACTATTCTTCAAACACATACCTGATCTTTCTACCCTCTCTAAGTCTTGCCATCTTCAAAGACCCTTTGAAGAGAATAAAAAATTTTAATTTCTCTCTTTCGGGTAGTTGCTGCACTTTAAAAGAAGAGAAATAGTCATAAATTTTACAAGATAAAATCTAGTCATATTAAATTTCTTAAGCATATCATAGTGTCACATTTTACCTTTAGAAGTCCTTAAGTATAAACACAATATGAGGAAAGTAACATTGAGATTTCATTGCACTAGAGTATCCATGAGTCAAAAAGTCATTATACAGAAGTTCACATTGAAAGAAGTCAAATCTAAAACATGGCATTTATTTTTGCAAAGTTTTATACAGGAACTAAAATCCACTGTGGCCATAAACTCCCAAAATCCCCTCGTAAGTTGTTTGTCCAACATGTCAAGCCTAATGGCAAAATCCCTCTGTACCAATAAATAAGGCAACTTAAGCAGAAGATTCATGATGAAGCCAGAAAACTCCTGTATAAATAATGGCATAGTACCCAGGGAGGAAAGAGGTAAAGGAGAGGGCAGTAGATCATTAGCATGGTAAGAAAAGGATATTCCCATCAGGAAGTAAGCAGGGATATTTTGCCAAATCTAGGTCACGATCAAGGATAGAATCACGAATGAGATGCATTGTACGTTGTGGAATGTGGCTGCCGTGCTCATGTGCAGAGGGAATGGCTTGCTTCCCAGAATGCAATCACCACTATCTAATAATGTCCCTATTATTTCTACTTTGGAAAAGAGGATCTTAGAGCAGAATATTTCTGGTTCTGACCTCTATCCCATTCAAACCCAGTTTTGAAGTGATCCACACTGTATTTATTGTTTTCAGATTTGTTTACGGATCAACTCTGTCTGGCTATAGCAACCCCAGATTCATGGTGTCAAAAAGAGACACGAAATTGTATATTTATTTTATTTTTCCCCTTTTGTAAACTAGTGACTCAGACACATATACCTACAGAGCCAAAATATCCTAGAACAGAAACTGAGGAATTCCCTGTGGGTTTATGTCATAACTCAGCCTCCTGGCATGTTTCTGCAACCCCTTTAGCAGCTAACTAGCTAATCTTTCAAATAAGTTTCTCGAGAAAGCAGTTTTATACCTTGACTTGGTTCCGCTGCCTTGCCATCCTTACTGTGAAGTTCTTTTTAGTTCTCAGACAGAGTTTCTTTTCTTAGAATTCAAATTCAGGCCCTATCATTCTGATTTCTGGAAATGTGGACAGTATCTGATAAGCTTTGTCCTTTAAATAAATATCCACTTCATGTCCATGGATATAGTTCTGTCCCTTAATACCATCTTCCCTGAGCTTAATTATCCATCTTTTCTTCATGGTTTGGCATTTCCCAAACTTTTAGGGCTTCTCTTATTCTTCGGCAGACTTCTTTTCAGGTTTTTATATATCCCTTAAACAGAGGTGGATCCAGATTTGTCAGGCCTGAGCTGATGCAATTTGGGAGGAACCATTTAAGAAAAAGAATAAAAAATATCTTTCTTTTGCAAATTGAACAAAAACACGTGGCCAGGTGAACACATTGCCAGAGCCGCTCGCCTGCAAGTGGGGGTCCTCATGCTTTTGCTTCATTAGCTTCATGGTGAACCTGTCTCTGCCCTTAGATTTGGTCTGCCCCATACATTAAGCACAGCTCTTTAAAAGAGGCCAAACTGTCAAAAAAGATAAACCCAAGTAAGAATGTTATCACACGTGCTAAGCTAACATTTACACTAATCATCACTGTTGTCATTAATTAAGAAATAATTATTCCATTCCTCCTTTGTATGAGGTGCTATATTTGGCTGATCTGAATGTAATATCACACCTGAAGCAAACGTGCATAAAGGAAATATGTGGATATCTGAGTGCATGTTAAATATTTAACAGATATATTGACATGATATATAAGAATGGATGAATGCGTCTTGTAGTGATGGTTCGTGAAGCAGTCCTTAAGGTCTCCAATTTAATCTGAGAGAGGAGAGGTTGAAAGGTATGTTCTCTCTCTTCTAATTGATGAAAAGGTTGTTTTCCTTACCAAGAATACAGCATGGAAGTGAGCGTCATATAGCGTGGAAGTGAGTGTCAGGTTAACTTTGGGACCGCTGTGAGCTCTAGGGCCTGTATTGGTATTCTCTTCCATGCCTCATCAGTGTCCCCTTTTTTATTTGTGTGCTTGGCTTCCACTCGTCATTTATTTAGTGTTATATATATTTCTCTACATATGAAAATTACCCTGATGGTTCAGACAACATAACTAAAGGGAAAGGTGCTACCCCATCATTACTGGAGGACATCTTGCTGTCAGTTTCCTGGAAGGTAGAACAACAACTCATCAGACAGTCACGTTCTCCTTAGAAGAGCATAGAGTTCTGACTGGCATTCAAGATGGCTTTGTGAAAAGTTGAGCAAAACCATTTTCATTTACCTCTGTGAAAGAATCGATGACTATGTAGTCCAAGAGGTAGAAATCTCTATTTGCTAAGATTTTGATTCCCTCCCACGTGACAATCATTCTCAACGATGACTGAAAAAAAATAGGATCTAGACTCAAGACTCTAGAATATTATTTCAACTGACAGTAGGACAGTGCTCCACGTGAGTGAGTGAGTCTGGGAGATTGACTAAAAGAGGACTTACACTCTAGTGCTTCTTTGGATGACGTCTAAGTACTAGGAGTACAGGAGCCTTCTCTGTAGTACTCATTGTTGATCCCCCAGGGACTAGAACAGTATGTAACTAAATAGTAGATAATGAATGAATGAATGAATGAATGAATGTTTCCTGCTTCTCAGTGAAAGTGCAAGTCACTGAATACAAATAAGACTACATTTATCTTAGCTTTTCTTCTTCCTTGACCTCTTCTTCCTTTCCCTATCTCTCTCATCACCCAAATGACAGAAAAGTCATCAATATATATATATGATTTTTTTATGTGTATGTTCTCTCAGAAAGAGGATCGAGTTCAGTCAAGAATTAGTAAAATATAAAATAATTAAGAGCATCAACCAGGTAACAGAGACAAGATCATGCACAAATTCACTAGAAAAAATTTTTGCTTCTTAGTGGAAGAGTACTAACCATGAATCAGCAGTATATGAGGTATGACTGTTTTTTAAAGACAAATCAGAAATGTGTAGAGTCAAAGGAATTTTACCTCCCTCTCTACCTTAATTGAAAAATAATAATACTGCCCTAGATACTTTGGAAGTGCCCGTTTTGGATTTTCCCTAAGGGTTATGTAGCATGTGCTTTAGGTCTTTTCAGGGGTACTCCATCTTTGCATTTTGTGGGTGGATTTGATTTTTGAAAATAGCCAAAAGTGATATTGAGCCAAGTTTTAAGAATAAGATGTATGCTCGAACTGGGTAACAAACTCTCTGGTCAAAAATATTGGAAATCGGAAGTAATGAGACTGATTTCGTTTGATTCAGAGGTCAATTCTGAAAAAGGAGTTTCAATCATAGGGTAATGGCCCTCACCAGAATAAGTTCATGGCTTCCCACGGTGGCTATTTGAAAGATAGGATTCATGGTTTCAACAGATACAACAGAACCAATCTTAGAAGTTTACAGTTGCACATTAAAATGTTGCAAAACAAATGCTATGATATGTTAGGAGAATTAGAGCATAGAAAACTGGGAATATCCTTACACTAGATATTGGTTAGTCTATCTTTTAGGATATTGTTTCCGGCTGTGTCTGTTTCTTTTTTGGGAGGGCTTATGAGGATGAAGAAGCCTATTACTTAAAAAATTATGTCCAACAAGAAGACCCAGAGGAAATTCTAAACATTATTAAGTTTATAGAAAGAACTCTCTATGAAACAGTTGTTATTCTAGAAGATGTTATTGAGTGGCTGAAATTGGAGTCCAAACAAATTTTCCTAAGCGGCTCTCTGATCCCATCCCTCCCCCCAACCTTTAGCCTACAAACGAAGAAAGTCCCCTGCATTGCATTGCATTTAGCTTTACTTTTGTGGAACTTGGCAATCACAGTGGTTCCTGGGGACAAGTTACACTTCTGTGAAGCATTTTTTAAGGAAGATATTGACCAGGTTTCTATTTCTCAGCAGCCAATAGACAAGATATGGACTTAAGAAAGTCACAACTTTTAGTTAGACATAAGGAAGAATTTCCCTTTAGAAGTGACTAAGTATCAGCACAGGTTCTTGCCGGCAGTCATGGAACCCCTATTCATTGGCAGAAGACTAGAGCAAGCATTTCTTGAGGGCTCTTCCTGTTCGGAGTCTGTATTTCTACTTGTCAAGGTAATTTGATATTCTTATCCAAGTCTCCAGGGTACTTTTCAAACCACCCAAATTGGTCTCATCAAAAACCTATTGATTGTGCTGCCTCTTCCATCTTCTAAGATGGTGACAGTAATAAGGCAGTAAACTCAGCTCTCGGACCTGTAACATACCACTTATTTTGTCCTTTCCCCCCACCCAGACCTCCCCAAGATGCCTTCCCATTAAAATATTGTATCAGTCATTTTTGAATTTCATTTTGTTCCTTTGGTTCAAAATAAAATTAAAAAACAGTTATAGATTAACTTCCTATAGGTGCTCAAAGTGCTTCGTAGATTTTAATCAAGTCGAGGTCCATAGAGGCATGTCGAACTCAATTGTTTTTCTTTCCCAGATGGAAAGAAGGATCCTCAGATATCTACTAAGAAAGTGTGTCTGCAGAAACCTGCAGCGTTTGAAAACCTCTTCCATCTGCAGATTGTGGATTAACTTCCAGCTAATCAGAGTTCAGCATTCTAATGGACTGTGACGGGAGAGACAGTTTTTCCTCCAACTTCAGATCACATGTCTTTGCAGTTATAAGGCAAATTTTCAAAGAAGGCCTTGGGGATCACAGCCAGCCTTCATTATTGGCGCATGACCGCTTTGTAACCAACTGCAAGTTTAATATCCAAGGAGATTTGCACATAACAGTCTTTTTTTCCTCTTTCTCGTTTTTAATAATTTACCTTCGAGATTCTCTTCACGACCATGCTGGTGTGCAAAGATCTGTTTGTCTGTCAAACCTCCAGATATGTACAGCATGTGAAAGATCCATTAATTTTTTATTTGTTTCCTAAGGAGGCTGAACAGTAAGCTGGTTGTGCTGAATACAAGAGGGCTACTTCAGGGGCTGGCCCCGTGGCCGAGTGGTTAAGTTCGCGCGCTCCGCTGCAGGCGGCCCAGTGTTTCGTCGGTTCGAATCCTGGGCGCGGACATGGCACTGCTCGTCAGACCATGCTGAGGCGGCGTCCCACATGCCACAGCTAGAGGAACCCACAACGAAGAATACACAACTATATGTACCGGGGGGCTTTGGGGAGAAAAAGGAAAAAATAAAATCTTAAAAAAAAAAAAAAAAAGGGCTACTTCAGTGAAAATGTGCTGCAATTCACCAAACTGGCTCCCTCACCTGCAGCGGGTCAGTTTCCTCTCTGTGTCTCCCCTCTGCCAAAAGGGAGGCATTTATACAAATAAGCTCAAGTAACTTTTCATATAAACCTTCTACCCAAACCTGAGACAGTTCTCTTTCAAGCCATAAGATCACTGAAAAAGCTGTGTATCACTAATATTTGCGGATCCTGCAAATAGCTCATTCAAAACAGTGATCCCATTTTCAAAACCAGAATGCGTCTTTTCTCTTAACTTTGGAGGTTCTGTGTAAACACTAATCCCTACACAAGTGAATGTTCGCTTCAGAGTGTTGAGCTATGGCAGTGTGACAAGTGTCACATATATTAGGCCTCAGAAACACTAAGCCTTGGCATTTTTCAGAAGATAAATATAGAAGTCAGTCAACCATAACCTGTGGATGATTAGGAAGAAACCCACTATTCAAAGGGGGATAATACTCATTTCAAGGCCACTAAGATTTTCCACAATAAAGAAATATGAGATGTGTAGGGAACTGCGTATAGAAATGTTCTTGGTAATTTAATGTTTTGAGAATTCCCAGGCTGAAAACTATTATTATGTAAATCGACTAGCTCCAGCTGCTGATTCTTAGAAAATGTGAAGAGTATCTAAAGTTTAACTAGGTTTTGACCTTTTATGTTATGACGGCTACAGTAGGGAAGAGGAAGCTGGGAGGTTCATTAGGGGCTTATTTTATGTAAGGTGGTAAGGGAAGGCCTCACTGATCAGCAGACGTTTAAGCAGAGACTTGATGGAGCTGCTGAGAGCCGAGTAAACACAAGTGTTAGGGTGCTGAGGGAAGGAGCCCAGTGGAGCTGTAACAGAATGACTGAGGAGAAGATGAGGTCTCAGAGGTAGTAAGGGGCCAGATCATGTAAGGCTTCGTGGTAGGCTATTGGAAGGGGTTTTTTCCTTCAACTCTGAGTAGGAATAGATGGATTCACTGACAGACAGACAGAGAGAGAGAAAGGAGGAGAAAAGGAAGGGGGAAGAGATGAGGACAGAGCTTTAGGTGAAGGCAAAAATTAAAGGGTGGGAGATGGCACTGCAGTTTAGAAAGGAGAGGGAGAACACTCCAGGCTAGAGGAAGGAAGGATCAGGGTACCTCAGGAATCTAAGAGGGAAGAACATGTCTGTTTTGTTTGATTTGGTTTGGCAGGTTACCTATGGCCCATTGTATGTCTATGATTCATACCGTGTGTTTACATAGGTTAATAAGCACTACTTTAATCCCCGTCTAACTACAGCATCAATACATGTGTTCAGCGTCTATTATGGAGACACCTAACTACTTGAACAAGCCAATCAAGGTTTCAGTTATCTCAGTGAGAAGAAAGCCATACCTCTCGGTTGCAATCGTAGTTGATTGGTTGATGAAGTATTCATGAGATCTTGCCTAAGAGGAAGGTTATAGGTCACTTGTACCATAATAAGTGGAAATCTCTAGGAAAGAAAATTTAGCAGTATTATAGTGCTGATAAAGTCTTCAGAGTTACTGACTCTCAGAGTGTAGTGGCTACAGCTGAAAATTCTTTGCCTTGAGCATTTGTCATGACTCGTTCAATCCAATATGCCCTTTAAACACAGTGAAAATCTAGCAGAAAGAATATCTACTGTTATTTGATGTTAATTAAAGAGTAGGATTCTTTCCTTTCTTTAGTGGGAAGTCTTAATTTGTCCAAGAGTTGTAGTTGAAAAATCTAATGAATCATTGCCAACAACTTATGTAGGCTTTTTTCTCTAATCATTTAGTTCTTCAATTCTTTGTTCAAAATACTGAAAAACTCATCTTGGCTTACATTATATCTTCCCATTTGTAGCCTGACGTGATCATTCTAAAATGGGACTGAGAAAGATCTAGAAGCGTGTATGAATCCTCGTTTACTATTGCCTTCAGTATTCTTTGGGATTTTCACCCACTTGAACTAACAAATAGGGACCTCGGCCCAAGTTACAAATCAGTTAGTGGTAACATACAGTGGGATCTGTGTTTTCCAACAACTCTTATCCGTGGTTGCAGGCAAATGCAGCAAATTGCAAAAGTGTCACTAGCAGCTGAAACAATTCAAGCAAAGAATGTGTTAGGTATCTATCTATATGAAGCAGAGTAGAAGGGAAGGAAGGAGAATTGTTCTAGAGAATAGTTTTTTGGTAAAATGACATAAATAGAATGGCCTTTCCTTTTCATTGTCATGCTCAGGACATCTCCGGGACAGGGAAAGGACATTGCTGCTATTAACCCTAGTTCACTGGTCTGGACAACCTTTCCATCTCTCCGTGTTTTGCCTCCTGTTATGCCTGGAATTAAATGAGAATCCCACCAATGAGCAAAAAGATTACACCATTCATCTTCTATTTGAAATTCTTCAGTAGGTGGTTTTCCAGCAGGACAAGCAGCCTCCTAGGGGTAAAGATGGGAAAAGTGTAAGAAAGCTTAGCAAGCCCTGGGGTAGAGAACCAGCGTAGGCTGGTTTTCTGATCCCTCCATAAATAAACCTTTAGGCCAACCAAGTGAATACCCCGTTCTGAGATAAATACTCACAAAAGAAATAAAAGCAAACTTCTGATTTCCAAATCAAATGGTCTTTTCTTAGAGTATGCGCTTTATTTTCTCAGGGAGACAACAGAACTAACTCCAAATGTTAAAAAACAAACAATAACACTAGAAAAAAAAATCTCTTGCCTTTCCCCAGGAAACTTCATCCCTCAGTTTATGCCACAGTCCCAAAAGGCGTGTTGAACCTTAAGTAAAATGATGCGTGAATTTCATTAGCCTACTTAGTAAAATAGTCTATGATCTTTGGTTCCTAGACTTGTCAAATAAGGTACATTAACAGAAGCATTTTTCCCATAAACTTCCTGTTGTTCATTCTATCTATATCTTTTTTTCTCCTGGTTCAGGAAGGCAAGTCCTGTTGTCTGTTCAAAGTGTGTGGGCATGAACAGGGTGTGTGTGCTTTGTTTCTTCATATTTTTTCCTGATACTGTAAGATTTCCTTATAAAAAAAGGATTCTTCCTTCTCCCCGGTGGGCATGCACATATGTGGACATGCTCCTGGGTTGAGGGAAATGGATGACAGACCCTGAATTGCATGGGACATTGGTGTTGCCCAACTGTGAAATAATATAATAATAATAACCACCACCATTCATGGAACACTTCCATGTGCCAGGCACTGTGCTTAATAGCTTTATGTGCAATTTCTCATTAAACTGCAAGCCAGCACTGTGAAGGACAGGTATTTCACAGATCAGGAAAGGAGGCTTCGCTCAGTTAGGTAAATGGCCCAAAGGGATACAGCGTGATAGTCACGAGACAGCTGAGATTTAAACCAGATCTCTCAGCTCCTGAGTTCACAAGAATATGTTGTTCTACTTAGAATGTTTGGACTATGGGTGCTGATTTCAGAGGAACAAAATAAACGGCCTCTTTCTCATTATTTTTACTCTGGGCATAAAATTACAGGTCAGGAACTTTTAGAAATCTTATCAACAAGATGCGTAAAAAATGAAGCCTTAGAATCATCATACTTGGCTAGGAAAGATAGAAATTTACAGTATCCATGTCAGCAGTTCTTTAGCTTAAAGTTTAAGTGTTCTATGTTATTTTTAAAAGAATGATTAAAAGAAAAAATTTAAAATTCTAAAGTGGTTAGCATAAAACAGAAAGAAGGTTTAAAAAAAAACTCTAAAAGCACAGTTTGAATTAAAGCTAAGAGACAAGCAGGTGCCAGATGAGTTCAAGATCAAAAATGTGGAGAGATTTTTTTACCTGTTTCATTGAGTTTTCATTAAAAATAATGTCTTGGTGACTCATATTTAGTGTATAAAAAGATTTTCAGTATAACACACACCAGGTTTCTTTATATTGTTGCCAAATGATTTGACTCAGTGTCATTTGTGAATCCATCTACCATCCCCGATGAATGACAAACTGCTCAGCGGTGTGATCACAGTATGCCTCTGGCACCAGAGTTGCCAATTTGTTCACCAGAACATTGCTAATTTACTTTCTTTTAAGGTTATGTGACTCTACTCTCACACAGCTTCTGATACTGTAATGAATTGCAAGTCTTGCCAAGTATATTCACACAGGCACCCAGGATGATCCAAAACCCAAAAGAGAGAGGAATGCATTTCTAGATTTTTCTTCCATGAGTGCCAAGTGATAGTGATATACGCTCACGCACCACATAATGACATTTTGGTCAACAACGGACCACATATACACTGGTGGTCCTGTAAGATTATAATGGAGCTGGAAAGTTCCTGTTGCTTAGTGATGTCATATCCATTGTAATATCATAGCACAACGCATTACTCACATGTTTGTGGTGATGCTGGTGTAAGCAAACCTACTGCACTGCCAGTTGTATAAAAGTGTAGCACATACAATTATGTACAGCAGATAATACTTGATAATAAACAACTATGTTACTGGTTTCTGTATTTACTGTGCTATACTTTTATCATTATTTTAGAGTGTAACCTTTTTACTTATCAAAAAACGTTTACTGTGAAACTGTATGCCATGTTACGCCGGCAGCAGCCTCATACATCTCCTGTTTACTGCGTCTCTTGATTGCATCGTTTTCTCTTGTGCTTGATTTAATCTCATGTTATTTTGTTCATCATGGCCCCTAAGCATACAAAATCCACCATTCATGTTGCCAGTAGGAAGCCACGTTGAGTGATTGAACTGGAAAGGAAATTAAAAGTGATTAAGGACTACAAAGGTGGAAAATAGTGATGATTATTGCTCACCAGTCAGGCATGTCCCATTCCACCATAGCTACCATCTTGAAGAACAAGAACGAAGTGATGGAAGCTGTTAAAGGATCTGCTTCATTGAAGGCAATGAGAGTAACCCCAATTTGAGAAGGGCCTATATCAGACACGGAGAAACTTCTAATGACCCGGATTGAAGACCGGACACAGAAGCGTATCCCTCTCAGTCCATGACAATCACAGCCAAAGCAAAAAGTTTGTTTGTGATGTTGAAAGAAAAGACTGGACCCTACTACAGGATTGCTTCAACTGAGAAGACATTGATGCAATTCTGGAAGGATTACAACATCTATAGCTGCATCAAGAGCCATGCTTGGACTTGGGTTGATGTCACTAAGGAGTGTATAAATTGCATCTGGAAGAAGATACTCAAGAGGTTCGTCCATGACTTCAAAGGATTTCCCAAGGATGAGGAGATTGCAAAAATCAACAAGGCTGTGATTAAGATGGCAAACAATTTTTCCTGGGTGTGGATCAAGATGAGAGGAGCTCCTAGAGGTGGTGCCTGAGAAATTGACTAATGAGGACTTGTTGGAACTGAAACAGGAACACATAGCTGAAGAAGAAGCAAGAGAAAAGGAAACTGCAGGAGAAGAAAAAGAAGAACCCCCAAGAAAATTCAGAGAAGGCTTTAGCAGAAGCTTTTGCAGACTTTGACAAGTTCCTTAAAAAATTTGAAAACATGGACAACACCAAAACGTTTTCATTAAGAGAGAGGAATGTTCATGGCGCATTATCTGCTTACAGGCGAATCTATGATGAAAAAAGAAACAAACCAAGCAAACCGTCATGAACACGTGTCTGAAAAGAGTGACATCTCCTCAAGAAGAGCCTCAGGCAGGTCCTTCAGGAGGTATTGGAGAAGATGGCATTGTTATCATGGGAGATGACAGCTCCATGCAGGTTGTTGCCCCAAAGACCTTCCAGTGGGACAAGACATGGAGGTGGAAGACAGCGATATTGCTGATCCTGACCCTCTGTAGGCCTAGGCTAATGCGTGTGTTTGTGTCTTCGTTTTTAACAAAAAAGTTTAAAAAGTAAAAAAAAAAAAAGTTTTAAAAATAGATAAAAGCTTATAGAATAAGGATATGAAGAAAAAATTTTTATACAGCTGTACAATGTATATTTTCAGCTGTGTCATTACAAAAGAGTCAAAAAGTTAAAAAAAATGAAAAGGTTGTAAAATAAAAAAGTTACAGTAAGCTAAGGTTAATTTATTATTGAGGAAAGAAAAATATTTGCTTATAAATTTAGTGTAGCCTAAGTGTACAGTGTTTACAGTAGTGACAGTACTGTCCCAGGCCTTCACGTTCACTCACCACTCACTCGCAGACTCACCCAGAGCAACTTCCAGTCCTGCAAGCTCCATTCATGATAAGTGCCCTCTACAGTGTACTATTTTTTATCTTTTATACTGTATTTTTACTAAAGCTTTTCTGTGTTTAGATATGTTTAGATACACAAATACTTACCCTTGTGTTACAATTGCCTACATTCTTCGGTCGAGTAACAAGCTGTACATGTTTGTAGCCTAGGAGCAATGGGCTATGCCATATAGCCTAGGTGTGTAGTAGGCTATGCCATCTAGGTTTGTGGAAATACACTCTATGGTGTGCACACAACAAAATCGCCTAACGACGCGTTTCTCAGAATGTATCCCCATCATTAAGCGATGAACGACTATGGATTTTTTAAATTACCTTCAATGCCACAAATATGCTACAGTTAAAAATCACGTTCGGTATGCTTATGAGGGTAGACTGCCAAGCGCTACACTTCTAGTCATAGGTCACATCCTAAAAATGAGAGAGGTTGTTGTGCAGAATAAACCTTTAGAAACTCACGTGGTCCTTTGTGTCTTAATTCTTGTGTCTTAATTTGTGACCAAATTCTTACCGTTCAAACTTTCAGATGTTTCTATTACATTAAATAATCAGTGCCACCATGTACAGAGCATTTCTTCTGTACCAGGCATTGTCTTCAGTGTTTATATAAACATTACTTCTCTTAATCTTTTTAACAACGAAGTGATTTGAGCAGCAGTACATCCATTCTGCAGATATGGAAACTAAAGCTCAAAGAGATGAAGTTGCTAACTTGTTCAAGGTCACACAGCTTTTAAGATAAATTATGGTAGCTTAGATTTGAAACCGGGTTTACCTGATTCCCAGGTCCATTCTCTTTCGTAATCACTGCACCTCTTCACCCTCAGCTCTACCTTTCTGTGAGATCACAGTGCTCACAAAGCGCTTCTACAGTCAGCACTGGGGTAGTAAGTCAGTGAAGACAATGCAAGTAAGGAATGGTTTTTGGTGGTGGTGGTGGTTTTTGTTTTCAAATATCACAAGGTTGGAAGATGCTCATGTAGACCTGACATGAATGAGGCTGGCATCTGAGCCCCTTGGAATTTTCTAAACCAATTTCATCCATTTCTTAAAGCTTAATTGGAATAAATGAGAGGTCTTAGCATTTTCATGAGCTCTTTTTGCATATGATATTTTTAGTCCATAGGTCTCATTTGTTAATTATGCACAGTAAGGGGAATAAGATTTTTAATCTATTCATATTTTTCAGCAAGGCAATAGAGATTTAAGTGAGAGATTTGAAATTAGATTGGTGAATATATTTTGCAGTAAATCCTGGAGACATTTTCTGTTACATTTTGTTCCTTTTGTACTTTTTACTGACTCTTGAAAAATAGATATGCCAGTAAAACTGAGACTTTTTTCTGTAAACATTTCTTATCTTGTATGAGGTTACCACCAAAACACTTTCTCAAATAGCATCCTTTTAACAGAACACAGTCCTGTACATTGACAGAATCTAATCAGTTGGCATTCCCAACCCTAAGGAATAATGATGGATGCTTACTTGAGAATGATGCTTAAGTACGCATGAGTTAGTGTTTTAAGATGTTTAGTGAGGCTTGACAAATGTAAAGTGTTGTTCATCACAGTCACTTATTTAATGGATTTTCTTTTAACCTGACCTTAAATTTGCTCCTGTTGTTTTCATTCTCTTATTTGGGTTTGTTTTCTAGGAATTAAGAGGAAAAGAATACATCCCACCCCTCAAAAGAGTTCTTTTCCCATCAGCTTTCACATTTTTATGGGAGTTGAAGTTTTGAAATTTCTTTTTTTTTTTCTTTTTTTTAAAGATTTTATTTTTTTTTCATTTTTCTCCCCAAAGCCCCCCAGTACATAGTTGTATATTCTTCGTTGTGGGTCCTTCTAGTTGTGGCATGTGGGATGCTGCCTCAGCGTGGTTTGATGAGCAGTGCCATGTCCACACCCAGGATTCGAACCAAGGAAACACTGGGCTGCCTGCAGTGGAGGGCGCGAACTTAACCACTCGGCCACGGGGCCAGCCCCTGAAGTTTTGAATTTTCTTATCTTTCACCCTAATAAAACTAAAGATTATTGATATGAAACCATAGTTAGGTTTTCCCTTTCTCTTTTAAAATTTTTTTTCTTTAGTGGAAAGAATTTAAACAGGTACATGTTTCCCATTCCTAATTTCCTAAAACCAGAGCCAAAGAGTAAAATCACCAAGAGGAATAGAGTCTTCTTTTCAGCGTGAGGCCCCTTCATGAAGACATAACTGGTGACATCAGGACCAGAATCTTACTCCGAGTCTGTGTTACCTGAAAATTTGTGCCTTTGTAGATGCTTTCGTTCATTTTCATTAGTGCCAAACCACAGAAATTATTTTCCTCTTCTGTTTTGGGCTCTTTAGGATTGCACGTGCCATTTCAAATTGTCTGATGGTTTTGTAGTTTAATCTATTCTTGAAGCATTTCAGATGTAAACTGATGGACCTATTGCTTGATCTCTTTCATCGTTTACTAGATTTATGTTCACGGTGTTTTAGTAGTGCCCATTGCACGCCTCCCTTTCGTATAGAAGTTTCACCTATTCACGTATGACAAATTTCTCCATTAGTGATTCTTTGATATTAACTATTTGGGTTTTTTTCTTCTACTCTAAATTGTATCAGTTTACATTTTTATATAAACATTTCTCTTTTAGTTATACTGTATTTTCAAGAAATAAAAAGGAAAGAAATATGTGAAGAGTGCTACAGAAATAGCAGGATTCAAGTCCATAAACTACATAATGCCTATCAGTGATCTATATCAACATTTCTGTTCTCAAATTATGGTTTAGATTTGAGCTTTTCTTGTGTTTTTGTAATCGTTCTACTGTTTTCATTAGACGATCTTAGTCTCTGAAAGGATGCTTATAAAAAATCACCAGAATCTTGAGCATAAGATTGCCAGATCTGTCAAATAAAAATACTTCAGTGAGGGACCAGCCCTGTGGCCCAGTGGTTAAAGTTCCACCCACTCTGCTTCTGGGGCCTGGGGTTCACGGGTTCGGATCCTGGGTGCAGACCTGCTCCACTCATCACCCATGCTGTGGAGGCATCCCACATACAAAGTAGAGGAGGATTGGCACAGATATTAGCTCAGGGCTAATCTTCCTGCAGCAAAAAAAAAACAGGAGAATTGGCAATGGATGTTAGCTCACGGTGAATCTTCCACCCTGCACAAAAAAAATACAATGATAACCAGACATATTGGGCTGCTCATTTCATAATGTATAAAAATATTGAATCACTATGTTGTACACCTGAAACTAATATAATATTGTATATCAATTATACTTCAATAAAAAATACTGGATGCTCAGTTAAATTTGAATTGCAAATAATCCATGAATAATTTGTTAGGATCAATGTGTCTCAAACATTACGTGATTTTTTTAGTGTAAGTATATCCCACATATTGTATGGGATATACTTGTACTAAAAAAATTTATTCATGGTTTGTCTGAAATTCAAATTTAACTGAATGCAACTCTATTTGGAAGGCATCACAGTAATATAAATGAACATACATGGTTCTGGTACTTAAGTCTGCCCAAGACTCTGGTAGTCTTGGGCATCTCACTTAACCTACCTGAACCTAAGTTTTGTCATCTGTAAAATAAGAACAAATAATAGCTACTTTACAAGTTTTCTATAAAGATTAGAAATTATTTGCTTAAAACACTTGGTACATAATAGATTTCCATTAAAGAGTAGCTGTTATTATCTGAACAAGGAAGAAATACCAGTTTTTCATCTTAATAATAAATGACAGCACTCAGCAGCTAAACAACCCATTAGACTGATAATAGAAGAGTCCACCCAGATGTTGCTGACTGTTTATCAGATCAGAGAATTGACCAGTAATAAAATATACACAGCATTGACCTCCCATCACTCCTCTATTACTTGCCTCCTCTCATGTTACTTACCAAAGATTGTACAACTTGTTAGTATCAGAACCTAAATGTATATATTACCTTTTTACCTTATCTTTTTTTCTGAATTACAATTTTATTTCAATCCTGCCTTTCTCAAACATCTGTTTTTTAAATTTTTATTGAGATAGAATTTACATGTCATGAAACTTACTATTTTAAAGTTTACAGTTGAGTGACTTCTACTATATTCACAAAGTTGTACAACCATCACCACATTAATTCCTGAACATTTTTATCACCCCCCAAATGAAACCCCATGCTCATTAGTGGTTATTCCCCATTTGCCCTCCCCCATTTTCTGGCAACCATTAATTTGCTATCTGTCTCTATGGATTTGCCTGTTCTGGACTTTACATATTAATGAGATCATACTATATGTGGACTTTTGTATGTGCCTTCTTTCACTTAGTATAGTGTGTTTTAGGTTTCATCCATTTTGTAGCATGTATCAGTACTTCATTCTTTTTATGGTTGAATAACATTCCATTATATGGATATATATTGCATTTTGTTTATCCATTCATCAGTTGATGAACATTTGAGTTATTTCCACTTTTTGACTATTGGGAATAATGCCACGATGAACATTCTTGTACAAGTTTTTATATGAACATGCGTTTTCTTTTCTCTTGGGTATACAACTAAGGAGGAATTGCTGGGTCCTCTGGTAACTATTACTCTAATATAGGGCAAGATATAAATATAGCTCTGATATATTCTATATATATAACTGATACCTATAATATAAATATAACTCTAGCATTTTGAGGCATTGTCAGACTGTTTTTCCAAAATAACTCATCATTTTACATTCACACCATCAATGAATAAGAGTTCCAATTTCTCCACATTCTCACTTATCTTTTCATTACAGCCATCCTAGTAGGTGTGAAGTGGTACCTCATTATAGTCTTGATTTGCAGTTCTCTAGTGATTAATGATTTTGAGCATCTTTTCATGTACTTCTTGGCCATATGTATATCTTCTTTTCGGAAATATCTATTCAAATCCTTTCCCCATTTTTAATTGGGTTATTTATCTTTTTATTGTTGAGTTGGAAGAGCTCTTTATATACTCTTATCAGATATATGATTAGCAAATATTTTCTCTCATTCTTTGAGTTCTCTCTTCCCTTTCTTGACAGTGTCCTTTGATGGACAAAAGTTTTTAATTTTGCTGAAGTCTTATCTGTTTTTTCTTTGATTGCTTGTGTTTTGGGTGTCATATCCACATTGTCTTTTCTTCCTTCAAGAATAAAACAAACACTAAATTGTTTGACATGAGTTCTAGTCCCAACTTTGCAATTACATAAATATGAGGCCTAAGGCAAGTATTTAAACTCATTCAGAACTCAGTTTCCACTTCTGTGAAAAGAAGCTGGGTTCAGCAGAGCAGACACTTTGTAATTTTTTGTGAATAAATTATCTCTAGGAAACTCCCTAGGTTCGTAGTTCCCAACCTGGGGAAATTTTGCCCTTCAGGTGACATTTCACAATCTCTGGAGACATTTTTGGTTGTCACAACTGGGGAGGGGTACTACTGGTATCTAGTGAGTGGAGGTCTGGGGTGCTGCTAAACATTCTATAATGCGCAGGACAGCCCCCCCAACACACAGCAAAGAATTATCCAGCCCCAAATGACCATAGTGCTGAAGGTGAGAAACCCTGCTCTAAAATTGTGATTCTCTTATTCCACCTTATTTTGCGTCTGAGTTCCACCTTATTTTGCGTTTGTCTGCGGGAGCCAGATCATTTTGTTCTCTCAGCCTAATGCTAGAGGAACCAGCCTGACAGAAGCAGTAGAAAGGGGAGGTGCTAATAATTGTTGCAAGTCAGGAGATTTTTTTGAAAGTGTTTTCAGAGCTATTTTGAATTCTTGTGTCTTTTAACACGAAGAAAAAAATTCAACACAGACACCTCCATGCAAAGCCTTGGAGATATATTCTTGTTATTGAGTCCTTTTCTTTAGGGTTTCTGGAACAAAATAGTTTTTGTGAAATAGTTGATACATGCTATAAAGTATATCTAATAGATCATATTAGGAAAAAAACCCAGAACAACTTGATGGAAGGAGCTTGCAGTTGATATCTGTCTGTATTAGTGACTTCTCTGAACTCAAAGGAGGTTAGTAGTAGTATTCCCGCTGATCAGTTTACTCCAGCTTTCTCCTATACCATCTACTAGAATGTGCTGAGTTTCACATGAGTTCTGCAAATAATCTATCCAAAATAAAACATAAAATAGCTTGAAATATGTTTCAGCATTTCTGAAGATCTTGGTGTGTAAAAGGCTATTAAACTTCAAGTATGTCTTTCCTGTGACCATGGAGCTGATTGTTTCATGGCCTGCCTCGTGAGACTTAATCATTACTGCCCTGTCACAGCCACCACCATCACCATCATGGACCAAAGTTTCTTGATTATAATATATCAGGCTCTGTTCTAAGCACTTTATATCTCATTTTTCCTCACAAAAATCCTGTGAGGTGATTTTTTCTTTAAATTCTCATTTTGCAGATAAGAGAAAAATGTACAGGAAAGTGCTAAAATACTTGCTAAGCCATATTGCACATTAAACCTTTTCTTGGGTATCAAAACTGTTTCATATTTCAGCAATGGAGAATATATGCTTCCTGTTAAATCGGTAAACATTGGTGTCCCTAATTTTCTGGCACCACAGGTCATGGCAATTGAACCCTGAGTTATTTCTATTTTTTTTTTTCAAGAAGCGATGTCTTCAGATTAATTGTTTCTCTCAAAAGTATTTGCATGTACTTTTGAAGCTGCTGTAATACCTTCCCATTTTATTTATATATATATATATATATATATATATATGGTTTTAAAATTGCACAACTTCTCCAATATATAAGTAATGGAATGATTTTTGTTTAACTTTGTTTGTGTGTCCAGGAAGCAGTGAAAGAAAACCACAAAAGAAAAGAAATGGAAGAGAAGACTAGGAGGGCAAAGCTTGCGAAAGAAAAAGCTGAACAAGAAAAGTTGGAACGCCAGAAGAAAAAGAAGCAACTCATTGATATCAACAAAGGTAGGAAGTACTTCCAATTTCTTAAAAGATGTATAAAGTGCAAAATAATTGCACTTAATTAATTTCGGATTATAAAATGAATAATTGTGCTTTTGGTAGAAAATTCATACTATCGTTAGTTCCATGTGTCAAATTTCTCTTGTGATATTGTCAATGTATCTTGTCACCCTGCACTGAGCACTCAGGATTTTCAATAACTGATGCAGGGTGATGTGTTGTTGAAACTGTCTTTCTTTCTTCATTTATGTTACCAAATTATATTATGTTCTGGATGAGGCAGTGGTAAGGGAAGAAGAGGGTGAGAAGAAACGAGAAAAACTGGTATGGGGAGATGAGCTTTAGGGCTCTAATTTCATCTTGTTGACACATGTCTGTTGACAGTGAAATAACAATTAACATTCTTCCTTGGGGGCTTGAGCATCTCAAGTCGTAATGAATATTGACAGCACTATTATAAGTTGAAAAAAATACACAGGGGCATCTTATTCAGCTGTGTGCCTAAGCACGGAATGCTGGGATGTCCACATGGTGTATGTTGTTTTCTTGGTTTGCAAGAATGACTGTATATTAAAGGTGGGATTTTTGGTTTTGTTTTCTTTTTAAAGAAGAGAGTGATCGGCATCAAGTAGCTACACTCTGAAAATTTAAGAATGAAAAAGCATAGCCTTTGTCACTGAGGGTTAGAGAATTTAAAAACAAAATAAAATCTGAACAAAACACCAGATAGTATGGTTAATATGGACCACCTATTTCTAAATATCATGATAGGCAAAATTGCAAGTCCTGTATAACGTTGACCATGTAACAGGCAGCATTCTAAGACTTTCACATGTTTTAAGTTAATTAATCCTCATAACATCTCTATGAGGAGGTTCTATTATTATCTCATTGTATGATGAGGAAAGTGAGGCTCAGAGAAATTAAGGATCGTGCCTAAGGTCACACAAATAGGAAGTGTGAGCACCGAGATTAGAATCCACATAGTCTGGCTCTAGAATCTTTGTACTTATAAATGCCATTGTCAAATAATGACAGCAACAACTAACGTACAGCACTTACCGTGTACCAGGAAGCCTTCTAGGAGTGTTACATACATGAACATATTTAAGCCTCATAAAACCCTATTGGGAAACACAGCTATCTTGTTTTACGTTGAGAAAACTGAGGCACAGAGAAGTAATTCACCCAAGTTCACAAGGATAGTAAGAGGTAGAAGCAAGATGTGAACCCAGGCAGTCTGTGGGCCGAGTTAATTATTAATTATTACTATGGATTTTTAATTATAATTATTAATCGTTATCAATTATTCTGCACTATATTGTCTCTTCTTTTAAAAGTTATTTTATTGAAGTCATGTTGGCTTGTAACATTGTGTAAATTTCAGGTGTACATTGTTATGTATCAGTTTCTGTATAGACTGCATCGTGCTCACCACCGATGGTCTAGTTCTTATCCGTCACCATACACATGTGCCCCTTTATCCCTTTCGCCCTCCCCCTATCCCCTTCCCCTCTGGTAACCACCAATCTGTTCTCCTTATCCATGTGTGTGTTATCTTCCACATATGAGTGAAATCATACAGTATTTGTCTTTCTCTGTCTGTCTTATTTTGCTTAGCATAATACCCTCAAGATCCATCCATGTTGTCACAAATGGCACGATTTTGTCTTTCTTATGGCTGAGTGGTCTTGCATTGTGTGTATATATATATATGCATCATATTTTCTTTATCCATTCATCCGTTGATGGGCACTTGGATTGTTTCCACGTCTTGGCTATTGTGAATAACACTGCAATGAACATAGGGGTGCATAAATCTCTTTGAATTGTTGATTTCCAGTTCTTTGGGTAAATACCCAGTAGTGGGATAGCTGGATCATATGGTGTTTCTATTTTTAAATTTTTTTCTCTTAATGGCTAATCTTCGGAAATGATTTCTATATCATTAAGTTTATTCTGCATACCTTTAAAATATGTAAGAATTTTCAGATATTGACTATAGTTTTTCTTTTCTACCCAGGAAATAAATATAGCATAATTTTAAAAGAAGAAAAAAGGTAAATAGCCAAGGCAAAATGAATAGCAGCAACATAGTTTAGCAAACTTCCTAATTAGATTCAAAAGAACTGGTCCTAACTGAAGGTCACTCGAGTAGGAAAAACACTGGAGCACAGCATGGCAATGGGTATTTGTAGGAAGTTTTCACTTAAAAGAGAATGGAGTCAGTGGAATAGCACTGTAAGTTAGCACCCTTATGTGCCTGGAGGATTGGCGAAAGAAGAGGCTGGAAGAGGTAGGGGACAGGTTGTGCAATCTCTTGGCTATGCTAAGGGTCTTACCTGAAAGCTGTGAGAAACCTATGAAGTTTATAAATGGGAAAGTGATGTGCTCAGATAGGTTTCTTAGAAAGACCATTTTGACAAAAGCATAGAGAATGGACTGGAAAGGGAAGGGCCTGAGACAGCAGAGATTATGAGGTTATTATCATAGTCCTGACAAGAGATAATGGTGGCCTGAACTGATGCAGTGGTAGTAAGGTTAGAGAAGTCACCAGAAAGAGGTGTATCAGAGTTCTGTAGGCTGTGGATATATAAAGACAGATTTATTTTACGGAATTGGCTCATGTGATTATGAAAGCTGGCAAGGCCAAAATCTGCAGGATAGGATGGCAGGCTGGAGACCCAGGAAAGAGCCAGTGTTGCAGTTGAAGTCCAAAGGCAGTATGCTGGCAGAATTCCCTCTTGCTCGAGGGAGGTCAGTCTTTTGAGCTATTCAGGCCTTCATCTGATTGGATGAGGCCCGCCCACATTATGGAGGGCAATCTCCTTTACTCAAAATCCACTGATTTAAATGTTAATCTCATCCAAAAACACTCTCACAGAAACATCCAGAGTAATGTTTGAACAAATATCTGGGTACCGTGGCCAGCTAAGATGACACAAAAATTAACTATCACCAGAGGGGTGTTAAGAGGTAGAGTTGACTGACTATGATGATTGATTAGATGTGGAAACCAAGGAAGGAGTCATTAAAGAAGGTGGTACCCTTCATTAAGAAAAAAAAAAAATCAGGAATAGCGCCGATTTCATCAGGAGGGTTACAATGATTAGTTTCATTTTGAACATGTTTCATTTCCACGCACATCATAAAGATGGGAAGTTTCTAAGAAGCCATTGTATGTGTGTGTATGAAACTCAGAAAGGAGGTTTGGACTAGGTAGACAGACGTGGAAATCATTGGGTTTTGATGATTAAAGTTAGGTTGTATTAGTTTGCTAGGGCTGCTGTAACAAAGGACCACAAACTGGCAGGCTTAGAACAACTGAAATTTATTGTCTTGCATTCTAGAGGACAGAAGTCTGAAATCAAGTTGTAGGCAGGGTCATGCTCTTTGTGAAGATGCTAGGAAAGGATCTGTTGCAGGCCTCTCTCCTGGCTTCTGGTAGTTCCTTGGCTTCTGGCAGCAGAACTTCAATCATCATGTGGCCTTCTCCTTGTGTGCATGTCTGTCTCTTCACTTGGTGTTCTTTTTATTAGGACACCAGTCATATCAGATTAGGGGTCCAACCTACTCCAGTATGACCTCATCTTAATTAATTATACAATTCAACCTATAACATATGAGTTTGAATGAGATCACCAGGGTAAAATGTAAATCAGAGGTTCTGATCTCAGAACCCACTTACACTCTTAAAAACTATTGAGGACCTCAAATACCTTTTGCTTATTTGGGTTATATTGACATTTATCATGTTAGAATTAAAACAGAAATATAATAAATACAATTATTCAAGATAAATAATTTTAAAATTATTTATTAATTCTATTAAAATAACAATAGTAAACATATTTCATTTTAAATAACACCTTTTTATGAAAAGTAGCTTTATCTTCCAAAATCTCCCTCCCAAAAAGTTAGTAAGAAGAGAAAAAATGAGTGCTGTAAATCTCTTTGAAGTCCGGCTTAATAAAAGACAGCTTGATTCTCATACCTGCTTCTACATTCAATCTAACACAATATCATTTGTCATGTAGCTTCTGGAAAACACTATACACTCATAGAAGAATGAGAGAGAAAAAGGCAAAAAAGTATCAGTATTCCTATGAAGGTAGTTTTGACCTTGCAGCTCTGAAATGATCTCAGAGGCCCCCATGAGTCCCCAGACCACATTTGGAGAATCTCTGAGATGAATGGTGAACAGAGCAAGCAGTCAAGACAGTCGATTCAGTTTTGTGCCAAGAACATCATCTTGTTCCCACACTGCATCACACCCCTGTTCCCCCAAGTAAATAGCAACCTTTCGCTATTTCCCTAAAAAGATACCTATAACAGAAAGAAAAGAAAAGAAAGAATCTATTTTTATTGTGTCTATAGTATTATCTTCATTTACCAAGATGTGATTAATTACCTCTTCAAATATCACTGAAGCTGTAGCATAAAGATCCAAATAAGGTTTCATGCAAATGCTTAGCCAAGTGATCTGAACATGCAAAACACACTTTAAAATAAGATTTATCTTTTATGTATTGTTATCATATCTCTAGTTATAGATCAATCAAATGGTAAACTTCACCATTAGGTTCTTGATTTACAGCCCATATGTTGCAAATACTTCTTATTATTTATTGTAATATTATTTTACACTTAAGAGTATATATGTGTTAGTACTTATAAATATGTTTCAAAAGACAGCCTTCCATTGGAATCATGTAGTCTTAAGAAGATAGAAAGATGCAGGAAAGAAAGAGTAAGAACAGAGTTGGATAGTTGGGTGTCAAGATGAAATCAGTGTCAGTGAGTTTTTCAGACAGTGTCTTGTAACAGATGCTGTTGTTAACTAGGCGGAAGTAAATCGCAGACCTTCTGAGAGCCTGGGAGGAAGCATGGTGGAATCCCACCATGGAATGCACATGAGAACGAGGTACAGTCAGAACCTTATTCGGAGAACTTTAAATGTGTCCATTTAGAGCAGTATTATCCACTTTCCACTGAAAGAACCTTGTACACTTCCTTTCCAGTGGAAGAGAGGTGATGCAGCACATTTGACTGCCATTGTGAGATCCGTATTATATAGAGTGTAGAGGTACTTCATGCACATGTGACTAGAGATAGGGGCCATTGGAACCAGAGGGTCTTAACTATGGTAAAGATAGTCAAGTAAAGAGTCTCTTGGATGAAGAGAGTCACTTGGAAATTACAAACAACTTTAAAAACACATATACTCTTTCTGTAAAGTTTCTTTTTCATATCAACTTAGCAAAATTGCAAACCTCTCCCTTTTTGTAAATTTCCCATGATCCCATATAGCTAATAGGTAACAAGAGTAAGATATATTTATCTGGCTTGCAATATTATATACACTCATCAAGGAAAACTATTTTAGAATTTAATTATTCAGAAGAATGATAAGATAAAGCAAACACAAAAGATTATTTCTATAATCTAGAAGTGATCAGCTGAGCTCAGAATTAAGTAAAGATATCGTGGAAACAAAGCAACCAGAGAATTATATCTTTCAAGTTAAATCCATAAAAAATATCATGTTTCAAGCCTCCATTTTGAGAGAATTGGCTATCAGAAGGCGAAGGCCATGATAAGAAATAATATTTATTTAAATTGCAAAGGAGAAAAAAGACATGAATTATATGTTAAAGAAATAGTCATTTTGTAAACATTAAGTGGCATGACTAAAAAGTTATTAAAGTCTGTGTGGTAAAAAGTGGAGATCACTCCTGGCTCTGCCACGTAGTAGCTTTATGACCTTGTTTTGTTCCTCTGTCTCTTCATGCCTCAGTTATCTCATCTGTAATGTAGGATAGTGACATTTACCTCCTATCGTTTTAGTGAAGATGAAATGAGATAATTAAGTACAGTACATAACAGTGCCTAGAATATACTTGCTGCTGCTGCTGCTGCTGCTGAAAGAGTCATTTTGTGCTCATTGAAGAATCTGGAAAAAATTCAAGACATAGTCCTCATTCTTAAGAAGTTCACAATTTTGTCAGAGAGATGTGCAGGGGAGGAAAAACTGTTTTGCCACTAGCAGTCGTAGGTTCTTTGGCTGGAGCCCTGTCAGTTAGACTGACAAAAGACAGATCAACAAGAGAAAAACAAACAGATTTATTAATGCATCACACATGCACATGGGAGCACTCCCTGGAGAGTGACTCAAAGGGGTGCTTAGAACTTGAGCTTATGTAGCATCTTAACAAAAGAATGATACGTTTTCGGAAATTTTTAGATAAGACAAAAGAAAAGGACTTTGAGTTTCTAGGGCAGCAAATTGTGGGAAGGTAAATGTATGGGAGAACTAATAGAACATAAAGGTTAGTCAGTAAAGTTTGTGACGTATGCTCCTCTCGTGCCATTTCTGGACTGATAAGGATCTATCTAGAGTTGTCTCTGGTGGTTAACTTCTGTTCTCTTGGTAAAAAGGGGAAGAAGGCCACCATTACAAATTTATGTCCTGCTTTTAGGCAAATAGGGGGAAGGCAGAGAGCTTTTCTTGTATCTGCTTCTTCTCAGTTGCTTTCAGCCCAAAATAATCCTTATGCCAAAGTGGCGTATTTTGGGGTGACATATTCTGCTACCCTTTAGACGAAATAAAGCTGAACCAGAAAACAAGGTACTGATGTATAATAGAGATTATTTAAAACTATTAAAATGGGAAATCGATGAAGTCTGGTAAAATGACCTAAGGTTTCACGGAGAAGGCTAAGTATAGTCTCTCGATTTATCAATCGAATTAGATGCTGAAGGATGGGTAATATTTGACTAAGCAGAGGCGACACTATTCAAGTGGGAATAACATGGGCAATAGTGCACAGCAGCGCTTAAGGCAGCGGGCCTCATGTAGGGTGTGTTAATGGCCCACAGGAAAGTACATCAAAATGAGGAAGAGGACAGGTCCTAAGTTCAAGTCCCAGACTCACAACTGACCAGCTATATAATCTCTGACAAGATATTTCATCTCTCTGTGCCTTAATTTCCTCATATATAAAATGGAAAAAAAGCACCTTCCTTCTTATTGTGGGGGCTAAACGAGGTAACCCACAGAGACTGGTATGACTTATACTCCAGTCTCTCAATTATATGTTGATGTCTTGGGTCTCTGATAAATAGTTTAATGTTCAGTAAATATTTTCTGACATTGTCATTGTCCTCGTTGTCATCGATGGGAGAGGAGAGTTTGAACTGGAAAACTGTTGCAAAGATGGAGGAGACTTGCGAAGACTATGAAGAGCCTTCCAAGTCAGACAGGGGAGTTGTGGTGTGGTGAGGTAGGAGAGCCAAGATGATAATAGGAGGTTGTTCAGGAATTACCGAGGTAGGGAGCCAGAAGCACAAGAGAGGAGAGGTGAACACAAGGTGGATGTAGCTGGAAAAGAACAGTGAAAGGTGAAAAAAAAAAGGAGTTAGCTCATACCTGATTCTCTCTTCAAAAAAGGAGTTTAAACCTGTGGCAGTTTAAGAAGGTGGTAACAGGAAGGAAAAATTTCATAGAAGAGATGGAAAAGAGGCAGTGGCAGTTACTAGCAACAGATTCGCTGATGGCCAAGACTGTTTTTTTTTTTTTTTTTAAAGAACAGCACAGTTTTACCAATCTATAATTATGTATTGATGTTTTTTGACATAGTAGGTTATTTCACTCACCCAACCAACATTTATTGCACCATTTCCCAAATAATTATAATTAGAGCATGCACAGTAACATACTATTTATTTCAATGTAAAATTGAGAAAGCTAATTTAAATGCAGCAAAAATATGTTAAATCAATAAATGTACTCTAAAATGTATAATAGTATATAAACTATGCAAAGTACTTGGTGTAATCTATGTTCTCCAACCTTTGATTATATTAGTATAGATGATAATTAACTTAGGGACCACTAAAAATAAATTAATTAATTCTGTAGGTAGAAAAGAAAGCTTACCGAATATTCATAATATTTGTGAATAAATCTCTTTCTTTTCATGTTTGTGGAAGTCAGCAAATTAATTGCGAGGACTTGGAGGAAGCAATAAAAAGAAATGCATTTAAAAAAGGGTGTTTTGAAATTGGAAACTCCAAGTGTGTTTCTTATGCAAATATTATTTAATCAGGAACAGTTTTGTTCCTTCTTATATAAGATTATATGGAAATTAGAATTGCCTATTTAGTTCTTGTATGATGATAAAGAATCAGCTACCTTAGTCAGATTTGATGATAAATCAGCCTTCTGAGAGAGAATTAGCATATTTTAACCAATAAACCTAAACATTTAAACTCTATCATTTAGTGGTGGATAGCAGTTTTGTTTTTCTCTGTTTTCCAAGTTTTAAAATAATTACATCTTATAAGTAAGTGAATTCATTTCACATTACATTATTTTGATGGGAATAGGTTGAAACTATGTTTCCTAACGTCATACCCCAGACGTTAAATTACAGTAACCAAAATTATAGATTAGAATACCTGTAAATAATGGAATTGAACCCAGTGGTATTAAAGCACCTCCGATAATATAAATTACTGAGACAATGTAGGTACCATCATTCTAGCATACTTCACAAATGCTAATGAACAGCTATGAGCTTAGCTTGTATGAGAAGCTAAAGGAAAGCTTAACAAGTGTGTATACTTGGTGGTCCTAGAAAAGAATCATGGACGTAGTAAAGCCTTATCTATGAAGAACAAAAGACTATCTGGTTGATATTCCATTTACTTAAATTGCCTTGCTCCCTACATTAGCAAGAAATCTACGTTTATTCAAAATCAGAACTTTTTCTCTTTGTTCTCTGTTTGTTTTTTCACTAGGGATTTGTGGGGCTTTTTCCCAAATAAAATTATTCAGTACAGTAAAGATTTGCCCAGATCTTTAGAGCTTTTAGCAAACTAAGGTATTTAGTATAAATATGAGACTTTGTTATTTTAATGAAACATCTTTAGGTCCATTTTAGGCAACACCATGCCATATAGCTGCCATTCATTCAATAAACACTTTTTGAATTGCTAAGTTCAAGCACTGGCTTAAAGCATGGAGGTGCAAGAGGAGCTCCCGCGGTAGTCACCATCCGATGGTCAATCACACCCTACTGGCTGATCCTGCTGACCCCAATGACATGTCATCTCAGATGGATCTTTTATTGGCTTAGCCTTCAATTGAAATGCGTTCAACCTCTTTTTCTTTGGAGCTAGAAAAACCTGAGCTCAAATCCTGACTCTGCCCCCTAAACAGTGTAACTTTGGGCAATTCACCTAACCTCTAGGATCCTCAGCTTCCTTGCCTATAAACCCGGGGAAAGAACACAGAAGCATTAATTCAAAAAGATTGTGCACCCCTATGTTCACTGCAGCATTATTCACAATAGCCAAGACTTGGGAACAACTTAAGTGCCCATTGGTGGATGATATGGTATATATATACACAATGGGATACTGCTTAGCCATAAAAAAGATGAGATCTTGCCATTTGCAACAATACGGATGGACCTTGAGGGTATTATACTAAGTGAGAGAAGTAGGAAGAAGAAAGATAGATAGTGTATGAGTTCTCTTGTATGTAGAAGTTAAACAAACAAGCGTATAGATGACAGAACAGATTGGTGGTTCCCGGAGAGGAAGGGAGATGGGGGGAGAGCAAAAAGAGTAAAGGGGGACATTTGCATAGTGACAGATGGAAACTAGACTTTTGGTAGGGAACATGATGTAGTGTATACAGAAGTCAAATTATAATGATGTACACCTGAAATTTATATAATGTTATAAACCAATGTTACCTCAAAAAAATGGCATCTATCTCCTAGGATTTTCATAAGAATTAAATGAGAGAATACAGGCAAATCTCTTAGCACTTGCGTGGCACATAATTAGCACTTACTAAGTATTAAATGTTGTTATCCCGTTAAGAGTAATAGTTATTTCAGTGAACATATCAAGGAAAACTATTAATGGCAGTAATCACTGCAATAAAATCTTGGTTGACTAGAATGTCTAGAGGAAGAGATGTTATGATTAATCTGATTTTGTAATTCTATAGAAAACCCCTTGTGCATCAGTCTTTATTGTTCATCGTCTTTCTGAACTCTAGTAGTCCCTAACGCTCCCCTCACCCTCCCAATCAACCTCCCCCCTCCCTCAGTATTTTTGGCTTTTCATTTTACACAGGTGAAAGTGTGCAGCATTTAGGGCTTAAATCTAATTTTCTACCTATAGCCAGGACACAATATATAGACCACGAATAGATCATTAGGACTTTGTTACTGTCTCTGGGCCATTATTCAGAGCACCAGTGATCACTGCACACAAGTGTTGCTGGGAGGACTACATTGGTGCTAACTCCAGAGTACACTCTAGATTAGTTGAAGGTTCTAGTTGTTTTTTCCTGTAGTCTATTTGAGCCGCTTATCATTAGTAATTTTTTCCTGACCTCTTACCAAAATAATTACATTTCTGACATCAGTTCACTGGAAATAAGTGCTGAACTCTTATTCTATCTGCCTTAGCAGTAAAACCAATTTCTACATCTACTAAAAATATTCTTTTAAATAGGAGACAAAAATAAATATGCAAAACAAGATAGGTAATATGCTTTAGATCTCATTAAGAGTTCTTACATTCTAAATGCAGAAACTCAGATTTGCAAAAACTGTAAGAGCTGCCTTCAGTGTGTTGAGCATTTAACAAGATTTCATCAGTTCTTATTAGAAGATGAGTAACGCTGGCAGTTACAAATTTGGCTTCTCTCTGCTGTATGTGCTTGTTGCCATGTACGCCTTATGTGACTTTACTAGGCAGAAAACCATGAAAATATTGGAGCGTGTGGGTGAAAACAATCAAATTGACTGCACAAGAAATGACCAAAACACGTTGCAGGTGGCCTAATCATTTATTAGAAAATATGCTTTGGTTCCATATTTTAATATTCTAATTCTTATTACAGAAAAGTGTCAAATGAATAACAGCTGTTATAAACCAACATTGCAATTAATTTGGCTCTGTTCTCAGTCAAACACGTTTAGATTCGTGTCAGTAATTACACCTAACAGATTCCCAGAACCAACAAGCTGCGCTGAACCCAACTGAGTCTCTAATGACTTTTTTTTGAAAATTATATTCGTTCCACCCACATTGAATCCCTGAGCCCCTGGGCTGCTTCCGAATCAGGACGAAATCTATTGTTACACTAAATGTGCAAAAGGATTATTGTGGATGAAAACCTTTCAGTGATTTTTAATTTAATTCTACAAGTATTGATTGAGTGCCCACAGCGTGCAGAGCAAGGGTGACATCCCCTAATCATGGTATTGTTGTCTGATAAGTCAGCACCATTAACCTACTTAAGGGGTTACTAACTGTCAGCGTTTCTCCCTCTCGGTGTGTGTCTCTTCTGGAAGAAATAATGGCTCTTGCTGCGTGTGTGTGTGTGTGTATCTGTATCCACCCACACAGGACCATGTGCAGCGTATGACATATATTTCACTTTTTTTCACCTCTTTTTATGTATGAAAACTTCTATTTTTCTTCTTTGTGTCTAGTCAATCTTCAGTCCTCAGTCGCTCCCTTCACACATGAGCAATCTATAAAGTATATGATATCTTGACTAGTTAGTAGGAAAAATAGGATAAAAACATATCTCAGTTTAAGAAAGCAGTTATGTCTTTGGTATAATAGTATTAGAAAAACATTCTAACCTAAACATAGAATACCTGATTGTCTTCTAAATCAACAATGGGTTTCATATGCTATTTCATAATAGCCCGGAAGATGATGGTATGATTCACTTGGGAAGCGAAAAATAATTATCCATTTAAATATGCAGTTAACTATGGATGACGTAATACTTTTATTTGTTTGAACTAGTATCACAATCTACTTTAAATGTACATTGTTTAAAAAAGATAAAATTCTCTATCAGAGGAGATATTTCAGAGCCCCTGAATTTGATCTAGCCTTTTCTATTTGCCAAGCCCTGGACAGGGCTGCCTAGGAATTACTCGGAGCATCACTAAACAGGATGGATGTGTATAGGTCTAAGGAGCCACAGGCACAGCCCTGCTGAGGGTGGGACAGGGTCCCGGGGGTTCTTTACAGACCTGTATGGTTCTGTGAGAAGAACCACATTCTCAGAGTATGCTGGGTTAGGCTGTGCTGTAAGCTGAAAGCCATAATACATTGTCCCGTTTGGATTTCAGTCTTTCATATTTATAACGTAACCCCCATCCCCATTTTTAAGCTAATAGTTTTATGCAGTTGGGTGTTTGAAGTTGAGGAAGTTTCCCAAATTCCTTGTTTATCTCACCAATATCCACGCATTCCCAGTTTGAGCTGCTACCTCGTCTGCTTTTCTAGCACAGTCTTTCTGTGAAAGACAAGTGTGTTCCCTCTAGTCCTCTTTTGTCAAAAACCCTTTCCACTTGCTTCCTTTTGCCAATTGAACCTTTTTTGAAATGCATCAATAGGGAGAGCCTGCCTTGCCTTTGCTAGACAGGAGTAGCTGTAGGTGCATTTAAACAATCCAACTAGAAAAGGAGATTTCTCTCTTTTTATTTGAAAACAATCGAAAATGAAAGGTGTGTGTCTCAGGACAGAGTGCTTAACTGACCTCGTTCTCCTGAACTTCAGTATGATATATGAAACTGCCTCCCCTGTGTCTTCCCCAATGTTTTAAAAAGATGCTTTACTTGTTTGAGGCAACTGGCTCTGAGTCAGAGCTCTCTCTGGCGTAAGCAGAATCCATTATGTTGTTAGGTCTTGTTAGACTGTTCTTTGCATCTCTTTTTCTTCGCTCCAAGAGTCAATGCTGCTTTGTTTTAAGAGCTATCCGATCATATTTTGAGAGGAAATGGAGATCGAGCTATAGAGATGGACTGTGACTACATTAAGCTTTAAGTGTGACCACGATCCATCCCCCACAGTACACGCAGCCTGGACTTTTGAGGCATCTAGCGTGAGCTCCTGTGGCTCAAGCATGTTGAAAACTATCCCTTTTCACTTGAGTAACCATGACAGTAAATGAAACCCCCAAAAGGTACTTCTGTCCTCATGGGTAGAAAAGGGGGTGGTGATGTGGAGTTGGCAGTGCTGTTCCCAGCTTATCCTCCCTCGTCCGCTCTCTCATTTTAAGACCCCAGAGGAACAAACGAAACATGTTTATGAGGAAATAGACGGGTTCTTCTTTTTAAAATCACAGATAATTATAACCTCAGGAAAAGATACTGCGTGGCCTGGACTTCAGTAGTTAATGCTTCTTCTGAAGGATGTGGCTCTTTCAAGACAAAGTAACTACGGACTGATTGGAGATTGCATACCACAGTGAAACCACAAGTCTGTAGTTTTGAGGCACCATCACAGCATTCACTCAGACAGCAGTATATCTTTTTGGGTTTTTTTTTTTTTTTTTTTTTTTTGGTGAGGAAGATTGGCCCTGAGCTAACATCCATCACCAATCTCCCTCTTTTTGCTTGAGGAAGATTGTCACTGATCTAACATCTGTGCCAGTCTCCCTCTATTTTGTATGTGGGACGCTGCCACAACATGGCTTGACGAGTGGTGTGTAGGTCCACAGTCGGGATCCAAACCTGCAAACCCCGGGCCCCCGAAATGGAGCATGGGAACCTAACCACTCCACCACCGGGCTGGCCTCTACTCTGACAGTAGTATGTCTTAAAGAAAAAAATGGAGTATTTAAATGGAAAACAGACCCAGATGCCAGGTTTTTGTTCTGTTTTGTTTGTTTGTTTGGGGGACGGGGATAAGCTAGTTGCTTGTCTCACAAATATGGTAGAGAAAACAAATCTTCCTGTGGAAGTTGGCCATCTCTAAGTCTCTGGTATTCAAGAGATACCAAGTTTCAGTTTGCAAAATGTTAAGTCCTTTGTTGTAGGCATCTTTCTTTTGCCTGGGCAGTTTTCTGAGCTAGTTTCTGATTCCCATGGAATACTTTTAGATGATATTTATCCATCCATCTGTTTGGATTTTTTGAGTTGTTGACCGCTTTTTGTCATTCCACTGCACCTCTCTCCCCTTCTTCGGGATTGTTGCACTGTCCCACTCTTCCTGATGCATTGCTTCCTGGTGGGTGACGTCATGACTTGTGAGGAATCTAATAGATAAATAAGGCAGCGAGAACTGCCTCAGCAATTCAGTTTCTCTTTGAAAGGAAGTAAGCAGTCTCTTCCTGTTTTCTTACATTTTCCTCTACATTGTGTTTCCACAATTATATTAGATACTATAGGAGGGCCTCTTTTCGCTTTCACTCCATTTCTAAAAGACATTTGGTTGATTCACAATCTTCTCAGAAGTGTAATGCCCCATATGTTACAATAGACATCTCCTACTGTATATGTTTTTGTCACACCAGAACATGCCATTCAGCAATAGCTAATAACTACTAATTTTCTAGGAGCATCTCAGGAGTACAGATGCTTTCATCAGTGTGTTTTTATGTTCACTGATTTTAAAGGAGTGTTAATCTAGGAAGGGTGATAAGAAAGACTATATCAAACTTTGACCTTAGTTCTTGACTATGTAGATATTATATATTCATAGATGTTTTGTGTGCTTTGGTAGGCGTGGAAATATGTGTGAGTTCAATAAAACTGTACTTCAATATGTTCACAAGTGAATATGGATATGGTTTTATTGGATGAGCTCATTAGCAAAGGTGCTTTTTAAGTATTGCAAAGATTGCAGTATATATAATGTTCATGTGTATACATGCATGCATATATACATACATGTATACGTACACATTATCCCATAGACTCCCACAAATAGATGGCTATTTTTCTGTGTCTATGTAATGATAGAATTAACTATCATAATTCATTTTTGAAGCTTCCATTGAAATATTTAAAGGTGGTTAGAAAGGCATACAGTATTGATGTCAGGGTCTTGCATTACCCAACTTTGAACAAAACAGTATGATAATTATCTTCAAATGGTTAGTGTTCCTTTACACTTAACCCCCATATTGCTCATTCCTTTTTGCATTCCAGATCATTCATCTGGAATTACTCTTTTTGCCTAAAATACATATTTTCCAATTTCCTTCAGATGAAGATGGAAAAATATTTGGGCAAAGCCTCTTCAGGACCTTTATGGGCCAACAGAGACCCAAGCCTTGTGCCCCCCCAAAGCCAAGGCTTGGGAGCGTTGGCCTTCTTGTTAACCTCACAGGAGCTTTCATTCCTATAGTCCCATCTCAGCAAAGGTGCTCCTCCTGTGTCCTGGCTCATTGCTTTAAGTAGTTCTCTCCCATCCCGTCGTTTATGACAATGTCACCTTACATTACAACAAAATGTTTCACCCAGCTTTGTGCTCTACCTGGTTTCATTTTCTGATTTCAGACTTTGGATGGTCTTATTAGTCTCCGTTTCAGGTCACAACTTCCTAATTTCCTTCTGGCTCACCCACAACCTCTCCCCCACTCCGCTCCTATTGCTAATTGGCAGGCTAATGCACTGCTGTGGTTCAGCTTGAGTTTCTTCATTTGAAACAACACTACTGTTCCCTGTTGATACCTTGTGACACTTTGGCAGGTGCCTCAGGAACCCTGCTATGGTGGGTGGGTTCAGATTCTTGCACTTCAGGTTGTTGGCATTCTCCTAGGGCAGTGGTTCTCAAAGTGTGGTCCCTGGACCAGCAGCCTCAGCATAACCTGAGATTTGTTAGAAATGCACATTTCCTGGCTTCACCCTAGACCTGCTGAATAAGAAATTGAATGGAGGTAGAGGGACAGCAATCTGTTTTGACAAGCTCTCTAGGTGATTCTGATGCACACTAAAGTTTCAGAACCCTAGAGTCCAACAACTCGACTCACCTTCTTATTTTACAGGTGTGACACCTGAGACACAGACAGCTCTTGCTCAAGGCCACATAGCTGGTTTAGTGCTAAATAGGAGAGTGGGAGTAGAGCCTGTCTCAGCCCACTGCGCTGTCTACTGTACTACTCCACGTTGCTAGTGCTTAGAATTGTTTGTAATTATTTAAATTTAGTCATGACAGATTATTGTGCATGTGAAATTGAGAGGCTTATCCTCCAAGCTTTGCATTTCTGTAATTTTTTAACCTACTGCCAGTGACAGGATCAATCAGAATCAAGTGGGATCAATGACAAGGTGTGAGGATTGAAACGTGGCATTGGAAGTTTACAGGGAACTCAGCAGAGTCTTTGTGTTGTCCCATATGGCTTTGATGGATGGATGGTGCCAGGTTTTTCAAACTGCAACATACCAAAATGAACTCAAACAACTTGTTTACGAAGGAAGGACCCTTTGCATCCTGGGTATACAGTCATGTGTCACTTAACAATGGGGATACCTTCTGAGAAATGCTTTGTTAGAGGATTTTGTCTTTGTGTGAACATCATAGAGTGTACTTACACAAACCTAGATGGTATAGCCTACTTTGCACCTAGGCTATATGGTACTATTCTCATGGGACCACCATTGTATATGTGGTTCATCGTTGGCTGAAACGTTGTTAGGTGGCGCATGACTGTATATGTGTATGTGTATATATATGTGTGTATTTTGTTTGTAAAATGAATCACCAAAGAACTTTTTAAGTAGCTGTGTCCCTGGTGTGTTAAAATAGAATTCCTTGGTCGTGGGGAGGAGGTAGATAATGAATTATGTAACTGTTTAGGAACATGCCTATAGAAGAGCAAATTTACCTTGTATTAGTTATTAGTTAGGTATTAGTATACTTGTTCTATAATTATGCTTATTTATACATACTTTAAGGCCTTTTGTTTGCTCTTGATGGATGTTCTCATATATGCTTCAGATAGCAAATAAACATGTGTGAGTTTCCATTTGTTTTAGTTTGACATCTTTGCCCCAAATCCCCTCATGGATATGAACTTAGAGGAAAGGCAATCCAAAGCTACTATTTTCATCTTTTCTGCTTTCAATTTTATTTTCAACAGCCAAACATTTCTTTTCAATGATAATTGGAGCATTGAGACTCTTTTCTTACTAAATCACGATTGAGTGGATTGAAAAAGTTAGTGTAGCCTCTAAAGGAAGCGACTTAACCACTGGGAAATTCTTCTTTGCTACGATTTTATGAATGTTAAAGAAAATAGCATTAAGAAATTGTCAGGGGTAGTAAGTGCTACATCATTGTGAAGACCTTGTAATCTTTTTCAAATATTAATAAGAGATTTGTGAAAAATGGACAATCAAGATAGTTTATTATGTTACAGATAGGTCTTATTTTACCAGCAATTGGCTACATAATTTGTGGAGCTCACTGCAAAATGAAAATGTGGGCCTATTGTTCAAAGATGATTAAGAATTTCAAGACGGCAGCAGCAGAGCGTTAAACCAAGTGTGGGGCGCTTCTGAGCACGGGGCCCTGTGTGACTGCCTGGGTCACCTGCCCAGGAAGCTCCTGTGTTTTGCCTAAGTGATATAGTTAATGAAAGAAGCAAAATCTGCACTCCTTTGTTCATGGAACAAAATGAACGTTTTAACTTAAATAAAAGTGAGAATCTTTTAACAAGAATCCACTTCTAAAAAAAAAAATCTCCTCTTGCAAGTGACCTCTCTTATTTATTTCAAAATGTCTTTCTTATCCCCAATTCCAGCATGATCTCTGTAACAAATAAAAAAGGGAGCTTTTCCCATGAGAACTTCTGTCAAGAAACAATCTTCTTTGACCCTCTTCTGATATATTAAGAAATAGTTCTCATCTCTCTTAAAGTAGGTTTGAACACTTTTCTCTGATGAATACTTTACATACTCTGAGCAAACAGCTTCAAATTTCTCACATATTTTGCTGAAGAGATTCCCATTTGTCTTTTTTAATCCCGCGTGGCTTAAGGAATCATGTGTACAGATAGTTTGCACCACATTCTCTGTAAGTAATGTAATAGGGCTGATAGTATTTCATTCTGCAGCATTATCTCTGGGTCTGTTTGCGCTTAATGTTGAGTTCGGTTAGAGTAATATCAATCCTTTGAATTTGTTGTCTGTGATTTGGTTTTCATAAAACATTAGGATGCTCTCTGGATTATCTGGGCCAGTTCCCTGCCTCAAGGTATGGCTGTATATAACTCTGTAAGACAAATGGTTAGACAGCATGTTTCTAAATGTCCCAGGAGAAGGAAGTGTAATAGCACCAATAATTCTTATCTAGTGAGGGATGTCCGGGGAAACATCAACCGTACTTGTATTCCTCACAAGTTCCATTGTTCTCAAATGCAATCATCATTCTTTTTTTTTTATTGAAATTATTTGATGTGTCTTATTCCTTTACTTCAGGCAAAATGTTTTATTTCTAAACCTAACCTTAATTATATTCTTGTTGAGACAATAGAAATCAGGCTTTTATAAGCAGGATATTCTACCATGTAAAACTCTTGAAAACTTTCTCATCGCATTTGTCCCTTTGTCAGCCTTTTTTGATGTGTAGACGTATCTTGGTATAATCATTATTGCATATGTTTCTCCTTTTTTAATGAAAAACTATTGAATTATTCAGTTTTCTTAAAAGTTCAATGATTTTTATATTTCAGATGCTGTTTAGTATCCAATATATTCACAGCATGCTCAGACTTTCCCTCACTGGTCCACTGGCTCGAATATTTATTAGAATAATTTTATTTATCGTATGTTTGTGTCATATTGGAAATGTTAGGAGAAAAAATTGAATTTTGAATGTGAAAGGTCCTTTCTTCCTTTATCAAAAGGAAAAAATGCATTCTCTGACATTAATAAAAGTCATGCTGGCGTTCTCTTACAAGAAACTCACTAAAATGACAAAAAGCATGAAAAATGTAATTAGATGTTTGGTTGAACCGAGTTGATTGGTTTATTTTCCTAGCTGATAAATTCTAATACACAAAAATAAAGTCACAATTAATAAGAAAGTGCAAATGTGGCAGATATATTGATATTCTAGGTAATATTGAAGCAGTTGTCATTATTTCATTGGAAAAAATGAATTCAACGTTTTTGCAAATATTGCTGAATTTTCATCTGAAAAATACTATGAGTGTATTTACTTATTCACTTCTCAGTGAAGTACCAGCTTTATCAAAGTTTTGGAAAAACAAACATGCATTCTCTATCTCTAAGTATATTAACTAATCTATAAAGGCTTGACATTCATTAATGCTTGCTGAGGGAAAAAATGAGTTTTAGAGATTGCGTTTTGCTCAGTACTGCATAACTTACTTTCGCAAGCCCTCCTTAAGCTTTGATTTCAAAATCTCTCCCCAGTGAAATCATACCTCAAAGATGTTTCATTAAAATGACAAGATGAGCTGCCTTGCATCCTGATGCTGGAACAGGGGCAAGGGACAGAGTTCTCGGAGATCCTGCAAGACCATTCCTAAGCTTTAGGGAAAGAAATGCAGACTGTTGACCTCAGTGAAAAATTGGCAACATCTCCATCGTGAGAAGAATAGCCGAAAGACATGCTGATGGTGTGCCGAGACTGGCTTGTCTTAATCTTGTATTGGTGACTCATGTAGAGTTAGACCATGGAGACTGGAGTTATGGAATGTGGGGACTATTAGAAAGACTGTGCTTTTCAAGTTATGCATTTTAGAAAAGGTTTTAAAAGGCATATTTTCATTGTCATAGCCTTTTGCATTGTGCAATCTTCTGCTTTTGTCTACCCCTCTTCTGCTTTGAAGTATTTTCTCAAAGAGTTGGTAATAGTTCAAATGGCTTCATTGTATTCCTAAATATTAGTTTGAGCCATATGAAGTCGTTGCTATTCGACGATTTTTTGGCTTATAAAAACAGCAACCTCACGTGGTTCAATCTCATGGAAAATCTATCATTCCCGAAACAAAAAAGTAACAGCATCCTACTATTACTTAGCCACTTTTTGTTGTGTGAAATTCAAACTCTTTCTGAGTTGATCATTTACTGGCTAAGTTTGAAATTTAAGAGAATTTTCTAGCAGATTTTTGACATTAAAAGAGAGATTGCAAATAGGAAAACCTACTCCCTGTTCATGCGGGGCCACCCTGGGAAACAGGCCTTCATGAAGTCACCTAATCAGTAGGCTGGGCTCCTGTGGATCCAGTTCTTCTGTCTGCATAGTGTGTCTTCAGAGAAAATGCAGTGCAGTTGGTTAATTTATCATTTTCTTTATTGTTCCAGATGAATATGCCCTGGTCATTCTAATGAGATTAAGACACACTGTCATGTGTTGGCTATGTTGATGAGGTTTCCTGAGCCACCCGTTTCCAAATCTTCTCTTAAATGAGGATGATTAATCCATCCAGCACATGGTGACTCTGCCAGGTTTGACTCTGAGGTGAAAGTGACCTCTTCCTCATTTACCCCTAATTCAGGGAACACCTTCAAATAGCTTCTTCTAGACTGAATATAAAGATTTCAGCAATGAGTACATTCTCTAAAAATACTTTTCCTTCTTCGTTGAAGACAGTGCTAATGTGAGTGCTTAGTTACTAAAACAAATATAATGACATTTTTAAAGCCTCACAAGATAGGTAATTGCCTGAAAGAAATCATGGTACATTTTTTTTCTTCCTTTTCCTGAAATAGAAAATCATGGTCCTGTTCAAGACCCAGGATCCCATCCGTTTAAGAGCTCCTTCTAAAGGGTAGGGATAAATTTCCCTTCTACTAAAAATCACCAGCTGCCACAGAGGTACTGAGTGAAAAATTGTCCTTATCATTTCTTTGTGGTCTGCAATTTCCCCCTGTTGATATAGGCTATAAATAGGGAATAAACCGTAGAATGAAATCAGATAGTATGCAAAGTTTTCACTGATGAGTTTAGGTGAGCAAATCATAAAAAGAACAAAATATTGCCTGGTCCTAAATCTTTGCCAAGGAGTGTTTAGTAACTGCCTCACTCTCCACGCTTTTGGCAGATACCACTTTTTAACCCCATTTTTGAAGAGTAACAGATGTTTGGTTTTGAATATTTTTTTTTTACTTATCTAGAAGAGGGAAAATAATTAAGAATATTAAAAATTATTACTGTTCAGTGGACAAGCAAAATAGACATAGTCTTTAATATCCTTTAATACAGTCAGCAGTTCCTCCTTTTATAACATATTTATCTGAGATATTTTATCAGTATATGGACTATACAAAAATAACTTGCTTTTCTAAATGGTAGATCCTTGGCTTCTGCAAACACTTGAGCCATGCCCAAAATATAACACAAAAAGTAGGCTGTTCTATTATATTATTGTTCAAAGAGCCAAAAATCTACAATATTTTTCTCTCTGGTCTTCAGATATATTACATATCAAACAGGTAGAGATTTTCGCAGAGTATTTCATTTTTACTCGGTTTGACTGGCAGAGCTCTGAGCCAAAACTTGTGTTCATTTCCAAATTAGACTTCATAGAGGAAGCAGTACACAGTTTACTTGTTTGTGGCAGTACAATCTTAATAGCCTGCCTTACAGTCCGTGGTTTTGCCCAGTACCGTTCTCTGAGTAAGTGCCCAGTGGTTTATGTGTTGATTCCTTGAAGGAGGAAATTAAAAACTAAGTAGGGAAGGTGCTGAGAGTATGGTTGAAGTGGTGCTCATTGACTGTGTCTACGTCCTCCCTGCTTCCCTCTCTGGAGCCTGCTGTCCCAAGAAGAGACATGGTCGAAACAAATTTGAAATTGTAAATCTTTTCGACTTTATCCCGAGCAAGAAATTAAGTGCCTATTTTTAAGTCTTTCTCTGACCACAGCTCTATCCATTTCAATAAAACAGAACGATATTTATGAATGGTAGTTACTCAACGGTAGCTAGAGAGCGACATAGTTACTTCATAAAATAGTATATGATATAAACCATGGAAGTTATTTCATTTAAAAAGAAAAATCAAAGAAATGCAGAGGTCAAGTAGATGCATCAACTTAAAGTAAAGCACTTACGAAGTGAAGCTCCACGGAATGACTGTCTTTAAATGCCAGTGTTTTCTCTGGTTTTACCAGCTTTTAGCAGGTTATTTAAGGGTAATTATCATCCATGACTTATTTTAAAAGAGCCACATAATGTTCAGAAATTGACATAATTATATCTCTGAGGTATTGGTGCCTAATTTTGTAATTCTCTACCATTTTCTACTAACTAATGGACTCCCATGTAATTCAATGGCATCCATATTATTTACTCAGTAATCTGTAATTATAGACTTCCTCTAATGAAGCACCCTATACTTTATTGCCCTGTGTTCTGAGGAGCTCCGTGAGTTTTAATTTGAGAAAATTTCAACTCAGAAGAGCTATTTTTTCCCAGATGAACATTATAAAGTAATGAAGAGGTTAATCACTGTTACCTTGATTGTTTGAAACACCAAAAGGCAATACCACCTAGTATACAATTACCATATTATTTTTAATATGTCTTCTTTTTTAATTTAAAGGTTGAATTCAATTAAATGGTAGTAGCAGTATGTTAAATTTACTATGAGTATCTGCCTTAGGGACTTAGTTATTTATTTATTTTGAAATTAAATTTTTTCTATTGAGACCAACTTCCTTTTGTTTAGTAAACTATATAATTAAGGTCTATCCAAATTTTAATTATTTAACAGAGTAGAATATTGTGAATATCTAGTTGTATAAATTGTCTAAATTACCTGAATTTAAGTCATTTATGTTTTCAAAGCACTCACTCTAGGAATTTGACCCCTTGAATAGATCTGGTGAGCTAATATTCATGTAATAATCTTTCCAAAAGCTATATCCATTTAAGCTTGGAAGTATAAAGTATCTGTCTTTTGTTGTTTTTTTTTTAAAATTTACATTAATTTTTTTATTTTTCTATATTAGGCACATGAGAGAAGACATATAGGGGTGAGCACTCAGGGTGTGTATAAAATGATAACGAGAAATAGCCTGGCTGGCGTGATTGAAGGAGCTAAAGAAAAATCTGGAAACAATTAATGAGACCATGGAGTTTGGATCAGATCTGATGAACATTGAATCTTGGAAAAGGGGATAATGTGATTAAAATTATAGTTTAGTAATGAGAGAGACTAGAAACAGAGAATTCAACAAGTTGATTCATGCAGCTGTGATCCAGGTTAAGGGATGCGTGACATGCTGGGGGAGGAAACTGGTTCTGTGAGATATTGCCTGTGAAGAAGTGGTATAGCTTAGTACTGTTTGAATTTGGAGATGAAAAAGAAATACCAGAGGCCATTCAAGGGTTCCAAGCCTGGGGGATAATCAGAAATGAGAAAATTGGGCTAAGAGGTCATTAGTGGTGTGGTTGGGTGGGGAAATCTCTGGATGATTAAATCAGTCTTAGACACATTGAGTCTGAAATGATGGGAAATTTTGTAAATAACATTATTCAGGGGTACCTGATGATTTGGAACTGAAATGGGAATGAGAGTTAATAGCAGGGATGTGAATTAAGGCATCTCCATCACAGAAGGGAACTGAAAGCCTTGAAACTGAGATCACTTCCCAGAGTCCAAGAAAGAAAGGCCACAGACTGTCCAGTGACACATGGGTCTGCTTTCTAAATAATTGTCTTTGAGCAGCTCGTTTCATTTCCATCAGGAGACAGCAGTGAGATTGCTAGGAGGACAAATCCATCCTAGCCGATGGAGAAAGAATCCAGCCATGCTCAGAGTCGGGCTGGCTCTCTCCTGAAGCAGATTATTGAACTCCTCTTAGGGAATTATTGAGGGATTTAGATCAAGGCTTAAAGGGAAATCCTTCCCTCTTTCATTTGGAAACATCAATGTAAATTACACTATTGAGTTATGATAATATGCATATCAGAAGTGCATACTTTCAGCTCCTTTTCTGAGACAGAGGCAATAGGCAGCCTCTTAAGCATTGCTGACCATGCTTTGTACCATGTGATCCTCTCCTGCTTTCAAATTGGGCCAGAGATTGATTCTTAACCCAAGGACAACCATCTATAGGCTAGTCTATTTTAAGAGATAGCTTATCATAAACACTCCTCCCAAAAGGCTGTTATATACTGGTGAATCTGTTTGATTATTTTTCTTGGAGAGTTTGGACTCAAAGACACAAAGAGAGACAGTTGGTTTGCAAATGACAGAAGAGAAAATTAAAACAAATACCATGACTAGGTGCACCGAGGTAGAGCACGTGGGTAGGTGAGAATGGCTGTCAAGGTACCAAAGTCATAACATCAGTGGATGACTAGGGCTGTTGTTGTAGCTGGAGGGTTAGAGTCATGGTTGTATCTTGAATGGTGTTTCAGTTCTTCATGAGGCCTGGCCGTGCAGCTGCTGAAGCCTATTTCCTGTTCCTCCTTACTTCTGCATGCATTCTTACACTAGACTTGCACCTTTGTTGCTTGCAAGCCATCTAACGTGTTTATCAAGAGGGTTATAATGGTAGCCAGTTAAGCAACAGACATTCCGTCTTTTCCTTTTCCTTCTTGCCCCAACTCACTAGGGGATCCAGTAGCTCCATGAGAGAGGAGGGGGAGCGAAGGTGAGAGGGGGATCAGATTATGCCGCTCATTCTCCCCTTCAGGTACCTGCGTTCAAAAGACTAATGAACAATGGGGGAAGGAAACATCTTGAAGCAAATATAAGATTAATATTTAAACTAAAACCACAAAATTACGAAATCTTCTCAAGATGTCATGAAGGGACATGAAAGGGAGATTTGACATCGCACGCCTGGGAGCGATGGTAAAGAAAGTGAAAAATAATTTTATGTTTATACTTTTACTGAATTGAGACTGCTCAATAAACTAGTTGGTTATACATACCTATTTTCAAACTACTTTTGCTTTTTCACAGAAGCAAAAGCGTATAATATCATCATGTTAAAGAAAAGATATGCTGGTGCTGGCCCCGTTGCCAAGTGGTTAAAGTTCTGCACACTCTGCTTTGGTGGCCCAGGTTCGCAGGTTCAGATCCTGGGCGTGGACCTACACTCATCAGCCATGCTGTGGCAGCGTCCTGCATACAAAGTAGAGGAAGATTGGTGCAGATGTGAGCTCAGGGCTAATCTTCCTCAAGCAAAAAAAAGAGAAGGATTGGCAATGGATATTATTTCAGGGCAAATCTTCCCAACACACATAAAAAAAAGATAAAAAAAGAAAAGATATGCTCCTCAATTTGGAAGAGGTAGCTGTAATAAGGACATATAAGTTTGCAACCATGTCCATTCCCTGGGCATTCAAAAAATAAGGTGGTCAGACACGTGCACACACACACAGATAAGACTCCTTTCACTTTAAAAATAGATAAGCAACAGGGGCTGGCCCCGTGGCCGAGTGGTTAAGTTCGCGTGCTCCGCTGCAGGTGGCCCAGTGTTTCGTCGGTTCGAATCCTGGGCACGGACATGGCACTGCTCATCAGACCACGCTGAGGCAGTGTCTCACATGCCACAACTAGAAGGACCCACAACGAAGGATATACAACTATGTACCGGGGGGCTTTGGGGAGAAAAAGGAAAAAATAAAATCTTTAAAAAAAAAAAATAGATAAGCAACAGTTAAGTTTCTGTGCAAAAAGTGGAATGGAGTTGTTATTGCCTTTCTGCAGTTGTGCAGGAATTTTCCTGGAGAGTTGACCCACTGTAGAATCTAGTAATCAAAAGAAGAACACTACACTTTGAAAGTTGGGCTAGCAACTAATGAATTGTCCACTTGTTTCCTGCACTCTGAGCATCAGCAATTCAGAGTACTGGTTCCCTCATTTACAACATTTTTATACTTGGTGGTGGGCTGTCATTATTGCTGTGGCGTGTGACATTTGTTAAAACTGCCTGACTGTACTCTCGTGAGAACCATTCTTGAAAAGCCACTTCCATCCCACGCTTAGCTTGTGCCTGTGCTAGGCACTGAGGAAGATACAGGTATCCACTGACCTCATGGTGATGCTCTGGGAGCTGAAACTACCCTTTCCCTCTCTTCTCCACCACCAGGCTTGTGTTTATATCTCTTATGGACGTGCTTAGGCTTATTGTACGGCGTTGTATTCTGCTATGATAGTCGAGTTGAAGTCCATGGATAAGGAGCTAGGTCTTCTGTAAAGGAGCTGAATTTATTCCGTGGTAGTCAGAGGCTGGTTTTCAGACAGGAAATCAAAACTTGGAAAGCAGGTCTCCCAATGGCCTTTGAAAAAACTCTCTTCCATTTTTGTAACTGTTTTGGAACTGGCCTTCAAGGACTCTTAAATGTAAATGGAGATCCAGATACAAGTGTATGTATAATCGTTGCTTTATATTCCTGTCTCATTCTCAACTTTGGTCCTCTAAATGGAAGCATCTCCATTTCAAGTAGACTTGCCTTGACTGTTCCTGTTCTTTCCCACCTTCCACCATGCTGAGGCATTGTTTTACGGAGATGGCGCTTGCCAAGGTCCTTCAACACCTCAGAGGTGGATTACGAGCTCCACAAGTGTCTTTACCTGGTGTGGTGTTGATAATGAGAGTGTGTACTTTAGAGCAGGGGTCAGTAAACTTTTTCTGTAAAGAGCCAGAAAGTTAAGGATTTTAGGCTTCACAGGCCAAAAGGTCTCTGTCACAACTACTCAACTCTGCTGTTGTCACGTGAAAGCAGCCATAGATGATACATAATAAATGAGCATGGCTATCTTCCAATAAAACTTATGGACTGAAGTTTGAATTTTGTGAAATGATCACGTAGCACAAAATATTATTTTTCTTTTGGTCTTTTAAAAACCGTTTAAAATTTGAAAACCATTCTTAGCAGGTGGGCCATACAAAAACAGCTGGTAAGCTGGATTTGGCCTCTAGAGCTGTAGTTCGCCAACTCCTACTCTGGAGACGTGGTCCCTGGGTTCTAATGCTGGTTTTGTCACCTCCCAGCCATGTGACCTTGAGCAAGTTGCTTCTCCTAAGTATGCCTCAGTTTCTTTACCTGGAAGATAGGTTGGTGTGGAGATTCAGTGTAAATACCTCAGAGCAGGGCCTGACATATAGTAAGCTCTCAATAAATGGTAGATATTATTAATATTCTTACCTCCCCAAACAACTTGGTTTTATCTTTTCAGAAAGTAATTTAGATTTGCTTTTGTGGATGGTTTTGAACTGAGGTAAATTTCTTCTTTTTCCAAGTTTCTTTTTGCTTCGTTTTCCCTTCACACGTCTTCCCTGCCCTTAGTAAATGATGGATTCTGATAAGACACACAGAGTATTTCAAAGGTCTCTTTGAAATATTAATAATTTAAAATATCGAATGTGTGATATTTTACCAGAGGCGTCAACAGTGGTTTTCTGGTAAGCATTAACATTCAGGTTTATTGGGTGTTTGTTTATTTATAGAATGTGTAATTTTCTTTTCTTAATCTCCTAGCATATACGTAACTGGAAAAAAAAGGAATACACATAAACATTATTTTTTACCTATCATTTACTATCAAGCTGTCTTACCATAGGCAAGCTGCCAAAAAGCTGCCTTTGGCCAAAAACGTTCCTTTGCTGAAACTCTACTGTTAGAAATCCATTCACTGGGGCCAGCCCGGTTGCATAGTGGTTAAGTTTGCATGCTCTGCTTTTGTGGCCTGGGGTTCACTGGTTTGGATCCTGGGTACGGACCTACACACTGCTCATCAAGCCATGCTGAGGCAACATCCCACATAGAAAACTAGAATGACCTACAACTAGGATATACAACTATGTACTGGGGCTTTGGGGAAGTAAACAAAAAGAAGAAGATTGGCAACAGATGTTAGCTCAGGGCCAGTCTTCCTCACCAAAAAAAAAAAAAAAAATCCATTCATTTGTGTTAACAAGCTCCTCTTTAAGGTGCAAATACATCAGGGAAAGTTAATTCACCAACTCAGTTCCCCTGGCAAACTTTTAGGTAGCACCTAGCATGTAGATATTTGGGGAGAAATCACTTCATCCTTCACCCTTCATCACTTTTGAGTGGACTATCCATTTATGTTGTGACCCCCTAATACAGTTTGTATTTCATGACAAAGTGACTGAACACATTAACCTTAAATTAAAATTATTAAGGAAGAGTAGTATTCACTATGAAGTTTATCAGGGATATGGTGATTTACCTCACTATAGGAAACTGTTAATTACCTGCCCTGGCAAGGAAATGAGATAACAGAATGAATGAACTCTCTGACCAACATTCCCCCCTATAGTTTTCACTTTAATCCCTCTGAGATTAATTTTGCTTTCTGGTGCATACCACTGTGCACGGCCTCAACCTGGGAGCATAATATTTCTCTGTTTTGTTTTCCAAATTTTCAACTACTGCACAATGTGATTACTACACTGCCCCTAGCTCATCCTGTGGTTTCTGGCAATTTCTTCTAAGCTCCTGTGTCCTCTTTTCCCTCTTGAAAACTTTCTTCTTTCGAACAGGAACATCTGCCTCCAGTATTTCCCTTAGAACTTTATACATTCTATTTATGCCCTCTTTTAGTCTCTTTGGAATAATATCTTGATTTTCCTAAACACTTTTCATGGCCGTAAATAACTTCTTAGACTATCATCTTAGTTGCCATCTGTCGGTTTTCCAAGTCACCATTATCTCCATTCTTCACTCACTTCCAATTAAACTGCAAACTAACAAAAACCTCCCGTCAGGTAGAGGCTTTCTAGATGCTTGCGGACTGCAGTACAAGTTGCTCAGGTTTTTGTCATGTCTGTTGATTTAGTGCTTTGCCAAGTGGTTTGAACTTTTTAAATTGCTGACTCATTGGTGGTATTACTATTACTCTTACCGATAGATGTATTCTCTATGGGTTTCTCACATTTCTGCACATTTTGTGAGCACAGGCATTGATGGCAATGTTGTTAGTTCAGGTGCCAATCTTTAAAAAAAAAGGAAAAAAATGATTTAATCTACATAGTATTATCTCATGTGGTAGAGTCCTACCCTCAGTAAGACATCTTTTGTTTCTTTTGGGTCACTTTACACTGATTGGTTGATGGCGACTTCTTCAACGTTGAGCAGCTCAACTTTTCCAGAAAGCCTTAATTATACAACTGAGAATTCAAGGAGGCTATAATAGTGAATTAAAGCCATTGTGCCTAGGTTGTTAGAATCTTAGGAAATGATTTTTATACTCTTAGCTTTAGTTTAGTCACTTTTGAGGAATAATGAAGTGGAGTTGGTCCTTAGTTAATGGCGAAGTCCAAGGCACTAGGTTCCTAGAGGTTCCTAGACGAATAAAGGATATTCTAATTAATAATGTTTGATAAAAAAGAAAGGATAGCTCAGAGTATTGTCAAAAACGGTGAAGGCTCAGAGATTTTACCTTGCTTGCATGCTAAAATGTCAGCCTACCACAGTTTCAGGGATGCTGGTAGAAGACACAAGACTCCTGGATCAGAGCCAAAGAACTCTCTTATTCACAGTACAGCAAGCAGTGTAAGCTTCATGTTTGCACTGCTTTCCCTTGCCTTCCAGCCCCCGTAGGGTGACACCGCAGTGGGCTCAGGTGGATGCTGTGCACACAGTGTGTTTGTGTCATTGCTGAGGAACCCCAGCTTAGGAAACCTAAATCTTTTATAGTAGACTGGAAGCAAATCTACCTGACATGTGCCCTGGAGGGAGCCATAATTAGTTTTCAAAGCAAACAAACCTACCCTCTGCTCTGGAGGGAGACAGTATGTCTTTCAAGGCTTTTCACTATAAAGACATCCCTGAACAGATAGTCCAGAACAAAGGCCATCAATGCCTGTGCTCACAAAATGTGCAGAAATGTGAGAAACCCATAGAGAATTGCCTTTAAATAAGTTTGTGCTAGCCATCGGGGAACAGTCTTGCACAAAGGTGTAGCAGAGATAATTAATTTACCTAGTGCTAATTTTAATCGGTGGCATCTCCAAACTCTTCTGGGGAAATTAAGTCAGCACAACACAGGTAACTGTTGATGCTGAAAATTGAGATCAGCAGGCATTCAACATCCACAGAATGACCAACACTGTTGGAAACATGAAATAGAAGGTACAACCCATGCCTTTCATTTTGCCCAAAGATAAGTACCTCACACAGAGCCCACAGGACTGCAACCAGCCCACCTAGCTCCTTAATGCTGTCTGTGATGTAATTTCAGGATGAAAGATTAGAAACTGGCCTCCAAATTGTTATTTCTCAGACATGCCCATATATTACTATTTTAGTGGCTAAAAAGCATTACCAAATTTCTCCTTGGTATTCTTTCACTCAGTAAAATAGGCATTGTAAGTAAACACATTTTTCTATGTAATTCAATAAAGCTATTTTCCTTTAAAAAAAAAAAAACTTAGATTTTTTCCTGAGTTTTACCTCATAGACCCAAAACTAAAAATAAAAGTAGCTACTCACTACTAATCACATTTAAGTAAGAATTAATGATTCTGTGAACTTGGAAATTCTAAGTGAGCCGTCAACTTTACACAATTCAATCATATACCAAATTTCATTGAAATTTCTTTCAAATGAAGAATAATTTCTTTCAAATGATCATGTTGGCCTCCATTTTGTTTTAGGGAGACTAATTGAAATATAAATCAATTCTATGGTATATTCATAAAACCTTCATTCCTTAGGCTTGGAGATTACATGACAACCTCTCAGCTCCTTTGAAGGTTGTCATGAAATGAATGAAAAAGTAATGGTGGACTGAAGCCTACATTTCTTTCCTTTAATACATCAGTGATGTTTACAGAGACCTGGCTTTTTGTTGTTGTTGTCTTAACAGAACCATCTAGCATACGCCTTCTCAGAAGGGGCAGTATCACTCCCAAGGGGATGAATATTGGTTCTTGGGGAGGTGGGCAGAGAAGAATCTTAGATGTTACAATGGTTTGTGGCTCTCCAAAGGGCCTCATTACGTACACAGATACACAGTATATCTGTGGTATTAAATTTTATTGGTGGGGGGATTAGGAAAAAGATGTCTATAAAGGCTCCTTGGGGGACGGGGGGAAGCAATAATGAAAAAAAGTTGAGAAACAGTGATCTAGCATATTTTGATAAGTGTGATCAGATGGCAACCACTAAATTAAGCAAAGGGATTTATTTTTAATTCCTCTCTACTTTATGTCATATTTGGTTTTTTCCATCTTTTTAGTCTATACACAATATAGTAGCATTAAAGAATTTTAATGAAATGGCATCCATAATGTCATTATGTTGTAAAAACTTTTTCGTGTTTGCATATTATTTATGTAAAATCATAAATACATGCTGTTTTGTATTCTGTGCTTTTCACTTGTATACATATATTCATCTTTCTATATAGTCGTTGTAATGACTGTTTTTATAAGGATACGTGAAATTCAGTTGTACTGTGGTTCTCTTCTGGTTGTACTTCCGTATCTCTAAAGATTCCTTCCATGTCTTCTCACAGTTCTGCTTCTCCTAACAGCCTAGTAAAATTGGAGTCCTCAGCGATTGCATCTTATGCCCCTTCCTGTTCTCATCCACTATCTCATGGTGAACTCATCCATCTTCCAGCAACACTCAAATCTTTAGCTCCAGCCTAGACTCCACTCTTGGGTTCCAGACTCATATTTTCAACTTCTTACTGGATATCTCTACTTAGATATTCCTCAAAATAAAAAAATCTCGGGGCCGGCCTGGTGGTGTAGCGGTTGAGTGCGCACGTTCTGCTTTGGTGGCCCGAGGTTCACTGGTTCGGATCCCAGGTGCAGACATGGCACCGCTTGGCACGCCATGCTGTGGTAGGCGTCCCACATATAAAAAAAAAAGTAGAGGAAGATGGGCATGGATTTTAGCTCAGGGCCAGTCTTCCTCAGCAACAAAAGTGGAGAATTGGCAGCAGTTAGTTCAGGGCTAATCTTCCTCAAAAACAAAAATCTCATGTCATAACATTTTCTCAAACCCGTTAATACCTGGTCATCTAGAATCCTTCCTTCTCTCTTGATTTCACCTTTCCAGCCAGGTCCTATTGACTGTATTAATACCTTCAAAATATCTATCTTCCATTCACTCTGCTATCCCTTTAGTTCAGCTCTTTATCTCTTACTTAGACAATTGCATTGCACTCCTCAACATCTCCCTCCCTTCTGTCATGCCATCCTCTGAGCCATCCTCCATAGTGCTGTCTGACAAGTCCTTCTAAATTGTAAATCTGATCAGTCACTTTCTATTGCTTATAGCTGCGCTGCCCAATACAGTAGCCTTGAGCCACATAAAACTACTGAACACTTGAGATGCAGCAAATCTGAAGTGAACTGTGCTGAAATAAAAACATGATAGATGTCTAAGACTTAGTGTGATAAAAAGAATGTAAAACATATACTATTTAGTGTATATTAAGTTAAATATATACTTAATATATTAAAATTAATTTCACCTGTTTCTCTTTTTTTTGAATATGGCTACTAGAAAATTTAAAATTATTTATGTGCCTTACATTTGTGGTCTACATTATATATCTTTTGGACAGTGGTGGCTTATCGGTTAATGCCCAAACCCATATCACAGAATTAGGATCTTTCAGCATCTAGCCACGATATGCCTAGACTGTTTCATCTTCTGCTAGCTGTCACGCAAAGAGGACTGGTCTTGGTGTCACATTGATCTGGGTTCATACCTGGGCCCTGCACATGCCAACTATGTGATTGGGAGCAAGATGCTTAAACTCTTTACGTTTCAGTATCCCAGATGAAAAACAGAAATAATACCGATTTCAGTGTGTCATTGGGAGGATTAAAAGCTGTAACAAATGTAAAGTGCCTACTGCATAAAATTTAATTTTCCAAGATACATTCCAGCCATGCCAAACTACTTTCAGTTCCTCTTTCCTTTCTATTGTAAAGAGCAAGTAATGGTTCAGATGTGTCTGCAACCTTAATATTCCTAAAAGTGCACAGTTCCCTTTCCCTCTTTAGCCGCTGGGTTCTACTTTCCCTTTATTTTTCCTGTTTTCACCAAATATTAGACCTGAGAACCTCTGTGTTTCCCTTTATTTTTTCATTCAATATCCTGTCCTAGAGAATTCATTTTAAAAGTAGAAATGATTGTAACATTGAAGAAATCTCAAGTACAATGAAGAGAGTAATCTAAAGCCATTTTAGCTTGTTCTTGCCCCGTATGTGAATATTTTTTTTCTGTGATGATACCCCATAGTCAATTCTTTAAACAAAGTAGGATTTAAATTTAACTTTGAAATAGCATCAGAAGCAATTTCTTCTCCCTCACCTCTCCCTTTTTCTTCTCTTAACCCACCTGCCTACTAATATCCTCTACCGCAGACCCACACATTTAGCTACCACGCAAATTCACCATCTATTAGGTCCTTTTCATCAGCTAGGCCAGTTAGGAAGAGGGGCCTCAGCTCGCTGTGAATTACCCACAGTGTAACAGAGAGTTTCTTGCAATTAACACCTTGCGACAAATACTCTAACAAATCTTAAAAGTATTTTTGATGGTCAGAGTTGTCAAAGATAAAAGTAGAGTAAAATGTTTTAAATACGTTTCCATTAGGAATTTCCATGAACATCTTTTAAGCGCTCCGCTGATGGATTCTTAACAGTTCTCTCCCATAGGAAGTCTGGAAACACAACAGCATTCTAAAAGGGATGATGAGACTCTGGCTAATGTCTCTCAAATGTAAAATGTGGCCTTTCAGATGATGTGGCCACCTTTTCCTTCTGCGATGTCAGCATTTGGAAATGGGTAAAGAATATGGATTAGATAGGAATTGAATGCAAATGTGTTTTGCAAATAGTGTCTTTTGAGATCATCGCTGATGAAGGTTGAATGCTGAAGGTATTAATACAATCAGTATTTAACCTTGTGTAACTCCGCTTCATCAAATCCCGCCCTGCGCATTGATTGCATTAAGCCGGGTCAGTGGTTTCTTGCTTAGGAATATCTTATAAGAATCTTAACAGGAAGGCAGCAGTAGCTGATCAGCTACTGTTTATTTGCATACTGAGCGTGTCATCAATAATACAAAAGACAAGGTCTTTAAGTTGAAAGAACAGTGGGATTGGCATGAATTTTGCTTAATGGCGCGTAATAAGCAAAGTAGTCTGTGGTGCCAGAAACTGACAGGATCCATTATGTTAAAACAGATATATGTCTTTAATTTAGGGGTATTATGTAAATCTGACAGGAGTTTTTCCCTTTATTTTCCTGTAGTTTAACTTTAATTGCTCCAAGATTAATTCCGATTTCTCCTTTCCTCCAGAGGGTGATGAGACTGGCGTGATGGATAATCTTCTAGAAGCCCTACAATCAGGTGCAGCATTCCGAGACCGCAGAAAGCGGATCCCAAGGAATCCAGGTAAAACCTATTCCAGCTCACATGGTATTGTAAAATGTGAATGTTCCGAGCCAAGGAACGAAAACAAAAAAAACCCTTCCCCATGAAGACCTTTTTTTAACAGCTGAACTCCGTTCATGTGTGAAATCTCAGCAGCCTCCTGTATCTACGTGATCGCACGTTTCAACCTAGTGAAAGTAGCTTCAAATAACTGTAGACTGTGTAAAAAAAATTCAGAAACAAAGACTCCCACTGTGTTTAATATTAAATATTTTTAATTGTTATTTTATGAGCATGTGGTTTGGGTGGAAGGCGGTTTAAAACCATAAATGTAATTAAATCGTTAAAAGTAATTGGCCCTAAGGATGTCACATTAGCTATTTACAGGTAAGGAAATCAAGATAATGCTTCTTTCTAGAGGCTGCTTTCGCTTTGTCATACAGTCTATTCTCCATTCTCCATGTTTAAGAAAGAGAGGAGAGGCACAGATAAGCCAAGATTTCCAAAAATCCCGAAGCGTTGGAACCCATTTTTTGTGTGTGTTTTTGATTAATAACAAAACCACACTGTGAAAATTGATCTCAGGGGAAGAAAAAGACAAAAGAAGCCAAGAAACCTCCCTCACTGAAGTGGAACTAGAAAGTTGGCCGCCATCTCTGTTGATACGCTCTATGGCTGAGGTAAATCATAGCTCCTCTCAGGATCATTCAAGTAGGCGGAGCTGTCCATCTACTCTAAGTGAGTTTTTATTTTTTTAGGTCATATCTTTCTTGAAGTAGAGGAAGAAATTAGGTGTGTTGATTTTGAAAGTTCTCTGCATGGGCTATAAAGCTATATGGAGAAGTAAAGGAAAAAAGGAAAATTAATAATAAATATGTCAACTCTACTTAATTTAGATTAATAAGGTTTGCCTTGAATAGTCTGCAATTCAAAAAGTATTCTGTATTTGGACTGAAAACTATCATATGGCATTAGAATGGAAATTGGTGGCTTGCAAAACCATTTGTACTCCAACAAACCAGTGAAAGAAATGGTGCCCAGCACAGAGTTGTCCAGGAAAGCTTTTGGCAATGGTGAAATTCATGGCAGAAGATGATATAAATTATATTCCTCTTTTTCACGTTTGGGTGAATCCTGATGGGTAGATTAGCCTGAAGGTAAGATTAGGTTGATAGGAGAGAAGTGTTTTGGTTGGAGTGTGAGACTGCTTTAGGTGTTTGAAGACATTGAAGGTGGCCTACAGAAAGAGTGGAAGACTGGAGGGAAGAAAGGAAAAATCTTTATTTATATGTTCATAGTAATCTTTTAAGGTAATGCTACATGGTAGAATGTTAAGAGCACTATTGATCTGTAACTCTGAGGCAGCCGTTCCGTTTATCCTCAGTCTTTGTCTGTAGAATGAGAATGTTCTACCATGCCATCAGAGGCCCCTTCCACCTCTTAAGGAAAACAGAACCCTTCACTGCTTTCTTGAACTATCAGAGCATTAATAGTCAGTGAAAAACAAAATGAAATACTATTTATATCAATTCAGTTCTCTGCTAAGCAACTGATAAATAAAAGCATGTTCTTCTGTGCCATAAAAGAACTTCTACCATCTTTCTAGGCTGTTTCTTTTTAGAACACATTTGCTAAGGCCCCTGTCTGATTAGTCTCACACTTCAAATTGCCTCTAGAAAGACGGTACCAGGAGAGAGAGATCACTCCATCGGGTTTCTGTGAGTTTGGTACTCAAGGGAATACAGTGTTGTCAACTGTGAAACACCAAGAATATATTCACAAACTGCATAATTTTATAGTACTGATTCCAAGTAATCTAAATTGGGATCTCCTCTGGTTTGTAGCTGGGGTGCCTCTGGGATCTCCTTTGGTTTGTAGCTGGGGTGCCTCTGTGAACAATATAGGGTCAAAAATACCAGTCCATTTAGCCTTGGCAGTTATTCCAAATGGCAGCAGCCAATGCGAATGTCCAAAGACACTAGGAGACAGACAATGGCAATGATTAGGGAAGCATCTTGGAGATCAGAGCTTGAAGCGAGGGACAAGGGAAGGCAGGCACAGAGCTGACAAGTCTGCCCAGACTCTTCCGTCTGCTTGCCTGTTTGTAGAAGCAACAGAACTGGGGACTTTTCCAGATTTCCTCCCTGTTTCTGCCTTGCCTAGCTAGATCATCTTTTCCTGCTGGCACCCTTTTGTTTTTGCTTTCTTAGGCACCTTATTTGGTTCCTTTCCAAGATCCCATTGACTTTATATTGTTACACCTTCACTGTTCAACACCGGCATCCTTGCTCCTCTCCAATAACCTCCACTTCAACGTGATGAAATAAAAGCAGAAAAAACAAATTATAATGAAGGCTATTTTCTCTAAGGAAAGTAAAATAAGAGGAAATAGCCAAAAGCTCGGAAATCCAAGTCAACCTCAAACAGCAAAGTATTGCTCGGCTTGTTATCTCTATTCTCGTCGCTTAAGATGGACGTTGTGGTGTGTAAAACACAGACCTCTCCAATTATACTTCTCATTGCAGTGTTCTTAATTCCATATTTGAACAAAATAAAGTGATAGTCTGTATTCTTCATTAGAAAATCAAAATGTTAACAAATGGTATGACTAGTCGCGTAAATCACAAGTCTGCCACGCCGAGCCTGTGTCTCCTCCCCAAGAGCTACCACATTAGATAACTCAGAAGGAGCTCTCAAATATTGCCTCTAGCCCATTCAGCTGAGTGCACTATTTCAGTTAAGGGCACACAAGACATTTCAAAGGAGAATATCATATCAGGAGTGATATTGAAAATATTAGTAACTGGGATAGTGCAGGCCCCAACCAGTCAGAATGTACACAGGCAGTAAGTAGCCACTATGGTTGTACCGGTGTGTACTGGCTGAATATCAACCCAGATTATGGGCTTTATGATATCAAACTCAGAGATTAAGAAATGACCCCCTAAACATTCATTCATTTATTGTACATCTGTCCTGTGAAAAGTAATATGCTAGACATGATGGAAGATGCAGAAATAATTAAAGTATGATTTACTTAGTTATAAGACCCCTATGTCTTGTAGGAGGGATAAAAGGTACAGAAAGGCCACAGAATAAGGCAGATGATCATAGCTATTATACAAGAGGGGTTAATAACATACCATGTGAGTTCATAGGGAAATATCATGCTTTACTGGATGTATCAGAAAAAGAATCATGGAGGAAAAGGCTTTGAAGGATGAGTATGGATTTGAGCAGTGGGAGCTGGAAGTGGGAATAGTGGGCATTTTAGTCAAATGAAATGTCGTTAAGAAAAATACAGGGGCTGGCCCAGTGGCGCAGCGGTTAAGTGCACACGTTCTGCTTCAGAGGCCCGGGGTTCGCCGGTTCGGATCCTGGGTGCGGACATGGCACCACTTGGCAAGCCATGCTGTGGTAGGCATCCCACATATAAAGTAGGGGAAGATGGGCACGGATGTTAGCTCAGGGCCAGTCTTCCTCAGCGAAAAGAGGATTGGCAGCAGTTAGCTCAGGGCTAATCTTCCTCAAAAAAAAAAAACAAAGAAAAATACAGAGGTGAGAAAGTGCAAAGCATTTTGGGAGAATGGCAAATAGTGCAGCTAGTAAGAAAATAGGCTCTATAAAGTTTAAAAGTATGCTGATAATTCTGGAAAAGCAGGTTGGTGCCACATCATAGAGTGCTTGAATAAGAGACTAAAATGTTAGCACATAAATCTTTAGGCAGTGGGTTTGTGTTGAAGGTTTTTAAGCGGTGAAGGAACAAGATCAAAGTTATATAGTAGGACATTTAATCTACAGGAGTGCGAGTGATGAATTAGAATTCTACTGTCATATTATTAGTCAAAGGAGATAATTTAGGGGAAGAGGAGAAGCCAGGAGTCAAAAATAATCCTGGGGTTTTGAGTTTGATTAGCTAGGAGGACAATTGGGTTACGAGAGAAAACTATTAATATGAGGAAAAGGAGTGGTGATAGAAGATAGATCCAGTTTTGGGCGAGTGAAACTGAAAGTGGTAGCAGAGCATTGAGGTCAAGATGTCCAGAAGTTTCTTGGAAATCTAAGTGTAGATGTCATCACAAGATGGTTGAGTTCGTGAGATTTCTGGTTATAGTGTGGAAATGGAAGAGATTGTTGGAATGATTGTTAGGAGAAAAGAGATCTTAAACCAGAATCTTGAAAATGCCTCCACTTAGGGGCTAAAAGTAGAACTAGTCAACGAGCAGTTGGGCAAGTGGGAGGGGAATCAAGACATTATTGTTCTAGAAGCAAAGGAAGAGGGAAGTATTAAGAAGGCAGAAAAGGTAGGCATTTTCAACAATGACATATGCTATAGTGGAATCAAAGAGGATAATGACAAATGATCTGCCACTTGAGAGCTTTCTAATGACTTTTTAAGAGCATCTTTTCAATATTGGGATGGAACTGGGAGCCCGAATGCAGGAACTAAGCAGTGAGTAGATGGTGAGGCTGTAGGGATGGATAATATTCATTCAACAATTGAGCAATTCTATTGAATGCCTCCTGTGTGTCATGTCCTGGGTTAGGGACTGAGGATGCAACGACAAATAGGACACTTGCCTCGAGGAGCTCACATACCGTTTGGGAAAACATGAATGTAAACCATCTGATAAAATTACAACGCGATCTTTGTGCCGTAATGAGATGAGACTCATGTGCTGGTGCAGCACAGGAGTTAGAATAACTTCCCCCGCCCCCTTGCCTGTCGCCTTTGTGTCTCTAGAATTATGCTCTCTAGAAATTTGGTGGGTGAAAGGAGCATCTCAGTTTTCCTTAATAAGCCAGTATGGATCTATCATCTATGAATTTTGGTAAATCTTTCTGGACCTTCTTTGTTAGCACTTAAGATAGTACATTCCATATGTTTACAATCCACTTTGTAAAGAATTGCCCATCAGTATCCCTGACTTTGTCATTATAAGATCAAAGGTAAGCTTTGGAGGAAAAAGAAACACGTAGAGAAAAACCTGGCAGGAGTGAAAACCTCACTTAAAATAAAGACACAATGTCACGTATGTTTTATTACTGAATACTATAGATACTTGGAACTTGCTTCTCCTCCCTCCACCAACTTATCTTCTTCATTCCTTGCCCACTGTAAGTAAAGATGAACAGGCTTCTCGGCGGTAGATAGATGTCTAACCTAACTATTTCAGCTATGACTAGATTTTGATATATAGTTCTAGACATTAAAAAAAACGCACACACGAGAGAAGCATTACGAAACCAGGAAACAGAATAAATGTAATTTGGTTTCAGAACCACACAGGGCTACCAAGAAAACTAAGTTTGAAAAAGCAGAAGAAACTCGGGAGACACACAATCCTAGTTTTATGGATCAGCAAGATAACGGTATAAATGAGAAGATATAATTTACCATTTGAGAACAGATAAGGGGCAAGAAACAATGATATTCAACAGAAGAAAAGAACAAACTCTAAGGATTAGGGAAAATATCTTTACAGCAAAACAGAATCCACATTTTCCTAGTCCTCCCTGCCTTGCATCAGCAGCATAACCCGAATTTTCCTGGCTCTTGTCTTCACATGCACATTCAGGACCTCAGCTGCCTATAAGGGATCTCTGAAGCATTTCTGGAAGTTCTTGGGGCATTTTGCAAACACAGTCACCCACCCTGTTGTCCACCTCCACCTATAATACCGTGCATTTCCATGCCTGCTGTTTGCTGTAGGAGCTGGCACACTGTGCCTTCACTATGCCAAAGCTGGACAGTGGTCAGTGGCGAAGTGGGGGGAAATGCCTCTCTTTCCTTTAGTGTGGCACTCCACCAGTGTACCAAGAAGTACTACTTATGCCTCAAAGTCTTACAGACATTATTAGAGAAAAAGCTTTCGGTTTTCAGTTAACAGCCCTCTTGATCTCCATAGGATTTGGCCCTATCCAGCAAGGCTAATGACAAGCCCATGACAGATCCCATGTGATACTCAGAGTCATCCTCCTCTTTTGATGACCAAGGTCTGTTGGGATTTTGTGTTTGTTTCTGTTTGATTATTATTAGGTCAAGCTGGTCATTCATTCTAAGCTTGTTTACGTCTTTCTCCCTCAGGATGAGCTCTTTCCCATGAGGTTCCTCAGTCTTTATTTTGTAAGTGTTCAAGTCTTAGACTAACCCACTAAAACCCATTTTGTCTATATTACAGTTATTAAATTGTAATGTGCAATTCAAACTAGTAAAAAATGGTGCAACACAAGCAGATAAACAAACAAACAAAAACATGGCATTCATCCAAAATAATATTTATTGATCAAATCCTAGGGGCCAGGCAATGGTGCTAGGGCCCTGGAGTGCAAAGATGGATAAAACCTTGGTCTTGCCCTCAAGAACTGAACTGAGAGTCTCATCAGGAAGACAGATATATACACAATATAAAAGCTATGATATAAGTATACAGAACGTGCTAAAAGAGCAACTAGCTGCCTAGTGAATTCAAGAAAGGTTTTGTGATGAGAGTGGCATTTGAGCTGTGTTTTGGAGGATGAATAGTAGTTTGTTTGGAGGAGAACCAGAGGAACAGGCATTTCAGATAAAGGAAATGGCAACTACATGCAGTGGAGATATGGAAGCGGACAATGACAATGGTGAAAATTTATTGTAACAGAGAGCCAGCAGAGGTTTTTAGATAGAAGCTTACGTGTCCTTCTGCACACACACACACATACACGAAAGCAAGAGGGGTTGAAGCTGGGGATGACAGATAACGGGGTGACATCTGCACATATAGGGTTGTTGAAACTTGAGAATTACTCAGGAAGGGTATGACCAATGAGAGGTAAAGAAGGCCAAGAATAGTGCATTTGGGAATTACAGTGTTCAAGAGGCAAATAGAGGAATCAACAAAAGACACTGAGGAAAAGAATGGTCAGAAAGGGAGGAAGAGAAGCAGCAAAAAGTGATACCTAGAAGACTAAAGGTAGAAAGAATTTCAGAGTGGAGGACGTCAGCTGGGTCACCTCCTGCAGAAAGCTGAGTAGAATGATGACTGAAAATAGACCAAATGGTTTGTCAACTAGCAGGTAACAGTTGACGTTTTCTCAAGCAGTTTCGGTAGAATGGTGAGGGCCAAGAGGGAGGTTCTAATGGATTAAAGAATGAAGAATATCTTTTGTGCCTTAAATGCTGGAGCTTGAAGGAAAGAGAGATAGAGCATGAAAAGATAAATTGTGTCTCTTCTAGAGATTCTGATAGGAGACTCTGGACACTTTCAAGGGTCTTGAATGAGTTGCCAATCGTAAATTATTATGCCTAGTTTTACTTCCAAATATGTGGCTTTTTTCCCTCTTAATTCAGTTGTTTTTATTGAACATATACTATGTGATGTAGTTAAAATACTTTAGCATGCCTAGTGCTTTACAGTTAACAAACCACTTTCTTATCTGTTGTGTGGTATGTGATACAGAGCCATCTAATGCAGAGTTCTATCATCGTAAGTTAAAATGAAGGACATTTGTGGCTCATACAGAGAGAGAATGGATTGGGGGTGGAGGAAAGATATTCTTGAGTTAATTGAGTAGAAGTAGGGGGAGAGGTGGGGAAGGAGACAAAAGGGATGGGACCATCTTCAGAAAAATCTTTGTCAACTTTAGAATTAACTGGTTTGCAAGTGGTGAAAGTCAGGGGTGGGTGGGTCATAGTATGTATGTGATTCTCTTGAGAGGAGGAAAGGAGGTGATGAGGAAGAAGCAAATCAAATAATACTTAGGCCAACCACTTAATGTTCTCAGTGTTAGTTAGCTTGGCTCCTCTTGGTAATAACTGGAGGGTGAATACTAGAAATCTTGGAGAATTGATCAGCATTCAGATAACAATAAAATACTGAGTGTAGGTTAAATAATCTTGGGAAACTGAGTAGAGCAATGGGCAAGAGAGAACTCTGGAAAAAGCAAACATTTGTGGCACTAGTTCTCTGCCCCAGCTACACACTGGAATCACTTTGAGATACTTCTAAGAAATACTCATGACTCATTCCTCTCTGGACCAATCAAATCCAAATCTATAGAGTCGGAGCCCGGCAAGAGTGTATTTTAAAAGTTATTCAGGTGATTTTAATGTGCCACCAAAGTTGAGAACCACCAATTTATGGGACTAGCTTGGAAGCTGGAACGCACGAAAGAGAGCGTGAAGGGTTTGGTTATGGAGGTGTGGGGAGATAAAAGCTAGCGTGGTATCACAGAGGCCAAAGGAATAGAGCTCTTTGAAAAGGAAATGTTGAATAGCATCAGATGTAGCCAAGGGAACCAATAAAATAAGGATTGGAAACAATCCATTGCATTTAACTGTTAGGAACTCACTGGTGACCTTAGCAAAAAGTTTTAGGAGAGTGTGTTTGGAAGGGGGTGAGAGTAGGGTAAAAGCCAGTCGCGTTCAGTTCTAAAATGCTATTAATTTTTAAGACCACGTAATTTAGAGTCTCTTTTTTCATCACTTTATGTGAATCATGATGAAGCGTGTACCTGTGTTAGTTACATAATTTTTCTTTGTTTTTTGTTTTCTTTTCATTTATGGAGATTGAGTTTTACTTTGGGGCCAGATGTATCCATGTATTGATTAATAAGATCTAGGTTTGCACTGGGGAAGCCTGAAACAGAAGATTCTTGTGTACTCTATCCTTGATTATTCTTGGACAACTAGAGAACAAATTGAACACAGACCATTTATGCCTATTTATATGCAAAATTGTTCTAAGCCAGCACTGATGTTCTCTATAGAAATTTCAGTCGCTTTTGCTTGTCTGGTCTCCTACACAATATAATCAGCTCCATTGCACATTTCTAAAGTGGTGATCTCTGCAGGCCAGTAGGAGATAAGGTCAATTTCAGTTGATTTTTATGAGAATAGGAATTTAGCAGGCTTCATTTTGATATTGGAATACGGAATAAGTTAGGACAAGCAATTATTATGCAGCAAGAAATTTCTCTTGGTAGGTTTAATTCCATGGCAAAAATTCATAGCCATGCTAATGTTGGTAGCTGAGCTCACATAACCACCTGCTTATTTACACACCTTCAATTCAGTAGTAAACGGTTGGGACCCTCTAGGTCAAGTGCGTGACACCACTCTAATATGAACAGACACTGTACATTTGTAATGACGTTAGCCGTCAAGGTACGCATCAGGCTGTCCTAAGTACTTTCAAATTTCTTTAAAACTAATTGCTTTCAAAACTAAAGGGAAATAATTTTTTTTTTTCTAATTGGTCGCTGTGATTATGGGCTTATTTGTCTCATATGGACTCAGCAGTATATTATTGAGTATTTTCCTAAATGGGGATAGGAAATTGTACACTCTGCTTCCTCTCCAGCCAAATTCCATCTGATGCCCCAGTGGCCAAAGACAGCTAGATTCACCTGGAAATGAACATACCCCCAACCGTCTCCCGATTTTTGTGAAATCTTTGGACACACCTCTGTGTATTATGATTTGAACCTTCCTCCTGGCAGCTCCTCTCCTGGTGTCCATTAAAATGAGAGGAGTGGAAGGTGAAGGAAGGTAGGAAGAGGGCAGTGGGCATCTTAAGTTCCACAGTACCCTTTTTTGTTGTTGTTGTTTTTTGAGAAAGATTAGCCCTGAGCTAACATCTGCCACCAATCCTCATCTTTTTGCTGAGGAAGACTGGCCCTGAGCTAACATCCCTGCCCATCTTCCTCTACTTTCTATGTGGGACGCCTACCACAGCATGGCTTGCCAAGCGGTGCCATGTCCGCACCTGTGATCTGAACCAGCAAACCGTGGGCCACTGAAGCAGAACGTGCGCACTTAACCCCTACACCACCAGGCCGGCCCACTCCACAGTACCCTTTTGAGATTCAAGTTCTTCTATTATTATTCATTGATATTGTCTACATTTGCAAAAATGTAAGCCCAGATACCTTCAACTTAATAGGGTGCTTCACTTATTCCAGGAAGCCTTTTAAGGGTCTGCCCAATGTCAACTCTGTTAAAGATACAGATGATGCAACGTGTTAAAATACTACAAGGCTTATAACTATATTTCACTATTAAAAGATTGTGATTTATTTTTTAGCACCTAGCACATAACTCAGTATAGTATATGCTCTTGATAACTGCTTGTTGAATACTTTGTAATTATCAAAAAAATTGAATCTACACGAAAGCCTTTTCAATATATTGTACCTAATGCTCTCTCTCAAGTTTGAAATTTGGGGAATGAAGGAAATAGAAATTTCATTCTACATCACTGTAAGTGGAATTCCATTAAAGCTGAGTTTATTTTATGGGCGAACTCGAATGTGCTATGTGTGTTACCTTCACATAACCTTTCGCTCACTAATGTTTAGGCTTGACAAGTGAAGAAAAATGCTGAGTTTATGTAAAAATGAAAATATAACTGCATTCCATTCCTCTTATTCTTGTGTCCATTGTGCTTGCATTTGACTGCCACCTCTTTGTCATTCTCAACTCAAATTGCAGTTTGTTCTAGTTTTACTACTTAGAGAGTAAAATTCCTAAATACTACTGGAGAAAATACAGTGACAATAACAGGCTTGTGTTGAAGTTTTACATATCTTCTCCTCAGTCTTTGCAAATCTGCTCTGTAAGACGGGGGAAGTAGACAGTAGTTAGTGAATCTCTTTAGAATAACGTTAAGTAGTTAATTGCTTTTCCAGCTTTCTCACAGATTTACTCAGGAGAATAGACCTTTCTGAAGTTTAAGGGCTTTTATCTAGTACGTAGAAGTGTTCTAAGCATCTGAGCTGTTTGTTTGAGGGACTTTGAGAATCCAGGATGATATGTTCCCTTTCCACTTGAGAAGGTTTTAGCTTGAGATTCTGGGTTTACTGGTCTGTTCTATTGTCTGTCTTGCATGGATATAGTATACAGCAAGCAGTACAGCACTGTGGGCAATGAACGGGGACTTTTTTTTTTAATTTCATGCATTATTCACAACTCTGCAGTGGTTTTAGAAAGTCAACGTATGTCCTGGACACAAAGAAATGAAAAAACACAAAAACAAGGACATGATTTTCATATTGTTGATTGGAAAGTTAATGCTACTGTGCATGAATTTCATCTTTATTGCATAGTTAGAACACCTGTTAAGTTTTCAGCAGCCTTATAGCTGTTAATCAAAAGTGTACGTGTTTATCTTGTTGCCTAATAAGCTAGTAGATTATCTTCAAATATTTGGAGTTAACCTATGAAGGGAAGATTTTTATCAGGAGGGATAAGCAGTATGACTTGGTGTGGACAATCCTGTGCTTATTTTAGTTACGTCTGTGACATCATCTCAGTTGTCTATGTCAGTACTACTTTAAGTGGCAGAGATAATGAGGAATGACTGTGCTTTGTACATAATATTCACGGATTTTATTTTATTGTCATATCAACAGATAATTAGAATCAAACATAAACATTCTTGAATTGAAAAGAAAAAGGACTTTTTAAAAACCTTTTCTAGTATGTGGATTTCATTTTTATGGTCCAGATTTAAATGAACTTTCGTGCACTTATAGAGAACATTAAAACAAGTTCAGTTAATGGTCCTGAAAACTCACAACATGAAGACACGAAGAGGATGACCATCCTTAGTGACTCGGTTAATAGTCCAAGATAGAAAATAAATTTAGAAATCAAGTTCCAACATAATGAGTTTCTAGGAAATTATTAGAGGATCTTTTAAATGTTGAATTCAAATGGGATCAGATTGGGAAGGACAAATGGGAGGAAAAATATCACATCAAGCAATTTGAATATTTTTTGCAGTTGCCATAAATAGTATCGATCAGTTTGCATGGTTCATTTAGAACTGAAACTTCCTGGCAGAGGAAGATGCAAAGCCCTGAAAAAGGCTGATGGTCAAGTTGAATGCTGTGCATTATAGATTATCCTTATGCTTCCAATTTCTTAACTTTTGTTCCACTTACTGTGTGTGCTCTGTGGTCCTGCGGCCCTTTGTTCACCACTTTCTTCACTTCCCTTCTGCTGCTTCAGAAGAATCCTGCTCTATCTGTTTATCTCCCTCACGTGTGCTATTCCACACGTTAGCTGTAGGAAAGAAAAACTGGTGGAAAAAACAGGGAAATATAATTGTGTTAGCATTGTTTGAAGTCTACTTTACTGCTCTTCGGTGTCAGCATTGTGTCTCTTTTAGGAAAACAAACACACACAAAAGCAAGACTGACAATACTTACTGCTCCAAATGAACCCTCTCTTACTATAAGCAATATTGGTCCTGTCTTGGTGGCAGGGCGGGGGGCAATGAAGGACATTTCAAAGGGACAGAGACAAGTTCCTGGAGGGACTCTTGGCTCCCAGCCTTTTTGAAATTATGATGTCATCATTGCTGGAATTTTTCAGTGTTCCTGGTAATGAGTAAAGCAACAAGCAGATGAAAAACCTTTTTTATAACTATGTAAATTGTTTCATCAACTAGTATAGACATTTGTGAAAAGACTACATGATCTTTTTGCTCTCAAAAAGTATACACTCTACAAAAAAACCTTAAAGGGAAAATACCCGTTCATCAAATTTCTTCAAACCACAAGGCGCAGTTATTTACAGCTTGACAGGTGTGAAAGTGTTCAATGAAAAGGAAACAAGTTGGAGACTTCAATAAGTAGAGTAGTTTGGCAGGTTTAGCCTTTTTTTTTTTTTTTTTTTTTTTTGGTCTCTCCAAATTCATTCAAATAAAATACTAGGTTTTACTGGAACGGGTCGTAATTAAGTTCTACTTGAAGGAGAATTCTTAATTATTAAGGCATGTAAAACAAAATTTTTTAAAAAGCACTTTTCTTATAAGCTAATTGGTATGTTCATTTTTCTCTAATATTTTGAAAACGTAAGCCTCTGTTCATTTACTTTTTTCTTTTAACTTGGAGGTTAACTCAGGTAAAAGTAAGACTCTACAGTGTGTGCTTATCTGTTACCTGAACCAAAGTGTGGCCCTTGGAAAGTAGCATCTTACGGATTGTGATTTTTGTAATCAAATCATGCAAAACCATTTTTATTATGCATTATGCATAACTTTTTAAACTCTTACTTAACTTCCATTCTTGACCATCAAATAGGGTTTGTTCTCCTAGTTAATTTGGCTATAAAAGTTAAATGTGGCAAAAATTTTTAAAAAAGGAAAAGAAGAACCATTTTGAAGTATGGCGTCTTTTTTGAGCTCTCTGACATGTGGTGCATGTCCTGGCATAGTTGAAGGCAAAAAGGGTAGTGGTTGGGTAGAATTCTTCACAGAATTTCACTTCCTAACTGCGTCCAAAGCTGCTTTTGTACCAATTAGCTATGACCTTTTATTCTAGCCTCAGGGTATGAGATTATTAGAGGCAGCCATTTCTGAAATATTTTCTTTCTAATATTAGTTTAAGCAAATTTCCTTGCAGAGAAAGAGAGAGGACTCTTCTTACATGGCTGTGCTTTTTTTTTTTTTTCTGTGTGCTGCTTTTCCCCACTAAGCTGCTAAATCTTTTGCAGAGGAATTAAATGTAATGTTTCTAGAAACATGAATAGCTTGTGCCCTTTTCTGAGTGTCCTACTTCAGAAATATTGCAGGCGCAGTGGTATTACATGCCGTCATCTCTTCCTGTTTCTCTCTGCGGGGAAGTTCCTGCTTTAAGGTAGACCCAAGCTCTTTTCTTCCTGGGATTTTCCTCTTCTAAATGATGTGAATGCTTCAGGCATGTTTTTAAAGCACGTTATTTCTTTGTCAACTTATTTCACGTCAGTCAGCTATGCAGCTTGTAGGAATAATGGGGAGTGGGCAAGAGAGTATAGATGAATAATTACAAATCAATCTTTCCTATTAGAAAAATAACCCAAAGCAACAGCTCTGTGAATACGGTCACTGTGACATGATCTTTTAGAGATGATGCACAGTGTGTTACCTATGTATGTGATACGGGAACATCTCCACAGGCCACAAAACGTCACAAATGCAGCGAAAGTGAAAACAAGCCACTGGTACATTTTTCATGGTGCTTTGGTCAGAGGACTACATCGTTGCCAAATGAAAAGATCTTCTTTGACTTGCATTTGGGGCAGAGAATGAGAGGCCTTTGCTGAGGGTTGCCTTCTTTATGCCCCTCCCTCCAAAGCTTTCCTTTAAGTGATTCTTCCGCTTTCCTTTCTCATCCACTTGTCATTTTATTTGTTTTCAATTTGAATATCACACTATTTATGAAATGATCACTGCTTTCAAAATTCATTTTACAGAGCTCTGAATCTTATTGAGAAGAAAATACTGTTCTAAAATAATAGGTTATCGAACAAATTAGTTAAATGCCATTCAAATAATAGAAGGCGGCAAATTTGACTTATTCAACTTTGACATCTAATTTGAATCTTTTGTGCATGTTATCCTGAAAGCTGCTACCACTTGTTAAATTTGAATAGGAGAGAACAAAACAGAGATAGTAGAATATTGCTTCTTTTTCACTAGCTTTAAATTAATTTTAGATTACACAGAACCACATCTTCATTATTAAAGTGAGAAATTCAATATGTACTCCAAAGTGTTCTACTCTTCTAACTCTTTTAATAATGTCAAGATTCTGCATCAGAAGAACAAGGAAATTAATATTTTCTTATGGTATAAATGTTTTTCTTTCAAACTAACAAAGTTAAAAATTCTTTTTTTCACATTTATGATGGTTCTTAGGCTAATTGAAATAAAATTCATGTGAGTAGTTTATATTACTGACTACCTGCCACTTCAACATTCATGGAAGGAAAAATAATGTTTTAAAATAAAAACAAATAAGCGTGCTTTGAAAAGAATATATATCAACAATTTTTGTAATTTATATTTTCCTAAATAATCCAGTTATGAAATATATAAATGCATTAAGTTGGAAATGAATCTTACTTATGCTGGCACTGGTTATGATTCATGGTTAGCACTGGTGTAAGCTGGTCATTTAAAAACCTCCTAGATTTTTACTGCTATTTGTACCCATCTGTGTCAACCGTACAAATGATAAAATAATAATCAAAGGACTGATGGCTTAATATAATAGGTATTGTGCTCTAAATATCTTTCATGCTTTGACATTAAATGTCTCTCTTGCCTTAATATCTACTTTTCAAAAATCTACTATCTATTCCTGATACTATTTAACTGGGGTTATTAGTCCTTTGACAGTACTGAATGCTATTGACAGTATCCTTTAATTTGCTTAATTTCCTGACATTTTCGATGTTAATTTTTTACTTTGGGATTTTTAAATGCCAGATTTGTGCTTAAAATAGAAAAGTCCTCCACTAATAAGATTTAGTCATATCACCTAAGTACTACAGAGTTGTCCCAGATGTAATAGGCAGAGATAAAGAAGGGATCACAGATAATAAATTTGCCCTGCTTTCTCCACAAAGTTATTACTGCAAGCTTTAAGTCTCAGCTTTTATTGATAAATATAAATATAGGTTATGTAAGGAAAGCCTATACCTATTTATAATAGCATTCAAATCTGGTTTTAGTAATTGCTTTAGGCCAAACCACTCCATAAAGGTCGAAGGCAGTTTGAAAACAGGTATTTGTTGCATAATCTGTTTTTATTGCATGTGCATTTTATTTTATGATTTCGGTAATTAAAGTAATAAAACTAAATAATATTTCCCGACTAACTAGCAGGTAAACAACTTTCCACAGTATAAACGTCTTTTATCTTGTGAAACAATTGATGGTCATTCAAAAGGAAGATTGTTGGGGAGGGGTGGGAGAAGGTAGTATTTTCAATCGGTTACCAGGCTTTTAACAAAACAATTCCTATTATAATCCTAGAGAATTTCATCTGACTAAATCCCCACTCAAATGACAAGCAAGGAGGGAGAGCTGTAGTCAAAGGAACAAAGGATAGGGGGACCAATATCTGAATGAGTCCCCCCATGGGGCCCTTTAGAGGGGCCTATTATGCCATGGGTTAGCACCTCTCACCATCACTTGTGAAAATACTTGGCATTGAATGATGCTGTATGTCTTACACTCTACTTACTAAAATTGCTTATGCAATTTCAATTGGCTATGGTATTTATCATGTTCCATCCTCAGCATTATGTAGCATAGTTAAGCCTACAAAGCAGCTGCCTTTTTTTTTTTTCTTGTGGATCAAGTGATTGTTATGTATTGTGCGAATATCAGTTCAAGTTTCTTGAGTGCCGCGGCATCTAGATGAAGGGGAGTAAATAAACATTAGGCTTTTTGAAAAAAGGCTTTTAGGCTATTCTTCAAATTCTGCGTTGCCTGGAAATAAATAGTGGCTATAGGACCCTTTTATTTCAGTAAAACTTAGATATATGCATCCATTGGTGAGCACATATAAATCTGCACTTTAATGTTAATGGAAGTTGCACGTGGGGATTGAGGTAAAAATCCTTGAAGATATTATAAAATCACGTTATATAGCTCCGTTTTTACAGTGGTTCCAACCTGCAGGATGTCTGCACGTACCATGAATTAGTATGTATACAATTTTCAACCTACAACACCCTTGAAAAAATGGCTTTAGTTAGTTTCTTTTAAAGTATATATGGTGGGGGAGATGGATTTTAATTACAGAAGCGTCTTTGACAATCAGACTTAGTAAAACGAGCAATGTAGTGTGTATACATAAATGTGTGTCGCTCCCTTGGTGTCTGGTAAGAACTAGGTGTTATTCTAGCATTTTTTCCACTCTCTCCTTGGCTTGTTGTATATCTGAGACTTTCTCATTCTGCAGCCCCCGCTTCCCTACAACTTCTGCCCTGATCCCTTTAACTGCATTGTCTCTTTTCTTCACTTTCCATCTGGGAGCTCTTATGTCCCACAATTTACTGAAGTGCTGTAATTACAGCCTGTATCTTTTATTAACGTATCTCCACGCCATGCTTTTCCTTGGTAGTACAGAATATTAATGCGATTAGCACCATTCATTAAGATGTACTGCCCATTTTGAGTGACAGCCTTAAGTCACAGGATAAGCTTCCTACACAATGGTCTACCTTTATTTTGAAAGAAGAAGGGAAAATTTGTAATTAAAAAAAAGTGGATGGGAGTGCAAACTGGTGCAGCCACTGTGGCAAGCAGTATGGAGTATCCTTGGAAAATTAAGAATATATCTATCATATGATCCAGGTATTCCACTGCTGGGTATTTATCCAACGAACTTGAAAATACAAAGTCATAAAGATACATGCACCCGTATCTTCATTGCAGCATTATTCACAATAGCCAAGGTTTGGAAGCAACCCAGGTGCCCATAAAGGGACGAATGGATAAAGAAGATGTGATATATATACACAATGGAATACTACTCAGCCATAAGAAATGATGAAATCTGGCCATTTGTGACAACATGGATAGACCTTGAGGGTATTATGCTGAGTGAAATAAGTCAGAGGGAGAAAGTCAAATACCATATGATCTCACTCATATGTAGAAGATAAAAACAACAAACAAACACATAGCAACGGAGATTGGATTGGTGGTTACCATAGGGAAAGGGGGGAGGGGGGAGGGCAAAAGGGGTGATTAGGCTCACATATGAGGGGATGGACTATAATTAGTTTTTGGGTGGTGAACATGATGTAATCTACACAGAATTCGAAATGTATTATGAGGTACATCTGAAAGCTGTATAATGTTATAATCCAATGTTACTGCAATAAAACAATAAATAGAATTAGAAAAAAAGAATATTACCAATTAAAAAAAAGTAGAAACCTCTTAGAGAATCTAGCATTGCTAATCCACTCACCCCCACCCCCAAAAATAGGAAGTTTTGACATTGAAACTTGGGGAATTTTCATATTGATAGCACGTTTTCCATAGTTTAATGTTAATCCGTAAGTTAATCACAAATGAGGATACCTTGCTTATTTCCTACAGTGACTGTGAAGATAAAATGAGATGGTAGATGTAAAAAAAGTTTGAAACTTTTAAAGTGTGTTTATTTAAAACTTGAGCAAAGCTTTTAAAATGTTTAAAGATTATTGTCATTACTATATTAAATCTCAGCCATTTATGTTGGTGCTTCCCACTACTTCTAAGGAAATCCAAAATTTTTACAGTAGCTGAAAAGGCTCTGTGTGATCCAACTTATGCCTACATTACCTACCTCTTCTTGAACAGTTGAAGGCTATGAGAAAGTGTGGCACTCAGGGGCCGGCCCTGTGGCAGAGTGGTTGAGTTCACGTGCTCTGCTTCAGTGGCCTGGAGTTCTCCAGTTCAGATCCTGGGCACAGACCTAGCACCACTCATCAAACCACGCTGAGGCAGCATCCCACATAGAAGAACTAGAAGGAACTCCAACTAGGATATACAACTATTTACTGGGGGGCTTTAGGGAGAAAAAAAAATGTGGTGCTCAGCTACTAAACTGTCATTATATTAAAAAGACAAGCATTTTTTTGGGTGCAGAGAGCTTCCAGTATTTATCCCAGAAACTGAGGCTTTTTGGGAAAATTTGAATAGTAATTTGATGGTTAGGAAGATGTGATATCAGATAAGTTTTATTATGATTGTTTGGTTGTTCTTATGAAAATAGGTAAAATGTTATTGGGTTCATTTATATCTATAATTGATTAAGATAATGAACAATTAACATGTAAGCCAGAATTTATGTGGTGTTTAATTAATAGCAGTAAATATAGTATATTGAACTTCTAGTTGCATTGCCTATCAGACTCTTTCATTATAGAGTAAGGCTGATATTTTCTAAATGGAACAATTAGAACAAATCTTAAAATATCCATCTCTCCATACTCCAAGTTCTCAATAATTATAACGAAACCCAATCCTTCTACTATTACAAGTTTACAAAGCAATGGTAATATTGCCTGTACCCTGGCCTTCATAGTTCAACCTTAGACTTATTCTTTTGTGGCTGTATTTACAATATGGAAAATGTTTTATTTTCCTGTCTAAGCTATTCTAGTGCAGTAAAATTTTTGAAAGAAAAATTATTTTGGATCAAAGACAAGCAACTCCAGGAGTTAAAATAGTCATTTTTTCCTGATTATTTTTCAATCTAAGAAAAAATTGTACATATATGGAACCAATGTTTTGCCTGATAGACTGAAGATTCAAACGTTTTAGTTATAAGTGGACTGCAAAAGTAATATCTCTTTCTTAAAAAAAGAAACCAATATAGTCAAATATGCATCTGAGAAATATAACTTGTTCACACTTATAATAGTATCTCCATAAAGATTTTCATGTTGTTATTCTGATTTAAGTGTCCATTACTGGAGACAAATGCATATTTAAGTGTCATCATCAGAGGGGCCACAGCCGTCATAACTCTCTCAGAAGCAGAAACATAATATTTTAGCTTTCCACTTGCTTTCATGAAACCCACGAGTAGAAGCTATCAGTGTCCAGGGGTTGTGTTCCAATGACAAATTCAGTATTCTTAAAAAATAGTGGTAGGATTTTCTGCTGAGGTCATCTAGAATTTGGCCGTCCTGAGAAATGACTGTGGCTGGATTCTTATTCTCAAATGCTAGGGGTTCTTGTTCTTTTATTATATTTGATTTTGATGGTAAAGAATATGACTGTAAAAAGGACTATGCCACATGAAGAGGGACGTGACTTACAGAATTACAAATTGGTCAGTACCCTCTTGCTACTATTCCAGAATCGTCTGACTAAAATGATATGATTTGGTTCCATTTTCTAAAAGATAAATCATAAAACCCAATGGGAATGAACTTCTGAAGTATTCTGAATCACCCATATGAAGAGTAATGGTTAACATTGTTTATGTTCCTGGCAGTTTGTCCTCGATAAAGATTTGTCGAATGAATGAATAAATTATCTAAAGAAATGTATGTTTTGATTTAATTTATCTATTCTATTTCTCTTTTGCCCTTCCTCTTTCCTTGACCAAATAATTTAAAATACATCATCATCATATATTTTTTTCTCTATTCAGATGTATTATATTATAAAAGATAATATATACTCTTTGTAGACAATTTGGAAATATATAACATATAAAGACAGAAAAATATCTGCAGTCTCAGTATCCAGAAATAACCACTATTAACATTTTGGTTTATTTCCTTCTATCTTGTATTCCTGTGCATAGCTTATATTATTGATATTATATTTTATACACAGTTGTGTCTCCTACTTTTTCGCTTAAATTGTAAGCATTTTCATATATTAATGAATCTGTTTATAGTCCACCTTTTTAATGGTTACATATTATTATAGTATATAGATGTATAATTCACTCCATCAACCCCTTAAGTTGGACACTGAACTGTTTCTATTTTTTGCCACTATAAATAATGCTGCAGTAAACATTTTTCCACATATAGTGCGTGCACTTATAAATCAGCACAACTCTGTCTTAGAAGGGATTCAGAATGTAAATGTAGGGGAATGATGTCAGCATGATAGTGGAATAAGAGGTCCCCTGCTTGTATCAACCCCAGCAACAATAATTTGGTAGTCATCCACAGACAAAAGTGCCTTTGTGGGAGCTTTGGAATCCAGGTAGGAGATTGTGAAACCTTGGTTGAGTTCAAGACCAAGGAAAGCTGCTTTGAGAAGCTAGGCTTGCACCTAAGTGGCTGACTCTGACTGTGGTCCCAGATACAAACTCAGAAACAGTTCTCTACCCAAGAGGACTCAGTTACAGTCCTATATGGCCTGGGTCCTACCACCAGCACTATATGCCAAGCGACCTGGGAAGAGTAACACCCACCCATGCCTTGGGTAACAGGCCTACAGAACTTGGTTCCAGCTGTGGACGCTGAAGTGGCCCATTAAGCAACTGCAGCCCCTTACAGCTGAGGTCCTGCAGCCCCTGGAGGTAAGGCTGCCAAACTTGATTCAACTGTAGGTTGTGAAACAGCCCTGTAACTGAGCTCTAACCCCTCCTAGCTGCAGTTCATGAGCAGTCCTGCCAGTCCAGGAATCCAGTAAGAGGCACTCCCTTCGGCACCTCTGGAGATCCTGAAATCGCCCTGTACCTGTCTCCAGCCCCTCCCAGCTGAGGTCAGGGAGTAGTCTAGCCTACTTGGGGACCTGGTATGAGACATGCCCATCCACACCTCCAGAGCCAGGTCTGCAGACCTCAGTCCTGGCAGTGGGCCCTGAAGCAGCCCTGGGACTCAGTTCTTGCCCCTCTCAGCCACAGTCCAGGGCCAGTCTTGCCTGCCCAGGGACCCAGCCAGTCACCCGGCAGGAGCCCTTCTAGGGACCTAATGAGATCCACACACATCCTCCTACCTGGTAACAGACCCACTGTCTGAGGACCCAACTGTAGACCCTGAAACAGACCCTTGTCCCAGCACCACCCTACTGAACAGGATCCTAGAGGCCATCCCATCCACCCGGGGACCAGATGGGATCCATACTCGCCATGACACCAGTAAAAAGCCTGCCAACTGTATACCCAGCAACAACCTTGTGACTGGGATCCAACACAGCATGACTACAATTCCCAAGATAATCCAATCAACCTGGGGAACTGACAAGAGAATGTATTTACCTGCTGAAACTAGTCTGTAAAGACTGGAAGAAGTGTTTGATCCTTCAAATGCACAGACACCAATGCAAGGCTACATGGATCAGGAATAATCAGGTAAAATGACACCACTAAAGGAAACTAATTTAAGCTCCACTAATTGACTGCAAAGAAATGGAGATCTATAAATTGCCTGAAAAGGAATTCAAAATTCTTAAAGAAACTCAATGACATGCAAGAGAACACAGATAAACAACTAAAAATCAGTAAGACAATGTATGAAAAAAACAATAAGTTAAGATAAATAAATAAAAATATAAAAAATAACCAAACAATCCTGGAGCTAAAGAATAAAATGACAGAACTGAAAAATTCAATAGAGAGCTTCAACATCAGTCTTGATCACGCAGAATAAAGAATCATCAAACTTGAAGACAGATCATTTGAAATTAGCCAGAGGAACAAAAAGAAAAAAGAAGAAAAAGACTGAAGAAAGCCTGCATGAATAATGAAAAAGATTGAAGAAAGCCTAATTGAATTATGAAAAAGACTGAAGAAAGCCACTTGAACTACACTCTCAAGTGAAGGAACATCTGCATTATGGAAGTCCCAGAAGGAGGAGAGAGAAACAAAGAGACAGAAAGCTTATTTAAAGAAATAACAGCTGAAAACTTCCCAAATCTTGGGAGAGATCTGGGCATCCAGGTCCAGAAGCTCAGAGGACCCCAAACAAGATCAACCCAAAGATGATTGCCCTGAGACACATTATAATGAAAATGTTAAAAGTCAAAGACAAAGAGAGAATTTTGAAAGCGGCAAGAGGAAAATGACTCATCACATTCAAAGGAACCCCCACAAGGCTATCATCAGATTTCTCAACAGAAAATTTGCAGACCAGGGGGAGAGGGATGATATATTCAAAGTATTGAAAGAAAAAACTGCCAACCAAGAATAATATACTCAGAAAAACTGTCCTTCAGAAATGAAGGAGAGATAGAGATTCCCAGAAAAACAAAACTTAAGGCAGTTCATCACCACTAGACCTGCCTAACAAGAAATGATAGAGTGTTCTTCAAGTTGAAATGAAAAGATACAACCTAACAACAGGAAACATATAACAGTCTAAAACTCACTGGTAGAGGTAAATATATAATGAAATTCAGAATACTCTAGTACTGTAATGGTGGTACATAAATCACTTTTGTCTTTAGTATGAAAGTTAAAGACAATAGTATTATAAAAATAGAAATAGCCATAATAATTTGTTAATGGATGCACAGTATAAAAAGATGTAAAGTGTGACATCAATAGCATAAAATGTGGGGGTAGTAGAAGTAAAAATGTAGAGTTTACATACACAATTGAAGGTAAATTGTTGTCACTAAAATAGACTGTTATTATTTTGTGTAAGTCTCATGGTAACCACAAAGAAAAAACCTGTAGTAGATACACAAAAGATAAAGAGAAAGGAATTAAAGCATACCACTACAAAAAATAAATCATAAAGAAGACAGCAAGAAAAGATGAAAGGAGCTAAAAAGCAGCCACAGAATAATTAACAGAATGGCAATAATAAGTCCTAACTTATCAATAATTACTTTAAACATAAATGGATTAAATTCTCCAATCAAAAGACACAGAGTGGCTGAATGGGTAAGAAAAAAAAAAAATCCCACAATTTGCTGCCTATGAGAGACTCACTTTAGCTTTAAGGACACACCTAGGCTGAAAGAGAAGGGATGGAAAAAGATATTCCATGCAAATGGTAACCAAAAGAGAGCAGGAGTGGCTTTACTTATGTCAGATAAAATAGACTATCAGTCAAAATCAGTCACAAAAGACAAAGAAAGTCACTATATAATGATAAAGGGGACAATTCATCAAGAGGGTATAACAATTATATATGCACCCAACATTGGAGCACCTAAATATTTAAAGGTAATATTAACAGAACTAGGGGGAGAAATAAGCAACAATACAATAATAGTACGGGACTTCAATACCCTACTTTTAACATTGGATAGATCATGCAGATGGAAAATCAATAAGGACATAGTGGACTTGAATAACACTACAAACCAAATGGAGAGCATCATGCTAAATGAAATAAATCAGACAGAGAAAGACAAATACTGTATGATATTACTTATATGTGGAATCTAAAAAAGCTGGACTCATAGAACGAAAGTAAGAGTAGATAGGTGGTTGCCAGCACCTAGGGCGTGGGCAAAAGGAAGAGATGTTGGTCAAAGAGTATAAACTTTCAGTTAGAAGAGGAAGAAGTTCTGGTGATCTACTATACATCATGATGACTTTAGTTAACAATCCTGTATAATATATTTGAAAGTTGCTAAGAGAATAAATTCTAAATGTTCTTACCAGGAAAACAAAAAAGGTAACTATGTGAGGCGATGGATCATTTTACAATATATACATATATCAAATCGTCATGTTACACCTCAAACTTACACCATGTTATAGGTCAATTATATCTCCATAAAGAAGGGGGAAACAAAGCTTATGAGAACAGCCCTAGGCAAGAGACATAAAAACAAACGATTAGAAGGAGGGAGAAAGTTGATCTGCCACATTGTCTGGAAAAAAAGAAAGTAAATGAAGTGAAATGAGAATTCTTTATTACTTACCAGGTACAAAGCACCATTTACCTGGGTCAAGTCAGAGCATAAAATCTGTACTTGATGATTTTATATATGTAGGTAGATAGATCTAGATATCTAGATCTATCTATATATTTTTTCATATTCTTTAAACAAATATTTTCAATGTTTATTATAGCCAGACCGTGAGAGCACAATGATAGAACCCCCCCAAAGGTATTTACTATCTAGTGTGGAAGAGAGAGATACATGAAATTAACAATTAGATTGAGCCACATGAAATTGTCAGTTTTTGACCTATAAAAATAGTCATTTCATATGCTTCCACCTAGTGCAATACAGTATAATAAGGGTTAATATTGGAGCAAGTACATGGTGGCATGGGAAAATAGATGTGTAAGCGATTCATTCTTCTGAAGAGTGATAATGCAGATTGTTACTGCTTAGTCAGCAGGTATGAATTTAAGTGGGGTCCTTTCTTGTCTGTGTAGGTGTGTGCTGGAAGGATGCTAGGTCACACTCATGCATCCGATTTATGGCATTCAGTAGCACTGCAGTACGGTAACACCTCACTTCTCTGAAATTCAGCTATTCCGGCAATCGTGCCTACATGGAAATGCCATCTATCTCTTCGAAATATGGCTATAAACCTGGAAGTAAGCAAAAACAAAATATCTCTGAATAGGCAAAAGGAATCTTAAGTCCCTAAACAACAGCACGTGGACTTTCATCTGAACAGAGCCTTCTCAGTCCCTTTCTCAAATCTATTTACTCTTCTGTCAGACACAGTTCTATCAAATTTAGTTTTCTGTTTTTTTCACCACTCCAGCAAATGAGAAACAGCACAGCAGTATTGGGAGGAGGACAGATATGTTAAGACCCACTGGCAGCAATAAGAAGTTAGCTGATATGCTGACTCCAGTGGAGGAGATGAACTAATCTTCAAAGCACATAACATCTTACAAAGTAAAAGCGCAAGATACAAAACTGGTTATAATTGAGCTCAGCTAAGTAAAATATATGCATATAGTTGCTAAAAAAAGTCAGAATGAAATATATCAAAATGTTAACTGTCTTTGTGGCTATATAATGGTATTATGGGTGATTTTGCCTTTCTTCCTACTTTTCATGATATTCTTTCATGACCATGTGCTGCTTGTATTGTTAGAAGAAATAAAATAATAGTTTATACCTAAATTTTTAAGATGAGAAAGAACTTTAAACACGGAGTAGTTCTGTTCTATTTAAAGAAGGAACAAATAGACGTACCTCAAGTACGCCCTGAGGACCTTGTCGGATTTAGAGCGCAGCCGAGTATTTGATGCTCATGATAATTATGTGAATCAGTAAAGATGTATTTTTGGTAGATTCTCTTTATGAAGTCAGCAAAGCGTATAATACATCTTTAAAACATTTCTATAGAAAATGGCTAAGCTAAAAAGTGTTGCTATTTAAAATGTATAAACCCTCAGCTATCCGGATCAACGCATTCTCTGAGGTTTCTGGATAGCTGAGATCTCATTTTAGGTTTTTCTATTTTAAAATGAAATTGCTCTACAGCTATTTGTCCTATTAAATTATGCAATATTATTATATCGAAGCTTCCTCCTCTAAATGTCCATAACTGTTTATTGAGGCATTAGTCTCAGATGGCCGTGGAAACAAATGTTTAAGCGATTGTCTTTATTCTTTTGTAAGTGGCCCAGTTAGATATTAAAATATATCTTTTTTTTTTTTTTTTTTTTTTTTTTTTTTAATTTTTTTTTTTTTTTTATTAATGTTATGATAGATTACAACCTTGTGAGATTTCAGTTGTACATTTTTGTTAGTCATGTTGTGGGTACACCACTTCCCCCTCCGTACCCTCCCCCCACCCCCCCTTTTCCCTGGTAACCACCAATCAGATCTCCTTCTCAATATACTAATTTCCACCTATGAGTGGAGTCATATAGAGTTCGTCTTTCTCTGACTGACTTATTTCGCTTAACATAATACCCTCGAGGTCCATCCACATTGTTGTGAATGGGCCAATTTCGTCTTTTTTTATGGCTGAGTAGTATTCCATTGTGTATATATACCACATCTTCTTTATCCAATCATTAGTTTCTGGGCATGTAGGCTGGTTCCACGTCTTGGCTATTGTAAATAATGCTGCAATGAACATAGGGGTGCAACGGACTCTTGAGATATCTGATATCAGGTTCTTAGGATAGATACCCAGTAATGGGATGGCTGGGTCATAGGGTATTTCTATTTTTAACTTTTTGAGAAATCTCCATACTGTTTTCCATAGTGGCTGTACCAGTTTGCATTCCCACCAACAGTGTATGAGGGTTCCTCTTTCTCCACAACCCCTCCAACATTTGTCGTTCTTGGTTTTGGATGTTTTTGCCAATCTAACGGGGGTAAGGTGATATCTTAGTGTAGTTTTGATTTGCATTTCCCTGATGATTAGCGATGATGAACATCTTTTCATGTGTCTATTGGCCATATTCATATCTTCTTTTGAGAAATGTCTGTTCATGTCCTCTGCCCATTTTTTGATCGGGTTGTTTGTTTTTTTGTTGTTAAGCAGTGTGAGTTCTTTGTATATTATGGAGATTAACCCTTTGTCGGATAAGTGGCTTGTAAATATTTTTTCCCAATTAGTGAGCTGTTTTTTTGTTTCAATCCTGTTTTCCCTTGCCTTGAAGAAGCTCTTTAGTCTGATGAAGTCCCATTTGTTTATTCTTTCTATTGTTTCCCTCAACTGAGGAGTTACAGTGTCTGAAAAGATTCTTTTGAAACTGATGTCAAAGAGTGTACTGCCTATATTCTCTTCCAAAAGACTTATTGTCTCAGGCCTAATCTTTAGGTCTTTGATCCATTTTGAGTTTATTTTGGTGTGTGGAGAAAAAGAATGGTCAATTTTCAATCTTTTGCATGTGGCTGTCCAGTTTTCCCAGCACCATTTGTTGAAGAGACTTTCTTTTCTCCATTGTAGGCCCTCTGCTCCTTTGTCGAAGATTAGCTGTCCTTAAAATATATCTTCTTCTCTCAAATGTGAGGTTTTGCTATTTGATGTTGCCTTTGTTGGTTGACCCTTGCTTTTTCAGACTTTCACAAAGTAAGAGAAGAAATATTTACGCCTTTCCCAACTATTGCAGAGTATTACAATCGAATCATAAATTGTTAAAGCTATTTGGAACGTTTTCTGAGAAAAAGTATATACCACATAAAGAATATAGGATTTAGAATCTCGGCTCCCTGCTAGTCATGTTACAGTTGAAGCACAGGTACTCCTCAATCCTCTCCTCGTAAAGGTAAAAATCAACCAATGACAGCAAAACAGAGTAAATACTAAAAATGGATTCATTGCCCTTGTGGAAGAATCTCAAACATTATCTTCATCTTTTATGTATGAAGTATGCTTGTAGCATTAGTTGAGTCTTCCTGACTGCTTGGCATTCTCCTTATTCATTTTTCACCGAATCATGTGCTTTGGTGGTTGGTCCAGATTTGTCTACTCTCCCAGTTCCTCAAACTAAAACTCATACCCATCAATCTCAGTAAATGACCTTATCTTCCAGGTTCCCTCAGTTTCCCTCAGTACCCCTTCCTGAGGTCCAGCTTGTACCCCTCATCTCACTCCTCTGACCTCCTTCAGAATCATACTTCATCAGTTATCCTCTGCTTCTTTTCTTCATAATGTCTTGTTTTAAATTGATTTCTTTTTTCTACAGAAATGCTCAGGTCCTCCTGGTACTTTAAAAGCAAACTTCAATGATAAATAAACCAAACAATAAATAAACAAAAAATATCCCCAAGCGGGGCCGGCCCAGTGGGGCAGCAGTTAAATTTGCGCTCTCTGCTTCGGCGGCCTGGGGTTCACCAGTTCGGATCCTGGGCGCAGACCTACGCACTGCCTGTCAAGCCATGCTTTGGCAGGCGTCCCACATATAAAGTAGAGGAAGATGGGCATGGATGTTCGCTTGGGGCCAGTCTTCCTCAGCAAAAAGAGGAGGCTTGGCCTCAGATGTTAGCTCAGGGCTAATCTTCCTCAAAAAAAGAATATATCCTCAAGCTACTATCCTATGTCTAGCTGCAGAGCGGCCACATCAAAGGAGGGATAAGTTATGTACATATCTATATGTATGTACAGTGTATGAATTCACACGTCCTGGCAGCCATAGATGAACCTTATATAGCTATTGGGAACTTGCCTCTCCTAATGGGATCGTTTAGTTGGAATGACTTCATCTGATGTCAGGCCTTGATGATGTCAGTCCTTTTGTTTTTTCATTACTCTTTATTTTGAAATTTTCAAATACATACAAAATCAAATAATATAATGAAGCCAGCACCCAGCTTCAACAATGATCAATTCCTGGTCAATCTTGTTCTATCTATACTCCCACCCTTGGATATTTTCAAGCAAATCCTAGACATTACATTTTTTTATCTGTAAATATTTCTACATGTACCCACAAAATATAAGGATTATTTCTAACATAACCAAGTAATACTATACCTTATCAAAAAAAAGTTCCTTAATAACAGATATCCAGTGTTCACATTCCCTTGATTGTCTACTACTTTTTTCCCCCCAGTTTGAATCACAAACTAAATAAGGCCTATTTATTATTATCATTTTCTTAAGACTCTTTTAAATTATGAGATCCTGCTTGTATTAGTTATCAATTGCTACATAACAAACTACCCTGAAAACTTAGTGGCTTAAAATTGCAAATATTTATTATCTCAAAGATTCTGTGTGTCTGGAATTTGGGAGTGGCTTAGTTGCATGATTCTGGCTCCTTGCCTCTCATGAAGTGGCAGTCAGGATGTCGGCCAGGGCTGCTGTCCTCTGTCGGCTTCACTGAGGCTGGAGAATCTGCTGCCAAGCTCACTTCTTCACCACGTGGGTCTTTTTGTAGGGCTTCTTGAGCCTCTTCATAACATGACAGCTGGCTTTCCCAAGAGTGGGTAGTCTGAGAAAGCAAAGAGGAAGCCACAGTACTTTCTATGTCCTAGGCTTGGAAATGACAGAATATTTCTATCATATTTCCATTGGTCACACAGACCAAGTCAGAAACAGTGTGGGCGAGAACTGCACCGGAGCGTGAATACCAAGGGGTGGGGATAATTGAGGGGTTGTCTTGGAGGCTATCTCCTATACCTCTCCAGCTTTCTTTTTTTTAAAATTATAATTTTCTGTTATTATTGAGACAACCAGGTCATTTATCTGATAGAGTTTATATTTTGCTTATTGCAGCCCAGTATTGTCATTTACATATATATCTTTGCCTGACCCCCCACCCCATATATTTTCTATAAACTTAGAGATGGAAGCTATCAGATTCAAGTTCCATATTTTTGGCAAGACATCCTTATGGTGTGTCCTTTTATAATGGAGTATATGATGGCTGGCTGGCTCGTATTATGTCAGCACTTTTGGATAATCATTGCCTAGATCCATTCATTCAAAAGAGTGATATTCTATCACTCCTTTTTCTTAAATTATTTGGAATACTTCTATAAAGATAAATGTCCCCATGTCAGCTATTTGGTTACATTGAGGTATATTTCATACAGAGAAGGCAAGACAAATACTTGATTCTTTCCCTTTAGTTACCAGTTTTCAAAATGATTCGTTGGCTCAATAGCATCCCTTAAAGGTGACAAGTGAGGTCTGGGAACCACCATGGAAATGCTGAAGCAGACCCTCCAGGGTGGGCCCTGGGCATAGGGATTTTGAAAAAGCTACCTAAGTGATTCTGATTTGCTCCTCTATTCATTTCTACTGGTCTCCATTCCTAGAATTGGACTTACTAGGTTTGGAATGGGGCCCAGGATTCTGCTTTTGTTTGTGTTTTTGTTTTAATCTCCAGATAATTATCTTGAGTTGACAAGCTTGGGGAACACTACACTAGACTGCACCTTCTCATATTTACTGTGACTCTATGCATCTATGCTATTCTCCCATGACATGGGTGTCTTAAGTTTGCCCTCCTACAACAAACTATTACACTGAAAGTCTGCCCAGCAAAGACTGTGGAGTTAGACTGCTTAGGTCTAAATCTTGGCTCTGCCACTTATGAGCTTTGTGACCTTGAGGAAGTGAATGACCTCTCTGCCTCAGTTTCCTCATATATAAAATGGAAATGATAGTAGGATTCACCTCATGGTCGTTTTGAGGACTAAATGAATTAACATTGGTAAATTGCTTAGAACAGTGCTTGGCAAATAAATCTTATCTCCCTCTGGGAGAGCTATCCCTGAATATTTTGTTGATAAGAGCTAAGCTGGGTTATTATTAGTAGTAGTATCATCATTATTACATTAACTATCATTTAATGAATGCTTCATATATGCCAGGCGCCGTGGATTACATATATTCTCTAGTTCACTCAATTGTCATATCAATCCTAAAAGATTAGCAATGTTATTCTCATTTTATGTACAAGGAAACTGGGTCTCCAAGAATTTCAGTAAATTGCCCAACATAATAGAGCAGCTAATAAGCAACGGTATAGAAATGGCGCATATTAAAGAGGCAGTGTGATGATTAGGACCTTGGAATCTGGAACTAAGCTGTCTGGGTTCAAATCTTGACACTGCCACTTCCTAGTTGTGTATCTTGGGCAAGTTACTTAACCTGTCTGTATTTCAGTTTCCTTATCTGTAAAATGAGCATAATAGTAATACCTGCCTCAAAGGTTATTATGAGGATTAAATGAATTAATACTTGCAAAGTACCCAAAATGGTGCCTAGAACACAGTAAGCACTTTGTATGTACCAGCTAGATGTTATTACTATTATTAATTATTGTCAGTTATTTTTATTAGTTGAGGTTTAAAGAAAAGGCAGCCGTTAATAGGGAGAAATTGAAGGTGCTAATGAGGGAGGGGATAAACATAGGAGCGCTAACCTTCAGGAAGGGAGAAAAAGGAGAGCTGTTTCTATCACAGAGGTAGACAGGAAAGAAGATAATTGATGTCTAGGTGAAGGCAGATGATGAAGCTCTTGGGAGATAGACTCATTCTTACAACAAGGTAAGAAGGAAGATCATCCTTTTGGAATGAGGAAAGGAAGATAGAATTGGAAGCCTCTGGAGGTGAGGGGAATTTGGACACACTTGAGGAGTAAGCCAGGGAGCACACAACAGACACAGCCAAGTTGAGTTTTGTCAGTACTCGATCATAGCTCAATTCCCGGAGGCTAAGAAAATGAACATCTGGGGAAGTGGGATCCCAGGTTATTGGAGGGGTAGCTCAGCAGCCTAGTGAAGTCGGTGAGATAGGGCATGGTTGAATGCGATGGTTATGATGCTAAGGCGAAGTGAAGGAGCATTGAAGAGGGAATCAGGACACTTGGATTCATTTTCCAACTCTGCTATCACCTAGCTTGTCTGACCCTCGCATAGGTCACTTGACCTTTGGAATTCAGTCAGTTCCCTTGTGAAATGAGAGAGCTACATCAGCTTATCTCTAACATGCCTTCTCACTCCAGAATTTATGACCCTAAAGGGCTGATTCTAGAGTCTAGCTGCAGAAGAAAGGAGTGGATTGAAATGCCAGCAGTAGCAAAGCGATGGGAAGGCTCCAGGAGGTTGGAATGCAGGTTGGATGAAAGTGAAGGCAGACGAGGGAACTCATGCTAGTCGGGCTCAAGCTCTCCATCTGTTCTGCCTTTAAAATTTGTTTCTGTGTTCAAAAAATATTTTTAAGAGTAGCTTGTCATTTTTTTGTAGCAGATATTATGCATATTATGAATTTAATAAGCTATGTTTGACACACATAAAAGTAAATGTTATTTATTTTAGTTTACGTATCTAAAATGTTCATTAACATATCAAAAATAAACAATTTACTTATAGGGAGTTATTTTCCTGCTTTTAAGCAAAAGATAACAAAAGAGTATTTTCTGCTTTCATGTGCCCATAATAACATTACACTTTGGAGTAGCTAACTAGGTTGCTTGAACACACTGTTACAGAACTGGTTAATCCATAATTCAGCAGGTTCTTGGCTTCCAAGTTGCCTTATTGACAAGCCTGAAGAAAGTGGATGGAACTAATTAGCAGTCAGCATTATAAAATAGGAAGAATTAAGGAAAGCAGCTTCAATATTAAACTCAGACCTCTATGAAGATATTCCCTTTAGTTATGGAGATTTTGAAATGATGGACAGGCTAAACCAAAACTCATAATCCTATTACAGTCTCCTACACCCACCTAATAAGCTTCAAGAGCCGTTTCCCTAGAGTCTGGGGTATTGCCGTCTTCCTCTAGGCTTTTCCGTATATAGCTTATAAATTCTTTACTGTTCCCACTAAATACTTTGTTATTTAAAATAGCGCAAAAGAGAGTATATAAGTATATATACATATTGAGGCATTTTTTGACTGTAATAATACCCTTGGCCTGTAGGGATCTTCAAATTATTAATAATTTCAGAGGAAAGCTTTTAAGAAAAAAGCTCCAGGCTTAGCTGTAATGAGGCATTTGAAAAGGAGGAGGGTGTATGTTTGTGTGCGTAATGAAAATATTGAACCCTTTGGGATGTTATGAACCATGGTGTAGTAATAAATGGTCTTTCCATTCCAGTGTTCCAGCAGACATCTTTGTACCCCTGATGTACCCTTGCAAAATGCCTTTAGCTCCCAGTTCGTTTTAAATATTTCTATCTCCTGACGTTTTCTACTGGGGGTAGGGGTGCAACAGGGTGACTCTGATGGAGAAAGGAGTACAGTACTAAGAAGCAGACTAAGTTGGTGGCTTAGAATAATGAGCCCATTTTCAGCTGAGCTGTGCGGTTCATATGAATTAATTAACCCCTTACATGCATTTGTCTGACAATCCTAATTCTCATTCAGTTCAATGAGTTTTGTAATTATCATTTAACTAAATAGCACTAAAAACTGTTTATATCCTGACATTAAGGAAGCTTCGTAGAATTCTCTTCCTATAAATCATCTGAAGTTGTTTACAATTTGCAGTAGTGTTGTTTTTTTTCTAGTTTGTGCTCAGGTTGCTGTTTTGCTGTTTTAAAAAATATTTTCAGGGTGCTAATTATAGAACATGTGCTAGAGTTTGTTTGGTTAGCCTTGGAACGGTCGAGGACCTCAGTAAAGAACATTTTCACATTTTAATTGGAAGAATGTAGGCTTAAACTGTTATCTATCATGTTAAGCAAAATGAAACCAATGATGCTAAGTGGATATAGAATGATTAATTACTCGTTCTTCGGACCTGTGCCATTTAGTTCCTGGTGATAAAGCACTTTTACCCAGAAAGAGAGAAGAAATCAGAGCATCGTGTTGATGATGTTGGAAAACAGTGTGAGAACACTAGAAAACTATGTCTGAGATGGGAAGCCTATGGGCCATGTCCTACCACCTATGCCCTGTGTATGTAATTACTTTTAATTTTCACACTAAAAGTTAAGGCAATATTAATAAGCATTTCACTTAAGTCTGTCTCTTTTGATTGCAAGGAACAAGAGGCTGTTTAAACTGAGTGTTTATTGAAGAGATAGAGAGAGGCTCCTAGGAATCCAGGACAGGAAATATCGTACAGCTAGACCTGGATCCCTGGAAGTGGGATCTTTGTTCTACATTTTAGGCAGCCCTGGGGTCCTCCACGGCACAAGAACATGGGCCTTTCTGGAGGGTACTTTGCTTTTCCTGTGTTTAGAGGGAGACGTTACTTAGCTTCTAATTCCTGACAAGGCTCTTGGGTCCCAATTCCAAATTCCTGTGACGAGACTGCTATTTGGCTCTCCTCCCTCCTCTTTTTTTTTGGCGGGGGGGGTGGCGGGCACCAGAGCCTAAGATGGCTGCCCTTTGGGTCACGTTCCTACCTGGGTTCAATCAGCTATTACTGTTTGTGTCATATGATAATGAAATCAATTCTCACAACAAGCCTACTGCATAGGTTAAGTACTATTATTATAACCCCTTTTATAGAGCGGGGAACTGAGGCAAGGAGAGGTTAAGTGACATTTCTAAGGTCAAGTAGCTCCAGGGTCGGTGTTCTGAACCAGCATACTCTACTGATAGGTGCCATGTGCTGAGTTAAAGGATCTGGTTTCTAGTCCTTGATCTGCTACTGTGTGAGGGACTTGGAGGGAACTACTTAATCTCCCTGGGTATTCAGCCATTCCATGAACAGTTTAAAAATTATTTTTGTAATCTTTTTATTAAAAAGCTGAAAGGAGGTATAGAAACCCAATAACACATTGTGTTTGGGCTTGCTTGGCTACAAGGAATAGAAATGTACCCAAACTAGCTTGAGCAAAAGGGGATTTACTCAAGGATGTGATAGAGGACCTTTTGGATAGCCAAGGAAACAACCGTCAGCCCACAGAGTGCCTTGGACTGGAACCACAACTGGAAAGTTAGAAATACAAGTTGCTTTCTCTGTCCTTCCATGGTCTCACTCATCTCTGTCTCCTCTTTTTCTTCAGTGGCTTCCTTTGACCGTTACTGCCACAGCTGTGGTACAGCATGACCCTTACTTCAAGTAGCTATCTTTATGTGACATTGGTCTCTTAGAGTTCAAGTTCTTGTGACAGAATCTAACTGGCCCAGCCCAGGCTATGGATTTGTTTCCCTTGGGTCAGGTGTCCAAGCTGTGTCCAATCAACCAGGTCAGAGCTAAGATCACGTGGTGCATAGGATTGCTGCCTCTGCCAGGGACTGTGTGGAAGAGCAGATTCTCTGAGAAAGAAGTGTGGGAAGAGCAGGCAATTAGACTGATGTTTGCTTACCCATGATCCTAGCACTAACACTGTTTTTAAACATATTGTATGTTTCTCCATAGATCATTGTTTTGGCTACATAGATAACATTTTACCGTTTAATAAGCACTTTATTACATATCAGGTATATGGAGTATAGTAAGTGCTGAGCCTCCATTTCTTTATCCGTAAAATGGATGATCCTGTCCAGCTTTAGAATTCTGCCACATACATACACATATATGCATTCACTTACATATATATATATATATATATATATTTGGTGAGGAAGATTGTCCCCGAGCTAACATCTGTGCCAGTCTTCCTCTATTTTGTATGTGGGATGCTGCCACAGCATGGCTTGATAAGCACTGTGTAGGTCTGCACCCAGGATCTGAATGCGCGAGCCCTGGGCTGCCAAAGCAGAGCACGTGAACTTAACCACTATGCCACCAGGCCAACCTGGCATTTACTTATATTTTAATGAATATATTGCTTTTATTACCGAACCAACAGGAATTTATTTATCCCAATAAATGTTCTTTAAAGTGCAATTATTTGAGCTAAAAAAGAAATTCAATATCATATCTTTATAACTGCTCCTAGTTTTTAACCAAACATTAGTATTACACAGCTTAATCACCCAGCTTATTTATTCTGTTTCACTCTGAAATACTCCTCTGTTTTGCAAAACTCAAATCTACTATAAAAGATCAAAGACTTGCCGTCATTGAGACTATTCAAAAGAACCTGAGGCTGACTCTAAATATATCCCAGAGAGGCACTTCCCAAATGTTTCAGGCAGTGGTAGAACCATTGCTTGATTCTCTAACTCCCAAAGCAACTACATCAATGAGGATAGATCTCATTTACCTACTCATGTCTGTTATATTCACATTACTTATTTTATCAAAATTGTAAGAAAATATACAAAATACATGCCTAGTTCAATCTATAGTTCGCCAATTATGAGATTTAAAAAAAAACTGATTGGACGCTTTACTGAAGTCTTAAAAATAATTCTATCTCCGATTTACTTCAACTCCTCTGACCTGTGGTTAGTATACTTTTCTATACCCACATGGAAAAGATATAGATTGAAGTTCTTTGGACACGCTGACAACTCAGTAGATGAATTTAGAGCATTTAGAATGAGAAGAACGCCTTGCCACAGATCTCCTCCGGAACCAGCCAATGTAATTAATCCTTGTTTGTTTGTTCTTACTGTTGTCGTTTTACCATTGTTATGTAAAATCAGTGCTGCAAATACAAGCAAAAGCCAGAGAGGGAGTAGTTGAAGTTTAGCAAAATAGTACCCAATCTGTGAGTGCTTGCCTGGTTTCACATTGGGGTTTAGACACAGTCTCATTGTGATAGCTGTGTAGCTTGGATGTGTGTGTGTGTGTGTGCAGGTATGTTTGCATCTCTTTCTGCTGACAAGTTCAAACTGATTAGATTTAATATGCTTTATTTAAGAAGTGATTTGAGAAAAGTGTTGTATGTATTTTTCTATTTTTTTAAATTAGTCTGTCTAGATTAGTCATTCTAATTTCTAAGAGGAGTGAAGATAATTTTAAAGCTAAAATTAGAATTCTGTCCAAGCAGCATAATCTCATGAACACACCCTTTATCTAAGATTTAGAAAAATAAATGTTTTACTTAATTTAAGAATAACTGATATGAAAACTTCATCACAGAAGTGGTTTCAGAAGTTTGAAATGTTAATCACAGCTTCACTAGTCTAAAGTCCCATGATCCTCATTTAATTCCAAGGTAAATCACTTGTTATTTCTAGAAAACTACTACTAGTCAGACTAATTCCTCTTTGTTGTTGTTACACAAAGATTTGAAACCAATGCTCTGCCTTCGTTCTTTCTGATAGACTAGTCTACGGGTTTCCACACTTTTCCTATGGAATTCTACTTTAAGACCTAAGGTATACAGTGTAGTGGAATCCTTCTAAAAGTGACCTAGGGACTTCCTTTGTATAGGACAAATTTGGGGTGTTAATCGCAGTCCTGACTCATTCCTGTTCTGGCCTGTGTCTCGTCTTCCCTGTTGTACATTTAAAACCTGGCTCATGGCTAAGGAAGAATGAGAAAAATAAAATAACTAAGATGATTGGTAGATCTTCTTTAAAATAACGTTAAAATATATTTCACAGTCTATGGGGAATAAGCAGATAATTTACATATGTACTAGAGCCTGTCTGGTGTTTTCATATACCATAATTTACCCCTTTGGAAAATCCTAGCAGAGACCATGTATTTTCTTTGAGGATGCACAATTAGATACTTAGTCTAAACCTGGAACAAGGTGATTTGAACTGATTTACAGAGAGACTTCAAAAGCTGAAAAGTCAGTTTGACAACATTCCTGCTGGGATTGGCCTTCCATAAATGTTTGCCGTGGTATTCGGAGGCCATGCCACTTTAGTCAGATCACTGGAGCTTAGGAGATGATGCCTACAGTCAAACTGGAGTTCACTGCTTATCAGGGAATGTGTGAAGGCTCCCAGGCTGAAGGTTCATTAGGTCAGTCTGTAAGAGCTGTCCATCAGACCAAGCCGGCAGGGGAATACTTTTCTAAAAAGTAGATAGGAGCAAAATTTTCCCACTTAGGATTTTTCCACATTGTATCCGTGCTGCTGTCACCTTGTCCACACCAGGGAATAGAATTCTGGGCCATTATAATGTTCCGAATGTCAGCCTCTGGCTGCCATCACATAGGAGCATGGCTGCTGTTGTCCTCTTTGTAAGCATTGTCCTTCCCTAGGGTGAATAGGATAGAATGGCCCTCAAAGTCTACAAGACTGTGAGGAGATAGGGACTTGTGTCATAGTCATTAGCCCCAGTATCTTAACACAGTGACAGAAATGTAGATGCTCAGATGTTTGTTGATCTTAACTGAAAACCAAGAACAGAAACCACCGTGCGAATCTACCATATACGGCCTTTACCACCCCATTCCCTATCCTTCTTGGTCTAACAGAAGTTGGCAAAACTATTTCTTGTATTTCTTCCATATTGTCAAGTGTGTGTTGTTTTTTAAAAATTATTATTTAGGTAACATTGGTTTATAACATTATATAAATTTCAGGCGTACATCATTATATTTCGATTTCTGTGTAGACTACATCATGTTCCTCACACAAACACTAAATACCATCACCATATACATGTGACCACTTACCCCTTTTGCCCTCCTCCCTCCGTCCTTCCCCTCTGGTGACCACCAATCTAATCTCTGTATATATGTGTGTGTTTGTTGTTGTTTTTATCTTCCACTTAGGAGTGAAATCATATGGTATTTGACTTTCTCCATCTGACTTATTTCGTTCATGTTTTATTTAACAGTAACACATTAGTTAATATGTATTAACCATTTAGATGATTGTGATACTGAAAGTATATCCATGTGACAAATCACTAGATCAAAACAAAGGTGATCCGTTGTGTATACTTGTTGTAACTCGAACAGACTGACGGGCAGCACAGTTTCCCTCATCAAATGTGCAAGAAAACCAGGTAGGATTAGCAAGATAAACAGTTCATCTAAGAAAATGACAAGTTGATGATGGCAGGCAGGCTTGAATTATTAGTATCATCAATATAATGTGACTATATAATAAAATGTAAATTGTATAGTTTTTGTTTAACTCTTGTTTTAATTAGCACCAAGTTAAGCTAGAGTTGTGTTTATGAATCTATATTCGTTTCTAATATTTAGAATCAATTACTTCTTTATGAAACAATACCCTTCTCAAAATGGAGACTTAGAAAATCTATTCCATTAAACATAAGTTGATTTTGTTTCCAGGTGGCATCCATTAGGACAAACATCATGAAAAGGCCACTGACCAAAAATGTTGATTCCCTGGCTGACACCTGGAAGAAAAATAAACTTATGTTTAATGGAGTAGATTGTCTAAATCCCTGTTTTGAGAAGAGTGCACATTCATGAATATGTATTCATTGCTGAATTCAATAGATTCTAATAGTGAAGGACATCCGTATCATAGAAAGTAACATCTATTCATTAACTTACCACTTTGCAAAGAAAGAAGCAAGAATGCGGCTTGGGATGGAATGCTGGCAATAACCAGCTCATTCCTTTATTGTGTGACAGAGTCATCATGACCTGCATAATAACCAAGCAAATAAAAATGTGATTTGTGTATTATCTATAGTCTAAGTTTTATCCTGAGCCAATATTATAGATGTACTGTTGTGATTTTCTCTTATTCAGTGTTCTGGGCACAGTATAATGCCTATTTATTTATTTGCACATTTCAAAGAGTTTTTCTGTTTATTTCTTCTTTTCTGCAGTGGTAAATCACCCTTGTGCAACAAGGGCTAATCCAAGATCAGCTACATAACTGGGCTGAGTCCTGTTCTAAACAAGATTGGGTGATTGTACAACACGACTTTTTAAGAGAATCAAGTGGCAAAAGTTTCCAGTAGAAACAAGATACTCATTTCACCCAGTCCCCTTTTATTTCTGCCTAGGCACTTAGGTGCCGTATAGAACCATCTCACTACATCTTCACAACATTCCTGAACATTAGGTCTTATTTTCCCAAGCTTACAGGAGAAGGAATGGAGGATTAGAGAAGCTAAGTAGCTTGGCCAAGGTCACAGCCAGTGAGCAGTTGAATCAGAATCTGAACACCAGTTTATCTAATTCCAAACTGCACGCTCTGCTATTTCCTTGCCATGTTGCCTTTCACTTGGGGGCTCATGCAAAAGATTTACAAGATTGCTCAGATTTCCTTTGGTCATACTCCCAGGAACACATGTAGTTGAATTTTTAGTTCTTGCCTCAAATAAGACTCGTAACACCACTACATTTTTAAAGAATGAGTGATTAATTTGTGGAAATGTTCATTGTAATACTTTTAAGAGTTTTCAAATCATACAGTTGAAAATTCATGCTGTGCTCTAGGCATTATCGATCCTGAGCCATCTCACGCAGGTAGATATAAATCCTTTTCTTAAAGATCTCTGGTGAAAAACACTCCAGGCTTTTCCACAGTAATTTACCTCACTGCTGAAAAGACTTACAGATAGGTATATGCACGTTGTTAGGGCCAATGACATTATGCCCAGTTCCAGTGAATGAAGCCAAAAAAATATTAATTCCTTTTAAAGTTATAATTTTCAAAGGGTCCCCAGAAATGACTTATAGAAAGTGTATGTGATTTTGCCGTTTCTCTAGGAAAAGCTGTTCAGTCAGAACATGTAAATGATCGGGCCTTGGGTAGATCACAAAGGGATTTTTATTTAGCATTTGGATTCCCTTTATGATCTCTACCTTAAATGTGAATGAATGGAATGTTGAGAATTGACAGAATTTTGAAAATTATCACAGTTGTTTTCAGATAGCTTTTCTCTTCAGTGTCAGTATCCTAGCCCACACCCTATCCTCTATTGTAACTGTTCGCTTATTTCTCCCCATAACAAGACTGTGAGCAGTTGGAGGGCAGGAATTGTGTCTTACTCATCACAGTGTCTCTAGTATTTAGCATCATGCTTGACACAGAAGTGATCAATAATTATCTATTGAATGAATTAATTAATTTCTCCAATTGATACTGCTTAGGCCTTTCTCCTAATTTCCTACAAATGCATCCTGCTAATTTACATTTCTCTAGCTTGATTCATATGATTTCTCTCACCTGGAGTTAGGTTCCTTTCTCTTCTCCACCTCTATAAATCCAACTAGTTCTTCCTGGTACAATTAGTTAGTATGTGATTCCTTTTCTGACTATTCTAGTTATCAGAGTCATATCCCCCATACCCATTCTCTTGGCCCCCATGGGCCGTCCGAGACCCTTTAGCTATTTATTATATTATTTGCCAGTCTTTTAATGTTTTTGTCCTTGTTTCTCCAGCCGTTACAAAGTGACCATGTTTTACACTATTTTCTCTCGCCTTCATGATGAGTTAAACATAGACTAGACCAGGAGATGACAAACTATGGCCTGTAGGCCAAATCTGGCCCAAAATCGAGCAATTATTTTTACATTTTTAAATAGCTGAAAACAAAAGACACGACGTGACGTGAAAATTATATGAAATTCGACTTTCTGGAACATTCATTCATTTACGTATTATCTATGGCTACTTTGGGGTTGCAACAGCAGAGTTGAGCAGTTGTCTATGGCCCTGAAATACTTCATCCCTGACCCTTTACAGAGAAAGTTTGCCAACTGCTGGAATAGACCATCAGTGAGTACTTCTTGGTTACGTAATTCAATATCTTGTGACTATTCCATTCTGAAACAAGATTCTGAAAGGACTGGTAATTATGTTATCTTACTTTAAATAAATAAAAATAATAATAAAAACAACCCTTGGAGCACAGATCATTCTTGTCTTTTAGTTGATGGAGTACAAAAATTTTCATTTTCTCTATCGCTGGGAAACTGACTTAGTGCCCTTAGCAGTTTGAAACTTTCTTAACACGTGCAGAACGACTTCCTGTGGACGTTCTTCAGAACAGGGTAAATGATTATCATTCTGTTCTGGGATGGACTAGATAACCTCTACTACTGTGCAGTCCAGTGATTCCCGGAATCTCCTTTATATGTAAACTTTATTAGAAATGAGAAATTTGATTTGTGAAAATGAAGTCTCCTCATCCCCGACTCCTTGATTCTCCTTTGCCAGAACTGCCACCCCTCTACTTTGGGTTTAATCTAGTTCTTTTAATTAAATATGAGATAATTAAAGTTCACAGGATTTAAACCCAGCAGGTTTGGTTTAGTGATAAAAATCTGTGGTTTGTCAGCTTTTCAAGGCATAATCCTGGCTTCAACTTTATTTGACAGGTAGTCAGCCTAGCAGCTCCAAGGATGAAAACCGGAGCATCTCATCTTTTTAGGCATGACTTGCTGTTTATCTTCTGAGGCATAATTTACAATTGCCCTATAGAACATGGGTAGGGTTAAATAAGTCGAAAAGGCCCCCTTTTGCTTAGGTACAATTAATTTATTTAGTATGCAGTTGTCAGTGACTAGGCCTACAATGTGCATATAGGTATATTTCAAAAGGGGAAGGGAGGAATCCCCCAAACATAGCTTATTTGATTAATGTAAATTATTCCTTTACTCACTGAATATGTAAAGTATGTAAATTTAGTCCTACTGTCAAAAGGTAGGTCTGTGCCATTAGTTTCTGCAGCAGACAAGGCCTACTGCATCCTGTACTGCATTTTCAGAGAGGTAATGCTAATGACAGCTTGAGCAATTGCCTTAATGAGCCAGAAAGGTGTTCTTTTTTATTCGTGTTTAGCTACTTAGAGTCATCTGAAATAGAGATCATCTGTAGATATTACAGAGTGAAAAAAGGCATAGGTTATCTTATTAATGTGTTTTTCCAAGCATGTTAAGAATGAACCATCAATCGGTTATTTGCCAAGAAAATGGCTTGTTGTCAGTGCTATACAGGGGATATGCCATCTTGAAATGCAAGTTTTAGATTCTAATTATCATGCCAGCTTAAGTAAATATAATTGTCAAGCTATATCTCTTAGCTATCTCAGGAAAGTTGTAGGACTTCCCAAATTGATCGCAAAATAGTATTGTAAACCTAAAGGGAACAACATGACTCATTTTTGCAAAAAATAGACCACTATACATGGGTCATCAGAATGACATTCGAAATGCGCCTACGTGCATCGTTGTTACATGTAACATTCAGCTCAGTTGCAGCTTCACTTCATGTTCTTAGAACCCAACATGTTAACTTTAATACTTAAGACAAATTTCCCGTTATTCAAGTCTTTCATTCTAAGTGAAATGTCCATATTTTCTTATTAATTTCACTCTGTTTAGAGATAAGTCACATCACATTAAAGACTGAGAAAGTCATGTTCAAATTTTGGTTGAAGTCATGAAATACATACCTGTAATTTACTATGGTGTTTGATTTGGTTGTAAAATGTAGCTATACTTTTCACATGGAGTCAAGGAGGGTAGTGGTTTAACACAGTAGAATTGTAAAAGTATAAGTTTACAGTTAAGCCACTCCCCTTAGCCAAAGATTTGCATAAATGGGCAGAGTTTGGCTTGGGTTTGTGATAGAAGTGAAATAGCAAAGGTTTAACCACTCTAAGCTAAAGTTCCTTTCTGTCATCATTGTGTATGGTCCATGTCTGCATCTTGCCTAATCTTAATTAAATTGTACGTCTCCTGGGTCTGAGGGCTGGAGTTCTGAAATTTGAAAAATATTTAAGAGCTTAAAAAGTGCTTTTGTACAGAACTTGTACTATGAGATATGCCTTCAAAAAAACCTGGGCTGTAGAATTAATATTTTTTTCAATTGAATGAATAGTATAAAAATGTACATCCTTTTTAGGTTAAATAATCCATTGTATTAGAAAGAAACAGTTCTGCAAGTGAATCATCTCTATAGTGTTCAGAAGGTGAATCAAATAATTACTAATTGAAGTACATTTGGACTTCAACTTTCATGTGAAATTATATTTCCCTATAAATGTCTTATTGAAATTCGCACTGATTTCTGTGTGTATGTTTGACCACTGAAATAAAGTGTGGGAACTATTATAGAATTTAGATTTAATGCCTAGATAATGGATACTTTTCCAATTACAGATCTTTATGAAGTTTCTAATGAAGAAACGTTAAAGAGCTCCTCATCTCAGCTACATCATGAATGACAAAAACTCAGCTCTCTAGGCATAAGTCAGTGATAAGTGGGAGAGTGACTCTTCTAGTTAGCTACTCATTTGTGGAGTTATCCAAAGTTAGCTTGCATTGTAACTTTCTTAGAAGTAGAAACATTTCATGAGAATTAATCTTTTGGTATTGTCAAAATAGTGTAACATTCCCCAAAAACGACTGACATCCATATACTTAAAGCATTCACTTCGTAATGTTTATTGTTAGTAAAGCCAAAAATTCTATTTCACAATTATACACTCATGGAGATGGTAATTAGAATGCGTTATTTTCAAATTTTATTCTTCTTTCAAAATCCCAAAGAAAATGTGACAGTCTACTATGTCTTTGAATCTCTGATTATGTAAATTTGTTTATGATAATCTAGAACACGTTACTGGTTTCTCTGCAGCTCTGTTTTCAAGCTGATGATGCTAAAATTTGTGTTAATTCGCATCTTGGCGTATAGGTGTACTTGAAATCACCTAATTTGAAATTGCAGTTCTTAGAGTTAGTTCTAAGAAATGTAATTATGTAAAGAATATTTTGAATGAAATATTGAATAAATTAGTAGAAACATAGTTAATTTTTCAATGCATCCCAAAATAGGAGGCTTGGAAAGTGGTGCTTTTCTACTTTAATTTTAAATCTTGTACATTTTATGGGCAAGAAGCAAGCTTATCCCTATATGAGACGAGTCTGATTAAATGCTAGTTCCATTAATTCAGAGAAATTAGGTTCATTTGATGATGATTTAATGCTGGTTCAAAAATAACAAGATAAGTAAATTCTTGGTTCTCTCCAGTAATTTTCTATCATTTTTTCCAGTTTTTTCTTGTTTTGTTAAATCTTCAATTAGGTTGTGATGGAATGCCATGGGACCTCATTGTTCTTTGACTCTAGTGATGGGTTGTTTTTCATTCCATTCCTGGTAGTCATTTTTAAAACATCAAACTTTTTCTGTAAAAGGAGAAAGGAAAGAAGAGCTTTGACTTACAAAGTGACTTGCAATCATTCCTACAATTGGTTCTATTTGAAGTAGGCAATGCACCTATTTTTTTCCCTTCCAAATCAGTTCGCAATACTGGGTATTTCCTTTTGGAAATAGGAAGGAGTCAACCATGTCTCCAGTTCTCTTATTGATGGCAAATCTATAATTCCTGAGTTCTTCCTCCTGGCCTCTACCCTCCCTGGGGGCCACTTCTCCCCAGTTAGTTCATAGTCACCAGAGAATTACTCCAGGCAGAACAGCACAGCCACAGAGTATGTCTTACGTTTCTACTGAAAAGCTGTTCCTTCCCCAGATGAGTGAAACTTCAGCTAAACCACTGCCCCAGGAAAAGGAAGGTCAGGGGGTCATTTTACTTTCTGGGAGGCTTCAGAGGGCAAAGAAGAGGAGAGAGAGCCTTGGCATCTACTCCAGAATTGGGCTTGATTGCTAGGCTTCCATCTAATCTCTCTATGGCACATCGTCGACATTCAGTCTACACCTCGTACATGAAAGCAAAATACTAGCCATTGCAGGGTTTCTTTAAAATTGTGCCCTTCATTTGTTTCCTTTGCATGTTCTATTTCCCCAATTAACTTTGTGAGCCCTGGGCAAGTTAGTTAACCTCTCTGGGCCTCAAAGGCCTCATCTATAAAATGAGTGGTTTAGAATAGATGATCTTTATGATCTCTTCCATTGCGAACATTCTATGCTGTGAAACCTCAAGGCTGTAAACTATATGAGAGTTAGAGCCTATTTTTTTTTTTATCATTTTTTATCTCCCCACAGGGCCTAATGTAACGTTGAGTTCACTACCTTGCTCTGGCTATGTGAAGTAGAGAATAGATTTTGGAGATAGCTCTAATATGTACTAAACTAGATTAGAAATTAGACATTCTATTTTAATTGAAAGTTAGATTATTTGTTAGGTGTAGATGTCATGTGAACTTGCATGTTTCAAAAGAAAAACATTGTGGGAAATGAATCATTGGCATGGGATTATGTAATCCCATTTAGAGGGATAATACATTAATAATTAGCTATGGAAGGCTTGTGGGTTGAATTGTGTCCCCTCAAAAAGATATGTTGATGTCCTAACCCCCTGGTACCTGTGTACGTGCCCTTATTTGAAAATAGGGTCTTTGTAAATGTAATGAAGTTAAGATGAGATTGTATTGAATTAGAATGAAGTCTAAATTCAATGACTGGTATCCTTATAAAAAGGCTGTATGGCAACACAGGGACACAGAGACCCAGGGGGAGAATGCATGGGATGACAGAAGCAGAGACTGTAGTGATGCAGCTGCAAGCCAAGGGATGACAACAATTGATGGCAACCAGCAGACACCAGGAGAGAAGCACAGAACAGATCCTCCCTCAGAGCCTCGAGAAAGCATCAACCCTGCCAGCACCTTATTTCATACTTTTAGCCTCCAGAGCTGTGAGAGAATACATTTCTGTTGTCTTAAGCCACCCAGTTTGTGGTAATTCGTTAACAACAGCCCTAGGAAACTAAATGAGAAAGTTTGCACACTAGCTTAGCAGAGTCTCCAAGAGATACAGCTCTGGACTGGACCAGTCATAGATTCCAACCCCAGCAGGACATGCGCCCTCAGCCTAGGACGTCTTTATAAATCTGGATGAAAATTGACCATTAAGATCCCTTTTGGAGCGACTCAGAATTCCTTAAGAGATCAGGAATTATCTTATGAAAGCTCTAATCAGCCTGAACTAAAATCATATTTGTTATAGCTATTACTGGTCACTTGAAAGCCACCTTTGACGCAGCATTTCATACCCACAAGCCTAAGAGTAAGCTGTAGAAAGACTATTTCTTAGAGTTATCATCCATTTATTGATATACCTTTTTCTAGTTTATGCAGATTTCCTTTGTTCGTTTTTAGTTAACCATTTATACAGTTAGATACTAAGGATCTTTGACCTCAAAAAGAATTTTTCGAAGAATGAACAATGAATAAATCAGTTTAAGCTGTTTACTTGCCTGTTGGGAATAACATCTCTCCTCTCTCTACCTGTGAAAACCCTTTACAGGACATTTGATCCTGTCCATCAGACTTTTGGCTCACACCAAAAGGCCCTTGATATTTATTTGGTCCTGTCCGAAATGTCCATGGAGACATTGGGTCCATGCCAAAAGGTCCTTGACATTTGGTCCTGTCCAAAATGTTCATCACACTTTGATCCACACCAAAAGGTCCTTGATATCTGGTCATATTTGGTCCTGTCCAAAATGTCCGTGGAGCCAATGGGTCCATGCCAAAAGGTCCTTGATATTTGGTCTGTCCAAAATCGTTTGACATGGACTGAATATGCTCATATACATTTTGGACAGGACCAAATGTCTTATGAACCAAATGTCTTATGAATGTTTTGGACAGGACCAAACACCAAGGATCTTTTCGCATGGACCCAATGTCTCCATGGACATTTCGGACAGGACCAAATGTCTGTTAACCATGAAAACTTCATCGATGCTTCCACCATGCATAGCTCAGATCACTTCTAGCTCATGAAGGTATCATCAACCACCCTATTTTGAAGTAATCTGCTTCCCACAATTATGTAATTTATGCTTTCTATGTAATTCCCTTGACACTTAGCAAATAGTACCTTTGTTTTGGTTTTGTTTTTATATCTGTGTAACTTATCTACTCAATTAGATTGTTCCTAGAGGATAGGAATTATAATTCATACTCTTTTGTATCCCTACCCTGCACCTGCAATGCACAAAGACCAGTGCATGTGTGTGATAACGTAGATTATAATGAGTATTTTTCAATTATGGTGGACTAATTATGATAGAATCAACAACTTAATTCAACCATTAGCTGGTTGTAGGCATAGCCTTACACAACTCATCATTAGTTGACTAAATCAGAACAATCTATATTGTAAGACCGTGGCACAGAATTTCTGGTTAACACTGGTTGGCATAATTTATTCTCTTACTTGTTATTTTCAAGTTATGTTATTGCTTTGAAGTCATTTTTAAAGGCAATATTTATAAATATAATTGGTAAAAGTATGGCATCGTCGACCAATGAAAAGAGTTGCTGCCAGTTTGAGAAAAGAAACTAAAGCATAATAGTATACTAGAAATTGCAGACCTCCTCACAAAAGTGATGGATTAATGACCACATACAGCATTATGAAAGCTAGTTATAGTTTGCTTAAACCAGTCTCTCTCTTTATGGCATTCTCAATCTTTTTCAACAGCTAGGATATAATAACGTTTTAAAAATTAAAGTATTTCACCTAACCAAGAACTTGATATGAAATGAGCAACATTAAGCGCAAAACAATTGAAGCTTCAAATACTGGAGCAGGCAAGAATTTTAAACAGCCCCAATGAATAAGGATGCAACATTGTTGTGCTTCTTCAGATTCAGTAATAATCAGGCTCAGAGGTTAGCAAGAAGCGATTTTATAGCAATAATGGCTCCCAGTACCATTTTTCTCCTGTGACTCTGACTCTCAAAGGTGAAGCTTTTATTTGAAGATTTGATACAATGCAGCTGCAGACAGCAGGGGGGAGAATTTGGCCCAATGGCTGGGCCCCCTCAAACATCTTTGAGAGAGGCAGAGATTGAGAAGGAGAGACTGGAAGAAATTGGGAGAGATAGAAAAGGAGGAGGGGAGGGGACAGAAAAAAAAAAAAAGACTTAACATGACCAATGACAAATCAAAGCTGAAAGTTTGCCTTGCCTGTTGTCATTCATTGCCATTCATATTTAGAAAGCAGACTGCTGTGATAATTGATTTGATGGTCCAGCTTGAGTGGAAGCACTTCTGGGCATAGCAGGCCTCAGAGATGCCAAAAAAGAAGAAAAGGTGGGAATGAAATAATGCACTACTTTCTCCTCAGAGGCATGTGGCCCAGTTTTTAAGAAGAGAAAAACATGCTCTGGGGTGGGGATTGTAGAATGGGGAGGAAACCTAAAGAACTTAGTAATAAATACAAAAATGACCATATAGCTCCAGTCAGATAAAAATAGGCATTCAAACCGAGACAATGAGAGGACATATTTTACTGACAGGTGAATAATAGGGGAGCGTGGTGGAAATAATCTGATTTTTAACGGACTCTGTCCTTGGGAGTACCTTTTTTGCTGTTCTTTTGTGTAGAGACAAAAGTGATTCCTTTTCTAAAAAGCCTTTTAATTTTTTAAGCTTTTCATACTAGATTAATAGTTCAGAAGGAGAAAAAGAAAACAATAATTGTGACCGAGAAGCTATATATGTGCCTGGATTATCTAAACGTCATTCCATTTATTTCCATGAAGCAAAAGGTAATAATGAAGCTTGTCCTTAGATTTGGGAGTGGAGGGTGGTGTTCAGCCATTGCTTCCTGCTGATATGAATAAGTTAGGAGACTAGAGTGCCCGTTGAAGGGGGGAAAAGAAAGAGACTGGGAGAGATTTTTTTAAAGTACTGAATTCACTGCCTGACCTCTTAATCACAACTGCCAATTGGATTGTGTGCCCTGTCATCAATTTAAGGACCTAAACAAAACCAGATAAAGGACACGGCTGTCAAAACACAAATTTTAATCAGAACCTGTTTGTCTTTTGAGAAATGTAGTTGTTTATGTTCCAAAGTAGCGCAGTCCTTTACTTGCTTCCCTTTCTCTCTTTTCTTCCCTCTCCCTCTTCCACCTTCATTTCTCCTTTCTCTCTTCTTCTCCTACTTACCTATCTACCTGCCTTCACTTAAACCTGCAGAGAAAGCCTGTTGTCTGACCTCCTTGAATCAGACCGAACCTGTTTCATACATATGCAGCTATTATGCAAATATCAATACCCTCACATCCCATCACATCACAATTTCTGTTCTCCTGGTTCCTCAATTAGAGTGAGACAGTGAGCATTATGAATTTTAAACAAAAAGAAAAACAACCTCAAATATATGACTTGTGTTAAAAAGACTCATATGAAATTAAGATGGAGAAAGCAAGGTTAGCTATGTCAATATAACGTATGGCAGTATTTCTCAAAGTCTTGAAAAAGACATCAGCATGAGAATTACTTGGGGAGCTTACAAAAATTTAGATTCTCAGACCCCACCCCAGATCTACAGTATCAAGCGTATGGCGCCCAGGATTCTACATTTATCAAGTGCCCCAGATCCTTCTTCTGCGTACTACTGAAGTTTGAACACCAGGGACATAATGGTTAAAGAGCAGTGTTTAGGGGCTGGCCCCGTGGCCGAGTGGTTAAGTTCGTGCGCTCCGCTGCAGGCAGCCCAGTGTTTCGTTGGTTCAAATCCTGGCGCGGACATGGCGCTGCTCGTCAAACCACGCTGAGGCAGCGTCCCACATGCCACAACTAGAAGGACCCACAACGAAGAATATACAACTATGTACTGGGGGGCTTTGGGGAGAAAAAGGGAGAAAAAAATCTTTAAAAATAAATAAAGAGCAGTGTTTAATCAGATAAACTGGATTCTGATGCATTTTCTACCCTTACAAGTTGTGTGAACTTAGGCAAATTGCCTAGCTTCTCTAAAACTCAATTTCCTCACCCATCAAATGTTTAGAGCAATGTTTACCAGATAGGGTTGTTCTGAGGATTAAATATAATAATTAATATAAGACACTTAGCACAGTAGCTAGTGATTATAACACCAATATCTAGTCAATATTGTTTATCTTTTATGATTTAGGACTAGATTCTTTTCTATGTTTATATCGCCTCCATTTAAAGTAAATATTAGATTCTACTTCAATATTACATTAACTTGTACAGTACTTTTTCATGCCTCAAAGAGTTTATAAGATTAATCATACCCTTCACTTCATCTTACCCAATGGGGAAGCCAAACTGTCTTAGACTAAAATAATGGTACATACTTACTCTCATAGAGTAGAATATCCTTATTAATATTAACTGTATGTAGGCAGCTAGATATCTACATTATTCATATGTGAACGTGTAATTAAAGAGCATTAAGGTACTGAAGTTACTGAGTGAGAGGGGGAGAAAATGCCTAGGTGATCAATGTGATACTGTAAATACCAAAAGCAATTTACAGTGTGACCAGCAGCACCGCCTCCCACACCCAAAGATAATCAAATATTATCATGTCTAAACAGGGAGAGTCTTTGTTCTCATATCCTGCAGTAGAGAAAAGATCACCGGATTTTTTTGTTTTTTAATATCTAATTCCAATGCTTCCTAGCTCTGTGTCTTAGTCAGTTTGGGCTGCTATAACAAAAACACCACAGACTGAGTAGCTTAAATAACAAACATGTATTTCTCATAGTTCTGGAGGCTGGGAAGTCCAAGATCAAGGTGCCAACAGATCCTGTGTCTGGTGCGGGCCCACTTCTAGGCTTGTAGACAGCCAGCCTTCTCACTGAGAGCGAGACAGATCGTCTCTCTCTAGTTTCTTCTTAGAAGGACACTGATCCCATTCATGAGGGCTCCACCCTCGTGACCTAATCACCCCCTAGAGGCCCCACCTCTAAATACCATCACAGTGAGAACATAGGAATTCGGAGGGGACACAGACATGCAGTCCAGAATCCTCTGTCACCTCAGGCAAATCTCTTCCCCTCAGCGCCTCCATGTATAAAATGAGGATAAATCATATTTGCCCTACCTCAGAGCCTTGAAGCGAGAAGGAATGTGGTAGTGTATGTAGGAACCATTTGTAAACTGTTACGTTCTATACAAATGTGTGATATTATTTCACACCTTTGCAAATGGACCGAAAGTCCATTTTGAAAATGTAGTTCTCAACTTTTAACGGTGATTGCATTCTCATTTTCCTGGGAAGTCCAAAGAACAGATGAAATTAGAATTCTTTATTCATCAAATCCTTGTTGTGCCTTACTGATTTTTGCTTGAGGTGACCAAATTTCACTGATGCATTTTATACAGCATTTGTTGAATATTCCTTGGTCCAAAAGCTTTCAGCTTTGTGGCTTTGAAGCTCCAATTCCCTGATCAATGTCTGAACTTGTGAAGCTTGAAATTTGTCATTTGGCATTGACTTATGTGTAAATTTGAGTCAAAACTCAGCGTCCTTTAAATATCTCAGGGCAGATTTTCAGCATGGCCTCATTTTTACCGATACGGTTATGTATTTGTAAGTACAAATTGCCACTTTTGTCCTCAAGAGAGCACAAAGTGGTCATTGCACCTGCCATGAGGTGATTGAAGGTGCAAAAAACACTTCTACAAAAAGGTCTTTATAACATTCCCTTCCCCAGTCCCCCTCCCCTCCCTGCCTCTGTGTGTACAGAAAGAGAAGGAGAAATAATGCTATTAGCGGGCTCTGAATAGAGCTCAGCATTTCTTTTCAAGAAAAATAAACTGCATCTAATTTGTGCTTCTTTGCTAACAAAAAGATATACATGAGATACTGTGAATAATTTAAAGCATAAAGTTGATAGAAATGGTGATGTCTTTCCCAATTATCATTTTGCTGCCGTGTTTTATATATGCTTTAACTTAAGCAAATGAGTAGTTTTGACTATTGAAAACCTGCTTTTGAAAGCCAGTTATGAAACTTACAGTACAGCCATGGTTTTAGTTGCCTAAAACTGGATCCTCTGGGGTCGCTGTAGACCAAGAGAGTAACATTTGGTGTGAGTATGCCCTTCTTTGCACCAGTGTTCTCTGGGTCTTTTGTGGACTCTAGAGCTGGAGAAAATGAGAGAGCTATACGAAATGAAGCCAGACTCAGCCTAAAGCTTACCTGTTACCTAAACAGCATATATGTTGCAATCAGTTTATAAAATTTTCCAGGCTGTGGGAAAAATTCCCAGCCATTTGGTGGCCATTACTTGTAGCCATTCTAAGCATTGCCTGGAAATTCTTTGCAGGGCTTGATTTTACACTTCTAGTGACACGTGTACACATACTATTTAGCCTAGCCTACTCATCAACTGCATATGTGCCTAGCCCAGTGCCAGGAGACAGTCACTTTTTCTCCGCTCAGAAACAGCAGACTGTTATTTAAATGGGCAGTTTCCTTTACTTAGGTGAGCAATACAATTTAATGCAGGTTGGTCTATGCATTTCCCCTTGAATGACTAAATTACAAAAGGCCATCTGGAATTCCCCCTCCACTCCGGCACTCTTACAGCAAAAAAGTGTTGAAGTGGTACCCGGCTAGCTGCCAGGATCCCTGCAGACAGTTTGAGACCTAAGAGAAAACCAAATACTCCTTATAGGCCACTGGTCTGAAGGATAAGAGTCAGGAACTCCCACAGTTAAGTTTTATTAATGAATTTGATGGAAAATAGGATCTTAGAAGGTGTCTAAAAATGTATTTGAGGTGCTGAGAGGGTAAGAAAGAGAGAAATGATAAGTCTTTGAAAGCAGATTTTCGAAGGAACGCTGTCACATATTAAATGTACAGTTGGAGCTCTTTCTTGTCCTAGTGACAAAGGCATCTCTGACCGAAATTACTGTTTTGTTTCATTTTATCCCTTCCCTTACACAGTAATACCTGTAGTGATGACCACTCCTGGAGAGTGTCATTCTATTATGTGAGCAAATCGTTGCCTATTAGGCAGCCAAAATGTAAGAGAATTGCAGCTCACTCCATATTGTCAAACCATAGAAACAGCAACAAAGATAGCCAAATGAAACAAGCTCTGGTCTTTTCAAAACCAAAGAAGTGCAAGAAAAGCATTGAATTTAAGGGGCAGAAACTATCCCCGAAGGTGACTGCTAGAATTCAGATACTAAAGACAGTGATAGAATTACATCTTTACAAAGATTAAGAGTAACAAATTGGATTTGAATTACTACCATTTCGAGTCTTCAATTGTTCAAATGTTAAAAAGAAAGCATAACTCTGTTTCAGTTTGCAGTCTTCACAGGAGGTAATGCAATGAATGGAGACAGTTCTCTTCACCAGAGGGGAAGGAGGTTGGGGGGTGGTGAAAGGCGTAAAGGGGGACATACGTATGGTGACGGATAAAAATTAGAATGCTGGTGGTGAGCATGATTACGTCTATTCAGAAATGGATAAATAATAATGTATACTTGAAATTACACAATGTCATAAACCATTATGATCTCAATAAAATCACTGGGGGAAAAAAAAGGTAGTTCTCTTCTAACACCCTCGTACAAATTGGCACATTCTGTGGCTAAGTAGTTCCTTGTGACCCAGAAATAGGAGAAGCTTTTGATTGACAGTTTTCTCTTAGAATGAGAGAAAAATATTCTCATAATTTTATATTCCAGAAATGCAATTTTAAAACTGATAGTTTTTCGTATTTAAAAACTCCAAAATAAAGAGAAAAATACAACTTTGAGTTGCAGTTTCTTTCAGTCCTTAGTCTGAAGAGCTTGGGCCCATTTAAGGTATGTTGGACAGGAAGACAGTGCCCTCATAAATGTTGGCTTAACTGAATTCATTCAAATAATTCTGGGACTATTGTTAGATCTCTTGGCTGGAAAGAAGCCCAAGTTTGATTGGTCCAAGGTGGTTTGAGGAAGGGAGGTAAGCTGAACGTGCTGTGTGAGTGTTGTTGCTGGGGAGGAGCAGGGGTCAAGTTTTAGGATTCGGCCAGGGCCCAATAAGATACTGTCACTGAGAAGAAACTGTGATATATGGTAAGGTTCCGTCAGAAGGTGAAAAGAAGACATAGAATGGAGTTGCCCCTCCACCTCTGGCCTGCCCACCCCCGCTTTAAGTTTCTGAGCTCCTCCAGGCTTACCTCCTCATCCTTTCTCTGGCTCAGCCACTTTGTAACTCTTACCACTCTCCTTACCATGTTCTCTTTGTCCGTTTTCTTGGGCTTTCTTGCAGTTCTTTGATATTGTGTAAAGGATGTTTTCTATTGCAGGAGACAGAGGTTTGCCGAGGTTTTCTTAGGGGATACAGTGTTAAGGAAACATGGGGAAGAAATAACACAGTGGTTGCCCAGCCATGCCTATCCAAACTCGAATGTCCCAGTTACTACAGTGGCTCTGGCAGTCCGACAGCAACTCTGGTGACACAATGACCGCTCTGCTGGAAGTCCTCCTTTAGGAGCAGGAGTCAGTGGTGCCTGACTCTACTTGTGCCTTACTAATCTGCCCACTCTCATGCATTGCTGTTATGGAGACCCAGCTACTCCGTTTTTGATTTTCTGTCAATCTAATTCTTTGTACACCCTCTGTTCTCCTTTCAACATCAAGGTGTCTGCTTATTCCTGGCTTCTACTGCCATGTCACTTTTGCTTAACATCCTCTCTCTCTTAGCTTCTGCTGCTGCCTACCATTTATATCCCTGTCTGCATATGTCTCCTTAAATTCCCCCAAGAAAGATTTGATTGGTTTCCAGCAGGAACTCTCTGTTCCTACTGGAAAGAGCTCTCCTGGTAGTCTATAGATATTTTTCTTTGGCACTCACCCATTATCTAATCTACTGTGATTGGGGTCATGTGATACCAAGCATCGTGGCCTGAATATAAGGTACCTCTTTAGAAGGGGGCTCTAAGTTGTCTCAGAAGAGGGCAGTGCAACCTGCAGGCGTCATGCACAGAATATTCTGTACATTGAGCCATTGTATCAGAGGACTTGAGGTACTTGATATTTACTTTTACCATGTATCATTTGATGTAAGATGATATCAGTTGTAAGATATATATGCGTTTACGTACCATTAAGAAAGAAATGCTGCCAATTAAAAAATAGCATACCTTTGATTGTTAGATGCATCCCCGTCTCAGAGATGTTATGTGAAAAAATGTGCATTCTAGAAAAGGTGAAGCATGGTGTCTGTCATGTATCCGAGATTGTCATGGGATCAAAGTGGGTCAGGTGAGCCCCCAGAGAAGGTCTCCGAGGATTGACCCATAGAGTGGCATAAATGCTAAACGCTAGGGTTGGGTCACAAATCTGGGAGACCCAAAGGTAGTGTCTAGAAAGCAGACAGGAGAGTATCTGTCTGCAAGTTAGGAGGAGCCAGTCACTGGTCCAGAGTGTGGTTCGGGTCAGGGATATGACACATTTTAGAAGGTCGATCCAAAGGGAGAGAGGAGTATGTTCCCATGTTGGTTTAAATGACATGGAGGGACTGGGGAGGTCTGCTTCTGTTAAATCCCCGTATATCCTCTGAGGTCATTTGGCTGTTGCTTTTGTCTTCCAAAACCCCTCTTTGTTTATTACTTTCCATTAACTGTATCTCTGGAGGTAGGGTCATTTAGTCAAACAAATGCTATATTTTGTCTGTGAGGCACCTAAAATAGCAGGACCGGGGAGACTTAAGGACGGAATGGTGAAGACATTAATGAATAATCTCTAGCTGTTGACTTCTTTTTCGTTACTGGGAGGGTAACATAGCTTTAATCATAATTATGAATCAACATGGCTATCCTTTAGTTTCCACTGTGTTAATAGAGCAAAGTCCCACGTTAATGCAATAGCATGGAAGAAAGTCCTTGTCAAATTCTGCTTGCTGTCCCACCAGCTGGCTGGGCGTGGTGTGGACAGTTAGCAGAGAGTGCCCCCAGGTGACCTCTCTCCGCAGCTTTCAGGGGCGGGTTTACTCCAGGTCTGCAGGTAGGAGATGTGAGACAGCTGTTTGTTAGGACCACATTTCCCAGTGTGTTCCCACCGAACATTTGTTTTATCGGATGTTGCTGCATGTCTTGCGTCAAAGGAGTTGAGTAAAAACGCTGGATAAAATAAAGTTGGGTGAAATAAAGGGCTCTGAGAAGTCTCTCTTGCTGAATCTCTGGGTACTGCTGGTAGGTTCCACAGCTGTTATAGCCCGAGACAGCTAGTATGATTTTCAGGTTGGTCTCTTGGGGCCCTTTTACCTTCTGAGACCCCGACACCTAAGATAACTCATCTTTTCCTATGTGCTTTAAGACTACTGTGGTCCCAGCTCAGCCCTGAGGGGACTCCTTTGAAACTGTGAACAAGAGCAAGCCTGCCTCAGGAGGGTAGCAAAGTGCCTAGTTATATGTGTCACTGCACTAGAGACTTCATAAGGAGAATTTCCTAAGAGGGCCAGTTTGGTTTCTGAGACTAAACTAGACTCTCAGGGGTGCTCTGGGGGAAGGAATTCAAGTTCCAGTATTGTCCTTGCAGCACACCTGAAGGGCCAGACTGATGATGCTGAACTTTCCACATCCTGAGGATGAGCTTAGCTTTAGCAATAAAATCTCTCTCTTTTACACAGTACCTTTCTGTCATTTCAATACCACTTGTTACCCATATTCTAGACTAGGGTAACAATGTTTGTAAGTACACTTGGATTGCACAACAGCCACTCAATGATACTTTTTTGGCAGAAGAGGATGAAGTATTAAGCAGTTTCTCAGTGCCTTCAATGACCTACATTGGTCCTTTGGTGATGTCTGCAAGTCTCAGGCCTTGCAGGTGCCTTCTGGGATCCTAGGACATGTGTTCTTAGATCATCCCCTTCCACTCCTGTACATAGGTGAGGTCTTCGTGAATCCACTCTTCTATTCCTTCCTTTCCTTTGCTTTCTACTCCAACCTTCCATTTTCCACCCCTCAATAAAGAAGACAGCTAATGCACAGGAAACGCTGCAGGCTGCTGTTGTGTGAAACTAATTGAGCAGACACTCCCCCACCGAGACCCCTCCCCAAATCCAGCATCAGGAATAAAAGTCTCATCAGTCCTTCTGGCAGTACTTAAGTGACTGCGCCCCCATGGCGTCATGCCTGTTAATTTGGTTTCTCCTTCTATAGAGTGAGGCACGTTAACAGGCCACTGTAAAAGACAAATACTATTCTTTGGGGTCGTGGATTTTCTAAATAAACTGAGAACAGTGGCTGAAAATCAGATTTTCAAAAAAGAATCAAATAACCTGGAAGTCTAGAAGGAAAAGGCATTGGATGACCTCATCCAGCCTGTTTTCAAAAGCACTATGTATTTTTCAAGTTTTCGAGTTTCTAGAGACAATTAGCAGACAGTATTTGCGAGAAAAGCAGCACTTTCATGAGCTGTGTAAGCTGTGTGACTTGCGTTAACTCACGCCTAAAAGTTGAGCCAAATATACTGATATTAGGTTTAAAAGACAGACATGTGTTAAGGAGTTGTCTTGTACATAGGGTCCTGTTTCAAAATGAACACTATGGCCTTTTGGTTTCTTTCTTAGCATATACTAAAATGTTGCTATAAATTGAAAGATGTTGGTTTATTTCCATGAATCAAATTTCATACTTAAAGCTGACTTCTATTTGTTTATATATTGTTGTGGTAGAAGTTTTTTTGTGTGTGTGTGGGGGGTGATAGAAATATTTTCTAGCTTTTAATAAATGTGGGCTTTTTAAATACTTATTTTAGTTCAACTTTTCACCTCCTAAAGTTTTTGAACTTAGGTCTTTTCTTCTTTTTCTCATTTTAAACATAGCTCCCAAAATATGTCAGTTTTGTATTGAAATAAATGAATTCACAAAGTTGCTTTCTTCGCAGCATGAGGGGCTAACAGCTAGAATAAAAATAATCAACCTAATATTTTTTCTTGCTGGAAAATAATTATGAGAATATTACACAGAGGAAGCCATGCTTAAAATAAAGGCTTCATATTGCATTTAAAACTCAAGTGGGACTTTCAAGTATTCTGTTTAGTAGAATAATATATTGATGAACCCTTGGAGAACTAATTATGTTGTTTCACATGAATTACAAATGCATCATTTAGCTACATTATAGTCTTACATGTGTCCTTTACAATTAATCATCGTTAAATGTTAGAAATGTAAAATTTAAGATGCAAAGAAAGCATACTTTTTAAATAAAGTGGTCCAAACAAATACCAGTATTTTAATTTGAGATCTGTAACTGGTCTACAGATTTTCTTTTCCTCTTTTTGCAAGATCAATGTATGAATCTGAGAACTTCTTTTAGTAGAGTTCCCTCACTGAAATCCTATTATCGATAGTAAGTGTAAGCTGCTACAGTAATTTTTGTTATACCACTTTAGGCTTCTGGAATTTGAGCAACAGAAATATGTTATTAAAACCTTCTATTATTTCTGTAGCTGCCTTTGCAAATGTGTTTCCAAAAGTCTTGGCTTTTTAAAGTATTCTATTCAGAAAGTCACACTTTCGTTAGGACCTGAAATTCTAGAACACAAGTAGTATACCTGTGCAGAGTCATAGCAGTAAGTTTTAGTGAATTATTTAGGAAGTGAATATTGATTTCCTTCTGAGTCAGTCCAGTCTCTTTCTGAAAATAGTGTTATTCCCATTAACCCTGCCATTTTACAAGAAAATATTGTATTTCAAAGAACTGGATATTATTGGTAACTAAGTAGGCAGAAACCATAGACATTGCATAGTTTAAGTTAAATCTGAAAAACTTATATGATACAAACATTATGGACAGAAAATGCTGTGAGATGAGGAAACACAAAGTAGAAGGAACATTTGTTAAGCCAGCACTGTTCTAAGTGTTAGGGATACTGAGAGGAGTAAGAAGTGGTCCCTTTTCCTCAAGAAATTATACATTGAGTAGAAACACTCGAAAGGGCCAACAGCAAAGGACTTCCCAATGAGTTGACAAATGATGGACTAAACAAATCTACTTGCAGACTGAGGTATACAGGCAAAGTCTACCGGTATTTGAACTGCCCTATGTAACTGCCATCCTGTGTGATTTCTAACAAAATTGTAGGTGGGGAATGGGAGAGTTGGAAGGGCTCTTAGAGATCTAGCCCAAATATCTCATTTTCCAGAAGAGGAAAGCTAGGCCCAGAGAGGGTAGTTTACTCCAGGTCACATAGAGAATTAATGACAGTGGGGACTAGAACTCAGGTCTCTTGATTCTCTGTCCAGTCTTTCCAGAGGGGGACAAACACAAACCTTTTTCTTTAAGCTCACTCCCTATTCTCCCCTTTACCTTAATGGTAAAAACAATGGCACAAGAAGTGTCTAGAAAAATGAAATTCCCCAAATGAGGATGTAGAGGAGGGAGAATATTCCTCTATCCTCTAGGCTCTTCTGGCTGGTCTAAGAATTGAACAGGCATGATGCAGAATAACAGGAGAAAAGCAAACAAATTTAATAACATATGTACGTGGGGGAAACCCAGAAAAACTGAATAACTCACCAAAATGGCTGAGACCAACCCCTTGACTACCATTTTCAGCTAAAGACCAAAGAGAATGTTGGGGGTAGTGGTTTGGGACTTCAAAGGGGAGGAAGGCAATTCACATGGAGATGGAAAAGCAAATGTTTGGTAAACAATTGTTTGCCATGCCTTGCAGAGACAATGGAACATGGAGAGGACTTTGATCAAATGGGCCTTGCTGGGTTCCCCCCTGTCTCCCACACCTAGTTCATACTATACTAGAGTTCTCTATGGGGATAGCTCCTTCCTGGTATAGGTCTTCTGTCTTCAATTCTTTTGGGTAGTTAGGGGGAAGGTCCAAGGTTCTTTGTGGGTCTTTTCTTCTTAAAAATAATCAAGCCAAAGAGATACATTTGGGGGCAGCAAATTCTCCCCTACAAGGAAAAGAAGCCCTGGATTGAATATTTACAAGGTCAATAAAGAAAGTGGAAGACCGGGTGAAAAGATGGTTAAAAGGAAGTAGGGAGCAAATACAGACCAGAAAGAAAATTAAGAGAAACTCAACGGCAAGAATGAGAAAATCACAAAGAAAGGAGGACTGAAATAATTTTCCATTAGCACTTATTTTTATGGAAAAAAAGGCTAAAATGCCATAGGTCTAATTTTATGCGTTCAATTTGCCTCGAAATTTTTCTTTTTCAAAATCAATAGAGCCAGCTATGTTAGGTAGCCTGGTATTAAACTGGAGAACTCTCCATTACCCAGAACATTTGTGCAGCTGCGGAGTAGTGATGACTGATGTGCATAATGATGACCCTGAGGCAGTGTAAGGCCCCAAAGTATCTTTTGAACCATTGCAAAAATATTTCCATTATGTTCAGCCTATTTTCACTTTTAGCTATATTTTATATTCAATTCCTTGTAAAATGGGGAATATGTTTATGATAATATCTCTGGTAATTATCTATGAAATCATCTTAAGTTCATCACAGCACTTCATATCTTAGCTAAGCCACATGGTAGAGATTTTGCTGGAATGAGAAAGATCCTGTGTTGTCCTACTTGTCTTCCCAGATGTTTCCTTTCTTAGGCTTTTTAGGCTTTCATACTTTTCTTGTTCCTTTTCTGATGAAATGTGGAATATAGCCTGTCACAATTTTAGGCTGCCCAGCCTAATTGTTGACCATCTTGATCCAATGATGCTTTTCAAAGTACACGCTGTGTAAATAGATTATTTTACCTTCTGCCACCTTACACATCTTTTCATATGGTAGTAAAGGAAGATTACAGTGTTTTCATTGGCTCTCAAATGTCCTTTTCATGTAAGTCAGCTGCCAGGCAAGCATCCCGAATCCGTTTTCTAGCATCCATATGAATGTCTGTGATAAATAAGTCATTGCTCACTGGAGCTGCCTTTGTGAAGCAGATCCTTCACTTACGGTTTCTTTCACATGCACAATGACAGCAGCCAACCTAATTGACTAGTACTTGGTCAGTTTCTGTGTCAGAAGTGATACCAGGTAAAATAGGAGAAATTCAAATTCAATGCATTTCTGTTGAAACCCAGATAGATTCAGTAATAGGAAAAAACTACACTACTTTGAAGTATTTTGGGGATTACTGTTCCCTAAGGATGAGCTTGAGAACACCACATTCTTTTTGGGGTTTTCTTGGTGAGGAAGACTGGCCCTGAGTTAATATCTGTTGCCAATCTTCCTCATTTTGCTTGAGGAAAATTTGCCCTAAGCTAACGTCTGTGCCAATCTTCCTCTATTTTATATATGGGACGCCACCACAGTGTGGCTTCATGAGCAGTGTGTAGATCTGCACCTGGGATCCAAACCTGTGAACCCTGGGCCTCCGAAGTGGAGCACACAAACTTAACCACTATGCCACTGGGCCAGCCCCTAGAATACCACATTCTTTATCACAACATAAACCAGATTGTTATGTGGGTCTCTAAGAGTGAATCACCAATAGGTGCATTGACATAGTATAAAATTACATGACTGTAATAGACATAGGTCAGTAGAAGTTATGTGGCTGTAATAAACATGGATCAGAATTGTAGTTCAATTAGTCAAACGCCAGGAAATTCTTTTCATATATTGTCTTTTCTAATTGGAAATCTAGAGGATTGGGTACAAAATGGGCATCCTTATCAATTCAAACATCTATGAACAATTATGTTTTTAAAAGTCCTAGTTATATTTCGCAATTGAAGAGTTTGTGATGCCCCCATTGCAGAGCAGGCCTCCTCTTCTATGGCAGATGCTGCTTTTTCTTTTCTGTGTCATGTCTGCTTTGGAATTGTCATTACGGGGTATGACACTAGTCATGTTAGGCCATGCTGCTGACAACAGTGACTTTCCACAGGGAAAGGGAACCAGGGAAAGGGCATCCATCGTCATCTAACATAGGGACAAAAACCCGAGACTCAGAAGCAACGTTAGCAAGGATAACTGGATGCAAGGAACCGTCTGAGGAGGATTACAAACATCCTAGATTGTGCAAATTAGCCCTGGATTGAGGGAAAACAAGAATTGAACAACCTCCTTTGTGTAAATGGGCATCCTGGAGTTTGCAGTAATGGAGCCAATAGCCTCGCTGCATTTTGAATCCGTTTGGATGTCATGCAACGAATGAACATACGCAGTACTTAATAAAGAAAGGTCAATTCTGCCATAGTGATCGCTGAAGCATAATGCAGCAAATGAAGTAGGGCTTTTTTTTTAACTCATCAATCCTGGAACATTCAAACTTATCTTTTCAGGAAGTTGTGGGCTTTTTAAAAAAAATCTCCTACATCTGTTATAGGCTAAATGAGCAGTAGTCTAGAGCTAACTCCACACCTGTACTAACGTATTTAAAATGTCAAATAATTTGTGTATCAATACTGATGTGCAGTTTCATTAACAGGGTCTCTGGTTTGTCATTGCCCTTCCTATGTATCAGGCTCTAGATGGATTGTTGAGTTGCTGTGGCTTTGTTTATCTGCCAGTTGTCTCTTATTTTATGGAATGTACTGCTTTGATTATAGTTAGCAACCAGCCTGGCAAGATTTGTCATGGCTACGATGCTCTGTTCATCTCATAGCATTAACAGTGGCATTTGTATGTTATTGAAAGTAGACCATTGAATTCATCATCCTCATCCAAAGAAAAAGAGCTTCTTTGATTTTCAGCGTAATGTTTCTGGAGGTCCAATGGCATTTTTTTGCAGATGGTGAATTAGAAGGAAATCAAATTGTAACCTCAGCATGTGCCATAACTCTTGGTTTATAGTTTCTGAGAAGTGCAGAAATAACTACATATATTCACCCATGTGTTCTAAAATTGCCTCTCAAATTCTAGTCATTCGAACCAATTTCCACCTAACACTCATTTGAACAATTTTTCATTAAAAATCGTGTCCAAGAATCAGCTCAAATGTCACGTTCTTTGGTCTTTCCAACTTTCCTCCTCTGAGTCTTCTAACTCTATCATTAGTTCTGTATATACTTCTGTCCAGTTGTCTCCTTTTCTTATCCATTAGCTCTTGGAGGGCGTCAGCCATGCTAGCTTTCTTATTTCTCCATTGCTTATATAATCATTCACCGAATACGTTCATTCATTTTTTAACAAATAGTCAGTGTGCTGTAGGAAGTGCTGGGTAATGATCTAGACCAGAGATTGGCAAACTATAGTTAGTGGGCTAAATTTAGCCTGTGGGACTGGAGTTAAGAATGTTTTCTACACTTTTACATTTTATGACCCATTTTCAAAGCATCGTAAAAACAAAGAAGAATATGCAATAGAGACCATATGTGATTTGCAAAGCCTAAAATATTTGCTGTCTGGCTCTTTAGAAGGAAAAGGTTGCTGGCCCTTGTTCTAGATGCTGGGGCTACAACAATGAACAAAAGAAACAAAAAAATCCCTACTTCCAGGGAGCCTAAATTCTATTTATACACCTATTTTATTCAGAATGGGAATCCATCTTTGTTACCTCCACAGTACTAACATATGGTAAATATTCAATGAATATTTGTGAAATGAATGAATGAGGCATACATGGAATCTCTCCTCTAATGTGACATGGTATATACAAACATATATACGTTCGTAATTCTATATAATGTAATTAAACATTGTAGTTTTAAAAATCTTTATATTAAGAATCTTTTTCTAGATAGTTTTTAGGGAAAAAAAACCTGAAACATTACTTACTTGTCAAAGACATTTTTTTCTGGTACTTAATAAAATGGTCTCCCATCTTAGTGTAACTTTTATTCTTGATGAGGTCTGATTATCTCAAACCTCCTTATGAGAGGTAATTATAATTATATTTTATTCTGAAAGCTTTCTAACATGGTGGATGTTTCATAAGAAATCATTTTGTATATGTGACAGGTAAAACAATGAGTTAGTCTTCCAGGGAGACTCCATCCTTAAATTCTCCAAGTTTGTAGTGTTGGAGAGCTGGAATTCAGATGAAGCCACTTTACTCTATATTGGAAAGAATCTTTTGGTTTAGACTCAGAGTTGACTGGTATCATGGCAACTTTTCATAAAGTCTGGCTATAGATGCTGCTTACTCTCCAACAGAGCACGCAGCCCTTAGTAACTGATGGTAGGCTCCTGGGGATGAGTCAAGGAGTTCTGAGAGGAGAGTGGAAGAGAAGAAGGGGCCAGTGGAAGAGAAGAAGGGGCCAGTGAAAGGTTTCCCGAAGTGGAAAGGGTGGGATTTGTAAAGCCAGCAGATTATGGTGGTGGTAAAGAGGATTATGTAATTGCCTTTTCCAGCCCCTGAGTAGCAGAGTTTTCCACTCAGCGCCATTTCTGCATCCCAGCACCCCCACCTACTCAGTTATCTGTTGTAAAACCCACCTATCGCCACCCCAAAACATCACTACCACCAAGTAATTTTCCATACTCTCCTTTGTCTTTTAAACATTCAAAATTAGAAGGTAATGAGGTACCAGATCTAACAAGAAAAATCACATAACCTTTTATTTAAATCTTGATTTCCACTGGCCCTTTAATCTGAACTGCCCTTGCTCCTAGTAGCCTGCATGCTTCCTCTTAGATGCCACACTACTGTTAATCTAAATACTTTGCTTTATGAAGGAATTGCTCATTCCCCATTCTTTGCATAGATTTAGAATTGACAAAATGAGAGTTTAAAATACAGTAATGGAGAACTTAATTATAAATGAAAGAAATTGAAGTGTACCACTGTATGTACTGATTTACTTTCAGTTTCTTGACCTTTGTCAAGACTAATGAGATTACATATCTAGTATAGAGAATGGATAAAAATTTTAATAGATCTGCCAAATTTGCTTTGTTAGGAATTCTGCAAAACTGAGAGTTATGCCAGCAAACCTGCATGTGCTATCTCTTTAATTGCACCTACTGCTCCCCACCACCAGCCCAACCCCATCCTCTCATATCTATGTTCAATACATTTGAAATCATTACCTTATGAAGTAACAAACATAGGAAACCATGGGTTTGTCCGCTAGATGCAGATAGCTTATCCCCAGCAAAGTTTATAACTTACAGAGCTTAAACTTCCCTTTGGAGGGGCTAGAATGCTTGGTAATGATGGAAAAGCAACATTTATAAAATCCACTTTTGGCACAGGACTTGGCTCTGCAAAGCAGTTGTTCATAATACCAGTTTGAATCTGTTTCCCTTATGTAGCAAAACAAAGAAGGGACTTCTCACTCTGGAAAGGTTCTAGATCATTAAACTCTACTTCTGGAGGATCAGACTCATACATATAAAATAACCCAAAAGGCCGTGAATGCATTCAATCAATATTATGAGCTTAGTATTGTGAGAAATATAAAAGAGAGAATGCTCCCTTTCCTTGGGGTATCAAGACTTACAAAAAGAAAACAATTGTATACAACAATAAATGTGTGCTAAAATGTTCTATAGGTTCTGGTATATCCTAGATTTTCCAAAATCATCTTAATTCATTATCAAATTGATACTGAACCTCTTAATCTCAAGTTCATGTGCCCAGTGCACAATAAACCAATCACTGAGACACTGGTGCTTGGAGATGGAGAAACGTTTATTCAAACTGGCCAAAATGAGAAGGTGGGAGGAGGAGGACAGGTTCTCTCAAATCAGACTGAAAAAGAAGAAAGCAGGGCGGGTTATAGATCTAATGGGCTTGGGAGGAGGAGTTTCTGAGAAACAAAGGGGAAATCCTTGTTTCTTTCATTCCAGATAAGCCCTTGGGCAACCAGACTTCTGGGAGCTAATGGAGGCTGGGGGCTGGTTGTCTGGTGGTCGTAACTTCCTTAAAGGCCTGTTTTTTTTTCTGCAAAGCAAGCTCATAAATCCTTGTGACCCATGAGTCACCCCTCAGGTTAAACAAGAAAACAGCAAATTAACAAGATTAACTTCTTTTCATCTGTGTCTGTGTTGGGAACAAGGTTGAAGGATAATCATGTTCTTATTGAATATTTACAGTAACCCTCAGATACCCAGCTTCGACATCATGTGTTTACATTTTTAATGCCAAAAAATAGCCTCTGTGGCAATAGGACCTCAGGGAAGGTCAAGATCACTGCAATTTGAGATATTCCAAGAAGACTTCACAGAGGAGCCAGGGCAGTTTGTTTATCTTCCAAATATTGTGTCATCTCTTTTCAGATAATTTTCTAATAAAACTTTTTGCTACTTCCCCTTGAATTTCTTACTACTTGATTTTTTCTTTTGTTTTCCTGTTCACTCATTCGTAATAACCCAGAATTGGAAGCAATTCCAGATCTTTTGGATTAATTTTTATGTTGTTTCAACATTGTTCCTACCAGAGTCCCCACTGAAACACATTTCACTCCGCTACTTCACAGGAACATGGAAGCAATTATTGCAGAGCGTTTGAACTCGGCGAACTCAGCATTCGAACCCATTCATTGTGGTCAGGCAGCAAATCTAATTCTGTTGTCATTTTATAAACATTTGTTCCTTGGTTTGGATAAAAAAAATACTTAAAAGACCTCAACAGTCTATCTTGATTCTTGTTTTTTTCTTATCAATGGAATAATAAAAATGGGCAATTCAAACCGTCTCTCTCACAACTTTGACAAAGCACGCAATGATCTATAATTTATGTATCTTTCATCTGTAAGGCTGAGAATCGCTGACAGGAACAAAAGGGAGGGAAAAAAAAGAACATGTTTCTGGATGAAGTGTTGACGGTTTTCCCCAGCTTTTAAAAGGAATTTATATGCAAAGATTTGGGAGAACAAACAGTAGCATTTTTATAAATTGTTATTAAAATGTATTGCTAATAAAAATTTGAGCAGCTAAGGCTTTAGTCAGACATATTCGTAGTCTCTCAGAAACTGGTATGATTTCTTTGTGATTTTTATAAACTCTACTTGCAAACATTATCTCCACATTCCTCTAGCCCTCTTTTTATTAAAGGAAACCCTACAGGCAAAAATGTAATTTTTCCAAGGTTGGACATATGGCCCATGTCAGAGCTAGCATAATAATGTTATATAGAGCCAAATGCTGAGTGAAGACTCCCAATGCTGATGCCCAGCAGACCCCAGAATAGGTACCTGTTACAGGGTAAGCAAGATGGTAACCACAGAAGTGGAACTCTATGGAGATAGAACTATTCACCTGCAAAATCAGGTAGCTCTGAAAATGGATGACACTGTAGTCTTGGGCCAATTCCTGCTGGTCCTGGCACTAGGAATGCAGTCTTGTATGGCAAATCTTGTCTGAGCAAATCTTGGGGCCAGAATGCTATCAAGCTCTTCCTCGACATGAAATGGATGTGAGGACCTCCACACTGCCGTGGAACCTGGCATGGATTCGAAGTGCCCAATAGACAATTTTATTTTGTTTTATTCTGTTCTATCTTGTTTTTGGTAAGCAGAACTGGCAGGAGGAGATAAACCTACTAGAACAGTGAGTTCTTGATTTTGATATTTATTTCTCTTATAGATCTGAAGTCAATAGCTTATTTACATGCAGCTCTAAAACTAGAGGAGATAAAGGAATTGCGTAGGACTATGTTGCAAAATCAGAAAGGGGAAGAATCCCCAGAAAAACTTGATATTTTATTAATCTCTGTTGGAAAATATGTTGCAAAATTAAAAAAATAAAAGTCCTTCCAATTGTTTTTAAGTCCCTCTCTCTCTCCCTCTCTCTCTCGTTTTCTCTTTTCTCTCAGTAGTGTCCATTTAATGTGGCTGGTTTCAGCCCATGGCTTTCACCAGGCCTTAGATTCTGGGTTTCAGAGCTCCAGTGAAGGCAGCTTCAGTCCTTAAATGAGCTAGGAAACTCCCAAATGAGAAAATATTGGATTTTCCAGGAAACTTTTTTTGCTGTCATCCTCCAGGACCCTTCCTGCCCTTCCTGTTCTTAAGCTTCTCTCTCTAGCTGAGGATAATAGCTGCGTACCTTCTAGCTCCTCCACTTCTAGAAGCAGGAATAATAAAGCCTTGACAATCCATAAAGAAAGTTGCCCAACCCTCAGGGTCCCTGATGCCAGCTCAGTTTTTAATCTTCCTGAATAGTGACTCATACCTCAGAGGTAATTTTGGATTTAAAATGGCTTTCCAAATCTGCATAAATAATTTCTGGATTATTTGCTATTTTAAATTAGCCATGCCACTGTTCCTCTCCATTAGCCTAGATAATTGAGAGTTGGTTATATATTACCTGATACCTATAAAAAGAATTGAACATTCTGAACAGTACATTTTAATGGCTACAATTTTGGATGCACAAAGCCAGGCCAGGCTACTTCAATTTTGCTCACACTGGTATACAGATGTGCCCCTATTTAAGCAACTCTGCAAATGAAAATATTATTTTACGGAATTGATAAGCTAAGAGGGTGATTTTTTTTCCCCTTTAGGGATCTCTTACTTTAAAAAGAGATTCACTGTAGGGTTACTTTAGTTAGTCATTCCTCTGATTGCATTTAAAACATCTCTGTTTTAAAGAAAAAAATCAAATTTATGGATAACTTTCCTGGAACAAATATATCGTAAGTCAATAGAAAAGGGCTGGAAGATAGTTATTGCCACATATCGTTCACCAGCTTAATATTCTGTCTTTTCTTGAAAAATGCTTAGATGCCTTTAAACCGGTTTTTAAACGTTTAAAGGAATAGTAGTCCGTGCATGGCCCCCTGTGAACCTAAGAAGATGAAGTGTACTTGCAACTGTGTTTGATAAGGATGCCTGTAATTTTCAACATAGGTTACTGTTTAGACGGTGGCCCAGATATCCATCTGTCAATCTTTGGCAAATAGCTTATTTGTTACTCACTTTTCTGCAGCCCCTTAGATTGTTTTTGTTCTTTCCACACGTTCCTTCTCCCCCTTTCCCCAATGTTCCATTTTAGTGAATCAAGAAATTCACCTGCCCAATCTGGATAACAAGAATGTTATTTAGTTTTACTTTAATCTTAGCTATCCTTAGACCTTCTTTTCTTCTTAGTCTTTTCCAATTGAAATAAAAAAGATTTTTGATGTATGCAGAGACTATGTTTTTTTAGGAAAATTGTTAAGATTGTACAGCTTCAAAGAGTTTCCAAATGTTGCATTTTCAAAAATGTTTTATCTTGTTTTTCTTTAAACTTCCTGTTGCTCTGTGTAGTCCCAGTGATGGCTGAAGGCGTTGAATTTCACATTCTGTATTGGTCTCTGTGTTCCACATCTAGTTAGCAGTTATAACTTCTCCCACAAATAACAGTGCTTTTATGGAATTTAATTACTCAAAGCTGATTTATTTCTAATGAATTTTTTCAGACCATGATTTTAAAGTATACTCTAATTTCCGCATATATAAATGTTTTCCCCCTCTAGATAGAACATGGGTACGTGTTGATTGCATTCTAATCAGATAGCTACCTTTGGTCCATTTTGCCAAGTTCTTGTCCCAGATTGAAATTCTAGAAGGGCTAGTTACTCAACCTTCCTTCTCCCATCTAAATTGGCCAGCCTGCCTTCCTTCCATCCTCCCTTCCTTCTTTTCTTTTCTGGATGCATTATTGTATTTATTTCTCCTCCACTTCCTAGAAAGACTTCAAGTAATTTACAACAAAAGGCCATTAAAATAAGATTAAAAGTTAGAGGGAAACTTTTAGACAATTGTTCCAGATAACTAAATTAAGGATGGTTACAATTATTGAGAATTAAATTTATATCTGAGCTTCCTAGAATCCAAGACAGGAAGAAAAACATGATATATTTTATAGCTCTCATTTTGAGAGAATGAAGCCAGTTTAAAATGGAAGACAAAGAACAACATTGTCATCAGTAGGAGTTTGAGATACAAACTGATGAGAGAGAGGATACAAAATCATCTCTAAAATAGGGATGATCCTGTAGCAGAGGAAGAGCTACTCCTCTACCCTCTAGGTCCTTCTGGCTGCTCTGAGAATTAAATCCACATGAGACAGAATAACAGGAGAAAATCAAAGTTTAATTAACATGTATACATGTGAGAAACCCAGGAAAACTGAGTGACTCGCCAAAATGGCTGAAGCTACCACTTTAAACACCATCTTTAGTGAAAGACAAAGGAGGCTGTTGTGGGTAGTGGTTTGGGACTTCAAAGAAGAGGAAGGCAATTCACATGAAGATGAAAAAGTAAATGTTTGGTAAACAAATGTTTGTTGGGCCGTCTGTAGACAATGAGTCCCAAGAGAGAACTTTGATAAAAAATAGGCCTTCCTGGGTGCCTTCCTGCCTTCCTGCCTACCACACCCAGAGTTGTCTATGCTGACAGCTCCTCCCTGGCACAGGCCCTCTATCTTAAATTCTTTTAGGCAGTTAGGGAGAAGGTCAAAGTTTCCTCCTGAGTCTTTTATTCTTAAAAATAATCAAGCCAAGGAGACACATTTTGAGGTGGCAAATTCTGCTCATTTTATTTCTAAGAAGCTATAAAATCTTAATTCCACTTGCAAGCATTTATTGAGCACAGGCTTTGTGCATCTCTCTCTTTTCACGTTACAAACAATTTCAAATGTACAGGAAATCTTAACACTAGAACTATTCAACCCAACAGTCTTTACAGAAGTTTGTGATTAATAACTATTTGTATATCTGCCAATAGAAGATATTTGCATACAGGTCCTAGAATCATAGAAATTTAAAGATGGAAATTATCTTAAAGTACATTTACCCACTCCTTTTTAGATAAAGGTTAAGGACTTGTGCAGGTTTACATACCTCGTTAGTAGAAAAGTTGACGCTAGAACTCACGTATTCTGATGACTATTTTAGCACTTTTTCTACTCTACCGTAACATAAATTCACAGGATTAGATACGCATTCAAATTGTTGTTGCGTCCCCACGTGACAAACCCGAGCCTCATATAATCTTTTCCCGCTCTATACAGAACTTATCTCTCTGGTCATTATGTAAACTCTCAGTTTTTATTTCATGATGAAATTGTTTATATAGCAAATTAATGAGTCTTTGATCCATTCAATCAACAAATACTTCTGACCTATACAGTTCATAATTGGAGGTCCATTTGGTTAAAAATCGTGACAGCTTTCATTAGCACTTTAATTAGCCTAATTCTGTATTTCCGAGAGGCAAAACCAGGAACTGGGTTTTACTGATAATTGAGGTACCATATGCCTTTTAGGCAAACAGAAGCCTGAGCTTTTGTGGTTATTAATATTCTGTGTGCTCTCCTTTGTACTGGGAGAAGGCGCACCATCACCCCATTACCACAAACAGTAAATGGGTTTCCTTCCTGCCCATGACCACTCCTTTCCCTGTTTGGGAGATGAGATGAAGATTCTGATTGTTCACTACTTAAGGGGCTCCCTGGTGGCCTGTTCACCAGCAGCCGGCTTGAAGGGAGGGTGCAAGACAGTGAAGCTGGTGATCACAAGCAAAGAATGGAAGGCTTATTAACCCTTTCCTTAACAGATGCAGGCGGGCCTTGCCTGCTGTCTTATCTAAGGCCCTGCTGTTCCCTTTCATGAAGCCTTTGGAGATCCCAGACTAGCTAGCTAAGGAAAGCCTTTCTCTCACAGGGCTTTCACAAAAGAGGGCAATTCATTTCAGCCCAGAGGCACCCAGGATACCTATTCTGAGATGACTTTTGTTCTTATTGCCTATAAACTTTGAAATCAAATTAGTGGAAAGTTTGAATGTTTTCCTCTCTCTGTCCCTCTGCACCTCTGTTCCCCCCACCCCCCACCCCATATTTTTGAGGCAAATAGATGGGTGCGGGAGTCCTTTGTCCCTGACTCCTATCTAGAATGCTCTCCCTTCCTAACATGTGTAGAAATGCATTTGAAAGAATTCTAACTACCCTCAGATACAAGCCTGAGATAATGACCAAGATTAAATGGACTTAACATCTCATTCATATCAATTCCAGTTCATAATCCTATTTTATTTAAGCGGTTGTCTTTGTCCTTTGGAATTCCAATTAGCCAAGGGATGCCAGTACTGATAATAATACAGCCTGCCAAGGGAAATTATTTCCTCTGCTTCCACAGCTCCCAGGGTTCACTTTGTGGAAGCTGTGTCTTGATGTAATTTCTCTCATCCACCCCCTCACCTTTGGGCAATATTTGGAAAAAAAGAAAAAGATCTGGGGAGAGAACTCATTCAAATAAATTCGCAGCAGTTTCAAAACCAGATTTGCTCATTAAAAATATTACTTGAAATAGATAGCAGCTGTTGCTTCCTTTTTGCAATTTTTTATGACTCATTTTATTTCTACTTTCTAAGTTACTTAAAAATATTTTAAACTGTTATTAGTGTTACAATTTCCCCCAGATTCGTTGCTTCTTAAATTCACTTTTTCCATATTGTTTTTTTGTAAAATTTCTAATCATCTTTATGTTGGAAATAAGAAATAACTAGATTTTAGTGTAAACTGTAAACTAGTATCCCCACTCTTTGTCCCTTTACTCTACTTCATTTTTCTTCATAGCGTTTATCACCACCTGCCATCTCGTTATCCGTTCATCGTCTGTCTCTTCCTCCCCCACTGAAATGTAAACTCCATGAGAGAAGAAAGTTTTGACTCTTAGTCATCCAAACACTCCTCAGTGCCTGTAACAGTGTCTGGCAAATATTTATAGTCATTGCTGAGTATTTATTGAATTAGTGATTAGTATTCATGAATTATACAGCTTGTCCATTTCAAGTGCTGTGTCGAATATTCTTCCATACCTGAGAAATCGCCCCCAACCCTGCCCCAACTGGATAGTTACCATTATCTTCATTTGCCATTACCAACAAGATAGTACCCCAGGTGCCGTAATAAAAATGGCTTAAATGCTTTCCATGTCCATGTGCCTTTATATTTCACTGCACAGTGTTCACATTAACACGACATTCCTTCATTCATTCATTCATTCAGTAAATATTCATTGAGAACTTACAATGAGCCAGACACTAGCCCAGAAGGAGACACACACATAATTAAGATATTGCCCCTTTGCTGTAACTCCATTGGAGCGCCACCCCAGAAAAAATTTCAGACTCTCTACCATCTCTATAGTTGTTTGTGGATTTCTCCATAAAACTGTACTTCAGAGTTATTTTTGTGACACCACCCTTTTCCTGATTTTTCTGATATCTTTCTATTCCTCTTCCGTCAGTGATGATTCCTTTTCTCCCTGTACATTAAATGCCCTTGTTGACCAATGTTTCACCCTCAGCCCTTGCTCTTCTCGCTCTATGTGAGTCTCTCTGTGTGGCCTTACCCACTCTCATGTTTTTATCTGTCATGCAGATGGCTCCCAACTCTGTAGCTGTAGCCCACAGTTCTCCCTGGAATTTTAAGCTTTCATAGCCAAATGCCTGCTGGACAGTTCTACCTGGATGTCTCACAGGCACCTTCAATTCACATGCCCAAATCTTAAGTCTGCTTTTTTCTCTAAAACCTCTTTCTTTTTTGATTCTTCGTAGGCAGCACCACCATCCAGCCAGTCACTCTGGCTAGGAACTGGGTGTGAACCTTAACTCTTCCTTTTCTATAAGTTTCCACATCTCCCTCTCACTTTTCTGTAAGTCTCCACGTCCTGCCTATTTTCCTTCCTAAATATATCTTGAATGTGTCACCCCTGTGCCAGCCTGTCATTGCCTTAGTTCCATGTCTCACCACCATTTGCCAAGACCATTGCAGCAATTTTCTCAATGGTATTCCAGCTTCCATCTTGTCCTCTGTCTCACCCACGCATCATTTCATAACTTTGCTCACTGTGCCCTCTGCCAAGACTGCCTTCCCTTATTCTTTTCACCTGATTTACTGCAGCTCATCCTTTAAAACTCAGTTTGGCCTGACCTCCAGGAGGGCTGAATATCCCTCCCCAGTCCTGCCATGATGCTGTCAGCACGTTGCCCTCACTGAACTCCCGTACCACTTTATGTTGGTTTTTTTACCTGCCTGACTGTAGACTGGGAGCTCTTTGGGGGCACAATGTCTTATCCATGTGTATAGATCCAGCATTAAGCACGTCACTTGGAACTTAATAGACCCTTCAGAAATGTTTGAATACATGAATAGATAAATGAATAAAAGAAAAACAGGCACACAAAGGGCGGCTTTGAGGTGCAATCTTAGGGTATCAAAGAATATAAAACTATATTCTTTCTACTTTAAGTATCAATCTTATAAATTGATTAGGAAAAGTAAAAATGTGAAAGGACTGTAAGCTACCAGCCCACATAGAGTCTTATGTTCCACTACTGTTTCATCAGACTTGGCCTTTTGACACTGATGTTATAGAGAGTATCTGGGCCTCGATAAACTGCTAGTGCTCTGGAATGTAGGTTGAATACTTTGATAGAAATTCTTTTGCCCATGGCTTGGTTCCACGTACACTCCTTGACTGTAGATCTAATCTGCATGACTGCTATAAATGAAAAATGCTTTGTAGTTCCCACTTCAAATACATAAATCTGACCTTGATCAATGTCAGCAAACCAGGCCTCTGGCAATCACTTCACAACTTTGACTGTCCAGAGAAGTTCATCATCGTCTTAGACAACTCTACCCTGGTATGGCAGGTTGAGTTAGTATCAGTGGAGCCTTGTCAGACCTGTTTCCTAACAAAAATGACCTCAAGCAGGAGTGTGTAGTTTTCTCAGAGAAAGCTTTTCTTCCCCTGAGCAGATCGTAGGCTCCACAAATGTCTTTGAAGCAGTCATGCAGAGGTTGCTTTAGAAGATGATTGTGACACTGAACATGAGGGATTTGAATGGTTATCCTAAAGTGACCCATCAAACAGAAGGGTAAAATGCCACTGCTCTTGAGTCTGAAAATAGAATCTCTTCTTATTGAATCCATGGGAATGGAAATTTTGGTGATCAGACCACTTGAGAAGAAGGAATGCAAAACAAAAAGCAATTTCATGATATCCATTTGTCCCTTGTTAACAAAAAGCTAAGAATAGGCATTGAATTGTATGCCATTTTTAGTATCCATTCCAGCACAGTGCCGAGTATGTCTTCCCTCCAAAGCATGTTACTCTTTCCACTTTCTTCATCTCTAACAGTAACGAGCCAGTCCCTGAGCTTCAAACCGTGGGGTCAACTTTGACACAAGCCTCTCATGGATCCCCTAGATCCAGTGATCACCAATTTAGATTTTATCACTTGAAACTGTTGGACTTCTGGGTACTCTAAAATTCTCTGATTTGAACACAGCCACTTCTGCCATCTTTCCTAGTCCATCGCATTCACTCCACTTGTGCTTTTCCATGTGGTATTCTGTAAGCCTTTGTCCCATTTCAGTTGTCCCTCTTGGTCTCATTTCTGTATCTATCCATCTATGACTCTGCTGTCAGCCATTTTAGCACTATACTCAAGAGTACTCCTCATTCACTCATTACCCAATTCCTCAGTTGCTCCTGGCTGTACAATCCCTAACCCTAGAAATAGTCATTGACCATTTTCTCTTCTGATGACCCCAGGATAATTTATGCTGGTAGGCGATGACATTCAACAGTAGTCTTTGGATCGGGTCCATTGCTAGTGAAAGAAAAATTTTAAATTCATTAGATAGAATTTTGAAAACAAAGCCTCTATCCCAGTACATCTACTTGGTTCTGAAAAACTGTTTTTTTGTAATTATTGAGAGGTTTCTGTAACCTGAATGCTTAACTGGTGTTTTATGTGTTGAAAATTATTCTAAAAAGATTAAAAATAGAGCATCTGTTGTACTGACAGAATTTTCTTTAGTTACATGAGTCTAATCTGATAGAATAGAGGAATGTAATTGAAAACTAGGAAGAAAAATTCAAGTATGGAATCTCATCATCCTAATAATTTTTTTCCCTGATTAAGGGCAACATACGAGCATGTGTTTTTCAAATAGAGGGAGTCCCATCTTACAAATGGCTCGTTGACAGATGTAGGGCATATTATTGTTTGAATTCTGATTACTCCGTTGGGAAAACTTTGTTTGGATGTCAGTTGTTTGGAATCCCGAAAGCATTTTCCCATAGAAGCAATGTTATAAATGGCGGCTGGGCTCCCCCAGGACAGCAAATAATGTCATTGAAATCCTATACATTTGCAATGGAACAGTAGCAAACACTTTTGCGACACTTGTAATTAAACAAAAGCAATAACATTGAATAAGGGAATTTTATGTTTTTTGGCTTGAATGGTGGTACTTGAGGAAAAACAGGTTTAATTATAAGAGGATGAAGAAGTAGATCAAGACTGTGTGAAGTCTCAGAATAGAACTCATGAGCATTTTTAAAGACTTTGAATGACACATGTTGTTGATCAATCCTAATTGAATTTTAAAGCTTGTGAACTTTTGCTTCCCTTCTTTTTGGTTATAGGGGTTTTATATGGGGACTACTATACTATGACTGACCTCAGTTATTGACTTAGAGATTGAAACAAGACAAGGGAGGAAGATGGAGATACAGTGCCAGAGGAAAAGTTTGAGAAGAGGAGACATATATAAATTTGAAAGATTAAAAAAAAAAACAAAACTGTATAACTTTAGCAACCCACAAACTCCACCATCCAAAGGGAAAGGAGTTCTTGCTTGTTTAGTCAGTTCTGAGGCCATCCTTTATATATATGGAAATAGAAAAGTTAAAATACATACGTTAGAGAAGCTAAGTTGAGCCACACTATAAAGTGATGATACAGGGAGAGCAAAGTCGACTACAGAGCTTGCATGAGCTGGGGTAGGGAGAACTCTTTTCTTTTTTCTTTCTTCAGTTGTATAGGATCCATGTTGGAAAGAGGAAGGAAACATTGAGTGTGAAAGGTTGAGTCAGAGACAGATATAGAAAAAAATACTTTCAGTTTTGTTGCACATTATAAATGGAATCCTCCTTTGGTGTCCTTGGAGAGAATTCAGTAACTATTTACATTGTTTTCCAAACTTATTTTATTCAGATTGATTTTTACTTACATGCAGCTCCATGCTAGTAGGGGACTGTGGCGTAGCTTGGCTTTATTCAGATCATACAGGTGTGATCGTTTCCCAAAATCGCATTGATTGAGCTGTCAGTGAAGAAGAGGAACTCCTCGTAGCATGATTTCTCCAAGGAGAAAGAAGAAAGGTGATAAAGGAAAGACATTGAGCCACATAGTTGTCTGTGTGGCTCCCTGCTCATTGCCAGATATTCATTCAACAGATATGTATTGTTCTATGTACGAGGCAGTGTACCAAGTGCTTGAAGATACAGTGGGAAAAGTGCTGGGAACACGATGGTAAACATGACATTGTTTCTGCCCTCACATGGGGGGTAGGCACAGAGAAGTACTAAATAGGAAATTATAAACAATTGTGTTAAGTGCTACTGTGGAAGTACTAGCGAGTATTAAGAACATATATAGAAATGTCATCTAACTCAGACTTTGGCAATTAGGAAACACTTCCTAGAGCATTCTAATCTGATACCTAAAAGACAGATAGGAGTGACAGAGGGAAAGAGGAAATGAGAGGCAAATGTTCTTAGCAGAAGAAATAATATTTAAGACTCAATCATGGCAAGGAGCCTGGAGAGGGGACTGAAAAATAAATAGCCAAAGGAGGATTTCTACTTCTGGCAATGATGCAGTAACTTGAGCCTGAACAATGCTCTACCAAGAACATCTGTATAAGCCAGATGAAAGACAGAAATTCTATTTGAAGGCATGGGAAAGCTGCCAAGGCAGCCAAGGCTTAAGTTAAAATCTTGAGTAGGGAAAACTGTAGAGAAGTTAGCCATATTTCCCTTTGGGGCATTTGCCAATCCTTGGTATGTGATACAAAGTAGTCACCAGAGATCTCAGCTATATCATAGGGCTGGGGAGAAAAAAAACTGGGGGGCTGTCAGTGCAGTCAGCACTTGAGAGGCCAAAATCTTGAAGAGAAGGGATGAGCAGAGAAGTGAACTTGGCACTTAGTAGTTTTTCCTTCTAGGCATTTGCCAAATTCTTATGCTGTGCATGGCATGAGAAAGCCTAACTAATCGAGCAGGAAGTAGCTGGAAAGCAGAGTAGAGTTTTCCCCAGTCTCATAGTTACTGATGAAACAACAATTAATGTTCATGACCTTCCGTGGAGGAGGGACCCCAGGAAACACCTCAGGATTTCAGTTGGGACCCCTGAAGAACCTACCCTCTAGGAATGGGGGTGAGCTAGAGGTAGTCTGAACCTTTAAAAGACTGCAACTCAACTTAAAGTCATTCCACTCCTTGATTAGATGAAGGTGATCTGCCTGTACTCTAGTTACCTACAAATGATAGGGTGAATCCTCTCTGGAGAAAAATACCGTCCAGAGCTTCTACAGTTTTTTCATACAAAGTGCCTGTATTCAATCAAACATTAATAGGCATGTGAAGAAACTGGACCAAGGGAAAAATCAGACAATAGAAATAGACCTACAAAAGATCTAGATATTGGCATTCTCATAGACTTTAAAATTACTATGATTTAAAAAGTTACTATGATTAATGTTCACGAAAATAGATGACAATGTGGAGAATTTCACCAGGGAACTGGAATCCATTTAAAATAATAAAAGAATAGTCAGAGAGTATGAGGAGAGTGTCATAAAAATTAGTGAAGACTGTTACAATAAGGAGGGGGTAGTTGATACTGACTAATGATGCAGAGAGGTCCTTTGTATGTAGTAACAAGGAAGGTAAGTACTGAGAAGTCCTTTGGATTTTATAAGTAGCTTGTTAATGACCTTGGTTGCAAAGAGTTTCAGTGGAGTGGTGGGTATAGAAGCTAGGATGGTGATAAGGTCATAGATTTGAAATGAATAGGGAAGGGCACTGTGTGAACATAGAGGGCATGATGGGCTTAGTTAAAGTTGTGGTCCGTGAGTTTATAGTGACATCAATCTATATAGCTCTGTAATTTTCTATTGACACTCATCCACTTGGGTAGAAATATAGGGATCAGTTGGACCATTAGGTTGATTCAGAGTTGGAGTTTTGTCAGCAAAGTTTGAGAGAAGTACAATAGGGCAGGGGAATTGAGAAATTAGTAAGAGAGGAGATGAGTGCTTTTGGTTAGAAATAACAGCTAACCCAATTTAGAGTGGCCTAAACAAATAAGCATTTATTATTCTCACATAAGCAGTGTGGAAGTGGGTGCCTCCTCCCCTTGGTTCAGCTGCTCAAGTGTGATAGGACTAGAATATTTCTTTTCCCCTTTCCTTCATGGTCACAGCATAGCTCACAAGGCTTCAGACAGCCTATCTGCATTCCAGGCAGGAAGAATGGGGAAGGGAGAAACACTAGCTCTCTCTGTTGCTTTTATCAGGGAAACTTTCACTAGCATCTCACTGGCAAGAACTGTGGCGTGTGTCTTGCTGCAAAAGATGCTGGTAAAGAGGGTATTTAGTTTACTCACCTCTAAATGTGAGGGAGAACGTAATTGGCAATGAGTGTTGGGTTAGCCAAGTACTAGTATCTGCAACAAAATGAGATATACTATGGGCTCTAGGCTGAAGGGAGAAAGAAGTTAGGACCGGAAGGGGCTGATAACTAAAAACAAAGTAGAGGAGTCCAGAAATAAGAAATGCCTTTTAAACTGAAGAACAGGTATAGTAGGCATCACTGTGTGAAAGATCTGGAAGCATAGGAGGTTATGATCAGAGAAAAGGATACACAAAGTTATTATTTATCATTTCTGAGGTGGAGCTAGTTGAATTGGTTTTAATTACTATCTTGAATGAGATATCTGGAGTCAATGATCAAAACAGGTGTGTGTGGCATGGGGGAGTAAGAAGTACCCATGGAGGCTATGTGGCATACTGACCATAGGAGTAGAAAAATCATCTCCAGAAATATAAAATAAATATTCATTAAGATTTCATTCAAAATCATAACAAATTCATGATCATGTTCTCATCACTCTATTCGTTTTTTTGTGGGGTTTTTTGAGGAAGATTAGCCTTGAGCTAACATCTGCTGCCATTCCTCCTCTTTTTGCTGAGGAAGACTGGCCCTGAGCTAACATCTGTGCCCATCTACCTCTATTTTATGTGGGATGCCTGTCACAGCATGGCTTGACAAGCGATGCGTAGGTCCGCACCAGGGATCCAAACCAGTGAACCCCGGGCTGTGGAAGCAGAACATGTGAACTTAACTGCTGCGTCACTGGGCTGGCCCCTACTATCTATTCTTTTTAACATAGAGCTACCATTTGCTTTTGACCTTGACTGAAAACTTAAAGTAATTCACATTATTTGTAGGGTGGCAAAATTGGGTGTGCCCAAAACTTTAGGTTGTTCATTTTCCTCATGATTCTCATTCTTTCTATGGTCGGTGTACTGGTATGAGTGAATTTTTACAGCCTTCAAGAATATGGGGATTTCCCTTCCCCCCTCTCCCCTCTCCTATCCCATATACATTTCCATTTCTGCTTCCTTTTCCACTCCCATTTTGCATCCTTTTCTTTTTCCTTTTTCTTTTCCTTTCCACTTCTTTCTTTTTGTTTCTTTCCTTCCTTCCTTTGTTTCTAATAGTGGAAATAGTGATAACTCTTGTAAATTGAGAGGAGGGAGCCTGTGTACAAAGAAACCTACTTAGACCCAAATCATGCCACCATAAATCTGAGATGATTTTGAGAAGTGACGCATATTCGAGTAAAGTCTACTCTAGTACTTGAATTTTTACAGACGTAGCATACATTACAGTTAAAATGCCTTTTAGAGTCTCATTCTGTTTTACAAGACCATATTTAATGTGAATATACATATAGATGCATAATATTTTCCTGTTATGGTCATGTATCTATATGGATCCATGTATATGCCAACACAGTACTTTACTGAAGTACATTTCCAGGGTTGGAAAAATAGGCTTCTCTGGTCATATAGACTACTTATTAAAACATTGTGATCCAATTTTTAGAGGTGATTATTACAATTTATTAGCCCATCACCATTTAGAACAATAGCTGTTGTACTGTAATTAACCACTGAAAGAAATACATTTTAAGTACTCTAAATTGCATTTCTAATTGCTTGTAACTAAAACTCTCTACAATTTTAAAATCCGTTTTGTCTTAGGAAAGGCTCCAGTGCCTATTCCTCTTGTTGCGCTATTACTTTAGATGAGAGTAACTTCATTTTGAAATGATATGTCAAATATAATTTGCTAGTAGTAACATGATATGTATGGCTTCACTCTGAGCAAAAAAGCCTGTTCAGCATTTTTGAGTATCATATACCTAAACAGAACTTCCAGAATGATTAGATCACATCTGGCCCGATGTCGATCTATTTGCACTTGCATAATGCATGTACATGTACACACTGTTATATTTTATGACTATTCGGGTGCATTGATTTTTCTATAAAGAGAACTATTATCCGCATCTTTTTGCACAGAAGTACACTTAAACATTGGCATAGGTAAACAACCTAGTAAAATAAAACCCATGCTTGGCACAACTATTACTGGTGTCAGAGATTTTACAACTGTAATATTTCTGAAAAGCTAGCTTGAACGCTTTGGAACAGTTTTTTCTGGGTGAATGCAGAGGCAGTTTAGTGAGCTGTAAAACTTCTACTTTTAATTTTGCATTCTAGTCTAGGCCAAATCTTAAGTGTCGCTCAATCTGACTCCATCTTGAATTGTGGCCCAGTGTCATCCTCTGAAAGAGGCTTTTCCCCCTATACTGGGCAAGTGGGCGATTTGAAACAAAGGAAGTGGCTCTGCCAGCAGGCAAATGTTAAGCATGGGGAAAGAGTTAGAAAGATGAACAAAATCCAAAAAGTAAATCCAAAAGTCCAGGCAGCTTTAACTCTGCGCTGTTTTTCTCTTGTGATCCTGTTTGAAGAAATGTATCAATTTATTATAAGTAAGGTAAAAATCACTAGCGTACGGTAGAAACAAACTGGTAAATATTCCTTCCCCTCACTTAGCATAAAATTAAATCCGTCTTAAGACACTAATTCCTCCTTGTCAGGAGGAAGAGCCTCCAACAGACCGTGCTACTGTTCTGAGGATGTGGCAGTTGGCTTACAGCAGAGTGAGCTAGCCCAGAGACTTGAGAGTGACATGGAAAAGCTTGGTTTTGCCTGCAGTCCATAGTCCATATTCCAATTGCCTCAATGATATCTTTGACAGCTTTTCCCTTCCAATACAGGATCTGATTCAGGATCATATATTGCATTTAGTTATCTTGTCTTTTTAGTCTCCTTTACTGTGGGACAGTTCCTCATGACATCGCATGGCCTTGTTAGATATGAACAATATTGGTCAGTTATTTTATAGAACATTCCTCAGTTTGGATTTTTCTTGTGATTAGATTCAGGTTATGCCTCCCGTTTGGAATACTACATAAACGAAGTATGTACTCCTTGGGATTTCACATCTGGAGGCACGCAATGTCTCTGTCCCTTGTTGGTGATGTTCATTTTGATCACCTGGTCAATGTGTTGCCTGGTGTCTCCACTTAATAGGTATTATTTTCCCTCTCCTAACTAATAAGCAATCTGTGGGGAGACACTTTAAGACCGTGTAAATATATTCCTCTGCATCAAGCTCCCCCGCTAGATTTAACAACTATCGATGGTTCTTGCCTGAAGCAATCTTTACCACAAGGGTTACAAGTCATCTTGTGTTAATTTCTTTTGGAGCAAGAAAAACCCAATAATTTATTCTGGTAATTTTTAGCAGAATCCAGTTGATTTCCTTCGACAATGTTCTAATAAAAAAAATTGTTCTCTATGGAATCAGAGTAGTCTATTCAATCTGACTCAATTAAAATGAGCAGAAATTAAAATCAAATGATTTTTGCTGTAGAATCAATATAAATGTATAAATGCTCCCCAACAAGTTATAGAGTAGATTCTCCTAAAACGATACACAGGTATATATAAACACAATTTCCATGCTTCTTGGAAAAAAGTGAAAGTGTTTTTAGTTGATTTAATGGTAGAATTCCATAGTTTCCGACTGCTTTATTTTTTTCCAGAATTTGTTTATGTACTTTTTAGCTGTTCAGCCTTTGTTTTTTCATGTCTTTAACAAACTGTCACCTCATCCATTTAGTCATGTTCCATCTAATTTACGCATTTCTGTTCTTCCTCCCTTCTGCCCTTCCATGTTACCTAAATCCTTTGTGGTTGGGACTACTTAAATTTTTCAACCTGGTTTTCATTCATAACTATTCTTATAAATTATGTGTATCATTTATTTTAAAAGTATCTTGGCCATTTTCTAGCATGGGAGATGAGACTTTTCAGGCATCACAATGAGAGAGATTAAAGTTGTATTATATCAATATTATATTATACAATGTATAGTAGTTACTAATTGATGTTTTATTTATTTAGTGAAGTGAACAAAAGACAACTTCTATTCAGTGCAGCAACCTTAATTTTAATCTTTTAATTTGAAATTTTAGTCTTTTCTATTTAGCATTCCCCACAAATAGCCAACAATTTTAGTGTTTCAATGAAAAAAAATTTCAACGTCCTCACGAACCCTAACTACTTACTATATATATATATATATATACATATATATATATGAAAAAAATTGTTTACCTGACAACTTTCTAGTTACTTATTTAAGTCTCTGATATATGTTCAATAAACAAAAATTATAGAAATAAGGTTCACTGGCTACCTCAGCCGAGTGATCAAGGTCAACATCATTAGTGATAAGACATATAGATAATACGTTCCCTTCATGTAATAAAAATGGCATTTTACCTCTGTGGTCTTCCTCCCAAAAACACATAACCCCATTCTAATCATGAGGAAAACACCAGACAGACCCAAATTGAGGGACATTCTACAAAATATTTGACCATTACTCATGAAAACTGTCAGGGTCATCAGAAACAAGGAAAGTCCGAGAAACGGTCACAGTCTAGAGGAGCCCAAAGAGATATGATGACTAGATGTGATGCGGTATGCTGGATGAGATCCTGGGACAGAAAAAGGACATTAAGTAAAAAGTAAGGAAATCCAGATTAAGTATGAATTTTACCTAATGATAATGTATTGGTCTTGGTCCATTAGTTGTGACAAATATACCACATTAATGTAAGATACTAACAATAAGGGAAAGTGGACATGGGGTATATGGGAACTCTGTACTATCTTTGCAATTTTTCTGTAAATCTAAAATATTGTAAAATAGCACTTTATTTAAAAATTTAGGTACATTCTGGGGCTGGCCCCGTGGCCGAGTGGTTAAGTTCGCACGCTCCGCTGCAGGCGGCCCAGTGTTTCGTTGGTTCAAATCCTGGGCACCGACATGGCACTGCTCATCAAACCACGCTGAGGCAGCGTCCCACATGCCACAACTAGAGGGACCCACAACGAAGAATATACAACTATGTACCTGGAGGCTTTGGGGAGAAAAAGGAAAAAATAAAATCTTTAAAAAAAAAAATTTAGGTGCATTGAGAATATTTTGCTTTATATGAGATATGAAGTGAGAAATTCTAAAATCAGCAGAAAGTTCCTAAAAATATAAAATACCATAAAAATGTTTTTTTATCCTTGATAAGGAATAGATAATGCCCAAGGTCACTACATCTAGCTTTATATTTTTAAAATGACAACATGTGCAAATGTAATTTGATATTTACTAAGATATTGATTATTAATCAATATTTCAAGTACTATATGTTACAGAATGTATGAAAATAGTAGAAAATGTTTAAAAGACTCTGATCCCTATACATGGTAATATAGGTGAACATAATTTATACAAACCACAGAGAACAGAGTATTCATTCTAAACTCTTATGCATCCTTTGGGAAAGTAGCATCTAAATGAGATAATTGCTTTACACGTCATGGAGATGCCATACAAATAAAAGACTTATAATACCCAGGAATTCTAAGAATTTCAAGGAGTTTACTAAATGAAGAATTAGAGGAAAATGCAGCTAAGTGAATCATAAAGAGTATAAGTTTTAAAACATATCAATGGAAACTCAGGCTCAGCTATTACAACATATGGCATTTTATGGACAAAGAGAATAAATCTCTTTGAAATCTGAATATCATTTTTTACCTTGAATACTCAATGTAAAATTTTCCATGACTAAGAACCCCAGCTATCAAATTACTCAGATGTATTATTGACCATATAAAGCCACATTAGCACTTCCTGCTCTTTAGAATGAAAATATTATATGAGTCAGCTTTTTAATTTTTAAAAACTTTCTATTGGTCTGATCTTAATATATTATAACTACATGAAAATTATCCTCAACATTTTGATCAGCTATTTTTAAAGAGAATATTGTAGGAGTATGACAGATAGCCTAAAAGACAAATAGCCATTTCATATTTGTACGAGATATATTGAATTACCAAGGCCTTCAGATATTTCACACTAGAAATACCTATTTTTAGAATTTCTGCACTGGATCATTTACCTCTTCTTTCAATAGGATTTTGGCCTCACACCCCCTGCCTTTCCCTCTTAAATCCACTAGCGCAGTTACACTCTTTTTAAGTATGTTTAAATATTGGATTGTGAATCTATTTTGCAACCTCTTAAAACACTGTTGCCAGAGAATATGTCATCAGATTGAGTGGGATCCAATAGAAGCCTGCATTATACAAAAATTATATAAAATTATATGCAAGTGATTAAGCCTAAAATGCATTTATTTACTGCTGAGTTATAAGCAAGGCACTATGCTGGGTGCTGTAAAGGTTGAAAAATAAAACTGAATAAGCCGTGATACATATTCATAATTCTATAATAGAGGGAAAACTAATTTATGTGGAAATATAGAGGAAGGAAAGACTCGGTTTTACTAGGGGCCTCTTGGAAGCATTCATGGCAGAAAAAGTATTTGAACTGGGTCCTAAATGAATGGGTTAAACTTTGACAGGTAAAAATGGAGTAGGAGGAGAGGGAAGTCAGTGTGGGGTGGGAGGTATTTTAGGCAGACAGAGCATGAAAGTGGAGAAGTGTACGGTGTTTACAAGTAGCCCACAGTGACTAGAGTAAGAAGTCAGATCATGGAAGACCAAATAGATGAGTAGGCAGTTTGAACAGCATTTTATTTGCAGTGGGGGACCATTAAAGGTTTTTGAGCAGTAGAATTTCCAAACCACACCTGATATTTGAATGATCTATTGGGCAATCATATGAAAGACAGTTGGAAGGGACAGAGACCACTTAAGTGAAGCAATAATAAGGCTCAAGTTTATGTAAGGAGATGTGTTAGCTTAATTTTAACAGGTTAGTATGTATGGTAAATAGCCTCTGAGATGGTCCCTCGTGATCCCCGCCTCCGGATATTCATGCTCTTTGAGTGTGAGCTGGGCCCAGTGACGTGCTTCTCACATGGAAAAACTAGTGGGATGTCCCTTCAGAGATTAGGTTACAAAAAGACCTCCTGAGTGGGTGTTGAATAATACAGTTTATAAATTAGACTGGACCAAAAGAAATCCCCATTTCTTTTTCTTTAATATTGCAAAATATCAACAGTCACTGGAATGGGATTTCTAATGATTCTCAGAGAAGGTCACTGGCTTCCATCTTGTCTGCTTTCTCTCTCTCTCTCTCATGGATCATGAGCTGCCATGTTGTGAGGACACTTAGGGAGTCTAAGGAGAGGCCCACATGCCTGGGAATTGATGGCTGCCAGCAACCGTATGAGTGAGCTTGGAAGAATATCCTGCCTCGTTCTCTTGTCCCGGTTGAGCCTTCAGATAAAATCAAAGCCCCGGCCAGTTGCTTGACTGCAACCACATAGAAGACCTTGTGCCAGAGGCACCACTAAACTAAACCCACATTCTCGACATGTATAAACTGTGAGATAATAAATGCTTATTTTTAAGCCACTAAATTTGGGGGTAATTTGTTAGGCATCAGTAGGTAACTAATTTAGTAGGTCAAATCCAGTATCTAGCCTGTCTTGTCTTTATGCTAAATTATCAAATATTTCGTTTCTGTTATTTCTGTATATAATATGGCTTAAAGATGACTGGATTATTAATAACATCCAGAATATTCTCCATATTGCTTTGTATAACCTTAACTATTATATTTGGTGTAAACGTATTGTTTTCCTAGTAATAATTCTAGTTGTTCGAGCTCTGTGTAAAGTGCTCATTGACAAATACCTTTGTGATCCCGTAAGTAAGGGAGGTCTTAGGAACTTCTTATGAAATTAGCCCTTTCTCGTATTTTCTGCTCATCTTCTTTGGGAAAACAAATTTGTTTTTAAAGTTTTTGGAGTACCATAATTAGAGAACACTAACTTTAAGACTTCATTGCAACTTTGATCATGAAAAAAACTACTGGAAAATAATTAAAGAAGCTGCTAATCAGTTCATTAATCAAGTGTATCTGCTGCACATTATGCTGAAACAAATTGAAAAGGACGCTGTGCCAGCCAGAAACTCCCTCTCAAATAAAGGCAAAAGTGAAGATAAACTAAATTGACTTTTCCGTTGTGGTTGATTTTTATCTAAGGAGATCTATCTTTAAAACACTGAATAAAGAAAGTCGCGCCTATGCACGGATTCAAGCCTCCACAAAGATTCTATACTTACAGTGCCTGGGTACCACAAGGTTCTCTAAAGGGTGAGAGGAGTGACTAAATTCTGACCTCAAACTATATAGTCCTTTCCCGCCTTTCTTGATCCTGACTTTCAAATATTGGGGTTTTTAAAAGCCAAATCCTAGAAGAATTTGCAGATTCAAAATTGGAATTTGCTTGAGTTTCATTAGGTTTGAGCCAGACACGAGCCTGTGTCATTTTCTGAAAGTGGAATAATTTAGATTTAAAGCAATAGGCTAAGAAAAAGGAACATGTGACCTGGCAATTGCATTAAGACTCCCTTGCGATGGACAGACGTATATGATAACTTCTTTTGATAGGTTATTTTATTTATTTATTCCTTTAATTTTGGCACTCAATTTTAAAAGACCCTAGAAATCTTAGACTTTATATATGTATGTATATATAGAATGAGCGTGAATCTGAAATCCACAAACTCAGGTACATAAGAAATGTCATTTTCTTTATTTTTTGTAACTGAACTTCATTCTATCTTGATACTCTATCCTACTGGGTGGTACCGTTGAGGATGAGAAAACAAAATAGAGGAAAATATACACAAATTTATACTTCATATACTATCCCTACTACATTATTCGGATACAATACCCATTCATTAAGAAGTGGATTACATGTTACTCCATCATAGGTTATTTAGGATTATGCTGAATTTACAGATGAATAAAATGAGCGAAGAAATACCACTGGATACAAAGTATTTGCTTTCTAAAAGCATTAATTTAAGCGGTTGGCCCATGATTATCCGTCTGCCCTAGCAATGAAAGATCCCTGAAGACAAAGCTTGTCTTCTATCCTTGTCATACTCAGAATGCTGTTGGTATTAGCAAGTATTTGCCCAAAATGGCTCAATGCAGGATCCAGAAGAGAGAAATATGTGAACTGCAATGAGTCACTGATAGGATCTGAGTGAAAAATCTTTACATTTTTTTAAAGCTTAGATGAATGTACACAGTTTCCTATTGTTTTGTTTATCTTTGTCCTGTTTCCCACTCTCACGCCAAGGGTGTGTATGTGTGTATGATTAAACAAAGGGTTCTAGAAGTTGGGAATGTCAACTGAAGTGGACACCTTTACAGGAGTTGAGAAGAAATGTTATATCCTTTACCCTTGTGCACAAATACAAACCAGATTTGAACAGTTTTTAACTGATTTGCAAAATCTGCAGTAGAATTTTCTGGTAATTAGGATCTTGCTGAGATTAAGTGAAGTAATAGCTAACTCCAGAATGCTTTAATAGACTTATTTTAAATCATATTTGATTGTTTTGTGTGTTTTTAAAAATAAGGTGGTAGGGACCGGCCCGGTAGTGCAGCAGTTAAGTTCGCACGTTCTGCGTCTCGGTGGCCCAGGGTTCGCCAGTTTGGATCACGGGTGCAGACATGGCACCACTTGGCAAGCCACACTGTAGCAGGCGTCCCACATATAAAGTAGAGGAAGATGGACATGAATGTTAGCTTGGGGCCAGTCTTCCTCAGCAAAAAAGAGGAGGATTGGCAGCAAATGTGAGCTCAGGGCTAATCTTCCTCAAAAAAAATAAAATAAAAAATAAGGTGGTAAATTAAAAATACAAAGAAAATTTTAGATACTTTAATATCACCAAGTTAGTCATAGAGAATTGATCATCATTATGCAACTGATTAGAAGATATAAATGTACAAATCCACCATGTATAAAATGATAGGTACTGCAGAATATTCCAGCTGTGAAGGCAAGTGCTTGGCAAATAATAATTAGCTATAAAGATAGCCTAGAAGCAAAATAGTGGTTTAGCAGCCTTGTTGGAAACTCTCTCTAGAAGAGAAGATGCTCTTTACATCATTATATCTTCCTGTTGAATACTTCAGTAGTCTGCCCCACTTTTCCCGTGGCCCGTGATAGGCAGGCAATGTTGACCGGAGAGAGGACTTGAGATGAGAGTTTGCTTTCCTCTGTGGTAGGAATTTGCCTTCCCTTCCCCCAGCTTCAGTTACGATACTACAGTACTTCTTTGCCACCTCATAATGATTCCTCTAGTAGCTATAAAACTCCCTTCACCCAATTTTAAAAGTGCTTTTGCTAATCATCAATTATAGATACTTCAAGTTTTCTATTTATAATAATTCTGTGACTTTTCTAGTAATTGTTCAGACAGCTATATTGAACTTACTAGAGAGGATATATACACGTGTCCCTGTATCTCTCTTGAGCTCTCAGGAGAGCAGGGTGAGAGAGCAAGAGAAAGAAAGTGAAAGAGAGAGCATGAGCAAGAGGGAAGAAAAATAAACTACCTACTACTTATAGGCACAGTTAAAATTGCCCATTCCTCGTGGATAACCCAGCTCCCCAATTGACCATGACATTTCCTCCCAAATATTAAATGCCAAACTAGAATTCTGTTTCGGAAGCAAAGGAAATTAAAGAAAAATCGAGTCAAGAAGATAAAGAGAAGAGAGTTAATTACATTTAGCAAGGGTCTGAATCCACTTAGATACTTACCAGGGTAATCAGCAGTTTTTCACTGTGGCATTTGCATTTAGCGCTTTTAAAATTGGGTGAAGGGAGTTTTATAGATGCTAGAGGAATCATTATGAGGTGGCAAAGAAGTACTGTAGTATCGTAACTGAAGCTGGGGGAAGGGAAGGCAAATTCCTACCACAGAGGAAAGCAAACTCTCATTGTCTCAAGTCCTCTCTCTGGTCAACATTGCCTGCCTATCACGGGCCACGGGAAAAGTGGGGCAGATTACTGAAGTATTCAACAGGAAGATATAATGATGTAAAATAATTCTTCAGCAACTCTGTCCATTCCTGCCATATCCCAAGGGGAATGCAAATATTTCTACATTGCTATGCCGTGATACACTCGAGCTGGGAAGAGGAGGACAAACCCAGAGTGATGGTTCTCTTTTCCAGTGTTCATACGTGCTTGTGTGTGTGTGCATGCATGTACACTCCAAGATAATCTGGCTTCACTGATTGCTATCTAGAATTTTCTTTCCATTATATGCCCTGGACAAGAGGGCAGACAGGGAACATAATCACAAAAAAGACAAATGTGGTCCTATAATTCTAAAGAGGAGATATTTTTCTATTTCCTCTGAGAAGAAATAAAATGTATCATGTTTAAATTACCAATTGGGGTCATGTTGAGTTTACAACCTTGTTTCGTGCTGTAAGGATTGTGAAAGAGTCGCAAAGGGAGAGAGTGAAATCTCCTTCTAGAATGGATTGAAAAGATAGTTGATGATCAGTTTTTCTGGCAGTTTTGGCACTTAGGCCTCCTTGGAAACCTGATGTGGGCCTAAGTGACTTCAACAGAATCAGCAGAGAGCTGATTCAAAGTGTGTTCTTTTATCTGATAGGCATGAGATTAAGCAGATTGCTAGGCATCGTGGAGCTGCTGCCACATCATTATTAATTTTTAACATAGTGATATGGTAACACATTATGCCAGCCTTCCAGTCAGAAGGCCCTCAGGAAGTTTTTCAGGCTTCAAGTAGAGGGATGGGTAAGGGTAGGACAAAACCCTAGCTGAAGTTTATATGAGAATGTAACTAGTAAGGGGTGCTAGAGGCCCAGAATATCGGTCTATGGTGTTTGTTTGGAGAACTCAAATATATTATGGATATATTACTTGTATTATATGTAAGTAAATACAGACATGGGTTTGAGAATTTAATCCCATATTCTGATTTGGTTCTAAGCAAAGGCGATCTTTCTGAGTATCAGCTCAGAGAAAGGGGATTCACTGTCACCTGGTAAGTGTGAAGAAACAGGACTTCTCAGTGGATCTTTCTCAATGGTGTTTTAGATTCAAAGCTGGCAGTTTAACCTGTTGCCCTCTCACAGAGCCTTGGGTATCTGTGACACCATGGCCAAGGGAGACATAATCCCCTTACCTGACAGAGCTTTGGGTGGTGGCTGTATCGTTCTGTATCCTGGAACAGGAGGCTCCATTTATTGGTCTTAAACATATATGCTCAACTCAGTAGCAAAAACATAACCAATATATGGTGGAGAAAATGACAAGGAGGAGACATTTTTAAAAGCCAAGAAATACTGAACAAATAGGCTGAGATTGAGATGAAAGTGAAAAGAGCAAGCAAGAGAGAGTAGAAAGAATAAGGGGCTCAAGAAATGATCAGTATTACTATTAGAATTATATCCATTATCAATTGCTGTATAACAAACTACCCCAGATTTAATGGCTTAGAACAATTATTCATGATTCTGGAATTTGGGCAGGCCTCAGCTGGGCAGTTCCACTGCTAGTCTCACCTAAGGTCAGCCCTGTAGCTGCAGTTATCTCGAGGCTCTACTGGGGCTGGATGGTCCAGGGTGGACTCACTCACATACCTGGTGGGTAGTTGGGGCTGTCATCCCAGCTCTTCCAATCTCATGGCCTCTGCAGAGGGAAGTTCAGGCTTCTTAGAGGACCAGTGCAGTGTTCTAAGAGGTCAACAGTGGAAGCTACACAGTCTCGTCAGGCCTGGGTCAGAAGGCACACAATGTCGCTGGTACTGCATTCTCTTGGGCAAAGCAAGTCACAAAGCCAACCCAGGTTAAAGGGGTGGGGAGATAAGTTCCACCTCTAGATGGGAGAAGCTGCATGTAATATGTGTGCATATTTAATCTATCACAGAGTTTAAAGGACTAGGAAAAAAAAATCATGGCAAGTCTAGCATATTAAGCAGAATCATTTTTAATGTCCACCATTATAGTATTTGTTTTGCAGCCACTGTTTAACATGTTTTAAATCTCTACATATTTTATTCTTGAATCTCTTGAAAGCTAATAATAGTAATGAGAAATATTTATTTATATATATATATATATGTAGTTTTGTTTTGTTTTGTTTTTGTTTTCAGTTTATTGTGGGTTAATAAAATAAATTCCTCTCAAACCAGGAGTACATCCCAAACTTGTCATGACTTGCCTATCATTATAGGTTTCTCTTCTTTCTTGCTAATTTATTTCCTTCTTAGTTATTTTTGTAAACTGATTTTTTGTTTACTTAGTGTTAAAAAGAACATAAAGTCTTTTCAACTTACTTTTATATCGTTTTGGCCTTTTCTAGGTGAGAGTTTGAGAGAGATACCAAGCAAAATTATGAGAAATGTATTCATGCATAAATTAATTAATAAAACCCAGAAATTATCACCTGATGACTATTCTTAAAGCTAACTTTAGTTAGTGTTGCTTATAGATATTTTTAGAGAAATATTTATATTTTATTCATTCAATAAACATTGAGTACCTATTGGTGTCGGGCACTATGACTTATCTGTCACTCCCAGATCAACAACCATAGATGTTTATTGATTCTTTGCTGCTTTATTATAATAATTGTTGAACATTCTTTGTAAGTGCATTACTGACCCTTGATAGAAAAAAATATTAATTCGTATTATATTTATTCATGAAAAACACAAGAAGCAGCCTTCCATAGCAAATTCCTTCAGTTGTCATGCCTCTGCTGTCCCACAGATTCAAATAGTATCACATGAGATTGTAGCTGGAAGGGAGAGGGGAAAACTAGCAAGGCTTACTTAAATTGCCTTCCAAGCGTAGAAAACATATCCTCTTTCCAAGAAATGAAACCTAGTAGAACACTAAATCAATAATATACAGACTTAAATGAATATTATTTTATGTGTTAGTTAACCATTATGTACAGTGTCTAAAACCAAAGTGATTCAATGGTCATTACAGCCAAAGAAATGAAGTTTATAAATGGATTGTTACGAGCTTCTTTTTAGTTTGTTGTGGAGTGCTCCTCTAAGGAGAGGGGAGACCAGAAATAAAATCAATGCTCAAGATGCAGTGTTTCTGCATCTCCATTTTTCTACACCGATTTTAGTTTTGATGTTATTTCCCTATGGAGGCTATCTGAAAGCTAAAATTCTATATAAAAATCACTTAGGCCATGTCATTTTTACTGACTAGAAGTCAGTTTTCCTATAAAACATACCACAAGATATTACTTTAACGGTTTTGGTCCAAGGGGCCCCAGGCTGTGCAGACTGCCTGAGCTTCAGCAGTGGCATTCCTTTTAGGCAAGACCCTAATGGTTGTCTGAATCAATGGGCTAAAATTCTATTCATGTTTTCATCTTAGAAAGGCAATTTTAAGTCTATCTTTTACAGGAGGTTTAAAAGAAGTCTTAAGAAAAAGTAAAACAAAAAAAGACTCCGTTGAAAAATAATTTTACAACCCCTTCAATTCCCTGCGTATTTATTGCAGACCTACTCTGTATCCAAGTGTGCTGTCCCTGGCTGCTATGGGAATTGCAAAGACGTTTTGAAATGGTCTCTGCGCCTGAGGTACTTAGGGGCTAGTTGATGAGACGAACTGAACACTTCATTATGGACTCATCAACTTGGTACTCAAGGCCGTCCATGGTAGAGCCTTCAATAGACCTTTTCTGCCTCTCTTTTCCACTCTTTCCCCCATCATCCACCCTGTACTGCAGCCCAACGGAATAATTCCCTTTTCTCTGACTATACGTTACCTTTCCTCCCTCTCTGGCTTTCCCCGTCATTTTCACCCTATCCATTCCTTCAGGTTCATTTCTAATACAAATTCCTTCATGAAGACTTGCCTCCTGAACACACACGCCACTGCCACCCACTCACCCCCAAATCGACTGCTCATTCTCCTTGTCCCTCTGCCATTGCACTTGATTCTTCTTTGTCACAGTTCTCTCTGTATTCTATCTCCACCACTCACTAGATTTGCAGCCCTGAAAGTGGAAACACTGTTTTGCTCTGTCTTCTCCAATGCCTAGCACTTAGAAAGAGGCAAATTAGCTGTTTAGGTGAATTAAAAACGAATGCAAGAAAATTTTGTGGCCATCTGCCAAAATGTTTAGTCAAGGTAACAAGGTACAAGAAAAGGTAGCTTTTTTTCTTGGAAGTTTGATAAAAGTATGTATGCCCATAAAATTAGTCACGTGTCCAAAATTAACCATTAAACTAACATTTACTGTATGTTCGTTCCTCTACATAATGTGTTTCTCCTATATGTGAAAGCACATTATTTAGTCAAAACTATCGTATTAAATTTCCCCAGTAATTCCTAAGGGCTGTCAGCTGCTCATTAAATCTTGATTTTCTGTCAGGAGGAATTAATAATCTTGCCTTTGAGTGAATTTAGAAGCAATGAGGGATTGAGCAGAAATATTTGAATACCTTCTCGGTGGTAAATTGGATACCCAATTTTCAACTTAGTCTTAATAGGAAAAAAGAATGAATTGAATTCAGAAGCTGTTCTTTCCTTTTTCATATTTCCTCCCCTTTTTAACCAAGTTGAAATGGAAGGGTAGAGTTCTTTCTCAGTGGTGAGGGGAAATCTATCTTCCTTCACTTGGAGAGGTTTCTCAAATTCCAATGAGACTTAATATATAGACAATCCATATGGCTAAGTCTATAAGGTGATCCTCTGGAAATCAAAGGAAAATTCTGTACAATAACACAGAGGTTGATTTGTGTGAGATTTAAATAGTGGTTTTTTTCCCTAAAAACAAAGCATCCTTCTTCTCCCTCCCCACAAATGAATTTTATTGTCAAATACTGATACTAACAACTTTTGAAATTACAGCTCAGTCTCTAAAAGCAAACTGCCCCATTATGACCATAGAGATGTTAACTTACATCAAACTAATAAAATATAGCTCTTAATTTTTAGTTTCAGCTACACGTGTCTGTACATTACCTTAGATTGAAAGTCCATTAAAATTACAAAAGGTTGAGAGACATTGATAAATAGGCTTCAAACCTTGCGGGTTTTCTTTTTTTCCTCCTGTCACTCTTTTTTTCTAACCCACGTTGCATCATGTACCATCCAGCAGTACATTTAGCTGTCATAAGGCTGCTGATGGATGTCTATCCACTAGGCAGCACAGGATTACAGTCAGGATCTCAGGGAGGCAGTAAGGTAGAGAGTGTATTTCTGTCTGTGTTGTATGACTGTATGACCTCGTGTGTGGCACTCCCTTCCACTTTTTTTTCGAACACCAGGTAGCAGTTTGCTTGAAGTTAATTTTTTTTTTCATGCAAGTTAAGAGGAGGTAGTAGCCTACACAACTCCAAATTATTTCTGTTCTCAACTCCATTCTATACTAAGCATTTGAATATAGATGTGGCTCTTGTTCATAACAGTCATTGTGCTTCACATGGAAGAATGAGGTCCAATTGTGAGGACCCTAGTCAGAGGGACTGAATGCCCATGGATGCCTCGTGTCCCTGCTTCCCCTCCTCTTCTTAGGATCAAGGGAATCACCTCTCAGACCAATGGTAAAACTTGACAAGACATTGTCTTCTGTCTAGCTCAGAAACATTACTTTTCTAGCTCAATCTCCACTTAGGGTATGGAAGGTTCTCTCTGGTTACGTTGAATAGACCTACTCTTCTAGCTTTTGCTGTCCTAGAGCAAGAGAAGTATAAATATCAACAAGCAGAACGAGATGAGTATAACAAGAAGCACAAAGAAGCCAGGAGATGAAAGCCAAAATCTAGATAATCACCTGTGGATAATTGAGAGTTATCAGCAAATCCCTCAGCTTTTGCTCCAAAAGCTGTTGAAGTATGACCAGGTGCTGTTGTTTGAATTTCTGCCCAAGCCTGTGCTTAAACTCAGCCTTCGGATTGGATGCTGGTAACCCTTCTCTCAGAAGTAACTCCAGCTCCAGCCTGTCCTTTGAGGGGGCTTCAGTTTTTCCAGGCCTCATGTCAGTTTCCGGCGTTCCAACCTTTGCCCCCACACCACTAACTTTTTTTGTACCAATGCGGGGCAAGAACTATCCCTCATCTAATCCTCGAAGAATCTTTACAGGATAGATATCATTATTCTCATTTTATAGATGAAGTAAGTGAGGCCCAGAGAAGTAAGTTGCCTAAGGGCATCCAGCTGCTAAATGATCCTAAGGAATTGACCCCACATCTGCCTAATTCTGATTCCTTTGGTCTTTGTGTTGCTCCACGTTGTCTCCCTATTTAAGAATCTTATTTATATTTGCCCTTCACAAATTTTTATCCTCTTGGAACTATATTGGCAGTGAGTTTAGTATCAATTCTTGTGAACTGGGCTGGGCTAAACAGTGCTGATGGAAATGCTCAAGAGGCCACTGTAATAGGTCTAAGTTCAAACCCATGCGCTAATGCCTGTCAACAGAAACCACTCTCTTCTAGGAAAAAGAACAGACCTGAGGATGCTAGAGTGCTTTGTGCGAGGCAAGGCCAAACTCCCTAGTCATTCATTCATTCATATTCTCTCTCTAGCCACCCCCCCCCCCGACCCACACACAATTTTTGATAGACACACAATTTTAAGGTCATTTTAATTGGGAGAATTTGTTCGTCTCTTCTTTCCTGATTACATGGCCATACAACCTACCCACAGCAGTATGACTCACTCTCTGGGACTCTGAGGCCCTTTGTTGTGAATTCTCATTTCATGCCTCCTTGCTGAATGTGCTCTAAAGATCGGAGATGGCCTTTGCCTGGAAAGAATGGCATGTCAGGAGGGCTCTTTAAGCCATGTTGCTTTTCTTACTTTATTCAAAGATGGGCACCTCAGCTAACATCTGTTGCCCATCTTTTTTTTTTCTTCTCCCCAAAGCCCCCCAGTACATATTTGTATATTCTAGTTGTAGGTCCTTCTGGTTGTGCTGTGTGGGACGCTGCCTCAGCATGTCCTGATGAGCAGTGCTGTGTCCGTGCCCAGGATCTGAACCAGCGAAACCCTGGGCCACCAAAGCGGAACGTGTGAACTTAACCACTCGGCCACGGGGCTGGCCCCTATGTTGCTTTTCTTGATCATGAAAAGGCACCACTATTCAATAACATGGCCCAGTTTTCTAGGGTAATTTAGTTGAATATACAATAATATGGGCACTGGGGATTAAATGCAAGCCCACTTCTATCCAAAGTTCACAATACCTTTAAAGCAAGGTGTCATATTTTGCTCATTTCTTGTGAATGGTTTTTTGTATATGGCATGTACACTTTTGCTTGTGCTCTCTGTGCAAAATGATACCTTAAAAAAATATATATATCTGTAAAAAGACTAATGTAACTTGGTCTTCTGGAATATGGTTTGATTTAATTAATTGACAAAGATGACTCTAAACCTTTATGTTGCTTTGAAAGGTTAGAAAACACAATAGGTCACAATAAGAACTTGAAATATCTCCAAGCAAAGTACCAACTTCCTGCAATTGAAATAAAGTGAATTTATATATTTGTTGTTTTTAAAGAGAATCTGTTTTGGAATTTTGCTGAGTTATTTGTACATTAAAGCCCATATCAGGAAACCTGCTCATTTATAAAATGATAGTTAGAGATTCTCCCAAGTGCTGAGAAAATATTTTATTTAAATTTTAAAAGAAAAAGAAAAGAAACTAATTTTAAAACACTTATATTTTATTTTTATTTTTTTGCTGAGGAAGACTTGCCCTGAGCTAATGTCTATTGCCAATCCTCTTCTTTTTTTCGTTTGAGGAAGATTGTCCCTGAGCTAACATCTGTGCCAGTCTTCCTCTATTTTATATGTGGGACACGGCCACAGCATGGCTGATGAGTAGAGCAGGTCCACACCCCAGATCCAAACCAAACCTGGGCTGCTGAAGTGGAGTGTGCAAAACTTTCACCACTACGCCACCCGGCCAGGCCCCTTTATTTTGTGATTTTAACTTACTTTTTCTTCATTGTCTGCCTTTATTCATCTTACTATGATCTAATATGTAGAGGGGCTGGCTTGCTAAATGGCTTCAGTATTTGGATTTAATTTGCTGGAAAGTGGGTCTTAGAAATTAAAGTTTTAGCTCAAAACTTGCCTTTCAGATCTTCTTACCTAAGTATATGTGTAAATGTGGAAATAACCTAACATGTACATAAGCACATTCAAAATATTCTATAGCTTTAAATTCTTTTTTATTTTGAAATAATCTTAGATTTACAGAAAAGTTACAAAAATAGTCCAAAGATTTTGCTATACCCTTCACTCAGATTCCCCAAATATTAATATTTTATCACATTTGCCTTATCATTCTTTCTCTTTCTACAGACACACGTGCACACACATGTACACATGCATTACTTTTTTCTGAATGTTTGAAAGTAAATTGCAACATAATGTCCCTTTATCCCCAAATACTTGTGTGTATTTCTTCAAAATTAAAACATTCTTTTATATAATAGCAGTACATTTATCAACATCTCTAAGTTAACATTGATTAATCCTATCTAATTTATGGGTTTTATTCAAATTTCATCAATTCTCCCACTGATATCCTTTATAGCAAAAGAAAAAAATCCAAGATCACATTTTGCATTTAGTTATAAGGTCTTTTTTTTTTTTTTTAAAGATTTTATTTTTTCCTTTTTCTCCCGAAAGCCCTCCGGTACATAGTTGTGTATTCTTCGTTGTGGGTTCTTCTAGTTGTGGCATGTGGGACGCTGCCTCAGCATGGTTTGATGAGCAGTGCCATGTCCGCGCCCAGGATTCGAACTAATGAAACACTGGGCCACCTGCAGCGGAGCGTGTGAACTTAACCACTCAGCCACAGGGCCAGCCCCAAGTTATAAGGTCTTTTTAACCTCCTTAATCTAGAACAGTTCTCATGCCCAAAATGCGTAACCTGAACCTATGCATAAGGAAACATCAAACAAACCCACATTCTACAAAATAATTAACCTGTACTCTTCAGAAATACTGTGCCTTTTTAAGCTATGGTACATCTCCAGGGAAGTACACATGCATATTTTACTTTTCTAATTTCCCCTAAGAAAGAAGAAAAACTCAAAATAATGCCTAAGTATGTTTTCAAATAAGGACTTGTTTTTGAAAGTCAGAATCACTCTTAGACTAAGTTTTTATTTAAACATAGAATGGCCTTTTCAAAAAGCAATATTATATAATAAATTAGGGAAAATCTACCTTCCATATACAGATTTCAGACAATTGCTTGTTCATTCTGAGTTGAGCAATGTTTCTTCCATGGGCTTTTAAACAAAGAACATTTAGCTGTTTCCCGAGTACTCTTGTTGCTAACATTCTGCCTCACAACCGTCTCCCACTACCATGCATATGATGACGACACTTAACTCTGAGCCCAAAAGTCTAGAAGAGAGATCCAAATGGCATGTGAAGTTCTTAAGAACCTTTCTTCTAAGGAGGGATAGATAAGGGGAACTGGGGAGATTCGTCTGCCCAAAAAGACCTCCCACATATTCTCTACCTATTCAGGCTGCATTCATTCATTCATTCACTCATTTACTTATCTATGCATTTATTTATTTTTGGTGAAGAAGATTGGCCCTGAGCTGACATCTGTTGCCAGTCTTCCTCTTTTTGCTTGAGGAAGATTGTTGCTGAGCTAACATCTGTGGCAATCTTCCTCTATTTTTTGTATGTGGGACACCACCACAGCATGGCTTGATGAGCCATGCGTAGGTCTGCACCCAGGATCTGAACCTGCGAACCCCAGGCCGCCAAAGTGGAACTGGTGATCTTAACCACTACACTGCCCTGCTGGCCTCCAGGCTACATTTATTTAGACAAGATCTTCCTGTGAGATACAAGTGAGAGTATCTAATGCTATCAATATTTCACATCTCCACATTAATTACTGCACTCTGACTTGGTTCTGGATTGTGCGTGAATGGAATATTTTATTGAGCAGGGAGAATGGAAGAAGTGATGTGGAGCAGGGGTATCTGATGAGAGGGTCTCTTTGGGTCCTTGTACTAGGGAATTATGAGTAGCAAGAGAGCCCTGTCCATCCACTAAGAGGCAGGGAAGGAGTCCTGAAAAATAGGCAGCAGGCCACCTACTTTGCAATTTTGCCTGTTAACACCAACCTAGGCAGCCCAAGCCTGGTTTCGAGTTTGTCACAGCTGCAAATGATGATAAATGATATCAGTAACACTTTCTGGTTATCGTCTGATTGTAGTACTGATGAGTCAGTAAAACAGGTGTGTCACAGTAGATTATTTTCTTTTTTTAAAAATTTTTTCTCCAGAATTTGTTTAATCCAATGGCTATTTTTAGAAGGCCCTAAGTGGATTTATCCCCCTAGTTATTTCCAAAACATAAAGTCTCCCATACTGGCTATTCTACATATAACTTTCTTCCTAAGACATTTGTAAAAGTTCCTGTTTTCCTTCTTCCCATTCTCCAGAAATGGCATTATGAAAGTAAAAGCCAGCAAATTATAGCAAAGTCTGGAAAATGAGTCAAATGTTCCACAGTTGTGTATGAAACATTTGTGACTTAGTGATTTGTGGAAAATAGCACTGACTCAGCTAGTGATCATGGCAAGAATATAGACTTCGAGTCAGGAAACTAATTTTCGTCCACAATTGTGTGACCTTGATGTGGTCACTAGGGTTCTCTAGGCCTCAGCAGTCTCCTCTTGAATGAAATAAGGTCCTTAGACTAGATGGTCTCTGCGTTTTCTCCCAAGCTATAAACTCAGTGGTTTTGAGTATAGAATTTACAAAGCCATTTAAGGGGAAAAAATTCCATTCATTTATGATGAGGCATTTATTGAGTTCCTACTACATACTGCATTCCATATAAAGGAAAAAGCTAGATATCTTAACCCTACTAAGTTATTTTGTAAAGTTTACATGAAAAATCAGGAAGTCAACACTGGAAACAAATGGATAGTTAATAAATTGAAACAATTAAATAGTGGACTTCCAGATGGATGGAATCATAACATTCAGGGCTAGATTATATTTGAGAATAACTACTCTGAGGACTAGGGTTTTATGCTCTGGAAGCATCACCTCAAAATACGGCACCTAATTCATTTCACTCTTCACTCAGTAGGATTTTCTTTTTGAAAGTACAAATTTCTTTCCTTTAAGATAAAGGAAAAAGAAAATTTCGGGATGGCTAGAGTTTGTTTGTTTTAATGATAAGACAACTCCATATGGAAAAGCAAGATATATGCTCCTATCTGAACAACCCAAAAGAAAAAGAACTTCTAAGTCGTAGAGCGTCGAAGGGCTGGAGATAGTTGTTGACTTCTTAATCATTCCTATGGTATTCGTTTGCTGGGGCTGCCGTACCAAGTACCACAGACCAGGTGGCTTAAAGTACAGCAATTTATTTTCTCACAATTCTGGAGGCTAGAAGTTCAAGATCAAGGTGTTGGCAGGTTTGGTTTCTTCTGTGGCCTCTCTCCTTGGCTTGCAGATGGTGCCTTCTCGCTGTGTCCTCATATGATCATTTCTTTGTGTTGTCTGTGTCCTAATTTTCTCTTATAAGGACACCAGTCATATTGGAGTAGGGCCCACCCTAATGACCTCATTTTAACATAATTACCTCTTTATAGGCCCTATCTTCCAAATATAGTCACATTCTGGGGCACTGGGGGTTGGGGCATCAACATTGGAATTTGGAGGGAGACGATTCAGCTCATAACACTATGTTTCTTTCTATAATAATGAATACGAATTTGTTCTCCCTACTCTTTTGTGCATTGAATATATTTTACTTTTGATTGTGCCGTTGCTTTGTACATGTATCTGCTTATCACAGGGTGCCAAGGATGTGAAATTTATTGCTTCAAATTACATCCTAATTAAGATAATTAAATATTCACAACATTTCCATAGCATTTGATTTTTTTTTGCTTGTTAAACATAACAGAATTGGATGTCATTCACATATCACAGATTGGCCAATAAACCCAGCATTTTCACCATACTCTCTGTTGATAAGGATTTTTTTTTGGCATGGTAATGATAAATTTTATTGCCTTTAACTTCTAAGATTCTCTTTATTACAAACACAATGGACTTTTTACTAGGGATATTATATATGCAACAGTTGTTTCAACCTGAAATAGAAATCCTTAGAGAGAAAGTATTCAAGTCCAGTGTGGCCCAGTATTGAAACATAAAATTGCAACTTTTCACGTTTCACGAAATCCTTGATTCTATTCTCTGGCTGGCTTTAAAAGACTTTATGTAATGAGCAGGTAAAAAAAAATAGTTCGGAAAATGTGAGGGTAAAAGAGTTATAAGAAGGTATGAGAGAGCATAAGGCCTAACTTAAACGATATGCAATAATCATATGGCTATGGTGCCAGACAGCCTGGCTTTATATCTTGACAGTTCCCACTTACTAACTTACTGTACTTCTTTGTACCTCAGTTTCCTCATCTGTAAAAGGGGGTATGTAATGATACCTATATTACAGGCTAGATGTGATGATTAATAAAATAATCTACAGAAAACATTTAACATAGAGCCTGACGTATAATAAATTCTCAACAATTTCTAGTTATATATTAGTGTATGTGTATATATGTGTATGTGCCTGTGTCTGTGTGTACTTGTATGTATATTATGTATACACATATATAATATGTTTACATATTAAAATTCATTTTTATTTTTATTTCTTTTGTGAGGATGATTGGCTCTGAGCTAACATCTCTGCCAATCTTCCTCTATTTTATGGGGGATGCCACCACAGCACGGCTTGACAAGCAGTGCTAGGTCCGTGCCCGGGATCTGAACCTGTGAACCCTGGGCTGCTGAAGTGGAGCATGTGAACTTAACCACTACACCACTGGGCCAGCCCCTAAAATTCATTTTGATATTCTCCAGCCTCCCTTTGGTATACTACTAGAGTGGACATAGTTCAACTAACAGCCGGTCCTCCTCTCATGGTGGGTATACTAGCAGAGACATAGTCAGCTGGAGAAGTCAGTCTCCAATGGTACATCTTGCTGGAAGCAGACACATAGGCTCCATGGCAGAATGTCTGATGGTTGCCTCACAGATGCTACTTCTAACCTGAAGGGGGATTGCTGCACAGATGCCAAATCCTTTCCTTCCACTCCTCTCGGTACTTGAGCAATCTCTTGATACCTATAAAGCTTTGTAAATGTCGTTAAGTTTTTCTCTGGGCTACATATGGCCTTCATGTTTAACTCATTTTTAAGCTCTCAGAAGATAAAGACCACACACCTCCCTCATACACCTTCAACGGTACCTGCTAAAAACTTTCTCACACCTTAGACACTAAATAAATCATAAAGTTTGGTGGCGTCCTGAAACTAACCCATAATCCAAGAAACTGAGAAGGGCTAAAGACGTTCCCTCCTCTGGACCCCCATTAGTCTAGAAGGTTCAAGAAATCCCTGAAAGGCAGGATAGAATAGTGATTAGTGCATGGACTACAGAGAACAGGCTACCTGGATTTGAATCCTCGCTCTGCAACGTAATACTTGCATGACTTGGGCAAGTTGTTTGACTTCTCTGTGCCACATTTTCCTCATTTATAAAATGGAGATAATCTGATTATCTACTTCACAGAGTTAGGAAATTAAGTAAATTTCTGTTTGTAACATGCTTAAAGCAGTTCTTGGCACAAAGGAAGTGACAGCACTTACTCTGTGTGTGCAATGTAAATAACATCAAATATTGTCTGGCATTTCCTAGCTACTTAAAACAGTGGCCCGAAAATGAGTCTGTTCCACACAGGTCTTCCAAACCAAGGCCACTATAGCCCTAGGAGAGATGCCCCAACAAGGCAGCTGTAGATCTCTCAGCGTTTGTGTTGGGCTTCGTCAGCAGACAGAGTATTATAAATTGACTTCAGCCAAGCCTTTCCAGAAGAGGTCTAAAAAAACAGACTGGTGGGACATTTGGTATGTGTTTCTTTGATGCTTTACGATCTGTGTGTCTTGTGTCTGCTTCATGAATTTATGTCTCTTTTTGGGCTTGCACTCTGTCATTACTCATCTGTGTCTGTTTTGACATAGGCCGGTCACTGGAAGAGAGGAAGAACACGGGTCTCGGTATATTCTAATGCTTCTTTATGGTGATAGCTCTAGTGCCAACAAAGAAATAGTCGCATGCCCGCAACCAGGGCTGCATTCTCCAGAAAAGCAGTTATACGGCAACCTTTAAGAAAGGCAATCTTCTTTCATCTTCAATTTTGTGTTTTATTTCACTCTACAGTTTTTAAGTGAGAGGATAAGGGAGAGAGACCTAGCTACAAAGGTGAAATATTTTTACGGAGACATCATTTTAATGAATAGGATGGACTATAGTTGTAAATAGGGTGAGTGGGAGAAAGCCTTATTAAGAAAATGAGAAGTAGTGATGAAGAAAATGACTTCAGAAAAAAAAAAAAAAAAAAACTAGGAAATGAATGCCAGCATAGGAAAAAGGTAGTAAGGTAGAAAAGGAATTTTTTAATGGAAAAAATGAATAAAAGGTGATTTTATTTTGATTTTAAGTAAGACTATGTGTCAAAGCAATTTATAAGCAATAAAGTTTTATATGATGGTAGGGGCTGGTTATGTTTGTATAGCAAAGACCAGGTTAATGAAATGGCTAGAGAAGTAACATCTTACCAGCTTTTATGTATGGACCCACTGTGTGCATTACTGTGATTTTTATTGTAAACTTACCCTAAAATAGGTTTTATAAGCATCAGCAGTAATAGCAACAATCCCCGTTACTCTCCCATTCTACCAAGATTCAGGAACATTCACATGAGCATTATGTGATCCATTTTAGAGCACAAAACACCAGCCAAAACATCAAAGGGAAGATCCTACAATAGAGAAGCAATTTCGTTGGGTCATTCATGATCCTAAATCTTTCAGCTTTGGCTTTGAGATCTCTGCTCTATTCCCAAAGGGAATGATGGTAGAGAGAAGAAGTCAATTTTCCATGGGTTTTATGTCTGTCGCTTTCCCTCTAGCCAGAATCATCTTGGAATTAAACACGCATGGAAGTTGTAAAGGGACTCTCCATATGCTCACTGAGAGTCTTAGTTGGCAGAGAAGGATAGACACTTTGGAGAATTCGTTTGACGTAGATCCTCGACCAAGTAAAAATCATTCATCATCCATTTATTTATTCATTCAATAAAAATGTATTGGGTGCTGTATTCACTTCCTAGGGCTACTGTAATATATTACTGCAAACCGGGTGGCTTAAACTACAGAGATTTATCTTCTCACACTTCTGGAGGCTAGAAGTTCAAAATCAAAGCATAGGCGGGGTTGGTTGCTTTCGGGGGCTCTGAGGGAGAATCTGTCCCATGTCTCACCACTAGCTTCTGGTCGCCAGCAATCCTTGGCGTTCCTTGGCTTGCAGCTGCATCACTCCAATTTCTGCCTCTGTTGTCACATTGCCTTCTTCCCTTTGTGTGTTGTCTGTGTCACCAAACCTCTCTCTCTTAATAAGGACACCAGCCATTGGATTTAAGGCCCACCCTAATTCAGTATGACTTCATCTTAATTGGATTACTTCTGCAAAGACCTTATTTCCAAATATGGTCACATTCACAGGTCCTACAGGTTGGAACTACAGTATATCTTTTTGGAGGACACAATTGAACCCACAACAGGTGCCCTCTTCATATCAGATACAATGCTACATGCTGGGGATAGAAAAATGAATAACATGCAGTCTCTGCACTCAGAGACGTCATTCAAGTGGGAATAGAGAGAAATATATAATTATAATATAGTGTCATAAATAATATGTCATAAATAATATAGTCTCAACAAAATGCTATGGGGTCACGGAGAAAAGGGTGACTAGCCTTGTCTTAGATGACCAAGAAAGCTTTATCATGGAGCTGTCTTTTGAGGCACTGGATAAAGGATATTGGAGCTCTGGGGTGAATTCATGGTCGTGAACGTGTGAAGGGCATTCCAGAAAAAAGCAGCACTATGTATAAAAATATGATGTTGCGAAAAGACCTGGCATCCTTCAAGAAAGGCAAAGAGTTAGTTTAACTGGACTATCGTTGTTGGAGGTGGTAGATAGAATACACGGGTGGAATACACAGGAGAGAATGAACAGGTGGTAGGTGTGGAGGGCCTTCTATTTCATGCCAAAGAACATGGGCTTTATAATACATAGTAGAAAGCCTTTACCAGTACCCTTGTGGATATTTTTTAATCCTTAAAGTAATACTGAATGGATTTAAGCAGTATCCTAAAATGAAGCGAAACAGCACTTAGGAAAACATCTTGCAAAATTGGAAAGGCCATTTTGATTTAAAGAAAATTATTAAAATTATAGAATAATTTTAAGGAAATGCATTTTTATTTATCTCTAGTAGGTTCAGGAACTCCAGCTAAGTTAACAAGATTCAGTCATTCAAACCATTGCCTAGCAGAGGTCCTTAAGGACCCACTTTTAATGAACAAATATGGCTAAATTGTAATTAGCATATCAATTGTTTGTATGTAAATTGATGCTTATAAACTACTTGAGGGGATTTGAAAAGTTTGTTCTCTTAAGCATTTTAAATATTCTCCTTATAATCTTATTTATACTATTAATTTTAGATTATCTGTGGAGAAGGAGTGTACTAAACAAGGGTAAACATCAACCGAAGTCCCTGGGCAACTGATGAATTCTGAGTTAGTCAACTTTTCATTTATTCAACAAGTTTGTGTTACTTAACATCTGTGAACCAGATTCTGTCCTAAGTAGCAGGGATTCAGAGATATGACAGGACACGTCACTATGCTCATTGAACTGATGGTCTAGTTGGGGAAGCCAAGGTGGAAACAAATAATCACATTAAAATAAAACTTGTTGCGTTGGATAGTGGTGGTATATCCAGGATGCTGGGTGAAGGCCATGGAAGAAAGACCCAACTCTGTGGGAGAAGGGAAGCACGCTACGGGCAAGGCTTAATATTTAGCTGAACTTTGAAGGATAAAAAGTGATTTTCCTAGTAGACAAAGAGACTGACTGTGTAGTCAGTATCCTAGGTATTGGGCACAGCTCTTTAAAAGGCTGGAAGAAATAAAGGCTATGCCACAGTCCTAGAACTGCAGGAAATTAAAAGTGGATGGCTTGAGGTACAGATGCGAAGGGGCAAGGTGAGAGATGAGGCTGGGGAACTGGACAGCAGCCAAGAAAGGTTCTGCTACAAAGGAGTTTTATATGGTATAGGATCTGCTGACAGGTTTTAAGCAGAAGAGGGCCATGATCAAATTTGGGTTTTAGAATGAGACCTCTGGAAGCAATCTGGGGGAGGAGACTATAGCAGTGGTTTTCGGACACTTTTTCTTGTATGCAGAGAAAACGTTTCCGAATAAAGTCTTACATCTAACCAAGATAGATAAAAGATGAGAGTGGTATTTTATTGGAATAAATGTGTATGTTTCAACGTAGAACATTTATTTACTATGAAGTCAATAGGAACAGACTGCTTCAAACTAAAAAGTGTGAGATTGGGGGTTACAGATACAGCTCCTGTGTTACGTCAGATTCAGCATCAAAATGACGTCTGATTTATTACTGTACCAAATTGAGACCATTCTGATTTGCAGCAGTAAGTTGTATAGTTTTAAACAATTCTTCTTGCCATGTCAGGGTGCTCGTCAGTTGAACTAGTCTAGAAATATAAAAAAAGACAGAGACTGGGGGAAAAATCCCTAACAACAGTCACTTCAGCTCACATAATTTACCATGAACAGAGGCACTGAAGACTTTTAAAAAATGCTAAAATCATCCATGCTATAGTATTACATCTTTATTTTATGTACTCCCTTTTTGTTTCCACATGCATGGTAGACACGGTAAATATCTGCTGGATTAAAATGATCAAGAACAAAGTAAAAGTTTAACCAACAAAATACGTACTTAAATAGTATGAAACCACAAGGATTTAAAGTCAAAAGTGGCTATCTTCTACAGCAAGACAGATATTCACTGGCATTTGTCCTCTGGTCCAACTTCCAATTCTGATTTATACAATCCTGACCTACCAAAAAATTGGATATATTTCACATCCTGGGAAAAAGAGATCATGCTTTAAGAAGGAAGAGACTCGTAAATTTGTATGGGGTCAGAGGAGGGATGTCCCTCTCTAGTTCTATTTAGCAACTGCTGCTAAGAAGGGTTAGGAACCAGGCCGGCCCCATGGCCGTGGTTAAATTTGCACCCTCCGCTTCAGCGGCCCAGGGTTTCACTGGTTCGGATCCTGGGTGTGGACCTACTAATGCTCATCAGGCCATGCGGAGGCGGCGACCCACATAGCACAACCAGAAGGACCTACAGCTAGAATATACAACTATGTACTGGGGGGCTTTGGGGAGAAGAAGAAGAGAAAAAAAAAGATTGGCAACAGATGTTAGCTCAGGTGCAGATCTTTAAAAATAAATAAATAAATAAATCTCTGGATTCTTAAAAAAGAAAAAAAAAGAAGGGTTGGGAACAAACCTCTTCAAATCCTACCCACTTCTCAGGACCCAGATCAAATCTCACCTTTTCTGTGTAACACAATGATATCTCAACATTTCCTGGGGGTCGCCCACATGCCAGGAACAGCACCAGATGCCAGAAATACCAACATGGAAAAGAGAGACTCTCATCTAAATTCCTAGCATCTCTTTTCACCAACTTGCTATTTAATCTTTTTGTCCATCTGTGTACAAGGCTCTAAGGCCCTTGAGAGCAAAATTTCTGTAAGTTTAATTCAACATACTTTGGCCACAAGCTTTGTGGCAGGCCCCATATTAGGTGTTAAAGATAGAAAGATGTAGAAAGCAAGTCCTCAAGTGGCTTGCAGTCTAACCTGTCTGAACCCCAGAGGGCTATGACAGTGTACACACGAATAGCCAGCTAGCTGAGGGTACCTGCTTCAATGCTCTGACTAGATTAAAAGTGTGATTAAAATGTTTGTTCCCTTTTTCAAATGTGTCATTTTCGATTTCACTTTCTTCTTGAGACCCTGATGATGCCACATGAAAAACCCATAAGTTCAGCCTCAATTATACTTTATATAGACTGGACTGTTACACTAACAAGGATTTTTTTTTTTTTAAAGATTTTATTTTTTTCCTTTTTCTCCCCAAAGCCCCCCAGTACATAGTTGTATATTCTTCGTTGTGGGTTTTTCTAGTTGTGGCATGTGGGACGCCGCCTCAGCATGGTTTGATGAGCAGTGCCATGTCCGCGCCCAGGATTCGAACCAACGAAACACTGGGCCGCCTGCAGCGGAGGGCGCAAACTTAACCACTCGCCACGGGGCCAGCCCCAACACTAACAAGGATTTTATTATGCTAACCATTGCAACAGCTCCTTCATATTATGAAAGTGTAGAGCCAACTTTCACACTTTATCTTATATCTCAGCGTTCCTTAGAGTTATTTGAAACAGACGAGGGGGGAACAAACTTTAATTTTCTGTTTGTGGGAATATTTTGTTGGTGGTGGTGGTGGTATTGGGATATTGTTATTAGGGACTTTTTTGCCACCTTCTTTTAGTGCTTATCGCTATACAACTGCTGTATTTGGTGACATGTGTCATTTGATTTAGTATCACGTACTCCGATCAGTTCCTCTTCCGAGTTTCTGTACTGTCTTGATGCGTGTATTTGTTTTGCTTTCAAAGAAAAATCAACAGTTGAATTGCCGGTGATAGACACACTGGTAGGACCATTCTTAATGGATGTGTAAAGATCATTTCTCTTCCCTTAAAGTCGGTAAGTTCTCCTCCACTATAATGCCTTTTCAATGCAACTCAGTAACTGTAGACTACTGACTACTGAAGAGTCGACTGCCGCCTTGGGTGTGTTTTCAGTTGTTGGCTTTTCTAAGTAATTACTTGTCAGAAAGGACGGGGAATGGAGGAAAATATCCATTCTGACACCTCCTGAAATGGAAGTGTTAGTTGACTATATCTGTTACATCACACTGCACCCATTCGGCATCACTAATCACAATGCTAAGTGACCTTTTACTTGACTCGCATTAAACTTGTGCTGCTTGACCTTTGAGCCTCCAGCAGGCCCTTCCCCAGCCCCCTGCTGTATCTTTAGTACTAATCTCTTGAATCATTTTCCATCTTGAGGATCTGCCTTGCCTTAGAGGTACTCTGACATTTGCTAAGACTTCCCATTGGACTTCGCAGACATTTCCAGATCATGACAGTGTCATTTGATGTCTTGGTTTTAAGCATCATCAGAGTGGCTTGTGCTGAAGAACCTGAACTAAAAAGAAAATGATAAAATAAAAAAAACGAGACTCTTTCTTCTGTGCTTGTTAAGATGGCATGGAAACATACTTAGTTTTGTAAATTATGAATACAGTCATAGAACCATGAATATTTTTCAAGGGATCATAGTATAAAATAGAGAGCCAACTGTAGAAAAGACACAAATGGCCCATTTGAAAGAGGGTTTATCTTTAGACAGGCCTTGTGGTTAATAAATCCAATGATAATAAAACTTTGTGGTTACCGGGTAAGCTATTGTTTATTAACTACTTTAATTTTACAGTATCTTTCTTGATCCTCACAAGGAATGCACGAACACAGTAAGATAGGGTTACTCTTCTCACTTTGCAGGTGAGAAGACTGAGGATTAGAAAAGTTAACCGATTTATCCCTAATTTCCTGGCTTGATTGAGGCAGAGAAAAATTTGAGCCTAGGACTTCTGAGCCCAAATTCTGTGCTCTTTCCACTATATCCTGCTGCGGCGACTTGTACCATGGGATTTGGGCTGATCATTCAGGAACTTTAATTGGCAAAGCAACCTGTGTTCAGGACAGAACTGAGAACTAAGGTAGATATTAAGGCAACTCGGTACTTGTTCAATTCATGTCTGTCTAGCCTGTAGTTCACGCAGACAACCCCCAAAAGTAAGGATAGTTAGCTTGTGCAAGTTAATTTTGTATTGGTGCCAAAAAATCCCCCAACGTTTAGAATTATATTTCCTTCACATACTAAATTAGCAACAACAAAGTTATAAAATCTTGTCTTCATTATTTTCTGTTGAAATGTCTATGGGAAAATTAGAATTCTGCTAATTGATTTTTTTAATTCATAATAAGTCCTCATACAATGGAGGCCTATCTGAGAAGACTAGAAATCTATTTTATTTATCTTACAATCTGAAAAGGGAATATTATAAAAATTAATAAGGCTTCCTAGAGTAGGAAATAAAAGTTTAAAAAAGGAAGTAATGATCAACATTAAGCTCTTTAAATATGTAAGAGGCGTTTAGAATTACAAAGCAACCTGGGGGGGACCAATTGGAAGGATTGATGACAATGAAAGTCATCATGTTAGGATATTTGACAATGCATTTTAGGATATTTGGCAGATCAATCCTTCGGTTTTATGCCTTCAGAGATATGAGGCCAATAGCATGTCTAAATCAGGCGTATATTATGATCTACTTTTCATCGTTGCTGTGAAGAAGGGTGAAATTAAAAGAACTATCACTGTGTGGAGCATATTTTTAATTGGAGGATAATTTTACACTTAATGTTTCTCCTTCAGTTTCAAACATCACTTAAATTACTTTGAGGAAGTAGTTTATTCCATCAGAAAGTTAAGGAAACTGAAGTAGGGGAGTTTGCAGTTGACACTCAGCTGTTCTGAGTTCACTGAAAGTGAAATGCCAGCTGCCAGGGATCAACTGCAGGAAGCTCTCTTGAGGCTCGTGAGTGGGCCGAGAAGTGGCAGATGAGTTTCTGTGTGGGTAAGGTAATGCATTTAGGGAAAAAATGAAGGTAAAATAAGCCAGGCTGTGTGCACAGGCTGGCAGGCTCTGACTTCCTGGTTTTGATCTTGAAAAGGGATCTAGGAGCGACTGGTAACTGTTCCTGAAAAAATTAGCTCAGGAAGGTGCTGTAGCCACAGAGGTCAACATTCTGCTGGTCAGCACCTGGAGAGAGATTAGCATCCAAACAGAAGACGTTCTGTTTTCTTAGTACAAGATTAGGGTCCTCCAGACTTGATGAAATATTGCAAGTAATTCTGCTTGCTGCCCCTTTAACAAAGCTACTGCTGTTGCATCAGGCCAGAGAAGGCATTTGTAATGAACCAGCAAATAGTGAGGATTCCGTTATGAAAGGCTAAAGCAATTAGGGCTCTTCTGTTGGAAAATATAATGGTTGAGTGAGGCTGTGCTCGGAGCTCATCAAATCATGAAATCATGAAAGATTTGGATAGGATGTACACAAACCTGTTCATCACACTCGAGAATATTGGAACTAAGGAGTATCCTTGGAACACTACAGAGGTAAATGATGGCCAAGGGGAAGTACTATCCATGGCTTATGGAATGCGTTACCCTAGAAGTTGTAAAGAACTAGCATGTATAAAAAAGTAAAGCCAATTTCCGGTCAATTCCTGTACTCACTGTGGATACATGGTTAGCAAAGAGAAGCTTCGAGAAGCAAAGGAGGACAAACCATTCCTTTTTACAGAGCATTCCTTGGTGCCTCTCACCAGAAATAGAATTGTGAGGCTAAATAGATCATGAGTATGGTATTCTTCAGGTTTTTAGTTTAAAAATGCATTAAAAATAAAAAATGTATTAAAAGAGTTAGTATTGAAGATGGTAATGCATTTATAGATTACAAAGCTTCTTGTTCTTGTCCTACTTTTGATTGTACCTTTGTTTATATGAAGCACCATCCTGTCAAAGTCACGCACCTAGAAATTCAGGCTCTGCTTGTGGAGGCCATACGGTACGGTGGTTCAAGTTATGGATTTGGAAACTCCAGAGATGTCCACCACTTATTAGCTGTATGATCTTGAGCCAGCTTTTTAATTTCTTGAAGGCACACTCTCCTCATTTGTAAAATGACTTCATAGTACCCATCCTGTAGGATTGTTTGAAGAATCATTGACATATAATATATGCAAGTCACTTAGCAAAGTGCATGGCACCCAGTAAATGCTAAGTAAATGGCAACTCTTACTATTATTGTGGGCTAAATGAGCCATGTATACCACCCTGGATTCAAAAGCTTGTAACAAATATGATGGAGAAGGTGCGTCTTTTCCTAATGTGATTTTTTAAAAGTTTTTTGGCCATTTTGAGTGTAGAAATAGATGAAACAGTACAATGTCTAATAATGATATCAAATTTACTTAATTATACAGATGTATTCAAATTGCATATGGTAGAAAATAATATCTTCATGTAGAAATATTGCATCCCCCCTCCAAGACCCCATTTTGTAAAACAATTTTGTCCAAATTCTTCACATATATCTCTGACATCAGTGTTTCTATAACCACGGGAGTCAATTTTTCAGTCACCTGACAGTTTTCTGGAACACATTACATTTATATCCATCTAAGTTGTTAGAGATACAATAATCAGTGTATGACAGCATCACTGTCATTTTTATCCCAAGCCACAAATATCCATTTGCATAACACTAGATCATTTGATGATTTCATTCATTCTAAATTTGTGTACTTTTTATCTTCTCTGGCTATTTACTGCATTGCAGTAATAAGTAGTCTTTCAAAGGCTTTTTTTATGATGATACCCAACATTTAATACTGTGAGGTCATACTCTGTAAATAATTCTTAGATCTGTGTTACAGTTCATTGTCTCCAACTCCCAAATATGTAAATTTACCTCCATAATCACCTAAAACTCATATTAATTAAGGTTGTCTCAGACTAATGGGTATTCTCCAAAGAGTACTTTAATGTTAAAAATAAAATGATTTAGATAAAGCACTTATAATTAAATAATTTATGAGGACTTGAATATAACACAGCTTCCTTTTTTCTGAGACATAACTGGGAGGAGAGAGGCATGCTTTATATTTAGGAAGATAGGAATATACATTTTCTTGAAATTTTTATCCAATTGTATGATTTTGAAAATATTCACATTTCTTATTTTTATTCATTCCATATATGCGTTAAATGCTGGGATGATCCAAACATGTAGGAGACAAAGTTCTTACTGTTATAAGAATTTCAGACCTTAGAGAATATTCGAATCAAGAAAAATGTTTTGAACACCTGCTATGTGCAAAGCATTTGCGGAGGGAAAGATGAGAGTTGCAACCCTGTCCTCAACAGCTTACAAGCTATTCCAGGGGTTTAAAACAAATATACAAGTAATTCTTGCACCTGGAAAAGTAAGGAAGCTATAAACTGCTCTGGGGGTTCACAGTCAGGAGAAGTCATATTGAGTTGAGCAATATCAGAAAAAGCTTCAGCAAGTCAATCATATTTGAGATGAAACTTAAAGTATGTGTAAGATATTCCCAGGCATTTGGTAGTAGAGTAGTGGGAAAGGGGACCAGAGTCTATAGGAGGGTGAAATGACATGAGCAAAGGCGTGGCAGAAGAAAAGAAAGAAGGATATTCAGGAACAATGTATAGTCCATTTAGATGTCATGTACAATTTATGGGAACAGTGGGGAGATGAGACTGGGCTGTAAATGAGATTAGGCTAGATTGCAAAAACCTTCTAGACTATGCTCAAAAAGTTTATTTTTCTCCTGTAAGCAATGAAGAGAGATTTATTAAGTGGACACTGAGTTATCTGATTGGGTTTGTATTTTAGTTATCTTTCTAAGCTGATTTCTAAAGATAACTGTGAAGAGACTGAAGTAGTCTGAGAGAGAGAATAGATTGAGGAAAAGTTGAGAGATTTCCCAGAGGAATTGGAGACCATTTAGATATTGGGTTTCAAAGCGTAGGAGGATTAATGATGACTAAGTATATAGCTATACCATTTAGTTGTGCAGGTTTGGTGGGGTAATCAACAAGTTTGGTTATGTTGATCTTGGCCATAATGTGTGAGGGGCCTGCAGACATGGTTCACAAGGCAGTACATAGAGGAAAAAAAAAGAGGTGAAGAGAGAAAGTCTATATGTAAAAAAACATACACAATAAATCATCACATGGAAAAACACACTTTTCACCAGCAAGTAAAGAAATTCAAATTAACATAACAGTAAGGTAGCCACAGATATCTATTAGAAAGTCTAAGCACAAATTGGGGTGTTGGCAGAGCTGTAGGGAAACAGGTACCGTTTGATGGTGGTGCAATTGTGTGCCAATTCATGGAGATGAAACAAAGTGAAAGAATTAGATCACAAGAGAGTATAGACACTGATTCTATCCGTCATAATGTGTGTATATTGACACATATTGGAGGAGAATTTGAAGGAATATAAGTAGTTTAGTGTTCATTTGCATTTTCTTTCTGGAACAGTTATTTAAGTGCATTCTAATTTGAAAAGAATGGAATGAAAAAATGATCCCCCATCCCACCCCTAAAACACATACACGTACACACATCTTTGCAAATGGATTATAGTAAAATATGATGTTCATTGTTTGAGATGTGGCAACATTATCTATAAATCAAGGACATAATTGAAGTTGCAGTTCCCTTCATTATCTACCATAAGTCTGATGAGGCATTTTTTGATCACTGCTTATTATAGTAATGAGAAAAGAGGAAATCCTTTCCTCATAAATCCTGACAGTCTGTATTTAAAATCCTTCCTCAATATGAATTCATTGCCCCCACTAAATAAATACAGAAAGCATAAGCTTGTTATTGCTTATTCTCTCTACCTTCCTCTCAATACTCAGTGGCTCATTCTTGACCTTTACCTATCAGTCGATAGTTGCGTTTTTCCCCCCAAGGTCGATAGATTGAGATGTGTTTATTAAGCACACACAGCTAAGGTTCAGATTTACATGCAGCTAACATACTGAATGAAGTGAATGCCTACTATGTACTACACATTGTTGCCTGGCACTCTACAGAGAAGTAGAGTGTAGTAACCTTGATAGTAACCATCTGAAGTCTGATGTATTATCCCTATTCTTGCATGACAAAAACTAGGTATCAGTTCAGTTGGCTATTCTCTTCAGAACCTTGGACAGTGCTCTCTCTTTTCTGCCATGGTGCCTTTTAAGTGGCTAGTTCCCAACAAAAAGGTACACTATGTGTTATGGCTCATAGTATAGTTTTAAACATACAAAATGGCGTATTTTTAAGAAATATTTTTTTTAAAAAAAAAAGAAATGTGCTGCTTTTCCTCGTTTAAAAAAATGTATACTGTTGCTACAAAATTTCTTTATAAGGGCATTTGAAAAATTTGATACAAAGCAATTCAAAGTTATACAAGCAATTTCAGTGGAATCCAAACATGAAGTAAGATTCTCTACTACTTTAAGGATTTCAATTAAGTAGCACTTATAAGCGGATAAAAACATTTGAAGTTTTATTTGAAGAGGTGTTGGCATGCTGACCAATTACAACAGGAAAGTAACATAGCATTACATAATACAACACATAATGCAAACAAGGAGAATTTTGAAGTAAGGCATGGAAAACCATGAATATCAAACTACAAGGACTAAATGGAAGCATCAAAGGGTGGTTGGTACAATCAAGTATGTTAACTATGAGAATGTTTTTGGACTCATCATATAACATTATTAAAACCACATTGGGATGATTGCACTGCTAGCTTCTATGTGACTGCTGGGATATTATTAAGATTAGAAATGTGCCCCAGAAGATAAGCAATATTTTAAGGTGGGACCAGGAGAAGCTGCTGGTATGATTCACATAGAAAGATGAATTGAAAAACTGTCTTGTTTAACAGAAGAAAAGGAAGAGTCTGGGAGGAAAGGTAAATATCGTAGGAATAGGAAACGTGGCTATAAGGTAATGAGATTCATATACGTAAACCATGTATACGCAAACATCCATTGCCTTTTGCCCTAGTCACACTGTGTTTGTGGCTTGCAGGAATAAGAAACCTTGATGAAGAGGTAATTGTTCAGAAAAAGAATTTGAGTTGAAATCAGTGAAAGGAAAGCATTTTTATAGCATTTTAAATCAGATACCCAATAGTAAGTGGCATAAAGAATACAAGCAAAATAGGTATTGCTTTCTAGTCAAGTTCTAAATACCACTATTGACGATGTACAGCTCATTCAGATTCCAGAGAATAATTGGGAACAGGGACTTTATGAAACAGAGCTCTCATTTAACTTGTTCACCTGACAGTTGGCTTTGAATTATATTTTATTACCAATCAACCTAAATTAAAATACCCAGCTCACAGCAAAACCCTGCAGACAGTGTCTCGAATACTAAAACACAGACTGTATGTAAATAACGTTAAGGTTAGGCCAAAGATTGACAAAATCAATGACAGTGAACATTAGCATGATACCAGCAGCTTTGAGCTCCTTCCGTCAAAGATGTGGAACATGATGAAATTACCCGAGAGGGTGGTGCAGTGACTTTTCTAACTTACATTTACAACTAGAAGAGCTTTCAATTGTTCATTCTTAACTATGTAGAAATCTAATGCCTTTTAATAGAGATGTGGTGTTAAACATCAAATATGTACTTGTATAGCTACATTTACATATGTTTGTGTGTCTGTATGTATATGCAAAGCCAGCCATCCATCCCAAAGTGCAACTTACCAAGGCACTAGCCCAGACAGCTGTATTCGTTTCTCCACAGGTCGTTGTATAATAAATGTGTATTTTAAGGACTTTGTGGACAGTGCATGATATAAATATATTTTGGGCCCATCAAAATGCAGATTATGGGAGACACATATTTGATTATAGGTTTTATATATAAGATCCAGTGAACTTTTCCTTACCAAAGAACTGAACTATTGAATGGTGTATTATGAAATTACAGGAGTTTTAAGCTTAACATTACTCCCTAATTACTTCTTTAAAGTGGTTATTATACAGGATCATGATCTGTCATGTTATTTCCATCTTTCTTCTTGAATATATATTATATAAAAGCATAATCATATATTATGCAATAAATGAGTGATAGAACAATTATGGTTATATATTTCATTACTTTGCATCCCATTCCTTGCTTTAAGCATCTCAGTTTCACATCTTTACTGTGCAGAGTATTTGTGACAAGTCAATTCTCTTCTCTGGAAGTCAGTGTCATCATCTACAAAATGAAGGGTTAGACTTTGCTTAAATAATCCATACATTTTCTTCCAGCTCTAGAATTCTGTGTTCCATTGATTATCCCCAAACTATTATACAAGTTCATGAGGCTCCTTTTAAAAATAAATATCTTTTGGGGCCGGTCCAGTGGTGTAGTGGTTAAGTTCACGTGCTCTGTTTCAGTGGCCTCGGGGTCGCAGGTTCAGATCCCAGGCATGGACCTACACACTGCTCATCAAGCCATGCTGTGGTGGCGTCCCGCATACACAATGGAGGAAGATTGGCACAGATGTTAGCTCAGGGCCAATCTTCCTCACCAAAATAAATAAATAAATATATATCTCTCTTTTAAAAAACACTTTATTGACCTGCATGAATTGAGAACTGATGTGGTGTCAAAAACTCCTTTTTATTTGAATCTATGATGAGGGATGGATGTGTTTGGAAATGTTTAGCCCAAGAAAAGAGAAAGTACAAGGATAAGCAGTCTTCAGGTTTATGATGAAATAGTGACTAGTTTTCATTCTCTTGGTAAAGGATAGACTGAGAGGGAGCAAACGGTACCAAATCCCGGAGTGGAGAATGTAATGGTGCATCCCAAAAATGCGATAGAAGCTGTGGATGCTTGGGGAAGGTAACCATCTGATGCAAAATATCAGCTAACCTCCCCTCTAGAGTGCTTTGAAGTCTAAAAATGAGGAGGGTGCGATCTAAAAATGAGGGGGGTGGTGCAAAGCAAGATTGGAGCTTTCTCCTAATTCAATAGGAAGGCACTTTGTGTATTTACTTATATATTTATTAATTAATTATTTTTCTGAGCTGTTTCTCCTAAGAGAAAACCTGAGACCTAGCCCGTAGAAAATTGGCATTTAAAGATAGAGACATCCTCATTGCTCCCAAAGTTAGTTTGTATGTATCAAGACGCGATGACAGACTTCCTCTACACTAACCAATTTATAATCTGAATGTGTCAGAAGCTTGTGAATTATGTTGTATCTATTATCCTTGTAATTGCAGCACATTGTATAAAAATAGACATACTTTCTTTCTAAATAATCATTAAGTACAAGTTCGAAATTGACTAAGTCACAGTTGGTGGGCACAGAGACATAGCTAACAGGTAATAATGGACTCATCCGACTAACGTCAAGTCTGAGTTTTTCTTTAATGTTCTATGGTGAAGGTCATGGGTGGGGAGTAAGGAGGACAACCCACTCAAGAAAGAACCAGTCTTAAAGTTTCCCCTTTTTTTTTTTGTTTTCCCATAACATATTCAATTCCATTTAAATATTGCAAAAAGCTGAATTGCAAATGTTAACCTAAACATGAATAAAAAATGTTGATATTTTATTTAACCTAAAAATAGTAATTATGGATAGGCTGCTTTTATGATTATCGTATTTAAAATATATCATTTTACATTGGGAATATGGGGGATTGTCACTGTGATGTTATAATAAGAAAATTTGTTTTGAGTGCATTAAAAATACAGTAGATGATTATTGCAATATAAGGGGAGAAGTTGTTTGCTTTTGACAGTCTGTCAGGAGATGTAGCTTGGGAAGAAAAGTATGGTAGCTGCTTTATATAAAACAGTAGGAGAAGGACACAAGCTCAGAGAAATTTTTCCCAGCTGCTGTTATTAAAGAAATTCTTTTATAGAAGAGAGGCTTTTTTTCTTTCCGTTTTTGCTTCCATCTCTGAATCCTTTGCTTTCATGTGGCATGCAAAGCGTCTGTGCATGGCAGCCCGTAACTTCTGTTATTTAAACTGCCAACTGTTAAAACGGATTGAGTTGAACCAGGGGAAGAGAATAGCCCCACTGAGGCAAATGCATTTTTACACCCCTCTTTAATAAACTATTGTAAGGAATAGCTAGCAAGTTTCCCCTCAGACTTTCATCTAAAATTGTTAGATTGTAGCTGTGTGAAAGAATCATTATTGACTCCCGTCAGACAGTTTTGGAGAGGTGGCGAAGACACTCGTCTCCTGCCTTTCTGTGTGCTTTGTCAAATCAGGCACTTTGAGCAGAAGTACGAAGTGAAGGCTGATGTCGGGGAATGCCTTGAAGCAGGAACTTGTGCTCGTCTCCTGGGACTTCTTTTTTTTTGAGGAATCAGATTGGATTGTCAAATGATGGGAATATGACTGGACACAAACACGTTTATTGCAGGCTCAGCAGCCGTTACATATCATTAGTGAAAGGAGGCAAGGGGCAAAGGGGACCATTTTGATGTCACTTTCATCCTTTTTAAGGACAGATGCATTCACTGATGAGAAATAAACCGGCATCTGTAAAATTCCGGAGACCGGTCATACTTTTATGCCTTCTTTCCCTGTAGGTAAACACTAACTTTTTAATAGTCAGTAATATAAACTGAAATAATGGGTAATGTCAGAGTTGCTTTTAAGGATGTCAATTATGGAGCAACTGTGACTTATCAGAATCAGTATATTTCAGTATCAACACAGTGTAACTTTTTCTTAGGTACATACTATTGCTAATGTACCACTTTGGCTAAAGTTAATGTCAAAATCCAATATTTCAAAGGTGATATGCTTTTAATTAAGAAATGTAATTTGACCTTAACTTTCTACGTATAAAAGGCCATATTCCTTACACATCAACTCCAAAGTTAGTCCCATTTTCTGACTTTTCTTGTTCTTTATTCTGCTTGCAAAGGATCACTGTAATTGGCTTGCTCTGCAAAGTGTTTTCTTTGCCCTTCTGAACATTAGCTGTTTCAAGGATCTGAACGTATTATGTCAGGGAACACAAAATTTAACTTCAGCCGCCTCCATGTCCACGCCCACATTGCCAAATTAATGCTTTCTGTTTTGAGTACTCCAAGGCAGAGTGAAATCCCAAAGATGTAACTGGTCCCAAGGAGTAACCTAAACATGGGAACCATTCCAGGAAAGACAGAACGTATCTGTGTGCGCAGCATGGATCTTGGCCCTGCCCTACTTCCATGCATCTAACATATCCTCATAGTCATTTCTTCTGTATTGTCATTTTTTTTAAGTGAAGCACTTTTAGATGTCCCATATGGTTTAAAACAAATCAGAAATTCATGTCCTAAATGTTTCGTTAGTCAGAATAATTAAGTTGATCAGTTCTGGGAGCGGTGGAAGCAAAATAATGGGGTCATTGAAGCAGTCAGGCCCTAATGGGAACCTGAGCTCATTCAGATATCAAATCTAATAATTGTTCTACACCTGTATGCACAGTCCCATTGAGCAAATTCACATTAAAGGTTTAGTGGAACACTTTCAATGCTGTGGTCCAAAGGGACTTGCTACTGTTTTTACAAGAAAGCACTGAATATTTTTTAGCAATATGTTTTTTGTGATGTGTTAACGAAGCTCTGTGTGTGTATGTTGGTGCCCTGTCCCTACCTAGGGAGGAAGAAAAGGGAGATCTGTACAACTAGGAATGGTTTCCTTACCGTTTAAAGATAATAAAAGTGCACTCAAGCATTTTCCACCTGGAGGCAATAATATGAGAAAACTGAACTCCCTGGATGGTGGAGGGTGAGGGGAGTTTTGTTAAATAATCTATGCAACCTACTAGAAGTGAGGATCACTTAACCCCTTCCTGTCATAAAATAATAGGGTATCAAGCGTAATTTGGGTTATTGAAGTAGAAAGCAGCAGTTAGGCATTCTGTAGTAATGCAGTGTTTCATTTCTCCTATGTCACTGTATGACTGTAGCAGCAAATTGACTGCTTTTGATTCTCCTACAAGATATCTAAGGAGAGTTGACAGGCCTAAAAAAATTTTAAAGATCTGAGGAGTGGAAAGATGAATTTAATTCTGCCCTATAATGACCGTTGAACTAACAGATCTTCAATAGAACTTTCTCATTGGAGGCTTCAAAGCACACAGGAAAATTAAGAGATTTGCAGTCTATCTTGAACAACTATGAAAGACAGCTAAGGCCAGGCCTCTTTACCAAAAAAGGCAATCAAAGCTGAATTAGCTTACCTAAAGCATAGTTTTAATACACACACAGAATCTTACTCATGAATATTGCGCTCAAATATTATTGCTTTCTTTGTGGATAAACAAAAGAACATGTGCATTTGTGTATTCATTCAAAAATCATTTACTGAATGCCTGTTATATTCCAGGCACCAAGGAAACAGATGCAAATGACAGTTCTTGGCTTTCCAGAGCTCACAGTAAAGTGAGGGAGACAGATGGCACAGGGGCAGTGACAGTATAAAGCTCAAGCTGAATCTTCACAAATGAGTAGGAGTTTCGTGGGTAGGAAAACAACAAGGAAGAGAAGCATGTTTCAAGAAAGGGAACCACAATTATGGAGGCAATAGGAGAGCAGGATCAGCAGTTCAACATCACTAAAGCATAGGTAGGAGAAACTGGTAAAATGAACTGTCAGGAGAGGCCTTGGACACTAAAGAGTTTCATTTTTTTATTGCATGGGTGATGAGGAGCCATTTCCAGCTTTTTCTCCAGAATCTCCTAGCCGTGTGGAAGGTTGACTGGAGAGGGTTGAGGTTTGAGGCAGGAGAGATTCAACAGGGGTCTATTATCAAGAGCCTAGGCAATGGAAGAAGGCCTGCTCTAGAGCAGTGGCAGTGGAGCTGATGAAGAAATAGGTCCAAGAATGATTCAGGAGTTAGAATTGACTGAGTTTGTCGAGCAATTGGATATGAGAGTGAAAAAAGGGAAGGGGTCTAGGGGGATGAGGTTTGGTTTTTGTTTTTGTTGTTATGACTTGGTGTATAATGGCTGTATTAGTTTGCTAGGCCTGCTGCCATAAAGTGCTACAAACTGAACAGTTTAAACAACAGAAATTTATTGTCTCATTGTTCTGGAGGATAGAGGTCTAAGATCAAGGTGTCAGCAGGGCCATGTTCCCTCTGAAGGTGCCAGAGAAGGATGTGTTGCAGGCCTCTCTCTTAGCTCCTGGTGGTGTGCTGGCAATCTTGGGCATTCCTGGGCTTGTAGAAGCATCACCCTGATCTCTGCCTTCATCTTCACATGGCGTTCTCCATTTGTGAGTGTCTGTCTCCAAATTTCTCCTCTTGATAAGGAAACAAATTATACTGGATTGGGGCCCACCCTAATGACTTTGTTTTAACTTGATTACCTCTGAAAAGACCCTGTGTCCAAATCAGGCCACATTCTGAGGTAATTGGGGTTGGGACTTCAGCGTAAGAATACAGGGGGACTCAATTCAACCCATATCATGGCCCCATTCATCCAAATAAGGAAACATGAAAAGGAGACAATAGGATCAAAGGAAAGGAGATCAGTTTGGATCTTGACTATGAGGTAGCCTTGGAACAATCAGGAGAAATATTTAGAAGGTGCTTGAAGCTGTAGCCTAGAGCCTAGGACATGTAGAATTGAGATCTGTTAGCATAAAGGAGGTAGAGTAGAGTAGTTGAAGTTTTGCAAGTGGCTGAATATACCCATGGAGAGTAGCTCATGAAAGGGAAAGGGCAAAGAATAAAACTCTGAAAATTGCTGACATATAAGGGACAAGGGAAAGAATGGTAGCTTATAAAAGAAACAGAAGAATCAGGCAAAGAGGTAATTTGAAGATTAAGAAAAGTAGTAATATACAAGCCAAGAGAGGAGGGAGTTTCATGGAAGGAATAATTGTCAACAGTATCATGTGTTACAGAGAGGTCAAGGAAAATAAAAGTGAAAGAATCCTAATCCTTAAGGCGGGAATGTGATATTGATTCAGAATAGACCTATTCATAAATATGGCCATCAGGGAACATACCTTGTATTTTCAATAGAATTTCCCTCTATTTTTATTACTAGAGAAAAAAAAGAATGGATTTACTTATACAGTATAACATTTTATACTCAGAGAAATTGTACTTTTCTAAATGATCTAGTTTTTCTAATCTATAAGCAAGGATTCATTATTGGAGTATCTTTCAAAGGCAGTTAAATTATCCTGACAGAGACTCTGTTACAAGCAATACATACACATTTTCTGCCGTGGTCTTGAAATTCTGATATTTATGGTTATTGTATTGTGTGACTAGTGCTCAGAATAGGATAAAATAGAGCCTCTCAGAATGAGATTGTAATGTTGGTCAGAAGAGAGTCTTCTAAGAAAGTATCTTTCCCTTGAAGTCATTGTCTGTTTTTATGTAGCCAACATCAGAGCTCTCAGGGCTGCTAAATGTCATTTTATGTACTACTTCACAATCTAACCACACATATTATCTTTTTTCCTCAATTCCCCTAAAAACACAAAACTATCTCCAGAACCAATTTCAAAGATTCACAATTAGACCTGTAGTAAAAGAAAGTATTGAAAAGATAAGCTAGAGTTTGTACACCATATATTGTCCCAGACAAATATGTGTATGGGAACAAATGACATATTTATGTCTGTAAATCCTCATAAGAGTTTTGTTCAGAGAAAGAACCAACAGGTATATATTGAATGGCTGTTTATTATTGAGAAGGCTGAAAAAAGAAGTAGAAGATACACATTCTCTGCTATCATGGAGCTGTCATCTTAGAAAGGCAATACATGAAATGATGCTGAAAAGTGTGAAACTGGCTAAAATTAAAAGCTGAATTGTGTGGTACAAGCCAAATTTGTGCTATTGGAGTCCAGAGAGAAAGATGGATGAAGGCCACAGAGGTCACAGAGGGGGAATTTGAACTGGGCACTGAAGGATGGGTAGACTTTCACAGAGGGAAGGGAGAAGGCAGAGGTGAGCACATAAGCAAAATTCTAGAATCTGTATAGGCGTGTTCATGGAACAGTTATGAAGCCAACCTAACTAGATTCAAGGGTGAGTCATAGAGAATAGGGGAAAATCTGACTGAATAGAGTGGGGTTTGTGTAAAAGAAAAAAAAACACAGCAAAAACAGAAAGTATGTAATCCACGAATTTCTCCTTTACTTTTTTAGCTGCCACAAATTTTAGAGCCGAATTTATTATACACATATTCTAATCTCCCTGAGCTACTTCCTTTAGACTGAATCTGTTCACTTTCATCTTCATCTGCCTTATCTTGCAGTGAATTTTAATCTATGGGTCTTCCAAAGTCGTTTTGGAAGTTAACTTGTTACAATTTTTATTGTCGTTTCATCCTTTTTTCCCCCCATCATTTCAAATTAGAATTGAGCCAAGTTAGTCTTGTTTTAAATCCACGGCAGCCTTTTGAGCTGGGGAGTAAAGTCTCTTTGGGAAGACAGCTCAGAAAGGTGGGCTGGAGGATGGCTTGAATGGAGGAAAGTCTGGGTACAGCACAGAGTCTAGCCAGTGTCCTGTTTCGGAAATTTTAGAAGTAGCAAAAGGGATCTAAAGATTCATTTTAATGGGAATCTAATTCTTTTGGGTCTCTGGTAACTGAATTAAAACTATTTTTAATATATTATTACTTAAATATGGACAAATATAAAAATAGGCATAAACTCCGTATGCTTTAACAATTTTTATAAAACTATAAAACATAATAAAGAAAGTTAACATTAATTTAATGTGTCTACTAATACTAGATTTAATAGTAGAAAGAGGGGCCGGCCGCGTGGCCAAGTGGTTAAGTTCTCGCGCTCCGCTTCGGTGGCCCAGGGTTTCGCCAGTTCGGATCCTGGGCGCAGACTCAGCACCGGTCATCAGGCCACGCTGAGGTGGCATCCCACATACTACAACCAGAAGAACCTCCAACTAGAATATACAACTATGTACAGGGGGGCTTTGGGGAGAAGAAGAAGAAGAAAAAAAAAAGAAGATTGGCAACAGATGTTAGCTCAAGTGCCAATCTTTAAAAAAAAAATAGTAGAAAGATTTAGCTTAGGATCCAGTTGTATATTTTGACCTCATTAATACTAATGCAGAGAATCTCTGTTGTTGTATAAGTAGACTGAACAAAACGGTATTGATAACTTCAAGGGTTTGTCATCTCTCTTAGGATCATCAGACTCCACATTGAGTAAAACACTCTGGTATTGAGCAACTCTCTAATTCCAGTTCTAACAGGGTATCAACTTGATAATTTTGTAAACTTTCCTTGCTCACATGAAGATAAGGCTAGGATTGAAATCTTCATAATATGGATATTTAATCCACTTGTTGCTGGAATCAGGAAGAAAAAAAGTCATTCAGTGCACATTTACCCCTGTATTTACAGCTAATAAACAGTTGCACGTTGGTCCACAAAGACTACATTCCATTGTACATCCGCTCACACCTGAAGATGGTACTGTCTTCTTAGTTCCTTATATGTCCAGCTTCTATGGTGTGAAATAGTATCACACTCTGGGATGACTCAACTCTCTGAAAAATTTTCTTTACTCGTATTATTGTGAACCTTTCATTAGTTCGGTGTACCATGATATAGCTTGGTTTTCATGTAATACAAGAACAAACAAATATATATATATATCCATGAGTGATACGCTAGTTTCTTATACGGTGATGATACAGAATATACATATGTTAACATTTTCTATATAAAAATGAAAACTCAAAACTTTAAATACCTCCTGCTTTAAAGAATTATGGCCTGGTGAGCTTCATTGACTAATTTCAGAATGCAGTCAGCCCCAACATTAGGAATTGCATCGGGTAATTCATGTCTCTGATATATTGAGCTCTCTTAGAACAGAAACTTAGAACACATTAAGAAACAAAATGGGGTTCACTACTTTTTGTGTGTCTGTTCATTCTTGTCTATTTTCCTGTCAACTTTTTATTACCCTGTTGAGTGGTGCCTTTCATCACCAGGCGTGTCATGTGTTACTAGCCAGCCCATGAATTGGCTGCCCTCAAGAGGGCCACATGTCCATTGTGGTCCATTCAGTGGCCTCTGTTAGGAAAAAAAAAGAAAAAGCCTATTCATTGCTGCTTCCCTAAGTAAAAAACTACAAGCAGGACAGTTTCGGCTGGAAGTGGTGCTGGGCATGTCAGGCACAATGACCTGAGATAACTGTTTGCTCTATGAAAATATCACCTCTTTCAGGGTCATGCGAAATGCAAGTATAAGTTATATTCATTGCCTCCACTTACTCCTCAACCTTTTGCGATATGGCTTCTGCTCCCCTTATTTCACTGAAATTGTTCTCATTAAGGTCTCTAATAACCTTCATATTTCTAAAGCTGATAGTTTTCTGTCTTTATTTTACTGCATCTTTCTAGAGCATTTGATATTATTGCTTGCTCCATTTTTCAAAATATCTACTCCCTTGGCTTCCATAACGTGTGCTCTAATGTTTCATTCTGTACCTCTCTGAATATTTGCTGTCTGTTTTCTTCATGGACTCCTCTTCCTCTGCTCATCTCTTAAATATCAGTGTTTCCCAGGATTTGACCATCGGCCCACTCTTCTTCTCACTCTACATAATTTCCTGAGTGATGGCTTCAATTACCATCTATGTAATGAGTCTCCCAATTCTCTCGTACTCTTTCTAAGCCTCTCCCTTGAACCTCAGTGTTATAATATTTAAAGCCTTGCTGGACAGCTCCACTCGGCTATCTTAAAGGTATCTCCAATTTGAAAAATGCCAAACTGAGCTCATCATCTTGTTGAATACGACTGCTCTTCCCATATACCCTATCTTAGTTGATGGAACCACCATTCTCCCAAATGTAGAAGCTAGAAATTTTAGTTATCTTTCACTCCTTCTCTATTCTCCATATACAATTAATCCCTAATTCTTGTCTTGTCCCCTTGAAGCCCATCCACTGCATGATCATCAAACCATCTTACAGTTTCACTCCCTATTGCACATCTAAAGTCCGAGAGCCTTGAAATGGCATGAGACCATCTGTGATCTGGATGTTACTTCTCTAGCCTTGGAGCCCACAGTCCCCTGCTTTTAATCAACATTGATTTGCTTGTAGTCACACACGTATTATTTTTTTCTCATCTCTTCTCTCTCTTTCCTCACAATGTCTCCTTTGCCTGGAATATGCTTTTCCTCTAGGCTAATTCATCCTCATTCTTTAAGAATCAACTAGAACATTACCTTCTCTAAAAAGCCTTCCCAGAGATCCTTCCCCTAAGGCTTGGCTAAGTGCTCCTTTTCTGCGCTCTTGATTATATACCCCTATTCATAGCACTCGCTGTAACTGTATTCTAATTATCTTTATATGCTGCCTCCATTTAAGTGAGAATACCTTGAGGCAAGGGGCTGAGACATTACATTTTTGTATCAGGGGATATAATATAAACTAGATTCTAAAACTGCCTCACTGAGAACTGTGTAGCAGACTACTGAAGAAGCCCTAACACATCTCATCAGACTAATTTTTAGACCAAAAGGCCACAATCACTACGTAGTACATGCCTTGAAAGAAGAGACTGGCTCATTTATCTCTGGTACTATGCCAAGCACATAGTCAGTATTCAAGAAAGGATTGTTGAAATAAATTGCAGGCCAGGTTTTGGACAAAGGGAAATATACCTGACATAGGAAGAGACCCTGGTTATGACAACAAGGCTGTCTGTTTCCAGCGAATAGGTCTACTCAGGAAACCAAATTAAAGGTCAGCTGTCCTAGAAACAAATCTGCTGTCCTGGAAAAAGAAATGAATGACTGGTTTTACTAGATGCATCATCCAAACCAGGCTAGAATTTCTAGAAATAATCTCTTTCTCCCCTAGGGGACAAATCTGTCCAGACAATTGCAATCCTAAAGCAGAGAAGCAACAGAAAGCAGTCTGGCAACATTTCTGTGCCCACTGGATGACAATAAGACAAACAAATAAATTGCTATAAAAGATTTTCATTGCTTCCCAAAGGCATAAAAATACCCCAGCCTGTGATGACTTGTGAAATAAATAAAAAGTCAGAACCTTGATAAATTCTGATTTCCTGCCTTATCTTTGTTAAGTCTTTATTTTTACAGGCAAATCTGAGAAAGACTTTTATAAACACCTGTTTTCATCTTATCGCATTGTCCCTAAAGTGGCTAAAACATGTCATAGTCTCCATAAGAAGGCTGTCTAGACTTTAAAAAGTGTAATAAGGTCTTGATGTGGAAATCTTCGGAATGTAACTCTTATCATATCAAATGTAAAAAATGTTACACTTTATATCTGGTACCATTCTGGTCCTTTTACCTTATTGCCTCATTTAGTCCTTGTAGCTGCCCTATTAGGTAGGTCTTTAAATATTATTTTCATGTTCACAAAGGAGAAAAGAAGTTTAGGAAAGCAGAGCTACTAAGTGACAGAACCAAGATTTGAACCCGTGTGGTCATACACTGAGAACTTTGATCTTTCTGTAATACAAAATCAAGGATAACCATTAGACATAGAAGCTACTTTTTGCTTGAGGATTGTTGACCGATTCATGTGTGTGTGTGTGTATGTGTGTGTGTGTGTGTGTGTGTGTGTGTGTGTTTCACGTGTATCAGAAGATTACTATGGGCCAGGTACTGGATTATCTCATTTAATCCTAACTCCCTGCAATGTAAGTACTATTATTATTCTTATTTTGCAGATGAGAAAACTAATGTTTAGAAAGGTTCATTGTGCAAATATATAAATGTGAGAGTAGCTTGTTTTATAGCAGAAACTGTGTCTAGTAATTTAATAAGTTCAAAGACTACATATTTGTCTACTTTACTCCATCGTCATACGTTGCACCAGTACAAGTGGTGGTAAGAGACTAAGGCTTAGTGCCAAGACTCCCCTCCCTACCTCCACACTGCCTGCATTAACCAGGGAGAATAACCCAGAGTGCATCGCTTGGCGAAACTGGGTCAATATCGTTTACCATCAAAGGACAGACTTTATAATTTGTCGTTTGTAGGTAACATGGTGCTGCAAAGCAAATTTTAAGTCTCGTTTGATTTTGTCCTTGAAGTAAAACTCTCCAGATGATGTACCTCCTTATCTTTCTGAATTTTTACCCATCTCTTTGGAGAGAGACAATGTCTAGGTTCACTTCTTAAGACTAGAACTTTTAGAATTTAGAATCCAAGATTCATGAAATGTATTTATTAATGACAACAGTGTATGAAGACAAATTTCTTTGTGCTCTAAAACCAGCAGATTTGTAAGCCATTTCTTTCTGATGGAGGAACATTCTATGGCCCTTATTTAAGTAGGGCAAAAATGTTACTTGATTTCCATGTTTTTTTTTTTCTTTCCATTATGCTGTACTTACTGATGGTATAATCCACAATGAATTAATTCAGAGATTATTGAGTCCCAGACTGTGCTTTCTTTAAGTTGAGAACAGTATATGCTATTTATTTGAAGACTGAAAATTTAGTATCCCACTTAGGTTGTTTCCCTAATTTGCCAAGTTAATCATGCTCAATGCAAACAATTCAGACATGGAAAAATATAAAAAAGAAGAAAATCATGTTCCCACCATTCAGAGATAACCACTGTTTTTATTGGCTTATATCCTTCCAAACTTCTAAAAATTATATTTCTTCGAAAGAAGAGTATGATATTGCCTTTTTTACTTTATAATGTGGACCTCTTTCTGTCAAGCACATATAGATCTATATATGTTAGAATGGCTACATTTAACGGCAGTGTATGCGGGTCCCATCCTTCATTTATCTAATCCCATGATGGACATATAGGCTGTTTATAGCTTTCACTGCTATAAACGATGCTGCAAAGAACACTGATGTACAGCCATCCAGATTTATCCATTTGTCTTAGAATGTGAGAAGTGGCTTTGTTCCAGTAGACTTAACAAATCAGGAAAGGTTCTTTGAGACTTCTTATAAGAGAGGTAAGTTGCTAGTGAGTAGCCATTTTTGCTCATCTATAGGCTCAGCCTGTGCTTGGGCTGTGCATAGATTGCCTTAGACACTAAAATTACAAAGGAACTTCTGTCAGTTATGAATATGACATTGAGAAGCTGTGTTTTAACTCTGTCCTAATTGCTCATATTGAAAACAACTGCTGACTGGCTTCTACCTTAAGGGACAGTTTATATTTTAAAACAATGGCACTGGCAGCTGCTAGAGTGTCTGTGATATTAACCATGCAGGTTGCCTTTGTCCATCCAACTGGTTAGATAATTAAGCACGGGCTAGCATAGGGAACACTACTAATGGGAAGCACCTGTTTATAGGCTCACACATGGTAAGTTGTAGATTAATATCTTCTCTCCTCAAAATCATAGCCATTGGTATATTTCTGTGACCCACCCCTTTGGGATATGGAGGCATCATGCAGGGGAAGGCCCGCCATTTGTGCTTTACTACAGAAGCCAGCGAACTTACAGAACCCCAGACTACCTGGGGCTACTGAAGCTGTGGAGTTGGGCTAACTACTCTAAAACTTCCATCATCAGCAAGAAGTAGGTAACCCAGACCCAAGAGATAGGTTGCACGTATTAAAAACAAAAAGAATAGATATATAGTCTCTGAGTGATTAAGAAACAAAAGCAGATGACAGGCAAGTATCTTCTAGGTCAGCATATCAGCAGCAAAGCTCAGGCAGATCGCAAACAACTGCCACAGAAAATGACAGAGGATTGTCCATCATCTGATCAAAGTCAGAGAAATGGCTGACGCCTAATATTCTTAGCCATAGGGATCTCTGTCACATATGGAGGAGAAAGGCACAGAGTTGACAGGTGATACGAATGAATCGACTCTGCAGCCACAGTGCCATTTTACAGCTAGTTTATCGGCACCACCCCAAATGGTTGCTCAAGCTCTCATCTTGCTAAGTACTCTTGGCCTGCGTCACTGCAATCTATGTATGCCTTGATCAACTCTTCTGCCTCTCTTGGTAGTGCTATCTAGGCTTCAACAACAGAACCTAAGCAGATGATTCCAGAGGACCCCATTGCTGCTAGGTGTTTCTGTTTTGTTTTTCCTGGGTTCTTTGTTTGCTTTGAAACGGAACTCCTGTCTTCTCTGTAAATCATTCAGGATTGTTTTTAAAAGTATCATTAAAACTAAAATCACATGTTTATGGAAATAGCTATCACTGTGAATCTGGCCAGTCCACTGCATTTCCTTTCATTAATTTCCTCCTCTTCCTAGAAAAAAAGATTAAATATATATAGACATCCTGATTCTCCCTTTATGCATTCATTCCTTTTCATGCTCCCCAGACAGGAAAAATTTGGTATTAAATAGTCAGCAATATGAGGAACTAGAACTCACTTTTTCTAGTCAAAAATTAGCAGCTATATTTCTATTTCTTCTTGGTGAAATCCTACCTATCTTTTAAGGCCTAATTGGAATGAAGTTTTCCCTGACCCCGACTCCTGCACTCAAGGGCTGTGATTTTTCACTGCTCTGAACCTCCATTGTACTTAGACTGTAACAGACGCTGTAACAGACATATAATTAGTTCCATGTTATAGTTGTTTCTACATTTATCTTTTCCTCCATAATAACTTATAAGGGTGCCTAAATTATGGTACTCTGCAGATAGATAGTTTATGTAGAAAAATTTGTGGGTGAATGAAAGGAAGGAAGGGAGGGAGGGAGAGTTTCTTTTCCTTTCCTTATGTTAATGGCAAAGTATATCCCCTCTGTGCAAGCAGTATAGTGGAGGGTGAGTTGAGGGATCAGTTCCTGATTCATTGCTAATGATTGGATAATTACTTAATCAAAAGGACCGTTTCTAAGAAACCACTATGTGTAATCCGCTGTGATAGACACGGGAGCGGCTCTGTTATAGTTTGTGTGGTTTCTGTTGGTTTGCTCTTCAATGTAAGTTTCATATGTATATTTCACCTGGGAGCTTTTCCAACTATTTTCTAACTTTATTCCTATTTTTCTCTGTCACTTTTTCCCATATTTTCCAGATATGCAGGCATCGTTGTCAGACTTTCAACTTCATAGAGAGAAAATTTGTCTTAGGGCCCAGTTGAATTTCCTAGTAAAGCAGCAAACATAATACATGACTAATATACAAAACCAAGGACATTTAAAAAAATCTATTCACTGGCTTTGACATTGAGTCCAAAGATAATCAATAGCAAGGTCTATGGCAGTTGAAATACTGAAAGATATACTGATTTTATTTTTTTCTGAGCCATACTTTTCTAAAATCCTTTGAAATACTCAAGTTATCAATTATGTAAATGCAAGTCATTTAAAATCTCAAGAGGTTGGTAGTACATGTTATGAAAATATGTTTATGATAAATTAAACTACGTATTGCATATTTTCTACATTTGTAGCTTAATATGGATTAAGTTTTTAATGCCTTGAAGTAACATTATTGTACTATGTGGTTTTACTTTTATCACATATTTCAATCTTCCTAAAGTTGCTATAATTGAGTTTGTTTGATAATGTACCTTTATATTACTACAAGACTTGATAGTTTGCAAAATACGAGGTTCATAATAGAGATAGAAAGTAGAATTACTACCTGGCAGGGAGGATAAGAAGAAAGTGAAATAGAGAAAAGTGATTTAATCTCACTACTGCAGTTTTGTAAAATATAATTTGTTTTTCCCCTAGCGCAGCAGAGTTTCATGCTGATAACAAGCTACTGAATTAATAAATCCATTGCAACTATTGAGACTTTTCCTTTAATAACATAACGAATGCTGAGCATTAAGAAGAAAAAAGGAAAGACCGTCTTTGTACAGATGTTACCTCTAGCAGATCTCCATTCCTAAGCATAGGAAAAATACCAACATCATACCCTGAGCAATATCGGTGTGAAAAGAATTTGTGCATCTCAATTAGAAGACTGTATTTTCCACACAAAAGCACACTGTTTCCTCAAACACATTTGCTTATTTTCCAATTGGAAAGACATTTAGGGCTCTATTTTGTTATCATTACATGTGCTTAACTCCAATTACAGTTAATGGGCGTTGTGTGTCTATAGTCACAGTAGCCTCTGAACTACTTTAACATTATTGCTTTCCATTACCATCCTCGTTAAAATAACTTTCATCTCTTCTGTCAACCTGAACTACCATGGTAATCTGGGTTTCTGTTTTCTTTGCGTGGATTTATTTGCATGTAATGAAGGATAGAGATTACACAACATGGCCTGTTTCTAGTGTTAAGAACATCATGATGTCATTGAGATTAGAATAGGACTAGAACTATTTAATTGTTAAATGGAGGTAATTGACTGACTTCTGGACATGCATTTTTGCACCGCACCCTGTGTATACAACTGTGTTGGAGAAAACAAAGCTCACAGTAAATTACAGTGTTTCTTTTACTTTGTTTTCTAGCCACTAATTTGGATTAAAATGGGATATTTTGTAACATAATGTGCAGTATATACCAGACTGTTGGAATAAAATAATGTGATATAGTTTAACACCAGTGGTATCTAGGGGAAGTCAAATTTGTAAAACATATTATAAAACATTAGAGAAAGTAAGGTTTACAAACTAGAAGCACTACACGACTTTGTGAATAGCCAACAAAACTATACATTTAATTGCAATTATTCAAATTTTTCACAAGGCAAAAATAATGAGAATAAGCGTATTATAAAATCTCTAGTTAGAATTAGTGATGCTCTTTTCCTTAGTGCTGGCCTTTGCTGTATTTCCAGAATAAAAGTGGTCAGCCAGCAGAAGAAGTGAACAGAAGACAGGGGATGAGGCTTGTTAAGTCTTTAAGAAAATGAGGAACCTGAGGAGAACTCTTAAAGACATCAGTAGGGACTTTAGAGTTACTTGACTCATCGGCACTCAACGACTAGACATTTGCCTAGCTTTACTAGGGTAATCTAGTTAGTACCATTGGATTTGTTTTTCAAGCTGTGTTGTTTTCAAGATGTTTTGTGATTATAGCATGATGTAGAGTTCTAAAACGTGCCCTAAAAATACGTGCTTGAAATGAAAATATAAATGACCGAGGATTATCTCCACCAGCTATTAATATTAAACACATTATGAGACTGAAATTATGAAATCAGAAGGTATTGGCACAAAAAAAAGTTGGAAAACTAGTTAGGTCAATGGAACAGAAATGTACCCTAGTATAGATAATTTAATATATGATAAAAGAAGTATCATGAATCAGTGTAGAAATTCAGGATTATTCAACAAATGGCGCTGGGACAACCCATTTCCTCTTTGCAAGAAAAAAAAGCAAGCAAACGATGTGGAAACTTAAATGTAAAAAAAGAAAAATCAAACCTTAAAGAGCAAGAAGAGATATAATTGAATGTATCTGGCTAGAAAAAGACTTCCTAAGCTTAAAAATAAAGGAACAGATGACAGTGTAAAAGACTGATAGATTTAGCTACATAAAAATAATAAAAATGAAACCATATGTTCCTACAATCCCACAACACAAGCCATGTAAACAGGCGATCAACAAACTAAGGAAAATATTTTTAATAAGTATTTCAACTGGTTACTATCTTTAATACGGAGAGTTCAAAATAAAAACAAATGCAAAAACCTAAAACCCCAATAGATTAATGAGCAATGGGCATGGCCAGCGTTTAAAGGAAGAAATATAAATTGATAATTATGAAACATTCCATCTCGCTAGGATTTGAAGAAATGCAAAAAGAACAAATCAGATGACGTTAGTCACTTTTGATATTAGCACATTTTTAAAAGACTAATACCCAACAATGAGATAAGAGAGACAAATTCATATACTTACTGCCAATTAGATTTAAATTAATACAGCTATTCTAGAATACAATTTGGACTTAATTTTGCATATTTAACAATGCCACTTCCACACATGGTGTATATAAAGATATAACTATAAGGATGTTGTAGGGGAGGAAGAAATATTCCTCTACCCTGTAGGTTCTTCTGGCTGGTCTGAGAATTAAAATGACATGAGACAGAATGACAGGAGAAAATCAAAGTTTAGTAACATGTTTACATGGGAGAAACCCAGGAAAAACTGAATAACTTAGTCAAAATGGCTGAAACCAACCTGTTAAATGCCATCTTCGGCTAAAGACAAAGGAGGCTGTTGGGGGGGGGGGGTGGTTTGGGACTTCAAAGGGAGGGCAGGCAATTCACATGGAGATGGAAAAGCAAATTTTTGGTCAACAAATGTTTGCCGTGGCTTGCAGAGATAATGGGACGTGGGAGGGACTTTGATCAAATGGGCCTTGCTGAGTTCCTCCCTGTCACCCACACCTAGTTCATATTGTACTAGAGTTCTCTATGGGGATAGCTCCTTCCTGGAACAGGCCTTCTGTCTTAAATTCTTTTAGGCAGTTCGAGGGGGGAGGTCAAACTTTCTTCCTGAGTCTTTTGTTCCTAAAAATAATCAAGCCAAACAGACATATTTTGAGGTGGCAAATTCTGCTCCCCTACAATGTTCATTGTGAGGCTTTTATAAAAAGAAATAGAAAAGATTGTAAGCAACTTAAATGTCCAGCAGTAGAGAAATGGTTAACCCAGTTGCAGTATATTTATATAATATAAAATAAAGAGTATGTGGCCATTAAAAATCATGTTTTTAATATCATATTTCAGAAATGTAATGACATGGAAAATTTCTGCAATAAAATGTTAAATGAAAAAGTAGAACACCAAATTGCATGTAGAGTTTGATCTCAATATATTGTTTTTTTTAAAAAAACACACTATTCTACTATGAGTGAAAAGAACAAATCTGGTCAACTAATAGAGCAATTGGCTGTTCTCCACCAAGAGATTGAGCCCAAGCCTAATTCAGCTGCCACCTTCCAGTCGTTTCTAGTGAGTGAGAAATGGTATCAATTCAGAATTCCGAAAACCACAGAAAAAGATATAAATCAAACAGCTTTGGAATCATGGGACACAAGGGGAAAAAAATAAGTTCATATGAGATGATCTCAGCATGACAGTCTAAAATAAATTATCTTTCTTTCATCACTATTTGGAATGCAAATAGCTACTCAGTAGACATTTCCTGAAGCAACCTAAAGTTTTCTTAGTTTTCTTAGCCTGAACTGCGTAAACCCAATCCTCTGCTCTGTTTCCTGGAAACAGTGCCTACCCGTTGATGGTCGTTCTGCCACACCATCACTTTTGAAGAGCTTTGGAGAAAACAAAGCTCACAGTAAATTACAGTGTTTCTTTTACTTTGTTTTCTAGCCACTAATTTGGATTAAAATCGGATATTTTGTAACATAATGTGCAGTATATACCAGACACACTTATTTCATGTTACCCTGCTGGGAAGGTGTAGTGCATTATGTTAGGTCCACACTGATACGTCTATATGCCTAGGAAGCACCAGGAAGGAAATAGTTCTTCCATACACAACAGATGGACACTAATCTTAGAGGGAAACGAATGATGGATGTGGCCTTTTTATCACAGTTTTTCAATCCCAACTTGACCTACTCATGCAATATACAAGATAACAGCCTTTTACCTTTGGCATACACTCACTTTGCTAGAGGATTAATTGCACATTCCCAGATTACGTATCACAGGTTTGAGGCCTTTGGTCTATCTCACATCACATTTTGTTTAAGCTTTATCTATGATATGCTTATTTCCCAGTTATTTCACTTGACAGAGTTTTCAGTAAGAAGGAAATTAGTGATGTAGATTTAGCAATGGATCTGAAACTTTGTGACATTCAGGTATTTCATGGATGATGTGCTTTGTACGTAGTTGCTGAATAAATGATTGCACGAATGAATTTTACAGCAATACAATAATGAGTTTAATCCATTCACTGCAGGACTCAGTTGGGGAGGTTTTGAGATGAATGCCGAATCAATTTATGCTTGGAAAAAGCATAAAGCTTCTTTCTCTTACGACAGTGGGAAAAGCCTTGACATTTTGACATTGGTTTGAGCTGGTTAACCTGATAGTCAGAATGTGCAGAAGCATGTTAAAGCTGGGCCATGTATTTATATTCTCTTTTGGTGACAGACTGGAATATTATTTTAGTTTTGGCCACCCTTCCTCCATAGAATGCACATTTTCACATAACTCTGTCCCTCTCTCCAACTTCTCACTATGATCAGGTCACTCTCTGTAATATTAGAATCTTTTCACCTTCGCATGGGACATATTTCAAAGACAAGTCTGATGACCAAAGAGAATCTGTTAGGGTATGCACACCCAACTATGGTGGATCTGGAAGGCAAATCTTAGGACTGACATCTCAGTCCTAACATAATCCTTGTGTTGACAAACAATAGAATCCCTTAGTGACTTCTTCGACCGTGACGATATATTAGATTCTCTAGACTTTCTTATTTAATGTTTTACCTCATGCATTAAGAATATAGAAGCAGAGGAAGATTATTACAAACCATGTTCTCCCATCTTCTAATGAAATGTGTTTTCCTGTATCTCACTGCACAATATTCCCAACAAGTATACAAATATAGACAGGTGCACCCCCACCATCTTCCTCTCTTTGATTTACAAAAAGACAACAGGCGAATTGGAATGGGAAGCCACTACTTGTTAACAAAGCTATCTGTGTCATCTCAGGTAAATAAATATGTTTTAAACTATTTAGACTTCTTGGATGAGAGGCCCCTATTTTTTCCCTCTAAACTATCAGTAGTGTTGGGAGAATGACTGATTAAAAAAGTAAATTTGGTTCTGTCTGGGTCTCCTGGAGCTCTCAAATCATATCACATGGGCACCCACTTCTCCCACCTATGTTTCCAAATAGGAGATGCAATCACTCTCACAATCACCTAAAGTACTCCACACCTCTGACAGCAATAATAGCTAACATTTGCTCCTTTACCATAAATTTGATGCCAACTGTGTGTCCTGACCTTATGAGGGTCAGGCCACTGATTTTTACCCATTAGTATTTAATACTATAAATATAGGAATTATATTTCAAAAACTTCAGTGATTCTCAGTCTGCTTCAAAGAAGGCATGAATTCAAGCATCAAAAGTTGTCATCATTAGATTGCAAGCTGTTAGAATGTGAAGAGAGATTTATATATACATATATATATATACATTCGTCTTATATGTACATATAACGTGTTATCTCTAAATTGCACTTTTGGCCTGGTCCATATAAGTCTAGAGCATAAATATATATATTTTGTACCTAAAATAGTTTTAACATAAATACAGAGAGTTGTAAATAAATCACAAAATCCAGATCAATCATTGCTGCCATTGTTTCTAATGGCATTTTTTTCATAAACAAGGCTGTATGTCGAGATTTCAAAAATATAAGTGATGACCTTTACAGAATTGCTTCCTCATCTAATTATCTCATTAACATAGGGGCTGATTAGGTACCAAAAAATTTAAGAAGAGAGAGGGAGAAGGAAGGAAAGGAAGGAGATAGGAAAGGAAGCAGTGTAGAATAATTCTCTTTTGTGTATGCCAAGAGCTGGATTTGGACCCTGAACCTGTGTTTATCCTGCCTTCCAAAAGCTTCAGTGTCCTTTCCTCAATTCATTTTGACCTGAACGTTTATTTTCTCACACAAAATGCCAGCCATAAGTTGCAGGTTGACGTGAATCCTCACAACGTATCATTTAATGCTGTAAGGCTGGGTTTTTGGACATGGTACTTATGAATCCAGTGGGCAGGGAGTGGTGATATGGGGTGCCAGTGGCATTCCTGGAGTAAGTGCACATGCCACTTGATCTTAGTGTATAGGACCACCCAGGCCCAACCCTTTTTTTGAGCTGGGACAGTCCTCTGTAAATGGTAACATCATTCTCATATATGATAGCTTTAACACTGAAGACTTAAATGCTAGCAATGCAATGGTAACCATTGTATTATAATCTCATCTTTAAATGTTTTCTAAGATGTCCCAAACCAATCTGTATGCAAACCAGTGACATCTAAGTAATAAGCCCGTTATCTCGGAATGTTATCTTCACATTTTTAGCTGAATTGTGATCCATATCACAAACTAAATAATGGATTTTTTTAATGGTATCTTTAAAAGGATACCCAAATAATCCATCACTCAGATATATCTCTGAATAGAGAAAATGCCTCTTTCTTTCTCACCTCTCAGTGATATTATTGCATTACAAGGCACTTTAAAGCTTATGGCTGGTTGCCTCAGTGCACTCATACTATGGTGTTAATGAGGCCAGGGTCACGGAGGCCAGTTAGCTTTGCTCTGTGTACTGACCACAGACTACCGGGAATCAGTCAAGAGACACTAATACAGATGAGAAAGGTACCATGGCAAAACCTCGGCACTTCTCACAGTCCATCCTCCCCAGGAGACAGGCAGGATGTGTTCCTTGGGCATCATCATCTTAGGGAGGAAATGAGTAGTAGCTTGGGAGGTCCCAACATCTACCTCTGAACAAAGCAGGCTTGACATTTAGGCATTAACTTTGCATTATAATGCCCCATCATACCATTGATTTGCTGTGTAACCTTCATCACTAAAACAGAGATAATAGGATAGAATGAAATGGGCTTACCTCCCGGGGATGTTGTGTGAATTAGCAAATTAACGAGTGTAAAGTGTTAGCATTTATGTAAGTGCTGGTGGTTGTCATTATTTCTAGGGACCTAGTCTCATTCTAAATAGAGAATCTAAGTATATTATCCTTTTGTCAGAAAGGGATTTTTACCCACATCAATTGCATTTAAGCTGAGCATAAAACAGAGGTGATAATAACATAGTAGTGATCATCGCAATGCAGAGCTGTAAACCTTTCTCCTATTAAAGCTCAAACTATTTTCAGCAATTTTCAATGCTTTTAAACTTTGCTTTCCAAGCTTTGTGCCAACAGATATCTCTACAGTTATTATTCTTCCTGTGATGGGTGAGGGGAATGGGACCTATTCATTATTCATTCCCATAATGACTATATAATGTATTGAATTTGTTTACATTATACAATCAGGCAAAGACTCAGTAGCTAGTTTGATTGCCACCTATTGCAATCCTTGTGAAAAATAAAAACTCTATTCTGCTCTGCCCCCACTGATGTCCTCTAGAGGTAGCCAACATACAGACTGAAAACTCAAAGGGAATTGAAGTGCTTTCCAACAAAAGGCACTGTACATAGATCTTTTCAATTTAGCGTCTTTACCAAGGAATTTTGTTGTCGCCTGCTATTGCCAAGGGGACTGTGTTTGAGAGAATTCTTCCATTTCTTGTATCACTCTGACTTCACTTACCAAGAAAAGTCATTTACTGCTGATTGCAGAACTCTTGAACTCAGCCCGGCAGCTGCAGCGTGAACACCTCAGATCTGGGCTCCTTGTTACTTATTTACATATTCATTTAAAGTGATTTTTCAGGACTATCTGAAAAGCTCTCTCAACCTGACATCGTGTAATAGCCGAGATCTAAAGCTCACACTGTTTTTGGTTCTTTTCCTCTTTGTCTTACAGATAACAGACGAGTACCTTTGGAAAGGTCGCGCTCTCGCCACAATGGAGCTATCTCATCTAAGTGATTCCTGATGCCAAAGAATATGAAAATATTTAAGTAAACAAAATCGTACATTTTGAAAAGAACAAAACATGCACTCAAGGGATGGAGAGGAAATAAGTGCGTTTCTGCAAAGATCAAGCTAAGCTGGATGAAATAGCGTGCATTTGTAAAGCTTTTGCAAGACTCTTTCCACGATTATACTAATATGAACGCAATTATCAGGATTATAAAACGTGTGTTCCATTTTAGTGTCAAGATGTGTATTATTTGTTCTTGTGCATGACCTGACGGTGATGATGAAAAGTGTAAGAAATTGAAGAGTTCTAAGGCTTTCAAAAACATTCAATCTATCAAAAATTTAGCGTTACTCAAATTTGTAGGTCACCCCAAAAAAGGAAGAAAAGTATTAGAAAGAAAGAATCATTCAATGTCTGCTTTTGATCCCTGTGATATAGGAAAGGACAAGGCCAATAAAAATTAAATGTGCGTGTTAATAATTTGGAGAGGCACTAATATTGCACACTCCGTAAGAGAAGCCATTTTGAAAACTCAAAAACAGTACTCCTCCAACCCCATCAAGCTCTTTAGAATCTTATCTCAAGTGAAAGCTGATGGATTCATCTGCTTTGGCTGAAATTAAATTTATCATTAATCTAGAGTTTCAGCATGATATTGCAGGCACTTATTGCTAAAAATAAACCAAAGTTTAACAGAAGCAGTTAGAGAAGGTGATTTAAACTTTATTTAAAGAGGTATTTTCTAATGATGCACATATATCTACTTTATACAAATACTTTATATGGCTATTTTTGAGGAAAACCTCACATTTTAATGTCTATGCCAGGGATGAACCTGAAAATTCTATTACCTTTATTTAGATTTTTAAAGGTAAATATTGATTCCTATTCTCCGTGGTTTATTTCTTCTCTTGATTGCTTCTTTCTCCCATGACCCCCTTGAAGACAGGGAATAGAGCTCTGGAAGACCTGAGAGGAAAAAGATTTCTCTCTGCAGGAGACAGCAGAAAACTGTCTGTAAGGTCACTTGTTTTATCTGCTTTTCTACTCCCCTTTCCAGCTCTGCCTTGGTGGTCTGAAGAAGAAAAAGAAATTATATATATGTATGTGTATATATGTGTATATATTGATATCTCCTGCTACAATAATTCCACATCCCTGTGACTAAGTGAACTTCTCAATCATCATCATACTTCCTCACCTTATATTAACAGATTTAAATAATGCTGCCAAAACAACTCAAGGAGGACAACAGGCTCTACATGTTTCTTAAATAGATGAGAGAGTAAAAGTTATACTTAACTCGTCTGTTATTTTCAAATCAGCATTGAAATAATGTGGTATAACTTCTCCGGTGTGCCATTTTAAGACTAATCCATGCAGATGATTGTGATTATTGTAAAAGATTTCTTATATGTATATTTCTTATATAGAAAATCCTGTTTCTACTCCTCCAAAGCACATTCTAGACCTTCAGAAAGAACAAATGACTGGCTTGGCAAGTCACCACCTGAGATCATGTAAACAAGTGACCAATAGCTCACAGTTTCCTTTCTATAGATGTATAATGATTTGAACTGCTGCCTTTTCCTCCAGTGCATTCTGACTTGGGTATTATACTTTCAAAAGCTCTGAAGCTGCTACAATAGAGAAATCAAAAAGAATAACAGTATCTGAGATCTTAAAATTTTATCCTATCTTAAGATGCACACATATGCACACACAAACAAGTTGAAGGGACATATCAATTTAACACACTCTTTTTTAACAACAACAACAAAGATTTAGGTTTTGCTAATTTATGATGTACATACTTAGTGTGTGTATTTTTGACCTCACAAAGTCTTTTCTGAAATCGTCATGGTATGGCCTCTTGGAGTCTTCTGATAGCTTTTTGGGCTGTAGGAAAATGATATTTTGAAATATTAACGCTGACTAAAACTTCAGGACTTTCGCCATGCCATATTGTCAAGCTGGTCAAGGTAGAAATACTGATGTGTATCACCTTTTCCAGATGTGAACTTGCCTTATTTTTTAGGTTGTGAAAAAAAAATGAGGTACTATTATTGATAAATTATATATTTGTATTTAGAGTAATCCCACATGCTTTTCACAAACATTATGAAACCTTTCAAGGTCTTTCGTGAAGTTCCAATAATTGAGTTAAAGGGATTTTTAATGGTCCTGTTCTAGGCATTTGCAGTTTTGTTTTAGATTGAAAAGTATCAGAAAAATAGTACGTAGTGACATTTTTAGTATAGAACCAAATTATACTGAAGTCTTTTAGCAAGTTTATTACTGCCACATGTGAGAAGCATCAATTTTTGCAGATTTTCTTCAGAATGTTTTTAAAGTGTGCAAAACTCTTAAAATGTTTACTAGTTGAATTAGTTTCCTTTGGCTGCTGTAACAAATTACCACAAACTTGGTGGCTTCACACATCAGAAATTTATTCTCTCACAGTTCTGGTGGCCAGATGTCCAAAGTCAAGGGCCATGCTCCCCTCAGAGGCCCTAGAGGAAGATCTTTTGCCTCTTCCAGCTTCCGGTAGCTATTGGCTTTCCTTGGGTTATGGCCACATCTCTCTCTGCTCCATCTTCACATCACCTTCTCCTCTGTGTATCTAATCTCCCTCTGCCTTTCTCTTATGAGGACACAATTATGTCGGCATTTAGGGCCTACCCAGATAATCCAGGATAATTTCCTCTCCAGATCCTAAATTTAATTACATCTGTCAGACCCTTTTTCCCAATAAGGTAACATTCACAGGTTCTGGGGGTTAGGATGTGGACTTACCTTTTTGGAGGTGACCCTCAGTCCCCTGCAGTCTGCCCTCTGGCCCCCCCCCCCAAAAGTTATGTCTGTCCTATGTGCAAAATATATTCACCCCATCTGAACATTCCCAAAAGTCTAAACCCATTACAGCATCAACTCTAAGTCTAAAATCTCATTCAAACACCATCAGTTTGAAAGTTCCAAATCTCATCCTCTGGATCACCTAAATCAGGTATGGGTGAAACTCCTCAGGTAAAATCCCACTCCATCTATGAGTCAGTGAAACAAGATAACAAGTTACCCACTTCCAAAATACAGTGGTGGGACAGGCATAGGATAATAGCTATAGCCATTTCCATTCCAAAAGGGAGCAAATGTAAAACAAAAAGGAGTCACCTGTCCTGATGATTTTCAAAATTCACCCAGCTGGATTCCCTTAGGTTTCAAGGCCTGACAATAATCCTGTTTGGCTCAGGGCTCCACCGTTTAGGCCTGCAGCTCTGTCCTCTTGGCTTATGGATTGAGTCTCTGCCTCTGTGTCCGTGGCTTGTGCTTCTGCCTCTGTACCTGCAGCTCTGTCCTAGGGGGAGATCCTTTATATTGAAAGGTAGCAGGTGTTTGCAGCTTTATCAACCTGTTTCTTGCCTGTAAAATTTTGAGAGTCTAACAGCTTTCTCTCATTTTGTCCTGTCTCTATCTCTTTGAAGCCAAGCTGGAAGTATTTCTGCTGGTATAACATTCTCAAAAACTTTATGGGCCTCCCATGTATGTCACATTGATTCAATAGTGAGACAAGAGAATCCTCACAGATCTTTGCCAGATAACCCCATCTCTATTTCTGGCTTCTATTGAGATGTTTGATAGATCCATGAGTGAATGCCTAACCTCTTCAGCACTAGCCAAATGTTGTCCAGCCACATCTTTGGCTTTATCTCAGAGCACACTATCCTAACAGTAAACCTAATTTTCGCTCTTTTGCAACCTGAATAGGCTCAAAATTTCCTGAATCATCAAGTGCTGGTTCTTTTCTGCTTAACAGTTCTTTCCTCAATTTCTCTCTTTCCTCTTGTATTTTACTAGAAGCTCAAGAAGAAACTAGGGCATACATCCAACTCATTGCTTGGAAATCTACTCAGCTAAATGTCCAAGTTCATCACTTACAAATTCTCCTTTCCACACAACTGTTGGAGACAATTCAGATAAACTTTTTGCTGCCATTGACGTGGATCACCCTTCCTCTAGTTTCCAATAAAATATTACTCAGTTCCTTGAGCCCTCATGAGAAGCACCTTTAACATTCATATTTCTACCAAGAGTTTTTTTAAGGCAATCTATGCTTTCTCTGTCATATGCATCAGATTTCTTCCATCCTCTACTCATTAGCTAATTCCACAGACACTTCCACATTTTTAGGTATTTGTTATAGCAAGACCTCACTTCTTGGTACCAAAATCCGTATTAGATTCCTGTGGCTGCTGTAACAGATTCCTCCAAATGTGGTAGCTTCTGGGTCATCAGAAATTTATTCTTTTACTATTGTTTTGGAGGCCAGATCCTAAATTGAGGTGTTGGCAGGGCTGCACTCCCTCTGGAAGCTTAGGGGAAAATCTGTTTTTTGCCCCTTTCAATTTCTTATGGCCAGCATCATTCCTTGGCTTGTGGCCAAATCTCTCTCTTCCCTATCTTCACATCACCTTTCCCTCTCTATATCTAATCTACCTCTGCCTCTCTCATATAATGATGGCATTTAGGGCCTACCCAGTTTATCCATGATAAGCTTTTCTTAATTACATCCGTGAAGACCATTTTTCCAAATAAGGTCATGTCACAGGTTCCAGGAATTGGGACATGGACATATCTTCAAGGAGCCACCATTCAGCTTATTACACTAGTCATTACACATAAATGTACTTTTCACTTTTTAAAATGCATCTTTGGTGCTCAAGCCAAATTCAAGGTTGTCTCTAAAAGCTGTTGTCTGCACAGCCTACTGCATGCTTTGATAGTAAATGGCCGAACAGGCTATTCTAAAATTTGGTTGATACTTTTACTACTATGGCCAATTAGCTTGAAAAAATAATTGGTTCCAACTCTGAGCTCTGGTATATCTCTTCTGTCCCTTTTATGGAGTCTTTGACCAAACGACTTCTATGATTCATAACGCAGGCATAAAACTACCTCTGATACAGAAGGGTTCTTTACAAGCTTATTTTAAATATTGTGAATCCCTCAGCTGAAAGGAGAGGTGACAGAAAAGCCTGCTTTGAATGGGTATTGAGGGGGGTTGTGCCCATACCAAGACACCCAGAAGAAGTATTTCAGTGGCAGTAGAACTGTGGATTCATGCTCTCATTTTGCCTCGGAAGAAACACCTGTCTCTTCACAGGACCAAGAATGACTTGCAATCTATATGTAATGCATACTTACTTATTCAATAAAGTTAAGATATACATGAAATGTTGTGCTGCCTGTGATAATTAACATTAAGGATGAGTGAAAAGGCACAAACTAAAATATCAAGACAGGATACAAGAACATTCTAGAAGGAGAAGTTTCAACTGAACAGAAGTACAACTGTATTTCTATAAGGGCCTGATCAGGTAGAAACAATGGGACATATTCAAAGACACACATACCTGTGGGAATCATAAGATGTTCTTTAAGTATTCTTTAGCACTGCTTGCCAGAAGAGTGGAGAGATGTTTGCACAACTGAAGAAGTCTAGAAAAGTCAACAGGATGATTTACATGTTCCAGAGAAACTGTTTCTACAGAAATGGTTTCTTGTCTTGATTATAGAACAAAAGCAAAGGGGCTTCAAATGCTCAGAGGGGTAAAAATCTGGAATGAGTAATAAAGGAGTGTAAATAATTATTCCCTGGAGGGCTTTCAAAAGAATTTTTCATCCTAGGTGGGCTGACCTGAAGAAGGAAGTTTGAACAATGTAATAACCAGGTCTATAATTGATATGATCCAAAGTACCTGGCAAGACCACTGTTTCCCGTGGAATGGTTTGCTCCAGGAATCAAATATATTGGCTTTTTCTCCCCCAGAGACCCAAGTAGGCAAATTCCTTACTAGGGAGCCTGAAAACCTTAGTATCCACAATAGGGGAATTTGAGCTTAATACCAAGAGCTCTAAGGAAAGTGGAAATTGATATATATGCACTGCATGTGACATGCTGTATAGTTTTGATTTATAATAAAAAAAAAAGCTATAGCCAAAGATCACATTTACAGGCTGAATTTATTTAGATGTCTAGAGTCCCAATAGCCAAAAATAAAATATTATTACAGTTAGTATCCATTGCAGAGAAAAACGACTTGCAAATTCATGAATTATGCCCATCCTGACTTTGTTCCTAGTTCTTGGCGATTAGCCAGAGTTCAATCTTTAGCCGTGATGACTAATAGATTGGCTAATAGAGGTTCAGCCAATATTTTCACCTTTTGATGTTTATCATTCAGTGAACATTTTCAGGACACAATTAGGAATTAAACAAAGCACCTGCCTTCAGGGATCTCACAGTCTGGTGGGAGATGGAACAGGTACAAAAAGAATTGTAATCCAAGCTGGAAAGAAAGCGATCACTGTCATAAAAGTGGTATCAATAAGGCCCACAGGAGTCCAGGAAAAACAAACCACTTAGATTTAGAGCAGCGGGGTGAGGTGGGAAGCAGGTATCAATCAGTATAGACTTTTTGGTCGAGGTGACATTTGATCTGAAATTTAAAGGCTAAGTAGATTTGAACATGGGAAGCTTTTATTCATTCAGTCACTATCTAGTGAGCACCTTCTGTGTGCCAACTGCAATGCTAGGCTCTGAGAACATAAGAGTGAACCAGAAAGATGTGATTTCTATTTTCATGGAGCTTACGTCTTTTTGAGGAAGGAAGGAAGCCATGAGCAGAAGTACAAAATTTGATGTGCATATGCAAGTAATATTGAGCAATTCAGTTTGACTAAAGTGTGAGGTCCATGAAATGCAGCAGTGGTTGCGTGGTTTGGGCTTGATTTCATAAATGGTAGGGAACTACGGAGGGATTTTGAGGAAAGAAATGATATGGAGCACTTGAAGAAGATGATGCTGGAAGCTCTGTGTAGGATAGACAGAGCAGTCACAGAAGGCTGACTTTGTTAGAGGCTATTGCAATCATACTTTTGAGAAATAATAAGGGCCTAAACTAGGGTAGCATCAGTGGGACAGATCCAAGTGGCATCTGAAGACCCGGCAATTAGATGTTGAGGGTATGAGGAGAGGGAGGATTCAAATCTAATACCCAGACTTCAGACCTGAGTGACTGATGGGCTCCTTTCAACAGAAAAATTGGACACAAGAAGAGCTCATCTTTGCAGTGATACCGTGGATATGCACAGCTGCAGCTCTGACACTTGATATGATCCTATTATCTAAGCTGTTGAATGGCTCATACAAGCCTTATATACAAGGAGCATCGAGTCATAAAGACACAGAGCAGACAGGAGAACACGATCCTGCCCAAGAACTTATTCAGTGATATGATAGCGATTATGGTAACAAGGGCAAGGGCAAGCTCGCTAAATTGTCTTCTTCTTCCTTCCCTTCCTCCTTTTTCCCTTTCTCTTTCCTTTTCCCATTCCCTTCTCTCTTCTTTTTAATAATACTGAAAGTTAAAACACCTAATGGCTGTTCAAAGAAACAAAAAAACTGACAAAGACTGAGTGGACATTACAACGTACTGATTCAGTTTTAGTCTCATACTGACAGGAAAGAAAGGCATTTAGAGGAAGTATAATTTATGGAAAAAGCTTTAATTAGTTCATAGCAAGGACTTCTTAAGTGTCTTGTTAATATTTTAAGCCATACATTTATGAGGTTCTCGAACAATTATTACTCTTGAAAAGAACAGCAAATTCTCATGTCTTACTATTGTCCCAGGAATCTCTCAGACTTCCACTGCGCCCAAGTCTATTCCCTTTATGCTAAATACCTTTCTACTCAAAGAACTACAAGCCTTCCCTCCTGAATACATTCAACTGCTGGGTACATGTGACACTAAATGGCTTTATTTTAGCTAATATGACTCTGTTTTGGAAGGGGACCTGGTTTATGAATCTTTTCCACCTTCCCCCTCCCTCCTCACAAATGCCTTTTGTTATTCTTCTTCCGTTTTCCTACAAAAACCCAAATATCACAATGGGAGTTAAATTGAAAATACCCAAATACTATGAATTTTCACTTGGAACAGTTTTTGGAAATCTGTGACACATAATAGCACAGTAGCCTAGACTTTCTGACAAAAATCAAGTAATGAAGTATTTTACTCGGCTGGACAACTGGTAGCACTTATGGTGGTGCTTGGGGGAGGGAGGGAGGAAATGAAAGGGGTCATGGATAAGGTCTTTTAGCAGAATTCAGTATAAGGGTGAAAATCAAAGCATCTGTTAGATGTCAATGACCTTTTGACTCCAGAGCATCTGGGATAAAAAGCTAACTTGCTGTGACCTTATGTTGTGTGGTGCTTTGTACTTTTGAAAGGACTTGCACTTTTCACATCCATTATTCCATCATCTCATTTCCCCTCAGTCTACAAGCATCCTCAAGTCTCCTCCATGCCATTAAACAACAGCAGCCCCCTTCCCATAGACTTCCCTCCTTCGAGGCTGTCGCTGACCACCTCATTGCCAAATCCTATAAATTCCTCTTAATCCACATCCTGCTTACTTTCTCCCACTCTTCCACAAAGTATACCTAGCCCTGTCTTCTCCTAGCACTCAGAAAATTCCTCAGTCCCCTTTATTAGTGGTTGTCTTCACATGACCCCCAAATATAGGCTGTATCTCCAGTGTTCATTTGTATTCTCCCTACTGCCAGGGTCAGCTTAGTCATTTCCATGACTTCGACAATTTCCTATGAGCAGATGACCCTGCGCTCTCTCCTGAACCCCAGAACCACCTTCCCTCTGTAAAGGATAGCTCGCACACTCAGCTAAGTATATTCCCAACCAAATATGTTCTTCTCCAGCAAACTGATCCTTTTATCCAGGTTGCCTGTCTCATTACGGGTGCTGCACTTTCTCCAGTCTCTAAGGCTAGAAATGCCAGAAGCATCTTGTATTATTCCCTGTCCCCTAATATCCAGTCAGGCAAAGAAGCTGGTCTCCCTGTTTCAGTCTCTTACCTCTTCAACCCATTCTTCATACTGCTAGAGATTGCTTCCCAAAATGCCCTCCTTGGCCCACTTCCAAACTTTTGATTGTTCCCCTTAATTAACAAAACTAGTATGGGCTTCAAAGTTCCCAGGAGCAGACTCAAACATAACTTTCAAGCCTCCTCATTGTTCCTCCAGCCGTGCTGTGCTGGATTTATCACTGGAGCTTGCCGATGATAAACAATCATATGATTGCATTCCCAAACATGCATGTACCTTCACGCCATTTTATGGACATGCAGTTTACCCTGCCTAGTATGACCTCACTGGCCAACTTCACCCTCTTTCTCCTATTAATCCTTCAAGGACCAATGCCACCTTTCTGAAGCCTTCCTTAACTCTCCTTCCCTCATTAAAATAAATTGTGTTATCTATGCTCCCACAGCAATTTGTTCATACTCCTATTATGGCCCTTATTTCATTCTGCTTTCTACTAGAGTTAGTTGCCTGTGTCCTTGACTAAAGTGTAAGTTTCTTGATGGCAATGACTGTCTCATTCATCTCTGGGCCTTTACGCAAAGCAATTGCTCAATGAATTAATGTGTAGTGTCAACTCGCGGTGAATTAAACAAATGAAAAGAAATGCTTGGTACAGGTAATGGAAAATCATAGCTAATTTCCTCATCCAGGTGAGAACACAGCCTTCATCATTGTCCTGGGAACTGAGGGCCTGCCTAAGGTCAGCGTTGAGGACAAGCTCCCCCAACTGCGGATGACTGGAAGTTGATTTCAGAGGAGTACTTTCAGGCGCTGATGACTGATTGAAGACAAGGAAAAAGGTTTTTTCTCCAAGGTCAAGCTTTTAACAAGTATCTGCAATGTACACTGAGGGATTTGGCTGTACTCCAATTATGCTAATATGTTTTATATATGGGCTTCCAGCATCCAGGAACCACCTCCCTAAACAATTTAATAAGTGTAAATATCAAGGCAGAGTTGTAAATGTGGAACTTATTTGTAATGTACCAACCTTGTTATTATCAAATGTCATGGGGTATAAGTCATGGCAATTATGCTGCCTGCTTTTTATTACATTTATTTTACTTTTTAAAAGTGCAGTATATCCCCATAAGCTTCCCCTCTTCCTGCCCTGCCTAAGTAACCTACCCTGGCTGTGTCTTCTGGAGTCACAGAAGGCAAGGGCTTCAGGGTCACAGGACTGATGGGCATCCCTGTAGGAAAGGGAACTCATGGGTCATTGACTCCACCCACTGACACTATATCCTTGACATTAGGCTGAACACTGTATGTTTCAACAATTCAAGTTGTGGGACCTCGTGGGTTTTCCCAGATAAGAGATTTCATGATCTGAAACACAGAATGGTGCTTCCTCCTCCCTCCCACCACCTGAGCATGCAGATATGTGTATGTCCCTGTCATGAAGAAACTGGAAATTTTGCACAAAGCCTTCAAACTCTTGCTGGCCAACTTGGTGTGATGTGGCTCAGAGCCAGCTCTTATGTAGTCTCTTGGCAGGTGAAAGTGAGGGGAAGTAGGCCTGAGTTTTCTGGTTTGGACCAGAAAGGCATCCACTACACCCAGCCCCTAATTCCTATTTCCCGGTAATCTCTTTCTCTTCCCCTCCTTCGCGCTTCTCACTAAATTGCATCAACCACTCAGAAAGGGAAGGAGAGGTGACTCTCTAACTCCCTATAACTAAGCATTCTATGGCAACAGGCCGCTTTTCTTTGAAAGGAGTCCTTCTAGTCTATCTGCGGGCTTCCACAGGCTCACCTAGTACTAGGCAGGAGACCTGCCAGGCTGCCCAAATCTGTTGGAGAGTAAATCTGTTTTTCAGGGTTTTGAAAAGTGCCACTGCTTTTGAAGTTTCCTTGAAAGAGAAGGACCAAAAAGAAAAAATAGTAGTCAATCCTTGCAACCAGGAGTTTCTCCAGGAGCACTGTTTCCCTGATGGCAGCATCCCCCCACCTTTTTGGTGTTAACCATGTTATCAATAAGCTATTCATTTGTTCATTGCTCATTCCATAAATATCCATTGAGCAGCTACTGTGTCACAGGCACTACAGAATAGTGAGCAAAAACAGACGTGCCAATGCTAAACAAATCTTTACATGATGACAATTGCCTTAAGTGCCTAAGAAGGAAAAAATACAGATACTATAGGAGAAAATAATGGTGTATGCATGTATGGTGGGGAGGGGTTCCGAAAATTGACGGGTGGTCAATAAAGGCCTCTCTGCAGAAGTAAGAGGATGAGTAGACTAGAGACCGAAAGGGTGAGTAGAAGTTAATCAGGTGAAAAGTGAGCATTTGTATAGAGTCAATGTAATGAAAATAAAGCACATATAATGGAATAATGTATTAACCAGTTTTAGCTAGTTCGTACTATGGTTACAACCACCCCCCAAACCTCAGTTACCATGGCAAAGGTTCGTGTGGCAGCTCTAGGTCATCTGAGGCTCTGCTTCATGTGCTTTCTTCATTCCAGGACCCTGGCAGAAGGGGAAGCTCATATTTGAGACATGGCATTCTTATAGCAGAGGGAAACGAGCAAACAAGGCTGACCCGTGTCATGGCTGATTCTATGTGGCGGAGGCCACTTTGGTGTACATTCCATGGGCCACATCCATTCGGCACAGCCCATGGCAGGAGGCAGGGATGTGCTCTAACAGGCAGGAGAAATGAACACCTGGAAACAATAATGCAACCTACCACAAGTCGTATCTGAGTTCCACCTATCCCTCTTAGTTATAGACATTTTTGACATTTTTACTTAACTTCCCAGGGCCTCAGTTTCTTCATGTCTAAAAATGATGTTTAAAACAACTGAAGAGAAGCTAAGATGGTTATTCCAGGGTTGGGTTCAACCCTCAATTGTGGCAGCAGCCTGAGGGAACAGTACAGTCTAAGGTTCCTCTACATTTTCCTTTGGCATTTTATTTCAATTACGGTGATAGAAAACGAGCTTTGGCATGCTACCTTGGCCACTAACTAGCTGTGTGACCTTGGGCAAGTAACTTAAAACCTTTGAGCCTTGGACTGTTTGAAAAGATCATGTGAAGTCATCTATATGAGAACATTTTGTGTATTATAACACCATACAAATACTGGTCATTATTGTAATTACTGACTGCCTTGATCACCTCTACTAAGATGCAAAAATCTGTTTCTCTCAAACCCTCAATGCTACATTTCAGCCAGCCACCTCAAGCTCACCGTGTCAAAAATCAAAATTATCTCCTAAGCACTCCCCCTCCAGTTCCCTCTCTGGCTTCGTTCTGTGTGTTACTGGCGCTAAGGTGCTCCTAATCACCAGGGTTGCAAAATTTCCTGTTGTCTTTGACACCTACACCTCCACTCGGTTCTGTCAATTCTCCTTCATAGCATCGTTTATTTCAATCTCTTTCTGATTTCAAAGCCACCACGCAAGCTCAGAGCCCGGTCCCTCCCTCCTTGGTTACTGTCATAACTGCTCTTCCTGCCATCCTTTACCCCATCCAAAGCAGCCCTTGGATCACCTGCTTCCCGTACTCAAAGCCCTGCAGTGGCTCAGCAGTGATTACAAAATGAAAGGCCAACCTCTTCAGCTGAGTAGCCAACACCCTCTACAATTTGGCCTGGCCCACTTTTTCCAAGCTTCCCTCCCACGCTTATCCCATACACCCTCTGCGGCAGCCATACCGACCTAACCCAACGTTCTCTGAAAATCTCCATTCTTCAGATCAGTACTGTCCAGTAGAAATCCAGTACAAGCCACAGATGTAATTTTAAATTATCTGGTAGCTACAGTTTAAAAAAATAAATAGAAACAAGTGGCGTTAATTTATTTTGTCTTTTGTATCGAGGTAACATGGATTTATAACATTATATAACTTTCAAGTGTGCATCCTTACATTTTGACTTCTGTATAGACTACACCATGTTCACCACCAAAAGCCTACTTGCCATCTGCAAGTGACATTAATTTTAACATATTTTATTTAACCCAGTATATCCAAAATATTATCTTTTCAATATGAAATCAGTGCAAAAATTAATGAAAAACTTTACATGTTTTTCTCACTGTGTCTTCAAAAATCCATGAGTATTTTACACTTACAGCACATCTCAATTCGCACATACTAGCCACATTTCAAGTGCTCAATAGTCACATGTGGCTAGTGGCTATAGTATCGGACAGCACAGATCTAGGCCCCAGCCTGTGGCTCAAGGCAAGCTCTGTCATCTGCTTGAAATGCCTGCCACTCAAACCATCACCCGTGGAAACGCTGCCTTCCAAAGACCCAGCTTCATAGCCCACACGCCCTCAGAAGGCTTCTCGGATGTTCTCAACTGAAATTCATCGTCTCCCTCTCTCATATTACCACATACATTACTTTATTATATGTTTTTAAATGTTGCGAGTAGATAATATATTCAATTGTTTCAAAACTCAGAGGGTACCAAAGGGTATGCATACAATGACACCCCCCCATCCTAATTCCCTCCCCTAGAGGGAACCAATGTTGTTAGACTTGTGTGTATCCTTGCAGATAAGTTTCACACATATACAAATACATATGTAAACACACATTTCTTCCCTCCATCCTTTCTTAACAAATGGCAGCGTACTAAATGTACTGTTCTGTACCCTACATTTTTGTGCATAATAGTCTATTTTGGAGATCATTCCATATTAGTACATAAAGTATATCTATCTCCCTGACAAGCTTTTTAATTCTTAGAGGATATAGTGGGGGGGTTTTCTTTCTGTATCCTTGCATAACTCTGCACCTTGGTCTCTGGTGCTACACACAATATTCAGCAAATGTGCGTTAAATTGAATTATTGGAACTGTTACCAAGTTGATCTCCCTAAAATGCTCTTTTGTATATGGCACTCCCACCCCCATCAAAACATCATTAACTTCTAATTGCCCACAAGATACATTTCACATTGAAGGACCTGCACAGTCAGACCCAACCTTCACTTCTAGACTAATCTTTACTCTCCAAAGACACACCCTTTGCTTTAACCAAAGGTCCTCACTAGAGCTTTGCCACAGGTGGGTATGTATGGTTATCCATCTGTGTGTATGTGCACGTGTGTGTGTGTGCGTGTATTTTATTCCAGCATCTTCCGGACTAGACCATAAGCCCCTGACACATGGGTTATGTCTAACGCCCTTATTTATCCCTGGACAGTGCCTACAACTCAGTGATGCTCGTTGTATACTGATGGGCTTGGAAACGTCTTTCTCCAGGCCTTCTTCCCCGCCTTCCTTCCCTTGGGCCTGGCGTGCCCCAGGCTAAATGATAATTGCCCAGATTCTACATTTCCTTTTGGCACACAGAAGACTGTTTCTCTAATCCATTTTTATTTTTAAATCATTCTTTCTTCGTTCAAGTGTTTCTCAAGCCAGAGAAGTTGTAGGCAGAAGCAGTGACAAGGGTCAAAGCACAAAATAAGCATAGTTCCTGCCAGGGAAGTTTTCTTCCCATTTTCATGCTTTTGTCTAGAATTCCATTTATTTAAATCCAAAATCATCAACTTTTCTTCAGTCTCAAACAATTGTAGCTGTTTGAGAGTCACATCAAAAGCAGATATGACACTACCACTGCTGGCTAACACTTCGATAAAGTCCAATAGTACTTAAACACGATCAGCTCAAAGACGGGAAGTGTGACAGTAGTTGCCACTTATTGAGCGCTCTTGTGGTCTAGCAGTTAAGATTCGGTGCTCTCACCACCACGGCCTGGGTTCATTTCCCTGTCCAGGAATGACACCGCCTGTCTGTCGGTTGTCATATTGTGGTGACTGTGTGTTGCTGTGATGCTGAAAGCTGTGTCACCCATATTGCAAATACCAGCAAATACCATGGTGGACAGGTTTCAGCAGAGCTTCCAGACTAAGGCAGACTAGGAAGAAGGACCTGGCCATCCACTTCCGAAAAATTGCCCATGAAAATCCTATGAATAGCAGTGGAGTATTGTCTCATATAGTGCCAGGAGGTGAGAGGATGGCGCAAAAAGACTAGGCAGGGATCCACTCTGCTGTCCACAGGGTCCCTAGGAGTCAGAATTGACTCCACAGCACTAACAACATGGAAGGTGCTGTTCTAAGGCTTTATGCTCCTTATTTCATTTAATCCTAACTACCATCCTGAGATAGGTTCTATTATTTAAATTTTACAGAGGAGTAAACTGAGGTGCAGTGAGGTAAGGTGGCATGATCAAGATCTCTATTAGGAAGTGACAGAGGTGGAACTTAAACCCAGGGAATATGACTCCAGAACACGTGTTCTTAACCATGAGAGATGTTTTCTCCCTTAGCTTGAAAAAGCAGCTGCCTTCTGGTATATACTGCCTGAAATCCATCTGAAATCCCTGGGGAGCAGGAGTACAATCAGCATCCTATCTGCCTCCCTTTTGTTTCCTTCCCTCTTTACTTGGTCCAGATAGAACTGCGCTACTTTTCCACTGAGCCTCTTCACACTTTCACTGCTACTAACCAAAAAGGGCTTGGTATCTAGATCTGTCTCTAGAATGTTCTTTGTGACTCAAAATATGCTCCATGGACAAGCAGCATCAGCATTACCAGGGAACTTGTTAGAAATGAAGCATCTCGGGCATCTCTCCAGACTACTGAATCAGAATCTGCATTTTCACGGATTCTCAGGTGATTCATGTGCACATTAAAGCTTGAGAAGCATTGCTCTCCATCTTGTGGAGGACTCCCTTAGTGATTCCTTGCCGGAATGTTCCAGAAACAGAAGTCTAAAATCTATGGCTTGAAAGGGAGGGAATCATTTAAGCTGCACCCTATTGTCTGGCCTTGAGGAGCTCGAGAGTTCGTCAGATACCATGGTAAGAATAGATCTTGCTGTCTTTAGAAGAAAAAAATACGTGGGCATAATGAAAAGACAGCCACATGTTAGCCATTATTTCCGTCCTGTATTTCATTCATGCTTTCCTAGTGTCTCACACTGCCACAACACAGACACTTTCCTTCATATAACGAGGAAATTTTTAATTAAAAGCATTGGAAACTTTGAGCATAGATAATCCTTTAAAAATTAAGTTTATCTGTATTTACAAGCCTCCATTTATTTGGTAGTGACAAGAGGATAAAAAAAATACCCTGCCTCTGAAGGCGTATGGAGGAATGATTAAGCTGATTTACAATAATTGCTTTAATCTGGGTGTATTGAATTGTAGTGTCTAACTCTTTCAGTTCTCTTGGTCTGAGGTAAAGGCAAAATATATCACCACGCGCTATATTGTACCTCTGAATCACAGTGGAAATTCTGCCCTATAGTGCCAGCCTATCACCAGCGTCATCCATGTGATAGACGGAGAAAGACATCTGGAAGCAGCTCCTCACTCCACCCCCAACATCTAATTGCCGCTCTACCTGCTCCCTTGCTTTAAGATAGAACGCTCATGTTCAGAAGCAAAGCCATTAATAGCCATTAATTTCTTAGCTCTAATAAATTGACCAGAGCAGAACTTAATTGAGGAAGGCTCTCAGGAACAGGACACAGGACAAGGGGATACGAAGGAGAAGAGGAAATGGATTGAAACCTGGGCAGGCAGGAAGGCTGGAAGGAGGTCCAGGCTGGGGAGAGGGTAGTCGAGATATACAGAGGTCAACTTTGCTCACTTCCTGCCTATGGTTTAGGACAGTCCTGCTGGCTGCCATCTCTAATGATTGCTCTGGATTCAGCCCTACACACTCCAGGAAGCACCTGGAGTAGAAACAGCAGTGATATTTAAGGCAATGTAAATATTCCTTCTTTCTCCTGGCACCCCTGCCCACCCCTGCCTGCCTTGGGGTTGACCACTTCTCTCCTTGATGGGACTGTGGGTCAGGCCTGGTTTTGCTTTTCGACTGACTTGGATCTGAGCCACTGATCAAGAGGAGGGGACTCTAATGACAGGTGCAGCCCTTTCAAGTCAGAAGAGTGCAATTGCGTTATAAGAGCCACAAGCATTCCAAGACATGTGGCTGAGAGTTATTGCCCCATTATTTTACTTTCAGAAAAACTACACTCTTCATCTTTTGCCCTCAGTGAGCTCTGCTCCACCAGTGATTTCAATCTCAAAGTTTCCTGAAGGGCTCTGCCAGATGTGACCAATAGCTCATCATGAGCTGATATCTGGTATATGGCCTCAAACAATATGAGATGATGATCATTGCATGCATGTGACATTTATATAAGTGTCTCCAGATTTTGGCAAGAAGCATTGAAGTTAAAAAAAAAAAACATTGAAAAACATTGCTTCTGAATTGGAAACAGACTACTTGGCAGCTAACAACATGGCAATGCAGCCCACTTTCAACAGTGGAAGGCATTGTGTGTGGGCTCTCTCAGTGTCAAGCCTCCCCATGTCTTGCTGTTTTTAGCAAAAGTACAAACTGGAAGTGTTTAAGATTCTTTAACATCCGACTCTGTGAATCCTGTCAATGAACACGACAAGGGTTCCTTTCTCTATTTCCCCCTTCTGTCTATTATCCTCTTGGATCTTTACTGCTCTGGTTCTATATGCCTCTGCTTGATTAATTATACACTTCCTTCTTTCATCTTGAATGTTTAAACTGACAGTAATTGCCCAGAATCGAATGCATGACCTCTAAGAATCTAAGTCTACTGTAAAAGGGCTGGTTTCACACTGTAATCTGTCATAATAATCCTCCAGAGGGTTGATTATGTAATTTAGAAGAGGCTGCCATGTCAAAATAAAGGTTCAGAGCAGCTCCATTGGTTAGCCTGCCACCCACACCTGAACTTGAAAATACCTTCGTATTGTTAGTTGTTTACATCTCTCTTATATCCGCGAGACCCACGCATCACAAACCATCTGGAGTGAAGAACCACGCTTTTTGTTTTGATGGGTTTTTAATTTTCAATCTATAGATACTTTTATAAAATATAAAAATAAATTCCTAGAAAAATATAATGAAAAAAAGCCACGCAAAAGTCCCCACTTTTTTCTGTTAGCATCAACAGACAGAAAAGTACTCTGTCAAACTGCTTACGGTTCTCAAATGCTTACTCTCAAGGGCTCCCCTTCCATCACCATGGGTCATCATCCATCTACAAAGCAAGAAGGGCAAAGCACTGCCTGAGCCTGTGCGCTTATCCAGGCATTAGCCAAGGCTTCTCATGGCCCCAATTGTCTTTGGACTCCCAGAGCCAAGCCTCCATCATGCATAATGAGTATCATACCCCAAAGAACAAAGGGACCCTTATTGAGAGGACGAGCAACGCTTGTTGGCATAAGTTAAAATTGATGTGAGTGATCCAGTGCTGTAACTAAAGGTACAATCTCGAGAGACAGACTTGGGTGAGAATTCTGGTTTAGACATTTACCAGCTATGCGACCTTAAGAAAGTTATTTTACCTCTCTGTGCCTCGGTTTCTTCATCTATAAAGTGGGGATAATTTATAGTATCGATCTCATAAGGATGCTGTGAAGATGAAAGGATGTGATGCATTTAAAACACTTTGTGAAATGCTTGCTACATGCTACAAACTCAGTAAGTTGGCTGTTATTGCTATGTGACCAATAAGTGGTATTAATGTTCTCTTCATTTCATAGGAGAGGGAAACTCCAAACTTGTAGTCCCACAGGCCTCGCATCTGGTGACTCTAGGATTATAGGAATTGCTTCATTCAGTCTCCCTCAGCCTTGGCAGGACTGCTCTCTTAGGCATGCTGTCCCTTTTCTTCTCCCTTCTATTCAAGGTGATTTCTCATTGCTCCCAGTAAGGCTCCTCCATCCTAGCAAAGTCTGTCTGCTTCCTACTCCTTCTTTGCACTCAACTGGCTGATTCTCCTTCTTGCATTTTCTCAGGACCACCCTCCACAAGAACTGCCCTCTCCTTTCTTCTCTGTCACAGGTATTTGCCTTGTTCAAACTCATCTCCAAATTAGCCTCCATACGCAGTAGTTCTCAAATGTTAATGATCATCAGAAGCACTGGGGAGCCTATTAAGGAAACCCTTTGCTGAGCCCCACACCAAAATTCAGATTTGGGGGTCTGGGATAGTGCCCAGGAATTTGATTTTTCATAAGGCCCCCCTCTCCACTCCTCGAAGCCCCATGGGATGCTGAGGCATTAACATTTTTGGATCACAGTTTGAGAAATAGTGTTCTAGACGAAAACACTAGTTAACAGCACTTGAATCAATTCGCTCTCCCGATTTCCTTAAACACTAATACTTTCAATAAAGTAACACCTTATTAACTCAGCCCCATTAAATTGGAATTCTTGATAATTGGACAGAAGCCAGGCTGCCAAAAAGAGAAGTGGGAGGCTGAAGATGAATCTGCCTTCAACATGATGAGTAGAGCTGGCCATGCATATTTAGATTGGTGCCGAGTAATTCCTTACCAATTTAGTCATTGACTGAAAGTTCCCTGATGAGTCCATTCAGCACCTCATCCACCATTTTCTCTCACTTGGATTACTGCCCGAGGCTCTTACCTGGTCTCCCCCCTTCCACTCTTGCTACCCAATAGTTCATTCTCCACATAGATACCTGCGTGATCTTTAAAAATCAAAATCTGTATCACTTGCCTAAATAAAACCTCAATGGTTTCCCGTGGATCTTAGGATAGAGAGCAAGCTCTTTATCAGGGTCTACAAGGCTCTGCAGAGTCTGGCCCTGCCCACCTCTTGTTTCACTCTCTCCCTTGCTCTGGGTGCTTTGGACGCACAAGCTTTCTTTCAGTTCTGTGACGAGACCCCATTTCCAGAAGCTGTGCAGATACTCTTGCACAGATTTGGAATGTTCTCCCCAGCATCCCCTCTCCACTCACGCCTCCATACAAACACATGCTTAGTTAACCCCTACTCATCCTTGGATCTTGGCACAAATGTCTCTACAACAGAGAAACCTCCTGAGCTCCCTACTCTAAGTCGCTTTTCTTTGCTAGATGCTTTCAGAGAAAGCATGTTTCTTTCCCTTGGAATACTTGTCTCGGTTTGTGATTCTACAGTCATTGCTATTAGTGTGATTATTTCATTAAAGTTTATCTCATCTTCTTGACAGTAAGCTCCCTGAGGGCCCAAAGCATGTCACTATATCCTTGGCATCTAGCATGGTGACTAGCATATAGAGTAAGCACTTAATAAATCTTTAAGTCAATGGACAGGATGAATTCCTTCTGTTCCTTCCCAGAGCAGACTACAACCCAAACTTCTCTACCTTCCTCTCAAAGCTAACACTATCCTGACTGTGTGTGTAGGAGTGTGTGAGTGACACGAGTTCAACCTCCCCTAGAGGGAAGACCCCAATCAAGACAATAGGATTCAAAACCTACCCACTTAAATCCTTAAGCTTTAGGCCACCTCCCTCAGCCAGGGGACCAGACAAGCATGACACTGACGACCACTGCCTATTGGCCTCTGCGCTAAATAGTTACCTTGTTCCTAGAAGCCACCCAGGCACCAGATGGTAATGACGGGATCCCTGTTCAAGTCATGAAGTTGCAGTTCAGCATCGTCAAATCTTGTCAGCTATCACTTTAACCAGCAAATGCCCTCTAAACACTGAACAATTGTACTTCAATTAAGTTATCCATCCCACTCTTGCTGCTATGCATGTAATTATACTTCTTGAAGTGAAATTAAGGAGGAGAGGTTAACAAGAAGCTGTGGTGTCGGTGATGGAGACCGAGTGGCTAGTGTGTGTTATGTGGCATTTCTTTGCACCAGATGCCATTCAGAATTCCACAAAGAGTGGAGCCAGCATCAGACAGAAGAGCCACCTTAACAGCTTGAAAAGCTACAGCTCAAATCACATCTAGGTCCAAGGGTTGAAATATATTAACTCTTTGTCTCTAAGCTTATGAATCAACCAGTAAAATCATAGACACAAAAAGGTTCAGGACATTTGGGCTAGGGGATAATTGAAGACCTAGAATTTCACAAACTTAGATTGACTCAGTAGGTTGCCTTAGCCCCCAGCATTGGTAAACCCCACATAGAATCCTATGACTCTGAATGGAGGCATAACATACTGATGCTTCTGTCAGTGAAAACCTTAACTATAGAGCAACTGGACAATTCAAATGATTTTCTAATTGGTCATATTCTCCAAATAGTCTAATATTACCTGCTGTCTCTGTAGTCCATCTGAGAAAAGGCATGCCACAGGAAGAGCATAAAAGTGATCGGCTTCACAATTTCTCTACCTGCTCAAATATTCTGCTATTTGAATTTTTTTTTTTGGCAATTGTGGCTCTTTTAACTGTCCTTTCAACTGATGCAATAAGGGATATTCTTCAACATCTGAGATGCTGTTGGCAGGACCTGCGGATCCTGAGTAATTTGGGTCGCTTTCTTCAGGGTTTGCAAAGCCATTTTGATGTAATGATTTTTCAAATACGTATGCTTTGTCTGTGTGTGTTATAACCTTTCCTTTTTAGTTCCAACTGGCAAATGGAATAAAAGCCAAATAAGTAGGGTTAATCTGAAAATTTAAAAGGAAATATCCTGTAAAAGTGCTGTACTTTTAGATAATCTTGACCCATCCTCTGTACATATTTCCATTAGTCTCTGTGATTAGGAAGCCTATTGGAAAATGTCCTTTCTTGGTGATACTCAAAGTTTTTGTTCAGCATGTAATTTTAAGTTTCTCAATAAAACCATCTGTTATACAAAATAATCTCTCTGTTTGCTAAAAATTCATTTGGGAAATGTTTGGAAAGTATCCGCTAGATAGAATTATTTCTTGCCACTCTCTTTTCTCAATCTTCACTGAAAGCGTGTATGAAGATCCTCCAAAACTGAAGTAACAAGTGAGATCAGATGATGAGTTACAATATGACCTAGTTACTTTGCTATGTGGATAACTGGACTATGGAATCAACACCAGACCCACAGGCAGTATTTCTGGTCTGACCAGGGGCCTATGAGGTGGACTGGCATAAAATTCTAACCAGATCCTTACCCATGAGGAGTTTCAATTTGAGACTCAGAAACAAACAGTCTATTGGTCAGTAGTGGGAGAAGTAGACGCAGAGACAGAATAACTGAGCTAACCTCACAGCAAAGCAGTGGAAGATGGAGTCCTAGAACACACCTTGTGAGAGGACAGCTTACCATTGTGTGATGAACGATGGTCAAGTTCTTTTGAAGGCTTGTGTGGCTTGTTTATTTACAATAAACTTTCAATAACTGGGGTACACTGAGCATGTCACTATTCTTTGTAACTTGACTGTGCCTAACACACGGATCAACTAAAAATTTTGTAATGTCCAATTGTCAACGTAGATCAAATAGAGGCTGGCTGAACTAAGAGAAGAACTCAGGTATCCTCATTCCCAGTCTAATGAGAATTGCAAGATCAACTTTACTTCCTACCAGAAAAGCTTAACTCTCAATTAATTGAAAAGTTCATTCATAGTTAAGATACCATACTTGTTCAGACTTGCTTCTATCAACTGCATCAACACCATGATGATGTCTTATGTGTAGGAAAGGCCAGTAACAATTCTGTGAGATGTCAGGTAAATTTCCAGGTTGATACGTATAAAACACTTGATTGACAAGATAACACTCCTAGGAATTAGTTGACGGATAGCTCCCTGTGGTTATTGAAAGCCCTGGTGAATGAAACCCACACCCAAGATGACACTTAACTCTTAAACCCTTCAAATGGAAACACTTTTTCCCAAATGTTTCAAAAGAAGCCTTTAAATATTCTTTGTATGTTAAGATCTTATTAAATGAACATCTTCTGGATAAATCTGCCTCTCTGTTAGATCTGTCCAACGTTCTGGACCAGTGCCACCATTTCCCTTATTTCTTGGGATAGCACCCAAGACTCAACATTCTAGCAGTTATTATTCCAAGATAAAGAAGCTTCACCTATATTAACCAAAGAAATCTAATATCTGATGCTGATTTTTCAAACTCTACACCCTCCATCCCAGCAAAATTTCTGTATACTATGACTTGTCTAAACTGGCAAAACCTGTTCTGAGACTTTGCAAAAACTGGTATGTTCAACTAATCTAAAGAATCAAAGAATCTAAAGAATCAAAGACTCTAAAAGAAACTTTGACTCAACTTCTTTGAGCCTCTGTGGCCACACTTGTAAAATGAGAATGATAAAATCCGCCATGCTGACATAACCCCCCTGAATCATAGAATATGAAAGTTGGAAATGTCTCCTCCAAAATCATCTCATTTAGGCTTCTCCTCTACTTCAGGAGTGAGGTATGAGCTTCAAATGGACAATATAGCTGCATTTAGAAAGATGCTACAAGGTATTAGCATCATTACTCTTCATTTTTATTTAAGTCATGCCATTACTAACTGTTCCAAAGGAGCCTCTTAGCTGTGTACCTAGTGATGCGGGGTCGGTGAGCCGAGGAGTCGAAAGAAAGATTTCTTAGACTCTCAAGATCTGGCAGTAGTGCTCTTTTATTTAGAGAATAGTGTGGAATAGCATGGGGACAGGACCCATGGGCATTCAGAGCTTCTGCTGCCTGGGGACAAGACCCATGGGCAGTGAAGAGCTGTAGGCATGGGGACAGGACCCATGGGCAGTCAGAGCTCCTGCTGCTGCTGCTGCATGGGGACAGGACCCATGGGCAGTCAGAGCTCCTGCTGCTGCCCTGAGTTGAGGGTTAGGGCTAATTTTATAAGGCATGGGTACGTGACTTATTTTTACTGGAAAAAGGAAAGATGATGTAAAAAGTCATTAAATGATTTCAGTGCAGATGGGGTCTGGTTATTGTGCTGTCATATAACTTTTAGATACGAATCTGGCCATATAGATCGGCATGTAGGTAAGGAGGCCCTGGGCTTCTCTCCCTGGGGCAGCCCTAATTCATACCATAAAAAAATCCACCGAGTCATATAGTTTGGCATGTAGGCCAGGTCACCTTGGGCTTCTCTAGCTGGGGCAGCCTTAATCCACATCACCTACTGTTTACCTTGATTGGAAAAACTTCTACTTTTCAGCTCCCCCAAAACTTTCTGTCTTGGCCGTTAGCTCTATGCATAATAATAGCCAGTATTTTTTTTTTCATGTGTCTGCCTCTGTTACAGAAACCAAAGCAGGTTCCCTCCTGGTGAGTAAAATCAGACTCTCCACCAGAAGTAGTTGTCTCACAAAGAAAGATATATTTGCAACAAATAGGAGACCATGAGGAATCATTTCCAGAGTCATGATGTCCCTGAACAAAGGGAAGCAGGGGCATTTATTTCAGATAGGGAATGAATATTCAAAAGGGAAAGGTGGGTATTTGTGCAGGCTCAGTTGGAGAACATGCTTCCACATACACTGCAGGCTATGGCAATAAGGCCTAAGCGCCTCCTGGAGAGATATTAGCATTAAAAATAAGGCAAAGGTCATAGACATAGCTCTCTGGTGAGGCTTGGTCTGGCTCAGGGTGATTGCGTCTCCTTAACATAACAAAAGGGAAGAAAACAATTTGGAAAAATAGTTAAATGCTTCCAAACCCACCCTGAGTTCCTCAGGTGACTAGTCAGTGACACCTCCACCTTTGATAGTCATATCTAAATTTATCCCCAGAAAAACTAACACATATCCCTAACCAAGAAGCCACTTCCTGATTTGTCCTATTTCATCCTCTTTGTACAAAAACAGTATGTCTTATCTGGAAAAGCTTTGAGAGAGAATCTTGTCTAAAGACTCCCAATTATCGTCTGCAAAGCAATTGCATCTGAATTACCTGGAAGGCCTTTGACAAATATAGAGTCTTCTGTTTTTAGTTTTATTAAACTTTTTGTTATGAAAAATTCAAACGTAAAAAATGAGACCATCAAAAAGAACTCCCAGATAATCATCACCAAGCTTCCACAGTTAACCACCCATAGTCAATCTTGTTTTATTTATATCTCACCCAACTATCCCCTGGATTATTTCAAAGTATGTTTCATCCATAAATATTTCAAAGTGCAAATATATCATTTTTTTAAAAATACAAATTCCTGGGATTCTGATTCAGTGGGTTTGGAATCAGGCCCAGGAATCTGTATTTATAATAGGTGAACCTGATACACAAGTATGGCAACAGCGGCACTTGATTCTTCCTTTAACATAGACAGAAATAGAATCTAGACAGGGGAAGTCACCAGCTGATGGTTACGCCGTTGCTCTATCACAGAGACAGGCTACTGTTTTGAATACAGAAATATTCTGAAGCCCATTCAGAAAAGATACTATTTGAGTGGTAAATGCTTTGAAAATAAGGAGCCAGATAACAGGAAGCAAGAAAACAACTTTCTGAGATGTCAACTAAGCAATGAAGCCTTCTCAGTCCACAGCGAAGTCTCATGCCTTTGAGCTCAGCCCTCATTGACTGGACGACTCATTTGAAAGTTAATCACAGACAGCCTTGTGACAGCTCATGTATTATGGAATTGATTTCGTTCTTAAATGGCCTAAACTCTTCCACTAAATTGTAAGCTTATGAAGAGTGGGGACCCTTGCCTGATCTGGCTTTGCACCACTATGCTTCCCGCCCCCTGACAGAACCCTACATGGTGTCCTGTCATATGTGATAATTTACTACAGTACGTTACTTCTTACCCTACTCATACCACCAAGGGATTCATTTACCACATTTCTATACTAATGTGCTAAATGTAGTGAAAAAGTGATTGTGCCTCACAATGTCCCTAAATACAAGGGCATCCATGTGTTGTGATTCAAAAGGTCCTGTTGAAATGTCCCGGATCAGAAATAGTTCTCCAGTGGCTTGCCATATTGCCTGGAATTACCACTCCTATTTACCTCTTTAAGCAACTGGATTGAAACCCTTAGGTTCAAACAGGAATGTTAATCCAGGAGCTCTGTAACAGAAATGAGCTGACGGGTGATTGCATTCATGATGCAAATCCTTTTAATGTCATAATGGGAACATGGGCATTGCTTCAGGTGGTTAGTCCAATTGGGATTCTCTACTGGAGGTCACGGGGCTGTTGAGTATCCAATGGGTGGAGATGGGGTTACCGAAAAAGGCCACAGTCTAGCATAGTGGCTAAGAATGCAGGTTTTGGAGTAAAACGAATCTATCGCAGACCTGGCTCTGCCATTTGCTAGTTGTGTGACATTGGGATAGTCACTTCACTTCCCTGAGCCTCATTTTCTTCATTTGTAAAGTAAGGGTTTAGTAACAGAACCTGCTTCATTTATTCCTTCAACAAATTTGAAGACCCTCTATGGGCTAGGCTCTGTGCTGGCACAGGGGATACTGAGAGATAATAAGCCAGACAGGGTCTCTGCACCCCTGAAATTAAATTCCAAATTTCAGGATCGTGCTGAGTCTTAAATGAGATAATACACACAGAGAAATTAGCATGGTAGCTAGATCTGGGAAACATTCTAGACATTAGTTATCCTTATGGCTATTGTTATCCAGGAAGGAGGGGGGATGGCATCAGAGAAAGATATTTCACAATTTGCCCAAGACTCCTGCTGTATATGTAGTAGTAAAGAAAAACTATGGCTCAGGTCTCCCAAGTCTATGGAAAGGCTAGAAGCAACTCACAACAGGACATTTGAGGAATGGAGAAAAATCTTCCCTAGCCAAGAAGATACTCTTATTTGTGCTTAAAGGCACAGCAGACCAAAAGAAGCCCTCTCACTACAGCAGCAAAGGCCACGTCAGGGGCTATGCAAGCCAGAATGTTTATATCCCAGGGATTTGTGTAACAGCTGGAGCAACAGAGGTATGAAGAGTGAGCTTTGTGTAGTTGAGGAAAAAAGCCCATGTCCTTTAAAAACTAACGTTTGCACAATTGTGGGCAGAGAGGTTGAGAACTCTCTGCAATCAGCGTCAACAGGTCTGCTATAGGGGAAATGATCATCTGGTAAGAATTAGAATGGAATCCAATGCACAGAAAATGAAGAATAGCTGCAAGATGATAAAGAAATAAATGATAATAGAAGAGGAGAATTCAGGACTTACCTCTGAAGACAATAATTGAAAATCCAATGTAACCTATTCAAGGAGGCATGGGTGACCTTGAGCTTGGTTCAGCAAGAATTGATAGTGGAGAGGTCCAATCTGAAAGATGGGGCAGGGAAACAGCACCCAGATGTCCAAGGGTCATACCTGGCACAAGAGATAATGGGTCAAAGACAACAACATTAACTTTAGTCTCCACCGATTAATGTGGTTGAAACTTTCTAGTATTTTCTAATGTTCTATATTTTCTGCCCTGGTCAGGGCTAGCTTAATAACTTGGCCAGGCTGAGCCTGAAGATACCTTGCATTAGTGTCTCCAGCTGGGCAGGCCTGACATCAAGTGTCTTTGTTTTATTTGTACCGTAATAGACGAGGAGAGAGCTTGCTCACAAGCTACAAGGTCAAGCATAGCAGGTATGTATAGAAACATCTGAACACACACAACCATATTCTCACTCAAAGAGCCAGACATAGATATACAGACTCATATCCAGATCTACTTTCAAGAGTCAACATGCAATCATTTTTCAAGTGACGGCTTTTTCCTACCTTCCCTTAATTTATTTAGAAAGCTAATACTTATGCATAGCATATATTCTTGGCTTAAAATAAAGGGCCATTGAATAAATCTAAAGATGAGTTTTGAACAGGTCTTTTGCCTATGTTCTCTTTCCCTTCCCGAAACTGACTAATGCTAGATTCCAAAGGTCACTTGTCTTCAGCAATTACTCTGAAACGCTACATCCTACCTGCAGCCTTTTAAGCATTCTAGCCTAAAGAGGATTCATTCTCTCTTCTTGGAAATAAATGTGAACTGTCAATCGAATACCACTAATAAACGTTTCTAATTGATGTTTGAGGAAAGGGAATTTTTTCCCTTAGGCATGCTGCCCTTCATCTTGGTCAGCGGCTTTGTTGTTTATAAAAAAAAAAATTTGTGCATTTATAAAGCATAAGATGAGAGGTAAAGGACAATACTTCACTTTTCTTTTGTCAAACTGGATAAAGACACCATTAGTAATGAAGGGTTTTTCTTTTCTCATGATTTAAGGCTAGTATATCATAAATAGCCAAATCAGACGTAGATTCAGATGTCAGTTTCACTTTAATGGGATGAAAATATTTACCCCAATCAAATGCCTGAGGCCAAATCGTGTGTTGGGAAATTTGAATTTTGCTCTTTCCATTGCCTGCTCCAGTGCTCCATCATTTTTAACTGTAAAATGAGGACATAGCACCTACCTCACAGAGGTACTGTGACGATTGAAGTAAATAAGAAAACCAGTGTGGTTGTCGGGAGAGGAAATAATTAATATCTGATTTCAAAGCCAACTGAGAAATAAGACACAGGCTTAAAGCAAATGAAGATAAAAATATCAGCTTTATTACTGATAATGCTGAACTCAAGGATATAACTTTGATATGCAGCCAAATGGTCTTAGTAGTTTTCTCCTCACTACCTCTCGTCTTTCAGATGACTCACCTGAAGGAGAGTTAGGGTCTGCAGAGCAGACCAACTTACCCAGAATGTCCTTTTAGTTCTACTCAATTGCAAAACATGGACTAAGGAGTCTGTTCAGATAATTCACTTCTCCATCCATGGGTAGGATTGTTGGATTCAGCATATGAAAATACAGAATAGGGAATACCTCTCTAGTTGATAGATGGATGCTGCCCTACTCAGGAATCATTGAATAAAGCCAATTCAAAAAAAGAAAGAAAGAAAATACAGAATACACAGTTAAATTTGAATTTCAGATAAACAATGAATGACTTTTAGTATAAGTATGTCCCATGCAGCATTTATGCATACTTATAGTACCAACATTATCCCTTTTTTATCAGAAATTCAAATTTAATGGGATATCCTCTATTTTATATAGGATGATCTTGTATTTTACCCATGGGATGAAAGTGAGTAAGGGTAGGAAGAGAACTCGGGAGTCCTGATCTAGTAGGACGAACACTACCCATAAGGCCATGGGAATGGAACGTTCTCCTAACAGCCTCGTGTGCTAAACACATGTTATTGCTTTTCTTGGTGCCTGTAAGAACCTTCATGGTAAACTCATTTATACCAACGCGTTAGTTTCTTACTATGTTGCTCTTCTAGAAGTATTTTTACTTTAAATGAGGTCCAGGAGGAGATCAATGCTTAACCTACAGAAATTCTTCTCTAATGATTGGTTTTCAACCTTGACTGAGCATCAGAATGCCCTGGGGGGCTTGTTAAAAATATACATACCCAGCATCCCCCTCCCCAAGTTTGATTCTGGGGTAGGATCTAAGCATTTGTATTTTTAACAAGCATCCCCAGGGAATTTTGATGCCCAGCAAAGTTGAAGGCACATCGCTCTCACATTTAAGGGCAGTGTCAGGGAGCTAGGGATGGGTGTACTCAGGGAGAGGTATGTGCCTCTACTCAACCAGTTACCTGAGAAACTTGTATGTCATTGCATGGACCATTGGTTTAGAACCATTGTTCAAGACCATGGACAGAGAGAACCACACCTTCCTTCTCATTTTAGTAGCAATAGGCCTAGGATTCAACAGTAAAATTATGAGTATTGAAGTATGGAGTACAGGTCATTTTAATCAGGGGTTCCTTCCAGGACTCTTCAACCACATTAGATATTACGTGCGCCTGGCTCTGAGAGGAGACCTGTTCAACCATCCCGTCCCTTCTCCCTGCAGATTACAGTTCAATGTGAAAGGACTACAAGAGAGGCAAGTAAAGGGAAGGAGTAGGGAAAAAGTGTCATGGAGAGCTTTACATAGAAGGGGAGTTATCCTTCAGTCCATGAAGGGTGAGTAGAAATTCACCAAGGAGAAAGGCAGAAAAATGATATGTGCGTAGAGGCTAGCAGACTAATAGAGTTAGAGAAAGACTGAGACAAACAGTTGCAGACTCTAAGGGAAAGTTTCAGAATAAGAAAGAAAGAGATAGCTATAAGACGGAAAAAGAAAAGGAAGCAAAACCCAGAAACATATATACACATGCATGGACATACACACAAGTTATACTGACAAAGAGAGATCCTGAGAAGACAGAGAAAGCAGAAAATGCACAGAGAGGGAGATGCAAATCCAGAATATAAAAATAGTTATAATCACCCATACTGTAGGTTTTCAGTGCTATTTTAACAAAACACTCAATATACATATACTTTCTCAGAAGACTAGCTCATGGCTGTGGGAAATCCAAATGTGAAGGAAATGGACACCACATTTGCTCATTCTTGATGACATTTGCTACTTACAAATGGCTGTTTTCAGGGGAAATATTGATCATAATTCTAAAAGTAGGCAGATATATCATTAATATATTTAATAATTAAGGGTAGAATCATAATACAGTACTCAGAAGTAAGGCAGCCTTTTTTCCTGCACTTGATCTAAAAGTAGAATCTCAAATGCAATTCTCCAGAACTATAGTGTGCTCCCCCCCATTTTTTGTTAACATTTGAATTCATTTTCTTGTTTTTATGAAACTTCTGGAAAGCCCATTGCAGCTGATGAGCTCAACCACTGTTAAGTCTAAATGACTTGGCTCCTGCTCTGGGCAATGTTGTCGCGCACACCAGCTTCCTGGAAGAGACACGGTAAAGGGAGATCAATTTTGCTTCATGGTGCTTAATATCACCTCAAGGTCTTTTCCCTTCTGTTTCTTTTTCCTCTTCCTTTTGAATCATACGTTCAAATAACCACATGTGTGAACATTCAAAGGAACACATCTCAGCATGTCTTTGTAAAGGTACAGAAGACAATATGGCATTACACATGCTCAATATGCTGTTTTGAATTCTCTAGAACTTTGTTACTCCAAAATCAAATATCTTCAGATAAAGGGAGAGTATGTTGCTCAGTCAGAGACGTGTAGGTGCCAAGTTTGATTTCTCTCCTGTATCTTTGCCATTTTCAGCATCTATTTTGCAAACTGAAGAGTTTTTTGTTGGTTTGTTTTCTGTTTTCTTTTCTATTTGGAGTTTAGAAAGTAAGCAGCAGGTGAGGAATCACTGTATCTGGGGAAAGGTACTGGGTGATTTCTCATTGAAAAGCTTGTATTAGGGCCAGTATGGTGGCATAGTGGTTAAATTTGTGTGCTCTGCTTTGGTGGCCCGAGGTTCACAGGTTCAGATCCTGAGTGGGGACCTACACACCCCTCCTCAAGCCATGCTGTGGTGGCATCCCACATACAAACTAGAGGAAGATGGCACAGATGTTAGCTCAGCAACAATCTTCCTCAAGCAAAAAGAGGAAGATTGGCAACAGATGTTAGCTCCGGGCCAATCTTCCTCACCAAAAAAAAAAAAAAAAAAGCTTGTATTAGCTATAGACATAAACCTAGGATGGGTAGGCAGTGAGTGATAGCTGGCATGTACGTGAGAGCTCAATGGAAAAAAGAGACTATGTAAGTGAGGAGGGCTTGCTCATCTTCCTCCCTCTATTGACTTGGAGGAAGTGATCACTCTATTTGTATATGGGGAATGGAATTAAGAATGCCCTAAGCAGAATGCTAACTACAAAAAGTCTCCTACTGTTTCCCCATCACAAAACAAAATTTTCATTCCAGAGGAATCCAAGAAGTTCCAAAAATTAGCAGCCCTTTTCCGAAGGCTCCTAGTGGCTTATAGTTTCTACTGCAATGACATTAGCATCTGCAATTCTTGTTTTTGATAAGTATTGAGCTCAACATTGATTTCTCTGCCACCACTACAGCTAGTGTCCTCACCCTGTTGCAGAGGCAGTCACCAGTGCCCTTATTCCCCCACTCATGACCTGCTTCGACCACCTGCATCTTGTTCTGCTGCCCTTGATTCTGGGGGAGAGTCTTTCCAGCATATGGTCCTATCATTTTCAAATGTCCTTGAATGATCGATTATTACAATTATTTTTGTATCCTCAATCTGAAGGTTTATAATTCTCTAAGTAATAAAACAATTTCCTCTAAAGGACCATGGAGTGTCTAACTCTTGGCATTTCTCATTGACGATTAACCTCTCTTCCAAGATAAAGAACAGGTGATTTCTCTTCTACCTCCTTTCCCATAACTCCCTCACTCAATAAATCAATCATTTGCCAAATGTTTGTTGAGCACTTGTGCTAGATACTGAGGATAAAGTGGTAAGTGAGACATACAAGGTTTCTACCCTCACAGAGGTTACAGTTTAGCAGAAGAACAAGCAAGCAATTACATAAAAGTGTAATAAGTGTTAGGCAGGGGAAAATAGATTTTATGGTAGAATCTAATGCACCTCTGAGGAAGTGGCAGTTCTGATGAATCATGAAGGCATTTGCTAGGAGAAAAAGAAGTAAGGTAGGAGTGGAGATTGCTCCCAGAAGACGGGAGGTATGAAAGTCCAGGGAAAAGCAAGAACCTGGCAATTTTGAAAAGCTTAAAAAAACTGTAAGCATAGCTGGAATGTAGAGCATAAAGGGAAGTGTGGTAAGAGATGGGACGGGGTAGATAAGAAAAGTCTAGATGATGAGGAACCTTGTTATGCATTCCAAAAACTTCAGGCTCTGTCATGCAGTAACAGGAAGCCATGTATGGGATATCAACAAGGGAGTGACAAGATCAAAGTTGCATTTGGGAAAGATCACTCTGACTGTAGTGTAGCAGAACTAATTGGAAAAAGGCAAGGAGGGGAGAGGAAAAAAGAGTTAAGAGACTGTTGCAGTGAGCAGGCTACAGGTGGTGGTGGCCTGAGCTAGTGGTGTGGCATGGAGATAGAGCAGACTGGGCAGACTTGAAAGGTAGAATATATTCAACTTAGATACAGGAAAACAGGGAAAAGAAAGAAAGAATCAAGGATGGCACCTGATTTCTGGTTTGGGTAACTTACTGAGGGGACAGTGGTGATAGTTATTAGGGTAGGAAATACAAGACAAGTGGCTGGTTTGGGGAGGAAGATGGTGTCAATGTTAGAGTTTGGAGTTTGAGGTATCATTAAGACATCCAAATGGAGATGCCAATTAGTCAGATATGGGGGGAAGTGAAGCACAGAAGAGAGGTCAGGCATGAAGCTATATTTGTGATGGTAGGTGAGTACATGAGCTAGCCCAGGAGGAGGATGTAGAGTGAAAAAGCATAAGACCTAAAAGAAAGCTTTTAGGAACACCTGCCTTTAAAGACGGGGCAGAGGAAAAGAAGCTTCAAAACATCTGAGGAGTAGTCAGATAAGGAGAAATAAAATGAGTAGAGGGCAGTGTAACAGAAACCAACAGAAGAGAGAAGTTGAAGGAGGAAGGTCAAGTGTCAAATGCTGATGGGAGGTCAAAGAAGATAGAACAAGACTAAAAAGAGTGTGTAGGGGAGGAAGACAAATCCTCTATCCTCTGGGTCCTTCTGGCTGGGCTACGAATTAAATTGACATGAGACGGAATAACAGGAGAAAATCAAACAAAGCTTTATAACATGTATACATGGGAGAAACCCAGGAAACTGGGTAACTCGCCTAAATGGCAGAAACTGTTCCCTTAAATACCACCTTCAGCTAAAGACAAAGGAGGATGTTGGCAGTGAGGGGAGTCAGTTATGGGAGGTTACCAGAAAAGCACAGTAAACAAGAGTAAGGCCATTATGCAGATTTAAGCACTGATAATGGTTTCTAGAGATAAGGTCATCCCCCTCTTCCTGGTACAGAGAGGGAGACATCTTTACAGATGGAGATTTCCCTTAACAAATGTAAATGTCTCTTACAAAGGGTAACTTCTGCTTTTCAGAGCTCCTCCCATGTCTGCGGTTTTTAAAAGTAACCAGGTCAAAATAATTCTCATGCCAAAGAGACACATTTTGGGGTGGCCAATTCTGATCCCCCACAAGTGCTTGGGTTTTTTACATGTAGGCCACTGGCTACCATGCTTAGGACATCCTCAAGGGAGTTGTGGCAGTTGGGTGGTGGAGGCTGGGCTGGTGGGGGGTTAGGGGTTGGAAGGAAAACCAGAATGCAGTGAGTTGAGAAGTGACTGGGAGGCAGGCACATGGAAACAGTGAATCTACACTCCACCACTCTTTTGAGGAATTTGGCTGAGAAGGGAGGAGAAAAATCGAATGGTATCAAGAGGGGTAAATAGGCTCTGGAGAAAGGTTTTGTTGTCACTGCTCCTGAGTGCCTCTCTAGTTGAAGTGAATATTTTGATTTCTACTCATGGACCTGAAATTGATATTGACTGCAAATTCCTCCTCTGAGGGGAATGAATCCTAGGGCAACACAGGAAGAAAAGAAAGTTCAGCACACTTTAAAATTCAAGAGTTTTCGTTCTGAATTTTCCAGAAGCCACTCAGTCCTGAAACACCTTCCTCATCTCTCCCAGGGGACCAAGGGCCCCGCATGCCAACAGCGATTTGGGCGCTCTTCCTTGCTTTCTCAGAGTTGCCGGTGAGTAAATAGAAGAGACCCCACCAGGACTCTTGCCACGCTATTCTTTTAGAGAGATTCCTAACAATCTCTTTTCTTCTCTGGGACAAGAATCCATTCAAAAGCATTGTTCCCGTTGCTAGTATTCAAGTTTTCCAGGAAGATCAAAACACAGTTTTGCTTGTATTCCTGTATTACCTTAGGTTTACAAGAGCAGGAATTCACACTCCAGGTCATATAGTCCATGGTTAGAAATCAAGGCATCTCCTTCCATTCCCAAGCCTCGCAGTCGTTCACTTTTCTTGTCAAAACCCCAATTAGAAAACTATTTTTGAGTTAGGAAAATGCAAACGTGTTTCTCATCAGCATATTATCTCTCCTCTGATCTCTCTGTCAATTTTAAGACGTTTTTCTTCCTCTGTATCCTAACTAGGCATAGCAATTAGTCCTCAGTAAAGATTTGAAATGTGCCAAATTTCAGGCTTTCAGAGATTTGCAGTTTAATTCTGATAATCAATTGAAAAAATCTACTTGCTTTGCTAAAGTTAACCTTTTCTGTATGTTTAAATGGCTGAGCCACTTTACCTTAGGAACTTTGATATTAAAAAAAGAAACAAAAATTGCTTCCCATTTCCCTCCAAGCACAGACAATTTACCCCCTAAAGAATCTCTCATCCGGTCTGCTCCTCCCTATGTCTTAGGAAGTGGGATAATTCGTTTCTTCTCTGGCTTTTTCACAGATTCTATGCCCCTCGAGGTAGAGAGAGGAGGGGAGAGGAAAGAGGGAGAGATTGACGGCACTCAGAGACAGTAATTGCTTTGTTTGGTAACCTCAAAACAAATTTTCTATCATCTTCCAAGTGTTTCTTAACTACCAAATCGATCATGCACCCTCCAACTCCATTCTCTCCAAATTCCCAGGGCTGGACCGGAGGATAGGGCAGAGACAAGCAGCAGCTATCCAGGTTACCGAATACACCAGCTATTAAACAGAGTCACGACTAGCAAGAAAGGCCTCCTGCCTGTCTGCCTGCCGGCCTCCCTTTCAGACCTGGACATCTCATTGCGGCACTCCACCCAGTTGACAGGCCCTGCATGGGCGCTGGCTCTCTTCCTTGGAATAACCTTGCCTCTCCAAAAAAAAAAAACAAACGCCCTCTGAGCTACCTTTCCCATCGTGTGATCCACATGACGCCACCATACAATCCATCGCAGATGCTGCCACCCTCGCGTACAAGTATGAATCGGGTGTCATGCAGTGCAGAACTCAAGACTCTGGTGAAGAGACCCCATCTGCAGCTCACGAGGCATGGTTGATGTTGGCTCTGGTAGTAAAAACCACTTTGCTGGATGGATAGGAAATTGCCACCACAGGAGATGATAATATTTGTGAGCCTTACTAACAAGCTTGAATTCTAACATAAGGCAGTTCATTGTTATTCTGCAGAATGTGAAATCTTAATGCTTTCGCTATTCAAACTCATCTTATTTCACAATGTGATTTACTGCAGCTCTAAGGAGCCAGCAGAAGGGAAGAAAATAAGGGAGGTGGGAGGAAAAAGATTGTTGGGAGTGGAAACACTGATGAGCCCAGCTTTGTGAGCGAATTTCATTGCCGCTGATAATGTAATATTTTGCTTTGATTAAAGCTCGATCTTGTTGAATGTGTGCAATGCCCTAAATACTGTTTCTTCAGCCTAACCACTGATTTTTTTTTCTGGATTCCACTTTCAAAACCTGCATTGTACTGTGTGCAAAGCTGGGGGGAGAGAAGGAGGAGGCTACCACATAAGAGGTATGCCTCTATCCAAAGACAGGCTGAAGAGGTTTGCCTTGCCAGATTCATTTCCTCCTGTCAAAAATGTCCAAACAGATGGTGGAGGAATTGGTGTCTGACCAGACAGTTGGGCAATCAACAATAGAAACTAATTGGCCTAGAATTCTGCTAATGGCACCTACGCCGATACTTGACAAAACCTCAGTTTTGGTGGACTACTATCCAGTATTCTTTTCAGAATAAGTTAAAAGAGCTAACTAGGCAAATGCTTCTAGGAAATACTGACTCACTTCGGGAGGACCCTGTTTTAAAAATAGTCCAAGTACATGTAGACAGTCTACCCTGCACCAGGGGGCTGGCATGCCTGTTGATAGCATCTACTTGGAATAAAAAGTGGCCTTAAAAAGTTATCCAGTGGTCATTACACTGAAATCATTTCTACCTCTAACGTCCTGGGTTCCTGCATGACTGAATCCAAAAAAAAAAGCCCAAAGAGTCAAAATACAAATTCTTCAAGTTGAATAATGTGCTGAGGATTCTTGTCTCCCTGAATAGAGGTTGTCAGAATTTTAGATTTAGCCTGCAGTCAAGTTTAGTGGGTGGGTTCCTCCATCTTAATCCCAAGTGCCTGTTCTCTTGTGGGTATACAATTGAGCTCAGGGAAGAAACTTCTGGTAGGTTAGGTAGCATTTCCTGAAGCTTTCCTGGTATGGTCGTGAGATGAATTGTGGTTAACTCTGAAGACAGAGAAAAATTTTGAGACCATTGTTTTCCAGATTTGGGACAAAATAAAAGAGAAGATTGTTGGGTGTTGCCCCTGTAGGACTCTTTTTTTAAATGCCTGACTTGCTTTGCAAAGTAATGTATCTAGACACTCAGCTGGCAGGCAGAGGGCAATCAGAGACCTGTGTTTCTGGAGAGGGGCAACTATGTAGAAAATCGCAGCCTTCCCAGGTGCTGCTCTCTGAGTAGCAGCTCGGAATGCGCCAGCCTCTGTATCTGGACTCTCCCGAAAGATTGACTAGAAATTGCCCTTCTCACTTTTACGTCTCTACATGTGACAAAGAAAACTCACTTATGCCTCATTTGTCACTTCAGACAGTTGACAGACACTTTGCCAGTGCCAAATTATTTCAGTATCTCTCTACTTGTACAAACTGGATGGAGGCATTTGAGAAGGTGGGAAAGGAGAGGCCCCTTATCCTTGCACGGGGCCCTTCTCTGGCTGAATGGTCCATCCAACCAACAATCTCCATCATCCTTAGGTGTTGTAGCTTTATCCCTTATGTTAAGATGCCATCGCTCAGGAAGCACTGCACTATAATCTGATTTCCATAGATAATCAGAAAGGGGTAAACCCTTTCTATCCACTGGTAAGTGTTCATTATGAGCGTTACTGGGGTTGTAGTACAGTATAACACAACTTAAAATGAGATGCAGAATATGCACAATGAGAAAGAAAATACCAAACCCAAATTTTACTATAAGGATTTGGTGCAAACATCATATACAAGTTATGCTTAAAATAAGGTTTTGCATTTAAAAATAAGAACATTCGCAAGTATTTCATTTCAATTATGAGGCATCTTAGAACAATTAAGAGTGTCCTGCATTCCAATAGGATTTTTATAATGGGCAGCCTTTGTACTAGTCACCTTAGAGCTTCCTTTTGAATAGCAGGATCAAAGCTGGTGTGTTATTTGTCCCTGGTGAATGTAGCAGAAATAGAACCTGTGATACAAATGTTAATAACTCAACAGGAATCCCATCTGTTACAAAATCCTTTTGTTTCTTGTCCACTTCTTAGAACTCTGCCGCAGATCCATCAACTTCTTGCGACTGGCAGAGCACTTTGCCTTGATTATAGTAGTTGAACAGTGATGAACGAGAGGGTACCTTTTTGTGTTTATTCCACTCCTTCTGGGGCTGAACAAAAGCAGCTGGCTGTGCGAGTGAACAGAGAGTACTGCTTACCGACAGGGAGGAGACCGTGGGAGTGATAGTGGTCAGGATGACAATGGTATCAAGGGACCTCTGCGGCTGCCAGCAGCCTCACCTGCAGTATTGGCAATCTCAGGTCGGCTGAGGCTTTCACAGTGACTAACGGCATCACAGCAAAAGAGAGAAAGTGGCTGAGGCTTTAACTGGAATTGTACAGCTGAAATAACCTGAAAACAGCCAGGATGTACAAAACACTTATGATTTTGCCTCAGGTTTGTTATCACAGCCATTTTCATGAGACTCACTGGTGAGTTCCAAGCCTTCTTTACGGGCGGCTACTACAGGTCTTAACTGTCCCGACTCCCCCAGCAGCCACAGGGGTGATGTCCGGCCCACGCCATGGAGCACCTTATAGTGAGCTCCAGAGAATCCAGAAGAGGAGGGCGACCTTCTCTTGGTTCTTGGTTCTGCCACCTGTTTATTATGAGATGATGGCCGTGTGGCTAAGAGCATGAAGGTTGCTATCAGACAGTCCTGGGTTCAAATCCTAACTTGGCTCCTTCTTGGGCAAACTGCTTAACTCCTCTGAGTATCATTTTTCTCGTCTGATTAATGTAAATCTTCATGGGATTTTTAAGAAAGGATTAAACAAAAAATTGTGAGAAACACTTGGCATGGTGACTAACATATACTAAGAACTTAGTAAATGGTATTGTTATCGCAAAGGGAAAATCATGTATCTCCTATATCAACTGGGATTAATACTATTATTCAATATCCTGCTCAAGGAAACGGTAAATTCTTTCGTGAGAGGAGCATAAAGGGCAACATACTGACCTGTATTTCCTTCCCCGGGAATCGGAAACCTCTAAGTGGGACAGAAGTCTAAGAGTTTGCAGGGACTCCAAAACACTGGTCCACTGCTTCCAAAACAACTGGGAAGCTTTCTAAAAATGCATATTCCTGTGAATCACCCTCCAGAGAATCTAACAATGGAGACCAAGGAGTCTCCATTTGTAAGAAGTTCCACTGAGTAATTCTGACACACAGCCCAGATTGAAAACCACTGGTTGAAAGCATCCTTCCAAGGATTTCCAATGATGTCCCATGAAGGACAATAGGCTATGTTAAGAAACTTGACCTAAACCCAGAAATGGGCGGTGGTAAACCTGGTAGAGAGTGAATGGGATCCTGGCAAGATTCAGGGAAGGATGGAGATGGAAGACAGGTAGCTGGGTGGTGATCTGAGAGGTAAGCAAGAAAGCTGTCAGCTCGCGCCTTTAAGGTGCTAGGCATTCTGGAGAGCTGACAGAACAGGATCAGCCAGACCCATCAGAGAGCTACTGTAAACTGAGGCCCATGGGATAAATTGTGCACATCCCTCCTCCAGAAACTAAAGGCCTTCAGAGGATGGCACTCTTGGATTCTCTTATTCAGCTAGCCTAGTCTTAAAGGGCTACCATTCCTTTATTAATGGCAGTCTTATATAGATCCCAAAAGAAAGAAAAGAAACACCATGGCAGAAGATGAATCATGAGAGAAATCAACAGACTTGCTATTTTTTGATTTAGGAGAAAGAACCACTAAGCTTTCTTTATTTACACCTAAGACAATTGACTTTCCCCATATTCCCATCCCAGTAGTTAGAGATCGCCCCATCAAACAGACTCCTCAGCATATCCACCCTGTGAATTGCCCTTGGTAATTTTGCAGAGCCAAGTGCCAGGTTCAATAGGATCTATTCAATATTTAGAACTTATTCATTGAGTGGATCGTACATATTGAGGTGGTGCTTATTCCTTGTACACTAGAGGCTATTTGCGTGGGGTACTTCTGTTTTCTGCACAGAGCACAATCAATATCTTGTGTTGATTGACTGAGGCTAAGACTACCTAGGGCCACTTGATCAACTGTTTTTACAGAATTAATCAGTGGATATTATTCTGTATACAAACCTAAGCATGTCTTTGTGCTCAAGGCCTCACTTGGCCACTTACTATGTGTCTCTTGGCGTGTCCCAAAGCTTTAACCCTAGTAGAACAGCTTAAAACTAGGAAACGTTATTTCACATAACAGATACGGGTAGAGAGGCTCAAACTTTCCATTGCAATGGGTTGTGTCAACATTGTTTAGTGGGCTAAGGTATTCCGCAGCACCCAATTCACTCTATCTGCATCACTGCCACCCTAACCTAAGTCATCATCTCTCACCTGAACTTCTACGGTAGCCACTGAACTAGTCACTCACCGTGCACTTGGGCCCCCTCCTGAAATCTGATATTTACACACCAGACTCATCTTTTCTAAATGCACATGTGATCGTGTCAGTTTACTCTCCCTCCTTCCAGAACCTGTGCTAAGAACTTTAAAAGCTGCCCATCGTTTTCAAAGACAAAACTCCTTACTCTGGCCTTCAGTGTTCCACAAGGTCTGTCTTCTGCCTACTGGCCCCTCAAATTTCCTCATGCCCTCTGGTTTTCCTCACGATCAGAGCATCGGCTTCATTTAAGATTTTAGCTCCTGGTAATTGTGGCCATGATTTAGGATGCAGATACAGTTTCATGCTTATTCCCAACACTGGGCATTTGCACATGTTAATGCTTGTGTCTTTCATTTTTAGCAGTTACCATATTTTATTGGTATGTGCTTATTTTTCTGATAATTTGGATGACATCTGTGTTTCCAACTAGAATGTAAGTTTCGCAAAAGTAGAGACTGTTTGTTTCTGTACCTCTGGGGCCTAGCATAGTGCCTGGTACATAAGAGACAGTCCATAAATACTTGCTAAATGAATAAACGAAGGCTCTCGGTGTAATAAACACCCATCTCCTTGTTAAGCTTCCTCCTCCAGCCTCCTATAACGTCAATACATGCCTAAGCAACCGGTGCTTGCAGGTATGTCCATAGACCACACCCACCTAGACGTATGCTCTGTGAGCATAATTCCATGTTCCCTGGCCCAAATGAGAATGTACTTATTTGCTGTCCTATCTCCTTAATACTCTAGTCTTGAAGAATCAGAATAACTCATTAAGACTAATGTTTATCCTACCCATGGAGAATTGGGCCGCTAGAGAATTTAATTTTAGGCGATGTTGTTGCTAAATCAGAAACTTGGCTTTTGATATTGATAATTGTTGAAGTTGGGTGGTGGGTACAAGGGAGCTCAATACACTATTATCTCTACTTTTGATATGTTTGAAATTTTCCATTCTAAAGAGTTAAAATGCTAAAGTGTCAATCTAGTTTTTTAAAAAAGGAGAAGAAAATAGAGGCATGGTTTTTGTAAAGAAATATTTGACACTTTAAGATTTCTTTAAGTAGGAAATCAATCCTCCCATTCACTGAGGCTTAAAAGTTTAGCATCAACTTCAAATCCTCCATCTCTCTTGGCCCCTCAGTTAATCAGCTGCCAAATCTTGCTAATTCTATCTCTGCAGCTCTTCTGCTGTGCCTCTCCTCTCCATTCCTCTGGACACCGCCATGGCTCTAGACTTCTTTCTCACCAAATCTATTGCAGAAAATCTCCTAACATTGGATGCCAAACCACCCTCCCAAACCTTTCACTGATCCCGCCCACTGAAAGTGACCTCTTTCCTCTGGACATCAGGGCACTGTTCACAATCTCCCTCCAAGTATACTTACTCATATCTCTGTGCACATATCTTTACAGTGCTTAACCGATTTTGAGTTACAGAACTTTTGAGAATATGATGAGCATTGTAGCCTTTCTTTCCATGTCACCTGTCCTCCCCCAAAAAATGCATGTAATATCCCCATCCAAACACACGAATACTTTTTTTTTTTTTTTGGTGAGGAAGATTGGCCCTGAGCGAACATCTTTGCCAATCTTCTTTTTGCTTGAGGAAGATTGTCGCTGAGCTAATATCTGTGTCAATTGTCCTCTATTTTGTATGTGGGATCCTGCCACAGCATGGCTTTATGAGTGGTGCGTGGGTCCGCACCTGGGTCTGAACCTGCGAACCCCAGGCCACCAAAGCAGAGTGCTCAAACTTAACCATTATGCCACTGGGCAGGCCCCTTAACACACAGATACCGTTGTTTACAATTCCAAGGGCTTTGCACATCCCGCAGACAAAGATCCTCCAGTTTTCACACGGAGAGTAACCTGTACCCTACACTGGGTAGTAAGCGCTCTAACTAGACACATTTCAGCATCACACAATGCCTTACTCACAAGCCCAGACTGTGAGTGGCTCCACACCAATATTCTCTCTATCTACTTCTTTTATTTTTACATCTCTCTCCCTCAAAGCACAAATGAAGTATTTATCTAACCTGGATCGGCAGGCAATGAATTTTCATGATGACCACAAAGGGAAGAAACAAAAGAGTCACAAAAAACCAGCAACTTGCCTCTTTTCTCCTCTTCCTCGCTCCCTAACAACCCCATCTGAAAGTGATCTCCCCTTTCTTCTGGACCACATTGGACTGAACGCTTTTCCCTTCTGATTGCATTAGGTTGATCCACGTGAAATTGTCATTCATCTACTATTTTTGACCTACAAAAATGGTAACATCATATGGTCCAATCTAATATTCATGAGTAAAAAAGTCTCATTACTGGAGTGGGAACTTTTTGAGAACAGGCATGGCAGTTCTCCCCCCAGCCTCAGGCCCTGCATATAGCAGGTGCTTGGTGACTACAGACAGCACGAACGATGTCTACTTACTGAGGCTAAAATTAAATAAGATCTTTCATTTAAAGAGAGATTGGTAAATGGGATTTGAGGAAAGGGTGTTTGACGATACTTGACCTTTTGGGGAGCCCTTTTATTAAAAAGACATTTTTAAAAAGATTTTATGAAAAACAGGGACAAAATATGCACCTACCATTTTTAGGTAATATAATGAAAATTTCTTGGAGAAAGTAAAGTGGTGTTACCTGCTGAGTAAATTGCACGTTTTACCACACAAATAACCCAACTCTGTAAAAACTAAAGCAAGTAAGCAAGTGCACCAGCCAAAACTCCTCCCCGCTCCCTTGGGCAGAATTTCACACTGTGAGAGGCTTCTGGAATGAACTCTTAGCAGTTACTGAAGCAGAGGTTTCATGTCTGGTATTTTTACCTTAAAAGAAACTAACTGGCAGTACTGCCATGAAGAATATGAACACTTTGTAAACCTAGCAGGGACCCAGTTGAACATATCTACCAAAGCATTACGCCCAAATTTTACAAAACACAAAATATATGTTTTCTTTTTTGTTGGGGGTGGGTGATAGTGGACTTTGCAAGGAGATTATATATCTTTACAAATAAATTTATAGACATAGCAAATTTTGTTTTTTGGCACATTGGAGGAAGGGATTTTTGCAAGGAGAGACAGTATTTGTTCCTACAATAAATGATGATCCATTTTTTTAAAATCTAAGATTAAAGTATTTTTTAACTTGTTTCTTCACTGACAAAGTGGTGAAGAATATTTTCCCTAGTACTACTTTACAGATTTTGGTGTTATATTTAGAGGAAGTTGAATAAAAATAATAATTTAATAAACCACAAGATATACACCATACTTTTTGTTTTAACTGAGGCAAAATTTACACTCAGTGAAATGCACAGATCTTAAGTGTACAAGTCAATGATGCTTGATTAATTTATACACTCATGTAACCACTACCCTAATCAAGACACAGAACATTTCCATCACCTCAGAAAGGGCTCTTGTGCCCCTGTCCGGTCATATTTCTACCCCACATAGAAAGCTTGTGGTTTTGATTTCTATCACCATAGGTGAGTTTCGTCAGTCCTAGAACGCCATAAAAAGTGAATCATATAGTATGTATTCTTTTGTGTCTGGCTTCTTTTGGTCAATGCAATGTTTGTGAGGTTTAAGCAGGTTGTTGCATGCATTAATTATTCTATTTTATTGCTGAGCAGGATTCCATTGTATGAATACACCATGATTTGTTCATCCATTCATCAGCTGATGGACATTTGGTTGCTTCTACAATTGGCGATTATGAATATTGTTTTCTTTCACTTTTTCTTTTGAGGAAGATTAGCCCTGAGCTAACATCTGCTGCCAATCCTCCTCTTTTTGCTGAGGAAGATTAGCCCTGAGCTGACATCCATGCCCATCTTCCTCGACTTTGTATATGGGATGCCAGTCACAGCATGACTTGACAAGCAGTGTGTAGGTCCGCACCCAGGATGGGAACCAATGAACCCCGGGCCACTGAAGCAGAATGTGTGAACTTAACTGCTGCGCCACGGGGCTGGCCCCTGAATATTGTTTTCTTATTGGTTTCCCTGAGAATTACAATTAATATCTTAACTTATAACAGTCTAGTTAAGATTATTACCAACTTAATTTCAATAGTATACAAAAACTTTGCTTCTATATAGCTCCGTCCTCCCTTTTATGTTGTTATTGTCACAAATTCCATCTTTTTACCTTCTGTGCCCATCAACATAGATTTATAATTACTGTTTTGCACAGTTTTCTTTTAAATGAGAAAAGAAAAAATAGGAATAGAAACAAAAACATCATTAATACTAACCTTTATATTAATCTATACATTACCTTTACTAGTGTTCTTTATTTCTTCATGCAGATTCAAGTTACTGTCTAGTGTCCATTTATACTGAAGGACTCCCTTCAGCATTTCTTCAAGGGCATGTCTACTACTGACAAACTCTCAGATTTTCTATTTTATCTTTACAAACATAGTTTTGCTAGATGAGAATGCTTAGTTGACAATTGTTTTTTTCTTTCAGCACTTTGAATGCGGCATCCCACTGTTTCTGGCCTCCATATTTTCTGATGAGAATTCACCTATTAATCTTATTCAGGAACCCTTGTACGTGATGAATTGTTTTTCTCTTGCTGCTTTCAAAATTCTCTCTTAGGCTTTGGCTTTTGCGAGTTTCATTATAATGTGCTTTACTTGGATATCTTTGAGTTTATCCTACTTGCAGTTCATTGACATTTTTAGATGTGTAGATTAACGTTTGTCATCAAATTTGGGAAGTTTTCAGCCATTATTTCTTCAAATGTTCTTTCTGCCCTTCTTTTTCTTTTCTTCTGGGCCTCTCATTATGCATATGTTCATATGTTGGTATGCTTGGTGGTGTCCTGCAGGTCTCTTTGGCTCTTTTCATTTTATTTTTCTTCACTTTTTTTCTTTTGGTTCCTCAGACTGAATAATCTCAATTGATCTCGTGTGCCAGGTCACATCTGCTAGTGAGTGCCTCTAGTGAATTTTTCATTACAGTTATTGTGCTTTTTCTTTTATTTATTTATTTTTTTGGTGAGGAAAATTGGCCCTGAGCTAACATCTGTTGCCAATCTTCCTCTTTTCACTTGAGGAAGATTATCCCTGAGCTAACATCTGTGTCAAGCTTCCTCTACTTTGTATGTGGGACATCGCCGTCACAGCATGGCTTGATGAGTGGTGCTAGGTCCATGCTTGGGAACCGCTGGGCCGCTAAAGCAGAGCATGCAAACTTAACCACTACACCACTGGGTCTGCCCTGTTATTGTGCTTTTTAACTCCAGAATTTCTATTTGTTTCTCTTTATAATTTCTATGTTTTGATTGATATTCTCTATTTCATGAGATATTATTCTCATGGTGCCCTTTAGATTTTTGAACATGATTTCCTTTAGCTCTATAAACATATTTAATATAGTTGATTTAAATTCTTTGTCTAGTAAGTCCAATGTCTGGGCTTCCTCAAGGACATTGTCTATTGATTGTTTTTTTCCCTACGGTTGGCTATACTTTCTTATTTCTTTGCATACCTCATAATTTGTTTTGTTGTTGAAAACTGGACATTTTGAAAATTATAATACAGCAACTCTGGAAATTAGATTCCCACCCCCCTCCCCAGGGATTGTTGTTGCTGCTCATTCTAGTAGAAGTTGTTTGTTTGTTACAGACTTTTTTAAACTGATTTTGTAAAGCCTGTATTCTTTGTTGTGCATGGCCACTGAAGTCTCCGTTCCTTCAGCTTGATGGTCAGCCAGTGATTGTACAGAGATTTCTTTAAAGACTGGGACTAAAAAGAAATCTCCTAGTCTTTGCAGATGGGCACATTGTGTCTGTGGGGATATGCCCTCAGCACTCAGCCAGGCAATTTACAACTCTGCCTTATCCTTCACTTCTTGTTTGTGCAGAGCCTGAAAGTCAGCCAGAGGTGACAGCCACAGGTTTTCTCAGGTGTTTTACAAGCATGTGCACAGCCCTTGGCATGTGAAAATCCTTCCAGATTCCCAGGACTACATCAGAGCCTTTTAAAGCCCTTATTCCCCAAAGCATCTCATTTCTCAGTCTTTCCTCTCAAGCTTTTTTAAAAGTCTATTGTTTGCCCCAGCTGTTATCATTGCTCTAGGAAGCAAGGATTAATACATTTGCCTGTAAATGTTTTCCTCTAACACCCCCTGAGGAGCCTCAGCTAAGATTGTCTATTTTTCTTATATCAGTTTTGGCAAGCTGTGTTTTTCAAGAAATTTATTCATTGCATCTAAGTTATTAATAATATGCTTTTATTATCCTTTTAATGCCAGTGGGATCTGTAGTGACATCCCCTCACATTCTTGATATTGGTAATTTGTGTTTTATTTTATCTTGATCAATTTTGATAGCACTCTATCAAAATCAATCAATTGTATTAATCTTTTCAAAGAACAAATTTCATATTATTTATTTTCTAATCCACTGATTTGCCTCTGGGCTTTATTATTTTCCTCCTTCTATTTATTTCAGATTAATTTGGTCCTTCTTTTTCTAGCTTCCTAAATGGGAAGCTTAGATTATTGATTTTAACCTCTCTTCCTTTCTAATATAAGCCTTTAAAGCTATAAAATCTCCTCCAACTACTTCTTTAGCTTCATCTCATAAATGTTTATATGCTGTGTTTTCATTGTAACTCAGTTTGAAATATTTTCTAACTTTCCTTGTGATTTCCTTTTTGAAACATAGGTAAATGCCCTATACTGAAATATGTTTTAAGTTTCCAAGTATTTGGGCATTTTTTTCTATACATCTTATTATGATTGATTTTGAATTTAATTCCATTATGGTTAAAGAATATAGTATGTAAGGTTTATAGTTTTGAAATTTATTGACTTATTTTATGACCCAGTATACAGTCTCTCTTGGTGAACGTATCGTACTTACACTTGAAAATGTGTGTTCCGCATGTGTTGTTCTAAAAATATCAAGTGAAGTTGGCCAATAATGTTTAAACCTTCTATATCCTTACAATGCTTTTCTTTAGTGTTTCTATCAGTTACTGAGAGGAGCTGTTAAAATATCCAACTATGATTGTGGATTTGTCTATTTCTCCCTTTAGTTTTGTCAGTTTTTGCTGAAACAAAATATTATCAAATAAATAATATTATTAGCTACACAGATTTGATTGTCAAGTCTTCCTCATATATTAACCCTTTTATAGTGTGAACTTTTCCTCTTTATCTCAGGTAATACTCCCGGTCTTGAAGTCTCCTTACTCTAATGATAACATAGATATACGAGCTTTCTTATGCTTATTGTTTGCACCATATAAGTTTTTCTATACTTTTATTTTCAACCCATCTGTGTCCTTATATCAAAGCACAAGGCCTATTGTAGCATAGAGTAAAGCCACTTTTTAAAAAATGTATGTAAATCTCTGCCTTTTTGTTGGAGAGATTAGTCTATTTACATGTAAAATAGTTTACTGATATGGTTGGGTTTAAGTCTACTATTTTGCTTTTCAATTTGTTTTCTACTGGTTCCATTTGATTTTTTATTTCTCTGTTCCTCCTTTTCTGTCTACTTTTGGGTTAATTTTTTTAAAGTTTTCCATTTAAATTCCTCTTATGGCTTTTTCACTTTGCCTTTTATATTATTTTTCAGTGTTTGCTCTAGGGATTACGATATGCATCCTTAACTTTTCACAGTCTACTTGGAATAAATATTATAAAAAGATTATTTTCAAGATGATCTATTTATCTTTGTTTTTGGGAAATTTGATGTTGAGGTGCCTCATTATTTTGCTTTATGTATTTATACTTCTTGGGATTCACTGAGCTTCTTAGATCTGTACATTGATGCTTTGCACCGAATTTGGAAACTTTTCAGGATTATATCTTCAAATGCTTTTTTGCTCCATTTTCTCTCTCCTCTCCTTCTGGGAATCCAAATACATGTATGTGAGAGCTTGCAATCTTATTTGCTTGAGGTATTAGATCTGGGATAGGCAAACTATTGCCTCCTGGCCAAATCTGCCCTGTCTTTTTAGGGCCTTCAAGTTAAGAATGGGAACTAAGAATGGTTTTTACATTTGTAAAAGTTTGTAAAAAACAGAAAGGAAAACAAAGAGTATGTAACAGAGATTGCATGAGGTCTACAAAGCCTTAAATATTTACTATCTAGTCATTTACACAAAAACATTTCTGTCTCTTGTGTTAGGGGTTAGAGTTTGTGGTTGCTATAGCAATAGGAATTTGAGGGGGAAAATCCTACAAAGGAGGAAGCCATGGACCAGGGAGCTTGCTCATCTGCTTATAAACTCCCCTCTACCTCTATGATGCTCAGGCTAGGGACTCCTCTCAGGGGAAAAGATGTATGAAGGTGGTCCTCAAACAGTGTTATTTCCTTTTTTCAAAGATCAAAGAATCCTACAATTTCTAAAGGCTTTGCTTTCTCTTCAGTCCTTCAAATAGCAGCTATTTCTATATTTTTTCCAGAGTTTATAATTGTAATCTGTGGGAGTTTTAGTCGATACAAGCCATTCTTCCATCACCAGAACTTGTCAGACTCATTTTTAATGAAATAGAATATAAATTATAATAAAGGGGATGATAAAATGGACAAATTAATGGACATTTACACTCAGTTTGTTCACCCAGGTGTTTTATTGTAGAGTTCTGGGCTACCCTTCATCACCTTACCTAAGGAAATATCTTCTAACTTGCACAAGTGTCTAGGTAAAAAAGCTACTAAAGTGATCAGGATAAGACTATGCCCCAAATATTCATACTTAATAATTCTACCTCCAAGTCATAGAATCAGAAAGTGGAAATGGACCTCAGAGGATGCACTCAATATAGAAATCTCCCTCACAGCATCCCAGATGGGTGGGCATTTAGACTCTGATTAAATTCCAAGAATTAAAAGCTTTGTACTTTTTATGTGTTCTATAATATATCAGTGGCCTTTGATTCCGAATACTTCTTCCACATCGTGAGGTAGCTGTTGTAATTAGACTTAAGATTTAACAACTGCTGAGCTATGGATCAAAGCCAGTCTTTTTTCCCCTCTGCTGGAATTGGGTTAGTTCTAGCCCTTGAACTATGGAGGAGGCATTTTTTTAAAAAAAAATGTGAATGGTACCCAGTAATTCATGGACATATTTGAGGGCTATTCTAAATTCTTAGCTAAATTCCTCCAGGTAAGCTTTAGACTGAGGAAGCAGCTCACACTGGAAGCCCAGGGAAGGCAATAGAAGCACTATTTTTCTGATGTACCATTCACCAGTTTACTAGTTGGCTGAAGCACTTGTGACACGTGCAAAGCCAGAGATATCCACTTATAAAAACATTCTACTGTCAACATACCAGTTTAGGTGTGGCAAATATACTCTTCAAAGATGTTTTCAAGATGGCTCTGATCTTCTTTTTCAGTCAACTAAATTTTTAATACATGAAAGAGATTCAAATTAAAATAAATATTTCCAGCATGAATTGGTCCCTTCAATGGAAACCTTTTAACCACTTGCCAAGATGCAGGCTATGAACTTTAGTTATCCTGCATTTCTATCTACCTACTGCTACCCATAGAATTTAATGAGGGAAAATGGCCATCAAGTAATAACTTGTGGCCATAATTTCATGTACAGGTTCATGCTGTTGCTCTGGTATTATAATTTTACAAATAAATAAACGCTACATCTTAATATTTGTTCTCTAATTTCATTAAAAGATACAGGGAAGTCATTAGTCATAGGAAGATTTACGACTTGAAAATATAGTTTCCAGCTAAGGCAATTTATCACCCACAAGAATTCTAGAGAAGAATACGAACTATTTTCATCTGTGTTAATTACCATGCTATCTTACTTTCATTTTCCATTTATGTACTTGAAAGATTTGCTTGCCCACAATCTCACTCTATTTTCTGTATCTATAAATAAGATATCTCAGGGATATCCAGGCCCTGTATTCCTTAAGTGAGAAAGGCAAAAGATAAAAGAAAGTCTTTGGTGAAAAAGAAAATACCTAACCCATATTTTTTTGGGGGGGAGATAGAATTCAATCACAGATCTTAGGTTTAGAACACCCAAAATCTACCATTTCTAGGTTATACACCAAAGAAAGTTTTATGCTTCTTAAGTTTCCCTTTTTTCCAAAAGGGGTGTGGGGGTGCGTGTGTCAGAGAGAAAGCGAGCTAGCAAACGAGGTTTTCATATCTTGCTAAATACCACGTTTAAGGTATAAATGCTAAAACCATAAACGTCTCTTAAAAATTCTTTTTCTAAAGGGGGGGCGGAAATCGTGTTTATTTGAACCTATTGCCAGTAAGAGGGTGTGTGTGTGCGCACATAGGTGTGTGTGTCAGGGCCAGACCAAATGGGCATTTGAACCATTTCTTTCTTCAGTGCTGCCTGCAAAACTCATGCAATGCTCTACAAATGAAGGAGAAAAAATAAATGCTCCTATTCTTCCAAGGGTCAAACCACTCCTTATAGCACTACACTAACAAATCTTTGTTTGCATTTCAAGGGGGGAGCGAGGAGAAGGTTCTGGATCCCAATGGCCACTACCAAGAGAAATAAAATTATTTTAACAATTACCAAAATGCAATAACAGCATCTTTTAAAAATTTGTTCTCAGTGCTCAATTTCACACTGACTTGGCTCCATTGTTAGAACTTTATAAGATTCATTTTCTTCATTTGCTTTGTGAATAAAGTTCACACAGCAGCAGTGGAGACAGTTTTCTTGGGGTTCAGTGGGACTGTTTCCCTCAATTGTTGTAATATTGGAGATTCTCTCCCAGTCGTCCACACTGACCCTTCTCCAACACACATACACCCTCCAGGAATTAGAAAGAGAAGCTTTGTGTGTAAGGACGGTGTCGTTTACTGCCAAGCTTTCCTAACTTTATAGAAAGCTACTTCCTAAGCAGCCTCTTGTAAGATTTGAGGCCCACGCATCGACCTAGAGGGCTAGTTATTGGTTGCTTACATACTGATTCAAAGTTCTGCTAATTCTCAAAGGAATATGTGCAGAGAATTGCCAAGAACTGTCAAAACTCCATTAAATGCGTTATTGATGGCAGCTAACCTACGCTTATAGGAACGCCTCCCACATATCAGTCACCCAGAAAGTCACCAGTTCTCCAAATATCCTAGTCTATACTCCTGTTGGGCATAAGCCAAGTGCTCTAGTCTGCTAAGGAAATATTTCTCTTATTCGCCATCCACGGGCAAATGTAAGAACCAGCTTATACTTGCGTTGTAGGGAGTAAGAGGGACTAGAGATCTATTTACTCCTTAGTTGAAAAGGTCAAGAGTTTCTTTTGCTTGAGGTCCAAAATATTTACCTGGGATGAAGCCTTACTTAATAAAAAGAATGTTGATTCATGCCATTTTAATGATAGTCTTCGGCTTGAATAGCCTTCTGATATGAACCATTCATAGATTGGCTGGCATTTAAAATAGATGAAAATGGACAATAAATAGACCTTAATATTATTTCTCCAAGGATGTGGATAAAACGACATGTTTTGGGGGCTTTTATGCACAAGCGATTTAGTGGATCTCATAGCATTATTAACATATAAAGCTCTTAGTGCCTGTTTTCTCATTCAAATGTGTTACTCATTTCACCACAGTCACACACATAAAACTCAGCTATATTTTATAGACCAGGCAGACATTGGTAGCAATAAGGTTTTTCCCATTTGGGTTGAATTTGTGTGTCTCTCATCTATAATAAGAATTTACCCACTAAAATTTGTTTTCTTTTCTTTCTTTCTTTTTTTTTTCGGTGAGGAAGATTGGCCCCGAGCTAACATCTGTTGCCACTCCTCCTCTTTTTGCTTGAAGAAGATTGTCCCTGAGCTAACAACTATGCCAATCGTTCTCTATTTTGTATGTGGGACGCTGCCACAGCATGGCCTAACAAGTGCTGTGTAGGTCTGTGCCTGGATCTGAACCCACGAACCTCAGGCTGCTGAGGCAGAGTGGATGAACTTAACCACCACGCCAGTGGGCCAGTCACACTAATATCTGTTTTTGTTGCCTACAGATTTATTTCTTGGTCTACTCAGCCAAGTACTCAATCAAGTGATTTTTACAGTTAAACAATGCTAGATTTTAAAAAAGTGTTGTAACTTAACGATCAGATGTGAAAAGAAAATCCCCCTCCCCCATTTTAAAAAAGATTCAGTTAATGCTTTTAAAACATCTGAGTAATTTAACTAATTAATTACTGGCTTTCACGCAGATATCCAATGTCTAAGAACTCATCTTAAGAAAATAATCATGGTTGCCCACAAAATATATCCACAAGGTGCTTATCTCAGTGCTATTTTCAATATCACAATATTGAAAACAAGCTACATGCCCCAAACAAGGCAATGGTATTAAAGCAATAAAGGTGCAAACACATAACAGAATACCACTATGTTCATAAACACATATACATAACATGTAAATATGCCATTGGTTCCCTCTAAGTGGAAGAATTTTGAGTTACTTGTTTTATTTTATTTTTTCCCCAAATAACAAAAACTCTTTATCGAGCTCCAAAATATGCAGGCCAATAATTTGGGCTGTTTTTTTCTGAGTGGTTCTGCAGATGTGGGTCAGACTCAGCTAATCTTTGCTGTGGCTCATGCACATGTCTGTGATTGCCTGCTGGGTTGGCTAGTGACTGGTTAGCCATCTGGTGGCTGGTTAACTGTCTGCTGAGATGTGGTCTTGTATCCTCCAGTAGACTAGCCCAGGCTCATTCACGTCATGGTAATCTTCCAGGCTCAGCAAGGCCATAAATGCCAACGCACAAGTGCTTTCCAACCTATTTCTTCTTCTTCTATTTTTAAATTTTTTAATTGAGGTGAAAAAAAACCCTGTAAAATTTACCATCTTAAACATTTTTATGTCTACAGTTCAGTAGTCAACTATATTCACATTGTTATGTAACAGATCTCTAGAACTTTTTCATCTTGCAAAACTGAACCTCTATACCCATTGAACAACAACTCCCCATTTTCCCATCCTTCTAGCCCCTGATAGCCACCATTTTATCTCTGTTTCTATGAGTTTGACTACTTTAGATATCTGATATAAGTGAAATCATACAGTATTTGTCTTTTTGTTACTGGGTTACCTCATTTAGCATAACGTCCTCAAAGTTCATCCAGCTTGTAGCATGTGACAGGATTTCCTTTTTAAGGCTGAGTGATATTCCATTGTATGTATATACCACATTTTCTTTATTCATTCATGCACTGATGGACACACGTTGCTTCTGCCTCTTGGCTAGCGTGAATAATGCAGCAATGAACATGGGTGTGCACATATCTATTCAACATCCTGCTTTCAATTCTTTTGGATGTATGCTCAGAAAGGGGATGGCTGGATCATATGGGAATTCCATTTTTAACTTTACAGTCCCACCAACAGCACCCAAGGGTTCCAATTTTTCCACATCTTCACCAACACTTCTTATTTCCTGTTGTTTTTTTTCTTATACTGGCCATCCTAATGGGTATGAGGTGATATCTCATTATAGTTTTTTTTTTTTAAAGAGCGGCACCTGAGCTAACATCTGTTGCCAATCTTCTTTTTTTCTTCTTCTTCTTCTCTCCAAAGCCCCCCAGTACATAGTTGTATAGTTGTAGGTCCTTCTGGCTCTGCTATGTGGGATGACTCCTCAGCGTGGCTTGATGAGCAGTGCCATGTCTGCGCCCAGGATCTGAACCAGCAAAACCCTGGGCCTCCGAAGCGGAGTGCGCGAACTTAACCACTCGGCCATGGGGCCAGCCCCCCCATTATAGTTTGGATTTGCGTTTTCCTGATGATCAGTGATGTTGACTATCTTTTCATATACTTACTGGCCATTTGTATACCTTATTTGGAGAAAGGTCTATTCAAGTCCTTTGCCTCTGTTTTCCTTTTTGTAGTTTTCCCTGTAATTAATTTTCTACAATGAGCATTTAATAACTTTTATATTGAGGAAGTTATTGGGAATAATAATAATAATAATAATAATAACATATCCAGCAAAGTTGTTGCAATAAGTAGATGGGCCAATCTTGAGTCGCTAGTTGGGGTATCTTAAGGGTGGGGCCATTGCCCTTGTTTAAGATTAAACACTTGGAGAACACTTAAAGAGGCAACTTCATTCCAAACCGAGGCGCCTCTATCTTTTGTGGATCAATGAGCTTGGGTGACATACAGCAGGGTCAGCGGAGGATTAAGTAAGTGAACCTGGGCATGTGGGATACTTGGTGATCCTGCACACAAAATCACGGTCTGGATCCTGCAAAGGATTGTTCTCTTAGGGATTTTCACATTTAGAAGGAAACTTTATCATGTAATTAAGGTTTATGGCTTTTATCTAGCCAATTCAGAAGAGGTAACTAGCTAAATCACCAATAATTTTGTAATCTGAGTTTCAAGAAATGCTCTGTGAGCATTTTAGGGTCCAATTTTGTGTAAAATAAAGATAAGCATAGAAAAGCCCATAACAAAGTTTTAACTTTAAAATTCCAGTCAAAAATGTAAAGCTTGAGTTAGATGATTGATGCCAATGAAGTGGATTTCCCAAAGATCTGGGTTGGTGGTAGTATTAGCAAACTTGCGGGATAGAATTACTGCCCTGAAAGGAAATAATGGGGACTGATGGCATTCAAACTTCTTAATGGAGAATGCAAACTATGATGTTATTTTCTTGGAGGACACGCCAGTATGATGGCAGAGTGATATGAGCAGCTGTACCCATTCATTCTGCAGAAACAAATGTCAACTGGACATCTATGATAATTATGGGGAAGAGATACTGGTCAATGAGTCAAACGTATATCTGAATAGCTCTATTCCTGCTTCTGAACTTTCTTTACTGAAATTCTACATACACGCACGTCTAAGACCCACACTCAGTTGTATTATACTAGAAATCTCTTCCTGGAATGTCCTGCCCATCATCTAATTTTCAGTACCCTTTTCTTTCTTTATGTTATTGTACCATTTCTCTCTTCTTTCATATTCTAATACCGACTGAAACTACATTTTGGACCACATTATGTTGTCTCATCATCCACCTCCTCAGCATTTCACTGTGTTCCTTTTTTTTTTTCAACCAGATAAGCAGCACTTTATGACTAGCTTATTGTCTTACAGCTGTAAATTTTTCATCTCATTTTCAATCATTCCCCGCAGTTTTGACTACATCACGTCTCCGCTCCTATGTTTTGGATCAGCAGCCTTGGTGTCCATCTACCTACAACATTAATATTACCCACCTCCTCTTCCTCCTGACTTATTTCCTCCGGGACAAGTCCATCTAATTATCCAGTCTTGTCTCTTGCTTTCTGTACCACAATGCTCTCTGCCTCCTAAGATCAGTGTCTATTTCCTTTCTTGAAAGATTAGCTTTCTTTTTTTCCCCAGCTGCAGAGCCTTGCTCTACGTTATTATGTGGTCCATCCTCACTCAGTCTCCCACCTCTAGTCACTGGTTATGGATCACAGTATTCTATTAGCTTCTGGTGATTTTTCAACCTTCTTCTCCCCCTCCTTCGGCTTATATAAGGCAATAGACTCCTTAAGGATATTTTCTTCTTATTGTTCCAAAGCAAGAATGAACAAACATTCAATAATCTGTCATTCTATAACTGTTCTCCACTCCTCCCCCGGCAATTCACGTCTCTCTTTTCCTCTGCTGAGTTCAATCTGTCATATTTTTCTTTAGCACATTTTCACATTCAAAGCATTTAAGAAGCTAATTAATCCTTGGAGTACCCTTCTGGGATGCGCACCCAGGCTATCGAGGTGGTTGACATTAAGGCTGGGAGCAAAGCCCAAGAATTTCTGTTTTCCAAATTACTGTTCAGACTATGTTTTCTTTCACTCGGTCTCTCCACAATTGAAATAGATACCATCATGGATAAATTCCTTGGACTTAGATTACAAGAAAGCAGCCAGAAATTCTGTGACCTTCTCGATACCCCAGATTTCTCTAACCAAACCCATGTTAGTTCTCGTGAACTGCTGGGGAGCAGCTGAGAGTCAAACTAGAGAACAAGACTAATGCACATCATGTGTTTTTCTTTCTCTTTCATTCAGAAAGACAGAATTATTCACCCAAATCTGTCATTACAAGTCACTTCCAAGAATATGGTCAGGAGATCAGGTCTGGGGGCGAATGTACAAGTCTGGAAATGGGGAGGAAGACTAGAGGAGAAGGCCTAAATCGTCGCATAGATTTGTGTTGCTCTGGTTGACCTCATTGTTGGAAAGACACGATAGGACAGGAGAAAGAGCTCCCTCATCCTCAACTCTTACCAACATCCTTTTTCTTTGTTCTTAAAAAGATATTGAAAATACGCTCTTTTTAGCACTATGGCTTCTATGCTATATGAGGCCATTAGGGATTTATAGTTTGGCTTTTAAGGAGCAAAACGAGTTATTGTGTGCCAAATCACTGCTTTATCGGGCTGTTATTATTATGTTACTGAGGAATAAGGAAGGGCTTTTGTATAATGAGGAAAAATTACTAGCAATTAAATGACTTTCTTTCTTCTTTTTTTCAGTTCAAGTGCAAAAGGAAATTGTTTAACCATTACAACTAGATTATGGAGGCCCTTGGTGATCATTAATAAATAAAACTGTAAGTGCAACTGCACAATGAAGAAGCCAGCTCAGTCAACACTTTCTTGATCAAGTGAAAAATACAACAATCTTACACACATTGGACTCTTCTTAATTCCTATTGCCTTGCCATGCTTGGTGGACATTGCTGTTCAATCTTAGCTGAAATACTGTAATGGTTGAAAAAAAAAAGCTAGGTTAATGGAAACTTTCCTAGTCATAAACACTGTTCATAGGAGACTAGACCACTTTCTTTGGTGAAGTGAAGGACTTATTATGGTACTTATTGAAAGATGCAGGAAATTTGCCACAGCCACTTTGGTGCAATTGTTTTAAACTAACTTGGGTCAAATACTCATCTTGATATGTAAAAAATATTGATTCCTTTCCTATTAACCATCAAGTAATACATATAACAAATATTCCTGATCCCATGCTCTCATTCCTAGGGCTCATTTCATATTAATAATCATTATAAGAGCTACAACAACTACAACTAACATTGATGTGCTTAAGTGCCAGGCAAAGAAGTGTCAAGCCTAGGCTTATACTTGACATGTGTTATCTCATTCAATATTCATTTACATTTATAGATGAGGTAACTAAGGTTGAAGGATTAAGTGACTTGACAAAAACTATCTATCTAGGAAATGGTGGAGCAGGAAAGTAACATCAGAGAGCTTGTTCTTGACTACTTTCTTAGTCCATTCAGGCTTCTATAACAAAATACCAGAGGCTGGATAGCTTATAAACATCAGAAATTTATTTCTCACAGTTCTAGAGGCTGGGAAGTCCGAGATCAAGGTGCTGGTAGATTTGGTGCCTAAGGAGGGCCCGCTTTCTGCTTCGCAGATGGTGCCTTCTCTCTGTGCCTTCACATGGCAGAAAAGGCAAAGAGTTCTCCGGGGCCTCTTTTTAAGGGCACTAATCTCCTCCTAAAGTTTCCACCTCCTAATACTATCAGCTTAGGGGTTAGAAACTCAACTTATGAATTTCGAGGGACATTCAGACCACAGCAAATGCTTTACTATATCATCTCATCCTGGATTCAGGCTTGTAGGGAGGCCCAGTTTCATTTTAAAACCTTGCTTGCTAACAAAACTTTCTCTGAAGCATGCAATTTAATGGTTTTCTTTTGAAGACACACAAAAATGTCCTCAAGTAAAACAAACACACAGAACAACAACAACAACAAATACAATACAAAACAACTACCATTTCAAATTGCCATCAATCCTCAACTATTCGTCTCTTTCTCAAGGTTCAAATCTTCACATTTCCATGCTAATGATGATTGGAAAACAAATGCAGTTTAAGAAATGCTACTCAATTAAAATATTACCTTGTTAGGAGAATACTGTTTGTCAATTCAACAAGATAGCAATGATTCACTTATGATTCAACCATCTTCCTAGATGGGGTGGGTGTGTTCCATCTCCTGTCCACCTGGGGTGAGCTATAGAAATCTCACTTTCTCTAAAAATAACAATGCAAAAGCAAATCAGCATATTGCAATGGTTCTAGCACATTCCAGTGATGACAGCTTGCACTGAATTCCACACTCCTGGAGCGGAGTTTCCAAGGTTCTTCTCTTATCTCCTCTACCCCTTTTCATTTCCATAACACTAGCACTCAGTAATTTCTGATTTTGCTCAACAATGCCATTAGTGTATGTGTGTGTGTGTGTGTGTGTGTATTTAATGCATAAGCGAGTTGTTAAGAAAGTAAGGAATACGCAGAGGAGATAAAAAACAAAATGAAAACAGGAGCCCAGACAGTAAGTGGGCTTTTGCCTGGAGGGCATTCACAAAACAGTGAATTTGAGCTTTCAGTTTTTTATCACCTTCTGGGGTGTGGGAAACCAGAGATAAAGACCAGGGTTGACCAGGTGAGAAATCTACTATAAGACTCTTATTCTCAGATAAAACCAGGATTCCAAAAAGCTATATCCTCAGAACAAAGGTGAATTGGAAATAAAGATACTCCTTCTCACACACTAAGGGATCCTAAAGAAAACTGCCTCTTTCAAAACTTGGTGTTGGATGGCAAGGCAAAAATTTCCCCTCAAAATTAAATTTAAAGTGGTCTATGTTGGTAGTCACCCCATGCAGGTTTTAGTGGGTGAACTGGTTATCTGTATGGGAAAAATAAATTTGGATCTTGTGGCCTATTAAAAATGGTCTCGAGTTCTTTGAAACTCGCCTCATCCAGAGGCGGGATTGATTTCTCCTTTTGTTGAAATTGGTTGGGCCATGTGACTTTTCTGAACAATAGAATATGCGTCAGTTTCTGGGCTTGGGCCTTTAAAAACTGGCAGTCTCCACTTCCTGTCTCTTGGAGCACTCGCCCTGGGGGAAGCTGGCTGACAGGTGAGAATTTTGACTACCCTGAGACTGTCATCCTGTGAAGAAGCCCAAACCAGCCAACTGGAGAGGCCATGTGGAGAGAGGATATGAGACCAACCCTGGCATTAGATATAGGAATAAACCCTTCAATTGACTCCAGGTGATCTGACAGTAACTGTATGAGGGAGTCCAAGTGACAGCAATCCAGATGAACCTGTCAATCTCTAGAACCATGGAAGATAATAACAAATTATTGTTTTAATCCATTAAGTTTTGGGATGGTTTGTTACAGAGCAATGATAACAAAAATAAATTCCCGTCTTACACCATATACACAAAATCCTTTCCAGGTGAACCAAAGGCTTAAATGTAGAGGACAAAAAAAACTATTTTCAAAGGCACTGATATGAGAATATTTTTATTCCTCTAGGGTAGGAAAGAAATGCTTAAAGAAGATGTGGAAAGCGCAAACCATACAGAAAAAGATTGTTGAAATTCAACTCCGTTCAAACCAAGCAAGGACTTCCATTCATCAAAAGTCATCCTAAAGAAAGTAAAATGACAAACTATAATCTGGGAGAAGACATTTGCCAAACATATGATGAACAGAGGATTAATATCTAGATTATACACACACAGACATTTGTACACGTCCCGCAAATCACTAAGACAAACAGAAACAATATGCTAGTGAAATGGGTAAAACACACACAGCTGGAGATGTGGACCAGAGTGTTGATAGCACTGCTGTCTCCAGTAGCCCCAAACTGGAAGAAACCAAAGATCTGTCAACAGAGGAATAAATTGACAAGTTGTGTCATATATTTGAAAATTAGTGAAGTACAGCTTCACACAACCACATGGATGATTCTCAGAATATTGCATGAAAAAAGCAAGTGGCAGAAGAAAACACACTTTCTTCTTTTTTTAAAATTAAGTTCAGAATCTCATAACACTAGATATTATATAGTAATGTAAATAAATGTGACAAAACTATGAAAAAATGCAAGAGATTGTTAAACACATGATTCAGGGTAGTGATTACCTGTCTCTGGGGGGGGATGGAAGGGTATAGGGTCAGAGAAGGGTATTCAGGAGGCTGAAGTTGATGGTAATATGTTACATTTTAAATTGGGTGGGTAGTAGAAATGCAAGTTTTTGTATCATTATTCCTTATAACATTGATATTTTATACCTTAATATTGAATATATGTTTTTTAAAGATGTGGGAATAACATTGTTAATATGGGCAGATCCAACCCAAACTGTGTGGACCAAAATATTTTGAAAAGGAATTTGTGATACTGATGTGTTCCTTCATTTAAGAGTGCTTTCTCATCCTGCAGCGCAACCATCCAGCCATAACATTCAAGCACGAAGTATACAGCATCCCTCTTGATTGGATGTTCTACCCAATGGGACAGGTGGAAAGTTGAGTTGGTGCTTAGTACACGGGTACCAGAGCCTCAGACAGGCATACATAGATGGAAGATTAACTGTATGCTCTGAAAAGAGGAACAAATATTAAATTGGGGTTTATTTAGACCTCAAAGTTCCCATTGAAGGCCTACGAATTGCATTCCCAGACTGAACTCACAGCATATATTCTTTCACCTCTTCTAGCCTAACCTCCATTGTCAACCTCAGGCCCACACTGTTTCATCAGAGTACCCTTTTATTTACTATTAGTTTCCAACAGATTGCAGGGGAACAGACACAAAACCAACAAGCAGGCACCAATCTCAACAGTCAATGATAGATTGAGCAGGAAGGCATAAAGAACTCAAAGAATTATTTCTGAATTGCAAATTTGCCATGAAAGCTTTGACTGACTTCCTCTGATATGTTTGCACTGCCAGAAATGATAAATGAAGCACAGATTCATTGTTTTCAGTGAAATTTGCTTATACTACTTAGCATTTATTTAACCCCCTTTAAGAAGCACTGATTTAATAGCCCTCAGAACCCATCAATAAAAAGGGAGGTCACTGTTATCTAACCTATGTCTTAAGTGGAGAAACTTCGACTCTCACAGGTAGACATTATTACATAGTGATAATGTGACCTTGGGGACAGGTGGCTCCCTCACTCCACGTGTCTGTATGTGGGCTTCACCGTTTACCTAAGGTAAACTTTTATATGTTTTGTCTAAAACTTTCATTACCTCAATATAAGTTGTCGGGCAAATGTGAATTCATCTACACATCTCATTGTGGGTCCACCAGCATTCCAAAAACACATGGCCCCAAATAGAAAAGAGGAATAAACAAAAAAGAATGATACTTTTTACTCTCTGATTGGTAATAAATAAACCCTAAGAATAAGGTCCAGCAGGTGCCTCCGAGCGTACTCTGAGCCAGTGGTTAACTACTTTTCTTTTCCCAGTGACAACACACAAGATAGATGATGTTGATGCCTAGTCCCCTACCTTTGAAAATGCCCAGTTATGTGCCATACTCTGTTTTCTGTGTATAACCCTGACCCTTTAGCTGCCACTCAAGAAAACACTAATGGAATGTCAGTAAATGAAAGTGACATCATTAGAAGGATCACTTTTATATCACTCTCTCTTTTTAGCTATGAAATCATACCCAACTATCAGCACTTTATTTCCATCAAATCACTTGTGACAGATCTAACAACTCAGAGACATACATACCAGTTAGCGAAGCTTCCAGTTCCATTCTCTCATCCGACAAATTCTACCTCTTAATTTGTACGACTAGAGTCTCTGACGACTAGGTACTCTGATGAAACAGTGTGGGCCTGCGGAAGGACTGATCTCATGCTTTGAATTCCTCAGCTACCCCTGGGTCTGGTCCTGTGGGTATTGTAATGAGAAATATTTCTGAAGGGATGGAGATTGGCAAATAGTTTATACAGCGTTCTTAGGTTAAGATGCTGAGGAGGAATAAACACTGCTTTTTGAAAGGTTTGCCATTCAGTAAACATCGCGAAGAATGTGCTTTGCTGACTGACTCTACACAGGCGTTCACTCATTTTGCTATTTTGTCCTATTCAGCTGATGCTGTAGGTAGGTTTTCTGTTGGGCAATTGTGATCTATGTCTTCAAAATCATTGAAATGCTGGGAGCCTGGGAATTTCTTATGTGTATACAATATGTCGTGGCATATGGAGAGTCTAGGTGGCAGGCAATTTGGATAGTGGCCACACTCACTAATCAGAGGACAGACTTCACATGTGCTGACTTTGGAAGTACTATTGATCCCACGGTGACCTTTTCAGTTCCACTCACACACAGTTCATAATGGGTTTTCAAGTAGTGTCAATGCATAAAAAGCTTAACTGAGGTTTACACACTGTGCAACGGCTAAAGACCAACGGCTGGGGGACCTCATTGGCTAAGCTTGTTGCCACTAACAACCAATGGGACTGTCTGCCCCCTTTAAAGTTGTTCAGTTCTGTCACCTTGCTCCATACATTCAGCAAATGTTATCACTCATAGTAATGACAACTATAATAATGCTGTTTCCTAGGCACTGGGCTGTCTTTACTCTTCGAGGTAGAGAATATATTCCCCATTTTATAGGTGAGGAGACTGACTTACAGAACGCTTAAGGCCTAAGTAAGTAGAAAAACTGGAGTCTGTACTATGCTGTCTTCTGCTGTTAACCAAAAGGAAATGTTGCTTCCCTAGTGAGCCTATTTGCTGAGCAGAGGGACTAAGTCTTGAGACTTTGATAATAAAGCAACGAGTTGGATTACATCATCTACCTTACCAAAAAGCCATCGATATTAAATGCATTATAATAATATTTTGTTGTTTTTAGTTGTTTCAAACATATCTAATTGCTCTCATTTATGACTGGTCCAATCCGATCTAGGAAAACGAAGAAAAACTTTCGGTGTCATTCTAATCATTTAAGATCATTGGCTGTGACCTGATGTAAGTGGACTAGAATCAAAGTCCAAATGTCTGACCACTGCCTGCAATGAGCTTGTTGGGAGCTTGTTAATATTTTAGGCAGTTTTAAATGATCCTGATTTTTTTTTTTTAGCATGTGGGCAAGGCTAGTTGGCCCATTTGCAGAAATGGTCATGAATCTATAAATGGGCTCGTTTCAGCCTATGGATAGCTAAATGTATCTTACATACAGGGAAACCTCAATGATACCTGCCAAATACAGGGAAGGTTAATCTCCATTTGTGAAGGGTCTCAGTTATTTAAAAAATTAGATGTAGTTTTATTATTTGCAATAATACATAGTAACAAACGAACTGGTAACAACATGTTACCAAATGAAGCCCTGTTATAAGAGTGTTAATGACTAGAGAAGACAGTTGTAATGAGTAGCACTCATTTGCATGCAAATAATTAATGTGTCAAAGCCCTTAAAAAGAGATCGATCCCTCCTAGATGAAACAGGCCCCTTTGCAATCTTGTTTACACTATTACTTTGCTTAGCTAACCATTCATTCAGAGACAGTGCAATGGTAATTTGAACAGGAACCGAGCGGAAATTTAATCACAAATTCTGAATTACTGGGGCCCCAAATAATGGGGCTTTACTGTATAGTCATTTCTTTATTATGCACATCAATGAATGTGACATTGATCATTTTTAAATCATTTCTATTTTACCTTGTATATTATTTCGGGGAAAGTTACCTTCTCAATTAAATTTTGCTTAGGCTCCTTTTAAACTTAAATTTGCATTCCCCCAGCACACATAAATGGGCAGGCAAAGAGACAGTCAAGAAGCATATAATAGAGAGCTGTACGAAGCCTGTCTGGGATGAATCATTAAGCATGGCTAATCCACAGGTCGAGATGCATCCTTATTAGAAATTTCTTCATGTCCGAAGATGTGTTCAACAAAATTCCCCAAACAAGTAAGAATTCTCAGTTCCTAATAGAGGGTTCCTATGAAACGGAATGTGTTCAATCCCAGGGGAACCCAGTGACCCCAGAACTGGGACTTGGACCCTGGGCACATGGTTTCAGGACAAGTGGGACACCTGGAATGGTGGTATGGTAGGTAGGTAGGTAGGTGCCTTCCAGAGCATCCAAAACCACAGGTAAGTTTCTTTATTTAAAAACATTAATGGCTCAACTGGTACGCTTTAATGGCAATTGCAAGTGCACTGCAAAAAAAAAAAAAAAAAATCACATTCTCAGCTTATCAGAGTAAAAATGAGACAGAGCTGATGAGCAGACTGGGCCATATAAAATGAACAAAATTCTCATAAAACAAAATGCTTTGAAGTCATGTGGCGGAGAAATGCTGATGTTACGTATGCCCCTTCCCCTTCTCTTGGATCTTTCTGAACGCTTTTCCATTTTGTTTAGGTTGCTTGTAAACTGTTTAGATTGGTTGAGATAAAGGGAAATTGAGAGTTTTTAATTCACGATGGCAGAGGAAAAATCAAAAAGCTTGACTCAGTTATTCTCTCCCCACCTCCAACACACACGGCACTCAAGACAGAGACAGCTAGTTGACCTTCAGTATCTATTCTTTCCTTTCGTAAGAGAATTTTGAGTTTTAGCAGAACACACGCTTAACACTGTATTTCCAACCTCCCTTGTGCCTTGGTACGGTCATGTGGCTAAGTTCCGGCCACTGGTGTATAAGTGAAAGTGTCATGTGTGACTTCTAGGAAGTGTCCTTAAGGGAAAAGGGTGCACTGTCCTTTACCTTCTTTTTCTTTCCGACTGTCTGGAAAGGTGACACAATAGCCAGAGTTTAAGCAACCATCTTGGGTCACAAGCATGAGAGACACACCTGAGAGATGACGGAGCTCAAACCTGGAAGGAGCCCATGTCCTGGTAACTTCCTGGAGCTGCCAACCCTGCCCTGGATGGTCAACCTCTAGATTTCTCATGTGAGGGGATTAAACCTTGTGTGTTTAAGCCACCATTAATTTGGGTTTTCTGTCACTCACAGCTGTACCTAACCCTAACTGATTCAGCATTTAATCAAGTTCTTTCCTCATAGAGGGAATCTACTGCATGGGCAAAGGCAGAGAATGCCTTTTGGAAGGGGACTATTTGTTGGTGATTTTGTTGCCACCAGGTCAAAGCAGACCTGTGACCGTGAACCATCTCCTGGGCCGTGGAAGTCATTGTGCCTTTAGCCTCTGTGTCAGTAGCTTCGTGTTGACACATTTTGCCTTTGTGTTTATCTCCTGTTGGTTTGCAACCACAGATGCCACCATTAATCCTTCCCCACCTGTATCCTAACTGCCTGAATGCTAACTCAATACAAATCTGCTCATTCACTCATGATTGCAGTCAAGACGGGATGAGGAAAGAAGAGTGGATTCTCAGAAAAACAATCTATGACTATGCCAAAGACCCCTATTTCAAGAAATAGCTTGTAAGAGAACAGCAGATCTACTTTGCAAACTGCTAAACTCCCCTCCTCATGTCACCATTCTGAAATGTTGAATTCCAAATTCTCACTGTACACCATGGGTTAATGGGGTTCACAATTCCTTGTGCTTAAATGGTATTAAGGTAAGGCATTTAAACATTAAAAGTTTACAACCCAAAATTGATCACCTTGGCCAGTTTACACAAGAAGGATCAATATAATCAGCTCCCCCTCTTTAAATGTTAACAAATGCTTTAACACAACATGCCTGACCATGGGATGCAGATTAAAATTAGATACGGAATTAAGTTCCTTCTACACGGTGGAAGAGTCAATTTGAAAATCCTGATAATCAGCCAGAGCTGCCCACAAGGCTTGGCTTTGTAGCATTCAACAAGAAAGGAAGCTTGCTCCCTACAAACCTAGTGATCTTTTTTTTTTTAACTCAGTAGTAGGAAAGACAGGGATAATAATAGGGATTGGGGTTTTTCAGTAATGGTCACCATTCAGTCCAGGGAGGGAACAGCTTTGAGCTGTGCATGGGGATCCCTGCCCCCATCCCGTGAGCAACGCCTGTTATGGAGAGCGTTAAGCGTCCCCACTGCCCCTTTCAGCTCACATAACCAAGAGCAAGCTAGACCAGCCCTACCTAGAAAGGCCCCTTTTCACACACACACAGCAAAGGTTGCAACCCTCCTCAGTAACCTGCCTGCCTGTCAGATAGGCATGAGGCCAGCTCAAGTGCAGCTTCTCATGGCATGACACCGCATACCCAAGAGCTTCCATATCAGGCGGATCTACTACTTGGAGGCAGAACAGACTTGAGGGAAATTGTAAAGTAGTGCTGTCTTCTCGTTCTTCCTCTCATGACGACTTTCCCAGGAGCCACGGCCTTGCTGATCCCTCATTCTCTCCCCATTCCAGCCATGCTTTCTGTGAGTTGTGATGTTGGATAGCTGGATACAAATGAACTCCCACTCATTACGTTCACACCTTAATATATCATCTTTTCCAGAAGTATTAAAATTTTAAGAAGGGCCAAAGCCTAAAAGCAAAGAATCTTTGATGGTGGCATTTCAGATCAGTGATTCTCAGCCTTAGCCAATTTAACAATCGCTAGGGAAGCTTGCTATAATTGCAGATTCCTAGGCCTCATCAACAGAGAATCTGATTCAATGGATCCAGATGGTGGGGGAGACCGGAAATCTACTTTCTAAATGCGCCATCCTCCTAGGTGATTCCAGTGTAGCTGACCCACAGACCCCTTTGGTCTAGGTGGCTGCCTATGCCATTGGTCTATTCTGCAAAATATTAATACTTTAAAGAAAATTCTTAAAATGAATACTATTTTCAGGTTTTGTTAAAATAAGCTTTCTTTATTAAGGACTAGTTCTGGTCCATCGGTTTGGCATTCCTTTCTGTAAATAGTTATGAGGTTGGCTATAATTAGGCTTGTTCTGTTGGGCAGGTAGAAATTATCAGGGGGATGGAGCCCATAACACAATAACTACCCATGGTCGTAGTCTGAGAGTAATTGAGTAAGGTTATTGAACCTAGCTCCCTCTTCATCTCACTGTGCCTTTCCCCTAGGGATGGGAAGAAAGAGACAAACCTTATAAATGAGTCACAAGGGTGGGAAGGCAGAATGTTGCTGTGGATACTGATAGTGATGAGTGACAACTACTTTCTGGATTACAAAAGACAAAGATACAAAGGATTCGACGGTTCTGCAACCCTTGCACCAATACCGGTCTATATTTGCCCTTCTTCACAAGCCTTCTTCTGGCAAGAGACTTTATTTCTTTCCAGCTTCTCTTTTCAACAACCAGCACCATTTATTGCACATAGACTTAGTGCCGGGGACTCTAATGTGCTTTACATACACACGTACCTATCCCATTTAATCATCACATGAACCTTGATAAAGTTAAGTTGTATATGGGGAACCACAAAATGGAGGCCACCTCAGTGGCCCAGCCCACATCAAATCGTAAACCTAAGTCAGCCTGCACATACAGGAAACTCTTCACTGTCAAGGAAACCTAGCACCAATCACAATCGTCCAACTCAGGTTTAGCTGGCTTCCCTTCTCCTAGAAAATAAGACCTCCCAGTCAGTCATGCCCTGCTTCTGGGATGCCGCTTCCACCACTCTATAAAACTCGCTCTTCCCCAAAATCCCTTGGGAAGAGTGCTCTGCTGCTTCTGAGGCACTGTCCTCCCCTAATCCATGGATTGTTTTCCCTTGAAGAAAGGACATCAAACTCTTCCTAAATTGTTTTAATTTTGCCATTTGACAATCCGAGTAAGATGGGTACTATTTCATCTCCTTTTCCAAATGGGAATGGTGAGGCTAGAAAGGCAAGAAATTTGGCCAAATATACATCCCACTAAAATATGAACTCTATAAGGGCAGGGGGTTTTGTTTGTATCTTTCACAACCATATTTTGAGCATCTAGAACAATGTTTGCAACACAACTGTCACCAAATAAATATTATACCTACTTATAAGAAGTATCTACCTGTATTTTTGTCTAGGGTCAATTATTTATAAAAAACATAAATCCACTCAGACTAGGTTAGGCTAAAGGGATTTAGGTTAAGGAATACAGGAAATCTCCCAGGCCCCAAATGGCAGGAAATACAGCCAGCTCACACGGGTTCTAGAAAGCGTTGAGACAGATCGTCTGTTTCTGGCAGTCTCTTTGGGGCCTTGAGGTCTCTCCTATGTGCTGCATGTCTGCTCCCAATTTCCTTTCTCCAGATAGAGGTTTCACCGCACAGTTTGCAGCTCCTCTTCCCTCTTCACAGGAGCTCGTGCATTAATTTGGTTTGCCATAATAGTAACTCTGGCTTGAACTTCACACGTGCCAGGTAACACAGTTTCTCTTGCAGTTGGGCCAGGCTTCCATCCTGGGCCCTATTAGCTGTGACCAAAAGGTGGAGCCACGTGAGCCACCTCTTCCAACCAGTGACTGGGTCAGAGTCCCTAAAGAAGTTCCGCAGGCAAAGAGGATATGACTGACATCTCTGGGTTAGGCAGGGAGCCGGAGACTCAAGAGTGGCAGTAGTTGAGCTGTGTATATGCCAGAGGCTTCCAGGACAGAGGTCAGCAAACGTTTCCTGTCAAGGGTCAGATGGTAAATATTTGTCTTTGAGGGCCAGAGAGTCTGTGTGGGCAAATACTTAACTCAGTGACTGTAGTGCAAAAGGAGCCATAGACAGTCAGCAAGAGAATGGGCATGGCAGTGTTCCGATACAACTCAAAATACAAAAACAAGCTGCAGGCTGGCTTTGGCCTGAGGGCGATAGTTTGAAGGCCCCTCTTCAAGGACAAACGTCTCACCAGAACATATGACACTTGTCCATATTCCCCTCAACTTGGATTCTGGTTTCCTGGACCAATGACATCTTCTTGTTTTTACTGTTTTCTTCTCTTTTTTTAGCAGTGATTCACAATGGCCTAGTTGTTAAGATGCAGAACATTCTATTAAACAGGGAACGCAAGTGCTTTGTTCTACCACCAGGAGGGTGCTTTAAGGACCAAGTCTTACTTATCTGAGCGGCTTAAATGAGAGTGAGTGATTGTGTTGGGGTGCTGGAGTTCCCCCAGCTCAGAGGGTCATTTCCATGGAAACAATTCACGTGCTTCTCCTTCCCCTCTGCCAACCCTGGACCAGCATCTTAACTGGGGGAGATGTTAGGGGGTGCTGTGTTCTCTCTCTCCTTGCAAGATGTCTTTTCTAAAGCCTCTTAGTATAGTAGGAGAAATAAAATGAGGGTCCACAAAAGGATGGGAACTGGAACCAATGTGTGTCACCATCGACCACATGGATTGTTTGTCAAGTAGAAAGGCAGAGAGTTTTAAATGTAGTTTTATTTGAAAGAGTCAGTGTTTGTAGATGCAGCCTGTGTGGCTGGGGCTAAGCTTGTAATAACTTCGCAAGTGCTGTGAAGAAGCCCCAATTTCTCTCTGAAAGTGGTTTTGTCATTCTGTAATCTAAAAGGATAAGGGAGTAATCTGATCGTGTGTGGCTGGGTGGGTGCTGTTGCCTGCAGTTTATTATATTCAGGTAATGCTTAACTGCACACTTGATAGACATGACTTTTATGTTGTGGCTCCTGGACTGTTTTATGCTCCCTGGTCATTATGCTAAGAAATGAGGCTGTCTTCCCTTTCAGAGTTAAAGTCCCCTGCTCTTACCCCATGTCCTAATGAAAGATTCTGACACTGTTACTATAAAGCTAAACTCCCTCTTTCTCAACTAAAAAGAGGATGAGTCTACTCTGAACAGGCTTGGGGCCCTGAAAATGGACGGATTTGCCAGTAAGATAGAAAGGTACCAGTAGAGTCCACATATTAATTAAGTGCTGCTAAATAGAGCTGTCCTCAAAATAGAGGCAATTGTCCAGCCCCTGGGGGAGGGGAAGGCAATTAGGGCAGCTGTGGTAAGCACTGGCTCCTAATCATCTCCCTCTTCAAAGCTAAGGGTGGAGGGTGTGCCCCTCTCTCCCACGTAGCTCCTTCTTTAGGCAGCACCATGCTTTCTCAACTCCTCCTTTCACCCCCACTCCCTTGGTAATGAGTAACTCATCCCAAGAAAAGAAAGATGAGGATAAATGATAGAACTGGTCTTTCCAAGTACCAGCCAAAACAGTCGCTGCAATCTGATCCTCACAAGTTGGATGGTGCAGAATGACATTTCATGCTCTCGAAGAATAGCACCTTTAGGACATGCAAATCCAAACTACTATGAGATATCACCTTACACCAGTCAGAATGGCTATAATCACCAAGACAGGAAACAACAAATGTTGGAGAGGATGTAGAGAGAAGGGAACCCTCATACACTGCTGGTGGGAGTGCAAACTGGTGCAGCCACTATGGAAAGCAGTATGGAGATTCCTCAAAAAACTAAAAATAGAACTACCATATGACCTGGCTATCCCACTATTTGGTATCTACCCAAACAACTTGAAATCAGCAACCCAAAGTAACCTATGCACCCCTATGTTCATAGCAGCACTATTCACAATAGCCAAGACACAGAAACAATCCAAGTGCCCATTGAGTGATGATTGGATAAAGAAGATGCGGTATATAGACACAATGGAATACTGCTCAGCTATAAAAAAAAAGACAAAATCATCCCGTTTTCAACAACATGGATGGATCTGGAGGGTATTATGCTAAACAAAATAAGCCAGACCAAGAAACACAAACACCAGATGATTTCACTCACATACGGAATATGAACAAACACATGGACAAAGAAAACAGTTCAGTGGCTATCAGGGGGCGGGGGTTGGGAGGTGGGCACAGGGGGTGAAGGGGAGCGCTTGTGTGGTGACAGACAAGAAATATGTGGAACTGAAATTTCACAAACATGTAAACTATTATGAACTCAATTTAAAAAAAATAAAAAGTGGGCATTTAGAAACTGTTATAGCAATTTGGTATAGTAAGTTTATCTTTAGAACTTAATAATAAAAAATGATTTTGTGTTTTCTAAGTTTTTAAAAATTTCATTTGTCTAGTGATTTGATTTTACTGTATTTTGCAAGTTATTGGTCAAAAATGCAATGACTTGGAAATTTTAAAATAAAAGCAATTTGACCACACACACACACAAAAGAATAGCACCCTTAGTAAATTGACTTAAAGTTTCTTGCTCTGTTTTTAATAACCTCAAACTTACAGAAAAGTTGCAATTACAGTACAAATAACTATTTTTCTCTGAATCATCTAAGAGCAAGTTGACGCCCCCACCACCCCTTAATACTAGTTTAGCACATATTTCCTGCAAACATGGACATTCTCCTACATAACCACAAGGTTACCAGCCATAGTGGGACGTTCCTAAGAGCCCATTCAAGCTTTGCCAGTTGTCCCAACGTCTTCTAGAGCAAGAGGATCCAGTTCAAAATAAGGCATTGCATTTAGTTGTCATGACTCTTTGCCCCCCTTGAGCCTGGGACATTTCTTTAGTTTGACTTTGACTTTCTTGACCTTGACACTTTCAAAGATTAAAGGCCAGTTATTTTGTAGTTTCTCTGTCAACCTGGGTTGTCTGATGTTTTGTTCTAATGAGGATCAGGTTGTGGACCTTATGCGGGAATATCACAGACGTGATGCTACATTCTTCTCACTGCATCCTATCACGTGCCATGTGATTTCTATTTATTCCATTACTGGTGAGGTTCGCTTTAATAACTTGATTAAATTAATATCTACTAGGCATCTCTACTGTAAATTTTATCTTTCTCCCTTATCACATTTTGAAATTTTTTATTTTAAAATAACTTTAGATTTATAGCAAATATACAGTACAGTGAGTCTCCCGTATCCATCACCCACTTTCCCCTAATGTAAGCATCTTCAATGGCCATACTAATATTTTATGAGAAAGCACACTGAAGCCATGTAGAAATCCACTTCTCATCAAACTTTTAATTTATTCATTTTTAAAATTTATATCACGATGGGCTTCTTATTTTATTCAATGGATGATAATTCATTGCTATCGATAACTATTTATTGATTTTTATTAAGGTGAAATTCACATAACATAAATTTAACTATTTTAAAGTGAACAATTCAGTGACATTCAGTACATTCACAATGTGGTGCAACCACCACCTCTATCTAGTTCCAAAACATTTCCGTGATCACCAGATAAAGTCCTGTACTGTTTTCCACAGTGGCTGAACCATTTCACGTTTTCACCAGCAATGTATGAGGCTTCCAGTTTCTCCACATCCTCACTAAAGCTGGTTATTTTCTGTTGTTTTGATTCCAGCCATTCTACTGGGGATAAAGTGATATCTTGTTGAGGTTTTGATTCGCATTTTCCTAATGATTAATGATATTAAACATCTTTTCACATGCTTATTGACTATTTGAGTATCTTCTTTACAGAAATGTCTATTAAAGTTCTTTGCCCATTTGTTAATTGAATTGTTTGTCTTTTTTTGAAATTGAGCTCTTTATATACCCTGTAAGAGAACTCAGGGAGAATTCTTTATATATTCTGGCAAATAGACCCTTATCAGATATATAATTTGCATACATTTTCTCCCTTTCTGTAGGTTATCTTGTCATTTTCCTGATAATGTTCTTTGATGCAAAAATATTTTTAATTTTGATGAATTCCAACTTATCTGTTTTTTGTTTTGTTGTTCGTGCTTTTGGTTTTATATCTAAGAATCCATCATCAAATATAAAGTCTTGAAGATTTACCCCTATGTTTACTCTTAAGAGTTTTATAGTTTTATTTCTTTATTCAGGTTGTTGATCCATTTTCAGTTAATTTTTGTATGTGGTGTGAGGTAGGGGTCCAATTTCATTTTTTTGCATGTGGATATCCAATTCTCCCAGCATCATTTATTGAAAACACTCTTCCCCCCACTCCCCATTGAATGGTCTTGGCACCCTTGTTGAAAATCAATTGGCCGTAAAAGTACGGTTTTATTGCCAGATTCTCAATTCTATTCTGTTGGTCTACATATCTATCATAATGTCAGTACCACAATATTTTGATTACTGTAGGTTTATAGTAAGTTTTGAAGTTGGGAAGTGTGAGTGTGAGGAAGTTCTCTTCCTTTACATTTTTTGGCCATTCAGGGCCCTTGCAATTCCATATGAAGTTTAGGATTGATTTTTCCATTTCTGAACAAAAAAGAGGCCTTTGGAAATTTGATAGGAACCACATGAAATCTATAGATTGCTTTGAGGAGTACTGCCATCTTAACAATATTAAGTTTTCCAATCCGTGGGCACAAGATGTATTTCCATTTATTTACGTCTTCCTTAATTTCTTTCAACGACGTTGTATAGTTTTCAGTGTACAAGTCTTATTCCTCCTTGGTTAAATTTATTTCTAGGTAGTTTATTTTTTGGACATTATTGTAAATGGAATTGTTTTCTTAAATTACTTTTTGGATTGTTCATTACTATCGTATAGAAACACAACTGTTTTTGGTCTGTTAATCTTATATGCTGCAACATTGTTAAATTCTTTTATTAGCCCTAACAGGATTTTTTGAGGGTTAATTGGCATTTTCTACATATAGGCTGTCACATATAAATTCAGTTTTTATTTTGATTCTTAATTATCCTAGATTTGGCCAGTGGGAGACTCATGCAAAGTGGCTCCTCTGTCCTTTAGACAAATCCTTATAGTTCTTTGAGCACCTCCTTACTTTCTAGCACAACATATTCTATGGTCACTTTGTATTTTCCCTGCCCTAGCCCCCAAATCAGCCATTTCTTCAAAGAGTCATTGTTCTTTTAGTGGGGAAGAGTATTGATGAGTCTACTGAGTGGTAGATGTGCTCATTGTCACTGTTCCCAGGACCTCTCCATGAACAGAATTAGGCAAAACGTCTGTTTGTGCGTGTGTGTATATACATATATATACACACACATACATATGTATACACACACATATATACATACATAGATATATGTGTATATTATACACACACACATACACACGCACATATATATGTGTATATATATCCATACACATAAATTAACATCTATATTTAATTGTACCTATTTAGGTATACTGATAACCATGAGTTCACAACAATGACTCTAATTCCAATCCAACACCACAGTGTTCAATCTAGATTTTCCCTTTTCCGTATTTTAACTTTTCTCAGACAGTGAGAAACCTTGCTCCCATTATTCTTAATGTATTTGCTTATTTGATAAATCCTCTTGCATGTACTAATTTCCCATTATTGGCGCCACATCCTCCTCTGACCAAATATTCTTGTCCCACTTGGGCTCTGAACTCCATGCTACATTGCTGTCACTGTCCCCAGTGTGGGTTCCTTCTAATCCTGCTTGTGCTCCCACAGACCTTACCAGGCCATCTCCCATGCAGGCTTGGGCTCTGACACACCTCTCTAGGCTACCTCTTGTTGAGCTGTCCCTCCACAGGATACCCTCTTCACTCTATTTTTGCTCTAGCACCCTTTACTTGGTCATCCATATTTGTGGATGCCCCCCTCACCCTGTTTTGCCTCCAACACCCTCCTCTAGGCCCCTTAGCTGTCCCTGTCCCTCACAGTATGGACACCTACCTTGCTTAAATCCTTCTAAAGACTTTAGGACCAAATAGTTCAGGAAGGAAAGGGAAGGGAAGTGGTAGGGGCACTGAGGCAAACAAACCTAACAGTTAAGATGCTGTGGTTTTTAAATCTGCCTCATTGACACACCTAGGTTGAAAGCAGAGAAGGGACTATTTAGTCTCACTTACTACTCAATATTGAGTTCCTTAGACAGAATCTCTAACAAGGAGTTATCTACCTACTACTTGAATGCCTCATAACTATCGTAATAGAAAAGAGCTACACTAAATGCATACTTAACACAGGCAAAGTGAACTATGAGCGCTTGGATCAGAAAGAAGGAGAGGAAAGAAGGGGGTGAAAGAAGGGAGAGAGAAAGAGGAGAGGGAGAAAGAGAGAGAAAACACCACGAAGGCAGTGTTGTTGGTTTTACTCGCATTTGTGCTCAATGGGTATATGCCCTGGACTGAACATCACAGCATTCCTATAAGATAGCCACTATTAGCCCCATTTTATACCTGAGAAAATTGAGGTTTGAAGAGATTAAGTCACGCCCCAGGTCACACAGCTAGTGTGTATGACTGAGCTGGGATTCTAACCTGTCTGTCTGATTCAAGAGCTGTGCATTCCTGCGTTCAGGGATGTGAAGCCCACTTCCTGCCACGGCAGTCCATTCCAGCCCTGGATCGCCTTGACTATTAGAATGTTTTATGCTTTCATAGAATCGAAAATCTGTCTCCCTGAAGTTTTTCCACCCATTGGTCTTGGTTTCACCCTTTGGGGATGTATAAAACAATTCTAATTGCTCTTCCACATGACAACCCTTAAAATCTTTGTAGTCAGCTATCATATCCCCTGAGTCTCCTGCTCTCCAGGCTAGACATTTCTAGTTCCTTCAACCATTTCTCTTATGAATGAGAAAATGCCTTTCCTCTAGCCTGTTAACACTGCACTAATCTTCTAAGTAAAAAGGATTCAATTCATGCCCCAAACGCATTCCGTTGTATTCAGGGCAAAAGGAGAGTTAGACATTTGCTTTCGAACTAAAATGGAAAACATGGAATTCAATCTACCTTCCACTGCAGATGTTTACTGGATTCTGAGACATAAGTGCGACATTCTCTTTTTCACTTAGGTCTTTCTATATATAAGGTCAAACCATTGGTCTAGACTCCATTCTTCTTTTGAGGAAGGTCAGGAATTTCCATGAAAGATTACTACCAACTGTCTATCACTAGGAACATGTAATATGACAACTAGCTCAGTACATTCGAAAATTACATGGAGCTCATATATCTGACAAAGGTCTACTATCCATAATATATAAAGAACTCTTAGAACTCGACAGCAAAAAGACAAACAAATCATTAAAAAAAGGACAAAGACTTGAATATTCATTTCTTCAAAGAAGATATGCAAATGGCCAATAAGAACATGAAAAGATACTCAACATCATTAGCCATTAGGGAAATGCAAACGAAAACCACAATGAGATACCACTTCGCGTTTACTAGGATGGCTAGAACAAAAAATAAAAAGTGTTGGTGAGAATGTAGAGAAACTGGAACCCTCATACATTGCTGGTAAGAATGTAAAAAGTTTAGCCACTGTTGAAAACAGTTTGGCTGCTCAAAACATTAAACATGGAAATACCATACGACCTAGCAATTCCACTTCTAGGTATATACCCAAAGGATTTGACAACAGGTATTCAAACAAATACTTGTACACAAATGCTCATATCAGCATTATTTATTATAGCCAAAAAGTGGAAACAACCCAAATGTCCATCAACAGATGAATGGATAAACAAGGATATACCATACAATGGAGTATTATGCAGCCATAAAAAGGAATGAAGTATTGATACATGCTACAATGCAGATGAACCTTGAAAACATTGTGTTAAGTGAAAGAAGCCAGACACAAAAGACCAGATGTTGTTTGATTCCGTTTATAGGAAATATCCAGAATAAGCAAATCCATGGAGTCAGAAAGCAGATTAGTGCTTGCTATTAGCTGGAGGGAGGGGGGAACGAGGAACTACTGCTGAATGGGTGTAAAGTCCTTTTTGGAGGGATGAAAATGTTTTGGAACTAAATAGAAGTAATAATTGTACAACATTGTGAATGTACTACGCATTCACAACTTAATTTTACCCTTTAAAATGATCAGTTTTATGTTATGTGAATTTCACTTCAATAAACCCAGTTACCTGGAGCTCTCTGGCAGGTAAGAGGATGGCAGGGAGGGCAAACACAGTGTTTTCCCCTATTTCTCTCTTTCAAGTCTAAGTCACTCATTTCAAAAGATGTTCTAAAGAAATAAACTAAGCTGAAGCTGAAAATAAATCATACTAGCTTAGGAATATGGTAACTGTACCTTATCTGAGCCAGGGCATGTGTTTTCTAGTCAGATTGTTCTTAAAACTATGCTAATTAAGTAAATAATGACAATTATAACGAAATTGCCACAAACATCAGGCTTTGCGAATGAGTATATTTATCACTTAAACGTATAGTTGTTAAGTTAGGGCATTTCTCTATTACATACTATTTTGGATGGAACCAATCCTTATTTTCTGGAGGAAATCAATTTTAACTAGAACCGTTGCATTTTAAATTTCCATGTAGTGCAGGACTAACTTAGTATTCATTAACATTTGACATACATACTTTCACTCGTAAGGTGTTTTCTTCTGGATTCAACAGTCTATCAGACAGTTGTGAAAAGGGATCATCAGAGACAAAATCTCAAATTGCCTCCAAAAAAGCTCAATTTTACTTCTGCTCCACCACATTCATTGAGTGAACTTCACGGATCTTTCATTGTTAATGAGCCAAATTCTCCAAGGGCTTCTGCTCCTCCCCGGCGAAAAGTTAGACACCTGGAGAAGCTGCATCAACGTACAGACCACAAGGGTACCATTTGACAAATTACTGCTTCCACGTTCCAGGACCCTAGAGAAAATTCATATGCTATCCTGGACTGTCAAAGTTTTCTTACATGTAGTTGAGAAAAACCATTAAAATATTGAGTAAAACTTACATGTACTATCTGGATATGCTGAGTCAAACAGCTAACACTAGATCGCTGTCCTAGAAATTAGTGGAGGAAATAACCTTCTCTGAGTGCTAAAGTTAGGGTTGGCCACTGCATTTTAATTTTATCAGGAAGAACATTTTTTTTCCTTCCTAAAGTTCAAAGGTTGCATGGGAATCTTTTTAAGGACTGCTCAACATCATCTACAGCAAAGCCACTGTTTCATCGTTAAATCCCATCATGGACGTTTCTCTGGATCTTCACCTTCCTCTGGTTCCATAGAGCACATCGCATGTATCCTACAAAGAGGGATGGCAGTGAACTGCATGGGCAATTTGCTCTCTGAGTCAATCATTTTGTAAGGGCCATATGAGTATCAGAAGAACTTACAGTAACTATTAAGTCAGTTAGTAAATTAGCAGGATAAGCCATTATATCTAAATTGATTTTTCTCTTCTTCCTTTTCCTTCCCTTCAATTGTCTATAAGCATATCCTTTGTGATTATACATCACTGCTGGCTGACAATCACTGAGTAACCAAAACAATTTCACCACCAAATCCATCATCTGGCTCATTACCACCATGTTTCACATATGGGAGCAATGGATACAGAAAGCACTAAATGAAATGCTGTTGCTCTAAAGAAAGGCCAGATTTACTTATTTTTAAGAAAGGTTAGATTTATTTTTATGAAAAAAAAATACAGCTAAGAATAATGCATTTTCTCATTCCCTTTGAGGTTTTGATCCTCAAATGTTTTTGTCTGTTTGCCTGCTTGTCAAGAACCCCTATATGATTATAGAACGGCACCAAGAAACAGGCAATGACAAAAGTCAATTAAAAGAAATGCCTGGGACCAAATGCTGTGAGTACCAATATCAGCTAGGATGTCTCTGCTACTATGCTTCCCATCTAAAATCTATTCACTATGCTTTCCCATCTTACTATCTCCTTCGAGAGTTGGATGAATAGAATTCCTCTAGAGGTCTGCTATTCTTCGAAATTGCTTGTGCAGTTCATATTCGAGCTCCCTCACAGCAGATTTTGAGGTTACTCCTCCTGTTCTAGTTACTATTGCCAAGCAACAATCACTCCAAAATGTAGAGGCTCAGGACAACAGTCATGTCATCACCACTCCTGGTTTCTGTGGGTCAGGAAGTCAGGAAGGGTTCAGCTGGGAGGTTCTGGATTACAGTTGCTCGTGCAGTTGTGGTTGGACAGTGGCTGGACCAGAGGGGGCTGGCTGGGCATCTCTCCCTGTCTGTGCAATTTCAGCACTTCTCCAGGTGGAGAACTAGCTTAGGCTCGTTTGGGCTTCCTCACAGTGTGGCAGCCTCGGGGCTATTGGACTGCTCACAGGGTGTCTGCAAGGTTTAAGAGTGATTATTCCAGCAAACAGGGCAGAAGCTGCATTGCCTTTTAAGACCTAGCTTCAGAAATTCTGCTGTATTATTTCTACCAATTACTGGTTTCAAACAAGTCACAAGCCCAGCCAGATTGAAGGCGTGAGGAACTAGACTGCACATCTTGATGGAGGAGTGGCATCTTTCTAGAGAACATGTGGGATGGGAGCTATTTTTGCTGCCATCTTTGGAAAATACAATCTGCCAAACTTCCTTTGATCACAGCTTTTCCTCTATTCTGTTTGTCTCTAAGTTTATGGTCAATTGAGGTTTTACCTTTTCGTACCCAAATGCAACATCATGATAAAGCATTTATTAGCTTCCGTCATGTGTATGGTGCCATGCCAGACACTTTAGGCTTGATACAAAAAATATCATGGTCCTTCCCTCTAAGAGATTATCTTTAAATGTAATATAAACAAATAAGTAATACACATTTTATTCTTCCCTTATCAAGTAAAAGAAAATGGGAGAGAGCAATAAAATGAATTTAATGCATTCTTAAAATCATACCCTCAAAGACACTTCCCTTTAAGAAACGGACAATAAACGCATTTAACGAAATTTTATGTTGCTAGATATTTTACTTAGGAATTCTTTTTTGAAAGTAATGGAATACCAACTCAATATAGCTTAAGAGAGAAAAAAGAGAGGGATTATAATGAGGATAAATGAGTGTCTCAGAGAACCCATGGCTAGACATGTAATTGGGACTCAAGAAAAAAATAAAATGAGAATGCAGATTTCTTCTGAAATTTATTGTCCTCTGCAGCCCAGGTTTTGCTACTGCTTTTATCTGCATCATAAAAAACATGGCAGCCTCAGTGCTCAGGATTCCATGTTCTTGTCCAGGCACCAAGAAAGAAACTGGTTTCCTTGTCATCTCCATATCCAAATTGGTTCAGCTCATCCTTGGTTCAACAACAAGCCTGGCTAAGGGCTGAGGTTCCAGTGTAACTTGGACAGCTTTAGCTACAATCATGTAGATCAAAGACAGGTCAATCCTTCACAAAGTTGTGCTGGGTAATGGGTCAAGTAGATGTCTACTAAACCAAGATGTAGGAAAGTAAAAAGGATTGATGGTGTGCACAGGTAGCATAAGAAACTGACTACCTGATACTATAAAAGCTAGGAAAAGGCCCTATCTAAACATCTCTCCCAACTGTCTATCGAAGTGTTACTCTCTTCCTTCTCACGTTACCATAGTTATTTTGGAGGATAAAGGGAAGCCAGCTCAACATTTTTAGCACATGTTTGATCCTCAGATAAAATGGTTAACATATTGTGTCAGACCATGACCAGAACAGTGTATTCGAATGTCTTAACATATTGATGTGTCACAGTTAGCTGCGAGGTATCACAAGGAATAGGTGAATTAAAAAGTTCTAAAGTTTAAAAGATTTATTTCAAAACCAAAATCAGAGCAGGTTCAAGGATAGCCCTATGACATCACCACTTGTGCTTTCTTGAGTGGGCAAGAATTACAGATTGTGCACAAAGATTGCAGAAATCCTGGAATGTTATGGAAGTCATGTCATGTACATGAAAATCATCAGACATACGCACTGCAGTTGAGAGAAGGTTGGAAATCCCTGCATTAAGAATCCTGAAGAGCTTGAGAGAAGATACAGGACAGATCAATTTCAATTTGATTGTGGGGCTTAGGGAAATGTGGTGAGAGAAGCCCTGGGCAGGCTCCGGGAGAGGTCTGGGTGAGAAGCTATATTCTGGACAGGGAGGAGAGAACCAGAACAGACCCCTGGAGAGAGAAGGCTGCTGAAAGAGATCTGAAGTATGAAAAAGGGGTAAGAAGCCAGGGCACCGGAGAGAGGTTTCACAGATCTCATCACTTTGCCCAGGAAAAGCCCCGTTTGTGCAAACTCGTTATCATACACTTAAGATTTTTTCATCAGGACAAAGTTTCATATAATGAGATTCCACCTGTCTCATTAACAAGTTCATCAAAGCATTCATGAGCCATACATACAAACCCACAAGCTCATCTCCAACACTTGGCAATCTGTATAGCACTTGAAAAGAAAGCTATGATTCAATACACGTGCCAAGGCCAAATTATCTCAGATTAGGAACCAAGAAAATAAATGTATGAGTAAATGGCAGAAAGGGATCACAATAGTCTATTTCTCCAGGGAGGTGGATTAAGCGCCCACTAATGGGCTCTAAGTATCTAGATAAATATGGGTGATACATTTTGTCCTTCATATTTCTAGTTTTGCAGTGTTGCCCTTCAAGGGAATATTCACATCGTTAAAATGAAAAAAAAAACTCTTACAAATTCTTAAATTAGGTATGCTGCCACCAGGTGGTGGTAGTAAGGCACAGCCATATAGTCCAATAAGGCACAAACTATTAACATGTGTTTTAGGGAAAAGATTAGCATCCTCTATGAAAAAAAGTTTTTTTTACAACAAAAAAGCTTTGCTTAAACCTATAATGAGATAATTTGTTTATAGCTTTTGAGATTTTGTTTTGTTTTTAGTTTTGTCTTTTTAAAGAAATGTATGCTTATGTATAATTTCGTATCAGTTTTACTAATCTTTAATTTTATGACATCATTCTGAATTACAGTTTGTACATAGTCAAAAAACCGTCTTACAGGTTTGGCCTCAACATCCAAGTATTTATACTGGAGGTCAAAATGATCAGAGTACTTATCTCTCTCAGTGAAGGCCTACTCTTTGTCTTTTTTTTTTTCTGACTGGCCCTGTGCTAACATCTGTTGCCAATCTTCTTTTTTTCTTCTCCCCAAAGCCCCCCAGTACACAGTTGTATATTTGTATATTCTAGTTGTAGGTCCTGCTAGTTCTACGATGTGGGACACCAGCTCAGCATGGCCTGATGAACAGTGCTAGGTCTGTGCCCAAGATCCGAACTAGCGAACCCCGGGCCGCCGAAGGGTAGCACGTGAACCTAACCACTCGGCCACGGGGCCAGCCCCTGTCTGTCTTTTTGTAGGCAGCCAATTCACCTTGCCTGGATAGTTTGAAATAATTTCCTTCTGACTCTCCAGCTTATAGAAGCCCTGATTCTTTTCTCTAAACCTAACCAGGAAATAAGAAGAGAAAAGCACCTTGCTAATTTGAGCAATGGCTTATCTTCTTCACAATGTTATTTGCCATATTTCCTCAATAACATTTACTAACACTTTCCCTCTCTTTCTTTTTTTTTGGTGGGAAAAAAGGGGAGAAATGTACCCATTCACTATATGATACATTCCAATTGGAGATGCTTTAAAAAGTGCAAAAAATATATATGTTAGAATTTATAAAATAAGGCAATGCTTCCACCTCTCTAATAGACTATTCAACTACTTTGACTAAAACTGCAGGTCCTGGATTTATACAAAAAGTTCCCTGATTTACTTAGCATATTGCTTTTAGCTATTTAGTTCAGAGAGTGGCCAAAATGACATTTCCCAAACTGAATTTTTATAAGTCCAGTATTTCATACATAAAACAGAGCATTCTTCACTACAAAAATAGATTGGGAGAAAAATTCATATTGATTATATCATAACATGCTCGAGTCTTATGGTTGGATTATGTGAAATTAACATCATCATCGTCGTCATCACTATCCACCATTCTCTATTTCTTGTTTGAGAAATTGGTACCCACCAGGATCTGTGCTAGGTGCTGCCTACTTTTGCTATAGCAGAACTCAACCAAAGATATCCTGTTGGTTATTCACAACCCCCTTTCAAGCACAACCTTCTTCATGCTGCAAACCCCAGGCAGTGTACCTTCATGCATTTTCCATGACAGAGAGCAGACGTTGTAAAGATTTCCCAAAGGTAGATCAGAAGAATCACAGTCTGTACCGTAATGTATAGTTGCACTTTCGGGACTCTGGAGCTGGCCATGGGAAATTCCCTTTGCGGGGAATCAAACATTTCTGGAGCTTTGGCTTATCTGCACTCTTTTCTTGCCATTTTTTGTGTATCTTGTATTGGCGATTTATGGAAGATGACCCCCTTTCCTGATGTGGTGTTCGTCACAAAGATCAGTTCTCATTGTGACGTGGCATGATGATTAGCATGATGGTGTGATGCGCATCTGTTTTGGTATTGATCTGAACACCACGGACCTTTCACAGTTTACCCCAAAGCAGTGGCTTTTGCCAACCAGACATTTATCTGTTCTCCAGGGATAGTTCTGCAAGAGGTGATGCTGTGGAGATAAAGAAAGTCCATCCGCGACTTTCAGAGTGCATCATTTAGCAGGATGACAGGTGTTATCTGGGCCTTATTACTGGAATTCTTTGTCTTTGGGGTTCTGACGATCAGACCAAAGCAAAGTGAACCTTGGGAAAACCAATTGAGCGATGGCTGTGGAACTTTCTGCCTGAACCACAGTTAATAACATTTGGAAATCTTAGTTCTTTGCTTTTGTTATTGAAGAGTATTATCATGTGGTGTGTTATCTCCAACTTTAAAAAGTACTTTTTTAAAGTATCGCAGACAGGACCTATTCCTATCGGTCCCAATCTGATGAACTGCAATCTTTGAAGGCAACTTAGGCTATTGCTGAGAAGAATATAGGCAACTGAATTCAAGAATCCAGCTGAATTAGTTCCAGCAAATACACCTCTCCCTACTCCCACCACCACCCTCCAGTCTCCAACTCTTGCTGACTACCTAGAGGTGGGGATAAAATTGGACATATGATTAAATTTTTGGAAGATGTCCTATATATCAGCTCACTTATGGGAAGCAACACCTTCAGGAGGTCCATGAACATAACACCCAACTCATACGCATTGTTGACTACAGCATAAAAAATGCCAATGAGCGCCAAGTGCACAATGGAGTGTGTTGGAAATATTATTGTTGTGACTTCTCCGAGTCTTATATGGACAAGCAACTCTTTTGAAGTAAGTACAGTAATATACCTCTAGGGCTAGCATAGCATTCATGACTTCTTTCAAAATAGAGCGCTATAACTATAGATGCTTTTTAGATATTCCAGGAAAAATAGTTTACTTCTACCTGAGATGAAAGCTTTCTCCTACTGGTTGTAAGACATGTTGAACATAATATGGTTGCTTTCTGGAGCTCTTGCTCAGCACCAGACTGTCTCCTAGAGAATATTTAACAACTCCAATAATTTTAGACAAATAGTAGTAGTTCCAGGTCATCTTTTTCGCTTTGGATTTTAGGTTTCATGTAAGAAGATGGGGCTCAGGTTGGTGGTTCATTACACTCTTTACTGGAGTAATCAGCCTAATGTCCATAGTATCAAGGTATAGTGACAAATAATACACTGGGCTCATTTTAACGTGTTATAGTCTACCTTGAAGATCTAGCAAGTAGAATTTGTGGGGAAGACATCAAATGACCACTGCAGAATAAGAAAATAAAAATTCTACAGCTTTAAGAACAAAAAGATTTAGAACTAGAGAAGACAAATGGGGGAAGATGCAAAGACATATTGGGCTCTTAACAGATTTACTCCTTCCACAGTCTAAAAGTAGGCAAGTAAAAGAAAAAACATATTATCCAGCATCATAATACCTAAGTGCTGCGGCAGTACTTGAGAGTTTTTAAGGTAAAGCTTGTCAGTGACATTTTGAAGATTATTTAAGATAAAAATAAATTAAAAGAGCTTATTCAGAAGAATGTAATTAGAACAACTTTAGCATCTGTCTTTGCTTTCCCTCTCTCAACCTAAAAAATTTTTTTATGGAGAGAAAAATTCAACGCAATATGAGAATCACTTAATCCTGCCTAGTATCATTTATGTACACAGAAGGTTTGGTCACCTTTTCTTACCCAGGAATTATTTCCTTACTGTGTGTGTACCACCACTATAAGGATGAGATGGTAGATGTTACCATGGCAGCTTGGGATTTGCAGAAAATTTTCACAAAAGAGAAAAATGAGTTAGGGATTCAGGAAAGGAAGAGTTTCATACACTATTTGTACTGGAAAAATCAATGATGTTGCCAAAAGACACAAAGGAATAGCAAGTAGGATTCCAAATTAAAGATGGCAGATTACAGAAAAATATTAGCCTCTGATTTCTCCTAAAAATTAAAGGGATATTTTAAAAGGCATAAACTTACAACAAAAACTAAACACAAAAGGTTACCAGAATAGTAAAATTTTGGAAGCTGTAAAGCTTATGGACAACTTATACCTGATTTAGAAACCCCTAAACCGACAACGGGGAAAGAGAAACAACTCAATTTACATTGTCAAACTTTACGTTAAGAAACAATTTGCGCTACGAAATCTCCTTTTCCTCTCAATGCTCTAAAGAACCAGCCTTCCCCTACCTTGACAGAAGATCAGAAATTCATTCTCTGTAGAGGGCAAATAGAGGATCTGGGCAGGGGATGCCAGTCATAATTGAGAGTTGGGTACTATACTGAAAACAGGGGTATTAGTTGAATACTGAGATCCCCAGCACTCTCTCCCTACTCATCTCTCATAACATCATCATCTGAGCAGCAAATATGAAGTATTTTCTTTGGTGAATCTAACCAATATAACAGGAAAGGCCTAAAAATACTGAAATCAGGGCTTCCCCAAAGAAATGACTCAACCAGAACACCCTACAATCATACATGAAGGCTCAGAGCTTATAATTGGCTTTCCAGTTTCTCATTCTTCAATATTAACAGATAGCCAAGGATGACCAGACTTTTGAAGAGAGTGTCTAATATGAATGACAGAGAACAAAACGACAAACAAACACGTATACAAAAATGGATGAAAAGGAACTGGGGAGAAACAGACTATGAATTGATATATATGATAGAAAAAAACATCCATGTAACAATAATAAGTTTTATACACACACACACCATTCAAGGAATGAGAAAGATATCCAAGAAATGAAAAAATATAAGAGAAATAAAAACACTTGAAAGAATAGAATGTTTTCTGTTCTATGAGAAAGATAACTTTTTCTAATGTTTTCTTTTCTATGAGAAAGATATCTAAGAAATTAAAAAATATAGAAGAGGGGCCTTGCCCCACACTTGAGTGGCTAAAGTTCCACACGCTCCTCTTCAGCAGCCTGGTTTTGTGGGTTCAGATCCCAGGTATGGACCTACTCCACTCATCAGGCATGCTGTGGAGGCATCCCACTTACAAAGTAGAAGAAGTCTATTGCAGATGTTAGCTCATGGTGAATCTTCCTCACCAAAAAAAAAGAAATAAAAACACTTGAAAGAATAGAATGTTTTAAAGACAAAGTCATTGGAAATCTTTCCAAATGTAGAATAAAAAGGCAAAGTGATAGAAAAGGGAGAGAAAGGGTAATGAGATTAGAGGATCATTACAAGAAGTTCAACATTAGAATATTAAGGAGCTTCAGAAAAAGAACAGAGCAAATCTAGTGAAGAAAATCAAAGAAATAATTCAAGAAAAATCCCCACTCCTAGAAGACATCAATCTCCAGCTTGGAAGGCCCCATGGCCAGAGCATAGCACTATAGAATTTAAGGATCCCTGGGACAAAGAGAAGATGCTACAAGCTTTCAGAGAAAATGAACTGGACTCAGAACGGCAAAAAATTACTCAGTTGAAATGGCGGAAGCTAGAAGGCAATGAAACAAACCTTCAAAATGTTGAGAAAATTATTTAAAACTTAGAATGCTGTACCCAATCAAACTATCAATTAAGTGTGAGGCTAGACTAAACACATTTTCAAACTTGAAAAATCTCAAAAATAAGTCTCTCTCCCATGCACACTTTTCCAGAAAATAACTAGGGCATATCTTCCACCAAAATGGAGGACTAAACCAAGAAGACAGAAGGGTGGTGATAAAAGTCACATGGGCTCCAACTTAGAAGAGAGGCAAAGGGAAGTCCCAGAACGATGGTGACAGGCAGTTTGGGTACACTCCACTCTAAAAGCAATAGCAGATGTTTCTGCCAAGAAGCTGAAATTAATAGAATACTTGATATATTTGATATGTCCGAATGTATTAATGGAGATCTTTACATGAGAAAGAATACCTATATAGAAAGCCAAGGGAAAAAAAGAGACAACTATTAACTATAAATGTTGATTTAATCAGATGATAGAATTATTAGGGAAGGATGGGAAGAGAGTATGCTTTTTTTTTGAAGATTGGCACCTGAGCTAACATCTGTTGCCAATCTTTTCTTTTTCCTTCTTCTACTTCTCCCCAAAGCCCCCTAGTGCATAGTTGTATATTAATTGTAGGTCCTTCTAGTTCTGCTATGTGGGACGCCGTCTCAGCATGGCCTGATGAGTGGTGCAAGGCCCGTGCCCAGGATCTGAACCCGTGAAACATTGGGCCACCAAAGCAGAGCATGCAAACTTTACCACCTGGCCATGGGGCCAGCCCCGAGAGTATGTTTTTATGTATGTGTGAAGTTGGGGATGACAGAGTTAAATCTTATTTGCAAGAGTGGGGTGTTAGTAGCTTATATCGAAAACCAAAATCTAACAAAGAAACAATATAACTATATCGTTTAGACCTGCATTGCCCAATGCAGTAGGCACTATCCGCATGGGGCTATGGAATACTCGAAGTGTGGCTAGTCCAGTTGAGGAATTGAATTTTTAAACTGATTGAATTTCAACCAATTAAAATTTAAAGATCTTATACTCAATTCAGTTATTGGAAAGCTTTTAAGTGTGTCTGGAACAACTTGGGTATGTAAATTTCCTTTTTCGAACTATAGGGAATCTCAACACAGATCAAATATTTCCAATGAAAATGTGCTGTAAATATAAACTACATATCAGATTTCAAAAGCTCAGTATGAGGGGAAATAAAAGAATTTAAAATATCTAATTAATTTTTTTATATTGAATACATCTTCAAATGATAATATTTTGGATGTATTGGGTTAAATAAAATATATTTAACCTTTTCTTGACTTTTTAAATATTGCTACTAGAATATTTACAATTCACATAAGTGTTTCTCATATTTCTGCTGGACAATGCTGATTTAGACCAATGGCATCACGGCATAAAATATCAAAAGAACCACTAAAATAGAAGAACATTATTTCTGGGCAGCAAGATATAGGATATGGAGGAGGTCAAGGGACTACTGTTTTTCATATTATTATAGAATCATATTATATTATAGAATTATTTTATTATTACAAAACTGTGCTGTATTATTTGACTAATCTTTGTACATGTCTAATTTTGACAAAGAAAAAAACAAAAGCGGAAAACCAGTTTCTTCATATTTTTGCAGCTTCACAAAACTATGCTTATTTTCATTTTCACTTGATGTTATTCTTCAGAGACAGGGAAACATCAGAAACAATGTTTTCAAAAGAACCAAGATGCCAGGAAGCTACCCAGTACTGGCAGAGCATGTGTCCACTTCTGCCACCTCAGTACGTGCATTCGCTAGCTAGGTGTGCTTCATGCAATATTTTCTTTCCCCATAGGAATGCATGGAGGCTTAAGAACCAAAGGTACGAAAACATAATAAAAACTCAATTTTCTGAAGCATTCAAACTATACAAATAAACAAAACTCCATGACAGTTTATCATTAAAGTATGAAAGCTCCCTCATCATCTTCTCCAACTTCCCCACAATCTACAATCCTGTTCTGGAAAACCACGGCAGATTCTTAAAAATCAGCTATTGTTGCTAATGAAGAAAGCAGCCAGCAACTCTGAGGCTTGCCAAGCCAGTGAGAAATCAGCTCAGATTCGTGATTGCTCCTGGTCAGCTTCAGTGGTGCAGTAATTAGAAATGATTTTCTTGAATTTTCTTCAGTCTTACTAGGCAGGAGTACTCCCGAGAGAGAAAGGTGACAATTTGCAGTTCAGCTAACAGGCACGAGAATGCATTTGAAATAGCAGTCTCCTAGAGAATTGTCAAGCAGAGACTGGAAGGGGGACTAAAAAAAAATGATGTGGGAAAATGGAGGAAAACATTAAAACAAAATCTCTTCACTCTCCCCTACTTGCCAAAGCCAGCTTACCATACAAAAGTATGGTTATAATCAAGAGGAAAGGCTTATCCTTATCATTTTTGTGTGTATTTGCATTTGAAATAGATTTTATCTAAGTCACATTTACATTTTTGTAATTATTTTCATATTTGACCTCTGTGTATTCAGAGTGATTTTAGTACTTAAGAAGGACAAGAAAAACTTCGAGGTCCTACAGGAGAACCAAGGAGCTGACGAGAAAGTCAAAATGGTGAAGATTATTCAGGCTAGAGAAAGAGATGACAGAGGAGCAACTCAACAATGGCCTTCAAAGAAACAGCCAACTTGGGAATAGTGCAAATGAGTGACAGAGAAGCTATTGGAGAGAGGCTTCTGAGAGTGAAGATCATTAGTGTTTAGAATCCTGTACTACAGAGGTTGTGAAATTCCCTTCTTTGATAGCTTTCAGCAACATGATAAATGTGTATTTTGTAGAGGATTTAATATGGCTTTTAAAAACGTAGGGAAATTAACCATAGGGCCTTTCTTAAGGGTCTTTTTCAGCCATAGGAGACCCTAATCATTTTCCCATTTGAAACTACTTACTGAATACCTGTCATAGGCCAAACTTTGTGCCAGGCTCTGGAGAGACAGCAGTGAACAAGAAAAAACATCCCCTCACCCCTGGAGCTTACTAAATGGCTCCTCAATGCTTTATGAAGGAACTGGGCTAAGTAATTGCCAATATTCCTTCAGCTTGAAAATTCAACAATAGATCAGCAGGGCCATTTCTCATCAATGGCAGAGGGAGAAGCATAACCCAGAAAAACCCAATTCTGAGACCAACCAATAGGTAGATTTTCTTAATTGTAATTCCTTAATTTCTTGAGTTCTTTGTCCCAAAAAGTCAGTGTTTGGAAACTTGGCCATTTAAAAATCTTTTCAGGTGTGACATTTAGAAATCTAAAAGGACTTTAACATTTCGAAGCACTTAATGATCACAAATATATCCCACAGACCTGGAAGTATGTGGTCCTTGGAAGCTGCTGACAAATATTCCTCAAAACCATCTCGTCAGTGCTGAAATAGCTGCATTAAGCAGGCTTCTCACAGTTATGGCATATCCAGATTTCATCCTGGGAACTATATTGCTCTTCAACCTCCTGCTTCTATTTTGAAAAAGAAAAGCTTCTGTTTAAAGCAGTCCTTCAGAGAGATCTGCACCCCTATGTCCATTGCAGCATTATTCACAATAGCCAAGACATGGAAGCAACCTAAGTGTCCATCCATGGGGGAATGGATAAGGAAGATGATATCACACACACAATAGAATATTATTCAGCCATATAAAAGAAGGAAGTCTTGCCTTTTGTGACAACATGGATGGACCTTGAGGGCCTTTGCTAAGTGAAGTAAGTCAGACAGAGAAAGACAAATACTGTATGATCTCACTTATATGTGAAACCTAAAAAAACCCTGAACTCATAGATACAGAGAACAGAGTTGTGGTTGCCAGAGGTGGGGGGTCAGGGTGGGGGAAATGGTTGAAGGGTGTCAAATGGTACAAATTTCCAGTTATAAAATAAATAAGTCCTGGAACTGGCACCATGGCGTAGTGGTTAAGTTCAGCACACTCTGCTTCAGTGGCCCAGGGTTTATGGGTTTGAACCCCAGGCACACACCTACACCACTCATCAAGCCATTCTGTGGCAGTGACCCACATACAAAATAGAGGAAGATTGGCACAGATGTTAGCTCAGGGCTAATCTTCCTCAACCAAAAAAAAAAAAAAAAATTGTAACAGATGTTAGCTTAGGGCTAATCTTCCTCACCAAAATATATATATACATATAAATAAGTCCTGGGAATGTAATGTACAGCTTGGTGACTACTATAGTTAACAATACTGTATTGTATATTTGAAAGCTGGTAAAAGAGTAGGTCTTAAAAGTTCTCATCACAAGAAAAAGAATTTGTAACTAAGTATGGTGATAGCCATTATCTAGACTTATTGTGGTGATCATTTCAAAATATATACAAAGATCTAATCACTATTTAATATACCTGAAACTAATGTAATGTTATATGTCAATTATATCTCAATAAACAAAACAAAGCAAAACAAAAAAATGGTTCTTCAGAAAGGATGAAGGCAGCTAGAGTTGCTCACAATCAGCTCAAGTAACAAGCAAGGCAGGTTGGGACCTTTTGAGAAGTCAGACAGATGTCCACGTCATCTCTACAGTGGAGTTTTCACTGAGTTCAGGCCAGCTTTCCTGTCCACTCTGATAAGGCTGCACCTCACTTTTTTCACTCTTCTTCTTCACTGAGAACAGGAGGCGAGACCAATGTAGAATGCACGTGGCCCCTGAGAAGTTCTTGGGAGACCTGACAGAGAAGCTAAGACTCCCTGGTTCTACTCTTCACAGAATTCGTTGCATCCCAGACGGAGGTGTTGTGATTCAAGAGAGATGGGGCTTCCCTCAGACAGATCCCCTTCCAGAGAATGCTCCCTCAGGTTCAACTGTTCTTTAGGTAAATAAATGCTACCCTGCCTTCTCCATTGCCCAAGTCCAAAATAATAATAAAATTCAGTTATTAAAAATTATCATAAGCTTGCCTCCATCCTACAGAGAACGAGAAACTGTGCAGAGAAACCAGTATACTAAGGGGGATTCAAGGAGGGGGGCAGGGAACCCCACCTTCCGGACACACAAAGCACTCTAGGGTAGTGAGTAAAAACGTGTTAACTCGGGAGTCAAATTGCTTGGCTTCAGGTCTCAGCTCTGCCACTTACTAGCGTATTGCCTGGGACAAGATACCTAATCCCCTAGTGCCTCAGTTTCCTCATTTTATTTTGAGGAAGATTAGCCCTGAGCTAACATCCGTGCCCATCTTCCTCTACTTTATATGTGGGATGCCTGCCACAGCACGGCTTGATGAGCATTAACATAGGTCCGCGCCTAGGATCTGAACTGGCAAACCCCTGGCCGCTGAAGCAGAGTGTGCAAACTTAACTGCTGTGCCACCGGGCTGGCCCCTCAGTTTCCTCATTTTTAAAACAAAGATAATAATAGTATGTTGTGGGCTGAATTGTCCCCCACTCTTTGCCCAAATTCATATGTCGAAGTAGTAACCCCCAGTAGCTCCAAATGTAACCTTATTTGGAGATAAGAGGTGATTAAGTTAAAATGAGGCCCTTAAAAGAAAAGAAACACCAGGAGTTAGCATGTGCAGAGGAGAGGCCACGTGAAGAGGTGGCAAGAGGGCGGCCACCTGCAAGCCAAGGAGAGGGACCTCAGAGGAAACCAACCCCGCCAACACTTTGAACTTGCACTTTCAGTCTCTGAACTTTGGGAAAGCTAATTTCTCTTATTTAAGCCACCCACTCTGTAGTATTTATCACTGCCACCCTAACAAACCAATACCTAGTACCTACTCTTGCAAGAGCGCTGTGAAATTAAATCAGTTAATCCATGTAAAACGCCCCAAATGAAAGCTGGCACATAGTTAACACGGTGTGTTAGCCATTAAGTAGAGCCACGAAAAGGGACTGTCTTTGCTGTATCTAGTGTAATTTAAAGCCATCGGCCCATTGGCCCCTGACCTTACTTGGGACAGTGAGTCAGGCCTCTCCCTGTTCATTTTACTAATGACCTGGATGAAAGTAGACCCCAGATTCTGCCCTAAGGGGATTCCCAATTCTTAGGGTCCTGATAGGAGTGTTGTGACTGGCTCTCTGGTGAGCATAGAAAGACATGTTCAGCATTCCCCTTTATTTTAGTTTTTAATTTTTTTCAGCATTCCCCTTTAGAGCAAATATTTCACTGAGAAGTTGGCTTTTTTTGCCATAGGCTGTGAATCGTCCCTGTGAACGTTGTTTTAACTTTATTATGCACCATCACAACCCATCAGTTTGTAATAACACAAGTTTTATAGATTCTATATATCAGACACTGTTGAATATAAAAATGTAATGATTTGAGCACATGCGAATTAATTTTTTTCTAACTCTATTAGATTAAAAATGGACTGGGCTAAGCAAAAAATAGGTTAGAGTTTTACAGGAGAGCATTCGTTTTAATGAACGAGTATTGCCTATTATTCAGGAGGAAGTGGTGGTGCACACTTTTAACTAACCTAATGGAGATGCTTTATACCTAGTGTATTTAGTATTACTGATCCCCTGTAATGATGCTTTCTTTCTAGACCATCAAAATGATTGCTTCATACCCATCTAGAAGTCTGAGAATGAGATAGCAAGCCCTGTTTTGATTCAAACAGCATAAAATGGTTCCTTGTCCCCAAATTTCCCTGGTCTTCCGCCTGCCAAAATATCTCAAAGACAGCATTGCCAGTAGAATTCTCTAACTGCAAATAGACAATCTGGGCGAGTTATCACATTGAATGACCCATTATCATGTCACCTGTGTAAATCTCAATTTCCTTAATAAAAAAATACACATGATAATCCCCACCCTGCACAATTTAATGGATTGTCGACAAAGACAAAGTGAAATCGAGGATAACCACACACTAATCTTTGATGGGTACTGACTTATGTATGAAACTTTGTGAGTAATTCTCTCCATACATTACCTCATTTAAATCCTCAAAGTGACACCATGAGGTAGATACCCTTATTATACTACTATCTATAACTCACATTTCACAGAGGAATAAGCTCGTACTTAAAGAAGTTAACTAACTTGCCTGAGGTTCACACAGCTGCCAAACGACAGAGCTCCAGGGCCAGAATTCAATTCTCAGCTCAAAGGTCACCTCCTCAGAGAGTCTTCCTGACTGATCTAAAGTAGAGCATATCCTGCATGAGTCATTCTCTGCCATATCACCCATCACTTTGTTTTATTTTCTTTATAGCGCTCATCATCCTCTAAAATTTGTATTCATTGTTTCACTTCATTGTGTCTCTTTCTTGAATGGAATATAAGCTCCATGAGAGGAGGGAGCTTGCCTATCTTGTGTACCACTGTGTCCCCAGTGTCTGGACAGAACAGTGCCCAGCACAGAGTAGGAAGGCATATTTGTTGAATGAATTGATACTTGCCTAGACATGAAGCTGTGTGGCAAACTAGAAAATTCTAGTTAACTGCAAGGTATTGTCGTTATTACCTGAGCTCGGTTAGTCAATCACAGTAGCTGGGCCTGGGAAACCCCAGGGAATGTTTTAATTGGTGAAACGTGTTGGCTACACTACCCTAGTAGGAAACTCAAGTAGAATTTTGCAGTCAGGGGAAAGAGCGCTCCTAAGAAAAGTGTTCAAAATAAATATTTGACTATATTTCAAATTTACCTATGATTTGTGCAAAGCATCCTCAGAAGTCCTTTTATTTTGGTGAGAAACATGATTATGGGATAAATCATAACCTCTCTGAACCTCAGAAATCACTTAATTAAGGGAAAATATCTGCCCTACAGAAGTTCACGGAATCAATATGAAGATCAAATGAGATAAAGCATATGAACGTACTTTGTAAAATTTAAAGTCCTGTGATATAAGGGTAAGGTGGTATTATGATGTTAATTTGATCTACTTAAGTTTTTATTTCAAATGGCTAACATACAATTTATTTCCTGGGAAGTCTTTCCAGAATAATGTGATTATGGAAACTCTCCAAATGGCATTGGCTGATTGCATCAAAGGCAGAGCTAGAAACTCTAGTCTTTGCAAAGGTGCCAGTGTGAGAGACTTAGCTGTTCTTGTCTCTGCAGAGAACCAGAGAAGACTGCGTGGTGGACAATCGAGGGTGGAAGGAAGACTTTTTACACTGTTTTGTACCGTTAGAGATTTTTTTAAATTAACCACGTGCAATCTATCTAAAAGGGAACAAATGAAACAAAGAAGAAATAAGATGATATATGAGCTTGATGGTAGTTATCTAAGCCAAGAAGCTTTCAACTGAAAGGAGGCACCAGCTCCTGCTCTGTGTTCTAACTCAATTGCATGTCCCATGTTCATTTTTCCCTGGTGGTTATAGTAGTCACTTTGCAAGGCAGCTGCCTAGCTCAGAATTTTCCCTTTTCCAAAAATAACCCTGGATATAAAGTAGTCATTCCTATTGACACTGGTCCTGATATCAGTTGCCGTACATTAAACCCAGCACGTATGGGGTTAAAACCAAAAGCACCCATTCCCTTCCCCTGCTTTTCTAAGTTACATTCATGTGTAAATATCGGGTTTTTAAACCTTTGTATCCCTGAACTTCAAAAGACAAATAGAAGTTACAAGAGCCCAGGTGGCCTCACGCTAACATTTTGGCTAGTTATAGGTCCTTTGAAGTTTTATTACAGGAAAACTGATATCCAGAGAATGTCAAGAAGCTGAAGCTTCCCAGATCCCAACTCCTCAGCTTCCTGGCGCCAGAATCCACCATCCACTATGGAGGCAGACAACCAAGAATATCTAGCTGAGGATTCCCTTATCTCACCATCCTCCTCTCTGCAAGCAGCCTCACAAGGCCAAACACAGGCTGGTGGGAAAGCACCGACCAGCAAGGCCACAGGCTCCCCCTCCCTACAAGCAGCCGCCTTCCTCGCAACTTTTAAAACCCCTTGCCTCCCATCTTTCGAGATGAGATGAATTTGAGGGCTCACTTGTCTCCTGGCTGACGTCACCTGAAATAAAAACACTTTCTTTGCCATAAGCCTGGTGTTTCAGTTTTTATTTGACCCTGCTTGTGTGGTGGGTAAAGAACCTACGTTTGTATCTGCCAACACTATCTTCTTCTGTCCAAAGCTGATTGGTTTAGGGGTAGATGGTAAAATTGAGAAAGACAGCTCTAGAAGGAAGATTCATGAAATGCACCTGGTACCTCTCTCTTGCTACCTTGGTTCCTGGCTTCCTTAAGTTGGTTCTTCAATCATTCCAAGAAACATTCTAGTGACATTTCAATAAGCACATCCCTTTACTGCCCACTATTTAGGCTAACTTCAGGTCAACAGGAGTAAGACTCACTGTTTTTTTTTTGTTTCCCAGGTGATCCCAATATTAAAATTGAATACAAAATAGAGACTAGATCTCAGAATTCCCTGAGCAAGCAAAACCATCTAAGCCACATAAGCACAATTAAATCTGTCATTTCACGAACATTAGCAAAATTTATCTTAGGCTGTTTCTTGTAAGTGACTCTGACGATCATAAAAGAAACTTAAGTCTTCTTCCTAAAAATGGTATGAGATAATCACTTTTAACCAATCCCCTGCTGTCTGGAAACCTCCATTGTAATAACCAATTGTTGTAAAGGATAAACTTTATAAGCCATTCTGTCACTTCATGCCCCTGAGCTTCAAATCAGTCTGAATTTGAAAGCTCCCAGTTCATGAACTGTTCTTATAGGCACAATAAACTCTTATTAAATATTGTATATTGATTTGGTGGTTTTAATTTTGCTATTTCTGTGTTTTTGACACCAATATGCACCAAGGCTGAGAACAGTTACCCTACTCCAATGTTAGGCAACCTTTAATGTGCATCTGACTTGCCTGAAGGTCTTGTTAAACTGCACATTCTGATTCAGTAGGTCTATGGTGGGGCCCAAGATGCTTTGTTTCCAACAATTTCCCAAATGATGTTGATGCCACTGGTCTAGGGGTGACATCTGAGTAGCAAAGCTCTGCCTGGTTTCTCTTGCTTGAAATAAAAAGAACTTTAATTAATACAGTACCTTTTCTCAGGTGACAACCCCATCCTATATGGCCTTCCCACATTTCTACCTGTTCAGATCCTACCCATCATTCAAGAGCTAATTATAACCCTATTTCCTTGATTAAGTCTTCCTTAAATCATTATGACCCCCTCTCTCCTTGTTGATGGCCCATGTCTCATACAGCCTCCCTTACATAATATGACATTTAATTATCTTGGATGTAGTCCACTTACAAATGTTGGCCCATATACAACGATTTCCTCTGTAAATCTCATCTCTGCCCCAAGGAGTATGTGCTGACTTTCCTTGAGATTTATATAATATATATATATATATATATATATATATCTTCAACCCACCATGACCTCCAGTCCAATAGTGGGAACTTAACAGATAATTTAGTTAATGCTTGTTGAATTGAAGTTGCATGAAGAAGGAAAGTGTGACCACCACCATTATCTGGGGAAAAAAAAAAGCAAAAAAAGAAAATAAATAGAAGAGATCATAAAGCAAAATGGAAGAATGACCTAACATGGCTTCCAGCCCTGGACCCCAGAGGATAGATACATTTACATAGAGTTTTGGTAAGGATAGTGGTTCATTGCCTAGAAAATAAAGATGGACCCGGCCATGTGTATGTTCAGGTGATATGTACTGAGCCCCACTGTCTCTTATAGCCCAGATGTCTTTTGGCAGAGGCACTGAATCAGACACTCCCCTGGACTCAGTGGTTTGCTTCAAACTAAAGGAGGAAGAGGAGAAGAAGAAGGAAAATATCAGAGAAGGCCAGAGCTGAAAGCTACCGCAGAGGTCGTCTTTTATCCACCCTTCTCATTTCAAGGATGAGGAAGCTGAGGCTCAGAAGTCCTCAGTTTAGAGATGAACAAATCTTGACCCAGAACTCAGATCTCTAATCTGCAGGACAATGCTGTTCTCTGGCTCTAATCGATCTGGTAAGAATTCTTAATCTCTATAGGAATCCCCAGTTTCATAGTATGTCCTTTGTTGCCTTTGTCAGGGATGGGAAATTCTGGCATCTTAGTGAGAATGCCATGGAATGGCAGAGGTAGCCAGGCCCGGCAATGTGTGGAGCAGAGAGTACAGCACAAATGAACGTGGTCTACTGCATACTGCCCTCGCTTCTCCTGACTCCAATTCTCTTTGGTCCCATTGGAGCCCTGTGACCTTAAATGGATTCAATTCGACATAACTCCTTTGCTATGCTCGATTTTGGTGTGAGTACATTACAGATTTTCTCAAGGATGAAAGACTGGATGAATGAAAAAGGAAATAAGCAAATTCGTCTTGAATGGTGAGGCCTGCCTTCCAGGAACCTCTAGAGTCTCTTCGCCATGCTTTTTACAGTGTAGGGTTAAATGGGTGCTAACGAAAACGGGTACAAAAGCCTGATGCTATACCATGACTCAAAGCAGTCTCAGAGCGACTGGTTCCACTTCCTCGTGAAGCAGGTAAACAAAGCCCTTCCAGAAAGTCTATCTGTTGTTAACAGAAAAGGAAAACAAAAGCAAAACTTTTCTAGCTGTGGACTCATTCCCACATGTCTGGTAGAAATAATACCTGACAATTAAGAGATGGCCATCTTGTTTTAGAGAGAATTGAGAATCGTCTTGTTGAAACCATACTGCATTCTGCTTTGGTGGGAAAAAATAAAAGGGAAATTGAGCAGAAGGACTCAAAGAGAAGTAAAATTTAGATTTTTCACATAGACATGAGTCAAAGGATAAAAGGCCAACAAAATTTCTTTGCCTACAGTTTGTCTTGCTCTCTCTCTTTTTTCTTTTGGTGAGGAAGATTGGCCCTGAGCTAACACCTGTTGCCAATCCTCCTCTTTTTCCTTGAGGAAGATTGTTGCTGAGCTAACATCTGTGCCAATCTTCCTCTATTTTATGTGGGATGTCGTCACAGTGTGGCTTGACGGGTAGCGCTAGGTTGCACCCAGGATCCAAACCTGCGAACCCTGGGCCACCAAAGTAGAGCACATAAATTTAACCACTGTGCCATTGGGCCGGCCCTGTCTTGCTCTCATTTTAACACATGCATTGCTATGTTCTAGCTTAATCCCACAATAAGTAGCACCAATGTTTATCAACACACCAATGATTTTTGTGGAAAAACAAGAATCATGGGGGTGACAACTGATTCAATTTTCCTAAAAATCGGACTCAGTCTCTTTCTTTAAAAAAGACAGAGAAAAAGATTCTGAGTTAGTGTGAACAGTTCTGCTGTAGTGTGCCATTACTTGAAAAAGATGACACTCTAGGTTTAAGACCCAGACAAATCTTATACTCTGTCTTTATAAAACAAAACAAAATAAAAACAAACAAAAATGCTTGCTGTCCTTTAGAATGGTTATTTATCTAGTAAACACACCTTTGCCACAATGAGGCACATTAGAAAATAATTAAACTCACTGGGTTATCTCCATTTTGAAGCCACCTTGATTTAATGCTGCATAGGGAAGTCATTAGATGAATTTGAAACCATAGTCTTAGGAGAGAAAAATAGGGCAGAACATATTCCAAGAAGGGATTGCAGGCAGCCTCAGCTACCACTATCTCACAGAAAAGAATCTAAAAATAAAGGTGGAGAACAGGCTGCTGAGTACTTTGCACTCTGTAGCTTACAGCCTGGCTTGTCAGTCTAGTGTTTCTGCTGGCAAATTCTGGGAATTCTCTACCCTCAGAATCCAGAAGTGCTTTGTCAAAAACCTAATTCTGAGTTTCCCTAGCTGATAGAGACTGGAAACTTGGCTTTATAGGGGCACGGGGTTTTCATTTCTATTGCCTTCTCCGGCGTCCCCTATGCTCACACTCTTAACTCAAGTTTGGAATGTGTAAATGGAAGGACAAAATAATTTCCAGTGGAAAGTTCGCATTCACAGATAAGCAAAACTCTAAGTGTATAGAGATAGCAATGGGAACAGTATAGTTGTGAAGACTTCAAATAGACCTGAGTTTGTGTCCCCGTCTACTGTGTGCCGCTTGGCGTTAGCTCCCAGTTCAGCTCCCCGTTTAGCTCCTGTCTGAGTCCCATAGAAAGCAGGGGCTGGGCTGTACGTAAAAACTGCAAGCACCTTTTTGCTGAAAACGCTAACAGGATTGGCACAGAGCCTGACGTTCCTACATCAGCAGGCGGGAGCAAGCAGCAGAGAACCAGGTCATTGCAATTAAGTGGCCGCATCTGTACATGGAGTTCCTGAGGCGCGGAAAGATTCAAATTTGGGAAACATTTCTTTACAGCTCTCTCTCCTCTTTGAGGGCAGGGGCTGCGTCTCATTCTCTTTCGTTGCCTTGGTGGTGCCTTATGACGGAGCCTGGCTCCCAGTGGGCACTCAACAAGTGAACGAATGTAGCATAGCGTACAAGGCAGAGAGCCAGGGGAGGGCAGGAGAGAAGAGGGCTCTGTTACCTATGTCGTTCAGACATAACAACTGAGGGCTGTGGGGCAGAGAGATGGTGGGGAAATACTCCAGGAGGCCAAAACAGTAGAAACCTGGAGACAGAAACACAGTCACATGATGCCACTGGCTACTAATGTATGACTAACGTAAACTGGACTTAATGCTCCAGGGAGAAAGTTCGACGTGTTCTGTGGAACATGAAGAAAAGACACGGGTCTTCTTGGGGACCCAGTCTCACCTTGGGTTCTCTGGAGCATTCTTTTTCCATTTGACTCGCTCGTCCCTCCTGGCTCCTGGAGCATTTTCTTCAAGCCTCTGGAAGCCACTTCTGTTTGCACTGCTTCCTTAGCCATGGGGAGAATAGCTCGGTGACCTGTGGACCTCTCCCTGGCCCAGAGTCCCTGGACACCTCTGAGGAGGAGAATTGTGTTTCAAAGGGCAGGCACTGAAGCAATCTTGGCATGCCGGGATAGAATCAGCAAGAACAGCCATTAAAGATGGGACTGTGCAGGAAAAGCAGGATTTTTTTTTTATGGTTTTGTGCACCTGCTAGCAACCACTTATTCACCTGCTCATTGGCGTGTTGGCTGGATTTTTTTTAAATGAGACTTTCACTAGGTGCACTTGGCAAATGAAGTGTAGAAGCTATTTATTCTCTGCTTCCCACAGATCCTCAGGCTCCCTTCAAATCATCCGGGCCTTTGCTGTTCCCTTCCTTATTTCTTGCCACCTGGTGTCCTGTCAGGCCAATTTTTGATGCAACGGTTATTATCTGCTGAATTGTGCCTGGCCGAATTACCTCTGCCAGCACAGGTATGCTCTAGAGATGGTGACGTAGCCATCTGGGTGGCGGTCCTGGGCTTGAGGGCGACGCTCGGTCACTATGCGCATGCAGCTTTCCTGCTGCAGAGCATGCCTGAGGCTGCTTCAGCATTAGCGGTCCTGCCCACGTGGCCTCCTCAGCTACGCCTCCCACATGCTACATACAGACAGTTCCCCATGTGGGGCACATGGACTCTGGTGTCAGACTGTTTGACTCCAAATTCTAGTTCGGCCCTTGTCACCTTTGGGACCTTGGGCAAGTCACTTAACTTCCCTCGGCCCGAGTTTCCTTGTAGCTGTCATGGGAGGAAATAACGGTGTCTTCCTCTTTGACTGTTGTGGGGCTTAAATTAGATAGTCTAGGGAAAGCCCCCCGACACAGTGGCTGGCAGAGAAGAAGTGCCCTATCAATGTTGACTCTTATTTTAAAATTCACGGAAGCCTTTTTAGAACTTTCAGGATTCCGTTTCTGTTGCTTCGAGTTGCTGCTTCCTCATTTGGTTTCTCAGGCAAAATGTCTCGGGGAGGGAGAATTTCAGGCAGAGGTTTGGGAGAAGTGAGGCAAAGCTACTGCAACCTACTCTGAGGCCTGAAATAAAACTCTCCAAGCTGGAGGCATAACGTTGGGGGAATTAGGCTGCTTTCAAGCTAGGAAATGAGGGTCTCTGGGCTCTGCCGGCATCTCCTGTAGTCAGAGTATTCTGTTCTGCCTAAGGCCTCCCCTGGCTGTTCAAGCATCTGCTTTGACTGTATTTGTTTGTCTAACTGCCAGATCCCGGGGCACTCAGATGCTTATGTTCGTCTTGAAGCTGTTTTAGTATTTACTAGCTTAAAAAAAAAATCCTTGGAATTTAAATAAGAAAACCAACAGTAAAATAAGGGTAATGATCCAAAATCAGGCATGCAAAATCAGGAAGCATCAAAGTTGTAGCTGTGTACCCAAACAAACATTTAGAAGTTAAGGTAGCAATAGAAAATTCTACAGAATGAGCCAATTAACGTTGCCATGGGCAGCAAATTGTAATTTTTGACAGGTTTCTAGCACAGCTTCATCAGCACTATCAATATAATGCTTTCAAATGCTTGTTTTGTGGAGGATGGGTTAATGTATCATTATTTCCTTTCTTGGGAGTGAATCAGAAGCGCTCTCTTACTTTAGTCATTGTTTCTGAAAAACTTATTAAGGATAGATGTTACGAGTAAGACAAATAGGTGAATATCTTAGCAATAGAAGGCTTCCCTTTAAATACTCAATGCTCTAAAAGTTTTCCAGATTCAAAGGTATTTTCTAGATTGCTCTTCGATACCTAAGAGGCTTTAAAGAATCTTTTGCAGTTCACTGAAAAATATGAAAAAAGAGTATATCCTTCTGGCGCATGCTTCAGTGGCACACACAGGTGAATCCCCACGCTGCCTAAGCCTCTGAGAGGGAGGCAGCCTCTAAGGCAGAGCAGCCTGAAGAGTGAGGGGAACGTTCGTGCGCCAAGCCTAGTGACTCCTTTGGACGTCCTATATAGCTCCAGATGGATTCCCCGGAGTCATAACTTCTGTCTACACAGTCACTATCACTGGAAAGAGATGTCCAAGAATGTTAGCCACCTAGAGGGGATCCGAATTTATTGAGAAGGGTTTAGAAATTAAATATCACCAGCCTGGATGATACTTAACAGAGAGGGTGAATCTAAGAGGTCCTGGGCCTTCCTGAACTCAGGAAGTCAGCTAAGCTCGGAGAGAATCCACCTCGACCATCAGTCTGATAATGTCTACGCTGATCTCCAATGGCTTCTCCTTAGTCCTTAGCAAGAAACGTTTAGAGTCATGTTCCTACAGTTCCATTTACAAAAGGTGAGCTCAGTTTTCATTATCACTTTAACTCTACATTTTGACCTTCAGGCCACCTGGAAACTTGAGAGAAGGAATCAATATGTTTCCAACATCACCCCATCCAAACCTCTGTATTTTATAGATGGGGAAATGCCGCAAAGAGGGGAAGTGATTTGCTCAAGGTCACAGAGCGAGTCCACAGAGGAGCCTGGGCTAGAATCCAGGGGTCCTAACTCTCCATTCAATGTCCTCTGAAGTAACCCCAGAAGTGAGGTTCTGTAGCCTCCCCAGCCCAGACTCTTGCTTAGATCTATGCAAACAGAGCATGTCATAACGGTTTTGAGGAGCTATGGGGAATACTGAACACATTGCAGTGTGGAAATGAAGTCTACAGTATTTTGATAAAGTTGCCACTTTGTTTTTTCACTAAGGATTTGCCTCTGGAACCCTCTCAAGGAGTTAAAATTCTCTACAGTTTGTCAGTAATTGTGTGTATGCATAAATAGGCAGTACAATTCAATAGAGGAGTTAAATATGTGATTAAGAGATATCTTGAAATCAATGTGAAATTGTTTTAGCTTAGCACAAAGAAGGGTGTTTTTCATTGTTGTCGAGAGAAGCTTGTTTTCCTTATGTCTTTTGATGCTTTATTAATTGCGATAAGGATGGTTAAAAATGACATTTTCCTCCTAGGAATGACATAGTCTTAGAAAATTTCAGTTTACTCGACACTCAATGAGTTTGAGTATTACCTACAATATTGACATCCGTAGTTTCTTCTCTTCATAACCTTGATATGAACTCCAAGTCCAGTAATGTCTATTTCACTGTGATGTTACTAGAATGGGACCCTAGAAAAATCTCAAAAAACAATATGCCTTGTGGGGAAAAAGGAACGCAAGCAGAGAGTAGGCTCGTAGGAAATCAGATAGTTTTAAGCCAGGCACGGGAGGGCAATGGTTCTCAAACTTTAGCCCAGGGCTTGTGAAAACATAGATTGCTGGGTCCCTCTCCCAGAGTTTCTCATCTAACCAGTTCCCAGGTGATGCTGCTGCTGCTGGTGAAGGACCACACGGTGAGAATCACTAGTGTAGATAATTAAAAAAAAAGAAAAGAAAAAAAACCCCTTCCCCTTGACAGAGTCCCTGGAGAAACACACTGTGCTGAGAGAGCTGACGGAGGTACGTGGCCTGGAGTCAAAGGAATGGGGTCCCACTGTACAGTGAACCTAGGCCCATGACCCAGACCACAAACTCAAGCTGTAGGTTACAAGCAGGGACCACACTTTGAGAACAACCGGTATAGAAGCCGCAGAGGCAAACAGCTCCTAGCACAGCAAAGAACATGGGTAAGGAAAGAGATGGTTGTAATGCAGGGTGATAAGGTGATATGTTGGGTGTAGACTTTCGGTGTGGACTATACATTATAAAGGTAGCATGAAAACATTATAGCCAATATTTTAAGTGTCTTTTATATATTGCAGTATATATCTTCTTCATTGTGTTAAGTATTTTATCTGGATAAACTTATTCAATCCTCAGAACAATCCTGAGATAGGCTCTATCACTATTTTAGAGATGAAGAGACTGAGGCCCAGAGAGGTTAAGTAACTTGTTCAAGGTCATACAGCTAGTAAGGAGCAGAGGTAGGTTTAGAACTCAAATCCAGTCCTGTGCTCTTAGCCACTGTACTGCACTCTCAGAAGAAGAGTGCAGTCGACTCTTTTGGGTTGAGAGAGAGGGGGAGAGAGAGAGAGAGAGAGAAGGAGAAAGGGAGCGAAAAAGAGAGAGGGGAGCAGGGGTTTCTAAAGATGACATCTGAGCTAGGTATTGATGAAAAATAGAAAACGAGAAGCACTTGTGTTGGTGAGGGGCCATTCGGATATAGGCTGTGATCACTGGGCAAGTGCTCCCTGGTTGGGGTTAGCAGGTGGAGAAGATAAAGGTGGAGATAATGGGGAAGAATAAACAAAGACATTTTTAAAGGTCTAGTACAGCCTGGCAAGGACAGTGGTTCTTTGGTGCCACAGAGAAGAGCCCAGAAAGACCCAGGGCACAGTCAAGGTGCTACTGAGATGGAAGGCAGTAACAGATTCAAGCAATCACCTGCATAATCTCTGGAGTCAGGGAGACTGAGTGAATTTGCGTCTCTGCCACTTACAAGCTATGGCGCCTTAGCCAATTTCCCCAATCCCCTCGGGTGTTCATTCTTTATCTGCTATCAGGTGCTTGTCACAGTACCTTCTTTAGAGAGTTGCGGTGATGCTTAAGTGAGACGATACACACACAATAATCTCCACAGTGCCTGGCACACAGTCAAGGCTTAATAAATTGTACTCTTAATTTTATAAAGCATTAATTCCTAACTTACCGTATGCCGAGGATCAGTCTAAGGCAGTGCTTTGCAAAGTGTGGTTCCCCAGACCAGCAGCATCAGAATCATCTGGGAACTGTTAGAAAAGCACAGCCTCCAGCCCCGTCCCAAACCTCCTGAATCCGAAACTGGGGGGACTGGGAGCCAGCACTGTTTCAGCAAGCCCCTTCAGGTGATTCTGATGCGCACCGAGGTCTGAGAACCACTGCTCTAAGCATTTCACGTGAGTTGACTTCATTTATTTCCCATGACAACTCGCTGAGGTAGGTACTATTATTATTTCCTTTTTAAAGATGGAGAAACTGAGGCACAGAAAGGTAAAGTAACTATCCAAGGTCATACAGCTAGTAAGGAGTGGAAACAGGAGTTAGCACCTCATTTTAAAATTTTCAAAATGTCAAAACTTTCTTAGGACTAGCCTTTCTCTGTCTCTTTTTACTTTCTTTCCTTTTCTGTTGGCTATCATAGCCTGTTCCCATCTATCCCCATGCCTTTAGTATCCTGCACCAAAAAGGAACCACCGCCTATTGCTTTAGCTACACCCCTTGGAGACCCATTGCTCTCAAACATCCATAATGCTTTGCAAGAAGCTGGTCAGAGATGAAGAGGCAGGTATTGCACAGGCTGTCCCATTTGAATGATACCCTGTATCGCTTGCTAAGGTGGAGAAGTCTGATATAGAAAACACCATTGTCAGCAGTGTCAACTTAGATTACAAAGGACAGTGACTGTTTGGGGAACCATTACACAAATTATTTTGACCTGCTCTAACAATTTAAATATCTTTCATTTTATTTTGCAAATAAAAAAATTTGAATTTCATGACTTGACCACACCGCCAAACCATCTCTGGGCAGAAAGTGTAATCCTGAATGACCTTAAGTGATCAGACTTTTATCAATATGCTCTTAATCAGCAAGCATATTAAGGTCTGAATAGAGCGAACTGTCTGCAGCCTGAAATGGTAATGGGGCCTATTCTCCTGTCCTTTGCAAGCATCCCTAACCTTCTTTATTTCTTAGTGACTTTGATAGATTCTTTTCAGGGCTGGCCAACACGTCATTAAAAAACACAGAACAAGCACTTTGAGCCAGAACTGAGGATTCTGATAATTTTAACCCCTACTAAAAGAATTATAACAGAAACTCTGCTGACTTTGACTCTTAAATATTCAGATGGCAACCATGCCTGATCTCTACACAGAAGGACAAGCGAAAACCTAATGATCTTCAGGGAGTAGATATTTGGTCAAAGTTTCTTGGTGATTATGACCTTTGTGGAGAGAAATTTAAAATATATAAATGTGTAGGAAGATAATCTGATGCTGTCATAGGAGGCAAAAGAACTGCAAAGGAAGATGGGGCTTCCAGTTATAAGAAAACAATTCCCAACGAGTCACATTATATTCTAAGATTTATTTCTACCTTAAACAAATATTTCAAAATATCCTACAAGCTCCTTCACAAGGGATTTTTACAGAGAGGTGTGCTAGTCGTTAGTTCTTGTCATAAATAATTTTTTTATTGAGGTGAAATTCATGTAACATAAAATTAATCATTTTAAAGTGAATAGTTCAGTGGCATTTAGTACATTCCGGTGTTGTTCAATCATGCTGTTCAAAAACATTTTCCTTGCCTCAAAAGGAAACCCCATACCCATTAAGCTATTAGTCCCCATTCCCCCATCCCCCAGCTTCTGGAACAACCAGTCTGCTTTCTATCTCTTATGAATTTACTTGTTCTGGATATTTCATATCAATGGAATAATGCGATATCTGACCTTTTGCATCTGGCTTCTTTCTCTTAGCATGTTTTCAAGGTTCATCCACGTCTCAGCATGTATCAGTACTTCGTTTCTTTTTATGGCTAAATAATGTTCCATTGTATGGATATATCAGAATTTGTTTATCCATCAGTTCATGGATTAGTTCTCTCTGCATTTTGGCTACTGTGAATAGTGTTCCTATGAATATGTGTATACATGTATTTGAGTACCTGTTTTCAATTCTTTGGGGTATAAACCTAAGAGTGGACTTTCTGGGTGACAGGGTAATTCTATGTTTAACTTTTTGAGGAACCACAGTAGCTGAACCATTTTACATTCCCACCAGCAATGTATGAGGGTTCCAATTTCTCCACATACTCACCAACACTAGTTATTTTTCAGTTTTGTTTTTGTTTTTAAATTCTAGCCATCTTAGTGGGCATGGAGTGGTATCTCATTGGGGTTTTGATTTGCATTTCCTAATGACTAATGATGTTGAGCATCTTTTCACGTTTTTGTTGACTATTTGTATATCCTCTTCGGAGAAATACCTATGTAAGTCCTTTGCCCATTTTTTAATTGGGTTGTCTTTTTTGTTGTTGAGTTTTAAGAGATCTTTATACATTTTGGATGCTAGACTCATCAGAGACACGGTTTGCAAATATTTTTTCTCATTTTATAGGTTGTCTTTTGGTCATAAATAATTTTGGTCTCCTCTTTTCAATCATATTACAGGATTACACTTCTTCATCACTCCTTGATGTGAGAAGAAGTGATAGGCATCACTTCTAGCCAGAAGCTCTAGAAGCTACTGTACTATTTGACTTAGGTAATCTCAAGTGAATTCCCCAGCAATGGGTAATACTGTAGACCATTGCTTCTCTGTCAGCTTGAGTCCTGGAATGAGGATGACATGGAGCAGAGTCTACCAGTTGACCCATGACGAACGTGTATCATAAGCAAAAAAGAAACTTGTTCTTTTAAGTCACAGAGGTTTGGCGGTTGTTTGTTACTGAAGCATAACAGCCTTTCCTGACTAATTCAAAGGGCCAAATAAACCACTCACTGATTTATCATAGGTAGTGTTATTACACTGCACAATGCTCCCTGCAAACGAAAGCATGGGGAAGGAAGGAAGTGGATTGTACCCCGACTGGGCAACCTGCCTTCGCTCTGTCTCTACTCTTGGTTTTTTATACAATAATTGGTGATATTTTTTAAGAAAACATAAATCTGATCATGCTCTTATCCTCCTCAAAATCCTTTTGTGTCTTCTCATTGCTCTAAAATGGTTAACATGGTTCAAAATTTTTAGCACAATCAACAAAGCTGTTCACGATATCACCCCTGCCTACCTCTTAAGCCTAATCTCATGTCAGTCATGCTATTTCTTGAAGTATTTTTGGTACATACACATTTTTCTAGAAAAGCATTCATTCCATGTAGAATTTGAATTTTCCCCCCAATTGTTTCCACCTTAGGACCTTTGCATTTGCTGTTCCCTTTCCTTGGGATGTTCTCCACCACTACTTTCACCAACTATCCACCTCCCTCCCTGCTGAGTCAACTTCAACCCATCATGTAGGTATTAGTGTAATTTCTCAAGGAGATCTTGCTTGATCCCTCACTTTGGTTTCAATATTCTTCATCTGTGCTCTCATAGCACTCAGTACTTTACCCGGCCCATCACCTATTATATGATCATTATACTGCAATGCATCTGATTACTTACATGTCTTGCCCCAATAGAATATAAACTCCCTGAGGGCATGGACCTTGCTTGTATTATTCATCATTGTGCTTTTAGTGCCTTGACCAGTGTCTGGCACATGGTAGGAAGAAAGAATGATAGCGTCCATCTTTTAGCCTTTTGTCCTTTGCAAATGAGTCAGGAACCAAGGCAGAGTTAGGGCTCCATGTTCAGTCATATAGTTGACCTTATGCTAGCTTTACTACCTTTCATGAACCAACCTTGTAGGCTGGAATCACAATTTACCTTTAGTTCTAAGCATTTTTGAATTTGTGACAAGGCTGCAACTTTCTGAGTAATTGGACTTTGAGCTTTCTGATATTGACAGGCTCTGACTTTTTTTAATGTGCCATTTCAAGAAAGAGAGTGCAGAGTTGCCTGATTAGTCTGGAGCCACTCAAGCATGCTGAAGTCCCTGAGGCTTTTATGAATATGGCTATGCCTACATCTCAAGGATATAGTCAACCATGATAGTCCTTATGTGTGCTTTTAACAGCAAATACACCAATCTGGTTTCACTTATTTTGGGTTTATTCCTATTTCACTTACATGTTTTATATAAGACAACTCATAAAATTATAGGAAGTAGGAAGTGTTCTGAATTTTTCCCTCCTTAAAACAATGAAGTAACCAAAACATTCAATCTTGCTTGATTGCCCAGCTTGACTGTATTATTTTTATTCCTCATTCACAAGCATATATTTAGCAGCCTAGCCCTTAATCCTCTTTTGGGTGAGACATGCAAAGTAGTATAAGATATAGTCCCTATCTTCAACAAGTTCACCATTTGGAAAAAGAAATCAGGTGCAACTTTCTAAGTAAATACTTTCATCCCTTCCATCCACATAAGATCTTTCATACCTTCCATCCACATAATCCATCAGGGGCGGGCCTGTGGCATAGGGGTTAAGTTTGCACGTTCCACTTCAGTGGCACGAGGTTCACCAGTTTAGATCCTGGCCACGGACCTATGTACTGCTTATGAAGCCATGCTGAGACAGGTGTCCCACATATAAAGTCGAGGAAGATGGGTGCAGCTGTTAGCTCAGGGCCAGTCTTCCTCAGCAAAAAGAGGAGGATTGGCAGCAGATGTTAGCTCAGGGCTAATCTTCCTCAAAAAAAAAGAAAAAGGTATTTAGCCATCAATATAGATTGACAAATCTGCTGTTACACTGTAGTCCAGTAATGTGATTGATGGATTCACATGTATAGTTTAAGGATGTTAAATTTGTTTAAGGGCAACAGATATAGAAACCCATGTATTCGGAGACTACTGCATAAAATAAAAGATAAAGCAGCATGAACCTGAATGGATGTATAGACTTCCCAGTTTTCCACAGTGACTTACAACTGCTGATGACAGCATGGTATGATAAATCTGTTACGTGTGAGCCACTCATCTTTGTCAATCTCATGGATGTTTCTATGCACTCCAGTCCTGCCCCCTCCCTCTCCCATCAATTGTTATAGAGACTATAGTTACCTCTCTGTATGCTCACCAAGTGCAAGTAAATGGGGCAAAAGGACCCCATTACATTCCTATTGTTTGCAGTGAGGGTAAGCAATGTCAAGTCAATTCCCCAGCTGTAGCAACTCTCAATAAGACAAGGCCTAAGGACAGGGCCTCTGTGTTGTCTAAGTCAGAGGATGTCATTCTTTTATATAAAAGGACACTAAACATTTTTAGCTCTGTAGACCATACATAAATAAATGTGGTTGCGCTCGAATAACACTTTACAAAACGAGGTGGTGGGCTGAATTTGGCACATTGGCCATAGTTTGCTGATCCCGTGGCCCTAGTCAAGGGGGTATCATTCAATTGCAGTACACAGCCTGTGAGGCCATAGAATACAGTCTGCCTAAAGCCTGAGATACGTCCTAGAAACAACTATTTCTAAAACTGTTGCATTATCCTCACCCCATCCACAAAATTGCATTTAGTGTACAAAATCTATATAGGTCCCAACGTCTCTAATGCAGTTTGCACAGGTCAGGAAATTATGTCTGAGATGAGAGCTTAAAGATAAGCAAAAGTAAGCTAGGTAGGGAGGGAAGCAAAGAGTATTTCAGGCAGAGGAAACAGCAGGTGCAAAGATCGGGATTTGAGAAAGAAGTTCGCATCCATGGTACACACTGTTCATTGCCTCCTCAACATTCATTTACCCTTTTCTTACTCCAAATGTGATTTCAATTTTGTTCAGACATCCAATCCCATCTCTGGATGTTAAGGAGAATCCTGATTAGTTTAAACTAATCAGTGTGGCATTCTTTTGGTGACTGCTTTGTCTAGCAGTTGGCACCTGACTTAAGTTAGCCCAATAAAACTTAAAGATCTAGTTCATGCTTCAAGGAGAGATTTTCCTCACTCTTTCTTGCTAGATGTGATCAGAAAAAGCTTGTAGTCCTTATTTCCATTGGCAATCATCTTGCTACCCAGAAGATAACCAGGCTTAACATGAAGACAAACTGTGGCAAGCTTAGCACAGAACTGGAATAAATTGAAGTGTTTCATAATAATAATCAGGTAACTACTGATTTCTATCATACCTAGAGCCTGCCGTACTTTTGGACTGGAGAGTTTTGAGTTAATAAATTCCCTCATTACTTGAGCTAGTTTGAGTCAGTGGTTGCTGTTATCTAAAGTTAAAAGTATCCTAACTGATACGATATTTGACAGGGTAAAAGAAATTCAGTATAACAAGATTATGGAGTAGAAAAAGATGAAGTTGGAGAAGTAGGCAGAGGCAAAATCTTGTGTCCTTATTTCTGTTGGCAACACGCACTAAGCTCAGGGCATCCATACAGAAGGAGTTCTTCCACCAAACAGGCAGACAATACAGGATAGAAAGACAAGGCATGCTTATGCCATTTATGACATCTCCTTCTTCTAAACACCATAGCTCAGTCTGTTTAAGAACTATATTTTTAAGTCAGTGCTTATTGTGGTTTAATTAGCTCCATTTTCTCTGCAAACATCCCATATCAGAGATAAGTTATATATTTTGTGACAGTTGAGCATATGCCTTTTGAGTACAGTAGAGGGTATGGAAAAGAATATTGGAGCTGTAGATGCTGTTTAGGGATCAGAGTCAAGTCCTAAAAAACTTGAAAAAAAATGTAATAAGATATGGAGGACAGATCTAGGAGATCCTAACTTTGCAATTACACGAAGAACAGATCAAATAAAATAAAAAAAACAAAGTTTAGAAGAAAACTTTGAGCTAAAAAAATGTCAACATAATACAAAATAAATGAGGCAAGCAAGGCTAGACATTTCCTGGTTGAAATTTTTAAAACTCAAAGTTTTAAAAATAAGTCTTATGAACATCTGGCTATGTAAAACAATACTCTATTTACATTAGAGATAGTGTTGGGAGAAGAGGATAAACCAAGAAATACTATTTCATGGAAAGATATTCTGTGCTCATGGATTGGAAGAATAAATATAGTTAAAATGTGCACATTACCTAAAGCAATCTACAGATTCAATGCAATCCCAATCAGAATCCCCATGACATTCTTCAAGGAAATAGAACAAAGAATCCTAAAACTTAAATGGGACAAGAAAACACCCTGAATAGCCAAAGCAATCCTGAGGAAAAAGAACAAAGCTGGAGTTATCACACTTCCTGATTTCAAAATATACTATAAAGCTATAGTAATCAAAACAGCATAGTACTGGCAGAGAAACAGACACACAGATCAATGGAACAAAATTGAGAGCCCAGAAATAGCCTACACATCTATGGACAGCTAATTTTTGACAAAGGAGCCAAGAACATACAATGGAGAAAGGAAATTCTCTTCAATAAATGATGCTGGGAAAACTGGACAGCCACATGCAAAAGAATGAAATTAGACCATTATCTTATACTGTGCACAAAAATTAACTCAAAGTGGATTAAAACCTTGAATGTAAGATCTGAAATCATTAAACTTCTAGAAGAAAACATAGGCAGTACACTCTTTGACATTAGTCATACCAGTATGTTTTTGAATACCGTGTCTCCTCAGGTAAGGGAAACAAAAGAAAAAATAAACAAATAGGACTACATTAGACTAAAGAGCTTCTGCACAGCAAAAGAAACCATCAACAAAACAAAACCCACCAACGGGGAGAAGATATTTGCAAATCATGTATCTGATAAGGGGTTAATATCCAAAATATTACAACTCATACAACTCAACAACAACAAAAAATGAACAACCCTCTCAAAAAATGGGCAGAGGATCTGAACAGATATTTTTCCAAAGAAGATATACAGATGGCTAACAGGCACATGAAAAGACATCCACCATCACTAATTATCAGGGAAATGCAAATCAAAACTACAATGAGATATCATCTCATGCCCATACGAATGGCTGTTATTAAAAAGACCAGAAATAACAAGTGTCGGAGAGGAGGTGGAGAAAAGGGAATCCTCATACACTGCTGGTAGGAATGTAAATTGATGCAGCCACTATGGAAGACGGTATGGAGATTTCTCAAAACATTACAAATAGAATTACCATATGATCCAGCTATTCCATTTCTGGGTATTTACCCAAAGAACATGAAAACTCTAATTCAAAAAGATACAGTCACCCCTATGTTCATTGCAGCATTATTCACAATAGCCAAGACTTGCAAGCAACTCAAGTGCCCATCAACAGATGAATGAATAAAGAAGATGTGGTATATATACAATGAAATACTACTTCACCATAAAAAGAGATGAAATCTTGCCATTTGCGATAACATGGATGGATCTTGAGAGTATTAGGCTAAGTGAAATAAGTCAGATGGAGAAATACAATTACCATATGATTTCATTCATATATGGAAGATAAACAAACAAACACATAGATCTGGAGAACAGATCGGTAGTTACCAAAGGGGAAGAGGGGAGGGGAGGGCAAAGGGGTAAAGGGGCACACATGTATGGTGACGGATGGAAACTAGACTTTTGGTGGTGAACACGATGCAGTCTATACAGAAGTCAAAATATGATGTGCACTTGAAATTTATATAATGTTATAAACCCATGTGACCTCAATAAAATAAAAACTATAAATAAATAGAAGTGGGATAAAAATAGGAAAATGATTATAAAAAAAGAAATACCATTTCATAATTAACATTAATAAGAGAAATTTAGGTACAACCTTTTAAACCCAAAGACAAATTAAAAAGATGGTTAATTTTTTCCAAATATTTAAACAAAAAAAAGCAAATAAAATATAGTATATAAAAAAGTAACATCATGAAAATAAGAAAATATTAAAGCAAAAGGAGCTTATAGAATATAAAGCAAATGTAAATAACTCCCCTAATAAAAGAGTTTCAGACTGAACTGACAAAGGAAAACACAACTATTTGCAACTTATGAGAGAGATTGAAAATAAAGTACCTTAACAGCTAAAAATATTTATGGGCAAAAATATAACATAAAAATGCAATAAAATGAAAATGCATAGGTGATCATTAACAATAATCAAAGTAGAGCTCAACAAATGAGGCAGTCATTTTGCATTGATAAAATAGTATATGGTGAATGAAAATAATATGCATGGGCCTTTACATGATATAATGAACAATGTGGCCAGGTACTGTCTACCATTTTCACACACATTAGCTAATTTAATGTTCAGAACAACACTATATATTAGACATACTTGTTATTCTCATTTTACAGATGAAACAACTGAGCACAGAGAGGTTCCGTAACTTGTTCTAGGTTCTCACCGCTAAGGGTATAACTGGGATTTGAACCAGCGTCTTTCAGACTTGAGAGCCTCTAAGACACTACACTAGTGTATCTGAAAGTTTAGTCCTTGCATTACCTGCATCAGAATGCTTACTGAAAATGCAAATTCCTGGCATCATCTCAGATATATTCTAGAGCTCTGAAATTTGCATTTTAACACATACTTCAGCTGATTCTCATGCATGCTAAAATTTGAGAACTACTACACTACATGTGCTGCCTTCAAGAAAGTGAGCGGAACACAACTGAAGTGGAAATCTTTAATTTGCCCTTTCTATTTTAGATAGATTAAGTAAAAAAAAAATAAATGAATAATTTAAATATTAATCAAGCTGTTATAACAAACTTGAAACACTACAGAGAGGGGCCAGCCCGGTGGTGCAGCAGTTAAGTTTGCATGTTCCGCCTCAGCAGCCTAGGGTTCACCAGTTCAGATCCTGGGTACAGACCTGCACACCACTTGTCAAGCCATGCTGTGGCAGGCGTTCCACATATAAAGTAGAGGAAGATGGGCATGGACGTTAGCTCAGGGCCAATCTTCCTCACAAAAATAAACAATAAAACACTACGGAGAATATCTATTACTTTCAAACATTCCTTTCACATTTGCAAAACTGATCACACATTAGCTTCTAAAAGAAAACAAATTCCAAAATGCGGAGATAATAAAGACCACATTATTTGATCACAATGTGATGAAACTAAAATTTAACAATAATTTAAAGAAAAGGACACAACCAGTTATAATTTTAAAAAATACTTTTCCAAATAACTAACCAACCAAGAAAACCTATAGCTGCAACTACAGAACTACACTGAGGATAATATATTCAAAAATGTATGAGGCTACCCACCAAAATGTCTAAAATGAGAAAGACAGAAAATAACAAGTGAGGGTACTATGCTAAGCAAAATAAGTCAGACAAAGAAAGCTGTAAGACTTAACTAGCATGTGTAAGATAAAAACAATAGCAACAACCAAACGCATAGATATAGAGCTTAGATTGCTGGTTACCAGAGGGGAAGGGGAGGGGGGAGGGCGGAAGGAGTAAAAGAGCACAGGTGTATGGTGATGGATGGTAATTAGTCTATGGGTGGTAAACATGATGTAGTCTACACAGAAATTGAAATATAATGATGTATGCCTGAAATTTATATAATGTTATAAACCAATGTTACCTCAAATAAAAAAATAAATAACAAATGTTGAAAGGATATAGAGCAAGAGGAACTCTCACTCATTGCTGGTAGGAGTGAAATGGGTGAGAGCACCTCGGAAAATGGTTTGACGGTATCTACTCAAGCTAACTATATTCATACTCTATGACACAGTAATTCCTCCCCTAGGTTTATAACTGTCATGTGTTCATATGCTCACCAGCCTCTAAATGGAAACTTCCTACATACCCAATTTAGAATGCATAAATAAATTGTGGTCTATTCATATAATATATAGTAGGAGAAAGAACAATCTGCAACTATATGAAGCAATATAGATGAGTCCTATAAATATACTGTTGCAGGAAAGGAACCACACACAAATGCATACACTGTGTATAATTTTATTTGTATAAAGTACCTATACCATTAGGTACTTGTAGTACTTATAGTACTATATACTTATAGTCAGGATAGTGGTTACTTTGGTGGTAGTAACTAGAAAGTGTCATGAGGGGGGCTCCTGGAGTGCTGGTAATGTTCTGTTTTCTTGAGCCGGAAGCTGATGACACAAGAGTGTTGAATCTGTGAAAATTCATCAAGTTGTACACTTATAATCTCTGTACTTTTCTTTATGTATATTATACCTCAATGCAAAGTTAATTTTAAAACTTTTGAGCAGAGTGACAATACTTCCAAGTTTACTTGAGACAGATTTGAGAAAAAAAATAAATAGAAATTATGCAATTAAAAAGCAAAATACTTGAACTTAGGGGCTCGATGGACAGATTCGTTATATAGCTGATAAGAGAAAACTATACATAGTGTTCCTGGAGAGCCCAAAATAAAAATGGAGGGGGGAGGCACAAACATAGATGTATAGTAGGAAGCTTTATCATATATTTAAGTGAAGTCTCAGAATATAAGGAGAAGGAAGAGGGCAGAGGGAATAATAGAAGAGACTTTGAGAATTTTCTAGAACTAATAAAAGACATCAATACACAGATTCAAGAATCTAAAGAAATCCCAAATGGAATAAATGAACATAAATCTATGCCTAGACACATAATAATGAAATTGTAGAAAACCAAAGGCAGTCCTTAATCAGTCAGAGAAAAGACAGATTACTTTCAAGGAACAATAGATAGGTAGATCTCTGACTACGCAAAGGCACTAATGGAAATCAGAAGACTGTCAAGTGAAGTCTTTCACGTGATGAAAAACTTAACTGTCCATTGTAGCATTATATACTTGGTTAAAAAAATCCTTTAAGAATAAATAAAATTGATCTGCCAGCACAAGCCTAAAAAGAGAAAAGAAAAGAAAAGAATGAAGGCAAAATAGAAAACATTTTCAGACAAACAAAATCTGAGATGGTTTGTCACGAACAGACCCATAATGTAGGTAGTGCTAGAGTGTACTTCTGTGAAGAAGGAAGATGATCCTAGATGGCGGGTCAGAGTTGAGAAAAGAACTGAAGAGCAAAGATGGTGGTAAATATCTGGATAAACATAGATAAACATTTGCAGTATAAAATAAATAAATAATCATAATAATGTCATGGGTTTAATAATTCATAGAATTAAAATATATGACAAAATAGAATATAAATCAGGAGGCGATATCAGTGGAGTTAAAGTGCTTTAAGGTCATTTTATTGTCTGGGAGAAGGATAATATAATTGATTAACATTAGAATTTAATAGGTTAAGTACGTGTATTTTAAAATCTAGGTAACCCCTAAAAATGTCTTCCAACTTCCAAGCTATTCAAAAGGGAAACAAAGAAATAATAAAAAAATAATAAAAATGTAAGAAAGGATAAAAGGGAACATAGAATAGGTGGGACAAATAAAAATTACAAATGATGTAAACTCATTTATCAGTAAATACAATAGATACAAATGAACTAAAAGACAAAGGTTGTGAGACTAGAGTAAAGAACGACATCCGACTATTGATTTAAGAAACACATTTAAAACATAAGGATCCAGAAAGTGTGAGAGTGCAGTGATGGAAAAACTTATTCTTTTTAACTAATAGACAAAAGAAAGCTAGTGCAATGATAGGGACGTGCAGAGGATACTATGGAGTCTAGAGAGGTTCAGGATACGGAGGATGGCTCATGAGCAATTACTCATCAGCCTTTCTGGAGGAAGTTATATCTGAGCTAAATCTCAAAGGATTATAAAGGAGTTAGTCAGTCAAAGTAGGTCATGCCAAGTAAAGATGATAGTTTGAGCAAAGGCACCAATGCAAGAACCAGCAAGTGTGGTTGGAGCATGAATTGTGAGGCAGGAAGTAAGACAAGAAGATGAAACCAGAGAAATAGTTGGAAACAAATCATAGAGTTTTACGTTAGTCTGAGACCCCTGGAGTCCATTCTGTAAGCAGTGGAAAACCACTTAATAGTTGACATGGGTGGGGATGGGGTGGGACAGAGGGACAGGGCCGTCTCTACATTTCAGAAGGATCAATCTAGTAGCTATCTTGAGAACAGAATGGAGTGTGACAAAACTAGAGACAAAGAAATTTGTTATGAAGATACTGTAATTATTCTGTCCAGAGAGCATGGTGACGTGAACCCAGGCAGGATTAGTGAGGATGAAAAGAAGAGAGCACACACAAGTAAAATTGTCAGGTGCTCACCAAATATTTATGAAAAGAACAAATATGATTTCCTCAAGATATGTTCCCCTAAAACATTTCATTGAATAATTCCACTTCTAGGAATTTATCCTAAGGTTAATTAGAATTCTCCACAAAAATTTTTGTAGAAGATATTCGTAATGAGTGCTGAATTACAGTTTTAGAAATATTAAAAATAACCTACAGGTCTAACAGTAGAGAAATAGTTAAATAAATTATAGTAGAGCCCTAAAGTCAAAGAGTATTTAGCATTAAAAAATCATATTTTTTAAAAAAACATTTAATTGCATGGAGAAATTCTCGAAAGATGTGTAGAAGGATATCAAAATACAAAATTAATTATAAGATGTTCCACATTTTAGAAAAAGTGTATTTTTGAATATACGTGAAAACATTTGTACAGTAGGCAGAATAATCTCCCTGCAAAGATGTCCTTACCCTAATTCTCACAACTTCTATCTGTTACCTTATGTGGCAGAAAGAACTCTGCACAAGTGATTATGTTTAAGGACCTTGAGATGGGGACACTATCCTGGATTGTCTGAGTGTGCTCAATCTAATCATGAGTCATTAAAAGCAGAGAATCTTTCCCAGCTGTGGTCAGAGGGAGCTCTATCTATGGAAGAAAGGCACAGAAAGACGCAACCTTGCTGGCTTTGAAGGTGGAGGACGGAGGAGGAGGCCATTAGCCAAGGAATGTGGGTGGCCTCTAGAGCTTGAAAACGAAAGGAAATGAATTCTCCCCAGAACCTCAGAAGGGAACACAGGCCTGTGGACACCTTTATTTCAGTGGAGACCTACATTGGGCTCCTGACCTCGAGAACTGTAAGATAATAAATTTGTGTTGTTTTAAGCCACTAAGTTTGTGGTAATTTGTTATGGCCTCAAATACAAAACTAACAACACAGTTTGGAAGAAAAGAACACCAAGAAGAGTGTAATTAGAGTGATTGTCCCTGGGTAGTGGAATTACAGGTGATTTTTACTATCATGATAATGTTTTTTTGTCTTTTCTAAATCGGCTATAATGGAAAGGAGGGGAGGAGAGAGAAGATTGTTAGTCTTCTCTAATTTTGTCTATAAAAACTTATGCACATTTGATTATTTCCTTAAGATTTCTTGAGGTGGAATTACTGAGTCAAAGTCTGCAAATATATATCTTTTTTAATGATTGGATTCTTTTTTCTCCCCAAAGTCCCAGTACATAGTTGTATATCCTAGTTGTAGGTCATTCTAGTTCTTCTATGGGGGACGCTGCCCCAGCATGGCCTGATGGCAGTGTGTAGGTCCACGCCTAGGATCCCAGTTGATGAACCCTGGGCCCCCAAAGCAGAGTGCGGGAACTTAACCACTTGGCCACAGAGCCAGCCCCAAATATTTTTAAAGTTCTTGAAATTCAATGTGAATTCTATTCAGAAAGGTTGTCTGAATTTCTACTCCTACCTAGTATTTGTCTTCACTGAAACTTTTGGTGGATTGGTTATGCTAATTCTCTTTCACTCACTTTATGAAGCTCAAGTAAATAAATTAAACAACGCTACAACACAGAGCCAAGAAACAGGAAGCAAAACTGAAATACAGGTCAGAATACTGTATTTTCAAGTTACCTTGTAACATATTTAGTTGGGGCCACTTCACCATACAGAGCACGCTCAGGGGTGCTTCTGAAGCCACTCAAAGTTCTCTTATGACTCCGGTTTAATATTACTTACTTTCTCCCTACTCTGTCGAAATTCAGAAGAGCCAGCAGCTTCTTTAAGCTTTCAGAAGAGTCTCTTCCGGAACATCCTGAAGTGCCCCTCCTTTTTAAAAAAACATTTCTTTGGAACATAACCTCCCTTCTAGGCTTTTCCCTTTCCTCACTCCATCACTCCTGTCTCTCTCGGAGATTCTCTCTGCAACAGGTTTCCAAAGAAAGTCACTAAGTACCTGAGCTTTGAATAAGTCTGTATTTCTCTAGGATTTCGCTCTTCTCTGCCTGTGGGGAGGGCACCATTCTACAGCTGGCTCCAATCAAGACACTCAGGCTGGTAAATAACTTTAAGGTATGGATTTAAGGGGGAGACAAATTTTGAAATAGAAATAAAATACAAATGATCTTTATTTGCTGCATTATCTTCCTAAAAATGATCATAAAATGAATTAAATTTTCCACAGGAACAATTATTGTTGGGGTTCAGCAACTTCACTAACGAATCAGTAGCAAAAAAAGTGAAGCTTTAAGCAATGATAGATGAGAAATATTTATGTCCTTTACACGTTTTCGAAAACATATATCATCATGTAAAGAATGCAGCTATCACTATTCTATTTAAATCAAGATGTGAAAAAATACAATATGTATTCCACATTAAATTAATAATATTTTCTTGGCTTCTGAGAATTTAGGAGACACATGGGGACATGATTTAGATAACCGAATTGTCTTTTAAAAAGCTGCCCATGCAATTTCCAACTTGATGTCTTCTTTTTCTTTTGATAAATCTCCCAACACTAAGCAGTGACATTTAAAATCATTCCTCTGACCTTAGAACTACTCTCAGAGTACTAGGTACTCAACAAATGTCTGTTGCTGTTGATGATGATGGTATTTTTCAGACCAAAAAACATTTTCAAATCTAAGGGCTGACCCACCATCTCTCTCCTTCACCCTCTCCTATCCCCCGCCCCCCCCAGCTTATTCAAAGCTACAAGTAGAGCGAGTCAAACTTGGAGTGAAGTAACGTCACCAGGAACCACTGAGTGCTGTTGTTATTTTTTTTACCAACCTCCACTGCCACAGTGGCAGAGCAGCAATTTTATTCAATGTGACTGTTTCAGTGTGACCACTCTACTGCAGAAGATTTGAGCAGCCCGCCGGGTACCCTCTGCTCTTAATCCTCTCCCAATCTCAATCCAGAAGAAACTCTTTCCCCAACATCAAACAAACAACAACAACAAAACACTAGGTAGACTAGCTTTAGCAAACAGAAAAATAGAAAATGTTTGCCATACAATCATCGTGTTGATTGATACAGTACAATGCCCAATGGTTTACAAAGGAACTTCCCATGTTCTCTCTCTTACAAAGACAGTATCTGATTGTCCTAAAGACAGTGAAAAACACTGAATAAGTAGATACATTTGAGCAGAAATAATGCCTGAACCTTTAAAGCAAAGGAAATTTGGAAGAATGAGGCAGTATGTCGTATAGCTTTGAACCCCACATTGTCGTCCTCTCAGCAGATGTCTTGATTTCTTCATTTCTATTGAATACAGATCAGCTCTCCCTCTTCTAAATTTCTCCACGTCACTCATTCAATTGTCCTTACCTACTTCACTGTCAGAAAGAAGCCCTTCTCGTTCAATCCCACTCTTCAGGACCAGCAATAATTCTCTACTTCCATTCACTCACACATTTCTTCCATCTTCAATCTCTTCCCTCTACTAGCTTATTCCCTTTAGCTTTTAAGCATGGTCAAGTCTTCCCATATCCTAAAAACCACTAAAACTCCCTTTCTCAACCCTGTGACTTTTTTTTAAAGATACTTATTCTGAAGCTAGCACTTATTAAGCTCTTACTATATTCCAGAATGTATCTCAAACTCAACTCTTCACATGAGTTATTTAATCCTCACATCTACCTTATGAGGTAGGTAATATGATTATCCTCAATTGACAGAGAAAACTGAGGCTCCTGAGTTTAAACAACTTGCCCAAAATCATGCAAGTATTTAGTGGTGGAGCTGGGACTTGGATCCATAACTGTGTGACTCCAAAGCGTAGGATCTTAACCTCTGCACCGGGCCTCCTCTCCTCTTTTTCTCTATCTTTACTTTCTCTTTCTCTCTCTTTCTCTTCCTCTGTCTCTCTCTCTCTCCCCTCCTTCCCTTGCCCCCTCCTTCCTTTCTTATCTCCCTCTCCCTCCCTTCCTTTCTTTCATTATCCCCTTTCTCAAAAGGATGTCTGGATGTTCACAGTGTCTATGCTTCCCTACCTCACTCAACTTCTGGCAATGATTTCTGCTTCCACAACTACATTACAACTATTCTATCAAATAATCTTCTAATGACCAAATTTGACCTTTCTTTTTCCCTTCTCATTTTTCCAGTCTCATCTTCTACCTTTCTATAGCATTTAACACAGACAATCATATCATTGTATTTTGGTATCCTTTTCCCTCTTGACCACAGTAACACTGCACAATCCTGGCTCTGATGTGACCTCTCCAAAAATTCAATTGTTTGTTCATTCCTTTATCTATTCATTCATTCAATAAACATGTATTGAGTATCATGTGTTAGGCCTCGTTCTATGTGCTGGGAATACCACCATGAACAAAACAAAGTCCCTGCTCTCCAAGAAATTGCATTTTGGTGAAGGGTGAGAGGCAATAAAAATTCTTTTAAAAGAGTAACATATCTAACATGTTAATTTTTTTTTAAAGGTGCGTCTGGGGAAAAGAGCATTCAGGCAGAGGAACAGCAAAAAGAAATTTTCAAGGTAGGAACAACACGGAAGCCATTGTAGCTGGAGTACAGTGAGTAGGAGGAGAGAGGTAGGTACCCTGTCACAGAGTTAGAAAGGGGCCGGGACAGGAATGGCCTTAAAAAACATGTATGGACGTTGGAGATCTGCCTGCCTGCCTCCAAGATGGTTCCCAGTGTTCTTGACTACATCTGGCAATTTCTTGACTTCATTGTCATGAGACTTTCTGAGCCAGAACCGCCCAGCTAAGCCATTCCAGAATTCCTGACCCACAGAAACTGTGTGAGGTAATAAGTGCTTATTTTAAGACACTAAGTTTTGGGCGAATTTGTTTTGCAGGAGAAGATATGTAATACCGATTTTGGTGCCAGGAGTGGAATACTATCATACTAAAACCCTAAAATATGGACAAGCTTTGAAACCAAGTAGTGAGCAGAAGCTAGAAGAATTTTGAGGTGTTAGAGAAAACCTAAAGAACACTGATGAGACTGTTAGTAGAATCCTGATGGGCTTTAAGGAAGCTGCAGATGAGGGCTGAAAAGAAAGTGGGAAAATGTTATTGGAAACTGGAGAAAAGAGGATCCTTGTTATATAGCGGTTGAAACTTTAGCAACGCTATCACGTGTGTTAATGGGGAAAGTAGACAATATGCCCGAGGAAGCAGGTGATCTAGCTATGGAGCTTTCTAGGCAGTGTTGAGAGTGCCTCCTGGTTTCTTCTTGCTGTTGATAATAAAATGTAACCAGAGAGTAGTAAGCTTAAAGAAGGACTGTTGACAAAAAGGAGCCAATCTTGAAACTTGAAAGTTGCTAAGAGAGTAAATCTTAAAAGCTCTCATCATAAGAAAATAAAAATTGTAACTATGTGAGGTGATTGATGTTAACTAAACTTATCGTTGTAATCACTTCCCAATATATACATGTATCAAATCATTATGTTGTACACCTTGGATTAATACAGTGTTAGATGTCAATTATATCTCCATAACGCTGGGAAGCAGGGGCAAGGAGCCGGTCTTGCAGATTCTGAAAATTCCCAACCTCTCCAGATGGCAGACATTGCTAAAATTAAGGAATGGCTCAGTGGCAAGGATCGAATCCAAGTCACTATCAGAAAAACAGGGTACAAAAATGAAGATCAGAGTGTGGCTGTAAAATTCTTTGTTAAGACCTCAGAAAAATGCGAAATAGTGCTTTACAGATCCATTCAGTTAAACAATAAGGCTTGTGAGAAGCTTAAGAGTGTTGTCCCTCAGCAGTCTCAGCAGAAGCCCAAGTTAGAAAAAAAGCTTATCTCAAGGAGATTTTGTCTAATGGTGTGAATTTCCAGTAAGATTCATAGTATATTCACAAAAATTTTAAAAGAATTATACTCAAAGAAATACTGCTAGCTTGTACTGAAAGGGACAGAAAAGGAGAAAATGGAAAGAGGAGTTTGGACCCCAAGATATCTAGAAGGAAGAAGCAGGTTGAGAAAACCACGCAACTTCGAACATGGACTCAGAGGGTAGAACCAAGAGCACAAGAGACGGAACCAAGGGCCATGCAGAATAATTCCTAGGCAGGAGTAGGACTTAGGCCTAATCAAGGAGCTTCTAACACTTTCTCAGCTAAATTTCAAAATTTTGTTAGACCAGTTTGCTTCATGTTTTCTCCTCTCTTGCATAAAAGGGTCTATAGTGGTTATCACAGTTATGCCTCTCCCACTGTATGTTGGGTGTGCGGAGAGCAGGTAGGTTATCTCCGTTGTTGACGGGTCTTTGGACCAAGAAGAACTGTTCTTGAGAAGCCCTCTTCTGTAGCTGTACTAGGGGAGCCTCATCCACACTAGAACATGATGTAGAGGAGGAGATACTAGATTCTGAGCTAATGCTGGAATGCTATTCAACTTTTGGGGACCTGGAGAAGAGAGAGTGTATTTCTTATACAAGAAAGTCATGAATCTTTGGTGGCCAGAGGGAGGACTTGTGGAAGCAAGCCAAGATGACCTTTAATGATTCTTGCTTCCTGATATTTATGCTCTTGTGTAGTCCCTTTACACGCTAAACAGGGCTGACCTGTGTGACCAGTAAAATAGTGCAGAAATGATGGTGTGTGACTCCTGAGGCTAAATTATAAAAGACATTGTGGCTTTTACCTTGCTCTTTCTTGGTTCACTCACTCTAAAGGAAGTCAGCTGTCATGTTATAAGAAACCCTACTGAGAGGTCCACACGGGCAGAAACTGAGGCTTCCCACCAGTAGCCAGCAGAGTTTGCCAGCCATGTGAGTGTGCCATCTTGAAAGTGGATCCTTCAGTCTCAGTCAAGCCTTCACACGATTGCAGCCCCAGCCAACATCTTAACTGCAGCCTTATAAAAGATCCGGAATGAGAACTAACAAGCTAAGACACTTCTGAATTCTTGAGCCCCAGATATTGTGAAATCATTCATGTTTTATTATTTAAGCCACTAAGTTTTGGGGGTAATTTGTTATGCAGCAATAGACAACTGTTATAGAATGAGAAAAGATATCACAATAAACCATTTATTTCTTAAAAAGCTGACAAATATCACAGACATGACACAAATCCAGGAAAATAACATAATACGCTTCTTTAATAACTGTCTTGTACACTGCCGTACTATCTTTTTTCCTATAGTTTTTGTGTGCAAACTCTTTGAGAAGTTAATCTTCTCTAGCGTGGTTGATCAAATTTTTTATTCCTGATAGCTTTTATATATTTCTTTCAGCTTCCCAAAATGTCATTGGTAATATCATGTACAGTTTTAGGATTTTTGCCAAATTTGAGAAACTTCTATCAAGTTCAATTTATGAGCTGTAAGATTTCAGAGTATTTTAAATTTTCTTGTACAGTGAGTAATATTAAATACTATTTGAATTGATGACACTCATTAGCCAGTTTTGCATCAGTGTGCTCATTGTAGTGGCACTACTATGAGTTTTATGCTATCTTTCTCAATGTCAGTATTTTGTATCAAATCAGCAAGAAATTTGAATCTTTTCCCCATATGTTCATATGATTCACATCTCTTCACTATTTGGACCCTTAAACAATCCAAGAGTCTATTCATTACTTCTGTTCAAAATTGATCTCTTCCTCTTAATGAATTACTGCTTTTGGCATGATCTGGAAAACAATGTTTCAATTCACTTCTCAATGTCAGAATAATTTCTATTGATTTCATCACTCATCTTTATCACTTTTACTTCATATTTCATTAACTTTTTATCTGAATTTTCTCTCCATGCTTTAATAAATAAATTTGAAGATGACAAAACGAAAACCTTTCATATTCAGCCAAATCAGGAGTCTATAAATTTTCACTTGTTTTACAGAAACTTTCCAAAGAATCTTTTCATTTTTGCTTTCAACATCAGAATAATTTGTATCTTACTTAATAAATTTTATAAAGCCATATGACTATGTGAATAATTGCTAAGACCTGCTCTTATGGTCTTGGGAGGATCCATGAAAGGAAAGAGCCATGAAGCCTTTATTAGCTACACAGTATGTCCACCTCTGGTTCAGAGAAACTACGTGAACAGTGGTGTCCTTTACTGAGATGAAGAAGAGTGTGGGAGGTGTGGAGAAGAACACCAGGAGTTTATTTTTGAACATGTTCAATTTGAGATGTCTACTGGTAGGGCGACCATATAATTTCTTGTCCAAACCATTACACTTCTGAGTGTGAGAGACCTATTTATAAACAATAGGTATAAATCAGGACTATCCCAGACAAACTGAGTCACCCTACCTATTGAATATTCAAGTAGAGAGATGGGGGAGACAATTGCTTATTGGTTAGGGTTCAAGAGAGAGTTCTGGCCTGGAGGTATAAATTTATGTGAGGGTCATTAGTACTTAAAAGCTACTTAATATCATGGAACTAAGTGAAATCACTCAGAGAAGAAATATAGATAGAGAGAACAAGACTAAGATCTGAACTCTGGGATTTTAGAGGTGAGGAAGACAAGGATGAACCAGGTAAGGAGAGCCAGAGAGATAGAAGGAGAACCAAGAGCATGGTGTTTATAAAGTCCTGTGAAGAAAGGGTTTCAAGAAGTGTGTCATCAGTTGAGCCAAATGCTGTTGAAAGCAGAAAAATGAGAACTCAGAATGGTCTTGGGACAGAACCAGCTATATAATTTGCTGAGTCCAGTAAAAAAATGAAGACGTGGGTCTTCTTGTTCAAATGTTATCAAGAACTTCCGGAAGGCAATAGCAGAACACGAAGCCAAGCATTTTGCTCCTCTGCGCATACAGGCCCAGTGTGACTATGCAGGTCGCACACCATGGAACTGGCCCTACCTTTGGATCTTACTACCTGGGGGCATTGGTGATGATTACTAGAACAATTTTGGTAAAGTTGTCAGTTGTCAGGACAAAAACCTAACTGGATTGGTTTCTAGAGAGAATGGATGGAGAGGAAGACTAGATGTCAAGGTAGATAACTCCCTGTATTTTTTCTTTCTTTTTAAAAAAATTTCAGGGGAGAAATGGTGTGGTGGCAGGAGAGATGTTGAGCTCAAAGGAATGTTTGTTTAAGATAAGAGAATAGCAGAATATTTGCGTGTTGATTAGAAGGATGCATTAGAAGGGGACATTTTGATGATGCAGAATAGCTAGGCATTTACGAGAGTGGTGTCCTTGAGAAGGTGACAGAGAGTGAGATTCAGGACATGCATGAAGGGTGGACAGGTCTTCCGTTTGAACAAGAAGAAAGACTGAATATGTGGTATAGGGAAGAGAGAGATTCGCAGATTTGGAGGTGGAACTGTGATTAAGTTCTCTTCTGATTGCTTCCGTTTTTTTTTTTTTTTTTTTTTTTTTTTTAAGATTTTATTTTTTCCTTTTTATCCCCAAAGCCCCCCGGTACATAGTTGTATACACTCTTCATTGTGGGTCCTTCATAGTTGTGGCATGTGGGATGTGGCCTCAGCGTGGTTTGATGAGCAGTGCCATGTCCTCGCCCAGGATTCGAACCAACGAAACACTGGGCCGCCTGCAGCGGAGCGCGAGAACTTAACCACTCAGCCACGGGGCCAGCCCTGATTGCTTCCATTTTCCCAGACCATCGGCTGAGAGTGAGGAGGAGTGAATGAGGTTGCATTGGAAGTTTGAGGAATGAGGAGAATGTGTGTTTTGCTTACTGTTGTGCAATCTATATTAGCACACTGTCTGGTACAGATTAGCCATAAACTACACATGAAAAGTCATCAAATTCTATTCTTTATACTCTCAGGACATCTTTTGACTCTGTTCCTTTCTTCACATTCTCAAGCTAACCACCCTGCTTTAGGCATGCATCTTTCCTGGCCTGATTGGCCTTTTACCTTCAGATTTCCCTCCTCCAAACTATCCCCCACACTGAGGTATTATTATGCCTGTGTTTTTCCATAAAAGAATGTTGAAAATGAATGAACAAGTAAATGGTTATACAAAAGTTAACATTTGACAATCACAAACACAATGGATTTCTTTATGGAGGAAAGCCAAACATAATGTGAAGTGGGAGCTCTCATGCTTGGGCCTACAGAACTCTCAAGAGTAAGGGGCATATACCTTGACAGAGGGAGAGAGAGAAAGAGTGTGAAAATAAAATTCTGTCACTCTTGGCTTTATGTCAGAGTAACTTTTGTTTTGTCTCTAGAAAAATAAAAATAAATAATAAAATTAAGTCAACATACATTACTCACTTGAAAATAAGTTTTTGACTTTAAGATTTAAAAAAATGTTTATTTGTTTTCTAATAGCAAAACAAATATATGCTTATTGTAGGATATTTGAGAAATACAGAAAAGTACAAAGGATCAAAACCAGCACCAGAGATATTGATTAACATTATCTTTTTTTCTAGTTACATATTTTAAATTGAGTTCACATGCTTCTTAGAGTTTGGTCTTCTGCTCTTTTTATTCATTTATATATAAACAATCTCTCTGTCATTCAATATTCTTCTAAAACATTTGTTATAATGGCTGCAGTGTATTCTATCATATAGGTGTATCATAATTTAAGCATTTCTTTTGTGTGTGTGTGTGTATGTGAGGAAGATTCACCCTGAGCTACCATCTGTCGCCAATCTTCCTCCTTTTTTGCTTGAGGACGATTAGCCTTGAGTTAACAGCTGCATCAATCTTCCTCTACTTTGTATGTGAGATGCCTCCACAGTGTGGCTGATGAGTGGAGTAGGTCTGCACCTGGGATCCAAACCTGCGAACCCCAGGCCGCCAAAGTGGAGTGTGTGGAACTGTAACCACTCGGCCACACTGACTTTCTTTTTGGATAAGCTAAAAATATCATGGGACAAAAGTACAGTCATGATCATCATCTTTCCATCAAATGATGGTTTTATGAGTTTAGAGGCACGGAATTCAGTAGACAGTTATCAGCTTCTTTACTTTCCTCCTTGATCTTTGTCACATCACCTTATATCTTCTATGTAAAATAAAGTTTATGCCCTTCCTTTGAAAAAATAATTCTAGGGAAGCAGTTCACATTTTTTAAAACATCTGAGCTCTAGAGCAGACACAGTTTTGCTACTCTCCCCCGCTCTGTTTTTTTTTTTTCTTTTAGATAACACAGCAGGGACAAAACACTTGAAAGAAAAATACTGGTATAAAAGCTACACGCCTTTTTTAGATAACGCTGCTAGATCTCTTTTGAAATTGGACTCTACTTATAGTTTACATTTGGTTATAGCTGAATTTATTAAGATCCCATGAAGATGGAAGCAAAGTGGGGAGCTGAGAGTAGGTATTTTCCACTTTCCTTGTCTCTATTCCTATTTGTGGGTGATTCAGAAATCCCCAAATTAGAGAATAAAAAACTTTGTGTTACAGAGGTTCTGAATTCCCAGAACACCTGTTTTAAAGGCACGCTGCTCTGTTGATGGATCACCCAAGCTTTATAAAATGATTCATCATTAATCTTTACAAAAAATGAGCTTAGCAATTCATAAGCTCAAAATAATGCTATTTTATTAGCTTCATATTTATTAAAACTGTATTACTTTGACTAAGTCTGGAAACAAAGAAAATTTAAAAAGTTTACTCCTGGAAATGACAGAGCTTTCCATTTCTTCAGTGTTCTATTTAGCCATATCCATCAAGGTGACATTTATTAGCAGAGGAAAAACTTGAGAAATGGCTTTTTTTTTCCCCTAAAGGGGAGTAGGTCTTTTGTTCATGTTTCTGCATGGGGCATGTACATAACTCCATACAGAACTATGTGTTCTTGTACATCAAGTATGAGAATCTAGGTGCTTGAAACTTCCTGTCACCTGGGTCTGTTTTGAAGTGTTACAAGTCTCCATTCCTAAGTCACAGATGAGAACACTGAGGCCAGCATGATTCATTAGTGAGATCAAGGTCACGTCTGTGCTCAAACAAAGCTTTGAGGAAACTAACAGACTCTAGGTTTCCAATCTGTTGCTGAGCCAGCGAGTGCCTCTGTTTTCCAGGCATAGTGTGTTTCAACTCTGCTCTTCCGCACCTGCCTGGGGCTCTTTCTAATCAGTGTCAGACAGGAGTTTTAATGCTAATGCCCACAGACTGGCATATGTCTTTACTTATGTGCCTTAGAAGCATCCTATGTACAAGGGAAGCTGTATACTTGAATGAGTTCATGGGACTCCATGGGCTTTGGAACCACTTTGGAGCAGCTCTACCACTTAATGGGGTAAATCATTTAACCTCTCTGAGCCTTAGTTGCCTCACATTTACAATGGGGATGTCTAAGTTCCTTTGTCTGAGGATTTTATTGTATTTAATGAATTAACTTATATATGACCCTCAGCACCCTGCCGGGCACATAATAAGTACTCTATGTTTGCTCTAAAAGAATATGCACACTAATGTGCTGGCAGAGTCTTGGATTACAGATCCATCTTTTTTTTCCTGTGAATGAATTTATGAAGGTTGTTTTGGTGTTTTCTATCATATGAATGGATGAAGGACTTAGTTCCAGGATTAACATGATATGAGCAAGACACCTAAATGCAGTTATTTTTCAGGAGCCTAAATAACATTGCCATTTTCAAAAACGACTTCAAAGTTACCCCTGCAAAAAGCAGTAATGGGCAGAGCTTCTTTCTCATGCTTCCGTTTCATTAAGCATGAAACTAGAAATATAAGAAATGCTAAGGGAAGTCACCCACTCATTTTATTGAAGCTTTTTTCCCCCCAGGATGGCATCTAATTGCTTCTTGAATAGTTCCAGTGAGTTGCTTTTAAAAATGTGACTTTATATTTCTAAAAGCATTTTCCATATCTGTGACTGGGAAGGATATGAGCTTACACCAAATTTATGCCTGCTCTCTGGCTTCAAACGTGTGCTCTGCACACGACAGACTAACATATGTTGAAACGAATAACAGGTCCCAAATCAGAGAGAATTCAAGCACTTCATCACTGCACCTTGCTGTTAGCTGCCTTGGACCCTGGGTAATTTCTCTTAAGGGAGACAACGTTGGAGCTGCAAGATATAGGATTAATTACTTTAACCTACTTCTACTTATGAATGTAGAATTCCCGTGGATCAGTCTCAACCCCACTGCTTCTGAATAACAAAATGGCATAATTTAGGCTCACCTACCAAGGTCCTGTCCTCATTACTGCCAATTAGACCAAGAACAATCCCTTTCCCCATGATGGGCTTTTCTCGGCCATTTTGGTATTGTTTCAAGACCATATGAAGACAGTTTTTCACTAATTAGCAGAAGAACCTTTATTATTATTTCAAATTTTACACCAATAAGATCATATCAAACTCTTCAGAGGTAACGAGATTTTCACATATTGAGGTATGTGGGGTAACTATTTGAGTTCAAACTGATTTGAGCTGAACTAAAGAAGCCTGACTTATGGCCTGTCAAATATATGTTGTACATCTGCTTTAACCATTAAAGAATGCACTCAAGATAAGAATGCAGACTTCCCCTCCTATGCCCCATTGGTAACACCTGTACTAGTCCCTTTCCTGACATCAGGGACATATTGACCTGCTAATATGCAACTAAATACCGTTTGAAACTTTGATGAAAATGTATCCTGGGTGTTTTTAATGTATGTTCTTTGTTCTAAGAAGATATAAGACTGTACTGAAAACCATACTTCTCCAGATTGCTTTCTTTCTTTCTGGAAAAGGCCTTCCCAGGTTATAATCCTCACTCTGGCTCAAATAAAACTCACCTCATTTATCTTATCTAGAGAATGGTTATTGGTTATTTGCCTCGACCGAGGAAAGAAATCCTAGAATGTATAGCTGCTGAAGATATAAATTAGTAACTACGTGAAGTTGACAAGGAAAATTCTCTAGCCAAGATCAATTGCCTTTCTATCTTACACAGGGTATGGTTTTACTTCCTTTGCCTAGAAAACAACCAGGATCAGCAGAATCTAGATTTTATTGTGGTTATTGGAAAATGCTTCACTCCCTGAAAAACTTGAGAGAAATGTGTAAGGAAATGAAATTCAAGAAAAGATGCAGAAGAAGAGTGGTGTGTATGGATTTGATGTCCCAAGGGTTTGCCAAAATGAAAGACCCTACTCCGCCCTAAAGTAGGTGATGGTTAAGTGGTAGGATTTGCAGCAAGTCTCCACTCTCCATACAAACTTTTCAGGACCTTTTGCTGAAGTCCCACATTTCCTTAGGTGTAATTAATTTCTCTGGGTTTGAGGATTGTCCTTTATTCAAATGTCAATCCCTCAGAGGATTAAACTGAAAGAAGCCTTTTGTTCCAGAGAAATTAGGTTACTAGGCACTTCCCAGCAGGGAGGTGGGTGGAGTGTAGAAAGAAGATGGAAGGACACAAAGGGGAGGGGAAGTGGTAATCATAAAAGATGAAATAGGGGATTTGGAGGGTTCTAAAAATGAACTGAGAAATTCAAGGGTGAAAGATCTTTCTTCTTGCAGGCAACAGGAGACTGTGAAGAAAAGGTCTCACTTCGTAGCAGAAACCAAATGTTTCAAAAAGAGCAAGTATACTTTTTGCTGGGGGTGGGAGTGGAGGTGGGGACAGATGTTGATGGGGAGGTGCAAACTGATCATGCAGCCTAGGGGAACTGTTTTGAAATTAAACAAGAGTAGATATGCGTGCCTATGAGTTGGGGTGAGCATGGGGGTAGGGTCTGGGTTCTTTATGGAGTGGCTGGAGAGTTTTCCATTTCTGAAGATGTGGTTAGTTAGGAGCCTAAATTCTTTTTGAGGCCAGAGCATTACAATGTTGAGTTGTAGCTCTCTGTACCTTGTGCTTTGTATGCTAGTATGGGAAAGTGTTAGCAACTCTAACCCAGATGTTCATTGACTCGCTAACTTCCAACTGTGTAGAAGCAGGGTCTCAGGCTTACAACCTGCAAACGTTTCCCACTTATTTCTCAGAGTCCCCAGAGAAGTGCTTCACATGAGCCGGCAAACCACCCTGTCAGTTGCTTTTATGAGTGAGGTCTTCTGTATTCTTCCTCTCTGATTCCCACTTGTTTGTATCCACTGCCCTTAAAACCTCCTGGTGGGGGTTTTGCTGGTTCACATCTAGCACCACTCATCAGGCCACGCTGAAGTGGCATCCCACATGGCACAACCAGAGGGACCTACAACTAGAATATACAACTATGTACTGGGGGGCTTTTCGGGGAAGAAGAAACAAAACAAGATTGGCAATAGATGTTAACTTAGGGCCAATCAAAAAAAAAATCTCCTGGTGGGACTTCACTGCTGTTATAGATCATAGGATGAAGGGTAGCAGAATATGCCACCCCAAAACATGACACTTTGGCATAAAGAGCATTTTGAGCTGATTACTTCTGACAAACAGAAGACACAGAAGAATCTCTAAAACTACAGTACAAGTTATCCTTTTGTGAGGGACATTTACATTTATTAGAGAAATCTCCATTTTTAGGTGTGTCTCTCTCTCCGTACCAGGAAGAGAAGGATGACTCTAAATCACAAGAGAATTTTATCAATGGAGAAGGCACCGACTTAAATCTGTGTAACAAACCTGACCCTTGTTTACTGTGCTTTTCCTGGTCATCTCCCATAACTAGCTCCCCCCACTCCAATATCTTTCTTTTGTCTTTAGCTGAAGGTGGTATTTAAAGTGGTGGCTTGGGCCATTTGGGGGAGTTTGGCTCCGTTTTCCTTGGTATCTCCCATGTATACAGGAGGTATACAGGATGTATACATGTTGTGAAACTTCTGTTTGTTTTTCTCCTATTAATCTGTCTTTTATTACAGTGAGGGTCTCAGCTAAGAATCTAGAAGGGTAGAGGGAAAGTTATTTTTCCTCCCCTACAAAGATGAGGTTATTGTCTATGTCAAGGATGTTGTCTCTGGGCAGCAGGATTGTTTTGTTCCTCAGCTTCTCCCTCTAACCTACTGTCTATATAGGAGCACCAAACCCAGTCCGGAGGACCCAGTGTAGATGGACCTCATTCCAGTCCTTTGGGCCTTCACTCTCGTCTCCCTCAGCCTCCCTCTCCCAACCAAAACTTTTTCTTTCCTCACCTACTTGCGAAACAAAAGCTCCAGCACATGTGACTCGAAACCATTCCCCGTATTTTGGTCAAAGGTGGCAGAATATGTCACCTGAAAACAGGCCACTTTGGCATATTGATTGTTTTGAATTAAAGGTACTTGAGAAACAGCTGGTACAAGAAAGACATTCTGGCCCTCATTTGTCCTCCTGAAAGCAGGAAATAAAGCTCCTATGTGAAAGGTACCCTTCCTCTACCAGAAGGATAGAAGGCATCCTTATCACCAGAGACAGGAAACTTAGGGCCTAGAAGGCTGAATAAATGAGCCTAGTTACTTCTTCACCATTTACTACCCCCAGCCCAAATGTCTTTGTCTTGTCAATTCTTCACAACTTTATTGTTTCTTTGTCTAAAAGGTATAAAAGCTTCCTGCTCTGGTCACTTCTTCAGGTCTTCGTTCTCTTTTGAAGACTCCCATGTACATGTAAAAATTCAATACAATTTGTATGCTTTTCTCCTATTAATCTGTTTTGTCAGTTTAATTCTTAGACCCAGTGTGATACCAAAGAGAGTAGGGAACGTTTTTCCTCCCATACAGTGGCAAAAGTGGGTGTATGTGTATGCGTGATAGGTGAGGGTGAAGTTGTGATGGCCTGTGAAGGAGAGGTGAAGACGCCAGTGAATAGGAGCCACCCGTTTCTTTGATTGCATGAGTTATTCCAAATGACCAAATGACTGTGGTGGATAATTCACAGGTCATCCATCACCAGCAGGGGGACACCTTCCGCATATTTATTTACTGTTAAAAGTAAAAAGAAACAACAGGCCCAAAATGGAGTCACTTGTGCTAAGCCCCACAACAGCAAACCAAGACTTAGTACCTAACCTAATTGCAGTTTCAGCATCTTCCAGGAATGTAACCTTTAACCAGTCAATTTGGATTTACCTCGTCAGCACTAGGAAAGTAATCTGCCTGATAGACCCTCACCTTCCCCCAAAGGAAGATGACCTTGCCTAAAACAATCTGCTCTTTGCTAGAATAACTCCCTTACCCCACTTCCTTCTGCCTATAAAAGTCTTCTAGTTTTGGGGCCGGCCCGGTGGCGCAGCGGTTAAGTTCGCACGTTCCGCTTCTCGGCGGCCCAGGGTTCGCTGGTTCGGATCCCGGGTGCGGACATGGCACTGCTTGGCAGCCATGCTGTGGTAGGCGTCCCACGTATAAACTAGAGGAAGATGGGCACGGATGTTAGCTCAGAGCCAGGCTTCCTCAGCAAAAAGAGGAGGACTGGCAGTAGTTAGCTGAGGGCTAATCTTCCTCAAAAAAACAAAAAAACAAAAAAACAAAAAAACAAACAAACAAACAAAAAGTCTTCTAGTTTTTACAGCTCCTTGGAATTCCTTTCTGTGTGCTTCATGGGATGCTGCCTGATTCATGATTCATTGAGTAAAGCCAATTAGATCTTTAAATTTACCCAGTTGAGTTTTGTTTTTTCAACACTACAGTTGGGTGACAGGTTTACAATCGAGAAGGTAGTCAGGTGTAAGGGAGCAGAATTTGCCACCCCGAAATGGTTCTCTTTGGCTTGATTATTTTTTTTATTTCTTTAAATTTTTTTGTGGAAGATTAGTCCTGAGCTAACTGCTGCCAATCCTCCTCTTTTTGCTGAGGAAGACTGGCCCTGAGCTAACATCCGTGCCCATCTTCCTCTACTTTATATGTGGGACGCCTACCACAGCATGGCGTGCCAAGCGGTGCCATGTCCGCACCTGGGATCCAAACCGGCGAACCCCAGGCCACCGAAGCAGAACGTGCACACTTAACTGCTGCGCCACCAGGCCAGCCCCTGGCTTGATTATTTTTAAGACTCAGGCAGAAACTTTGGCCTTTCCCCTAACTGCCTAGAATAATTTAAGATAAACAACCTGCTCCAGGAAGGAGATACCACCATAGATAACTCTAGTGTAGTATGAACTAGGTGTTGTAGACAGGGAGGAACCTAGCAAGGCCCATTTGATAAGAGTCCTCTCCATGTCCCATTGTCTCTGCAAGCCATGGCAAACATTTGTTTACCAAACGTTTTCTTTTCCATCTCCATGTGAAATGCCTTCCTCCCCTTTGAAGTCTTAAATCACTACCCCCAACGTCCTCCTTGGTCCTTAGCTGAAGATGGTAATTAAAGTGGTGGTCTCAGCCATGTTCTTAAGTTACTCAGTTTTCCAGGGTTTCTCCCATGTATATATGTTATTAAACTTTGTTTGATTTTCTTCTGTCTCATGTCAGTTTAATTCTTAGACCAGCCAGAGGAACCTAGAAACGTAGGGGAAATTTCTTCCTCCCATACACAGGAAACAGCAGCATTTTCACTTTCCTTTGCTATGTTGCCTAAAGTAGCTCATAGGTCTTTTGTGGCTTTCTGTGCCCTCCTCCTCAAATATTGGAACTCTTCTTTGTTGAATTGAAAGATATACGCAAGATTAAGATGGACTTTTCAGAGAGTTTTGAAAACTTCCAACAGCTTCTAGTATTTCTAGATGAACAAAACGAGGCCCAGACTTATCCCTAGCTTCCTCATTAATATTAAAATGCCCTCTAGAAATCATGGGGTCCATGTATCAGACTAGCGGCACACGGTAGGCATGAAATAGATATCTGTTGAACCCAACTGGATTGGAGCCTGGCATTTTATCCCTGGTCACTTTTCTTTCAGAATGTGAACCAAAATGGTCATGAATTCAGGGTATGAATACTGTGGATACATTTACCCCATTTTTCTAACAATTGAAATATGAAAGTCGTGGACTTTCCCAAGGCAAGATCACAGAAATGCTTTTGGAATCTGGAAGACTGTATTGTGTTCTCTGAGTGTATTCAGTGGTTTGGGCGATGGTCCTTTGCTAAAGGTTGGAAGCAGGGAGTGCTATTTGTAATGTCCCTTTCAACTCTGTCAGCAGAGGATGTGGATGCTTCAAATCTCTGATGGACGTACTTGAACGATCTCCACTTTCCAAGTGATTTCAAGACTGACTGATGTCTTGTTACTTTTAGTGTATAGATAAAAAACTGCACAGAAGAGGTGATTCCTGTCCACCTTATAAAATAAAGAAATGAAGCTAAAGTCTTTTAAAATAAATAAGAGCTTTCTAAGGGATTACCTACCACCACCACCAAAAAAAAAGTATTAAGTGAACAAGATCACTGTTTTTAATGCAATCAAGTTTACATAGCTGAAGTAATCCAGTAGGAGCAATAAGCAAGGATATTTATAGTGATATTTAGAGGTTAAGTAAAAACTAACAGAGCCAGACCCCAAATGGAATAATTATGGACCAAGAATGACTAGATGTGTGGGAGTGGAAGAAAGGCTTTAAAATGCTGAAACCTCAGTAAAAGTTCAGGGCAAGAAATTGAATCCAAAGTATTAACACCTACTAAAAAAGATAATAAAGTCGTGTGCACTAAACTGGAAACTAGAAAATCGAGATTTCACTGAAACTGTCTCCTGCATGGGAGAGAAGCAGTGTTTACAACTTTTAAAAAACAAAGCAAAAACTTTAAAAAGATAAAAAGGGGATCATATGGATGCAGTGTGATGGTACTTAATTGGGAGAAACTTACAAAGCAAAGCATATGTTAAGGGAACAGCTAAGAAATGATTGCTATTGATTTAATTTTTATAAATAATCCCATTGCTGATAAAGAAACAAACTTTAAAGAAACAAAATCTTGGGGCCAGCCCAGTGGCATAGTGGTTAAGTTTGTGTGCTCCGCTTCAGCGGCCTGAGGTTTGCTGGTTCAGATCCTGGGCGTGGACCTACACACCGCTCATCAAGCCATGCTGTGGTGGCATCCCACATAGAAGAACTAGAAGTACTTACAACTGGGATATACAACTATATACTGGGGCTTTGGGGAGGAAAACAAAAAAAGAGGAAGCTTTGGGGCCCGGCCCGGTGGCACAGTGGTTAAGTTCGCACATTTGCCTCAGCAGCCCGGAGTTCACTGGTTTGGATCCCAGATGTGGACAAATGCACTGCTTGTCAAGCCATGCTGTGGCGGGCATCCTACATACAAAGTAGAGGAAGATGGGCATGGATGCTAGCTCAGGGCCAGTCTTCCTCAGCAAAAAGGGGAGGATTGGTGGCAGATGTTATCTCAGGGCTAATCTTCCTAAAGAAAAAAAAAAAGAGGAAGCTTCGCAACAGATGTTAGTTCAAGGCCACTCTTCCTCACCAAAAACTTAAAAAAAAGAAAGAAACAAAATCTTGTGGGAGAAAATGCTGTAAAGGCTAATGGGGAGAAATAGGCAGAATAGGCTGCCATACCACTTAGGGAAGAAAACAACTTTACAAATGCAACACGAGAGCTATGAAATGCTATGCACAAATGTTTTCTACAAATAAATATACCAAAAGGAAAAAAAATAATTGGACCGCTGTTTGAATGCAAGCCAAAACGTAGTGCTGATGTGAAAAGAAAAAGGGTAAATCTGGGCAGGTGTGGAATTGGATGGCTGGCTAGGGCCCTGGAGGATGGATCCAATTCATATTGGTCGAGCCCTGGGGCAATGTCCTAGGCCCTTTACCTACATTAGCTCATCTTACTTTTGACAACCACCCATGAGGTGGTGATTAAGTGACTTCCCAAGCTCACACAGCTAGTATGTGGCTCAGCTCAGGTTGTTCTGACTATAAAGCCTGTGTTCTTTTCATTAAACTGTGATATATCTAGAAAGCACAAGATCATTATTTTAATAAATTCAGTAGAAAGTGGAGTCTTCAGAAGGTTTACATTTCTCAGCCCCACAATCACAATGCTACTAAGAAAAAGAGGTATATTAGGAGTGCCTCAAATCTGTAAACAAAACATTGAAAAGTAATTAATAAATTCCTATTTACGTAGGAGAAAGGATAGATCTGAGGATGGGCATAAAGAAGGCAAAATACCCTGTCCCCCCACACACAATACTTTAATAGATGATGGAGATGGAATGTTCTTAATTGCTAAAATAGAAGGAAAAACTGAGTTTCAATATAAGACATTACAAGGAAAAGTTCTGAATAACAAAGTGAATTCTATTTTTCACGGAGTAGTTCAAACTAATTTGATGTGGTAGTGAGAAATTGTCTGCAATAAATAATCCTATACAACAAATAGTTTTTCTACCCCTGAAGTTCATATTAATTATCCTTTGTAAAGAAGAGATTTTATTGTGTGTTTTCACATTGGATTTTGTTGAGCTGACATATACAACAAACATTTACCGTTCACCTCCCACATTTCTAATAGCCTCCATAACTGGTTTCCTTGACCTCAGTGTAGACCCCCCTTCATTATACTCTTCATACTGCTGCCAGAATGAACCTGGTAAAACAGAAGGCTGACAATGTCAGTTCTTTGCTTAGAAGTTGTCGATGACACTCCCTTGCTGGAGCCTGCCTTTCCAGACTCATCTCCAGTTGCTCCCCTCAAGCACTCTTCACTTTAACTGTACCAAATTACTTGCTGTTCCCAAAGGGAGGAAGCTGCACTGCCTTTGTGCATGCTCTTCTCCGTGTCCAAAATGTCTTTTCCCAACTTTTTTTAACCTGACAATGCCGTCTTTCCATTCGCTCAAATGACGTATCCTCAGTGAAACTCTCCGGAGCCCATCAGGTGGAATTATCATTAGTTTTTATACATTTTTCAGATTAATATTTCTGAGATCTGGATGTGTCTTATCATCAATATGTATATTTATTATGGTGGTGATTCCCCAGCCCCCTGAAAATCTGTTATTCATTAGATAGTACATCTTAGAATTAAGGAAGGATTACAGTTGTTCCCTCATCTTTGTTCCCATAGCAATGGCATTCATTCATTTAACAACTTTTTAATTAAGTGCGTATGAAGTACCAAACACCATGCCAGGTGCTGGGAATACAATAGTGGAAAACACAGACATGGTCACTGTACTCATTATATTCTTTTTGGGGAGACAGACAAACAAAACAACAATAGGTAGACCTCAAGTTAATCAACAAATAAAGTAGTGGCATTTTGTGATGTGTTTCAAAGTAAAAAACGAGGTGCTGTTGAAGTGCGTCATTCTGGAATGTGTCTATTGTTGTGGTTGTGTCAAGTGCAGCCCATTTCCTTCCCTTTCTTAGGTATATTGCTAAACTACGTGTCCTAGGACCCTTGCATCCTGGTGGGGTCATGTGATTAGTTCTTGCCAGTGGAATGGGAGTGGAGGCCATGTGTGTCACGGTTTGGCTAAGGCTGTGAAAAACACGTGAACTTTTTCCATAGTCTCTCTCTTCTCTTGTCACCCAACCAGAAGCAGAAGATCCAGTGAGGCACTAGGGGATGGCAGACCATACCACGGGAGGAGTCTAAAGTCCTGAATGGCTTTGCAGAAGTCTTCCCACGCATCCCTAATTGGACTATGTGGTGAAGGAGAACTAAGCCTTTATTCTGTGTAGTCATTCAGATATTGGAATTCCTTGTTACAACAGTTACACTGCCTTGACTTATAGGGTGATCATAGCCTTTCATGGGCCAGGGTCAATGTAAGGAATTGAGACAGTGATATGAGTAACCCACAAAAGCATTTCTTCCCTCTTGGGAGCTGTCACAAAGAATCTTGACCTCACAATTCAGGAATTGCTCTGTAGGCAATTCAACTCTCCCTATCTATGAACGAAGTGACATTAGCAACCTGCCAAAGCAAAAGAACCCTGACCTGTCCCAGAGCAAAGTTTAGTAGCTGGGTAAGCAAATTTTCTAAGTATCTTTTGTCCGTCTGATGTATGCTTAGCTAATTATTGCTGTAGACACTTTTTATAGTGCTTTAATCATTCTCATACCCACTAAATGGTATCATATGTCAATTGAAAACTTGAAGCAAAACAAGATGAAGGATTTGACCTCTGTCTTGGTGTGATGACCCATTTGAACACACACTGCTCCAACAGGAACTAGGATGTGTAGACAGACATATTCTAGCTGTCAGTTAATTAAGTTCATGGTTTTTCTGTAGTCTTGGTTCACGACATACAGGCTAATTTGGTCAAGCATTACCAATTATAGAGACGCATTTGCTGAGGCTGGGGCAGAGATAATGTGGTTGCCTCCAAGTTGAGCCACCTGTGTTTTAGAAATGAAGAATCCAGAATATTGCCTCTAACCCACTTTGTCTAGGCTAGGTCATTTCTGCTGGGTGAGAAATAGAGAATAACAATATCATTAGGTACCCAGGTACTTACTTGGACACATTAAAATAAAAATGGGTGACTTTAATGAACATTGTTCAATTCAACATTTGAGAATATGGATGGGAGTGATGTGGGCTTAAAGTGAATAGGGAAGCTGTGTGGACTATTCCCATGAAAGAGGACCAAACAACATCAAAGCATTGAAATGGTTAGTGCAATTGAGGATGTAATATTTAGAAACTTCATTAAAAACTCTCAAAATGAACATCTGTAAGGAGGATGAAAAATTGATGAATAGAGATGTGATTGTGTTTTACGTATTACTTTCCTTGGGAATAATGTGCTGCTTGGAACGCTCTAAGATTATGCTAAAAGAAAGCCAAGCAATGTGGTCTGACTGCAGCTCAGAGGGCAAGGACAGTACCCAGCAGCCAAACTGGACAGCGTGTCGGTGGCTCTAACCTACGAAAAGAGTGTGCAGTGAAAGGTTCTTGCAGACACTTGGCTACAGACACTTACCAAAAGGCCGCATTTCTAATGGACTCCACACCAAGAATTAGAGGTCCTACCCTGGTCATTCCTGACATTTAAATCAAAGGCAGCAAACTGTGCTGAATAACAGCCTGGATATTGAGATATAAGACAGTCGTTTGAATTCTGGCTAAATCAGTTACTACTATCTGACCGTGGACATAGTTCTTAACCTCTCTGAGCTTCAGTTTCCTTATCTAGGAAATGGGGATAAAAACCCCTATTGGGTGAGTATTAAATGACGTGATACGTAAACAGCATTTACTTAGGACAGCGACTAGCACATTTCAAGAGTTCAATAAATGGCAGATATTAGTAATACTGCCTTCTGAAATGAACTTCTTCCACTCTCCCCTCTCAATCTTCCACCCCATTCTCAGTACGCGTGGAACATGCTTGGGTAATTTTAGCAAACAGGCTAAGTAGGAGTATTGTGAAGCATATCCACAAAGTTAAGTTATAGCAATTTCATTATTTCAAAATATTTAAAATCAATGCCAGAAAGGGAAATAGACATGTTAGTAATTATGATACAATAAGATTTTGTTGATAAGTAAATCGTCTTCTTTCACGAAAGGTAAACCTGTCATCTTTGGTCTTGAAGAAAATCACAGATGTGATTAAAAACCTCAGAGAATAAGTGGAATTATTTAAATTAGATTCTATAACTCTATATTTCATAATCATGAGAAGCTGCTTATTCAAAATTATGTGTAACAGCATGATTGTGGAATTTCCTTGCTAATAAGGATAAAATACTAATAAAAAAATCCATTTTTCATCAGTTCCATGGTGCTTATCACAGTAACCAATCTCAGTGGCATTATTTCATTAATACTAACTAAAAGGGGGACAAACTTTTACAGTTCAGGTTTAAATTATGTGGGAGAGTTTAAAAATAACAGCTGTAAAAAACTGCTTTTCTGTTTGTCACTTCTGCATGAAAAACTTTAATAATGTCTCACTGGCAGGCCCTATATGGGGTATATTGAACATTTCTTGTGCACGACGTCAAATCCTCTGGTTTTGTCTCCCACTCAGTCACACCTGGCTCACCAAGTAGGCTTTGACCAGCCTCAATGCAAGGGGCCATCTGGCAATGCCTTGTCTTTGGCCAGCCACAAATGACTCTTACTTCTAGGCCCAGGGCGTCTCTGATTCCTTGCCAAGGGATTCTCCAAGAAGGCATTTGGCATTGAAGCTGGAGCAACCTGGAAGCAGGGTCAGGAAAGTTAATACCCTGTAGGGCACCCTTTAGCCAGTGGGAAACAGAGCTGATGGTTGACGCTTTTCCCTTTCTTTTAGATGGATGGTCTTGGGTTGCATTTCATGAGGCAAATTAGATGGTCCTATATGATGGAGCACTCATAGTGGTGGCCCACCTGATAATGCATCCTTGAATTGGTTCTCTATTCTTTCCTGTTTCATGCCCCCTGACTCTCATTCCTGGTTCATCTGATAAACCAACTTCAAATGCTTGAGCGTGGGCTTCTGGGGCCCTGTGTTAAAGCTTTCTGGTGCCCAGTGAGAAAGAATCCATGATCCAGTACCACACTGAGAGTTTTCCATCCTTGATTTAGGGGTTTCAGATTGTCATCTTGGGGATTTCCTCCTCACTGAAATCTATCCAATTCTTGAAAATCCTAATATAAGTTTGACATCTGACAAACCCTAGCAGGTTCATCATCACAAAAACCCAAGTAGGGTGTGTTTTCTGAAAAAAGTGTCTTGCCAAAACTGGGGGCATCTTTATTGACCATGACTTGCTATAGAAGTCAGATCTTATTCACTGCTCTGAAGTTTCTTCCAAGTTCTAGTCCAGAAAACTCCAAAACAGTGACAGAGTTACTAAATAAGCTTTAGCATAAAGCTATGTGTGTGTGTCAAGTGATTTTTTTAATCAACTTTTGGATGAGTTATACTATTAATTTGATTTACCCATTAGAACAACTGAAAATTTAAATGAACTATTTTACATTTGGTACCTTTTAACACATGAACGCCCCCTGAAGCTCAGAGAAAATCACAAAATTCAACCACATGTGAGTTACATCAAATTACATTCTCTCTGTCCACCTCAACCTACATCCCTTGGATCAAATAGAATATAATGGCATAATTTAAAGCCTATAATACTATGTGTATTTTAGGTATTCTCCATAAAATATATTTATTGGCAAATTTAAAATATTGGGAAAATTTGCAGTGCAGGTGGATTATGTAGCATTCCTTGAATGAATCGTTCTTGCCTCTTAAGAGCTGGGAAAGGCTGATCTAAATGTTTTCTCCTATTTTTAAATTTCACTAACAATTTTAATACAAGTTCTTTGTGGGGAGGCAGTAGTTTCTCTGCACAATTCATGACATGTTTACTGCTTTTTTTTCTTCTGATGGACATGTCTACACTGCAAGAGACACAAGATCCTGGGTATTTGAAAATTAAAGAACAGCAGCAAAGGGCCAGATGCTGTAGTTATAAAAGTTGCAAAAGTATCATAAACACCAGGTGTGCCATATAAATGCACAGGTTTTTTTATCCTGCCACACTATTATCATATGGTTCCAACATCTGTTCATTCCTGTCCGGGCTTCCCACAGACAGTATTTATTAAAATCAAATACACACTAGCTCTCACTTACATGCCTTGAGCCGGAAGTGCCACAGTGGCCTTATTATGAAGTATAAATGAGCCAATAAAAATTGATTTTTATCAGTAAACTTACAATTATCCTTACAAGCCAATATAGTATTGTCTGCCTTTGCTGTGCCTTCCACTGGCTAATTACTCTGTGGTTTCTATGAGAGTGGGGCCCGTACAAAAAATTTTACACTGATTCCAAATAATTAGAAGATGAGAGGAGAGATTGGTTGAGCTTTGTGAAGAGTCTGTATTAGAGAATATTATTTAAAGAAATGCTGTTTTCTTATTTTCAACTAGAGGACATATTAGAAAGTATAAATGAATATAAATGAATAAATATTTTAAGAAAAATATTAAAAAGCCTCAAAGGCTATGTTATAAAATGATATATTAGAAGCAACCAACCTTGTGTAGAGGAAATAACACTGGTCTGGAAATCCAGAGTCTTGTGTTCTGGTTCTTAATCTGTCTCTACCGCTCTTTAGGCCTATAGTTTTTTCATCTTGGAAATGAGGAGACTGGAAAATACATACTATGTTCCCTTCTGGTTTTGGTGATTTATGACCCTAATGAAAAAGACCTTCAATGACAGAATTTTTCTTTTCTGTAGCTCTTGATTTGATACAATCTTGTGTTTTGTCATTATTGTTATGAACTGTATGGTTGTGTCCTCCCCCCAAATTCATGCTGAAACCCTAACCTGCAATAGGATGGTTTAGGAGGTGGGGCCTTTGGGAGGCAAGTAGGTCATGAGGGTGGAGGCCTCGTGATGGGATATTGTCCTTGTAAGAAGAGGAAGAGGGCAAGCTCTCCTTCTGCCCTGTGAGGATATAATGAGATGGGGGACAGTCTGCAACCTTGGAGAGGGCGCTCACCAGAACCCACCCATGCTGGCACCCTGATCTTGGACTTCCATCCTCCGGAACTCTAAGAAGTAAATTTCTGTTGCTATGAACCACCTAGTTTATGGTACTTTATTATACCAGCCTGAACAAAGACAATTATTTTCCTTTAACTTAATAGGAAATACCCACATTTTATCTGAGTTGTCACAAACACCAAACAAGAAGATTTCAAATTAACGAGGGTTCTGAGTTTTTTTTTAAAATGGCTGAAAAGATTAATGAGAAATGATGGACTGTCAAGCAAACATTGCAAGAATTGGCTATCTATTTGGACAGGAAAATGAGAACCTCTGTCCACCTCATATCATCTACAAAACTAAATTCCGGAAGGATTAAAGACTCTAAACCATACATATATGTGGTAGACACTAGGAGGTACTATCCAGATGTCTCTTCAGTGAAGGACTTACTGCCCCGGCTGCTGAGAGTGCTATCAGTAGACGGTCTGAAGATGCTGGCCCCTTCAGTAACTGCCTCAGCTGCAGAGAGCTGCCTTACCCAGGGTCACACACCTTCCCATGGAAGCCCATATCAGGTGACTGATGAAAGGCAGGAGTATATAGGTCTGGTCATCTCAGCCCAACTCAAGAAAATGTGGAAGGGCCATTCTAGCCCCAGAGCTGCCCAGGAGGTGGGCTGAGGTTGTCACTGTGTCAGCATGGCAGCTCAGCTTCTTCCTCTGACCACCTCTGCTTTCTTGCCTGCCACTTTCCACAGGTCTTGGTCCCAAGAGCATTCTCTAATAAACATCCAAAAGGCTAAACTCTGTCTCAGATTCTGCGTGCTGGGGAACTCAACCTGTGACAACACATTACAAGAAAATGTCAAAGAATATCTATCTTTAAAATGGTGTTGAGTGTGGGAAAGTCTTTCTTAAACAGAACATAAAAGCCAGAAGCCACAAAGGAAGAAATGGAAAGATATGTCTACATGAAAATTAAAAACTTCTTTCTGTGTTATGAAAGGCATTGTGAACAAAATTAAAAGACAAGCACTAGATTTGGAGAAAATATTTTTAACGTACATAATAGACAAAGAGTTCATATCCACAATATATACACAACCCCTACAAATCATTAAGAAGAAGGCAATTCTTCTGCAAAAAGGATAATGTATATGTAGAAGAAATTCAAGGAAAAGAGATGCTACCAATAAAATAGGAAAAGATGCCCTCAGCCTTATTTGAAATCAAAGAAGCCTTACTTGAAATCAAAGAAATGCAAATAAAAAGAACAAGGTAACTTGTAAAGTGAAAAAGATTGATAATATTCACAACCAGCAAGAGGGTGGCTAAATGGGCACTTGATATTTGTGAAAACGTAAATTTTTTGCAGGGACCCAGGCAATAGTCTATCAACATTTTAAATATGCATACCCTTTGATGTAGCAATTCTTTTAGGAATACATGCTATAGAAATATTAACATGTGCACACAAAAAGATGTGTCAAAGGAAGTTTATGGAAGACTTATTTTTATAAAAGGAAGAAATTTGAAACAAACATCCAAAAAAGGCGGCATATGTTTAAAAACGTTATTGTGCAGGGGCTGGCCCCATGGCTGAGTGGTGAAGTTCGTGCTCTCTGATTTAGTGGCCCAGGGCTTCGCCAGTTTGGATCCTGGGCATGGACATGGGACCACTCATCAGGCCATGCTGAGGTGGTGTCCCACATACCACAACTGGAAGGACCTACAACTAGAATATACAACTATGTTCTTGGGGGACTTTGGGGAGAAGAAGAAGAAGAAAAAAAAAGATGGGCAACAGATGTTAGCTGAGGTGCCAATCTTAAAAAAAAAATACTATTGTGCATCCATACTATGAAATGCTATACAGATGCTAAAAAGAATGACATTGATCCATATGTATTGGTGTAGAAGGATATTTGTGATATATTCTTCACAGAAAGTGAAGTTGCAAAAAAATACATAATACATTTATACAAGAATATATGTATATGTATACATTTTATAAATGCATAGGAAAAGTTCTGGGAAGACAGGCATACTAGGAGAGGTGTTGGGAGTGGTGCTATTGATACCGGCTCAACACAAGGTTGACATGAGGGAAGCCATATTGCAGCAAAGAAACCATATTGTAACTTTGAATGACCTGTGATTAACTAGCCCAGACATGCTCTGTAGATTTTATGGCCCCTCCCAGCTGCTATAAGTTGATAACTTTGTTCTTTTGAGTTCCTTAGGAATGTGATGACCCCTGGGCAGAGAGTCCATGATGATAGTCATCATCAAGGACAACTGAAAAATCAGGATATAGGGCATTGCTCTGGTCTCTGATGCATATCCAGTAAAACAAAAGACTGTCAGGAACTAAGATCAGATGTCTGCCCCTCCTCCAAGGATCAGATGGAGGCCCCACCCAGAGACCAGCCCCCTATATAACTGGCCTGTAGTCTTTGTTCTGTAAGATGGTTCTTTCGGACATTAGTCGGCCATCTTCCCCCTTGCTAGTAAGCTGTGCTAAAGAAACCTTTTCTCTCCTACCACCTTGCCTCCTGACTATTGGCATGTCTTGCAGCAGGCAGTTGACCCTCCTTGGGCAGTAACACGATGGAAAGAGGACATTTACTTTTACTCTAGATACCTCTGAATTATTCAGTACTTTTACATGGAATATGCATTACTTTTATAATGAAAGCGATTTAAAAGATAAGATATAGTAGACGAACAAGACTTGATGCTCTTCATTTATGCCTCTTTACTTCATTACTACTTCATTACTACTATTTTGCTACTACTACTACATTACTATTACTACTACTGCTGCTGCTTCTACTACTACAACTAGAGGTAGTCACTTGGAACTACCTTTAGTTCAAATACTCCATAACGTATTCCACAGAATTCAATTTTTCTGAAAATGATCTAATTTACATTGTCTAACAACACTCCATCCGGGTCCTCTTTCACACAAACATCTTGAGAACCAGGTAAGTGAAGTGGGCTACTGAATGTTGTAGAAAATAACTCATATTTTAAAATTTCTGGATTCAAGTCCTCAGGATTCACTTTATTCCCCTGAGAGGCTGTGGTCATCTGAAAGTGAATGAAATATCTAAAAAATGGCAATGAGCTCTGAAAAGTGGAAAATACAGCTTCAGAATATGAGAACATCCCCGAAGCTGTTTCTTCATAGAATAAAGTGAAGTACAAATTTGCGAATGCCCATGGTGAACTGGGGAGGAGCAAACAGCTTTGTGTTGTATCAACCAGTTTAAAGGAAGTCAGTGTTGGGAGGTGGGGTTTCCACCTTCATCCTTTGCTCTCTGATGCTGAGTTAAATCCTTCACTCTCCAGTAAAAACCCTGAGTCTTTGAAGTTCTCACCCTCTGGCTATGCCATAACCAGCTCCTCTTCCCCACCCTTACATACTGACTCTCAGCTCACTGTCTCGCATTCAGTGAAGACTTTGCTTTCTAGCCTTACAGAATTTGCTGTCATTTAGAGATTCAAGGTTGATATGGATAATCCATCCAACTTCAGCTCAGGAATTCCCAATTCAGCTTGTCCATTAGAAACATCTATAAAAGGTTTTTTAAAGGGCATATATGCTTGAGTTCCACCTACTATATCAGAATTTCTCCGGATGAGGGCCCAGTCTTCTGTAACTTTTAGAACTACCACAGATGATTCTCATACACAATCAGAACTGTGAAGCTCTTGGAGCCTTGACCTTTGCATTCAATATCCACAGCTACACTCCAGACATTTTCATTATACTACCGTTCTGTACCCAATACCAATGTGTGGGTTTTCCCCCAAAACTAAGCAATTTTCTGACACCAGCTGAGAGTCCTACAATTCCACTCAATTCTGACACTATCTACCCAGAGATAGTATCAGATTCCACAGGTTAAGGGCTCAGTCCCACAAGATTGCCCCCCCACTTCAGATGCCAATCGCAAGTTCAGGTTGTCACCTGTGCTTCTGACCAACTGGCTATAGATCAGAGATTCCCAAGACCCACTCCTTGAGTTTGATTAATTTGCTAGAGCTCACAGACCTCAGGAAACCGGTTTACACACTAGGTTATCCAGTTTATTTCAAAGTGTATTAAAGGATATGAATCAACAGCCAGATGAAGAGATACATAGGGCGAGGTCCTGAAAACAAGAGCTTCTGTCCTCCTGGAGTCTGGGGCTCAGCAGGGCAGCACATGGGTGTGTTCTGGCTCACCAACCTGGAAGCTCTCCAAAACCCGTCCTTTTGGGGTTTTATGGAGGCTTCATTACGGAAGCACGATTAATGAAATCATTAGCCATTGGTGATTGGTTCAACCTGCAGTCCCCTCTCCTCCCCAGAAATCATGGGGTGAGACTGAAAGTTCCAACTGTCTAATCATGGTTGGTTCCCCTGGCAACCAGCCCCACCATCTTTAGGGGATTTCCACAAGTCACCTCATTAACATAAGCTCACTTGTGGTGCAAATGGGCTTGTTATAAATAACAAGCTCTGAACTGAGGACAAAAGACCAAATATAACAAAAAATCCGCCCGCTGCTCTTATTGCTTAGGAAATTCCAAGGGGAGCTGTGTGCCAGGAACCATGGACTGAAGACCAAAATATATATTTATTATAAATCACAATATCACAAATACTTTGAACCACACCACCTAAACAATCGTAAACTCCAAGAATCCATTCTCTGGTTATAACCTCCCAAGTTTGCAACTTACTCCTTCCCCAATCCCATTCCAGCTGCTCTTCCCTACAGGGAGACTTTCACTGCCTTGAAAACTCCAATTTCCTCCCCTTACTGGCCTCTCCAAAGTCATGTAACCTGTCTTTTCTGCTGTGCCAGTCTAGCAAAACTCCAACCCTCAGGTATTCCAAATTATCTTCACTCCCTGCCTTTGTCCAATCCAATTCATTCTCCCACACTGCAGCCCAGGTAACCTTTCCAAATGCAGATTAGATCACATGACCAGCCCCACACTTGCCTTGCTTAAGCCTTTAAATGGCTCCCCACGGTTCTTAGGATAAAGTCCAAACTCCGTAACATGCCATGCCATTGGAGACCAGCTATGATTTGCAACCTGCATACATTTCTGTCTCACATCCTTTCTCTCCTCTTCATCCACACTCAGATACTTGTGCTTTCACCTACACTTATTATGATATTCCTTAATTATGAGTGCATCCTCTCTGCCTGGAATGTCCCCAGCCCCCTTTGCAAGCCTAACTCCTATTTGTCCTTTCAAGACTCATTTCAGGAGATAACTCCTCCGTGAGTGAGTCTCAAATGTGACATAATTTCTAAAACTTGATTCTCTTCTCCTTTTGGCAGTTCTTCGAATTTTAAATTTCCTTTTTTTAATTGCAATGAGAATACTTAACATGGGATCTATGCTGTTAGCAAACTTTTAAGCACACGATACAGTACTGGTATCAAGAAACATGATATTGTACAGTAGATCTCTGGAAGTTATTCATCTTTTATAACTGAAACATTATACTCATTGAACAGCAACTCTCCACCCCTATCCCCTGCCAGCCCCCTGCCAGCCCCTGGCAACCACCATTCTACTCCCCATTTCTATGAATTTGACTACAGTCGTGTGCTACATAATGATGTTCAGTCAACAATGGACTGCATATATAGCAGTGGTCCCATAAGATTACTACCATATAGCCTAGGCATGTAGTTGGCTATCCCAACTAGGTTTGTGTAAGTATGACACCAAACCTCTTAATCTCAAGTTTGCATGCCTGATGCACAGTAAGTCAATCACTGAGACACCATGCTTGGAGACAGAGAAAGGTTTATTTGAATTGGCCCAAATGAGAAGTCAGGAGGATAGGTTCTCTCAAATCCACCTTAACAAAAGAAGAAAGCAGGGGCCTTTATAGAGCTAAGGGGCTTGGGAGGAGGAGTTTCCAAGCTCATAAATCCTTGTGACTCTTGAGTCACCTCTCAGGTTAAACAAGAAAGCAGCAAATTAACAAGATTAACTTCTTTTTATCTGCATCTGTGTTGGGAACAAGGTTGAACAGTAATCACGTTCTTATTGAATATTTACAGTAACACTCAGGTACCCAGCTTCAAGTATATGAGGTTTGCACAATGAAGAAATCACCTAACAACACATTTCTCAGAAAAGATCCCTGTCATTAAGTGACACACTACTGTATTTTAGATACCTCCTATAAGTGGAATTATGTGGTATTTGTCCTTCTGTGTCTGGCTTATTTCACTTAGCATAACGTCCTCCATGTTCATCTATGTTGTCATGTATGGCAGAATTTCCTTCTTTTTAAAGGCTGAAAAATAGTCCACAATGTGTATATACTCTTTTATTTCTCTGTGTACTTTATACAATAAATTTGGCACCTAGACCCAGGGTGATGTTAAAATAGTGAGCAATCAGAATAGATGCCTAACCAGTGCATACTGTTTGTATATCATCCCTTCTTAGACCATAAAATACCCTACCATCTAAAGAGATTTTCTTCTTTTCTTTCTTTTCTTCCCCTCATTGGCTACACTCATCAGCAAAACCATGAGCAACTGATCTGGGGCAGAATCAGCAGCTGAAACCATCACTGTGCGCTAATAAATATATCAATAGACATCTCAGGGCTGAACTTTTTCTATCCTCACACATAGTTGCTAACAGGTTCCATCAGACCACTTCCACACTCCTGCCTGCACCATGCTGGTGGTCAGTGCCCTATATACAGTGGTAGGTCCTGGTGTAGTCACCATTTTTTTCCAAGAAAGATGACTGACAAAAGAAATTTCCCAGGGATACACATAAATAAATCAAAACCCAAGGTCAATATGTTATACAGTGGTGAAAAGGAGGTTTATTGTATTGAAATAAAAATGTCAAAATAAGGATGGGTTTCCCTGTCTCTTTTGTTGGATATAAGTATTTTCTATATATGTCTGTCACACCTATTAGTAATGTAATTTTTAGAGAGTTTATGCCATATTTATCTATTCCCAGTGTTTAAGAGAGTGCTAGACATATAAGAGTTGCTCAATAAATGTTTGTTGAATGACTGACGAAATGAAAAGATCGATGGACCATTCTTTAGTAGAGATGAGCAATTATTTGGGGGAGAAAACCAGCAGCTAAGCAGGGTGTTTTACTCCTGCTAAGAAAACTACAGCAGTTGGAAGGAGCAACTTAAAGTGGGGCTGAAATTCTTTAGTATTGTTATCTCAAGTGTCACAAAAGGAACTCATTCTTTTGTACTGTGAAAACTCACTTGTGCGATACCTAGCATGTAATCCCAAACCGTTTGCATGCTGTTCAAAGAATTGCTCTGCATATAGATTGGTTTATGTGCCCATATGTTTAAAAATTCAATTTAAGGGAACAGCTGAATTAGTGAGTGAGATTGAAGCTCCTCTTTGACATTCAGTTGTGGTGAAAGAGGAAGGCACCCGTATTCATTTGCATGTTTAAGGAGAGAAGCTAGGGGATATTTGATGCATGTCTTGTGAAGAATAAACTGAATATTAACATTTTCCTGTTTGTCATTGTTTTCTCCCTTGCTGGCTCTCTGGAGCGCAGATGTTCTGACTATTTCTTGATGGGTTTCAGGCTCCAGCTCATTAAGGTTACCACAGTTGGTGCCTCTGCCAAGGATTTCACTACTATCTTTCACTAGCAGGCACATAGCAAGGTGAATATGCTTCTAAACCACATTTATGCTAACTTCGAAATTATAACACCTGGATTATCTGACTCCGTACTGTCTCTCTTCTCAAGATTAGCCCCTAAATCTCTCCAAGAGCAAAGCCAAAATCAGTGTTTCTAGCAAATGTTAAAAAGTTAAAATAGGGGCCGTCCGGGTGGCATAGTGGTTAAGTTCGTGCACTCTGCTTCAGTGGCCTGGGGTTCGCTGGTTCAGATCCTGGGTGCAGACCTACACCACTTGTCAAGCCACACAGTGGCAGACATCCCACATATAAAATAGAGGAGTGTGGGCATGGATGTTAGCTTAGGGCCAATCTTCCTCAAAAAAAAATGTTAGAATAAAGTTTCTTTTTTCCCTCTTGTTTTGTTTTAAGCAGGGTAAAAATTCTGAATTGAAAATATTGGAGAAATATTAGAGATATTCAACCATGAAATAAAATGGCTTTATAGTTCCCCATAGCTATCTTTTCACATGCAGCGTAAGTCTCTCTTCATTGATCAGCTTCTTTTTATTGCATGGTGTTCTGGAAGAAACAAAGCAATCTTAAGCACCACAAGGGTCAAAGAAACCGTGAACTTGTGGATTAAACTTGCAAAAATGCTGCGTTGATGAGGATTGTTCCTCTTTCTTGGCTTCTGGTAAAGCTCAATTTGCAAATTCAAACAGAACCTTTAAGGCCTTTCTGATATCAGCTTGAATTCAAAATAGGATACAATCTCCAGATTCTTTTATCTGACATTCTAACTCATTCTGCTCCTGCTCAAAGCTGCCAGAACATGTTTTTCATTCAACCACATGAAACTTATTTGTAAGTGTCAACCGAGCCCTTAATCCTCTTCAAATTGGTTAAAGAAGTCAGTGTGGGAAGTAGTGTCATGGGAAGGAGTATCATGGACTCGGAACTAAACAGATTTAGGGGGAATTAGTTAGGGCCCCTGGAGAGGGCAGGGCTGCTGTCTTTAACTGGTCACTCCTCTGGCATGACTAGTAGAGGATGAAAAGAACAATGTCTCCTTACTTCTTAATCTAGATTTTTTTTAGGCATCTTAGCTCACTCTTGGCTCCTGGGTCTGCTCATCTCCATTGTTAGAACCAAAGAAGAATTTTCAGTGTGTGAATTTTCCTCCCGAATCAGACTGAGAAAGATAAGCAGAATGGAAAAGAGTTTTCTATGTACACAAGGACAGAAGAGGGAAAAAAGGAGAACTGGGGGAAAAAAAGACACATTTGTGCAAATATGTGATAAAAATGGCAAGCAATAGGATATGTTGGAGTATATGAGGAAGCCATTTGGTGTAAAGCTGATTTGGCCTGACCTTACTATTTTTTTCCAAAAGGGCCTGCTGAGGCCATTGAGCACGCATTGTATATCTGCTTTAAGCATTTGCTGTGTCCCAAAGGCAAGAACAAATGCCCTTAAGATAAAGGTGCAACTTCCCCCACATTAGCATTTCCTTAAGGATGAGTATCTCTCCCTAGACTAGGAACTGATTGCTGTACTCACCTGTGACCACCCAGCTCATCTGTGACCATCCAGCTCACCTGTGACCACCCAGCTCAAGACAACAGACTTGCTTCCTGCTGCGCCCACCGAGACAGCAGACCTACTACCTGCTGTGTCCATCAATCACTGTGGCAACAGGGCAATCTCTTGACTATTGTAAAATGGACATTTCAATCATGTGTGATACATGCTCTTTGACGGTATATAACCACTCTGTGTACCCTCACTTCTTGGAGTGCTCCATTCCTTTGTGGAAGGACTCTCCCGGGCTATATGGTCCTCAGATTTAGCTCATAATAAACTCACCCCAAGTTTGATTTATAGATTGGTAATAGATTATTTGCATCTACATATGCCATTCTTACTTTCAGCGTTTTGTTGACATATGTGTCTGGATCATACTCATTGGTTCATATTAAACAGAAAAGATCCATATGGGTGCCTGTGTTGAAAAGGGCAAAGCCATGGGAACTGGAGCAATCTTTACCTGGAGTAAGTGCAAGAGGAGACCTTGGCTTCTCATGATCCAGAATCTTCTACATCAGAGTCAGCAAACCATGGCCTGCCTTTTTGGTACATAAAGTTTCAGTGGAACACAGCCATGCTCCTTCTCTCATTCATTTACCTAGTGTTTAAGGCTCTTTTTAAGTAGTTGTGACAGAAACTATATGACACACACATTTACTGTCTGGCCCTTTAGAGGAAGTTTACCAACTCTGTTCTATGCAACAGAGATCAGGAAGCAATGTGACAGTTCTGAGAAGTGCTCAATGGAATGGATCACTTTGGGGAAACGTTGATAGTTTATAGTATAAAGTTTAAACTGAAAATGTTAGTTGTAGGATATCATTTAGAAATTGTAACAGTAGACCAGTCGTTAATTGATTTGTTGAAATTCATATTGTATGTACTGTTTATCAATTTCAATAAGTTACTTTATGTATTTGTTTTCTTGTTGTCTTATGCAGATTTTGTACTAACTGGAAAGGGATAAAAACAAAGGCATCATCTAAAATGCTATTAATAACTGGCATCAGTCCATAGCATTGACTGGGCACCCACTTGGTAAAAAGCTCTGTTCCAGGCCCAGTGGGAGGAAGGGAGAGCCCAAAAGCAGCAGACGTTGTTATAACTAAGGGTCTTACTAAGCAGTCTAGTTTAGGAAGTCGTCGTATATTCCTGCAGTGTCTTCAGTAAACTCACAATGTAATATAAACCCATGAGAGCAAATGAAAAGAGCTCAGAGTCTAGGGCAGAAGGACAAGGGATAAATTGTGTGTCAGTCACCCAGAGGCTTTTATGGGCCTTAGTCCTGTGGATTTTGACCTGGTTTCCTCTTTTGAGAATTTGTCTAAACGGAGATTTTGTACTTTGGCTTTTGAATTTCATGTTGCTGATTTTTGCCTATCATCAAGTGTGTTGAGATTATTTTGGAACTTGTATCTGGAGTTTAATGTAGAGATGTTTCATTCTGACATTCTATTTCCTGAAAAATATTATATGCATGATGAATGTCTTCATCAAGTATGACAGTAGCATAGAATCCTAGAGTTAGCTGAGGCCTGAGAGGTGATCTAGAGCAAAGCCCTCTCAAACTTTAATTTCCATGTGAAAAACCTGAGGCTCTTATTAAAATGCAGATCCCTAGTCAATAGGTCTGGGGTGGGCCTGGAGAAGTCTGCAGACCAGCCTCTGAGAAGTAAGGTGCTAGAAGATCAGCTAGCAAGAATTTTCATCTGGCTTCTAGGTGAACACTCCTAATTTACACAACGAACTCACAGATTTTCAAGGCAGCCTACTTCATCGTGGAGAACTTTAATGATTAGAAAATCTTTATATTGTCAATGTTCTAACTTGTAAACTTTTCCTGAGGGACAATAATGTTTCATTTTAAATTGCCACTTTTGAGATCTTCAGCCAATTCTTTCTTCTTGGCCAGAATGAAGCACACTAGGAGACGGTGTCGTAAATGTTTGTAAGGGCTATTGTCTGAGGCAGCTGAGCTGTGATGGAGGGTTGAGTTTGGAGCTTTGCTCAGTTGCTGGCAGACGACCTTCCGTTTTCCCACAAGCTCTCCTTTCCTTTTCCTTCCGTCCTCTCTCCGAAATCCAACACACATGACATGCACACTTTATCATAGGTGCACATGAAAATATTTAGAGGGATTCAAGTCCCAGGACAGTATATTATCTGATCTTAGTTGATGTGCTGGTAAATGTTTAACAGCCAGCTTTTGTGGTGCTGCTGGTGCTGGTGGTAGTGATGTGGTCCTGTGTGCAGAATTTTCACATTTGACAATTTCCACGGGGTAAATACTCCCACCAAGAGCTATTTCTAACTCCCGATAATTTAACAGGCTTGCAAAAGTCCTGAACATTTAACAGCCAGTGGGAATCTGCTCCAGTACAGCTCCATCTGACCCCATGATAGCAAATAACAGTTAACATTTATTGAACACTGACTATTTAAGAGGCACCGTATTAAGAGTTTTATATATGGCCTCTAACAAAATTAAAAGGAGACCCTATTCATTTATTCAACAACAATTTACTGAATTCCTTTCATGCTAGGTGCCAGAGAAATAAAGATGAATGGGAAACAAACTCTACCCTCAAGCCGTTCATGGCGTCTAGTGGGGAAGATAGATACAGAAATAGATAAGTTACTGTGCAACATAATAAACAATAGAACAGATGGTGGTGGTAACTGATTTAGTACCTATTCCAAGCCCTGCTGGGGGTAAGGGAAGCTGAAGGGAGCCCTTGTCTTTATCTCCTCGGGAAAGTCCAGGCTGACCATGTCAAAACATCTTCTGTGGATAAAGTTTATGGAGATACGTTTTAGATTTAATGGAATCGAAGAGCACATCAGTTCCTTTAAAAAGAAAATTTCTGACATGCATTTACATTTTCTACTTAGAATTGCATCTAAATTATCTATCATATAGGCTTTAGAAAGAGAATATGGAATACAGAGAAGAAACCTTTTGAGAACTGACAATTTACAGACCTCAGGAGTGCTATCCTTATTCAAATTCAACTTCATTTCAGAAAGCTTGAAGGCATCAGACTGTTACAGAGATAAAAGAGCCAAGTATTAATCTTTGGGGTTAGTGTCTTATTCAAGCTGTTGAACTTGTGAAGAGTTTTCAGGATTCTTAATTTATTTCAAAACTAAAGATCAAGCAAAAGAAGTAATAAAAAAAAAAGGCAATATAGCGGCTCCTCCCCATTTGATTACTGCTAACAATGATTGTAATTCATTACAACAACTGCTTATTTATCTTACTGTCTCAAGTCCTCTATGGAAGAAGGACGGGTAGAAATAATAAAACATGAGTTTACTTTCCTTTCGATCTTCTTTGCCTCAGTACTCCGTTTGACCATCAGTTTTATATTGCTTTACACAGGCCAGAATTATATTTTAGCATTATGGTCCAAGTGTGAAAACAGGGTTTGGGGTGTATCAAAAACCAATCTGGATGTGACAGAACAGTGTACCACAAAACAAAGTTGTTATGCTTCTTTCTCTTCTGTCTGCCCTATGTAGACCTAGCATGATTGAGGTGATGATTTGGTGCAGAATTCTTGATATTTCACAAGGAAGCCCTACTGAGCAAGCTGGCTGTGCCTTCCCACAGATGATAGAAGACAGAATGAAGGACGACTCTTTGAAAGGGGAACAGTCAGGAACCTAGCAACCAGGCACAACTTCCTAATTCCTTTCAAGGCCTTGAGGCACTCTGTTAAAATTTTCAAGTACCAAGGGATATTAAAGTTTTAAATTTTATACAAAATTTAGTACAAAGGGAGAAAAGTAAATGGGAAGAACTCAATAATTATTTGAAGATCAACTCCATTAATCGGGTATGTTTATATGTCATTAAATGATTACCTTTATGTTCATTTTATATAGCGTTCCATTCTGTTTACTTGTCTATAGGCTTTTGTCGATGCACAAATCTCTCGGTTTATATTCAAAAGATGAATTTGTTGACATTTTTTCTGTTCATTTTTTTTCCCCTGAAGAATAGTTAAATAGGGAAGCTACTATACATTAGGGTGAGCATAAAATATACCATCCAAACCAGGGTGTTTTTGAGAATGAGAGGAGGCACTATTATTAATATACATAATAATTATTCTGGGGGATCTGGAGTCAACAGGGACTTTCTCTTAGCAAAACAGGATATATGGTCATTCCAATTATAGGTCATTTAGCCACCGGTGTTTGGTTGCCATCTGGATTTCATTGAAATATCTGAAAAGCATGTGAGGGTATGTAATTAAAAAACAGTTGTCTGGGATTCATATGTGTTCATATCATGGAAATTAGAATAGAAGTCGTGACTCTCTTCCTTATGGCTGAAACAAGGTAGTGAGAAGAAGGTACTCTGAAACCCTCCAAAGTTAAAAGATGCCTGTCTGAGGTCATTACTTCCCTTCTGGCTCCCTTGAACTTAGGCACCTATACTCCACAGGCCTCAGAAACCTTCCCCTACTCTATATTCCTATTATGACTGCTTGAGGTCAGGATTTTTTCACATCTCGCTTGGACTACAGCAAACACTTTCTAACTGATCTCCTTGCTTTCAGTCTTTCTACACGTCAGATCCTTTCTCTAGAGCACAGCCATCCTGGTTTATCTAAAATGTACAGCTGACCATATCCTTCTCTTTCTCAGAACCATTCAATAGCTCCCATTCTCTACAGTACACGGTGAAAACCCCTTTGCAGGACTTACAAGGCCCTCCATAAGTTCAGTCCTGTTTGCTTCTTCAGCATCGCTCCTTAGCAATAATACATTGCTTCCATTTCTCCATACACATGGCAGTATCTTTTGCCTTACTCTTATTCATCCTTGAACTTATCTCTACTTTTAGAAAACTAGGCAAATAATTATTTTCAGGAGGAAGGATGGTGTTTGACTGTGTATGTGAATATCTGAGTCCATCAATTTTTTATCATTTATTTTTTATTTATTTACAGTAAAATTCACTCTTCTGGGCAACTATTCTATGAGTTTTTACAAATATACAGTTATGTAACCAATACCACTATAATCAAGATACAGGATAGTTCCATCACTGCCCCTCTATTCCTCCCCCTAAAATCCCTTGCTTGTAACCTTTGTAGTCAAACCCTTACTCCCTGGCAACCACTGATCGGTTCCACATTCTTATCGGTTTGCCTTTTCTAGAATAACATGTAACTGGAATCACACAGTATATATGTATCACTCAGCATAATGAATTTGAGACTCACCCATGTTGTTGCTGGTATCAGAAATTCCTTCCTTTTTATTGTTGAGTAGCATTCTAGTGAATGGTTGTACCACAGTCTGTTTATCCATTCCTCTGCTGAGGGACATTGGGGTTGTTTCCAATTGTGGGTAATTATGCATAAAGCTGCTATGAACATTCACTTACAGGTTTTTTTGTGAACACAGGTTTTCATTCCACTTGACCGGAAGCTCAGGAGTGGGATTGCTCAGTTGTACGGTAAGTGCATGTTCATAAGAAAACTGCCCATCCGGTTTCCACTGTGGCTGCACTGTTTTGCATTCCAGCCAGCAACGTGGGAGGGTTTCAGTTCCTGTACATCCTTGCTAACATTTGGGATGGTCAGTCTTTTTAATGTTAGCCATTCTAGCAGCTGTGGTTTTAATTTGCATTCCCATAATGACTAATTATGTCAAGCATCTTTTCATATGCTTTTATGCTCTCTGTATATCTTCTTTGGTGAAGTGTCTGTTCAAATCTTTGCCTATTTCTTTATTGGGTTTTTCGTTTTCTCATTGTTAAGTGTTGAGAATTCTTTATAGATTCTTAATATAATTCTTTTATCAGAAGTACAATTCGCAAATATTTTCTCCCATTCTGTGGCTTGCTTTCCATTCTCTTAACAGTGTCTTTTGTAGAGCAAACATGTTTAATTTTTGTTAAGTTTAATTTATGGTTTTTTTCTTTTAGGCATCATGCTTTTACTGTCACACCTAAAAATCATTTGCCTAGCCCAGGGTGTATTAGTTTGCTAGCCCTACCGTAACAAAACATCACAGACTGAGTGACTTAAACAACAGAAATTTCTTTTCTCACAGTCTGAAGGCCAGAAGTCCAAGATCAAGGTGGCAGCAGATTTCGTTTCCTTTGATGCTGCTCTCCTTGGCTTGCAGATGGCACCTTCTCACTGTGTCTTCACATGGTCTTCCCTCTGCACACACACATCTATATCCTCGTCTCTTCTTACTCTTATAAGGACAGTGTCATATTAGATTAGGGCACACCTATATGACCTCACTTTATGTTAATCACTTCTTTAAAGGCCCTATCTCCAAATAGAGTCACATCCTGAGAGGCTGGGGGTTAGGATTTCAACATATGAATTGGGGAGGGAGGGCAGACAATTTACCCCATAACGCAAGGTTGAAAAAATTTTCTCCTATGTTTTTTGCTAAATGTAAATGATTTTAATGGAGGGAATTATAAAGCTACTTGGTGAGAACAGAGACTGATTTGCCCGAAGCTGTACTGTTAATGCCTAATTCACAATACAGTGTTTTACATCTTAAATTGCTTACCAAAATCTTGTTGACTGAGTGACTGAATAGGAATCCCATTCACTATTCCATTCATGTTCCCCGAATCGCAGAGAATGCTTGCAGCTGTCTTGCTGAAGGACTTTTATGTTATTTATCAGATCCAAATCATTCCCTCAAAATCTATCCAGAACAAATCACCCCAAATGACAACATCTACTAAAGACAAACACGAGACTACACTATGACTCAGCAGCTTCATTCCCAGGTATACACCTTGCAGATTAGTACATATGTTCACTGAGACATGTGTAAGAATGTTCATAGCAACACCATTCAGAAAAAACAAAACTGAGTACATCTAAAATGTCCATTAGGGGGCTGGCCCCATTGTGAGTGGTTAAGTTTGCATGCTCTGCTTCAGTGGCCCAGGGTTTCTCCAGTTTGGATCCTGAGTGCGGACTTGGCACTGCTTGCCAGGCCATGCTGAGGTGGCATCACACATAGCACAACCAGAGGGACCTACAACTAGAATATACAACTATGTACTGTGGGACTTTGGGGGGAAGAAGAAAAAAAGAAGATTGGCAACAGATGTTAGCTCAGGTGCCAATCTTTAAAAAAAATTTTTTTCATCAACAGTAAAATGAATAAACTCAGGAATATTCATAAAATGGAATACTATACACCAATGAAAATGAACATATTACTTGTATATGCAACATGAATGAATCACAAGATATTGAGCAAGAGATGTCAGACAAAAATAGCTATTTTATGACTTCGTTCATATAAAAGTCAAAAACAGGCAAAACTTACCTATGATGATAGAACTCATGATAGTAGTTGTCTTTAGGGAAGAGGGATTTGGGAGGAAATATGAGGGGGCTTCTGTGAAGCTGGCAATGTTCTATCTATTTATATGGGTGGGGGTCACATATATAGGTTCACTTTGTAAAATATCATGGAACTGTGACATGATTTGTGCTTACTTAAAAAAAAATACTCCACATGGACATGGCCTTTTTATTTCTGTATAAACTGCAGGAAATCTTGAGAAGGTATTTTACTGAGGCTTATTGAAAAATAAAGCAAAATAGAATATAGATTATTTTTCTATTTTAAAATATTAGCTATTTGTTTTTCCCCTTCTAACTTTTCCTTACGTGGCTTCATTATTGAAATTCTTTAGCTGTGTGGAAGAAAAATCCAGAAAAGGAAACAACCCAAAAGGGAAAGTTCTTTTGCAGAAATCCTGAGGAAACACTAGAATCAGGGGACGCTTTTATGGTCTTATCTTTTGACTGCCCATAGTCTGGTCACAAATGGCAATTCTGGTCCTTACACATAGTTGATTTTGCCATACCAGCTGCCTTTCTTATTTGTAGTCAAGGCATTGAACTATGTGCTTTTTCACTATTGGTCTACTTGCAATTTGCACTTAAATGTCAATAATGGGGAGACATTCCTGGTAAAGAGGTGCTCAGCATTATTTTTCTGAAAAGTTCTAGAATGATGGTTTGAATTGCTACCCACCTGGAGAGGTGGCACTTGCTTATTTATTTCATGGTACTCTTACACACAAGTGGAATCAATGATTTTTGAAAAGCAGGGTTGTTGAACATCAAGAGATGCCTTGTGTGTGTGTGTGTGTGTGTGCGTGCGTGCGTGCGTGCGTGCATGCACGTGTGTGTTTTGGAAATTAATGTTTTTTCCAAGAGTAACCTCACTTTGATACACACATCTGGAACAGTTAAGGGGATTTATTCTCCTAAATTAAAATCTTTTCTCAGCTAGCTTTCTAAATTAATCCAAACTTTTACAAGAAAGGAAAATATGAAATACCACTCTCAGCTTCTAAGAGAATCATCTTTTTAATCCAGTTTTCTAAAGTAGAATATTATATTGATATATAATCTTCTGTATGTATAGACCAAAAATTGGTAGTATTTCTTTATAATCTTAACCAAAGAATTCAGTCAAGCTAATATTTTTCAAATGGGCTAATAAGCTGCTGAATCATATAATTGCTTCTTGTGATACACAGTGTGCTGTACCCAATCAGATTTTAATTGATTGTATAGAATCAACCCTTTTTCGTAAACTAGGGGATTTCTACCTTCTAAATATCCAGGAGATTGTCTCTGGGATGATCTAATCAATGGTTTAGCAATTGGCTATTTCTGTGGCTGTGGGGGAAAAATCCAACATAGACTTGTCATTCTGTCCATGTGATGCCAATAAGTGAAAATGAAAAAAAGTCCAACTGTCAAGTTGCTATGAAAATTCCTAATGACTACATTGAGCCCAAGAATTTCTTTTAGATTCTTTTCAAAATACATTTTATTTAAGTACTTCCGTTAAAGACAGTAAAATGAAGTGGTTATGTGAAACCTTGCACAGTTAGTAATTATAAAACCTAGAATATATATATTCCAACATTTTAAACTACTGGAAGGTATCCAAGGGCAGACAGAAGAAGGAGGGAGGTTTAGTCTTGAAAAACTGTGGTTCAAGGAGGAAGAATTGCAAGTTTGTGGCTTTCTTTTCTGTGGGTTCTCCCTACCACCGTGCCTACAAGCAGCAAAAAAATCACAGCATTATGATAGCAGAGAAGAGTTCAAAGCAGGAAAAGCAGCTGTAAATTTAAAGGGAAAATTTTAGAAGCAAAAGAACTGCAAAATGAGTGAGACACAAAATCTGAGCATAAAGGCTGCTAAACCGTGTGTGTGGAGGAGACACCAGGGCATCTGGTGAGAAAACAGCAAAGGTACAGAGAGGAATCTCCCTGTGAAAAACAGCTGCACTAGGTTTGTGAATTTGCTACTTTTCTTTTTTTTAATGTCTTCCCCAACCTGCTCGGGTGGGCAGAAAACTGAAGTGTTACTGGTTTGAGGTATCAGAGGACAGAGCCTGAGGCTGGCAGAGAAATTTAGAGGGAAAACCTCATAAATAAGAGAACTATAGAGATGGTTAGCCCCAACATCTGAGTATAAACTGTGTCCAAATCCTTGGCTGAGCACCAAGAAATGCAGGTGCAGGTGAAACTCCCAGGAAGCCAGGGTAACAGTAGCATCAAGAAGCTGTAAGAATTGAGCAAATATATCAGGGCTACACACTATGGAGGAGACAGAGGTTACAGCTGAATTGCAAGGGCAAGTTAACTGCCTATTAGAGCACTAAAAAACCATCCTCAGAATACAACATAATCCAGAATCATCATAATGTGTTATCTGCAACGTCCAATTAAAAAAATTATAGATCTGCAAAGAAACAGGAGAGTATAACTCACATTCAAGAAAAAATGCAGTCAATAGAAAATTCTTCAGAATGGGTCTACGTGTTGAATATAACTGACAAGGCTTCAAAGGTGCTATTTTAATGTATTCAAAGAGTTAAAAGAAAAATAAATTGAGTGAACAGAATTAGAATCCCAACAGAAAAATTAAAAAAATACATAAAAAAATGGGAATTCAAGAAGTCAAAAGTATAATAATGGGAATGAAAATTTACTAGATTGGCTCAATAACAAGTGGGATCTGGCAAAAAATAAAAACAGTGAACTTGAAGATAGATCAATTAAAATTATACAATCCAAAAGAGAGAGAAAAAATTGAAGAAAAATAAGCAGAGACTCATTGACTTGTGGGACTAAATCAAGAAGAGGAGAAAGAGACAGAGGAAGAAAAATATCAGGAGAAATAATTTCCAAAACCTCCTCAAATTTGGAGAAAAAAATTAACTTTCATTTCCAAGAAGTTCAATGAAAGTCAGTAAGAAAAAACTACAGCCAGGCACATTGATACTGAAATTGTTTAAAGTCAAAGATATAGTAAAAATCTTGGGGCCAGCCCAGTGGTGCAGCGGCTAAGTTCACATGTTGCGCTTTGGTGCCCCGGGGTTTGCTGGTTCGGATCCCGGGTGCGGACATGGCACCGCTTGGCAAGCAAGGCTGTGGTAGGCGTCCCACATATAAAGTAGAGGAAGATGGGCACGGATGTTAGCTCAGGGCCAGTCTACCTCAGCAAAAAGAGGAGGATTGGCAGCGGATGTTAGCTCAGGGCTAATCTTCCTCAAAAAAAAAAAAAAATCTTGGTAATAGAGAAAATTAATTCATTACACATAGGGGAACAAAAACATGATTAACGGTTAATTTCCCCACAGAAACCACAGAGATCAGAAGACATTGGAACAATATATTCAAAATGCTACAACTGAAAAACAAATAGAATTTAAAAAAATAAAACAGCAAATAAAGTATTGCCCACAGATTCTATATTCAGAAAAAATAACTTTCAAAAATTAAGGCAAAATAAATACATTTTTATGTAAATGAAAAGAGATAGAATTTATTGCCAACAGATCTGCACTATGAGAAATGCTAATAGAAGTTCTTTAGGCTGAAGGAAACTGACAACAGAAAGCAGCTCCAATCTATAGGATTTAAAGGAAATCCAAAACTGTGTATATAATTTTTCTTTTCTTCTCTTAAAGTGTTTCAAAACATGACTGTTTAAAACAGAAATTATTGTTGGGCTTACAATGTTTATATATGTATTATATATATATAAAATATATTAACACTAACAATGTGAGATGATAACTGGAAATATATTGTTGGAAGATTAACATATTATACCCGAGGTAATTCAATACTCACTCCGAGGAGACTGTGATAGTGTAAGAGGCACAATGTGATCCCCAGAGCGACTGTTTAAAAAAATGTAAAAACATATATTATAAGGCAACAAAGGAATTAAAATTGGATAAAAAATTTATTAATTAACACAAAAGAATACAAGAAAGGAGAAACAAAAATCAGGTATAACTAATTGAAAACAAACAGCAAAATGGCAGACTTAAATACAACTATCTCAATAATTACTTTAAATGCAAATGGACTAAATAGTTCTATTAAAAAACAGAAATTGTCAGATGGTATACAAGAAAGAACTATACACTGTCTGTAAGAGATACATGTTAAATAAAGATACAAGTAGGTTGAAAGGTAAAGGATGGAAAATGGTATACAATGCAAACAGTAAGCCTAAGAAAACTGATGTGAGATTGAATTAGTAAAATGGCTCTTGAGATTGAATTAGTAAATTAAAAATCTTCTCATGACAAAAAATCCAGGACCAGATTACTTCACTGATGAATGCTACCCAATCATTTAAGAAGAATTAAAATCAATTCTTCACAAACTCTTGCAAAAATTAGAAGAGGAGCCAAAACTTTCTAACTCTTTTTATAACACCAGCATTACCCTGATACCAAAGTTGGACAAAACCATCAAAAGAAAAGAAACTACAGACCAGTCACCCTTACAAATGTAGACACAGAAATCCTCAATAAAATGCTAGAAAACAGTATTCAGCATTATATAAAAAAGATTTTACACTGTGACCAAGTAGGGTTTATCCCAGTTTGTAAAGGTGTTTAAATATGCAAAAAGCAATCCACACAATACATCATATTAATAGAATAAAGGATACAAACCACATGATCATCTCAATAGATGTAGGAAACCATTTGACAAAATCCAGCACCTGTTCATGATAAAAAAACACTCTACATCTAGCAGTAGAAGGGAACTTCCTCCACCTGATAAAGGGTATCTATGAAAATCCCACAGCTAACACCATACATAATGTGAAAGACTGAATGCTTTCCTCCTAAGATCAGGAAGAAGGCAAGGATGTCCATTGTCACCACTTCTATTCAACATTATACTGGAGGTTCTAGCCAGGGCAATTCAGTGAGAAAAAGAATAAAATATATCCAGATTGGAAAGGAAGAACTAAAATAAGTACCTCTATTTTAAGAAGACACAATTTTGCATGTAGACATGCTAAGGAATCCACAAAAAGTATTGGAGCTAATAAATGAGTTGAGTAAGGTTGCAGGATATATGATCAATATACAAAAATCAATTGTAATTCTGTTCATTAACAATAAACAATCTGAAAGTGGAATTAAGAAAATGATTCCATACATAATAGCATTAAAAATAATAAAATACTTAAAATAAATTTAATCAAAGTGATATAAGACTAGCATATTTAAAACTATAAAACATCATTAAAAGCAACTTAAGAAGACAAATTAATGGAAAGCCATCTTATATTCATGGATAGGGACATTTGATTTTGTTAAGATGGCAATACTGAGCGAATTAAGCCCAAGTCAATGCAATCTCTGTCAAAATTTCAGCTGTCTTTTTTGTAGAAATTTACAAGCAGATACTAAAATTCATATGGAATTATAGGGGATCCAGAATCGCCAAAACAATATTGAAAAAGAGGAACAAAGTTGGAGGAGTCACACTTCCTGATTTGAAAACTTACTACAAAGCTACATAATCAAGACTGTGTGGCACTGGCATAAAGATAGACACATAAATCAACAGAATAAAATTGAGAGTCCAGAAGGAAACCCTCACATATGTGGTCAAATGATTTTCAACTAGTCTGCCAATACAACTCAATGAAGAATTAGTCTTTTCAAGAAATGGTTCTGGATCAATTGGATAGTCACATACAAAAGAGTAAAACTGGACTCCTAACTCACATCATATACATGAACTTCCTCAGGGGCAGGCCTGGTGGCACAGCGGTTAAGTTCACACGTTCTGCTTCTCGGTGGCCCGGGGTTTACTGGTTCAGATCCCAGGTACAGACATGGCACCACTTGGCAAAAACAATGCTGTGGTAGGCGTCCCACATATAAAGTAAAGGAAGATGGGCGTGGATGTTAGCTCAGGGCCAGTCTTCCTCAGCAAAAAGAGGAGGATTGGCAGCAGTTAGCTCAGGGCTAATCTTCCTAAAAAAAAAAAACTTCCCCAAAATGGATCAACAGAGGCCGGCCCAGTGGCATAGAGGTTAAGTTCGCATGCTCTGCCTTGGTGGCCCAGGGTTCATGGGTTTGGATCCCAGGTGCAGACCTACACACCGCTCATCAAGCCATGCTGTGGCAGCATCCTAAACACAAAATGGAGGAAGATTGGCAACAGATGTTAGCTCAGGGCCAATCTTCCTCACCAAAGAAAGAAAAAAGAAAAATGGATCAATAACCTAAATGTAAGAGCTAAAACTATAAAAGTCTCTGAAAAAGATATATATGTAAATCTTTGTGTCCTTGGTTCAGACAAAAGTTTCTTATATATGACACCAAAAGCACAAACAACAGAAGAAAAAATAGATAAATTGGACTGTTAAAAATCTTTTGTGTGCTATGAAAGTAACTAATAAGAGAGTGAGAAGACAAGCCACAGAATGGGAGAAAATATTTGAAAATCACACACTGATAAGAGTCTAGAAACCAGAATATAGAAAGAACTCCTACAACTCAACAACAAAAAAGCCAAAAACCCAGTTAACAAAATGGCAAGGGACTTGAATAGACCTTTCTCCAAAGAAGGTATACAAATGGCTAATTGAGCCCATGAATAGATGCTCAACATCATTAGTCATTAGGGAAATGCAAATCAAAACCACAATGAGGGGGCCGGCCCCATGGCCAAGTAGTTAAGTCCTCACGCTAAGCTTTGGTGGCCCAGGGTTCGGACCCTGTGCGTGGACATGGCACCGCTCATTAGGCCATGTTGAGGTGGCGTCCCACATGCCACAACTGGAAGGACCCACAACTAAAATATACAACCATGTACTGGGGGGATTTGGGGAGAAAAAAGCACGAAACAAAAAAAGGAAGATTGGCAACAGTTGTTAGCTAAGGTGCCAATCTTTAAAAAAAAAAAACCACAATGAGATAATACCACTTCACACACACTAGGGTAACTACGATAAAAAGACATCAAGGAATGTGGCAACAAAGTGGAGAAATTGGAATCCTCAAACATTGCTGGTGGGAATTGAAAATGATTCAGTTGCTTTGGAAAATAGATTGGCCATTTCTCACAAAAGTAAACATAGATTTACCATATGATCCAGCAATTCCACTTCTAGGTATATACTCAAGAGAATTCAAAACATGTTCCCATGAAAACTGGTACATGAATGTTCATAGCAGCATTATTCACAATACTCAAAAACCAGAAACAGCCCTTAATGGCCATGAACTGATAAATGGATAAACAAAATGTGATATATTCATACAATGGAATAATATTCAGCCATAAAAGTGAATGAATAACTCATTCATGCGACAACATGGATAAACTTCGAAAACATTATGCTAAGTGAAAGAAGCCAGACACAAAAGGCCACATGTTGTATGATTCCATTTATATGGAATATCCAGAATAGGCAAATCCATAGGGAGAGAAAGTAGATTAGTGGTTGGCAGGGATATGAGGGATGGGGAATGAGGAGTGCCTATTAACATTAATTGTTAATGGAATTTCTTTTTAGACTGATGAAAATATTCTGGAATTAGATAGTGGTGATGGTTGTACAGCCTTGTGAATATATTAAAAACCATTGAATTGTACACTTTAAAATGGTGAATTTTATGATACATGAATTATATCTCAATTTTAAAAAGGAAGAGAAAATATCAATCATTGTAATTAAACATATCAATAGAATATGGAAGTAAAATCGTACGGTCGTTTCAGTAACAGCAGAAATAGTATTAAAAAGAATTCAGCAACAATCAGAAAACTAAGAACTGAAAGGTACTTCCTCAATATGATACATGTCTTCTACAAAAAACTCATAGCGAACATCATATTTAATAGTGAATTCCCCCTAAATTCAGGAATGAGACAAGGATGTTTACTCTCATTACTTCTATTTAACTTTGTACCGGAAGTCCTAATCAGTGCAATAGAGCAAGTAAATGATATAAAATGCATTGAATTGGAAAGGAAAAAGTAAAACTGTTTTTATTCACAGATGCCATTATGATATACTTATAAAGTTCTAAGAAATCTACAAAAAAGCTACTAGAACTACCACAGTTAATAAATGAATTTAGCAAATTTGCATGATACAAAGTCAACATAAAAATCATCCCATTCTCTCCTGGCCTGAAAAGTTTCTGTTGAGAAATCTGCTAGTAGTCTTATGGGGGTTCCCTTGTATGTAACTTCTCTCTTTCCACTTGCTGCTCTTAAAATTCTTTCTTTGTCTTTGACTTTTGACAATTTAATTATAATGTGTCTTGGTGTAGCCTTATTCGTGTTCAACTTATTTGGGGTCTTTTGGGTCTCATGAATTTGGATGTCCAATTCTGTCCTCGGGTTTGGGAAATTTTCAGCCATTATTGCTTTAAGTACACTTTCTGTCCCTTCTCTTTCTCTTCTTCTTCTGGAATTCCCATAATGTAAATATTGTTTCTTTCCATTATGTCATATTGTTCCCACAGGCTTTCTTCACTCTTTTTCATTCTTTTTCTTTTTGCTCCTCTGGGTAATTTCCAACATTCTACCTTCCAGGTAACCGATTCTTCCTCATGGTTGAGTCAACTTTTGAAACTCTCTATTGAATTCTTCAGCTCAGTTATTGTATTTTTCAATTCTAGGATTTCTGTTTGGTTGTTTTTAATGGTTGCTATTTCTTTGTTGAATTTCTCATTCTTTTGATGCATTGTTTTTCTAATTTTGTTTAGTTGTCTGTGTTTTATTGTAGTTTACTAAATTTCCTTAGCAGGATTATTCTGAATTCTTTGTCTTACAGTTCATAAGTCTCCATTTCTTTAGGGTCAGTTATGGGAGTTTCATTAATTTCCTTTGGTAGTGTCGTACTTACCAGATTTTTCATGATCCTCAATTGCTTATGTTGGTATCTGTGCATTTGAGTAATCAGCCTCCTCTCCCACACTCTACAGGTTTGCTTTGGCAGAGACAGTTCTTCACAGGTCAGTTCAGTTTGGGTCTCTGGGTGTGTCAGCTAGTAATGTCCTTGGGTATGTGGGACTTCCTATTATGGCCTTTTTTTGGGTGAGGGAACTGTTTGAGCTCTAAAGACAGGGATAGGAGTGTCACTGGCTGAGAAGAGTTGGATAGGACTGCTGGCTTAGTTCTCTGCACAGGTGAGCCTATGGAATGGGCTCCACAGTTGTCTGGATTCTCTGGTCAGGCTTCTAGATGGTTGGGACTGGGCACTATATTCAGTAGTCAATGAGGCTATTAATTAGCTTCCCTGCCCTGGCAGGGCAGCAGGATGGAAGCCAGTGCCTGTACAACTTGTTGTTTAAGACCTGAATCAGGCCAGAGTATACACTAAAATCCCTGGTCAGGTGAGGCCACTGGTTTTGCTCCGCAGACAGGGGAAGCCATGGGTGGTGCTCTCTGTTCAAGTGTTACTGGACATAAAACTGTAGGAAAGGTTATGCAGCTTCCCTTGTGCTCTGGTTAGGTTCCCTGGTCGGACAGGCCAAAGGCTCTATTCAGTGATGAGCTGGGCTAGAAATTAGATTCCCTGCCTGGGCACAGTGGGAAAAGCAGCTCTAAAGCTGGTAAAGCTCTTTGTATTCTTAATTCAAGCCAACTCACACCCCAAGTTCCCTGACTGAACAGGGCCACTGGCTTTACTCAGCAAACTATCAACTCTGCCTGTCTGCCTCTTGGCTTGAATGCCACTGGGCCACACAGCTTTTAGGTGTTCTCTCTAGTCCTTCTGGTCAGTTGGGGCTGGAAGACACTCTCCACAATGGATGGGTCTGTGATTCAGCTGCTTGCTGGGGCAGGAGGGGACAGGTCCCTGTAGGCTACTCGCAGTTTTCCAAAAAGCCTCTCAGGTTAGGAAGGGCTGGGAGCTACCCTCAGCTGCAGCTACAAATTAGTCCCCCTGCCTGTGTGTAGCATGGGAACCCACCATGCCCGGTACTGGCTTTGCTCTGGGGGCATCAGCCCTGCCCACCCACCTCTTGGCTCAAATGCTTCTGGGTTGCACAGCTTCTGGAGTTGTCACCAGCCCTCCTGGTTAGATGGGGCCAAAAGACACTTTCCACAGCAGGTGGGGCTGTGATTCAGCTCCTAGCCTGCGCATCAGCAAACCGTACCCCAGGGCCAGCATAGCTCCTTTTTTGAGGATCCAAATCAGGTAGATCTGCACTCTGCTGAGTTTCCTGGTCAGAATGCTCCCCCCCGCCCCCAACTTGGTTCTGTAGATGAGCAAAGCTGCTGGTTGGGATTACTACTTGGGCACTGCAGGTAGGAATTTGGTTGGCCAAGATTCCTGTTCTGGTTGTTGCAAGCCCCTCCTCCCTTCTGAATCACAGTCAGATTCCCAGTGGTTGAGCCTTGAAGATTCCCCTGCAAATCCCCGTGGGGTGAGAGCAGGGTGGGGGCTCCCCCAAAGCGATCCACAATGTTGAGGGTAGCTGGTTGTCCCCCCTGGGTTCTCTTTTCCTACTGGAGGAACCAGAGGGTCAGGGAAGACCTCTCCATGTGGTGCTGCACTGTTCTTGGGGAAGGGCAATGTGTTCAATGTGTAGCCACTTCTCTTACCCTTCTAATGAAGTCTGTCTTTATCTCTGTGGTGAAGGGGGTGCTTCAGCCTCACCCCTGTGTTCTAGATGCTTTCAGTGGTGTCTTGTCCATGAATAGTTGTTAGTTCTTCTTCTTGTGAGGGGGAGCAAAGTCAGGAATGACCCATGTTGCCATCTTCGTGACATCACTATTCAAACACAAAAATCAATTATATTGCTATATAGTTGTAACAAAGGGTAGAAAGTGAAATAAAACCACAATTCTTTTAAAAATAGCTTCAAAAATGTGAAATAGCTCAGAATAAACTTAGCAAAAGATTTTATGGCTTCTACACTGAAAACTATAAAATTATTTTGAAAGAAATTAAAGAATATCTAAATGAAAGGAGAGAAAAATCAATGTTCAAGTATGGGAAAACTCAATATTGCGAAAATGTTAACTTTCTCCAAACTGATCTGTAGATTCAACCCAATCCTAATCTAATTTCCAGGAGGATGTTTTATAGGAATCCACAAGTTAATTCTAAAATTTTTACGGAAATACAAATGACCTAAAAGTGCCAAACAATTTCAAAAAGAACAAAGTTAGATGACTTACACCAACTGATTTCAAGACTTGCAAAGCTACAGTAAACAAGATAATATTGTATTGGTGAAAGAATTGACAAACAGATCAGTAGAACAGAAAAAGCCCAGAAATACAGTCATATATGGCCTATTGATTTGCAACAAAGGTGACAAGGCAATTCAATAGTGGAAAGGAAAATCTTTCAACAAATTGTGCTAAAAAAACTGCTTCTCTGTATGGGAAAATATTTACTCTTACCTAATGCCATACAGAAAAATCAACTTAAACAATCTATAGATCTAAAAGTACACAAATTCTAAAGGAAAACATAGGAGATCTTGGAGTAGGCAAAAATTTTTTAGGACAAAGAACCCATGAACTGCAAAAGAAAAAATTATAAGTTGGACCTTACTAAAACTTAAAAAGATTTACCCTTTGAAAGTCACCATTTAGAAATGCAAAGATAAGCCATAGAGTAGAAAAATATTCATAATACATATATGAGAAAAATGACTTGCATCCCGGATATATAAAGCACTGTCATAACTCAATAATAAGAGGACATCTCAATATAAAATGAGCAAAAAGTCTGACCAGACACTTCACAAAAGAACTACGCCAATGGCCAAAAGCACATGAAAAGATACCCAACATCTTTCGTTATCAGGAACATGCAAATTAAAATGACAATGGCAGATTACTACACACCCAAGGAAAGGTTAAAATTAAAATTATAATACTAAGTATTGGAGAGGATGCAAGAGCAAGTGATTCTCTCATACACTGCTGATGGGAATACAAAATTGTACAAATATTTGGCATTTTGACAGTTTTTTATAAAGATTCACCTACTATACCTCCCAGTGATTCTATTCCTGTATATTTACCCAAGAGGAATAAAAACTTATGTTCACATTAAGACTAATATATGAACGTTCATAGTCACTTTATTCATTTGGCCACAAACAGGAAGCAACCCAAATATGCCTCAACTGGGGAATGGATAAACCAACTTTGGTATGTCTACACAATGGTGTACTAATCAGCAATAGGAATGAGCTATTGATACCTGCAACGACAAGAGTGAATCTCAGAAACATGACGCTGAATGAATGAAGCCACACACAAAAGAGTACATACGTTATATTTCCACTTATATGAAATTCTAGAAAATACAAGCTAATCTCTGTTGACAGAAGGCAGATCCAGTGGTTGCCTGGGTTTGGGACGGAGGTGGTAATACACTGTAAGGGAGCATGAGGGATGGGAACTTTTTGGAGTGGTGGAAATGTTTTGTATCTTGATTATAGTAGTGGTTGTACAGGTCTACATATTTGTGAAAACTCAATGGACTGTACACTTAAAATGAGTGAAGTTTATTATATTTATATTATATATCAACAAAATTGACTTAAAATTCTATTTGATTGAAAGAAATATCTTTCACGGACTGTCTGATAATGGGCTTATTGATAGGGCAGTTGTTTCTATGTGCCAGCATCCCCTCACTCTTCTTTTAATAACAACATCCTCATTTTCCTTTTGTTACTAACCTTCAACACCACTTTCAATTTTTGTCATTTTGTTAAGGCAGACTTCATCCTTCATATTCCAGATTGGCAAAAAGGATCTTGCAGGGCCTGGTAAATCAGAGGCAAGGTGGCTAGGTTAGGGACGTGCATGTGACCAGGGATGTGATAACTACCACAATTTCAGTAGGGCCATGGGGAAAGTGTCGTTCTTTTTTCTCCTGGTAGACTATGAGGCTGTAACCTTTTGGAGCTGCTGATGGTCATTTTTAGTCCCCCATGGGAGGAAAGTACATCGGAATAACTACAAGAAACTGAGTCTTGATTCTGAAGCTCTGATTACAACTCTTCTTAAAGCAAGGTACTCCTTGCAAGGTACTCTAGTTACGTGAGCCAATCATTTCCTTTATTCCCTTAAATTTATTTTTAAATGTGTTGCTGTCATTTGTAATAGTTAATACAAAAATAAAATCAATTCAACCAGTTTTGACATTTGTCACAGTTGTCACATGTTTCAGAGATGACCTAAATCATATCGACAAAATAACCTTCCCTCTCACTAACTTGCAACTCTGATGAAGATGAGGAATTTATGAGCCTACAAGAAAAAAATCACAGAGTTGGGGAACCATGGTGACCTATAAAAACACTTATGAATATTTTAAAATTCATAAAAATAAAATTAGGAGTATACTGAAGAGTACTTCAATGGTATTTTACTCCATACAGTAATTTGTCCTTGCCCAAGGAGAGGTCTGGCCTTTGTCCCTGGCTCCTGGGAGGTAACGTCTAAGCCCTTGGAATTTCCTGAATGACACGAGTGAGTGTCTTTGTTATTCATGGGGGGCTCCTGGACCACACCTGATCGTTTGTGCTAATGAAGCGACTTATGGTGAGCCCCTCAGACCATGTGTTATCAGCCTGATCTCTGGGGATAGTAGGAGGTTGCTAGAAATTGAGTTCAACCACATGGGCAATCAATCAACCACTCAATTAGTGATTGATTGGTGATTGATTGGGGCCTATGCAATGAAGCCCCAATAGAATCTCTGGACACAAAGCTCATGAGTCTCCCTGGCTGGCAACACTGCATGTGTAATGTCACACGTGGATACAGGGAGGGTGATGCATCCTGAGGACAGTGGAAGCTTTGCACTGGAAACCTTTCTATGCCCTGCCCTATGAGTCTCTTCCTTTGGGTCTGTGCTCCTTTCCCATAATAAACCATAACTGTGAGGATAATAGCTTTCAGGGAGTTCTGAGAGTCTTTGTAGTGAATTCCAAAACTTGAGGAAGGTTTTGGGAACTCACTGGAACTTGTGGTTGGTGTCAAAAGGGAGGGCAGTCTTGGGGAATGTGCCCTCCAACTTTGTAGTTAGACCCTAACCCCTTACAGCTGGTGTCAGAAGTCCTGGGCACACTAGGCAGTCTGAAGGACCATGCTCTCAATCCTCAGAGTTTGGCTATCTCTGGGTATACACACTTAACAATAAATGATTCTGTACAGTTAATTTATATTTATCATTACTTACCTTCTAGACACGCAGAGGATTACCTTCCTCAGAGGTGAATTTACCGTGAAGCTAATGAAGCTTATGTTTCGAGGCCCCTCATTTTGCAGGAACACCTTCCAAATCCTGGAATGGGGCCATAGCCATATGTTCAGTCACGTGATTATGTTTTTGTAAAACTTGTAAAAGTAGGTTATTTATTTGCATTTGTTTCAGACTGCTGTGCATTTTGTATCTAATTTTGTATTTATAATTTTCTGTTCTTTTTCTAAAAGAAAGACCTCCAAACTTCAGGCCAATAAAATTTGTTCCACTCTTGGCCTTTCTACAAAGTTATCAGACACTTGTAAATTCATTTTGCTCTGTTGTGGGTAATACGTCTACTAAGTGACAGTTTGATGTTTGTGTGTGTGTATTTCCCTTAACTAAATATTATGTGCTTTTCTGATCTTAAGACTCTTAAGCATAGGTGCAGTTGCCTCTCTGTTCCCAGATGACATCATGATCCTAGAGAAAATGCTCACCTATCTTGGTCCCTACCTTGCTAACTTGTACAGCTCCAAGGTCAGGGTTCAGCTTCTCTCTTATAGTTGCACTGTAAAACCCTTACTCTTACTCAAACAACCATTTGCTGCCGTTTTCTCTTACCAATTCCACATTCCTTCTTGTTAAATTGTCTTCAACAGAAGCAACTAATATAACTCAAACCCAATCTTTGTGGCTGTTGAAGTTATTCCAAAGTAAATTCTTGCATGGTAGAATTTCACTTGAGGAAATTTTGTGGTTAGTAAGAGATTACATTATATACAGAACACATCCCAGATATTTTTTTTTGGACAGTCCTAATTTTATTCTTTTAAATAAAGGAGAATTATTTTGCTTTTATGCTTTTGCAAGGCTTTTCACATAAATATATTCACGAACTGGAGAAAAATCTTTTATCAGACTCTATGGCCTAATTTATACTTGAAAAACATGGTCATCTTAACACTACTTTTTGTAGGTAAGTAATAGTTCACATACATGATTTTTTTCAACAGACACACACACACTCAAATTGTCAATTAGTAGGCATGGTATCCACAAGAAAGCAAAATGATTTTACAAGTATTTGATATATATAGCTCTTACCATATGCCACGAACTGCATTGTCATTACTGAAGTATATTTCTTTGAAAGCTACAGCTTAATTCTTTGGGAAGAAGTACTTCTAAAATATATAACACAATTATATCTCTTCTTAAATAAAAGCTATTAAACACAATTTAACTTTCTTGTTAATCAAGTTTATCAAATTGAATACAAGTAATTGTACTACCCTATGCATGATACTATACTGCTTTCTGAGCCAGTTCCTGTATTTTAGCTTCTCTGGCTCAATGATAATCCTGTGGTTTCTGAGTCTCTCTCTCTCTGTCTCTCCCTCCCTTCCTCCCTCCTTTCCTTTGTTCCAGTGCCTACTTCTAACAATACCATCTCCACGCACACTTCTTACTTACTACTTCTAAACTTTTATGGCCCAAGAAATCAGTTTTGTTTAAATTCTGTACAAAATAAGAGTAAAGAGCTCTAAGGACCTGAGGGGGGTCCTCTCACTGAAGCAATGTGCATTCTTGCAAGAACTTCATTATACGTAATTGAGCTTCATAGAAGGATCTTTTAATTCCTTCCTGATTTATACCTGTATTTCAGATTGTTAGAGTTTCCAAATAATAATTCTTTAGTTAAGAGATATATTCCTGGATTTAAAAATATCCTGTGTAAGTAGATTACATGCCAATGCCGTCATATATGTTCCTTTTATTCACAGTACATGAGTAAGCCTATAAATTATCTCATACAAACCTTGGAGATTGGGTTAACATAACTGATCTCAAATGTTAAACCTTCATAAAAAGATATGTGACTAGCCATGTGTGGGCAAAACAAGAAGTTGCCTGTGAGGGCTAAAGAGTTTGGGGAGATCCAAAAGTTTAATCCAGGTGAACTAGGTCCCCTGTCATGAAGGTGGGACTAAAAGTGGGATTCAGTAAATGAATCCTAATTTTATTATATCTTGTATCTGAGACTAGTAATTCTCAACCTTTTTTTGCCTCAGAGTTTGTAAGGGATTTGCCACACTCTCATGAGAAACAATGCTTTTGCTAGACGTTCCAATGGGGAAGAAATACCTTTCCCATATCAGAATACTTTTTGTGGCAAATCATCTGTAGGGGAGGAAAGATAATTTTCCCTTTACTTTTCTACGTTCTTGGCTGACCTCCTGTATACATGGGAAATACCCAGGAAAACTGAGTAACTCCCCAAAATGGCCCAAGCCACCACCCTAAATACCATCTCCAGCTAAAGACAAAGGAAGATGTTGAGGGTTGAGGGACCCAGTTATGGAAGGCTATAAGGAAAAGCACAGTAGATAAGGATATGGTTGTTATTCAGATTTCACTGGCTGTCTTCTGCATTCACAAGAATTTCTAGAGATTTAGTCACCTAAACAGTTTGGTACAGAGAATGAGACACCATTATAAGCGGGGAATTCCCCTTTAAATGTAAATTTCCTTAACAAAGGGCAAATTCTATTCTGTTTCCAGAGATTCTTCTGTGTTGGCAACCTCTCAAAAATAGTCAGCCCAAAATAATCCCTATGCCAAAAAGGCGTATTTTGGGGTATCATATTTTGCTCTTCTTCACACCCAACTCAAACTGATTTAAATAATAACACCTATGTATCTGAAAATTTCAGTATAGATTTAGGTAAGACTTGATCCTGCAGCTCTAACAAGTCCCAAAGGACTCTGTCTTTCAGTGTCTCTGCTGTCTTCTTTGATCTAGTTTGTCATCATTAGACTTGCTCTACTTATAGCCCCAAAATGGCTGTCAGCAGCACCTAGACATACATGTCTCCTTTTTCACATGCAGCAGAAAAAACTGAGTATCTTTGCTTCAGCATTCCCAGCAAAACTCCTGAGATTCACCCTAATTACATTGGCTTAACTCACATTCCCATTGTTGAACCAATCCATGTGGCCAAGGGGAAGAAACTGATACCAAACCTCTTAATCTCAAGTTCATGTGCCCTATGCACAATAAGTCAATCACTGAGACACTCTGTTTGGAGATAGAGAAAGGTTTATTTGAAATGGCTAAAATGAGAAGGTGGGAGGATAGGTTCTCTCAAATATGCCTAAGGAAAGAAGAAAACAGGGGCCTTTATAGTGCTAAGGGGCTTGGGAGGAGGAGCTTCAGAGAAACAAAAGGGAAATCCATGTTTTTTTTACTCCAGATAAGCCCTTGGGCAACCAGACTTCTGGGTGTAAATGGTAGCTGAGGGCTTGTTATCTGGTGGTCATAACTTCCTTAAAGGCATTCTTTTTCTTCTGCAAAACAAGTGCATAAATCCTTGTGACCCTTGAGTCACCCCTCAGGTTAAACAAGAAAACAGCAAACTAATACGATTAACTTCTTTTCATCTGCATCTGTGTTGGGAACAAGGTTGAAGGGTAATCATGTCCTTACTGAATATTTACAGTAACCCTCAGGTACCTGGCTTCAAAATGAGTTTATTGACTTCACATGTAGCTTTCCTTTCTAAATGTATCAAACTCAAATGCCTGTATAGGCCAGGAAGGGGATATAAATGAAGAAAATGGGCCTGATGGGGACTCTAGTATATTAGAGAGTCCATGTCCCATACAGTGGGCCCTACTCATTTCCAGACAATTGATGCCGTGACAGGAAGAACCAGTGCTGGTATTTCTGAGTATTCAAGAACCAGTCTTGTATATTCTGATTTTTCAAGAGAAGTTGTAAATCTGGATTTTTATGTGAAGTTCCATGACTTGTTAACATTGATATCTAATTCCAAACTTTATATATACCATACCCATAGGCCTATGAAAACTGTATGCAAGCTGAATCAAGATAATCATGATGAAACCCTTGCCCTAAAGAACAGAATGCAAAGATCTGCTGATGCGAGGATTCTGGTTCAATGGATGATTGTCTTTCTCATTTTCCATGAATCAATTGGCATTTGTTTTTCTATTTTAGTCTCTGTGAATTTGCTTAATGGGAATCCTTCCCTGAGGGACGCATCCTATCTTAGAGCACCAACTAAATCAGGTTTCTATAGCTATAAGGGTGAGAATTAAAACCAGGAAATAACGAAATCACTAAAGTCATCTCTATCTTTTTGGGATCATGAAAACCAGCTGAGTAGCTCTCCCAGAATCACTGTGAGCTACTTGCACCTTTCCATTTGGTTTGTAATGCCTTCCCTTAAAAAAAAAATCTGTACTATGAAAGGTTCCCAGCAAGTCTCTTTTTAAGAGTATATTATTTTTGATGTGGTATGTGTAAGGGAGGAGAAATAATTTTCCTTCTGCCATTCTGTTGGTGCCACTCACATAAACAGTAATCTTTTACCATGCATATTAAAGATTTTGTTCTTATTATCTTTAAAGTAAACCAAAGTATAGGGTTGCTTGGGTCTCTGAAGCACATCCAGTACAACAAAGGTTATCAGGAAGTAAGACCAGATGTCTGCCCCACCCAGAGACCGGATGCCTCGCCCACTGGGCCTGTAGTCTTTGTTCCATAAGATGGTTCTTTTGGACATTAGACAGCCATCTCCCCCCTTGCTAGCAAGCTGTAACAAAACCCTTTCTCTCCTATCACCTTGCTTCTTGACTATTGGCCTGTCTTGCGGTGAGCAGACAAACATCCTCCCCCTTGGGTGGTAACACTTCTAGGTTCTTGACTGAGACTGGCCCCCAACCCCCAGTAATAAAAAGACAGATTGACAGGAGAAAAAAAATTAAGTTACTTATCAACATGTGTATGTATGGGAGGCCCACAAAGATACAAGACTGAAAAGGCAGCCAGGTAATTGAAGCTTATATACCATCCTGAGCTAAGGAAAGAGATAGAAGTCTGGGGCTGCAAAATGGGGAAGGCAATTCACAGGAAAGTGAGAAGAGAAAATGTTTGGTAAACAAAGGTTACCCTGCCATGCCGATAAGTCTCTCAGGTGAAAAAATGATTTCTGGTAATGGCTCTTTTCCTGCTATAGGCCCCCTTTCTAATGTAAATGTCCCTTATAAGAGGGTAATTTCCACTCTTTTCAGAAATTCTCCCGTGTCTTCCATTTCTCAAAATAATCAGCTCCAAATAATCCTTATATAAAGCAAGATTTCCTCTATACTTAATTCATTTTTCCTAAGTAGAATGTGGAAATGTGTTGTTTGAAAATAATTTGTTGCAAGTGTCAGAAGCCCAATACAAACTAACCTAAGCCCAAAAAGAGAATGTATTGGCTCATCTATTGAAGTGGGGTTTCAATTAGCATCAGGCACAGCTAGATTCAGGAGTTCTGACTTTCTCTCTGTCACTTCTGCTTGCTTTCATTCTCGTGCAGCCCCCCTCCACAGATGCACAGGCACGGGAGGATGACCATCAGCCACCCAGACTTGCGTGCAGCAATTTCAGCCAAAGCACCTTGGCTAGCCTGACTTGAATGGTGTGCTCATCCCTGGAACAATCACTGGGGCCAGAGAGAGGGGGTAATCTGATTGGCCAGACCTGGGTCATAAGACCACCCCTATGGCCAGGGCTGGATTAAAACCATATGAACTGTGCTTCCCCATAGAAAAGAAGGGTTCTACTCCCAAGCCAAGGAGGCAAAAAGTGCTGGACAGACAAAAGAAACAGAAGTCCACTAGAGCAATTCACAACCTTAGGATGAATCCTTTGTCTACTGCTGATAGAATCACTATTTGGCTGATGAAGAGGACGTTCAATTATGTTCTATATTAAACCAAAATTAAAACACAGTGAAAGAGAATCTTCCATGGTAATGTGGAATTCCTTGGAAAGTACAGTGCTACTTTATTATATAAAACACATAAATGGAAGAGACCCAGCGAAGATTTAGGCCATCCATCAAGTGGTGTATTTTAAGCCCTTACACTGCATTTCTGCTTCTCAGCCCAGTCTAGCTTGAGTCTCAAATTATGCCACTTATGCCACATTTCTTAACTTAATAATTCTCCCAATCAGTAAATTTTTGTCTGATTGAACAGCATTCTAAGCTCATGTGAGCCCACAGTAAAGTGAGCTATCAAGAAACTATAAAAAGACTGGGAGGGAAAACACAGGTGGTGTATGTGGATTCTTATAAATCTGAGTCAAATTTTGAGGATCTAGAGTTACAAATTGCTATGCTGCAATGACAGGCCTTCATATAAGAATGGTGTTTATTCAATCCCTTTCTCTTCTTGCAGGAGGGACACTTACTTATATATCCTGAGATGTCTGGGAATCCGAGGCTGGGAGTGGCACAAACAGAGTACTGAAGACAAATTTTATAACTGGGCAGTTTTACCAGAGTCTGCCCCTGCTGCCAATCAGTTTCTCAGCTCCTCAAAGTGAAGGGCCCCTAAGCTCCAGTGCAGATTCTTCTATAATGCTCCTCTGGTGTTAGGACCACTAGACCTGCAGGCTTTGCCCTAGGGGAGTGGGAGTCTAGGCAGTAATTTTGGAAGGGGTGTGGAAGTCATGACAGCCAACTGGCCTGGGAGTTAGGAGGTGGAAGGGAGGATAAATAATTTTCCCTCTATCCTTCTGGGTTCTTAGCTGAGACCCCCCCCCCCCCACCACCACACTGTAATAAAAGATGGATTTACAGGAGAAAAACAAACAAAACTTTCATAACACGCACACTCGTATATACATGGAGACACACAGGAAAACTGAGTGAAACTCCCCCAAATGGCCCAAGCCACCACCTTAAATACCATCTCCAGCTAAAGACAAAAGAAAGATATGGGGTGGGGGTGGGAAGTTATGCAATGTGACCAGGAAAAGCACAATAAACAAGGGTAAGGTTATTATGGAGATTTAAGTCAGTGCCTTCTCCATTGATAAAATTCTCTTTTGATTTAGAGTCATCCTTCTCTTCTTGGTACAGAGAAGGAGATACCCTTATAAATGGAGATTTCCCTTATAAATGTAAATTTCCCTCAGGAAAGGACATGTTCTACTCTGGTTTCAGAGATTCTCCTGTGTCTGCAGCCTTTCAAAAATAATCAGCCCCAAATAATCCTCTTGCCAAAAAGGCACATTTTGGGGGGGCATATTCTGCTCCACTTCAGAAGAGTGTGCTTGAACAAAGGCATAGACACTAGCGCGATGCTCAGGCCTCTTTTGGGGAGAGCAAGATCAGAGCATCTCCCTTAAGGCTGAAGTCGGACACCATATCCAGAGCAGGAATGCTTAGGTTGAGTTGTATGGAATGAGAATTTGCTCAATTACATTCTCTTAATGCCTAATTATCCCTTCTTGTTCTTACTTAACAAATTCCTCCTCCTCTTTTTAGTATACGATTCAAACATTTGTAAACTGTTATCACACCCCTGCTTAGTGATTACTTCGCAAAGCTGCATTTTAAATTCCTTTCATCTTTTATTGTAAATCAATCCCTTTCTTCTATGAATCTTTTTGTTCTCTCATTGCTGGACGCCTTTCTTTCTATTTTTTTTTTCTTTCCTTTTTCTATTTTTTACCTCATTCTGGTATTAAAATACTCCAATTAAATGCAGCGCTTACCTCCCAGAATATAGCTTTACTCTTTGGGTCTGGGGCGGATTGCCTCCTTTAGCTAAATTCTCCCTTCACTTTTTTTTCCAGCTTCTCTATATCTACAGAGCTGTTCTAAAGGTGGGTTCCACCTTCATCAATAATTGCTATAATGTCCTTGGTTCTCCAATTTTATTGTGCATCAAAATCACCTGTGGGAATTTCTTAATAATGTAATATCCTGGATCTCAGTCTCTCAATTAAGTAGAGATTTGTTAGTTATCTCCCCACTTTTTTAGCAAGAACCCATAGGTGATTCTGATACAGGTGACCCAGGGGCTACACTCTGAGAGACACTGCTGTGCAGGCGTTAGGGGAGCCAGGTACCGTTCTCATCAACCACCTATGCTAGCATTTTATGAAATCACAAAAGGATTCCAGGTGGTCCACAGACTGTATAGACACTAAATAATATGGAATCACTGAGTGGGGAAGTTTTCCCTTTTAAATTATTTTTCAGGTCTCACTTTGGTGCAAGTTTGTCTCAAACATTTCTCTGACACATTCTAATCAAACTTTTTAACAAAGAGAAAGCAGGTCTTAAAGCCACAGACACAGGAGCCTCTACTAGGCAACAATGTTTAGCTAGATTTTAAGAAGATTGTTTTCTTCTGGTAGAGGAGAAGAATTTTCCACCCCCAAATCTGTCTCTTTGGTTTTATTATTTTTAAGAACAAAAGACTCACGAAGAAACCTTGACCTCCCCCTAACTTCCTAAAACAATTTAAGATAGAAGGCCTGTTCCAGGAAGGAGCTATCACCGTAAATAACTCTAGTATAATATGAACTAGGCGTGGGAGACAGGGAGGAACTCAGCAAGGCCCATTTGATCAAAGTCCTCTCCATGTCCCATTGTCTCTGCAAGGCATGGCAAACATTTGCTTTTCCATCTCCATGTGAATTGCCTTCCTCCTCTTTGAAGTCCCAAACCACTATACCCAACATCCTCCTTTGTCTTTAGCTGAAGATGGTATTAAAGGTGGTGGCTTTGGCCATTTTGATGAGTTACTCCATTTTCCTGGGTTTCTGTCACGTAGACAGTTTATTAAATTTGTTTGCTCTTCCACTGTTAATCTGTTTCACGTCAATTTAATTCTTGGACCAGCCAGAAGAACCTAGAAGGGTAGAGGAAAATTTTCTCCTCCCCTCCATTTTTTCAATTTATATTTACTCATGCCTTCTATTTATGACAAATGGCACTGGGGTTGACCTTAAACAAATAGACAACTAGTTATTTCTCTGGCAAAAATGGGTTTATTTGGAACCAGTAAAAAATTGCAATTCGGGGCCTGCAACCATGGCAAGCTGCATGCAAGTCCCCAGCAACAAGAGGAGGAGAAATTCTTTTATAGAGGGGAAGAGGAACTTGGGAGGGCTATTGTAAACAAAGAGTTCAAGGTGTAGTTGTTTTTCATTGGCTAAGTTGTGACAGTCTCTCATTGGCTGAGCTTCCTGCTGACCAACAAGAGGAAGTCTTTCCTCTTCCTGTTGGGCTCTGCTATTGATGTAGGTTGTGAGAGCTCCCCTTTTGGCCTTCTGATTCCACTTTAATGAGGTTTCTGTTTATTAATTTCCACAATGGCTTCCGTTTAATGTGATAATATAAACTCTCCTTTTCAAATCAATAAGTAAAAAGAATTTAAGTTAATTTAAAGAAAAAAGATGTTAAGGAAATAATAGTAAAGGTGGTATGTGTATAAAGCATAATTTGTGAAGGAAGTTTTTGGTGGTATACTGATGTAATGAAATTTATGAAGATAACTCACAGAAATCTCAGGTGTGAAAACTATTCCCTAAGCTATGTCTATGTAATACCATTAATTTGGCCATTTTTTGCCAAATCATCTATTGTAGTCATCAATATTTTCAAAAGGAGGATAGCAGAATATGCCACCCCAAAATGTGCCTCTTTGGCATATGATTATTTTGAGAAATTGCAGACACAGGAGAAGCTCTGAAAACATAGTAGAAGTTACCCTTTCGTAAAGGAAATCTACATTTATAAAGGAAATTTACATTAGAAAGGGGACCCCCACCAAAGCTATTAGGAGAGATCACTTTTTCACCTGAGAGACTTATCTGCTTGGCAGGACAACCTTGCTTTACCAAAAATCTCCTCTTCTTACTTTCCCATGAATTGCCTTCCTCCTTTTCAAGCCCCAGAACCCTCTCCCTTTTCTTAGCTCAGGGTGGTATATAAGCCTCAATTGTCTGGCTGCCTTTTCAGGGTCCTCTCTTTGTGGGGCTATACGTATGTACGTATGTAATTAAAATTGTTTTTTTCTTTTCCTGTTTATTTGTCTTTTATCACAGGGAGGTCTTAGCCAACAACTCAGAAGGGTAGAGGGAAAATTATTTTCTCTCTTACACGAATGGGAAATCAAACACCAAATTGTTGTCTCTTGATACTTACAGTTTGCCAAAAATCAATCAGTTTGTTTGAACTGTACCCTCAACTTTCAATAAACCCAATCTTTTTGTGGCTTGTGAGTCCACAGTTCCGATAGTTGAGTTTCTACTTTTGCATGAGGACTTGTACCTTTATTCCTTCCTTGAGCTACAGTTGAATCACTCCTGTTGGCATATACACATTGCTAGACGTTATAGCATGAAGAAAAAAAATATAAGACCCATCCTTTAGGAGCTTAAAGGCCAGTCGTAGTGTCAAAAGGAAAACATAACAAAAGCTAGCATTTATCCAGCTCTTAGTATACTGAACTTAAAAGCTTTTCCTTCATTATCTCATTTCCTCCTCACAACAAACTTCTGAAGTAAGTACTAATGACTTATATTTATTGAGCTCTTACTAGGTGCTTTATATGTATTCTATAATTCTCACAATGACCCTGTGAGGTCCTGAAAATCAGCCTCAATTTTATTTTTCATTTTTAAGATATACATATGTATTTTTACATTTGTTTTTTTTATTGAGGTCATATTGGTTGATGGCATTATATAAATTTCAGTTGTACCATCATTATATTTTTATCTCTGTATAGACTTCATCATGTTCACCAACAAAAGTCCAGTTGCCATCCATCACTATACAAATATGCCCTTTTACCTCCCCCCCCTTTTTTAGAGGGGAACTGAACCCCAGACAGGTTAGGCAATTTGCTCAAGATCACACTGCCAGTAAGTGGTGGAGCAGAGGATTTGAACCCAGGCATGGCTCTAAAGCCAGGACTCTTGCTGCCTTGCTATTATCTCAGTTTTATAAATGAGGATACTGAGGTTTAGGCAGAAAAAAGTAAACTGCCCAAGACTAAACAGCCAGTAAGTGATAGAACCGGGTTCTACTTTGACTGTAGGGCCTGTGCTTTTAGCCCTTAATCTACACTGTCTCATAAAAGAATGGGCAAATCATGCAAAAGAACAACAAAGGAATGTCACAGGGCAGGGTGTGGTGAAGGCAAATTTAGCAGAAGAATTTCCAGATTTTGTCTTCTTTTCCAGGAAGAAAGCTTTTGTTATTTGCATTGCTCCTGATTTCCTTGTTTGATTTGCTTTTATACTTTGCCATTTTTTTTCAACAATAAGGGCAACTAGTTCAACACCCAGACCCTTCCATACTCGGGGCTAGTTGTCTTGCTGCCCTGATGATACGGACATGTTCAATTTTCTCACGTTCCATTTGCTGTTTTATCGATACAGTTATTGATAAAAGAAAACTCCCTGCCCAGATACATTCTTTGGCCTTAAATTGGCTTGACGGGGGGATGTTACCTTTGGACCATTAACCCGCTTGGTAGCAAAAGCCTTTCTAGATTGGCAGTGCTCACGGTGTATTGATATGAACATCTCCAAAGCCTCCAAATTAATCTTTTCTCTGACTCTTAAGAGTAGCAGCTTTTTGTTTTTATTTTTGCCTGAGAGGTTCCACATTCAGTTGATACTGTGGCTTTCTTTAATTAGTTTTGCTATACCCCTCCAAATAAACAAAGCTGTCCCAAACCCAGCCCAGAAAGAAGTTAGCTCACGAAAACTGAGGAGTATCTTGACCTGCAGGAGTGGTGGGTGTGATGGTCGTGCTGGTGTGTGTAGATGTATACGTGACAGAGGGAAGTACAAATATGAAGCAAAAAATGCTCTTTTCCTTGGAGCAGGCGGCCACAGCGCTCCTGCAGCCATGGCCAAGAGTAAGGCCAGAGACCTTCCTGGCAAGAAGAAGTAGGAGCTGCTGAAACAACTGGATGACTGAAGGTAGAGCTGTCACAGACGAACGTAGCCAAAGTAACAGGCCGTGTGGCGTCTAAGCTCTTCAACATTAAAGTTGTTCATGAATCCATCACCAGCATTCTCACTGTCATTAACCAGACTCGCAAGGAGAACCCTCTAAAGGGCAAGAAGTACAAGGCTCTGGATCTATGGCCCAAGAAAACGCATGCCTTGCCTCGCTGATTCAACAAGCACGAGGAGAAGCTTGAAAACCAAGAAACAGGAGTGAAAGGAAAGGCTGCACCCACTGCGGAAGCACACAGTCAAGGCCTGAGCGTCAGGATGTCATTAAAACCAAACAAAGTGGCAAGAAAAAGAAAAGTAAAAAAATGAAATGGCATAAGAAATAAGGGCAGAAAAATCTCTTGTCGTCGGTTTGTTTGTTACAGTTCTTCTCTTCCTATATGCTATGCAATCTAGAGATTTCCTTGAAGAGAGGGTCTCTTGTTTCTCCATTCATTAGCGCTGTGGGAAGGAGAGGATTCCATGACTGGTATTCTAACTGAATATTAGACCAAGACAGGGCTTGCTTTCCAACTCTAAAGAGAAGGTTTCAGATCCCCCCTCTACTTGGAAAACAAGTGCATATTTCCCGTTTAGATAATAGGTTATGTAAATCTTCTTAACGAAACCAAGAGTATCAGTTGAATACTGGTGACAGCGTTCTTTTAAAAATGTTCTTGTGGAGTCACCAAGGACAGGATAATTAAAACTCCTTGCAGAGCTTAGTTCTTTGACCTCTCGTTAGTTTCAGCATTATAAATTGCCATTTGTTAGCAGCCTAATTTGATTATTAGCCCCTCTGAGCTTACAGCATGCCTTCTGAAGAGTGGACTCTGCGTGACTCAGAATGCACGTGGCTGCTGCACGCCCGAGATGGAAAATGGAGGCGCAAATTGCCTTGCTTCTGTGTGTTCAGGAGTGAGTCATCCTAAAGTGGTTTAAACAAAGAGAAAGCCGTCCTTTCCAACATCCGCAGCTATGAGTTTAATAAAAGAAACTCAACGGGCAGTACGAGTAGTTCATTCTGGAAGCAGTTTTATGAGGTGTCATGGAGGGAGGAGGAGAATGAGGGAATTTTGGTGCCTACAGTTTTATCATTAAAAAAAAAATTGGTGTGTCACATTACCTTTTGTCACCCCGCATAGTGAAATAAAAACTGACTTTCTTCCTTAAGGTATTTCAACAAGAACTGGGGACTACCAGCACACTCATTCTTTGTCTCTCTGGGTAGGTACTCTGGTTTCAGCATTTTAATTAATTCCTTGATATTGCTACTAGGAGCCTTAGCAAGTGTAATCAGGCTTCTTGCTAAAGCCAATGCTCCTAAAACAACCTAACTTCTATTTTTTTGTTGTTGTTGTTTAGGTGAGTAAGCTAAGTTGTGAGAAAGTGGAAAAACACAAAGTAGGAATGTGGAAATTAACCACCCCTACTCTGTGTGCTTGCCAAATATAAGTAGCTGGAAAAATGGGTCCCATTGCTATCATCACACCCCAGAAGATCATTTGAGGCAAGCATAAAGTCTTCGACTGTCTCAAGTTTGAGATCATGAAGAGAATGAATTGAATTCAGAATTAAAGTTTGAAAAATGTAAAAGAACACATAATGATGATAATAATAACAACACCGCGGTGGATTCTCTCTTAGTGAACTTCCACTGAATCCGCTTGCTGGATTAATTGACACTCAGTAAGACCCGGTGCCCAATGGCACTGGTACAGGAACTGCTGCTGGTTAGTAGTGTGGTTAGAAGTAGTGTGCTTAGCAGTGTCTCGTCTGCCCAGCTACTGCTTCAACCATTCGAGTTGCATGCTTACTGCAAATTAGTTGAGTTTGTTCCAAATCTATTTATGCCAGCTGTAGATAATAATGTAATTATGTGATTTAATTAAATATTATGTAAACTGATGAAATATGAATGCAAAGTGAGTAGTTGCTTCAATGAAATCTAGGCTAAATGCCTTTGTAAAACTCCGTAAAGGCAGGGTGCTAAAAAAAATCTGTCAAATTAGGCATGGGTGAGAAAAAAATAAAAGAGGGAAATTGTAATAATTAAGAAGATTCTGCATTCAGATTGCTTCATATGTTTTGTTTTTTTACTTCATTTTATGGACATTTTCAAACATATCTAAAATTAGAGAGTCTAGTATAATTAACATGATATCCTCATCACCTAGCTCCAACAATTATCCACACACGTCAATCTGGATTCAGCTATACCCCACCCACTCCCTCGCCACAATTATTTTGAAGCAAATCTCGGATATCATATCACTTCGCCTCATAGGTTTTTTTCAGTTCTCATTCCACTTTAAAGGAACCCAAACTGGAAATTATTATGGATGTGACATGTGCAAGCAAGATAGTGCGAAACTCCAAAAGTCAACCCATACGTAAGGAAAAGGCTAGGGGTAGAAAAAAAATCATAGAATCCGTGTATTGGGCCCTAGAAGGGTGAAGCTATCCACTAATCAACCTGTTATCAAAAAATATTTGTTAAAATATCTAAGATATGCAACATATTTTAATGATTGTTTCAATCGCTTTGATTAACCAATGAAGTATTGGGTCCTACTTGTTGGATTAGAGTGTTTTTAGCATAAAAATGATATTGATGATGATGTAATAAAATTGGCATGCCGTGGATGATTTACATGTCAAGGTTAGTATAAACCAATGACTTTGTAAGGCCATATTTTCCAGGTTTATTTCATTTGGAAAAAGAAAAACTCGTGGCTTTAAGGTTTATTTCATCTGAAAAGTCATGGCTTTGAAAGCAGCAAAGATATCATGTTTAATCGAGTTGCTTGTCCAAATCCAACGTCTTCTTTTATCACAGCCAGTCCTGTTCACGAGGATGGAATAGTTCAGTGGCTCTGCACCCCACTCCCAGACACACGTGATTGGACACACCTCAAGATGCTAATCCGTTGACTAACCAGTGCTCTTTTTCAAGAATTTGAAATCAGATACATAGACCTAGTTAGAAAATGGGCAGACGATTGACCTGAATGGCTGCTTGAGCCAAATTGGGTCATATGAAAGCAGAGGAAGTGAGTTGAGAGAGAGAGAGGAGGCGGAGAGGCAGAGATGAGAGAGGATTTTTTGAGACAGAGTGAACAACCATGGTTTCTGACTTAATAGGTAAATTTCCAGTTCCTGGGGTCCCCAACTAGGCTTTGTGGGTTGTCCTTGGATTTCCACGAGATTGTTTGTTGCAGACTTATACAAAATTTCTTTCTGTTTAAGCTTGCTTAAATAGATTCCTGTTCCTTGAAACCAACAATTATCGACTGAGAAACAGGATGACCTCTGATATACAGGGTGCAAGTAGAGAATCAAAAGGCACAGACAATAAAACACTGCATAGTTTAAACCAAATGTAGCATTAGGCTATATTTCTCACGGCAAGCTCCTGTGCATGTGTGTATACGTGTATGGCACTTACGTGTATGGGTATGGATGTATGACTTTAATAGCCACTAATACCCATGCTATCTATGAAGCGCCCAGGGCTGTGCCAGCTTTAGATACTTGATTCACACATAATCCTATACAGGAAGAAAGAATAATCTGGTGGTAAATCCAGGCCTATGGAACAGGGCGAGGTTACATTATTTTATTCATGTTTTCACTGCTATGCTCCTTTGTTGTTTTAAAGTTGTTTATGAGCCTGAAAAAGAGAATTTTCTGTTTTTATTCTATTTCCTTCTACAGGAACCTATTCCAGGTTGGTATCAGAAGATAATGCTTTCCCAAACATTCATATTCAACTATCGGACATATTCAACACCTCCTACATGTCAAGCACTTTTGCATACTGATCTGATTTAACTCTTTCTGCAAACTGTGTTTTATACATGAGGAAATTGAAACTCAGAGGAACTGTGTCTTGTGTGAAGTTGCACGGCTAGTCAGTGACAGAATGAGATACTCTTTCTATGGCAAGAAAGGGTGTCTCTTGCCTGAAAGAAAGCGGAATGGAAGACATTCTGAAAGCAGAATGGACTACATAGCTTAAAATAAGGCTATGGTGGCATTCTTCCATGATGAAGAAATAATTAATATTATAGATGAAATTCATTTAATTTAGCACTCTGTTAATTCATCTATCAGGCTATTAAATGGGAGTTTTGCTACTGAGTAAAATATGCTTTATGCAAGATGGAAAGGAGATGGTCACAGCCCTCTGCTCAACTTGTAAGAAGACACCTTGGTCCACATGGGTTTAATTTGGGTTTAGGTCATAAGTAAATTTGAATCATCCTTGATTTGCCTTTAGCTTCTTTTGCATTTATCACTGTTACCTACAATATACACTCTGCTTTCCTCATGAAAAGCCCTGAGTGGAAATGTCGGGGAGGATTTTGAATTTTGAATAAGAATTAGGAGGTATCCAGTGGAAGGAAATCTAGAAGCATCTTCAGGAAAGCTCTTTGGAACATTTTGCAAACAGCTCTCTGCAAGCATGTGTAGATACAGGGCCGCTCAGGTAGGTCTCTGCTTTTCTATGCATCTTCCTAGAGGAAATCACTTCCCTTGCTTGGAGCTCAGTTTATCCATTTGTAAATTGAGCAACTTGGTCTAAATGATCTCTATAAATCTCTCCTAACTCGATAGTTTTGCTTTCCATGAAATACACTCTCCAAAAGTGATAGCTCACTGAAACAGAATTATCTTATTCTTTTTCCTGTTAGAAAGTCACTTAATTGGATAGTAGTGCATTTCCTAGAAGCTGGTGAATCTAGTATTTGACGGATACCAGCCTAGTTTGTAGTGACATCTTATGTGGCTTCCCCTAGACATTACACAATCTGACATGACCCTTCCATACAGCTCATCTGGCCCAGAGGTTAAACGTGTTCATTTGCTTATTATCAGGGCCCTGTGCCCATGTCTGCCAACACTTCTAGCACTTGGGCAAAAACTAGAATTGCAGAGACGCTTGGCATTTCACCTGTTTGTTCTTGGCAGGACTGTTGTTTTCTCTGGCGATTTCATAAGCATTGTATGGTCTTTATTGAATGACTAAAATGTATTTATTTTCGGCGTATGACAGAGAACTATCAGTCTCCTTTAAAAAACGTGTGGGGAATAGTCTGTTCAGTTTCTAAGGGTGCCACTCATTCAAAAATACTAAGTGCGTTTAAAACAGAGAAGAATTCTTTGTCATGAAATGAAGGCAACTTCTAGAAAATTCCACATGGCCAACTTCTACTTTCCTTTAGGAAATACACAGCCAACTCCCTCTCAACTCTACCTTAATCATCTAGCACAGGGCTTCCCCACAAATCCATTCGCTGTAGCTTTGCTCACTCTAATTTCTCTGTCCTCATAAATCTCCATTCAGAGTTAATGACAGAACTGAAGGAGAGTGGAGAGTCTGTCAGACGTGCTCATTTTTTCTTGGAGCTTTTACATAATGATGGTTCATTTTCTGAGTTCCGGAAAAAGTTAAAACAACAGGTTTTATTATCAATGGTATTTTCCTTCCCAGGGATAACACTTTAGGTTTCTGTGACACTCAAATTGATATCCCCTACTCCTGAAGCATTTTCCCTCTTTGTTTTTACATGAGTTGTCTTTTCTCAAACTGGTTTTTCTTGAATAAACCCTTGCTGTAACTCCCATGCTCTCTTTTATCTTGTCTAATAGTACATGTTTGATTATTTTGTTACATGACATCAGAAGGCTATATGACTAAACTCGTTCCTACTCACGTTCTGGAAAAAGCCTTCATCTTTCTAACTGGCTGCTGAAGCAACACTGCCGAGGGAAAAGTGGTTCTGACTTTATTCAGATAGTACTTTCTTGGATTGAACAGTTTTCTTAAATGTTTCTTTGGTGTCTTTTTTTTTTTTTTTTTTACAATAGAAAGAAGCTAATGAATGTTTCACTGTCTACTGCTCTGTCCACAGCCTCTCCTTTTTTTTTTTTTTTTTTTGCTGAGGAAGATTGGTCCTGAGCTAACATCTGTGCCAGTCTTCCTCTGTTTTATCTGTGGGTCACCGCCACAGCATGGCTGCCACTGAGTGGTGCAGTTCCATGCCCGGGGACCAAACCTGGGCCTCCGAAGCAGAGCATGCTGAACTTAACCACTAGGCCATGGGGCCAGCCCCTCTCCTCACTTTTTAAGATGAGAGTTTTGAGTGAGGAACATGCTGGTTTATTGATCACATATAATTTTTCAATTGCTACTAAGAGATTGCACCCTACTAATCCTGTAGCGAATGGTGACATTTAGGACATGTATGGATGTGCTATAGCTTACATTTCTGACATTTTGATTCACATGTTTGTTTCAGTTATTGAGAGCCTTGATGTGTTTTGAAAGGGCCAGAGAGTCACTTGTGATTTCAAAATTATTCCAGTCTTTTCCAGCTTATATCACATTCTAGACAATAGTAGAAATGACAGTGGAGGAAATAGCAGAGTAAAGGACTAGATGACCTCCTCTGTTTCTGTCACCTAGGAGTCTATGGAGAAACAACATATTTTTGTGAAGAGGTTATAAAGCATAGATTATCAAGCACTATCAGGAATTTGCAAAGTATATTAGAAACACTATATGTTAGAAAAAATTTGATAGAAATATATTTTGAGGAGAAAGGTCGCCCTTTAAACACTGCAATAATACAGCTTGTTAGAAAGAGTCAAGTCTTTACCCACAGGAGTTGAATAGTCACTGACCAGTTGTTGGACTGAATTGGCCAGTTATTTCCATCACTACTGTTCAGTTGACGCCGGATTCTTCCATCGACTCAGAATGAACACCTCCGGATGTTATTTCTAACACTGGAAGAGTTACCATGCTATGCCCTGCTGCTAATTTTTTCCATTTTTGCTATAAGCAAAATACAGTGTTCATTAATCACTGCAGTGCAGGCAAAGCCCTCAGTGTGGCTGAATGGAATCAGCGGAAACAGACACTTCTGGGGCACGAAATTGCATGAAACAAAATGTTTGGGATTTTTGTCTTCTTCCCAAGTGAAACCACCTCAGCGTTAAAGTATAAACTCGGGCACAAAACCAAGCTTCCGCCACAGCACATCCCTTGTTGTAACTCAGATATGAAGTCCCCTGGCTCCTGAGTGCCGCATCAGGATGGCAAGCAATTCTCTGCCACTCCCTGGCGTGTATGGAACCATTTGCTTACCTCTAGTGCGGGAGCTCATTTGATGGCTCCTACAGACCCTAGGGCCCTTCAGGAAGAACAGTAGACAACACCGCAATGGGAAGTGTGAGAACTCAATGGCCAGCCCAGCCGTACAGGGTGGTTCAGGGAAAGGAACTCGGAGATGTTTGTTTTTTTCCTTCTCCTCGTGTACTCATTTGGTGATAGTCTGTGATCTGAACCCGTCATTCGAATCTACCAGATCAGAAGGATGTACAAACTGTAGGGACACTCCACATCTCATCGTGGGTGGGTGAGGCAGGAATATATGTGCATGTACCCCAAGTTCTTCCCACAGACCGTGAAATTGCAATTGTGGATGTGGATGTTTCTTTTACAGAGCTTTTTCTCCATGTGTGGCCACAGTATCCTTTCTGAACCATTCTGACCTCAACTTTCAGTCAGACTGATCAGCTATTGTTCTGCCCAATGACAGGAACAGACTTTTCCATGTCTGCTGCTGTGAGACAGGAGCTCAGCTAATTAGTTCTGCTCAAAGTTACAACTGATGTGGTTCTATAGTGGTTTTGTCTTTATGTGTATAGAAATAGCCTATATCTAGTTTCTTTGTGTTGCTTATTACGCAAGCTTGGGTCACAAGCTACTAGGCTTTGAGAAATTTGTCTTTTATTTGAATCATGAGCTGTGCCTGTTATTTGATTATAACTATGCCTGTTATTGGCTGCATATCACAGCAAATATAAGTTCAGCAGTGGTTCCAATTGAGCCTAACTGGCATTCAGGCACACCTGGGTGCCTCTGATTAGCTGTAGAGCAATCCGCGGGGTCCATTTACATGGGTTTAGTCACTTGGGGAGAAGAGGTCTAAGAGAAGGCAAAGAGGAGAGTGAAAAGAGAGAGATGAGGAGGAGGTAAGGAAATGGCAGGGAGAGGCTTGTAAGTGGGCACTTGGTTGGCAAAGATGAGATGGGGAAGAAAGGATGGGAAGGATCAGTGTCTGTCCCCTGATCTATTCCCAAAGACTTCTCTGTGAGGTTTTGTTTTTTTCTTCTTCTCTCCAAAGCCCCCCAGTGCATAGTTGTATATTCTAGTTGCAGGCCCTTTTGGTTGTGCTATGTGAGATGCCACCTCAGCATGGCCTGATGCGTGGTGCTAGGTCTGTGCCCAGGATCCGAACTGGAGAAACCCTGGGCTGCCAATGTGGAGCGCACGGACTTAACCACTAGGCCATGAGGCCGGCCCCTGTCTGAACTTTTTGAATAGAGGCATGGCAAGCAGAAGCAGAAAGACCTGTATTTACAAAGGACTTCTGAGACACACGATGTGGTATGCCATGGTCAGGCTTCAAGGAGCTTTAATGATTCTGGAAGCAATAGAACACAGAAGTACACAACTTTGGTATGGTGAGGATTTCATTACTAGTGTTGAGGGGATCCTTGGGTGCTGATGTGGGCCCTCTCTCAGGCTACAATCATACAACGGGCAACAAGTTCATGGTGTTTGACTCCCCTCACCTTGCAGATCTCTCCTCCCGTATAAGATCCATTCGCCACTGGTTTTCTTGCACTTCCACAAGAAACCTGGGCAGCACCTGGGAGCTGCATCATTTGTAATCATATCTGGTGTATATCCCTTTCCATTTTGTTTGCTGGTTCAGTAATAACACAAAGTGAAAGTTTCCTTGAATGAAGTCTAAGTTATCATTGTCTCCAGTCTGTAATGGCCCAACCGTTGTGGTCAGATGATCAAACGGGACACAAAATATAGGAAAAGTACATCCCGTGTGGACCCAGTGTGGCCTCAGCTCAATGAGAATTGGAGGAATTACAGCATCTCTTTGGCACCCCTATGGTATGCAGCTTCAGAAGCAGCAGGAGAACATGGCATAGCCATGGGGGGAACCATGGCAAGGAGCAGTTAGGTCACGGCAAGATGCCACCCTCAAGTAGCTATAGGGCAGCTCACATTAATGAGAGAAATGGAGGTATCCCGAAAAGAGAATATGGCAGAACTCTGTAAGATCACAGGAGATACCCCTAAGGATGTTCCTAAATGGCTTGGTAAGGCTTGATGTGGAGGACAGGAAGGCTACCCATACCCTCTTCATTATCTATTATTTAACCTACTCTTACTGTTACCCCTCCACCCTTCCTGAAATAATATCCCTTATCTTTATTTAGCCTTTGCAGTTTACAAAGTGCTTTCACGTACATTCACTCATTTAATACTGAGAGCAAGCCTGTGATGTAGAATAGTGTTAGAATTATTACACAGATAAAGAAATCTATGCTCTGGAGAGCTGAAAACATTTTCGCAAAGTAACATCTCTAGAGAGTTGATGAACTAGGTATGGAACTCAAGTCTTCTGTGGTAGACAGAATAATGGCCCCCAAAGATGTCGGTGTCCTAATCCCCGAAACCTATGAATAAGTCAGCCTACATGTCAAAAAAGACTTTGCAGATGTGAAAAGGATTAAGGATCTGGAAATGGGGCGGTTATTCTGGCTTATCCAGGTGGGCCCAAACTAATGACACAAATTCTTAAAATCAGAGAACTTTTTCCGGCTGAGATCAGAAAGAGATGTGACAACGAAGAAGGGTGAGAGAGGGACTTGACTGGTTTTGAAATTGGAGGTGAGGGCAAGAAGCCGAGGACTGCAGGTGACCTTCAGGAGCTGGAAAAGATAAGGAAACGGATTCTCCCTATATTCGTTTCCTATTCTGCTTTGACAAATTACCACAAACTTAATGGCTTAAAGCAACACAAATTCGTTATCTTACAATTCTGGAAGCCAGAAGTCCACAATGGGTCTTACAGGCTAAAATCAAGATGTCGGCAGACCTGCATTCCTGCTGGAGGCTTTAGGAGCAAATCTGATTCCTTGCCTATTCAAGCTTCTAGAAGCCACCTGCATTCCTTGGCTCATGGTCCCCCTTCCTCCATTTTTAAAGGGCATCACTCCAACCTGTTTCTGTCATCGCATCTCTCCCTCTCTCTCCCTGACTTCTGCTTCCATGATAAGGATCTTTGTGATTATATTGGGCCTACCCGGATAATCCAGAATAATCTCCAGAAAGGAATATGGTCCTGCTGACATCTTGATTTTAGCCCAGTGAGATCCATGTCAAGTTTCTGACCTACACAACCGTACGAGAATACATTTGTGTAGATTAAGCCACTAAGTTTGTGGTCATTTGTTACAACAGCAGTAGAAAGCTGATATACCTTCTAATTCTCACACCAGGGAGCTAAAGCATCATGTCACAGCTTTGGTGCATTTTGAGGAGTATCATCTTGGTATCTACTAGTTAGTTCAGGCTGGACCTTGGGCTTTTTGAATGCAGCAGTTTTCTTTCTCATCAAGAATCTTAGAGGGCTTTGTTATCATTTTGAATTTGTATCACATTGCACATGCTCATAGATTTTTACTTACATATCATGTGTATCCTTAGTCCCATTTTATAGACGACTGAGCTGAAGCACTGATGTTAGTAATTAGAAACATAGCACTCATTTCCCCAGCTTGCTACTTAATATTCTGAGTCATGCTCTACCCTGTCATAAAACTCTATACGTACAACTAAAGAAAATTACAGTGGACAAGGATTTTGGTGGAGAAAATAATCTAAGAGACTGAAGACAGGAAAAAAATGTAGAGGGACCGGAAGTGTGTAAAGTGAGGTGTGTGTCCTCTGTTTACCAACTACATTTCTTTTTCTCTTTGGTAGTTAACCCTGCTTGTTTCATAAATGACATAAAATGTAAAGAAAAGATGAAGAAGAATTAGAGAAAATAATAATTTTAATGTGAAAAAGACTCAATAGTTAAAATGATAGGTTTTTATGTTTGGGTTTCAGATGCATTTATACAAGCATTGATTTACAAGTCAGTTGTGCCACAAGTTTACAAGTACCAAAATAGCTAGTCAGCAATCTGGAAGCTGTCGCCCTGTCTTACCACATCCCGGGAATAAAGATTCAGCAGTCGCAGTCTAACTGACGAAACTGTTGCTGCTGAAGGTGGAATACAATAGTTCCTACGCTCTCCTAGGAAGAAAAAAAGATGCATTTGTGAGTGAATAAAACAGATAGATCTCAGAGGCACGCAAGAAAGATCTGGGGGCAAATGAGATTTGTTTCCTATGTTGTCATTCTCTGGACCCACACAAGATTACCTGGAAGAGTTCAGACAGAAGAAGCAAAATGGCCGTAATATACACAAGCTAGTGAATTCATTGCAACTGATTGTCAAGAATTTACTACTCTTGAAAGCAGCTTGTCAAATTCCTTTTAGGAGTAGACAAGCTCCACCCTAAGGGCTGGTCAGATGAAACAGAAAGACAAGTAGATGAGCCAGTCCAACACTTACTATCAGCTTCACACAACCCCTCATGACAAGGTCAACTGTAGGTATGCTTGCAGAAAGCTTTTGTGCTCCCAAATCTATTATCATCATCGCCATTGTACAGATGGGAAAGCTGAAGTGAGGGAGTTACACCTATGAGGGTAGTCACTGATGGAGCTGGGCCTTGAACCCAGGTCTTCTTGGCTCCCACTTCACTGCTCTGCTGGCTGTTCTCCAGGGAAAGCGTTCGTGGAATTGAGCAACGCAGTGACTTTAACTGAGGGAAATAAGGTTAACAGCGATGGTATATAAATAGATTTGTGTGTGTGTGTGTGCAGGAGCAAAACGCTGAGATTCCACCGCCTTCTACTGAGTAGGAACTTTTCCCCTGAGCTGTTAAAGGGTTACTTCTGAGTGGGCTTCTGGGTGTTGAGTGCTTCACATCTTTCACATCATCATTCTTTCACTGCAAAAAAAAAAAAAAAAAGAAAACCACAAAAAAACTAACACATTCGAGTAAAAAGAATTTCCCAGTAAATTATTTTCCTGGGCAAGAAAGTTTTAAAAGGAATTCTATTTCTCATTTGAAATTAGGATGAATGTCAGCACCAGTCAATCTGTAAAACTTTTTATTTTGAAGTTATGTCAAACTTACAGGAAAATTGCAAGAACAATATAGAAAACTTCTAATTGCCCTTTGCCCTTCACTAATATTTAATAATTTGCCTCATTTTTTTTTATTATTCTCTTTGTCTCTGCCTTCTCTATCTGTCTGTCTCTTTCTATATATATATATATATATACACACACACATTTACGTAAACATTTTTTTCTGAACTATTTCAGGATATGCCTCATAAACCCTTAACTACTCTGTGTGTCTTTCCTAAGGACAGGAAATTCTCTTATATAAGCACAATGTAGTTATCAAATTCAGGAAATTTAACATTGATAAAGTCATTTTATCTAACCTATGGTCTATGTTCTACTTTGGTCAGCTTACTCATTCATGTCCACTTACAGCATTTTCCCCTCCTGTGCAGAATTCAGTCTAATCTCACGTATTGCATTTAGTTGTCACACCTCTTTAGTTTTTAATCTGGAGCAGTTCCTGAGCCTTACATTGTTTCCGAGATATTGGCATTTTTTACAGAATGCAGTTCAGTTTCTATAGAATTTGTTCTTCAAAGTGTCCTTCAATGTAGGTTCCTCTGATGTTTACTCATAGTTGGATTCAAGTGAGACCTCTCTACACACTACAGAATTAGTGTTGTCCGTTTCCAGGAAGCACATGCAGAGACACACATTGTCTGCCCTTCACCAATGAGGTCCATTTTGATCACCGATCCATGTATCGTCCATTTTCTCCCCTGTATAGTTACTATTTCCCCCTTGCTAAAGAAACTGCAGGGAGACATTTTAAGACCATGCAAATATCCTGTTTCTCATCCATCCTCCTACCTCACATTTAGCATCAACTGATGATTCTTGCCTGAACCAATCTTTACTGTGATGGTTACAAAATGGTGCTTTTCTAAATCCACCACTCCCTCCACACTTATTATTAACATTCTATCTGTCTATTTCCCTCTCTGTCTTTCTCTGTCTCTCTGTCTCTTTATTTGTCATCACCATAGACTAATGGATTACTAATTTAGTCAATGAGTTATTATTCATTACCTTCTTTATTTATTTTGATGTTCAAATTGTGCCACCTTTGCTCAAGGGGGTCCCTTTCAAGCTGATTATTTCAAAATCTGCCTCATTTTTCTTTTTAGTACTTTCTTATTTTCTAGTAAAGCAAGATACATCTTCCAGGCTCATCTTACACCTTTTGTCCCTTAGCCCTGGCATCAGCCGTTTCTCTAAGGAGTCATAGTTTCTTTTAATGGGGAATGATACTTAGAAACCAAGATCTAGACACTGAATATGCTTGTTGCTAATGTGGTATCATTGCTAAGGTATCATATTCATACCTCCAATCCTAATCTTGTCTTTCCCCATTCGTTATTTGTATTTCCCCTTTTCCACAGTGAGAACCCTGACTTTCTACAACATCAGCACATTTGCTCTCTTGCTCAATCCTACAGTGCATATCAATGATTTGAGGACTTTTATTATAGTGAACAAACATACTAAGAAGAGCTCCAGGCAAATTTTGGTCCCACGTTTCAGATAGGAGTATTCTCACTAGAATTCTGAAAATAGTTGGATGAAGAAAGAAGGATCTAAATCATCACTTGGCTAGGACGGTATCAAGCCTCACATCTCTGCTTTATTAAAGTGGCAGGCCCCTTGGGAAAGTAGTCACCCATGTGACACTTAGTAACATTTCATGCCAGTCCTTTAATTAATAAAAGTTGAATTGTACACTTTAAAATCTTTTAAGAGGGTAGATGTCATGTTATGTGTTCTTACCATAGTAAAATAAAAATTTAAAAAGTCCTTATATGACAAAGAAACTTTGGGAAATGTTGTACCTCTTAAGTGCTATTTGGATGTCCAACTACTGAGCATTCATAACTTTTATGGGGAAGAGCCAGGAAAGATTAAGCTTTGAAAAATGAAAAAAGACAAAGAAAACCTATTCCAAATTCAAATAATCAAATGAGGGCAGAGTACTCTGGAACAGCCAAAGTTGGGACAGGAATATTACCTCAAAAAAACAATCTTATAGGGGCTGGCCCTGTAGCCGAGAGGTTAAGTTCACGCACTCTGCTTCGGCGGCCCAAGGCTTTGCTGGTTTCGATCCTGGCCACGGACCTAGCACCACTCATCAAGCCACGCTGAGGCGGCATCCCACATGGCACAACTGGAAGGACTCACAACTAGAATATACAACTATGTACTGGGGGGCTTTGGGGAGAAGACGAAAAAAAAAAAGATTGGCAACAGATGTTAGCTCAGGCGCCAATCTTTAAAACAAAACAAAACAAAAAAACACAATCTTGTAAAAAACTCTGGGCTCTCCCTTTGAAATGCAGAATCTTGCAATATATGAATGCAAAGTAAAACAACAAAAGAAACAAACAAATCCATGGGCTCCATTACCAGAAGAATACTCCAGTTTTGCATGAAAACTCGAAGAGGTTTCTGAATCCTTGACACTACCTATATATATAGTTCTATATAGTTCTATAGAATGCCTCAGCTCATATTCCTTTGGACTACTGGGTGTATGGAATACAAAACTTAACAAGTTTCATGATGTGCTTTCTGGGTCAGAATTCCCGTATGTCCTTAGTACCACTGAATCATGTATTTACTGTGTGAAAAGACCTTGGACAGTATTTACTCCAATGCCTCTTCTTTCACATGGAGAAACTAAAGTCTACAGAAATGAGACGACTTATCCAAGAGCAGAAAGCCTGTCGGGGAAAGAGCCTGGAGGGTTTTTGTTGTGGAAGGGAATTCAGATACAGGCTGGACGGTTGGACTGAATGGTTTTATGTTCCATTTCAATCCTGGAATTCTGTGAGTTTGTTTTCTGATCACCAGTGTGGTGATCTTTCTACTCTACCCTCAGGGGTCATTAGGTTGGAGGGATGGAAAGGGAGCTAGGGAGCGCAGCTCTACTTTTTGCTATTTTATATATTGATCTTCCAGGAAAGACTTTTCTGGAAGAAAGAGGTTTGGGAACCATAGCATGATTCAGTTGTAACACTATCCAGGACTGCATTACAGTTGGAAGTGCTTGCCATACGCGAGTAAATCTTTCAAAACATTGAAGTGTCTTTACAGCTAGGAAATCTGATGAGGGCCAGAATTTGGCTGAGAATGCTTGTCAACTTTTGGCAGCCTCGTCACTTCTGGCTCTAGTATGTTTCTCTCTACAGCCAACCAACTCTGGTCAGACAGCCCACTAACGTTTGTAATAATTTCTGAAATTCTTCTGAGCAGTACAGCCTATTACTCTTTCTTGCAATGGTGTGTAGAGCTGGGAAATTAGTTGTTCTTAGGAGAGAGCCATGCAAGCACTTCTTCAACAAGATAGAGTGTAGCTAGGGGTCTACTTTAGAGTGTGATGCCAACTCTCAGATGACGTGATAGCTGTTTTTCAACAATTCAACTAACGTTAATTACTCTTGTGAGTCTTTATTCAGAATAGTCTTTCCATTACTACCAAGCAGAATGACAGCAAGTGTGCACACTTACAAGTCCAAGTAATAGCTGCTAAGATATCTTCTGCACATATTACCCACTCTCTGCCTTCCAAGTGTACAAATGTTCCACATAATGGCTTGAGATACTGAAGACATATTAGCTTATAGAATGTAACATACAAAGATGACTATCAGTTTACTGGTAAGTTCACCCACCCCCCAAAAATGCCACTATGACAAAAGGATCTTTGTGGCCTCTACTAATTCCCTTAGGTCTTTCCAGAAATATTTAATGTCTGTATGTATTAGACACTATGTTTGACATTGGGCAAACAGTGGTAAAAAAGACCTACAGATGCCCTCATGTTTTGGTGTTTAGAGTGCATTGGGGTACACATATGTAAACAGGTAAAATAAAAATAGGCTAAGATAAGGGGAGAGTTAAGAAATAAGTGGGACCTAATCCAGTTATGGAAATCTTAGAAATGACATTTAAACTGAGATCAGAAGGATGAAGAATTAAACAGGGGAGGAGGACTTGGAGAGAATGTTTTCTGAAACAAGAAGAGCATAGGGAAATGCACAGAGGAGAGAAAAACAGCATGTAATGGGGCTACAATAGCACAGTTTAGAGTGTAAGTTTGTGAGAAGTAATGAACATGGCTGGATTGTAGATCAGCTCCCCTGAGGGCAGTAACCTTGTCTGTTTCGCTCAAGATAGCCTCACCATTATCTACCACAGTTCTTGTCACATAGTAAAAATTAAAAAAAAATTTGTTGAATAATAACAACCACCACCACAAAGATAGCAGTTATTTACTTATTATGAGACAGAAAGCATTCTAAAATGCTTTAGTCATGTGCAATTTTATTAAATTCTCACAACAATATGATGAGGCATTTATTATTATAATTATTATTATGCTCACTTTACAGATAAGGAAACAGAAGCTCAGCAAGGTTAACCGAATAGCCCCAAATCACCCAGCTAGTGATTGGCAGATGCAAGGTTTAAACTCAGGCAATCTCGGACTCGCCTGATTCTAAGTGTCTAGATTCTGTGTTAAAGAGTTTTGAATTTCCCTTAATGCAATGAGAAACCAATGAAAGATTTAGTGCTTGGAATTTTACCAAGATGACTCTGGCAGCAATGTGCAAAATGAATTTAAATGGGAGCAAGTCTAGAGGTAAGTAGACAAGTTATGAAGGTATTGTGATAATCCGTGAAATGATAGTGGCTTGGACTATGGTGTTAGCAGTGCAGATGGAGAGAGAGAGCCTGATCCCACAGAGAGAGAGAGAATTGATAGGGCTTGATAGGTGATTGAATGGAGGTGTCAATGAGGGAGACAAAGGAATCAAAGAAGACTTTCAGTTTTCTGGCCGTTGCAGAATTGCAATTGGATATTTGGTGGTGCAACTCACTGAGACAGAGAACAGGAGGAGGAGGAGGAGCAGGTTTGAGATGGTAGGTGGGAAGATGCCAATTAATTTTTGGCATGATGGGTGTGAGACCTTTGAGCTCTTTGAGGGGTATTCAAGTGGACACACCCGATAGACATTTCGATAGACTTGCCTCGTGTGTAGAGAAGAGATCAAGGACAGAGACAGACACGTGAGGGGTACTAACATACAGCTTACACTTGCAGCCAATGGAGGCAATTGTAACCTTGTTGGGAAATTGTGTACACTGACAAAAGCAGAAAATTTATGACAGAGCCCAAATAAACACCAACATCTAAGTGACACATAGAGGAAAAAGAGCCTGTAAAAAAGATTGGGGGTGGGGGGGGTGGGTGGGTAGAAAGGAACCTGGAGCATGAGTGTAAGGGAAGCTGAGGGAAAAGAATTTCCCAAGAAGGAAATGGTCAACAGTGTCAAATATTACTGAAACATGAGAACTAAAAATCTTCCACTGTGTTTAGCAACAAGCATGTCTTTGATGACCTCAGAGAAATGAATTTCACTGTGAAGGTGTGTGTGGGGTTTAGGAGAGAGGTAAAAGTCATATTCCAGTGTGTTACAGGGTAAGTTACAGGTAAGGAAATCAAATAAAAGTCCTAGAAGCAAATGCTAGTTGTTGCCATGGAAGCAAAATCCAGGAACGCTGGGGGATTTGGGGTGGAAAGAGAATTCAGGAGTCCTAATGATTGTTAATTAGTTTAACAGAATGGACTTAGAAGTAGATGGCATGAAGAGGAGCATGAGGTAGTATGAGGATGGGGGAAGAAGGCCAGGAAGTTGTAGGGAATCTCAAAATACATGTGGTTCATTGATTAAATTGGATTTGGACCAAAGATCAATCAGTGAATACTCAGTGCTCTGAAAGAATCTCGCTGTTCTAATTTCACTTGAGCTGAACTGCCTGGATATCTCTCGAAGTAATGATTAGAGTGAGGCTGGTGTCATAGGGCCCTGGTAGCTCTAGCTAGTTCTTGTTCTCCTGAATCCCAAGGAGAAAACCCACACCGTGCACATCTGTGTCCTGGTTTCAGAACTTTATATCACTCATTGGGCTGGGAAGCAGTCAGTCGTCCCCAAGGAGCAGTTCCTTGTGTTATTAGATTTTTAGGCCTTTCAGGACTCCTGGAATTTCTTTTATTGTGTGGAAGCCTGAGATTTTCTATTTTCCAGACTTACTGAGCAGTTCTCTGCCCAAGATTGACGGCATAGATCTTCTGGAACACAACAATGGATTAACTGTAAAAATGGGCTTAGGAGTTAGTCCCAAATATGAGTCTCAGGTACACCACTTGGAGAAGTGCAAACAAATAGACTGAACCATAAAGGCAAAAATTGATAAACTGGATTTTCTTAAAATGAGTATTTCAGGGCCAGCCCCAGTGGCCTAGTGGTCAAGTTCCAATGTGCTCCGCTTTGGCTGCCCAAGTTCAATTCCTGGGTGTGGACCTACACCACTTGTCTGTCAGTGGCCAGCTGTGGCAACAGCTCACATACAAAAAGAGGAAGATTGGTAGTGGACGTTTGCTCAGGGCAAATCTTCCTCAGCAAAAAAAAAAAAAAAAAAAAAAGAGTATTTCATATAATTATGAATATGATTATATTTAGATCTACCATTTTATTATTTTCTATGGATCCTCTCTGTTATTGGTGGCTCTATTCCTTTTTTGCTGTCTTCTTTTGGATTATTTGAATATTTTCAAGCTCTGTTTTGATTTAGCTATTAGTTTTTTAGCTATGTGCCTTTATATTATTTTTAAGTGGTTATCCCAGAGATTACAACATACATCCTTAACTTCTCAGTCTACCTAGAGTTAGTATTATACCACTTCATGAAAAATGTAGAAACTTGAAACCACATAGGTCCATTAACCTCCCCTCCACCATCCACTGTGTTATGGCTGTTATAAGTACTACATTTACATACATTATAAATCCCACAAGACAATGCTATAATTTTTGCTTTAAGTAGTCATATGTATTTTAAACAAATTAAGAGAAAAATACGGTCTTTTATATTTACCGACATATATGCTAGCCTTGAGGAACATGTAATGGCTTGTAGAGAAGCAGGAGCTGGCAAAGGAAACTGAGAAAAAGCAGCTAGAAGTGTAGGAAGAATATCAGGCGTGTGTGGCCTAAGGGAAGTCAGGGGAGGAGAATGTTTCAAGAAGAAGGGAGTGATTAACAGTGTCAAAAGGTACTTAAAGGCCAAATAGGAGGAATGAAAACTGTGCTAGATTTGGGTACATGGAGGTAAAGGAGGTAGTAAAAGCTGATTTGGTAGAGTGAGGTGGGTGTAAATCAAATTGACACAGTTGAGTGAGCAGTGGGGGAGAGGAAATAGAAATGGGGAAGTTGGACAACTCTTTTGAGAAATCGTAGTGAAGAAGGGGAGAAGAGATAGGTTCATTGCTGGAGGGGGATGTGACATCAAGTGAAGGTTTCCGTTGTTTTAATCGGACAGGCTGAGAATATATGAAAGTCAGTAGGCAGCATTAAGTTGAAAGGTGAGGTTAAATATATAGAACAGAGAAAGTGAAGTTAATGGTATAAGATTCCTGTAAAGATGGGGAGAGAGGATACAAAACACAGGAGAAGTGTTGGCTCTGAAACATGATAGGATGTGCACAGAGGTAGGGTGGGATGTTTGATGTTGGGAAGATGTTGGAATTGACATATGGTAGCTTTTGCTGCTCTGAAAAGTAGGAGGTGATATCACCCTCTGTGAGTGAGGGGAGAGGAGGGTAATGTTGGAGGTTGAAGGCGAATGGAGAAGGTCTGGAATAGCAGTTGTGAGTGGAGAACGAGCGGACCAGAGAGATGTAATAACCCCTTAGACCCTGTTAAATATGTTTTACTATGTAAGTTATTAGGAGACACATTGATTTTGGCTTTAGTTTTAGAAGAAGCTGGGCGATTGATTACTTTACAGAAAGCAATGTGACTATCAAGTGGCCTGCATCCTTGCAGTGGTGCTATGGCATAATAGACATGATGGGTCTGGAGTCACATGGCCTGGGTTTCAGTCCCGGTGCTACCCCTTACTACTCAACTGACCTGGGAAAAGTTGCTTAAACTCTCTCATACCTTGATTTTCTCATCTGTAAAATAAGGGTAATAATGTTAGTCTCTAATGTTAGTGGTAGGGTTGATTTGAGAATTCAAGTTAGTTAATATGTGTAAAATACATAGCCTTGTACATAGTAAGCACTCAATAGCTCAATAATTGTTGGTTCTTATTATTTGCTGATTAGCCCATTCTCCTTCTATTGTCCAGCATATGAGGGACCCTAAATGACAGTTAAAAGGTTGCTTAGTGGCTTGAAATCAGGACACGCAGAGTTAGTTGGCAAAGTAGACTCCCTGATATCCTCAAGCTAGGATAACCTGATGTGTCCATCTCTATGATAGCTGCTGCTCCTAACTGTCACACGGATTTGTGGGTCAGATCCCTTAGGATACACTTTGTAGAATACTGCATGTAAATGAGTGCTTCATCATTGACTGATGTGATGAATTTGGATAGAGACAAGTTGACATATATCTGAGGGCAGATGGAAGGCAGAATGTCTACATAATTTCATCTGGTGATAGCCAAAGTCGTGAAATTGAATCATCAAAATTAAATCAGAGAATTAGAGAATCTTGTATTTGGAAGGGCCCTTTAAGGCCATCTGGTCCAGCCTTCCACTCAGCATTGCAATCCTCCCTACGGCAGCCGGAAAAGAGAATATCAGGCCAGTTGGGAAAGAGATGATGGCGGATGTTATAGAGCCAAAGGCATTTCAAACAAAATGTGGAGACCTAGGGTCTGGGTGGTTTGGTTTTAAACCAGCTCCACAGAAGACAGCAGTAGGAAGAGTCCAAGTCAAGTTGTAAAACTCTTTCTTTGCAGATACAGAAACAAAGGCAGAAGCCTTACTTGTCATTCTGTTGCTAACTTTTGCTTGCTAGCTGACAATGGCACTCTACTTTGAATCTCTTTACCTATCTGTGAAAACGAAATGTTATGTTTCAATCTTCCATGGATGTTTAAAAAAAATAAGCTTAATAAAAAGGCAGACATCCTAAGATGGAAGGTGCCATGTAAACACAAGTTGACTGAAAGTCCTTCTATATCTGCAGCCAAAGTGGCTTTGGGATAAGAAGTGAGGCTGTCACCTTGGGTACCTCATCTTAGGGTGAACTTTGAGCTTGCTTTAGGATAGAAAGTGTTTGCGACATTTTTGTTGACTAGGTTAGGGCTGGTCCTACATAGAATTATGATATCAGATGTATTGGAAACATGTCCAATACATCATGGTCCAGAACCACCATGTCCCTCCTTCCCCATGATCTCTTTCTTCTGCTGTCAGAGGCCTGAGATCTCCCATTAGAGTTTTAGTTTTTTGGCTTACAGTACTGATATATGTTAAAAATCTTAATGACCCTGCAAAAGGTAACTCACCGAATTTGTATCACTTATCTTAGTGGGAGTGGGCAATGTTGTAAAAGTTGGAATAGCAGGAAAGAGAAAGAGGACACTAAATGCCTGGGGAGGAGGGAGGATTGAGGATATTGAAAGAAAGTTTTGCACAGTTCACAATTTATCCTATAGCCAGACCTGCTCCAGGGGTAAAACAGAGCAACACGATTCCACGCAAATGTTCATTCCCTTAGCTCTGCCTCACTCCCATCCACACCCCCAGCTCTTTCCAAATCAGGAGGTGAATGAGCTGTTTTTAGAATTTTCTTCACTTTTAAAAGTACTTTTGATTATTTTGCCTTTCCAAATATACTTTTTCCTTAATGAGAGAAAATGAGAGAAAAGGACTGTAGTTGTGCTAGTGTTCAGTCTTAAGGGAACTGTTCAGTTTCATCAATCTTCAGCCACCCTGATTTATTTTAAGGGTGTGAAAGATCCAAAGGCATGGGTGCACCAAACTGTGAGAAGTCCTAAAAGCTCAGAGCAAGGGCAGGAGGACTCTTCAAGAATGCGAGACATGGGGCCGGCCCCGTCCCGTGGCCGGTTGGTTAAGTTCAGCGCTCTGCTTCGGCAGCCCAGGGTTTCGCCAGTTCGGATCCTGGGCGCGGACATGGCACCGCTTGTGAGGCCATGCTGAGGCGGCGTCCCATGTTCCACAACTAGAAGGACCCACAACTGAAATATACAACTATGTACTGGGGGGATTTGGGGAGAAAAAGCAAAAAAAAAAAAAAAAGATTGGCAACAGTTGTTAGCTCAGGCGCCAATCTTTAAGAAAAAATAAAGAATGGGAGACAAGATTAAGTTTATATTTTGGCTTTCACTTTGAAAGTTAGGTTTCTATCTAAATGAAAAGAAGATATCAGCTAACGTGAAATCAACACCAAGACAGTATGGAAAGGGTGATGACCGTGCCTGGTTCTTGTCACTGGGGCCAATCCAGCATCATCTTCCTGTGGGCCTTTCATTCTCCCCACACCAATGACACTGAACAAGAAACAAAGGGAAAAGTAGACTGCAAAACCATTTAAACCAGACTCCTCTGACTGTGAGAAATACTTCTTTATGGCTCACTTCCTAAAATTTGCAAGAGATCCTATTAATCCAGATCCAAAGCATCTTGTCACTGGGATAGATCAATTTAAAAAAACTTACTTTCACATTTAAAATTTTTTTGTTCTGACATAATTTCAGACTTACAGAGAGCTGCAAAATTAGTACAGTTCCTGTATTCCCTTCCCCTAGATTCCCCCTGTTTACCTTTTACCACCTTCGTAGTCTCTGTCCATATAAGTATGTGTATATGTATCAATATATCATTTTATTTTTCTAATTAAGGATAAGTTGCACATATGATGTTCCTTTACCCCTAAATACATCAAAGTATATTTCTTAAAATTAAGGATAGTCTCCTACGTATCCATAATACAACCATCAAAATCGGGAAACCAACATTGATACAATACTATTTCCTAACCTACAATCCTTATTCAAATTTTACCAGTTGTCCCACTAATGTCTTTTATAGCAAAAAACAAAGAAATTTCTGTCTTAGAATCTGGTCTAGATTGACCCATTGAATTTACTTGTCATGTCTCTTTAGTCTCCTTTAATCTGGAACAGTTTACAACCTTTCTTTGTCTTTCATGACCTTGACATTTTTGAAGAGGATGGGCCATTTATTCTTTTCTTTTTTTTTATTGCAGTAACATTATATAGCTTTCAGATGTACATTGTAATATATTTCGAATTCTGTGTAGATTACATCATGTTCACCACCCAAAAACTAATTATAGTCCATCCCCTCACATGTGAGCCTAATCACCACTTTTGCCCTCCCCACTCCCCCCTTCCCCTGTGGTAACCACTAGTCCAATCTCCATTGCTATGTGTTTGTTTGTCGTTGTTTTTATCTTCTACATATGAGTGAAATCATACAGTATTTGACTTTCTCCCTCTGACTTATTTCACTTCGCATAATACCTTCAAGGTCCATCTATGTTGTCACAAATGGCCAGATTTCATCATTTCTTATGGCTGAGTAGTATTCCATTGTGTGTAAATACCACATCTTCTTTATCCATTCCTCCCTTGAGGGGCACCTAGGTTGCTTCCAAGTCTGGGCTATTGTGAATAATGCCACAGTGAACATAAGGGTATGTATCTTTATGCATTTGTGTTGGGCCATTTAGTCTGTAGAATGTTCCTCAACATGTGCTTAGCTGCTGTTTATTCTTGATTAGACTCAAGTTATGAGTTTGTTTCTTTTTTCAAGAATACCACAGAGGGGAGGATGTGCTCTTCTCAGTGCACCATCTTCTTCCTTCTGCTTTTATTAATTTGAATTTGACTAAAAGGAAGAGCTTTCTCTTCATCCCTATTTATTTATTCAAACATTTATTTATATTAGTATTGACTCATGTATTCTCACTTTATTCTCTGGGTTAATCCATCGCTATCATTTATTGTGATGCTCAAATTGTCCCACATTTGGCCAATGGGAGCCCCTCAGATTGGATCCTGTGTCCTCCTGACATGACATCACATCCTTTGAGCACTTTCTTACTTTTGGACACAACAAATTGTTTCTAGGCTCATTTTCTACTTCTCTTCCCCAGCTCTGGAATCAGCTCTAAGAGGCTCTGCTTCCTTTTAGCAGAAAATAACATTTAGAAAGTTAGATTGGACACTAATTTTGCCCATTATTATGGGGTATTGTTGTTTCTAAGCCCTCTCAGCTGACAAAGCTAGGAAATAGGTGTATGTAGGTACGTATGCATGTATGTACGTATATGTGTGTTTTTCTATCTAGCTATCTATCATCTATCCTCCTATCTATCATCTATCTATCTAATCTATTCTACCTAGATATTAAAAACTGTGAGTATAGGGGCTGGGCCTGTGGCCTAGTGGTTAAAGTTCTGAGCACTCCTCTTTGGTGGCCCTGGTTGATGGGTTTGGATCCTGGGCGTGGACCTAGACCACTTGTCAAGCCATGTTGTGGCAGTGACCCACATACAAAATAGAGGAAAATTGGCACAGATGTTAGCTCAGGGCTGATCTTCCTCAGCAAAAGAACAAAAACAAAAAAACATGAGTATATACCAATACCTTACTTCCAATCCAATACTACAGAGTTCATTCTGCTCTTCCCCCTTTCTATATCTGTACCTCCCTTTTATAGTGAAACCCATGTTCTCATTATCTACAATATATGTACTTATTTGCTTAGTCCTAAAATATGCATAAAGTGTTTTCAGGATTGCTAATTATCACACTGTGAAGAAACAAACCTACTCAACTAGGGTTAATATTTGTTTATAGTTCTTTTACCTTTAACCTGAATGTGTATAGTTAAAATACTGTATTCAAATGTTGTTAGGTTTGTTTGTTTTCTTTCTTTTTCCATTCTGAGTGGTTACATTATTCATTTGAAATACAATTCAGTTCATTTATTTTTGTTTGTATTCCATTTTTGGTTCTTCCTCATTCTTGTTGGTTTCATTTATTTATTTTTTGACTATGTGAAATACTATCATGGTTCCAAAAGTCAGAACCCTAGGGGCCGGCCCCATGGCCTAGTGGTTAAATGTGGCATACTCTGCTTCAGCGGCCCAAGTTTGGTTTCTGGGCATAGACCTACAGCACTCATTGGCAGCCATGCTGTGGCAGTGACCCACATACAAAATAGAGGAAGATTGGCACAGATGTTAGCTCAGGGCAAATCTTCCTCAGGAAAAAAAAAATCAGAACTCTACAAAAAAGTATACTCAGAGTAGTGACCCCATGACACATCTCACCTACTCTGTTCCTTCTCCCCATCCTTCCCACCCAATTCCCACACATCTCCTGTAGGTTACCAATTGCATTATTTTATATTTTATCCTTCTTATATTCCTTTTTGCACAAATTAGCATATTCATGTATATTTTCTTATATCATGGGCATAGAACAAAATAAAAACTTAGTCCCGATTCTCTCATTTAAAAGACTTGGATACTCTCTTCAGTAAACTCTTTGCTTGATTTTCAGTAGTCTCCCTCTTCCTGTTACCTTTAGGGCTTGAACACATGGGCATATTCTAATCTGCTTACTACAGAGAGCTTAGGCAGCCGTGTGGTTTTCCATCTTGGCCTCACTTAAGGCTAATGTTTTCAGTACAGATGTACACAAGCCAACAAACTCTTGTTCGAGGCAGAAATTGTCCAAATTACAAGAGCTAAGAAGAATAAAACATAAAAATCCAACTTTAACTTCATTCATAAAGAGAGAGATAAAATTATATAAAGCAAATAAAATAAATCATAAGAAATAAAACTGCTTTAGACACATGTCAATTTTCTTCTATTGAAATAAATCATTTATTTTAGCAGTGAAAGCATTTATTTCAATATTAGGAAAATAATGCTGTTTGTTTTCAGCATAAAATAACCCTCAGGTGGAATAGACACATTGATTTTTTAAAAATGGATTTCAAATAAATCCAATGTCTTCATAATGAAAACTTACAACATTCACCAGAATATAGTAGTTACATAAGCCAGTGGCTTCCCAAGGAAAGAGAAAATTGCATTCCCTTCTCTTTCATTGGTTTTTGTTAAATACAATTTGTCCATTCCGTTTGACTGGCCAATTTGATTGCAGCATTCTAAAACTCAGCAAGGTGCAATATAGATCCACAGGCTTGACTTAGGAAACCCGAGCCCATACAGCACAATAATTGGATCCACACATTAATAAGATACAGAGATAAACCTGGGCTTATTGTCACCGGGCTTTTGGGCTGAAGGAATCTAGAATAGGATGCTTTGATGTTCTGATGGATTGTCTACGATATTTTGTACCAGAGAACAAGTTATGAGAATGCAGAACAGCTGTGCCACAGCTATAATCACATGCAAATGTCTAGGAGTCCCCACAACAAAATAACAAAAACACCAGAATGATGCCCATTTTAATCAATAATAGCCAGTCTCTCAGCCTGGAAAATTTTCACACACAATAATCACTATTAAAGCTGTTTCCTTTTTGTGCATCGGTATGTTGCCTGATGGTATGCAGGCTCTTGATAAAGTATTAATCATGTAGCTAAATGACCCGAGTCTCCAACGAAATCATGTCAAATAACCATCTCCTTAAAATTAACTCATTGAAAGAAACTTTAAAAAGAGATGTGGGGAACTAAGTAGTTTATGCTGCTGCAGTGGGACCCTATTATACCAGGTTCATTCTACAGCAGTACAAAATATACATAATGCAGGGCCAGCCGGTGGTGTAGTGATTAAGTTTGTGCACCCTGCTTCAGGGGCCCGGGATTCGCGGGTTTGGATCCCAGGCATGGACACACACACTGTACACCCCTCATCAAGTCAGGCTGTGGTGGCGTCCCACATATAAAATAGAGGAAGATTGGCACAGATGTTAGCTTAAGGCCAATCTTTCTCACCAAAAAACAACAACAAGGACAAAAAAAACAAAGAAAACAAAAAAATCAAAAACAAAGTATACACAATGTTGTTGGTGGTAGAAGTATCCGGAGCGCTACCAGTTATCTGAGCGTGCACCCAATTCCTTAGCTAATAGTTTCAGATAGTCCTTATTTTCTGCCTCCACTTTAATCCATTTACTTAGTAAATACCTACTGATACTATACTGAAATAATATACTACTGAGTACTTATTATATGCCAGGTGGCTGGGCTAGGTACCCTTGTGACTAACATCTTGCCTCCTCCAATGTATTTAGACGTGGTGACTAGATGAATATTGTCAGAACACACTTTGATTGTTTCAAAATCAGCCTCAAAAACTTTTGTCAACACTCCGTTGCCTACCAATACAATCCCAACCCTTTCTCTTGACATTTAGATCTCTCTGCAATATGTTTCTTTCCAGCTTTAGCTTCCACATTTTCGCCACCAGAAGGTAAGTTACTTGGTTGCAGTTTAGTTCATCTTAATGAACGTTCATTGAGGATTTACCATGACCAGTGACTGTGCTAGGTAGCGGGATAACGTGGTGAATAAGACAGGAAGAATTATTGTTATAGTGGAAGAGCCTGACACAGGAAACAAATACTTTCAATATAATGTGGCTAAGTGCAATAACAAGACTGAGCAGAGAGTACTCAGGCAGCACGGAGGAAGTGCTGGCAGTTCAGCCTGGGACTTAAAGAAGGGCTTCTTAAAGGACCCTAGACCCCACATCTTATTCAACTTTATATTCCCAGTGTCTAGCATGATTCTGGCACATAGTAACTCAACTACATAGGTAATCCTTCTGCTACAGTCAATTTGGAAGACATCTTTCCTCAAGTTGTTTTTCTGTCTCTCTCCTCTTTGCCTGTAATACCCTCTTTTTCATCACCATCTTTGCCTTTCAGAGGTCCAGATCAAATGCCACCTTCTCCATGATGGCTTTCCTGATTACTGAAACCAGTAAATAAGCATGAAATAAGATTGTCCTCTACGAGAGAAAATTATTACAATCAGTTTCAAATGGATGACATTAGCTATCTGTAGAAGTAATGGAAGAGACTGTCATTAGTGTGCCCATGTCTCTCAGATAGAGCTCGCTAGCCTAGCCCTCCACCCTGAGCCCAAGATCTGTATATTCAACTGCCGATTTGGCGTTTCCATTTGGATGTGACACAAGCCACTGAAGTACAACCTGGCCCAAACAGAACTCATTATCTTTTCATCCCATTGGTCTGTTCCTGTTCCAGTGTTTCCCATACCATACCAGTGAACAGCATCACCATCCACCCAGTCGCTCAAGCCAGATACACGGGAGTCATCTTAAACTCACTCCACACTCCCATTCAATCAGTTGCCAAGTATTATTGATTCTGCCACCTAAATATTTTTCTCCATGTTTACTGTCACTCCCCACTGTCACTTCTTGCCTGAGATACTGCAAGAGACTCCTGTCTGGTCTCCCTGCCTCCAGTTTTGTTTCCTTCCAGATACCGCTCCGATTTGTAGCTGGAGTGAGCTGAAAATGAAAAATCGATCAGGTCAGGCCCGCCTTTAAAACACTTCAGCAATTGCACTTGCCTTAAGGGGGAAGTCCAAAATCTTCCAATGGTTTACAAGGCTTCTCAGATTCAGCCTCATCGCTCCCCACTCTCCCCATCACTCTCTCCTCCTGGTCACGTTAGACTTCTTTCAGTCCACACGGAGCGATTTTTCACATCACGGCCTTCCATCGTGCTCTTTCCTCTGCCTGTAACACTCTTTCCCTTGATGTTTGTGTGGCTGATTCTTATTTATCTTCTGGATCTCACTACTTCAGGAAGCTTTCCGAAAATTTAAAGATAGTACTGTCTTAGGCCATTCAGGCTGCTGTAACAAAATACCACAGACTGGGTGGCTTATAAACAACGGAAATTTATTTCTCACGGTTCTGGAGGCTGGAAGCCTGAGATCAGACCAGCATGGCCGGGTTCTGGTGAAAGTCCTCTTCTGGATCACAGACTTCTTGTTGCGTCCTCGCATGGTGGAAGGATGAGTTAGCTCTCTGGGCCTCTTTTAGAAGGGCCCTGCCCTCATGACCTAACCACCTCCCAAAGGCCCCACCTCTTAATGCCATCACCTTGGCCATTAGGTTTTCAACATATGCCTTTGGGAGGGGACACAAGCATTCAGACCTTAGCTAATAAGACAATTCAGTTAATTCTCCTCATTCTGGTTCCATACTCAGCTGGCAACCTCCTTGTAATAATAAGCTTACCTTATTATATTTTTCTTCATCAGAGACTAAAACATTGTTTCAGTCTTCTGGAATATTTCTTATAACAAAAAAATAAAGTTTTCAAATCCTGACATTCTGGTTTATGCATCAGTCTGTGTAAACTGAGTTAGACAACATCTCCACCTTGCGTCTCTCTAACTTCACCAATCACCACAACTAGAAGTGATGCTGCCTCCCTCACCACTCCTACAGTGTTGAGCTTGTTCCAAGGCTCCTGTGCTTCCGTCATACATCAGACCTACTGCGCATGTCTCATCTCTTCTCCTAGTAAACGCAGACACGGCGACTTGTTCATTGCTGTATAAATAGAATGCACAGGTGCTCAATAAGTATTTGTTAACTATACAAAAACACAAGAAATAATTATAAGTGACACACCTCACTTTGTTGATTCTAATTCCAAACTGTATTCAGAACATTCTCTCCACTGCCAGTACTTTTAGGCCTCATCCGTTTCCCCCTGGGTCACTAGAATAGCCTCTTTACTGGTATACACATCTATAATTTTTTCCCTCTAACACTGCATTTTCCTCCCTGATGTCAGGGTGCTTAAACCACTTCAACAACTTCTTATTTTCTTCAGAATAATAAACCAACTCATTAAATGGCTTCTAAGGACCTTCATGATCTGGCTCCCACTTACCTCTCAAATTCTACTTTCCCCCCTCCTCCCCCCATTTTCCTATTCTTCAGTCATCATGATCTATTTGCTATTTTTTTATATGCTCTGGTCTTTCATAACCCACATCTTTGTACATTTTGCTAGATGTGTCTGGAATAACCTTCCTCTCTCTGTCCACATAATTTCTATATATACTTTAAAACATAGGTGTAGAGACAACTACTCTAGCAAGCCTTCCCTGACACTGTCACTTCACCCAGGCTGTCCTACGCCTTTCTTTTGTTAGCATTTGCCACTAATTTCTATCATAGCGTTTACCATATCCATCTCTCTCTCTATTCGCATCATCCCTCCTCCTAATAAACAAAACCAAACCTGGGAACTCCTTAAGGATAGGGACCATGTCCATCCTGCTTACAATTATGTCTCCAGGGCATAGCACAATGCCCAGTATATACCAGGTGCTCAGGACACATTTGATGAGTGAATGTTCTAGAGTGCTGGTGCTCTGGGCAAGGGATGAGCAATTTCTAGGAAATTAGGATAGAACATGACCAAATGTATGGTGTTGGGACAATGAATTAGCAACCCTACTAGCCTCAATAGTTGATTGTAAGATACATCTTCTAGTAAGCTGGAAACTTTTATTACCTGCCCTCCCAACACATTGGAGACTGGAAAAAGAGATATATTTTAAGTATCTAGTGACTTAGAAAATAAGAACAGTAATAATAATAATAACAGCAGCCATAGCAGTAATAACAATAAGTTATTAACTGCCTACTTTGAGCCCAGGCACTGTAATACATACTATACATGGATTATAGCGTTTCAAATTCACAGTAATTCTATGAAGTAAGCACCATGATGATTCATAGTTCACGGATGAGAAAACTAAAGCTCATGGGCGTAAATGGTTCCCATAGGCCAAAACAGCTAACAAATGGGAGAGCTTTAGTTCAATCTCATATCTATCTGACTTAAAACCCCAGGCTCTTCGTTGCTACCCTGTGTTTTCTAGAAAAGGGTTAAACTTCAAAACACATGGAGACACACATGGATACGTACGAAGTGCTGCTGAGAATGCTGTAAGAAAAGTCCAGAGCTTAACTCCCTGAACCAGTCAATCTCCTTCCTACTCCTTCCCTTAACTTGGAATGAAAGAAGTCTCTAAACAGAAACTTAAACAGTCAATGTGCAGTCTCTTTTCTAACAATTGAGACACTGAAAATTTGCTGGGCTATTTCCATTTAGGTTGCTTTTATATGTTTTCTAACATCAACTATATGCTCTTGTGGCAAAGCATGGAGGGGGAGCTCTGGCTACAGAGATGGAGGAGCTTACCTGAGTCCTCCTGGGGGCTGAGCCCCAGACATGGATGAGAAGAGCAGGGGTGGGGAGAAAGTTCAGAGTATTAAGCTGTTTCTTCAAAGTGGGTGTTCTCCTGGCTGCTCCTTAAATAAGTCTTGGCTCTGTCTTTCTCTCTTAAGGAGAGGCCCAGCATGGGCCATCTTGTCAGCATAGACGGGGTACTGTGTGTGTGAGGGTGGGCACAAATTTCATTCCTTCTTACCCATTCCGATCATGCCCCCTCTTTCATATTCAACGCCCATCCTCCTTGACTGTTTTAATTTTCCACTTTCGTTTATGATTTCTCACTTTTGTATGTCAGTAATATACCAGAGATTAGATATTTGTGCCATCACTTGAGCTACAGGATTTATTGTCGTGGAATGCATTTGGATATAGGGACGATGGCGAGACCACTGTAGTCACCCAGGAGGGAGGTGACCAGAATTCAAAATAAAGATTTGATTCTGGAAAAGGGGAGGGAGAAAAGGCTGCAAAGGGCATTTTCTAGAAATCTTGCTTCCATATTCTATATTGCTTATTTTTTTATATGCTATCACAGTTTAAAAATAAGATGATCTTAAGTGAGAAAGAGTTGCTATTCAGACTATTGACGAGGAGATCTGGATGCACATGAAATCCTGCTGCAACAGATGATGCTAAGCATCCTGTTGTGTTAGACACCAGCGGTAGGAAGTCCAGCTTGATAGGGGCCCTCAGTTGCACGTTGCCCATCTCTGTGTTTGTCTCTCTATAGAGATGGTACTTGAATAGTATTTATTGTAACAAGAATTGCCCTGAAGCGATCAAAATGTGTCTAGTGTTCCTGGGTTTGCGCTTTACAGTCTGTGCCTTCATTAGGATGATTCATTTATTAATGTGCTAAAGAGGGAAGACTTGCCCATTAACAGAAGAAAATGGCCAAAATGGGTTGTGACACCTGGCAATCGGGCCCTTAATGGCGATGTGAAAGAATCAAATAAGCTGCTTTCACGTGTCAGAGATGAATTCATTTTCAAATACATGCTGGTTGCCTCTACTCACAGGTACTGAAATACGGCATTTCTCACAGGCCGTTTTAAGCCCTAATTGCGTTTAAACATTGGGGATGAAATCACTTAACCTGAACTGTATTTGTAGACAATGTGCCAATACATTTCCTCCCAAGAAAAAAGACGTAAAAAGAAAAACATGTCTAATGATTTTTTTAATGTATTAGGGACTGGTGACGGAAAATAAGAATCAAAATAAGAAAGATAAATCTAAAGAAATGGGAAGAAGATGAAATTAAATCTTAAATAGCTGAATTATTGGACTCAGAAGTTCCTATTTCAGAAAGATCCATTCAGCTACCAAATGCTAATAATTATATATCTGCCTGCTCATGGTTCTGTAGCTACCTGTGACCAGTCATCATTCATATAGAGACATAAGTCAGATTCTAGCTTTGCCCTCTTGGCTGTCTTAAGTGAAGAACTGGCAAAGTACGAATGCAGGGACTGCCAATGACTGGAAGAAGAGGTGACTGGGGAATGGTGACAAGTCAAGTGAGGGTAGGATAATCCTAAGAAAAGAGAAGGAACATGGCAACATTTCTTCCTCTTTTAAAAATGTCTCCACTGGCCTGGGGTTTACCCCTAGGCTCAAATTAAGAGCCACAATGAACATGTATCAAAAAGACATTGAAATGTGCATGCCCTTTGAGCCAGAAATTCCACTTTAGGAATTTATCTCAAGCAAATTAATGAGGATGTGGGCAAAACCAGAGATGTAATGAAGTTCATTGCAGCATGAGTTGTTATAGCCAAACTTTGGACACAGCTTAAAAGTATTAAAACAGAGGATTGATTAAATAAATTAATCGTATATCCATAAGATGGAATATTAGGCGGCCATTAAAAATATGATGTAGTCTATTTTTATTGGCATAAAGCACAATCATAATTGTTAGTTGAGCAAAAAGGATTATAAAACTACCCACAGTGTGATCCCTTAAAAATACATGTAGAAAAATCTCTGAAAGACACATAGCTAGGCATTACCAGTCATTGTCTCTAAATGATTTTTATTATGGTTGCAAAAGAAACATTCTTTTCTTTTCTTTTCCCTTTTTCTTGTTCCCGTGTTAAGATACTTCTGTCATGAATATACACTCCTTTTGTAATAATGTGAAATGACTACAACAAACTTTATTTTAGAAGAATGATATAGTTGCCAAGGCAACAATAATTCCAGAAGCTTGGAATGCCCCTTTGAATGCCTATGCACAAGTTACATACCTCCCTTGCACCTCAGTTTACTCATTTGTGATATGGAATAATAACACCCATTTCACAAAGTTGTTGAGAGGGTTACAGAAGGCAGTGTGTAAAAGTGTCTGACTCCACGTTCAGCACCTTGATAGGCAGTCAATACATACTGAAGTTGCATCTGCATGATAGGTCAGTAATCCAAATTCCATGCAGGGATGAATAGATCAGAAGATACACTAGAGTATACCATTTTTGTTAGTTAGAGCAATCTGCTCTTCAAACATAAATAAGGTAGATTCCAGCATGGGATATATTGAGATCGCCCTTACCCTGCTGTCTGGAGGGTTGGTAGAACTGAAGATTTGGAAGGACATAACAGCCAAGCTCAGATTAATCCAGACACCTACTTCACCAGCAGACACCGAGCCCACAACCTCACTTTATTTGAGCGCAAAGACAGAGTAGTGCAACAACACATGGTTTGCTGATTCCTTGTTAAAATGGAAAATGTCAACTAAAAATAATTGTCTTTAAATACTACCATTAACAAAACCCAAGAGTTTTGAGCAAACAGATGTCTAAAAAGAAACTTATTTTCTAAAATGTAACTGGGACAATGCAACCCGCCAAATTGCTATATATTCAGTTTCTAAGACACTGATATTGGCAAGTTCTATATTGCTCTCTATTGGTAGTTGGAAGAAACTCCACACAATGAATGAAGAGCAAATGGCACTTCTGAGTCTGAGGTGGAGTGGTTTACTCAGCCATTTAGCGAATATTTATTGAGCAGGTACTCTGTGGCATGCTCTGCAGTAGGTACAAATGGCAATGGGATAGGACCCGTACCCTCAGGGAGTGTTCCATGATAATGAACTAAAGCAGATTAGATATCAAGGAACCTCAGTACCATTTCACATTCTGTTAAGAGAGATTTGCATATGCTACATAATAATGCAGTGGCTTGGTCTCTCAATTCTTAAAATATGGAAAACCATAGCTATCTTTATTGATGATTAAACATATGAGTTATTTGAAATTGTCTTAAGTCCTTGGAGAAAGCTCTTTTTGGAAAATGCTGGGATGCTTTTCAGGCAATATTGTAAGAAGATATTTTCCTTCATCCTTTTTTCTTTTTCTGAGAAGTCTTAACAATCAACAAATCAAAATGTTCTAATTTTATGTCCGTTTATCTTCATTTGATGCTTTGGAAGGTGTATTCTTTTTCTTTTTGTTTTTTCTGTTTTACAGTCTGCTAATCTTCAGCCCCATGTGCCTATTTAAATACATCATTCTAAAGTTGCAAATATGTAATTTGTTTATTTCTCTTTGCTCTCAAGTTGCTCCCCAGTGAAATTTATTTTTCAAAAGCAATTTAAAGGTGCATCTTTCAACTGGTTAATCCAGGCAAGCTGTTTGTTGGTTCTGTTCTCTCAACTGTTGAGGAATAGTTGTTAGATTCAAAAAGGAGAGGGTTGGCTTGTGTGAGGCAATGTGGGCAAGATTCTTGTCTTGCACAGTTGTGCCAGTGCACCAGAGACCCCACGAGCAACACATTCCTTTCTCAGCACCCTGGCATCTCTTGGCTGCCATCTGCCAAGCCAGGTCCAACAGACTTCTTTGATGACTTAGTGAAGAACACAAACTTATATTTGGCTAAAACAATCTTTTTAAATTCAAAGTAAGAGCCCAATTGTAGTTTACAAAAATGAAGTTCTAATCATTTAGTTCATCTATTCACTATCACTTTCAAATTCACTATCGCGGTCTATAGTCTCTACACGCTCTGGCCTCCGCCTCCCTCTCTGGCCTCAACTTGTGCTCTTCTCCTGCTTGCTCATTGCACTTAAGTCACAGTCTCTTTCTGCTTCTGGAACATACCAAGTTCATTTCCTCTCCAGGGCTTTTGCTCATGCCACTTGTTCCCTTCTCCTGGAATGATCTCTTCCTCTCCAAATTACTTCTCACTCTCCCCTCCCCCAACTCTCCTCCCCCACCCCTGCCCCATGCTCTACCATCAATTTGGCACCTACTTATCCTCCAGCACCTCAGCTCAAACCTCATTTTCTCTGAGAGGACTTCCCTAAGTTTCTAGATCAAGTTCTTATTTTAAATACATTTTTATGAATTGGAAGAAAGCCAGTGTAGCTGAAGCATACGGAGCAAGAGTGGCAGTGGTACCATTTGGGATCGGAGAGGTAAGTAGCAGACAGATCAAGCATGGCCTTGCAGGCCTAGGTGACAATTTAGTTAGTAGTAGTTTAAGAACAATAGAAAGCCATTAACGAGAATGACAGGGATCAGATTTGGAGTTTGACGAGATCACTCTGGCTGCTCTATGGAGAATCTGCTTAGCTAGAGGAAAAGGGGGCACACAAGGAGACGAGCTACGAGGCCATTTGCATAGTCTGGGAAGGGGAAATGGTGGTTTGGACCAGGGTGTTGACGCTGGAGGTACAGAAAAATGAGTATGTAGTAGACGTATTAACGAAATGAAATCAAATCAAGAAAACTCGCAGGTTGGGATTTGGAGAGTGAAAGAGAAGGTGGTGTCCAAGATTGTGCCAGTCCTGGCTTGTTCAATTAGACGGATGGTGGAAGACCAGCTTTTACTGGTATTTGGGTGTGTGGCGGGGATGGGGTAGGTTGGTGAGGACAGCAATAGCGTTGCAGTTAGCTCTAGATTTTAGTTTTAAACTAAAGTTTGTAACTTTCTTAGTAGAGTACTTTATTCTACTATTACAGCTTCATAATAATTATAGCTTACACTTAGTGAATACGTACTTATGCCAGGCACTGTTCTACGTGCCTCACATATATTAAGTCACTTAGACATCAATAAATGATAATGTTTATGATTCCATAATTATCATTATCATTATTGCAACATATACTGCCTGTCTTTCCTGGACAGAGTTAGTTAACACAAGCAATTTCTTTCTATCCAATTCTCCTTTTTATAGACTCCATGCAGGCAGCTACCATATAGTATGGGCACATTCTTCAGAGAAATTACAATGCAATTAATTAGATTACAACCGTCTGGAGTTCTCTCCTAATCCTGAGGGCACATCCTGGACTAGTGACCTAAACCAGCCTTGGGTATTTCCATGTACGTAATGTATCTGCAAACCTGTACTCAGAGTGGGTTACTTTTCTCTGTGTGTTGATTCCTATTAACTTCATTCTTATAAAGTGATTATATCTGGCATTAGTCCCAAATTGTCATGGTTATTTGCTAAAGCCACTTATGTACTGACTAGAGCATTTTTGGCCAATCTAGAACAAACAGCTCAATAGGGTTAAAAATAAAATCTCAAGTTTTTAGAAAATCTGCTCAACTAAGAAACCCAACAGGCAGCCTTTTTTATTTTATCTTTTAAAATTCAATTTCATAAACTGAGGGCAGAAAGCCCCTTAGAGCTTTCTCTGGCCTAAATGCTGACAATATGAGGACCTCAAAATACTTCTGTGTATCTCATTTTGCGAGACCGACAAACTAGCTGGGCTAGTCCACACTTGAACGATCGAGGTATAAGAAGTTTGCACAGGTATTTTGGAAATTGATTCAAATCAGCAGGTTGCATGCTGATGTCACTTTTGATCATCAGCACCACCTTTGCTTTATTTGGGAATAGATTTGTGTTTGCCTAGTAAGTTGGGGTATAGAAAAGAAAAAATGTTATTTTTACTATACAAGAAAACATCATCAGCAGGCATCCATTGCACTGGACAGGCAACAGTATCAATAGTTTGTTTTCCTCTCTCAGCTTGATTTTAGGTGGAAATACTTGGGCCCAAACAAAACAACAGTGGCGTTAGAGATGGTCTTCAGCTTTTCTTGGAGATATGAAACATGGAAGCATAGATTATTATACAGGCTTATGACCTCTTCTTTGGGTTTCAAAATGCATTGCAATGATTTCAGAACTTTAGATTTTGTCAAGGGTAGTGAAACAGAAAAGCAGGAATGACTAAAATAACTGACAGACTGAAGTGATAAGCGAGATTTGGGATACAATACAGTGTGTGGAGCTCAGCTTCGGCTCCCAGCCACATGCGCCCCATTTATAAAACAATCAGGAAAAGCCTCCTCTAATGAGGAATTGCCAAAGAAGACACTTGTTAGGATTTATATGCAAGGAAAGCTCGTTGATTCGCGGAGGAGAAGATGATCCAGGAAGCTGAGTAACTATAGCTGCCAAGAAATGGGATAAATAGCAACTCACAATGGGACTATTTGCAACATACGGCAATGGAAAAGCTGCCTTATTCTCTTTGTGATGGCCGTGGTACCTTGGAGGGATCCACACCACTAAGAAGGAAAACTGATGGAGCCAAAGAGGCAGCCTGTGCCCTTGCTTTGAAGTTGATTGGCCCAGTAAGGCAAATGCACGTGGGAGGTTTGACTTTGTCGTTCACACTGGTCCAGATGGTGCTGTCCGAAGCCAGAATCTCTGGGCCACCGGAGCAGCATGGAGAAGCTTTCGGCTCCTCCTGAATCAAATTCTGGCTCTTGCAGCAGGCAAGTCATGGAAGAGTGCCAAGCTTTTCCAGCCAAAAAGCTACTGAATTCTCTTTCTTAGTTTCATCCAACTCTTCGTTTGAAATATTAGAGTTGTAAAATGTGAGTTAAGAAGAATTTTTTTTAAGACTATTTCTGATCTTTTGAATCATGACATCACCTGAAATTAAGTTAGAAAATAAAAGAAGCTCTTCATTTACATCTTTTTAATTGAAGTATAGTTGACATACAATGTACTTACATTTTTCTTCAATCTGCAACTGATTTAGAAATAAATGCTTGTGTTCAAAATGCAGAGTACAGCTTGTAAGTCATTTTCTTGAACTGATAAACCCAACACAATTTTACATGGCTTGCCAATTGGGACTGGCTAAATCCTGTCCACTGGAACAGGGTTTACAAGTGACCCTTCCATACGCTATCATGGGGACTTGGATTCCTAACTCTCAGAATTGCCTTTACCTCCCTTCTGATCCTCTGTACTTTGTCTTGTGTATGGAGGGTCATCGCCACCAGATCACAAGCTCCTCTGCGAGCAGAGGCTGTGTCTCTGCCATATGTGCTCACCTTGACTCTCCCTCCTCCTAACCCTGCGTGGTACTTTGCAAACACTCTAACATATTTGCTAAAAGTAGTGGAAATTTCATTCAGCCACTTATTTCATCCTTTAGAGCAACTCAGTGTTTTTGTTTTCTTATCCCACATCACAAGCTAAGAGAGTTACATGTTTTTCTGTAGAGAGGCCCTAAGAGCTTTCTCAGAAACAGAGTCATGGAAACCAGAAAGAAAGGGAGAGAAAAAGTGCTATCCAGCACTTCAGACTGGTGCCTAATTTTCATTAAGTTCATTGCCACATTCTCTTTTCATTTTCCACCATCTTCAGGGTCTAGGCTTATGAAGAAAGACTCACTTTCTTGGTTGGGAAGAGACCTTATTGTTATTATTATTTGATTTATCAAAATTAAATCATAAAATAATTATGGTTATTGTTAACATCACTGGTATGCTGAGAAACCTCATGAATTGTACAGGCTTTTCTTTAGTCCAGACACAAGTGCCACCTCATTCAAGAAGCCTTCAGTTCTGGCCTACCTTTATTTCTCTCTTCTTGAACCTCTTATAGCACTGTACAGCATAGGGTAGCGTTTAACATGCTACCAAGAATAAAAGCTCTAGAAGGGAGAGCTATGTCTGCTGTCTCCGTTTCCCCCAACGTCTCCTAGCATGGGGATCGGACTCTATAATAACTGATACTTTATGTATATGATTTCAGAATTTATATTCTCAGCCTTACCATCTCCATCGTTTATTAATCCAGCTGATAATTCCATTTGGATGGCTCCATATTGTCTCCAGTTCAGTGTACCTAAAACTGAACTCACAAATTTCCTTAAAACTAGCTTCTCTTGACTCATCAGTTTCTTTGAGCCACCTAAGCCTCAAATCTCACTGAAACCTTTGATTTTCTCTTCCTTCCTTTTCCTTCACACCCAATCATATCTCTAGAATCCTTGCCTCTCAAAATTTTTTCTTCATGTTTCTATCTCCTTCTAACTTCCTAATCCAGCCCTATCATCTCACACTTAGACTACTGCAATGATCTCCAAATTAATCTCTGTGTTGATTCTCAACTTCATCTACACCCTGAAATCAGCCCTTTACCCCCAGATTTATTTCCCTAAAACTCTATAATACGTCGTTCTTGCTCTAAATTTTGCTTGTTATTGCTATTCAAGTGGCTTGTCACTTCCCTTACAGGTGAAGTCCAAAGTCCTTAGCCTGCTTTACAAGATCCTTTATTTCTAGCTTTAAACGAGTTTTCAAAATATATTTCACGATTCCCATATAAGAAGCCAGTGACTTTAACCAATGTCCCTAAAATATGCTCTGCATATTCCCCTTGTTTGTACCTTTGTTTCTGCTGTTCCCTCTGTTAGAAACGTTATTCATCTTCCTCTCTGTCAATGTTATCTATTTTTTCAGGTGTGACTCTACAGTTGAACACAATGCTAGGCACGATAATAATTCGTTGAATGAATGGACGGACCTAAGTCACGCTTCACCTAGAAGTCGCTCCTGCTTACTTGAGACCATGATGATTTTTTCCCTTTTTAGGATTTATATTGTACTGATTATCTCTACAAATAATTTGGCGCTTAGCAAATATTCCTCACATGGCTTAATTTGAATATGTCTTTCTAGAGTTTAGTCAATTCTAAACTCCTTTTGGACAAGTTCTAACTGTATCTTTTACGTTTGGCATCTCTCACGTAAACAAGCACAGAGTCCCATATATAGCAGCTTACAATATACATGTGTAGATTGCTCACAGGTGCTCAGTACCTCCTTGCTGCCAGATGGACTATGGAAGTAGAGATAGTGATATTGACTGAGGTTTTTTAGTCCTTTTGTCCCCGTGAATTGATTGACCTCTCTCTTTTAGAACTTCCATATTTTTTAAAATCAAAATTGATATTATTTAGCTTTTTTTGGTAAAGGCTTTAATTTTTCCACGATTTTAAGGTAATTGTCTTCTGAGATAATATTTTGTTAATATCTTCAAAGTGTGTATGACGAAATACAGCAAAAGTTGAATCCACAGTATTGGAAAAGCCAACAACAGCACTCACAGATGACAGCATAGTTGACCCTATACTTCAGCTACCTTTGATGACTACACAATATATTGATCTGGTCATTTAATAATCAATTGCTGAGATAGTAAAAAACCAACCAACCAACCCCACCATGTCTACGTGCCATGCAAATTATAACACAGCATAGCACTTCCGATCTTTGTAATTATATAGCTGAATAAAAAGTGAAACACATGGTTCATTCCTAAGATGTTTTGTCTACATGTTGCTAACATCAAGATGGATGGCGACATTGCAGCTCATAGCTAACTAAGAAGACACAGCTTCAAGGTATCTATTTAATCTTCACATTGGAACTGGATGCTATTAATTTCAATAAATAGATATGCTCTGTGAATAATTAGAAATATCAGCAAGACTAAATCAGGAGATGTGATTCCTTATTAAGAGAGAAGCTAGTGAGGAGAGGGGAAATAAGACAATGTGTTGAAATCTTTTTGAGACAGGTGATCCCCAACACTCCTTTTTTGTTGTTTTTATAGATCCCTAAGAAATATTCTTGCTGATGAAAAGAATAAAGGTATCATGTGGCAAAGGATAGGGGCTCAAAGTCACGCAGTATATGGAGATCTAGCATTCTTGCCTTATAATTTAAATCGGTGTATATGTGTGTGTTTGCATGTTTGTAAGAAAAGGAGAGGAGGAAAAGGAAAAAGAGGAAATAGGTCTCAGTTATAGTGTGCTTGGTTATAAGTTACAGAAGTCCGCTAAAACTAGCTTCAGTGAAAAAGGGGAATTTATCTTTATCTTAAGGAAATCTGAGGTAGAAAGCTCACGGGTAACTGGAAACAATGACTGAAAAACTGTCAAGAACCTGGCAAGCTTCTCGCTCTCTTTTACCCCTCTCTCTCTCCAGAGCAGCTTTCATCGCGTCAGCGAATACAGCAAATACAAAAACATAGCCTCCTTGCAGCTTCTGAATTTCTATGTTCTCGATTTACACAAACAGCAGAGGCTGACCCACCTCTCTGTGTCATAAATCCAAATTCCTAGGAGAAGAATCTGGTTGTCACACTTTGAGGTAAAATGCTCACCCTCATCTGATCAGCTACGGCTTAGGGGCAGGTCCAGAAGAAAAACAAGCCCAGCTTAGGTTAAATGTTTCCACACGTCCAATCACCTTGGGCTCCAAGGGAGAGGTGGTATCAGTTACATGGCATGCATATAGCAGCTGGGGCCCACTCCTGTTGGGGGGCTGTAGGAAATGAGGTCATGGGATTGGCAGACACCCTATAAAGTGAATATTATAGATAGAGAGTAGGAAAAAGGGGAGAGATAGAGGAGAAAAAGGGAGAAATTTAAGCATCTTAGTTTTATATAGTCATTTAGTTTTGATATATTTAATATACAATTCAAGGCAATTACAATTTCTCATTGTTGTATTATTTATTGTTACTGTTCTGCTTACATTATCTGATAAGACTTTTTAAAACTTCATATCTTGATGATTTATGTGTAATTATAATTCAATGGCAGTTTATTACATACATAATCTAATTTTCCATCCTAAATAAAACATCTAAATGAAAACCTAAATAGGCCTTTTATATACTCATTAACACAATATGTAAAATCGAGACAGTGCCTAGAATCCTATATGCGATGCCCTACTTTGGTGAGGCAGAGTTTATCAATTAACGTCCAGTTCCCTTACATTTTTTAAAGTGTCCATATCCATTAGCTGGAATTAAAATGACATATTTATAAGATTAAGTAGTTTTGCATATAGTCCTGTAGCATCTATATTTTACTGTCCTCATGTCTGAAAATGCTTACTTTTCCTTCAAACTCATTACAAGTGTATTTTTAATTAACTGAATTGCTGCATCATCTTTCATTTCTTTTAACAATATCCTTGGACAGGTCACTATGAATTTTGACACTAGGCATTGAATGTTACAAGCTCTGTCAGTCCTGCGGGGCAGTCAAACAGTCTAGCCTGGTATGGATCAGGTGACTGTGACATGTGGGAACAGAGGGACTGTGAAGCTGGCAAAAGTTAGACTGATAGTAGTTAATAGAAAAAAATGATAAAAGTTTTAGGGAAAAATCTTTTATATTATAAAGTACACTCAAATGTAAATATATATTGAATAGAGAATGGATATGCAAATGAGATTTTTGAGGGGCCGGAGCGGGTGAGGATGAATGTGCTGTTGAAATGATGGCGCTGACATACTCTGCTTTGTTCATTGTAACCAGGTTGGCAATGTGGAAAAAGTACCGGGCCGGAAGTTAAGAGAACTGGGTTCTAGTTCGAGGTGAGACATTTACAGGGAATGTGACTTTGGTCAAGTCACTTGTCTTCCTTGAGTCTCAGTTTCCTTGTTGACAAAATAAAATGGTAGGATGAAATGGTCTCTAAGGTACATTTCAACCATTTGATCATATGACCTAAAATGATTTGGAGAACTATAATTCTTGATTCTGCTAATCCGTGCAATTTCATCCTGTCAGGGGTTGGTATTAACAATGGATGTGATCCAATGATATCTACAAGAAGACTGTTTAGTTTGCATATCTCCTCTCTTTTCCCTGAGGCTGCACATCTTGTTCGTGTTGCCCTGACTTCTCCTTGGTGATGAGGAAGGAATTTCATTTGTAGGAAGAAGCTGAGGGAAGCTGGGTACCTTCTGATGAATGGGAAGCCATGGGAAGGGTAACAGCCTGGAACACTCTCAGTTCCGCCTCTTTCTTTCCGCCCTCTCTCACTGTGTGGTAATGGTGTTAAATCTGGGACTAGCGTAATACAAGTTTGACGATTGTGGGGGACACAAATGCAAACTAAAGGCAATGGGGTTATCAGGCGGCACCCTCTTCGCTCCATCTCAGGCAAACTTCAGGATGGGAGAAAAGGTTAAAAGTGTGAGCCAACTTGTAATTTGGAGATAGAAGAATTCATTTTCTAATAGGAAAGCTAAATTATATATAAAAAAGAAACTTTTATTAAAGCAGTTCCACCAGAGTGACTCTGATTAAGAAGTTGAGCAATTTTCATCATGTAAATTATGTTTTTAAATTAGATTTAAATAACATAGTAATACTTTTATTCGTGTTACCCACCATTTAAAAGAAATAAATAATTTGCTTAATGTCTTGCATTTTCACGAGGTGAAATTCCATCACAATCCTTGAGTAATTGAAACTATGGTGATTTTTAGAGCCATCCAATTACAGAGATTCACTGCAATTATTTTTCTAATAAAGTTAGTTTTCATTTTTGTGTGTCTGTCATTTCCTGTCAATGTGAGGATGTTTTAAAAATCTTTTTCTGATGAGGCCTGGATATTGTTGTACCTGTAGAGCGATATTTATTGATGCTGTCTGATAAATGGAGAGCCCCTAAAAGAAGGCATGATTATAAATTTTAGTGTGTCTATTTATCTTTATTTTTCTGCCAGTATCAATAAACAATTGGTTATCAGTATGGTTATCAGTATGTTTATCAGAATGTTTTTCAGTAACTTATTGACCTTAGTACATTGAGTGGAAGTCTGGAATTTTACAAATAATTTGAGGGAAATGTTAATGCAGGCGTATTCTATTTAGATAGTAATGCTGTAGTAAACATAGGACTAACAGGACTGGTGCCTCTTAATATTCTGAGAATTTTGTCTTTTTCTGTTTTGACCGATTAAAAGTTGAGGGGATTGAGGCCAGTGTGATTGTGGGGCTTTGCCCTCTATTCACCCTTAACTGTAGTTTTAAAATCAGAGGAAAGTGTGAGAGCATCAGAAAAATTTAAAGTTCAATGAATTATTTAACTGATCCCTGTCCGGATGTTTATTCAGCGAGCCCACACGTCTCAGGCCTTGTGCTAGGCCTTAGGGATACAGAGATTAATTCACCTGGTCCCAACTCTCAAGAAGCTCACAGTTCTAGAATTAGTCTCTGTAAAACACAGGATAGGAAAGTTGTCCAATGTCCAGGGCCTGGGTGTGTGCTGAGGGTAGGCAGTGCAGTGGGTGGGGGAAGGAGGGGTTCTAGGAACAACCTGTGACAATTCCCACCTCAGCAAGTCAGTTTAGTGACTCAGATCCACAATCAATAAAAGTGATTTTGGAAAAATAGTTCCTTTCTCCTAGTCTCCTGCTCTCTTTAAGCATAAGGAGTTAATTTGCCTCATCTCTCAGGAGTGAGAGATACACAAAAAGTAGAGTGGAACTTGGAAGCAAAAAGAGAGAGAAAAATCAATTTAAGACCAAAACTGTGCTTTTAAACCATGGCTCCCTGTGTAGAGTTATTATAGGTCTAAATATTGTTGTACTGTATATCTAAAGGTTTGCATTACTGTTAGTTTAATGACGAAATCTACATTTTAAAAGGTCAGTCAATGAATTAAACACGTGTGTGGTAGATTTTTGCATTGCCCGACCATTTCAAAGATACAATCCAGTGGAGAAGGCAAATGTGCCTGATGTACAATGAAATCAAGTTTTGTTACCTAGCAGGCCTTCTTGAAAATTTACAAGGTCGAAAAGGAGAAAAAGGTAAATTCTGCTTTTTGGGGGTAAATGTGGGCTATAGTTACACAATTACAAAATAGTGGCCCTCAAAGTAAAAAAATGCATTCAACTATGGCAAAAATTACAGTTAATAATGTATGGGCTCACTGAAACAAACAGAAACCCATTGGTCATAAATTAAATGCGGCGCTCTGAACTGAAGCTCATTGTGAAGTGTGTGGGGTGGGGGGGGGGGTGGGGTGGGGGTATGAGGAAGGCCTGTCTCTGTTGAGTGTGTTGGGAGGTGGAAAAGGAGAGAAGCTTTGATATCGGCAGCCCAAAGAAACCAGAATGTGGTAAACACCAGGTTGTAAAGGTCTGACAAAGGAATGATTACCAGTGAATCATCTGTTAGTGCCGAGGAAATAAAGTTCATTTGAACAATATCAGGTGGCTTGAAAATATAGGATGATGTCAGAATAGTCTCAGATATCAACAATATAGGGGGAGAGATTTCAGGGAGGTGTTACATCATCTGGCAAAAGGCTCCTTTTGTTTAACGTGCTTATTAATGATCGAGAGATGTTAACTATATTCATAGCTGATATCGAATTAAGTTTTTTTAAGTTACAAACGCTACAAAGAACAAAGACTTGCCAGGTTGGAGATATGGTAGAGAGACAAAAAGCAAGGCCTAACCTGGACAAATTTGGAATGAATACCACAGATGGGAATGGAATACTTGTAGATATTGAATTGTGAAGAAATAAATATAGATGATATTTACCTCTCTCTGGCCCTTGCCCCTTCCATTTCTGAAGAACAACAGTGAAAACAACCACAGTAACAAGAAGATTTGGGGACGGCTCATTAAAAATATGCAGAAGTGCCACATTAAAGATCAAGAAAAAAATAACGTCCAAATAGTAAATCCACAGCCTAAGAGTATTTGAGAATGTTTGTAGGAAACGTATCATGTCTAAAACAGCGGTTGGGGCACAGCGTTGGTCTACCATACAAAATATGTGAAATCAAGGGAGGCTCTTCATTAGCGTTTATAAAAACTGTTTTAGAGAAGGCTAACCCAGGGGATTATCTGAATCTGGACTATTGCTGCTTTGTAAGGGGTCAGACAATGAACTCAACGAGCAGGAGTGGGCCATTCCCACGAATAGGCCTTACCTATGAAGGATTATCTGTCATTTTCACCTCCTTCTTGCTAGAGGCACAGCGATGAAGAAATTTCCTCTCATGAAATGTCAAACCTTCTAGAAGCATACTATTTTAATTTCCACACTCTAAATTTCCCACTGAGAGCGGATCCCTGTCCTCAGAGAGTTAGCATTCCAATATGGCCGCTTTAAGGAGGAAAACACCGGTTCTATTTTGAAGTTCATAAACAGCAGCAAATAGTTTTAATGGCCAATTCTTTGCATGTGGGGGCGGAGGGCAACTAACGAATGGAGTTCCCAGAGTAAATTGGTACTCTTTCTTTGAGGTAAAGTGCTCATATGTTTAAGGTAAATTACCTTTTCCAGGAAGACCATTTTGCTCTCTGAAGAAGTAATTTAGTTCAAAAGGGTACCAATTCAGTATCATTAAGCCTTTTAGGAGCTACATTTTCTATTACAAGCAAATCCTGGATAAGGTAATTTGCCTCAATTAGATGATCACTTTGAATCCAGGAGGGAGTATATTTTACTTCCCTTACTCATAGTCATCAATTTTCTTTTGATTGCCCAGGTGTGTATGGAGATGTGTTATGTATTACACACAAGCTTAATAAAAGAAGATCCAGTGCTTGTTGGAAGTAGCATATGCTCAGCTGCACCTTAGCACATGTCCCAGTAACCGTTCAACACGGATTAAGTCCTCAGGACTTACACCCTCGTCTGTGGAGGATATACAAAATATGGTCCTTCATTAAAAGGAGTTTATAAAGTTTTTATTTTTGACAGGAAGGTGCCTGGGGTAGATCACAGAACAGCGCTGGCCTACCTTTCATGGATGTGGTAAAGACTGTCTTTTTAACAACTGTCAAAGTGCTTTAAATATTAAGCCTTATGGAACCACTAATTATATCTATTATTTAAACGGCATAATGGGAAGAATTAAAGCCAAGAAAAATTTAGGGAAAGAAACCTAGATTTGGTGCCAAATAAGCAGCTTTTCTGATGGTTGAAGAGTAGGTGAAGGTTACTCGTAGAAAGTGTATTACAGCTGTGACTTAAAATGGGAATACAGGAAATGTGCCGGAGGAGAGGGAAAATCATTAGGTGCTGCAATTTAAACATTAGGCAGTGACCAGCTGGCTACCCTCTTGGCTCCTTGGTTCATAACCTGTCAATAAATCTCACATTAATCAACACTGATGGTGCTCTGCCTATAGAAGGATCGAAGTAGTCGGGTTGTTCTTTTCACAGCCCTTCTCACTCAGGGTGTGTCACTGCCCTTCAACTGCCAACGGAGTTGCTTTGTTTGCTTGTAACCCAAGTCACTTGTCAAAGGAATCGTAGACTTGCATGGATTGTAAATCTGGTGCTGAAGGAATTGAGATGCTAGTCAGAATAAATTGTTTCAAAGCAAAAGAGTATTCATTTTATTATTTAGCAATGAGTTGTACCTAAGACATTTCCTACCCCAAGAAATAGAATTGGCTTCCAAGGAGGACCAACAACAACCAAACACACCACCACAACAAAATCACATCTAGCTATGTTTTCATTTGGCCTCATTTATCTCACGCAGTAGCTTATACGCATTTCAGAAAATAGACAAAGAGGAAGATCTCTTTGCTGCCTGACTTTTAAAAAATTGTTTCACTCTTTGGGGTTATAAGGTTTGGCAACAATTATTTTGGTAACCTAATCACATATATTCACTGTTGCTGTGTTACTCTTTATAAGATAACTAAGGAGAGCTGAGCGGCCGCTGGAGATGCCTGAGGCTCTGGTCTGAGGAGCAGCCGCTGGCTCGATGGAGCAGGCCAGGGACTGCTTACACCTGAGATGACTATGAACCACCAGAGATGGAAGTCCAAGTCCAATGTATGACAGCCTCACTGAGACCAGGAGTGTCAGCTGTACCCAAAGCCATCTCAGCAGCAGCAAGTACCTGTGGTGGATTTCCAGGTAGAACTGAGACAGGCATTCTTAGCTGAGACACCAAGATGTGGTTCAGGCAGTACAGGGACATCAAGGTGAGCAATTCAAAGAGGAACATCAGCTGACAATGTATCGATGTGTTTGGATCAGCTGACAATGTCATAAAGCTATTACCCACGGAATAAAAGAAGTAACTAAGAATCTTCAAATGTTCTCTTTAAGCATTGTTAGAGATGTATTTACTAATCACAGGCATCTTTATTGTCTGAAAACAAGGAATTATCTTCATCAAAATAAATCGACCTAATTTCAGTACTCCTTTTATGGAAAAGTCCAAGGGCCTATGACCCAGAGATCTTGGCATAGAAAGATACTTTATTAATTTATTTATATAGCTGATTTCTTGGAAGTTCTAACTAAACCTGGGTTTAAAATACAATTGATTCTTATTATTTGCAGTAGTTATGTTTTATAAAGTTTTGAACCAGTGCTCCTAAGGGAAATGTAGGGTTAGGTTCCTGTGGGCCTCTGGTCACCACATTTCCATCAGTCAATCACCATATAACCTTGCTTTATGTGTGCTTCTGTTTAAATGTACCTTATTTAATATATTATTTTGTTGATTCATTATCATTGGACTCATAGCCAACAGCTCTAACACATGTATTTTCTTTACAAGTCACATCACAGCCTTTTTGCTTAGGGAAACTGAACAGCAATTCAGCACTATGCTTGAGGGCCATTTAAAACAGCAAAATCACCAACAAAAAGCATAGAAAATGTAGCACCAAATAGACAGCAAAAAGGACACTTGTTTATAGTATGAGAGCTCAAACAAGAAGGCCAAGTGGTGCCTTGTTTGACTTCAACTGGGAACCTACACTCAGTGACTCAAATTTGTCACTACTGCGCACGTCTACAAATGACAGAAAATGTGCACATGTCTGCAAATGACAGAAAATGTACAGTGAGTGTTGATTTTGTGTTACAATTTACAAATAAATTTTAGGAGGGGGGCAAATTCGCAAATATGGAATCTTCAAATAAGGAGAATCAATTGTACCTATTATGCAGTGACTAATTTTTATACTTCTTAGTTTTAAAGTGATTAGTTATTCTGTACTTGCAAAGAATAAATTGTTTAGAAATACATGAGATTTTGCTTAAGTTTCAAATTTTGCCCTTGGCCATTTGTTTCAGAAAATCAATTTGGAAAAAAGTTCGATTTTCTCTCAATTTAGCCGAACATTGTAGTTATTTCAGTAGCCACATTCAGAAGCTCAATAACTCAGAGATTATAAATCACAAAGATACATGGAAAGGCAATAACAGGAAGAGAAATCAAGGAAGAAAATGCATATTCTCAGTATTCCAGTATGTTTGCAGTATGTTTAAAGAGCTGAGATGTGCTTAATCAACGCTTACTGATGGAACTTAATTACAATTTTACCTTGCAGTTTATAATTGAAAATGGTCTGAGGAACAGGACGGATGGAAACATTTAGTTGAAGATAATAATACCATGAAGTTAACTCCATGACGTACTACAATGACATTACTTGGACCATGCTTTATATAACCTTCCTTCTGAAGTACCTAGGGTTGGCCAATTTTTAAGACATGATTCCGTATAAAATCTAAGTGGTCTAACAGCCATTTTATAAAGTGTGCTCTGTTGAAATGCATCACTCTGAGTTGCCGAGAGAGCATACACTTTGAATTGAAAGGGAGTGGGAAGAAAATAGGGGATGATTTACGCATGGTGCTTTTAAGCTCTCGACAGAAATCACTCTGGCCATATGTGGTCACTCAAGAAACTTCAAAGGGGCTGGTGTCTGAGTTTGGGAAGGGAGGGGAGGAAACATAAAACTAACATAACGTTCAATCAAACATTTTTTAAAAAAGAAAATAATGAATGTGTAAAATTGACTGTAAAAAACGCAGAAAGCAAAAACTAGGAAAGTTTAAAAAGAAAAGAATAGAATTGGACCAGCATAAGCAGACAACTGAAGCTCCATTAAACAGGCAGTTATTAGGAAGATAGGAAGTTATTAGAAAGATAGAAGTGTGCATTATTACCTTCTACACTGGCAAGTTCAAACATCAGTGGCAAAGAGACGTGAGTGATTTGATGTCTCTCTTATCTTGGCTTTATCATATGAAACTATGTGACCTCCTTCCTGTAGTTTCTTTTTGCCTTCAGTCTGGGGCTTCATACAACAGATTTATCTTCTAGGCTACATTTATGAAAAAGGAAAGGAGCTGAAGAAAAAAATTCAAGTTTTTAAAAGGATGCCAATTTTGTCTAGAAACTAAGTCATTACAGAGATAACAGGATTTAAAAACTTGTCTGAATTTCTTTTAATATATTTAAAAAGCACACTTTCTATAACTGAAATGATCCCTATGAAAAAGAAAAATGACTTTAAGCACATTACATTGTGCCATAATACATTTTTCCTGGGATTTTTGATACCAGTCATTAAGATGTATAAGGACAAGCACAGCAACACCATTTTGTCTGATAAGGTATGTCAAAATGCGTAGCCTTGGCCGATGAAGGACAATAGTCATCACTTGAGAGAAGCTGGGGAGAAAAGGCAAAGGCATTTTTTTAAAACTTCTCACAAGACACAAGGGTTTTAGGAAATTAATGAGTGAGTTAGTTCTCAGGGACGTCCTTGGTGAGAATACTTGCCTATTAAAGAGCTTTACTTCCGACTGTGTAGAAGGACTCACATTCTCTCATTGGTCTTTCTGTATTGTACCACCGTGCAGAGAGAACCACTAAGGACCACCTCATGAAGCAGGCAGAATATGTGCTAAAATATAGGCCACCAAAATCGCTCCCAAGGAATTTTCCACAAGATCTGAAGTTCTGACCGAGCACTCATCTCCCTCCTAAATATGATTATTGATAGCTAACATTTATCGAGTACACACTATGTGCCAGGCACTGTAGTTAACCACTTTAGATGTATTAACTCTCACAACAGCCCTATAAAATAGGTGCTCTTGTTATCCCCATTTTACAGATGAGAAAACTGAGGCAAAAAAAAGAGTTAAATAACTCGCCCTAGAGCACACAGTTGGGAAGTGGTGAAGCCATGATCGAACCCTTGTTGTTATCATCCATTAACTTGACCCGTGAATTAACTGATCAGATTATCTACCTAGTCATTTTGAAAGGTGGTAAAAGACTAGTCCTCAGTACAGATAAATTTTAAGGTGAGTGAGTGAGACAGGGATTATGAGATGCTCCAGAGAATGGAGAATGCCCATGTGGAGGACCCTGGACAACCAAGAATTATGAGGATACTAAGCACTTAAAGGATACTAAGACTTACAGGGAAAGAAGAAAGCCCTCAAAAGGGGGCTGCTAAAGGTACGACTTTCATATCTTCACAGTTTTGCCAAGGCCCAGTTTTAATTATTACCATCAGAATTGCAACGCAGACATGACAATATTTAGAATAGGTACAGAGCAGCAAAGCTGTGTGTAAAATACAATTGTACCTCATCTCTGGATTCTCTTCCACCATAGAGGATAGTGGGATGTTAAAAGAATTTTAGCGGGACATGTGGGCAAAGGTAAAGGATAGCTTCTTGTTATTGTGGCTCCCTGGCTTAGGTGTGCCCATCATGCCAACAGTGACTGAAGAAAGAGTCGGAGGAGCTGCCCCTAATGAGGATCTTCCAGAGCTCTGCTACACCTTAACCAAGATGCCGATGAGAAGCAGGGAACAGCAACTGTGTTTATCTGTTAGATTGGAACTAGCTCGGCAACCTACTGAGTCTGAGATGGAGAGCCGTGATGTAATGGTGTTAATAAACGAGCTTCACAATTCTGTACCTGTGAGGATTTAGCTAAGCCATAGCAATCAATTTTCCTTTATTCGTTTCGTAAGGTTGAGATTCTCTATCTGATTGCAGCACTTCAGGGAATACAATGTGTATTACTCATAGATATGTGCATGCACATATATGTACACACATGACCACACACACATCACCTACTTCTATTCTGAAACATTCGGTACTAAATGGTATAAAAAGTTAGAGTCTTCACTTACTAACTGTTGAATGGTGTAACCAGGCAATTTAAGATGTTAACAGGAGATAAAATTCCTTTTTATTTTGAGATAAAGTGTCCTCCCTATAGGATGAATGATATTTTAAACTAATTTTCATTTAAATAAGTCTAATTAGCCTTGAGCAGCTAGCAATTTTTCTGGAATCACAGACACTCAGAGTTGGAAGAAACCTTAGGGGTAAGTCAGAATAACCACTCACAATGATTCAGTTCTCCCTATATTATCCTGCCAAAAACTCTAAGTCTTCCTTCCTTCCTTCCTTCCTTTTCTCCCTCCCTCCTTTCTTTCTCTCTCTTTCTCTTTCCTTCTTTCCTAAATTCATTTATTCAAATAATTGAGTGCCTATGATGTGCCAGGCACCTTCCTAAGGGATGCAGGCAGAGAGATGACTAAGATACTGTCATTGGTTTTAAGGAACTTGCGGTTTAGGAGAGTTTACAGACATACAAGCAGATCATTCTGCTACAGTGTGGGCAATAAGGGCAAAAAGGAGAATGTGAAGGGAACAGATAGTACAGAGGAGAGAATAATTATCGTGTGAGTGGATGTAGTGGGGGTGAGGCAGGGGTCGGACAAGGTTTTACAGAGGAAGCAATGCCCGATCTGGCTTGAGGAGAACAAATGGCTAGTAAAGTGGAAAGGGCAGAAAGACCGGCAGAGTGATCCAACAGCCTGGCTGGTTAGAAGAACTGTCAGTAGTTTGTCATGGTTTGTCGGAGGTGGGACGAGGCTGGGAGCAGGAGAAGCAGAGGCAGGAGAGGGAAATCCTGAAGGACCTTGTCTGCCTGGTCAGAAGAGCAGCTAGCGGGAGTCGTTAGAGGATTTTAAGCAACCTGTCACTATATATCAAAAATGTGCTTTAGAAACTTAACTTTGAACAACTTTGAATTGATAAAGTCCTTACTTATAGTGAACTGAAATCTTGCTCACTACATCTCCTACCTCTTCGTCTTCATTCTCCTATGTGGGATCTTACAGAATAAATTTCATTGAATTCTTCTATACATACCTTTCAAATATTTAACGCTTTTTATTGGGTTCTAGTGGGTGTTCTCTGGGTTAAACATTTTTAGTTCTCTTAACCATTTATCCTCCCAGAATTGTCTGCCTGAGAGGAAGAGGGTCTGGGCTGCTTACCCACGGCCTTTTGGCTCCCATTATTTGAGGGTCGTGTGTGGTGTGAGACGGCTGCTGAGGCATTGATGAACGCCCTGATGCAAGGATTAGAAAGGTGCACAGCACGCATTTGAGGGGATGCTGTCACCATGAGATGGATCTGAGCTCACACGGAACTGTCCACTGCAGGCTGCTGCTGCAATCAGAGGGGGCCAAGCGGAGGTGACGTGGAGCACTGGAGGCCAATGCTGCAGGAAAGGTAAAGATTAAGCTGTTTTAACAAAGATCCTTCAAAATGCAGTGGCCTAAATAAGATAGAAGTTTAATTTCCTAAGTAAAGTCTGGCTAGGCTACGATGGTGAGGCTTCTCTGCTTGAGAAGTTCATTCGGGGACAAAGATTTCTTCCATCCTGTTTCTCCGCCATCTCTTAGGGCCTTTTCTAAACTGTGTGGTCAAAAATGGGTTCCTGGCATATCTATGTTCCATCTCGTGAAAAGGAGAGAAAAGGAGGAGTCCAGGGTAAGCAATTGCCTTTTAAGCAAGTGAGGCAGATATTGCACACATCCTTTATGTTCTTATCCCATTGGCAAGAACTTAATAATGTATCCATGTTCTTCTGCTGGGGAAACTTTGAAATATTCTCTCTAGCTGAGAAGCCATGTGTGTAGTAAGAAAGGGAGAAAGGAATTTGGGGGGATATCACCTCATTCATATTGAATTTCCCATCCCACAAAACCGGTCAGTTTTATGTATTTGAAAATTCAAATTCAAATCAGTCCTGAAGTTGCAAAAAAATCCCAAAAGATTCAAACACAGCCAAAGCCACATGATAACCATTGCTACTGCAAACAGCTAAAGGATGTCTTGGTTGGTCTCAATTGCGAACAGTGCAGGATGACTCTCCTATTACTATCAGTCTTATTAATGGCTGTTGAACCATGCAAAATGGGCTAAGAAGTCAGAAGTTCTCCTCAATAGAGGACCGCACCAATTCCCATTTGGCAGTTACTCTACATGACTGTTGCCAATGCTTAGATTTCATTATAATTCAAAGAATTATAGGAAGTTTGAGGGTTTCAGGTAGAATATTTTTTGTTATATGTGCAAAATTTGAGAGAGACTACTGTCTGACAACCCAAGTTGCAAAGCAAAAAAATGTGCCACTACTATCCTTGTACATCAGTACTAATGAGGGCAGCTTCTGCCATGTCAGTGGCATGTGTGCTGTACTGGGTGGAATCTGTGTCCCAGCCGTATCATGTTCCACAGTTATTTGTATCTCTATAATATGATGTTGTACACCACATACATTGAGGTATGTGAGACACAAGAAGAGACAGACCTTTTGTTTCTTTGAAAGAAGTATGTCTCTAAAACCTTAATTGGGTAGTATGAGATGTTGACATCTTACCCTAACTTGACAGCCAAATCAATGTTATTGAAGGCAGCCTGTAGGCATTCGTGACAGCCTAAGGATTAATACCCTTAGCCAATTTCAAAATGGTTGCCTCATATCAGCAGGCAAGGTGTGTTGGTTTCCTGGATTTGAATCAAAGCATTTTTGAGACATGTTCTGAGCTATTCATGTACTGCATATTAGATTTACTGGATCAAGCATCTCAACTGACTACGATTGGCTCCCTTCAAAACAAACTTTACTTATTACTTCCTGTTTTTTTTTATCGATTAACAAGAGCACGGAAATTTATCCATACCTGTTGGACCTAGGCAAAATGGAGTTAAAATTCAATAGCAGGGGTTTGCATCCCAGATACTTGAGTAGAATGACAAAATGACTATGAGTAGAATGTGTGAGTGAAATGACTGTGGCAGAGATAGTACTCAACAAACATCCGTGTGTTTCCTACGATCTCCCACTTTCCCTTGCAGTTAGAGTGGAACTGTGTGACTAATTTGGGCTAATGGACAGGGAGCTGATGTGATGTGCGACTTTTCTTGCCTGAGTCAGTAAAGACTTCAGATGCTTCCTCTATTCCTCTTTGCTATTATTGCAATGACTTTGGAGGCCATGGGTTTAATATGGCATAGCTACAGGATGGGGTAGCGCTTCCTGTACCATATTGTGCCTTATACAAATGGCAAGTAAACTAGTGGCATAGCCCAGTTTATTCTGGCTAATACAAAATTGTTTTAAATTATCCAAAGACCAGGCCAATTCCCCATCTTATCGTTCTAGGTGATTGGAAAGGGCATTCAAAATATCTCCTCTTGCGAATGTTGGGTGAAGCTGTCAATAGGAAAGCTTTATTTATATTAAAGGGTGCCAAGAAGCTATAAATGCCAAGATGCCAACTTTGAGGGAAGATCATAATACAGAGAAAAGCATGAAATCTGATCTTTGGTTTTCCAGCCATTCTTGTTTTTGCTATATTTCCTCTCAGCATCACATGGCTCTAAACCATTCTGGAATCGGAAGTCAAGCTCATCCAGCAGTTAATGATGGCATCTCTAATGGTTTACAAATTTAGACAGCTGCTATCATCCAGTAAGTGAAGATGAAGCACAAATCAAAACTGCATTCCATTGTATGTAGAATTAGTGCGGTATGTTGGACACCCCAAATGATGTATGAGAAAGAGATCACATCTAGCTAGAACTTATTTGTAAATCTCTCTTGTTCTTGGAGGTGAGCTGGAGGGGAGCCACACTTCAGCCCAGATAACGTTCATTATCCTTTAGCAGTCTGTCTCTGCTCCTCTTGCTGTAGAAAGATCCTCAGTGCAGAAAAGGGTTAATCAAATTTGTAGCACAAATTATTTGGGGCTGATTTACTTTAAATTAGAAATTCATATTAAAAAGTTCAACGGTAGCATATTAAAAAAAGTCATTATTGTAAACATAGCATAGCCTTATAAGAAGTAATGAAATACTTGGCCGTCCCAGGTTCAGTTTATTCATGTATCCACATGTTTTCAAATCCTCATGTGTTTTTGGTAACTCTATTTTATGTCTTTATATTTAAGTTATTTCAGATGGTCTTTGTCAGAAAATCCCATGTAAGATCAAGAATCTGAGCTCATAACATTAATATGGTCACGAGATGGAAACACAACCTCATGATCCCCCCACCCCCCACCCTGCTTTCATCGGCGTAAAAATGGGAACATCCACAACAGGAGAAATGATGTCATTTTATCTACTCAAAAAGCACAGCTGGCTGACTGAATAACCCGTACTGATAATATGCTAATAAAATAGGCTTGGACGGTATAAAATTGAATTGGCTGTAAGCTGGTTCCTGACAGAAAGGGGACTGGTATGTAGGACTGATATCTATCAGAGACTTTTCCATTTAATGAGTAAATCATTGTAATTAAACTGAAAATGAAATAGCTTTCACTACTGGCTCCTAAAAGAGTTTATCTAGACAACAACGTACCTGGTTCCAGATCAAGGGGATTTTATATCTAGTTAGTTCCTATTCAAAAAGAGCGTCTTTTCTTTTCAAGGAGAATATAGAGCTTTTATCCCTTGCCTTTTTCTTCCTTTTTTTTCAATTTAAATTACTTTTTTTTAGCAGATGGAAAGTATTTGTTTTAGGTTACAGATGTCACTGAATTATCTATGGGTTCAATGAGTAGATAATTTGAATTTTACTTTTCATCTGCATAGAAGACTGGAGGATTATAAAAATCATGGAATAGGGATATTTTTGAAATACTAATTACAATTTTTACTTTGGGTTGTTAAAACTTCCAAGTTTCTTTTACTCTGGATTCAGACTGTCACAGGGATTGCATATGGTTTTAGATTTTCTATGCAAATACAGGCAAGATCTTTTGGGATTTGGAGTGTCCTTTACTTTTCCAAATTTAACTCTTTACCTGGTTGGCTTAGAGAAGGTTTGAGAGATGATGGCGATAAAATGTCCTTCCTTTCTCAACCCTGCCTCAAAAAACCCATCACAGGGGTGATGCGCACTGTCAGTAAGATGAGAATATAGGCAATGGCACAAACCTCACAGGGCGGGTAGAAATTCATGATTTTGGAGTGTTTTGTTACATAAGGGTCCGATTCGTTCAGCATTTAATTTAGCTGGGCCGTACATTCTCAATAATATTTGTTGAGCTCTGAGTGATTGTATAATTCTGGGAATCATGGCTTTAGCCAGGGTTCTCAACTTCAGCACTATTGATATTTCAGCCAGACAATTCTTTGTTGTGGGGGGCTGTCCTGTGCATTGTAGGATGTTTCGTGGCATCCCTGTCCTCTACCCACAGATGCCAGTAGCACCTCCCTCCCTAGTTGTGACAAGCAAATTTGTCTCTAGACATTGTAAAATGTCCCCTTGGGAGGAGTGCAAAATTGGCCCTGGTTGAGAACCACCATTTTAGCGCAAAAGACCTTGCAGTAGAAAAATTTGTTTTCTGCCAAAGAGAGGCAAACTTGGCATATTCGACACCTGGAAAAGATAACTTTTAATATCCCCTTCCTCTATAGGACAAAGTCATTTTCAACAAGGATAATGAAGTGAAATTAATGGCCAAGAGAGTGAGAATTTTGTTTTATTGATTATTATTATTTAGACTCTTTTAATTTTTTATGTGTAATCATGCCAGTAAAATATTAAAAAATAAAAGAAATATTACACTACAAAAAGAAAAATGTAATAGGTTAATGCTTTTTTCCTGTTTTATTGAGATATAATTACCATACAGCACTGTGTAAGTTTAAGGTGTACAACACAATATACATTGACTTAGATATATTGTGAAATGATTACCACAATAAGTTTAGTTAACATCCATCATCTCATATAGATAAAAAAAGAAAAGAAAAAGTTTTTTTCCTTGTGATGAGAACTCTTAGGATGCACTCTCTTAACAACTTTCAAATGTGCCATACAGCAGTGTTAACTATAGTCACCATTATGTCATGCATTACATCCATAGTACTTATCTTATAAGTGGAAGTTTATAACATTTATGTTTATAAAGAAAAAGGTAATAGATTAATACTTTCATTTATACTAATGTTTCTTTGTTTGTTTCTTTCCTTCCATCCTTCCCTCCTTTATTTCTTTCTTTTGAGGAAGATTAGCCCTGAGCTAACATCTGCTGCCAATCCTCCTCTTGTTGCCGAGGAAGACTGGCCCTGAGCTAACATCCACACCCACCTTCCTCTACTTTATGTGTGAGATGCTGCCACAGCATGGCTTTATAAGCCATGTATAGGTCTGCGCCTGGGATCAGAAATAGCGAACCCTGAGCGGCCAAATCGGAGGGCGTGAACTTAACTGCTGTGCCACTGGGCTGGCCCCTATACTAATGTATTTTTTAAGGGAAAAACTTATACCTACATATTGGTGTGCTGCAATAGTAAACAATAAAGTAATAATGTTATAGTGTAATAACAATTAAAAAATTCAATGAGAAGTTAAAGATAAATTTTAATTTTAAATGTATCATTCAAATTCAGTAAAATAGTTCATTTATCAACTAAAATTTCCGCTTACCACACGAAAATACCAAACCAAGTATACCAAAACACCGAATCCAAATACCTAAGGAACAATACATTACAGCTTTCCCTCGGTTTCACTCTTTTAATAAAAAATTCCATTAGTCACATAGAATGACAGTATCAAAGCAGTTCAGATGCAGTTTCTTTGCTGTTGAAATCATTGTGCTATCATTGCTTATTTTGAAGCTACTATTTAAATATCGAAATATGCAGAAGCACAAGGGTTGGAGATACTAACTCTACCAAAAGCGAGCTCAAATGATTCTAAAGTGTTAGGAACTTCCTCTTGAAATGAATGCACATAGAGAGATCCATGTGTGTCGAAGGCCAAGTGTATAACGGAACGTTCTTCGAGTTAATTTCCTTATCCAATGTAATGTTTATTATGACGTAACAGAAATAAGTATTATTATTAAAAGTAATAAAATACATATTATTAAATCTTAATAGTAATCATTGCAATTGTTTTGAACTTAGACCAGTGGTTCTCGACCAGGGGTGATTTTGCCTCCCAGGGGACATTTGGTAATGTTGAGAGACATTTTTGATTGTCATAACCGGGGAGGGATGTGCTACTGGCATCTAGGGGGTGGTGGCCAGGGATCCTGCTAAACATCCTACAATGCACAGGACAGTCACCACCCCCTAACAAGAATTATCCAGCTCAAAATGTCAATAGTGGCGAGGTTGAGAAATCATAACAGATCAATCAAAGAATTTTTTTCCCAGAGGAGCATTTTATCCCTGACATTGCTTAAAATGTAGGTTCATGGTGATAATAAAAAGCAGACTGACTTTTAGTCTGTTTTCTTATTGTTTGTAAATTTTCTACAGACCATGAACCCCCTTATTTTCTGTGTCTGGAGCAGACTGCTCTCACCATTCCGGGCTGTGTGAGATGCCTTTTATAGCACAAATTTAGGCATAGAGATATTTATGTGTTTTGTATAGGCCTCACTAAAGTATCCAATGCCATTAACAGAACTAGACTCTTGAAGCTCCTGAGAAACATTGGCAGCTCTGACAATTTGCCCAATATGCTAAGGTTAATCTGTGATGACATGTGTCATGCTTTACTGCTGTGGGGTTTGGCTGATCCCAAATGTTAAGAACTTATATTTAAAAATAAAATTTTTTTGGGATCTAGGAAGTCAGAGGATGGATGGCAGTATTGGTGAGAAACATTCGCACTAATTGATTATATGAACTTCAGGGAACACATACAAGTCAGGAAATAGAAAACATCAAGTAGAAAAGCAAGCAATCAGATAGAAAGGGGCAGATATGAATTTTACCAATTGATTTGCTTATTGTCCTGTTTCTGCTTTGTGTTGTGTTAACTGGATCAGCCAAGACTAAGAAAGCTTTTGCCCAGGGTATGTTAAAGATGATAAATCAAAGCCAAATGCATAAAATCTCTTCTCTGATAAATTCCCATGTGATGAAACCGAATTCCTTCTCTGGAGATGGCACACTCATTTTTGTCTCTGTGTCTTTATTCTATTTCTCTTTCTTTGGACACCCACTTCACCTTTCTATCAGAGGAAGGAAGAAATTTGATATTCTCCTCAAGGCCTGGTTTGAATTAGACTTTAGTTATTTATCTAACTTCCATTCCCTTGTTTTTGGTTGTTCTTACTTTAATACATTTCCAAGATTTTCTTTGTGGGATTACACCTACCCAACTCTCAGTCCTCCCCCCTCCTCTTCTGCGATGAGGTTTTGACACGGGCTTGACCAATCAGAGCAATCAGAGCATTGCCTTCTCCTGGCTAAGAGATTGGTTCACAGATAATAATACAACCCAAACAGAATGACTTAGAGGTACAGGCTATCTTCTTACTGGGGTTTCTGAATGAGTGAGATGTAAGCCTAGAGTTGCTGGTAGCCATCTTGCTACCATGAGGAAAGAGCCTTCTTAAGAATAGAGCCACTATGGAGGAAAGTAGAGCTGACAGATGGAGAGAGAGAGCAGAGTGAGGTGATCATTTTGATTCCCTGGATGCATTTGTATCTGAAGTCCACACCTAAACTTTCCAGTTACATAAATCAATAAATCCCCCTTTTTTGTGGAAGAAAGTTTGAGTTGGTTTTCCATCACTTGTAACATAGTTTTTCCTGACTACTATCATCACTTCCTTCCCAAAGTCTTTCTTGACCATTTTATTTCATGTAGTTCTTTCTCAACTCTGAATTTGTATAGGATTTATAAGTTTATATTATATACTCCAGCACTTGATTGTATACTGTCTTTTATCATTCTCTACTCATTAAATTTATGTGAATCCGGTCTCCCCAATTTTTCTTTAGTAATAGAAATATATTCATGTTTTATAAATTCATTTTACATTCAACATTTCATTTAATTTATAAACTCATAGAAGGAAGATATTTTATCTTATATTTCTTGTGTATTTTCCATGGTACTCATTATAGGATGAGTACCTAGTAAGGGATGGATTTATTCAAAGTTTCATTCATAGCCATGCTTCTGATTTCTGAGCATCTGAGAAACTTTCAATTCAACAAGCTACAAGCAGCCTACACATTTCTAGAAATAGTAATCTTGAAGTTTACAAAAATAAGCAAATGGAAGTTATCATGAACCACTTAGAAACAGAGGAGGGCCAATTCACTAGCGTGAGCTTTGTGAAGTCCAAAATCTTGTCATATTTTTCTTTGTGCACACCATCATCTAGCTCAGTATCAGGCAAATAGTAGATGCTTAATACAAATTTATTAGATGAATGAATGCATTGTTTATAGCATGCTTTCTGCAATGATGGAAATGTTCTGTAATTTGCACTGTCACATGTGGCTATTGAGCACTTGAAATGTTGCTAGAGTTACTGAGTAACTGAATGTTTATTTTTATTTAACTTTAATCAACTTAAATTTAAACAGCCACATGTGACTAGTGGTTACTATGCTGTACAGTGTGGATTTATAAGCCCAAGGAAGTAGCCTGTGCAACACAACCCAGTATTTCATTGGAAATACACATTTAAGAGCCACTACAGATTTGTTTTTTTGGAAGCATACCTAAATTATAGAGATAGTCAAAGCAATAGAGAAGTCTTCTCCTCTTAAAGCCCAGCTCAAATATCACCTCCTTTGTGAGGCCTTCCTTGACTCTGACTCCCACCCCATCTTCACCCTCATCCAGGGCAGAATTAACAAATTAATGATTCTTTCCAATGGTACCTTGTTCATACAATTATCTATAATCAAGTTTACTATGCTATATTATAACCAGTTTTACTTATGCCTAATTAATGAGCTAGATTTATTTGTTTTTAAGGGCAGAGACCAGGTCTTATTCCTTTTTACTCATTCAAAAGTAATTACTGAGTTCTTACTATGTCAGAGCTTACAGTTTAAGAGGCAAAACAGATCTTAAATATGCCTTAACAATAAAAGGTAACCACTGTTACATGCTATGGGCTGAATTGTGTTCTTCCAAAGTTCATATGTTGATGCCGTAATCAACAACATTACGGTATTTGGAGATAGGACTTATAAGGAAGTAATAAGGGTTAGATGAGGTCATAGAGTAGAGCACTAATCTGATAGGGTTGATGTCCTTATAAAAAGAGGATGAGATACCAGAGCTCTCTCTCTCCACTCGACCACATAAAGAGGTCATGTGAGCACACAGAAATTGTAGCCACCTACAAGCCAAGAAAAGAGGCTTCAGAATAAAACCTACCTTGCTGGCACCTTGATCTTGGACTTCCCAGCCTCCATAACGGTGAGAAAAATATTCTGTTGTTTAAGCCACTGTGAAAATCAACAAGCAGAAATCCATTTCAAATGGAGTCAGGAGGCCAGAAGGGAGAGCTCTCATACCCTACAAGGATTTCAGAGCCCAAGAGGAAGAAGAAAGACTTCCTCTTCTTGCCCAGCAACAGCCCAGCAAATGAGAGACTAGCACAATTCAGCCAATGAAGAGCGCCTACACTTTGAACTCTCAATTTCTCCAACGGACTCTTTATTTACAATAGTCCTCCCAACTTCCTCTTCCTCTCTATAAAAGAGTTTCTCTTCCCCCTGTTGCTAGGGACTTGCACGTGGCTTACCATGGTTGCAGACCCCAAGGGGCAATTCTTTGCTGATCCTGAATAAACCCATTTTTTCTGGAGAAATAACTGGCTATTTGTTTAAAGACAACATTTTCCTGCTCATACAAGGATCCAGAGAAGACCTCCCAATGGTTCCAAGGCTGCTGAACAAACAAGTGTGGCACCCACAAAAGAGCCCATTGAGCTTGCTGTTTTTCTCACTGACCCTGGGGTTTGAGAGTAAGTCTTTCTCCTGGATCCAAGCTTCCAATCTCTTTGTGTTTTGAAACTCTCTGGGCTTTATTTGGGACCCATTTTAAGGCTTTGCCCTTTTCTGGTTAAGGCCTTGTTTTGTCTCAGTTGGCACTTCAGTCTGACTCTTCTGAATCAGGCTGTTCCATTGGAATTGGCTTCTCAGTCTTGGGTTCGACTCCTCTGGAATCAAACTGTTTCATTGGAACTGTGCTGTTCAGCCTTCGACCTGATTCCTTTGGAACTGAGCTGTTCTATTGCAACTGTGCTGTTCAGCCTTTGGCCTGACTCCTTCAGGATTAGGCTGTTCCCTTAGAACTGTGCTGGTGTTAAGCCTGCAGGATGTTTGAGTTGTTCAAGCTGTTTGAGTTGCAAGCTGTTTAAGCAGTTTGAGCTGTTTACTCTGTTTAAACATTATTCTTTTACTCTAGAGAAAAACCTCTGAGAAATGGGATCTCAGTCATCTAAATATTTTAAGGGTGCCCTCACTACAGAGACCCTGGCTAATTTTATGTTTAAAAAGCATGGTCATTCCTCATGTGCATTTCTAGCGAAATGTATTGACTTAACCAAAAGTAATTTAGAACACCAATGGTCATTATGGGGAATTTTGAACTCCCAAAACTTACTTTTCTTGAAACCCATTGGACAACCATAGCTCTGAAATTTCCAAAACTGAATGAAATGCCTACTTTTATTGGTATTTTAAGGCTTCCAAATGTTATCAGGAGTCTGAAATTGTCTGTTTGCAAAATAAAATTTTAAGATTAACAGAGGCAAACAAACAAAGAAACAGAATATGGTTTCCAAAGCCTCGTATTCTTCTCCTCTGGCATCATCTTTTTCCTCTCCCTGGCTCCTCATGCTCAGACCCCACCTCCAGGGCCATCTTTCTCCTTCCCTTCTATACTGTTTACACCTCCTCTATGGCCTCAGTTTACCCATACTAACTCTCTCACCAAACCTCTCATTTCCTTGAACCTCTCCCCACTCCCTCCTATCAGTCCCTGTAATACTAATTTACCTGTGGAAAACCCAAGGGCTGGAGTGGGGGTTTGTCCCAAACTACTGAGCAATAAACAACATTGTTATCCCTTGACATCCTGCTGTTCCTAACCCTCATGGACTATTAACATCCATTCCTACTGGAAGCAAATTCTTTACTGTAATATATTTATGCAGTGCATTCTTTAGTATTCCATTTGCTAAAGCTAGCCAATATCTTTTGCCTTTACTTGGGAAGGCAAACAATATTCCTGGACAGTAATGCCTCAGGATTTTACTGAGTCCTTCTTATTTCTGGTAAGTCCTGAGGGCTGATATAGATACTATAAATGTCCCTAGGGTTTCTACTTTGTTGTGATATGTGGATGATTTGCTTCTTTGCTCTCCCTCCCAAGTCTCCTCACAGGAAGACAGCATCCACTTGCTAAAGCTTTTAGACTTAAAGAGACATAAAGTCACCAAGGAGAAATCGCAGTTAGCCCAAACCCAAGTTCTATATTTAGAGATCTGCTATCAGAACATGGGCTACACCTAGATCCAGATAGATTTCATGGTGTCTTAAATTTCCCCCAACCCAAAACTAAGCACCAACTGCAAGGTTTTATCTCTCTAGGTGGTTATTGCTGAAATTGGATTTCAAATTTCTCTCTTATGGCCAAAATTCTGTATGTTTTACTAAAGAACAACAACCGTGACCCAATTTTACAGGAAGAACTGAGCAACGTAGCCTTTAAGGCCTTGAAGGAGAAGTTGATGAATCTGCCTGTCCTTGGACATCTCAATGATCAGATTCCCTTTTTCCTTTTTGTATATGACAAGGAATAGAATGCTCTTGGGGTACTCACCCAAAACATGGGGACTACTATTGACCCATAGGGTATTATAGCCAGCTACTGGACGCTGTGGAATGGGGATACCCCCTTGCCTTGGATCCATTACTGGCACTTCCCGTTTGGTTAGGGCCACTGAGAAAATCATTATAGCGTCCCCCTTTAACTATTTTTGTACCTCTGCTGTGAAAGCCCTCCTGAATTCTCATCATGCTCAACATTTTTCAGTCAGCCATCTCACCTCCTATGAAATCCTTTTGTTAACTGCTCCTCACATAACTCTTCTACACTGTAATAACCTCAACCCCGTTACTCTTCTCCCTTCCATTACTGACGAAGTCCCTCATGGCTGTTTAACACTGATGGATCATGTCCTAACTCCTCATGATGATCTGCAGGAAACTCCTTTGGGTACCACTGATTTCTCATGGTTAACTGATGGTTCTCATTTAAAAGGTGACAATGGCAAATACTGTGCTGGGTATGCTACTGCAACTCCTTTTGATATCATTGAGGCAGCACCTTTACCTATGGCTACTTTGGCCCAACAGGCTGAATTATATGCTCTTACGTGAGCTTGTACTTTAGCCAAGGGCAAAACTGTCAACATTTATGCTGATAGTAGATATACTTTTGGAATAGCCCATGATTTTGGGATGTTGTGGAAGCAATGTGGCTTCCTCACTTCTAGTGGAAATAAAAAACGGCCCTTATGTTCAGGAATTATTAGATACTATACTTTTACCTGCTGCTTTAGCTATTATTAAGATCCTGGGGCATTCTAAATTTGACTCTCTGGGAGCTAAGGGAAATCACCTTTCTGATACTTCCACAAGGAATGCTGCCCTTAAAGGAATCAACAACAGCCAAACCTCTGTCATGGTCCAAAGGGATATTTCCCTGAATAATAACTTAGAGAAACTGGCTAGAGAAACCCAACAATTGGCTCAGAAAAGGAAAAACAAGAGTGGAAATTCAGCAATTATTGGTTTGGTAAAAAGAGAAAGCTCTGGTTTGGACCAAATAACAACCCAAACCTACTGGAGACTCTAAAATTCCCACTCCCAACCACTGTTTATGCATTAAACCATTGGTCTGCTGACAAAACGGTAGCATTAATGAATCAACGTTGGTGGAGAAATATTAATAAGATCACAAAAAGTACCTACTTCACTTGTCCCACTTGTCCAAAATACAATCGAGGGAACAGGCATTCATACTGCTCCTGGACATTTCAAACTGTCTAATGGACTATCCACGTTTTGGCAAATGAATTTCATAGCACTTCCCCCATCTCATGGATATAAATAAATTTTAGTCATGGTCTGTATGTTTTTTCACTGGACTGAAGCCTTCCCTTTCAGACAGGCTACTGAATTTTCTGTGGCTAAAGTCCTTTTGGAAAAGATTATCCCTACCTGAGGAACTCCTCTTAAACCTCATGGTGATCGAGGAACCCATATTACTGGTCAGGTACTTTGACAAGTCTGCCCTGTTTGGCAGGTTTTGCAGCACTTTCAATGAGCTTCCATACTTAATCCTCTGGTTTAGTAGAATGTACTAACAACATTCTTAAGACTCAACTGGTAAAATTTATAGAGACCCTCCAAATACCTTGGTCAAAAGCATTGCTGTTGGTCCTTCTAAATCTCAGATTCACCCCACCTTGGAACTCATAAACTCTCCCCTTTGAGATAGTCACAGGATGCCCAAATTTGGCTCCTGCCTCTTTTGACTCACAGCTGATAAAAGGAGATATACTCCAATATTGTAAAGGCCTAATTACTCCTATTAAGAATAACCATGTTTTGGTAAAGCAATCTTTTCACAGTGCACTCCAGAGAGATGAAGACCTCAAGCATCATACCTTGGAAATTTCAATTATTGGAAAAGACATCTCCAGAAGGACTCTCTTCAACCTCCTGGAAAGGCCCCCATCAGGTACTGTTAACTAATCCTTCTGCCACAAAACTCTAGGGAATAGACTCATGGATTCATGTGACACGCCTGAAAAAAGCACTAAACCCTGACTGGGCCTGCACATCATCTGGTGACTTAAGGGTAAAAATTTCCCAGAATTGAAGCAGATGACATCTAATGAGATAGCTTTCCCAAGGTGTCTGGACCAGGCCTGTTCGAAGTTTGTCTGCCAAGCCTTTGATGATGACACTTAAGATGATCTCCAGTGCCTATGAACTTGATAACATGTGAACTTCAGAAAAGAAAGAATGCCTAAGAATTCTCCCTCCTACTCCTCCATATCACTGGAATGTGAACTCAGTAGGTTTCCAATCTGTGCACTTTCCCTCCAATGTGGACATGATGCCAAGGAAAGGTCCTTCCTGGCATCAAGGGAAAAAAGACTGATGAAATTGGAAAAACCTGACTCTTGATCAGCAGTGCTTTTAGAGAAAGATCTCGATCAAAAGGGAAAAATTTGAAAATTAATAAACAGAAACTCCATTTAAAATAGAATCAGGAGGCCAGAAGGAGGAGCTTTCATACCCTACAACAATTGCAGAGCCCCACAGGAAGAAGAAAGACTTCCTCTTCTTGCCCAGCAACAGCCCAGCCAATGAGAGACTGTCACAACTCAGCCAGTGAAGAGCCATGGCACTTTGAACTGTCAAGTCCTCCAATGGACTCTTTGTTTACAATAGCCCACCCAGCTTCTTCTTCCCCTCTGTAAGAGAGCTTCTCCTGCCCTTGGCGCTGGGGACTTGCACCTGGCTCACCGTGGTTGCAGACCCTGAATTGCAATTCTTTGTTGATCCTGAATAAACCCATAACTTGCTTTCTATTTGTTTAAGGACAACACCACCCAGTCTGTGGTATTTTGTTATGACAGTCCAAGCATCACAATTGCGGAGTATTGGAGTCTTACGGAAGCAGAAAGCAAGGCAACCTGGCAGGACATTGCACAACTCACTTTGTGAACTCAGGAGTGACACTACACTAAGGTGATCTTTAAGCTAAGATCTGAAGAAGACTAGGAGTTAGCCTAAAGAAGGAGGATTGAGCAGGCAAAGAGCTAGTATATCTGAACTGGGTAACACCATGCGGAGCTCTTGAGGAAGTAAAAGAAATTTAGTATATCTGAAATCTAAGTATGGAATGGTGTAGAATGAGGATGGAGATTGTGCAAGACCATAGAAACCAAGGTAAGGTATTGAGAATTTATCTTGGAGACTCCAAAATGAGGCCAGTTGAAAATTTTAAGTGGTAGAGTGGCACAATTAAATTTTTGTTTTTGATTGCTCACTTTGTTTGCAGAGTGATGACAAGATTAGAGGAAAGCCATTCTGAAGGCAGAGAAACTACTTAGAATGGTGCTGCAGTTGTCCAGATGAAAGATAATAATGGCTCGGACCAGAGTTCTTACATCTCTAAGGCCTAGAACAGTACCTAGCACATAACAGGTGCTCAGTGAATATTTGAGGCAAAGCAATTCGAACTGAAATATAAAGCTCAATACATTCTTTATTTGGATGCCAAAAGTAAGAGCAGAGCTACAAAAAGAAACAGCATCTTTCAGGATTTACATGATGCAAACGACATATCAAGATCACATTTCAGATGGGCAAAATGAGGAAAGGATTTTGGGTCTCACACTACTAGTGTTGGTCACATCCAAACCAAGAGAAATCTACTTATGCCAATAACATCATCTTAGAAAATGAAGAATAAAATTAGCAATTTGGTGATAAATAAGACAGAAAGATGTAATATATGACTGCTTAATTTCGGATCTAAACAAAATTTTCACAGTAATTGAAACCGAATAAAATCCTGACTTATAATCTATATTTTAGGAGTTCAAGGTAAATTTTCTCATGACTGAGAATTCAGAGGATTATTCTACAAAATTTGTTGATTTCTATTTTCCCTCTAAAGTAAGTTAAGATGATAACAGTAGAAGAATTTAGGTTGGTAGAAACCATATCAGAAAAGCTTGAAACCAGGGAGACCATTGAAATTACCTGCTCTGATAAAGAAACAAGTTTGTAAAACTCTAAGAACTTGAGTATTTGTCATTTTCAAGGGATAGCTATAGCTTAGGTTTCATCTTGACCAGAAGCAAAGAGGTTGGCCAATTGACTTCTTTAGATACCTTTCAGCTTCTTTTAATTTGTCTTCTTACCCTCCTGAGTGTTCCTGCCCCTTCTAACAGGCCACCTTTATTCAGCGTCCATTTTGCCAGTCATCTCTCTCTAGTTTCTAAAGCCTCTCTTTTAACTTTGAAGCCTTTTTCTACCAAGTGTCTGGAATATTGTTCTAGCCCCAATTCAACAAGCTGTTTCTCTACCATCAGTCAAAAAACGCTGCAAACTCCACCTCTTCCAAGAATCTGCCACATCTTAGTTTTCATATATTTCGCTTTTAGACTTGTTTAATTCTTCTTTCCATTTTTCTATATGTTCTTAGCATCATTCTGTTTTGAATTATGTATTTCTATCGAGCAGAAGTGATATAACTTTGTTTTACCTTGGATTGAAATTGATAAACATCCCTATGACAGGAATGTATAAGTGCTATATACTGTGTGTGTGTGTGTGTCTATGTGTGTGTCTAACTCCTATAAGCCTGAAAATATCTGTATTTCCTTTCAGGTGGATGTCCAGGCTCAAACATCTACAATGAACGGGTATATAACAAAGATCCTGAAAACATACCTTTTGATTTTAGGATGATTTCAGGGAATATCAGGTCCAGCTTGCACTATTATTGTGATCATTAACAAATAGCATGAATTAATTGACATTCTGAGACATTCTGAGACCAAAATGGAAAACAAACACACACACACACACACAACACCCTCTGCCATTACATATCTTCTTTCAGTTCAAATTAGTATACATTCCATTTTCATTACAACAGAGAGAGGTGGAAAGAATCGGTCTCTCATAGCCACAAATCAATATATAAACCCTGATCGATGGATATGAAGCTCCTCTGGATATCGGAAATGTTTTTATGCATTTTGGCACACTGTATAGCTGGAACCAACACATTAGGTTTCAAACAGAGGAAAGCCAGTAAAGATAGGCTAGACGTCAAATTCTCACACCCCTCATATTTCTGGTCTGAGAACTGGCTTTTCTGTTTGCTACTTCTGATTGTCAAAATGTGGATAATCTGAGAAGTCGCGCACACACACACACACACGCTCATTTTACTTCTTCCATGCATTTTTCATGGAAGCATTGAAAAGTATCTTTGCCTTAGCTTTCTACTACCTGAAAAATGAAAATAGTAATATTGATCCAGCAGGGTTATGATGATTAGTCATCTGAAATCCGAAACCAGAAAAACCTCAGACACCGTAGAGCCATCCCTCCAACCTCTGCTATCTCTCAAAAATCTGAGCTGAATGTGCACCTCAACTTTGTGTAATGGGTAAAAAGCTTCATTTCCTATGGCAGACTCTCTGAAATCTTGCTTTCCGCATAGGAAGGCTTCATTGTGAGACAATGATTAGTCACAGGCTGCAGCTGCCACACTTTATCATATTATAGCTAAATGAGATATCATAGCATAACATGAATTATTGACACATTTTTGAGTCCATTCCTAACCTATGACCAAGATTTATGGCCAGCATGACTACAAATCACAAGGTGACTTCTTCACTCAGAAACTTATACTGAAATATTATTAGATAGCTGGTCTGTGAAACAAAAGCCTTGTAATTACCTACTCGCCAGGGAAGAGTAACAAATTGTGCCAAGTGAAACAAACAGGGAACTCACGGGAAAGTGGTTGCCTTTCTTTTTAAGGCTATCATGTCATATCTAGTATCTGAAACGTGAGATTAAGATCTTTGATTGTTAGCCAGGCCCTAGAAATGCTTTTTGGTGGGTGATGCAGATCTTTAGGGTTCAGGAAATACCATATTCCCTGTGCCCTTCTGAAGACGTTCCTCTTTGAACTCATTGTGCTACTAAGTTCATCTACTGAGAAATCATCCCTGAAGGAATTTGAACTTGTGACTCAGAGAAGGGAAAGTTTGTCAAAATGTGTTACTTAGATTGTTAAATTATCCCTCTCGCTAAGACTGTTTCTTAAAAACACTACTGGAAGACAGAGATAGACAGATAAGGCCTGGTGGGTTAAAATGTGATTGACTATTTCAGTTGAGGGGGGAGGCATGCTACAGGATATAGTCCTCCCAGAAGAAGACCTCAGAAAGTTAAGAAGAGGTTATAAAAGATTTGTGCCTGGAGAAATTGAGTCAATTGTTCTACCGGGAATGCGGCAGAAAAGAACAGATGATATTAAACCACAACATTTAGAAGAATTATTTTAGTTCTATATTATCCTGTAATTATTACAGCTCTGCAGGTCTCTACTTGTTCTGCAATATCCCACATTTTTTGCTGAATGGTTTAGCACATCTGCAGTAAGAAAATGTGTAAAAAGGAAAAACTCAATGAATTTAATAATCTGTGGTTGGCTCGACTGCCTTAGGAGAGGATTCTAAAAATATATAAATTATTTCAGGGTCACTTAAACTGCTAGCAAAGACTGTAGCTATTGGTTAGAGTAATGAAAGTTGAAGCTAGCCCCAAAATGACACCCTGTCCCCCACCTAGCGAAAAGATGAAAATGAAAGTTTGCAGCTCCTGCAGGATACATTTATTTATAAAGTGCTTAGAGAGCAGAAGATCCAGAAACTGTGGGCAGTTACACTCTGGTGAGCAAAACTCAGTGAAAAATCATTTTCGTGGGTATAGGATTTCCCCTTTGTGTTATTTTAATCTGAATGTGGACGCCCCCACCCCCAAACTTCTGAAGTCACTGTGAACAGGTGTTGCACCACACAGCTTCTCAAAACTAGCGTCCTTTGTGCTAGGGAGCGGGTAGGATATTCGAAAGAGAAATGGGACATTCAGCCTTGAAGGCTCATGTAGAAGGATCCTAGGCAGTATTTAGAACCACTTAGGAGAAAAACGTGCATAGAATTCCCGAGTAGTGGCTCTGTTGGTCAGTTTTTTTCAGTCTAAACCTCAGCTTCGTGTAGAAAATCACTATGGGTGCAAACCCTTCAAGTCCTCCACCTTTGAAATCCGGAATCATCAGTTCGAATTTAACATTACAGCTGAATCTATTGATGTGTGGCAGATTATATGCGAATGAAAGCTCTGGTCTGCTCAATTGTTCCAGGCTACCTATAGAACAGGTTGGCACGGTAGGGACTTAAGATCTGTGACCCACCCTTCCAAGGAGCCAGGATTTTGGTCCTGTTTGAGTTTCCTGTGCTCATCTTGATGTAGCCACTGGGGAAAAAAAAATAGGCATCTGCTTGAACAAAGAGTGAATAAGAATCCTTAATGCTCTGGATGCTTCTTAGAAATCCAACTGAGTATGCTCTGCCTCCACCCTAAGGAACTACCCTTTCGCTTCCCTGGAAATCAATTTTATTTGAATATGAGACCATTTTGAGGGGAGTATTATGAAGATAGTAAGCTTACTGTATTGGAATGACTGCTCTATACTTTCTCTTCAAGAAAATCTGTATTAATCTGTAACTATATTACAACCTCCAGTCAGCTCTCCTGCCGCAGACAGAGGGAAAAATGAGCTCCCGTTGCCCGACCAGGTTTCTGTCACAGAGGTTAGACTTTTATTGAATTGGGATCATTTTAAATTAACAGAAGAGATTTGACATAACTAAATTGGACCAATTTTTTATCTTCTCGCAGACCCTGTGGAAGTATTTTTGTAAGAGAGTACAGCAGTAGGTTTAACTTGAAAATGTTTTAATATTTCTATTATACGCATTGTTTCGGCAGTTTAAGTTCAAGAGCCAAATTTCAGTGCCTTCCATTTCTTTGTCCTTACCCTGCAGAGATCTTTAATTTTTCTAACTATGGTCCCATTTTTCATTTAGGTCTCTTAAGGCTGCCTGGCTTTTTAATGCAATGGTCATCTTCATATCTTAATAAAACAAAAATTGAATTATATGCACTACTGGGCAAGCATAATGTGACTTTTGCTAGCATATGTAAGGTGTGAAAACCTGGGGGAAAATACTATTCAATTCAAGTTCCACTTGAGCACACTGCAGTGCGCTGGAAATGAGCTCAGTCTTAATGACACTGAAAAGGTAGAAGCAGGGAAAGGTGGAGATCACCGATTTGAACCTAATTAAAAAGACCTGATAAAAATGCTAGAAAGCCAGATGGTAAAGTCAATTTCTTAGTACGGTGCCAGTCCAGGGATGGAATATGTTTAGCAGTTGACATTCTGCAAGGGTAGACTGATAATATCAGCAGTGAAACCAAAAGGATTTTGTTAACACTGTTGGACTTTACTTTGAACACTCTTTCATGCTTCTGTATCTAAGTGGAAACACAAAAAAATGTAAATTCTCTATTTTAATCAAATTCCAAAACTCTACAAGAGCTTCAAGTGTCTGATTACTATTGAATAAATCCAACACTAATTTGCAAACTAAATACTGACATCGTTAAAGTATAATAGCAAGTAGTGGAGTGGAAATTCAGTACACTAGGATGGTTATCATCTTGCGAGAAAATTGTTCTTCAATTTTAAAAGTTAAACATTGATTATTTGAAAACAACACTCGGACTAAAGCACTTAAAGAAATAGTATCCAAATTTAGGCAACTTTTGGTTACTTTAAATCCAAACATTTAGAAATTGAAAATTTCATCTGATCATATAATGGACTGTTTGGAATATTTTTGTTGCCATGACTTTAGACAACATCTCTATATAGAACAAATAAAAATAGTTAAATCAGCAATTTTCTTTTCTTCATCTGGATCATTTTCTGTCATCAATATAGTGTTGCAATGAAGGAGGGGTAGAGACCCTCAAATGAAGAGTATTTATCCATATGTATTGAGTGCTATTAAAAAATTTAATGGAATTGGGAACTGGGTGAGCTATATTTTGAGATGGTTTATTAGGAAAGAAGAAGGGTTTAAAAAATATCTGGTGCCTATCCTGGGAAAAAGGAAAGGAAAATAGTGGGGGAAAGAGTGATGAAAAGGCAAGACTGTGATGAGCACGTAATTTTGCGATCAGAAATTACCTTTTGGAGCATTGATTCATAGCCTTGATGTTCTTCTTCAGTCCATTTGTTCCTCTGTGACGTAACTGACTAATTTATAGGGAACTGAGGCTTCCACAAGTGCCAGGAAAGAGTAAACAGATCTGCCTTTTTCCAGTGAACAACAAACAAAACCTCGGATTTATAGTCTTCCTTTTCCAAGGAGCTCAGGGAGAAGCCATTTTGTCACCCAATTCATCTCAAATAGTGAAGAGCCTTTAAGAAGAAGTTTAGGTGATGTCAGGGACACAGCTAATGAGGTTTGTTGAGTCCTAGGTTTTATAAAGTAGGATGTTAGCTCTCTGCCTCCAAATAGGGCTACTTACTACCACAGTTTCTAAAATCATTCATAAATTCTTTCGGGGCAATTTGTGTCATGGACTAATTGTCAAGTACCACATTTGCCACCCTGGCATTCCCAGGACTATATAAACCAACAAGCAAAAATCCTATCTAAGCCATTCTATACATGAGGCATACAGATAGCTGAGTAAAGTACTTGTCAGAGTGTTCTTCACTGCTGCTGGGGAAATAGGACCTTAGCTCGTTTTGTTGGCAGTCACCATCTTGGCCAAAACATTGCTTTCTCACCCCATTTGGTTCTCCAAGTGGTATATCTCAGTCTTGCAATTCTTTCTGGTGCATCCCTGGATTGTATTCATATAATGTTTAGACTTTTGAATATTTGATATTATTTATTTTCACTAAAAGTATTCCCCCAAATAGCCAGTAATATAGTTTTGACTGAAAAATTATATACAAAAGCTAAAATATTATTCAACCATTATCCTGTTTATTTTTTTAAAAAATCAACTGTAGAGAGACATAATTTACTCAAAGTAAACTATATCCATTAAAATTGTACAATTTGATGAGTCTCTTTTTTTGAGGTAGATTAGCCCTGAGCTAACTACTGCCAATCCTGCTCTTTTTGCTGAGGAAGACTGGCCCTGAGCTAACATCTGTGCCCATCTTCCTCCACTTTATATGTGGGACGCCTACCACAGCATGGCTTGCCAAGCGGTGCCACGTCCTCACCCGGGATACGAACTGGCGAACCCCAGGCCGCCAAGAAGCGGAACGTGTGAACTTAACCGCTGCACCGCTGGGCCGGCCCAATTTGATGTTTTGACAGTTATATTTACCCATGAAAATATTAGCACAATCAAGATACATACCATTTCCGTCACCGCCAAAAGATTGCTCATGCCACTTTGCAATCCATCCCTCCATCTGTGTGTCCCAGGCAATCGCTGATCTACTTTCTATCCCTCTAGATTTTGCTTTTTCTAGAGTTTCATATAAATGCAATAATATTGTACGTGTTCTTTTTGGCTAGCTTCTTTCATTTAGCACTATTATTTTCTTATTGATTTTGTTGGGTGTACTGATAGTTCATCCCTTTTTATTGCTGAGTAGTATTTCATTATATGAATATACCACATTTTCTTTATCTGTTGACTTGTTGAAGGACATTTCAGTTGTTTCAAGTTTTGGGCTATTGCAAATAAAGCAACTATTGACATTTATGCACAGGTTTTGTATGTATATGCTTTCATCTCACTTGGTTAAATACTTAGGAGTGAAATGGCTGAGTTTTATAATAGATGTATGTATATATTTTTAAGAAACTGTCACATTGTTTTCAAAAAAATTGTTCTATTTTCTTTTAAAGATTTTATTTTTTTCCTTTTTCTCCCCAAAGCCACCTGGTACATAGCTGCATATTCTTCGTTGTGGGTCCTTCTAGTTGTGGCATGTGGGATGCTGCCTCAGCGTGGCCCGACGAGCAGTGCCATGTCCGCGCCCAGGATTCGAACCAACAAAACACTGGGCCACCTGCAGCGGAGCTTGAGAACCTAACCACTCGGCCACGTGGCCAGCCCCAAAATTGTACTATTTTGAATTCCCACTGGCAATGTATTAAAATGCCAGTTGCTCCATATCCTCACCAAAACTTGTTTGGTTTTTTTTTTGGTGTTAGTCATTTTAATATGTTTCTAGTGGTATATCTTGTGTCGAGCATCTCTTCATGTGCTTATTGGCCATTTCTGTATCTTTTTTTGTGAAGTGACTTTTCACATATTTTGTCCACTTTAAATTTTTTTTGAGGGGGTCTTTTTATTATTGACTTGTAAGATCCCTTTATACAATCTGGATACAAGTTCTTTGTCAGACGTAAGTACTGCAAGATATTTTCTCCCAGTTTGTAACTTGTATTTTTAATTTCCTAAAGGTGTCTTTTGAAAAGCAAAGTTTTTGTTTGATAAAGTCCAATTTAATACATTTTTTAAGGTCATTGATTTCTGTGACTTGTTGGAAAAAATGTGCCTACTCCATAAATTTGCCTACTAGTCAGAAAGATTTTCTTTTTCCTTCTAAAGTTTTAGACTTTTAGTTTTTTATATTGAAGTGTATAATCCCTTTTGAGTGAATTTTTGAGTATGAGTTGAAGTAAAGGTCAACATTAATTTTTTTCCATGTATATATTGAGTTCCAGCACTACTTGTTTTAAAGTCTTTCTTTTCTCTATTGAATTGCCTTGACTTTTTTGTTGAAAAATATTTTGTCCATCTATATGGGCCTATTTATGGGCTACTTTTTGTCCTTTAATCAGTATATTTATCCTTTCCTCCATGTCACACTCGTGTTGCTTTATAGTAAGTCTTAAAATCAGGTAGTACGAGTCTTCTAACTTGCTTCTTCTTTTAAAAATTGCTTTGGCAACTCTAGGCCACTTGCCTTTCTATATGCATTTAGAATCAATTTGGCAATTTGTACCAAAAAATCTCTGCTGGAATTTTGATTTGGATTGTGTTGAACCTACAGATTAATTTGGGGAGAATTGACATCTTAACAACATTGAATTTTCCAGTCCAGGAGAGTGGCTCTCTCCATTTCTATGTCTTTAATTCCTCTCAACAAGGTTTTGTAGTTTTAGTGAAGAGATCTTTCATTTGTTTTGTTAGATTTATTCCTAAATTTTTTATATTTGGGGAGATTGGCTATCGTCAAATACTTTTTTAAAATTTCATTTTCCTCTCATTTGCTAGTATACAGAAGTATAATTGATTTTTGGATATTTACTTTATATTCTGTGAGCTTGCTAGATTTATTTGTTAGGTCTATTAATTATTTTGTAAATTCTGTAGAATTTTCTAAATAAACAATTATGTCATCTGGAAATAAAAACAGTTTTACTTCTTCCTTTCCAATCTTTATGTCTTCTATTTCTCTTTCTTGCGTTATTGCAAAAGTTTAGACTATCACTATAATGGCAGAAGTGTTTAATGTTTCACCATTAAGTATGTTGTTGGTTTAGTTCTTTTTTTTAATAGACATCATTAATCAAATTGAGGAGGTTTTTTATTGTATTTATAGTTTACTGCTGGTTTGTTTCTTTTTGTTTTTAAGCATGAATGGTTATTAAATGTTCTCAAGTTTTTTTCTACATCTATTGCAATAATCATATTTTTTTTCTCCTTTATCTGTTAATTGTTTGAATTAGATTGATTTATTTTTGCATGTTAAAGTAACCTTGCATCCCTGGGATAAAACAAACAATTATTGTGTTATTTTTTCAGTATATGGTTGGATTTGGTTGACTAGTATTTTATCAAGGATTTTTACATCTACATTCATGACAGATACTGGTCTTAATTTTCTTTTTGTTTGGTAATAGATTTGTTAGGTTTTGGTATCAAGGTTATGCTAGCATTATACAACCATTTGGCAGGATTTCTGTTCTCCTCTATTTTCTGAAAAAAATATCTGTTTTATCCTATCAAGTTTGATAAATTGTATTTCTTTTATTTTCACTTAAATATTTACAATTTTTTGATTCTCTTCCTTCATTCCTGAAGATCTAAGATTCTTTGTGACGTCATTTCTTTTCCACCTGAAGAACTTTCTTTGGCATTTTTTGTAGTTTGGATCTGCTGGTGATTCATTCTCTTTGTTTTCTTTCGTCTGAAAACATGAAATTTATTCTACGCCAGTTGCTCCCTCCAAGCTTTGACTCCTCTCTCAAATCTACATAATTTTAGTTTGTCAGATGATAATCTTGAGAGTTTACTCACTCCTACTGGAAGTACAATTCCCATTAACTCATTTTTGAAAAATATTTAAAACATGGGAAAGTGTTTATGCAGTAACGATAAATGAAAAATATGATGATGAGCAGAATGCATTCCAGTTTTAGAAACAAAAAAATGTAGTTATACATTTATAATGTATAAAAATGAAAAAGAAATATATCTAAGTCCTAATAGAGACTATTTCCTAGTGGTTGGATTATGGCTGATTTTTATTTTATCCTTTAGAACTTGCTGTAAGTTATATTTTTAAGAACAGCACATTTAATTTTATGATCAGAAAAATAATAAAATTGATTTAAAAAGACGTTGGAAGGCAATGAATTAATAAATACTAAATGAATCATATAGTCAGTAAATCTTTTAGTATTTCAGAGGAGAAAAAGATTATCTAGACTGGAAGATCAGTACAGTATTTCCAGAAGAGGACAGTTTAAAGAAGTGTTGGGTGATATAGGCGGAGTGGAAAGAGCATTCCAATATTTTTGTTGTTGTTATGGAAGTTTTGTCCTTGAATTCAAGAAGAAATATGACAAGCTTCTCTCGTTTTTGAGCTGCAACGGGAGTGTGTTTCATTGTGTTTCATCCATAAGCTGATTCTGGCAGCCGGGTGGCAGAGGGAGAGTTTACACACTCAACCTTCTACGTGACTTCTATTTCTGGCTCAGTGGCTGGGACCGGGCAACTAGGCAAGAGAAGAATGAAGTAATTGATAACTTTTATTTATTTGTTTTACTTCTATTACTTCCTTTTAATCTCCTCTGATGTTTTATTTTCCATCTAGGGAAATATTCTCAAACTAGGATAATAATCTATCATAAGCCTCTTCTATCAAACTTCATGAAAGAATTATTCCGTATTTCTCTGATATCATTTTCTCTGCTTTTATCTTCTAATATGGAAAAAAATCAAATTTTTTAAATGAAAAAATTGAAAATTTAACTTGCAGCTAAAATTTAAGTGCTTAAAACATATCATGTGGTGTTTTGATAAGTTTAAAGATCTATTTTTGGAATATAATTATGATGATTATGCTTTCTAATTTTAACAAAATTTCAAATGAACATGTCCCCACTTGCCAGAAATCTCATCTTGTGTAAACATTTTAAAACATTCTTTGAAACAACTTTTTAGATGAAAGGGGCAAGTTATAATAAAAATAAGCTACATATGAGATATTTAATCACACATGCCACCTCCAGGGTGTATCCTAGAGTGAACACTGACCGAGGCTGTTCCCCTATGCTCCTCTGCGGGGTCGCTGATGTTCGGTATGATGAGCCTGAGGCCCTGCAAGCTTGTAAGTCTTCAAAGGAAGATTCAATTCTGTTGAGAATACAAGACAGGGAAATGGGCTGATAGGTTTCAGAAACATTATCAGTACGTGTGTTGAAGTTGAAAAGCTATTACTTGAACATCAGATAACAATTCTTTCGATCAAAGTACTCTATTTCTTGAACATTTCGGCTAATTGACATTTAATACTTATATATTTTGAAATAATATCGTCATGCAATATTCTTAGGAAAAATATAGATTATAATAGGCAAAAGGATACCTTGTTTTCATTTTCTTTGCAATATTCTCTGTGTTTGTCATTGTGGATAGTCAAATTTTCCAATATATGGGCAGCCAAATCATTCCTCCACAGCCAGCAGTAATAAACACTAGGACAAGAGTGGATCCTTAAAGAAATGTATACTTTGTAATGAGGCTCCAAACAACACTTACTCACTGATCGTTAAAATTCACTTAAGCATCTAGAGTAGAAATGCCTGGTAGAACTTTCTGGGAAGTTGGATATGTTCTATGTCTGCACTGCCCTTTACAACAGCCACTAGTCACATGCGGCTATTGAGCATTTAAGATGAGGCTAGTGTGCCATAGGATATGAATTCTTATTTTTATTAAATTAATTAATTTAAACAGGGACTTGTGGCTAGATTTAGATTTAGAGTGTAGATTGAGAGTCCTCATATGTTATTGAAGTGGTAAAGTGATAAAACTTTTAGTTTTTCCTCCCTTTGTCTTAATTCATCCCGAAATGAGAATTTAGTTAGAAACAGAAAATTCAGAAAAGCTTTTTAATCTACTCCAGTCAGTCTCCAAATAAATAAGAAGAGAATGACACCGTTGATTATGCAATCCAAATATTTAAGTTGCTTTCATTTGTGACATGCTTTAAATATTCTCCTGAGCAATTTTTTGAAATGCTCTGTATTTGAGGCTATGCTAAACTGGTGGAAATTGTTAAAAAATCATATGCTTAAAATTGAAAGCAAATACTTATGTTTCATTTGCTAAAATATTTATATGTTTTGTTGAAGAAAAGAAGCCTGAATACCTGATCTTGTTGTGTAAATTCTATAAAATCATTTTAACTGTCTGGATTTGGGTAGTGGCTGATATCCTTCTAATATATAGCATGACAAAAATTCCTCAAGTGAAAGGAGAATGTAATGATTAAGCAAATTTGTCCCTCTTCAGATTCTATCATCAAATTTTTAAGGGCTTGTGGTGTACATCTTCCAGCAGTTCTGCTGAGAAATATTTGCTTGAAGAGCTCTTTCTCTTTTTCTGTGGTAAAATATTTTATGGGATGGTGGTAGCGGTGGGATGGTGTGACAAGAGGGCGATTATACAAGTAAAAACACTGTAGAACTCCATATGGTCTTTATACTCATCTAGGTATCCTTGATCTTTTGGGCCTGTGCACTCTCGCTCTCTGTCTGTCTCTCTCAGGACCTCAGCACTTACCCTTATCTTAGTGTACTAACGTCCATGGATTTGATGTGCAGCACTTTAGTCACTGTTAGGAGGAAAACAAATTTCCTCAAATCCGAAACAGGCCTTTTTAGAATACCATTCAATATTCTACTTCTGACTTTCTATCAGTTAACTTCCCCTTCCTCATAGCCTTTCTTTCTGCTGCCTGATTGAGATTAAGGTCAGAAGCACCGGCGAAAAGCTTGGGGGAAAGACAGGAAGAGGAAGAGCAGTCAACTACATGCGCCATTTCCACCTACAGGGCTGTTTTAATGTAAAACTTATTAATATTCCAGGTCTTATGTTCTTGGTCTTGAGAAGTGTCTTACAGCATACTCCAGTCGACTGTTTTTTGCTTCCATTCCCCACCCCCCTACTGTGGACTGTCTTACTAATGCTGGGAAATCTTCTGATTATATATTGCCATTTCCCACTGAAGACAGAAATAAGTGCTCAGTCGCTTTTCAACATTATTGCCCACTTTCAGTACCCACTGTGCTATGGCTCGGTAGAGTACTTTGTAGGTGGTTAAATGCAAATTTATTTTTCTATCAATATAATGTTGTAAAATTTGCCCTAATGGCCTTAATCTGTATTATATGCTGTATAGATAATAGGATAATTTTCCTAATGAAAATAGCTAATATATGCTATACGTATGGAGTTTTAAATTGTGATAATAGTGCCTTTTGGTGATGGTAGTCTCCACTTTTCTGATGTAAAGTTTTGGAGAAATGGCTAGTGATTTTACTGATTATCCTCAAACAGCTCAATAAACACATTCTTAATGATGCTATGAATAAATTTTAAAAATTATTTTGCTCAATAAAGTGCCTATGTGGTAGGAGCTTTAAGCCCTGCAAAATTTACTGAAGCTAAATTCATCTCTGAATGTTGCAGTCAATAATTGGTTTTATTTATTTTAGAAAAAATGTAATAGCTCCTTTAAAATCTAAAGATTTAAGAATTGAGACTGTGGTTAATTGTAAACAATACTTACGTACTCTTATAAGAATCTAAACCGGCCTTTTTGAAGGGAACCTGCACTTCCCAAGCTCTGTGGCTGCTTCGCCTCTCTGTCTGGTTCCCTCGCTTGCTTGGCCCTCCAGTGATTGCGTTCAGGACACTGATCCAGCGCGTTACTCAAACATCTTTGCCTTCGTGCTGCCGCTTGAGCACTGTAGGGATTAAAGGAGAATGGGGGAAAATTCCTTTACAAGGACTTGACAAAAAGACTTGAAAGATTGGGTTCCGGTACTCCTTTGAGGGCTAAGGCTTCTTTTCTCGTGAAAGGAGAAACGTCACACTTAATGTGTCAGGACAACAGAACTAGCTTCTTAGAATTACATTTTTAAAAACCCCAACAAACTGTTAAGGATCATTCCTGAAGTGACTAGAAGATTCTTTGAGAGACTGCAGGGGGTACTGATAAAGAAATACTACTTTTCTTGTCTGTGGCCCTTTAAGTGTCAGGCTGTCTCAGGGTTTAGTACCAGTTGTCATGCTGGTGTTCGGTAAGGAATATGAAGTAGCTAGAAGCAACTAGTAGCTTTCTAGGAAAAGAAAGCAGTCCTCCAGAAGCCCCATAAATGTATGGTGACTCTGAGAAGTAATTATTTCAAGGTATTTTACCTAATCCCCAAAGAAGTTATATCTTGAGATGGTATTTGGCTTATCCTAGCTCCCTAGATAATTAAAACAATTAAAATAGTTTTCAAATGATAGAAGCAATCTATGCTCTTTGAAAAACACAGAATGATACAACGCTACAGAGGAAGTTATTAGGTCAGCTAAAAAATTGGCATATGTTCGGTAGACTAGATAAAAGTATTGTATCGGGGGCCAGCCCTGTGGCCGAGTGGTTAAGTTCATGAGCTCTGTTGCCGTGGCCCGGGGTTGGCTGGTTCGGATCCTGAGTGTGGACATAGCACCGCTCATCAGGCCCTGCTGAGGCGGCGTCCCACATAGCACAACCAGAAGGACCTGCCACTAGAATATACAACTATGTACTGGGGGGCTTTGGGGAGAAGAAGAACAACAGCGAAAAAGAAAAAGAAAATTGGCAACATATGTTAGCTCTAGGCCACTCTTTAAAAAAAAAAGAAGTATTGTATCAAGGTTAAATTTCCTGACATTGACAACTCTGCTGTGGTAATGTAAGAGAATATTGTTACTTAGAGGAAATGCTCACTGAACTATTTAGGGATAAAGAGCTTTATGCAACTTACTCTCAAATGGTTCAGAAAAAAAATGTTATGTGTATATATATATCTGTGTGTGCGTGTGTGAATATATGGAGATGTATATGTATGTGGGAAACAGCCAACAATAAAGCCAGTGGAGTAAAATGCTAATGTGTGAATCTGTGTAAAGGATATGTGGTTGTTCTTTGTACTATTGCTATTCCTGTAACTTTCTTTAAGCTTGAAATTATTTCCAAAAAAGTTAAAAAAATAAAATGTGAAAGCTTCCCCTTTCCAGATTTTTTCTATGCATACATCACACACAGAGATGTTTTAAAATGTAAATAGGATAATGCTACATATTTAACTTTGTGATTTCATTTTTTCTTGTTCACTTATCAATATATATTGAATTGTGTTAGTGTTTCAGGCCCCTGATTTCCAAGTACATGTTCATCTTATTGTAGCAAAGCTTCTTTTAAGGACCTGGGGCTCTGTCCTTCTCATTGGTCCACTGACTCCTACACATGCATTTTAAAGAACTTTGTCAACATTTCATAATAGTGAAAAATGGAGAGTTTGGGGAAATTGTAATATTTCTAAAAATAAACATATGTTTCCCGGTCCTACAATTGGGAAAAACCATGCTATGAAATCTACCTTAAATTGTTCTTTTTTTTCATTAGGCAAAAGAGAGTTCATTCATAAGGTTCAAATTTCAAACAGTGCAAAAGGGCATACAGTGAAAAATATTCTTTCTACCTTCTTCCCCTGCTACCCAACCCCTTTTTTCAGAAATCAGTGTTCTTTCTTTCTTGTATATCCTTCCGGAGATATTGTTTGTGTTCACAGTGTGTGTGTGTATGTGCAGTTACATCTTCACAGCATGTATATGTATATAAATATATATTCATTTATCTGTATATTATGTTCAAATTTGTCCCATATTTATTGAGCCCCTTGTACATACCAGACATTATTTTAGGGGCTGGTGATATAACAATGAACAAAACAAAATCTCTACTCTTGTGTAGCTATCATTTTAATGGGAGTAGAAGTGCAATAGACCACAAGCATAATAAATACAATATATAATATGTTAGAGGGTGAAAAGTACAATTAAACAAAGAGGGCAGAGAAAGCGAGGTTGAGAATGCCAGGCCATGGAGCAGGGGTGGACTAGGTTGGAATTTTAAATAGGATGGTCAAGATAGGCCTCTTGAGAAAGTAACATTGAAGCAGTCCCGGAAAGAGGTTAAAGAGATTGTCCTGCAGATGTCTGGATCATACCGAGAAGATGGCAATCAGTGTACAGGTCTTAAGGGGGAGCATCCTGCCTCGTGTCTTCTAGGAAAAGCAAACGGATCAGTGTGACTGGATCAGAGTGAACCAAAGAGAAAATAGTTCTATAGAGGGTTGAAGAAGAATGTAGAGCCAGTGCAAGAGAATGGAGAAACATTGGAAGGTTTTGAGCAGAGTACCGCTATTATCTGTCTTAGGTTTTAAGAAGATGATTCTCTGACTACTGTGTTAAGAGCACGCTGGTGAAAGCAAGAAGCGGTAAGTGGCTCTTTCAAGAATCCAGGGAAATGATGATGGTGGTTTGGACCAGGGTGGTAATAGTGGTCAGGTTATGTGTGTATTTTAAAGGCAGAGTCAAGAAGATTTCCTGACATATTAGACATGAGATGGGAGATAAAGAGGGGGAAACAAGAATAACGCCAATAGTTCTGACATGAGCAACTGGAAGTACACATTTGCCATTGGGGCAGACATGGGTTTTGAGGGGTCTGATGTTTCTATACAATTTTGGGCGCCAGCCTCAGGAAAGTAAACACAAAATGACAAACCCAAAATTAGATCTTAGGTGAAATGAGAATATTTATTTATAATGAGGGAATAAATCACAAAATTTACAAATATTAAAAACTGGCAATTACCACGAATATCACAAAACCCAGGAAAATAACAATTTTAAAATTAATTGCCTGAAACATCTCTGCCTGCTATTGTTTCTTTTGTTTTCAAAAGTTCTTTCACCTTTGTTCTCTGAATCTTCTTCTTTAAAGCATCCTGTTCTTGCCTCCTCCCCATGCAATGCCTTATTTTTCTGAGTATATCGTTGATTGTTTTATAAAGTTTTCTTTTCCTTGCATAGTCTTCATTTCCCTCAAATTTTTTCTTCCTGTTTTTTATTTCTTTTTCTTTTTCTTTTCCATAAGTTCTGGTTGCTTTTTAGTTTTTCTTCTTGTCTCTAACTTATGTGTTGGAGACTTTCTGTGGGGTTTGCTAATCCTTGGTTGTCTGCTCAGGTTTGAGAACACTTATTGTGACTCAGAGCTGCCATGTAGCCCGTTTACTTGGGGTGTGGATGGACTGTTCATTTGTAACTCCCTGCCATCTGCGTATTTGGGTTTTTCTTCTTGGGCTCATCAGATTCTCCAGAGAAGACTTTTTCAATCTCTTGCCTGGAGGATGGAAGACTGGGTGCCAGTGTTCTGAAAGCTTAGTGAGGGAAGCATTCAATTAATCATGCATATGGTTGCTTAATACCCTTGTTTTAGATAGCGTCCAGACCACTGTGCCCGGTGCTTTCCAGTTGAGTGACACTCTATTCTTTACCCAAAGCTGGAGAACAAACCTCCAGACTTCTGTGGAGGTAGGAGAAGGACAGTAATCTGACTCTGTATAATGAAGTAGAGGATCTTTCTAGATTAAATTGATTTTCAAGTAGTTTTACCCAAGCCTCCTAATTTTAGCTTTCTTTCCCTTTACTCTCAAAGGTACCTTGTGCTACCAATTCCTGAACCTTGTAAAAATACTGGATTATAATTGGATTATTTCTCAACTTTCTCCACTGCTGGCTGAGATCTTGCCACTTTAGGTTTGCTAAGTCAATGAACACTAATCCATCTGCTTTCCACTTCAAAAAATGGCAATACTTTGACCTCTTCTAATGTTCCCTCCAGTCTTTTGGGTTTATGTCTTTAAGAAATTTTTTCCCTGAATTTTCAGTGGAGTTCGGGGGATTAAAATTTGTTCCCTCACAGAGTTCACCATCTGACCCAGATCTCCTTTGGACCCAGCATTTTAATACTTGTTTTCTTTCTGTTCTATTTTGACCAGGAGGCCCGATTCCATTCATATTTCAAGGTAACAGTCGCCACTACCACAGAACAAACTTACCTAACCATGTTTCATTATATAAGAACTAACTGTAGAGAAGAGGGCACGTTAATTAGTGTCAATGATTCAACAATTCTGCATTCAGCATCTATTGCGTACCAGACCCTGTGCCTGTCTTCATGGGGGTCACAGTCTAGCAGGTGTAACTGATGGAGAAGAAAAGCGCGTATGCAATATCAGAAGTATGCACCAAGTTCCGCTATAGCCTGGACGAAGGGACCATTAACCCTGTTGGGATCAGGCTCAGAGAAATCTTCCTGGAGGGATTAAGGCTGAGACAGGGAATATGTGATGGCAGCTTGCCACTTAGGTAGAACAGACATGGTGAAGTTGCATTAGACAATATAAGTACTTCACACTCTTAATTTTGGTCTGAGAGCTCATTTAGATGTTAGAATCCCAGGTACAAAACAAAAGAAGTAAGCAAGTAGATATTTGAGACCATATTAATTCAAGATGACAGAATGTCATGGTAGCAATGTTCACATCATAATTTACAAAAGCAAAGGAGAAAAAATACAATGAAGTCTGCTTCTTCTGTCTTCATTGGGATGTTATGGTGTCTAATGAAATGGTTTATATAAAAAGGCTTTATAAGAGAGTAATATGAACACACTTTATTATCAATTAAAAAACAAAGCCTGAAATTTTCGTGACATAAGTTCATTCAACAAGTACTTCCTAAAACATCTGTTATATTCTGGGAACTTTTCAGATGCTGGAGATACAGTGATGAACAGAACAGTTGGCGGGGGAGACAGCTGAAAGTGTCAAGAGTGTAATGAAGGGAGAAATATAGATTACAGTGGGAGCGTATAATAGGTACAGCTAACTTAATTTTGGACTTCTGGGCAGGCCTTCCTGAAGAAGCTATACTGAGGCATAAGAAACGATGAGAAGCTAGCTAGGTAAAAGTGGAAGTGAGGGGAAAGAGTTTTGCAAGAGGGTCCAGCACGTGTGAATGCCCTGAAGTGGTCTGGAGTAAGACCCGTTCAGGACTGTGCAATAAAGTCAGTGTGTCTGGAGCCTAAAGTCTGAGGCAGAGAGTGATATAAGATAGGCTGAAGTGATAAGCTGCTGCCAGTTGATAAACTGTAAGAATCCACATTAATGAATTTGTATTTTATCCCAACAATAATAGACATCGAAGGGTTTTATGCAGGAGAGTGCCATGTTTATATGTATATTTAAAAAAAGATCACCCTGTTGATATAATTAAAGTATTATAATTTTTCAAACCTGTAACAAAATACTAAGTCTACAAAAAGATCATCAGTGGCTCCTAAAATAAAAAGAGAGGCCTTGAGTATTATGTGTGCAACGTCACCTGTGACATATTTATACAAAAATGGAAGCTGAATGAGATCAAGCCTCTAGGTTTAGCTACAAGTTTATAGAAAATGCAAGAGGACAGAAGAACACGTTCAGTGACTCTACAGGGATGCATTCAAGAAAGTCCAGACTATTGGGAACTGTGCAGGACAAAAGACTTATTCAGGAGATAAACTGCAAGAAATAAAAATCCGAAGGAGAAGCCTATAGAGTAGCAGGATTCTTAAGGGACACATGAGCCAAATGCAATGCGAGGATCTTGTCTGTACTGTGCTTCAAACAAAAAAACTGATAAATCATCATGATACTCTCAGGGATATTTGAACAGTGACTGGATATTTGAAGAAATTAAGGAATTACTATTAATTTTTATAGATGTGAAAATGATGTGGTGGCTATGTTTTTAAAACTGGTTCTAATTTTTAGAGATATATGCCAACATATTTACAAGTGGATCCATAAATAAGACAACTAGTTGCTGCATTTGTTGCTAGTGGTGGTCTCCTACAATTGGTCGTAGGAGAAGAAGATTGGAAGAAGAATGACCATGAAGGTAGGAGGCTTTTGCAGTCATCCAGGAGAAAGAGGATGGAGCGCTAGACTAGGGCCGTGGCAGTGGAGATGGGAACAGTAGATGGTTTCAAAACGTGCTTTGGAGGTAGAACTGACAGAATATGCTGAAGAATTGGATGTGTGGGAATGCTGAGGTAAGGAAATAGACAAGGATAACGGCCAGGTTTCAGGTTTGATCAACTTGGTGGATAGTGCCATGTGCTATGATGGCGAAAAGTAGAGGATAAGTAGTTTTTGGAGAGAGGAGGTAAGAGACGGTGGGTTCAACTTCAAACAGATATGAGCCCTTGATTAGAAGTTTCTTTTTTTTTTTTTTAAAGATTGGCACCTGGGCTAACAACTGTTGCCAATCTTTTTCTTTTTTCTTCTCTGCTTTACCTTCCCAAATCCCCCCTGTACACAGTTGTATATCTTAGTTGCAGGTCCTTCTAGTTGTGGGATGTGGGACACCGCCTCAACGTGGCCTGACAATCGGTGCCATGTCCGGGCGCAGGATCCGAACCCTGGGCTGCCGCAGCGGAGAGCGCGAACTTAACCACTCAGCCACAGAGCTGGCCCCTGATTAGAAGTTTCAGTGAGAAATGCTAATGCAGGTGCAGATGTCCAATCGGAATTTGGATGTTCAGATCTCGAGTGCAGGCAATAGCTCTGGTGTGGAGACAATGAAGATTCATTAGTATGTGGATAGCAACTGGAACTATGGAGCTAAATGAGATCACCTAGGAGGAGTGTGACTGAGAAAGAAGAGAGGAAAAGGGAGAAGAGGAGATGAGAAAAGAAGGCCTAGGATACAACTCTGAGAACTGGAAACACTTAAGTTTAGGTAGGGGAGAATTAATCTGTAAAAATGATGAGAAGATAGAGGGCAAAATATCAAAAATGTTCTGATGTTCCAGGAGCCAAAGGCAGATTGTGTTTCCAAAGAGAGTATGTGGTTAACATTGTCAATGACTATGGAAAGGTCAAATATGATGAGGACAGAATGTACATTGAATTTGGTGACACAGAAGTCATTAGTGACCTTATGAGGATTTTTGTTTTTGATGGAATGATTGAGTAAAACTAACTTGAAGTGGTTTGAGGAGTAGTGGAACATGGGGAAATTGTGACAGAAAATATAGACAACTTTCTCAGGAAATGTGAGGAGGAAAGATAGAGGGTGATATCAGGAAGGAAAGATAGAGTTAAGGTGATTTTACAACTTGAGCATTTATAAATGAAGTTGAAAAGGATCCAGTAGATAATGAGAAATGAAAATACATAAAGGAGAGGGGACAATCAGAAGTGGAAAATCCCTGAGAATCATGGAAGGGTTGGGAACCACATGAGAGGCAGAGTTTGACTTTAGCTAGGAGAAGGGCCACCTCTTTTTTTTTTTTTTACAGAAAAGAAAATAGAAAGGATAGGTGTAGGTAGGTTTGTAGGTTTGGTGGCTGTGTGTATGTGTGCCGTGCGTGTGTGTCTGTTGTGTGTATGAGAAAGAAAAAGGAAAGATTATCTGCTGAGACTGAAGGAAGATTTGGAGATGGGGAGTCACAGAGGTTTCAGAACCATGGGGAAGATTTGAAGCAGCTAGGGAAAATATATACTGTGAGCTGACAAGAAAACAGTGAGATTTTAAGGTAGATAAGGGATCAATGGTGACCGTGAATATAGTAGTAGCAATATATGTCTAGTTGCATGATTTTCACCAATAGTGCTCGGTAAGCTGAATACAGTAAAAAAAAAAAAAAAAATCATTTGACATTTGTAAACAAAAAAATGTGAAGCTTCCAAAGCAAGTTTTATTTACCCAAGTTATAATTCTTCTTTATCGCCCAGGGACTTTGTCATTAAAAATAAGGTGATAGAGGGGCTGGCCCTGTGGCCGAGTGGTTAAGTTTGCGCTCTCTGCTGCAGGCGGCCCAGTGTTTCGTTGGTTCGAATCCTGGGCGCGGACATGGCACTGCTCATCAAACCACGCTGAGGCAGCATCCCACATGCCACAACTAGAAGGACCCACAACGAAGAATATACAACCCTGTACCGGGGGCTTTGGGGAGAAAAAGGAAAAAATAAAAATCTTTAATAAAAAATTAAAAAAAAATAAGGTAATAGATTCAAAGTACTTTGAGATATTTGGAAGGAAAGTCCTTTTTAAATACAAAGTGAAGCTACCATGATTATCACATAAAATTAAGCTATCTAAGATGTTTCCTATGTTGCTTTTTTGTTTGTCTCCTGCATGACATGCCATTGATTTCTCTTTGATCCATCCCTTCACAATTAATTTAGGTATGATTTTCCTAATACTTGATATTATCCTGTCAGTTTAAGAAACTTCAGAGTAAATCAAAACTGATGATGCCTATGATCACGAAATAATCAACACGTCAAAATAGAAATGCCATTTTTCTTAATTTAACAGCAACTTTTACCTCCCACCAAAATCCACTCACGGAATTTCTAATATTAACTATTTTATAGCTGTGAAGTGAATTCCATTCAAAATTGAGACATCTATTTGAATGAACATTTATTCTGTTTTAATGGTATTTATTTTGAACCTAGCACTGTTGTCAGACCCTAGGGATTTAAAGATGGCTATGACAAATCCTTTTTGCGTATTCAAGGAGTTCATGAATTTGAAGGAGTGAAGACAGGGGTGCAGGGTCAACCAATGAAGAGCGTTATATTCCATGTTAATGTAGTTTGGATTTTAACTTGTGGACAAATTAAAACCTCTGAAGGATTTTCGTTAGGGAAGTGACATGATCAGGTTTGTGTTAAGGTCACTTTTATAGCAGTGCAGAAAAGAGACTGGGGGAGAATAAGCTATAAGGAGAGAGAGAATTAACATTCCTTGAGTGCCTACAATATGCACAACACAGTACTAAATGTTTTATATACATAATATCACTTAATCATCACAATAACACTTAAGAAAAAGCATTATCATCTCCATTTTATAGTTGAGGAAAATAAAGTTTAGAAAGGTTAATTTCCCAAAAGTCACAATTATAGTAAGAGACGTTGGCATCTGAACACAGCTTGACTCCAAGATTCATGCTTTTCTTCCGGACCATACTATCAAGTAGGAGACACTGTACTAATCTGGAAGTGAATGATGATGAAAGCCTCAATCAAGACAGTGGCTGTGGGAATGGAATGGAAAGAAAGGGAAGGTGTGTGAAATATTCAGGGAATAGAATTGGCAACAAGACTTGGTTATTGTGTAGAACTTGAAGAGGAAAGAGTGAGTCAAGAATCTCTCCCAGGTTTTAATTCACCAAAATGAATGGAAAGAGAGATGTTGAAGATACAGGACAAAATGGGAATAATTGATGGAATAAAGTACTGAAGGAGATGGGAAATAGTACAAGTGGATGGATTACCTTAGCTTCTTTCTCTGTAATGGGAAGAGAGAGACTATACATACAGATGTCAGTAAATTATAACAGTTGGGGAGGGAATAAAGTTGAGAGATTTTTACATTCAATATGGGGGAACTGATCACCATTTTCTAGCTAAAGCACAAGGCAATTATTTTGGTTCACTATTATAGGATATCCACACTGGAACTTGGTTTCAAATTCACAACTTTAAATTTTCTTTCTTATTTCTCAAAATAATCAGAAATCATAGTTTTGATAACTGACATCATTATTCAGCCATGAGGATCAACATTCTTTTTTCTTTGCAAAGTTCTGGGAAAAAAAGTACACTCTCAGCAAAAGCATACAGGTTCTTTTTTGAACTAGTCTTGTATGGTTTTGCTAGAAATACTATGTTAGCCTTGTAAAATGAATTAGGAGTGTTTTCTTTTATGATTTTATAGAAGAATTTGAGTAAGATTGAAATAACCTGTTTCTTGAGTTTCCCTGGAAATATTTTAGAGCCCGATGTTGTCTTCATTGGAAAATTTTTCTGTTTCATTTTTTTACTGTCAATTTAATTTATTTAATGGTTATAGGGTTATTCAGGTTTTTTATTTCTTCTTGAGTCAGTTTTGATGAATTACATTTTTATAGAAATTTACTAATTCATTTAAGTTTTCATATTTATTATCAAAAATCTGTATATACTACCCGCTTATTATCAATTTAACATCAACATCTATAATTAGACTTCAGTTTTCATTCCTAATATTATGTGTACCCTTTCTCATTCCTGATATTATTTATTTTTGTCCTTTCTCTCTCTTTTCCTTGATTAATTCCATTAGAAGTTTGTTGTTTAAAAAAATTTTATCAAAGAACCAACTCATACCCTTGCTGATCCTCTTTATTATATGTTTGCTTTCTATTTCATTAAATATTACTTTTCTTTATTTTTCTTCCTTTGATTTATTTTGCTATTCTTTTTCTAAGTCTTTGAGATCAATGATCTAATCATTACTTTCAACCTTTCTTCTTTCATAATATACCAATTTAAGGCTACAAAATTTCTTCAAAATACCATTTTAGGTGTATCCATGTGTTTGGATGCATAATGTTTTCATGATCATTCAGTTCTAAATATTCTCACATTCTTATTATGAAGTCTCCTTTGATCGATGAGATATTTGGAATTTTGTTTGTTTTTAATTTTCAATAATGAATTCTTCTCGTTATATGTGAAAATATATGTGATACCATTTCCTTTAGATATATAAACAGTAGTAGGATTGCCGGATCATTTGGTAGTTCTGTTTTTAATTTTTTGAGCAAATTTAATACTGTTTTCCATAATGGTTGTACCAATTTACATTGCCACCAACAGTGTACAAGTGTGTCCTTCTCTCTCCACCCTCACCAACACTTGTTAACTCTTGATAATAGCCATCTTAACAGGTGTGAGGAATCTAGAAAAGTGTAACTCATAGAACCAGAAAATAGAACAGTGGTTACCAGGGGCTAGGGGGTGGAGAAAATGGGGAGATGTTGGTCAAACGGCACAAAGCTTAAGTTATAAGATCAGTAAGTTCTGGGGATTTAATGTAAAGCATGGTGACTATAGTTGATTATACTGTATTGCATGCTTGAAATTTGCTAAGAGAGTAGATCTTAAGTTATCTCACCACACCAAAAACAACAAAAAAGACAACTTTCGGAGGTGATGAATATGTTAATTAACTTTATTGTGATAATCATTTCATAATGTATTTGCATATCAAATCATCACATTGTACACCTTAAATATATGCAAAAATTTTTTTTTGCCAGTTATACCTCAATAAAGTTGGAAAAAGCTAAACGGCAACATAAACCCTAAAATAAAAGTATGTGATTTCTGACCTAATTATATTATAGTCCAAGAACGTGGTCTGCATGATACACAATCCTTTCAAATGTGTTGAAGCCATGCGTACAGCCTGCCTTGTGGTCAGCTTTCTTAAATGTGCCTTGTCTGCTTGAAAAAAGAATGTATATCTTACACTTGTTGGTTACCATATCCTATTTATGCCTATTAGATCAAGCTTGTTAACTATACAGTTCGAATCTCCTATATCCCTATTTATTTTTTAAATCTACTCAAATTGTCAATTATTGAGACAATTATGATGAAATCTGTTATCATGATATAGTATTCAACTTCTGTTTGTACTTCTGTCATTGTTTTATGTTTTGGGGGCCATGTTACTAGATTAATAGTTTAAAATTGCTTCATCATTCTGGTAAATTAGGCCTTTGTTTTTATGTAGTGACCCTCTTTATCTCTAGTGCAGGGTTTAAAATTTTTTTTTTTATTATCAAAGCGTATTTTGTCTGGTACTAATGTATCTACAGCCACTTTCTTTGAGCTAATGTTGCAGAGTATCATGGTTTTATCCTTTAACTTTTTTGTATACTCTTTTATAAAGTATATAATTGGATTAAAAAACGTCCAGTAGAAAATCTTTATCTTTTAGCTGAAGAGTTTAGTCAACTTATATTTATAGTGATCACTGAGATATTTGCTTTTATTTAAATTATTTTTATTATGCATTTTCTATTTGTCCTATTTTTTCTATTTCCTCTGTTTCTACTTTCTTATAATCTTTGAGCCTGATTTTTAAGAAAATTTCCAATGATTACCTAGCTATTGTAACATGCTTATTTTAACCTAGCAAATTCTAAAATCAGTCAACAGTGTTACGCTCCACCTGAACTGCAGAAGGACTTTTGAATGCTTTAGTTCTCATGATCTCCCTTCCAATGCTACATAACTGCAGCCATAATAAAAATCTTTGTGTTTTCCTTCTGATTTTATTGGAAATGTGCCTAGTGGTTCACAGCTAAGCCTTATGTGATACCTTTTACCAAACTAAGAAAGTATCCTTCTATTCAAATCATATAATTTTTATCACATACTTTTTTATTTCATTGAAGTGCTAATGAATGCCTGGACTGTTGAGAAAGGCTCTGAGGCTGACTCTGGGCTTAGTAAGCAAAAGTGGAATATCTGATTAATGTGGTCTCCTGTGGGCATGTTGGGGGCAAAATGGCAACATGTGTGCTATGTCACCTTGGAAGGCACAAATTAGTGATGAAATGAAATGGAATGTAGAGTAGGCATGCTTTGATTTGAGATAGGTCTGAGAGCAAAGAAATATGTAGAGCATAAGGTTCTTTGCAGAGAACAGGAGAAATAGCTCTGTGGAGCTCCTGGGCAGCTAGAAGATGAGCAGAGGTTCTAGTTCCTGGGAAAGTAGGTAATGAGTAAGGTAGGTAGTTTTCAAAGACAAACTATTTGTTTTTGAATTTTTTTTCTTATGGATACCCTTAGAAAGAAAAAATAACTTGCACTTCTCTCCAGTGGCAGCTCCTACATCTCTTTCTCTCTACTCCCCAGGTTAATGAGCAGATCAGCGAGTCACCTGCTGCTTTGTATTATCTGTTTTATTGCTCCTCTTCATTAGTGTGGATGACAGAGAGTGGAATGCAGTGCATCTTGGAAGCAATACAGCAAGATATTACATACAGGCCAGTCAGCAGCCAAAATCACAATATTATTTGCTAGTGAATTTGCAAATAACCAAGTCCTACAGGTACTTCTGCAATTTTCACCAAATGTTGCACTTTTGAAAGCTTCATTAATCCAGCCCCATTAGGATGGGTAGGGTGAATGAGTTTATGGCTGTAGAAGGTGAAGTAGCAGAATGTGCAGCTCTTAAGAACATTGCTGGCATTCATTTATGATAATGGAGTCTAGGTGATATTAAAATTCTCCCCACAAAATATTATTTGGAGTAAAAGAGCACCAAATACATGGAGAATTTAATAATAAAATGCTTAAAACCCAACAAATACTTATTTACAGAAATTAATGGCTCTGAAATGACAAGCCCCTTATTTGTCTTAGAATCACGTATGCATAGCTCTAGCAATGCAGGCAAAGGAGAAGCTGAAAGCAAACTGGGGACATTCTGGAAGGAAAGAAGCTATATGTATTCAAAGAAGAAATATGATTGAAAAAGTCATTAGTACTGCAAGGGATTTTCATCCATACTTGACCTTTCCCTGAAATGAGAATGCTCTATTTTATGGTGAGAAATATTCTGTTTAGAAAAAGCAAACATTGGTGTTTGGGGAGGAATAGTTCAGGCAGCCACTATAAGTCAAGATGAGGTTTGATGATCCAAAGCCATAACCCTTGGGCTTGGATTTTTGTTTATGATCAATAGATTTAACATCAAAGAGATGTTCCTTGCAAATATCCTGTCATGCTTGCCCTTCATTTTCATTTCATTTTGTCCTTCCTTTGATTCACCATTTGTCTTTAGTCTTGTCTGCCCTGCTGCTAGAAATGACTTTTGGGTAAATAAAGCATGAAATAAGTAACCTCATGTGGGCCAGGCAGCTTTCTTTTTTTTTTTTTTTTTGACTTGTCCATTTTTATGTGTCAACCTGCACAGGTGCACACTGTGACCAAAGGCTAAAAGAGTAGTACACGCTATCTAGAGCAAGATTTTATGAAGGGAACTTTTTGCATCCCAGCCCATACAACCAACGGATTTAATCAAGTTTGTGGTGTGATTAGGCTTTGAAAGCTGTAACCAATTCTGATAGTAAAGAAATACTATTTGGAAACAAATTATAACTCTTGTCTTTATGACATGTATCAATTTACACACAAGCTGCATAAATCACTTTTTATATTTTTCTGTAATGGAAAAATACTGCAGGGCATTTTAATAACCAATAAATTACAAGTTTAATGAACCAGACCAAAATATAGATGGTATGAGTCAAACACCCCTAAGAATGAAGACTGGGTATTCACTTGATAGAAATTCCGATCACATAGGCTGCAGGCTATTAGATCCACCACAATTCAAGAGAGGAGATGCTTATGCTTCATCTATGATCATCCACATGAAAATTCTTCTTGGGACTTTATGGCTTATTTGCAGACTTCACTTATTTACTGCTTATATTATTCTTCAAACAAATCAGGAGTGAAAACAGAGCATTTCACCTTTAACCTTTTACAAATATTACTCCAAGAAGTTATATAGTAAATCTATCAGCCCTGGTGAACTGGTAGTGAAAGCTTTTCGGAACCACTATGCAAGGCAACTATGTATATTTGTCTCACATTGGAAGCATACGAGGCTCCACTGAGAAAGGAAGGGAGTCACAGAGCCAATCAAGTGTCTACCTCCTTAGGTTTCAGATATATGAATGATAGTCATCCTGGGGGCCCTTAACAAGGTGAGAGAAATTGGGTGAAAGAAATGAGTGAAACTTGAATTGTTGTGACTGAAGTGTCCAGATTAATATGGGTTACCTCATGGCTTCCCCAGCCTCTTGTATTCAGGATCATATATGTCCACGCATGATAACAATAGAGAAGGAAGACTATTTTACCTAAAATTTACTGATGTTATTTTTGCTTCTTATTAAAGAACAGTAAAGTGATGTAGTTTAAAGAAAACGAGGTTGGAGGACAAAAGACATGGGTCTTACAAACCGCTAATGAGAGTGCCACTAACTAGCTGTATAACTCTGGCTAAATCACCTCTCCTGGGCTTCCATTTTCTCATCTGTAAAATGAGGGAATCAAAGAGGAGGATGTGTTTTGTTTTGTTTTGTTTTCTCTTATCTATTTGGTCTTTGTTGGAAGCCTCGGAGTTTGCATATGCAATTTGGTGAAGTCGTATCCTCCTTTATGAAGCAGTCATATTATGGAAACATTGTGTACATTCATTTCCTTCTTTCGTTTGCTTTGTGTGTGTGGGGAATCCAATCACATTCTGAGCATAGTGGGCGAGACTGTTATTTAAAGGAAACCTGTGATGATTCTTTGTGAAGCAAATAAACCTTTGTAATGCAAATGTTCTTATTCTAATGTTTCTGTTTTGCAAGTTTCCATTTTAATATATCAAGTTTGCTTACTCCAAAGTGTGACTAACCTTTACATAATAATGAAAACTCACACCCAACTTATATTTATCATTTTTAGCCTAGGGGGAAATTTCTCTTCCTCCCCTGTACTCCCAAATATTTACTGACTATGCCACTTATCTAGACGTTTGTCATACGAACAATTGTCATTTATTGTCAGACAGTGTGGGTTTTAGGCCTGTTCTGTTGCTCACTAGCTGGGCAGCTTTGACCTCAGTTTCTTCATCTGCATACATGAGTTCACAGCAGCACTTACCTTATGGTGTTCGTGTAAGTATTGAATATGATAATAAAAGACATTAAATACTTCACTCAGTGTCTGGCACATAATATGTGCTTATGAAGTGTGAGCTTTCAGCATTATTCCAAAATACTTCTTGTATTGTGAGTTTTCTTTTTACATAAACAATAAACACAGTACACTTTACCAGGACCGTAAACTCCAGGCAGCTGGAGAACACATATAATGCTTCTTTGTGTACTATCCTCCACACAGCCTAGCAGAATGTTCTGAATTAAGTACATATCCAATATAGATTTATTTTTACTGGTTCTTCCTGATTCACACTGGAGAGGTTTTTATCCCATTTTAAAATAGACCACTACTAAGAACGACAATGTAAGTGGTGGCATTTGGATCTTTAAAGTTGCAAGCAAGAGACATATCCAGTTTACCCTCAGGGATGGAGGTTTGTTGAACGGATCCATGAGAAAATGAGGTAGTGAGGTCACACATGAGTGGCAGAGTCACTCTGGTTACTGATGTTTCCAAGGCTTGGATATCTGCATAAGTTTGAATCCTGGCACTGCCACTTCCAAGCTCTGTGACCTTGGGCAAATTGCTGACGCTCTTATTGTATAAGTTTCTTTATCTCTAAATTGTGGATAAAAATAGTGTCTACCTCATAGGGATGAATGAGGATTAAACAAGATAATGCATGTAAAATTCTTAGTGCGGTGCTTGACCCACAGAAAATTCTCAATAAATGCAGCAGCAGCAGCAGCAGCAACAGTAGTAACAGTAATGGTTGCTGTTATCATAGTTACTATTGCGCATGACATAGAAAATCAGAATATAGTTTAGTGTCATTCAGGATAATGTCCTGAGCTCAAATGATTTGCCTTTTCTTTGCCCAGCATTTGTACTGCTCAGAATGGAGGCTTCTATTGGGTCAGTTCACCAACATTCAATGTGGACAGCCACAGCCAGCTTGGAATTAGGTATCCTCCCTCCTGCCCAAACTTGGTCATGATTGTCTCTGGGTAACCCCCTAATTTCTGGGTCGATCTACTGGGGCTAGGCTAGCAGGACGGTTTTTACTCTCTAATACAAACACTGGATGCACAATGGCAAAGGAAAAAAAACAGGTAAACAAAAACCGAACCACTTTCCTCAACACTTCGCTTTCATCGACTCTTTGAGCACATCCAGTCTAGTGACCTTCCTAAATAATTAGATCTGGAAAAAACACTTATTCTTTCAAGCATATGCTCATTTTTGATTCCAGGACTTCTCACTCTAAGCTGCTTCATCAGGACTCCTTGAGCTATTTCTTCTCTTGTTTCCCTCAGTGTGGGCTTCTTCAAAAGCTCCTGAGACTGTCAGCCACAGTATCAGATCAAATAAATATTGCATAATGAAATCACATAGAATGTAAAAACCTGTGTGATAGGATATTAGCAGTCTGGATTTCCAGAAGTCATGCTGCTTCATTCTGCACCAACTGCAATTTTTATCTAGCTGTGTCAGGTCTAGATAGAATGAGTTAGTGATTCAGAATGAATGAAAAATCACTGAGGATTCCCATTGTGAAGTCCTTCACTCTTTATCAAAGGAGACAGGCCTGTGGATAGCTCGGAAATAAAAGGAGGCCTTTGAGGCCCAAAGGTACCTAAAAGCCCAGTGGCTACAAGTCATGCCTTGAATACGATGTTTATATTTTAAATATTTACTCTTTCACTATTGAAGCAGTTCAAGTCATGTGTGTATCTTCCAAATTTTTCCAATTATCTTGAGCTTCACCTTGATGATTTTCTGACAGCTCCTATTCTATAAGAATTTTTTATAGTTTTGGTCACAGTTGAAGCAAAACTGCTTAAAACTCATGTTTAAGACATGAAATACTGGCAGATAGAGGGCATCAGCATGCTGGTGACAAACGTGGCATGGGATCAGATAACATCCAACAGATTTTAAAGCTAAAGGACCAAGGGGGAGAGGTGGCTGCCCATCCTGCTTCGCAGAGTCCTTTGAGGCTTGAGATCAGCCACAGAGCTAGCATTCAGGTTAGTAGACCTCTTGTGATCAACAATGTCCAAGCAGCTTATCACTCTCAAATAATCAACATCCTCTAAAGAAGACTCTGAGCTAGGGGGAATAATGTTTTGAAGGTAACAATGATATTTTCTGTTTCACATCTGAAACAAGGCTGCCAACAGCAGAGGAGAGAAAATGAAATTACACAGAACAGCCTTACTCTCAGGGTTCCAGGAAGCTGTTCGGCCTTTCCTGATGGGTGATTCAAACTCATCGCTGTCCATAATCTTCTGGTGTTTTTTAAAGGGGTAGCAATCCATGGCTTGGGCTGTGCTATTTTAAAAACAAATCAAAAGCATTAAAATGTCCCAATTGCTGCTTAGTGGCTGCTCTTAACTAAGAGCTGGACAAGGCAGCTTCATACTATCACTATGACGTCATGAATACCCTTCCTTGACAAGAAGCTTTCCCCACTCTCCCGAAGCGTCTTCACCACAGTGGGACCATCAATCTACGTACATAGTTACACTGGTTCTTTTTCTATTTCTCAGGGTATCCCTAGTGTTCCAGATTTAACTCCCCAAAGCTTTACTTTCACAGATGAACAAAAAGTCCCCCATGTTAACATAAAAAACAATTTTAAGACACTTAAAATTGCACTATTCATTTCAAAATCATAATATTGTATTTTTCTAAATATTGGTTGTGAAGAAACACTCTTTACATTCTGCCTTTCATCAAAGGCTGGTGTTGCTTGTTCCTAGAAAAGAGGAATGTTGGCCCTGACCATTTTTTATTTTAATACGTATCCCTTTTCTTTTCCTAGAGAGGGCTGCGTTAGTCTATATTAGCACTTTTTAGAAACATGACCTCAGAGCCCACCTCTGACTGTTTTCTGCTATAGTCAATTTCCTTAAACAACAGCCATTTGTCTGAGGGTGAATAGGTAGATCCTGACCTTATAACAGAGGCGAAAAGGCAGAATTAAGAAATTTATGACCTAAAATTCTCCTAGGGTTTTTTCTTTAGTTCTCTGAGTGGATTATAATCTGTCAGCGGCTTCAAGATGCTCGTGATGGTCAGTGGAAATTTACTAACATTGTGCCAGCAACTGGCAACCCCTGGTCCTTTGTGTACTACAGGCAGGCAAGTGAAAAAAGCAAAGCCCAGAGGGAGTAGACCTGAGCACAAGGGGCAGTTCACTGAGGCAGCTATGGAGGGAAATGACAAAGGAGGAGGGTTCTACTTGCGAACCTAGCTATATTTAAATAACATTGGAGTCTCAAGGGACTCCCTTTATGGACCTGCAGGTAGTTTGCTGGGTTTGTTTTTCATGCCTGATAGAATCATCATCGATTGTTAGTACCGTGGAGTCCATTCTGACTCATAGAGACCCTGTAACCCTTCCCCGTCTTTTTTCGTCATCCTCTCACCTTCAGGTGCTATATCAGACAACGCACTGCTGCTATTCATAGGGTTTTCATGGCCAAGTCTTTTGGAAGCAGGTGGCCAGGTCCTTCTTCCCAGTCTGATATAGTCTGGAAGCTACGCTGAAACCTGTCCACCATGGATGACCCTGATGATATTTTAAATACCGATGGCATAGCTTTCAGCATCACAGCAACATGCAGTGGCCACAATATGACAACCAATAGATGGGTGGTGTGGTTCCCTGACTGTGAAGAACCAAGGCCATGGCAATGAGAGCACCGAATCTTAACCACTAGATCACCAGGGCTGACTAATCATCATCTTTGTGTGTATTGAATGTACTTTATCCACCAAGCTAAAGGAGAAAGTAAGCTTAAAGAATAGTTTTTGATTTCCAGATTGCCTAAAACATAAATAGACTCAAGATAGAATAAAGGAAACACTATATGAAGGACACTAACAATGACAGTACTGTGAGAGGGAGAGGGCAAGTAAAACTAGTAACAAGAGAATGGTGAGAAGAGAAAAGGAAAAGAAATTGCACTCCTGGTGCTCCCCGGTGGGTACACATTTCTTCCCACAGAGAGTGAAGCCAAAACAGTAAAGAAGACATGGATACTGGAAACCAGAGTCATGGAATTGAAAGATCTTGATAGAGAAAAGATTCTGAAAAGAAGAGGTCTTACACCACTGGAGTATTCAGTGGGCAGAAAGATTGTCCATAGAAGTTGAATCAAGATCTTCTAGAAAAGAAGAACGGATTAATTAGGAGAATCTAAAAGCATTGGGGGATGCAGAGGAAAGGACTGCTGGACAAAGGGGGAAGAGGCAAGGGCTGTGGTAACGCTCTGGAGAGATGTGGAAGTAGCTGGATACAGGCTGATCATGCCTGGCTCTTCAGTAGGCATGTGACCTTAATGAAGGATTTCTTATGGTAAGGTCCGATTCAGAAAGAATCTTGGACTTTTTTGGAGAAAATCACACTGTAAATTCAAGATGTCATGATTTCCTTAGGGAGAAAATGTAACACAGTGGCAAGAACATAGACTTTGACTTCAACCTTTGACAGATTGAGGATCAAACCCTGGCTCAGCCTATCAGTAAATGCATGAATTTGGGCAAGTTAATTTTTCTCTGCTTCAGTTTCTTCATCCACCGAATGTGGAAAATGATAGCTGTGTCATAGTTTTGTTGTGAGAAGTAAATGATGTACCATGTAAAGAGTCTAATAATTGGCCCGTAATTAGGTTTTAATAAATGGTGTATATTTTTGTTATTATAAGTTTTCAGGTAAAAGCGAGATATGGTTTATGATGAGAAATGACTGGGTGCTCAATACATTTCTGAAGGAGATGAACTGGTTAAGTATTTACAAAAGAAATAAAACAAATACAACACAGAAGCACACGTGGTTTTTGGAAGTAATATATAATGCTTACTATGACTGACCACATAAGATTCTTTCTGTAGACTGAATGATTTGAAATGAATTGGGCTATTACATTGATTCTTTCTAAGATGAAATTAACATTTAGGGTGCTGTTTATCATGCAGAGTATAAAAATTGTCATGGAAATGATTCATACCCATATGTTTTGTTTTGTTTTCCTCTGGTAAGCTTTATCATGAGAATGAATTAATAGTGCCACTTTCTCTTCATTAAATCTTTGCCATAAGCAAACAATATCAGAATTTTAATGTTTCATCTATTCCTCAAATTCATATTACTCTTCCTTTTTAATATGCTTTTTAATATGTTTGATATGTTGTAGTATTTCTTAGAATACTCAAACCGTACAATCATGAAAATTGCATGTGAGGTCACAAATATAGTTGGATAATTTCAAAGCAGTCCCAACAGAATGCACTCCCATTTCATCACTACACTGTTGCAAGTTTGAGTTAATCCTCAGTTATAGGAAGTATTTACACATTCCAGTGATTATCACAATGGCACGACTTAGCATGCATTAATGTCCTATAAAGAAACACATGATTACTTCTGCTATGTTTCAAGGACATCTGCATTTGTTTACAGCTATAGATATTCCGTATAAGGTACCATTTTTTTTCTCTACAGTATGGAGAACTTCCATGAAAAAAGAACTCTGAAAGTCACATTTGCCCATTTTGCTCCACAACGTAGTGGCAAAGAACCTTGAGTGACACTTCCATTCCATATTTCTGTACCCCCAGTGGCTGAAAAGTTTCCAAGAGCAGGATTTGGAGGACGTAACTGAAAACAAAAACAGTAACTGGGATCTTACTTATTAGCTGTGTGACTTTGGGGCCATCACTTAGTACCTATAGATTTCTTTTGAATTTTCTGTAAACGGAGGGACTTGCATCAGGATGGTCATCAAAGTCTCTTCTAACTTCAAATTTTATCTGTTGGGATAAGGGAGTTGAATTTGTCAGAGGAGGAAGTTTTTCCAGGTTTTGTCTGGAAGGGAAGAATCTTCAGTTCTACACAAGATGCTTCTTTTCTTACCTAATTTTCTTGTTACATGAAAATTCCTCTTTCAATGGTGAAAAATGATAACCCAGAGAGAAAAGGCTCCATTTAATATTAGTGGTGTACTCATATGATCTTGCAATATTCAAAGCATATTTTCACCTGTTCTGGAGGGGTGGGCAATCACTTTTGTGGTTTGGGCTTCTCAATTATATTGAGGTATGAAATATAGAAACAATCTTAAAACCTCATCTGTAATTCTGTGGTTTTGACACTACCTATAATATCCCATGCTTGTTAATCCAAATCCAGCTTAATGAAAGGTCTACCCCCTACTGCAGTGTTAGGGACAAAGATTTAACCAACTTTTCTTAGTAAAGTAAGTTCACTAAAAATACATTTTGATTTTTAAAATTAGAATAGTAATAAATGTGTTACAAAAAAGAAAAGCAACACAGAGATGCATTAAAAAACTTAAAAGAATATCCATATACAAAAAAAATGAACCTAGATGTAGCTCTTACATCCTTCACAAAAATTAACTCAAAATGGATCATAGACCTAAATGCAAAACACAAAACTGTAAAACTCCTGGAAGATAATGTAGGAGAAAACCTGGATGTCCTTGGATATGGTGATGCCTTTTTATTTATTCACTTATGAGGAAGATTAGCCCTGAGCTAACATCTGCCACCAATCCTCCTCTTTTTGCTGAGGAATAATGGCCCTGAGCTAACATTCGTGCCCATCTTCCTCTACTTTATATATTGGACACCTGCCACAGCATGGCTTGATACACGGTGCGTAGGTCCACACCTGGGATCCGAACTGGCGAACCCTGGGCTGCCGAAGCAGAATGTGCAAACTTAACCGCTGCGCCACCGGGTCAGCTCCTGGTGATGCCTTTTTAGACACAACCCAAAAGACGTGATCTATGAAAGAAATAATTGATACACTGGACTTCATTAAAATTAAAAATTTATGCTCTGTGAAAGACAGTCAAGAGAATTAGAAGACAAGACACAAACCAGGAGAAAATATTTGCAAAAGACACATCTAATGAAGGGCTATTATTCAAAATATAAAAGAACTCTTAAAACTCAACAATAAGAAAACAAGCAACTCGATTGAAAAATGGGCCAAAGACCTTAAGACAGGCCTCGCCAAAGAAGATATACAGATGGCAAATAAGCATTTGAAAAGATGCTCCACATCATGTCACCAGGGAAATGCAAAATAAAACAGCAATAAAACACCACTACGCACCTATTAGAATGGCCCAAATCCATCACCAAATCCCGGTGAGGATGTGGAGTAGGAGGAACTCTCATGCATTGCTGGTGGGAATGCACAATGGTGCAGCCATTTTAAAAGACAATTTGGCAGTTTCTTACAAAACTGAACACACTCTTACTATATGATCCAGCAATTGCACAATTTGGTATTTACCTAAAGTTCTTGAAAACTTATGTCTAGACAAAACCCTGCTCATGGATGTTTACAGTAGCTATATTCAGAATTGTCAAAATTTGAAAGCAACCAGGATGTCCTTGAATAGGTGAATGGCTAAATACACTGTGGTACATCCAGAAAATGCAATATCATTCGGCACTAAAAAGAAATGATGAAATAGTTAAGGATATGGTACCGTGCATTTGAAAGTTGGTAAGAGAGTAGATCTTAAAAATTCTCATCACAAAAAAAAATAATAAAATTTGTAATCATGAGGCGATGGACATTAAACTTATTGTGGTAACCATTTTGCAATATATACATGTATCAATCATTATGTTGTACACCTTAAACTAATACAATGTTATATAAAAATTATATATCAAGAGAACTGGAAAAAAAAGAAAAAAGAAAGAAATGAGCTATCAAGCCATGAAAAGACATGAAGGAAATTTTAAATGCATTTTATTGAGTGAAAGAAGCTGGTCTGAGAAGGCTACAACAGCCTGATTCCAAATATGTGACATTCTGGAAAAGGCAAAACCATGGAGACGGTAAAAATATCAATAGTTGCTAGGGAGGGGGAAGAAATAAATAGGCGGGGCACAGAGGAGTTTTAAGGCAGTGAAAAGACCCTGTGGGATACTATAATGATGGATACATGTCATTACACATTTGTCCAAATCCACAGAATGTACTACACCAAGAGTGAGCCCTAAGGTAGACTATGGACTTTGAGTGATTATGATGTGTGAATGTAGGTTCATCCTCGGCAAAAAATGTACCATTCTGGTGAGTGATGTTGATAATGAAGGAGGCTATGCACGTGTGAGGGCAGAGGGAATATGGGAAATCACTGTACCTTCCTCTCCATTTTATCGTAAACCTAAAGCTGCTCTAAAAGTATAAAGTCTTGAAAAAAACTTAAACATTTCTCTCCACTAAGGTAACCAACGTTAACCACTCTGGGGTATTTTCTTTACCACTTTTCCCTGTGCTCATGCAAGTAACCTCTTTTTCCAATTTATACAGGATGTCATAAAACTCAAGGTGACTAAAGAAACATGACTCTCTTCAATGACTACTAACATTTCTTTGATTGGCAAAGTCCTTCTTACATATAGCTTATCTTCCCCGGAGCTCCATCCCAGGGTTTAGTCACCTTTGCCATTTGTATGGTTCCCATTCCTTAAAAACAAAGAGAAGCCATTCATTCTGAAGAAAGCATTCTCTTGGGGGTGATGAGTAAGCATGGCACTTCCTTTCTAGTAGCTATAAACTTTACTGTAGGTGTAAAATTTACTTTCCACACTGTAACATTTAAATGATTTTGGTACCTAAACATTTAGCCCTATTGTGGGATGTTAAGAGTAGATTCAAAAATTTTTTTTTGAAATGGTTCACCAAAGAGGGAACGAAAAACAAGTTCTGGTGAAAAGAAGTAGCTGACCACAATCTCATTTCCAAAGTGGTGGTTAGCCTTATTCACACAGTGCACCAACTTTGATCTCGTTTGTAACTACAAGTGTTAGTGATAGAAACAAAATGGAGATTTTGAGAGGGTTAGAAATACCATATTAGGAACTGGGTTGGAAGGTATCCCTTACATTATTCAACCATAGAGGTTGTCTAGTTGCTGTGGTATATATAGCCCTGACCCAAGTTATCAGTAAAAAATAATTTGCATATCAGTGTTTCTCAAGGAAACACTGGTTTTGACTAGAGGAACAGGTTCATGCTATGTGCACAGTGTGGATCCTGAAATGTCACTCCCTAGATATAGTTTATAACTGGATGAAGAGCCAGCTCAGCAAGAAGTCAGGACTTTTGTATAATATAAGGATGAGACATTTTTTAACCTAATGGGACTCTGCATGACAAAAATTTTTAAGATGATAATAGTACCGGATAAATTATGATCTGCTAGTTCAACCCCCAGAAGGAAAGAATCCTTCTATATAATGTTGCCATAAGAGTTACTAGAAGATTTACAGCTTTTGCAGGAAGAGTTTAATATTTATCTGTAAGAGTCTGAATTAGAGGCGGAGAATCTGGAATAAAGCAGGAGATTACTTCAGTGACTACAAATCCTTATACCTCTGGAAGCCTAAAGGATAGAAGTGTCGTTGCCTTCTGTGTAGACCCCAGGATGAACACAGTTTTAACTTGCATAATTAAAAGGGGAATTAAAAGTGTGTATTGAGGACACTAAAAGAACCTCAGCGAGGACCTTCTTCAGAAATTAGCCACAACAACTCACAGGAATTGGGAATAATTATGCCAACAGTTTGCCAGTGGCACCTTCATTCAGATTTATATCCAAACAAAAGAGAAGCATTTGGTAGTTTTTTTAATGATATCAAGTCTTACCCAAAATGTACACACAGGAAGCATTGTGTAGCTTGGATGAGGTCGTAGTTAGACAGGTAGACCTCTAAATCAACAGAAAAGCAGCACCTCTCTTGAAAAAGTCCCCAGAAACATCTCACGTGTTAAGCCTGTTAAGGAGGAAGATTATCATTAGTGTCAATAGACACAGACAACTTGAGCAACAGATGTAGGTAATCCACAAGAAATTCGGCTTCCAACAACTGTCTTAGTCATGCCCAGCTGTGCATCTGCCAATGCTAATCCATCATAACACAACCTGCTATTTACTTTCCTTGCAATGATAGGGATTTAAGAGGAAGATGAAAGAGAACCAAGACCTATGAGGTAATTTAGAACTTTCTTGAATTTAACTTTCTTCCTTTTACTTGCTATAATCTGGCATTATTGTCAAGATAACATGATACCTAATTGCAGCTAGAGTAATCATCTGTTGCCAAAATTAATACAGAGGAATAAAATAGTTTGCCGATTTTCTTGTTTAGAGTATTTGCTGCTGCCACACAGGCTCATTTGATAGAGATTAGACAAGTATATAATTTGTTAGGAAGTTATCCATTTCTAATGGTCTGGCTCTTTCACATAAGGATGATCTATCAGGTATTCTTAAGGATAAACAGCTAAATACAAGTAAAGCACCATAAGCAGTCCTCTAAAAGAAGTTAGATTTATGAGACTCCTGCTCAACTGAAAAAGGAAAAAAAAGAGAGAGTGAGAGAGAAAAAAACAAAACGCTGTCCTTCCACCAACCCATACCATTGTCATTTTTTTGTGTGTTTAAATTCAGTGAGAATAAGGTCAACGGCTCTTCCAGATACAAGACGTGCCACTCCTAGTAAGACGTTTTCCTCCCGTTAGGTACTGCTTATAGTTGGTACTGTGTGGTCCCTTGCTAAATCAAAGTAGAAGCGCAGAGCTCTACACTAATGAAGTGAGGGACCCAGGTTCTGTCCTATGCCATTGAGTAGTCCATCTCTTGAAGTCTATGTGCCGTCTTGACATAGTTGCTTTAATGTAGCCATTCCCAAATAATGTGAAAACAGACATCCTTCTCTCTTCCCTGAATCTTGCCCTATTCCTGAGCTTTATCTCTATCCAGATCCTCATTGTAAGAGGTGTTGGTAACGAACAAGGTGGAGGTCTGAGATGGAGTCTGGGCTCCTGCTATAGTCAATTTGGACCAATAATGTCCCTTATGTTTGTAAAAGACCCTACAATCTTCTATCCTTTTCATAAGAAATTCAACATTAAAAGAAAATAAAACATCGGCAATTGTTTTAGGAGATTAACTTGGAGCCAGGTGGATTCTCTCATGAGTGTGAAGCTATTTAAGGTGTCTTCAGGCTTCTTAAGGGGGAAGGAAAAGGTTTGGTAGTATGTAGGAGCTGTATTAGCATTTGTAGATCCCAACTTCTTAAGTAAACTAAAAGCTTTTTGCAGACTGGTACAATAATCATTTTTGAAAGGTCCATTCCAACAGAAGGCATTCAGTATTCATTTAGCTTAAACGTTATGACATTGCCATTTTTGTAAGTAAAAAATGACTTAATGTTGGCAATTTCATATGGTTCAACCTAAGAGTTAAGCACCTACAGCTCACCTCACTTTAGCATACTGGACAGAACACCGGGGCTTTGAGCACACAGAACTGGATGAAAATGCCAGCTCTCCCAACTCTGTGACTTTGGGAAAGTATCTGAGTCTATCTGAGCCTTAGTTTCCTTCTCTGTAAATTGAGGAGACTAGGGGCTGGCCCCGGGGCCGAGTGGTTGGGTTCGCGTGCTCCACTGCAGGCGGCCCAGTGTTTCATTGGTTCGAATCCTGGGCGCGGACATGGCACTGCTCATCAGGCCACGCTGGGACAGCATCCCACATGCCACAACTAGAAGGACCCACAACAAAGAATATACAACTATGTACTGGGGGGCTTTGGGGAGAAAAAGGAAAAAAATAAAATCTTTAAAAAAAATTGAGGAGACTAATATCTACTTCAGGAGATAGTTGTGTGAATTAAGGATAACACGCAAAAAGCACCTTGTACAGTGCTTTCGGTAAATAGTAGTCACTATCACCTCAGACAGATCACACTTAAAGCTAGCATTTAGAAGTCATAAGGAGGCTGTAGAAACAGGAAGTAGACTCGTGGCTGCTGAGGGCTTGGAAGTTTGGGGAAAATGTGAAGTGATTACTCAGAAATTCCTCTTAGGGTGATAAAAATGTTCTAAAATTAGGCTGTGGTTATAATTACGCAACCCTGTGAATATACTAAAAACCATTGAATTGGACACTTGAAATGGGTGAATTGTATGGTATGTAAATTATATCTTAATAAAGCTGTTTTTAAAAAGTCATAAAGAGGGACACACAGAGAGAAAGAGCAAGAGCTTTAAGCTGTTTGGAAAACAAGGTTTAGACTTGGCCTTTCACAAGGCTCATTTATAGGCTTTAAACAAACAAACAAACAAACCTCTGAATACTTCTTGAATTAATCCAGTTTAGCATGAGACAGTCATCACAAAGCATTATTTCTAATTGGCGATTTCTGGTACTAGCTACAGGGGAAGGGGTTGTTGTTTCTTGCTATTCTGCATCTGGCAAACTTCTCGTTTCGATATAACAAATGTCATGAAGTAAAGATATATTTGAAGATTTACTTCAGAGTCGAAGAAAAAGCTACAATTGACAGACTGTTTGGCTGTCTTACATCTCAGGCTTCCCAGCGTTTGGTGCATAGTCATATGAATAAGAAAGCTGTGTTCCCCAACACTTTCTCATTCCAATGGCATAGGCACAACGTGAGTCTGATTTTGAACAGCAGCACAGCTTGGGCAACGTTCAATCACCAAACAGAGTCTGGGCAATGTGAAAAGCAGACCAGGGAGGCCTAAAAAGAGGGCATAATAGTAACTTGCCCAGATGATCAAATTACATTCTCCTCTTCTAACTGTTAGACATTTACTGGGACACAATTTGGAGATGCCTTTGGGTCCTATTGAATCCCTATGTAGAAACTAAGCATTTGCTAATAAAGGGCCAGATTCTTATATGGGGAATTTTATACATAGAACTTCATTGGATGCAAATCTGGACAGAAAGGTTCCCAGTTTTGAATACTGCAATATGATGCATTTGTAGATATTCCATCCTGTTATGGATGATTTTTTTTACTCAAAAGTGTTATGCAGTGCCTTGGTTTCCCGGCTCTATGTAATTTATACATGAGACAAGAATAGTTATCAAGCATTATGGGTCAGTGGTTTCATCTGCATTTACACATCACCCTCTGAAGATGCAATGTCTTCCTGTTTAAATGTGTATGTGTTTTTCAATCACAGGCACCTATGAGTCATATCCAGAATTAAATTGCAACAACGAGGTGCTAAAATGCAGCTGGACTACCAGCATTGAACTAACTCCTATGTTAATGCTAGCAGGCCATCTGATATAGATGAGAGCAGGGAGGCTCAGCTAAATGTAAAGTTGTGAAATAGGCGATGTTTTGCTTGAGGACTTTTCCAACCTATTTGCTCCCATGCCCTATGTTGTCTTCTGGGTGCTCAGAGCCGGACACTGCTAAATACCATGCGAACTAATCCTGCCAGGCATCCCCATGCTCTGGATCTTTGTGTTCTTTGGTCCCTTCCATCAATACTTACTCATTCTGTATATCCCACTCTTTAGTTGTATTCTGTTTTATAGCTAGTCTGAGAAAATAATTCAAGCTGAGGAATTAATGCTTTGAAAGAGTTTTATGTTTTGCCCTTTCCAGGAAGCATTTGTATTTTAACAGGGGACTTTAATGTCCTGAATTACAGTTAATTCAGTCAGGGAGACCTTTTATGCCCCTTAAATAATATTGTATAGATTATGGCTACCTTCTTGGTTTGTCTATAAGAACAAGACTGATCTATATATCGTCTATATATGTATATAGATAGATAGATAGATAGATAGACAGATAGATAGTAGCATGTGAAGTAGATGCCACATGAAGAGGGAGCTGCAATCAACAAGGATTTAAGCTATGCTATAAGAACCTAAAAAAAGTAAGTCTCAGGTAACGAAGCTTGCCTGTGGACTACAGGTAAATATTAGCAGCAGACAGATCAACCAACAGTGGAAGAAGAAAAGAAGGGGTAACATTTTTGGTATTCCAGAAAGCACAAAAGAACCTATACAGTTAGGTAGGCTCTACAAACATCAGCTGGAGCCACAAACCAATAGCTGTTGTCACAGAACTGGGAAGAGCTTCAGTCTTTTGAGTCACAGCCATTTTGAATACAGATAAACAGTATCTGTAGGGCTTGTACTTCACACATGTACACAAACAAATATATTAAAGGGCATCTATCTCTACACTACTAAACTTCAGGTGTATAAATTATGCAACATTTAGGACTTTGAATAATTTGCCCTCTTGTCACTTTGCAACTATGAGTTATTTATAGATAAAGGAGGATTTTTCTTAATGAAATCAATAAAGAAAGCCAAGACAAGTGTTTATTAAATCTAGAAACTTATTTCCACACAAATAGATGCAAAATATAAGTGGATGTTGGAGGTATAAAATACCCATGAAATAAGTAATGCTAGTTGTGAGATTACTTAAAAGCAATCTCTTCTGTACAGTTTTCAGAGAAGCACTTAATAATTTTTTTTTTAGTAAAATTCGGACTACGTTGTTTCTATGCAGTGTGCTAATCATTTTGGACACTACTCCCTCTTCCTATCATTTTCTCATGGCTCTTAAACATTTTTTAAATTCTTCCTTTATCAAGGTGATAAGGTATAACTTAGATACGAGCATTTATTCTACATGTAGAATTCACACATTACGATCTAAACCAATATATTCTATTTTTTGTTTTCAAAATAGAGATGAGAATGCACAAATAGTTAGAAAATCCAATATATATTAATGAATTTTACTGGTTACCCCCAGTCAGATACTATAGAGAAACTTCTCAGCTACTAAAATTGAGCAATTGGGGAACTGAGGCAGAGATTTCCTTTTCTTCAATAGAATGAGTCATGCTCTTTACAAGTAAAAATAGTATGGAATTTAGGTCTAGAAGTCATTGAAATTAAATGGTTTAAAATTTAATTGCAACATATACTCATTAAGAACCAATTATATGCAAAGCTCTGTGCTGAGGGCATATGAGAATGCAAAGATGGAAAAACCAAACTCTGTTGTCAGAGTTTAGAGTTGAATGGGGAAGAAAGAGACAAACGAGTATGTGATAGAATCAAAGTCACATGGTGTTCTTACCTATTCTTATTTCAAAGGCATACATTTACTTTTCTTGAATGTCTTCTCAAAAGAAGCATTAAATATCCCTAATTTGAGGGTATTATTGGAAAAAAACCTTTCATGTGATGTTAGCTTTTTAAGATTTCGCCTTTTGGCATTCTGTCCCAATATTCTTATCTGATTTTTTTAGGCACTTTTTTCTCCTTGACCCAGTGACAATCAATTCACTCTAAGTGTGTCACTAAGCTTTAGGAGAAAGTCATGACGCTGGGTACTATCATTATTATTACATACTATATTTTTGGGAGATACTTTCTATGCTTGTATCAGAGTATACATGTCCCTCAAATTTCTTTTTATTTAAATATGTCAGAGCAGTGACAGATATAAAGAGTGGCAGGAGTGTAACATGGGGGTAAATTCTATGACAACAGTCAAATAAAGCCAGAGGAAATCGTTCCAGCTTTGAAGTCCAAGAGAGTATTATTATAATAAATATGGTCAGAAAAGTAAGAAGTCATACTTCCCTTAAAAAGAGCTAGACAGCATTTTTTCTTCCTGGCTAAACAATAAAATTCCATAAGCATAAGCTGCACTGCCTCTGTTACCTTGACTAATTGGCAGAGTATTCTGCTGCATTGTGAGTTGTGCTCAAATAGCTCATTAAGGTCACATTTTATTAGTATTTTTGGCTTACTTAGCAGATATCTCATCAATCATATCCTAGATATGAGTAAGTATGATACTAGTGCTACCAATGGGCTCAGAAACAGATAATTCAGAAAAGATCAAGCAGAAACAATTAAAAAGATGAGCCTTTGGTTATAGGGTTTGGCACATAAAGTTGGATTTAAAGTTACAATAGGAACTTGAGTTACTGAGAAGCAGATGACACTACCCTCCATTTTTAAAAAATGTAAATTTAAATCCTTTTTTTATTGAGGTAACTTTAACATTATATAAATTTCAGGACTGCACTCCATCTTAATCTAAGACTCTGAGTGGTTGGACAAAAAAAGAGTGGCAAAGATACAATTTCCAGTGTTGTCCCTTTAAATATTAGTTCAGTGACTTTCCAGTTCTAGTAAGGGTGAAGAAACTTGAAATGGACAACCTTCACTTTGATAACAATTATGAGATCCACGTTTATACAACTTCTACCCTGAAAATACTACCAAGAACATGAACCACGGGGCAGCTAGAAATCAAGCAGAAAACTGGCTTGAGGAGTCAAATAATGGAATTGAAGGATGCCATTTCAGCTGGAAGTTAAGGGGGGATTCTGACAAAGAGGAAGCTACAGAAAGATATAGTTCCCAAATCTCCATATAAACTCCCTTGAAATTCTTGTGTGATCCATGAACCACGCATTTATGGGAGATACTTCAAAGAGCCCAGGAGAAAAGAATTGGAAGGCTGAAAATGCTGCACAGATATTTCAGTAGATACCCACTACTAGTAAGACAGTTTGGAGTTTTAAAGGGGCTTGGTAAATACCTTAAGTTTACCACTGAAATCCCAGAAAGGTCTTGTCTTAGAGGTAAAATTTATGTTACACTACTAAAGCATTCACATTAGGAAAAAGGGGGAAAAAAAACTGAGTCACACTAACAGAGCATAAAAGCAAGCCTCCACAAGTTCAATTTGATCAGCAAATAATTTACAACAAATGCTCCTCAGAGGAACGTAACAGAATCCAGGGACTGTAGAATGAATTATCTAAAACGTTCAATATAAAAATAAAAAAATTATGAAACCTGAAGAGAAACAGGAAAATTTGCACTATAATCAAGAGAAAAAAACAGTGACAAAGGGCTTCTAGATGATCCACATTATGGAATTAGCAGAAAAATATTTTAAGGCAGCCATTATAAATATGCTCAAGATGTTAGGAAAAAAGATGGTTGAATTGAGTGAACAATTGGGGAGTGTCAGTGAATAAATAAAATCTATCTTAAAAACTAAATGGGCATTCTACAATTTAAAAGTAAAATATCAGAAACAAAAAATTCGCTTAACCCAGACTGAGAATAATACAAGAAAGGTCAGTGAACTTGATATGTCAATCAAAATTATCCATATGAAGAAGAGGAGGAAGATTGATACAAAAATGAAGAGCATATAATGGTCTACTTTCATTCTTTTGCATGACGCTGTCCAGTTTTCCCAACATGATTTATTGAAAAAACTTTCTTCACTGTATGTTCTTGGCTCCTTTGTTGGTGGTTAGATGTCCATAGACGTGTGGTCTTATTTCTGGGCTCTCAATTCTGTTCTGTTAACCTGTGTCTCTGTTTTTGTGCCATTACCATGCTGTTTTGATTACTACAGGGTTGTAGTACATTTTGAATTCAGGGAGTGTGACAGCTTTGTTCTTTTTTCTCAGGATTGTTTTGGTTATTCGGGATCTTTTATTGTTCCATATACATTTTAGGATTCTTTGTTCTAATTTCCATGAAAAATGTCATGGGGATTCTGATTGGGATTGCATTGAATCTGTAGATTGCTTTACATAATATGAACATTTTAATTATGTTTATTCTTCCAATCCATGAACTTGGAATATCTTTCCATTTCTTTACATCTTCTTCAATTTCTTTTAAAAAAAAATGTCTTACAGTTTTCAGTGTATAGGTCTTTCACCTCCTTAGTTAAATTTATTCCTAGGTATTTTATTCTTTTTGTTGCAATTGTAAATGAGATTGTAGTCTTGATTTCTCTTTCTGGTAGTTTGTTGTTAGCGTATAGAAATGTGACTGATTTTTGTATGTTGATTTTGTACCCTGTAACTTTACTGTATTTGTTAACTATTTGATGGATTCTTTAGAGTTTTCTCTATATAGAATCATATCATTAACAAATAGTGACAGTTATACTCATTCCTTTCCAATTTGGATCCTTTACATTATTTTTTTTCTTGCCTAATTGCTATGGATAAGACTACCAATACTGTATTAAATAAGAGTGGTGAGAATGGGCATCCTTGTCTTGTTCCTATTCTTAGAGGGGTAGCTTTCAGTTTTTCACCATTGAGTATGATGTTGGCTGTGGTTTTGTCACCAATGGGCTTTATTATGTTGAGGTATTTTCCTTCCATACTCATTTTATTGAGAGTTTTTATCATAAATGGATGTTGGATTTTGTCAAATGCTTTCTCTGCATCTATTGAGATGATCATGTGCAAAAGAATGAAAGTAGATCATCTTACACTATACACAAAAATTAACTCAAAACGGATTAAAGACTTGAATAAAAGACCTGAAACCATAAAACTCCTAGAAAAAAATATAGGCAATATACTTGGACTTAGTAGTCTCATTTTGAATACCATGTCTGACCAGGCAAGGGAAACAAAAGAAAAAATAAACAAGGGACACTACACCAAACTAAAGAGCTTCTGAATGGCAAAGGAAACTGTCCACAAAACAAAAGGACAACCCACCAACTTGGAGAAAATATTTGCAAATCATATATTGATAAAGGGCTAATTTCTAAAATACATAAGGAACTCATACAACTCAACAACAACAACAACAAAAACAACTCAATCAAAAAATGGGCAGAGGATATGAACAGATATTTTTCCAAAGAAGATATACAGATGATGAAGAGGCACATGAAAAGATGGTCAATATTGCTCATTATCAGGGAAATGCAAATGAAAGCTACAATGAGATGTCATCTCATACCTGTCAGAATAGCTTTTATTAACAAGACGAAAAATAACAAGTGTTGGAGAGGATGTGGAGAAAAAGGAACCCTGCTGGTGGGAATGCAAACTGGTGCAGCCACCATGGAAAACACTAAGGAGATTTCTCAAAAAATTAAAAACTATACTACCATATGATCCAGTTATTCCACTTCTGGATATTTATACAAAGAACATGAAAACACTAATTCAAAAAGACATATGCACTCCTTTGTTCATCATAGCATTATTCACAATAGCCAAGACTTGGAAGAAACCCAAGTGCTCATCAACAGATGGACAGATAAGAATATGTGATATATATGTACAATGGAATATTATGCAGCCATAAAAAGATGAAATAATGCCATTTGTGACAACATGGATGGACCTTGAGTGTATTATGCTAAGTGAAATACCGTGATTTCACTCATATGTGGAAGATAAACAAACAAACACATGGATAAGGAGAATAGATTGGTGGTTACCAGAGGGGAAGATGGTGGGGGGAGGGTGAAAGGGGTAGAGGGGCACATTTGTATAGTGATGGATGGAAACTAGACTTTTGGTGGTGAACAAAATGCAGTCTATACAGGAGCCAAAATATAATGATGTATGCCTGAAATTTACACAGTGTTATAAACCAATGTGACCTAAATATAATAATTTAAAAAAAGGAAAAGAATATTGGTAACTTTCAAGACATTATTAAGCACCTAAAATACAAGAAATTGGCATTCCAGAAAGAGAGAACAGAGGCATAAAAATATTATTAAAATAATAGTTTAAACATTTCCAAATTTAGTTTAAAAAACACACACAATAAAAACAAACATCAATTTACAGATCCAGGAAGCTTAGCAAATCCAAAGTAGGATAAATTCAAAGAAAATCACATCTAGGTACATCATAGTTAAATTATAGAAAACTAAAGATAAAGATATAATATTGAAAGCTGCAGAGAAATAAGACAGATTACATATAGGGAAAAAAATGATATGTTACAGCCAACTTCTCACCAAAAACAGTGGAAACCCGAAGAAAAAGGAATCACATCTTTAAAGTCCTGAAAAAAAATTGTCAACCCAGAATCCAATATCCAGTGAGAATATTCTTCCAAACGAGGGTGAAGTAAAGACATTTTAACATAAACAAAAGTTGAGAGGATTTGTTACTAGACTATCCTAGCTATAAGAAATGGTAAGAAATGAAGAAATTATACCAGATGAAAAGTCAGATCTACAGGGAAAAATGAAAAGCATCAGGAATGGTAAATATGAGGGTAAATTTAAAAAATATTAACTTTCTCCCACCTCAATTTTTTAAAGCGTAACTGACTGTATAAAGCAAAAACCACTGCATTGTCAAGTTTATAACTTACGTAGATATAAACCACATGACAACAACAGCACAATGGGGAGTGAGTATATGAAATTTTAACTTTCAAGGTATTTATTTTTATATGAATGGGTGGAATATTTATTCTAAGTATACTGTGATAAGATTAGGGTGCATAGTTCCATCCTTAGAGCAATACTAAAAATGACGCAAAGAAGTGTAATTAAAAATCCAACAGAGGAATTAAAATGGAAAAATAAAAATTATTGAGTTAACCCAAAGGAAAGCTCTTAATTAGAAGGTATTGCTTAGTCTATTTACATTTCCTGTAATATTGATGTAGTTAGGTTTAAATCCACCATGTTGCTAGTTACTATGTATCTTTTTTATTTCTGTGTTCCCCTTTTTTGGTCTCCATTTGTATCATTCCAATAATTTTTACTGGATGAGAAAGCAAGACACAACTACATGCTGCTTTCAAAAGCTTCACTTAGATATAAAGATGTTTATATATTGAAAGTAAAAGAATGTAAAAATATATACAATGTAAATGGTAAACATAAGAAAGCTGTAGTGATTACAATAATATCAGACAGAATAGAATTCAAGAAAAGAGGGATTATTGGCAAAAATAGGGACATTTATCCAGGTCAAATATAGTAACATCTTTCTCTCAGTAAATGATAGAACAACTAAATGAAACATTAGTGATTTGAAAATGTTATCAACTAACTCAACACTATTAACATTTTATAGCATTTCACCCAACAACTGCAGAAAACTCACTCTTTTCATGTGCACATGGAACCTTAAACAAGAAAGACCATATGCTGGGCCTTAAAATAAATCTCAATAAATTTCAAAAGATTTAAATACTACAGAGAATTTCCTCTAAGCACACTAGAAGTAAATTATAAATTAGTAACAACAAAATCTAGAAATATCCGGAAATGGTTCAAAATTAAACCATCTACTTATAAATTATCTTTGAGTCAAAGAAGAAATTGTAAGGGGAATTATAAAATAAACCCACCTAGAGAGTGGACACCCTAGTCACCAAGATGGTGTCAGTGATACCGGTAGAGAAGAAACTCATGGATGTCAAAATCCATGGGGAGCTGCCAAGCTGGATATTGATATGGGATTTCATCCCCAATGGCATTGTTGGTGCATTTCAAAGAGGTTATTATTGATATTACAACATGCATATCAATGTGAAGAAAAGGAGCGTTGCTAGAGTTTCTATGGTGCTGGCAACTTACATGCTTTTCATCTGTTGCCTTTCTTAGAAGGAACTTAAACATGAGTGGCTGTGCAAATACCACTGAAGAGGGCTCAGTGTGGAGTGTGACTCTGCATTCCTGAGCATGACCTTTTTACCCAGGCACCTGTCGTTGAGGAACACAATGATGTAAATCTTTTCATATGTAATTGATAATTAATGCCCAATAAAAGATGACTGGAACATGTAAAAAGAAGAAAAACTACCTAAATGATAATGAAAACACAACGGGAGGCAGCTAAAGTAGTTCTTAGAAGGAAATTTATGTTTGAACATATACAAGAAGCAAGTCTTCTTTATATGAAAGAAACAGGGCTCAAAGCTATTGATCTTAATTTTTACTTTACGGAGCTAAAAAAAGAAGAGCACATTAAACCCAAAGTAGAAAAAAGAAAAATAATAAAGATAAGAGAAAAATCAATGAAATAGAAAATATGAACATTAGAAAAAATTAACAAAGAAAAGTTGTTTCTTTGAAAATTTGATAAAATAAACTCTGTTGGAGATCAATGAATAAATAAAAGGCAAATACAAATTACAAGTATCAGAAACGAAAGCAGGGTTATTATTATAGATCCTACAGACATTAAAAGGATACCTAAGGAATATTATGAACAACTTTATGCCAACAAAAATGACAAACTAGATGATATGGACTAATTCCTTGAATGACAAAAATTGCCAAAACTCATATGAAAAGATATAGAAAATTGTAATGAGTACATTTATAAAAGAAATTGAATGTGTAATAAATCTACTTCTGTGCAAAGGAAATTTTCAAGTCACAAGTTCTTGTTGATGGATTATGTCAAACATTTAAGAAGGAAGTAACATTAATCTCACATGAACTCTTTCTTTTCTTTCTTTTTTTTAGGAAGATTAGCCCTGAGCTAACTACTGCCAATCCTCCTCTTTTTGCTGAGGAAGACTGGCCTGAGCTAACATCCATGCCTATCTTCCTCTACTTTATATGTGGGACGCCTACCACAGCATGGCATGCCAAGTGGTGCCATGTCCACACCCGGGATCTGAACCGGCGAACCCCAGGCTGCCGAAGCAGAACGTGTGAACTTAACTGCTGTGCCACTGGGCTGGCCCCTCACATGAACTCTTTTAAAAGACAAAGGAGAGAAGATTCCTTCCTAGTTTGTTTTATGAGGCCAGGATAAGCCAGTTATCAAAACCTGACAAAGGCATTACAGGAATAGAAACTAATAAACCAATGTTCTTCATGAATATGGACCAAAAAGAAATCCTTAACATAATATCAGTAAATTGAATAGAGCTGTGTAGATAGTTAGATAGATAGACAGATAATACATCCAAGTAGGTGGGGTTTATCCCAGTAATGCAAGATTGGTTTAAGATTCAAAATCAATCAAAGTAATTCACCTTTTAAAGAGAATAAAGAAGAAAACTTATAAAATCATCTCAATAGATGCAGCAGAATCATTTGACAAATTCCACATCCCTTCGTGACTTAAAGGCAATATATTCTCAAAAATTAGTAACAGAAGGGAAATTGCTCAATTCAATAAAAGGTACCTACAAAAAACCTATAGCTAACATCATTCTTAATGATGAACTATTGGATGCTTCTCCTCTAAGAGTAAGAACCAGACAAGATGTCCTCTATCATCATTTCTCCTCAATATCGTACTAGATGTCCTAGTCAGTCCAGTAAGTCAACAGAAAGTATAAAAATTGAAAAGGAAAAATTAAAATGAAGAAAGGCTTGATTATATATGTGGAAAATCCTAAAGAATTTACAAATTAACTTAGAACTAAAAAGTAAATTTATCAAGGTCTCAGAATACAAGGTCAAGATACAAACATTTAAAAAACAACTGTGTTTCAGTGTACTCATATCATACAATTGGAAATAAATTTCAAAAAATTTACAGTGATATAAAAAATATAAAATATTTAGGAATAAATTGAACAAGAGATGTGCAAGACATCTACACTGAAAACTTGAAAATATTATAAGATAAATTTAAACATTTCTAAATAAATGAAAAGGACCTTGAGTTCTTGTCCAAAACATAAAGAATTTAGAAGTCATCACAAGAAAAAAACTGAACAAACTGAGAATCAACAACTTTTTTTAGGTCCACTAGAGAATTGAGGTCACAGGGCAAGCTACCAACCTGAAAACTGGAAATACAGGCAGACACAGAGAATCACACTTACCAAGAGCAGAAGTCAGCTGCTGGAGCCAATACTGGTAGGAACACTCAGACTGTGAGTGACAAATTGCTGGAGGCTCAGTGTGGATGAGCTCGAGAGTTAAAAAATGGGTGGTTCAGTCTTAGGGATTCCTCCACCTTTTTTTAAGTTTTATCCAGGAGCCCCACTAGGTTTTTAGGGTGAAGATGGGAGAAAAATTCCCTCTAGCTTCTGGCAGGAGGAGGGGGAAAGTAGCCATTTTGAAAAACACCCATTGTACTCTGCTCTCCTTAACAAAAGCCTGCTCTCAAGAAAACTATTTTGCTAGAGCCTAACCCACTTGAGTTTTATGAGAGCATAATTCACCTGAGAGAAGGGAAATATCCAACTCTAGCCACCTCTAGTCACCCACCTAAGGAGGAAAAACAAGCTGAAAAGCACTAATAAAGGTTGTAGCCCTGGAACACAGGCTCACTTAAAGACTGAGACCTAATCATAGGACTACATGCTTCCCTTCTTCTCACATCTTACCACTACATCAATTGGACTCCTGTGTAATAACAGAAGATTACAGAAAGGACTGTAAGTCTCAGACTCTATTTAAGAAGGAGTCTCTAGGGGCTGGCCTCGTGGCCCAGTGGTTAAGTTTGCGCGCTCCGTTGCAGGCAGCTCAGTGTTTCGTTGGTTCGAATCCTGGGTGCGGACATGGCGCTGCTCATCAGACCATGCTGAGGCAGCGTCCCACATGCCACAACCAGAAGGACCCACAACGAAGAATATACAACTATGTACCGGGGGGCTTTGGGGAGAAAAAGGAAAAAAATAAAATCTTAAAAAAAAAAAAAAAAAAGGAAGGAGTCTCTAGAGAAACCCAAAGACCATGGGGGAGACAAAAACAAGGAACTAGTGGAAATTTTAGCCTCTGACACCTACAGCTTCAGCAAACAGTAAACGCAGCCTAACTACTGGCCTGATAAACATAAACCTCACACTAAAGGCCTTTTTACCTCAATTCCTATCACACAATACATCATATCTGACTATTAACAGAAAATTACAAGACATGCTAAAATGCAAAAAACACAGTCTGAAGAGATAAAGCATGCATCAGACTCAGGTATGAAAGAGATTTTGGAATTATCAGAACAGGAGTTTAAAATAACTATGATGAGTATGCTAAGAGTTTTAATGTAAAAAGTGAACAATATGCAAGAGTAGATGAGTAATGTAAGCACAGAGATGGAAACTCAACAAAAGTAGTGAAGGAAATGCTAGAAATTAAATACACTGTAACAAAAATGAAGAAAGCCTTTGATGGGCTCCTCAGTAGACTGGAAACGGCCAAGGGAGAAAATCAGGAAGCTTTAGGCTGTGTCAATAGAAACTTCCTAAACTGAAAAATCTAGAGAAAAAAGAGGACAGAAAGAAAGAAAGAGAAAAGGAAAGAAATAGACCATCTAAGAAATGTGGGACAATTACCAAAGGTGTAACATACATATAGTGGGATTACCAGAAGAAGAAGAAAGAGAGACAGCAACAGAAGAAATATTTGAAGTAACAATGGCTGAGAATTTTCCAAAATTAATGACAGACCTAAATAAATTGAGATATATGCCATATTTAAAGATTGAAATGCTCAGTATTGTTAATACGTCAACTGTCCCCAACTTGGTCTATAGATTCCATGCAATACCAGGAAAAATTCCATTTTAGTAGAAATTAACATATGGATTTTAAATTTATGGGAATAAAAAAGGAACAGGAATGTCTCTAGCCATGTTTGCTTGGGGATCTTAACAATGTTAGACTGGGAAGGAAGTAATGCTACACTAAGGGAAACTTCTCCAAGGGGAATAATATCCTTCAAACCAAGGTGGCTTTTGGCTTGCCTAGACAAGCGTAAGAAATCATACATGGACGTCACAAAGATAATTTACCTGTTCCCGGCAGAAGAAACTCAGAACACTCAGACTGGAGAGAGAACTTCCATATTTGTCTTTCACTGGCACCAGCCTATGGACTGCATTTTGAGCAAATGCACACACAAAGACCAAGACTTGGTTATTAGGATATGAAGCAAGCAGAGTCATTTGAGAGCAGATAAAGTGATGATGAAATATGTTTTTCGGACCTTTATTATATGCTGGGTTCTATTTTAAGTATTTTATGGGTTAACTCATTTAATCCCTTGAAGTGGGTACTAATTTTATCATCTGCAATGAACAGATTCAGCTTTTGAGACTCAGTGAGTTTAAGTAACTTGGACATATCACTGAGTATATGAGACACCTAGTAGATAAGCGAAGCTGCACCACATTGACTAATAATTTTCACAAGTTCTTTAGGAAGAAGACACTGGAGACAGATACTAGAGGAACTATGTTAGATTTGTAATTATGTCAGTGCTTTTCACATTAATTTCCAATTGTTGCTGTAACAAATCACCACAAGTGTAGCAGTTTAAAATGACAACCGTTTATTGTCTCACAATTTGTGTAGGTCCAAAGTCCAAGTGGGCTCAACGAGGTTCTCTGCTTAGGTTGTCACAAGGCCAAAATCAAGGTGTCAGAAAGCCTGGGGTCTTATGTGGAGGTTCTGGGGAGAATCCCATTCCAGGCTCATTCAGGTTGGCGGAATTCAGTTCCCTGAGGTTGTGGAACTGCGGTCCCATTTCCTAGCTGACTGCCGGCTGGGATTGTTCTCAGGCCCTAGAGTCTGCCCACATTCCTTGGTTCATGCGCTCCTCCATCTTCAAAGCCAGCAACGGTGCATTGATTCCTTCTTGTGTGTTGAATCTTCTCTCTGACTTCCCTGCCTGCCTTCCTCTTCTGCCACCAGTCAGAAAAGCTCTCCACTTGAAGAGCTGTTGTCTGATTGAGTCAAGCCCACGTAAATTATCTCCAGATCTTAAGGTCAGATGACTTTAATTACATCAGCAAAATCCTTCACAGCAGTATCTAGATTAGTGTTTGATTGCCATGGGATAAAAACCTTGGGGAGCAGCATCTTTGGAATTCTGCCTGCCACATCTTTGGTTCTGGTCACTTTAATATTTCTACACAAGGTAAAGTAGAGGTGATGGAAGTAGATATGGAAATAAGGGGAGTGCTGACTACCTTTAACATTTGATTTTAGCTTCCATTTTTTAAAATATGCTGTGGCCAAAAATAGAGAGCAATCACAAGGAGAAGGACATTCTAATTAAACACTCTTAGGGATGGGCACTTTTTCCTTCTTTTTTAAAAAATTGAGATATAATTGATGTATAATATTGTGTAAGTTTAAAGCATACAACGTATTGACTTGATACATTTATGTTGCGATATGATTGCCAATGTAGTATTAGTTAACACCTCTATGGCATCACATAATTATCATTGCTTCTAGTAGTGGAACAATTAAGATCTAGCATCTTAGCAAGTTTAATGTTTATAATACAGTTTTGTTGTTTCTAATCCCTGTACTGTGGATTAGATCTCCAGGACTTATTTATCTACTAGTCACGAGTATGTCCCCTTAAACATCTCTCCCGTTCCCCACCCCTGCAGCCTTTGGTAGCCACCATTCTCCTCTCTGTTTTTTTGTTTGTTCTTTTTTTCTTTAGTTCCCACATGTAAGTGATATCATACAGTATTTGTCTTTCTCTGACATTTCCCTTAGCATAACGTCCTCAGGGCCCATTCATGTTGTTGCAAATGGCAGGATTTCTTTTTTTCTCATGGCTCAATAGTATTCCATTGTATATACATACTACATCTGCTTTATCCATTCATCCATTGATGGACACTTAGGTTGACTCTTTTCATACTAATTACTCAGGTTTTCAATGGAGCCAAATCGAATCACTAGTTCAACCAATTAACATTCAATTTTAAGGGCAAACTTTAATCTCTGTGCATATAGGCTATGATGGCTGAAGTACACAGGGACTAGAGAGCTGTGCTAAGTACCTCATTGTTTTCTGTTCAGAGTCTCACAAGGCCAAATTCAATGTGTTGTCTGACCTGAGCTCATATCTGCAGGCTCTGAGGAAGCCTCTGCTTCCAAGCTCATTCAGATTGTTGGCTGCATGCCTTTCCTTGTGGCTGTAGGTCTGAGGTCCCCGTTTCCTTTCTGGCTGTAGCTGGGAGCCTCTCTCAGCTCTGCCCATTGTGTCGCTCCTTCTATCTTCAAACCAGTGATGGCACATTGAGTCCTTCTCACACTTCAAACTTTTCTGACTTTTCTTTCTGTTGCATGTCTTTGACTCCAGCCAGAGAAAACACTCTGCTTTTAAGGATTCATGTGATTAAATTAGGCCCACCTGGACAATTCATGCTACTATCTCTATTTTAAGTTCTGTACCCTTAACTACTACATCTGTAAAGTCTGTTTTGCTGTGTATGATAACATAGTCACAGGATCCAGGGCTTGGGGCATGGACAGCACATTCTAAAAGTGATGGAAAATGAAGCTGGCAAGATGATTTGGGGTAAAATTGTGCAACATAAATTCCTTGCTAAGAAGCCTGTAAGTCATTCCCTAGACTAGGCAGTACTGTGTCATTGGAGGATTTTGATATCTAAGAAAAGTTACTTGGGATGCTGTGTAGAGGGTGGGCTGGGGGAAGACTGGAGGCAGAGATCCAGTTAGAAAATTATTGCATAATTAAGGTAAGAAATGTTGAAGACTTGGACCATTTCCTATGAGGGGCAAGGGCCCTCCCAGGTAACCCATCCCCTAATCCCCTCCAATAGCACTTTTTATTCTTTATGGTGGTTATTTATTTAACTATTTAATCGTCTATCTTCTCTGCTAGGTTTCCTTTGTCTATCTTTCCTACGTCTCTTTCAGGTCTGAGAAAGCAGGTATTGCTTCTGACCCATTAGCTTCTGTATAACTAGCACTCAATAATACATATTAAATGAAAGTTTGTAAATATTTTGGTTTCCAGCTTGGGCATTTGGGTAGAGAGCTGAGTTATGAACTGCGGTAGGAAATATACTCAAGTTATGCTTCATCCCCCTCCTAATAGATGACATTGGGTTTGCCTTAATTCCCTTGCACTTCCTAACTTGGCACAATCTTTAAAACCAGCTTGGAACTGCATGTCCCAAGTGATATTAACAACTATTGCGCACATTTTTTTTTTCGCTTACCATATTTCCTTTAATCCGGTTTCTTTGTGAGATAGCGTGCGTGTGTGTACGCGTAAGGCCATTGCGTTTGTCCACGTAAAATGAGGATTGCTACACATTAATGAAGAGTTTAGCAATAGAACTCAACATTTATATATATTTCTAGTGATAAGATCTGACTTGGAAGGGTTATCTCATGATGGGAAGGTTTTCATAGCCCCTTCAATGCTTAATTTAGTAAAAGTTGTTCAGGTAGCATTTTTGAGCTGACACTACTCAGTGTCATTATCAGATATGGGCCTGACCAACTGGCAAAGAGAATAACAATCAAAGAATGTATTGATTTCCTTTAGCAAGTTTAAGATATTACCGTCATTGGTTCTAAAGCTCCAAATTATTTTAGAGGTTTGGCTTCTTTGAACAAGTTCCCTGTAACTCCCGTCAGTTTGTCACCTTATTAACAAAGTTTTGCTTTTATTTTTTACCTTTTGAACTGTAAGAGCAACTGTATAATTGAATATAAATGTTTTATGAAATAGTATTGTCAGTTACTGATGTTTTACAGAAATTCACACTGGGTGGTATAATTATTTAAAGTTTAAAATTTGCTGAGCAGAACTCTGTTTTAATAAGCATTTCAGAAGTTGAATAGACTGAAGTTCAAAGGACAAATGCTTTTTAAACAAAATTATTCATTTCATTTCCCAAGTTTGAAATGATTATTTTAAAGCTTTTATTCAAGCTAAAAAGGATTTCCTTTGTCTTAATTGTTAATATAATTAACTGCAGTATAATATCTACTGATTTGAACAATAATACTACACATTAATGAAGTTTATGCTAATTTTTATCCTCAGACATCAATTTTCCAGATAAAAGCACATAAAAATTTTGCATTCTTCCTTTACTTTAAATTCACGCTAATATTTGTTTACATTGCTTACTATCCATATTAACTAATATATGAATATATTATCATCAGGTTTTGAAATTTCTTTCCTTGAACCCTAGTTTATTTCCTGAGGAGCATGGGATCACTGAGCAGGGCAGTAATTTTTGAGCAAGATCAATGGTCTTCGTTCTGGTACATGGCAGATACTTAGAATATACGCTAGGATGGACTATTTGTCTCTTTAGAAGTATACACATCTTCAGAGGAGTTTGAGATAGTCTCAGAAAAGCCTGAAGGTGGAAGAAACCAGCAAAACAGTCCTGGAGTTTGAGCGGATATAAAGGAAATGAATGAGGTTATGCTGGGGCTTCCCTGTATTTATTTTAACATTGAAAAATGGAAAATCTGTCTTTAAAACATGCTAGCAAACCCTTTTGGAAATCAGCTTGAAATTTTAACACAAATAAGTTAAATACAATCAAATCGGTGTTGCTAAGACTTGATGGGATGGTACTCAAGGAAAAATTGCAATTAAAGGTATTAATCTGTTCAAAAATAGATTTAACAGGAGAGAGGGCATCAGATGTTGCAAAGATACAGAGTGAAAAAAGAAATCCGTCAATCTGGAGGCAGAAGCATGGTGAGGAGAAACACCAAAATAATGGTGGGAATCTTGTCCGACCTGTTTAGACAAATGGAGGATATTAATGATACTTTCTAAGAGTTATCACACAACTGGCACAACGGTAAAAAAAAAAAAAAAAAAAAAAAAACCTTACTGGAGACTTCAATTTCAAGATATATGCCTAGAGTCTCAGTGTTCTGGAAGCAGAGCATATGATGAATTCTTGTCTTGTTAAACAATTTTACCTCACAGCACTTGAAGAAGCAATAAAGGAAAGGGTTTCCCTGGCATCAGGATCGCCAAGAATACACATTGTATGTAAAGTATTTTGATTTCAGCAAAATCTGTAGCAAAAATAATCTATGATTATTGTGTGGATTAAGTGTTAAAACATAGATATGGATTGTACTATAAAGGTGGATCCATATTCACAACTTGCTAAATAACTGAACCCAAAGTCTTGAATCATTGTTACCCTGAAGAAGAGTCTCTAGTGGCTTGCCACAGAGCTCTGCATTTGTTTCTGTCCCTTTCAATGTATTGAGCCATTATCTGAACGAAGACATAATAGTCTTGCTTGCAGAATTTGCTGATGCCTCAATTCTGAGATGGATCACAGGTAAGACGGATCAAAGACTCAAGATTCAGACTTATTTATAGGTTGGAAGAATGCCCCTGAAGTAATGAGATGAAATTTAATGGGGCTGATTATTAAGTTTTCTATATTGACTTAAAAATACAAACATTTGTAGAATTTCTGCTGCACAATTCAAAACCGGGAATGGCTTAGTATCACAGCATTATTATTAAAAAGACTGTAGGCCTTTTATTTTATTGCCAACTTTGTAAGAGCCGATAATATGATACAGCTGCTAGAAAAGCAAATAATCTGGGTTGCATTAAAGGAAGCACAGAATATAGAACAAGGGAGTCAGACCATTCTTAAAGCACCCTGGTAATTTTGGGGCACCCCTAATTTTTATTGATGAGCTGCTCCTGTCCAGAGGGGAAGGCCTGGGTAGTATCATGTCACATGAGAAACGATGGGACAAAATAGGGCTGTTAATTCTAGAAGAGGAGAAACTTAAAAGGGATACAAAGCCTTCCTTCATTTATTTTAAGAACTATTTTGTGGAAGGAAGACTTTCGTAATTTTAGTACCTATCACAGCCTAGTATATAGTAGATACTCAAAAAACATTTGTTAAAATAATTCTTTTAGTGAACAATCATTTGCTGAGCATCTCACACTTGCCAGGTATAATTTTAGGTGCCGGGAAAACAGCATTGAACAAAATAGACATAGTCCCTGACCTTATGGAGCTTACATTCCAGTGAGAGGAGAGAGACAATAAGCTGAACAGATAACTACATAATATGATGGCAGTCAGGGAGGCAGTAGAGAACAATGGTTCGAAAAGCCGACCTTGGAGCTAGACTCCCTGGCTTCGAATCCATGCTCATCCATTTACTGGCTCTGTGGCCTTGCATGAGTTCGCTCTTCTTTCTGTGCCTCAGTTTTCTCATATGTAAAATGGACATGCTCATAGTTTTTACCTCAAAGAGTTTTGTGAGGCTAAATGAGTCATTCCATGGAAGGTTCTGCGGACAGTGCCTGGCATATAATAAGTATTCAATAGGTAATAGCTATTATTAGAGTAATAAGTGTTCTGAAGGAACAGAAAGCATGTGAGGTGACAGATGAAAGCTGTCAAAATGAACATCAGTCCAGAGAGTGGTATGTGGAAGGTCCATGCAGGCAGATCATCATTGCAATGTGTTCTAGCTCGACACTTTTCCATGCACTCGTCTGCCCCCATTGTGCTGCTCTCCTTTGTTTGCCTGGATGATCTCTGTTCATCTTCTTAAACCAAGCTGAAATAGCACCTCACCTGGAAGACTGAACGGATCCCCTTTGCTACTAGAGTTGGCTATCCCCTTCTCTAAACTACTTCTATTTTTTATTTATTGCAAAGTATTATATTCAAATATAGGAGAAAGTCTAAGGTCTAAGGTCTAAGTTAAGATCTCAGGTTTTGGAGTGAGATAGAGCTGAGTTTGAATTACCAATCTGCATCTTGCTGGCTGTTTTGCCTTGAATAATCACTCAATCTTTCCAATCTTTGATTTCCTCATTTGTAAACTGGGGATAATAATACATACTCTATAAGGGATTTTTAAGAATTGAACAAGAAAGTTATGCCTGAGGCAGAATAGGATTTCAATCCCAGTTCTGCCACTTAGTTGTGTAAACTTGGACGAGCCATCAACCTCTCAGAGCTTCATTTTCCTAATCTACACTCAAGAGCAATAGTACCTTTTTGATGGAGTTACTGTAAGAATTAGAAACAATGTACATAAAGTGCCTGAAACATAGTAGGCTCTCAATGTATGCTTATCGAATTGAATTTGGTTAGCAGTTAAAGCTTTTAAAAAGTGAAGTGTGTTGCTTTTTGAAGCCGTAAGGTTCTTGTCACTGGAGCTGTTCATAGCACATGGAGCCATTGTAAAGGGGATTCCTGCAGTCGCCTAGAGGGTGGACAATGTCAAGCCTGCCCGAACTTTGACCACTATATTGCCTCCAACTCAAAGGACATTGATTCTGTAAACCAGAGTTTAGTTCCTAAGTTATGCACTTAGTTAATTCCATCCAATGAGCTCCCTTCCGCACCCCCTCTGCCCCGGCTTCCACTATTCACGCCCACACATATGATTAAGTGGTTTCTTAACTGCAATAAATCTAAGAAAAATGATTTTAATTCATCTTCATTTATTTATTTATTCATTAAGTTTAAGTAGAGTCAAGCTATTAAGATGCATCCAAGAATTATAATTTCTTAGTGTGTCAGAAAATGAGTTGGCATTAGTTTGTTTTCCCATTATTAAATATGCTCACTTTTTACTTAATGTTCTGTTGCCACCATCAAAGTGTTTCTGAGGCATCTTCTCAGATCTGAAGTTACAGAGTTAGAAGTTGCCAAAGTAAACAATGACACAGCAAGTTTCGAAGGTAAGACATTATGTCCTATGACCTTGGGCAAGAACTCTTTTCCTGCTGCATGTCAGCGTCCCCATCAGCAAAATGGGAATAGGATAATGCAAATAACAGTATTTGCAAAGCATTTTAAATATCAGTGAGTGTTATCACCTACTTTGTGATTTTCATTAATTTTGATATTCTAGATTATTGTGTTCTGAATGATATTTGGCATCTACCTTCATTTATTATTTTTAAAAGTTTGATTTTTTTTCATTTTTAAAAGTAAGGGACTTTAATCCATAGGAAAAATTTACTTGTGCTTATTACTTAATGTATGAAAGACATATGAAGGAAATACACTTAAGGAAACTGGAAAAAGGAGAGGGAAGTCAAACAAGATGGAATTATTCTGGGAAAAGAGAGTTTCTGTTCGACAGTATGGACTCCTTACTGAAAATATTAGGGGAAAAAGCTGAAGTTTTGAACTCTTCAACTTGGGGAATGTTTTAGAAATGTTCACTTCCAGTTCTCATGCACTTTGGGTATCATGGCTCCTTACAGCTTCTTTTCCTTTTAACACGCATCCATGCGCCAATTATGATAATATATGTCCTATCAGGTCTTAGAGCATCTATTTTGAAGGATTTCAAAGCATAATTATGAAAAGTGTCTCTTTATATTTCCTTTTAAGTTCTTTGTAAAAAAGTATTTGAGGATCAAGAAAGATTTTGGTTTTAAACAAAAGGAGCTATAAACATACTGAGCTTTATTATAAGTGACAAATCCTATTAGGTTTTTTTAACTATTCCAACTCTTATTTCTTCCCACTTTAATTTTAGTATTTCTTTGTCCTTTAGGAAAGACACTCGTCGTTATACTTTGACAAGTCTACTTCTCATTTTTTTCTCCATTATTTGGTTGCAGAGGGTGGATAAGATTCAACAAGGTTAAGAGAGATAATCTCTTGCTAAAAGTAACCAATTCTGCATCTTTTCCCGTTAAGCTAAGAATTGAATGGAACAGTAAATCAGAATTTTTTCCCACTGTGGAGGAAGCACTTAATTTTAACTGAACGTCAAATCATTAAAGGTAGCGAAGATGGAATATACGCAGAAGCACTTGCGAAAAGAGTTACGATTCTATTCTAATTATACCAATTTATTTTTTTAATGAAAGTATTCTCCTGTAATTATTTTGATAAATTCTCTTAAAACTCTCCTCCTTCTTTGCTTTGCAGTTACTATCCCAGCGGTAGCTAGTGTAGGCAGTAGCCAGAATTATCTTCATACTCAGTCAATAAGAAGTTCATAATTTCGCAAGTGACCACATAAAGGATGAGAATTTCCCCACATCCCTTGAGGAGTTAGGCTAGTTGCCTGGCTTCAAAGTTGTTTGACTAAAAAGAAGGCATGAAGGGAGGCTGCATCCACACAATTCTATGCATGTCTGACATCCTTCTCACTCGTTCTTTGCTGCTGAATTTTGATTGCCTAAACTTTACACTTCTGCTCTTTGAATTAGTAGGTTGAAGCCTATTTTTCAGAGAGGCACACTTAGCTGAAGTAGTCACCACGTCACATAATATTTTGTTTTCCAGGGATAAAAATTATTTATTGGTGTATGCATTTAAGTGTTTTTGAAACTCATGTGACTTATGGCTATTTAGGCCACTCAAAGGTAACTGTTTGTTCTGCCCCTAGAAATAAATGTCACCTTGAATCAATGTAACACTCTTTTGTTTAGTGTCTCGCCCAGTGCTCTCAGAAACCACTTGGAGAGTATGATCCATATTTTAACATCTTATCCATAAAATAATCATGAGGCGTTTTTGTTGTATATTTTGCTGAAATCAGAATACTTTACATGTGTGCAATGCATGTTTTCGACGATCCCAATTCCAGAGAAACTTTTTCATACATTACTGCTTCAAGTACCTATGAGGCAAAATTGTTTAACAAGAATTTAGTATGTGCTTTGCTCTCAGAATACTGAGACTTTAGGACCGTTTCTTAAAATAGAAGCCTCTATTAAGATTTTTTCGCCATTGTGCCAGTTGTGTGATAACTCTTAGAAAGTGTCATCAATGTCCTCCATGTTGCCAAACTGGCTGTATTCCCACTATTATACTATTTCAGTGTTTCTCCTCACCATGCTTCTGCCTCTAGATTCATGGATTTTCTTTTTCCCCTCTGTATCGTTGTACCATCTGATGCTCTTTCTCCTGTTAAATTCATTTTTGAGCAGATTACTACCTTTAATTGCAATTTTTCACTGAGTCCCATCCCATGAAGCCTCAGTGACACTTCTTCAACTCTATTTAACCTTCGTGTGCGAGAATTCCCAGCTGCTTTCATTTATTACCCATACTCTCACCATTGGCAGAAGACATCTGAGACTAAAACTACGGTTCCAAAATATCTTTCCTATTATTTTTTCATGAGAATTACTGAGATCCTTTTCCAAGGGCTTTTCTTGCTTTGTCCTATGGACTGTCATACATTAGATTCGGGCACACAGTAGTTTAAAGGCATTTTCTCTCTCCATTTGTATAGTTTCAGTTTAATGCTTTCCTAATAAGATTGGAAAACCTCCTTTCAAACATTTTCCCCCAGGTTTTCCTAAGGTGAAGCCTTTCTCTTACATGGTGGAGAAAGTAACATTCTGTTCCCTCATGCTTCTATTTCTTCCTCTGCACTCTCTGTGAGCTTTCGTCCTCCCTAATCACCTGTGGCATGGGGAGGTAGTTCTTAAGCCCTTTCTTCCTTTCCTTCAGGGGAATCACATTATATTTATAACACTAGTAATTGGTGAGCTCCGCAGTCAGGAGTACAAACCTAAAACATACGCTACAGGTCGATGAAACGCCATGTCCCTCAGCCTTCTTACCTTCTGGGTTTCCAGTTGAACTATTATCCTTTGTGGTTTCCTTTGAAGATACCCTCCCTGTGTAAACTGCTCAGATAAACTGCTGCAACAGTCGTGCAGTTTATAATGCCTATTTGACAGCTAGGTTCTTGGCAATGAATGTTACTTTTGGGGTGAATATTACAGAATCTTTCAACTTCATTCACACTTTCTACCTTTAAATCTACCTGGATCCCTGACGGCAAGCCACAAGTTCCAATATTCCACCAGATCATGACACCATGGAGTTAGAAGGTATTTGTACAGCTCATTCAGTTATCTTTTTTGCTCAAAGAAAAGATGGCATATTTATTGTATCTGCCTACTAATTTGATTGAAAGGGAATTTTGCCTGGAGGTATCTAAAATGATGCTAGAGGGGCTGGCCCTGTGGCGTAGTGGTTAAGTTCACGTGCTCCACTTCGGGGGCCTGGGGTTCACTGGTTCAGATCCCAGGTGTGGACCTGGCATTGCTCATCAAACCACGCTGTGGTGGCATCCCACATACAAAATGAAGATTGGCACAGACATTAGCTCAGCAACACTCTTCTCACAAAACAAAAAAATAAAAATAAAAATAGAAATAAAATGATGCTAGAGCAGGAGAAGTTTGTATTAGAGCTGATTTACCTTATTCATTTATTTGTTCAATATTCAACAAATATTTATCGAGTACCTATTATGTTGCAGGCATTGCGATGGGTGCAGGAATATCATGATGAACACAACAGATAAGATACTTGCTCTCGCGGAGAATGCAGTCTGTTAGAGCGACATTCGCTGGTCAAACACTCAGTCACTATTTCAGATTAAGATATGTGTTAGCCAACTCCTACTAAGTAACAGTTGAGGGTGAAATTGGGGAAATGGCACGGGAAAATTCTTCCACCATTTTTATTTTCGACATCCCAAGTACTCAACTGACCAGATGTCACAACTTTGGGAAACTGAATGGCAACAAGTAGTATCCAGATGCTCGTGGGTCATTAACAAGGCGTTGCATAATATTGATCTTTTATTAGGAAATAAGAAGAGTGGCCCTATTCTTCAGGAATGCCACCTATGCATTTCAATAAAAACAATAAAGAAAATGTAAGGAAATATTCGACCTCATCTCCTCTCTAGGGCTTAAGTTCCGTACCAGAAATACCATGTCTACTCTTGCTCACATTTTGCAGTACAGTTCCTTGTACCATGTAGGTACACAATACGTAATTGATGAAGTAAAATAAAAGAATACGGAATGACAGAAGAAGGAAAGAAAGTTCTTGAGGCTACTCTAGGCACTAACAAACTGATCTGAGAATCATGGTGGAGTAGTATGGACCCTTTAAGCTAATCCCAAGGAGCTTTCTCTTGGGCTAGAGACAAGATAGATCAACAACACAGGTAAGGAAAAAGGTGCCAGTGCACTATTTTTATTAGAAGAGGTGTGTGTGTTTGTGTGTGTGTGCTTGCACATGCATATGCTTAATAGACTAAGAATCTCTATTTTTCTGTAAAGCTGTCAGCTTTAAATTTTGCTAATCTTGGCAACAGTTCTCACGCAGCTGTATCTGCTTCCTATTTGCAAGGTGTAAAGGGGGAAAAAACCCTCAAAGTTTTGTTTCAAAACCTAAATGGAAGAGGTGCTTATTATTGAAGTGTGTTTTGTTTTTAATGAATAAGAAGTTAAGCAGGCTCATTCTACCAAAGGGGAAACAATTTTAGTCACATTGTGGCCACATTACATAGGCACATCGTTTATATCGGGAGCGACGGCAACAACTCTTCTACTCTTCCCGCTCTTCCCCTCCTTGAACCGCCATGTCCAAATCAGAGCTTGCAGAAAGGAGGGGAAACCAATCACTGAATGGAGGCTCTTGCCTCTAAAGTTTGATACAACTCTTCAGGCACTTGAGACTATCTCAGGCTTGCTACTCGTATCTCACAAGGTTTGGAATTTAATAACACACGTCCACACACACATGCACACACGCACCATGGACACACACAGAACATGGCCTGGTGGAGAACCCCCGTGGGAACCGTCCTAACATCAGTAGCTGAACCTCTCTTCCACGCAGCCATGGTGTCCCATGCACTGCATGGACCAAGAGAACCAAGTGGAGGGGTATGATCCTTCCTCATATGGATCCTATTTTATCTCGCGCTGATATAAAGAAGGACTTAGCAGGGCACCAACTTGCCATTCTGAAATCCACTTTAATCTTATTCGGGAAAAACGAATTCCACAAAATGCATTTCAAATGGTTACCAACTTGCCAATGCATTTGCTGAGCTGGAGTTTCCAATCCTGCAGCTTTATTTCCCATGTGCTCGTGAGACATCCCCGGCACCACAGCGCTCCTGTCTGGGGCACAGCAGGCTACTGTGCCATAGAAACAGCATATGGCTCCTCTCTCCTTCCTTGCAGTTGAAGGGGTTCTCAGGCAAAGTCCGAAGGAAAAGCATTTCTTATGCCAAATGGCCTTCCTTTTCTTCTCCTTAGAAGCAATAAGAAATTCTAGGCAGATGTATAGGGAAAAAGGCTCTCCAAGCCTGCACCTGCACAGGAATGCAATTTCTTGGCTTTCCAATGGGTTTTACTCACTGTTGAGCTGATTCTGATCATGACCCTGCTGGAGTTTGAAGCCTTATGCAAAAGCAACCATAACAGCAAACCCAAAGGACCCTCCTCAATTCATTATAAAACCAGACGTGGGAATGAGCTCTACCAGTGAGTAACGCAGTTACCCGTCTATGCCAAGGTGTTTCAACACAGCTTTGAAGCCTTTAACCATCAATCACATTCACAAGTTTCATCTCTGTCTGTAGCATGCATATGGAGTTGCTACACTACCGCTGGACCTGGAATAAAACTCTGCTCTTGTGGAGGTTATCGTAGTACACAGAGGTTATTCTGCCACCGACGGGAAAGCAAGCATGCTGAAAGCACAAGAGCTGTCAAACTGGTGAACTTGCCGTGACCTGAAATATCAGAAATGCACTGACTGCAGTGAGAGAAGAGCATTTCAAATTGTGTTTCTTTTCGATTACAAGCAATACTGCATAGAGTTGGAAAGAGTGGGACTACTGGGAATGATTTTGGAAATGAGAGCAGATAATCTCTATTGTTTCCTTCAGCCTTAAAATTCTTGAGGCCAAGAAGAGCTATAAGCTCCAAGGCTGTCAGGTGCCAGGCAGGTACTAATGGGTAACACAGCCAGGTGGAAGACAATAGAGAGCGGTGCTGCTTGAGGAAAATTGGAGAGCGTGTTCCCCACCGAAAAGCAGTCATATCAAAACATAATGAAACAAAACAAAACTCTCCACTCCCTCCTTCCCAAAAAAACATATCTTCAGACGAAACTCAGCCCTTGGACTACCAATTTGCAATTTCTCCAAAATCTTAATCTCTATTCTTCTTTCAAAATTCAGTTGAGATTTCAAAGTTAAAAGCTCACTACTTTATCAAGGGGACCTATCTGATTTTCTCTGGTGTGCTTTTTTTTTTCTTGGAAAGATAAATACATAAAACATTTATATATTTAACGTTAAAATTTGCAAAGCTTTTTCTAAGGTAAATTTGGAAGTTTCTCATACTTATTTTTACATAATTATGGATTTTTCTATTTTGTTAAGGTACTAGTTTTCATCATGACTTCATTTTATTGGACTTTTCTTTTCTTTTTTTTGGTGAGGAAGATTGTCCCTGAGCTAACATCTGTTGCCAATCTTCCTCTTTTTGCTTGAGGAAGATTGTCACTGAGCTAACATCTGTGCCCATCTTCCTCTATTTCATGTGGGATGGTGCCACAGCATGGCTTGACCAGTGGTTCTAGGTCTGTGCCTGGGATCTGAACCTACAAACCTGGGGCCGCTGAAGCGGAACGTGTGAGCTTAACCACTACGTTATCAGGCAGACTCCTTCTTGGACTTTTCTTTATAAGTCATTCTAACAGATCAGACCGATGTTGTACTTGTTCCCCAAGAAACTCAGAAAAACAACTTGGGAGTGAAACCAGAGGGAGGAGCTGAAACAGAAGGCGGATTATATGATGTAACGTGGGCATCATTAGAAGGCAGTGGAGCGGGTGGGCTGTGGCAGGCACTGAAGGATTGCGCTGCCTGGGAGGGAAGAGGATACAGATTCCAAGGAATTCAGTATACTCCATATGCCCTTTGGCATTATCTTTCCCTTTCTCTATGAGCTGCTTCTCACCTGCAATAAGAAGAGGAAGTCTCCGCAGGGAGTTCTCTGGAGTCTCACCATGGACCTTCCATTTCTTGTAAGACTTTTAAATTAAGGTGAGAATTCATTCTGCATGATGCCTGAACTCCTCTCTTTACTCAAAGAGCTAGGCTATTAAGAACGGTTTGGGCACAGTGGGAGGAAGTTGGACCGCAGCTCCCTAGGCTCACCATTAATGGATAAATTGAATGCTTCTGTTTGGGGTGAGTAAGACAGAGAGCATCTGGCATCTTTTGTTAGAAACACATTTAAATGAAAGATTTCTCAAATAACTGTATTTAGGTTTTTTGTGTGCACCCCGGGTGCCAGGTGTTCCGCAGCGTCCCAAGTCACTCCAGAGTGCTATGTAATTTTGCGTGGCTCTGCACCTCTCTGCAGTCTCTCTGATGCAGGCTGCAGAAGGGGCTCTGAGGGAAAATTGCAGAACTGAGGACCAGCAAGGAGGACATAGTCGCACTCTCCAGACCAATGAGAAACAGTCAGTGCGAAGGTCAATGATCGAGCACTTGCAATGAACTCAAGTCATGTGTTAGGCAATCGAGGACTCTCTGCCTACAAGTTTCCTCTAAGGACTGAAGAGAAGCATTGTGAATTTAGGCGATATTTGATGCATGCTTGATCTTGCTGTCAGACATAATTTTTTTCAACATAAAAATTCAATCCTAAGTAGCTTCAAAGCTCCAACCTCACAGATCAAGCCCGGGTTTTATTATTTTTTGAAGAAGCAGTTTTATGTATCATCAGTGTTAATGAAAACATTATGTTCAATTCTTAAGTTGCATTGTGGATTTGAAATACGAAGTTCTCAGAACCATATGCTCATGTTCAAAACTGATGTCTTTGTAGCTGTGACTATTCAGGGCACGGAAATGTTTGGAAGTAAATGTGCATTTGAATCTGCAGGTTATACTTGATCATTAAGGCAGATTATTTATAGAAGCAGAGAAAGTAGAGAGCTGTCAAAATGGTTTTAAATAAAACGAACAAGCAACTGTCAAAAGGTATGGTTTGCAGCAGGAAGAGTTGCCATAATCTGAATCCTTTCTCTTTTGTGGAAAGAGCTGGCCGTGGCTGCCCCTGCAAGCAAAGCAGTTTGGAGCAGCTGGACAGAATGCTGGAGGAGAGACGCAGCTGGGCCGTTCTCTCCGGAGAGTAAGATGCATCCTCGGAGGTTGACTCAGCTGCTAGGAAACCTCCCATGACTAGCGGGCTCTGTTCCCCCCGTTAACTACGCAGTTTTTTTCGGAAACCATATTTGCAATAGCTTGAATAATATTAACTTTCTAAACTGACTAGAAAACAAAATAATCTGCTCCTAGAAAGGAGCAGCAAGTGCCTCTTATATCTAGATTAAACATACAGCTAAAATATTTTTTTAAGTAAGGTGACTTGTGCCAGACAGTAGTATAGTGTTCTGGTTACAAAGAATCTAGGGTCTACCGCTTCTTAGCCACGTGCATTTATTTGCACAGGTGTCTTGATTTCATTGAGCCTCAGTTTCTTCCATCTGTAAAATCGTGACAATAATGGCATCTGAGTTTATTTTTAGTGAAATGCTCATTTGCAAGTGACCAGCCTTTTCCCCAAGTTTAGAGAAAGTCTCCTCAATATATTTGTTGCTAGTAAGACTATCCTGCCATTTATTATAGAAATTGTGAGGTGCTGGCAATGAAACTGTGCAATCTGCCGAGTGAGCCACTTTTGGTGGCTCCGGGTCTAACTGCCATGTAGATTTAGACCCTGTGAACCTCTGTACTGCAATCTTCGCTTTCTCTTTGAGTTTGGCACCTGACGGTCTTCACAAAACTTTTTCAAGGTCATTTCTCTAATTTCTTGTTGACCAGAACTCCACTGATTCAAATGCTAATCTCACCCGAAACACCCTCACAGCCACACCCAGAAATAATGTTTAATCTACGTACCCCATGGCCAGTCAAGTTGCTACATGAACCATCACAATGTGTATAGTTCTATGTCACCTTAGATTCATCCAGGCTGTTGTGTGTATCAATAGTTTGTTCTTTTTATGACTGAGTAGTATTCCATGGTTTGGATGTGCCACAGTTCATTTAACCATTCACACATTGAAGCATACCTGCATTGCTTCTAGTTTTTGGCTGTTACAAATAAAGATGCTATGAACAATGGTGTACAGGTTTTTGTGAAGACATAAGTTTTTCATTTCTCTGGGATAAATGCCCAGGGGTGCAATCGCTGTGTTGTATGGTAGTTGCACATTTAGTTTTTTAAGAAACTGCCAAACTCTTTTCCAGAATGGATGTACCATTTTAATTTCCCACCAGTGGCCTTCTGATCAACTGTTGCTTCTTTCCTTGAGTCCTAAGTTTCCTAGCCAGTATGCTTTCTTCTCTCCACCTTTCAGAGTCTTCTTATGTTTGTTTTACATATAAGGTCTAAGGTTTACGTAGCAGGAAGAATAGGGAAAAGTACATCTACTCCATCTTCCCAGAAGCAGAAGTCTTCCCTGTTTTCTTTTAATGAACACAAAAATCTCATATTCTCTTTCAATTTTGTATGAAATTCCAAAATAGATTAACTCATGATTTAAAAAAATCACATTGAGACAAATTTCTGTTTTGTTTTCAAACTAACACACCATCTTTCTTCCCTCACCACTCTCTCATCTGATACTTACATATATTCCTCCACTTCATTGAGACTCAGTGTCCCCATATATTTTCAGAGCTCTGACAGTTTTAATTTCTACTCCCCCTGTTTTTATTTCTAGCAGTATCTCCACTCCCTAATTGGGCTGTTCTTTTGACACTTGTGACCTATTATGAAGCAAAACATCAAAATCAGTGTCAGATATTTTATCTAGTTTTTTAGAACAAAGATGTTCAACTCCAGATAAGTTTAGATAAACATCCACACTCTTAATCAATGCTTAGTTGAACCAGCCTTTAGTGAGCTTCTGAGTCCTGCCTATCACAAGAGATTTGCTTTTATCAGTATTTGAGTTCGTTCAAACTGGCCTGCTCACCTTTTTGCTTTGTATTTCCCTTAAAAGTACTTGTTTTTCCTGTGGAAGATTTGAGATCATTCTATTAATCTTAAACTGCAGTAGAAATATAAAAACTTTTATAAACCTTGTTTTCATCGTGAGAGGCATAATTATACACACATGCATATATAATTTATGCATATATTTTTGGTTGTTTTTGTGGTTATTTGGTTTTAAAGTGTAGTAAGAAAACAATACTACATTGGAGACAATCAAATAAAAGAGGATAGAAAGTCAAACAATTTCCGAATGGTTATTTTATTAGATTATGTTTTTGATCATTAAATTTATCCTCATTTTATAGACCAAAATAGTTACTTAAAATTTGCTGTATTTTTATGTGTTTGTTTTCATTGGAAACTTCTTGGTAAACTCCTTGGCATCAGTTTTTTAGAGGGGATGGGTATCCAGACTGCCATATACAAGTCAAGAGGGAGCTCTCTTTGTGCTGCCAATTTTGATCATTTAAATTTTGGTTTCTTTAGGTCGCATCTGTTTTTGTTTTTGTTTTGTCTTGGAAGTCTGGACTTTTATTGATCATTTGTTAGTGTTTTCTCTAAAATAATGATAATAATTAAAACCAAATAGCAAAAACCTAAAAAGTGTCTTCCTTTTTTGATTTTCCTTTCCTTTTTCTTTTTATTTTACATCTCCTGTGCTCCATCAGTAGACGGAACTTCGATTAGTTTTATGAAGTGCAACACTTAGCCCCCCCACTTTTTTTTTAAGGCAAAAGGTAAACTTCAGTGACTTGAAGTTGAGAATGGGGATACAGCTTCATTCACTCACACTCACACTGTAAAGTATTCCTCACCTCCTTTTAGCCTCAGTAGGTACAGTGCTGTGTGGTAAGGGTACACAAAGCCAGGTTCCATCATCCTCCTCAGTAGCATAGGTCAAGCTGTTTTTTATGATGAAACACAACTGCTGATCCCAATCTCTCATCTCTGAAAAATCAGTCATTCTACATAGCACCAGCAGAAATATGGAAAAGTGAATTGTAGCATTCTTTGGGAAGAAACAGCTTCCATCTCCTTTCCTTCTCATTGCCTTTCCTTTTCCCCTACGCCTTATTCCCTTCCTCCTCCTCTTTCCGCATTCAAATCAATCCAGTATTTTTCTCTTTTTCAAGATGGCTACTCTAGTGACTTTCTCTGAAGTGGGTGTTTACATAGCTGACCAACGGTGCTGCTGCTACTACCTACTGCTTCTGTGGTAGGACTTTCAATGTGGTATGTTTTCAGCATCTGTGCACACTCCTTACTTCCAGGTTTTTCAAAAGATTGCACATTTCCAGCGATGATCGTAGGTGTCACACCAATGGACACAGATCAACCTTGCTTCTTCAGTTTCCTCAGTCATTTCCCTATCCATGGAGCAAGGGTTTTATTTTGCTTGTTTTGAATCTCTATTCCTTAGTTAACACTTCAAGAATCATCAGCCTAGCTGCTACTAATTTCAGTACATCCTTTCCAAGTGCTGAATACAGGTTTTCTATCTGCTCAGCAGAGCCAGGACCTGCACTCTCTGTATGATCCTCAAACCTAGCAATGTGGTAAAAAAAAAATAAACTAAACTCTCCTCTTGGTTGCATCAGCAGTACATCTCGGTATTGCATTCCCCTTTGACCCTTGGGCGGTTACAGTATAGGCTTCCAAGCAGCCTTCCCTTAGCTCATTCAGATAATCCACGATGTCACAGTCTGACTTGTTCACCTGGGATTGGCAGGCTTGCTGAAGTATATTCAATACTACCTCTAGGTATTTATTAAACTCTCCACCAATAACAAGGGCAATATCACCAAACACACAGAATCTGTGGCTTCACAGACCTATGGACATTTTCATTCCTCATGTTCTCCATCAATAAAAAGTAAGATACTGGATTTCAATTTGTGACATGTCTTCCACTTATCTTACAGGCTCCAATAAAACCTTACACTCGATGTAATTGTCCAATGAAATACCCATACTCAGGAGAGCTTAGGGGCTTCTATATACTTCAGGAATTCGCCAACCAACATTTCTTCTTCTGTGCTAACTACCATCAGGTCACCCTCTTGCATCCCCTAGATCTGACTGTGCTTTGGAAATCCTTAACGGGGAGATCATTATTTCATCTCGATGCTGCACTTTTTAGAGAACATTGTGAAGAGTTCAGTGGAATAAAGCCTGAAGGTCATTGAATTGGGTCTTATCAGAAGTGCTTTTATCTGTGACTGTATCTGTATCAATACACTTTTTGCAGTTAGACCAGAGATGCTAGAGTCAAGTTTTGAACTGAAGGGTCATAGTACTTGGTACTATTTTTCACAATTCCCATAAAAGCTTCATATTTAGCACTTCTTGGGTTGTTATGGTGGCCATCAGTCCTGTCTGTGGTCTCCATGAACTTCTGAAATATGAGGATAAGCAGTAAGTAGTTGTTTTTTCCTGATCATTGCTTATAAAATTTCATAAGCAGCTTCAGCTAGACTAGAAAAAGAACAGCATGCATTGGACACTGTTCTGGGTTCAACCCTTAGGACTCCTATCAGACTGTAGCAGCGGAACCAAGTAGACATCAATACCAGCTTCATGAAGCAACTTGCAAAATCTACCCTCAGTCTACATACTTGTGTATCAAACAACTTATACAGGGGTGTTTGATTAATTATATTAAGATAGGCTTTGTCTGTACAACTAGGAGTTTGAACTTACTGGGTTTCCATTCTTCCAAGATACAGGCAAAAGCCATCACAGTGGTATCCTGGGATCACTAACCAGGGTTCTTGATATGTTCTTTAAGAGAGGAAAGGACACGTGGGACCGCATCATCTTCACATCAGGTGGCCAGGAGCATCATCATTTTCATCACCTTTTGCTAATATCTGTGTGAGAATTGGAACCTCAATTGTTGTATTCCCTTGGTGCAGCTCCTGCTGCGTGCTCTGTGGACCTCCTATGTTCTGTTGCCTCTTAAGCTTCAACGGCCAAATATATTTTGTCATCAAAGACATCAGACCAGAATTGTATTCCTTATGGGCCACTTCATCAAAGTCATTGTTTTACTTCAATTGTGATCACAAGAAAAGCAGGACTTGTATGTGTCTTCATGTACTGATAACACAAGAGCATTTTCTTCATCCGATTCTGTAATCTAGTCACTTATTATCATATTGTCTTGATAATAGGTTGCTTCACAGACTACCTGATAGAGAAATTGCTTTTCAGATCCTTTGCAAAGTTTGTTTTGATGAACTCCAATGACTCAGAAGTTCTTGAGTAGTCACTAACTTCACATTACTATTAGGATCTTCTTTCTTCTTCCCCAGGGTTATGGCAGTCAGAATCTCACTAGATTTATCCTGTAGCTGCTGTCTTTGAATACCTCAGCAGATGTAACAAATTGCATCCAATGTCGACTCTTTCATGTGCTCTGTGCTGTTGGGGTTTGTGACATTGGCCACCAGCTGAAGAATGAATTCTGACCACTGGTTCACTAGGATCTCTGCACAAACAATATCAGCCCTTATTGACAGGAAGAACTAAGCTGGTAGGTTTTTGTGCCAAAAGTCTGCAAAATAGTTCTTGGCTTCTCTGTCAAACATTAGCATCAATGGCAAGCCATTCTGCTGATGCTGTGCCTTGATGTTTGGATCCGTAGATGGCAAAGAGTTCTTGATCTGTAGACCAGCTGCAACCCTGCCAATCTGGCTGTTTTCTGAATTTTCTGTCACTCCGGCAGCTCCAGAAGGAACTTTGGCAAGTTTCACCACCCGACACTGCAGGAACTCCTACACAGCTTCTAGTTCAAGCAGAGGTGGAGACATGGTTTTCTCAAGGCTGAGGTCAGCTCCAAAGTGCAGATGGTTACAGTTGCTTCCCCTCAGGTGATGCTTGGCTTCTTGAGTGGCAGCTCTGACTGGTTACAGGGGTTGGGAGTCTAGTGGCACTGGAGGATGTGAAGAGGGTCAGAGTCACCACAAGTTCATTCATTTGCTCCTTCTTGATAGTACTCCATCACCCTTTTCCTCCAATTCCCTCCCTCCCTCCTTCTTTCTTTGCTGTTAGCAGTGGCAGCTACTCCTCTGGTGAGGGTGAGAGAGGAAACTTAGGGGCAGCTCAGAACGTGGCTGGAGGTGGGTTGGCAAGGAGAGAATGGAGAGAAGCAGTGACTGAACAGAAGCCAGCAGGGAGAACTTTTCTGCATTTTAGATTACAGAAACTAAAAGGTAAATCATGAACACCAGAGGTCATTAAAATGACTTATACTATTTGTGGAGGAGTGTGCAAGAATATCAGTAATCAGTTCATTGTGTTGGCCAAGTGCTCAAACAGGTGCTGATATCTTACAACCCTAATGATTTCCTTAAAGGAAATTACATTAGAAATGAACTTACAGGCTGCCATTCATCCAAAGTTTCTTCATGCCAGCCTGCGTGAGAGAATCAAACTTTCATTATTGATTAAGTATTTTGGGATTCAGACGAGTGACAGGAACTTTAAAAAACTGCTGTTTATGTGGTACTGAAGGACCATACATTAGACTTTTCAGCCCAAATTGCACAAATGTACACCACCACCATCAGCAGTGTCATCTGCAACATATGGAAGTAAAAGGGCTGACTGGCTCTTTGCCAAGTCTTAGACTTATCTGATATGGACCTGAAAGACAGGGATAGTAACTACATGCATTCAAATGTCATGCTAGCATGCACTTCAAATAAAGTTCAAAGTTACAAGGGCGGAAGAACTCTAGGAGCAAGAAGAAAACAATTTTAGCTTGCTTTCAAAGTGTCAAAATTAAGTGGCCAGTTGTTCCTGTATATCAGTTTGGTGCAGCTGTCTGGGAATGGAAATAATTTGATGGGTAGGGAAGGAGGCACTCCAGTTCAAGGGCTTCATCCTAGCAGGGGCAGGGGACTGGTATCGCCAAGAGGTAAACGTCAGGCAGCATGTTCCAAAGATACTTCCTGGAGGTAGCCTTTGAAAGATTGGCAAGGACTAGACAGGAAATTGATTCAGGACAATAGAGCCAGGAGCATGTTCTACACTAGGCACAGGCAAACAGATATGCACCTGGGTTTATATTTTGTTGAGTTTAGACAGAAATGTCTTGGAAGGTTTGTGCTGAGGAGAGAGGAGCAAAAGCTTTCTGCTAAAGTTGTCCAATCAGTAGTTGTAGCTAATGGCGGCAAAAAGTTAGATTTACTTATCTTAGACATGTGAATTGTGCTTCTTAGCTCTGGCAAGAAAGTTTGTGGAGCTGGTGAGTGCTTTCCACAAGGTAGTCTTTGATTAAATATTAGTGGGTTTGATCTGTGCCGTCTGCCTCATATTTTCACAGAGTGCCCAGATGTCTGTCTCCAGAAACTCACAAACTAAACATGAAGTGTGCAATCTGGAAGTATTAATTACCCTGTTGCTGTGATTCCCAGCCCAATAGCCCCTTTATATTAAGTATTTCCTAAAACCTACTTTAAAATTCTTAAATGAAATTTGTACATACTACAATCTACTGACACACACTATTAAAGAAAAAAATATGTATATAATGACCTAACAGTAAGATGAAGGGCAAATGAAAGGAAAGCAATCATGTCATAAAATAAGACATATTTCAATATGCAAATGCACAGGCAAACCACTGCAGAACTCAGATGCTTGTTAGGTAAAATCATTATGACATGACATGTTGACTTCATACCTACCCAACTCTCAAATACCCAAATACCATATGTCAGTGCTATTTTTTTTTTTTTTTTGGTGAGAAAGATTGGCCCTGAGCTAACATCTGTTGCCAATCTTCCTTTTTGTTCGAGGAAGAGTTTTGCTGAGCTAACATCTGTGCCAATCTTCTTCCATTTTGTATGTGGGATGCCACCACAGCACGGCTTGACGAGCAGTGTGTAGGTCTGTGCCCAGGATCTGAACCCATGAACCCCAGGCCACCAAAGTGGAGCACATGAACTTAACCACTACACCACCATGCCAGCCCATACCATGTGTCAGTGCTTTTTTTTGAGATTATTTCCCCAAATGATCATAAATGCTTATTAAGTTTCAAGCAAAACAGAGAAGAATATTTCCTCAAGTTACAGTGTATAAAAAGATTTTTCAATACGGGAACGTGTATCAGGACCTTTGAAATTCATCCAACAAATATTTATTGAGCACTCGTTATGTCCCAGATCCTGTGCTAGGGGCTTGGAACACAATAGTGAACAAACAGGCAAACAACTCTGCTCTCATGGAGCTTACAGACTAGTTGGGGTGGGGTGAGAAGGAGATAGACAATAAACATGGTAAACAAGTTAAATAGCATACATTACCCAACTATTACTTATTACCTAATTCCTATTAATAATTATTCTGAGACAAAACTGGAAAAGACACAGGGTGTAGAAAAGAATGAAGATGCGTAGATGGTACGTAGACGATGCATAGACTTTATTAAGTTTGTTAAAAAAAAAAAAAACCTTGTTTTCCTATCTAAAGAATAGCTCTACCGCAAAAATATTGACCAGTCTCCTCTGGAAGCCAAAATGTAATCATCACACACATTGGTAGTTTAAGAGACTACAGAAGCTCCAAGGACATTTGCCACAAGTTGCCGATTAAATTTTGACCAGATTTAGGCAAGCGTTCTGCAAAATGCACAGCTCTTCAACTAATTTTCAGTGCTCAAAGAAACAGAATTTACATCCTCTTGAACCCAAAGTGCCATCATCATCACCATCTTAATATTTCTTGAGAGTCCATTGGGTGCCTAGTACTGCATTAAGTTTTTAAAGTAAGCATTTTCATAGTCTTTATGGATTGTAATCTCACAACTGAGACCTTCACTTATAAATTAAAAAAATCATCTCTCTGTGCTATCATGAAAGGTAGCAGAATTTTGGCTTTGTAGTAAGACGTGTTAAATAGGTATAATAAAAGGACCCCTGGGTACATATCTGCTGCCAACTAAGAAACCTCCCCACAGGATATCTGCTTCAATGAACCTCTGGTCCTTGGAGTCAGAGGAAAATCTTCGTGATTATTAAATTGGATTGACACACACTGTCTTGAGACACCGGCAGGGGTTTCTACTGAGCACCTGCAGATCCCAATGTGGTTAGAAGCGAATACTCTTATGCAAGGATATCATTTCCAAAATTTGACACTGTGCTTGCATAACAGACACGGGTAGTTAATTAAAAAGAAGAAGATGTAATCCAGTTGTGAAAGAATTCTCCCACCCAACTCCAGAACATTATCTCATGCTATCTCTATGACTGGGTACTGCAGGAAAAGGTTATTTCTGAACAGCTTTGGAGTCAGATGGTTATATAAGCTGCACCCCAACATTTTGGCTTTGATTTCAGTGCATTTTGAAAGGCCAAGTGCAAAGTCTGACTGCTGGCAAGTTTTAATACTTCTGCCAGTAAATGCTGCTGAATCTCCCAAGCAGCAATGTGTTATTTTGATCTCTTTCCACCACCCTTCAGTTTCTCCCTGCCCTCTGGCACTAAAAGATAATCACTTCTGGGAGCAACTAATTCACCTAGAGATTTTCTTTAAATTCACTGTATTTGTTATGACAGGATGTATAACAAAATAAAAATAACGAATGAAAACAGCCTTAATTTATGTGTCAGATGAGCTAGAGTATAGATTGAATAGATGTGAAGAACACCATCACTTCTGACCTAGAGAGACACCCTTTGCCTCAGTGGCCAGTTGTTAATTTTTATCATAAGTCTCTCTGGATTTTGGGTAGTACAGCCAGCTGAGCTATCTTTTGAATACAGGGTTGCTTCCTTTCCAAAACATATCATGCCATCTTAAAACTGTCTTCAGCGATTCTTTTCTTTCTTTTTTTTTTAAAGATTGGCACCTGAGCTAATATCTGTTGCCAAGATTTATTTTTTCTTCTTCTTCTCCCCAAAGCCCCCCCAGTACATAGTTGTATATTCTAGTTGAAGGTCCCTCTGGTTGTGCTATGTGGGACGCTGCCTCAGCATGGCTTGATGATCGGTGCCATGTCCGTGCCCAAGATCCGAACCGGCGAAACTCTGGGCCACCAAAGCAGAGTGCACGAACCCAACCACTCGGCCACGGGGCCGGCCCCAGTGATTCTTTTCTTATATGAAAGAGTTTCATTGCAATGGCTTTTTGCCTTCTTTGACATAATCCAAAAAAGTTATGCGCACCTGGTAGAATCTTCTTCAATAATAGCCATACATGTTGCTATAGACTGAATGTTTGTGTCCCCCTAAAATTCATATGTTGAAACTTAATTCCCAATGTGATGGTATTGGGAGGTGGGGCTTTTGGGAGCTGATAAGATCCTGAGGATGGAGCCCTCATGAATGATATTAATGCTCTTATAAAAGAGACCCCAGAGAGCTCCTTTGCCCCTTCCACCATGTGAGGACACAGCAAGAAGACGGACATCTATGAACCAGGAAGTGAGTCTTCACCAGACACCGAACCTGCTGACACCTTGATCTTGGACTTTCAGCCTCCAGAATTGTGAGACATAAATTTCTGTTGATATAAGCCACTCAGTCTGTGGTATTATGTTTTAGCAGGCTGACCAGATGAAGACACTTGTTAATTTCAAGTTCTGTCTTCTGTGATGCAAATAATTCGTTTTCTCTATTACTAATACGAGTTTTCACATGAGAACCTTTCCCTCTTTCAAATGCAAAACTATCTGAAAAGTTTATTTAGTCTAATTCATCCCAGAGCCCTGTACTTGCCCACTGTTACTTTATTCTCCATGTGGAGAGCTGCACAGTGAGCGCTTGGGTGAACGTTGGGAGAGTGCTTGGCAGATGCCCCACACTCTAGCAGTCTGAAGTATGGTTTGATGAATAGTAGTATCTTCTTGAGTCACCTTAGTAATTAGTAGACACACTTGGAAGCCTGTAATCATTCTGTATCTGAAACGAAAAACGAAAGGCTAACTCTTTTTCTGACTCCTCCAGGAGGGGAAATATGCTTCTGAAAACAGGACACTATTAGAATGTAGGATGTAGAATAAAAGGGGGTTAAGGATGAGGGAGCTAGTAAGAATGAAAATAGTATGACATTCTTGAATGAAATATGTGATAAAGCCAGATATTCCAGTTAAGCCGACAGAGCGTCAGATAAATCAAGCAAAATGAAACTTGGCAACATTACAAATATCTTTTCAATATTTCAGTGTGGAAAGAGACATCTCTAAGTGCAAGTATAGTATTCCTTCATAGTTATGCATGTGGCAGATATGCTGATGTTATCTTGAATTTTTTTCCTCACTTGATTTTCTTTTTTTTTTGCTGTAAGAACACTAAACGTGAGATTGAGCCTCTTAACAAACTTTTAAGTACACAATGCAGTGTTGTTAACTATAGGCATGATGTTGTACAGCAGGTCTCTAGAATTTATCCATCTTGCATAGCTGAAACTTCATACCCATTGATTAACCACTCTATCTCCCCCTCACCCATCCCCTGGCAAACACCATTCTATTATCTGCTTCTATGAGTTTGACTCTTTTAGATACTTCATATAAGCGGAATCATGCGTATTTGTCCTTCTGTGACTGGCTTATTTCACTTGGCATAAAGTCATCCATGTCCATCCATGTTGTCATATTGGGCAGGATTTCCTTCTTTTTTAAGACTGAATACTTTTGCATTTTATGTTTATACCACATTTTTTTATCCATTCATCTATCGATGGACATTTAGGTTGTTTCTATATCTTGGTTATTGTGAATAATGTTGATGCTATCTTTAAAAAATCATTAAATATTTTTCCAGGAGAGCAACTGAGACTAGAGACATGTAAAAGAAAGAGATCTTAACACTTAGTGACTTCCCACATTAACTGTCATATAAGTTTTTCTACTTTATATGCTTCCTAAGATAGTCAACATGGAAGAAAATGATACATCTTGCCAAGTGTGAGGTATAAGGTCTGATCCAGCCAGACAGCCAGACAACCATTGAATGAATATGCATTGCATCTATCTCCTATGTGTTAAACACTATCAGAAGTATAAAGGTGAATCAATCATTGATCCCACACCCAAGAAACTAACAGTCAGATGGAGAGAAGATATGGAGAATAAGAGAAAGTAATGAGACCACTAGTTAAAGTTATACTAATTTGTAACCCACATTTATCTACAAAGGGATTGAGAGGGCTTATAACATAAGTATTATAGGATAGTAAACTAGAAAAAAATATATAAACCAAGGGAAAAAGGGAATGTATGTATGCTAATTATAAAGATAAATAGAATGTCTGTAATTGATCTGCTATGGTGGCTCTGAGCTTCCTGAAAGATAGAACAAAATAAGTTACAAAGTTATGAAAAGCAGGGCCCGTATCAAACTGTTGGTTTGCAACCTTAGGAATTCCCTGGGTGAAATATGAAATTGACCTCCATGTACAGAGAGCAAAGAGAAACAAAAGAGCCAAGCCACTCTAGATTGGTAGGCGGCAGTTTTAATAAGCCAAGAAACTTACACATGGGTCTTGTCTTGAGCAGCCACAAGACGGGTAGTTCTCCATACCAGCTCCTCAGAATCTTAAGAGTTTCTACAGAGGCCTTAATGGGGTTCAGTCATGTATACCATCCAGATGGTCTCAGCAACACGTTACTCTCTCAGAGCTGCATCCTTGAAGCGGCAGGATGCAGGAACAGTGGGTGGAATGCACATTCCAAGGACAGGGGAAGAAGCAAGGAGCCTCTGCTCGGGTCCAGTTCATGGATCAGCTAGGGGTCATGTCCTCTTGATGACCTCTTCCAACATGAATCCATGTTAGTTCCTCAGGAGAGACAAAGTTTCCTATGGTGCTAGATTCTATCATGTAGTTCATTGGATAGTGCAATGAAAAATGAATACTTTTAAGGCAAATGCAGAATATTCCATAATTGTTTATAAAAGCAGAGAGGGCAATATACAAAGGTAACACTGTGAAGGGAATTATAAGAGAAACTAAGATAAAGCTGTTGAAACATATCATTTTCTGTGGTCTCAATAATAAAAGCATAGAATTTATAGCAATGATTCCAAGATGGCGGCCTATGGACTGTTGATTATCCATAGTTCTGTTTTTATTGGTACATGGTGAATGGGGAAAATATACTGAATTTTTAACAAAGCTTAATTTGTTTAATTTAATGTCTATCTTTTATTCTGAGATAATTTCCTCCTATTTTTTATATTAAAATGTCTTTTGTTCTGAGAAATAATGTTGATAGTAGAAAGTTATTTACTAAAATGTACTGACTTCATGAAGTATGAAGTTGGCAACGAAATGTTGGTCTCCTCGTCTTTTGTTGGTTTGTGTTTTGTTTTAATCTTGCATCAATGAGACACAAGCCTAGAGACAATATCCAAAGGTATCCAGATGGGTAAGGACTACATACTTGTCAGTCTTTGCCAACCCAAGTCATGTCTACTGGCAGTAATAAACTGCTAACTATGGTCTCAGCATAACGCAAACTATGATAGGATTCAATTCAGGATGAGGGTGTATCTTAGGTGTACCTTTTCCCCATGGAGTTGGAAAAGTCTGATTCCCTTGACCAGTGATGAATTTCAGGCTGCAATATCTCATCTAGTCATCATTATATGTTGTTAATCCATTAAACCAGACTTTTCTTAGTACATACAAAGGATAATGAACTAAAATTGTGAAACAATAAGAAAAAAGGCAACAGATAACAAAATAATTAAAATTTATTAGAATTCATAAATGAAAAGGCACTATTTTAATGATAAGAAATTGATGAAGAAAAAATGAAACACTAAACAAAATAAAATGAAAAAGATAACAAGATTGTATTTAAAATAGAAGACAAGGATTCAATGGGAAAACCTGATTGCAAAAAAAATCTAACTCATGTATCCTAGGCTTTCTTAGATTGTAATTAAAAAAAAAATCTTTTCCACACCCCAATTATTATGGCATGAATTTCTCGCTTACCAATTTCCTGCCTCAAAATATCCTCTAGGCTCAGTATATTTCCTTATGTGTGCTTTATAATGAATCTTTCCAGAATTTCTGTTTTGTGTTCCACGTCTTGACACAATAGGGCTGCCTCTTTAGCCAGTAACCCTCATAAAATTGCTGGTCTCTTAAATTGTTGCCCCGTGAGCACCTATCACATATACTCCTCCCCAACAGCCTCTGAGGAGGGATACAGCCCTCTCCTTGGATAAGAATTACCTCCTCATAAGATTGTTGAGGGAGTCAATGAAAAAATGCACATAAAGCACTTAGAAAGGGACAGGAATATAGCAAGCAGTCAATAAACGGTAGTGACAGTTATATCTGCTCCTGGTCTTTGCTCGCGTGGCCCTTATGGTAGGTGGTATTGTTGTTCCCAATTACTCACTCTCTCCGTAGAAGGATTATACATTCTCGTCTGTGGCCATGTGACTTGTCGCGTGTCCACGTGGAGGAGTATATTCACTGCCTCACTGATTTGCTGCTTGGCCATGTAACTTTCTTTAGTCAATGAAATATGAGTGAAATGATATGTGCCACATCTGAGCTGAAGCTTTAAGAGACTGAAATAGGGGCTGCTCCTTCAGCTTAGGTGCCATCATGAAAAGGTACAAATTGCAGAGTGAGAGCCCACCCATAGTCACTGACGGGAATTATGAGGGAGAAGAAAAAATACTGGTTGCTTTTAAATCAATGAGATTTTTTTTTACTTTGGTGTAACCTCAAACAAGCTGACTGATGCAGTTTCGCGTCTTCAGTTACTGTAAATATCCCTGTTCCTGATTATTCATCCTACTTTTTCATTCTTGCTTTCTTCTTCCTTCTCACATGTAGTTCCTTTTAGACTATGACATCTAAACTGTTATTTGTTTAAATTAAATTTTCCCAGCTGTGGAGTACATACTAGAGTGGGACACAGGCACATGATAGGTGATTCATAATAAAGTTAATCTCTTTTCAATGCTCATTTAGTTCTTCTGATTACATTAAGGAGCAATTCTTAGTTTGGGGAAAGTTTGTTATTAATAATTCAAACAGTTGGTAATGTCCTTTTAAAAGAAAGACAAAAGTGATCTTCAAGCTAAGAGACTAGGACTAGCAACAGTATCTAGATGGAATTTAATAATATTGTTTAATGCGTATTGTATTAATTGTATGGTCACTCCTGTTAATAACAACTCATAATGGTCTGCCAATTACAATATAGCTCCTCTTTTAAATAAATACATTTATGTAAGTAAAGAAATGAGCTGATTTAAGTAAAATTTCATGTGATGAAATTTGGGAGCTGTTCTATTGAAAGCCCTTGTTTTCACCTTTAGTACTGGAAGGGTACCCATCCGAATCTCCGCGTCTCCTGGATTTGCTGGCTTCCATGTCTATTTCCGGTCTGCCTCTTAGATTTACACCCTTTACCTCCTGCCCAGTACAAGTTTCTGGGCATCATATCTTATAACGTGATTCCTGCTTCAAATTTTTAAATTTGGCTGAAAAGACAAATCCATTGTATCTTGTATCTACTTTTCTGTAGACTTAAGTCATTTTGAAGAATAATACACACGGCTCTAATTTTGTTGCTGATTCTAGTAGATACACAGCAGCTCAACACCACCAGGACTGTTTTTACTGTGATCTCTTCTTATTTTTGACACACAGTCCACTCCTCAAAGCTGAGTCTTGGATCCCAAGTGTAAAAGGGATCTATTGCTTCTAGTAATAGCATTTTCTCTCCCCTTATTAATGCCCCCAATAATCTTAAAGACTTTGGGGAACCAACTGCTACACACAGCTAACTTGATTGAGCTATTTACAATAACTCATGGTTGTTTTCCTTAGAGAAGGCTTCAACTATAAAGTCCTATTAATGTTTATCAGAAAGCTAAACTGTTTTCCCTATAATACGTATTTTTTTCTTATTTAATATAAACGTCTTTGTTGGAGCATGTTGCTCAGTTTCCCAAGGCAATTAGATTTGCTTGAAGTGAATCTACTTTGTGCCCCTCCTTACATAGTAATAAAATAAAGATTTGCTTGGTACTAGTTAATGTGCTGAGCCACTGATGAAACTGGCACAGCCTCAGGGGTGGGCATGGTAGAGGGGCTGGACCAAGGGCTACTGATGAGCTTGGGATCAGCAGCCATGAGTTAGATCTAGCAAGTCAGAAAATAAGGTTGCAATGAGGTCTTCCTCTTTCTGTTGCTACTAATAGTATCATTAGAGTTGCCTCCCTATGATGCAATTGCTCCACAGACCCCTTAATGAGAACCAAAGGATAGTTCTATTATTACTGGACTCTCCAACTTCCAGCAGTTACTACAGCCTGATACTGTTGGCCTGTGCTTGGTGAGATGGACACCAGAGGTGTATATGTGGCATGTTCTGGGGCTCTGGTGGCTACTATAGGTTTTCTTATTCAGATTTACCTCTAATCAATTAATTAAGCAACTGTGCTTGCGATTTGATAATTAGCATTTACACGGTGATTTATTTTTTCAGAGTATTTAATTACCTATCTATGATAATAATAATAGTGCTACAATTTATTAAGCACCTACTACGCTCCAGGCATTTTACATATTCATTCAGTCAACAATTATTGAGATCTTACTGTGTTCTCTATGCACTTTCCTGGGCACTAGGGGCACATCAGTGAATGAGATAAGATACTTGGTCTCTTGGAAGTAACAATATACTAGGGGAGAGGGAAAGTAAACCGACAATAATAGTCAATGAACTTGATACATTCTATAGATAACATAAGGTAGTACGTGGGGAAATGCAGAGTGTGAGTGTAGACATTGCTAGTTTATGGAGGGTCGTCAGGGAAGGCTCCTCTGATAAGATGAGATCTGAGCCAAACCCTGAAGTGAGAGACGCTCCACTACCTCTCTGACTTCATTTCCTGCCACTTTTCTCTCATCACGTCCTTGACATGCTGTTTCAGATAGACTAGACTCCTTGCTGTTCTTTGAGAATAACCTTGCCATCTCCTCTGCCTGGAATGTTCTCTTATTTATTTACCTAGCTCCTTCTCTCACCTCATTCGGAGATGTAAAATCAATAGGAATGGGCAACGGGTTGAGTGAGGGAGTTCAGAAAGCAGCACGAATGAAAGATTTGACCCATATTTTGGGCTTGGGCAACTGGATATATGGTGATATAAACAACACAGGATGAAAAAGCTGGATTTGAGGAGGAAGATTATGAACTCTGTTGTGAACAGTCAGACACGTATATCTGACTATCAGGGAAGAGATTTGGGCTGGCAATTTATAGTGTTTGGTTTTTGAATAAACGAGTAAGTTATAGATTTTGGAGTCAACAACTCATAGGTGGAAATGGTCAACCACAAGACTGAGTGAGATCACGCAGGGAGAGCGTGCACAGTGACAAGAGAAGAGGGCTTAGTACAGAGTAATGAAAAACAGCTGGGTAGGGGAAGATGGGCTCTTGAAGGGTACTGGGAAAGAATAGCCACAGAGAGATAAATGGAAATCCCAGAGAACACAGTGACATGGAAGCCAAGGGATAGAGGTCTTCAAATTAAGAAGTGGACAAGAATGAGAAATGTTGTCGAGATCAAACAAAATGAGAAATGAGAATGCATCAGACTTATAAATGAAGAAGTAGGTGATAAATGAAAAGCAGTTTTAATGTAGTGGTAGGTAAGACAGATAGCTGTGGGTTGACAGGTGAGTGGGAGAATAGCAAAGAGAAACTTTAGGCAGCTCCCTTAAGACATTTGGATGTAAAGAGGTGGTGAGGGATAGAGTGATAGCTGGATTAGAACTTTATCTCATTTGATTCTCGTAACAACCTGATAAGTCTAGCACTGATATCTTTCTCTGTTGTACAGTTGAGCCTCAGAATGACTAAAAACTTTCCCGGGGAGGGGGGGGGCCCAGCCTGGTGGCATAGTGGTTAAGTTTGTGCACTTGGCTTTGGTGGCCGGGGGTTCTTGGGTTTGGATCCCAGGCGTGGACCTACACACCGCTCATGAAGCCGTGCTCTGGCAGCATCCCACATACAAAATAGAGGGAGCTTGGCACAGATGCTAGCTCAGTGATAATCTTCCTCAAGCAAAATGAGAAAGATTGGCAACAGAAGTTAGCTCAGGGCCAATCTTCCTCACACACACACAAAAAGAACCCCAAAAAATCCACCCAACTTTCCCGTGGTTGAATATCTAATAAATGGTAAGACCGAAATTTTAAGCCGATTCTTCTCTCTCCAAAGTTCTTTCTAGTCTAGTCCTTACTCCCAGTTGTTGTAAACTGCAAACATTTCCCAGAGGAAAGCACAAAGCTGATGATAATGAAGTTAATAACTTATATACTTTGGTTCTTCCTTAGCTTACTAAATGGACTGCAGGAGTATAACAGAAAATGCTGCCTACTTTCTGGAGTTGCTGTAAATATTCCTCAGATGTCAAAATAAAAATAGATCAAAATTTTTGTCACAATTAATTTTGGTAATGGAATGTATATAAAAATACATGTATCGACTAGGGTTTTCGTCAGCACTGAGATGCCTGTTCCTTGAGATAAATATTGGTCTTATCTTGGATCAATATTTACCTCACAGTTCGATATGTGTGTGACTGCCTTCAACACAAGTCGATATCTGCTTAATGTCTGCAACCTGCTTCTTATCAGTGCTTTTGAATCTTCCCTATGGCTCCAAGGAAGTTTGGAGATTTGCAGTGTTCTGGATCCCTATAGGTCATTTACTGTCAATCTATAAGCCATAGAGCTGTATGATTGGACTGTTTTTAGCATAGTTGTAATGGCTACACAAGCAGTTCGCGAAGCTCTTAGAAGCCCTAATGAGAAAAGATGGATGAGTACATATTGTGAATGGCCAGAGTGTTCATGGGGACAGTGGCTTAAAGGGGATTCTTTTAGAGAAATTTGGTGTGGGAGAGTTTGGAATTCAAATCTATGTTCCCAGCTATTTTGTAAAACATTAGCAGTTTACATATCCAAATTTTCCAAAGTTGCCTGTGGCTGATTATTCCTCATTCATAAACAAGACACTATTTTCTTTTAAACTGACTCCTACATATACTATGCTTCTGGGTTTTGATTTTTCTAGTTTAGAATGATCTTTGGGGTATCCCCATTAGAAGTCCTTTAGCTGACCTCCTAGGATATGAAACAAGCCAGATATGTCCAATCCTGGGCTCTATTTTGTTTAATTCCTTTCACACAGGGCACAATATGAATTAATAATGGCAAATTGCTATTCATAAAACCCACAACTTTGACTGAGGTCATGATAATGTCATTCGTATTACATTAATTTTACGTTTTTGTCCTTTGGAACAGAACTGGCTAGAATCAAGCAGAACAGGAAAGTTCCTATTCTTACCCACAAGCTGAATAATGGAACCTAGCAGGGGACTAACACCCAAGGTTGGAATATGCTTTCATTGTAACCAACATTAGTCAAAACATTTTTTGAATATTATGAAGAGTGAATTTCCATCTGTAAAAAGAATATAGAGATGTGGGAGGGTACAGAAAAGTCTAATAAAGAATTTCAAAGGAATGGAAAACAGACCGTACAAGAAAAGTTTAAAGGGATGGAGTTAGCTCAGCAAACAGGGCTAAGGCATGAAAGGTGTGATCTTAAAGTATGTGAGTGGATTATGTGATGAGACCACGGAGCAGCTTTTCTGTTTGTCACTAGAAAAGTGAATATGATAAAATTGTGTTAAATTGAAATAGGGAGGGGTATTTGGAAAATGGTTAGGCCAGATATAGATTTGAGAGTTTTTGGCATCAACATAATAGTTAAACCCATGATATTAGGTAAAATTAACAAAGGAGTATAGAAGAGAAGTATAAGAATAAACAGTGGGTAAATTCATACAAGTAGAGAGTAGAAGGAGGAATTAAAGTCAACGTGTTCAAAAATGGAAGAAGACAGGACAATGCAGTATTATGAAAGGAGCGAGTTTTTATTGAGTACTTACTGTGTGCCAAGCACTTTTCAAAGTATTTACCTATATTACCTCATTTAATCCTCACGACAGCCATATGATTTGGATATTAGGGTACTATAATTACCCTCTTTCTACAGAGAAAAAAAGCAGAGGCACGGAGAGATTCATTAACTTACTCAAAGCCACAGCACTCTCAAGTGGAAGAATCAGGATTTGAATCTGAGCAGATTGGCTCCAGTGCCCACATTTCTAATATCTCTCTACTTCCTCTAACTATAGAGTTGCAAGAGGTAGAAGCGTAGGCAAATGGCGTATACTGGAAAGAGGGCAAAAAGGATGAGGACTGATAAAAATATCTGGTGATGGAGAGATGAAAGGTAATATCGGAGAAAGCAAGAACAGTGGGGAAGGAAGCTAGGCATTAATGAGGGAATATGTTATCAGAGAGCGGCAGTAGCAAGTATAGATTAGCGTTGAAGGGAAGAATAAAGATACAATGGTAACTTGAGGGAATGGCAGGAAAAAGTATGCTGCTATTTATTTTTTTAAGGATAGAGGAGACTTGACTATCTTCTTCTTGATCTCTGAGTAAATGATAATATTATCACTAACATACTTTATTGAGAAAACTGAGACTCCATGATATGCCTTCCCTCGCCTTGTTCCCCTCTCTCTCAAAATATGTCTGTACATGTGAACGATTGTTGTTTGTCTGCTTTCACAACTTACTTCCTCACTGTCCCTCAGACCAGAGTAAGAAAGAAAAAACCCCCAGATTATGTGGTTTCTTTACAATTGGGATAAGAGAGGTTTAGAGGGACAAAGTCTTCCTGTCACAAACCTTTCTGACAGAGATCTTAAATTATGAGCAATTTAAGACTAAAGCATGATTTAAATGCCACTTCATTGATTTAATCAAGTGGTTGTTTTTATTAATTGATAACTCTATATGGTTTTATATATATATTATATATATATATATATATCAGTTTATTGTTGATCTGCCAGTACCATTTGTATATCAATTGGCAGACATCATTTCAGTTGCAAATTTTTAAACTTTGTGCATACGAAATTATGTATTGGAACAACAACAAAAATCAAGAACTTTGGCATTAGCTCTGCAATCTGCTGCCTTCATGACTTGGGCAAGTCACCTAACCTCTCTATTTTCCAGTTTTCTACTTGCCATGTGGAGAAAATAATACTATCTTGTGAGGATGTGTTGAGGATTAAATAAAATAGTGTACATTTCAGATTCTGTTAATGGCCCCAATTCTTTATCCCATGCTGTATCCATGCCCCTTGCCCTCTGACTTTGCGCTTTCTCCCACTAAAGAGGTAGAGTATATTTCCTGAACCCTTGACTTTGAGTTTGGCCTTGTGGCTTGCTTTGTTCAATGACATATTGTGGGACATAACATGATCAAAATATGCAAAGCTCTTGCACCAGTTTGCTCTCATGGTCCTTTACTATCAACATAAGAATATTTCTGGGCTACCCTGCTCCTCTCTGGAGAAGGGTAAGAGACGTTGGAGAACAAACAACGTTACCTGGGCCCGGCCTAAATCAGACAACTCCTAGTCTACCCTTGGATCGATGAGCAAGACTACCTTGAGATCAGAAAAACTGCCCAGCTGAGCCCAATCTCTATTAAGCAATACTTAACTGACCCACAGACTCATGAGAATAAATGATTGTTTTAAGCAACCGAGTTTGGGGATAATTTCACAACACTTCTGTGGGAATAATTACACTTGTCAGGGACTTAACACAGTGCTTGGCACATGATTGGTGTTTTATAAATGTTAGTTGCCTTTTCTTTTTATGGATGAAACGCAGTACATATTAGATACATTTCACCTACAGTGTAGAACATGCAGTTATTAAGAAACATTTGGACGATTCAATGTTTCCATTTGGTGTGATGCAGACACTACTTTTGCAATAAACAATGAAACAGCAAATCCTTCACAAAGGGTTCTCTTAGACCTCTGCATGTTGATTGCTGTATTTGTCCCATGCAAGTGGAACTTCCTCCCACTAACGCTAATATGAATTATGTGTGTGCATTGAAAGGAAAATGTATTCCATGAATATTACACTAACGAATTAATTTAGGAACTCACAATCTCATCTTTTTATTAACTTCCCAGTCATCTCCTCATGTATTTTGCATGTTGTGGTAAATGCAAAGGGAAAGATTTAAAAATATTCTCTTGCTTGTCCACAGAGATTGAATCTGAATTTTGCAATACTACCTTAATATTAGATGTGTATTGAGGAAGTATCTTAAAAATTATCTTGACCACTCATTTTCTGTTGCAGTTATTTAAACCTGTCAATTTCAATTGATTGGCTTCAAAGTTTCCTTTGATTAACGTAGTCACAAACCTCCACTTACCAGATGTCTCAGCATCTTCCCTGATACTGTAAACTTCTTATCATAGTCCACTAAAGTCTATTTATTTCTTTGCTGATGTTCAGTGTATTAAATGCAAGTAACTGATACTGCTTTCTTAAAAAAGTTTCCATGCCCCCTTAATCAATAACTTACAATAAAAACCTTGAGAGCATACATTGCTTTCCTACTAACTTGATTCTATTCGGAATTTTGTATTTGGAAGAGGTAGAGGTGGATGGGATAGAAGGAGTGCCTGCTCTTTTTTTTTTTACTGGTGAGGAAGATTGGTCCTGAGCTAACATCTGTTGCCAATCTTCCTCTTTCTGCTCGAGAAGATTGTTGCTGAGCTAACATCTGTGCCAGTCTTCCTCTATTTTGTATGTGGAACACCACCACAGCATGGCTTAATGAGCGGTGTGTATGTCCGCACCCCGGATCTGAACCTGTGACCCCCGGGCCGTGGAAGCAGAGCATGCAAACTTAACCACTATGCCACCAGGCCAGCCCCATGAGTGCCTGCTCTTTACACATTCTTATCTTCACAGAGACCATTACATATTACTTAAATATGCAGCTTGATTTTTATATATATAAAGGCATGTCACCATAGGATAAATCCTTTCTAAAGGCCTGCAAGGTCTATATTACCCTGTATGGTGTGTGTGAAAGGAAATAGTGTTTGAGTAAAGTAGGAAATTTTTTTCACCCGTTTGGGGACAACTTGGAAGTAATTCAAAGATGCTATATAGATAATAAAATGTGAGAGACTAAGTCAGGGAGGAGATAGAACTAGCAATTATTATCTTATATCCAACTTCTGTGCCCTAACATCTGTAAAACATAAGCATTTAGGTTTCTGCTTATTCCATTACAGGAAAGTTTAGTTTAATTCAGCTGGTGTTTGTGCATGAAATTCACTCCCCTTCCATCTACTCCAAGACCTTGTTCTATTAATTATTCTCTCTTACATCTATAGCCTCAAACTCTTTGGGTCTTTCCACTCGAGATATAAACGTTATAAAATATTCTCCTTCAAAAATACCTTCCTTTGAACGTGTATCACCCTTTGTCTAGAGCTTTCTCTCCTCTTCACATGCAAGACTTCACAAACACGATTTTGCTCAATGGTCTTTGATTTCCTCATCTCCAATTCAATCCACTTCAATTTGGCTCCCTTTCCCATCACGTTGTTGAAATATCTCTGGAAAAAGTAATTAATGGCTTCTAAATTGGTAATTTCAACTTCAGTCCCTTTATCACTTGACCATTTTATAGCACTTGACATTGCTGAACACGCTATACCCCTTGGAAACCTTTCTTTCATTGGCTTCTGTGATTACTCTTTAGTGTTTCTCCTCTCTTGAGCATTTCTCTTTGTTCTCCTTTGTTGGCTTTTCTCACTTCACTGCTCCTTTAATATCCGAATTTTCCAGTACTAAAATCTTTAGCTCTCTTTTCATGCTACACATTGTTCTTATGTTTTCATCTACATCTCCATGGCTTCAACTATCAACTATATTCCTAAAAACTTTCAATAGCTGGCGTCCAGACTCCTATTTTCTATTTCTTAGTGGAAATTTTCCCTTAGATATCTTAGAGACAACTCAAAGGAATTTATTAAAAACTAATCTCATTATTTTTTTCCAAAGCATTTTCTTCTCCTTGTATTTCCACCATTTTAAATGGCAACATTAACTATTCATCCACTCAAGACAGAAAGCTGATAGATTCCTTCTAATCTCTGTTTGTACTATCATAAAAGTTTCAATTTCCATGGATTATACCTTTTATATATTTCTTAAATCTCTTCCCATACTCGTCATTTTAGTTTGTGCTTTTATTGCCTCTATGCTAGTTCAGTAGTCTCTTCAGTTGTTTTAAGACTTTTGGATTTCAGGGCAAAATTTCAAAAACAATCGGATTTAATTAGTGAATTTTTCAGTCACTTAGAAAAAGTCAAGATGCGAAAATTATTTTTATTTCTGTAAACTAACAAAAAATTTTTGGCAAATAAAATTAAAAATGCCATTTAAAATAGCAAGAAAAAGCATCAAGTATTTACAAATAAATTGAATGAAAGATGTGACAAACCATTATTCCTGAAACAACAAAACATTCTGAGAGACATTGAAAAAGATTTAAATAAATGAAATAACATAGTGTTTATTGATTGGTTGGAAGGCTCAATAGTGTTGTGATGTCAATTATTCCAAAACTGATGTATAGAGTAAATGTAATCCCCATCTAATTCCTGTAGGGTATGTGTGATGTGTATGTAAATTGACAAGATGATTGTAAAATTTGCGTCAAAATGCAAAGGGCTTTAAATAGTCAATGTAATCTTGAAGAAACACAAGGTTGGAGGACTTGCACTACGAGACTAACTATAAACCTATAATGATTAAGGCAATATGGTATTGATGAAAGGATTGACAAATAGGGAGTCCAAAAATAGGCCCACACATATAGAGTCACTTGATTTACATTCAAGATTCCACTGTAATTAAGTGGGGGAAAAGAATACTCTTTTTAATAAATGGTGTCATAGTAATTCCATATTCACATGGAAGAAAATGAACCATGATCCCTATGGGGCAGTATACACAAAAATCAAATTGAGGTCTTACATTCAAGTCTTTAATTCATTTTGAGTTAATTTTTGTGTATGGTGTAAGATAGCAGTCTACTTTCATTGTTTTGCTTGTAGCTGTCTGGTTTTCCCAACATCATTTATTGAAGAGACCTTCCTTTCTCCATTGTATGTTCTTGGCTCCTTTGTCAAAAATTAGCTGTCCCTAGGTGTGTGGGTTTATTTCTGGGCTCTCAATTCTGTTTCATTTATCAGTGTGTCTGTTTTTCTACCAGGACCATGCTGTTTTGATTACTATAGCTTTGTAGTATATTTTGAAATCTGAGAGTGTGCTATCTACAGCTTTGTTCTTTTTTCTCAGGATTGCTTTGGCTATTTTGGGTCTTTTGTTGTTCCATCCATATAAAACTCCTAGAAGAAAACATAGGCAATACACTCTTCAACATCAGTCTTAGAAATACCTTTTTGAATATGTCTCCTCAGGCAAGGGAAACAAAAGAAAAAATAAACAAATGGGACTACATCAACCTAAAAAGCTTCTGCACAGTAAAGGAAACCATCAACACAACAGAAAGACAACTTAGCTATTGGGAGAAGATATTTTCAAATCATATATCTAAGAAGGGGTTAATATCCAAAATATATAAAGAACTCATACAACTCAATAACAACAAAACAAACAACCCAATTAACAAGTGGGCAGAGGATATGAACAGATATTTTTCCAAAGAAGATAGACAGATGGCCAATAGGTACATGAAAAGATACTCAACATCACTAATTGTCAGCGAAGTGCAAATCAAAACCAAAATGAGATGTTGCCTCGCACCCATCAGAATGGCTATTATTAAAAAACAAGAAACAACAAGTGTTGGAGAGGATGTAGAGAAAAGGGAACCCTCATACACTGCTGGTGGGAATGTAAATTGATGAAGCACCTATGGAAAACAGTATGGAGATTACTCAAAAAATTAGTAATATAACTACCATATGACCTAGCTATTCCACTTCAAGGTGTTTATCCAAAGAACTTGAAAACACTAGTTTGAAAATATATATGCACCACTATGTTCATTGCAACATTATTCACAATAGCTAAGACTTCGAAACAACCTAAGTGCCCATCAGCGGATGAATTGATAAAGAAGATGTGGTATATATATACAGTGGAATACTACTCAGCCATAAAAAAGATTAAATCATGCCATTTGCAACATGGATGGACAGTGAGGGTATTAGGCTAAGCAAAATAAGTCAGATGGAGAAAGACAAATACCATACAATTTCATTCATATTTGGAAGATAGCAAACAAGCAAACACATAGATACAGAGAACAGATTGGTGGCCACAAGAGGGGAAGGAGGGTGAGGGGAAGGCAAAATAGGTAAAGGGGCACATTTGTGTGGTGACGGATGGCAACTAGACTTCTCGTGGTGAATGTAATGCAGTCTATACAGAAGCTGAAATATAAGGATGTACATCTGAAATGTGTATAATGTTATAAACCAATGAGACCTCAATAAAATAAATAAATATGTTTAAAAAGTCAAATTAAGATGGATCATAGACCTAAATGTGAAAAATAAAACAATAGGAGGGCTGGCCCTGTGGCCGAGTGGTTAGGTTCGTGCGCTCCGCTGCAGGCAGTGCAGTGTTTCGTTGGTTCGAATCCTGAGCACGGACATGGCACTGCTCATCAAGCCACGCTGAGGCAGCGTCCCACATGCCACAACTAAAAAAAAAGGGACCCACAACAAAGAATACACAACTATGTACCAGGGGGCTTTGGGGAGAAGAAGGAAAAAAACAAAATCTTTAAAAAAATAAAATAAAATAAAAAAATAAAACAATAGCACTTTTAGAAGTATGGCTTATAGACCAAATCCAGCCTGCTACCTCTGTGTGTAAACAAAGTTTTATTGAAACACAGCCAGCCCATTCGTTTATGTATAGATTTATGACTGTTTTCGTGCTACAATGGCAGAGTTGAGTACTTATAACAGACAGTGTATGGTGGCCCATAAGGCCATATATGTTTACTATCTGGCCCTTTATAGAAAAGTTTGTGAAACTCTGTTCTAGAAGAAAATGTAGGAGAATATCTTTGTGATTATGGAGTGGCAAAGGAAAAACACCCATAAAATGAAGTCATAAAAGATTAAATAAAACCATAAATTTGACTTTATTAAATTAACACCATATGTTTACTCAGATTTGTGTCTAGAATATGATAAAAACTCTTAGAGATCATTAAGAAAAAGTCAAATAATCTAATTTAAAAATGAACAAAGGATTCGAATGGACATTTATCCAAAAAAGATGTACAAATTGTTAATAATCTCATGTAAAAAGCTCAACATTATTAGTCATTAAGGAAATTGAAATCAAAACCACAATGAGATACCCATTTTTGCATCCACTAGAATGGTTATAATAAGAGACAGACAATAACAAGTGTGGGCAAATGTGTGGAGAAATTGAAATCTTCATATACTGCTGGTGGAAATGTAAATTCATGCATGCAGCCTCCTTGAAAAACAATTTGACATTTCTTCAAAAAATTAAACAGAGTTCCCATGAGACCCAGCAAGTCTACTCCTAGGTAGATACTCAAGAGTATAGAAGACATGTCCACACAACAACTCATACACAGATGATCATAGCAACATTATTCATAATAGTCAAAAGGTATAAATCTCTCAAAAGTTGAGAGATGGATAAACAAAGTGTGGTATATTCACAAAATGGAATACTATTCAGCCATAAAAAGGAAAGAAGTACTAATAGATGACACAACATGGATGAACCTTGAAAACACTATGCAAACTTAAGGAAACCTGACACAAAAGACCACATATTGCCTGATTCCATTTATATGAAATGCCCAGAATAGGCAAAGTCGTTGAGTCAGAAAGTAGTAGATTAATGGTAGCCAAAGGTTGAGGGACAGAGGGAATGAGGAGTGACTGCTAATGAGTGTGAAGCTGCTTTTTGCAGTGATGAAGATGTTCTGGAATTAGATAAGTGTTTAAAATTAAACAGACGTAATACCAAGAGTTGGCAAACATGGAACAACTGGAACTTTCATTTATTGGTGGTGGAAGTGTAATTTTATGCAGCCACTCAAATAAATTTGGTTGATACTGTTTGGCATCTTCTTAAGATATGCTAAATATTTTATAATAGGCTTATAATGGGATAAGCTAAATGCTTATCCTATGATGAAGAAATTCTATTTCTATGTATATAACCAAGAGAAATGAGTACATACATCCTCAAAAAGACTCATAAAATAATGATCATAGTAACCTTACTTATAATAACTAAAAATAGAAATGGCCCAAATGTCAGTCAACAGGAAAATAGACAAACAAGTTGTGCTAATATCATATATTGACATACGGTAGAGAAATAAAAAATAAAAAACCCACTGAAACTTACACAATAGAGATGAATCAGAGATACATTATATTGATAGTAACAAGCCAGATACAAAAACGTATGCACTGTATGATTCCATTTACATTAAGTACAAGAATAGACAAAACTAGTCTATGATTCTATAAATTAACAATGGTCGCCAATGGTGGAAGAGTGGAAATTGAATAGAATGGTGTGTGAGGAAACTTTCTGGAGTGCTAGACAAATTCTATGTTATAATGTAGGTGGTAGATATGGAGGTATATACAAACGTAGAAATTCACTGAGTTGTACACTTAATATTTGTACATGCTACACACCTCATAGTATGCATTTAATATCTCAATTGTGAAAGTAAAAGCAAAAGAAAGAAAGAGTAGGGAAATTGTAACCCCTTCCAATTGTGAAAAACAAAGCAGATATTTTTCCAAGTAAAGATATCAAAGATTGATAAGTAACATGTATAGTCAACATTTTATAAACTAAACATCTTACCAAAAAATAAGGTTGATACAATATCACAATAGAAAATAATGCTTTTTGTAGAATAAATCTGGTTTCATAGGAAAATTACTACCATGCCCTTATTTTGATACTATTTTGTACAAATTTACTTGATAAAAGTGAAAAGCTTGTTTTGGATTAGCAGTAGTTGAGGAGTGATATCTTGGTATTATTGTTCTAATTGTATCTCTGCCTTTGATGTTTTACTCCTTCAATTTAAACAAAATAATTTTGCTTCCTCGAATTCTCATTTATGGTCCTGCTTAAAACCCTTCGATGGTCCCCCATTGTGTAAAGTAATGCCTGCAGATTAGAGTAACCTGGCAGCTTTTACAAGTAACCTTCTTTACTCATCATTGGCCAATAAATTAGAATCTTGGGAAGGTGGTGTTCAGGCGCAAGCATTTGTAACCCTTCTTATCTTACTCTACTGTGCACCAAGGGGAATCGCTGACCTACAGTATAATGTTCTAACATCTTTGTAGGACTATGCTCAGCTACCTATTATCTGAACTGGCCATGTTCCTCCCTGCTATGCAGCTCTTTTATCTTTTTGTGAGAGATGTAGGGGAGGAAAAATAATTTTCTCTCTACCCTTCTGAGTTTTTAGCTGAGATGCCTGTAATAAAAGACAGATTAACAAGAGAAAAACAAATAGAAATTTATTAACATGCATATCTCACGTATACATGGAAGATACCAAGGGAAGACTGACTAACTCCTGGAGGTGGCCTAAGGCACCAGTTTAAACACCATCTCCAGCTAAAGATGAAAGGTGGGGGGCTGGGCAAAGGGGGCCAGTTATGGGAAGTTACCAGAAAAAGCAAGGTAAACAGGAGTAAGCTTTCTTATGTGGATTTAAATTGGAGCCTTCTCCATTGATAAAATTCTCTTGTGATTTAGAGTCGTCTTCTTCCTATTTCAGAGAGGGACATGCCCTTACAAATGGAGATTTCCTTTATAACCATAAATTTCCCTTTCAAAAGGGTAACTGCTACTCTGTTTTCAGAACTTGTCCTGTGTCTGCGGTTTCTCAAAATAATCAGCTCAAAATAATCCTTATGCCAGAGAGGCATATTTTTGGGGGGCATATTCTGCTATCCTTCAGGTATTCCTCTTATTACAAGACTCAGTTTAAGTGTATCCTCTTTTGGAAGCTTCATCCTATTTCTCCTGCTCCAAGCAGAGTCAGGCCATTCATAGCCACTTGTAGCACCAGTCACTTACTACCATATTTATAGCATGTAGGAGAGGAAGAACTATTCTTCTACCCTTCTAGGTTCTCCTGCAGGGTCTAAGAATTAAATTAATATGGGACAGAATAACAGGAGAAAATCAAACAAAGTTTAATAACATGTACACATGGGAGAAACACAGGAAAACTGAGTAACTTGCCAAAATGGCCGAAGCCACCACCTTAAATACCATCTTCAGCTAAAGATAAAAAAGGATGTTGGAGGTAGTGATGTAGGACTTCAAAGGGGAGGAAGGCAATTCATACGGAGATGGAAAAGCAAGTGTTTGGTAAACAAATGTTTGCTATGCCTCACAGAGACAATGGGACATGGAGAGGACTTTGATCAAATGGGCCTTGCTAGGTTCCTCCCTGTCTCCCACACCTAATTCATACTATACTAGAGTTGTCTGTGGGAATAGCTCCTTCCTGGGACAGGCCTTCTATCTTAAATTCTTTTAGGCAGTTAGGGGGAAGGTCAAAGTTTCTTTCAGAGTCTTTTTTTCTTAAAAATGATTAAACCAAAGAGATACATTTTGAGGTGGCAAATTCTGCTCCCCTACAACCAGAGCAAGAGCTTTATAAGGCAGGTCCTCTAGCTTATTTATAGTTTTATCTCTAGTAGAGTGTAGAATACAATAAAACTTGAATGAATGATTAAATTAATCTCTTATTTTGAGAGTTTGCAGAAACAGATCCTCTGATTGCCCTCACCTAATTTAACAGAATATGCCATCTTCCCAAAGTAAATAATTCATATATTAAGAAAAAGTGTGAAAAAATGCAAATGTAGAAATCAACATTGGTTAATAAGTTTATTCAAGCAAAGTAAAGTGCAAAGGAACATGTATAGAATAATCTTTCAAAAATATTACACATAATTGTGTGAAAACTACAAGCAACAAACATGGTATTCTTAGTCAAAAGTGAGGAAAGCAGCAACAGCTAACTGAATACATCAAAAGTGTTATGTTGACACCAAAGAGAGCTTCTTAGACAAAGCCGACTCCTATGTCAAGGAAACTTGCAGGAAGATAATTCTGACAATTTGACATCCCTTGAGCACAAATTCTGGGCATCACTTTTGAACAAAAAATTGACTGTGTAAAAATTGAAGGGCAAAAATCAGACATCATTTCTTTGTACAATTTGACCATTTTCCGCACTACAAGATGGATTGCAGCAAAACAAGATGAGGTAAGTAGGCAGTCTATTTAGGATGAAAAATGGGTGTACTGCTTGCTCTGACTCCAACAACTCAGGATTCTTTACTGATCTGTAGAATGATTATGAGCACCAACATAATCAAATCCAGCACAAAGTAATCCTAATAGAGTTTGTGGAAGAGAAGATCTTAACAAGTATTTACCATACCATTTTGTCATTTGGTAGAAAACAATCAGAATCATTTCATTCATTTGAGTCAGGCACTGACTTTTCAAGGTAAAGAGGCAAGCTAAATTTAACACCCTCTTTTTGCAGTATATGCATTCATTAAACGAATTCTCCAAACCTACAGAACTCTAGCACTATGGATTGTTTGAAAATTCTTAATAGATATGAGGTTGCTAAATTTCCTTACTCAAATTGTGTAAGGAAATGCTTTCTGCTTTGTTGTCCCTGAATAGGAGCAGATTTTGTCACCCCAAAATATGCCTCTTTGGTTTATTGATGATTTTAAGCTGGTTATTTAAAACATACAAACAGAAACAGCAGACATGAGAGAAGCTCTGAAAACTGAGAAGAAGTTGCTCTTTTTAAAGAAATATTTACATTTACTAAGGGAAATCTCCATTGGTAAGGCTGTCTCCCTCTTTGTACCAGGAGAAAGATGACTCTAAATCTCTAGAAACTCTTATCAAGAGAGAAGGTGACAACTTAAGCTGCACAACAAATTTACCCTTCTTTACTGTGCTTTTCCTGGTCACCTCTCATAACTGACTCCCCATCCCCAACATCTCTCTGTCTTCAGCTGAAGATGGTACTTAAGGTGAGTGCTTCAGCATTTTGGAGAGTTACTCAGTTTTCCTGGGTCTCTCCATGTATACCAGAAGTATACATGCCATTGAACTTTTGTTTGTTTTTCTCCTGTAAGCTGTCTTATATCAATTTAATTGTTAGACCAGCCAAAGAACCTAGAAGGGAAAAAAGGCAAAATTTTTCTGACCCTGCATCACTGCCAGAGCTTTAAGAAAACTTGTGAAAGGATTTAGTATCCTGCTTTGAAGCTTGAACACAAACTTGGGGCACTGTGGGGATTACTGCTGTTGCTGATGGCAAGCCTAGAAATGCACCATATTTTTCTACTTGTCCTCACACTGACTTTCTGGTAAAATCTCTCTGGCTTACTTTTTGATTCTGCCCCTTCTGTTTCATTTTTTTTGCCCTCATTGTTCCTGGATATTGGTGCTTCCTAGGCTCTCTGAGACCTACTCTACTTAGGAAAAACAAAGAATAAAGTGAATTGTTTATCAATCTGCAGTGCTTTCACAATCACAACTCCAGCTTCTCAGGTTTATTGGGCACCATATAGCCACTGTGCTATTTTGATAGGAGGCATTTTGAGTGTGTTGGCTTGACTCAGAATATTATTGCCACAACTCTCTGACAGGGATTCATACTGTGCAATCCCTCCTTGTCATTTCCAAAGCAACTTTGGCCATAGAGGGGTGAGGACTGCAAGATTAGGATGATTTTTTTCTGGAAACTTGACCCTCTGCTTTGCAGTCTAGGGCCACTCTGAGACAGTGTGCATCAGTACCTGATGCAACTCATTCTTTTCCTTAGCATTTGCTTCAAACTCTTGCTGTGGCAATTCTTAGTCATTCTTTATTTGTTATTTAGTTTTCCACAGTTTTAAATTCAGTTATTGAAGAAAGGCATTACTCAAATACTATTTTATGTATTAAAAATTTCATTCATTTTTAAAATGTTTAAATAACCTTTTCTTAAATGCCAAAAAAGAAATGATTATAGAGAATCATGTAGCATTCTGATCACCATATCAGTGGATGAAATCAGTCCTTTGATTTCTTATTTTGAGGAATTGTTTTATGTGAGATATTATGTCTTTGAGCCAAAACATTATTTTTATTCTTGAATCTTGATAGTACAATGCTCTAAACTCTCCCTGTGGTTTTGGGAAGTGCTGATTATAAGGTTATAAAGTTGCAGAATGTGAAAAAATAAGTGTATATGTGTTATCTGTACGCAGTTTGCAAACTGGCACCTACTAATTGTATTTTTTGCCCATAAATGGGTTATTTTCTTATTATATTAGTCTTGCATTTCTTAAATCTTAGTATTATAGAAGGTAGTACCTATCAACATATTCATTGCAGGGGAAAAAACAATCCATATACAATGATTCTTTCCGATTTTGCTGACAGACTGTTTTTAACTTTTCCACAGTTTTGGATTCTGATGATGCCAGTCTCTCACTCTCTACAGCTCCAGGGAGAATGGTACTACCTTAAATGGGGTCAAGATAGAATTACGAGTTCTCTAGAATTTCAGATTGCATAAGTGCAAAGGTTTTAAGGCAGTTAAATATCACTCTGCACCAGTTTTAATACTGGCATGCAGCAAATGAAAAAGATTACCTAGAGAAATTCTTTCGCTTGACCTCATTAATACCTAGTGTTCCGCCACATGCCCAGCTGGGTGAGCAGTGTGGGACAGGTTGCTGAGAGACCAAAGTCCTGGAGACAGCAAATGAGACATATGGGTTTATTGGGAGTTACTTACAGGGAAGGTCCAGTGGTGGCCAGCTGGACAGCAATGTGCACCCGCTACTGCCCCCTGAGAGAAGCTTGCTTAAGTAGGCAGGGGAACAAAGTCTGCGTGCTTGCCAAGCGGCATCCCTGTATGACCTGCATTCCAAGGACCAGAGCCCCCTCGCACCCCAGAGGACCTCCGTGTTCCCTCAGACCGTGAGGATCTTGGTGCTAACTGTCCCACGAGAAAGCAGCTGTGTTGGCCAAGCCCAGGACTGTTATCATCGTCAGTGTTGGCACACAGCCCAGACAGGAGCCTCAAGGACACATGGTTTTTGAAGGGGCACACCAGCTAATGCCCCTACACCCTATTCTCCATTTAAACTCTTCTGAGGTATTGGTCACTTGAAGTATGACTCGAATAACCATGATCTTTGCTTATAACTCACAAAATGTTTCAACAATATAACCTACATTTCAGATCAGCTTGAGCAGTGTTGCTAAAGCGCTGGAAGGTATATACTGACTCAAATACCAGCATAGGAATAGATTCCCATGTCATAAGGAAAAAAGGAAAAAAAAGATTCAGAATTCCATGTCAGAATTCAGACCCATGTGATTATGTGCATATGACCCTGGTAAGTGTAAGCGACAAAGTTCAGACTCATTTATTTTGCATTTGTAAAATACAACTAGTGGCTTTTGAAGGATTTTATGATCCTCTAACTTGTGAACAACCATATCAAATATTTTTCTTATTTATGAAGTACAGCTATGTGGTGGAAGAGTCTTCATGTAACACGTCCCAGAACTAAAGAAAGCTCATCTTTACGAATAATAATCTGCTCACAGAAAATGCAATGTCTTATTTTCTTGATGTATAGCATACAGTGTAAGTAAGCTAAGAGGACATTCTATGCTGGAGTAAGTCCATATTTTCACAAATGAAATGATCTTTCTAATGGTATTTTCGATACAGCAGCCTTGTATTTTTTTTCCCTATTTATTTATTTATTTATTTATTAAGATTATGATAGTTAACCTTGTGAAATTACAGTTGTACGTTATTATTAGTCATGTTGTAGGCACACCACTTCACCCTTAGTGCCCTCCCCCCCCCCCTTCTCCTGGTAACCACTGATCAGTTCTCTTGTCTATATGTTAACTACCACCTATGAGTGGAGTCATGCAGAGTTCATCTTTCTCTGTCTGGCTTATTTCACTCAACATAATACCCTCAAGGTCCATCCATGTTGTTGTGAATGGGACGACTTTGTCCTTTTTTATGGCTGAGTAGTATTCCATTGTATATATATGCCATATCTTCTTTACCCAATCATCAGTTGCTGGGCACTTAGGTTGGTTCCATGACTTGGCTGTTGTGAATAATGCTGCGATGAACATATGGGTGCATGGAACTTTTGGAATTGCTGATTTGAAGTTCTTAGGATAGATACCCAGTAGTGGGATGGCTGGGTCATAAGGTATTTCTATTTTTAACTTTTTGAGAAATCTCCATACTGTTTTCCATAGTGGCTGCACCAGTTTGCATTCCCACCAACAGTGTATGAGGGTTCCTTTTTCTCCACAGCCTCTCCAACATTTTTCACTCTTGGTTTTGGATATTTTTGCCATTCTAACAGGTGTAAAGTGATATCTTAGTGTAGTTTTGATTTGCATTTCCCTGATGATTAGTGATGATGAGCATCTTTTCATGTGTCTATTGGCCATCCGTATATCTTCTTTGGAGAAATGTCTGTTCATGTCCCCTGCCCATTTTTTGATTGGGTTGTTTGATTTTTTGTTGTTGAGCTGTGTGAGTTCTTTATATATTATGGAGATTAACCCTTTGTTGGATAAATAACTTGTGAATATTTTTTCCCAATTAGTGGGCCATGTTTTTGTTTCAATCCTGTTTTCCCTTGCCTTGAAGAAGCTCTTTAGTCTGATGAAGTCCCATTTGTTTATTCTTTCTATTGTTTCCCTCGTCTGAGGGGTTATGGTGTCCAAAAAGATTCTTTTAAAACTGATGTCAAAGAGTGTACTGCCTATATTCTCTTCTAGAAGACTTACTGTTTCAGGCCTAATCTTTAGGTCTTTGATCCACTTTGAGTTTATTTTTGTGAATGGTGAAAAAGAATGGTCAATTTTCATTCTTTTACATGTGGCTGTCCAGTTTTCCCAGCACCATTTGTTGAAGAGACTTTCTTTTCTCCATTGTAGGCCCTCAGCTCCTTTGTCAAAGGTTAGCTGTCCATAGATGTGTGGTTTTATTTCTGGGCTTTCAGTTCTGTTCCATTGATCTGTGCACCTGTTTTTGTACCAGTACCATGCTGTTTTTATTACTGTAGGTTTGTATTATGCTTTGAAGTCAGGGATTGTGATGCCTCTGGCTTTGTTCTTCTTTCTCAGGATTGCTTTAGCAATTCAGGGTCTTTTGTTGCCCCATATGAATTTTAGGATTCTTTGTTCAATTTCTGTAAAGAATGTCATTGGGATTCTGATTGGGATAGCATTGAATCTGTAGATTGCTTTAGGTAGTATGAACATTTTGACTATGTTTATTCTTCCAGTCCATGTGCATGGAATGTCTTTCCATCTCTTTATGTCATCATCGATTTCTTTCAAGAAAGTCTTGTAGTTTTTGTTGTATAGATCTTTCACTTCCTTGGTTAAATTTATCCCAAGGTATTTTATTCTTTTTGTTGCAATCGTGAATGGGATTGAGTTCTTGAGTTCTTTTTCTGTTAGCTCATTGTTAGCATATAGAAATGCTACTGATTTATGTATGTTGATTTTATACCCTGCAACTTTGCTGTAGCTGTTGATTGTTTCTAATAGATTTCCTATGGATTCTTTGGGGTTTTCTATATATAAGATCATGTCATCTGCAAACAGCGAGAGTTTTATTTCTTTGTTGCCTATTTGGATTCCCTTTCTTTCTTTTTCCTGCTGAATTGCTCTGGCCAACACCTCCAGTACTATGTTGAATAAGAGTCGTGAAAGTGGGCACCCTTGTCTTGTTCCTGTTCTGAGAGGGATGGGTTTCAGTTTTTGTCTGTTGAGTATGATATTGGCTGTGGGTTTGTCATATATGGCCTTTATTATGTTGAGGTACTTTCCTTCTATACCTATTTTATTGAGGGTTTGTATCAGAAATGGATGTTGGATCTTGTTGAATGCTTTCTCTGCATCTATTGAGATGATCATGTGGTTTTTGTTTTTCATTTTGTTAATGTAGTGAATCACGTTGATTGACTTGTGGACGTTGAACCATCCCTGTGTCCCTGGTATAAATCCCACTTGATCATGGTGTATAATCTTTTTGATGTATTGCTGTATTCGGTTTGCCAAAATTTTGTTGAGGATTTTTGCATCTATGTTCATCAGTGATATTGGCCTGTAGTTTTCCTTCTTTGTGTTGTCCTTGTCAGGTTTGGGGATCAGGGTGATGTTGGCTTCATAGATTGTGTTAGGGAGTGCTCTATCTTCCTCAATTTTCTGGAATAGTTTGAGAAGGATAAGTATTAAATCTTCTTTGAATGTTTGGTAGAATTCTCCAGAGAAGCTGTCTGGTCCTGGACTTTTATTTTTGGGGAGATTTTGATTACTGTTCCTATTTCTTTACTTGTGATTGGTCTATTCAGATTCTCTATTTCTTCCTGATTCAGTTTGGGGAGGTTGTAAGAGTCTAGGAATTTATCCATTTCTTCTAGGTTGTTCAATTTGTTGGCATATAGTTTTTCATAGTATTCTCTTATGATCCTTTGTATTTCTTTGGTATCTGTTGTGATTTCTCCTCTCTCATTTCTAACTTTATTTATTTGAGACTTCTCTCTTTTTTTCTTAGTGAGTCTGGCTAAGGGTTTATCGAGTTTGTTAATTTTTTCGAAGAACCAACTCTTTGTTTCATTGATCCTTTCTACTGTCATTTTTATTTCAATATCATTTATTTCTGCTCTAATTTTTATTATTTCCCTCCTTCTACTGACTTTGGGCTTTGTTTGTTCTTCTTTTTCTAATTCTGTTAGGTATTGTTTGAGGTTGTTTATGTAAGATTTTTCTTGCTTATTGAGGTGAGCCTGTATTGCAATGAATTTCCCTCTTAGGACTGCCTTTGCTGCGTCCCAAATAAGTTGGTATGGCGTATTTTCATTTGTCTCTAGATAATATTTGATTTCTTCTTTAATTTCTTCAATAATCCATTTTTTGTTCAGTAGCATGTTGTTTAGTATCCACATTTTTGACCCTTTCCAAGCTTTATTCTTGTAGTTGATTTCTAGTTTCATAGCATTATGATCCAAAAAGATGCTCGATATTATTTCAACCCTCTTGAATTTATTGATGCTTGCTTTGTTTCCAAAGATATATTCTCCCTTGAGAATGTTTCATGCATGCTTGAGAAGAATGTGTGACCTGCTGTTTTTGGATGAAATGTTCTCTATATATCTATTAAGTCCATCTGGCCTAATTTTCCTTTAATTCTATAATTTCCTTGTTGATTTTCTGTCTGGGTGATCTATCCACTGGTGTTAATGGGGTGTTGAGGTCCCCTACTATTATTGTATTGCTGTTGATGTCTCCTTTTCGTTGTGTTAATAGTTTCTTTACAAATTTTGGTGCTCCTGTGTTGGGTGCATATATATTTATAAGTGTTATGTCATCTTGGTGGAGTGTCCCTTTCATCATTACATGCTGCCCCTCTTTGTCTTTCTTTATCTGTTTTCCTTTGAAGTCTACTTTGTCTGATATAAGTATGGCAACACCTGTTTTCTTTTGTTCATTATTAGCTTGGAGTATTGTCTTCCATCCCTTCACTCTGAGTCTTTGTCTTTGGGGCTGAGGTGTGTTTCCTGGAGGCAGCATATTTTTGGATCTTGTTCTTTGATCCATCCTGCCACTCTATGTCTTTGATTGGAGAGTTCAATCCATTTACATTTAGAGTGATTGTTGAAATGTGGCGGCCTACTGCTGCCTTTTTATCACTTGTTTTCTGGTTCTTTTGCATTTCCTTTGTTTCTCATCCCATGACTTTTGGATTCCTAATTCAGGTAGGTAAATTTCTGTATTGGCTTTCTTCTTATTTGTAATTTGTATCTTTATACTTGTTATTTGTTTAGTGGTTACCAGGTGGTTTGTATAACACATCTCGTAGATGAGATAGTCCTTTTTCTGATAGCCTCTCATTTCCTTAAATTAAAACTTTCCATCCCTTTTCTCTTCCCCTTCTAGGTTGTTATTGTCAGATTTTTTTTCCTCTTCCTTTTTGTGTTGTGAGTTTGTGGTTAAAATGACAAGGTTATATTTATTCTTGGTCTTTCTGTTCCCTTTATCTTTAATGTTTTATTTAACTTTTGCTAACCTGTTCTGATGGAGAGCTGCTGCTTTCTGTTATTGTCCTTCCGCTTATCTCCTTTGTTCTGGCTTTTGTAACCCCTTTCCTTTTTTTGATTTTACAGGTATGAGGTTATTCCTGAGCATTTCTTGAGGAGGAGGTCTTGTGCCAATGAACTCCCTTAACTTTTGTTTATCTGGGAAAGTTTTTATTTCGCCATCATATTTGAAGGATATTTTCACTGGGTAGAGTATTCTTGGCTGCAGGTTTTTGTCTTCAGAGTTTTGAATATTTCATTCCAATCTCTTCTAGCCTGTAAGCTATCTCCTGAGACATCTGTTGATAGCCTTATGGGGGTTCCTTTGTAGGTTATTTTCTTCTGCCTGGCTGCCCGTAGTATTTTCTCTTTGTCGTTGACTTTTGCTAGCTTCACTACTATATGCCTTGGGGTTGGTCTTCTTACATTGATAAAGTTTAGAGATCTATTGGCTTCTGTCACACGATGGTCCATCTCTCTCCCCAAGTTTGGAAAGTTGTCAGCCATTATTTCTTTGAACAGGCTTTCTGGCCCCTTCTCCTTCTCTTCTCCCTCTGGTATACCTATAATCTTTATGTTGCATCTCCTAATTGAGTCAGATAATTCTTGGAGAGTTTCTTCATTTCTTTTTAGTCTTAGTTCTCTCTCCTCCTCTGTCTGCAGCATTTTCATATTCCTATCCTCCAAATTGCTAATTCTCTCCTCCATATTATCGACCCTACTGTTCAGAGAGTCCAGATTTTTCTTAATCTCTTCCATTGTGTTCTTCATCTACAGTATTTCTAATTGGTTCTTCTTCATAGTATCAAGCTCTTTTGTGACATAGCTCCTGAACTCGTTGAGTTGTCTATCTGAATTCTCTTTTAACTCATTGAGTTTTTTAATAATGGCTGTTTTGAAATCATCATCATTTAGGTTATAGATTTCATTGTCTTTGGGATTGTTTTCTGGGTACTTATCATTTTCCTTCTGTTCTGGGGATTTAATATATTTTTTGATACTGCTGTATAGCGTGGATTTGTGCCTCCACATAGAGATAGAGTTTAGTTACTGCTTCCACTTGTTGCAACTGGTGTGTGTGGGGGAGCAGCTGTTTAGACTGCACCGACCAGGAACGCTGTCAGCTGTTACTGAATGGACCTGGGCCCCTCCTTGTAGTCACAGTGGTCCTGTTGGGTCCTTCATCAGTTGTGGGGGCAATTGCAAGGGGGCCTCAGGCTGCTGGTGCCTACTGTTGCAGACCACCTAGAGGCGCTCCCTCCTTGGGGTCTGCAGCAGTGTTATGGGCTTTCCCAGCAGCAGGGAGCAGGGTCACTTATAATCGCAGCTCTGTCACTGTCATTGCCCACAAGATCACACTTGTCCACTATAGGTCCCAGAAGAGCTATGTGTATCTTCTGCAGGCTGTGGTTAGCTCACCTAGCTGTGCTACTTTTACCCCAGGGCCTTCCAGTCTTGTGATTGCAGGTCGGGGCCTCTCCACTAGTGCTGTGCAGAGACTTTTGCTGAGGCTGCTGTGGGAACCTGGAGTTCCCCCCTGGGCCATGTAGCTGTTCCACTGGAGCTCCACCCAGCCCCAGACCACTCCTACGGAATCTCTGGGAGCCCTTGCCCCATCTGTGACATGGCCAGAGTCTGTGGGCCTGGCGATGGCTGGCGGGCTGCTGCCTTGTGGGGAATTCTGCTCTTAGGGAGCTTCCTGGCATTCTGAATGCTGGGTGTGGCCTCTCTACTAATGGTGAGCAGAGGCTTTCCCTGTTGGCGGTGCGGGACCCTGGAGTTTCCCTCTGGGCCATGAAGCCAGGCACTGGAGCTCCACCCAACCCCTAAGCCCACCCACAGGATCTCTGGGTGTGTCTTTCACCGTTCCCTGCACAGCTGGAGTCCGTGGGCCCGGCAGCAGCTGGCCGGCTACTGCCCTGCTGGGGATTCTGCTCTTTGGGAGCTTCCCAGCATTTTGAATGCTGGGCGGGGCCTCTCTGCTAATGGCAAGCAGAGGCTTTCCCTGCTGGTGGGTGCGGGACTCTGGAGTTTCCCCATGGACTTAGATGTAATCACAGGGGGCTTAGGTAGGGCTGTAGTCACCTGTTTCCACCATTGCTCCACTGGTGAGTGCACACTCCTGCCCTTGGTGCGTGGCAATGCTATGGGGGAGTCCACTGGAAGAGAGCCTGTTGAAGGTACTAGGCTGTCCGGTCGGGGGTCAGAGAGTTTTCACCTATCTCCACCTCCTCCTGGGGGGAAGTCCAATGTATAGCAGCACAGGTCTCTCAGGCGTCTTAAGATGTTATATGGATATCCTTTGTTAACCGGTGAATGTCCAATTAGTTGTAGATTCGAAGGGGGAGAGACAAAGAAGACTACTCACTCCTCCATCTTGGTCCCACCCATCAGCAGCCTTGTATTTTTGAGTGAACCCTAGAATCAAAACACTAAACATATATGTATATTTCTAAATAGCAGAGAGAGAGACAGATTGTTTTGGCCAAATTAAATTCAGGTGCCATGCTCTAATAGCAGTAAACTTAAGCCAGTTCTGTACTCATTTCTTTCAGCTGTAACTTGATACTTAGAGCATTTCCATTTAAATTATTTCCAAATAGACATGCAGAAACTTTCTTGTTAAGTATGAAACTGCCAAGCTAGGCTTTGTGAGTTCACACATTGTAGAGGATGTTAATTGAAAGTGAAAACTCAAAACAATGCGGTTCAATTAAGCTCTTGCAGAAAACATGGAAATCACAAATGAGGTAGGCCCTGTGAAGAAAGCAGAGATTTTACCACTTCAGGCTTTCTCTTTTTCCTTCTTCGTCAAATATCTGAAGCAGATGCTATAAAAAGTGTTTCTCATTAAGACACTTCATCTTTTTAAAGTAGTCAAAGGATGAAAGTTCCATGTTTTTAACTGAGCATCACAAATTATCAAATAGAATTGTGGATACTGGTGATTGACAGTTGTTCCATATCCTATAAAATGCTGTGTAAGAGATAATTATTGTTACGAAGCTACCCTACAATATATTTTTGTCTCTGATGGCAGAATGTGTCATCTTTCAGTTTGAACTTCCTCAAAATGGCAAGCCATATGCTTGCTATGTTTGTATAAAATCAAACAGGACTTTGGAACAAAGAGCAGGTGAGAAGGGTCTGACTCAACCCATTGGAATTATCAATTGTTTTGGAGACATTTAATGCAATGGCTGTGATAGAAATTATCTGGAATATTATCTTGGTTCAAAGTGCCTTGAAATTTTCAACGTATTCTTGGAAACATTTTGTGAGTTTCAACTTCAGATTTCAGTCCTTCTCAGTGGAAGAGTATACATTCTTACATTTTGAGTTCCTGTCTTTTTCAGTTGTCATTAACGAAAATTGTATCTTGCATGATAAGACTATCATGTTTTATTTTCACTGGAGAATTATTAAAATTAAGAAGATTTGCCAGCCAAACTGATTTTCTTGAGGCATGTTTTAAGCTTTGCTGAGGCAGGTGTAGAGTAGTGCTTGTTCTAGAGTTTAAGCAGCCTCATGCTTACGTGTGCAACTAAGTCTTATCTAAATGTCTCATCAGAATGAGACAAGGGTCATCTGAATGTCAATGGTATTCGGTAATATCTCTTCTATCTGGTTGATCAGAATTTGAATGTCGGCTAGTACTTTGCAAACTCTGGAATCTCCATTCAGTTCATGGATCCTCATAGCTGTTTTCTGCTTCGCACTTATGTAGCTTAGTATTCACTACAAGACTCCTTGGGACACTTTTGTGGATTTCTGGAGCTTCTTCTCTGCATAGCTCCCCATTGTCTGTTATTTTGCCTCACAAATTCCAGCCACCTACACAGCACCTAGCTCTGAGCTCTATCTCTTCTGCTCAGCAAGGTTGCCATACTTTGTGGTGTGGGCTTGGTGAGCTGAGGTGTCCAAAGAAAGATTTCTCGGACTCTCAAGTTCTGGTAGTAGTGCTCCTTTATTCAGAGACTAGGTTGGGGACAGGACCCATGGGCAGTAAAGAGCTGCAATGGGTTGAGGGTAGGGCTAAATTTATAAGGCATAGGTATGTGAGTTATTTCTTTACAAGACAAAGGAAAGATTATGTAAAAAAGTTGTTAAAATGGTATCAGTGCAGGTGGGGTCTGGTTATCAGGTAGTCCTATAACTTTGGATAAGAATCAGGTTGGATCAGATAAGGACGTCCTATGCTTCCCGGAGGATGACATAGATTGCTATGCAGGGCAGAACTCCTTGGCCTTCTCTCCCTGGGGCAGCCTTGATCCTCATCACTCTGTGCTCCACCTTTTTGTGATCCAGTTTGGAAAGTGCCTCTTAACATAAAATCAGGGCAATAATTGAGCTCACCTCCTGTGTTTCTCCTCTGTCAACATTCATAACTAATACCTCCTATTACATAATATCTGAAAACGATTGTTCCATATATTTTGTCAAATTTTATAGTTACTTACAGGGAGAGGGCTAGTCTGGTACTAGGTACTCCATCATGGCTAAAATTGAAATTACAGTCCCACCAATTTTTATTTTGAACAATTTCAAACTTACCTAAAAGTCGAAAGAAGAGCGTGCATACCCTTAACTTAGATTCACCAATTATTATCATCTGGCACAGTTGCTCTATCTATGTATCTTTCTATCTGTCTACCATTTATCTATTATCTATTATTTGCTGAACCATCTGAATAAAATTTCAGATATCATGAAACTTCACCTTTAAATATTTCAACATGTATCTCCTGAGAGCAAGGAAATTGTCTTAACCACAATACCAGTGTTACATCCAAGAAATTTAACATTGTTAAAGAAATATCATCTAATAGAGTCTATATTCAAATTTCCTCAACTCTTCCTCCAAAGTCCTTTAGAGTTTTATTTTTAAATCTAGGGTCCATTCAAGAGTCACTTATTGTATTTGATTTATATCTCTTTAGCTTCATTTTATCTAAAATAGCCCTCCTTGCCTTTTTTTCTTTTATAAAGTTGACAATTTTAAAGAGTTCAGGCCGTGTATGTCAGATTGTCTCATCACGGTTAGATTCAGGTTAAACACTCTTGATCAGAAAAATCCACAGACAATGTTGTGCACTTTTCACTGCATCATATCAAGGGCACATAGTAACAGTTCATTTCATTCTGAGTGATGCCAAGTTTGATCACTTATTTAATGTTGTTTATGACACGTTTCTCCAATGTAAGGTATCTTTTTCCATTTACAATCAATATGTAATCTGTGAGCTGATATTTTGAGACCTGTAAGTGTCCTGTTATCCAATATCCTCTCACCCAATGGTTTTAGGAACCATTGATAATCATCGCCGGAATCAATTATTACATTGGGGGTTGAAAAATGGTGATTTTTCCAATGCTACCATTCTTTCTACATTTATTATCTGAAATTGTTTTGTAACAAAGAGTCTCATATTAATTTTGTCTTAGAAAGGAAAATTTTTGAAAACTTAGTAAAATAAGCTCTGAAATAAAATCCTTAGTAAGTATTCCATGGTTTTTAGTGTCACTGATACAGTGTGACTCCCAGCACTTTAGTGATTTGAATGAAGGTCCCTGATCAGGCACATTACTTTATAGCAGTGATTTAGAACACTACTTCATGGCAGAAAGCTCCCTCATGTCTCTTCCCAATCAATCCCATTCCCATCCCCCAGGGACAACCACTGGTTTGTCTGGTTTTTCTCACCATAAATCAGTTTTTCCTGTTACAGAGTTTTGAATAAATGAAATCATACAGTATGTAATCTTTCGAGTAAGACTTATTTCACTAATCAACATTTTTTTTTTAAAGCTTGGCACCTGAGCTAACATCTGTTGCCAATCTTCTTCTCCCCAAAGCCCCCCGGTACACAGTTGTATATTCTAGTTGTAAGTCCTTCTGGCTGTGCTATGTTGGATGCCACCTCAGCATGGCTTGATGAGCAGTGCTAGGTCCACACCCAGGATGCAAACCAGTGAAGACCTGGGCCGCCAAAGCAGATTGCGTGAACTTCATCACTCGGCCACAGGGCTGGCCTGCTAATCAACATGTTTTTAAGATTTATTTACATTATTGCATGTATCAATAGTTTCCCCCTTATCATTGCTGAGTAGTATTCCTTTATAAGTATACTCATCAGTTTTCCTATTGATCAACACCTTGCATCTTCATTTTTTTGCTATTATGAATAAAGCTTCCATAAACATTGTGGTGGATGGACTCTATCGTGTGCTCTCTTTGTCTTCACTACCTGGTGTTCATGTGCTTGTATAATCCCCTCCCCTTGAGTGTAGAAAACACTTGTGACTTGATTCTAACCAACAGAATATGGAAAAGGTGATGATATGACACTCCCATGAGTTTATGATGTTATACAAGTCCCTGTATTGCTAGTAATCTCTTTCTAGAGACTCTCTGTCCCTACTCAGCTTGGAAGGAATAAGCAGTCATATGGAGAAGACCACCTGGCAAGGAGATAAAGGCAACCTCCAGCAAACAGTAAGCCAGAAGCTGGGGCCCTCAGCTCCACAATCACAAGAAAATTAGTTCTTCCAACAACTTGAGTGAGATTTGAAGTGGATTCTTCCCCACTTGAGCCTCAAGGTTGAACTGCATCCCTGCTGACACTTTGATTGCTGTCATGTGAAACACTAAGTGGAAAACCCAGTTAAGATACTCTTCGGTTCCTGACTCACAGAACATGTTAGATAATAATTATGTGTTGTTTTAAGCCACCAAGGTTGTAGTAATTAGTTATCTAGCAATACATACTAATACAACCATTCCTGTACTGCCAAGTTATGAACATATGTTTTAATTTCTCTTAGGTAAATGCTTAGGATTGGAATTGGTGATTCTTCATGGTGTATGTTTAATTTTATAAAAAATTCTAGTCCTTTCTCCAAAGGTGTTTTTAACATTTTTACATTCTCACTAACAATATATGAGACTTCCATTGACTATCCTTGGCAACATTTAGCGTTGTCAATCTTTTTGATTTTAGCAACACTGTTAAGTGTATAGTGATATTTTGTTGTGGTTTTAGTTTGCATTTCCTTGATGAATGGTGTTGAGCACTTATTCATGTACTTATCGCCTGCCCTAATTGTGTATCTTCTTTTGTCAAGTGTCTGTTCAAATTATTAACAAATTTTTAATTTGATTGTTGGTCTTTTTATTATTGACTTGCACGTACTTTTTAAATGTATCCTGAACACCAGTCTTTTATAATTACTTTGTTTTGCAATTATGTTCTACCAGTCTGTGGCTTGCCTATTCATTTTCTTAAATTTATATTTTGATGAGAAATTTTGAATTTTGTTGGTGTATCTTTTTTTTTATTTTATGATTTTTGCTTTCTTTGATAAGAAACCCTCCACTCCTTCTAAGTCATAAAGATATTTTCCTATGTCTTTATTGTTTTAGCTTTTATGTTTAGGTTTAGGATCTACCTAAATTAATTTTTGCATATAGTGTAAATTTTGCAACTTGTTAGGGTCAAGGTTGCCCCCCTGCCTCCATATACATACTCACTTATTCTAACATAGGTTTTAAAAAGATTTTCCTTCAACAATTGGATTGCCTTATCACTTTTGTCAAAAATCAAATAACCGTGGAAGTCCGTGTCTATTTACAGATTCTCCATTCTGTTCCCTTGGTCTATTTACCAATCTATACACCAGTGCAATTGTTGCTTGATTATTTTAGCTTTACAGTATATATTGAAGTCACATTGTGTTAAGATGCCCAGTTTCATTCTTTTTTCAATTCCTTGCATAGTCTAGGTCTCGTGCACTTGCACATAAGTTTTAGAATAATCTTGTCAATTTCTACAAAAAACCTAGTAGGCTTATGACTGGTATTGCTTTGACTCTCTAGGTTTATAGGGAGAATTGCCATCTTTACAACTTGCCTCTTCCAATTCCCATTTATTTGGATCCTTTTTAATTTCTTCACAGTGTTTGTAGTTTTCAGGTTAGAGGTCTTACCTGTCTCTTGTCAAATCCATTCCTATCCGTTCAATATTTTTGTAGCCCTTGTAAAAGCATTTGCTTTTTTTTTTCATTTTCCAATTATTTGCTGCTTATATAATGACAGTATTTTTGAATTATTACTTTATATTCATGACTCTTCCCTTGCTACCTAGAAAAATAGGCTAAATCCATCCCTGGTGCAAATAAGAAGTTCCAAACATATATGAAAGTCCACTTGGTCTGCACATTTTTTTCTTAAATCACCACATCTCTCTTCCCCACAGCCTGCTGGCAGCTGATATCATCAGTGCTGGTACAATTCTCTATCACTTAGTGGTGAATAAAAGTGTTCTAGTTGTCTTTAGGATCCATCAACCCTCTCAAATTGTATGGGGCAAGCTAGATTATCACTTGCAAGATTATGTGACCATGGTTTTCAAACCCACAGATGCTAAATCAAAACCACGTGTGTGTGTGTGTGTCTGTGTGCATGTGTGTGTGTGTTTAGATATTTACACTTGTACTTGTTAGTGAAAATAGGATGATTTTATTTTATAGATGTCTAAATGGGCAAAGTGACAATAATATGCTACAGCAACAATGAAGTCGTGAATGGGGAACAGATGGATCTTTAACTAATTAGCACTTGAATAATCAGAGAAAGAAAGGAAGTCGGAGGTGAAGATAATCTGTTCTGGTGGTTTTTAAACATTTTTATGCTTTTTGTATCCAAACACTATTTTTTTCACAAGAAATTTTATTCAGAGCTCAAATAAGAAACAAATTAGAAAAAAGCAGGATTGCTCTGGTTTAAGTGGAGATCAAGGTTTTAAAGTCCACACATTCCTGTGGGACCTTTTTTTTATACTGGGGCCAGAGGAAAACGTTGAGAAAACACAGACTGTTTCAAGTCATTCTATTTTAAAGAAGTAAGGCCAATAATCTGGGTCCCTAGGTCTGGCCTAGCTATTTACAAATTTTTTGTGTCTGAGCAAGTCACTTAACCTTCCCTTGGTATTAGTTTCTCATCTATTAATTGGGGAGCATGATAGCTGTTGTACTTACACGGAGTTATTATAGGATCAGACAAGATAATATATATTGAAAAGGCTCTGGAAACTTTAAAGAATTTTTCAAATATAAAATCATATTATTGCTATTATAAAAATTGCTTCTCCATTGCAGGAGCATTTTAGTGATAAAAAATATGGCTTGTAAAAAAAACAAACTGGTTATGTTTTAAAGAGCCTGCCGTCTTATCAGTAGTCTTATTTTTTTGGCTTTTATCATATGTCTTATTATCTGTGGTAGGTAGCTGATATCTGTGTGGTGAGCTGAAGCAGACCAACCACAAACCCGGGGATCAGAATTGTTATAAATATACAATGTACCTGGATCTCAAAACAATGTGAGAGAGTAATGGCAGTCAACAGCAGAGATAAGGTGGATCATTTTGAAATATGGCCAGTGGGTCTCAACTAACAGTTTCCAACAGCCACAAACCCTATAAAACACCAACCATGGCTTGTGACTGAAGGATAGTGTTCTCTTACAGTCACTGTGAAGAATCTTCTACTTACATGACTATTTTATATGTGTGAGTTCTGAATATTACATCTCTAGAAACGGATGGCAATGGTGCCAGTATTACAAACCAACCATGGGTGTTTGTGTTGAAATTTATCAGAGTCAAACATAAACATTCCTTCCAATGACCTTTTATTAAGAGGGTTGAATAGGTGCAACGGTCTGACTTACAGTTTGTTTTAGAATTCATAAGTGTCTAAAACTTGACTTTATCTTGGAATCAACAGAAGAATTAGTTTATTAAAATGATTTGGTAGATGTTAATCAGCAAGCAAGCACAAAGTCACATACTTAGCCTTTAAAATGTTCTCCTGCTCCTAGGCCAAGTAGGCACTTGAAAAGAGAAATGTTAGCTTCTCTGGGAAGAAGGCAATTATTTAATCTTCTGAATTTATATTCAGAACACATCCATAGCAAATATAATTTCAGTCCACATCATAAGCATTCCCCAAGAAATGTTCACCAGTTCCCAGAACTTGAAGTCACCTCTTTGGACAAGAGACCATTCTGAGATAGGCCATCATCTTCATCTGGGAGACAACTATCACAGAATATTTATTTTAGTAGAAAATATCCTTAAAGAATACTGTGGTACCCTTTGAATTACATAGAAGTAAAGATGTCCAGCTTCATTGGGATTGTTTTTATTGTTCTGCCATCTAAACATTTCCCTAGTCTAGTGCCTGGAGCTCAGGGGGTGTGAGGAGCTTGCTTATTGGAGGCAGCCCTTTTGCACTGGCTTTGGAGAGAGAATTAGGCACCAAGTCCAACATCCTCAATAAAGCTCCTGGAGAAATCAAAAGCATTTGTTGGTTGTTGTTGTTCTGGACTGCCATGTAGTTCTTTTTCTGTCCTTGCAAACAAATATTAATGAAGCATATTTTATAAACCATGGAAGGCACTTCTTTTACATACATGTAGCCTCTACCCTGCATAACAGTGTCTAGATTTTCTGTGAAACTTATGCTTCTAAGAAATTCAGGGCCTAGCAATGGGGCAATATGGGTAATGATGCTAAATGGAACCAGAGCAGTAAACAGAACTCAATTAAACAATGGTACTTGGGATCTAAGAAATCTATTTTAATTACTCTCTAGGTCATGATCATCAGTGCAAGTTTCTAATATATGAGAGACTAGAGGGTTAAACAGAGGTGTTGCACCTAAAGAAGTAAATATAAATGAGACAATGGAAGACCCAGCCCCTAGTGTAACATCTCAAACATCGTAAGTGCTAAGAAGAATTTGTTGAATCACTGAAATTTCCCTGTTTCATTCAATTTCAACTCCCTCTCCTTGGTTCACTTGTAAAATAATGTAAAACAAACTTTTAGGGAAAAATATCAGAGAATATTTTTATGAGCTCAATGTAGGAATTTTTTTCTAATCAGATGCAAAATATACCAAGCAGAAAAGATCAGATAGATATATTAGACCATGTTAAAAATGAAAACTTCTGTTCATTACTAAGAGCGAAATGGCAAGCCTGAAACTGAGCTAATGTATTTACAATACACATAACTACAAAGTGATTAGTATATAGAATGTAATTTTTAGAAACTACTACAAATCAATAAGCAAAAACCACAACCCAAAAGCTAAAATGGGCAAAAGTCGTTACAGAAATTTTGCAAAAGAAACAAGCATGGAGAATGAAAACATGAAAAGATGTTTGTCTCATTACTAATCAGAGAAATACAAATTAAGAACACCATGACAGGGCCTGGGTAGGTGGCATAGCGGTTAAGTTCGCATGTTCTGCTTTGGTGGCTCGGGGTTCAACGGTTCGGATCCCAGGTGTGGACCTATGCACCACTTGTCAAGCCATGCTGTGGCAGGCATCCCACATATAAAGCAGAGGAAGATGGGCACGTATGTTAGCTCAGGGCCAGGCTTCCTCAGCAAAAAGGGGAGGATTGGTGGCGGATGTTAGCTCAGGGCTAATCTTCCTTAAAAATAAAAAACAACAAAAAAACCACCATGACGTAGTATTTTACACATCTGAAAAAATTAGAATTACCAATACCAAATGCTGGCAAGGACAAGAATCAATGGAAACACTTAGAATCTGCTGAGGGAAGAGTAAATTTGACACACACTTTGGAAAACAATTTGTACACCTTATGGCCCAGTAATTCCAAATTAAGAGTAGGTTTTAGAAGAACTCTTGCATATATTCACTAGGAGAATCATATAGGAAGTGTTCATAGCAGCGTTGTTCATAACATTGTTAAGAGAATAAATAAATGGATAAATACATTTTAGTATATCAAAAAATAGAATATCATACAGCATTGGAAAACAAATTACAGCTCACATACAAAAATTGGATAAACCTTAGAAAAATAGTAAAAATGTAAGTCACTGTAGACTACATATAGTATGATTCCATTTTTTAGGAAGCTAAAAAGCAAGCAAAACAAATAAAGTCTTGTTTAAGAATACATAAATATGTGATAAAACTACTTTCAAAAGCAAATGAATAATAGACATGCAATTGCAAATGGAGTCGTTGCCTTGGAGAAAGGCAGGGAGTTGAAACAGGGAAGAAGTATGCGGGTAGAGTCAATGGCTTTTGTAACTTGTAGCAATAAGGTTGGGCGGTGGGCTCTCAGCTGTTTGTTTCACTATTACATGTAATGGTTGCCTAAATATATAAAATGTAGTATTTAATGTGCATTAAATATTACACAGTATTCAGTTAAAGTATTCAAACAGCATCGGCTGCTGCTAATCAGAACTTCCTCATTACTTTACTGAGTCCTTTATTGCTCTCCCCATCTCCTTTATACCAATCAGACCCAGAAGTGGAGGTGCCCAGGGATGATGTGTGTTGGCCTGAGTTTCAGCTTGCCCTATCTCTCAGCATTAGACCAGTCCTAGGGACCTTTGTTCTCTACTCCTGGATTTCAATCTGTTAACCTGTCCACTACCCCAGTTGCTTACAGACAGATTTCTTGGATGATACTTCCTTTCCTTCCTAGAATCCTGAGGACTAATTTCAATAAAGTCTTTGATTTGAGGCCAGCCCGGTGGCACAGCAGTTAAGGTCACACTTTCTGCTTCGGTGGCCCGGGGTTTGCCAGTTCAGCTCCTGGGTGTGGACCTATGCACCACTTGTCAAGCCATGCTGTGGCAGGCGTCCCACATATAAAGTAGAGGAAGATGGGCACGAATGTTAGCTCAGGGCCAGTCTTCCTCAGCAAAAAGAGGAGGGTTGGCAGCAGATGTTAGTTCAGGGCTAATCTTCCTTAAAAAAAAAAGATTAAATAAATAAAGTCTCTGATTTAATCCCCTGCCTAGCTGTTGGGATCCTGATTTTTCAGTTTGGTTCTCAAGCATTTCCTCAATTGGGATTGAGACTTCTGTGCTTCTTGGATATTCCACTGTTCAGCTCGATGCACCTTCAAATTCAGCCTCTTTGGCTGGGAGTTTTCCTCTAGTACTTGCCCCTGCCATTGTGGGGTCCTACATTTATTTTTGTCCTGCCTGCCTATAATACTGAATGGATTCATGAGGCCTCTTGCCCCAGTCCTGAGTTAATATGAGAAGAATGAAAATGATAGAATTCTTGAGATTGTTAAATATAGCAAAGATAACAATTACCATTCTAGAGTTCCTAGATGCGTTCACATAAATATAGCTTAATTATTGTTTACAATTAGCATAATTCTTAGGAAGATATTACACAGATATTCTCACATAGTAGGTTTCCCTTTCAGGAAATACTTTCAGGGAACAGGATGTACTTATTTCTGCACAGAATTTGGCACACATAATTGAGTATACATCATGATGTGCTAAAGTATGAACAGTGATGACCCTTGAAATTTTTTATCAGATCAGCAAAAATTAATTCCACTTTCATAATTTATCTTTCTCCTTCTCAAACAGAATATTAAAATGCCAATTTCTGCCTTTTGAGCTACTTTCAGTCAAATTCTTGGAAGGTAAAGTTGTGTGGGTTCAAAGTCTTTTCTATTATATTAAGACACATTGTTCTCATCCCAAAGACAGTTATTTTCATCAGTCTGCTAAAAACATTTTTAAGCAATTGAGTATTTACTAGGATATTCCAAGATCCCATCTTTTTCCTTTGGTTGCTTAATCAATATCTTCTTTTATTCAGTACCCATTTTCACCTTTAAAAATCTCTTAATGGCAATGAACTCTGCTCTCCTTAGAAGTATGTGCACCCTTAATAGTCCCAAGCAACATTTACTCTCTAGAGAAACTGCTTGAAGCCAAAGTAAAGCTTTTAAAGATGTGTATCATTTGGTCTTCTTAAGCTATTCCTTCTGAGTGATAGAATTTCTCTTTAATCTCTGGGGACTAACTTGAGTTCTAAGAAGAGAGGTGAGATTCATCTCTATGTTTCATATTTCTCCAATCTTAGCAAGCAAAACCTGGATGTTATCAAAATCATGAATGTATCTAGTATTGGAGTTGGAAGGGACCTGAAAGGTCCTCTGTTCCAACAGAGCACTTAACTTTTTATTATTCACACAATTAGGAATTCAATGGCAAGTGTATTGAAAAGAAGCGTAACTCTATCCCTTCTCAGCAAGTAACGAATTTTGTAAGATGTGTGCTTGGGTCCCTAGAAACCATGTCTATAGCAGCCAGGAGAATAAGAATATAATTTCCCCAGAAAATTAGAGGGAAAAATTTATATGCTTATTTGCAATCAAAGAATCCTTTATTTTTCTTTTCTGACCAGGATAATGTGCAGCAATTTGAGCAAATACTACAAAGAGTAGATACGTCTAAATTTCCATTCAGGATTTGGTGTTTTTATAGTCCACTAAGCAAGTATCTGCTATAATCTCTCATTGTGTAACTTTTCCTCCGAGATAAATTCTGACTCTCATCTTTCTGTAGCCCACACTATTTTTGGCATCTTAGCATTTTTAATTATCATCATGCTTCCTTAAAACACATCCTTTAAAGAGTAGAATTATCCAGGACTGCTTAATTTGAGGCTTTTTTTTACCCCTGCCATCAGGCTACCAGATACGGCAAATGTAATTAATCTGTCAAAACTCAAAACTTGTGAATGTACTGTGGATTAGAATTCATTTGGAAAAAACGAAAGGAAAAGAATGAACATTTAACATGTGCCATAAGCACATTAATAGTGTTTTTTAAAGTCTGAATGAGAAAAGTTGGATATGTATTATCCATGTGTGTGCATTAAGGTGGGTTTTTAACAGATAAATGTTAAAACAGAAAACACCTTGATATATATTCTTGTTTCATTAAAATGTGGCTTAAAGCAGAGCATGTGGAAAGTGCATGCTGACTGATCATTTCAAATCTGCCTGGGCTAGTTTAGTCTATGGTTATGTCTATATGATATGAGCTAGAGTCAGAGCCACTGAATATCTGCCAAATTGATTAACCATTGAGTGGGCAGAGGAGAAAGAAGAGGAGACACCCTAACTAGTTAGGTTGTTTAATTTTAGCCTCTGGACAGTATGGCGCTAGATGACCCAATCCAGTGCTTTACATTACCATTTGATTCTGCTTCACTAAGACAAGCATTGATTTCATGGTTTCAATTTGCACTTCTTTGAATGGGTTGGTGATATCTGACAAGTAGATCTGTAGAACACCACCATATCTAAACACCCCAGCACCTGTGTAGCCTATGGACTGTGAGTACTAGTATGAATATTTCCTTTTTGTTCTTTGCGATTTGTATTAGGATGTATTTGTGCCCTCGGAGAGCCCAGGAGAGGCAAAAGATTGATCCACCAAGAGAGGAAATCTGATCTGGTAGTACTCTAACCATTCTTATTTTCTTAAATAACCATTCTTATTTTCTCAGTAAATGTTAAAAAAAAATTCCCATCAAATTCTCAATTGGGCATATAGAATTCGCTTAGGGCTGATTAGCAATTTCTTGACTTGTTCATCATTCATTCTAATCATTTGTTCAGCAACTCCTATGTGGCACACACTCTAACAGGCACAGGGGGTTGCTAAGAGGAATAATGGCCATGTCGCTTCCTCAGAGGTGCTCTGCCTCAGCTGTAGCTTTAATAAATATCTAGATACAGTGTGTGGGGCATCAGGGTCTTCCCTCACTAAACTAAGGCCCTCTGTGACTTTGATGTCGTACTTCAGCTTGGCCCTACTGCCTCTTCAATCTATTTTGTGGCTATAAAGAAACAGTGCGCAGGTGGAAGGGGAAAGCCTCAAAGGATAGATAGCTGTGCATCTGATTAGCAAATGCTGAGGATTTTGAACCAAAGGACACTCTTCAAATGAGTAGTTTAAATATAACACGTCACCAGGTTAAAGGACCCATATTTTTTATTTAAATTTTACTGCATTATCCTGATATGTCTTATCTGCATCTGTTATTAAAAGTAGACATATGCTGGGGATACTGGCACTAAAAATGCGGCCAACAGAGATGACGTTGAATTACATTGAATCTAACCTGCCTCCTTTCTCCTATTTGAACCTATCAGTATTATTTTAAAACATATTTCACATCATCTGCAGGTAGAAATTGCTGGTAGGCATAGGAAGCACAAACCTCTCCACTACTGTATTCTGTCTCTTAAGGAAAGAGTTAGGAAAAGGGCAAAAGAGAAGAGAACTATAAAGTGAGAAAGGACCAAAATGACAAATGCAAATTTCTGTCTAAATTTGACAAGGAAGATGTTGGTAAAAGGGTAATTTGGTATTTGTTAAATTGCCGAGTCAAAAGTGCAAAACCTTTTATGGACAGAAATCATCTAGACTAATCTATCTTATCAGCAGGGAGGAAAAACAGCAATTCAAATGTATTTTACAGAAAGACTGTAAATGTTTATCCTTATCCAAAAAGGAGAACACATACATCTGTTTGTTTAAAACTTGAGTTACGTATATTTTCTGTGTTTGCCGTGATATTTATCTTTTGGTTTTGTGCCTAAAGATTTCAAGGTTCCTTTAATTATTTGCCCAAGGAAATATGTTGACATCATGTTGTATAAAATAGACAGAGTTTACTTAGAAAATTAGAGAAGAAACTATGAATACATTTGCTTGGGTATGGACTAAAGCATATCTACATCTAAAATAATATAAAACTCATATATTGGCATTCATTAATAAGAACATATTGTTCAACTCCCAAGGATAGTTATATTTTATGCATACAGATACGTTCAATGCAGACGTCAAGCTGCCTGCTCCGTAATTAGTGTTACCTTCAACTTGAGTAGAACTAGAAATTGATATGATAACTACATTCAGTGATTACAATACATGGGAAGTAAATACAACACATTGCAAGGAATACATATACACTGAAATTAAGGAATTTATACTTCATGCTCACTAATTTATGGGTTACAATATGGGCATTTAAAATTTGTTCATGGTAATTTGGTGCATGTTTTGGACAATGTCATATGCTATTCAAGTGCTTCTTAATAATTTAGAGTTATTTTTAAATCGGACCGTGTCTTGCCCTGCAAAATGATAATGTTCTTGTTTATTATTCTGCCAAAGTCAGACGATGGTAGAGTGAATCAGTTCTTTAGTTATGAATACTGCGGAACAGTCAATCCTGTTTTTCTGTGTATTTAAGGAAACAGTCCATTGAACAGATGGATAAAGCTGTGATTCTCATTATTTAGAATGTATCATTTCTGCGGTCAACGTTCTGCAATTAAGTGCTTACCCATACAGCAAACACTAGAAGGAAGCTCAGGATAGAAATCAACTATGCAATTTGTAATTTGACATTTGTTTCTGCTTGCAGTCAAAAGCACAATATCGCTCAGAGCTAGTCTGTTGTAAGCTTAACCAGCATATTTTCAAGAGCTTTTATTTTTAGGACTAACAGTGCAAAGGTGATAGTTCCACAAGAACTTAAAACTAAGGATGTGTCTAACCAGAGACAAGCATTCTGATGAAAGGAGAAAAACATTCCAAATGTATCCAAATAGCCAACATTTGATTTCATTACATAAAATAAAAATAATAATGTCATCTGTTTCATCATACCTTATTCATTCAAATCATACAAAAAGAAAACACAACTTGAGACAAAAATTTCTTTTCTTCCATTTTACAGATGAGAAAACTGATGCTCAGCACGAGCTGGGATCCAAGTCCACCTATATCTGACAGTTACGTGCTGCTATGCTGCCCCTGAATGTGTAAGCTAAATATTTCCAATTACCTGTATCACCTGGTAAACAATAGCAATAATAACAACTACTATTTATTTTGCATCTACTGTGTATCCAGCTCTACGCTAGATGCCTTACATATATCATTTGATGCTCACAACAACTCTTTGAGGTGAGTACTATGATTATCTCAGTTTTATGAAACTTTGAAACAGATAAATGAAGCAAACTGCCTGAAGTTACAGAGCTAGCAAACTGGTGGAATCAGGATTCGAACCCACGTAGTGTGATTTTGGTGCCCATGTTCTTAATGCTAGATAAAGATGCACAGGTACAATTCAAGTCCCATGGAGAGCTACATTTCTGCTCCTGATTTTCGTAGAATCTCAGAGTTGTTAAAGGGATTTATATGATGTAGGTCAATCACCAGCCCAGTGCTTAAATCTTCTCTACAGCATCCTTGCCAGGTAGTCATCCAACATCTCTAATGGCAACGTGCATATGTTATCTCATACGAGTTTCTTTTTAAATATCACAGGTGCTTTTGGTATCTACAAAATTAAGAATAAAATCTTGGCCACTTCCTAACATCATGGAGTTAATAAATGAGATAATAAATCTTGAAAAGCATTCATAATATAACTGGAAAAGATTGCTTATTATTGAATCCAAAATGTTAGATATTATGTCAATATAGTGACAATACAGTTCCCAATAGATGATAGTCCCTTCAAAAATGTTTATTTGGTCTTATTATTATAAATAAATTTTAATAATTCTATTTCTTTAGCAATAAAATGCATTGTTGCCTTTAGGTATTTAAAACACTATCTTGCCATTGTTTGAAGCTAAAGAAACATAATTCTTCTCACTGGATTTGAGATTTCCTAGTTATAAAAGTCATATTGAATGACTATTTCTTTCTAGTTGCCAGCAATAATACTAACGAGTCATGTGGATTAAATAGCTGATCCAAAGTATGGGTTGTTCAGGCATGTTGGCCACTTTTGCTTCCCTTTGTGTGCTATCTAAAACACACCTACCTGGTACTTACTGTTATTCTGTGTAATACGTGAGTTTACTGAGTTAGAAGTCTTAGTTTCTGTTCTTACAGAACATATAATTTGACAATTGTGCCATTTGAAATCATTCTGAAAAATTAGTTTCTGTTGTTCTAGTAAATCTTCATCAGCAATCGTTTTTCATACATCATGGTGGTTTCACAATCAGTCCATGTTGAACCCCTCATCTCTCACATTCAATCTGTTCCGTTGATTCTGTGTCTAAATACTTTGCAAATTGTTCCGTTTATTTCCATCACCACCTTCACTATCATAGTTCAGGGTATAGTGTAGCTAATAACCTTTAAGGTAATATCTGAGAACAAGCATCAAGACGTATAGACTCCTGGTGCTTTTTCTTGAATTGGATCAAAAGTTCTGCGGATAAGAAAACATACGTATAAGTGTAACAGAAGTTGGTGAAGATCAATTCTAGCAAAGGAAATTAGAATAAAACATCGTCTTATCCCTCCTCAGTACGTCTATTATCTTCTCTCTTTTTTCTGTTTTTTTTTTTTAAATTCATGATACACATCCCAATTTGTGAATATGTATCTCCTATCACTAAATCTTAGATGCCATCAACTGTAAGATGTACCATGATTTTAAGATCCTAAAAGCAAACTAAAAATGCTACCAATTAAGTCATGACACACCATCCATTATAAGATACATCTAGATTCAGAGATGTAAAAGCAAAATATGTCCTAGAATCAAAGCATTATGGGATTTATTTCCACGTAATAATTATACATATTTATTTTCTGTCTTCTCCACTGGTCTCTGTGATTCAGGAGGGCAGGAACCATATCTACTTCTTCATCAATGCACATTCAGAGAAACTAGTATAAAACTTGTATAAAATCAGTGCTAAGTAAAATTTATTAAAGCAATGAATGACATAGGTAGGCTCTAAAAACATGTCCTATGGATTAACGTCACTAAATGTAGTGTGGGTTTATTTTGTGTGTGGCAGAGTGGGGATGGTGGGCATTTATTAAAAATACACATACGACCTGCAGAAAGAGATCTAAGAATCATAGCACTGGAAGGCTTATTGCATTACAGTCTAAATCTTAACCCTTAGAAGGATCTGAATGGGGATGTACACAGGGATATCATACTTAACATTGTGTCTGAACATGCTTCCCTAGAAAGGGGCCGCCTCAGCCTTTGGCTTGTGGTTGCTCTGGAGGAGAGGTAAGGAACCGTTAAAGGCTTAATGCCCATTAAAGCAATTTTGTTCTGGATTTCTAAAGGACTAACAATATCAAAGTAAGGATTTTTTTTGTTTGGGTTAAAATATGTGGAACAACTACTTATGCATAAGACTTGATGAATTCTGATTTCACCATGTGGAGTAGTTCTTTTGCCACAAAAATTATCAATAAGTCTCAAACTTTGCTGGGCAACTGTAAAATGCAGATTCCTGGGCCCCCAGCCCTAGATATTTCTTTTTCATTCATTTTATGTGATTTAGTTTTCTTATGCAAATATAACTTACGGAAATTCCTCAAAAAAAGCTGGTATAGCCGGCCAGCCCCGTGACCCAGTGGTGAAGTTCGCGCGCTCTGCTTCGGCGGTTCAGGGTTTTGCTGTTTCGGAACCTGGGCGTGGACATGGCACCACTCTTCAGGCCATGCTGAGGCAGCATCCCACATGCCACAACTAGAAGGACCCACAACTAAAATATACAACTATGTACTGGGGGGATTTGTGGAGAAAAAGCAGGAAAAAGAAAAGATTGGCAATAGTTGTTAGCTCAGGTGCCAATCTTTAAAAAAAGAAAAAAACGCTGATATAGAACTGATTTATTCGTTTTTAGCGTCTGCAGATTTTATTTTGAAGCTGTAACACGATTTATTCAATAGCGCCCCTACTGAAAGACATTCACTTTTTAAATTTTTTTGCCATTTTGAATAATGCTGTAATGTGTACATCTTTGTATATAACTTGCCTATTGGTGTTATTACTTTTGTGTTTATATTTTCTAAAATTGAGATTTCTAGATTGAAGGATATATTGACAATACTTCCAGAAAACCTTCATCAATTAATTCATAATTTCTCCAGCAACTTATGAGAATAACTTTCCCCCATATCTAAACTATAGATATGTGTTATCACTGTTTTTCCATAGTATTACATTTTTGTATGGTCTAATATGTCTACTTTTTTTTCTTATTTTAAAACTTCTCAGTTTTCAGTTTGACTTAAGAAGCTAATCACTTCCCTGGGCCCCAGATTTTATATGTAAACTCTTGTAGATTGTTACATGACTTTTATTGTTTTATTGTTCACACTTAAATTTTTAGTCAATCTGAAGATTATTAATATTTTTGTGTCTTTTTTATTGAGATATAATTGACATACAACATTATATTAGTTTCAGGTGCACAACATAATAATTTTATATTTGTATATATTGCAAAATGATTACTAGGTAAGTCTAGTTAACATCTGTCACCATACATAGTTATAGAATTTTTTTTCTTGTCATGAGAACTTTTAAGATTTACTATCTTAGCAACTTTCAAATATGCAATGCAGTATTATTAACTGCAGTCACAATGCTGTACATTATATCCCCATGACATATATTTTATAACTGGAAATTTGTACCTTCTGACTCTCTTCATCCATTTCATCCACCCCTCAGCTCCCACCTCTAGCAACCACCAATGTGTTCTCTGTATCTATGAGCTTGATTTATTGATTTGGGGCGTTTTTTTGTTTTTGGATTCCACATGCAGTGTTTGTCTTTCTCTGTATGCATCACTTCACTTAGCATAATGCCCTCAAGGTTCATCCATGTTGTCACAAGTGACAAGGTTTCATTATTTTTTATGGCTCAATAATATTCCATTGTATTTATATATGCCACAATTTCTTTATCTGTTCATCCGTTGATGGACAATTAGGTTGTTTCCACTTCTTGGCTATTGTAAATAATGCTGCAGTGAACATGGGGGTGCATATATCTTTTTGAGTTAATGTTTTTGAATTCTTTGGATAGATACCTAGAAGTAGAATTGCTGGATCATATGGTAGTTCTATTTTTCATTTCTTGAGGAACCTCCATAGTGGCTGCACCAACTTACATTCCAACCAACAGTCCACAAGGGTTCCCTTTTCTCCACATCCTCCACAACACTTGATATTTCTTGACTTTTTGATCATAACCATTCTAACATTTGTGAGGTGATATCTCATTGTGGTTTTGATTTGCATTTTCCTGATGATTGGTGATGTTGAGCATCTTTTCATGTGTTTCTTGGCCATCTATGTCTTCTTTGGAAAAACGTCTATTCAAATTCTCTGCCCATTTTTTAATCAGATTGTATTTTTGCTACTTAGTTGTATAAGTTCTTTATATATTTTTAGATATTAACCTCTTATCAGACAAATGATTTGCAAATATTTTCTTCCATTCAGTAGATTGCATTTTTACTTTGTTGATGGTTTCCTTTGCTGAGCAGAATTTTTTATTTTGACATAGTCCCACTTGTTTATTTTTCCTTTTATTGCCTTTACCTTTGGTGTCAAATCTAAAAAATCATCACCAAGACTAATAAAAGGAGCTTACTGCCTATGTTTTCTTCCAGGAGTTTTATGGCTTCAGGTCTTATGTTCAAGTCTTTAATCCATTTTGAGTTAATTTTTGTGTATGGTGTAAGATAGTGGTTGAGTTTCATTCTTTTGCATGTGGCTGTGCACTTTTCCCACTTTTCATGCCAATACTGTACTATTTTGATTACTATAGCTTGGTAATACAGATTGAAATCAGACAGCATGATGCTTTTACCTTTGTATTTCTTTCTCGAGATTGTTTTGGCTATTGGGATATTTTGCAATTCCATACAACTTTTAGAATTGTTTGCTCTAGTTCTGTAGGAAATGCCATTGGAATTTTAATAAGAATTACATTGAATATGTAGATTCCTTGGGTAATATGGACATTTTTACAATTTTAATTCCTCCAATGCATATGCATAGAATATGTTTTATTTTACTTGTGTCTTCTTTAATTTCTTTCAATTATGTCTATGCTTTTCAATATATAGGCCTTTCACCTCCTTGGTTAAGCATATTCCCAGGTATTTTATTCCTTTTGATGCAATTGCAAATGAGATTATTTTCTTAATTTCTATTTCTGATAGTTTGTTATTAGTATATAGAAATGCAACAGATTTCTGCATATTGATTTTGTATCCTACAAATTTACTGAATTCATTTATTAGTTCTAACAGTGTTTTGGTGGAGTCTTTAGGGTTTTGTATATATCCTATCAGGTCATGAGCAAATAGTGACAGTTTTACTTCTTCCTTTCCAATTTGGATGCCTTTTGTTTCCTTTTCTTGTCTAATTGCTCTGGCTAGGACTTCTAATACCATGTTGAATAAAGGTGGCAGGAGTGGGCATTCTTGTCTTGTTCCTAACCTTAGGGGGATAGCTTTCAGTTTTTCACTGTTGAGTATGATTTTAGTGTGAGCTTGTCTTATATGGGCTTTAGTATATTCAGGTACATTCCCTCTACACCTGCTTTGTTGAGAGTTTATCACAAATGAATGTTGAATTTTGTTAAATGCTTTTTCTGCATCTATTGAGATGATCATATGATTTTTATCCTTCAATTTGTTAATGTGGCATATCACATTGCTTGATTGGCAGATGTTGAACCATCCTTGTATTCCTGGGATAAATCATGCTTAATCATGGTGTATGATGCTTTTAATATATTGCTACATTTTGTTTGTTAATACTTTGTTGAGAATTTTTGCATCTATGTTCATCAGGAATATTGGCCTGTAATTTTCCTTTCTTGTAGTGTCTTGTCTGGTTTTGGTATGAGGGCGGTACTGGCTTCATAAAGTGAGTTTGGAAATGCTTCCTCCTCTTCAATATTTTGGAAGAGTTTGAGAAGGATTGGTATTAACTCTTGTTTGACTATTTGGTAGAATCCACCAGTGAAGCTGTATGGTTCTTAAATTTTGTTTGTCAGGAGTTTTTAAATTACTGATTCAATCTCCTTACTAGTAACTGGTCTGTTCATATTTTCTACTTATTCATGATTCAGTCTTGGAAGGTTATATGTTTCTGGGAATTTACCCATTTCTTCTAGGTTGTCCAATTTGTTGATATAGATTGTTTATACTGATCTCTTAAGAATTTTGGATGTCTATTGTATCAGTTGTAATGTCCCCTCTTTCCTTTATGATTTTATTTATTTGAGCCCTCTCTTTTTTTTCCTGGTGAGTTTAGCTAAAAGTTTGTCAATTTTGTTTATCTTTTCAAAGAACCAGTTCTGAATTTCCTTCATCTTTTCTATCATTTTTTAAATCTCTAATTCATTGATTTCTTCTCTGATCTTTGTTATTTGCTTCTTTCTACTAGCTTTGAGCTTTGTTCTTCTTTTTCTATTTCTTTGAGGTGTAAAGTTAGGTTGTTTATTCAAGATTTTTCTTGTTTCTTGAGGTAGGCATTTATTGCTATGAATTTCTGTGTTAGATCTACTTTTGCTGCATCCATAAGTTTGATATGTTGTATTTCCCTTTTCATTTGTCTCAAGATAGTTTTTTAATTTTGCTTTTGATTTCTTTGTTGACCCATTGATTGTTCAGTAGCATATTGTTTAGTCTCCATGTATTTGTAAATTTTTGAGTTTTCTTTATGTAATTGATTTCTCATTTCATACCATTGGGGTCAGAAAGGATGCTTGATATGATTTAAATCTTAAATTTGTTAAGACTTGTTTTGTGGCCTAACGTATGATCTATCCTGGAGAATGTTCCATGTGCACTTGAGATGAATGTGTATTCTGTTGCTTTTGGATGGAATGTTCTGTATATATTGTCAAGTTCATCTGGTATAATGTGTCATTTAAAGCTAGTGTTTCCTTATTGATTTTCTGTATGGATGGTCTATCCACTGATATAAATAGGGATTTAAAGTTCTCTACTGTTATTGTATTGCTATCTGTTTCTCCTTTTAGGTTTGCTAGTATTTGCTTTATAAATTTAGGTACTCCTAGGTTGTATATGTAAATATTTACAAAGGTTATATCCTTTGGTTGCATGGACCCCTTTATCATTATGTCATGCCCTTCTTTGTCTCTTATTATGGTCTTTGTTTTAATGTCTATTTTGTTTGATATAATTATATTTACCTCAGCTTTCTTTTGGTTTCCATTTATATGGAATAACTTTTTTCCATTCTCTCACTTTCAGTATCGGTGTGTCCTTACATCTGAAGTGAGTCTCTTGTAGGCAGCATATACATGGGTCTTGTTTTTATATCCATTCAGTCAGTCTACATATTTTGATTGGAGAATTTTGTCCATTTACATTTAAAGTAACTATTGATAGATAAGTACTTATTGTCATTTTATTAATTGTTTTCTGGATGTTTTTAGAGTCATATCTATTCCTTTCTTCCTCTCTTGCTCTCTTCCTTTGTGCTTTGTTGACTTTCTTTAGTGGCATGCTTAGATTCCTTTCTCATTATCTTTTGTGTATCAACTATAGGTTTTTGCTTGGTTGTTACCATAAGGCTTACATATAAGAACTTATATTTATAAAAGTCTATTTTAAGTTGATAACAACTTAAGTTTGAACACATTCTAAACTCTACATTTTTTCTCCCCTGATGAAAATTAGCCCTGAGCTAACATCTGTGCCAATCTTCCTTCACTTTATATGTGGGTTGCCACCACAGCATGGCCAATGAGTGGTGTAGGTCTGCACCTGGGATACAAACCTGTGAACTTGGGCAGCCAATGTGGAGTAGGCCGAGCTTAACCACTATGCCATGGGGCTGGCCCAGAAACTCTACATTTTTATTCTCCCTTCCTGACATTTTATGTTTTTTTTTTTTTTAAAGATTTTATTTTTTCCTTTTTCTCCCCAAAGCCCCCTGGTACATAGTTGTGTATTCTTCGTTGTGGGTTCCTCTAGTTGTGGCATGTGGGACGCTGCCTCAGCGTGGTCTGATGAGCAGTGCCATGTCCGCGCCCAGGATTCGAACTGACGAAACACTGGGCCGCCTGCGGCGGAGCGCGCGAACTTAACCACTCGGCCATGGGGCCAGCCCCATGACATTTTATGTTTTTGATGTCACATTTTGTGTCTTTTTATCTTGTGTATCCCTTAACTAACTATTGTAGTTATAGTTATTTTTACTACTTCTATCTTTTAACCTTTATACTAGCTTTATAAGTGATTAATCCATTATCTTTACTATTTGTTTACCTTTACCAGTGAGATTTATACTTTCATACATTTTCTTGTTACTTAGCACCCATTCTTATTAGCTTAAAGAACTCCCTTTAAGATTTCTTAAAAGCCAGTTTAATGGTGATGAACTCTTAACTTTTGCTTGTCTGGAGATTTTTTTTTTTTTTAAAGCACTTTGAACATATTATTCCTCTCCCTTCTGGTCTGCAAAGTTTCTAAAGAAAATTTCACTGATACTCTCACAGTGATTCCCATCTACATGACAAGTTGCTTTTCTCTTGCTGCTTTTAAGACTGTCTCTCTGTCTTTAACTTTTGACTTTTTAATTATAATGTGTCTTGATGTGGGTCTCTTTGGGTACAACTTATTTGGAACTCCCTGGGCTTCCTGGATCTGGATGTCTGTTTCTTTCCCCAGGTTAGGGAAGTTCTTAATCATTATTTATTCAAATAAGTTTTCTGCCCATTTGTCTCTCTCTTCTCCTTCTGGGACTCCCTTAATGTGAATTTTAGTCCTCTTTATATTGTTCCATAAGTCCCTTAAGTTATCTTAACTTTTTCTTTTTGCTATGATTGAATGAGTTTCTGTGCCCTGTCTTTTAGTTCACTGATCCTTTCTTCTGCTTCATCTAGTCTGCTGTTAAACCCCTCTAGTGTACTTTTCAGTTCAGTTATTTCATTCTTCAATTTTGTGACTTCTGTTTGGAACTTTCTTATATTTTCTATCTCCTTGTTGAAGTTCTCACTGTGTTATCCATTCTTTTCCTGAGTTTGGTGAACATCCTTATGATCATTACTTTAAACTCTTTATCAGGTAAATTACTTATCTCCTTTTTATTAAAGTTTTTTTCCTGAGGTTTTATCTTGTTCTTTTGTTTGGAAATATTCCTTTGCTTCTTCATTTTGCTTGACTATTTGTGTTGGTTTCTATGCATTAGATGAAACAGCCACATCTCCCAGTATTGAAGAATTGGCCTTGTACAGGAGATGAACCTTATTATCCAACTCTTCTCTAGCTCTTGGTTGTCTCTCAAACCTTTGTGATTGCCCAAGCAGTGCATTTTACGTTTATTAGCTGCCAGTAGTTGAGGGTGTGCCAAGACCAGTCAGTGGCCCAAAGGGGAAGATCTCGGTCAGCACGTAGATTCAGGCTAATTGGAAGTCAGACTCTTAGGTAGCAGCTTTTAAAGAATACAAACATATATAGTCCTGTGGGACTGCAAGCATAAGCACCACTGGCCCCCAGAGCCAGGTAATCTGGAGGTGTCCCCTGGGCAGCAGTCACAAAATTGGGGCTCTAGATAAGTGTACAAGCTTCTTTCTGGGAGATCTCAGTGAGCTTTAGTGAGGCAGAAGGACAGTGCAAAGATGACATCTGCTGGCCTTTGTTCCCTAACAGCACCTTTGTAGCCTCTAGATGTGTACCAAACCTAGAGCCTTTTCCTAAGCTCAAAGCTTCAGGACTAGCAAGTAGGCCTCTTTCACAGGAAGGCTGGAGGTATGTTTTAGTCTATTGTCTAAAGTGCCCTGGGCATGGTAGCCTGCCAAGAACTGTCTTTCCAATTGCTACGGTCCTGTGGGACCCAGGAATGCAAACTCCCTGGCCACCAGAGCCAGGCAATCAAGGGGTATTCCCTGGGCAGCAGCCATAAAAACCAGGGCACCAGACATAATAACTGGGGTACCAGACACATATAAGAGCTCCCCTCCTAGAGATGCTGGTGCTCTGAAGTGCAGCAGAGGGAGAGCATGAAGATAGTGCCTGCCCTCTGAGGTCTCAGGAAAGGTTTATAGTCAGGGCTTAGATATGTATTTAATTAGAAGCCTACCCCTCAGGCTGCAGCTATGATGATTAGTTAATAGGCCTCTTTCACAGAAAGACTGTGCTCCTGGGTCTGTTGCCTCTTGCTGTGCCTTGGGGGTGGTAGCTCTTTAAGAACTCTTTCTCCATTGGTTACACTCCTGAGGACCCTAGAGCTTAAGCCCTGCTGGTCACCAGGGCCAGGCAATGTAGAATTGTCCCCTGGCAGCAGCTGCAAAAATCAGGGCACCAGACAGAGCTAGAATCTTCTTTCTGGAAGATACCAATGAGCTGGAGCAAGACAGAGGGAGAGTGCAAAGACTGCATCCATTGGCCACTGTTCCCTAAGACCACCTCCATAGGCACTTATAAATGTACCAAATCAAAAGCCTACCTCTCAAGCCAAAGGTTCTGGACAAGCAAATAGGCCTTTATCTGAAAGACTGGGAATGTGCTTCATTCTGCTATCTGTGCAGTGCCCAGGGAGTGGTAGTTTGCCAAGAACTGTCTCTCTGATTGTTACAGTCCTATGGGATCTAGGAATGTTAGCCCCTCTGGCCTCCAGAGCCAGGGGATCAAGGGGCTTCCTCTGGGTGGCAGCTGCAAAATCTCAGCCATCAGGCGTAAAAACCCAGGACACTAGATGTATGTGGAAGCTCCCCTCTGTGAGATACTGGCACTCTGGGGTGCAGCAGAGGGGGAGCACAAAGATAATGTTTGTTGCCTGGAGCAAGGCATACAGGGAGTGCAAAGATGGTACTTGCTGAAACAAGGGAGGAATAAAAAAAGAATAAAAGGAAAAAAGAAAAACGAAGGTAGCATCTGCCAGCTTTAGCAAGGCAGAGGGAGAGCAGGAAGATGGCGCCTACCAGCCACCATCCTTAGAGAGTAACCCAGCAGGCCCCTGCCCCTCAGACCAATGCTTTAAAATGAGGAAATGAGTTTTTTTCACATGAAGTCTTGGCATTTTTCAAAGGGCTGCTTCTGCATTGGGCCCTGGGGTGGGTGAGTTTACCCTTTAAGAGCTGTTCCTCAGTTCATCAGAGCCCCACAGGTCTCATGGGCTTGAGCCCTATTGGTCTCCAAAGCCAGAGGTTTGGGAGCCTCATCTCTCAGACGCTGACCTTAAAATTTGGGGCACTCTATGTGGAGTATGAACCCTTTGCTCCTCAAAGAGAATCTCTGGGTTTGAGTTCCCTCCAGATTGTGGGTCACCATGCCAGGGGTGGAGTTTATGGTGAGATTGTGTCTCAACTTTTCCTACCTGCTTCAATGTGGTTTCCTTCTCATTTGCCCAGTGTGAAGGGATCACTCTGTCAGTTTTTAGGTTTTTTCAGAGGAAATTGTTCCATATATAGGTGTATATTTGGTGTGTCCATGGGAGGAAGTAAATTCAGGATCTTCCTATGTCTCAATCTTGAACTAGAACCTATTGTTCATGTTTTAACTGAGAGATTTAAGTTTATTTTCCTTTAAATGGATAGCTAGTTATGCCACTGACATTTATGAAAAATGGCATCCTTCTCTCAAAGAATTAAAATATCACCTTTGTCATATTTTAAATTGTAGGGGAGGAAGCCATTTCCTCTACCCTCTCTGGGTTCTTCTGGCCAGAGAACAAATTAAATTCACATGAGACAGAATAGCAGGAAAAAATTAAGCAAAGCTTTATAACATGCATACATGGGAGAGGCTCAGACAAGCTGAGCAACTTGCCAAAATGGCTGAAGCCACCACCTTAAATATCATATCCAGCTAAAGACAAAGGAGGATGTTGGGGGTGGGAGGAGTCAGTTACAGGAGGTTACCAGACAAGCACAATAAACAGGAATAAGATTATTATGCAGATTTAAGTCCTTGCATCCTGTATTGATAGGAGTTTCTAGACATAAGGTCATCCCCCTTCCTCCTGGTACAGAGAGGGAGACATCTTTACAGATGGAGATTTCCTTTACAATGTAAATGTTTCTTACAAAGGGTAAGTAAATTCTACTTTTCAGTTGCTTTCCTGTCTGCAAAGTGACCAGCCCCAAATAATCATCATGCCAAAGAGACATATCTTGGGGTGGCCAATTCCAGGCCCCCACAAAATTCTCATATATACTGGAATCTATTTCAGGTTTCTCCATTGTGTTCTATTGATCTACTCGCATATGCCTATAAGAAGACCATATGGATCTGATTTAAGTGGACTTATAGTATATTCTATTTATGAAGCAAGGATCAACCAACTTCTTTTCATCATTTTTTGTCTATACTTGGTCCATTTAATCTTCAATATAAATTTTAACAGCACTTTACCCAATTATGAAACAACAACACTGTTGGGATTCTAACTGGAATTGTACTGATTTTAGAGATTTTGGGGTTAACTATTTTATTATATTTGCTCAGACTTTGTTTTGAATTCTTCTGTGTTTATCATTTCCTCCATATGGGTTCTTTGACTTTGTTTTTATGTTCATTTTTATAGTTATTTTACTATTGTGGATAGAATATTTTTCCCATTGTCTTTTCTAGGTTCTTATTGCTAGAATAATGAACAGCACTTAATATTTGTATATTTATGTGTAATTCAAGCAATTCATCAAATTCTCTTAGTTTTTATTTTTCTATAGAGTATGCTTGGTCTTTTAGGTAAACTATTATATAATTATTTTATCCTCTTCTTTGTGATGTTTATACCACTTATTTTATTGTCTTACTTTGCTACAATTGCTAGAGTATCAAAGATAATGTTGAAAATAATGATAAAAACTTGATCCCTTAATTACTGATTTTAATTGTATTGGTTTTAAAGTCTGATTATTTGAGATAATATTTGTCTGAGGTTTTCAATGGCATTTATTATATTTAGTAGTTTTCTTAATTTGCTTTCTAATTGTTATTTTATTTTGATAGTTTACTGGAGATAGCTGCTGAACTTCATCAAATAACTTTTTAGCATTTGTTAATATAATACTATGGCTTTTCTGTTTTAATTTATAAACTAAATAGATTCTACAGATAAGTTTCCTGATATAAAACTCCCCATTTGTGGAATATACATTAACTGGCTACAGAGCATTAAAATTTGATACATTGATTGTATTTCCTAATATGTGATTTAGAATGTTTGCATCTATAGGCATATTGAGGTTTGCTTATGAGGTTTATTTTAGTACTATTTTTATAGTCTTAGTAATAAAGTTATGCTGTCTTCATAAAATAAATTGGGAAATTTTTCATTTTTTCTCTGGAAATAGTTTAAATAGCATTAAAATTATCTATTCATTACAGATTGGACAAAACTCAACTTTGAATCAATCTGCTTCTGCCTTTTACAATGATGGTTCTTGAATCACATTTTCAATCTCTTTATCATAATTAGTCTCTGCACGTTTTCCAATTCTTTTGGGGTCATTTTTAGAAATTATATCTTGTTAGAAGATCATCAATTTTTCTCTAGGTTTTAAAATTTGTTGTCTTGGCATTATGAGTTAAATTCTCTTTAGAAGAGAATTATAATATTTTGATCTCTTCTGCATCTTTGGTTATGTTTCATTTATCATTCTAATATTGTATATTTTCTCTCTCTCTTTTTCTTAATCATGTTTTGAGATAGTTAACTACTTTATAGATCTTTTCTAAAAAAGATTTTATATTTATTTATTATTTATAATATATATTCTTGCTTTCCAATTTAATGGTTTCAACTGTGTTAATTCTTACTTTCAATTACTAGGTTTATCTTGTAGGTCTTTCAAATATTTTCCTTTTTAATATCAAGGGCACTTAAGTTTGTATATTTTCTTTTTCTTCTAAGTACAGACGTCACTGTATCCCATAGGTTTTGGTATGAAATGTTCTCCATTTTTTGTTTATTCCAGATAGATTTACTCTCAATTTTGATGGCCTCTGTGATCCAAACATCATCTAGGGTTGTTTTTCCTAGCTCCCATGTACTTAAGATTTTTTGTTTTGGGCCATCTTTTTATAATTTGTTGGATTATGACAGAAACTGTGACTTGCATGTACAATCCTTTGAAGGTGTTACGTTTTGTATTTGGGGGAAAATACATGATTTTTAAAAATATTTAATGGTCATTTGGATAAAAAGCATTCTATTTGAGGGAGATGAAGTTGTATATATGTTACACACAGTGAAATGCATTATAATGTTATAGCAGCAACTTATTTTTGGCCTATTAAGTGTGTCTAACTCTGAAAGACATATATTACCATCTCTTACTATAATCATATTTTGTATCAATTTCTTCTTGAATTTATAGCAAGCTTTTGCTTAATAAATTTATCTTTTTCAGTGTAAAGAATTATACGACTGATTTTTTTTGTGAATTCCACCTTTTCTATTAAATAATCTTGCTCTTTACTCTGCTGGATTCTTTTAAATTTAAATTTTGCTTCTTACTGTTTTAATAATGTTACTCTTGTTTATCTTGGAATTTTCTTGATATCTTCCTGCCCATTCCTTTATTTTCACCCTTTCATTATTACTTCGTTTTAAGAATGTTTCCTATTAAAGGTATCTTAGGCAGATGTCTTTTTCTAAATTCTAATTCATCAGTCTTAGCCTTTAACGGAAGAGTTCATTCCATTCACACTTAATATAGTGATATGCTTGATTTCATTGCAATCATCTTTATTTTTAAAATTTATTTTATACTATTGTTTCTTCTTTTTCACTTTACTCAATTTTTCTGATTTGAGAAAGTTGATATAAATTTGAGGATCTTCAATGTCTAGACTCTGTTTAAAACCATGAGACAAGATGAGACCACCCAGGTGGTGTGGGTAGATTGAAAACATAAGAGATCTGAGGACCAAGCCCTCTGATCCTTCAATATTTAGAGGTTTTGAAGACTAGAGGAAATCAGCCAAGAAAACCAATAAGGAATAACTAGTTATGCAAGAGAATTTTCAAAAGGGAAATTGTTGCCCAGGAGACCAAGTAAAGGGTTTCAAGAAGGAGAAAGTGACTAGTTATGTCAAATGCTGCTTGTGAGTCAAGAAAGATTAGGACTGAAAATTGCATTTAGCAATGTGGTGACTGTGGATGACTTTAACAACTTTTGGTGGAGTAATGAGCAAAAAATTCTAGTTAAAGTTGTTGAAGAGAATGTTAGAAGGACTTCCAGATATGGAGATGTGAAGAGGTTGGTGATTTCTCACTGCAAAGGAAAAGTACAAAACTGGACAAAACAGTCAAAAAAACCCATTTCAGGTAACTAGAAACTGAGTAATGGCTAAAAGCAAATTGAGAAATGTTTATTCTTAAAAACTGCAAGAGCTTCTCATAGAAACAGGGAGACTATCTTAGTCTCCTTGCCTGGGGAATCTCTCCTTTCCATTTCCCAATCAATTTGCTTGGTCAGCAAAAATGATAGCATTTTAAAATTCAGGGGCTACTCATGAAAACCAGAAAATTTACTACCAAAAAAGGGGGACAATTATTGGGAGAGAGAGAGTAAAACCTCAATGGCTTTTCTGTCTAAAAATGGTGTACTAGGTTAGGAAAAATGAAAGAAACCCACAGCTTTGCTAACTGAGGCTGCAGTACAGTTAGGGTGAACAATGGGCCAACCAGAAATTTAACGGGAAGATTCTAGAAATAAGAGAGCAATATAAAGACAGATATAAGCTCTCCACACATCCCTGGTTGAAAGGAAAAATTATACATGTATAGGGAAGTCCCCAGAGAGCCCAGGAAAAAGTGAAAGCCAAGGGAGACTTGATAATTGACAGAAAATTTGAATGCACTCCTGAACCCACAGACAGATTTATTGGCGTCGAGTAGATGCCTTTCAGGCTCAAAATGTTTAAATAAAACCTTTGCCCAAATCATTGGCTGACCACTAAGTTATGCAGATAAAAGGGTGACCCCTTGAAAGCTAGATTAAATATTAAAAACAAGGATCAGAGACATCAGTGGCTATGGTGGGGCAGACAGAGTCCACAGTTTAAGTCCAAGCAGGTACTAAAACAAAACAAACAGCCCTGAGACAAATAAAAAAGAATATAAAGTTGCTATATTTTTTAAACATCCAATTTTTTCAAAATATTGCTAGATATCTGAAGAAACAGCAAAATATAACCCATACTCAGAAAAAAATATTCCATAGAAACTGACTCTGAGTGGGCCCATATGTTGTATTTAGCATACAAGGACTATCAAAGCGGCTCTTTGAAATATGTTCAAAAATTTTTAAAAAATTGTAAGAAAATGGTTCAACAAATAAATCTCAATGGAGAGATAACAACTATGAAAAAAATCAAATGAATATTCTAGAACTCACTATGAAGCAACTAAAATTTAAAAACATCTAGGGTACGGAGTTAAAAATATGAGAAAAACATGAAAATTCAGAGACCTATAGGATGGCACGTGTCAAATTATGAGTTATCAGAATCGCAGAAGGGGCAATGAGAGAAGAAAGAGTCAAAAAAAATTTAATAAAATAATGGCCCAAAGTTTTCCATATGATTTTAAATAACAAAACAATGTGACTTATAGATCCAATAAACTCCAAGTAATATAAATGCAAAGAGAACCACACCTATATGTCACACTCAAAACTGCTGAAAGACAGGAAACCTTGAAAGCGGTAATAGAAAAACAACTTATCATGTATAGGGAACAACAAACTGAATAATGGCAGACTTCTCATCAGAAACAATGGATGCCAGAAGGCCAGAATGACATATTCAAAGAGATGGAAGAAAAATATAAACTGTCAAACAAAAATTTTATACCCAGAGAAATTATTTTACAAAATCGAAGGTGAAATAAAGACATTCAAGATTAAAATATAAATTGAGAAAATTAATTACTAAAAGATATCCCTGTAAGAAATACTGAAGGGAGTCCTGCAGACTAAAGGGAAATAACACCAAATGGTAGCCTGGATCCATAAATGAAAAAAGCCAGAGCTATATGGGAGGAAAGTGGCTATATTTTACCAAAATTATGTAAGTATTAACTTACATAGATTGTCATAAATTAAAGATGTATGTTATAATCCCTACAGAGAGCACTAAAAAATATTTTAAAATTTCTTTGTTGATTAGCTATATATATTTTTAAAATGTTAAAAAAATTTTAAAATATTGCATATATATATATGTATGAAACACACTTACAGAGGATTTAAAATGGCATGCTAAAATGTATTTCACATAAGGGCTGGCAAACTATGGTCTGTGGGCAACATTTTATAAATGAAGTTTTGTAAGAACACGGCCATGCTCATTATGTATTATCTATGGCTGCTTTCATATTACAAAGGCAGAATTGAGTAGTTTCAATAGAGACCATATGGCTCTCAAAGCCTAAAACATTTACTATCTGCCCCTTCATAAAAATATTTGCCAAAGAAGGCAGTAACAAAGGAACAGAGGGACAAAAAGACATGAAACAAATAAAAAGCAAATAGTAAAATGGCAGATGTAAATCCTGCCATATTAATAGTTAAATTAAATGTAAATGGACTAAATGCTTCAATCAAAAGACAGAGATTGGCTGGCTGGATATAAAAAAACAATAGTCAATGATATGTTGTTTTCAAGAGACACACTTCAGAGCCAAAAAACAGAATAGAATTTAAAAAGATATATACCATGAAAACAATAACCATAGTGAGCTGAAATAGCTATATTAATATCATACTTTTAGATGAATTATATTACTAGAGAAAAAGAGAGAGATTTCATAATGCTAAAGGGATCTCTACATCAAGAAGATGTAACACAAAAAGAAAGACTAGGAAGAGACAAATTTGAGACAAGTATAGATAGCTTTTTGAGGACTTTTGATGTAAGGATGACCTGAAATGGAATGTGAAGTTAAGAGAGTTTTTTTTAAAATGAATAAATACAGTAGTTTTGTTATTCTGATGGTGGTTATCCAAAGGAGCAGGAAATAATTGATGATGCAAGAAAGAGTGAAACCTTTAAGTCAATAGGAGAAGATTGAGGAGTGGGTTGCTGGCTTTATATAACAGCATGAATAGTTCATCTCTGCCTATGGAGTAAGGCGAGATTATATGGGCAGAGAGGTAGGATGTAGATGGAGGTGGTGTAATATGCGTGTTGATGCATTAGTTGAGAATATTCAGTTCTGCTACAGAGGATGAGAAGAACAAACAGGATCAATAAAACTCATGAAAATTTGTTTTTCAGGAGATAATTCTCCGTAAGTCTCTCTTGTTCTGGCATATCTTGAGAACAGAGGCATCTTTTCAAGGATAGTTCTATGGTATACAACCTTGAAAGAGAGATAATGCTGTCTCTCCAGAACAAAGGTCAGATTTATTTCCTTTCCAATATAATAAAGACAATGTCTTTCCCCGGGGCAAAGGACAGGTCTGTTTGCAGCCTAGTATAAAGGATTCTGATTCTCTAAACCTGAGTTTCCTCTCCTGAAGTACGACCCACTAAGTATACAAGATTCACCTGGCTCTTGTTGCTTTGCCCTGCTGGAATTGGAGCTAGGCAACTGGTGGAAGAAAATGATGATTCTCTGGCTACTGCCACTGCCATGGAAATAAACTCCCCCTTTTCTCCGACCAGAAGTCTCATGTCTTCTGCCACAAGAAACTATGGCAAGCTAACTGGTTAGTTTGAAAGTAATGTAAAATCTCATACTGCTGACAGTTTTTGGCAGTGCTAATCATAGATAACAAGGAAGCAGTTAACTTAAAAGGTGCGAAAAAAGTCCATAATGTATGGTAAGTACAAGTTATGAGTAAGCATGTAGCTTGTGAGATATAGGTAGAATTCTTAAGATATGTTAAATATAGGTAGTAGGTTAGTTATAAGAGATAAATAGACATGTTAAAGATAGGATAAATGGGATATATGATGGATCGAACAAGAGTGTTACTTTTTGCTGGAAAGGAATGGAAAGATCACATTATAAGATGCCATTAGGCCCCATCTGGATTAACAATCATGTCATCTCTAATTTGGCCCTGTCTTGATAGCACTCAGTACAGTTTCTCTCTGGCCCCACATGTGCTCTGCCCAAGAAGCAAAGATAAAACCATAGTTGTTCAGCAAGGTAATTGGTGAGCTGCAGCTATTGGCCAAGCACACCTGCTTCTGCATCTTTCCTATAAAACAAGCCAGGGTTGCCTTCTGCCTCCTCCTCTATCTCTCAAAAGCCTCATCTCTGGTCCCCATAACCACACCATCAGTGAGGAAATTCGATGTAACTGAGGATTTAGGTTGTGTGGTTTGTCCAACCACTTGCATGCTGTCCTAAGTGTGTTGACATGCCAGGTTTCTTTCCCTGTTGCTTCTTGTTCTGTTTTAAATTCATTTAATAGATCCTATGCTAAAAAAAATCTTAATTTTTTCTGTGACCTTTTCTGTTCTGTGATCTCTTGGAGAGTTTTCCTGGTAGTGTGTCTGGTAGACACCATTGCATCAAGGTAATTTCTCACATAACAATAGCAGAAGCCTGTGAAAATTATCTTCTGATTGCTTCAATTTTCCTAATCAATGAAGAAGTAGATGATCAGCTGAGAGTGAAGAAAGGAAGGGGGTTGGGTGTTTGAGAAAACTGGAAGTGGGAAATAGTCATCTGGAAGAGATGGAAACTAAATTGTTTAGGAAGATGTAGAAGATTACTGGGAAGCAGTAGGGGCCCACTCAAGGTTAGTGGTCATGAATTCAAAGTGAAATCTGTCACCATGGTCTTATGTTTTTCTTCAGCCACACACAACTGTACGGGGACAAGCAGGAAGTTGATGGAGCTGTCCATATCTAGGATTGGAGTTTTTCCCTGACAGTGTGACAGAGAAAGAGAAAGAGGGGAACAATGGATTCAAGTATATCAGCTCCATGAAGGAAGACTTGTTCCCCAATGCGTGGAACAGTGACTGACCCAGTAACTATTTAATAAATAGTTCTTGAATACATGGAAACTTGATAGATTTTTCTCTTTATCCTCAAAGTTCAGTAATTTTACAAGTGTGTTTTTTCTTACCAGTTCTGGCTAGAAGTTGGTGAGCCTTTTTAGTCTGTGAGCTTAGATATTTCTTCAGCTCAGGGAAATTTTTCTCTATTATTTGCTTTATCGTTGGCGCTCCTCCATCTATTCCTGACATCCTTCTGGAACTCTTATTATTTGCATATTAAACCACCTTCGATCTATCTTCCAAGGCTCTTCCCTTTTTTCCCATGATTTTTTTCTCTTTATACTTCTGCTTTGACCTTTAGGTATTTTTTCCTTTGGATTTTCTATTTTCCTAATTAGAGTCTCAATAGATATTCTTATCCTCTTAAATTTATGTACTCAGTTGTTGAGTTGGCAGATCACCCAGTGTTTTTTTTTTTTTTGAAGGGCATGTGTTCTACCTGTTCTGAGTGATATTCCTCTCCCTGGTGCTGAATCCTTTGGATTTGTTGTTTTCCTTTATCATCCACTGTCGGCCCATTAGGGTTAAGGCATATTTGTTGGAGTTCTCTCCATGATGGGAATTCCATAAATGTTGAAAGGTGAAGTGTTGTCTATCCCTTGGGGATAGTTATTTTAAAGTAGGTAGGGTATAAGTCTTGCATATTCTTGGCTTCAGAGTTGGGAAGACTCACCTACTATTTCAGCTTCTTCCTGGTCTCTTGCAGACCAGGAGGTTCACTCACACTCAAACTAGGGGTGAATTTTTCCCTCTCTCCTCCTGATCTAACCGCAAGTTCCTACAGATCTTGGTAGGCCAAGTTCTGTCTAGGGTCCACTGTTGTCTGATCCTCTGATTTCTAATGCTACTCTCCAGCTGAAGTCTTTTAAAAGCCATTCTACCCTCACAACCTTGTTTATGACCCAAACAAAGAATATTATATTTTTAAAGCTTTCTTGGAGTAATCCTACTCTACTTTGACAGGTGTCTTTACGTCCACTCAGCACTTAGGTGTTCACTTTTTAATGTATACTTGTAGCAAGACCACTTGAATGTCACTTGAAGCAAGACCAATTTGTGAACACGTGATTTAATGCATAAGACAAATCAGAGGGTAACTCTGCTTTATCAAACTTTTAAAAATAGTATTGCTTCAATTAAATCTCTGATTTTTTTCTAAAAGTAATCTAATTCAAGAAAATTTAATTTATGTGTAAATTTTCAGGAACACATGATCTGTCGAAAGTCAGGCATTTCAGTACAATTTTATACCTAGTAATGCATTTATTAATTATTCTCAACCCACAGAATAAAAATATATTGTGGATCTAGACCATAAACTATTAACAGTAGAAACTGTCTCTTCAATCATTTTTATCCTCTCCACAGTGCCTGATACCATGTTCTGTACACTGAAGATTTTCAATAAATATTTAATTAACTGGATTGTGGACTAAGTCCAAATTGTAGTAATTATTTGGATAATAGATATGTTACAACAGTATAACATATTCTGAAGCAAATCATAACATTGTACTACAACGGTCACAAAATTGCTCCCTTCCTCTAGAATCCTTCGCCTGATTAAGAGTTTGGCATTAGAGGTAAGGCAAAAGCAGTGACATCTGGAAACGTTCGCTGAAGCATACAGTTCTCACCATTCTAACCTATTTATTCTACTTTTCCTGTCTCTTTTTTCTTCAACGTTTTCTTTAATCGGCCTCATATATTTTTCTGGGATCTTTGTAATTATTTTCTTAAAATCCAAATAGTCACATGCATTTTCATTATCAAATGAAGAACAGACCAATTTTATAAAAACTCTCTTCTCTTAATTGCCAGATTATTGCATTCATTAAATCCCTACAAGAGAAGTAGACACCGTTGAGCTCTCTTATTTAAGAGCTTACAAAAGTGTCAATTTATCTTAACCTCTTTAGTGAGGGGTGACGACTGCTATTTTAACGTTGAATAGGAAATGATAAAATTTAATAACTTGGAGAAAAATATGCTTAGTTCTTACAGGTGTTGAATGGGAAATTCTCCGTCTAGAAGTAAATTTATATGCAGAATCTAAATACCTCAGAGGGATTGTGTTTCAGGAGAGTAAAAAAGAAAATTCATATTAAAAGAAGGAAATCCTATCATGTGCTACAACAGGGATGAAGCTTGAGGACATTACGTTAAGTGAAATAAGCCAGTCAGAGAAGGACAATTACTGTAGGATTCCACTGATACAAGGCATCTAAAGTAGTCAGACTCATAAAATCAGAAAGTAGAATGGTGGTTGCCAGGGGCTAGTGGGGGGAGTTCAATGAGTATAGAGCTTCAGTTATGCAAGATGAAAAAGTTCTAGAGATCTGTCGTACAACATTGTGCTTTTAGCTAACAATACTGTACTATACACTTAAACATTTGTTAAGAGGGTAGATCTCCTGTTACGATTTTTAACCCCAATAAAAAAAAATCCACATTGATTTCAGCCCTCTTCTTTTTTTGTGGCCTCTGATATAAAAACACCTTCACTTTTAAAATAGAGATTTGGCATCTACGACCTCCACAATCTGTGCTAAGGCTTTTTGATATTCTAAAAATTGTATTTCTTTTGTTTAGTTGTGGCAAGGGAAATACCGTTTAAAAAGTAGCTGCTGAGCTTCCACATAATATTTTGAGATGAAAAGTTCATCGATATCAGTGTTTCTGATTCCAGGGCCTTTTACTGTCTCCAAGTAAAAGACAGTAAAAGGTTGCAAGTCCCAGCAGGTGGGTTGCAAGCCCCAAGCAGCCAATTTGTTTCTAATGGTATTTGCTTCATTCTACTAGGGTTTGGGGAAGGTTTATTTTGCAAATTCTTCTCAAGTACGTTTCATTGAGATTGGAATGGCTTTAAATATGGGCAACAGCTGTTAGGTATCTCATTGTCCTTCCTGTTAAAAGATGATACTGCTGACGTGGTTTCTTCCTGCAATGTGTGTTGCTGGTAAGAACATCACAAAGTCTGTGTTCCCTCCCCAACGGATCTCTCTGCGCGTCCTTTGCTTAATACCCATAGTTGCTTTAAAGACTTGTCACTGATAGTAGCTAGAGTTATACTTTATAGGAGTCTGACGTTTTAGTTCAATTTGAAACCCCTCATCTCTAATTGTGTAACCCTGTGCATTCCATTTGTATTGACTGCTTGGTTAGAATTTGATAACTCCCGATATAGTATTCATCCAGTGTGTGACTTCTTGATCCTTAGAAGCTGTATCTGGGCATGGGGCAAGGATTAAATACTTGTAATCAGTGAATGGCTTGTCCTTTATCAGACTGAGCTTGCCCTCTCCTGAGCTTTTGTTGTTGTTGTTTGCTCTATTTTGTTTTTTCTTTAGTGAATACAGCGTTAGGTCACGTGACTGTTCCTCCCCTCCCCCCGAGTTGTGTTTTGGCCAGAATGCCTTCAGAGTATTCATTAGCTGAGTCTGAACTCACATTCCCCAGATGGACAATCTGTGGAGATACATGTGTGTCAGGTTGCCCAGATGAAAGAGAATGTCATTGGCCCAGAAAGCCTGATGATTTGTGTTTGTTTTTCTAAAGTCGGATAGCATAAGAAGACTGTTCTTCTCCACTGAACCCCTGCTAGTATCACTATTTAGAACTTAATTCAATAGCCAAAATACGTGGGTTCATGGAGGCCTTTGAAACCTGACTTTTCTGTGCCCTGAAAGCAAAATATACATCTTATTGAATTCCCTTGCATATCAGATATTATTCAAGATATGTGACCTTACCTCTAAGCATTCTAAAAAAACAAAACCAAATATTCTTTACCCTGGGAAAGCGGTATAATAACAGGCACACGTTACTATGCCTTCAGAGTAAAGCCATATCTTGGCAAAATGCCATTAAAGTGAAAGAAGCTGGGAGTGGAAAGGAAATAAAATCTCTAACTAGGGAAACACAACTCAACAAACTGTAAAACATAAAGAGATGCAAATAGTCTTGCTTCAATCAACCATTGAGACACTGGCAATAGTTAATACTTCCATGGTTGGTACCCTCAATTGCAATTTAAATATATTGGTGTGCTGAACAAGCCAGATGCAACCTCAGACCTTCTTGACAATCATTTGGAATTGTGATTTATTTTTCTTCTTAGCCAAAGCCAAAGGGATTAACTGTACCTCAGTCTAGCTTCTTAATATTAACAGCTTACATCTATTGAGCACTGAAATATACTTCTTGCATGTTTCACTGGACTATATCATTTAACGTTCACAACAGCTTTTTGAGGTAGGTGGTATTGTTATCATCATTTTGTACATGAGAAAGCTAAGACTAAGTAGCTTTGGGTATTTCTTTTAAGCCCTGGATTTGAGTACATGTTGACTTTTGTGGGTATATTAGTCCAGGGCAGAAGGGAATTAACAGAGCTCCTAGCACCTTCTGTCCCCTAACGTCATTTAACTCTATCTAGATATAAACCCTTACAGTACATTGCCCAGTATTCTGGAACCATGTAGAACTTCTTTTCTAGGCTGGTGTCCATCTCTTTACTCCTTCACACTGGCCTCATCATTTCCTGCCTAATATCATGAAACTAGTAAAGGGAGAAATTAGAACTTGAAAGCAGATTGACTCCAGTATCCACATGCTTAACTGCCACCTAGTACTACTTCTCTGCTCCTTCTCTCTACCATTATTAATCTCTTTTATAAGTAAGGCAAGAAATATTCAGATCTGTATCCACCTCTGCTCTATGGTGGGCCTATTATTATTTCATACAGAATAGAGGAGTCAAGCTTTTGTTGGATACCTGAGGCAAGATGGAGAAACCGCCTCAGGGATAAGCACTGCGTGGAGATGGCCTCATCAGGCTCCAGGTCTGTTTGGAACAAGGAGTCAGAAATAAGTCCGGGGAGGGGATTCATTTAAGAAGGCAGACCTGGGATGACAACTAGGCAATCAGGTGGCCAGACAAGCCTGGAAAAACCACCCAGATATTAAGGAGCACAGTGCATGATGAGTTTAGAACTTAGGGAAAGAACTCAGGCAACAGAGAGTCAGAAACGCAGACCAACACCCTCTGCCACAAAAGATCAAGATTAAGGCCAAGAATCTGAGTAGCACATATGAGGAAAGAGCAGCAAGAAGGATCTTGATCTGGACCAATCTCTTGCCTCATGTTTGGAGCTTTCAGAGGCTTCCTGTTAAAGTAGCCAATCACTAAGTTTGGCTAGTCCGGGAATGCAAGTGAAGAATCCAACATTTTTTGGCCAAGACTGGGAAATAAGAAGCTTGAGATAAAAGCAGTTCTTGAAACTTTCCATCCCCTTTCCAAGTCTGCTTTCAGAGAAAGATCTGATATCAGTCATTCTCATGTCAGTGTGAATAAGGTGAGTTTATATGTTGCCTCTCATGGGAGAGTTTACATTTTCAGCCTTGCCTCTAAATGTGGAATGAAAACGTTTATCCTGGCTTAGAAGCATTTCTAACCCAGGCAACAATATGGAAGTAGATTTAGGGAGAGGAGCAGAAGGTCTGCCCAGCATTCTTGATATCAAGCCACTTTGTGCTTTAAACCTGCCTCGCCAATCTCCATCTTTCAGCCAGTGAGAAAACCTGAAGGCTGTATATATTTAGGTGATTTATTTCATTTCCAGACATCCATTGGATGCCTTTTGTGCTTCTTTCTGTGATAATCTGTATAGATATTTAAAAAACTAGGAAATAGCAAAACAATGTTGACCTTTTTAGTTAATGTGGCTTTGTATAAGCACAGCGGTTTCATTGGTAAGTTGCCTGTCCTGGCTGGTGTTCATAATTAAGGTGATCCAGAACTGTCAGATAATCGCAATTTTCCTATCAGTTTTAATTCTGAGAATTTAGTGAAAGAGAAACAAGGAGAAATTGAAGTTTATGCCTTTGCGGTTAAATTGCAAGAGCACAGTTCTCAGTGATTCATTCCTTGGACCTCCAAGAGGCTGTCCTCAGGGATAAAACTGATGTGCTTTTTCGTGACTGTCTACCCTTAGATATGGTGAGGCCAGCGTGAAGGAGGAAGGAGATGGACACATGACTAGAACAGAAGTTCTACATGGTTTTAGGATACTGGGCAATGTACCGTAAGGGTTTACATCTAGATACAGTTAAATGATGTTAGGGGACAGATGCTTCTAGTAGCTATGTTAATTTCTTTCTACACTGGATTAATATAGCTACAAAAATCAACATGTACTCATATCCAGGGCTTAAAAGAAATATCTAAGTATTTTCATCTGAGGCATATACTTTGTGAGGCTCTATCACTTTCTCATTGTGTAAGCTTGGGCCAGTTAAATTCAATAAGTTTCAGATTGATATTTATAAAATGGTGATGATAATGGCAGATTCTTCATTTGGTTATTGTGAGAAGTAAATGAGATAATAGATGTAAATCACTCAACACGGAGCCTGGCACATGGCAGACATCAAATAATAGAATCTATTATTCCTTTATTTTGTTAAAACAACTGTGTACAGTAGGCAGAAAAGATATCAAAACTCATATAACAAATGGAAAAACTGAATCTCAGGGGTTAAATTATTATTCAAAGTTGGTAGGTAAAAGACTGGAGTTTATAATTCATGAATATGTATTATTGCTACTTTTAGAATTTAACTTTTTTTTTAAAGATTGACACCTGAGCTAACATCTGTTGCCAATCTTCCTCTTTTTTTTCTTCTTCTTCTCCCCAAAGCCCCCCAGTATATATAGTTGTACATCCTAGTTTTGAGTGCCTCTGGTTGTGCTATATGGGACACTACCTCAGCGTGGCTTGTTGAGCGGTGCCATGTCCTTGCCCAGGATCCAAACTGGTGAAACCCTGGGCCAGCAAAGCAGAGTGCGCAAACTTAGCCACTCGGCCACAGGGCCGGCCCTAGAATTTAGCTCTTGATGTGTGTGTATATGTGGTGTTTTCTTTGCACACAGTTAGGGTAAATGGGAAGATAGACTAGGATGCCAAAGAGTGAGGACATAGAGTTGTACGAAGAAGTATTGGAATTTCCAGGGAATGGCAAAGTCTGGAGAAGAGAGAATTTGTATTTTTAGGATATGAGGACTCTGGGAATATAAGCAGAAGCGAAGGAGCTAGTGAAAAGGCCTGCAGATGTCAGACATGAATCAGAAGCTCAAATGTCTTCAGGGACTGGGCAGCTAGCTAAATAACTGAAGCCAGTGAATGTAATTCAGTAGGAACAAGCAGGAGGGGAGACAAAGGCAAGAGCGTGTGTCTTGTCTAAAAGCATTAAAGAAAAAACTTCTATGCAGACCAAACATAATAAGTCTGTTGGCTAATTTCAAATTTTGAGTTATTGACGCCTGGTTTAAATGATGAAGCCAGGTTTTAGGGGAAATGGGACGAGATGGGATCAAGAACAAAGGTGAGGTGATGAACAAAGGAAGAAGGGGGCATCTATCTTGAGGTTATACAATAGTTGGGAAAATATGGTGGTAGATATTTTGATGTGAAGAGGAGAACAGACACAGAAGTTTACGCCCCTTGATCTTCTCAGTAAAATAGAAAGAGAGATTTCTGATAGGGATGTTTTTGAAGACAGAACATGAACCATGGGCTTGGGAATGTGAAAAAGGCCTGTGTGATTTATAATAAGAAATATGTGTTTGGTTTTTGTCCGTGTTCCTGGCACAGAGCTCCTCAAGCCCTTAGAATGTGTCTTTAGTTATGTTAATGAATAGACTTTTGGAAAGCACCTAAGAATGGGAGCTGTTTGCCAGGAGAATAAACCAACTGATTAGAGGATTGGAACTTGCAGTCCCACCCCATAGACCCCTGGGGAGGGGAGAAGAGCTGAAGGGTGGATCCATCGCCAGTGGCCAATGATTTAATCAATTACGCCTGTGAAATGAATCCTCCATAAAAACCCAAAAGGATGGGGTTTGGAGAGCTTCTGGACTGGTGAACACGGCGATATTCAGGGAGATGGGTGGCTGGGAGAGAGCATGGAAGGCGCCACGCTCTTTCCTTGTGCTTTGCCCTATGCGTCTCTTGCACCAAGTTGTTCCTGAGTTATATCCTTTTATAATCAATCAGTAATAATCTAGAAAGTAAAATGTTTCTCTGAGTTCTATTAGCTGTACTAGCAAACTAATCAAACCCAAGAAAGGGGTTGTGGGAACCTCTGATTTATAGCCAGTCCCTCAGAAACACAGGTGGCAACCTGAGTTTGCAATTGGCATCTGAAATGGGGATGGACTGGGGACAGTCTTGTAGGACAGAGCCTTTAAACTGTGGGATCTGATGATATCTCCAGGTAGATGTGTCAGAATTGAGTTAAATTCTAAGATACCCAGCTGGTGTTGGAGAGTTTCTCGGTGCGGGGGGAAAAAACCACATATTGGAATTGGTATCAGACCCTTAGCCTGCCCGGAAAAATCACAACAGGAAGTCAGTAAAAAGGAACAAAAAGACTGCTCACTAACAGAGGAGGAACAGCTGACGTTAGGCAGCCTGGATTTGTACTGGACTCGCCCAGCATGACTTCGTGATTTTTTCTCTAAGCATATACGGGAACTGTTTCTAGTCTGCCTTTCGCCACTCTCATTTGTAGTGGGTTCAAAGAATACAAACCTTTGCATTATTGAACTATGCCAAATGTGATTAAAGGTAAATGTACAGCAAAAAAATATTGTATTGCCTTGATTTTTACAAGAAGGAATTTTGGGTTCTTTATGTCACTGGTCCTTGCTATCAATGTGGAAGATCAAGAATTGACCTAATAGTATTTTCCTTTTTATAAGAATGGTGTGTGTGTGTCTGAACTCTGCATCCATTTTTTCATTCGTGAATGTTCTCCTAGCCCAGGGATGTCAGCAGAAGGGACCTGATTCTCGCACAGAGGCTGCTGCACAAGTTAATGTGAATGACACCATCATCAATTTGGTATGCAGAACAATATTTCTACGGGGCAACATAGTAGTTTAACATCCCTGCAGTGTGGATCTCATAGATTATATTTTAGGTACCTTAAGATGTGAGTCTGTTTTAACATTTCCCATAGAGAAGAAAGTGTATTGCTGCTTTTTTTTTTTTTTTTTGCTAATATGGCATGAGCAAAACAAGGAGCTGGGAGAGGTAGTTCCTAAATAAGGAACTAGTAAAATCTGCACATTTTTCAACTAGCAAATAGTTTTTAAACATCCAAAATGACCTTGAGGATATAAGTACTCTTGGAGGTTTCAAATGTAATGAGCAGATGTTTCATGACAATGCCTTGCAATAAAGTAGTCAAAGCACAGGGAGAGCCACACTTGCCAAGGGGAGGGAATGAAGCTATTGGATTGCGAGCTCTTCTAGGGTGGCCTTTGCATGGGAAGAGATCTCCTGGAGACAACTTCTGCTCAGAGGGCTAGGCAGTCGGCCACAGGGCAAGGAAGGAGGAAGTGGACAGAGAGAGCAGTATGCAATGAAAGAGCTGAATAGATGAGAGAGAGCAGGGAAGATTTTTAGCAGTTGTTATTTCAAGGAACTTTGAAGGTAGTAGACTATGTATATATCAAATTTCTGTTAAGCTTTCTCTGCAGAGTGTGGTGTAAATCTTCCGGGCCAGCCTGGGCCTTCTAGAATTTATCATTCTTTTAAATGCAACTCCATTCATAGATTGTGCCACGTAGGGCCCTGTGATTTATTCGGGTTACATAGAGGCGTAAGTCATGTCCTTCATCCTGAGGAAACAACCATAACGGGAGAAGAATAAAATACAAAATTGGACAACTTGTGGAGAAGTAGAAATTGATGGGTACTGTTTTCTAGGTCTGCAGCCTCATCAAAACTTTCTGCCCTGTGGCCCTTCAGATAAAGAACAAAAGCAGAGTAACTCAGTGACTAATGCCCATGTTGAAAAGGCAGCTCATATAGAAGGAAATTGCTTGGCCATCCCCTCACAACTGATGTTCAGATAGGTCAATATAAGCTACTGGCTGGAGTATACATTGTTCTAGCTGCCCTTCATGGTTTTTTTTGTAGCCATTTAATTACACGCCAACTAGCCCTGCTGGTCTAGTGGTTAAAATCTGGCGCTCTTACTGCCATGGCACATTTTGTTTCCTGGTCAGGGAACCACATCACCCGTCTGTCGGTTGTCATACTGTGGCAGCTGCACGTTGCTGTGATACTGAAAGCTAAGTCACCCGTATTTCAAATACCATCAGGGTCACTCACGGTGGACAGATTATAGTGAAGTTTCTAGACTAAGCAGACTAGGAAGAAGGACCTGACCACCCACTTCCGAATATACTGACCACGAAAACCCTACGAATAGCAGCGGAACATTGATATACTGCCGGAAGGTGAGAGGATGGCGCAAAAAGACTGGGCAGGGTTCCACTCTGCTGGACACAGGGTGGCTAGGAGTCAGAATCGACTCCACGGCACTAACAAAAATGACATGCCACTTAAAGCAATGTTTTTGTCATGTCACGGATACGAAGTCTTCTTAAATATAACCAACACTTTTCAGTACAATCAGTGAAGAGAAGTAAAATTGTTTACTTTCTTTTAGCCATCCCTTTTTCTCCTTTGAAAATTACACTTTCAAATGAAAGTATCAGCTTTTGAACTCTGTCAAAATCTAAAGCCCATAGCATTTTTTAATAGCCTTGCAACTTTATCCAGAGCTCTGAAGCCTGTGCCTGTAGACTGTTTGAAGTTTCTGTGATTCAGGTGGAATTCAGACTGCAGAGAAGCTAACCTTTCAGTTAAAAGCTTGCTTGTGAGTGGTGTGTGTTTTCTTCCTGATTTGATAAATGCAAAAGACTTAAAATCTTGCTCTGAACAGAAGCAAATGTTTCCTTTCTCACTCCTGAAATGATGGCTTTCCTGTTTTTCTCTAAGCAAAACTCCTCCAGCTATCTGCTGGCAATAAAGCTTAAGGCAGAGAGTGAGGGGGCCTGCTAAGGATTTTACAGCTGTATTAAAATGAGCCATGGTAATGTGGCTAAGCAATTTCTGGTCATGTGGTCTTAAAGATTTATATATGTGGTTTTGCAATACCATTCACCAACCATATCATCCAGCCAATCTTCTTCATTTTATAAGCATACATATTTTTTTAGCTTCATTCACTTGTTGGCTGATGAAATAATGTGGATCATTTGAACCTAGCACAGAGAAAACAAAATGATTCTGCTATAATGTGATCTGATCTGGATTTGGACGACCACTGAGAGAATTATGTAAGGTTTCAAAACAGAAATTTGTGTACACCAAGCTTTAGCCCAGCGGTTTCCAACATTTTTGTAACAGCACCATCTTGCCAGTAATTTGATTGTTGTGAAACCTGCCCTCCATTCTAAATGCGGTACAAACAGCATACAGTTTAAAACAAAGTACATGGACAATATATTTGTTTTGAAAAAAATTGTAGTATGTTGGTAACAACTATTGGGGTAATTAGAAATGCAAAATTCAAATAAGTGTTCTTTATGATGGACAACGTAATGTGTCAACTGACCAAGAGAGTACTTTTCTTTTTCCATCCCCAAAATTTCAGCTTTCCAATTTTAACCGATTTTGTAGTAAATTTGTTTATTTCTAGGGAGCCAACATGTATGGATTAGACTATAGAGAGTCAGTAATTACCATTAGATCTACTTGCAACTTCAGTACTTTCACATTTTCATTAGCAGTCTGAACGTTAATTATGAAATTTCTATATTTCTCTAAAGCTAGCAATTGTAGAGTGTGCAGCAGAAAAATATTAATTATTATTGTAAAGACTAATTAAAAGTTGAAAGCAAAGCTTTAATATGTATAAATACCATTGTTTGTCAAATGTGAAAAACACATTAATTATTATTTTGTAAAACTCTATCCTTAGACTCACAGATACACAGACAATAGCATTATGGGATGGTGATGGGCATAGGAATCCCAGCTTTAGAGAAATCAGTACATCTAGAATCAGTCAGCATATTAGGATTTTGAAAAAAAAGCTACTTTTCTATGCCATGCTTAGTATTTTTGATAATGACAAAAGAAAAATAATGAGTGCAAAAACACTTGCTTTCCATCTTCTTTGGTTACTTTAGCACAGTAAGAAAGGGAAGTAAAAAGCAGATAGCAAAAAGACAGCTTGTAAAATGCATAAAATTTGTCATCAAATTGCCAGTAGTCGTGAAGAATGGGGGAGTAACGGGAGGGAAGGCAGAAAGAAATGAAGATGGGAGAAAATGGGATGCTTTAAATTTAAATGATGTTTTAGCATAAATCACATTTCTAAACCCAACTAACAAAATAATTATTCTCACCAATATCTTTTTCCTTGTTTTATAATATGGGTTTAGCATAAACCGAGACAAGTAGTGTTATTTAGCAGAGACAGGTCATTGTGAAATCTCTCAAGGGGTCGGACAGGAAATGCTGTTTGGACTGCTCAAGGTGCATGCAGTACCTGGATTTCCAGTATTGTGTATAATGATACCAAATGGACTCAATACACACAAATTATAGGAACCAGAGGCCAGTTAACTAAAACAAAAAGCCAATATGAATAAATAGGGGCTATCATGAAAAGCTGAGCTGAAATAATACATTGAATCATGGCTGTTGGCTGGAAGCTCATCAAATGGTTAAAGTCAATAGTTAGAGTTAAGAGGAGCCCCAGAAGGATAATGATGTTGTCTTTATGTGACGAGTGGTACAACAACAAAAGATATGAATTTGTGGGTCCACATTTGCATCTTTCTCATAACATGAGGGCTCCTGTATTGGACCTTGCTATCTCATCTAGGCACTCCCTTATTATTGCCAAGCTTCTTGAAAATAAAAAAAGCATTTCCAACAATTGCCTACACTTCAACTCCTAAGTCATTCTCACTTCCTCCCACCCTACTCCACTAAAATGGCCACCAATAATCTCCTGACTGCCAAATCTATTGGACGTTTTTCTTAATCGATCTTTGACATTTGACTTTGTTGACAACTGCCTCCTTCTTGACTCTGTCTTTCGGGGTTTCTGCTCCACTTTCCTTCCCATTTTGCTTCCCTGATGGTATATGCAAAGCACCTGGCAAAGTGCTTGTCACATAGAAGATACTGGGTCGGTGTTCTCTCCCCTCACTCCACCTGCCATTTAAACTTTAGTGTCAGGCAGAATCTTTTTGTCTGTTCTCTTTTCACTTCACATGCTTTCCTTGAGCAATGTCATTCTCTCCTACAATTTTGACTACTGTCTAAAAATCCTTGACTTCAAATTCATATAACAAGTTTATATCTCTCTCTTGAGCTGTGAACCTATATATCCAACTGCCTGCTAGAAATCTTCACCTGTATTTTCGAGTGCCAAATTAAAGTTAACATGTCTGAATGTCAGCTCAGTATGTCCCTATACAAACTTGTCTTCTTTTTCTTTTATTAATGTCTATGTGTTATACAAGTACTCTAATGGCAATTCAAGTTAGAAACTGGAAGTCTTCATGGACTTCTCCCTCTCCTTCACTGCCCACATCTAAGCAGTCATCACAATCTAGTAATTCTACTTTCTAAAATTACTTTTCAGTATAGCCCCTAATCTACTCTCCTTTCCTACTGACACTGCCTTTGTTCAGCTCCTCGTAGCTTTTTAATATACTAGAGCACTTCTTCTCTAGTCTTGATTCTACACACCCTTACATCCTACATAACACTACCAAAGTTGCCTTTCTGACATGAATCTAAACAGCTGCATCTCATCTTAAAACTGTCCAATCACCTTTCATTTAGATGCAATCAAAATTCCACACATAAAACTCTTATGGTCTGGTTCCTATTAATTTCTCCCACCTCATTTCTTACCAGTCATTTCCCTCTTTGCCTCTGCATCTATTCCTTCTTTGTGCTTCAGTATTATTGAAGTACTTTCAAATCTCCAGACATAAGAGTAAAGAATTCAGGGTCTCAGTCCCTATTCTGCCATGTTTTTAGGTGTGTAGCTTGGGCTTAATTATTTAACTTCTCTAGGACTTAACTTCTTCATTTTCAAAAAGGTAAAACATCACAGATTAAATGTGAGTATTAAAATAACATATGTGAAAGACCTAGCGTAGTACCTAGTGTTTTTTGACCTTTTATTGCAACTTTGTTCTTTTGACATTCACATTTCCTTAGTGTCAATTTTGTAGTATTAGATTTTCCTGAGTAAGCGCTTTGAGCCTTATAGAAGAATATGACATAATGTTTAATAGGAATAAATTACAAGCTCAATTTCTGTAAACTCAGTTTCTTTTTCCTAAGTCCAGTCCTTCTGTTACTCTTCTCTGCAGCGCCCCCGATTCCTCAACATGTGAAACTCAAAACTAAATGCAATACTTATATAAGAACCTCACAGAATAAGAATATAACATAAGCTTATCTTTTGTCTCTCTTTTTCCTGTTTATTATTATAGAACTGTAAGTTCCTGTCTACCAAATCATTAACTTATTCACTTACATTCAATTCATGAACCACTAGGACAACCAGATTTAGCTCTGCTGCTTGGAGCCTAGTCAATCACCCTTCATTTATTACCAAGCACTTTTCATTTAGATTCTCAGGGGAAATATAAATTATAACAAAACCACCTGTTGGACTTTTCAATGGAAATCTAGCAAACTGATTACGTCAATGGGTCAAGTTCCTTAAAATGATCAAGCCAGCAGCCATCTGTAAAAATATAGTCTCTGCACTTTTTTAATAAAGAATTCTATTGAACTTTCTTTTATTTCCTATATTAAATGACTATTTCTCATTTTGAGTTTTGTTCTTGTTTGGAAAGATATTGGCAACCCTATCCAACTTATTACTTTCCACAACATACTGAGTATGATTTCAATTCGATCAGTCAAGTGAATGTTTTCGATGTAGCGTATTGTATGGAACTTGGAGTTGGCTAAAACTGAGTTGAAACTTCAGTTTCCTCATTTGTGAAATGGTAATAACAACGCTACAAAGATTGTTTTAAGGATTGAATTGGATAGTAGCTATCTGTTAGCATTGTGTCTGCTGCATGGAAGGCATACTGTAAAGATTAATGTTCTTATATTCTTTGCCCTTATTCCTCTCACATAGGGACAAGATCCTGTAGGCTTCTTTTATGTAACATAGAGCGCCAGGTTGTGTCAGGAGTGAAATTGCACTACCTAGAATAGGAATGGAAGGAGGTCATGCAAGTTTATAGGGGTTTATATGTGGAAAGTACTTCTGTTCTGGAAAGGAGAAGACAAAAGGCAGTCAGATAACGCCTGGGTTGGATTTTGATGAGATTGAGAATGACTCATTTGCTGGTTTAAAAAACATTGAGACGTAGCTTGAGTCACAGCTGAGAGTTCAGATGAACAGTTCAGTGGCTGGCTGTTGCAAATGGAGGAAGGGACTAGATAGTATATTGTTTCATTACCCAACTTCTCACTGGTCAGGGTATAGTAAAATGAACAAAGCAGTATCATATAGAATAATCATTAGCAGAAAAGGCATACTCTATTTTGTTCATCCTTTAAAATTTTGTTTCCAATAATTTAGAAATCATTTCTTTATCAATTGACCAATCTTACATATGTGTACTTTTGATGAAATCCTCTAAGCTTCCCACATTCGAGCAGGTTTGAGAATTAGTGTATTACTCAAGTCAATAAATTAGACACAGGTATTTTTGACCCCCTGGTTCATTAGAGTTGGTTTAAATTAAGGTGAATTGCTATTTGTATCTCCTTTTCCTTCTCTGCTATTTTATTTAGACACCCTAAATTAAGACAGAAGTGACATACTAAAGCCCAAGTGGCCTAGCAATGCTGTGTATGGCTCCTATAAGCATCTTTGAATCGTATCTTAATTTTCTGATGGACTCAGATGTTGGATCCTTTTAAGAATTCAAGACCAAGACCGCTCAAGAAGAGCCAAAGTGCTTTCTGTTGTGGCTCATGCATCATCAACCAAATTGTCAGCTAAGTTCTGCTGCAGAATCTTTATTACTGGCAGTGATGAAAGAGGCAGAAAGGGCACAGCTTGAATCTCAGACCTCTGGCTGAAATTTCAGATCGGGCACTGACAATATTCTTTCACCTTATAAATAAAGCACATGCAGATAACTCTCTGATTAATTAAAAATTGGAAACCCTGCAAGGTCATAGTTTATTTCATGTTTCAGCTTGAAATCCAATTGTTACTGCTGATCCTAGTTACCTGTTTTCTTATCATAGTGCCAACTTTCTTAAGAAAAGGAACAACAGAGTCAAACTAGACAATATGGTTTGAAACAGAAAAAGTCAGTATCTTCCCCAGTATCAGTAAAGTCATTAAAAGACGCTCATCAAAGATAGATAATAAATGATTTGGTAAAGGGTGTAGTAATCAAAGGACCATCACCCATTGAAGGCATTTATCTGTAACTAGGATGAGGGAGCATGGGTTGATTGGAATTTATCATGAACTTGCAGGGCAACAGGTTTGGTGTGTACTAACATAATCAATATTAGAGTAATTGTCACCTCTTTATCATAAAGTAGTGAGGGCAAACTCGTAAATCTGATGTGAAACTCTGCTGAGATTTTTGCATATGGCTTGACTATGTTTTACAGTAATCAAAGTGATTTTCAGCTCTGTTAAAAATGCATCACAGGAAATCTCTTCTTACTGAAAGATCCATTTTTAGTCAGTTTGAGCATAAAAATTCTTCAGAAGATGGAACAAATCTATAGACTGACTTGGAGGTTCTTACCTTTGTTTCCTTCTCATCACTGACCTACACAGAGAGATTGAAAGAAGGCAGGTAGACCTCTGTGAACACTATGGTTCTCTTACTATTTCATTATTGTTAAGTGTTTTATATGATCTGGAAGAAATTGTGAGAAATGAAAGAAAATGGAGGTGTCTCTTCTACCACTGAGATTTTAATGCCAAAAGTTAAGAATATGGCATAGATGAGAGTTGAATCCTTAGCTGGAACAAGTCTGATAAATGTGATTGGGTTGTAATGCACCTATTGTAAGGTAAGGATGTGGATGCTACGATGTGACGTATATTCTGAAACCCTCCTGCCCTATTTGGACTAGAGAAAAGGAGTAAGAAAAAAGAGGTTATATACATGGAAAGGACCTTGGCATAAATATTTGGACAATTAATCCTTCTTTGATTTTTCTTTTTGTATCCCTCGAAACCTTTCTCTTTTAGTGTGGAAATTTCTATCTGTTTCTGTGTTTCAATGGGGTCAGGAGGTAGAACATATGAGAAACACATGGAAGGAGGTCATTGGGGTGAACTAAAAGAACCAATCTGAGCATGGAATACCCACTGGAGTCAAAGCGAATAATGGGAGGTAATTGAACAGCTTCTTGGGGAGATGAAGCTGGAAGAGCAATCCACCCCAAGATATTTCCTCATGTTTGATAAAATAGCACCTATGTGCATATAAAAGCAGATGTGATTGGTGCATAGAAAGATATATATATGTAAACATTCTCATCTACCTCCAGGATGGTCATTGATTTCATCCACAGTTGTTTCATTAGCATTCCACTTTAAACATGCAACTTTTTAGCTAAGTGATCACACATGTTTACCGGTGGCCAAATCCCACCGTCAAACCCAAAACCTATAAATAAGTAAATAAACAAATAGACAATGTCACAGTGAAGAAGAATATTTTCAAAAGCCTGCAGACTGATTTCCTTGACTTTTATTTATTTGCACAATGACAAAAACTATTAGTTGGTTATTTAAATATAAGAATAAACGTCAGAAATATCGTGAGAGTACACTGCACACAGAAGGAATTCAGTCAGTGATACACCGGAGCTAGCTCATAATGGATTGCAAAAGTGGATTGCAAAATTTTCAGGAATTTTGCAAGCTCGTTGACATCATGTTGGTAGCTTGAAATCAACCGTGATGGGGTGGAAATCGGCAAATGCTAAAAATCAAGACCTTTTTTTTTCTGAGAGGGCGAGGTTTTAAACATTTACCTGTGCACCACCAGGTTCAATCAAATCAGTGCCATTTTTCTTGCCGATTTCTTCAGCTAGTTTCTTGCGAGGTTAATAGCATGCCATCGAATGGTGTTTTTCAAGTCTCTCTTTTTTTTTTTAACACAAGGACACTTTTGCAAACAAAATCTTATGTAGAAACATATATAAAACCAAGAAAAGCAGATATACTTTTATTGAAGTAGAGTGGGAGGGGTTTGCCATCCCCTGGCCTCCCTCTCTTCTTGGGCCTTGTGAGCTGCCAGCCTGACCATCCTTGCCAACTCCACCACGTCATGGACCGTGGAACACATATTTGGAAAACAACTGATCAATAAGAAAGAACAGTGGCTGAAAAAAGAAAGACACAATGAACTATAACCCCAGTTTTTATCTCTGACCAATCACTCTAGACCTTGATTTCTCAATTATGAAATGAAGAATTTGGACAAGTGGTCTTAAGATTTTCCCAGCTATAAAACTTTATGCTTCTGTGATTAAAGATGCATGAATGTTTCATGAAAACAATTTTTAAAATCTGACTTTAAATTCAAGATGAATTCTACTACCAGTTAGCACTGTCATTTGCTTTCATCTAACTTTTAGAGAACTTATTTTTGCATTCAAATTAAGTTGCTGTTGCTTTATCCTTGCAGCTAGACTCACAAAAGCAACCGTCTTGCCAATGCCTATTCAAAGCTACTAACATTTTTACCAACATGTGTTCTCATTAAGTTGGTTGCATACATAGCTAAACAGGACAAATTATCCTTCCTTACACCCGCATTTGGTCTGTGCACTGAGGAAAGTACCAATCTGGATTGTTTACTGTCTTCTCTTTATGTCTTACATCACCCTAAACTCTCCTACTTCTTTAAGCCCTGTCCTTGATGGTGTACTTCACCTTCAGAGCCAAGATGAGTCATAGGAGTAAAAGAATAGCTAAACAGTTCCGGAGTGAGTCTCCATGACTAGAGTGATTGGAGGTGGTAAGAACAGAATCCACAAAGTGAGATGGACGATGAGTTGGCCTCAGCAGAAGCAGTTATGAAAGCAGAAACAGGTGTGTTATATGTGGGTGTGTAAACGTGTGTCAGTATATGTATGTCCTCATAGGCCCATAATTGCCCAAAGGACCTGGTTTCAGAAGAGGAGTGGGAAATAGGTGCAGCCATCTTTCAATTATCCAGGGATAGATTAACAAGTATGTAGATTAACTAAAATAAAAATATAGAATAGCGTGTTTATGAAAATCATTAAAAGTACGGTAAATTAGCTAGAACAGCTACATAGAAGAAGAACCTATTGTTTAGAACTATAAAGTAACTGGGAGGGTTTTGGCAGGGAATGATGGTACGCTTTAAAAAAGTGAAGACATTTTCAATGAAAAGACTATTTAAAAGGTGTGGGCAGCGTTAAGGGAAACCAGCACAAAAGAGTGAAGCACCCTAGGGCCTGCGACAGTGAGGAGCTTTTACCATCCCTTGGCCTCACTGACAAGAGAAGGAAAATATTGCCAGCTCCCAGAGACATTAGCCCTACTGTAAGAGAAGGCAACCTTCTGGAAGCTGTGGTCTTTGAAAGAGTGATGTAGCTAACTGCCAGTGAACTCTCTGAGAGGAAGCTATTAGAATAAATACCTTGACCTCTTTCTCTTTTGACCCTCCAAACTCCTATTGGTGCCTCTCACTGGCCAAAACTAACCAAAAGTTAGAGGACCAGGAAACCTGTTGATCCAGGCATACAGGCTAGCTTCTTGGGGGCTCAGAATAGGGTAAAAAGAGTAGAAAGGGGATTTAGGTAAGGAAAACTGAGACTATCCATTACAATAACCAATAGCCACTACCTTGGGTCTAGTGGAATCTAAGAACACACTTTCACCTTTATTTGTTCACTCAACCTGTGTTTATCTAGCACTTACTATGTACCAGGCACTATTCACTGTTTTAATTTTACAGCAGTGAACAAAATAGACAAGGTTTCTGTCCTCAGGAAAGAAAATCAACAATAAAAAATAAGTGACTAGTCAAAATAACTTCAGATAGTGTTAAGAAATGTTAAGGCAATAGATTGAAGAAGTATGATAGAATGATCACTGTGTTGGTGTGAAGCTACTTCAGATAATGTGGCTCAGGGAGGCCTGTTTGAGAAGGTGACAACTGAACTGAGACCTGAATTATGAGAAGTTAGCGATGCTTAAAACTAAAGGATGAGACTTCTAGACAAAGGGAACAGTGACTTCAAGGGCCGTGAGGAAGAAACAAGGGTTCCACATCAGAAGAAGAAAAAGAGAGTAAGCGTGGTTAGAATACATAAAACTTAGTATCAGATGAGTCTGGAGGAGTGCAGGGGAAAAGCATGATGAGGGATGTTTCTGTTATCTATTTCTGCACATCAAGCCACTCTAAATGTAATGCTTAAGACAACAATTTATTTTTCCTCAGGATATTGTGGGTCAGGAATTTGGGCATACCTTGGCTTAGTGATTCTTCTGCTCGATGTGGTGTCAGCTGAAGACGTTTGTCAGTGTTCACTTGGTGGCTGGGCCGGGCTGGACTGCCCAAGAAAGCTGTCATATCCCTGGTGCAAAGGTGCTTCTCCACATGTCCTCTATCTAACTAGTTTGGGCTTCTTCCGAGCATGGTTGTCTTAGGGTAGGCAGACTTAACACATGACAGCTGGTTTCCACCAGGAAAGAAGCAGAAGCTGCTAGATCTCTTATGATCTGAGCTTGAAAGTCCCAGAATGTCACTTCCACTCATCTTTTCAGTCAGAATAGGTCATGAGGCCAGCTCAATTTCAGGGAAAGAATAGACTCCACCTATTGAATGATGATTGCAGTCGTTGCAGACCAGCTACCATAAGAGCTTTCATAGGTCGTGGTAATGTGTTTGGATGATAATCCAAGTACAGTGGAAAGCCATTGAAAGTTTTAAAGAGAGTGATGTGATTTGATTTAGGTTTTGAAAATAATACTCTGGCTGCTGTGGAGAATGGACTTTGGTGTTACAGAGTTACAGTTTGAGAGACCAGTTAGGAAACTACTGTAGCAGATCAAGAGAAGAATGGTGATGGCTTGTACTAGGATGGTGTTTGTAGACATGGTGAAGTATGAACAGATTTGGGATATCTTTAAAAGGTAGAACTGAGAAAACTTGCTAAGGGGTTTAATGTGTGGAATGAGGGTAAAAGAAGAATTAAAGACCAAGGACTCAGAATTATTTTACCTGGAAAGCTAAGGAGATCATGGCGTCATCTAGAGAAATGAGGAAGTTTGAGGGAGAGGCACGTTGAGAGAGAGAGCAAATTCAAGGTTTTCTTTTGCCAACTGCAAAACTGAGTAGTAGGCATACCAAGCTAATGAAAAGGGCGCCTACTCTCCCCACTAGAAAACACATAGAAATAGTATTAATAACTTATGCTTAGCACTTACTATATGGCAGGCACTCTTATCAGAGCTACATATATTAACTTATTTAAAGCTCACACCCACCCTACGAGAAAGCAGTTATTGTTATCATTCTCATTTTACAGATGGGAACACCTGAGGTACAAAAAGATTAAGTAACTTGCTTGTGATCACACAATTATTGATACGTGGAGCCAGGATTTGAACCCAAGAAATTTGAATCTGAAGTCCGTTGTTGGGACCACTACATTATGCTACCTTTCTGAATAGTATGTAACACCAAAGTGTTTCATACAAGGCGAGCTAAAAAGTATGGGAAACCCCCATGTGCAAGAAAGAAGGAACTCAAAGTCAAATTGATGAACAAAACCTGTAGCTCACTTTCATTGGTGCATGTTTGAGGGCCCCGGGGTTGCTTCAGGTGGCAAACAATACAGGCTTTTGCAGGCCAACCTTGTAGTTACTTGTAGCTTTCAGTCAATTTCTCTGGCTATATTCACAAAGACATTGTCTTTATATAGATTTTAAAAAACATCTTTATTAAGATATAATTCACATATGATAAATTCACTTAGATAAAGTGGACCTCAGCAAAATTAAAATTTTTGTGATACAAACCATACAATCAAGAAAATGAAAAGGAAACCCACAGAATGAGTGAAACTACTTAGAAATTGTAGATATGATAAGGGTCTTGTAACTAGAATATAAAGAACTCTTTAAGCTCAATCAAAAATAAAAAGAGAAATGACCTAATTAAAAATGGGTGGGCAAAGGATTTTAACAGACATTTCTCCACAGAAGATATTTATCTGTTTTTCTTTTATCACTTATTCTTTTTGGTGACCTAAGAAGGCAGGACTATGATCCACTTGGAGTTAATTTTTGTGTATGTGGTAAGGAAGGGGTCTAACTTCATTTTTCACGTGGATATAGAGTTGTTCCAACACCATTTTGTTGAAAAGACTATTCTTTTTTCATTGAATTGTCTCAGTACCTTTGCAAAACGTCAATTAACCATAAGTATATGGATTGATTTCTGGAATCACAATTCTGTTCCATTGATCTATATGTCTATCCTTATGCCAGCACCATATTGTCTTGGTACTGTAGCTTGTAGTAAGTTTGGAAATTGAGAAGTATGAGTCCTCCATCTTTGTTCCTTGTCAAGGTTGTTTTGGCTATTCCACATCTCTTGTATTTCCATACAAATTTTAGAATAAACATCGTATTTGATAAAAAGGCACCTGGAATTTTGATAAAGATTGTGTTAAATCTGTAGATCAATTTGAAGAGGATTGCCATCTAAACAATATTAAGTCTTGCAATTCATGAACACTGAATGTCTTTCCATTTTATTAAATCTTATTTACTTTACTTCAACAATATCTCATACTTGTCAGAGTACAAGTCCTATACCTCTTTTGTTAAATTTATTTCTAAGTGTTTTATTCTTCTGATGCTATTGTAAATGGAATTGTTTCTTAATTTTATTTTCAGATTGTTCCCTGCTAGGGTATAGAAATACAATTGATGTTTGTATATTTGTCTTGTATTCTGCAACTTTGCTGAACTTATCGTTAGCTCTAATAGTATTTTTTGTGGATGCTTAGGATTTTCTGTATACAAGATTATGTCACCTGCAAAGAGAGAAAGTTTTAATTTTTCCTTTCCAATCTGGACATACTTTATTTTTCTTTCCCAGTTTCCTTGGCTAGAACCTCCAGTATAATGTTGAATAGATGTGACGAGAGCAGATATTCTTGCCTTGTTCCTAATCTCAGAGGGAAAGTGTTCAGTCTTTTACTATTATGTGTGGTATTATCTGTGGGTTTTTCCTAGATATCCTTTATCAGGTTGAGGAAAATCTCTTTTGCTCCTAGTTTGTTGTGTGTTTTTATCATAAAAGGGCACTGGATTCTTTCAAAAGCTTTTTCTATGTCTTTTGATGTGGTCATATAATTTTCTCTTTCATTCACTAATATGGTGCATTATGTCAATTGATTTTTGTATATTAAACCAACCTTGAATTCTTGGGTAAGTCCCACTTGGTCATAGTGTAAACATCTCTTCTTTCCTTTTTTATTTTTCTTTTTTTGGTGAGGATTGACCCTGAGCTAACATCTGTTGCCAATCTTCCTCTTTTTTCTTGAGGAAGATTGTGGCTGAGCTAACATCTGTGCCAATCTTCCTCTATTTTATATGTGGGATGCTGCCACAGCATGGCTTGATAAGTAGTATGTGGGTCCATGCCCAGAATATGAACCAGCAAACCCTGGGCCACCAAAGAAAAGCGTGCAAACTTAACCACTACACCACCAGGCCGGCCCTGTATACATCATTTTATATGTTGCTGGATTTGATTTGCTAATGTTTTCTTGAGGACTTCTGTGTCATCATAGGAGATATTGTGTGTAGTTTTCTTTATAAGTGATGTCTTTGTCTGGCTTTGATATCAAGATAATACTGTTCTCATTGAATAAACTGGGAAACGTTCCCTTCACCTCTGTTCTTTAAAAGTGTGTGTAAGGAATTCTGTTCATCCTTCCTTTAATATTTGGTAGAATTCACCAGTGAAGCCACGTCCTAGGCTTCTCTTTGTGGAAAGGGTTTTTTTTATTACTAATTAAATATCTTTATTCTTTGTAATTCTATTTCTGTTTTCTTTTTTTTCTTGAGTCAATATTGGTAGTTTGTATCTTTTTAGGCATATGTCCATTTCATCTAATTTGTTGGCATACAGCTGTTCAGTTTCCTCCATAATGTTTTTTCCTCTGTAAGATTGGTAGTGATGTTCCTATTTTACTTCTTATTTTAGTAATTTGAATCTCCGCTTGTTTTTCTCTTGGTTAGTTCATCTAGAGATTTGTCAGTTCTGTTGATTTTTTTCAAAGAAGTAAATTTTGACATTTACATAGATGTTTAAGCCTTACATCTTTGGTATTTCACTTCCTGCAATTTGAACTCCTCCCATCTCTGTCTCTCTAAACATAAAGACAGGTTAGGTTTATATGGGAGTAACATGAAAAAACTACAATAACACTAAAGATGGAAGTTTGTTGTTCACCTAACGTAGGCAGTGTCAGGCTAGTATGATACTCCATGATTATTATAACTCTTTTATCTGATTGTTCAGCCATTTTACAAAGTTTAAAATTTGGCTGCATGAGCCAAATCATGTCAGTATTCCAACCAACATATCAATATTCTGGTCAGCAAGAAATAGACTAGCATTTCTACTCTTTTTTAAGAACACTTTCCCCAATTTCCATACACCGCTTCCACTAACAACCCTTTAGCCTGATCCTAATATATGGAAATGCTGAGCAACAAAGAAGCTGATAACTGAGTTCCAATTATTGAGGAAATAAGGAAAGAACACTTATTAAAAATATATATACTTGTAAAAGTATGTAGCAATGTTTAGTATGTGTATATATTTTGAATTTACATAATGACATTTTACTACATACTTCATCCTGTAATCTGATTTTTAAAAAATATTTAATAGCATTTATGAAAAAATACAAACTAATAAAACAATATTCTATGTGTATATGTCTGTGTGTGTGTAATATGTGTGTGGATTTCAGATCTAATGGTTATGAGGGTGAACATTTGTGACCTACTCACCACTTCTTTCTCTTGTCTATTTGCACTTTCATTCCTGATCCTTTCCTTAGAAATTTGAAGTGTTTTCTCTAAATTCTGTAATCAATTAGAGTGCTGGTTCTCGGATGGTTGTATGAGTAAGAATCACCTGGAAAATTTATTAAAAATATGGATTCCAGGTTTCATCCCAAGAGATTCTTATTCAGTAGGTCTGAGGTAGAGCTAGGAACCCCCATATTCAACAAGGACCTCAGGTCATTTTGGCTACAGTATTTGAAAAATTCACTGAGTTAGAGGATTTGGTGACTAACATTTTTTTAAAATGTAAAATGGATTTAGCAACTGAGACACATGACCTCTTCCTCAATACTGACTCTTTTGAGTATGGTTTCCATTAGCTTACTTATATTGGGGCCTGTCTGCTTAGTTGTTCAAAGCAAAACTTTAAAAATATCATTATATTAGTTAAATGATTTAGAGAAGCAGTGAAAGCAGGGATGGAGAAAGTTAGGTCTCCTTATTCAATTGGTAGACAGATGATCCTGGTTGGATAGCACTCTTGTAATGGAATGATCAGGGGCCGGCCCAGTGGCACAGTGGTTGGGTTCACACGTTCTGCTTTGGCAGCCTGGGGTTCGCTGGTTCAGATCCCAGGTGCAGACCTACACACCGCTTGACACGTCATGCTGTGGTAGGCGTCCCACATATAAAGTAGAGGAAGATGGGCATGGATGTTAGCTCAGGGCCAGTCTTCCTCAGCAAAATAGAGGAGGATTGGCGGCAGATGTTAGCTCAGGGCTAATCCTCCTCAAGAAAAAGAAAAAGAAAAAAAAACGGAGTGATCAAAACATTGTCTTATATTGAAAAGTTCAAATCATTATCTTTTCTGTGACAAAACTTGTGCCTCTCAATTCAGTCTTTGAGATATAGCTTACCCAACTCTCCTACATGAACAGAATTTGCTAATTAGATTCCATTCCACATCACAGCATGGGGTTTTATTCTATCATAAATGTGTAGAAACTACTTCTACAGGTAATTCCAAGAACTTCTTGAAGACTTTTCAAATGAAATTCTCCCATATGTCAATGAGTTGTGATGAGGATGGGGATTGGGAAGAAATGTAAATTTTTGTGATTTGACTAAAATTAAATGACTCAGCCTATTTTTCTATTAAGTGAGCAGCAGATTCAAAATAGATTTAAAATGGGCCTTAATTATTTCCTTAGACTAAGTTTCTAGGAGTAGATTTTTTTTTTGAGGAAGATTAGCTCTGAGCTAACTACTGCCAGTCCTCATCTTTTTGCTGAGGAAGCCTGGCCCTGAGCTAACATCGTGCCCATCTTCCTCTACTTTGTATGTGGGACACCTACCACAGCGTGGAGTGCCAAGCAGTGCCATGTCCGTACCCGGGATCCAAACTGGTGAACCCCGGGCCCCCAAGAAGCGGAACGTGTGAACTTAACCGCTGCGCCACCGGGCCGGCCCTAGAGGCAGAATTGTTAAATCAAAGAGTAGAAAGAGTTTGACCCAGAAATTCCAACTTTAGAAATTTATTTTAAAACAATAATCAGAGATATGTACAATGATGCATGCACAATGATGTTCATATCAGCTTAATTTATAATCATGAAATATTGGAAACAAATACCCTATAGCAGGAGAGTGATTATATAGATTATGGCATATTCATATAATTGGATTAAAAAATCAGGCTATAGGTGCTGGCCCAGTGGCATAGTGGTTAAGTTCACATGCTCTACTTCAGCAGCTTGGGGTTTGCAGGTTCACATCCCAGCATGGACCTAGCACCGTTCATCAAGCCATGCCGTGGGGGCATCCAACATAAAATAGAGGAAGATTGGCACAGATGTTGGCTTAGCAACAATCTTCCTCAAGCAAAAAGAGGAAGATTGGCGACAGATGTTTGCTCAGGGCCAATCTTCCTCACCAAAAAAAAAAAGTCATCCTACAGAAGGCTATCTATTAACATAGGAAATGCCTAAAGTTTTTAAAAATCAGGTTCAAATATAATGTGTAGTATATAATATAAATTCTGGGAAAAATAAAAATGTGTCTTTATACACAAACAAACACATATACACTTAGAAAAAAGACTGCAAGAATTTGTATCAACCTGACAAAATGTTAACAAGGTTTATCTTTGGGTGGTTGTATTCCATGAGATTTTTGTTTTTATTTTGTGCTTGTGCTTTTTTATATTATACGTTTTTGTGCTTGTGACTTTTCTGTATTATACTTTCTCTACTTTACTTATGTAGCAAGGAAAAAGTGTTATTTTAGGAAATAAGAGTACATGAAATGAAAATGTACCATTTGTCCACTGAAATTTAATATGGCTCAGGTTTAAATGCTATACAGGCCTATAACCTCACTAAATCTATTAGCACAAAGTTTATCAGCTTGTATCTTTTAAACGTGACCTTTGCTCTTTTGTACACTAGATGCATTATTAAAAATCTTTTTCGAGATACTCACTTGGTGTTGAAAAACTGGATGATATGAATTCTTCAGTTCCATTACTGGCCATGCCACAAATTCCTTTGTACCTGAAGCAGGTCCCTACCCCATGTGAATATTCTTGAGTAATAACAATGTGCATTTCTTAAAAGACCTAGATATAAATAGTAGAACTTCAGACCTTTAGAGTATATCTCAACACAGATTTCAACACCTTTCTTGTTAATAAAACTAACAGCAGTGCCATTTAATCCCCATGCAGCTCATGGAATATTTTGTTACTAATTAGCCATCTCTTTTTCTGAACATAAACCATTTAGCATCTTAGTCAATGAGTCCAAATTTAAAAAAGAGAAAAGAACCATCTCAGGATTGGAAATAAATCAGAGTTTTAAGATCCTGAAACTTCCAGTGAGCAAAAGTTCACAAATTCTTTAGAAGTAGTACCGTCTAGTAGTATTTCCCCCCCAAATTGTTCCGTGTGCAGGGCTAGGAAAGTTGGGGATGAAACTGGATTGTGGGACATTATCATGCAGTTGAGAAGCTAGGACAAATACACAAAAGAACCTAATGCAACAACAGATTGGGATAACCAATGTAAAATGATATAGGGCAAATAGTCCTTAAGAGAGAAATGGGGAAACGGACATTTGTTAAGCACCAACTCTGTACCACACTCTAGTTGCTGGAACAGGAAGTAAAGAATGAAGTCGGGTGCTACTACAGAATTTAGATTCAATTAAGGATTAAGTAGAGATAAACAAATCATTTTGTACAATGTCATCACTCTATTTCAAAGTAATTAGAACTATTATGTTGGTATGAATCCAGATGCATCCTGAATATGTAAGCAAGCTTCTCTTTTGGCAGCTATTCACTTCTTTTGTTTTAATTTAATTTTTATTTTATCAAAGTTATACAGGTACATAATTTAAATAGTCAAATAGTTCTATAAGGCATATTAAGAGCAGTTCCATGATTCTCTCATTCCCATATTTCTTCCCACCTAGAGACAACCAAGCTCATTCTTCTCACTGATCATTTTGGTACTTACCTCCACATGGTCATATAATGTATTTATATTGCTATATTTTAATTGTTACTAAATTTTGGGGCATTATCTGTTTCCTTCTTACTGTTGAAGATGAGGAGTTAATTCTTTTTCACAACCTCCACTACACTTCCTGTGCCCTATTGTCTCAATACAGTCAGTTAATCTCAGTGTTTATATGATTATAACTAAGAAAATGCTTAACTGAGCTGAGTTATGTAGCAAAACGTGTACTTGCCCTTTCCTACCCAACTTTTGGTTCTCCTCTCAACAATTATTTTGGTTTTGAGTGCTTAGTTTTATGTGTATTTATCACTAATTTAGACCCAAACTCTCCCCGGTTGTGTAAATCGTCTTTCATACATTCAAGCACAGTTTCATCTTCTTAATGTCTTTCCAAGAACCGATCTTTTGTGAGTATGATAGAGTTTCTGTTTTCCTCCTGTTTCTGGCTACTTTCTCTGGTTTCAGAGTTGCACATCCTCTAGTAGCTTCCTGGGAAAGAGCAGAATTTTTGTGACCCTGCATATCTGTCAAGGTTTTAGTCTACCCTAGGCTTGATTTATAGTCCACAGGCTTAGAAATCTAGGTTGAAAATTATCTTCTGTCAGGATCTTGAAATCACTGTTTCATTCTCTTCCAGCTTCCAGTGCTGTTGAGAAGTCCGATACCATTCTGAGATCTGATCCTTTGGGTGAAAGGAGTTTTTTCTCCTTGAAACTTTTTGTTTTTTCGAAGGGCACATATTCTTGCCATTCTTTTTTTTTTTTTTTTTTTTTAAGATTGGCACCTGAGGTAACAATTGTGGCCAATCTTTTTTTCTTCTTTTCTGCTTTATCTCCCCAAATCCCCCCTGGTACATAGTTGTATATCTTAGTTGCAGGTCCTTCTAGTTGTGGCATATGGGACGCCACTCAAGGTGGCCTGACGAGCGGTGTCATGTCTGCGCCCAGGATCCGAACCCTGGGCTGCCGCAGAGGAGCTTGAGAACTCAACCACTTGGTTACGGGGCCAGCCCCTCTCCCTGAAACTTTCAGGAAATTTTTCTCTCCTCCAGAGTTCTAAAATTTTTTGACGATGTCTTTTGAGGAGGGCTATTTTTATCCACTCTGGTAGGTACTTGATGCCTTTCAATCTGGAAACTCATATCCTTCAGGCCTGCAACATTTTGTTCAATTATTTCTCTGATTATTTTCTTCCCTCTGATTTCCATATTCTTTCTTTCTGCAACTCCTGTTATTTGAATCTTCCATCTCCTGGATAGGTCTTCTGTTTTTGCGACCTATTCTCTCTTTTTCTCTCTCTTTCTTTTTACTCTACTTTCTGGGATATTTTTTGAACTTTATCTTTTAACCCTTCTTATTGAGCTTTTCGTGTCTGATAAGCTTTTTTTTTTTTTTTTTTTTAAAGATTTTATTTTTTCCTTTTTCTCCCCGAAGCCCCCCGGTACATAGTTGTGTATTCTTCGTTGTGGGTTCCTCTAGTTGTGGCATGTGGGACGCTGCCTCAGCGTGCTCTGACGAGCAGTGCCATGTCCGCGCCCAGGATTCCAACCGACGAAACACTGGGCCGCCTGCAGCGGAGTGCGCGAACTTAACCACTCGGCCACGGGGCCAGCCCCGTGTCTGATAAGCTTTTAATGCAGCCAGTCCTGGTGCTCTAGTGGTTAGAATTCACTGCTCTCACCACCATGGCCTGGGTTCCTTTCCCCATCAGGGAACCAAATCACCCGTCTGCTGGTTGTCATACTGTGGTGGCTACATGCTGCTGTGATGCTGAAAGCTATGCCACCTGCATTTCAAATACCAGCAGGGTCACCCATGGTGAACAGGTTTCAACAGAGTTTCCAGACTAAGATAGACTAGGGAGAAAGAACTGGCTATCCACTTCTGAAAAAATTGGCCATGAAAACCCTATGAATAGCAGTGAACCAGTGTGTGATATAGCACCAGAAAGTGAGAGGGTGGCGCAAAAAGACCAGGCACGGTTCTGTTCTGCTGTGTACAGGGTCACTAGGAGTTGGAATTTACTTGACAGCACTAACAACCAAGTTTTTAGTTTTCAAAAGCTCTTCATTGTTCTTCTAATATTTAATGTTCCTTTTTTTATAGCACACCATTCTTGTTTCATGGGTTAACCTCCCTTCATCTCTCTAAGGACGTTAATTGTTTTTTATCATTTTTTCATTCATAGTCTTTGTTTCCTCCAAGTTGCTTTGTTGCATATATTTGTTTTGATATCCATCTTTTATATAGGAGATTTTTTCAAATGCCTAGTGCTCCCTGGCTAACACTTCGTAGTTCAGTGTTGGGCACTAAAAAGCAGATTGTGGGGCCGGCCGCATGGCCACATGGTTAAGTTAGTGTGCTCCACTTTGGCTGCCCAGGATTCACTGGTTTGTATCCTGGGCGTGGACCTAGCACCACTCAACAAGCCGTACTGAGGTGGCATCCCACATAGGAGAACTAGAAGAACCCACAACTAGGATATACAACTATGTACTGGGGGGTATTGGGGAGAAGGAAGAAAAAAAGAGGAAGATTGGCAACAGATGTTAGCTCAGGACCAATGTTCCTCACCAGAAAAGTTTTTTAAAAATAATAATTAAAAAAAAGCCGATTGGAAGCTCTGTGCAGGATGGGTCTTGTTGACCAACTTCATCGTAGTGTGATCTGGCTCAATCACTTCTTTCGGGATGCCTGGATGTTCTAATCTCCTTACCGTAGGGTATACACCTGGCTGCCAACATTCTGGAATCTCAGTGGGGGAAGAATTATGTGGTTCTTAATATTCAACTTATGAACTTTCATGCAATCCCCTGTTTTAATATAGTAGACCAGTCTTCAGCTATACCTAGTCTCTCCCATTCCAGAGACCCTTTATTTTGCCTTCTCAGAGAATTGACTTCCATCATTTTTCCATGGACAGGGAAAGGGCAGTGTGTCAGCTATACGAAATAGAGACGGGGCTTGGGTTCTAACTCCTCAGGTAAATTCAAGTAAGTGTTTTAAACCAATCTTCCTGCTCTTAGCCCCATATTCACCTTCCAGAGGTTCCTGGCACTAACCTCCCTGATGTTTTTGAGGACACAATAAAACTGGTTGCTTCTTGATTTTCTCCACCTACAAGCTTGGGATTTAGCTGTCTTGGGTGCACCAAGTCAGTTTCTATTCATCCATCTGCTGTCTGTATTGCTAACTTTTATTTTCTGTTGTCTCCTTTCCTGTTTTTTTTTTTTTTGGTTCTATGAATATTATGTCCCTTCCTGCCTTCATCTTTTGACTATCCTCTTAATGCAGCTTTAGAAGAGTGACAAGGTATTCAAGCACCATTTTTAATTAGAAGTTGGCAGCTGTATTTCAAAACTTCAAAATAGGACTGCGATATGATCAAAAATAAGAAGCATGAATGTTTGCTGCCTTCTGTTCTGTGAAAGCATGGAACGTTCCCCTTCACCAGCTTAAATTAGGTCTCAGCTTAAATGTCGCTTCTTCGGAGAAGCCTTCCTGAACTGTTTATCTCAGGTAACTCCCCAGTCCTCCATGATTTCCTAGGGCAGTGCCTCACCATTTTTTTCCCCCCATAGAAATCACAATTTGTATTTATTTTGTTTTATAATAGTACGAGGGTTTTGGTCTTTTCCTCAAACTAGACTGTTTGCTCTGCGAAGGAAGGAGAGAACAAAGTCTCTTGGGTTTACCAGCACTCAAAATAGCACTGGGCCCAGAGTAGGCGCTAAATAAATATGTATGGAATTAAATTGAATTGAAGCTGTCAATCTGAAGTGACATTGAAATACGGCCCCAGACGTTTTCAACGGTAGATCGAAACAAAAAATGGAAAAACAAAACAAAACAAAGCAAAACCGAATGAGGTTCAATTTTCCAGAAGAGAGCTATTTCCTTCTCCATCCTCAGTTAGCATCCAGTATTCCCTCCTCGCACTGATCCCACAAGCATTACTCTTATATGTTGTTGTGCTATCAGTTAAGAAATCAGAGAAGGCCAGAATCAATAAGAATTCTGTCTGGCTTTTGTAACAGAAGTTCACAAAGCTTCAGATTTTTCTGGCCTTCTGCAGTCCTGCATTAGCAGGACTTTTTTTTTAATTGAATCTAGCCCATGAAGGGGAAAAACATTTTTGGAGCTAGAAAATGTTTGAATTGCTGCAGTATTAGAAAAGAAACCAATTTATTGAATGGCACAGCTGTTCACTGTATGATCATTATGATCCTTGTTATTTGGGTGCTGGTTGGTATTTATATCTAATTAGCTCTTACACACCATCAAGCAATCTGCAATTAGGGAATAGAGAAAAACTAAAATATAGAGAGTTCCAAGCTGCCAAAAACATATAACTGAATGAATTCAGGTTTAATTCACTGCAGACCGATTATTAACAAACCACTGAAATTTGTTAGTTTGCATTTTTGCTTGTGTTTTTTATAGGAGATGAAAAGGCAGCAGGAATAAACGTCTTCAGAACTTATTTTCAATCTTAAATAGTTGACATCTTTTCTCGTTACTCACTGACCTTGAAGGGTTGGACTGCTGTCAAAATGAGATTTTGCAAATCATTGCCTCATTGATGTCTATTTATTGGCATAGATATACCATTTTATAATACATTAGTAAAAACGTCAGTTCTCAGTTCTTTATTAGCAACCTATTTGTTTCACAACTAAAGTCATGTTCTATACTACCACACATAAAAAACACTTATGGGCAGATGATTGTTTATGAAAACACAAATAGTCACGACCAAGTTTTAAGGGTCTTGATTCACTATTGTAAATAGCAACAAACCAGCTTATCATATATTGATGAGGAAAAAAACTCATAATGGCTCCACTGAAATTATCATCTTACATTTCCCTCCCTGCCCTCCCACACACACGTATCACGGAAAGCCCGTGCGAGGGCATAGTGAGAAGGTGGCCATATACAAGCCAGGAAGAGAGCTCTCACCAAAAATCAACCATGCTGGCACCTTGATCTTGGACTTCCAGCCTACAGAATTGTCAAAAAATAAATTTCTGTTGTTTGAGCCACCCAGTCCCTGGTTTTTGGTTATGGCAGCCCGAGCTGACTCACGCAAGAGAGTTCTCATATACTCCTTCCCCGGGTTTCCCTGATATTAGCATCTTAGGTAATCATGGTACATTTACCAAAATTAATAAATTAACATTGGTACAACACTATTAAATAGACTATAGAATTTATTTAGATTTACCCAGTTTTTGTACTAATGCCTTTTTGCTGTTCCAGGATCCAAGCCAAGATATGACACTACATTTAGTTGTCATGTCTCTTAAATCTCTTTCAGTATGTGACAGTTTTTCCTTGTCTTTCATGATCTTGACACTTTTGTCTGATGTTTTTTCATGGCTTGTCTGTGGTTATGGATTTGGGAGATGTATATTAAAGAGGTGGCATTACCTTCTCATTGTATCATGTCAGGGGGTCAGTAATATCAATATAATTTATTACTAGTGATCTTAACCTTGATTACCTCGTTAAAGTGGTGTCTGCTAGGTTTCTACACTGCAAAGTTACTATTTTTCCCTTTCCATACTATTTTCATTAGAAATGAGTCACTAAATCCAGCCACACTGAAAAGGAGGGGAATCAAGTTCCCCCTGATGTGGAAGGAATATCAAAGAATTTGTGGGCATGAGTTAGGAAAAGAACCATAGTAATTAATATTTTGGGGGAGATACTTTAAGACTATACAAATATCTTCTTTTCTCTTAAAATTTTACCCACTAATTTTAGCATTCACCCATTGGTATTGCCCATAGGAATTGCTACTGTGGTTTGCTAATGATAATTTTCTACTTCCCTCATTTTTTCTACATTTATCAATGGGAATTCTTCAGTAAAGAAGATTTATTCCCTTTACCCCATTATTTATGTATTCAGCAATTTATTTATATCAGTGTGGACTCATAGATATATATTTTATTCTTTGTTACAAGCAATATTATTATTTATTTTGTTATTCAAATTCTTATAGCTTTGGCCATTGGGAGTTCTTTGAGATTGACTACTGTGTTCTTTTTCTTTTATTCTTGAACACTTCCTTACTTCCATGGACCACAAGATGATATAGGGGCATCTTGTATTTCCCTGCTCTACTTCCAGAATCAGCCATTTTACTAAATACCCCTGGTTCCTTTTATCAGAGAATGGTATTTAGAAACCAAGATCTGGTTGTGACTTAGGTGTCACTGCTTCTAAGACTCTCATAGGACAGAACTAGGAAATATTTGTAGATGTGCCAACCCATGTACACATACACATCTATTTTTTTTGATTTGTGTACATATATTAAAGTAAATGTGAGTTCATATTGATATCTCCACGTCTAATCCAATACCACAGGGTTCATTTTAGCATCCCTCCTTTGTTTTTTTGTAAACTTCTTTTTCTGAGAGTGTGAAACATGGCTTATATTGTCTACAATATGTTTACTCATTTGCTCAAACTAGCATACTTTCAGAATTGCTTACCTGTTTCACTGTGAGAAACAAATTTACCAACTAAAGTCCAGTGGTTGTGTAGCTTTTTGCTTTTTTGGTTTTTGTCTTTAGCCTAATACCACCTAATTGAAATACAAAGTTAATTAAGTCAGCTCCTTTTATCTCCATCACCTTCAGAAAGGTTCTTGAGCCCTATTTTAAGAGATTTTCTTTTAATAGTTCTTGTGTGTGGCTCTGGGATTTTTATTTTTAAGCGCCATCCCAGTGATTCTTATGCAGTTAATCTCTGGACCTCATTTTTGTGATTTACTGACCTGGGATATGTTGAGAATAAATTAAGCACATCCCCATCTCTCAATCCTGCAGAGTCCAAATGAATTAAAAAAAAAAAAAAAAAACAAAGCTGAAAAAATACCTCTTCAAGCCAAGCCAGAAAGGAGCATCATGTGTGCTCCTTGGAGATTTAACCCTTCTTCTCATATTTACTGTCTCTGCGCTTCTTCTAGACTGAGATTTACTTACGTGAATTTTAAGGAAGAAGGATGTTGAATAAAATAAGGCTTCTAGTTCCTCCTTCAGTATTATCCAGTGACAGAAACTGGGAAGCCATTTTCTGGAAGCTGAGAGATCAGAAACGATCCTAGTTAGAGCAGGAGCAAGCTGAGGTAAACCTCCTTGGCGACCTTGAGTTCGTCCTTTATTATGAGTCCCCTGGACCTCCCCTGCTTTGGCATCTCATTGCTCCAGCACAGTAAGACATGAGGGCTGCTGTCCTGGGCAGGCAATACTCATAATAAAACTCTTTACCTTTCATTTGTAAGTTCCAGAAAACTTTACTAATGCTAATTTCTGCTGCAGACAAAATTAAGGCAGTTTGCTTATGGTCATCTTAGAGATGACAAAAGAGAAGCACATTACAGAAATGAGAACTCAGTACTCAAATCACTAAAGCAATGATCCAGATTAACTTTATCAATTGCATAAGGTAAAAAAACCTTCTGTTTGTGTGGTCTCTCTATTTTATTGGTCATTTTCAGGAACATTTACTTACATAGACTTTGAAGAATAATAAAATTCTCTGCTCATGATAACATGGAGAAACTTAAAATATGACCCCAAAATGGCAAAGGTTTTGACTTTTAGTTTCCTTTTTTACTTATTTTTTTTAAAGATTGGTACCTGAGCTAACCTCTGTTGCTAAGCTTTTTTTTCTTCTTCTCCCCAAAGCCCCCAGTACATAGTTATGCACTTTTAGTTGTGGGTCCTTCTAGTTGTGGCATGTGGGATGCCATCTCAGTGTGGCCTGAGCGGTGCCATGTCCGCGCCCAGGATCCGAACCAGGGAAACCCTGGGCCTCCGAGGCGGAGTGTGCAAAATTAACCACTCGGCCACGGGGCCGGCCCCTCTTTCTTACTTTTTAGCTTCTACTCCAAGGTAAGGTTCCTTACCCTGAGGTATGATAACTGGGGACCATTTTGCGAGATACCAGCCAAGAGTTAGCTCTATGGAGCTGCTAGCATTTCAATAAGAGTACCACTCCACATCTTAGTAATACAGTGATGTTATTAAATAGAATGAACAGTTTGCAGAGAAAAAATCCAACCCACTTTGAAGGGCTTTGTTGTTCGAGTGGTAATCATCAGCAGGGCAATTCTCTCTGACTTAGCATCTGGTACTCTCTTAAATTCATAATTCAGGATAACTGTGAAAGGAAATCTATTCAAAGGTTAGCTTATTGGATTTGGATGCTTTTTTTTAAAAAAAGAAAAAAATCAAAAGTCTATGTGCCTTAGAAATCATGTAATGCATTTCTCATTTATTCTTTTGCTTGATATAATGTCTCCTTATTACCTTTCCTAATGTAGAGGCTGGGTTACTGTAATCCAGAAGTCACTCCCAACAAACATGTCATTATTGTGGGGCTTGCTGTGACTTTCCTCCCTTCTTCCTCCATAACCCCTACCACCAGCCCCTATGCACTCAGCGACTCGCTGATAATAAATTGTCTTTCTCCTCTGAAACCAACTGAGCCACTCCCCACAACTCCTCAGCAATCTACGAAAATAAAGGGGAGATGGGAATTCAGAATGCATTCAATCTTACAGCTGGCGCAGTTGTGCTCTGAATCTGGTCAATGGATATATTTACTTTAGAAGGTTGTGAACCAGTGGAAAATAGAGATTTTCCAAATATCAAACTATTATGCCCTTTCATTCCTCTGAATTTTAGTACCTGACAATTGGCCAATTAGCAAAGAATCTGGACGTGTTTTACATGATTCATTTGGCATAACTCAATACCCTTCTATCTTGGGAGACTACAAATACTGTACATGATTGTATTACATAATTATATACTATATTATCTGCAGCTAATAGATAGAGACATTGCTGCATGGAGACATGTCAGGTTTAAATGTTTAAATGCTGTTAGAGTGGAAATTCTTTGTTCAGTTGCCTATAAATGGAATGAAATGACATGATTTGTTTAGCCTGGACAGCGTTCTGGGCATAGCACAGAGATTAAGCATTTAAGTCATATCGAGAGAGACACTTTGTCCCCAAGGGATTTATAAACAACATCTATCACATTCAAGGAAAGACTTCTCATTTGAGCTTCTAGAAATATTCCCAGGGTATCTTTCACCTCTGCCAGCTGTTGTCATAGTCTGACAGTAGATGTATCAGCACGGCAACGATGTTTAATTGACTGCACCCTGTCAATTCAATATGGAATGGCTTTGGTCATCCTTACCCTGACTATGATAATAATCAAAGGAAAAATAAATGTAGGAGAAACATAAAAATAATTGAAATGTCTCTCTGATAAATTGTCAAATAGCGAGAGAGCTTTTTTTTGTTCAGTCCTCAACTATCTTTAAAACTGCCACCCAAGTTAATTCTTAATATTAAGCCTTCCATTATTCTACTGTAAAATTTTGAGAAATTTAGATTTTGAAAGCAAAGCAATGTAGACATATTTATCTAGACTATTGCCTCTGGGGATTTCCATTCAATGGCAGGTCACGCATTCCTATATTTTCTCTAGCAGAGGATACTGGAGGAAGAGGCTGAGGTGTTCCCAGGTCCACTATGGAAGAAGGGATCATCATAGCCAACTTGGCAATAAGGCCATAGCAATGGAGAAGACAGTGTTCACACCTACATCTAAGTTTTCTGATAACTTCCAATGCAAATGAAGTGAAAATAGGAAAGAGAGACTACATCTATGAAAGGGAATGAGGAAAGAGGAGGCCTAAACAGTAGCCCCTGTCTGGGAAGAACTAAAGACAGACCTCAATGAAATGTATCAAAGAAGTCCTTACTGCATGTTTGTGAAGCCTCTAGAAGATACTAGTGCGTGTCCTAATGAAGCATCATCCTGAATAAGAAAAAAAGAAGGTACTACAATTCCATGTGCCTACTATATGTCAGGCCCTGTGCTTGGTGCTCTATATGTGTGTGATCTCCCTTAACCTTCATAAGGGCACCATGGAGATGAGGAAATACAGGCCTAAAGAGGTTATATATCTCGCCCAATTCTGTCACCTATTATGTATGTATTATTAAACTTCTGACCCCAACTGTATCGACTGAGGTATACTTCCTTAGCCATGTTAGGAAAACTGCTGAACACTGAAAGCTGAAGATGGCTAGAAAACCCTCCTTAGTCACTGAGAGTTGTTCCTCATAATTTTACCACTCTGATTTCAGACACTCCTGGTCCATTATCAGAAAATTCCTCTCTATCCACAGCTTTTCTGAATGTACCCTTCATTCTTGTAACTACTCTGAAGGTTGACAGTTCCCTGAAAACATTTTTCCTTTTCTTTCAATTATCTCAAATGGGCACTGTTTTGTTTTCTTTTCGTAATCCATAAAACTCAGATGTTGAGATTGGTATCTTTTTTGCTCCCCAATGTTGCGTACAGACTTTTACTCCCCCTCCCCCCCTGCTCAAAACCCTATTCCTATCAGATCACACAATCATTATGGCTCACCTTTTTTTAATAGCATTAACCCAGAAAAATTCAAATCAGATGATCTATCTCTTGCCTAGCTGATAAGCATCAAACTACCTTGTAGATTGGTATCAATCACTCTATACATGTGATCATGCAAATCAAATGAACACTCAACAAATGCCAGTGATTTTAACAAATGTCTCTTTAGTTTTGCTTTCTTACTTTCTGCAATCACTTTTCATACCTTGCTTATACTTTCTAGATATTCAAGCCATCCATCATTGCCTTATGTCTCCTACTTCATAGAGAAAGTAGAAGCCATTAGATGGCAGTTGCCACATAACCATCAAATCAGAAAAAAATTTAGTAATGTCTTCTTCTATCTTTGCTTTTTCTCTCCTATTACAATCGAGGAAAAGGAGGGGATTCCAACAAGTACATGACTCTCACACCACTGTTTCCACAAGACCATGAGACAGATATAACTCACAGATCAATCAAAAGCCACAAAGGAGGAAATGAAGAAAAGAAACAAGGAGAGTCACAAGTTAACCCCAAAGTAGCAGATTTCAGAAAATACCAATACAAAAACTTCCTGAAGGATAGGTTCTCACCATGAAGTGCAAAAACTATATTTTTTGTTGAAAACTAGGTGTGAAAAATGTGTTAGCAGGGCTAGTCCAACTTTACTTCAAAGAATAAGAAATAGAGCTATAAAGAATCACATGAACAACCATATATACAAGAAGTCATCTGCCTCTGTGGCCATAGAGAAGGAGAAATTCTTTGGGTGTAAACCCTGGAGGGCTATGGTGGCCCCTACTCCAACAAATCTATAAATAGATGGTCCAAGAAAAGCCAACTCACTCGGTGATGATTAATATAGAAAAGAACTGTTATGGCATTGATGCAAAGATGTCATAAGAAAAAAATATAGAAAAGAGCAACAGAATTTAGAAAGAAACGAACATTCACCAGAATATGTTCCAATAAAAGAAATTACTTAAAAATAATGAATCAATCACTTTCATAAAGGGAGAGCACAGATAAGAAATATACAGTTGGAAATAAAGAAAGATCATGTATAAGAAATACACAGTTGCGAAAGAAATGATGAGATGATAGAAGCAATGAAGTGTAAGTTGGAATCACTAAGGAAATAAGTAGGTGAAGAACACTAATATCAGAAGCAAAAACAAAACTGGTAGAGTCACAAAAGAGAACAAATATTATGGAAAAGAGGGTAAGAAACATAGAAAATAGAAATTAGAAAGTAAATAATGATGATGATAATAATAAAGTGAATAAAGAGGCTTAAAAGGATGGATGAGAAAACGAGAGATTTATAAGCCAGGCAAAGGAGAGGGAACATATGTATAAGTGGAGTATCTGAAGAAGAAAACTAAAGCAATGAAATAGAACAAATATTTACACATACAATTCAATTAAACTCTACTGAAAAAACAGAAAGCAAATCAACATATAGAAAGAATTGTGTAAGGGACACTGTGTGTGTAAGAGAAAGTTGAACCAGAATGGCCATTCTGGGAAATGTCCAGTAAAGTTATAGGTTGTTAAAAATAGAGAAAGAATTCTTTGAGCAGCCATTCAAAAATATCAAGTCATGGAAAAGGAGAAAAGAATTAGGCTGGCCTCAGATTTCTCCACAGAAAAATTCTACCCTAAAAGACAGTAAAGCAACATTTACAAGGTTTTCAAGAAAAGAAAATGTGAGCCAATGATTTATATCCAGTCAAACTGCCCCTCATGTGTAAAGACCACAGACAAATGTTTTTGAACTGGCAAGATCTCAGAGACTGTTGTTTCTGTGAGCCTTTCTGAGGAAACTGTAAGAAGACCAATTTGAGCCAAAATGTGATGAGAGAGAAAATTAAACCAAAAGTTTGACAATGAACTTTGAATACATTTAACTGTATAATTAAAACCAAAAGAAAAGTGGGAATAGAGTGACAGAACAGAATGTAAATGTTATATGCCTTAAAAATACAGAAATCATATAATTAATACAAATTGGCAGGAGAAGGAAAGAATGTGGAGGTAGAGTAATTCCATTGATTACCTCACTTGTAATAGATGGGAATCAAAAGAAGCCATTTAAATACGATGAGGCATAGCAATAGTTGAGGCAAGTAATAGTTGTATGTTTGACAGTACAAAAGAAAATACTGAGAAAGAATATATTAATTAATTAATTATCTTATTATAAAATAAGAACAAACATATTTTTAATATCTGCAAAAGGAAATGGACTTGTATCACCAATTTAAAGAAAAGAGGAATTTAAGATTAGCTCACGAAGCAAAACCAAAATCCATGCTGAATATACAAGAGATATGCCTAAGGCAAAGTGATTTACAGAAGTGGCAAGGAAAAGTACATACCAGGTAAATACAAACAAAAAGAAACTAAGGGTTAGGTTCTTAATATAAAGCAAAGTGGTATTAAGGCCAAAAGTTTGAAAAATTATAGAGATGGACACTTTTAAGTGATAAAGGATACAATTCACATGGAAGATAAAATAGAGTTGTGTATCCAGCATGAAGTAACATAGTAATGGCATTCATAGGGCAGAAATCATAGGAAATAAAGGAGAAATACATAAAAAATGATAATTCTTTCTCAGTCCATGTCAAATCAAGTGGGCAAAAATAAGAATATAGAAGAAATAGATATAATTAATAGATAATTTCAATATATATTAATGCTATATTGTAAAAACAGAGAAAACCTTTCTAATAAACTCTACAGCATTGACGAATATTTATGTAGTGCAAAAAGTACTCTCTGATTATAATGAACTGAGTCTAGAACTTGACAAATCTTTCGTAAAATTTTGAAAACAATGTTTTCTGCCTGTAAATAAAAAACGAGTCCCCATAATTTTTGAGGGATAAAGAGGAAATACAAAATTGAAGACTGTGTTTTACAAATATATAATTAAAGCATTATATGTCAGTACCTAAGAGATATAGTTAAAGCAGTACTCAGTGGAAAATCCATGGCCTTAAATGTATATATCAACAATAGAGTAGAATGGATTAATAATCTGATTTAAAATTAGAAATATAGCAACAAAATAATTAAATCAAGTTTAAAGTAATGATTTAATAAAAATAGAAAGATAGATTTAAATAAAGAAAACATATTAAAACTAATGAATAAATCCAAAACTGTACCTCCAGCTAATATAATTAAGAATAAAAAAGGGAAAAATCACTAATAAAAGGTACAAAACGTTAAGGAGAAAATACCTACAAAATCAGAGTTAATTGAAAGGATAAGAGACTACTCTCCTCAAACTTATACAATTCAATTTGAAAATCCGAAAGAAATATGTAATATTCTAGGAAAATATAATTTATCAAGTTATTCTCAGAAAAGATAGAAAATCTGAACATATGCATTTATATAAGGTAAGTGAAGAAATGATCAAAGTGCTATCCCCTCAAACAGCAGTTAGTTTCAGATGGTTTCGCAGAATATTCTCTAAAACTTTTAAAGGACAGATGAATACAAACTTGCCTCCAAACAGAAAACTTCCAAGTTCTATTTGTGAAGTGAGTTTAATAGTAACATCATAACTTGGAGAAGATTGCACAGAAAAAAAAAAGCCTACAAATATCATTTATATATATTGATCCAATCTCCTAAACAAAACTCCTAAATGAGAATGATGTCAGAAAAAATGGCATATAGGGCCTCTGAAAATTCTCTCCTCCATAAAGTCAATGAGAAAATCAGCAAAAATTGGCAAATTGAAATTTTTTGGAACTCTGGAAATTAACCAAATGCTTGCAGCAATCTGGGGAGCATATATTCAAGAAAAACTTTTGACTCTTAGTCATACCAATGAGCTTTGTGGCAATTTAACTTGTCCTATTCTGATCCGACTCTTTCCAGCTCTTGGGTAGCCTTGAAAACCAACAACCTGGAGTCTTGGTGAAAAGCAGCAGCCTGGCAGCAACAAGAGGAAGTAGAATGACTTTGGAACTACTTCAACCTTCTCTTTCTCAGGTAATTGTCATTATTTGACCTGTCTGGTGATTCCCTAGAATACCCTATTTGCAAAGCTGTCTTTATTTGATGTGGCTCAAATCTCAGTCAGTGCAAACAAGCCTTTCTCTGTGGACATTTATTAAAAATTACTGGTAAGTGTTTGACTTTGTGGCAGCCTCAGGAGGTAGATAACAACTGGGGCAAGCAATAGGCTATAACCAAATGGCTTAAAAGGAAAAGCTGGGGAATGACCTCTTAGTAGGGGATTTTGTAAAGCTCTGACATATTCTTGAGAATCTTCAAGATCATGCACATGTGTCGGGCTGTGCACATGCTCAGACCTATAAGCATGTTCAGAAAAGACTTGAGAAATCCCTAAACTCTCATGTCTGGCTGACCCTGAGTTTCCTCAAGCAGGAAGTGAAGGCTAAGGCAGAGTTGTCAACTGCCTAGCTGGTTGTTGAGAGTATGCACCAACATGCTCACAAAGCCCCTCAGCAAAACCTTGGCAACTTATTAGAGTCAAGTGTCTAAGGAAATCTCTGTCCAATTCTTGCCTGACCACTAAGCTAAAGGAACAGAGACTTCAGCATTCACATATGACAAAGAATATAGTCTTTACAGAATTAGTCCAAAAAGTCACTTGAAAACAAACAAACAATAATGACTATAAAAAGCAGCAACAGCAACAAATCCTGGGGAAAGTGGCACCTTTTTTTTTTTATAAAATAAGTTTCAGCAAAAATATATAAGACATATAAAGAGACAAGGAAAAAAAAAAGAATCAATAAAAACTATTCCTGAAGTTGGACTTACTAGACAAAGAACTTAAATCAGCTGTTTTAAATATGTTTAAAATACTAAAGGAAACCATGTCAAAAGAAATAAAGGAAAGTATGAAAATTGCATTTCATCAAATACAAAATATCAGTAAAGAGATAGAAATTATAAAAAGAAGCAAATAGGAATTCCATAGTTGAAAAGTATCATAACTAAGTTGAAAAATTCACTAGAGAGGCTGCACAGTAAATTTGAGCAGCCAGAAAAAAATCAGCAAATGTGAACATAGGTTTATTCAAATTTTACAGTCTGAGGAATAGAAAGAGAAAAGAATGAAGAAAGGTGAACAGAGACTTAGAGACCTGTGGGACACCATCAACAGTACCCATGAATGGACAGTAGAGGCCCAGAAGGAGAAGACAGAGACAAAGGGATAAAAAAGATATTCAAGAAATAATTGCTGAACGCTTCCCAAATATGATGAAAGACATTAATACACACATTCAAGAATATCAAGAAATACCAAGTAAAGTAAAATCAAAGATCCATACCTAGATACATCACAATCAAACTGTGGGAAGCCAAGGAAAAGAGAAAATTGAAAGTAGCAAGAGAGAAGTGCTCATCACATGTTAAGGCATTCTCAGTAAGATTAAGAAATTATTTCTCATCAGAAAGCATGGAGGCCAGAGGGTAGTAGAGTGATATTAAAGGACTGGAAGAAGATTCTGTCAAGCAAGAATTATATATCTGGCAAAATTATCTTTCAAACGTGATGGAAAAATTAACACATTCTTAGATAACAAAACAAATGAGAGAATTCATGGCTAGCAGACCTGACCTACAAGAAATGCTAAAGGGGGTGCCTAAAGGAAATTAATGAAATGAATGGACACTAGACAATATCGCTTACACACATTAAGAAATAAAGTGAACCAGTAAAGGCAACTACACAGGTAAATATGAAAGAGTATATGTCTATTTTTGTTTGTAACTCTCTTTTTCTTCTATGTAATTAAAAAACAAATGAACTATGTTGATGGGTACACAAGGTATAGAGGTATAATTTTTACAATAGTAATAACACAAAAAGGATAAGTTGGAGGACTCACACTTTCCAATTTTACAAGTTATTACAATCCTACAGTAATCAAGACTGTGTGGTTTTGGCATAAGGATAGACATAAAGATCAATAGAATAAACTTTAAAGTCCATAAATAAATCCACACATTTATAGTCTATTTTCAACAAAGGTGTCAAAACAATTCAATAGGAGAAAGAATAGTCTTTTCAACAAATGGTACTGGGGCAACTGGGAATCTACGTGCAAAGAATGAAGTTGGGTCCCTACCTCATGCCATATACAAAACTTAACTCAAAATGGATCAAAGACCTAAATATAGCAGGTAAAACTATAAAACTTTTAGAAGAAAACATAGGAGTAAATCGTTGTGACCTTGAATTAGGCAATGGCTTCTCAAATATGATGCCTATAGCAAAAGAAATCAAAGAAAAAATTGATAAATTGAACTGTCCCAAGTTAAAAACATTTATGCTCAAAGGATACTATCACGAAAGTGAAGGGCCAACCTACAGAATGAAAGAAAATATTTGCACATTCTGTATCTGATAAAAGTCTAGTATCCAGAGTACAAAGAACTCAACATAAAATTATAAAAGGACAAATAACTCAATTAAAAGTGGGAAAAATTTAATAGACATTTCTCAACAAAGAAACATAAATAACCAATAAATACATGAAAAGATGCTTGGTCTGAATAGTCATTAGGGAAATGGAAATGAAAACTACAATTAAGTCTTACTTCACACCCACTTTGATGGCTATAAAAAAGGCAGACAATTACAAATGTTGTCAAGGATATGGAGAAGTTGGAACCATCATAAATTGCTCATGGGACTATAAAATGTCACAGCCATTTTGGAAAAGGGTTTGGCAGTTCCTCAAAATGTTAACAAAACACTACCGTACAATTCAGCAATTCTGTTCCTGGGTATAGACTCGAGGAAAAAGAAAAATCATGTGCATACAAAAACTTGTACATGAGTCATAGCAGAATTATTTATAACAGCCAAAAACTGGAAACAACCCAAATGTCCATCAATGGATGGATGCATAAAAAAATGTGGTATATCCATACAATAGAATATTATTCAGCAATAAAAGGAATGAAATACATGCTACAACATGGGGAACCTTGAAAACTTTATGCTAAGTGAAAGAAACCATCCACAAAGGCCGTATATTGAATAATTCTATTTATATGAAATATCCAGAATAGACAAATGCATACAAGTAGAAAGTAGATTAGTAGTTTCTAGAGGGTAGGGTTTGGGATTAAAGAGTGACTACTTATAGGTAAGGGGTTTATTTTTGACATGATGAAAATATTCTGGATTTAGTGATCCTGGTTGTGCAACCTTGCAATTTTAATAAAATTACTGTATTGTGCACATTAAAAGGGTGAATATTATGCTGTATAAGTTATGTCTTAATAAAACCATACTGAAAAATCCTAAACAAAATATTAGCAAGCAGAATCCAGCAGTATATTTTAAGAAACATGCATCTAGACCAATAGAATTTATTGTAGAAATCAAGAATAGTTTACTATTTGTAAATCTATTAAAATAATTATCATATTAATTGATTCAAGGAGAAAATTATGTGGTTATCTCCATAGATGCTGAAAAGGCAGTTGACAAAATTCAATGACAAGTCTCAACTTTAAAAACTCAATAGGAATAAATCAATGCTTTTTCAACATAATTAACTACATTTATCTCAGCCCCGAATTTAATATCCTGGTGAAACACAGCCATCATTACCAGTAAAATCAGCAAGAAGTCTGGAATGTCCACCGACTCCACTATTATTTAACACTTTACTACATAGCATAGCTAATACAATTTAATAAGATAAGGGATACTCAAGTATAAAAATTGGAAAGAAGAAAAAAGTACTAACATTCTTTGCAGATGATATAATTGTGTAACTGGAAAATACAAAAGAATCAACTGAGAAAACTACTGCAAGCAAACAACAATTCAGTAACAGAGTAGAGTAAATATTAATGTATGGGAACTACTAATATATATATGTATATGTATATATATATGTATCTGTATATATACAATTCACTATAGTCATGAGTTGTTACTGATGGGGTTACATTCTGAAAAATGTGGTGTTAGGCAATTTTGTCATTGAGCGAACATCATAAAATGTACTGAAGTGGATCAAAATTTGCAACCCCAAAATGTGTCTCTTTAACATGAGGATTATTTTCGGCTGACTATTTTTAAGAAACAAAAGAGTCAAAGTTTTTCTTGTTACTGCCCCTTTGACTTCCTAAAAGAATGCAGATAAAAAAAATTGTCTCAGGAATTGAACATGAACTAGGTGGCAGACAGGGAGGAACCTAGAAAAGCCTGCTTGTTGGGCTCACATCTGTGTTCTTCTGTTTCTGTGTGGCCAAACACTTGTTTTGCAAACATTTTCTCCTTTTCACTTGCCTGTGAATTGCCTTCCTTCCTTTTGAAGTCCCTAACTATCCCCACCACCAGCATCTTCTTTGTCTTTAGCTGAAGATGGTATTTAAGGTGAGGGCTTTTTGGTGACTTACTCAGTTTTCCTGGGTTTCTCCCATATACACATGTTATAAAACTTTTGTTTGATTTTCTCCAATTATTCTGTCAATTTAATTCTTATGTCAATTTAATTCTTAGACAGCCAGAAGAACTTAGAAGGGTAGAGGAAAATTTCTTCCTCCCCCTACAATATGTACACAAACCTAGATAGTATAGCCCACTATACACCTAGACTATATGGTACTAATCTTATGGGACCATCGTCATATATGCAGTTCGTTGTTGACTGAAATGTCATCATGTGGCACATGACTGTAATTAAAAGTTACATTGCAAAAAAAATTACAATAGCAACCATATTATAAAATAACTAGGAATTAACTTATAAATATATAGTACCTACAGGAAGATAACATCTTTTTAGTAGATTAGTTTATTTCCCAGACAAAGCAGAATTTACTTCCTTAATTACATCTTATTACCACTAACCTTTCTTCTTTTCTTAAATTTTTAATTGTGGTAAAATACACATAAGATTTACCATCTTAACCATTCTTTTCCTTTTTTAGAGATTTTTACATTACATACCAGAACTTATTTTATCTTATAACTGGAAGCTTCTACCCTTTGACCACCTTCGCCCACTTCTCCCATCCCTCACCCCCAGCCCCTAGTGACCACCAACCTGTTCTCTGTATCTGAGTTTGTTTTGTTTCCTTTTTAGGTTCCACATATAAGAGAAATCACACAGTATTTGTCTTTCTCTGTCTGGCTTATTTTATTATCTTAACCATTTTTAAGTGTACTGTTCAGTAGTGTTAGAGAAAACTTTTAAACACTAAAAAGAATACATGAACACATAGATAGGCCTGCCATGTTCCTATGTAGAAAGATTCAACATTACATACATGTAAATTTTCCCCAAGAAAATGTATAAATATAATGTGGCCCCAATAAGAATACTAACAGATTATTACTTTAATCTTGAATTAGAGAAGCTGATTCTAAGATTCATATTGAAGATATTTAAGCAACAACATCATAGACAATTCTGAAATAGAAAAGCAATGAAGTTATATTTTGAATCTGGCCCACTCCTCAGACATCTTCCTTCGTTGTGATGAATTGCTTAGAAAGTCCTTGTTGTTCCTCTTTGATATCTGCCTTCTATCATATCACCCCTCTTTCTTTCAATCAAATCTGAACCTCAACTGTAGACAGGAATTTTTTTTTTTTAAAGATTTTATTTTTTTTCCTTTTTTTCTCCAAAGCCCCCCCGTACATGGTTGTATATTCTTCGTTGTGGGTCCTTCTAGTTGTGGCATGTGGGACGCTGCCCCAGTGTGGTTCGACGAGCAGTGCCATGTCCGCGCCCAGGACTCGAACCAATGAAACACTGGGTCGCCTGCTGCGGAGTGAGCGAACCCAACCACTCGGCCACGGGGCCAGCCCCAGGAATTTTTTCTTTTCCATGAAAGCCCTGGAAAAATTTGTATCAAGGAACATGCTTGGACATCTGTTTAAGTGTCACTAAGTGAATATTAAGTGACCATTCCATGACAGGGAGGATTTATCTGCCCAAAGCAAAGAGAAAATCTCATAGAGTGTTGCTTACTGCCACAGGAGAGCCTAGTCAAGTTTTAGCTCTGGCTCCATAAAACTATTAATAAACCTTAAGAATCAAGAGGCAATACAGGAAAACGCAAAACAATTCTACTACCATCATGAACCAGGATCCTGTAAGCATCGCTTGGTCTTCTGCTTTGGGAAATACTCCACCACCATTTGTCATCCAATATCTCCTACTTACTGGCCAAAAGGCTCCCCCAAACCAGATGCAGAAATCTTGATTTTTTACAAGGATATGCGTCTGTGTTTGTGATTTTTTTCCATTTATAAGATAGGCTTCAGACTTTCTCACAATTACTCCTGTGAAAAATGTAGTCAATTTCCTATCTTAACGGACATAAATGCACAGCATCATGCTCATCATTCATACTGAATTGTTATGTGTTAGCTTCAAAAAAGAACAGATTCTCATTTCAATGAGCAAAGGGATTTCCACGTGTATATAAGGTGACAGATGATAGTCTAAAGGAAGGCTCATGTGAATTTCCTTACATGGATATTTTTCTCTGTAGATATAATTAAGCTGTTAAAAGAAATATTTTTCCTTAATGTATCTATCAGCAAAATGTTAATGTACCACCCAAGATATTTTGCTTGTTACTACATACACAATTTAGGTTAAAGGAGGAAAGAGCAACAGATTAATATTGAAAATGTAAGAATCAGTTAAAGTAGAGATGTTGAAGATTACCTATGCAAATATATGATATAGATATACTTATAGCTATTAGGGCCTATTTTTATGACTTCCACAGCCTACAAATCACTATACCTAGTTTGGGTTTTGCTCTTTTATTTTTCTCATCTATTCTACTTCTCCTTCCCACTTTGAATTGAAATTTGGAGAACTTAACATAGGAAGAGATTGCCAGATAAGGTTAAGAGTGAAGCAGCTGTCACTTGGAGCTTTCCTCAGCAGAATGTTTTACTAGACCTTGACAGTTAGATGATGATTGCAGCACCTTACATTTACCGCCTGTCCATCTGTGATCACAAACACAATTTACAGGGTTGTTTATCACTAAGTGATCAATCTAATAATTCAATGTAGTTCTTAAGGTGACCGAAAAAAACCAGACTATACTCAATTTCTTTTTCCTGATTGTCCCATAACATAATAAAACAAGTTGTTATGTATAATCAAGTAATAAAAAGATTGTCCAAACACTATCAGTGATGTTCTCTGAAAGCATGTCTCCACTGTAAATAAACTCTGCTGTCACTTGCTGTGTAAGTACAAAAAAAAGAATACAATATATGCTTCCATTTAACTGATTATCATCCTATATCTGAGATTGCGGTTTCCAACATTTTATATTTCATGCAAATATGCTTCTTATAACTGTCACCTCTTTCATGCTTGGTAGCTGAATCTCCTGCTGAGCTCTTTTATCTCCGCTGATCAAATACAGATTCTCATTTTGTTGTGTGGTTCCATGTGTCTTTTTTTGTATTGTAGTATGAAGCACCTAAATACTCTTTTCATTTGCTTGAATTTTCTGAAAATCATTATAAATCTTTGGACTTTGTTCTAAAACGTGAAAGTTTCCTTTTAAAACCCAACAGAAAATCTGTCAGAATATCTTATTGGACTCCTTCCCCACCAAAAAAAGAGGTCATAATTACATCAAGAAAAAATAAACATATGGGTTAATTGCCCTATTTTGTTAAAATCCCTAGAAGTTTGCATTTGTTGTGTACAAACTGAAGAGCTGTGATAACACATGAGCTTCATCACTATTGAAACTATCTTTTTATTTTCCCTCTTTTTATGAGGTGCTAAAACTACATTACTAAAGGTTCCCAGGCATATGCATAGAAAATAATATAGAAATAATGAGTATGTGTATAACAAATGTGTAACTAGTACATTGAACAAATATGACTTGTTGAGTGTAATCAGAAACAACTTAATCCCACTACCTCATTAACATTTATTCATGAGAAGGAAGTTTTTTCTTTATTATGGGTAAACATTTGGGAAATCTCATGACATTTCTCATAGAAAGTCCTTCAGTCACTTTTAGTGGCAAAATCAATAATTTTATATTGTCCCCCAGGGAGACACAAATATGGAATGGGAGGAAATGCAGGAGAACTCTCGTTGTTACATTTGAATTAGGATATCAGTAAGAACTCATGATTTCTTAAAAACTATAGATTTTTGTCAGTGTCCATTAAAAGTTCCTAGAAGAAAACCACCCCAGTAGTAATGAGCACTCCTAGCACCCAGATCTTGGCTCCTAAATACCATTCTCCATAAGGGAAATGGAGCTCCTTGGAAGAATAACCCATTCTAGGTCTGCAGCAAGCAAAGCATAGGATAAGGCTATATAAGAACATAGTGTTGTGCTAGAAAGCAAGGAAGTATTCAAAGAATGATGGGGCATGTCACAAAAGGGTTCCTGCTGGCTGCATTTTGAGCAATTTGAGCATGGTTATATAACATATTAATTAAAAGAGAATCATGAGTCCATAATGATACTCAAAAAGAGGGAGGGAAGGAAAGCTTTTCTTTACAGATAATGACAACTAATAAGTGTAGAAGGAATGACAGAATTAGAAAGTCACCATTTTATATCTACCCGTATAATAATTGATCCATGCAGGGACCATCAATGAAAATAAGGCTATTGGAGAATAGGATATATACAGAGTTTCAAAGTATCACTCTGCATATTAACTCTTAATTTACAAAGAGGAAAATGTACCTTCAAAATGGACAGATCTAGTATTGATCACTTTACACAGATTAAACATTTTGAGGAATATTCCTAGTCATGAGATTACTGAATTCAATAGCTAGAGGAATTTTTCTTTTTAATAAATGATAACTTTCTAAAAGAAAGCAATATTGCTTAGAGATCACATTTGTGGTTTTAACTTACAGATGAAAGCAAGGGAATAATAAACACAAATTTAGAATAGTGGTTCTTCTGGGGGAAAGATGGGTGTGGTGATGCAGAGGGCACATAGCTTTAAAAGCACTGATAGTATTTAATCTTTAAACTGGGTAGTGTACACATGGGTAGTGTTCATTTTGTTCTTATTTTTTAACTTTACACATGCATTATATATATTTTCTATTGTATGCATGACACATTTCAGAATAAAAATAAATAAAGAGTGGACAAATACTAGCAGACAAACTCACAAAAATAGAAGAGATGATAATTTTTTTTTTTAAAGATTTTGTTTTTTCCTTTTTCTCCCCAAAGCCCCCCAGTACATAGTTGTCTATTCTTCGTTGTGGGTCCTTCTGGTTGTGGCATGTGGGACGCTGCCTCAGCGTGGTCTGACGAGCAGTGCCATGTCCGCACCCAGGATTCGAACCAACGAAACACTGGGCCGCCTGCAGGCCGCCTGCAGCAGAGCGCGCGAACTTAACCACTCGGCCACGGGGCCAGCCCCAGAAGAGATGATAATTTTAAAGAAAAATTCAAAGAAATTGCATCCTCTTTGCAAGCGTCATGAAAATTTATAAAAATTTGGTATTTTATTATCTATATTTATTTTATATATTCATATTTATAACATTTACTTTTTATAAACTCAGTAAGAGAACCTATATACACAAGTATTTTATATGTAATTTGATAATTATAGTACCAAAACAAGGAACCAAAACAAGCTTCAATAAATCCCTCAAAATCAAATTAAAATTTTACAATTTATTATCTCTGATGAGACAATAAATCTAGATATTAGTAATAATGTAAGCGATGAAATATATAATTATTTAGAAGGAATCATCATCACATGACTGTTTAAGGATTGGGTGAAAGAAAATATCAAAACATAATATACACAGCGTTTACAAAATAGCAGCAAGGAGAGCTCAACCTATTAAAAACTTAGGCAATATTGCCAAAACTTCATTTAGACAAAACTCATAGTCTTAAAAGCATTCATTATTAAACAAAAGCTAATGGAAAAAAACATGAATTGGTTTATAAACAAGAAAATAGAAAAAGGACAATGAAATATTCAAAGAAAAGCAAGGAGAAAGTAATGGCAAACCTAAAAGCAGAAATAAATTCCTTAGACAAAGTGAAAACCATAGAATTAAGATTTTAATTTAGTCCAAGAACTAGTTCTCGGGGGAAAAAAAAAAGAAACTTTCACTAAATCTGAGAGGTGTAATTTGAAAAATTACAAAGCACAAGAAAAGAAAGTTAGAAGTAATAAAGACAACATAATAAGAGATGTAAATTATTAATGATAAGGTAAGGCTATGTACAATTTAATAATTTGATAACCTCAGAGTAGTGGACAGTTTTCAAGATTAATTAATGAAACAGAAAGACCTGCATGAACCAATGACTGTAGGAGAAACTACCAAATTTCCCTCCAGGAGGTTCTATCAGTTTACACGCTCTTAAACAACAAATTAAACTGCTCATTTCTTCCTATATTTGGCAACACTAGATATAAGGAATATTTTTCATTTTTTTCAAACTAAAGGAACAATTCTCTCTTATTATTTGTATTTGGTTTTCCTTTTTGCCAGTGAGGTTTATTTTCTTCGTGTATTTATTTTAGCATTTTGAGTTTCTTTGCCTCTGAACTGCGTGCCCATACCCTCTACTCAATAAAATAACTGCAGTTTTTCTTATTAATTTGTAATAGTCGTTGCATACTAAAGACATTACATTTTTGTTTTCTTCCTCCCCCAAATTTGTCATGTGTTTTTTTCACTTTAATTATGGTATTTTGCCATGCAGACCCTTTTAGTTTTTATTTAGTTGAACTTACAATTATTTTTCTTTATGGTTTCTGGGGTGTGTCATGTTTAAAAAGGCTTTCCCACTTCAAGACTAAACACAAATTCACTTACTTTTTAATCTAGCATTTAAAAAAATCTAAATATTTTATCTATCCAGAATTTCATGCCAAATACAAAGTTAGATATTTTTTCCCAAATGACTAATTTTCCCAGTACCATTTATTAAATGCGGTATTTTTCTGGTACTGATTTGAAATTGCCACCTTTCTCATGCACTAATTTCCATACATATTTGTATTAACTTCTGGACTCTCTCTTCTTTTCCATTACATAGCTATTCTTTTGCCAATATCAAACTTTTAATCTCTTCAGTTTTATAAAACAGTTAGTGACAGTCTATCACATATTCGTAATTTTCCTTGGTATTTTCACATGTTTATTAATACAGATAGACAGTATCATTTTGTAAAGTTTTTAAAAAGCTATTGGTGTCTTTATTGTAATTCTGTTGGATTTATAGAGTAATTTTCATAAAATTATTTCCCCAATATTGCTAAGAACAAGGCGTGTGTTGCCATTAAGAATATAAACTTTAAAAAAGCTACCAACATGGTAAATAATGGTGAAACAATATAAAGAACAAGAGAATATATCAAAGTATCACCATTACTATTTAAAACTCTTCTGGGTATTCTAACCAATATATTAAACATGGAGGGGAAACAAGAGGTATAACTTCTGAAAAGAAAGAAAGAGACAAAAAAGCACTAATATCTTTAGATGGTATGATATGGACCTGAAAACTCCAAGGGATTCAACTATTAAAACTCAGAGTTATGAGTTTAGGAAAAGCAGAGTAGAAAATAAACATACAAAATTCAATAGCTTTTTCTTATAGAAGCAATAACTCATTAAAAGAGATGATGAGGAGAAAAGAATCCATTTAGAATAACAAGAAAAAATCATAAAATGCCAAAGAATAACACTAGAATAAATTTGTAGAATTTCTAGAGAGAGTAGACTCCCTGGGTTCAAATCGTGGCACTGTTACTTACTAGGGCTGTGAGATGGCCATATTAAGTCTATGACCCCATTTTTCTCACCTGCAAGATGAGAAGAATCATAGTGTCTATCTTATAGGGTTACTGTGAGGATTATATGAATTAATATACGTAAAACACTTCAAAAATGCCTGGCAAATGCTAAGCACTACAATACTTATAGGCTTGTGCAAAGTTACAAACCTTACTGAAGGAATATTGAAAGGAACAAGGAGAGAGAATTAAAAGGGGTTGTGTCACGTTTGATATGCTGGATATTTCCTGCTTATCTTTCCAGATCCAATCTCTACTCTTCACCTTGCTCTGTGCTCCAGGAGGCTGACCTAAATGGGCGTCAATGGGCTTCCACTCCCTCTGGTGTCCAGTAGCGTTTAGCCAATGGAAGACTCCAGAAGGAGATCAGAGGGAAAGAAGAGAGTGAGGTAGGTTAGGGTGTTGACTCCCCTTGCTCCTTCTCTGCAGAGACATAGCGGGGGGTGGTTGTGGCCCTTTACCAAAGGTCACCGTTCCTGTCAGGCAGCCCATTCTACACAGCCAGCTCTGTCTCAGGGTTCCTGTAACTTGCATATTCAGGCCTGGGGTGCTAATGAAGTCCATTGTCACTAGCCCTGGGTTTCTGCAAGAATTCTTATGGCTTCCTTACATCCTGTCCACATCTTGTAAAATAGTCCCTTTATTCAACTCCCATAGAATTATATTAATTTAAGTGTGCCATCTGTTTTCTACTGAGACCTGGCTGATACACTTGATGTTAAAATGCACTATAAAGCCACACTAATTATTTCAAAATGGATCATTTCTATTCTTTATAATTTATTTAATTTTCTAAAGTCTCTGCAACCAGCATATATTCCTTTTATAATCACGAAACGTATATAGAAAAAGAATTATTAATAAAAATGTGAAGCATCAGCTGATATTCATTAAACATCAAACAAATCAGAAAGAAAAATTCCAGTGGTAAGGTTGTGAAAGAATATTCAGAATGGTCCTCCAATGTGACTTTAACTTCCTAGAGAGCTATTTGCAATGACGTACCGAAATTAAAATAAGCACACTTTTAACCCAGTAAAACTCATTTTGAAACTCTATTTCAAAGAAATAATTTAAATAAAAGATGCACATAAACAACATTGTGCCTCAACTATACATTTCAGCTAAAGCTAGAAATAGTCTAAATGCTGTGCTAGATGTAATAGAAGATTATTATATTTTAATGGAGTAGTACCTTATATTGACATCAGGAATAATGCATTTAAGGACTGAGTATAAATAGATAAAGGTCTGTACACATTGATGCCAGGTAAAAAAGAAAGTAGAACTTAGAGTGATATATGCATACAGAGAGCAAAAATACAAAATATAAATAGTAGAGTACACGTAGCCAAAAAGTCAATTAGTACATCAGAAGAAAATTAGACCAATATCCCTTATGAATATTGGTGCAACAAATCTTCAACAAAATAACAAAATACCAGCAAACCGAATCCAACAGAATATTAAAAGGATTATTCACCATCACCAAGTGAGATTTATACCAAGAATGCAAGGGCGGTTCAACATAAGAAAATTAATCAATGTGATACAGCACATTAATAGAACAAAGAGAAAAAAAAGCACACACAATCATCTCAGATGCAGCAAAGGCATTTGACAATACCCAGCACCCTTTTGTAATAAAAACACTCAATAAACTAGAGATAGAAGGGAACTTCCTCAACGTGATAATAGGCATTTGGGAAAAACCCACAACCAATATCATATTCAATGGTGACAGACAGAAAACTTTGCCCGTAGGATCAGGAATAAGACAAGAATGCTCACTTTCACCACTGCTATTTAACGGTGTACCAGAAGTTCTAGCCAAGGCAATTAGACAATAAAAAGAAATAAAAGGCCTTCAAATTGGAAAGGGAGAAGTAAAACTATCTCAATTTGCAGGTTACATGATCTTACATACACAAAATCTCAAAGAATCCACAAGAAAGTTACTACAGCTAATAAATGAATCAATAAAGTTGCAGGACACAAGATCAACACACAAAAATCAATTATGTTTCTACACACATGCAATGAACAATTGAAAAAGATAATTAAGAAAGCATTTCCATTTACAGTAGCATCTAAAAGAATAAAATATTTAAGTTTAACCAAGGAGGTGAAAGACTTGTACAATGAAAACTACAAAATATTGCTGAAAGAAATTTAAAAATAACTAAACAAATGGAAAGATACCTCATTTTTATGGCTAGGAAAGCTTAAAATGGTCAAAATGTCAATAATACCTAAATTGATCTACAGATTCAATGCAATCTCTGTCAAAATTTTGTGTTTTCTTTCTTATTTATTTATTTATTTATTTATTGAGGAAGATTAGCCCTGGGCTAACATCTGCTGCCAATCCTCCTCTTTTTGCTGAGGAAGAATGGCCCTGAGCTAACATCCGTGCCTATCTTCCTCTCTTTTCTGTGGGACGCCTGGCAAAGTACGACTCGACAAGCAGTGCATCAGTCCACACCCGGCGTTCCCAACTGGCAAACCCAGGGTCACTGAAGCAGAATGTGGGAACTTAACCACTGTACCACCGGGCGGGCCCCCTCTAACAGTCTTTTTGAGAAACAGAAAAGATCATCCTCAAATTCATATGGAATTGGAAAGGGCCTCAAATAACCAAAATGATATTGATAAAGAAGAATAAAGTCAGAGGATTCACACTTCCTGATTTCTAAACTTACCACAAAGTTATAGTAATCAAAACAGGGTGGTATTGGCATAAGGATAGACATAGACCAATGGAATAGAATTGAAAGTCCATAAATAAATCCATAAATTTATGGTCAATTGATTTTTTACAAGGGTTCCAAATCTATTTATTGAGCAAAGAACAATCTTGTCAGCAAATAGTGCTGGGATAACTGGATTCCCACATGCAAAAGAATAAAGTTGGACCCTTACCTCATGCCATACACAAAAATTAACTCAAAACAGATCAACGACCTAAATATAAGAGCCGAAACCATAAAATTTTTGGAAGAAAATAAAGTTAAATCTTCATTACTTTGAACTTGGCAATGGCTTCTTAGATGTGATACCAAAAAAATGAGCAGCAAAAGAAAAAACAGATAAATTGTACATGATCAAAATTAAAAAAGTTTGTCCACCAAAAGACATCATGAAAGCAGAAAACAATCACTGGAATGAACATAATATTTGCAAATCATATATCTGATAAGGGTTTAATATGCAGAAAATATTTCAAAACTCCTAAACCTCAACAGCAAAAAGACAATGCAATTCAGAAAAGTGGGCACAGGATTTGAATAGACATTTCTCCAATGAAAATATACAAAGGGCTAATAAGTACGTGTAAAGATGCTCAATATCCTTAGCCATTAGAAAAATTTGAGTCAAAACCACAATGAAATACCACTTCACACCTACTAGGATGGCTATATTTAAAAAAGAAAAAAAAGAAAGAGAAAAGAAAAGGAATATAAGTATTGGTGAGAATGTGGAGAAATTCTAATCCTCAAACATTACTGTTGGGAATGTAAAATAATGCAGCCACTGTGGAAAACAGTTTGGCAGTTTCTCAAAAAGTGAAACATAGAATGACGGTATAACCCAGCAATTCCACTCCTAGATGTATATCCATAGAAGTGAAACCAAAGATTTGAACAGAAATTTGTACATCCATGTTCATTGCAGCATTATTCACATGGCCAAAAGGTGGAAACATCCCTAGTGTCCATCAGTAGATGAATAAGTAAACAAAATTTGGTCTATACATACAGTGGAATATTATTCAGCCATCAACAGTAATAAAGTTTTTTTTTAAGATTGGCACCTGAGATAACAACTGTTGCCAATCTTTTCTTTTTTTCTGATTTTTCTCCCCAAATCTCCCCAGTACATAGCTTTATATTTTAGTTGTGGGTCCTTCTAGCTGCGGCATGTGGGACGCCACCTCAGCATGGCCTGACCAGCTGTGCCATGTCTGCACCCAGGATCAGAACCAGCGAAACCCTGGGCCGCCGAAGCAGAGTGCGCAGACTTAACCACTCAGCCACGGGGCCGGCCCCTGCAGTAATAAAGTTTTGATACATGCTACAACATGGGTAAATCTTGAAACGTTATGCTAAGTGAAATAAGCCTGACACAGAAAGACAATTATTGTATGATTGTACTTACATAAATTATGTAGAATAGGCAAATTCATTAACGACAGAAAGTAGATAGAGGTTATCAGGGACTAGGAGGAGGAGGGAAGGGAGAGTTATTGATTACTGGTTTCAGAGCATTTATTTAGGTTGATGGAAAAGCTTTGGAAACAGATAGGGGTGAGGGTTGCACAACAGTGTGAATAGAATCAATGTCACTATATTGTACACTTAAACATGGTTAAAATAGCATATTTTATGTTATATATATTTCATCATAGTAAAAAAAGAGTCAATTGACAATTTAAGGAATGCTTTTATTTTTATTGCTATTGCTATTAAAATATTGCTGATTATTTCATTTTTAAATTAATAGACTATTTTTTGGGCAGTTTTAGGTTTACAAAATAATTGAGCAAAACTTACAGAGAGTATCCCCCATCCCGCTAGTTTCCACTATCATTAACACCATGCATTAGTGGAGTACATTTCTTACAATTGATGAGCCAATATCAATGCACTATTATTAACTAAAACCCAGAGTTTACATTAGGGTTCACTCTTAGTGTTGTACATTCTGAGTTTTGACAATTGCATGATGACATTTATCCACTATTATAGTGTCATACAGAACAGTTTGACTGTCCTATACATCCCCTGTGCTCCACCCATTCAGCCGTCCTTCCCTCCCCAAGAACCCCTGGCAAACACTGATCTTCTTACTATCCCCATAGTTTTGCCTTTCCTAGAATGTCAGGCTCACGAATGAACCACCTTGGAAATGAATCCACCACCCCCAGTCAAGCCTTTACATGACAGCAGACACAATGACATCTAGACTGACACTTCATGACAGACCTTGAGCCAAAAGGACTCAGTTACTGCACTTCCAGGTTCCTGACTCACAGAAACTACGTACATTATTTTAAGTTGCTAAGTTTGGGTGATATTTTGGTGTGAAGTTTTGGTGTAATTTGTTATGCAGCTGTAGAAAACTACATCTTGATCTATAGCCTTAGTATGCCTTTGTCCCTGTCTTTTCTTGGCTTTGTCCCCTTCTCCTAATATTCTAGTCCATAGACTGTCCTGTCTCGATAATTAAGCATTCTTAGTATCTTGGAGTTCGGTTGATTTCTGCTTACCTGTAGTCGCTGAGTCCTGGCACCAATAATTTCTGCCCCTCTCGAACTCTGAGTCAATAGGGACCAAAGCAGAGAAGTACAATAGACTGTTTTCTTTTCTAACGAGTAGGCTCTTCTCACTCTATTTTGACATCTTTAATGACTTGGATGAAATCTTCAGCCTCCTCTCTCTAACTCTTGCCATGTTTACATGGGTCAAATCCCTTGAAATTGGAATTGATCTTAGTTACTGGACTGGAACAGAGCTAGAACTCTGGCTTGAACCCAATTTGCTTAGCTGGATCCCAACACCCTAAACCTGAGTTTGAATCCCAGCTCTACCACTCATTGTGTATGATCTGAGGAAGTGATTTCATTTCTCTGAACTGGTTTTTCAACTCTGAAATATGGATCGGTCTGACTTAGAGTTGCAAGGAGAAAATGAGATCACACGTTAAGCTCTTAGCCCAGTGTGTGGTCCACAAAGAGCAGTCACGTATTGTGAACCCCGTTTGCTTCTTTGTAGTGTGCCTCCCTAGGGATTGAATCTTTCTTGTGCCATTCAGATCTATAATACAGCCACCCATTTGACTCTAAATTTTGCACTGTCAAAGAAACTCAAGCGATGGGACCCTCCTTTCAGACTAAACCTCCTTAGATACTAATTTCAATCCATTTAAAGTGTGAATTTAGCACTCCACTTTGAATGCTATGATCTTATTTTTTTTCTTACACCAACTCTTGGGATGACTTGAGAGTTTGCTTTTGAAAGTTTTTTTTTTTTTTTTTTTTTTGGTGAGGAAGATTGGCCCTGAGCTAACATCTGTTACCAATCTTCCTCTTTTTTTTTTTCTCCCCAAAGCCCTAGTACCTAGTTTTATATCCTAGTTATAGGTCATTCTAGTTCTTTTATGTGGGATGCCACCACAGCATGGCCTGATGAGCAGTGCTAGGTCCGTGCCTAGGGTCCACATCGTTGAACCTCACGCTGCTTAAGTGGAGCACATGAACTTAACCACTCAACTGCAGGGCCAATCCCTGAATGCTATGATCTTAAGTCAACAGTGAGCCTTCTATGAAGACACCTGAATTCCAGTCTCCTCCTCCTTTGTTACTGACCATCCCTGGAGTTCCCAAAATGTGGTCAATTCTTTCTGTGTACTCACAATCTGGCATTTTGCTAAGTGTGATTTTTAAAGAGAAACATTATTTTTCTGCTGGTATTACACACATTGTTTTGTCTGACCAGAATTCTTTCCCTTGGGAAATAGTCTATTTCCCACTCCATGTAATTCGAATAGGACTGTCACTAACAGAACTCTGCTCCCCTGGCCGTAGGATGAGGATGTGACCCAAGATAGCCTTATCAGACTTTCCTTCCTGAAAATTTGGTTTTTGAGTGGTGATACATAAAAATTAAGGCAATTGGACCTAAGAGATCAGATGGAAGTACCCTGGAAAGATGGTGCTAGAATAACTAAAACTGAGCTATTTTCAACTGCTCTGGTTTTTTTCCTCCATGAAGCCTGGTTTCTCTATTCTTCCTTTGCTTTTGTGAGGGACACTGTATCCATCCAATAAATCTCTTTTTCTTTCTTGGTGCAGTCAGAATTGTTTTTTAATACTTTCAAACTTCATTTTTCAAAGTCTGCTGGTTAACATGCTTATTATGAAAAGCATTAACAATTGTTGTAAAAATCTTGGAAAATATTGATTAGTATAATATTGAAAATCACATACGTTTCCACTATCTTAGGGAGAACTATTGCTAACATTTTGTATTGCAGTGTCTATTGCTTTATTTTACTTAATATTATGTCACAAGAATTTTCCATGACATTTCTCTTCATAAATACGATGTCAAAGCTTGCGTATTTTCCATTTTATGAATATGCCATCATTTATTTAGTTTTTTCATTATCGTTGGATATGTGCGTTATTTCCAGTCTTTTGCTATTATAAACAATGCTGCAATGAAATCAGCACACATAAAGTTTGGTTTTTGTTGTGAATTATCTTTTTGTACTGTTGATTGATCCCAAACCCTTCTAGAACTCCTTTATATCTAGTTGCCTTCCATCTACAAGTGGTCTTGTAACCCCTACTTCTCAACAGTGAAATAAGCAGAAAATATTGGGTGAGACTCCTGTGAACGAATTTTGAAAAGGTCAGAGTTCTGCTGGCATTCCCTTTCTTCCCCAAAACAGGCAAACAAGGATCATGATGATGATGGTGATGATAGTGATGATGATGATGATGATGATGGTGATGATGATGATGATGATGATGACAGAAGGGTGAAAGTCCTTCTGCTATTTCCACTGTGCTGGAAGCACTCTCACTATGCTGGCCTCTGCATGAATTCTCCCCACTACCTTCTTCTTTCTCCCTGAAGAAGTCTTAGGCTATCTGGTCTTCTTCAGAAAGTCCCTGATCTCACCTCTAGGTTACGGAGTCAATGATTTCACTAGACACATCTTACTTTCCTGCCATCCACAACACACCTGTTTCACATTCTCAGTGTCCTGAGTGTGGCCAGCACAATAGAGGAAGGAAAGGTTAGAATGTGAAAAGAATCAGTGTAGCTTTGTGTTTCATAGCACCTCCTTGGGATCCAGGTGGGTTTTTATCCTAGCTCTGTCATCAGCAATTTTCCTCAGTCTCTGTTCCTCAGTTTCCTCATTTGAAAAATGGGGAAAATAATAGTAGTTACCTCATAGGGTTGTTAAGAGATTAAACAAGTTAATATTTGTAAAGCACATATATTAAGTGCTATATGAATGTCTGTAAAATCTTACATCTCTTCCTTTGTGATCTACCACCCCCCCACAAAAAGTAATACTAATAATAATGTAAAAATTCAAAAGCAACAGCACCACTGTGTTAAAGTCTAGTGTTCACCTATTAACTACTTGAAACTTCTTGAATTCATTCATTCAATAAACTTTTACTGATGGGTGCCTATTATGCATAAGACATAGGGAAAGTACAAAGAACAAAGATAATATTTAGCTTTAATAGCTTCTGCCTGGATACTTTGAAAAATTTCCAAGACCTGACTAGTAAGGCTCATAGTTATGAAGATCACCTACCTTCTCAGTGAACATATATACCTAGCTTTACAAGTAATTAATAAAATTATCTAAATATACAACACAGAAAGCATTTCTCATCAGCAATGAGTAGCACCTAAAATATTTATATGCTGTAATTATTTTACCTGTGGAATAGAGAAAATATGGACAATTTAAAAGTCTCCTATGTTTAAAATTATCTTTGTTTATGCTGAGGGAATTACATATTTAAAATAATCAATATACTTTCAGAAGTTCAAAAGTAAATGTGCAAATAAAGAGACCAAGAATAAAAAAAAAATGTGTTGTCGTTAGTTGTACATCTTCTTTGTGAATGCTCCTCAGACTTGAAATATAAAAAATCTTCCCAAAAGCACAATTTTAATATAAAGCTCTTTGGAGTAATCTAAGCCCAATTGATGTGTCTCTTCTTTCATTCCAAACACAGAGTTACAAGATACTTACATCCTGAAATCATCTTTCACCAAACTGACAGATTTAATGGATCACATATTCTAAATGTAAGTCTAAATGACTTATTTTGTCTTGTATTTTCTTTGGGATTTGGAAAACAAACATACATGTAACTAGATACACTTACTTTTCATTTTCAGGGCATAACAGGTCAATTGCCAACATTTCTTGCAGGAAGAAATTGACAAGCTCACAAACCATTTAAGACTGTATTTTAAAAAGTATTCGCCCTCTTTTCCACATTCATTTTGTTGGCCTTGTTCCTGCTTCTCACTTGCTTTCAGATTTTCTAGAAACTAAATTAACATGTGAAATTTCACTGGTTAACTGAAAATCTGTAAAGCCACAAAACTGAAGAGATGTCCCTTGTCAATAATAAATTTTTACAACTTTAGCAATACCAGATGCTTTTCCCATTCACCTTGCTGATAGCAAAGAATATTTATGAAAGATTTCTTAGACTGTGAAACCGTTAACACATCAATCCCATTCAATATGGTTAGCATCCCAGGGAGAGTCAACTGTTTCCAGGCATGCTGTTTCTAAAATCAGAGCAAAAGCCCCTTGGAAAAGTTTATTTGGTTTCTCCCACTTTTTATGGTAAAAAAAGATGATAACTAGTAAAAACAAGCAAATAAACACAATCGCTGTCCAGATGACATTTCATATAAGCCCTTATTGTGTTTCTCCTCTTCAGAACAGAGACAGTATAATTACAATAAAAATGAAGTCCTGTTCATAAATTTCTGAAGAGTCAGAGTAACAAAGAGAAACTACAGTTTAATAATAATAATAGGAATTGGCTGGTTTAAGCATTTTCTAGTATGAATGCATTTGGCTTAGTAGCAAAATATTTTGACCTCTTCAAAAAATTGAATCTTATCACTTTCAAAAGTTTTTTAAAAAATAAGCAGGTTTTTTATAAGAAGGAAGCTTATACCTGTCTTATTTACTTTTTAATTCATCTGTGGTAGATGAATAAACACAGAAAGGACCCAATCATCTTATGTTCAGATGTCAATCATGAGAGAGTAAGAGTTTGGAGATTCTAAATACTGGAGGCCAAAAAAGGTCATTACTTCAGCAGGATTACTAAAAATGCCAATAGTTCTCAGATCATCTCTGCAATACTTATATGCATTATGTGTCCTAGACCAGTAGATCTCAAAGTTCAGGCCCTGGACCAGCAGCACAGGCATCATTGGAAACTGGTTAGGAATGCAAATTCTTAAGGCCCATCTCAGCAGGACTGAATCAGAAACTCTGTGGGTCGGGCCCAGAACTCTGTGTTTTAGCCTGCTCTCCAGGTGATTCTGATGCACCCTAAAGTTTGGGAATTGTTCTAGAATGTTACATTTGATTTTCAGCAGTTGTAAACTTCATCCATCATGGCATGAGCCTTTTATAAATGTTGCCCTCTATTGTATGGATACTACAATACCTTTATTAATGAAGTGTAAAGAAAAATACAAACTTCAGGTTTAAGTGTATCATAATATAGGAACTTCATTATGCCTTTTCTCTTTACCAATTTGATTCTTTCCCCTCTCTTTCCCTCCTGCCTATAAGCAGGAGATTATGTCATTCCTCTCATGAAAGCCCACTAATGGCTGCCTATCTCACTCAATGTGAAAGTCAAGGTGCTTATAATGGCCTACAGGCTATGCAGAGGATGCTGCCCACTCCCCATTATTTCTCTGACCTCGTCCCTTTCTGCAGCTGCACTCATTCCCTCAATTTCAGTCACACTAGCCTTCTTCCAGCTCCTCACATTTGCCAGACATATACCCATCTTAGAGAATTTGCATCTGCTGTTCCCTCTACCTTTCAACATGCTCCCCTCAGATAGCTGTGTGGTTGATTTTATGTTTTTCACCTCCTTAGGACTTCACTGAAATATTACCTTCTTGATGAGGCCTTCTCTGGCCACCCTATCTAGAATTGCAATGTCCTCTACATTCTTTTGTCCCGCTTTCTTGCTATATTTGCCTCATTGACATTATATCTATTCTTGGAATATATTCTATCTGTTTACATCTTTTTTGGCAGTCTCTCCTCACAAGAAAGCAGGCTCGTGAAAGCCATGATTTCCATGTGTTTTATTCCCTGCTGATTTCCAAGTCACTAAAAGAGTGGCTGACACATAGTTGGTGTTTAATAAATATTTGGAAAAAGAAGGAAGGAAGGAAAACTTGTTCAAAGTTGTCTGAACAAGTCCAGCAGTTGTTCAAAGTTACTTTCGACTCGGCCCAGGTATATCTTCTAGATAATACTGAAATTCTCTTTCTGCCTAAACATCTCAAATACGTGGTGATATTTGTTATCTTTACTTATCTATCAAATAATTTCTTTCTAATCTCCCTACAATCTTGAATTCCATCCTTACGTCTCAACTGCAACTAAATGTCATCTTGTCTAATAGTAAGATCATGATCTATGCTTTCCTTTTGTTTGCTTCTTCTCAAGATAAGTTTTTCCATCCTTTTCTTTTTAATATATCTAAATCACTTTGATGCATTTTTCTTGTTTAAAAGTTGAGTTGAGATTGTCTTCCAGATAAAATCAGAAATCATCTCAATTTTAATTTGTAAATTTAACCAATTTATATTTAGTGATATAACAGATATATTTTAATGTCATTGTATTTTATATCTGTTTTGTTTTTTAAAATAAAGTCTTTCACAATGTGGTCTGCTTGCTTTGCTTTATTTTTTTATGGATCCTTTGACACTTAAAAAAGTTTGTATTTTTGTTCAAGTAATTGTAGTTTTAATGACTTTACATGATACCTTGGTCCTCTACTTCTTTAAACTGTATCTGTTAGTTTCCTACTGGAAGCAATGATAAAATTATTATATCTCCCATTCCTCAACATCTCCTCCTCATTCTCTCACTAGTCAATTTTAGTCAGCAGTATTATTTTACTTAGTGTTAATTTATATAGTGTTTGATATGCTTATACTCTGATGGGTGGCATATCAAGGGGGAACAGTGGGAGAGATCCATCCTAGGTATAGCAATGAGGAGGTACACTGTCTATAAGGAATTTAAAAACAATAACAAAAACAACTGAACATATCTGCTTTTTATTATTACCATGCACCAGTAATTCTAAACTATGTCAGTGATAAAATACTCTTTCCTGCAGAGGCATAAATGAACTATCCCTACCATTCACACACATGCCCCTTGGTACACAGCTGTGTTCTATTACTTGCTTTGCAATTTTTTTTTAAAGATTTTATTTTTCCTTTTTCTTCCCAAAGCCCCCCCAGTACATAGTTGTATATTTTTAGTTGTGGGTCTTTGTAGTTGTGGCACGTGGGATGCTGTGTCAGCATGGCTTGATGAGCAGTGCCATGTCCGCACCCAGGATCCAAACCGGCGAAACTCTGGGCCACCGAAATGGAGCACATGAACCCAACCACTTGGCCACGGGGCTGGACCCTGCAATTTTTAAATGATACTCTTTGACTCCCAATTGTTACAGATCAGGCAATCAGTGAACCAGTTCTGCCTTCTGCCTCTATTTTCTTTCCCTGTTCTCCTGATTCCTTTTAGTTCTATTATTTTATCATCATTAGGACATATGTAGTTTTCATTGTGTTTTTCTCTGTAATCTGCCCTATGGTTTTAGTCTTAAGGTACACAGTTAAATATTTTCCATGCTTACTGACTGTCCTTTGTTGTAGTTTCTCCAGTTATCTCTTGGTTGACTCAAGGTTGTTATCTTGTAAGTTCCTTAAGAAAAGCTCATATATATTATTTCCTTACCTCTTCCATAATTGATACTTTTTGTCTGTAGCATTCACATTTGAAGAGCAATTTGAACAGACTTAAGATTCCTGACTCACTCTTTCCTTTAGGGATAACAGATTTAGACCATAAAGAACTTCAGGTGTTGTAAATAACTATGTATGAAATGTTTAATGACATAAAAGATCATATACAAATGAGCAAGCAATAAAAGACTATCAAAAATGACCAGTGACATTTGATAAATTACCAAATGTAACATTTAGAAATGGCAAAATAGTTAATTAAAACCTCACTGGATAGGTTTTAGAGCAGATTATAAACAGCTGAAGAGAAAAAATAGTGACTGAGATGATGGTACCCAGAGTGAGCCTAGAGAGACAAAGAGATTTTAGAGACATGTATGATAAAATGAGAAAGTCGAATGTAAGTAACTATACCAGAAAAAAATAATATAGAGAATAGAGAAGAACTTTATTTTAAGAGAAAATATTCCAGAACTGATTAAAAAAAAAGCAAAACAGGGGCCAGCCTGGTGGCACAGTGGTTAAGTTTGCACATTCTGCTTCGGTGGCCCAGGGTTCGCCGGTTTGGATCCCGGGTGCAGACATGGCATCACTTGGCAAGCCATGCTGTGGTAGGTGTCCCACATACAAAGTAGACGAAGATGGGCACGAATGTTAGCTCAGGGTCAGTCTTCCTCAGCAAAAAGAGGAGGATTGGCAGCAAATGTTAGCTCAGGGCTAATCTTCCTGAAAAAATAAATAAGTAAATAAAAATAAAAAAACATTAAAAAATAAAAGCAAAACAAATCTACAGATACAAGATCCAATAGATACCAGGCATGATTTAAAAAATAATCCACACTTAGGGTTATCTAACACACCTGCAGAATATCAACAGCAAAAAGATTTTACAAAAATCCAAAGGAAGAACAGTCACCTACAATTAGAATACAGTCATGTGCCACATATTAATATTTTGATCAATGACAGACCACATATCTTATGGAATTGTGGTCACATAAAATTAGTACCATATAGCCTAGGTGTGTGGTAGGTTATATCATCTAGGTTTGTGTAGGTATACTCTATGATGTTTGCACATGACAAAATCACCTAACGACACATTTTTCAGAATGTATCCCTGTCATTAAGTGATGCATGACCATAATAGCAGACTTATTTTTCAATAACAATATGATCAACCAGTACCTGCTTATTTAAGTATTTATTTATTTTTGCTGAGGAAGATTAGCCCTGAGCTAACATCTGTGCCAATCTTCCTCTATTTTATATGTGGGTTGTCACCACAGCATGACTGACGAGTGGTGTAGGTCCATGCCTGGGATCCAAATGCATGAACCAAGGCCACCAAAGTGGAGCATGCCAAACTTAACCACTACACCATGGGGCCAGCCCTGGACTTCTTAAATATAACAATGAAATCCAGGAGAGTGGAATAATGCCTTAAAACTGCTGAGAGAAAAATCACTGTCTACCCACAGCTGCATACCCAGAAAACTATTTCTCAATAATAAAATGGAAAAACATCATTTTGAAATAAACCAAAAATGAGGGTGTTCATCACCAACAGACTATTGACAAAAGAATTTCTAAAGGATGTCTTTCAGGCATAGGGAAAATAACCACAGAAAAAAATGTTTGATAGGAAAAAGTTAATGGAGGGCAGAGAAAATAGTGACATGTAGGTATATAAATAAACATCTTCATGAAATAATAACAGAAATAATATCCAACTTGTGAGGTTAAAGAAAAGGGAATCCAAATAATGAAAAACCATACTGTGGAAATCAGCAGGGAGCAATTAGGGTTAAAGTGTTCTAATGGCCTTGAAACTTTGATATTGGTTTACTTTATTCTTTTTAAAATTCATCAGGAGAGAGAGTATAAAGATTGTAGAAACAAGTTCAAGTTCAAATATATCAGTAAGTCACAACAAATGTTACTGAATTAAATTCATTAAAAGACTAAGATTGTCAGAATGGTAAAAAAAAAAAAACAATACGTATACTATTTATGAGATATGCCTAATACATAAAAACATGGAAATTTTAAAAGTAAAAGGATTGAAAAATACATACCAGATGATACTAACTATATACTAACAAGTATTAAATAAGGTTGGCATGGCTATATTAATACAAGACAAAAGACACATTAAGATAAAATATTATTAGAGGCAAAGAGAGTCACTACATGATGATAAAAGGATTATGCGCATGTTACTGATAACATAGCTTCACGATTTATAAATCAAAAATGGGTTGAACTTCAGGGAGAAATATACAAATCCATCATTATAGTGCAATATTTCAACAGATTTCTCTCAATTGATATGTTAAGGAGACAGAGTTTAATAAAATTGTAAAAGATTTGGATAACAATACATTTTATTTAATGGAAATATTTACATATATATATAATTCTGCACTCAATAGTTAGAGGGTTTGCTTTTTCTTCTTAAGAGCACGTTCATGAAAACTGAATACAGATTAAACATAAAGAAGCTATCAAAAATTTCAGAGAATGGATATCATGCAGGTTAATTTCTGATGAGAATGCAACTAAGTTGGATTAGCAACAACAAAAAGAAGAAAGGGCACTGATCCTTTCAGAAATGAAAAACGATTTCTACGTCAGTCATGGGACAAATAAGAAATTATAATGGAAATTTAAAAATGCTTAGTAATAAATGATAATAAAATTGCTACAGACAAAACTTTTGAATACAGCAAAGATGGTAGCTCATTTTCCCAGTCTCTCAAGCTACAATTTTCCAGGCCTTCTTCATTGTTGATTCCTGCCTCCAGGCCATTGCTAGTGCTAATTGCTCTCCCCTACACACCTCCAGAAGGTCATCATTTTCCGTTCAAGTTTTCTAAAGTTCACCTCCAGTTTCACCACATTTGTGAAGCTTTAGCATCCATTCATTCGCTAATTGTTTCCCATATTAGTTTTGCATTCCAAAATAGATGGTAAGGTTTTTGAGTGGGGCAAGGACCTAGTCTTATTCTACTTTGCATTTTCTCATAGCACAATGCTAAGCACCACCCGCCTCCCATCTCCATGCCCATTGGTGCTCAAAAGAGGCTTTTTGAATGATTTGTGAAATGATTGAACACCTTGCAATGAACTAGCACCCAGCGTCGTTTAGAACAGTATAGCGTGGAACTATATTGCTTTGAGAGCCCGCTGGCTTTCTATCTTGCTTCATTCCTCTTCAAAACTCAACCTATAACATAGAAAACTATTTGTTCCTTAAATTCGAGGTCTTAATTTGAATATAACATCTGTATTTCTTGCTAAATATATTCTCAACAACTTTAACTTTTTTGAGGGAGGTGAAAACGTGCTTAATATGAATGATGACAAGAAAAATACACCCAGAATCAGAATCAGCAAAACTAAGTCTTTCATCAGTTAACATTATACACATTTTATAATTTCATTCCGTATACTAATAATGGACCAATACATTCGACAGGTGGAAGTGCTTGAGGGCCATTGAGCGCTGAATTTTCCTAAAGTAGTGCAATTACAGAAACACCTGTGTTAAATAACCAAGTGCTGATTTCCTATGAAAATATGCAATGTTTTAACAGTGCTCCAAAATCGTGATTCACTTTGATAGACTTAGTGGACTTACAATGAGTAAATGACAGTTTATTGTCAGGCAAACTATCACCCTTTATAAATTAGTCGAAACTATCCATACGTATTAAATACATAGGGAAGCAGAAATGCATGCCCAGTGAGACCACTTAAAAGAAACTCTGTTTCCTCTCTGATACCACAACAGAAGGAAAAACCAAACCAAACCTTAGCCTCTCTTCTCTGTCTCATTCGAGGTTTGGTTTGGGTGTTTAAGATTGGGCTTTTGTAACCCTCCCCAATAGGTGGGACAAAATAGCTAAAATTATTTCTGGAGAGCTACTAATATATCTTTGATGTTGACAAAACAAAAAAGCATGAATGTCATCACCTTGGCCAGCAGCTTATAAGACACACTTAAGGCAAAGATAGAGGGATCAATATATCGCAGATGGGGAAAGACAAAATGAGTGAGGAAAGAAATCACATTTTCATGTTCTTGAAAGGACGTTGCAAACCTGGGGGTTAAAACTTTCAAAAAATATTCAAATAATGTGGTGGTAGGCTTTGACTGTTGGAAGGAATGTTGATTTAACATAGTATTGACTTGTCTAAAACATCTCTTTTAACATCTGTTAACATCTTTTGGACAAGAGTGAGACTTTTTATAAGCAAAAATACCATAATAGATTGAGGGAGTCTTGAGAAATCTGTAAAATAATATATTTTGGGATACTCTAATTGTTTTTCTGTATTTTGGCTTATAATTATTCTCAGAGATATATTTTTCCTTTCTCATGTATAAATTCAACCAGCTCAATATCCCTTTAACACAATTCTAAGAAGAGAAAACAAACTGTGAACAAACTGGAAAATAAGTTACTAAATTTTGCTATCCCTTTTGTCCCCGGCAGTGTCTTATCTTCCTTAACCCACCTCTAGTTGTAGGGCAAAGGAAAATAAAAGATCCACTTCTGTGTTAGCTAAAGTATAAAATATACAGGATTAATTATCCCTGTGAACCAGTTGTCTAGATTAGAAGAGAGGAGACGACTTGACTAATGAAAAGTATATAGGTTTGGAAACACTTTTGTGTGGAAGGAATCTACCAAAATGTATAATATTTTCCAAACACACACACAACCTATTTGGGTCGAAGACACTTTTTTCATCCTATCTTCAGACAAAGATGGTAGCTATGTTGGAAGAGCCAATACACCTGGGAGTAGAACGAAAAAATGTTAGAAAGATGAAAATTAAGTACCGCCAGTTTTGTAAAAGATAACTGGTACCATGTGTCTCCCAAGGAAGTGATTTTTCCTGAGAGTGGTGGGAGGGAGACATGTGAAGAAACAGCAAGTATGAAGTTATTCCAGGCGATGATATTTCAGAGGGGCCTGTGGAGAATGGAGGTGAGGAGTGGAGGGTTACAAGGATTCATCGGTTTTCTAATTGCACAATAATGTTCTGCAACAAACAATCACAAAATCTCATTGGTGTGCAACAGTGAGTGTTTACTGCTCACCTGCATAGGATGGCTTTCTAGGGGCTCTGTTGATCTTGGTTGGGTTCTCTCACTTGTCTGGGATTTGGCTGGCGGTCCTCTCATTTAAGCTGACCTTGGCTGTGGTGACTAGAGCATCTCCGTTCTGTTCACACATCTCTCACCATTCAGCAGTTTATCCCAGGCTTGTTCTGATGGAAATGGAAGAGAAAGAAGGGAGAGGGCACACCCAATCATGCAATCATTTTCAAGACTGTTGTTTCACATTTGCTAATATCCCAAAGAAGGTCCTATGGCTAAATCCAGAGTCAGAGCAGAAGACTCTGAAAAACAATGTGGCAAAGGGCTTGGATAAAAGGAGAGGTGAGGCAATTTTTGTGATTGACCTCAGGGGCCCTGGAGTGAAGATACACCACCATCCTCAACTTTGTAACCCAAAGGTGAAACAAAAGCAATCTAACCTCCTCTGCAGTGATTAAACTTCAGTAGCTTTAGGGTTTTTGTTTGTTTCTTTTTCATTTTTATATTCATCAAATTGTGCTGCATGATGTTGCAGTAACAGAAAACCCTCAAAATCTTAGCTGCGGGTGAGGTCGTACTCAGAGCAGTAACTCAGACTCCGAGCTGATGGAAGCTCTGTCTGCACACCTGCTTCCACAAGTGCTGAGGAGGTAGGAAATGGCCAGGTAGCCATCTAGGCCCCGGCTCTTAAGGCTTCATCCATCAAGTAACCCATGTCCCTTCTGCTCATATTGTATTGGCCAAAGTAAGTCACATCGCCTCAACTAAACTCAAAGAGGCAAGAATGTACCATCCAATCCTGCCATGTACTAGAAGAAGGAGAAACATATTTGTGAATGACTCTAACGACTACGCAATTTCTCACTGGAGAGAAATGCTTAGAGTGATGTCTCTCTCCATCAACCTAGCCCCACCTCAAAAAAGAAAAAATGACACCTCAGGTGAAGTCTTTTGTTTTACAGGGAATTTGGAAGAATATCATATATTTTTATAGTGAGAAATACCTCATGTACTGAGGAATTTCTGAAAATTTTTTTTTATCAATTCCTTATTATAATCATCTTTTTTGGAAGAACAGGTAGGTCAGCCAAACCACAGAGCGGAAATATTTAACAATTTTCAAAGGGGAGACTATTAAAAGTCTAATTAGCTAAATTGGCACAAAACAACTTCCTCTTGGCCTATAAAATTTTTCAAACATTATCTGATTGTGTTCAGAATACCTGGGATTAAAATTGATGTTTCTGTTTCAATATGCCCTTATAACAAACACTGCGCGGTGAACTTTAAAGAAGAAAAAATTAATATATGCACGTCAAGAAATCGGAGAGAAAATCATCTGAAAGCCAGATTTCTATACTGGGGAGTCTTTCAAATTGTCGACTGAAGTAGTTATTGTTATTTTAAGCAGCTTGCTATTGTGATCAAATCTGACGCTCTGCTGCCTCTTATTTTCTCCATAAAAATATCATTCAGTGGAGTTGTTTCTTAAAAACAAGACAAAATAAAGTATTACATTTTGAAAATATCTGCATGATAAGTAGGAAAGTGAAACCAAAGGAATATGTGCTCCACTTCTTGTGTTCTTATTATTGTAGAATGCGTGGTTAGCCAAAAACTATCATGGGGGGTACTATATGTGCATGTTTGTGTTTCTTAAAAAGAAGGTGATGCTCTGCGGCTCACAGAGAACACAAACAGCATGGGATGCAGTCGTTGCTAAGGGCAACCACACATCTTTTCTGTCATTTCCTTATCCCTAAATGGCCAAACCGAATGATGTCCTCAATACCATAAAATCTTTGGCTCTGCCCTTAGAAGTTTGACAGGATATAGTCTATAATGATTATTTGGTATGTGTTAGGGAGTGGGGAGGAGGATGTGAGACATTTGAAATGAGTGGACGTAAAAGTCATTGCTTTGGGCTGAGCAAAAAATGTATGAGCACTATATTAAAATCTGACTCAATACCAAATATACCCAAAACATGAATAAATATTGAATAATCCAAGAAGATTGATTAACATGTGATATTTTTACCTTTTATGTTCAAATTTCCATAATGCAGTTGTGCCAATAGCAGAAAATGAATTTGATATCGTCTTTCGAAAAATTCTGAAAATCGAAAAATTACTCTGGTTCGTGATAACCAGAGAAATACTCAGCAGCAAATACTGTCAGCTCAGAGAATCAGAAATTTCTATCCATTTTTGTTTGAGTTTAATAGAAAGCTATATAATGGAATTCAACAGAAATCTCTTGTTTTCTAAAATAGAAGAGGTTAAAAGACAAACATATAACACATTTTCACGGTAGAATTTGTGTTTCATATCAAATAACATACACAGTTCATTTGATGGTATCAAGGCTACTCATGAAGGTTTACTAAATGCGTGAATATTCAGTTCCACTCTCTGAGATTTCCAAGTTTCCGTGTTGTCCTTTGTTTTTGAAGTCATGTTACTATTGTTGCTTTACCTAGCTTCTGCCACAGGAGTCCATAACAAAAAGTGAATGGAGTCAAAGAGGCACAATGGCTACAGGGTCTCCTGTCACTTTAGCAGAATTATTGTTGTCTCTGCAGCTATTGCCCTTCAGAGTTCTAGCACAGAACCAAACCTTGGCTAACACATGGGCTGGAAGAAAGAATAGAAAATTTGTCCATGAATTTAGCTTCTACTTGTATTGGATCTATAGCTGACTATTTACATTCAAAATTATGTATTTATTTACACATAAAAAATTTTACCAGAAAAATGTAAAGCTTCAATGCTCAAACCTAAATACACTTCCACGTCTCAGAATAGTGCAATAAAAAGTTTGTTTGTAAACACATTTTTTTCTTGTCATCCACAAAGTTGTGTATGGGTGAGTACGTGCGAGTGCAGGTGTATATGTATGTGTGTATGTTAGTTTAGTTGGTGAGTTAAATCTGGACAGAAGAGAACAGCTTTCTCCCCACAATTGGTTCTGCCCTGAACGCGAAAACGTCTGACATCCCTGCTCAGGATCATGATTCAAGAGAGAGAATGAATTGCTCTTTATGTATAATGATATTTTGGGGGAATATGTGGAAAGCGATGTGGACTCAGGGAGTGTTGTTTTATGAGAAACTAAAGTAAAAATAAAAGATGAGAGTAGAAAGACGTAAGATTTGGTTGATTTGTTTTCAAGCTTCTGTTTTGAGAAATTCATTCTTTTCCAAACTCTTAGCTGGTTCCTACCCATCAGTCAGTGGCAACGTGAATGTTGTATGTCTTACTAGCCAAAGAGGAACTTCTGAAATGCCTTAGAATGTGGTCCATCAAAAGCAATGAGTCTAAAAACACGTGGCTGTATGTGAGTGTGTTCGTGTGATACATGTACAGTTGTCCAGATGAACACTTATCAATGCCACACGACCATAGAGATGCAAATGGAAGTTCGCATGGTAGAAGTGACCATATCTTGGGAGAGCCAGCTGGGAAGGCTTGCAGGAGGAAGAAACTCTCCGGCAGGATTTTGAGGCAAAGGAGAGGTATGCTTTGGCAGAAAAGTAGAAGCTGATGACATTACAACGGTAGAAGAATAGCACGTTCTGTGTGCTGAGGAGAGACAGCAGCTCTGTTTGGTAATGGCTCAGGGGACTAAGCAGGGTGTTGTAGGAAAGGTGGTGAGTGGCTTCAGAGAGGGACAATGGCTAAAGGGCCTTCTGCCACTTTGGCCAAATTATTATTACCTCTGCAGCTGCCACCCTTCTTCAGTTAGCAAAGGAGTCCTTATAGGACTGAGTAAGTTTCTGAAGTAAACTCACCTCAGGAGGCCATTAAGATATATTGATTTGTGTGTTACATCAGCAACATGCTGCTATAGTCTAAATGTTTGGGTCTCCTCGAAATTCACATATTGAAATTCTAACCCCCAAAGATGATGGTATTAGGAAGTAGGGCCTTTGGGAGGTGACTAGGTCATAAGGGCAGAGCCCTCCGGAATGGGATGAATGCCCTTATAAGAGAGGCTCCAGAAAGATCCCTTGCCCTTCTACCAGGTGAGGCCACAGAGGGAATGTGCCACCTATGAACCAGGATGAGGGCCCTCACCAGAAGGCGACCACGCTGGCGCCCTGATCTTCGATTTCCCGGCCTCCAGAACAGCGAGAAATAAATTTTTGTTGTTTTTAAAGAAGCCAGTCTGTAGTATTTTGCTATAGCTGCCTGAATGGACGAAGTCACTCACTAAGTGACACACTAGTGCATATTTAGAGAGCAACAGAAGGAGTTGACCACACAAAATCCTAATGGCCATGACAGAGTTAACGTGCCTTTGAAGTCTTTGGTACACTCTTCGGAAGAAGCTTGCTCACCGAGAAAAGTTGTGAAACAAGGCTCTCCGGCAGGATTGATTTTTCATAGCAAAGTCTATGCGGCATATTGGAAGGAGAGGAGGCAAATATCTGGCAACTTGTGCTTAGAAAAGAGAACAGGCTTTTTGATCTGGTTTGGAATGTTCGTTTGTTGGCTGATTTAACAAAACTCACTAAACCCTTTGTCTGCCTGTCTGTTTACCTGTTTAGACCTTAACTTAGTCCTAAAAGAGTTTAAGGTATATTTATATAATTTGCTTCTTAACGTGTCTGATTTAAATTGGCATTGTCACTTCTGTAGAGCCAAGATTCCACCAGATTCTTCCAGGATCACTAGAGATTGATTGCACGTGAAGCATTCCTCAACCTTTCTTTTCTGCCACTTCTTCTCGTACTTCGTTTCGAAAGAAGACAGACACCTCATCGTCGTAGTATCTCAGCCTGATTATATTGTATATGAAATAATCACAGTGCCAATCAGGCCACTTCTGCGGGCCCACTCCATGGCCGCAGCTATAATGAGCACACAGCAGGGCCTGACAACGCCGTACTGACACCCCCTCCCAGAAAAAAGCTTACCAATTAACCTTCAGTCACATTGGATTGAAGACTGACATTCATTATTTTAACGAAAACAGTAAGAAAGGGCACTATTGAGACCCCCCCAAAACTAACCCATTATTGTATTGCATGCTCTGCCTAGCAATATACAAAAAGCAAGCTCAGGGTGAAAAATACAGAATGCCGTGCGTGAAGGAGGAGTAAAGAACAGCCACCCATAGTCAGATGCTCCTCAAAAGCCATCTCTGGAAGCTTTTGTAACCCTGGGCTAGAGGAGAAGAGGCTGGAAGTTGCTTGTACCTCAGGAAGGAAGTATTTTGAGATTACTGAAGGAATTCTGAGCACATAAAATATATTATCCTGGCTTTCTTTCAACTTCTCTCTCCTGGGACTCATGCTATGTTTCTTCGAGACGCTTTGCTTTGGTATTATTCTGTACCTAGACTTTGAACTGAACTCAAACTCTTTGGAGCAAGAGTTACTTTATCTATTGACAAATCTGACAGAGTTAATAAATACTCTTCTACATTTTTCAAGAGTGTTACGGAAACTGCATAAAAGCTCTTTATAGATATAGAAGCTCTAAAAAAAATCCTCTCCATTCATGCTTAAAGAATCACGTACCGAGCCAGTCATCTGAGAGACACTTAGTGAGAGTCTACTATATACCAGAAACCGGGCTACATACAGAGGTTACAACCATAAAGACGTTGGAGGTCCCAGCTTTTGAGAAACTCACTGTTTTAAATCTTGGGGGCATGTGATGAGCAACATTGCCTTTCCTTACAGCCACTTCATTTGACATGCCTCAGGATGGACGAGTCCAGGACTGGAA